>NW_026294413.1:41548017-44095517 GCF_007827085.1 Peromyscus californicus insignis
CTATTCAGCTGTTCAGCTTCTGTTATTCAAAGATAATCTCTGATTTCATGCTCCAGCATTTGGCCTTCTATTCAATTGTTCAATATCTAATATTAAGAATTAATAAGCAATTTAAATCTTCTAGGTCATGCTTCAAGTTTACGAATATGAAGTAACTTTTCAGTGCTTACGGTGCAACTAATCAGAGCCAGCATGGAAAAGCATGGATTTATACATTCATGGCTTAAATTCTCTGAATACAAATTAGCATGTGAAGACATTTAGTAATATTCCTAATTTAGAGTAGATGATCCGTAGAGTTACTTACTGGGATGTCTGCTTAATCTAAGATTTTATTTATTATAAATTTTATTAAAGGTCATTTAATATTCAAAACCAGTTAGTAAATTTGAATTTAAAGGCTTCATGTTTAATTGCTTATCCACAAACATGAAAATAGATAGTGTATAATAGCAAAGTCTGATGGTCAAAAAATGGCAAGTATTTATTATCTCAATCATACATTACATGCAATGTGAATAATCAGGTTTAAGTTAATATCTCAGTACAGCATTATAATCCAATGTATCTTAATTTAAAACATACAATTTACTCTATCAAGTAGAAAATAAAACCCTGAATATTTCTATATAATAAAATTATTTTATTTGACATTAATATATTAACATGTTCAGATAAATATAAGACCGTTTTATATTTTTTAATTATTTTTTAAATTTTCATAATGGTTTCTTATTTTGTAAAATGTGTTTTAGAGAAACAGATTAAAAAAAAAATCAAAACACTTTTATTTGGTCCACTAAACCTCAATATCTTGAGAACTCTTTGCTTTATTCAAACTCATTTTTATTAAGAACAATAGAAATACACTTTATTTCCAAAATGGTAAAATAGAATAGTTTCTGAAATATACCATGAGATACTAAATATGAAATTAGAAAGATGCATATCAGGTATTGAACATTTTCCATGTGAATTCTTTTAATCCTAAATTATCTTTCCTAATTTAATTTTTATTTAATTATTTCTCTAATTTTTTGAGATTGTAATTACATAATTTCTTTCTTCCATCCAAACCCTTATACATACTCCTTGCTCTCTTTCAAATTCATGGACTCTTTTAGCATTAATTCTCCTTAGATACGTATATGCATACACATATATATTTCTAAATGAATAAATACAACAAGCTCAGTCTATATAATGTTAATTCAATGTATGTTTTCAGGACTGACTATGTGGTATCTGTGTTTTTTTTTCTATTATCCAATGTCTCTCCGTAGCTGTTGTTCCTTTCTCATTAGCACTGAGAAAATTCGAAGTCAATAGAGCATTATATAATCTATTTCTGAGGAGTTTTGTTAACCCTTTCTGTTTATTTAGCGTATTCTTTAGAGTTCAATTTGATCTTTCTATGACTGCTTGCCTTGTAGTATCATGTGATATACCTGTAATATGCTTTATGTTCTAATAAGCAAAAAATTGTTTTATTTTACCAGATACATACATTGGAACATTGTCAGTTTTAATATGTACAGGTGTAACATGATTTGCTAAATGGTCTTACTAATAAAAAATCCAGAGTCAGATATTGGAGTAAAAGCTGAAAGATCAGAGAAGCTGAGCAGCTACCCACTAGTTCTTACCTCTACGAAATTCTCCTCTGAAAGAAAGTGAGCTCCTCTCTCCACACTGCCTCATCACTTCCTCTCTCTGCCCAGCTCTATCACTTCCTGTCTGTCTGTACAGACCTTCAGACATCTATGGATAACTCCTCCTTCTGGTTTTTTAGTCTAGCCTTATTTGTTAGAGCACAAATAAAACATCACCACAGGGTCATCTTTGTGGATTCCTAGGAACTTCCTTAGCACCAGGGTTTTCCCTATCCCCATAATGTCTCCATCTATCAAGATAGCTCTTTCATTGTTCTCCCACTCCATCGCTGTTCCAGCTCGATCATCCCACTCCCTTATGTTCTCATCCCCTGTCCCCTACCCTCTATTGCCCCCACCACCACCACCCCAGTTTACTCAGGAGATCTCATCTATTTCCTCTTCCCAGGGCTATTCGTGCATCCCTCTTAGAGTCCATTCAGCTCCACTTTAATTTTACCATGGAGACTACATAATGTCCTATTTAGAATGAATCAGACTCTCATTTCAACTTGGAAAATATATCATTGTTGGTTATATTTCATAAAAGAGGCTAACAACTTCTATTCTGAAAACTATGCTTTACTTTTGTATCATCTTAGCTCTGTACTACCTAGGGGTCACATCCTGTACTTTTAATTTTATTTCAAATAGAAATATGACCCTGAGTATTGAATAACACTGTGTATCCATAACACTTTGAAATGCTGTCTTTTTGTATCACATACAATGAATGTGTTTGCAAAGTACAAATATAAAGATAGAAACAATAGGCAAACCGCTTTAGAGATAAGTGGAAACACAACATTAATCAGCTACTAAAACACTTTCACCATCTCGAACTAAGAAAGTTGTTCCAAGGTTACAGAATGTTTCTGGGAGTTGTGAGGCTTAGGCTGCTTTTTACTGAAAAATTTACCTTTGCTCATCAAAATTATTATAAAATGTCTAATTTATTAAATTGTAAAATTTTTATGCATGCTACTGTGAATTGATTTTACCATTGAAACAGATGGTTAAATCAGATATTATTTTATCTAAAATTATCTTGTCAGTAAAAAGAAGATATGATTTGTGCTTCTCAGGATTTAAATTCAGAAAATATCTATACAAAAAGATGAGATATTAGGTGCCTTCAAGGAAGAATGTTGTTTTATAAACAGAGGTAAACCCTCAGTCTTTTTCAATGGACAACTTACACCATTACTCTAGTGGATTCAAATATACTTTTGGTTATATTTGCTTAGCCTTTTACAGCTGAGCCATCTCCCCAACCCATTAGTAGATTCAAATATAGTTGCAACATAAATTCTCTTGAGAGAATATAATATTGTATATTAATTAAAAACTAGAAATAACTATTTTTCAAATATTGTTTTTAGTAGTTACACAATTCTTAAATATTAATTTACCATTGTTCTTAATTTCTCAAACTTAGGACTGCTCTATCATAATTAATTGACACCACTTAATTTTTTATAGTTTAGAGTGACCTTTCATTCTTTACCAGGATGGTATGTTTCACCTCTGTTGAGTCCCCAAAGAAAACAAAGTCAAAACAAAGTCATAGGAAATCTCCAGTCCTTGCATGCTACTCTTTGGGCCTGATGAATAGCTTCAATTTTCTCAGTTCCATGACAAAGAGAATTGGAACAGTTTTGTGGAGATCCATAAGAAGCAGGCTGCATCCAGATGAAAAATGGCATTTCTTGTGCTCCTACTGGCAAGGTTAAAGTTTTTTTTTTCCCAACTTAAAAAACAAAAACAAAAACAAAAAAAAAAACTTAACTTTATTTTTTTTTAAAGTTTTCCTCAGAATTCACTTTATTTTCTCAGACTATAGCCTAAGTAAAGTCAACTTTAGGGAAAATTTTATGAAGTGTTAACTACATTTGAAGATATCTGAATATAAATGCCAAATTCCTTCATAATGACAGGGGAGCTGTTTCATTCTGAGGTGGTCTTTCCTAATATTGACTCAGTAGAACAATGTATGTATCTTTTTTTTGTTTTTGGAACAGGTGGTTGGAAGGATCATATGATACTTGATGTAAATCTAAAACAATTACATAGAAATGTAATTTATAGGATAAAAAGAAAGAAAACTAGGAACGCATGCTTTGCTACTGACCATGAATGTGAAACTGATCTCAGAGGAACCATCATCTGTGTTAGAACTTCAGGTGCTGGTCTACAAAGGCATAGGCTTAGAATAAATGACTCACTATAATCTTTCCATCTATTGCTGTAGAATGCCTGTGTATGACAATGAAGTTTTATTTTGGGAAACATAAGACCTTATAAAAAAGGCTGTGGCTTCCATTTCAAGTTTGTGTGGTATCTAGTTAATAGAAGATGAGAATTCTCTGTGCCAAAGACCATTAATTGCCTTGATCTCCCTATGCTTTTCCTACCATTGGCTTATTAAATATAATCAGTCCTATCCTCATTCTCTGATAAGACTCAATATGAGTAGCCCTTATCCTTACATTTGCACAAGCAGGAAACCTCTGTTTCTAGAACTAATAGATTCTGCCTCTTCTTTTTATTTACTAAATGTGTTCTTTGCTAGTTTTACATGTATGTAAATTTCACAGATCACACTTTATTATCACTGTCTGGCTTCTGTTACCTATTCTCCCCTTCATACAAGTTATTTTCCTATCTCCCTATCCTTTTATTTTGATTTTTGGTTACCTACTGATGTAAACATGGATCTTCTGCATGACAACAGTTTGGGAATAATCCTTTGGAGCCTGGTTTTCTCACCATTGAGCAAACAGCTGAAACAATGACTTGACAATCCCCCAGAATCCATCATTTGTTAAAAGTTCCTTAAAGATGAGTCACATCCCCCAAGCTCCATGTGGACCCATGATTAGCCATTGGCAGGACCATTATAGTAAATCACAGCTGCTGTGAGGTCATGTTAGCAGTGGTGGCGTCAAGCACTGAAGATACATACCATTTCACACCCCTTTCTCCTATGTTCTGTGCTCCACTCCCTGTTCTGCCATGTTTGCTGGGTCATCGAGGTGGTGGTGGTGTGAAAAAGGCTATACACATTCGGGCTTCACTTATTCTTAGTAACCTGAGAAGCCACAAATCTACATTTACTGTTGTTCACTGCAAAAAAAAAGAACAATTCCTGGTTAATTAAGATGAGCAGCATTTGTCTATGAGTATAAAAACAGCTATTTATTTAGCTAAGACATAGATTAACATGTTGGTGTGTAGTGGGAAAGATTGATTGAATGTCTAGTATTCACAAATAATTTGATACAAAATACTTGCTTTCTATGGTATACAATACTCAAACTAAGGGAAATCAATAACCAATAAAAATTAATATGTATCTGAACTGTTAAATATAATTCAAATTTCTTGTTAAGATAGGAACACAAATTTAAATAATGCAAAACTACCTCAATGTATTATCAAGATAACTCAGCTGCTAAAGAGAAAACCTATTAAATAAAAATTAAAGATAGTTGAATAAAGATGACCAATAAGAAAAGTATAAAAAATGAAGAAGTGAAATATAAGCAAATGTATATCTGCATGTAAAATGTAAAAACAGCTTCATTTTATCAAAAATTAAGATTTACAGTTGGAGATTCATGTCAGTTGGATTTCTGCTTGACTTGAAAGAGCTTGGATCTTATAAAAAATAAATCCAGATGGTTTGGAATGTGTTTGAAATCCAAGACTGGGGATATAAAGACTAGTGGATCCCTAGAGCTTGTTTTATAAAACCCCCTAACTACTTCATGAGTTCCCAGCCAGTGAGAGATACTGTCTCAAAAGCCATTTTTAGAGCCAGGCCGTGGCACAAGCCTTTAATCCCAGCATTCGGGAGGCAGAGGCAGGCGGATCTTTGTGAGTTCGAGACCAACCTGGTCTACCAAGTAAGTTCCAGGAAAAGGAGCAGAGCTACACAGAGAAACCCTGTCTCGAAAAACCAAAAACCAAAAGAAAACCAAAACATTTTTAGAGATAAATTTCAACTGAAGAATGACAGCCAGAGCTGTACTTTATCTGCACACATGGGCACATATGTGAACCTGCCCCTTGACACATGTGCATACATTCACTCTTCACACACACACACACAACACACACACACACACACACACACACACACACACACACACACACCTGCATATATGTACAAACACATGCACATAATACTTAAATTTGTGGAAATTAACAAAATATAAACGCTGTCATCAAACTTGCATAATAAAGGATTGCTCATTAATTTTTAACATATTAGTATATTGATCAGTATTGACAGTTATAAATGAAAGTGAAGGAAAGTAAAGAAATAATTCAATAAAAATTACCAAATTACCACTTGTATGACTTTATGTTTCATTTACAATGTTAACAAAAATGTTTGATACTAGCTCTTAATTTGTTCAAGCATTTAAATATACATCTAGCCGGGCGGTGGTGGCGCACGCCTTTAATCCCAGCACTCGGGAGGCAGAGCCAGGTGGATCTCTGTGAGTTCGAGGCCAGCCTGGTCTCCAAAGCAAGTTCCAGGAAAGGCGCAAAGCTACACAGAGAAACCCTGTCTCGAAAAACCAAAAAAAAAAAAAATAAAATAAAAATAAAAATAAATAAATAAATAAATAAATAAATATACATCTATATTGTGTATTTGATGTTTGGCAAATATACTAGTTACAGTGTAAAGAAATCAGTGGAATATTGTTCATTTTATTAATAATTTCATTATCTAATTAATGAGATGTTTTTTATAAATGTGACTAACATACAAATTATGATAGATCTAATTAATAGAAAGTAGAAATACAAAATGTTTTGTTAAACAACCACTTCTTACACTATACCATGTGACTATAATAATGTTCTACCACACTCTACCTTCTGGGTAAATTAGACTTATGTGGGCCAGAGTGAGAAGGAGATGTTCAATAAATTACCAGTATCAGGTCGTCAAATTCCTTATATCATGTGAGAATTTCTAACACTGTTCTCTTACTACTCAGTATTAGAATTATAGTATATTTAATTAGAATATGGAGCTTGAATTTACTATAATCAGGTTATCTGTAAAGTTTTTTATTTTGCTGATTTCAGTAACAATCAACTTAATTTCTCTCACCTTTTTAAATAAATCTTAATACAATATATATATATATATATATATATATATATATATATGTATATGTCTTTTCTTCAAATATGCTCTTTATTCCAAAGATAGTATAATGTCTGCTTCTTATATGAGTTTTGTTTTGTTTTTTTTAGTTTCATTTGTATTGTCTATTCATTCAATATTGATAACCCTTTACATTTCTGTTCTGGCTCCCATATCCACTTCACAGTATGATAACCAATTAAATAAACTATGCCAGAAGAACATGCTTCAGTATTTTAAGGTGATGTTTCATTTAATTTTCATGACAAAACTAGACAGATTGCTCTTAATGTAGTTATACAGAAACTAAACTAGAATTAAGAAACATGTTTGGGCATGTACACATCTTAAATGACAAAATTTGTTTTTTCTTTCATTGTTTCTTGTGAAAAGGCTAATGGCCTGTATCTTTACTTATCATGCTGAGTATCTCTTTACAATTTTGCATTTTTTCTAATAATTAAAATAAATCAACACTTAACAAGAACTTGCCATATGCCAGGCTACTCCAATATTCATGTAAGCTCATGTGATCCTCACAATTGTTGGATAGGAACTATTATTATTCCAGATTAACACAGTAAAAGACCAAATAATTTAATGTGCTGTGAGCTCCTGTTATAAAATGGTCAAATGCTCCTAAAACCACGCTTCACTGGTCCAGTTGGCACATGCTCAGTGAATTCTCTACACTGATTGCTTCATGGTATGTACAACACATTGTCTAGATGCAGTAGAATTTTTAATACAGCTGTGTAAGGATTTTGTCACATCTGCCTTTAGATTCTTACCTATTGCAATAGAAACTATTTCTTCTTGTAGTCTCTTTCTTAATAATGGTGAATCTTTCCAATTACACTGGAAATCAGGATGTTTTAATTAATTGTTCCTGCTTTTCCAATTCATATTGAAATTAAATTACTAGACCTACTATTAGGTCTTTGTTCATCTCAATGGTTATGGAAATTAAGAAAGAGAGAAGCTGACCGATGAGCAGCCCAGAAGTAATTAATGGGCTAAATTAGTTAAAATCATGGTAGTGGGTCTATCAACTAAATACTATATTCTTAGCATACATGAAGCCCTCAATTAAATTTGCAGCACTGGATGCAGGTATACACATGTGGAAAACCACATGCAAATTTTAAGAAAACTAACAAAAAATGTTTATATTTACAACACTAAGCTTTATGTTTTATATATTTTTATATCAATCCTAGAAATCATTGTCATTACTCCATCTTATTCCACAAAATTTTCTGTTTGCGACTATTTTATGTTGCTTTTTTCAAAAGTACTGAAACATACAATTATGAACCAAAACTGTTTTTCTATATATATCATAGGCAATTCATTTTTAGAACAAAAATTGATATTTAGAGAAATAAAAAGAAAAATTACAGAGACAAAATGAAGAAGAGAAAGAGAGAAGAGAAGCAGAGACATAGAGAATCATGATGAATGATCACAGTAAAAGAGCAGAAACATGAGAGAAGACTCATAATTACGGATTTAAGAACTCCTGTAGTTCTTGATACTACTTTAAAAAGGCAGAAAATGAAGAACTCTCTAAGCAAATGAGAGTTTTCCAGTACAAAAGCTTTCTGATATTTGTGCTGTAATTTACTTTCTGTTTCTACACTAGTATTTTTAAGTGAAAATTTTAAAATATTTCAGTTATAGAACCTAAGTCACAAATTTAATTATTATTTCTTGAAAGAATAGAGCAAAAGAATGTCATGTGCACTAAAGGCTTCCCCCTTCCTGATTTTATATTAGACCCCACAATCTCAACATAGCAACAAGTGATTCCAAGAGATGCCTAAATGACTAATGGGTGTTCCAGAACTTAAATGGTATTACTTGCAAAATTCAAGTTACTTTTGAGATTCCTGTCTTTAGTAACAAGAAAATACTGGGCAAGTTAGGCACAGTTGAGAGATTTTTTCAGATGGTGAACCATTTTAAAAGACATTCTGCAAAAGAATGAAGTAAATAATAATCTGTACTTATTGATTTCTTATAGAATTTAAGTGAAATCACTAATATCTAAAAAGTTAGTTTATAATGTATTGTAGCTTAGAGTATACATCTCTAAAAGCAATGTTCATTATGAGAGTAGTTGTGTTCATTGCTTTTGGGATGCTGTTTCTCAGTTTCTTGGCTTCCATAGTCACTGAGATGAGCAATAAACTTGAGAGTAAATTTAGATTTTAAGTTTCTCTAGAGGAACAACTTCAGCTGGTACACAAGAGTTCCATAATGTGTCTGAAACAAACTGCAAAAGGCACACAGTCTAGAGTATAGTTTCAGTCCACTTCCTAAAGGATGAATGCAAAATGTTGGTGAAGAAAGTAGTTCTGGAAAGTAAAATGTCTTTTGGATATTCTGGAATTGGAGAGAATTAGTCATGGTAAAGAAATAAGTGATCATGTTGAGGTTGAGCACTAAACACATAGCAGATGTTGCTTCTCACAAATGTATTTTCATATTCAAATTTTTCAGTTATACTGCTTTAAGACTCTTGTATGTAGTAGAGTTTTCCTGTCTAGCCCACAGTCAGGACAAATCTCTCTCACCTGCCAGTCCCACAGCTGCTCAGACCCAACCAAGCAAACACAGAGACTTATATTGCTTACAAACTGTATGGTCATGGCAGGCTTCTTGCTAACTGTTCTTATATCTTAAATTAATCCATTTCTATAAATGTATACCTGCCACGTGGCTTGTGGATTGCCAGCATCTTCACACACTGCTTGTTATGGCGGCAGCTGGCAGTATCTCCCTCGCTCAGCCTTCCACTTCCCAGAATTCTCCTCTCTCCTTGTTCCGCCTATACTTCCTGCCTGGCCACTGGCCAATCAGTGTTTTTTTTTTTTTTATTCAGAACGATATCCACAGCACTTGTATAAATTGGGATAGATTCTTTCATGTTGCTTTTGTAGTTCTTGATTGTATAGATTTGTGTGTGTGTGTATGTGTGTGTGTGTGTATGTGTGTGTGTGTGTTTCTGAGAGAAAGATAGAGGGAAGAAGAGCGCATGTATGAGAGTACAAGCAAGAGGATAACTTTGTGCAGGTAAAGTCAGTTCTTTTCTTATATTTTTACGTGGGTTCCAGGGATTGAAAAATATGCCTGCCAAATCTCTTTTCCTTTTGATCTTAATTGTGGTCATTTTTTAAAGAAGTTCTTTCATAGTCTGATATTCTAGTGAAAGCTATTGTGAGGTGTAACATGATTCATTATAAAAATTGGATATAATTTTAAATTATTAACTTTTGTTACAATACATTATTATGTTTTAAAAAGCTATACCATATATAAACATATATAACAAAATTTTTATTACATAAAAATATTTACTTATATATTTTGTTTTAACAAATGAAAGGCCAGACATTCATTATAAGGCTTAAATTTGACATTAGAGAGATGCAAAAAAACAACAAAAACAAAAATCACCAAATACACAAATCTGTAAATAATTTAATTATAATTGTACTAAAGAAAATAAGATAGTGATATAATAAGAACTTGTAATTTTAAGAATATCAGATTTGGTGACAAATAGTACTGCCAGAGAGCAGGATATAATGGAGAAAATGATTAAAGATAGAGACTTTTTTTATGATTTTAGCAACTAAGGAAGAGTTAATAATCAGTGAGCCATTAAGTCCTAGGTAGAAACACAGTTTTGACATGTGAAGACCCTTGGGACTACTGTGAAAGTAGTCTGGTATATAAAACACAGAGAGACATGTGAGATCCAAAAGCAGACAGACTTGACTTCCTTGGAGTCTCCTCAAGCATGGTGAAATATTCTGATTTTGTCATGTGTGTTGGTTTGAAAGAAAATGGCCCTCATAGGTTCATAGGGAGTGGCACTATCAAGAGATGTGGGCTTGTTGGAGAAAGGGCTTTACTAGGTGATGGGCTTTGAGGTCTCAAATGCACAAGCCAGGTCTAGTGTGGCATTTACAATCTGCTGCCTGTCAATCCTGATGTAGAACCCTTAGCTCCTTCTCTAGCCCTGTGTCTGCCTCCATGCTGCCAAGAGCCATACTTTCTACCATGACAGTAATGGACTATAGCTCTGAAACTGTAAGCCAGCCCAAATTAAACGTTTTCTGTCATAAAATTTGCCATGGTTATGGTGTTTCCTCTCAGCAATAGAAACCCTAACTAAGACATCATGTCAGTAGTATAATGTGAGTAAAGGAAAGTCCAAGATCTTCTGTATGATATAGTCACCTCATTAGACCAGAAAATTCATTATAAATTATTTTATAGACTGTCATTTAACTCATACAAATTTCATAAGTAGCTTTTCTCACTTTTTATTTCTTCCAACATACAAACAGGTTTCAAATTCAGATTACTGCTCTGATGGCACAAGTAGCAAACATGAAGTGTGTTGGGCACAATAGAGGGTGCAGTCATGAGGGAAAAGTCAGTTCATGATCACTAAGAAACACATAATTAAAATCAAAGAGACTTTCAACACATAACAGGAGCCAAATGGTCAACTCATGTGAAGTTTCGTTTTATGACATTGTTTATAAGTGCTGACCATTGGGATGTTATTCTCTTAATTTCTTTATGTAAAACTGGCAATGTGGTGAGGAAGTTCTGCAAAAGGCATTTGCAGCTTCACAGTAGAAACTGGGCAATACTAAGGACTCCCATCTGTGAAGGAGGAGACTTGCGCATGCTCAGAAACCCACTGAATCTAACATCAGGCTTTAAACTGTAAGTGGCTGAGTTTACCTCTCTCAGAGTTAGGGTGAAAGAGACAGGTTCATTCTCCGGTATTCAGTTAAATGATTCTATTTGGTCATGTTCAGAACATGGGAAGACAGAGAGAATCTTTGAATTAAGGTTTTCAATAAATACAAATACAATGAGAACATTTTGAAATAATGTTTAAAAATGTATAACAATGGGAAGAAATCTACTTGGTACCCTGGGTGGAAACCACGGGATCTAGGATATGGTTAACTAAATACTTATCTGTAATTGGAAGCTGTTAAACTTAAATAGTATCATTGTGTAATCTAGAAGTTCCTTACTAATGATTTCACATGAAATCTAGATTCTTTCATGGAAGATTACTGTGTATTTGCAATATATGAATCAAGCAAGTGGGATTTAGTTTCTCCTCCATCACAATGCACAAAAAAATTGCTTTCAGTCAAATGATCCTAAGCATGCAAGGAACATTAAGTAAGTTGACACATGTTTAAGAAAGTGGTAGTTCAATAACATTTGAAAGTCAACATTTCCTTTGATTTCCTTATGGCAAGAAAGGTTATAGATAGCTATTAGAATGCCTATCTTATAAAATTTGGGGATTCATTATATATATAAAGTCAGTTAACATAAAGTAAAATTACATTTCATATTATCCAACTCAGATATAAACAAGGTTCCAGAGTTTTTTAACAAAATCCCACCATGATTTCCTTTATTGGAGTGTGTCAATATGTCCATGTCATCTGAGAGCAGTATCACACTTGACAGTCACAGAAATCTTTCCATATAATAAAACAAATTATTTTCACTTTCTTCTTTTTAGGTATCTATGATGAACTTCAGATAACTTAGGTAATTGAAGTCAATAGTGACTCTTAAGTAAGAACTCCAATCTTGCCTTCACTATCTTGAACTATATTTTAAAATTAATATATTCACGTTGCTTGAGGCAAACAATAGTATATGAACATTTCTCATATTTATCAAGATTTTTATTCTTTCTGCTTAACTTTACCAAAATTAGCATTGTGCTGAATTTTTTGGTAAAAATATGATAGAACTATTTAGAACTATTTCCTCAGGCCCTTTATTTATTTTTCATCACATTTTAGTTTTACTTTTTGCATGTGTTGGTAGCATAAGTTCCTATGCTCAATAGGTCCAGTTTTTTTTTTTTTTTTTTTAAATTGAATTCAGTAATAGGAAAACCGGTTCAGTGATTGTCTGGGGAGAATTTTGCTCATTCAAGAGCAACACATCTTTCCATCTAAATTTTGAGTGATCTCTTTAAACTTAGAATATTTGCATTGCTTTTGGGTTACAGTGACCTTATCCTAGAACAGACATTTTCTAATGAACACTCAAATAATATCTGTAGTTCTTTTAAAAAGTGTGATGTCTTTCGAACAAGGAGTTCTTTCATTTTCTATTGTTTCCATCATGCATTGTACTGTTAGAACAATTCTAGATATGGTATTCATATTTTCATTTTGGAATTTTATATTAGAGTTGCAATATATAAATCCATAAAAAGTGAAATCTTGCTTAACTAATTACAACTTTGAACCTTTCTTTTCTACTGATTAGTTCTGTTTGTTATGTAAATATAAACTTAGAGATGTATGCAACCACCAAGTTCCTGTTATTTCCATTCCCCACCAAGAGTTAAAAGCTACATTTGCATCACAATGATTTTGTAGGAGTCTTAATATCCTTGTTGGAGTGAAGGAAGTTTTTAAATTGGGAACTAGCATACTCTTTGAAATTAGGGATAAAATTCTCCACTGCAACAATTGATAGAAAGAAATTCCAGAATAGAAAAACAAAACAAAGTCAAGGTCTCCAATAAGTTGATATTCCAGAGAGCAATGAATAAGATACATGCACAAGTCACGAAGAGGCCAAGTTCAATGAAGGAACAGCCAAGTGATATACCAAAGGTAAAGTCCTATTTTACAGCCTATAAATGTCTGTGACAATATTCATTGCATAGTTCATTAATTCTATTAGAGATTTCTATAGGGTAAGGAAAATATTTACATTATAAGAGCAGAAACAACACTATTGGGAAAATAAAATGTTGAATTATTTTTTTGTTTATTAATGGAAGAAAATACAATAAAGTAAATTTCCTCCTTATAAGAAGCTGTTTTATAGAGCCCCATGCATTATGCAGAATACACCTTTCTAAACAATTTGTCAACAACCAAAATTTATTTGTTTTTATCTGAGGAAAGATATCACTTAACAGAAACAGTGAGGAGACAATGACACCAGAAAGCCAAGAGAAGAGGAGAAAGGATGAGGAACATCTATTTTTTGGCTGGTGACCATGGAAGTCATTTGTGATCCTGACTGTTTTTATTATGAGATTCACCATATCTTCAAAATATATCATCCTGTTTTCCCGAGGCTAAATTTAGTTTATTTTTACTTACAATCTAATCAGTCCTATGTTTGTGCCACTTCAACTGAGAAGCCTGATAAAGCCTTACAGAGCCCGGAGGATGTAATTAATTACATGCTCCCTGTATCTATTCTATTTCAGCTGACAGTTATCTAAAATAGTGTTTTAATTACTCATTGATTAGCTTTGTGTTATTAAATACACCACCAAGTAAAATAAACTTACAGCAAAAGCTGAGACAATAAGAAGATCTCTGAAAGTGGTGTGAGGTATTTACACAGTGGAGACTTCTTCATCTGTGCCTAGTAAATCTGTATTGTAGAGTTTGTCTCCTGGAATAAAGAGTGGCAGGAACATGTTTGTTTATCAAGAGCTTGGACATGTATCATTAAAAGATAGAAACAACACTTTTCATCGTAATTACAATGGAAACAAAATGATAGTAAACTTACAAAAGGAAGGTTTTGGTTTCCAAATCATGTTATAATTTTTGCTTTGTAAAATACATCTAGAAATAACTCACATACTCATAGAAATTCAAAACACATGGGAAAGTATTTGAGCCTTATTATTTCAGCGTAATTAATAAAGAAAGTAAATTTAAGAAAATAATTTGTTAGTAGATGCAGTAAATAATTAAGGAGTACTTTAATTAAACAAGGTTAATGACACAGAAAGCTGTATACCTTGTATTTACTTTAAAGAGACATATAAAAGGGCTGGAAGATTGCTCAGTGGTTAAGAGTACTTGCTGCTCATGTAGTAGACCTAGGTATGAGTCTTAGCTCCCAAGTTCCAGGGGATCTGATGTCTTATTCTGACTTACATGGGAATCATGCACAATGTGATTTGTAAACATAAATTAAAGCAAAATACTCATATACATATTTATTTTCTTATTGTTTAAGTTTTTCAGACCTCTCAACTAATAGCTAATATTATATATAAATCATTTAGTTACAACTTATGATTATACATATCACTTCATAACCGATATGCATTCAGCCTTATGTATAAGACAGAGGGGGAAAGTCTCTGAGGATAAGTCTGATATAGAAAATCCAAGTTTCATGCATTCCCAAGCAAGCATCCTCCTCCTTTTATAAGCCTTTAGCTTCTCCTGGAGTTTAATATAACAGGGATGTCAGATTGTTGGCCTTCAAAAGGACATGCTGAGATTTCTGATTCACTTCTCTGGTTCTTGTCTATTAATAAAATTTCTGACAGCATCCTGCTGTGTAGCAAAATTCAGTGACAACTTTCAGATACTTGTTGCCAAGAAAGATTTTTAGTGCATACAGTTTTCAACAGGTATAGTTTAAAATATGAACTTTGTTTTCCTTCGTGTTTTTATTGTTGTGGTATTAATGTGAACTGTACCTTTTAACAGAACTGTAAGTGCATAATACCATCTTCACAAAGACTGAATTGTGTATAATGGATGCCAAGAAAATGTTCATCTTCTCTAATTACAGCTTTATGTGTTCTCTTTAGCAACTCTCCATCCCCTCCTCCTCCAGTTCCTCACAACAAGCCTTAAAGCCTGTTTTATGAGATGTATAAGGTATGAGACAGACTCTTTAAAACACTTTGCTAGTGAAATCATGTTCTTTGTAACTGGCTAAAAATAAATATTTAATATTTCTCAATATAACCTCAAGGTTCATCTATGCTTTAATATCTGACATGGTTTGATTTAACACTGAATAGCATTTTATTACATATTTACACAAGCTTCTTTTACAAATTTATATATCCGGGAGGACATAGGTTGTTTCTACATCTTAATCATTTTTATCAGTGCTTCAATATATGTGGGAGTGTAAACAATCTTTTGACTTTCTGATATAAATTATGTTTTATAAACAAACAATAATCAGGATTGCTATATAATATAGTAGTATCAATTTTGGTAAATTTCCGTTTTCTGAAGAACTTGTATATAGATTTCCTTAGATGTTGTACAGTTCTTAATTTTCACTGATAAGATATAGGATTCCAATTTTGTAACAGTCTGTCTGTGTACATGTCAGTAGACAACATGGTGGACTCATTTTCTCCTCTCACAATATGGATTCCTAAGATCAAATGCAGAAATTCAGGTTGTCAGCCAGGGTGGCAGCTTCCTTTTACTTGTGCAGTTACTTACCTGCTCAGAATTCCAACTTTTTCATCTTCTAAAACATATTTTTAATGTAAAATAATAGCCACCCTGAATGACTGAGATAACATCTCATTGTGGCATTGGTTTGCTTGTTCCTGATGCTGAAAAACATTTGAGCACCATTATCAATACTTTTAAACTGCTTTTGCAACATCTTTGGAGACATGCCCCTCCAACTCCCTAACCTATGCTTTATTTGGTTATCAATATTTTTGCTATTCTGCTGCATAATTATTTATTCATTTTGTATGATAACTCTTCATTGTTATGTACGTTCTTTGAGAATAATTTCTATCATTTTCTACAATGGTTTTTACTCCTTTGACTATATTTTTTCTGTTCTGCTGATAATTTTGTTTCAGTTAGCACCCAGTGTTTCTTCTTGTCAGTGAGCTTTTGTTGTATCTAGTAAATGTTGAAAAACCAATGTTATAAAGCTTTACCCACAAGGATCATTTCTAGAATTTCAAATATTAAGATATTTTACCTGATTTTAGGCATGATTTGAAATATATAATTGGTCTAATTTTGAAATTTAGAGTTATGAATGTCCAGCATTTCCAGTACTATTTGTTGAAGTGATTATCAATTCTTCATTGTAAAGTCTTAGCACTTTGGTGAAAGATCATTCGTTCTCTCTGTGTATATTTAATATTGTCATGTCTATTCTGCCTCATAAAGCTGTGAAAAATTTCATTGCATTTTTTAAAACAAATATTAAAATAAATCTAATTTTCTTATGGAATGGCTAAATATCTTGAACAGTTTGAATAATATTGAGAAAGAACAAAGTTGAAGGCAACACATTTTCTGTTTCCCACATGTATTTCAATGTTACAGTATTTAAAACAGTGTGTTAATGGAAAGACCATCCTATTATTTAGGTTATCTATCAGTCCACTACACAGTGCTGTTTACAGAGTTTATCTGTAATCTTGCTTTGTTGTTCAGAAAAAAAGAATCTTTAGCATAGAGCAAAGTTTAGAAATCATCCTCTAACAACTGACCCTAGATCTCGGGAGCCCATGGACTCTAGATCATCAGCTTTGGAGCCTGCATGGGAGTGATCTAGACCCTCTACATGTGGGTGACAGTTGTGTAGCTTGGTCTGTTTGTGGAGCCCCTAGCAGTGGGACCAGAATCTGTCCCTGAAGCATGGGGCTAGCTTTTTGGAACCTATTCCCTATGGTGAGATGCCTCACTCAGCCTTGATGCAGAGGGGAGGAGCTTGGTCCTGCCTCTACTTGATATGACATGCATTGTTGACTCCATGGGAGGACTTACCCTTTCTGAGGAGTGCATGGGGAGGATGGAAAGGAAATGACAGCAGGGCAGGGGGAATAGGAGGAGAGAAAGGGCGGGAAACTGTGGCTGGTATATAAAATAAATTTAAAAAAAGAAAGCAAGAAATAGTCCTCTAAGAAGTTACTCTGAAAATCTGGATGAAACAGAAGACAGAATTCCCCAAAGACACAGAACAGATCAAATGTCAGTAACTGATTTGATGCTTAGTTATGTTCTATATTTTGTCACAGAAGAAACACTGTAAAGCATACTTGCTTTCTGCTTTGGTAAGTAATGGATTAAGAAAAGCAGGATCCTCCTACCATCACCTACTCTCATTTCTGTGGAGTCACTTAGAAACTTACCTGTAAAGAGTAAAGGAGAACATGCATCTTTATATTTAAGAGAATAATGATCATTTGCTGAAGCTGAAGATTTCTTGGTGGACAACAATGTGGTGTTGGTGTGGAAATAAAGAAGTCAGCAAAGGAATAAGAGAGAATAAAGCAAACGGAGGAACTTCTACATACAAGGAACAGTTTGCTTTAAGTCTTTGTATGAATCACCTTTAAATGCTTATATTAAACCCGTGAGCTAGGTCGCATTGTTGTCACAATTTATACTTATAAAAACTAGGGCAGAGAGATAATATAACTTATAGATGTTTTAACCAAAGGCAGTCAAGTTTTCATCTGAGTTCAGGCACCACACACTTAAATGTCACCAAGGGAACATAAGAGATGGTGCTTTTTCCACTCCTGCCATCGACAAAGTAATAACACCCAGACAAACACCCTGCAAACAGGAGTAAGTTTCTTCTCTAGTATGCTGACCACTTATTCCAGTTAATAACGGAGCTAGGCATTATGTAAGATATTCAATAAGAAACTGTGGCTATGATCTTGTCATTTGTGAACTTATGGCTGTATTTATTTGCTAAGTCCTTTCTAGCAAATTACAACAGACTCACTTCCCTAAGCAATTAATGTTTCATAGTTTTGGAAACTGATGTCCACAATGAATGTGTAGACTGATTTTGTTTCTTCTATTGACTTTCTCATTTTTCTTAAAGATGGCCATTGCTTTATTATGTCCTCACATGGCGTTTTTACTGTGTTGCTAAAACTATGAATGACTTTTCATAGCTGGTAATGGTTCTTACTCTTTCGACCTCATTATACAGAATTATCTCCTTGAAGTTTCTATTTCCAAGTACAAACTCGGGTCATTTTTAATATAAATGTATTAGTTTGCACATAAATATTATAAACATAGAGCAGTGTATGGTTTATGCCCTATAAACATTTATATTATGTGTATATACATATGCATTATTGTTGGTTTTATTTTTCACTTGACTAATATTTCTTTGTTAAACAGGAAATATAACCAGTCTTATATAATTATTTAGAGATAATTCTGATTCATTAACCCTAAGAGAATTTCTCATTAATTTTCACTTTGAGAAGCATTTTTCCTTGTAAAAATGTCACAAATAATGAGGTTTTATCCTAGCTATCAATATCTAAAAGATCTACCACCTTTAATTAAATATGACAAATGATATTTTGTTAATTCATATGATATCAGATCTTTGCACGTTATGATCTAAAGAATGTAACTGTGGAAATATATGTAGTGACAAATGAAAAATTATTGTATTCTGAAAGAGATGGGCCCATAAAAGCTCATCTACGAAAAGGGAGAGTTCTCTGAAGTTAGGATTATAAAATGCCTCATAAATATAAGTAAAAGGAATTTTTCTTTAAATCATGAATTGAAAATGGCAGAAAAACCAAGTGTGTGAGAATCAAGGTGGGATGAGCTGATGGTATGTGTGTTCAGTTAGGCTAGAGATTTTTCAGTGTTTTCTCCTACAGTTCAAAATGGAGAGTGCTGACACAGGAGGAGGGCTGACCAATATTTAAGATACTGTGGAAGATAAAGCTGCTTAGGTTTAACAAAGTACAAGAACCAGAAAGACAAAGGCCCCATGTTCTCTTTCATCTGGGGTACTTAGCTCTAAATCTTCAGAGGTGAAGGCAATTCTTCTCTCTTTCTAAATATACAACACAGCTCAGTTGCAGGACTCCAAAGAACGAAGAGACTCCTTATGATGGGTCTAGCTTTTATAGGACCAGACAATATTATGTAAGCTGTCAAGCAGAGTAAGCAATCAATAGTGCTATTTAGCTGTAACCTCTATAAATTGCAACTATGAGCAGTGTGGCAGGATTTCTGTGATGGGACAGTAGTGGCACTCTTACCTTAGTGGTAACCAAGAGCTGTTGACTTAGACTCAAGGGCCACTAAATAGGAGAGAAATCGTAGCTCGTATTAGAATTCTAGCCCACTACCCAGGGCTAGTGAGGTCACTGCTCTAGGAAGAGAACCTACAACTTTACTAAACTAGTATAACCCCCAATTGCATTCTAAAACTTAGCCTAATTCCTATAGGCCACTGTACCTCCCATTTGTCATCAAAAAAGTTTTTCTGTACAGCAAATGAAGGCCATTTCAGAAATTCACTACTGGTGTGCAGAGATCAAGTGATTTCCTCCATCACTCTCAAAAACAGCTAAATACACAATTCAATTTCCGTTACTCAGCTCAGGGAACATGGCAGAAGAGGGACTGAAATGATAGTGAGATCCAGGTTCTGATATTTGGTCTCCTAGAAATGACAGAAAGTAGTATACCCTAGTGTTTAGTGGTGTCAAAACACTATAGCTGTGCAAACAAGACCTGAACCCTGAAAATATTAATTGATATGCTAACTGGGAAGGGGTAATCTCAAGGGGCTCACCCCTAGAGAAAGAATTAGGACAGCTAATAACCAATAACAGAGGGAGAATTAGCTCTTCTGAAGGATGACTCCCCAATTCATTACCCAACACAATGCAGCTAGCTCTGAAATTATATGCACACGAAGCTCTCTGAACAAAATGAGTAGGCTGCATTATATATTTATGCATATATATGGAACAATTGTAATTGAAGAAAAAGAGTCCATGAGTTTGACAAAAGAGTGAGGAGGTGACTCGGGGACAATTTGAGGGAGGAGACGTAGGACGGGGGGAGGAAAAGAAAGGAGGAAATTGATTTAATTATACATTAATCAAATTTGTAGTAAAAAGCAACAAAAATAAACGCGTTGGTAAATGAACAGAGTAGGACACAGACACAGATACAGACATTGAAGTGTTTTGTTCACCTTGATCAGTGAGTTCTACAATTCAGCTAGTCACATAGAAAACAAAGATAAAAATTCAAAGGGTCTGTATCTCTCCTTGTCAGGGTTGAACCCAAGTTTTATCTATATTGAGCTACAAGATTGGATCTTTGAAGTAAGCAATTTGTCAGAGCAGGAAACTGCGGGGGGATTTCTTAACTACTGTTCCCTGGTACCTTTTATCACTGCTCAGATCAGAGTGAATGGGTGGCTAACACTACGATTTGCTGTTTGTTGTTAAAAATACATACATTTTGCAACGTATAACCTGCCGTTTATTAGATGGGACACATTAATTAATTACTTCCAATGACATTTGTGAAAAGTACTATAGCAAACAAATGCTACTTATTAAACTAATTTGCAAACATGCTACAGAGGTATATAATATATGACTGTGATAGGATATGAAGTGAATGAATATTTTGCGTATTAATTTCACCTTAGGTGTGAGATTAACAGACTAAGGTTTGCATCTCTTCACCATGAATATGGGCTGGAAAGTTTTGTGAGGAACAGTAAATGTCTGTGCCATATTTACTTTGGACTTATGCATCATCTCAAGGAAATTAAATATCATTTCAGCTGCTGGAATTGGCAAATAGAAAGAGATCTTAGTCTCCCAAGTCCTAGTTTACTTTCTAGGTGATATAGTCACCTTTCAATTTTTTTTTTTTATCAGTTCTGAGAGAGATGGAATCAAGATACTGTCACAGTCTTTTGAAATCAATATGAACAAGGGATTTCATTGACATTTTGTTAGGAAATTGTTTGTCTTTGCTCCCTGTGCATATCTTCCCTCCAAGAGCCTAAGCACCAGCACAACTGGGGCTAAGCCTCTTTCTGCTGATTTACAGGTTTCAAAAATACTTAGTGAATTTTTTTTTTTAAAGAAAAATGGTTGTTATGTATTTACACATCAAATTAAATTATATGTATCAGGTTGAGAAGTATAAAACATGTGCATCTAGACCGGGCAATGGTGGCACATGCCTTTATTCCCAGCACTTGAGAGGCAGAGCCAGGCAGATCTCTGTGAGTTCGAGGTCAGCCTGGTCTACAGAGCGAGATCCAGGACAGGCACCAAAACTACACAGAGAAACCCTATCTTGAAAAACCAAACAAACAAAAAAAGTGCATCTTCTTTAATGTAACTGAAAGTATTTTGTCTACAAGTCTTTAATTTCCATATGGAGCAAGATAGTTTTCTAATACTCCTATTATAAGAGAGTAATTCTAGCCTGAAGTAATATACAGTTTTACTATTCTAAATTAAAATCTTATTTTTCTTGGCTCAAATCTATATTCTCAGTATTAAAAAGTAAATGATTTTGTAACTGAGCAAAGACTTTTTTAAGCAGAACATTTGGAAAATCAATAATGTCTACCAATTGTTAAATTTCTTACACTGTACTGCACGTTATTGATGTATTATTTGGTTTGTTATGATTATTTAACAGATTGAAAAAATACACATGTAAATATAGTCTTATAATAGAAAATTTTCCATAAGAAAATGTAATTTTATTATTGTCTCCCAGGTAATGATGATGGTGAATTCATGACTTCCATGTGGACTCAGATTTTCTTGTTTTTGCACACATACTTATCTACCTTCAAACTATGGAGACAACAAAACTATCTGAAGACGAAGAAAGTCATTCCAACCTAGATTAAATACTTGTAAGTATCAGTTATACCATACTATAAGTAAATCAATGTGGATTTCGAATAAATAAAAACGCTAACATGGAATATTGCTGTAATTATTAAGGCCACAATCATTTTTTCATCAAAAAAACTTCATATTTTGCTATTTTTAAAAATATCTTGCTATCTGTGTCCTGCAGACTCTGTCATGACAAATAAATTCATGTGAAGGAATGCCTAAAGAAAGGGCATCAGGAACAGGCTAATAAGAAATAACATAGCATAACTCAATAAAAATGCACAGAGCACGTGGGACATTTGTTCCTCTATCTTAATTTATCTCTTTCTGAAGTTAAAGCCCATTTGCCAGTTGGAGTAGGAACTCCATACCAAATGCTTGTAACTTTTCAGGGAGCTTCAAAATGGAACGATATTCAAGTGTGTAGTATCATGATTGTATGCCCTTGGCTCTTCCCTAGGACACTGAATGGAGTGGATAGTGGTAATCTCAGAACTCCAACTAAATGGATTTTATGTTTACAAAAACAAACAAATAACAGGCAAGAAAAATCTAACATGATTGAATACAATCCCTCATCTGAGAATCACAATTCAGATGAGAAAACAATTCATTACTAAAATTATTTTAATCACAGAATTTTCAGTCTTCAAATCACCACAGAACCTGTGGCTCCAGATGTGACGACCCCCATTTTATTCCATTTCTCTTCTTCTCTCTTCTTTTCCCTGTCATTTCCTTCTCTTTCTTTCTTGCTCTTCTGCTGTGGGATGTTCTGTATGGCAAATGTGTTGCTTTGATTGGTTGGTAAATAAAACACTGATTGGCCAGTAGTCAGGCAGGAGGAAGTATAGGCGGGACAAGGAGGAGAATAAAGATGGGAAGTGGAAGGCTGAGTCAGAGACACTGCCAGCTGCCACGATGACAAACAGCATGTGAAGAGGCCGGTAAGCCACGAACCACGTGGCAAGGTACAAATTTATGGAAATGGATTAATTTAAGCTGTAAGAACAGTTAGCAAGAAGCCTGCCACGCCATACAGTTTGTAAGCAATATAAGTCTCTGTGTTTACTTGGTTGGGTCTGAGCAGCTGTGGGACTGACAGGTGAGAGAGATTTGTCCTGACTGTGGGCCAGGCAGGAAAACTCTAGCTACACTCTTCCCCTTCCCCGACTCCCATTCCCTTATTCTCCTTCCCTTTTCCTCCCTCTTTCTCATCCCTTTTCCTCTCTACTTCCCCTTCCCATCCTTTCCCTTCCTTTTCTTTCCTTTCTCTTTCTTTCCGTTTATTTTTATTTTACCTTTTCTGATTTTTCCCTTATACTCACACCTATTGTTTTAGTTGATTTAATGTAGAGTATCTATAGAGTTCAAAGCTGATGATTTGATAAGTAATAAAAGCTTGGTTCATAAAGATGATGTATTGCATTAATTTTAAATATGAAAATTTTACACGTCTCAAATTTTAATATTTATTACTTATTTATTTATTGAGATGGAGTTCCATGTTTTTCAAACTGGCCTTGCATCCATACAGTGCAGAGCTTGTCCTTGAAATGGTTTTTTTCTTTCCATATCCAGAGTGCTACTCTAATAGCATTCACCTACATGTCTGATTCCAGTGCTGGTTGTAGAACCCATGGATTCCTAAATGTCAGGCAAATATTTTAATGACTGAGCTACTCCATAAGTGATGAAATTTGAAAAATAAATAGCTAAATAAATAAAATCTCTATAGAGAAAGAAATACTTATCAAAGGAAAGCTGGAATTCTCAAGAAAATAGGTTTATATCACAAAATAGACTAGAATTCTTTTGTCTTAGTTCTGTGTTGTTAAATAAATTCACCAATGCATCTCTCATCATGATTATTTTGCACGAACCATGTAAATTCTCAGATAACCAGCCTCCTCATCAGTGTTATCATCAAATATTTTACATCTCTTTGCCTTTAATTTCACACAATCTCTTTCTTAATTGTAAAGACTTGAGAGAAAAGTAAATAACCAGTTAAGTATTTAAAAATATATGTTTGGATTATAAGAAATATCCAAAATTATACATCACACATTTTCTTTTATTTTTTTTATTTTTTGCATTGCTTTCTTACAAACTGAAATAGAAATAAACAAAAATACATTTCATTTAACGGTAATTAATAGGTGATGAAGTACTTAGGCCTGAGTTCATTGAAAAATAAAAAATCCAAAGACAACATTAAACTATTGTTTTCCATGAATAAGAACACATGTGTCTATTATTTGAAATTTGGAAGATGACAACGTACTTTTCTCATAATGTAAATAAACTACAGTATCACAGGTACGTTTTGTCTAAAACATTTTGCTCTATAAATTATTACTTTACTATACAAAAGACTTAGACAGCATTATAAAAAATGTGTCCATAATATATTTATTGTCTTGTAATTATGCAGCAGATAAATTGATATTTCCTATCAGTGTGTGCATAAAGATAGAGGCAAACAAATCAAAGAGCCAGTATCATGCTTATATGTTATTAACTTAGGACTCAGGATGTGCTATGATAGTAACTGCTTTTACTTATTCTGATGTTTATTCCAATTAAGAAATAATGGTGTATTTATATTTTATGTATTCAACACTTTTGTATAATGGAGCAATTCTCTCTTCAGGTTACTTTCTCATTCACTCATTTGCAGTGATACC
This sequence comes from Peromyscus californicus insignis, assembly GCF_007827085.1. Taxonomy (NCBI): domain Eukaryota; kingdom Metazoa; phylum Chordata; class Mammalia; order Rodentia; family Cricetidae; genus Peromyscus; species Peromyscus californicus. The sequence goes on from NW_026294413.1 coordinate 41,573,038, forward strand.
TACAAAGATGTTGCCATTTCTCAAACTACCCCAGTTTCTCAGAGCACATAAAAAGAACAAAAGTTCCTAAGTGCAGCAAATGCCAGCACAGAGTACATTTATTGTCTGACAGTTTGATTTATGGTTGAATTACACATAGCATTTTACCATATGATAAGCATAACTGTAAATAAGTAAAACAATAGCATGTTTGTTAACAGTAAGCATGATCATGTTTGAGAAATGTGTTGGAGCTGGCAACATCTGTTCAGGAAAAGGTGAACCTAAATCATGTTTCTTATTTAAGGGAAGATTTTTAAATAACTCTGTCTTGTCAGTGCTTTCTGAACCAAAAATATATTTGAAGTTAACAAGTTATGAATGAATAGAATGAAAATTAAAACATAATGCAATTGATTTAATGAACAACGAATTCCCTAAGTTAAAAAGAAACAAAAATACATGGGGACTTGAGAGATGGCTCAGCGGTTAAGGGCACTGACTGCTCTTCATGAGGACTCAGATTCAATTCCCAGAACCTACATGGCAGCTTCCAGCACCCACATGGCAGCTCACAGACCCATGGCAAAACACCAGTGCACATAAAAGAAATTACACACACACACACACACACACACACACACACACACACACACACACAAATTACCTGCTTAGTCTACATTGACAGTGATTTAGGGACAGAACTTTGTGAACTGTCCTATGCACTCCCTTAAAAATTCACTACAGCCTAGCCTGTTGCTTTATATAATTTCAGAAAATTGAACTGGCTTCAGCTCTAAGGCATTTCTTCATAAAATTAGAAGTGAAAAAAACATTTTAATTCATTTATTTATAGAAACATAAGGAAACTTATCAAACGTTTTCTTTGTAGACTTTTGTATTAAACATAAACAAACTTTCTAGTCCATAAGGTAAAACTTTATCACACTTTTACTGGCCAAATAGAACATTTTAATATCCTTCTCTTTCAAATTTTGTTTCTTTTCACCATAGATCTGTGTGAGCAGTAAGCACAACTATTCTATACCCCAAATGCTATCCTATCCTGAGATTTTCTCTGGAAAAAAAAGAAGAACCCATTATTCCTATATCAGAATCACCAAAGTTCTAGGTCCACATCCAATATGCACACGGATTTTTAGTCAGAGGGTACTAAGAACGGCCTCTTGTACACAGTTTCCCTGAAACTCACAAACTTCTTGAGCTGGACCTACACTCTCTGTATTTCTTTCCATGTGGTTATCTTCCAAGCTCTCACTAAATTGCCTGTTAATCTCTGATAATAATATTCAAGGGGTTTTACAGCCCAAAGGTCCAAACTCTTCCATATTTTTCCTGTAAAGCAATTGGCACAGCCTAAAAACCACAAGGTCATGTTTATCAAAGCAATAGCACCAACAATTAAAACAAAATCACATTACTTTACCATATTAGAAATTATAGGCAATTGTGTATCAATATATATTCTGCTCTAATCTATTTCATCAGAAATTTTTGTTTTCAGTAAATTCAATCCACTAAGAATATCATTATAGCCAGGTGGGGGTGCCACACACCTTTAATCCCAGCACTCAGGAGGCAGAGCCAGGCAGATCTCTGTGAGTTCAAGACCAGCCTGGTCTACAGAGTGAGATCCAGGACAGGCACCAAAACTACACAGAGAAACTGTGTCTCAAAAAGAAAAAACAAAGAATATCATTATATACCTTTACTAAATACAATTTTTATATTATCTATTAATCCATTTCTTATATGGTACATCATCTCTTTTTTCTAAATTATAGTCTCTTTTCTGTTTCCTAACTGATGGTGTATTTTACTCACAGACACACAATCTGTTTGTTGACCTAGATATCAAGTACCACACGAGTAAAACTGTAGCGAACTTCATTAGTTTTTCATGTGTTCTCTGAAGATGATTTTGTAAGTATGATTTCTATTACTTTTTGTAGACACTGTCATTACATTTATTCCCCTTGTCCAGCAAAATACTAATAATGCCCATTAAAATAAAAAAAGAATTTCAAATCCATAAAACTTTAGACAAGATCTTACTATTTGTGCCAGGTTTCTTTTTCTTTCTTTCTTTCTTTTTTTTCATTATTTCTTAAAGAGCATGTACACAGAAATAGTTGTCTCACTAAATGTGTGACTGTCACAGAATTTTCTATTACTGGTCTTCATGAATGCAGTACCAATTAAATTTATAGACTTTAATAAATTAGTCTATATCATCCACAAAAATTCTTTTCATATTGTTTTTGGATTGTGTGAATTATTTATGTGGAATGTAAGGTTTGATTCATTTAACTATTCAAACTAAGCTTATCTCTGTGTAGTGTTTGCATAAAATTATGCTAGTAAAATTTCATTGAAATCATGGTGCAACATGAAGTTAGATTTTTTTCATGATGCATTTTTTGGGGTTTTTCTTAAGTTAACTTGTTAAATGACCTAAATATTTGTCTTAACCTTCAACTTTAAGGATTTTAAAAGGCTTCATTTTTTTTAAAAGAAAAAAAAAATGGCAAAACAGCAGTGAAGCCAGATCATTAACCTGAGTCAGTGACAAGATGTCTGCTCTAAGTTCAGAATTTACCCAAGGAAAGGATGTCAATAAGCAGTGATGAGTGAGTTCCACGAAGTAGGTGCAAAGCAGCAAATAGAACAATCACTCAAAATGACACATCTCAAACTCAAAGAAATAAGAGATCCACGTCAACTGGCTGCAACTTACAACTTGTAGAAAATGGACTTTTAAACTCCTTAAGGAACCTTTGTCCACAGATATATATTAACACAGCTCTCATTGTAACACAGTCACAGAGCTTTAGAAGTGATGTGACATTTCAGAAGGACTTAGGTGACCCAGTCAAAGACTTCATAGCTAATACTAACCAAGTTTTTTGTATTGCTTGCACTCATATTATTAGAATTCAACAAAATTGATAATTGATAAAATACAAAAAAATCAGAAAAAAAGCATATTAATGACATAATAAGTAAAATGCTTAAAGAAAATGTCATCCTATTTTAAATGAACAGGCAATGTCAATCACGATGCCCCACATTTTAATAATAGTTTAAGTTTAAAATATTTATTAAATAAAGGGTGAATACTATGAATTATACAATAGATTATATAATACCAAAAACTCCAGGTGTCAGGGAATGTAAAGGATGGACTGAGAAGGAAAATAAAGATACAGGGTGTCAGTTCTGTGTCTATATTTAGATGCAGTAGATATTTTATTGGATTCCAGTGTAGTGTATACAGCAACAATAATCATGCCATGCATTGATATTTAGGAAAACTTAAGCTATGAATCATATGTCAATATAAATGGTTTATATATCTTTTTATAAAAAGATGCTATATAATATATGTAAAATAATACTGAATATTAGAAAGTAGATTTCTACTCATATTTATAGAGAAGTACATGCAAAGTATGTCTCATTCCTAGACACAATATGTTACCTTTCATATTATGCTCTTGTGGATTTTGAGTAATGCTCCTCATTATCTAGTGGGTGAAGAGTGATTAATATCAGTTATCAATATTAGTTACAGTGACATGCAGTAGAATAAAAAGAAATGAAATATATAAAGCTATTGTCGCCTCCTTTCTAAAAGAATCTAGTTTCAATTACAGGGAAATTTTGTTGTTGGAGAACATTTGAAAACACACCTTAAGGAAGAGGAATGGGAATTATATGAACACATTCAGATTATTTCTTTGTTTACTTTGTCAACTTGACACAAGGCATAGTTGTCTGGTTAGAGGTAAAGTCAGTATTGCCACTTGAGGTAATACCACTACCAAATTGGTCTGTAAGCTTGTCTGTGGGCACATTTTCTTGCGTATAAATTGATATGTGGGGGTTCAGCCTACTGTAGGCAATAGTAAGCATATGTCCTGAGCTGAATACAAGCACAGCAACCCATGGGTAGTGCGGGGCGTTTACCCACCAACCCCACAGTTCCCCAGAGTTTTCTTGAGTGGGAGCAGCAGGAAATATTAGATAGAAGGATTTAGATTGGGGAAATAACCAGAGAGAAAATAAAGGCAGCCTATAGAGGGTCTGGAACCTGTTCCAGTGAGCCTTGACTGTCTCTGCCCTAAGGTATTTAAAGAAACGCCAAGAAGGTGGAGCAAAAGCCCTCCCCCCAGCACAGCCAAGTGCAGACCATCTCAGACACCTGCACTCAGTCCCGTGGTCCAATCATCCTCTCTATGCAGACCTGCTGGATAAAGCCACCAGGAACCTGAAAGTGGGCTCCCACAGGGTAGCAAGCCAGTGTCATTACTCCATGGCTCCTGCTTCACTTCCTGATTCCAGGAGCCTGACATGAGTTTCTGCCTTCACTATCCTCAGTGAAGGACTCTGACTTGAGAAATATTAGCCAAAATAAACCCTTTCCTCCCTAAGGTCCTTTTGGTCACAATGTTTATCATCACAGCATTGGAAAGAAAAGTGGGCATTCAACAATGCATTTTTGTAGTAAATTGATAGTTTTTTAGCCTTCAGACAATAGTGTCTGTTTTGTGGAATTTAATCAAATTAGGAAGAAATTTGTGTCTTACTGAATTTTGCAAAACATATGTCTTTTCTTAAACCATTTACATGAGATAATGACTATAGTGCTTTTGTTTACTTACAAATCAGTACTCCAAAGATTACTGTGTGTTAAGGATAGATTTTTTTCTTTTCATTCTTTCTATTTTTAATCCAAGAGACAGGGAAACCTAAGGCTTGTCTTAGATACAGATGACAAGTTTCTCTGCTAATTACAAAGTGAGGCATCCTAGTCAATTTCAGAAACAGTAGTGATCTGTAAACTTAACAACCACAGAACAACTATCATTTACAGCTCCCAATTTCTTTGAAATATAAACTATTTCATGATAAATTTTGAACTTAAAAGAAAAACTAAATATCTTAGTTAAAATATACTACCTTCTACATTTCCATGAAGCAAATTGTTTAAAATTTCTCATGAGAAAATAAAGAAATCTGATATAAAAACTGAACTGCTGATGTCTAGAGACATGGCTCAGTTGTTAAGCTGATTTGGTGTTCTGGCAGAGGGCCTAGACTCAGTTGTCAGCATCCATATGACAGTACATGGCTGCCAATGACACCAGTTCCAGTTGATATGAAGCTCTCTTCTGTTCTCTGTGAGCACCACGCTCACATATCATATATACATATATGGATGCAAACATGCATACACATCAAAAATAAAGAAATCATAAAGGTCAAGTGGCTAATATTCTTTTCTTCAAATGTTTCAACAATATTCAGAATTTCGATACTTGATTTTAAATGTCTACATCAAACCTAAGTACAAATACTTAGCAAAAGCATAAAAGCTATGTGAGCAATGTTAACTGAATTTGGATTCCAAACTTTCATTCAGAATAAGTTTGAAAGCTAGTTTTAGAGAGAAAGTTGAATGATGTCTAATTTTAAAATATAAAACTAAAACATTTTAAATGATGAAATACTGATGTAGATGTATACCTAACATGCAAAGGACTCTATAAAAAGTTCTAATCGGATGATTGAAGTTCAAAAATTGTATTTTGACATGTTAGGTCTCTCTTGACTTACATAATAGAGTAATTGTATATATCTAGGTATTTAAGGATCAAGAGCAACAGGTAAAAAAGACTCTATCATACTTGAAATTGCCATTGATTAAAGCAAGTATTTTAATTATTGATTATTAGATAAGTAGATAGATGATAGGTGGCTACATACAGGAAAATTGTAGAAAATAGACATAGCCTTTGTCAAAAAAGATGTTTGTTTTTTATTGATGAATGTAAAGCATGTGCTTATTTCTTAGGGGATTGCTTAAGGTAAGAAAACAGATAAAGTATATGGGTAATATATATGCATATGTATGTATGTCTATATGGTACTGACAAGTTTTCTGTGTTGATTTTCATTATTTGTATTTGATAAAAAGTCTCTCACTATGCTCACCTGATTAATTCATCTTTTTCTGGCAGTTCACACCAGTAGTAATATACTTATCTGATGTTTGTGTCAGTTGAAAATGAGTTACTGTGATCTTTTAGAATAATTTGAATTCTATTATTTTATAAATGGACTTGAGTGGCTTGGTGTGTTAGGACTTTTTTTTTATGTTGTAGAATATTAAGTACAAAGTGATCCACTGTAGGGATAGTGCTTTATCAATCCTCTTGCTATTCTGAATCCCGGGATTTGTCGCCATGGACACTGAGCTAAGATAACACTCAGGGTTTCACACTCTAACATTGACACAGAACTGGAGACTGCAGTAACTTTATTTAAAATGAAATCACTAAAAATAAGCAAAGAAATGTGATTTATATAATGAGATACATATAATTTTTCTTTGTATCAGAACTTTGAAAGGGATTATCAAAATTCCAGTGTTTCATAATGCAGAAACAAAACTACTATTCTATGTATTTGTTTATGTGATAATAATTTGATACTATGCTAGCAAAACAAATATTAAAAATTGGTATGATTATCACAGGATGGATTATATCAGACATCACATTCTAGAATAAAATGGAAGCTTATAAAATAAGAAATCCTATTAATTATCCACATTTAAGCATAAGGGAACACAATTCTAATTTACATGAAATAAATGTCTGAAAATTTAAACTTTAAAAAGATAAGAATGTGAACATTTATTTCCAATTCCATATAAGTAACATAAAATAAGCTTTTTTCCTGTTTGGGGAAAAAAAATCATCATGCTTCCTGAATGTATGAACCTCTCTCCTTTACCATCCTAGTCATCTGTTGGTCAAAGAATTCTTGTAGTCTTGCTTATATGTGGCATATTATTTTAATCCACCAGTGGTAGATTGACATTTGCTTTTGATTTTCTTCTGAATTTCAATAAAGTAAAAAATAACTTACTAATGATATGAAATAATTATTGCTTAATTCCTAATTAAATATTCATATGTTACTATAGCAATCATGCTTAACTTCTAATAAAATATGGTAATGCTTATAAAGATCCTTTTGCAAAACTCAGCATTTAATAAATAGGCAATAAAATTTAATTATGCACAACAAAACAATCACAGGGAAATCTTTGAAAAAAATGACTTTAATGAAGACTTTTCTACAACTCCCCATAATACGTCTTACTAATACCTGCAACTGTAACCAATCCTATACTTCTCCAACACACAGCTTTATTTCTTAAGAAATTTCTTCTGGGTGATTAAAACAAGAAAGGAAACCTGAACCTAGTCATGACTATATATATGGAGTAAATGTTTCAATAGAGTGCTCCAACAAGTCCATTCCACCTATGCTGAATAAGATTTCAGATTCTCAAGAAATAAAAAAGCATGCAGCATCAGAAGCAGAGAAACATTGCCCCCAGTAGAACAACATCCTTACTAATAAGACAAGAGTAAAAGAGAAGTTTTGAAGCTTCTTTACTTTTAAATGTGAGAAACACAATTATTGATATTTATGTCATGGATTAAAGCAAAACTTGAGACAGAAGTAATCAAATGTGACAATGTAAAGTGAAAATCTGTTGGCTTGCTATTTTCAGCTCTAGTAGCTGAAGAACATATTGGAAATTTTCATGTTGTAGAAGCGGTGGACACATTTAGAGATGGCTTTCTAGTTAAATCACCAGAAATCATCTGCTGCTTGGTTTAAAAACTGAATTACAAAACTAAACAGGATTATGGACTAAGTTTACTTTTTAAACTGTAGTAAAAATAATTGGCAATATTTATCAATAAAATATATTTATTAGATGAATGAATGTAGGGGCTGAAACGGGCATTACTGCCATTAAGGAACTGTCAAGATACAAATATGAAGAATGTGCCACAATAATCCTAATTAAAGTTATTTGCTGTGGGATGTTCTGTATGGCAAATGTGTTGCTCTGATTGGTCAATAAATAAAACACTGATTGGCCAGTGGCTAGGCAGGACTAACAGGGGGAGAAAAGAAAGAACAGGAAGGCAGAAAGAGATACTGCCAGCCGCCGTGATGACAAACAGCATGTGAAGATACCGGTAAGCCACGAGCCATGTGGAAAGGTATAGATTTATAGAAATGGATTAATTTAAGCTGTAAGAACAGTTAGCAAGAAGCCGGCCATGGCCATACAGTTTGTAAGCAATATAAGTCTCTGTGTTTACTTGGTTGGGTCTAAGCAGCTGCGGGACTGGTGGGTGAGAGAGATTTGTCCTGACTGTGGGCCAGGCAGGAAAACTCTAGCTACAGTTATTAGAGATGATTTATATGTGGAAATATATATATATATATATATGTGTGTGTGTGTGTGTGTGTGTGTGTGTGTGTATACACATATATATATATGTGTATATAATCTGTGTATGTGTGTATCCCTTAAATTGTGAAGCCATATTACTGTGTCTTTTGTTCTATTTCATGTGTGATAAATTTGACAAAATGCATCTAGTTGAATGATATTTTGTATGATAATACTTTCAGCTATTAATGTAATATACAATTTTTCCTTTATTTTGCAGTTAAAAATAATAATTAAATTTATGAACTATATATTGGAACTAGAAATAATTTATAACTATTTACTTTTTAAAAAAACTTATTTATATATATTTTTTAAATTTTACATATCAACCACGGTTCCCTATGCAATCCCTCCTCTCATTACCTCCCAACCCCTGTCTCCTCCTGACTGACTGCCCACCCACTATACCAAAAGGTTAAGGCCCCCCATGGGGAGCCAACAAAGTCTGGTACATTCAGCTGAGACAAGACCAAGCCTCTCCCCTCTGCATCAAGGCTTAGCAAGGTATTTCACCTTAGGGGATGGGCTCCAAAAAGCTAGTTCATGCACCAGGGATAGACTCTGATTCCACTGCTATGGTCCCCTCAAACACACCAATCTACATGCCTGTCTCCCACATGAAGAGGGTGTAGTTTGATCCCATGTGGGCTCCACAGCTGTAGGTCTAGAGTTCATGAGTAACCAAGAGCTTGGTTCAGTTACCCCTATAGATTTCCCCATCATGATCTTGACCACTCTTGCTCATATAATCCCTCCCTGCTCTCTCCCACTGGACTCTCAGAGCTCAACCTGATGCTTGACAATGGATCTCTGCATCTGCTTCTATCAGTTACTGGTTGAAGGCTCTAGCTTCTCTGGAGCTGTGGGTTGTAAACTGGTTATTTTTTGCTTTATATCTGCTATCCACTTATGAGTAAGTACATACTATGTTTGTCTTTCTGAGCCTGGGTTACCTCACACTGGATGATATTTTCTAGTTCCATCCATTGGCATGAAATTTCATGATGTCATTGCTTTTTACAATTGAGTAATACTCCATTATGTAAATGTACCACATATTCTTTTTCCATTCTTCTGTTGAGGGACATCTAGGTTGTTTCCAGGTTCTCACTATTATGAATAATGCTGCTATGAACATAGTTGAGCAAGTGTCCTTGTGGTATAATTGAGCATCCCTTGGGTATATGCCTAAGAGTGGCAGTGCTGGATCTTCAGGTAGATTGATTCCCAACTTTCTGAGAAACTGTCATACCGAATTCCAAAGTGGCTGTACGAGTTTGCACTCTCACCAGCAGTGGAGGAATGTTCCCCTTACTCCACATCCTCACATAGGCTGTGTGATTTCTGATCTTAGCCATTCTGACAGATATAAGATGGTATCTCAGAGTCATTTTGGTTTGCATTTCCCTGAGTAATAAGTATATTGAGCAATTCCTTAAATATCTTTCGGCCATTTGAGACTATGATGTTAAGAATTCTCTGTTTAGATCTGTAGCCCAATTTTTAATTGGATTATTTGATATTTTGATGTCTAGGTTTTGATATCTTAAATTCTTTATGTATTTGGGAGATCAGCCCTCTGCCAGATTTAGGATTGATGAAGATCTTATCCTATTCTGTAGGCTGTCTTTTGTCTTATTTATTGTGTCCTTTGCCTTACAAAAGGTTCTCAGTTTCAGGAGGTCCCATTTATTGATTGTTGCTCTTAGTGTCTGTGCTACTGGTGTTATATTCAAGAAGTGGTCTCCTGTACCAGTGCATTCAAGGGTACTTCCCACTATCTTTTCTATCAGGTTAAGTGTAGCTATATTTCTGTTGAGGTCTTTAATCCACTTGGACTTGAGTTTTGTGCATGGTGATAGATATAGATCTATTTGCAATCTTTTACATGTTGACATCCAGTTATGCCAACACCATCTGTTGAAGATGCTTTTTATTTTTTCTATTGTACAGTTTTGGCTTCTTTGTCAAAAAGATTAATGTCAGGGTCTTCAATTCAATTCTATTCGTCCACTTGTCTGTTTTTATGCCTATACTAAGCGGTTTTTATTACTATAGATCCAAAGAAAAGCTTGAAGTCAGGGATGGTGATTCCTCCAGAAGTTCCTTTAATGTACAGGATTGTTTCAGCTATCCTGGGTTTTATGTTTTTCCTTATGAAGTTGAGTATTGTTATTTAGAGGTCTGTGAAGAATTTCTTGGGATGTTAATGGGGATTGCATTGAATCTGTAGCTTGCTTTTTGTAAGATTGCCATTTTTATTACTCTGATTCTACCTATCCATGAGCATGGAAGATTTATCCATTTCCTGATATCTTCTTCAATTTTTTTCTTCAAGAACTTAAAGTGCTGGTCATATAGGATTTTACTTGGTTGATTAGAGTTACCCTAAGGTATTTTATATTATTAGTGGCTATTGCAAAGGGTGATGTTTGTCTGATTTCTTTCTCAGGCCATTTATCATTTGTGTATATGATGGATACTGATTTTTTGTTCTAGTTAATCTTGTATCCTGCTATATTACTGAAGGTGTTTATAGCTGTAGGATTTCCCTGCTAGAATTTTTGGGGTCACTTATATATACTATCATATCATCTGAAATAGTGAAAGTTTAACTTCTTCCTTTCCAATTTGAATTTGTTGTCTTAACTAGAATATTGAGAACTATATTGAATAGATATGGAGAGAGTATATAGCCTTGTCTTGTTCCTGATTTTAGCAGAATTGCTTTGAGTTTCTCTCCATTCAATTTGATGTTGGCTGCTGGCTTGCTGTAAATTGCCTTTATTATGTTTAGGTGTGTTCCTTATATTCCTGATCTCTCCAAGAGACATCATGAAGGGGTGTTGGATCAAAGGCTCTTTCAGCATCAAATGAGATGATCGTGTGTGTGTGTGTGTGTGTGTGTGTGTGTGTGTGTGTGTGTGTGTGTATTTCAATTTGATTATATGGTGGACTTCATTGACAGATTTTTATACATTGTACCATCTCTGCATCTCTAGGATGAAGCCTACTTGTTCATTGTGATGATTCTTTTGATGTGTTCTTGGATTCAGTTGGCCAGTATTTTATTGAGTATTTTTGCATCGATGTTCATGAGGGAGATTGGTCTGTAATTCTCTTTCTTTGTTACATCTTTGTATGGTTTGGGTATCAGGGTAATTTCAGTCTCATAAAAGGAGTTGGCAATGTTCCCTCTTTCTTTTGTGTGGAATAATTTGAGAGGTATTGGTATTAGCTCTTCTGGAAAATCTGGTGGAATTCTGTGCTGAAACCTCTGACCCTGGGCTTTTTTTGGTTAGGAGAATTTTAATTACTGCTTCTATTTTCCTAGGTGCTATTATTCTATTTAAATAGTTTAGTCTGGTCTTGAATTAATTTTTGTATGTGGTACCTATTCATAAAATCGTCCATTTCTTTTAGATTTTACAATTTTGTGAAGCACAGGTTTTGGAAGTAAGACCTGATTATTCTCTGGATTTCCTCAGTGTCTTTTGTTTTGTCCCCATGTTTGCTTCTGATTTTGTTAAGTTGCATATTCTCTCTCTGTCTTTTGGTTTGTTTGAATAAGGGTTGTTAATCTTGTTGATTTTCTCAAAGAACTAACTCTTCTATTCATTTAATCTGGTGTTGTTATCTTTGTTTCTATTTTATTGATTTCAGCCCTCAATTTGATTATTTCCTAGCATTTAGTCCTCCTGGGTGAGTTTGCTTCTTTTTGTTCTACAGCTTTCAGGTGTGCTGTTAACACACTAGTGTGAGATTTCTCCAACTTCTTTATGTAAGCATTTAGCGCTATGAACTTTTCTCTTAGTACTGCTTTCAAAGTGTTCCATAAGTTTGTATATGTCGTACATTCATTTTTCATTGAATTCTAGGAAGTCTTTAATTTCTTTCTTTATTTCTTTCATGAACCAGTGGTGATTCAGTTGAGCATTATTCAGTTTCCTTAAGTTTGTAGGCTTTCTGTAATTTGTGTTGTTGTTGAATTATTATTGAATGTTGAATTTGTTGAATATTGTTGAAGCTATGGTGATCTGATAAGATAGAGGGTGTTACTCCATTTTTTTGTATCTTTTGAGATTTACTTTGTGACCAATTATGTGATCAATATTAAAGAAGGTTCCATGAGATGCTGAGAAGAGGGTGTGTTCTTTTGTGTTTTGGTGGTATGTTCTATATATGTCTGTTAAGCCTATTTGAGCCATAACATCAGTTAGTTCCCTTATTTCTCTGTTAAGTTTCTGTCTGGTAGACTGTCCATTGGTGAAAGTGGGATGTTGAAGATTCCCAGCATTAATGTGTAGAGTTTGTGGCGCAAATTAAACTTTAGTAATGTTTCTTTTACATATTTGGGTGCACTTATATTTTGGGCATAAATGTTGAGAATTGAGACTTCATCTTGATGGATTTTTCCTGTGATGAATATGAAATGTCTTTCTCAATTTCTTTCAATTAATTTTAGTTTGAAGTCTATTTTGTTAGATATTAGGATAACTATACCAGTTTGATTCTTAAGTCAATTTGATTGGAAAGTCTTTTCTCAATCCCTTACTCTGAGGTAGTGTCTTTCTTTGAACTTGAGGGGTGTTTCTTGTATACAGCAGACAGATGGATCCTATTTTCATATACTCTCTGTTTGCATGTGTCTTTTTATAGGCAAACTGAGTCCATTGATATTAAGGGATATTAAAGACCAGTGATTGTTAATTCTTGTTAGTGTGTGTGTGTGTGTGTGTGTGTGTGTGTGTGTGTGTGTGTGTGTGTGTGTCTGTGGTAATGTATGTGTGTGTTTCCCTTCTTTGAGATTTGCTGGTGTAGGATTATCTATTGCCTTTGTGTTCATGGGTACATCCAATTTCCTTGGGTTGGAGTTTTCCTTCTAGTGCTTTCTGTAGGGCTGGATTTGTGAATAGGTATTGTTTAAATCTGGTATCATCACGGAATATCTTGTTTACTCTATCTATGGTAATTGAAAGTTTTTCTATGTACAGTAGTCTGGGCTGACATCACTGTTCTCTTATTGTCTGCATAACATCTGTCCAGGACCTTCTGGCTTTCAGAATGTACATTGAGAATTCAGGTGTTATTCTGATGGGTCTGCTTTTATATGTTACTTGGCCTTTTTACTTTGCAACTCTTAATATTCTTTCTTTATTCTGTATGTTTAGTGGTTTGATTATTATGTGGCAAGGGGATTTTTCTTTGGAGGTCTAGTCTCTTTGGTGTTCTGTAAGCTTCTTGTATCTTCATAGGCATTTCTGTCTAGGCTGGGAAAGTTTTCTTCTATGATTTTGTTGAACATATATGTTATATGTCTTTGAGCTGGTGTTCTTCTCCTTCTTCTATCCCTATTATTCTTTGGTTTGGTCTTTTCATTGTGTCCCAAATTTCCTGGATGTTTTCTGTTATGACTTTGATGACTTTAATGTATTCTTTGGCCATTGAATCTATTTCCTCTATCATATCTTCAACACCAGAGATTCTCTCTTCCATCTCTTGTATTCTGTTATTCATGCTTGCATCTATTTCCTGTTCATTTACCCAGATCATCCATTTCCAGAATTCCCTTGGTTTGTGTTTTCTTTAATGCTTCTATTTCAGTTTTCAAGTCTTAAATTGTTTTCTTCACCCGTTTGATTGTTCTTTCTTGATTTTTTTGGCTTTTTTTTTAAAGGATTTATTGATTTCTTCCAATTTTTTGTTTGTCTTTTCTTCAATTTCTTTAATGGAATTTTTCATTTCCTCCTTAAAAACCTCTATCATCTTCATAAAGTTATTTTTAAGGTAGTTTTCTTCTGCTTCTTCTACATTAGGATGTTCAGGTCTTATTGTTGTAGAACTGCAAGGTTCTGGTGGTGCCATATTGCTGTTTGTGTTGTTGAATGTATTCTTATACTGGCATCTACCCATCTCTTCCTCCAATTAGTGAAGGTGGTGTCTGTGTCTCTGGGAGCTGCTCTTGGTCTAATCGGTGCTTGTGGTGTCTGTGTCCCAGGTAGCTGCTGAGGTTACAGGGGATGGGTGGGTTTAGAGGATAGAATGGGACTTGTAGATGTCAGAGTCCAATGGGGGTGATAGTGCAAGGGTCTGGAAGCAATAGCCTTATCTGTTGGCCAGCTAGTGGTGCTGCAATGTGTGAAGGTGGGAGGCACATGTTATGGTTTGGGGCCTAGGACCTTGAGGCTGAGCTGTCCATCTGTGAGAACAGTCACTTACCTCTTGGTCCATTCAGTGTTGGCCAAGGGTGTCTTTATCTTAGGTAGCCACTGAGATTTTGTGGGATGGGTTGATTTGGAAGGTGGAGTGAGACTTGTAGATTACAGGGTCTGATGGGAGGTGGTGGGAAAGTCTGCTTGCAGAAGCCTTGCCTGCTTGATGGCCATTGTGACTGCAATGGGTTGAGGTGTGTGTGTGGGGGGGAGGGGGGCATAGGGTATGGCCCAGGGCCTAGGACCTAGAGACTGAGCTGTTCAGTCAGGAGAACAATCAACTGACCTCTTGATCCAATCAGTGCTGGTGGTGTGTGTGTTAGGGAGCCACTGAGGTCACAGGGGATGGGTGGGTTTAGGGGCCAGAGTGGGACATATATTACAGTGTCTCATGGGGGGGGGTAGGGCAATTTTCATATTCAATAAAGATTTCTCCTTTGTAGCATTTAGAGATAAGAAACAGAACATAATTATCAATGCAGATTTCAAAGCATCAATAATTATCTGGCCAATGTCTTTTTTTTTTTTAGTACAAAGCATTAAATACTGTCTTAATTAGTATCTTCTTGGTTCAATGTGTTACATATACCACATCATTTTCCATGTATCATCAATGAGGGAGGTAAGAAAAATTCAAGGAATGACCTAAACAAAATTAAGTAAAAGTTAATTAAACAATGGAAAAAAAATAACAGCTAAGAACTGAATTTAATGAAAGATATACAATTGGAAAATCACTTTTTATCATAGCAGCACATAGAAAAATGAGTTAATTTATAGTTAAGTATGTTGAGTAACAGCCAGGAGGTATTTAATAAGTCTTACTTTTATATCCTTATTCTATGATCTTTGATTTTGATGTAGAGAAATACCTATACATGATTTTTATCATACAGAAAATGAGTATATTAATTTTAACTGGTTGAAGGGAACAAGAAGGCTTAAGAAAACTGCAGTAAATGCAAATTTTAATTTTTAATTTATATGAGGGAAAAATGGGGCTCAGTGAGTGTTTTTTTTTTTAACTCAGATAGCCATGAGGGATGTGACAAACCTGAACTTCAAAGTCTGATCTATTTCCATTATCTTTTAATTCAGAGGGTTGTCACAGGTAAGAAGACATATTTAAAAATTAAAATTTGGATATTTCAGACCCAGAAAGATAAATATGGTATGTATTCACTTACAAGCAAATACTAGCCATAGGTAAATGATAATCAAGCTACAATCCATAGACTTAGAGAGGTTAGGTAAAGAAGAAGGGTCTAGGTTATATGCAGGGATTTCACTGAAAGGAGGAAATGGAACAGATGCTATGGGTTGACTGGGGATGTATGGGCATGGGAGCAGGGGAATCAGGTATGGGGGAGATGTGGTGGAGGGAGATAGTATTGGAAAAGATGGCTGGAACTGGATGGAATCTGAGTGGAGGCATGGAAACCTAGTGCATCTAGAACTTTCTGGAACCTATAAAAGTGATCCTGATGAGGACTATTATTAATGGAGGATTCTGAGTTTCAATTAGCCATCTTTTGGAACCAGGTGAGGCTTCTAGTAGCAGGACTAGGTTACATTCAATTGAGGTGTTGGTTAAGGCTTCACATAGAAATCCCCAAACAATTCAGACTGTATGCTAAGATAAAAGTTTACTCTCCACAAACTGACAGCAGGGCCCCATTGCCAATAACAATATCCACACAACTCATTGAACATGGAGTAGTTGTGATGTTGTGTACATTGAGCCCCTATCCTTATGTTCTAGTCTCTTAGGTGTGAGAAGGTGTTTTGCAGTCTACTGAGAGAGAAACATCAACACCAACCCAGCCAGAAAACATCTGACTTATAATCTGTCCTGCCTGCAAAATATGCTAGGACAGTAGTGACACAGAACTTGTGGAAGTATCCAAGGAATGTCTGATTTGACATAAGGCTCAAACAATGAGAAGAAACTTCCTAATCCACACTGCTTGGATAACCAAGGACTAGAAACTAGATAGCCCAGAGTCTTAGGATAAAAGTAAACACTACTGGTCAAGAAAATAATTGCTGTGGATATCGCTCTGTATAAATAAATTGCTAATTGGCCAGTAGCAGGCAGGAAGTATAGGTGGGACAAGCAGAGAAGAGAATTCTGGGAACAGGAAGGCTGAGTCAGGAGACACCAGCTTGCCGTCCAGGGAGCAGCATGTAAAGCCATGGAACACCTGGCAACATATAGATTAACAGAAATGGACTGAGTTTAAGTGTAAGAGCTAGTCAGTGGTAGGCCTGAGCTAATGGTCAAGCAGTTTAATTAATATAAGCTTCTTAGTGATTATTTTATAAGCAGTTGCTGGGTCCATGGTGCTGGGCAGGACTGGAGAAAACTTCAGCTACAAATAATAATCAATAAAATATTTCCTAATGATATTCTGCTATACTAATATATATATTAGTATATTAGGTCAGTGCTTTATCTAGTCATCATCAGAGAGGCTTCCTCTGTCACCAGATGGAACCAATTGTTCCAATCTTGCATCAACTGTTTCTATGAAACTTGTAGAGACCCACATCAAGCCATTATGTCTATAGAGTTTAAATTGGGGGTCTCCATCAAATCCCTCTCCTCTGTGCTCAAACAATCCCATGGAAGAGGAAGCAGAAAGATTGTAGAACTCAGCAGGGTCAGCAGACACCAGGAGAACAAGGACCTTTAATCCACTAAGCATGGAGCATGTGAGCTCACAGAAGCGGAAGCAGCAAATAGAGGGCCCACAAAAGGCACAGCATGTCTTTTTAAACTTTACCTATAGTATGTTTACCTATGTAACATACAGATGTCAGTGTTTGAGCCACATCTGTCAGCAGCCTAAGTGATTACTCTTTTCACTAGTATTGTGAGTATTTCTCTTCTGTAAGATATTAGTGAATCTCATGCAGGACACCCTCAGAACTTTTTTTATCAATTCATTTTCAAGAAGTAAAAGGGCACATATTTAACTAAATTCATGAACAATAAAGAGTGATCTCATAACTAAGTGTATTCTCTTTAGCTTATTGGTTTAGTGTGTATATGTATGTGTTGGGGGTGGTGTTTGAGACAGAGGGGGTGGAGAGAAAATGCATGTGCCAAGTGTGGAGGTTGAATGACAACATTCAGGAATGTCTTCTCTCCTTTCATCTACTTATTGACTTGGAATCTGTTGTAGCTAGAGATTTCCTGCCTGGCCCACAGTCAGGACAAATCTCTCTCACCTGCCAGTCCCACAGTCGCTCAAACCGGACCAAGTAAACACAGAGACTTATATTGGTTACAAACTGTATGGCCGTGGCAGGCTTCTTGCTAACAAGAGGTTCTTACAGCTTAAATTAATCCATTTCCATTAATCTATATCTTGCCACATGGCTCGTGGCTTACCGGAATCTTCACATGCTGTTTCTCATCGTGGCGGCTGGCAGTGTCTCTCTGACTCAGCCTTCCACTTCCCAGCTTTATTCTCCTCCTTGTCCCACCTACACTTCCTGCCTAGCCAATGGCCAATCAGTGTTTTATTTATTGACTAATCAGCAACACATTTACCATACAGAACATCCCACAGCAATCTGTTCTGTTTATCCTGCACCACATAGAGCAAGCTAGCTCATGCGTCTGTCTCCAATCTCTCCATAGGATTGTTGGGATTACAGGTGAATGACACCACACACTGGTCAAACAGTTTGTCAAGCTTAAGTGGCAAGTGCTTTAACCTCTGGGAAATCTCCTTTCCCAGTGTATGTTTTCATGGCAGGGCTTTTAAAAAATGTCATCTATTTATTTTACATCCTTGCCACAGCCACCCACCCCATCATCTTCTCCCAGTACCTCTTCCCCATTCCCCCTCACCCCCATTCCTTCCTCTTCTGCCTCCATTCAGGTAAGGGCAGGTCTCCTATGAGTATTAATAAAGCATGACATATCAAATTGCAGTAAGAATAAATACCTCCTCATGGATTAAGGCTGGACAAGGTGACCCAGCATGAGAATTAGGGTCCCATAAACCAGTAAAAGAGTTGGCCCCCTTTCCTGTTGTTAGGAGACCCATAGAAGACCAAGCTACACAACTGTAACATATATACAGAGTGCCCAGGTCAGTCTCATACATGCTTGCTGGTTGTTGATTCAGTCTCTACAAGCCCCTATGAGCCCAGGTTGGTTGATTATGTGATCCTTCCCATGGTGGGTAGGACCCCTTTGGCTCCGACACTCCTTTCTCCTCCTGCACAGGATTCTGGAACTCAGCCTAATGTTTCACTGATGTTCTTTGCATCTGCCTCTATCACTTGCTGGATGAGGACTCTCTGATGACAATTGGGCCAGGCACCAATCTGATTATAGGAGACAGCTAGTTGAGGCTACTTATCCACTATTGCTAGGAGTTTAAGTTTGGGTCCTCCCCATAGACTCCAGGGAGATTGCCCTGTGCCAGGTTTCTGCCTGACCTGGAATCTCCCCTCATCATTCCTCCTCAGCACTCTGCCCCTCCATGACCTCTGCCCTCAATCTGATAGCTCATGTTCTCATCCCCACCTACCTTCAGTCTACTCACCGAATCTCTTCTATTTCCCCTTCTCATGGATATTGGGTTGTCCCCCATGAACCCTCCTTGTTACCTAGTCTATTTGAGTCTGTGGATTGTAGCATAGTTACACTTTATTTTCAACTAATATCCACTTAATATATGGTAGGGCTTATCAAAGGATGTGAAGAAAAAAAATAATATATTAGAATGAAAACTGTATCACAATTTTCTCACAGCAAACTTCCATTTTCATTTTTGTGTTTATTTCCAAACATGTGCTACAAGAATCCACTGAAGACCAGAAGAGATTGGTTAACATTTACTGAGAACCTGGGTTCTGTATGCAACACCCACATGGTGGCTCATAACTATCTATAATTCCAATTCTAGTGGAGCTGAAATTATCTTCTGAGCTCCTTATGTATTTGGCATGTACACAATGCAATACATGAAGGCAAACACTCATGATCATAAAATAAAAATAAATCTTTAAAAATTAATCAAGTCATTTTTAAATATTCCATGACCTAGAAAACTTCAAATGAGTTTCTTTATGTAGCAATGTCCAATTCAAGTCTTACTCTCTTATTTTTGATCTATTATATTTTGTTGAATCATTGGGATAAAAAAGGAGGAAATTTAAAATGTCAATATAATGAAATTTTAAAAATGAAGATCATAGAAATTTGATTTACTTAATTTATTTGTATTTTAGTTCAATGAAGAGCATCATTTAATAGCTTATTTGTTTGTATATTTGTTTGTTTGTTTGTCAAGACAGGTTATTATGCATAGCCCAGACTGTCCTGGAACTCTCTGTAGACCAGCCTGGCCTTGAACTCACAGAGCTCCCACTGCCTCTGACTCCTGAGAGCTGGGATTAAAGGTGTGCGTGACCACTGCCCAGCAGCATCTACTACCTTTTCAAATTAAATATTCAAATAATACTATATGATTATTGAATGAAATAAAACAAAATTTGCAATGAAATGTTACTTTCTACCATTTCCCCTTCTTCAATATCCATTCAGCATTTCAGAAGTTAATCTTTTTAACTCCTATTTACTTTCTTTTGTATTTTCAGTTAACAATTTTAGACAAAAGCCACTGGAATTTCTGATGCATACAGAAGGTTTAGACTATGTACACTATTTATTTTGCATAATATTTGTTGAATAAATTATTAATACTTTTGTAATTTTAGTACATCACATATATTTATACATATTTAATTCCTGCACTCAAAATATATTTTTTTATCCATATTTAACTATGATAAATATGGCCGTTATACATTCTTCTGAGTATCATTTTCTGATATTAAGCATTTCTGAGTATAGTACTAGTCTTGTATATTAGTCAGTCATATATTGTTTTTCTGCAATAGGAAAAGAATTTGAATACTGAGGTCACTGCTCTGTATCTGCTATACTTCAAAATCATTAGTTGAATTATTTGCTTTGCTGATTTGGATGCATCCCATTTGTTAATATTGCCATTATTTTATTTCAAATTATTTTGAAATTTATTTTCATTTTGTGTATACAAATGTTTTGATTGCATTTATGTCTGTGCAACATACTCATTAATTTCCAGAGAGACTGGAAGAAAATATTAAATACACTGCTGTGTGGGTGCTGAGAAATGAACCTAGGTCCTCTGCAAGAGCAATGAATGCTCTGACTGCTCAGACATGGTTCCAGCCTTACTATTACTCATAAATCAATTATATGTAGAAAATGCACATCAAATTCCATGTATTTATGGATTGCTGTATGATTTTCTGATTGAACATTGCATTTGCTTTACATCAGAGTAAAGATAATTGTCTTCTGAAGCTTTTTGAATATTTTTGACATGAAAACATTCAAGATACTTTCATCCATCTTTTTATAATAGTCACATCTTATTACCTACTGATACAGTACCCTGCAGAAGCACACTGGAACTCCTTAGTCTTCCCTAAGTGTGATGCAGCACCTATGATCCCCTGCTACTCATCATTCCATCTTCTCTCCTCTCCACCCTCTCCTAATAAATTATCTTACCATAAGTTGGTATGGATCAATGGAAAAAGTCAACATCTCTTTTACATATGTTTTACAAATTGAAGACTGGCATGCCACTTTTTTGTTTGTTTGTTTCTGTGTAGGTTTGGCACCTTACATGAGACTCACTTTGTAGCCCAGGATGGCCTCAAATTCACAGAGATCCACCTGCTACTGCCTCCTGAGTGCTGAGATTAAAGGTGTGCACCACCACTGCCCGGTGTACATAGCTGGAGTTATCTCCAGTCCTGCCTGGGCCCTCAGCCACTCAGACCCAAATAAACACCCAGACACTTATATTATTTAAACTGTTTGGCCAAATGGCTCAAGCTTCTTGCTATCTAGTTCTTATATTGTGAATGTACATCTTTTTAATATTTTCTTTTTAACATAATAAAATTATTCTATATAGTCAAAAATAAATGTATAAACTAAAGATCTTTTGTTTTCATTTTATATTGCTTAACAGTCTTTCTGCTTATTGTCAGAAGCATCATGATTCAGTATAGTAATCACTTCCTTTACTCTTACCATAGAAAGACAACCAGAATAACACTTATTTAGTAGTCACTGAATTAAGCCATTAATTCTATGATAGAAATCATAACATAATACTATTGCTGCTTTAGTACAGTTATGAAATAAAAAAATACATTCTACTTTCCTATTGGCTACATAGATCTTTTGTAAATGTATGTACACTTTTGTAATGCATCTTAGTTTTGATAGTATAGATACATTTTTCTGTCCTGCCAGCCAACTCCCAAATAATGACCCTGAGACTTATTATTAATATAAATGATTGGCTGATAGTTTAGGCTTTCTACTAACTAGCTCTTACAACTTACTTAGATCCATCCATTTGTCTGCAAACCTCATGATGCCATTGTTTTTCTCTGCTGAGTAGTATTCCATTGTGTATATGGACCACATTTTGTTTATCCATTCTTCAGTTGAAGGGCATCTGGGTTGTTTCCATGTTCTGGCTATTACAAACAATGCTGATATGAACATAGCTGAACAAGTGCTCTTATGGTGTGGTTGAGCATTTCTTGGGTATATGCCCAAGAGTGGTATAGCTGGATCTTGGGGGAGTACTACCCCATGACACTACCTTTTTTCAACATGGCATATTCATCTCCTGCTTCCACTGTATCTACTGGTAACTCTGCCCCTTTCTTCCACAAGCTTTCTTTTTGTCTGCAAGTTCTATTTAACCTTTTCCTGCCTAGCTGTTGGCCAGTCCACTCTTTATTAAAAGACATATTCACAGTATACAAAAGGGTTATTCCACAGCATGATATTATGATTAATCTGACCTAATTCCTCCAGTTCATGTTGAAGGAAAAAGAAAGTATATCTTTGAAAACATAATCTTAATAAGGATAAAAATTATTAGCTAATATTATGTAGGCATTAGGCATAAAATGAAATGAATAAGAAGCTTTTGCAATATAGTGATTATCCCCCCACTCTGCTTTGGAGTGTGTAGGAAACTTCATTGTCCCTTGTCAGTTTTATTTTGTAACTTAACATCTCAAAGAAATCAGTGATTTCAGTTCATCTACTGATAATAGTTTTGCCTCATGAAATTAATCTCTGCTTTGATGTTGTGTTGTTTCTTCCAGTTCTGTTTGAGTTGTACTCTTGTCACAGCCACTTTTTTTTCTGGATTCTGTATCACTCTGATTAGTCCTTAGATTCTGTGTTCAGGAGGCAGCAAAGAAAGAATACAGACACCCATAACACATAAGGGCATGGGTGGTTTTCATGGTACAAAAAGAAGATTGTTTACTACTTTTCCCAAGGATAATGAAAGGTTTTGGTGTTGCATATGTAGAAAAAATATACTGTGGAAGGCAAAATTTGCCATGATTAAGCAGGAAATGCTAAAGATATTAGAATGTGAAAAGAAAAAAAGGTTATTAGCAAGAGTGAGGGAAACAGAGACAAGAGAAGAAAGGAGACATGTATTTATTGAGAAATTTAAGTGTGTACTTTTTTCTCTTCAGATTCCCTCAATGTTCATATAAAATAACAGTGCTCAATGCCTGTAATGTCTTGTGACTGAGATAGTTTAACACCTAAACAATGAAGTCAAGTAGCTGTAACTATTTTATTTATATGAGTTTTACAGCAATAATTCATCTTCATTTTGTTTTGTGAAAACTTGGGATATCCCAAGTAAGATGACAGCAGTGTTTCTGGTCAGGTTGACAACTTCTATGTAGAGTGAATTTTCTTGTGGCAATAATTAAATACATTATGTTGAACAATCTAGAACAGTTTCAAAGATATTCTCATAAGAAAAAAAATAAATTTTCAAATAATACCTTATCAATTATCCTATTTCAAGTAACCTAATTTGACAGTAATTGAGATATAAAACTTTGCCTTGTAGATACTTTAACATAGAATATAATGCCAAGTGTTATATGCATCTATTACACCTACTGAGTCTTGATTTTTCAGTCTTTTTTAGACACACACACACACACACACACACACACACACACACACACACACCCCTCAATCTCCAATTTTTATCTTAGCCTCTGTATCTTTGTTAGTATCATTGAAAAAGCCATTTGTATATTCTACATAGCAATCCATTTTGCTACTTAATCGCCACAATTCTGTTTTTTACATTTAAGTTTTCAGCAACTCAATGAAATTCCAATTCTGTTACTGTTGAGCTTCCAAGTGATCTAAATATAGAGAAATAAAAATACACACAAAAGGCTTGATCAATTTTTAAAAGAAAAAAAAAGACAGAACTACTGCAGAGGCCAATATAATATAGTATAAACCATATTTGTTCAAGTTTAACAAGTAAGTCTACACATACCAATTGAAACAGACACTTGAAAACAGACCACAACAGGAGACAGATTCCTTTGCAGCAAGTAGTTTCTCTTTTATTCTAGTTGGCTGAAAAATGACAGACTGTAAGTGCATTGCATCTGTAATCTCACCTTTTCACATAAGAATGAAAAAAAGAAAAACTGGATATAACCCAACACATAAGGATGGACCCTAGACAGACTAAATATTCAGCTCTGGAAAGTTAAACTATGAAATTAATTAAGAAACATTATGAAAGAAAATATTGTTTCTTAGGGGCAGAAATAAAACTTATTGTATATGCCTTCCATAATACAAATGATAATGTAGAATTTATTATGTTTAATTATGCTGCAATCCAGAGTTTCACTTTACAAGGGGTAAGAAAAATTATAAGCTATGAATCAATATGAGATGCAAACTGACCTTAAGAGTAATATTACTGCAGCAATACAAATGTGTAGTGTTTAAGTACAAGGATGTTTAAATTTATGCAAGGGTAAATTAATCATTTAAATATCTTTTTTCCATAATAATGCTTAGATTCACTTCAGTTCCTAATTTTTGATGGATGGTTTGAGAAGCCTTTTCCAAAGACCAAGGCCCCACCGTATGCAATTACAATCTCATTAAAGAAAAATTAACAACAGATACTTGACTCAGACTGTTAAGGGGCATTACAAAACCACAGTTTCATAATAGTACTGTTGGCGCAAGCATTAGATCAATTAATTGAACGGAATGGGGGCTTTAGTGTTATCTCTGCACTCATATATAGAGTCATAATTTCTGTGATCTTGAGAGATGCACTTTCATTGGAAAAAAAATGACCATAAACTCAGTATGTGTAGTGCTTCATTTGTGCACATCAACTTCTGATATTACTTTATGTAGAGGTTGGTACTTCCAGTGAAATAGAATTCTATAAGCAGTAGGACTTGTTTGAGGTGTGTCAGGACTCTGTAAAATGAATAGAATAAAAAAATACAATGTTGTTTTCCACTTTGATGCTGACCATGTAGCCTGAAAAGATTCACTAATATCTAGTCTTCCATTTTCTTGGTAGGTAATACTAAGCTGGATTCAGAAAAATGAGACTTTTAATCATCAAGGATTAAATTAAATGGTAAATTTGATGCATCATGACTGTATATTGATTTGTGTATCATTGTACCAAGTCATGGACACTGTATGATGTAACATGTCACTGCAGTGCTGAAGAGAAAAGAGATGGAAAAACTCTGATTCTTTATGTTAACTTTCAGATTTATAACATAAAAGAACTAGCTATGAAATGTTTCATTTGTCCATCACTGCACAGTTACTTCTACTTAATCCCCAGACTTTCATCACTTCACAGCATGTAGCCAGGAATTGGAGTACCTCCAGGGACTTCATGAAGCTTCCATGTTAGGCCATCCATAGCAGCAGGCAGAAGGCCCAGCAATCAGCTAAGAAGATGATTCACATGAATATCTCCTTTGGCTAGAGATACATTTTGTTTTTTAATATGACTTTGGACATAGGTTTCCATGAAATTGTAGGTTGATTTGAATATAATGTGTTCTCTTAAAGGTAGAAACAGCCACATCTATATAACCTAATTATATCAGAAACATCCAAATATTTATACCATATTCCAATTCTCAGAACTGTATCGGTAGGCCCTGACTACATTTAAAGAACATAGGAGTTATAAGAATGGGATCATTAGGTTAATTTAGAAGGCATATATGTTTGCACATAATTAAAAAATATTAGGTGTGAAGGGTGTAAATAATGCATGGAGGAGGATAAGTCTCAGAAAGAGAAATTAAAAATTGCAATGATTAGAAAGCTCACCTGACAAGTAAAATATGAGAAAATAAGGTGCTACCTTACATGTGAACAGTTGTGTGAGACCATTTCATGAGGAGAAAACTGCAAAGAGATCCTGATAGGCAACAAGACAGAGGTAAGGCAATAGCAATAGTCAGCATATGCTAAAGACTTTTCACTGATTCTCCTCACAGGCTCTGATTAGATGACACCTGCAGAATCTTTGTGAATACAGAACAATGTAGCTTTGGAGACACGACACAGGTGCAAAGTATCTTAGGTAGCCACTTTTAAGAGTATGTTGGCTTTCTTATTGTCTTTAAGTTTTTCTTGTTTATATTTGTTTAGAACAAAATGTGTGAGGGTCTTTTGTCTGCATGCATCTGTGCCCAATGATTATCTGCTACTTTTACCCCCCAAACAGAAGGTAAACACAAAACAAAACTGTTTCTATGGTTTTTGTGGAGTTTCTGTATGTAATCTTGTTTTGCTTTGACTATCAAGTTCAGAATCATTGTGAGTATTATATATTCATAACCTGGCTCTTTAAACGTATATAAAAAGGAATACATGTCATATCTTTCTTGGGTGCTAGTCATTGTGACACAAAAAAGAAGCTGAAATTTTCATTCAAGCCATGTGTTGAGATGCCAATAATGATTTTAAGGAAAATATTTCACAAATTAAATATGTAGTATCCATGGATTCATAATCCTTTGTCCACTCTCCATATCATACCCTTTTGGCCCTTTTCAACAATCCAAGCTTTGTATTAGCTCCTCAAAACATCATTTCTAAAGGGACTGAGTAGTAGAGGACTGAAAAATATTCTTTCTCTCAAGCTACCAAGGGACTGCTCCAATAGGGTTACCTTTATTTTGCTGCCATTAAAAAGTTAATGAGATTTAATTTCGCTGCTGGTAGTTGGATATATAGATAGAAGAACATGATCAGATTTACATTGGATGGCTAATAGAACAAAATGTGGAATTTCAGTTATTTTTACATGATAGTAAGTCTTTATGTGTCATTCAGCTTCTTTTGGGAGATTCTCTTCTGTCCCCTTTGGGACCAAGATAAAAAACAAAGAAAAGCAAATGGTGTTTTGAAAGTTGTTTATAAAAAGAGAAGGATGATGTCAAGAGCAATTGTCTTTTCTTCCCAAAGGTATCACTGAACAACAATTTGGATGAATAGGTAAAAGAATAAAACACAGAGTGTAGATGGAGTGATGGATATTCGTCCTTAACAACATTTCTAGTGTCTTGTGTTTGCTCTGATTCCTGGAAGGAGTAGAGCTAACCTATGGCTAGAACAAGCTTATGAGATTCCCCCCTTCTTTAGACATCAAGCATTACTTTGTACAACAACTAGAACAATTTAAATTTATCCTCAGAGTTGTTTCAAAGACAAGCCTAATTTTTATGGGTATAGCAGAAGGCTATATTGGAACAGAGAGTATTAACAAGTGCGCTTGAATGTCCCCATTATCTACATCCCCTGCCAAAAATTTGCCAGTTTATATATCATACTAATAATATTACTCAATTAATTGTGTTCTTTTATTGACTTCTCAGGTTTTTGAATGTCTATGATAAGCGTATTGAGCACTGACAGCTCATATTAAACTTTGTATATTATCCATAGCAAATGCATTGTATTTGATTTTTTTTTTTTTTTTTTTTTTTTTTTTTGGGTACCAAAATTCTTTATTTGAAGAAATGGTACAAATTAAAGAACTTAAGCGGATGTTTTGGTGCGACTTTTAGAAAAGATACAGGCAGCCCGACATGCATGCACGGCCTCAGTGACCAGTGAAGTCACTGGTGGCTTTGGGGAAGTCAGCTCAGCTGTCATCACTGTGTCCCAGGGTGTGCTTGTCAAAGAGATATTCCACCAGGCCGGCTTCAGGGGCTCCCATCTTGCGGAGGTTGGTCACGTGGTCACCCAGTTCCTTGATGGATTTCACCTGCTCGTTCAGGTAATGGGTCTCAATGAAGTCACACAAGTGGGGGTCATTCTTGTCAGTAGCCAGTTTGTGCAGTTCCAGGAGTGGCTGACTCACACTCTTCTCCAAGTGCAGTGCGCACTCCACTGCATTCAGCCCGTTCTCCCAGTCATCACGGTCTGGTTTCTTGATATCCTGCAGGAAGATTCGGCCACCTCGTTGGTTCTGTAGCTTCATCAGTTTCTCAGCATGCTCCCTCTCCTCGTGAGATTGGTGGAGAAAGTATTTGGCAAAGTTCCTCAGAGTGACATCATCCCGGTCGAAGTAGCAAGACATAGATAGATAGACATAGGAGGCATACAGTTCCAGGTTGATCTGGCGGTTGATGGCAGCCTCTGAGTCCTGGTGGTAGTTCTGGCGCACTTGCGAGGGAGACGCGGTGGTCATGGCAGCGGCTGGGCGAGGCGCGGTGGCGACGCTGGAGCGGCGAAGCGACGAAGTTGCAAAGGGTTCTGGATCGGAGCAGCCGGCTGGGGTCGGAAGGGTCGAGCGCCGGGTTCCGTTCAAGCACTGTTGAAGCAGGAAACCGCGGCGACTCTGGGCGAGAACGTCTGTATTTGATTATTTTTATGTGTATTAACTCTTTCTGTCTCTCTGTGTTCATCTCTCTCTGTTTCTCTGTCTCTCTGTGTTCATCTCTCTCTGTTTCTCTGTCTCTCTGTGTCCATCTCTCTCTCTCTCTCTCTCTCTCTCTCTCTCTCTCTCTCTCTCTCTCTCTCTCTCTCTCTCTCTCTCTCTCTCTGTGTGTGTGTGTGTGTGTGTGTGTGTGTGTGTGTGTGTGTGTGTGTGTGTGTATACTAGCTAGGACATGCATATGGAGGTCAGATATCTTGGTTATCTCCTTCTACTGTATTAATTCCGGGGACTAAACTCGGGTCATCAGTACTGAGAGCAAGTGCCTTTACCTGCTGAGATACTTCAACAGCACTCATTATTTTATACTTTGGATTAAAACATCTAGAAAATAAAGTTTGTGTGTGGGATCTGAGTTTTCTCATGCCTCTTTCAAAATATTCCAGGTTGCTTCTTTCAGTCTCTGTAAGATGTTCTTAGTGTTCACAGTTACTTCTATATATTTTCTTTCTTAAATGCTCAGTGTTTGAAAAGGTTCATTACTCTGGAATATATTTTCCTTACTTCTAGATATCTCATCAATACATTTGTTTATTTTATTGATGTTTACTTTTCACTTTACAATATTTAGTTCAAATTGTGGGTTTATCTTGGGAAATCTTTAAAATCACATGCAATGAATAATTTCCATCTGGCCCTAAATTGTATTGTTCTTATAGTAACAGTACTATAATCTGTAACTTCTAATATTTTGTTCCTTTAAATATTAGAGTCTACGTCTCTGCTTCATGTATGCATTTTATATGAATCAAAAGGACACTTTCTTGAAGAAAGTTAAGTTTATGCCATCCTCTTCTAAAACAGACCCTACCTCTTACTTTGCAAAGGGATCCTTTGGATACTTTTATCAAAGCTTTACATATTTTCCCATTAAGGACAAAATTTTATTATTTTATTTTAACACTCTAATTTTATTTTAACACTCAATCATATTGAACCCTATTCTCCTATATCTAGATGAATCACAAAATAACAAAATTGGTTATGTACTTGCTAATACTATTCTTAGAAATGCTACAATCAATTTATTACATCTAGGTTCATGAAAGGCCATGCCTTTTTGGAGGAGGGGGTGGGAAGGTGAGTTGGAGGGAGGCTGGGGGAGAAGCAGAAGGAGGGATGAGAGAAAGATCTGTGGTTGGTATATAAAATGAATATTTTTTTAAATAAAAAATAAATACACATGGAAAAAAGACAGGAAATTAAAAAAAAGAAATGCTTCAATCCTCTTTTCAATAAAGAAAACAAATCAAGTATTTCAAAATCATACTCAAATATTTACTCCTCAATAAAGCTGTTCAATCCTCACCTGCCATTTTGTAATTTCTTTGCTTTCCTCAACATTAATATGTTTAATTTCAAAATGGGTTTATTGGTTTACATGTTTTCCTTTTGACTTTATATCTTGGTGTTTTAAGACTTATTAATTTATATACACCATGACTTAGAACCTTCTCTGGTCTCAGATGAATATCTAATTAAAGGATAGCGAGTCAGAGGAGACACTGCTAGCCGCAGCCAAGAGAAGCAAGATGTAAAAGTGCTGTGCCACATGTTTATGAGATACAATCTGAATAAGTTCCAAACTACCATCAGATGTAGGAGTCGGAGACTGAGAGACCGGCCCCCAGCTCCCATCCTGTCCCCGAACTTCCCTTCTGGACAAGAGCTCCCATCCTGCCCCGGACTTCCCATTTGGACAAGAGAGTTCCCATCTGAACAAGAGAGAGAGAGACTTCCTGAATAGTCATTCAAAGTTTCCCAAGCAAAAAAAGCCCAGGACCAGATGGTTTCAGTGCAGAATTCTACCAGATCTTCAAAGAAGAGTTAATACCAATACTCTCTAAATTGTACCACACAATAGAAACAGAAGGAATATTACCAAACTCCTTCTATGAGGCTACAATTACCTTGATTCCTAAACCAAACAAGATTACAACAAAGAAAGAGAACTACAGACCGATCTCTCTCATGAACATTGATGCAAAAATACTCAATAAAATACTGTCAAACAGACTCCAAGAACACATCAAAACAATTATCCACCCTGATCAAGTAGGCTTCATCCCAGGGATGCAAGGGTGGTTCAACATATGAAACTCCATCAATGTAATACACCATAAAAACAAACTGAAAGAAAAAAAAAAAAACACGTGATCATCTCACTGGATGCAGAAAAGGCATTTGACAAAATCCAACACCCCTTCATGATAAAGGTCTTGGAGCAATCAGGAATACAGGGAACATACCTAAGCATAATAAAGGCAATTTACAGCAAGCCAACAGCCAACATCAAATTAAATGGAGAGAAACTCAAAGCAATTCCACTAAAATCAGGAACGAGGCAAGGCTGTCCACTCTCCCCATACTTATTCAATATAGTACTTGGAGTTCTAGCCAGAGCAATAAGACAACATAAGGAGATTAAGGGGATACAAATTGGAAAGGAAGAAGTTAAGCTTTCCCTATTTGCAGATGACATGACAGTATACTTGAGTGACCCCAAAGATTCCACCAAGGAACTGATACAGCTTATAAACACCTTCAGCAACATAGCAGGATACAAGATCAACTAAAAAAAAATCAGTAGCTCTCCTATATACAATTGACAAACAGGCTGAGAAGGAAATCAGAGATACATCACCCTTTACAATAGCCACAAATGACATAAAATACCTTGGGGTAACACTAACCAAGCAAGTGAAGGACCTATATGACAAGAACTTTAAGTCCCTGAAAAAAGAAATTGAAGAAGATGTCAGAAAATGGAAAGATCTCCCATGCTCATGGATAGACAGGACTAACATAGTAAAAATGGCAATTTTACCAAAAGCAATCTACAGATTCAATGCAATCCCCATCAAAATATCAACACATTTCTTCACAGACCTGGAAAGAATAATACTCAACTTCATATGGAAGAACAAAAAACCCAGGATAGCCAAAAGAATCCTGTACAATAAAACAACCTCTGGAGGCATCATGATCCCTTACTTCAAGCTCTGCTATAGAGCTACAGTAATAAAAACAGCTTGGTACTGGCATAAAAACCGACATGTGGATCAATGGAATCAAATTGAAGACCCTACATTAATCTGCACACCTGTGAACATATAATTTTTGACAAAGAAGCCAAAAGTGTACAATGGAAAAAAGAAAGTATCTTCAACAAATGGTGCTGGCATAACTGGATATCAACATGTAGAAGGCTGCAAATAGATCCATATCTGTCACCGTGCACAAAACTTAAGTCCAAGTGGATCAAGGACCTCAACATAAATCCAGCTACTCTGAACCTGCTAGAAGAGAAAGTAGGAAATAGTCTTGAACGCATTGTTATAGGAGATCACTTCCTAAATATAACACCAGTAGCACAGACACTGAGAGAAACAATCAATCAATGGGACCTCTTGAAACTGAGAAGCTTTTGTAGAGCAAAGGATACGGTCAACAAGGCAAAGCGACAGCCTAGAGAATGGGAAAAGGTCTTCACCAACCCCACATCTGACAGAGGACTGATATCCAGAATATATAAGGAAGTCAAGAAATTAGACATCAAAATGCCCTACAGTCCAATTAAGAAGTGGTTTATAGAACTAAACAGAGAATTCTCAACAGAGGAAACTCAAATAGCTGAAAGACATTTAAGGAATTGCTCAACATCCCTAATTATCAGGGAAATGCAAATCAAAACAACTCTGAGATACCACTTTACACCTGTCAGAATGGCTAAGATCAAAAACACTGAAGACACCTTATGCTGGAGAGGATGTGGAGCTAGGGGAACTCTCCTCCATTGCTTGTAGGAATGCAAGCTTGTACAACCACTTTGGAAATCAATATGGTGCTTTCTTAGAAAATTGGGAATCCATCTCCCCCAAGATCCAGCTATACCACTCTTGGGACTATACCCAAGGAATGCTCAATCATACCACAAGGGCACTTGCTCAGCTATGTTCATATTAGCATTGTTTGTAATAGCTAGAACCTGGAAACAACCTAGATGCCCTTCAACTGAAGAATGGATAAATAGAATGTGGTACATATACACAATGGAATACTACTCAGCAGAGAAAAACAATGACGTCATGAGGTTTGCAGGCAAATGGATGGATCTAGAAAACATCATCCTGATTGAGGTAACCCAGACTCAGAAAGACAAACATGGTATGTACTCACTCATAGGAGGATACCAAATGTGGAACAAGGATGATTGGAGGCTACCTGAAAAACAGGACCCCAAGAAAGACATGGGGATCGCCCAATGACGGAGAAATGGATGAGATCTTCATGAACAGCCTGGACATGAGTAGGGGAAATGAAGGGTGAGGTTCGCGGGAAAGATAGCTTGGGGGAGCGGGAGATCCCAGCTGGATCAAGAACAGAGAGGGAGAACAAGGAATAGGAGACCATGGTAAATGAAGACCACATGAGAATAGTAAGAAGCAAAGTACTAGAGAGGCCCACAGAAATTCACAAAGATACCCCCACAATAGACTGCTGGCAATGGTCGAAAGACAGCCCGAACTGACCTACTCTGGTGATGGGATGGCCAAACACCCTAATTGTCCTGCTAGAAACCCCATCCAATGACTGAGGGATCTGGATGCAGAGATCCATGGCTAGGCCCCGGGTGGATCTCTGGGAGTCCAATTAGCGAGAAAGAGGAGGGTTTATATGAGCAAGAATTGTTGAGACCAAGGTTGGATAAAACACAGGGACAGATAGCCAAATGAATGGAAACATATGAACTATGAACCAATGGCTGAGGGGCCCCCAACTGGATCAGGCCCTCTGAATGGGTGAGACAGTTGATTGGCTTGATCTGTTTGGGAGGCATCCAGGCAGTGGGACCAGGTCCTATGCTCATTGCCTGAGTTGGCTGTTTGAAACCTAGGGCTTATGCAGGGTCGCTTGGCTCGGCCTGGGAGGAGGGGACTGGACCTACCTGGACTGAGTCTACCAGGTTAATCTCAGTCCTCGGGGGAGGCTTTGCCCTGGAGGAGATGGGAATGGGGGGGGGAAGAGGAGGGGGGCGGGAGGGGGGAGAACAATGGAATCTGTGGCTGACATGTAGAACTGAATTGTATTGTAAAATAAAAATTTAAAAAAAAAGGATGGTGAGTCAAACTGAGCTAGTAACTAGTAACACTGGCTCTCAATGAGTAAGATAGTGATAGAGTTAGAATTGGATTTGAGATTCTATTCTTGCTTAAAGCCATTTCCCACTCTTCTCCTTACACTGTTCATGCTCTACAACGACACTGTAATACATATAATAAACAACAAAATGGATTTAGTTTTCCATTGCTTTGACACAGCATATAAACCTTGGTCACATTAATATATGATTGTATAAAATACTGCGGCTACAGCTATTAAAAAGGAAATTTTTTAAAAAATGCTATTGATTCCCTTACAGGCAGCATTTTCAGATCAATCTACAATATATAGAATCAAGGTGAACATTCACCGTCAATTTGCATCTAGATGCAGCATTTCTTCCCTGTAATTTATGGAGCACATATTGTTTTCACTATATATTATTATTATTAGTTCTCATGGAATTTGCAGTCCTGTCATTCACCCTGTATTATGCAGCTGAATCAAAAGCCCAAACCCACTGTCTTTCCCTGTTTCTATTCAGAATACACAGAAACTATGAATCTTCTAAGCCATTTTCTAAACAAACAGGTTTTACTTATAAAACTAGAGGAAAACTTTGTAACACAAAGACAGGTGGGTGAGCATTCATAGGTTTCACAATCATGATTATGGTAATGAAATGAAACAAATATGAAAAACAAATAAATTATACATGTACACTTTTAAAAGTTTAATAATAGAAATACAGTGCTCTAGGATGAGCCGAAATAAAAGAGATAATCTGTACAGTTCGTAAAGCAAGTTTTCCCTGTGCTTTAAATGCCCTGAGGGCTGTGCTACAACATGTCACATAAACAGTCACCTTGCTGCTTAAGCAGCGTCTTACTGCTTAATCATGGACTATCCACAGTCCCTGGGGTAGGCAGATAATCACCAAACAATCTCAGATGCTTCCATTTCACTCTGGCTCTTCTGTTTTCTCAGTATTTGCAATCCCTTAACTCCAAAAATATACACTCAAGTCCTCCGGAATTATTTTCCATGGAGCTTGATCAAAATATGATTTGTAGGAGAGAATTTAAGAATATTTTATCACATTTCTGCTGAATTCTGAGAAAAAAAACGGAAAACTCTCCTCCACAAGGATTTCATTCAGCCCACTTTTAAACTTGATCCATAATTTGATCGAATGCTCTTGGGCACTATTAAATAGTAATAATGAACTTCACCTAAAGCCCTTAGTAATTTTGTTCCACATTTCCTTCTCTAATTATCCACTATTCCCTATTTATTATTACTTCATTCCCTGCCTTGAGGCCCTCTAAAATTACTAAGAATGATAAATTAAACAATACATTTGGCACCAAGTTAACCTGTAGGGAGGGTTATAATTTAATGGGTTGTCTTCTGAATTAATTATTTCTGAATTATTTAATTGCAGTTTCTAAACAAATTTCTCAGATAACGTGACATTAGCACTTGTAGTATATTTATAATAAAATTATTATGACAAAAGACCCACATTTATCATACTTATTTAAGAGAAATTTTACTCTAATTATCCTATATGTTGTTAAGATTTATGGCATATATTTATAGTTTTACAGTAAAGCATTATTTTTATATTTGAATACCAGAATACTGTGTATTATTTCACTTCTTCAGGCCTTATGTCCTTATGATTAGAAGTTTCCAAGAATGTTTTCTGTAGTCATACCAGGAATTCAAGGCAGGAGCTCTAAGCAGGAATTACCTTTCTTATATAGCCCAGGCCAATTAGGACATGGACCGCACTGGAAGTGGGCTGGGCACCCCCAACCTCTCCCAACCCCTCAGTCAGGAATCAAGACTACACTTCACAGTCATACTCATGGACCAACCAGTTGGAGGCAATCTCAACTGATATTCTGTCTTCCAAGGTGTGTTTAAATTCATGTCCAATCGCCAAAACCAAACTGTAGCAGTCAAATCCATGTCCACCTACATACTCAAAGATTTTTCAATTTAACCCATATTCCCTTTTCACTTCTCTTCCTCAAGAACTCTTGTTAATATCACAGTTTATGGTTTATAGTTTTGCAATCTATAAAAATCTAAAAACTTCAATACTGAGGAGCTTTTTTCTTAACTATGGTTTTCTCTAAACTAAAACCAAACCAAAACAAAATAACAACAACAAATAAATTCATACTTTCTTATTAAAAAGGGAAGAACTAGAATACAGTTACAATAATAACAAAGCCAACCAAAACCCAACAGTGTAAATAGCAGAGTTTACGATGCCTGGGACTCATTGATCATCTTTCAGTCTCCAGAGAACTTGATTAGCCCCACTTCTCCAGCTCTGCCATTAGGGACGTACAGGTTGTTGGGTAGGGTGGCCTTAATCATATTTTTGTTGTCCTTCGTGGTCAGTCCATGGTTTTGGCAACTCCAATATGCAGACTCCACCTTTGAAATTGAGACTACAATTTCATCAGTGGCCTCTCCAGGATCTCTGACCCTGCCACATGATTCCACATCTCAGCTTCTTTTCCTGATTCCTTCAGTCCTGTAGCTTCACTTGAAACTGATGCTCCACCCTTACAAATGGCCTCCTGTAATCTTCAGGGATGCTCTGCTCTATTGCACCAAGCCACAGCTGCTTCTCATATCTCCTTCAAATCAACACTATATGTAAGAATCTTACACATTATCACGTTGAGCTACCAGCTTGAGATTTAGGATTTATTTCCACTGCACTACAGCTTCTATGTGATGACTCTAGGGAAAAACTTCCTAGGAGAGTTTGCTTTGATGATATTGTTCTCTTATAAATCACAATTGATGTTTAGCCTCAGATAACCAGTATCTATTGTCCCAGGAAAGCAAAGGTTTCACTAGAGTGGTGTTTTTATCTTGTTAGTCACAGCTAATTCTTCAACCCCAGGTGAATGGAGTCCACAAGTCCTTAACTCAAAATATCAAATGAGTGACTATTATGGAGTCTTTGAGGAAATCCCAGCTTCCCTCTGAAACTTCAGAAGCCTGACCTCTCTTATCTGCATTGTTTTCAGCATTCTTAATTCGCATGCTCTCACAGCAATACCTCATTAAGCTCTGAACACTCAAAAAACTTCCAGCACAAAGTTTCAAAATGCTGCATCTTCCTCCTTACAGAACAGTCCACAGCATAAATGTTACATTGTTAGCTCCATCACAGTCACACCTCTTGTTCCTAGAATTAACTCCTGCTGCAGCTTGTTTTCCCTTCCTGTCATAAAACTCTTCCCAAACAATTTCAGGAAGAAATAGTTTGCTTGGCTTTCAGGTTACAGTCTACCAATAAAGGAAGTCAAGGCAGAAACTCGGGGCAAGAGCTTGAGGCAGAAACCATGAAAGAAGGCAGTTAGCATATTACTTTGTCTGACTTGTTAACTTTCATATATAGCCCATATTGAAACTGTCCTAGAACTGCCTTAAAGGGGTTGGGCCATGTCACATCAATCATCATCAAGAAAATGACTCAAAGACATGTTCAGAAGTCAATCTGATGGAGACAGTGTCTCCACTGAGAATCCATTTTCACAGTTACAGCTAGGTTTGTGTTCAGTGGACAAAAAGAAACTATAGCAGAAGACCAAAGCTTTTTCTGTCCCCCAAATACTAATAGTCATTGAATCTTGTATTAAATTGCTGAAAATCTGACTCCATCTATACTGTTTGGTTTAAGTCTCACTTTAAAATAGATTATGCATTGTACATTATTTGCCATCCCCCGTAAGTCTCATTGACATGCAGTGATAACCAAATTATGTTTCTCTGAGCTAGAATTGCTTTGATTTTATGTGAGAAAAATTGTCACCAAGATGAATCTATGTTGGAAAATGTTAACCAATCTGTTATAGTATAAAATTTAGCTAGTAATAAGCACCTTTATTTTATTTAGTGTTCCTCTTGGACAGGCTGGACTCTCAGGGAAGTTTATCACAATGTGAACAAACAAAAACTATTTATTTTCATAGTAAGTCTAGAAGAAGTGAAATAGAACATCTGGTCCTAACCCCTGGAATTTTCCCAAATTAATTACTTGCTACAGCAACCCACAAAAGCTCTCAGATTTCATGTGTGAATGGCTGCAGTGGAGATCCACAGCTCTTGACAGCCTTCCCTAATACCTTAAACTACTGGACAGCTGCTTTTTAGTGCTTTATAAAATTCGCTGGAGAAAAGAATGTTTTGATTGTGTGTCTAGATATTTTTCCACCACAAAAATCTCGAGTTTACATGTCTATACTGATTTCTTATTACATAAATGCCATTCATTTTTTATTTTGTTAATCTTAGTTATAGAGAGGACTGTGTTTATTTTGTATGATAATCATAGACTATTCTTCATTAAGTCTTGAGCCTTTTAAAAATAATCTCTCTCTCTCCCTCCCTCTCTCCCTTCCTCCCACACCCCCACAAAACACACACACACACACACACACACACACACACACACACACACACACACACACAACCTACACACACATACACATGAAGACAAAACATTTCAAATTTTCAATTAAGTGTAATTCTCACAAAAAAACTACATACAGAATTTAAATTGTTAGCAGTTTTGAGGGAAGATGTTGGACTATTTTTATTAAGTTTTTAGTGACCTGCAAGTACATGTCTTAAAAATGTCACACATAGCTATGGACATTCCACCCAAATATTTGGACTAGAATATTTATGGAAACACATTGTATAACATACAAAATCTGATTATAAAGATGAATAGTTGTTGTGTGACAAACTTAATCCTGGGGAGATGAGATACACTCATCTACTCACCCCAGATAAGGAAGCCGCAACAGGCCAAAGTACAGATACCACCGATGTCCACCTTGGTGAATCACTCAGTTTTATTGTGGTTACTTACAGGAATATGGGTGAGGGGTTACTTACAGGAACAGAAATGACCCAAGGACAGTTGCATCACTAAAGCCCAATCCATCATGTGTGACAGCTTATAAAAACTGGGAAATCAGGAGCCACTGCACAGCCTGCAGGAAGCTCTAGAGTCTTCTCCAGCTTTTACATCTTCTGAAAGGATCCTTTAGCTTTGCAGGGGGTGACTTTAGATGTCTATCTATGACTAAGAAATAGGCAACAATGCCACAGTAACAGTGTCTTGTTCTGGAGCTTTTCTAGAGGTTATGAGTTGGGGCTGACAACCCCAGTTGTCTATAAGGCCTAAATCCAAATGTTTAGAGGGTAGTTCGACAGGCACACTATATTCATCTAATAAAAACATACTAGTTGCTTCACCATTATAACTCAGCACCTCCCTAGCTACAGGATTTTGTTCTGGCTTTCAGTATCAGGCTTGAATTTCCTCTTGTGGAGCAGGTTTTAGCCGTGATAGCCAAGCCACTCTTGCACAGCAGGAACATCCCGTGTGCCATGTTCTTGTTTGAGTGCACAGGGTACATAGCCAAGCAGTAATGTTGGTGACAGTTCTTCAACAGTAGCCTCCATTGCCCCTTCTGGCACTCTGAAAGCCAGACAGCAGGCTGAGAGTTTCCAGTTAACTCCCAGCTTAATTTATCCATGTCCTATAGTCAAAACATGAACATGTGCTGTCCTCAGTGATCGTCTTCGGGTCTAATTCTGGCATACAACCAATAGCACATAGCAATAGCTTTTAGTATTTGCATGACCTCAGGAGCTTTCCTGGCCACAACCGACAGGGATATAGCCCACTGCTGGTTCTTGGATTTCCTTAAGTAATCCTATGCTCTCTGGGATTATTCTGTTCTATCCATGTAGAGTACCATTTGGATTTAAACTCTTTAGCTGCTGATTCAATTACTGGAAGACTCTTGGTGGTGTTAAAGGACACAGGTCATAGGAAATCCTGAATGGCATTGGTGTTAATGCTTGAATACACCATTTCTCATTGTTTTAAATATGTAAAATTTGATTGTATGCCATACCATAAGTCAGTCTGGCCAGCATGCCTTCCATCTCTCCTTTTATGGGGTAAGTTGTTTTTAGCTACAGAGGTGGAACCAGTTATGGATTCATCTATTGCAATTCTTTATATTCCTCTAACAGTTGCTGCTCTAGTGCTGGGTACAAAGATTCTGCTCCTTTCCATGTTTGAAACCAAAATCTTATTGGAACCACGTGCTCAGGTTGCTTTTGCCATAGTTACCAGCTATAACCTTCTGAACTCCTGGGGACTTCTAATAGGAAGTGACACTGTGGCCATGGGGTACATAGTTGATTAGCCTGTCCTACAAGGATCTTACCCTGCTGCAAAGCCCCTGGACCATTTGTAGATGTAACCAACCATCTTATTAAATAAGAAACACAGAGCCGATTCAGAGAAGAAAGCCAAGAGGTCAGAGCTAAGATCCTCACTCTTCCTGCTTCAGCGATCCTCTTCAGCCAAGAGAGCTCTCTGAAAAGGAGCTACTTCCTGTGTGTTTGTCTTTATAGCCTTTCTGTTCTGCCTTCTCATTGGTTGTAAACCCATACCTCGTCGCTGCCTGTCTGTAAAGACTTCCAGGTCTTCTATGGTTGGGATTGAGATTAAAGGCGTGTGTCTCCAAAACTGGCTGTATCCTTTTACACACAGAGATCTACCTAGCTCTGTCTACCAAGTGCTGGGATTAAAGGCGTGTGCCACCACCGCCACGCTCTTGCTATGGCTCTAATAGCTCTGACCCTGGGCAACTTTAATTATTAACATACAATTAAAATCACATTTCAGTACAAGTAAAATACCACCACAACCATTTCTGTCCCAATCTCACATAACACTCTTTATCAAGTTATACAGAGGACAGACAATTTAGGTAAGATAAGGCATAAAAATCTGCTAATATCCCAAGAGTCCTCAAAACACCTGTAGCTTCTTTACATTTACAGGCACATACAGGCTATTGTATGATTTTTCTATACACATCTAAACAGGCCATAATTAAACAAGAATTTTGTAGCTGTGCCTGGCCCTTGCTCCTTGTACAGAATGAACTCACCATGCTAGTTCCTTTAGATACACCTGCATGTCTCTCTAAAGTTGGTTACAAAGTGTGGATAGGAGGCGATAACTTAATCAGCTCACTGTGGTCTCTAGATATTCTCTTTAAGCCATTATTTTCTATATCTTGGACCTCTTCCACAGAACTATCCTATCTTTCTGTATGCCTGATAAACTCAATGAGCTTGACTTAATCTGCTCAGACCTATCACTCAGGTCCAAAT
Organism: Peromyscus californicus insignis; assembly: GCF_007827085.1. NCBI lineage: Eukaryota > Metazoa > Chordata > Mammalia > Rodentia > Cricetidae > Peromyscus > Peromyscus californicus. Next base: position 41,613,819 of record NW_026294413.1, read on the forward strand.
GTGGTCTTGCTCTCTCCGGCTGAGCTGACTGTCAGAGTCGCCCGGTTTGTCTCTGCAGTTGCTGCCTCCCCATTCACCGGAGGTAGCTGTTGGGGGAGCTCCTGATGGGGCAAAACATCTCCACCTCTACCATGACCTTTTGCTGGAAGGAAATATACCATCCTCTGTCTGGGGTTAAAATTAACCAAACCCTGGGAATGGCTTGATCATCTCAACTTGTATCGATCATGGTATTGTCTCTTAACTCCACTTTGGCCTTTAAAGCCTTTTTGAAGCTCCTTAGCATACAATTTGACTTTCTATGAGTTCCCCCCCAATATAAAGAATTGCAATAGATGAATCCATAACTCGTTCCACCTCTGTAACTTAAAACAACTTACCCCATAAAAGGAGAGATGGAAGGCATGCTGGCCAGACTGACTTATGGTATGGCATACAATCAAATTTTACGTATTTAAAACAATGAGACGTGGTGTATTCAAGCATTAACACAGACTAGCATGCAAAGAGAGTCTGTTCTCTCTTTACAGACTCTCTTTGCATGCTAGTCTGTGTCACAGAGATCTACCAAAGCCTTTCCTACTGTATAAAGTTATTGCCCTGCCAAAGGACTGAGCAAAGCCACTAAAGGTCAGCCTATAGGTTACTGCTGGATCAACCTTTTATTTAATTCCTCTGTGAATGTAGGTCTATCTGGTTTAGTAAAATGGGGTTCAAACACAACTCCTTTTATTACTAGTTCCCTTGATAACATCTTCTCCCCTCCATGGGTCTGCAACCCTTGTTTTTATGGGGACTTCAGACAGAGATAACAAAGTGTTCCCAATGCTTAGGTAAGCCAGCCAAGGCAGGGACTGATTGCCCTCATACTGCCACAGGTTATCAACCCTTCTCTTAAGGAGGGATGGGAAATTACATTATTCATTTTTTCTGTCTCTACAACAGTCAGACTGATCCCATTCACTCCCACCACATCCCATAGCCTCACAAGCCAGGCTGAGACAGTCTCTCTCACTTCTTTATTTAAAAGTCTTCATTATTTTCAATAGTTCAAATACTTAGCTGCATGTCTCACTGTCATAACAATAACCATTCAACTGATGTCATAGCTCAAAGGCACACTAACACACGTGATACAGGAAAGGACAACTCTATCAGAATTTCTTCCAGGGATGCAACCCAACTCAGGCTGCCAAACTCAGCAGCATACCTTGCTACCAAAAGCCAGGACCTTGTACTCCCTTCTTCACATCTCATTTTTGATTCAGTGAGACCCCTGTTTGGGCACCAATTATATTGTCTGACAAAATTTTTCCTGGGGATATAAAACATTCTTTTCTACTCTCCCCAGGTAGGGAACCTACAACAGACCAATGTACATATATCAGCAAAGTCTAACTTGGTGAACTAGTGAGCTTTATTAGGATTTATTATAGGAATAGAAATGACTCAAAGACAAGTGCGTCACCAAGGCCCTCCCTGGCACATGTGACAGCTTATGTAATCGGAGAAACCAGGAGCATACTGCACAGTTTGTAGACAGCTTAACAGGTTAAAGTGTCTATTCCACATGCCTCAGCTGGTTTAAGTCATCTAGTCTGAGAGTCTTCTTTCATGCTGGGCCCTGTTCATTACATCAGGGAGGGCCTAGTGAATCTGGTTAGTTTCAAAGATTTTTTTGAATCTCTTTTCTTTTCATTTTATTTCATTTTCTTTTCTTTCCCTTTCTTTCTTTCTTTCTTTCCCTCTTTCTTTCATTCATTCATTCTTTCTTTCTTTCTATTTATTTATTTGCTGGGAGGTTATTTACATTCTAGATCGGGGGATGGAATGCTTTGATCTTAGAGGAAACTATTTAAAAACAATAGTAGATTATAAAAACTTAAATTTAAGCATCCACCATAAGAGAATAAATGCTATGCAATACAGTAATGAAGCCTCTAATTAATTGGTTAAACAATACTAAGTCAAACAAAAAGTACTTATATTCATCTTTTTCTAAATTCACTAGCATGTACATTTTTCTATAATTTAAATCTCAAAGATAGTAGTTGCTATCCAGGAGAAGGAAGACGTGTAGCACAATCCACTATTCTGGGTAAACGACTATCTTATGCCAACAGGATGATGTTTTCTCAAGAAATATGGAGATAGGTAGGCAAATTCTGTGCATTGCTCTTCAAAATCCCAGTCACAAGCAGAAGAGATAAGAAATAACAGAAGGTATACTGAAATGTTAAAGGTATACTAATGTAAGAGATATACTGAAATGATATCATGGTTTCAATATAGCAGAAGATGACATAAAGCAATCTTAAAAATTTCAGAAAAATTATTGAAGACTCCTTCACATAGGAGGATATTAACTGAATTTAGCTTATTTTTCATTCAGACCAAACATTACATCTCGACTTCTTCATACTCTTATCGCCCTCAGAAAGCATCCACTGACTTTGAATACTTGCAATACTTAAGTGCGGCAATTAGAAATGATTCCTTTTGATTAGGTGAAGGTAAACATTAGAGTCATAGTATTTATGAAATATTGATTACATATTTATTCTTCATTGTTAGTCTTGTAATGATAATAATTCATCTCATAATTTACACGTACCTCCCACAGTACTCAGGAAACTTCCAAGCATAGTAAATACTCATGGGTTTGTTTTCATTGAATAAATTATAGTGGTCATAAATGTAAACTTATGAGGCAAGTAGGTTTTAACACCGACTAATTGTATACTGTTATATTTCCAATCCGCAGTTCTCATTTTTTATAACTTGGGATAATAATAGTAATTACATGTACAGAACATATGCTATTCAAAGATTAAATTACTCTTCATATGATTAAGCTAAAGCCTAAATTATACACTGAAAATTTATTATAGAACCTAATACATACCAAGGCCAACAAAAATGAACATTTTCATGATTTATTTGGCCAATATGTTTATTATAATTTATACCTATATTGTTATTTAAATTTCCTTCATGATACAAAATAAACATAAAGTAGTTGACTAAAGGGTGAAAAAGTTACTTTAATTCTTACCAGTTTTCCATGGATAATAATCAGTGTCATTATTTAAAAACTAAACTAAGAGTTTAACAATTTATGAGCCTCTGTAAAATTAATAGATAGCAAAATGAAAAAGAAATTATCACAGAAAATAATAGCATATGATCATAGAATAGATGTGCACAAGGCAAGTATTTTATTCATCATACTTTTTGGGTCACTTGTAAAGAAGTACTAAAGGAGATAAAATGTAGACTACCCTGATAATGTATGTAGAAATTTAAGAGCAGGGTAACATTGAAGAGATAATTAATCCACTTTTATTTAAAATATAACCAACTTTATTATTAAGCCAAGAAAATATTAGTTATAGACAAGTAACTTTACTTTTATTTCATGTGTAAATAAAATATGCTAATTTGTGATTTAGATAAACACAAATAACTGTAAAATGTAAAAATATATTTAATTTGCTATCATACTGAGAATGTTAAGAAAACTATAAATTCTTTCATGAAACACACATGTCATTAGAATACACTGAAAAACTCACTTTTGACAAATGTTGAGTGAGCAATTTAAATCTTACTCTCTAACAGAACATATGGACAAAAATTTCTGAGAATAAGTTGTCAGACTGAGCAACAATGTATTACAAAAATCCAACGTGATATTAGTAGAAATTATATTAATAACTTGCTTGGATTTCAAAGAAAGGTCAATAATTCAGTATTCCTAAATATCAATGAGAATTTAATGATACCTCTATGCATAAAATACTCTGAACTTAAATAAACACATAATTTACAACTAATAGAAACTAACTGTACCAATGATGTTGTATCTGCACACTTTAGATTAGATTTAATTAACAAAATAAGAAAATAATGAAATCATTTGCGGAGAGTGATGTCTGAATTGGGATTATGATTATGAGAAGTTCATAATTAATTTATGCTAATTGCATTTGAATTTATATATATAATTGTATTTTTATAATTATATATTGTGTGATTATGCAAAATTATTTTCAGCAAGACTATAAATAATGTCCAGTATTTAAAACTATAAAAACAAATCACATCCTTAACACTATATTTCTCAGGAGCACCAAATATGCGTGAGTGATAAAAGTCTATGCTTTTTCCCCAAATATAAAACCCAATTAATAATACAAATGAAAGTTTTTAAGTAATTGTTTTGATGCATTATTTTTTCATTCTATTTTGTCATATAAATAATACATTATGTTTTAATTAAGCAATGTTCCAAACATTGTAAAGGAAAATTTGCAGTTAGTCCCAATTCAACACAAAATAGACACTTTGTAAATAGCACACACTATTATTAGAGCAATGATAATACACAATGTTCATATAGAATTAATTTAGTATGTTAAAAATATTACTATCTAAGTGTGAATGAAACAAGAAAAATATGTATATTAATATGATACATATTTTAAAGTGCCATAGGACTTGAATGACAGAAAAAAAATTTACACAGGATATTATTAGTGAATATTAATATTTTAATAATAAACCCTACTGATTTTAAATTTAGTTAATTTTACTGTATAACCATTGAATATTTCAAGAATTAGAAAGCTTTTCTAGACATCCTAAAAGAACCAATACAACTCTAAAATTGAACATGACTCTTGGTTTTAGCCTTAAGTTTTGAGCTACCAGCAAAATTTTCATTTCAGTTAATCAGTTAATTCAGTTTCTACACAACAATATGATAATAGTATAAATCCACATAAAGGGATCCAGAGCTCAGAAGTATCATACTTTTTAATATCCTTTGTGAAGAATGGTAAAGGCTTATGAATAGGTGATAAAGGGTAATTCTTTGAGTGGATGACCTCTGGCAGTGTTGAACTTTACTTTTGCCCTATGATTTTGAAAATCACAGAAACATTAGAAATCTACTCCTCCCCTGTATAGTACATTTTGACTCTTCAATAGTCTTCTCAATTAAAATGCTTCCTCACAATGTTCAGGTATAGTTTATACTAACAGCAAGTAGGATGAAATTAAGAGTCTTAACCAATACAATATTCATATTTTGTCTTCAGTATTTTGTTGTGTAACTTTGTTTTAACATTTGTGTATAAATTTTGGAGGTCTAATACACTTAAAATATTTAGATGGATATCCTGAATATGATTAAAATAAAATGGTACAGTCAAATATAAGAGAAACCCACAAATCTATAATTTGTCCTTCTTTGCATTTAAATTGAAATATAGATTGTTATTACTTCATGAGACACAGACATGTAGATGTAACCAACTGTCTTATTAAATAAGAAACACAGAACCAATGCAAGAAGAAAGCCAAGAGATCAGAGATAAGAGCCTTACCCGCCTGCTGCAGCTAGCCTCTTCAGCCAAGAGAGAGATCTACTTCCTGAGTGTTTGTCTTTATATAGACTTTCTGTTCTGCCTTCTCATTGGTCGTAAACCCAACCACATGACCGCCTCGTCAGTGCCTGTTTGTACAGACCTCCAGATCTTCTATGGTTGGTATTGAGATTAAAGGCATGTGTCTCCAATGCTGGCTGTATCCTTGAACACACAGAGATCTACCTAGCTCTGCCTACCAAGTACTGGGATTAAAGACATGCACCACCAACGCCCAGCTCTGCTGTGGCTTGCTATTAGCTCTGACCCCCAGGCAACTTTATTTATTAACATACAAATAAAATCACATTTCAGTACAAATAAAATATCACCATATTTCCCCTTTTTTATTTTAATAAAAAGAAAAAAGGAAAAAGGTTATAACTAACATAAGAAAAACTGTATACAAAAGTACAATAACTATATACAATATATACAAGTAATAAATACCTAAACAATGTCTAGTACATTTGTATTTAACAAATTCAGAGAAAATAATTCCATTATCTATCCTATTTTGGTAAGTCCAAAATGTACCTAATTCACTTTCTATCCTAACTATTCTTCAACTATAACTAACTAATCTTCAACTATAACTAACTAATCTTCAAATCCCTCAGAGACCCAAGAAGGAAATAATATTACCTAACAAAAATAAAAACAGAAAGTGCATGCAAGCAACTTCCGAAAAATTTGTGAGTTGACAGAAACAGCCAGATGCCTGGACAGTCACCTGAGGTTTCTGCACAGTGTTGGGGCATCATCTTCAGCCTATAGGCTTAGCATATCTGACAGACTCATTTGTGAAGTAGGATGTACACAAGGTCAACAGTTCATCCTCACACTGGGTGAGAGCAGTCCATGTACCAGAAACACCTGAATTCCACTAGTGTCATGTCATGATTCAGAATTTTAAATTCTGGAAATTGTTGATGGTTTCTTAATTTAGCTGTCCATTCTTCTTGGCTGTGTATATATGGCTTCATCTCAGCATCCCGTTCTTTCCACATCCCTCTAGTAAATGCCAGTCTACTATTGAGAGGCGTGAACTTAGTTATTCTTTAAGAATAACTGTTTTAGCTGCTGTTCCATTGCACATCAGAAGCCATCAGCCCACTGCCTGTTCAGCTGCCTTTGAAGAAAAGGGCACTGTACCTTTCCTGGATTGCGAAGGCCACTTCAGGGATGGTGCCACATTGTCCTGGCCTCAGAAGATGTCTTTTGATAAAGCCATAACCACACTTGTTTTGGCAAGAATCAGTAGTCCTTTGTTTCGTGTCCTGTCTGACCTGTTTGCCAGCAGTTGATTCGAGGACATTTTGTTGTGCAGTGGCTAACTTTTGCCACAATGAAAGTTAAATCCATATGCAGTTTCTTCAATGTCCATATTTTCTCTGAAGTAGATTGGTACTGCCAGGAGCCGACATGTCTCATAGTCATAACAAAAAAGAAAAATTTTGTAAGTTATTAAAACATTTTAAATGCCATATTCTGTAGGGTTTGAAGATGACCTGTCTATCTAAAATATATCTGCTCAATTTTTAAAACATATCTAATATGACTACAAGTTCTATTGTAATGCCTAACTACTAACTTTCATTTCTTTATATCCTAATAGTTGGTAATAATAACATTCAAGGATCAGAAAATTGCATTACATTGTTAAATGAATGGTATAAGTACAATTAGAAATATACATATAGCATTTACTAACAATATCAATTTCAATATATATAATTTGTATACAATATAAAACATTCCAATCCAATGTAAAGTATTTAAAACTAGTAATTGTCTTTTTCTTTTCTTTTCTCTACAGACATATATGACATTTGCACTCATCATGTTATGCATACATAATAGAGACGACACAGATTATATATCCCAAAGTCAACACTGGCTCTATATGAAAAATTCACAGTAAATATCACACCTAAAAGAGAAGACTAGAAGAATTTTCTTTAAATTCAGGATCAGTACAAACTGTCCTCCTTTACCACTTTTATTGAACAAAATTATAAAAGTTTTAGCTTGAAAAATTAGTCAAGGTATTAAAAATAAAGAGTTCCAGAGATATAAAGGAGGAGATATTGCTGGTTTGAGCTACTTGTGGGTTTCTGGCACGTGCGCTCGACCTGCAGTTTGGCGGGAATGAGGCCGCTGCAAGTGGCACATTAAGCTGCGTGGTGGATTTAGTCTTTGCTGGTACAAAACAAAAAAAGAGGTTTCTGGGCTACACGCTGCTTAGCTAAAAGCATAGACCCATGATAGCTCCCAGAGCTGGTGGTAAACCACGGCCATGTTGGGAAGCTGAGGTGGGCGGAGCCAGCAGCCACAGCTGCTGCAGTTTAAAGCAATAGGTTTACAATAAGACAGATTCAGATGTAATAGTTTAAAATGTGTGTAAAAATGTATGTAGGCTTGGAAGAGAGAGGAAAAGGAATATATACAGTTATATAAACAAATACATAGTTTTAAAAAATAAAGTCTTCAAAGAGACAGTAAAATTAATATAGAAAATAAGCCACATAAAGATGAATATTACACAGAGAATCTGGATTGTGTTGTCTTTGGGATTCTTAACTGCAGAGAGATATTTGATTGTAAAGGAAGCTGAGTTAAACCAATATGTATACTTTAAAGATACCTTGACTTCAAAATTTGGATATAAGAATATGTTGCTTTGGAAAAGAGTCTCTTTTGTTTCCACAGAAACCCAGAGGCTATGGATTTGTTCCAGATTAAGATACATCAGGTTTGACCAGCCAAGACCCCCTGAAAGGTCTCCGATGACACCATGGCCCAGATGATCCAACATCCAGAATGGTTTGAAGGCAACTGGCTCAGACAATACAGCCTCATGGACTATTCCATAAACCTAAAATTTTCTTTGTATCCCCATAAGACACAGCGCCCCCCTCCAGCAGGAAGTAGTAAGAGAAGCTACGCCCAAATTCCCAAATTATATGTAATTTTACTTTGTTAAGGTTAAAACCTTCCTTTTTGAAAAAAAAAAAGGGAAGTGCTATGGGATGTTCTGTATGGCAAATGTGTTGCTGATTAGTCAATAAATAAAACACTGATTGACCATTGGCTAGGCAGGAAGTATAGGCGGGACAAGGAGGAGAATAAAGCTGGGAAGTGGAAGGCTGAGTCAGAGAGACACTGCCAGCCGCCATGATGAGAAACAGCATGTGAAGATGCCGGTAAGCCACGAGCCATGTGGCAAGGTATAGATTAATGGAAATGGATTAATTTAAGCTGTAAGAACAGTTAGCAAGAAGCCTGCCACAGCCATACAGTTTGTAACCAATATAAGTCTCTGTGTTTACTTGTTCTGGTTTGAGCGGCTGTGCAGGAAAACTCTAGCTACAAAATATAAATGTGTCTTCATTGGAAGATAGCATTACCTTATATGAAGAAATGCTGAAAGACAGCACCAAATATTTTTGTGCAATAAGAAAATTTCACCAAAAAATGAAAGTCACAAAACATAAATATATATATAAAAGCACATATGTATATATTCTTATTTTGTAGCATAAATATAAATGTTTATTGGTTATATGTATTATATTATGTATACATATTTTATATGTTATAGAAATACACATTTATCCATAGATGCATATGTATCTATGTATATGTGTATGAATAAATATATAAATAATGAACCCACAGAAAGATAAACTAAAAATAGCATTGTTTTCAATAACTACAAAATAAAAATCTGATTTTAAATGATTTGATTTGAATAAATGTCAAAATAATGAATAGAAAAGCTAAGAAATAAATGAAGAAAATCACTAATCAGGCATAAAATATAAATTAAAGCAATGATGAATGACTTTGTAGGTTAAGTTCAGTGGTAGAGTACTTGTGCCACATGCAAGAATCTCCGTGTTCAATCTCCAGGTTTTTCAGATGAAAATATATGTATATACATACACGCACATATATATGCATACATATACATACATACATATACATATACATATATATTACAAAGACACACACATGGGCTCTGTACACATATGCAATATAATTTTGCAACAGTTTAAAGCTATAATATAAAAATATAACATATGCTGGTAACAATATAAAGAAAGAGTAACTTATAAATTGTTGAAAGTAATCTAAACTACTACAGATAATATATTAACAGTGTTTCCAAAAACTAAGACTACTTATTCAACTTTCTTACTTTCTATCTATCAATCCTAAAGAAAATAAAATCAGGCTAGCAAGCAGACTCTCATTTTTACTGAAATTCTATTCGAATTACCCAAAATTTTGAATCAATCAAGTTTTGCTGTGATAGATATGAGAATCATTAAAATGTGGTGTGTATACACAGTGGAATTCTACTGAAAATCTAAAGACAATCTGGTGCTGTCATTTTCTTTCACATGTACAGAACATAGATCACTGTTAAGTGAGATAGGCTAAGTAAAAGAAAATAAATCCCTGATGTAATCACTCTTCTTTTGAACCAAAATGTTAATTTCATTCAAGTAGAAAGCACAATAGTTATGACTTGAGTCTAGTAAATGAAAGGAATGATAAGAAAAGAATAGTGAATGAGTAATTACTTTAAGTAGGAGGAATAATTCCTAGTATTTTATTGTGTAGCAGGATGACACAGTTTGCAACTCATTATACACTTTTTAAAGAGTGAAAGCAGGAGCTGGAAGGTTTACAATACAATGAAACTATTAAAGACATAAAATAATAGTTACCCTAATTTGATCATTATTTGTTATCCCACCCCATCAAATTGTAAACATGTGCTGTAAATGTAATTTTCCCACTATATTACAACTTCCAAAGTAATTTTGAAATGTATTTAAATTAACCAGAAGTAAAATGTTAGACACATAAAAGATGGTTGCTAGTAGGGTAAAAAATGCAGTGACTTCATAGCACATTAATGGAAATATTACATAAACTATGTGTAAGATCTAAAGTGTTGAAAAGGTATTTTGCCTTAGAAACTTCTCTTTTTATTTTTTAAAATTAAATTTATGTGTCTGAAGAAATGGCTCAGTAGTTAAAAGCAACTGATATCCTTTAGAGAATCAGTTTGGTTCCCAGCACCCATATCTGGTAATCCATAACTGCCTGTAACTCCAGATGTAGAGTATTTTACAGGCACCTACACTTACTGGCAAACACACACACACACACACACACACACACACACACACACACACACACACACACACTTAATAACATGATTTTAAAATCCTTAAAATAGCTCTACAATGAAGATTTTCACTGACACCATAAAATTAAAGAAGAAAAAATAGGGAAAATAGTAGAAAATTGGTTTTCTTCATACTAGCACTCTTCTGACTGGTAGTAAATGTATAGTTCTAAAGATTAACCTATTTTACACTGTACATTCTTTAAAAACTTTAGGTACGTTATTAATAAAGTTAGATTTTTTGAGGATTTGGATTTTTTTAAAAAGAATGAATATGGCCAATTTCTATAAATTTCCTTAGTAATCAGTGTGATATTCTCTTTCAGCAACCAGAGACTGCAAATAACTTATCAAATTGTTCTACACTGTATTGCAACTTTAGAAAAAGAAAAATGTATAAAATGATCTTATGTAGCAAGGTCACAGCAGATAAGTCTCAGAGAAAGTAGTCTGCATTTTAAATTCCCAGCCTTATGTCCTCCGTAAAATATCCACACTGAGGGAACGAATCTTAGTTAGTGAATTTTATTAAAATTGTTTTATTGTTTTCATACACACAAATAAGGTTGATGATCCATTAATAAACTGCTGTACAGCTAAAGCCTTTTCTCATTATGTATTGATTTTAGATCTGGGTACAAGGAGATAATAGTTTATAGATATCATTATGTTAAAATAATTTTAGAATCAAATGTACTCCATAATTTTCACCTGGAAATGTTGAAAATACTTTTTTTTATATAATATTGGTTTGTGAAACTATATGAAATTTGTTTTTCCAGATTATAACATAAATGAATGTAAAGGGTATTTGAAGATAAATGGCACATTCAATTTTATTAACAAATCGTTTCTCTGGCAATTCAAATCAGCCCATCAGCTGATTCTAACAAGCTCCATATCCAAACTTGGTTCCTCCTATTTGTTCCTCAGTTTTGTTGTAATCATGCTAACAGGACATGTTTTTATTTCCAGGGAGCAATATTCTCTTTCCTGGCAGATTTCTAAACTTCAACAAGCCCCATCAGAAACCTAATAATCAGTGAGTCTTGTACAGACAACAATCTTTAAAGAATCCTGCTAAAGTCATACATCCCTGCAGTTTGGCTGCCATGAGAGAAGCTTTACAAATGAAGCCAACTTCTTTCCCCATTGGGAATTCTAGACAGTAGAGATCAAAACAAAGGCTACTGTTTACCATTTTACAAATTAAAGACTACATGGTAAATTTAGTGTCAGGGATTGTGGTTGACAAGCTGGATAGATGGCATTTACTGAAGTAGATAATGTAATGCAAAAATTCAGGGACATTTTCTGCCATGCCAGCTAGTGTTTTGCATCTAACACCCTGGACAGGGACAATGTGATATGACTCCTAAGACATTGCATGGTTGGATTTCAAGGAGGACATTGTGGCAGCTTGTCCTTTAGGGTGAGAAATTATTGGTAGTATTAACAAGGACGAAGCTGTGGCCCTGAGGACAGCTCAAGCTCATGTGATAGAGTAGGTGTCCTTTCCTATGTGTCAGAGTAAAGGGAGAGGTTCCATGCCACTTTGTTGATGATTATTCCATAAAATTACCATTTAGTATCTGATTCCCTGTTGGCAGGGTAAAGGAGAGGTCCTTATAATTTGAAGAAGGAATGTGTAAGCTTGAGGATGGAAGGGTATGGGGGAAGAGAGGCTCATTTAGTGAATGCGTATCAATTATGTTCCTGGGGAAATTGAGGTTTATTCTTTGGGATCTTAGTATCATTAACAAAATATTGTAAAGTAAATTCCAAAGGAAGCTTGAGGAAAAATTTATTAGCATTTTGGAGAAAAGTTGGAAATCTTGGCAAATGCCAAGAAGAAGAAAATGAAGAAACAAAGCCATGTCATCTCTAGGCCACACCGTGGAAGGAAGTGCTGAGGAAGCTTCAATGAAGGAGACCAAGAAAGCCCAGTGTGTCTGTGAAAGCATTCCAAAGCCTTAGCCAATGGAAAAGAAAAGGTAAAAACAAGGTTGCATGTGGGTAGGCTCCAAGTTGCTTCATGATAGAAATTCTGCAAGAGACTGCACCAAGGGAGGGGATTGTAAGAAAAATTGTACATTATCTCAGTAAAAAGGTGAGTAGTCCTCTCCTCTCCAAACGACACCTTTGGGTGAACCAACATTCCTGGGCTAGTGGGGTGGTAAACTTCTGGACAGTTGTTTGTCAGGCTTGCCTAGATTAACTGGTAAAGGGAGTAGATCATAGTATGTAAGCTTGGAATGTTACAACTCCATGTTGGTCCAGATGCAAAAGTGAGATGCTTTAAAACAGTGGAAAGTGACTTCTCCTTAACTGGCTTTGGCAGAGGCTTTCTCACCGTTGTCCTAAGCTGCTGTGGCATCCCTCCCCAGAGGGGAGACTCTGATAACATGTAAGAGATAGTCTAAAATTGGGGAATGAATATAATCCATTTCCACATGAATATCTAGAGATCCAGTCCTACAAGTGTTCAGCTAAAGAGATTAGTGTCAGGATTGGAGTTTTTGTGACATCAGATAGAGTCATGAATACTCATTTAGGAAGAGAGGGATAAGAAACTAGAGTCTACTTGTGGCCATTTTGGCCTCTAGCCAGGTCAGTACCAAGGAAAGGTCCTGCTATGGGTGTGGTAAGAATGAGAACTGTTCCTATGTGGGATCTCTCCTCCTAAATTTTCCTGCCTGTTTCTATCCCCTGTACTGAACAAATACACAGGGTATAGCCCCTGATAGCGTGGAAACTTTTAGCATATGACCTGTCCCAAATCAGTCTTGAGAGAGATGGGGAAAACCCAAATGAAGATGGGCATGGCTTACCATGTGGTTGGTCTAGGTTCTGCCAGTTTATTTCATGTGTGATTGAGATAGAAAACACATGAAAATATATAGTCATTAAAGTTGCAATATTCCTCAAATTATATCATTTGGGCACAATATATAGTCCTTACAAAGGATGATGTATTTTGAATGCTACATTAATGAATTAATTCTGGAAGTAAATATTCACCAGTTCAATGAAACAGAACAAATTATTGACTTTAGACATGTTATTTTTTTTTTTACAAAGTCTTTCACAAATATCATTGCAAACAGGAAAGAAAGAAACAAAAGGGAATGTGGACCACATTCTGCGGTTAGAGATTTTAAAGCTTCTAAGTAGAGGATGATGCTACACTTCTCAACTTCCACAGACAAACTGCATAGAAATCAGAAAGCTTCCCTATTAGGGACAACCAATTTCTGCAACATAAAGAAGCTGTCAGACAGAGCATGATAGGGAGTTGTTGTCCTATCTTGTCTTAAGATCTCCAGTTGGACCCATCAGTCATGGATGGAGGATATCCGAATTTCAATGTCACACTTTTTAGTGCATTTTGTTAACAATTAAAATTTGCTACAAGTCTCACATGTGTCTCACTTGAAAACTTTCATCTCTTTCTGAATTCTCCACAGTGTACTTATCTTTTTATATAGCTATCATTTCATCATTCATTCATTTATATCTCTATCTCTCAGAGAATAGATAACAATTGATTATCTATTATGTGTCATGCTGTATATTAGACCTTGAGAATTCAAATTTAAATTAAATTCAATCACGGCTCTAGAGGACCTTGTAAAATAATTGCTACTAATCTCTGAGTCCTTATTGATTTACTTTCAGAACAAGCAATAAAATGTTTAACAAGACTTACTGTGCTAGTCAGTATTGCCATAGTATGAAATCTCAGTACCAATAATAAAGGTTTATTTCTTGCTCGTGTTTAGCCCAGTGAAGTTGCTCCTGTTCCATTTTTTGTTCTTGTTTTGGAATCCAGACTGAAGGGGAAGATGCTGTTTGGAACATCACGTTTATATGGTGGAGGACACATTGCATGGAAACTGGCAGAAATTCACATGGAACTGTCAGCTGCTGCTCTGAACCAGCACAAGCTGCCTCTTCCCCTGCCTCATTGGCCAGTGACAAGCTTATTGGAGAAGCCAAAAAAAATGGTGAGGAAAAAAGAAAAACAGTCCTCTGAGCATCCTAAGAACTGGCTGGAAGGATGGACACATCATTCCAAAAAGGACAATACATGCCTGGAATAATTATACATTTACCAGATGTCATCTAAAGACATTCTCACAGTCCAGGGGCCAATGTGGGTTCAATTCTAATTTTTCATATGATATTTCTTATTGGACAGTGATTGTCAACTATTTCAGACACATAAATTGGGGCCATTTCATTCTAAATGAACCTTTTAATCATTTGCCTCAAGCCAGAGTCTCATGGCTTCCTGCATAAACTTATAAAATCAGGAAAAGAAATGGAATGTTTTTGAATCTGAAATGTTTCTTAGAATCTGTAATAACTGTTTGAACATTCCCAACTTATATTTAATAAAATATGTAGGTATTTGTCACTGAAAAGAAGCAGACAGAGATAGTACTTCGTACTAATCTATAACATGCAATTTAGCAGTTTGATACTTTGCCTGAAAACTTAGACCTATATCAGTGTGTGCTCTCTATTGAAAGACCCATTACACACACCAAAATATTTGTGTCATGTTGTTGTTAAAATGTTGCTAAGGAAAATTCATAACACTCTTATGTAAATAAATTATTTAGTTTTACATGTATTTCTCTGTATAAATAACTTTATTGGGTGGAAATTAAAGTCTCTGTCACAGAGAGGCTTATCTTCTATATTCCCAGCTAGTTAGAGGCCTAAAGATGAGAAAAATCCTATTAACAGAGTGTTTTAGGTGAAACACAGCTGCAGGGTTGAAATTTCATTATGAATCCATTCTATTTCCATTGCCCCACAGGAACACATATACTTAATTCATCAGAGCCCCCTATTATCTGCACAACACCCCCAACATTCACATCCAACTCAGAGTCTTTAATATGTCCAGTTTCAGCATTTACAAAGTAAATCCATCTTTGAACTAGAGCAGCGCTGGCAGCATGCCCTGGATGCTTCTAAAACACTACAAAAACCTGAACAGCAGGATGTTTCTCAAAAGAATAACAACTGTCTTCCCACACCTAAAATAATAAGCCTATGTTCATGCTGATGCAGTCAGGTAGGTTCAATTCCCTTTTATAGGGTGATGTACTGATTTAAAGATGAAATATATAACAAGTTTCTTATTTGGAAGAAGTCAACTCTACCGCCAGTAATTATGAAATGTTCTATCTCTTGTACTTAGAATCCAGTCACTCACAAACACACACACACAAAAAAAAAATAAAAGAAAGAAAATCAATTAACTTAGGAAAAATACAGCCAGAGAAAAGTTTATGCCCAATTACCTATGCATTGCCTTAAAGTAATCTCTCTCTCTCTCTCTCTCTCTCTCTCTCTCTCTCTCTCTCTCTCTCTCTCTCTCTCTCATGTTCAGCCCCCTCATGAATAAAGAGTGACAATTGTTGATTTCACTTTACAGGTCATTTCATGTCATGATGTTTTTCTTACAGCCATTTCCCCAGCACTGAGTAGCCTCTTGTATTTTACTTATGCTACAATAGCTTCTTACATATTGAATTATTTAATATTTTTCTTATTCTAACCAGGATGTTTTTTCTGTATTTAGTATGCACACAGTTCTGTGAATATCTCTTCCTATATTTCCCCTAAATGCTCCTGAAAAACACAGACTTGTTTTACTTGTTAAATTTAATTAACTTACTAATTTAATAAGAGGCAGTACAGAAAACCTCCTTTGGAATTTAAATTCTTCAATATTTTATAAACGTAATGATTTGTGAACAACATACAATAATGGCAAAAACTTAGAAATTGTCATTTGGTCCCCTGAATAAATAAGTGTTGCAAATTCATTTTAAATGACTTGTCAAACAAAAGTATCTGATAAAGAGAATCAAGATTCCAATCAGGAAGGCTAACTTTATGGGCATGGTTTTAAGAAAAATCCAATTCTCCCTCCACAGCCTCCTGTTTAATAACTGATTCCCAAATTTGCCCTCTATATTCATACTTTTTTTTCTGAAGTCCACATCCTGACATCTGACTTCCTCTAAGAAGTATCTACCAACTTATCTGTTTCCCTCTTCACTGGGTTCTCTGTGATGTTCCTACCTCACAATCACACCACTTTCCTCCAGATGTACTTGAGAGACACTTAGTTTGCTTTGCTCATTAAACTCCTGTCAATGTTGGTTTCTTGTACAGATTTCAAGTAATAAATACGACTCAGGCTCCAGCACCATTGCTGCTTTCTTTATGGTATCCATATGTGTTCATTTATCTCACTAAAGTCCATTTTCCACGCAGGTCACCTAAAGAAAACGGTGAACAATTTTTAAATTTCATTAGCTTTCTTAATTTATTTGAGTGTATCAAATATATAAGTATATTAATACATTATGCATTAATATACACATTAATACATAATACATATCTGAGAAACTAAATACATACATTAACACATATAATAATAAATATTAATATATGCACATATATCTCCAGATATGTTGAAGTAGTTTGAAACTGCTTTTGCAAGTTATATCGTTTCACAGGCCCAATCTGTCAATCCCTCAATGTCACAGTGACATTGAACTTCAGCCTGTTTTCACCTCTGAATGTCCTGTTTCCTTGTCTCACTCTAAGACCTCCTAGTTCATCTGGCAGGCTCACAAGAAACCTATAGTGTAATTCTATCTTAAATTCCTCTGAGAACATTTTATGGATTATCTTGCTTAAGATCAGTCTAGTGGCAAATATGAACTCTTAGATTGACTATCTATCTATCTATCTATCTATCTATCTATCTATCTATCATCTATCTATCCATTCATCTATCTATACACACACACATACACACACACACACACACACACACACACATATATATATATATATATATATATATATATATATATATGTATTTATATTGAAAAGAAGTGGTAATCTACCAAAGAGAGATAACCTATTATTGAATTATTTTATAAAAACCTAGGGTTCATTAAAATACTATAACTTTTTATGCTAATAAGAATTCTCATTGCTATTTTTTCTGTGTCATATAGAAATGAACCAGTTGTTTGATTTAAGAAAGAAAAGAAACAGATTCTGTCACATTTAATATGACACGTAGCAATCTTGACAATAAATGTTTACAATTAATTTCAGAGTTTGTCTTTTGAGTTACACACAATTGATCCTTAAAAATGATATGAAACAAATATTTCAAGATTGTTATTAATGAAAATAACCTGCTCTTCATAATTGTATATCTAACGCTCTACTGTTATATTTTAGTTCTTCTGTTTCAGAAATCACCAGAATCATTTTTTATGAAGACTTAGCTGTCATTACATTTTCACATATGTATAGTTCTGATTTTATGCACTGTTCATTAGAATCCTTCTGTATTTTTTTGATTTATTTGAAATCATATATCATCAGTGATATCACTAGGATAGGGAGTCGTCACTACTGGATGTGTGGGAGTTTTCAGATTAAAATAATTTATTATTCCTTCATGAGTTTGAAAGCACATACAAGTTTATGACAAGTTTAGCACATACCTCTTACATTCATTGAGTCACTGATTTTTGTAATTATCTAGAATAAGATGAAATATAAACATTTATATTCTCAAATAATTTATAGTGTTCCAAATTGAGGACTAAGCCAGTGGGTGACACCAGTACCATCTGACAAACTTGCAACATTACATGACAAAGAAAAACTACAAATCACATAATTTTTATTATTATTACTGATAATGAAAGTGAACAATGTAATGAAAAGCATTCTTAAGGGTTTGCCATCTGGAGGTTTACAAATTAATTTACACACTGAACATATATATGCTAATTAGAAAAACATATCTGACAATCAATAATCATTCTTAATGAAATAGAAAGACACAGAGATTTAAAAAATAAAACATTGTTAGTAAAAAAAACCCATCTAAGATATATGAAAATAATATTAAATAACTAAACTTATAAACAAATATTAAAACAAGTAAAAATGTGTGACAAAACACTTCACAGAGAATAATACAAATTTGGATGACAAATTAATGAAATATTTCTTGGAACATTCATCACTATAGGAATTCTGTGAGATTTTACTTCATCTAATACACTTTTTGAAATTAGAAAGACACATTAGAGAAACCATTGGCAAGGATGAGGAAAAACCTGTTTTCACTTGTTATGGTTTAAAATTGTACAACTATTTGTGAATATTTTGTTAGATATTAAGATAACTACACCAGCTTTCTTCTTATGTCCATTTTATTGGAAAGTGTTTTTCTAACCTTTTACTCTGAGGTAGTGTCTGTCTTTGTGTTGAGCTGTGTTTCATTTATCTACAGGTAGATGAATCCTGCTTTCATATTCATTATGTTAGCCTGTGTTTTTTCATAGGCGAATTGAGTCGGTTGATATTAAGGGATATTAATGACCAGTGATTCTTAATTCCTGTTGTCTTTTGATGGTAGTGTGTGTGTCTTTCCCTTCTTTGGTGGTGTGAATCATCTATTGCCTGAGTTTTCCTCATTTGTGCAAATAATATGTGTCCTGTTAGGAAAATAAAAATAGTGACTAAGGGAGGCAGACATAGAGATCCACGGCCAGGCACCAGGCTGAGCTCCGGGAATCCAATTGATGAGAGAGAGGAGGGATTCTGCAGGCAGGGGACAAAGAGTCACCATCTCTGGGCACTAAATATTCAAATGTCCAACACTTATAGAGTGGTTTCTCACTGAAACTAACAGACAGCATTAAAAGTTTAAGGAGAAGTTATTTGTCAACATCTATAGTTGAGAAAAATGAAGTCCATTTTCAATGCTTTCTATACAACAGGTACTGTTACTGTAACTTCCTTAGACTGGAGTTTTCTTTCTAGTGCTTTTTGTAGGGCTGGATTTGTGGACAGGTATTGTTTAAATTATGTTTTGTCTTGGAATATATTGTTTACTCTGTCTATGGTGATTCAGAGTTTTACTTGGTAAAGTAGTTTGGCCTGGCATCTGTGTTCTCTTAGTGTGTGTATAATGTCTGTCCAGGACTTTCTGGCTTCCAGAGTCTCCTTTGAGAAGTCAGGTATTATTCTTATGGGTCTGCCTTTATAAGTCACTTGGCCTTTTTCCTTTGCTGCTTTTAGTATTCTTTATTTTTTTCTACATATTTAGTGGTTTGATTATTATGTGTTGAGGGGACTTTCTTGGGGGTCTAGTCTATTTGGTGTTCTGTTAGCTTCTTTTATATTCATAGGCATTTCCTTCTTTAGATTGGGAAAGTTTTCTTCTATGATTTTGTTGAATGTATTTTCTGTACCTTTGAGTTGGTTTTCTTCACCTTCTTTTATCCCTATTATTCTTAACTTTGACCTTTTCAGGATTTTCCGGATGTTTTGTGTTATGAATTTTTTGGCTTTAGTGTTTTTCTTTAACTGACAAATTTATTTCTTCCATTGTATCTTCCACACCAGAGATTCTCTCTTCCATCTCTTGTGTTCTGTTGGTTATGGTTGCATCTGTACTTCCTGTTTGTTTACTCAGATTTTCCATTTCTAGCATTCTGTTAGTTTGTGTCTTCTTCATTATTTCTATTTCAATATTCCGATCTTGAGCTGTTTCCTTTACGAGTTTGATTGCTTTTTCTTTTTTTCTTGGCTTTCTTTAAGGGATTTATTGATTTATTCCAATTTTATGTTTGTCTTTTCCTCAACTTCTTTAAGGGAGTTTTTCATTCGTTCTTTAAAGGCCTCTATCTTCATCAATTTACTTTTAAAGTTGCTTTCTCCTGCTTCCTCTATGTTCTAATGTTCAGGTCTTGCTGTTGAAGAACCACTAGGTCCTGGTGGTGCCAAGTTGCTCTTTATGTTGTTGTATGTATTTTTGCACTGGTGTCTACTCATCTCTTCCTCCAACTGCTCTAAGAGCTGTCTGTGTTTGAGGGAGCTGTCCTTGGTCCAATCTCCAATAGTCTATTTTCTTCATTGTTCATATGTGACTCTCCATCACTGAATTCTTGATGATAAATAAACATTTCTGAGTGTAAAAAATACTTTTAAGAATTAAAATAAATGTGTTAGGTTTAGATGTTGCTCTTAACATACATTTACAAACACTGTAACTTATCCATAACTGATTTTTTTCACTGTCTTCACAGTGTTGAATCTGTAACTTGATGCAGGAAAATTGTCCATACAGATAATCCACTGGCCAATAAAGTAACCTTGAGTCAAAGGACAGAATCAATGATTGACTGACCAGGATTAGTTATAAAGTTCTTGGAGGAGTTAGGAGGGGGCTAGAGGAGACATGATGTAAGGAGGAAGAGTCTGGGGATTTTCCACAGCTGATTTGGAAAAGTGAGTGTCAGCCAATTATTCTACTTTCCTTGGATTTTTCAGGTCTTTATCTCAATTTCTGACTCCTGAGTTTTTATTATACTAGAACAAAGTAAGCAATTGTAACATCTGGCAGCATTATTAACTAGTGCTGTTTCCACTTTGAGAAGTACTTTCATTCCAGTGGTTTTGATAATGCTCACACTATAGTTCTAACTTCACAAGTAATGATATTGCAATTTTTAGAAAATATATTTGAGAATTTGTTAGTATTTTTACTTGAAAAGATTTACTCATCTTCAACCATCTTTAATGGCACTCTTACAAAGTGTGGTATTGTCATATCCTAAATTCTGAATCACAAACAATATGAATGATGAAATGGTTAGGAAACTTAGTATTACCATTTAAAGGGAGTATTGTGGTGGACTAGCAGAGAAAATTGGCAAAATATTATATTATATTAATTTATTTTATTTATTATACTTTCTCCAGGTAATCCTAATCAAAATATTTATTATTATTCAGGATAATGTGACATAAAAACTTTCAGTGAATGTTTTGTCTTTCCTTTATTCTTATGACATACAGGATCAAGCAAGGTTTGCTTTTGCTTTATTTTAGAGAGTATAATATAATGGCAACATTTACCCTTTCTTTCCTCCCTCCAAAGCATCCCACATACCCCTCCTTACTTTACTTCAAATTTATGTCCTCTTTTTTTCCTTTGACTAATTGTTTTCACACACACACACACACATTTATATTCCTAAATATAACCTCTTCATTCCAAGTAATGTTATTTGTATGTATGTTTTCAAGGCGGACCATTTGCTACTGGAAACCAGCTGATGTACTCTTGCCTGGGGAAGATCACCTCTCCTGCTGCTGGTTTTCTGAAGTTGCCTATAGCGCTTGTGTAGGGCTGAGGCCTCATGGACTTTTTCCTGCCCATGTTGCCATGTCCATTGGTGTCATCCATTTACTCATATTGGGCAGTCATGTTGGTGAGACTTTATGGTGTAGCTTCTGCTATTATTAAGAGACACAATCTCACAGCAAGCTCCATGAACCTCTGGATCCAACCAAGATGTTTTTAAAGGAGAAGGAAAAAAAATAAAGAACGAAAAATGAAAGAAAAAAGAAAGAAGTAGAAAAAGAAAGAAAGAAGGTCAGGTATCTTTTTCTAAAGATATTAAATCTATCTACATATATACCTAAGTAGCAAATTATAACATAGGCTATTTTGAAATATGGTTAATTTTCTCATGAGCTTTCTTACAAATTTGTAGGCATATTCATTCGAAAAACAATTTTGCCTCCTCCTTAAATTACTCATACAATTGATTGAAAACAATGATCCAAAGCTTTTAGAAACAACCATTTATTTTGTTGTCTTTTTTTTTTCAAAATATATAGCAATGTCTGGAATATTGTGAGTCATTTAATTTTGACTGAATCAGAATTGAATATCCTGAGGATTATAGCACAGGCATTAAAATGCATTTTTAAATGATCTGGAAGCCTAATAATATAAGGTACACACAGTTACATTCAGTTCGCACAGCAGAAAATTAACTCTATTAAGGTATGAGGAGACGCTAATATTTTAAACATCTAATGTTTCAACTGATTGCTATACATATTAAATACTGTCTATTGGCTATTTTAAATAAAGTAACATTTAACAATATTACATAAATTTAATTTACTATCAAAACACTAGTTTTGATCCAGAGCATGGTTTGTACCTATTTCTAAGTTAAATAATAAATGTTGTTCAGGTACAGTGGAAGAATGAGCTTTGAGAAATAAACAATGCTAAGTTCAGAGCATTGCTGGATATTTTTTCTATGTACCACAATTGTGAGGACTCGAAGTATGAGTGGATCATGAGTGTTTGCTGCCAGTATATCCATCATTGAATTCTGTTAACTTACTCTCTGGTCTGGAATGAGTAGCCTTCAATAAACTAAAATAAATATTTATTGAGTACAATGAACCATTCATTTAAATTTAGTACTTATGTCTTCAAGATCTTTTGTTGATGTAGACATAAACAAAAGAAAAAAAATGGCTTGAGACAAATAATTTAATTTTAGAAATCTATTGCTATTGTAGTTCAGGGAATAGGTGAAGAAATTACCTTTTCTTGACAGTGAGTGAGTGGGATTCAATAAACATTGAACACAACCTGTAGAAAAATAGTTTGGAGCAGATAGTATTAGTGAATTAGCCAGGTGCCTTGCCATGCATGTTCTGACCTATATTTTACTTCTTGTGTAAGCTACTTGGCATGTGAGTTTCAGAGTCTTAGCAAGAAAAAACTCTTGTAGACATGCCTGGAGGAAGTATAGGTTCAGTTCTGAATTTCAGTTTTGAAATTAGTATCTTAAACTGTGATGCACATAGTAGTATTTGAAGAAAATATTTTCTTTAGTTTTGTTTTTAAGGTTTCAGGACGAAAATTTTAAAATCCCAATTCTGAAAAAGCTGAAGATGAAAGGTCAAAAAACAAAAAACAAAAAACAAACAAACAAAAAAACCTCACCAGAGGCAAGTTACAAGACAATGCGTATTAAATACTTTTTTTCAGCAAAGGACAAAGTGGCATAAAGAAGAAACACAGACAAACACAAGAGTTAAGACCAATTTAGAGAGTTCTGGAAAAAAATAACCTTTTCCCAATATTCAAGATAGAAGAAATATTCTTGAAATTCTCTTATTTTTAGTTTACATGGGTGCCCGCCTTTCTCAGAAAAAAAAACTTTATGCTATTTTTTGCTTCTTTCTAAATTACCCATTAATTGAAATAGCACCCAATAAAAATGGGGGTGGACAAAGTGTACATTGATTGAGAAAACCCCCCAAACCTGCTTTTTCTCGATTATATTGAAGTATTCCATCAAAAGCCCAGTGGTTGTTGAGATAGAAGTGGAGTAGCAGTCACTAGGCAAAGTTAACTCCGCTAACCCTATGAGATTTATAGTTACCAAGCTTCCAAAAGTTGAAGAAATGTGTGTAATTCTATCAAAGAGACAAAGTGTTTCAGAGAGGCTGAATTATACAGGCTAGACTTGCAGGCAGCATTTGCCCATGATTCTTATTTGTAAGATGTTAACATGTAACTCTGAGTGAAAAGAGGAAAAATGTTGACTAAATCAGGATTCTTGGAAAGACTGGGATATTAGACAAAGAATAATCTTCAAATGAAGAAGAAAACATAACAAAAAGATAAAATGTATCAAAATGACTGCGTAGAGAAAACTGAAACTGCCTAACGATCCTAGGCCATGTGCTAAATTTGACTACTTATATTAC
The DNA here is from genome assembly GCF_007827085.1 of Peromyscus californicus insignis. Lineage (NCBI taxonomy): Eukaryota > Metazoa > Chordata > Mammalia > Rodentia > Cricetidae > Peromyscus > Peromyscus californicus. The sequence goes on from NW_026294413.1 coordinate 41,638,113, forward strand.
AAGCACCAAACCTATTGTGAGACTCAAACAATAATAACGAAGAAATCTGCTGTTTGAAGAAACTAGGAAGCTCAGCTATAATCTTTGTAAGATAAACAAAATGTACAAACTCCAAGGAAATAGAGCTAAAAGGATTGTAAGCAGCAGCCTTTGCATTCCTATCTTGTTTATTTCAGTATTGAAGAATATTAATTACCATGCAGCCACCAGCTGCTCCAACAAATACGCAAACTTAACAGAAGTTTTAAGAATGAAGCTGCTTGAAGGCATAGGAGTGGAGGATAAGCAGATTTGGGCTGGCATGACAGGCAGGTGGCTTGAGACTCAGCTCCCCAATCTTGTGTTCTGCTTTTCTTAGTATAGCATCATTAACAACAGCAAGGACTCTGCCACTACAAGGAGACACTGTGTTGCTAGAGCATAACTTATCTTCCTTAGGCTCATGTGTTTCGATCTGGTTTTGCAGCTGGCTGTGTGTTGGGAAGGATGTAGAACCATGGTGACTCTTGATTGGCTAGCAGAAGTGAGTCACTGGAAGTGGGCATTGAAGATTATATCCACCTCTGACTGCCTCCTGAGCCCTTTTGTTAAAATATGAACAAACCATGTCATAAATTCTTGGCGCCAGGGAAAGACGTTCAGTGCTATCATATTCTCGATACCAATGTAAGTTCATATAACATGAAGCTGTGAGCCAAAATAGATATTCCCTTACTTACCTTATTCTTGCCATGTGTTTTGTCAAAACAAGCAGGTAATTAACTAACCTAAACATAGAAGATAGGGAAGGTCAGTCTCTTCATCTCCTTCTAGGACAATCAATCCTAAAGGAAAATTGGACTGAGTCTAATCATACAGATCACATGTAATCATTTTGCATGTTATTCCACGTGCCAAGGTAACTTCAAAACGGGAAAATAGCAAGAAAGAGCAGCTATATACTTGGCCAGGTATAATGCAGATGAAGAATAACAATGACCATAAAAGCAACGCATACCAAAAGATGCAATAATATCCTGCAGGTCACTAACAGCACTAAAAAATAATTCCCTTATGGAAGAAAATTCAAGTCCTTTACTGTAAACATCGACCCCTTTCTATTGTTGGTGAAGCCATGGACCCTCAAAGAGAAATGACAGCTGCTATTTGATTAAACCAGTATAACTCCTAACTGTATGTTAAATGCTTTACACATATGTAAGTATAGCTCTCTCACCAAAGAACCTACTCTTTGCAGATGGACACAATTAAGGAAAACTAAAACATTCCCAAATTCAGAGAACCATTGTCTTATAATGCCCAGCCCCAATTTATAAATCTACAAAAAATTAAAACAACAACAAAACTAGAACAAACCCCCCAAAAACCTACACCTAAGGCTCAGGAAACAACTTGGAAGAGGGTTCTGAACAACTGTAAGGACCAGGAAGACCAGATTAGGACATCTACTTTGAGATGGTATCTTGTATATATGATAGGGAAACTGGACACAGGAAATCTTAGTATCAAAGTTACCAAACAACACCTAAACTAATAACATCACTGGACATGCAAATATGAATAGGAGTATTATTATTACAGGGCTTAAAACCCAGACTAAGAATTACAGACAACTGATGGTTACTGGGAGATGAAGAAGCAGTCTTCTTCAGGGACAAAGTCCCTGATGGGCTAGACAATACCAACAGGTCAGACGTAGACACATATAAATAATACTCATCTCAGCAAGAAATACATATATATACATATATATATATAACACATATATATGTATAATGTATTAATTAAATAATAAGAAACTGTGAATTTCAGAAAGAATGGGAAGATCAATATGAGGGAAAGTGACAGCCACCAATGCACCACCAGCTTCAATAATTTTCAATAACAATTTTTAATATCAATGGTTTCCTCTCCTCAATCCAAAACGTAGGTTATTCACTGAATTATGTGACAGAGAAGGAATTGGAGTGAGGAGAAGTAGGGGAGAACAATGTAAATACAATGTAAATACAGTATTCATACATGAAAGTCACAAAAATAAAATTTAAGAATATAATAAGATTTAAATGCATATATTTGATACAAGCATCCTGGCTATAACGTTTAAGTGTTTTTCAAAAAAAGTAATGATTTTCTCTACAAATTAGAAAGAGTTTATTTTAATGAAAGCATCATTCTTTAAAACTTATATATAATGAATCTCTCTAGAATTCCTGATATTGAATACTGACATTATTTCATTTCACATAAAAATGTGTATTATTCTTGGTATTTATGAAAACTATCTCAAGTAAACTTTATCATTTCAATCCAAAATGAATAAATATGACGACAGTTTTGCAAATAATGTGCCCATGGTATTGCACTAATGAGAAATTATTATCCTATATCAATCCATGTACTACCTATACCTACATAACAAATCTGAGCAGTGTAGAACCAGAAAAAATGGATTGTCTCATAGTTCTTCTGTTTCAGAAATAAATCAGCTATTACAAGCTGTGCTCTAGCACAGGATCTCATTGTTACAAAGCTACAACTGAGGTGTCAGTTGGAGTGTGGCCGTCTCAGAGCTCAGCTGGAGGAGGCTTATAGAAAAGGCACCTAGCTGAGGCGTCATTCCCAAGCTCTGTCGGTGCAACTATTGGGTTGCTCACTGCCTGTCAATGGGACTCTTTCCTAGTGAGCAGTAGAGAAAGCAAATGAGACAAGAAAGGATGGTAGGTATGGAGTCAGAAATTATATGTATATATACACACACACACACACACACACACACACACACATATATATATTAAATACGTTTTATACAATTTAATACATATATGCAATACATATCAACCACTCTCATCCTCTGGCTCCGTGCTATCAGTCAACCCCTCTCCTCACAATATTCACAATACTCTCACTTCTATGACTATTTGCTTGGTTTTGTGTCCCATTGAGTTTAACAAGAGACAGGTTGGAGAGATGGCTCAGCAGTTAACAGCTAGGCTCACAGGATATAAGAGATTAGCAAGGGCTGGCTGTGTGGCCATAAATTTCAGGAGATCTGCTGGAATGTGCTGGGCTAAGTACTGAGTACACAACTAAAGACTGTCGTCCTCCTCCTCCCTGAGCTTATCAATATCCAACAGATCACAGGACGCCATGAACTCTGGTCATCAAGTAGTGAGAATGCGTAGGAGCAATTTATAGGCTGCTTCCCACAGAGCAATTCTTCAGCTGATCAGCTATTCTTCCAGTGCTATTAACATTCTTGTTTGGAGTACTTTTCTAGTATCATTCTGTATTTACAAAGTATTTGCCCATTTACCAATATACATGCTGTATCTCCTAGATATAATTTGAATTTTGTATCCAACTATTTCCAGTATACTTTTACTTTATTTTATAGTATCCACCTTGCTAGGGGTCAATGTGTAAGCCAGAAATACTAAAATATTCAATATTTGAAAAAGTTAATTCTAATTTTCAATGTACATGTTTCAGAATGCACAACGTAAGTACCTAGCAGAATCCAGAATTACACCTAGATTGAAGGAGTCAGTAAACTTTCAGGAAGAAGTAAATTTTCAGGAAGAAATACCTGTGTAAATACTACTGAAGATGTGATATGCTCATTGGTTTCAACAATTAATGAACAGTTGTAATCAGTAGGAGCATGCAGATAAAGCCTGAGGCTTACTAATAGGAAATAAATAGGTTATTCTTGCTTCCAAGACTAAAATGGTTTTTATTCTTCCATGTTGACTTGAAGCTCAAATACTTTAGGACCAAAGCATTCAGTTACCTTTCTAACAAGCAATCCCATTATTTTACTTTACTTTTTTTTGTTTTAACCTCATAAAAATATCAAAAGAAAAAACACAGTAACAAAAAAACAAGATCCACTTAGCACTTCCTGCACTTTTAAACAATCTAGTGTCTTTACTCTGTGTTGTTATAAAATATTGAAATATTTTATTTTCTCATGTTAACTATAGGATGCACATTCAATTATATTTACCGAATGTGACTCAACTCCTGGGGTCTGAGTTCGAGATGTTGCAATTACTTTTTCATGGCTGAGAGGTACTATAATCGTATAGGTGTGTTTCCCAAAGCTAGGCTTATCGAATGAAGTCCCAATGTGTTGACCATTGTGACTTCCCAAATGTAGGAAACCAAACTGCATAATTTATAGTACTGTCAAGATAGTTCTTGATCTTTCCTCTGTTAATACAAAATTTTAAGTATTGCTATTTTCTGGAAAGAAAAAAAATATTAAAATATTAACTTCTGTGCTATGTCACTTGAGACAACATACTGTTGTAAGTTTAGATGATCTTTGAAATCTACCTATGTACTGTCATAGTTCTATTTCTGCTGCAGTAAAAACACACCCCTACCAAAAGCAAATTAGGGAAGGAGAGACTTTATTTGGCTCACAAACCTAATTTATAATCTTATATGTAGGGAAGTTACTGTGGCAGGAGCATGAGACAGCTGGCCATACTACATTTACAGTCTAATCACTGAAACAAAGGCACCCATCTTGATTGCTTGCTTCTTATGCGCAGGTACTATCTTCATGCTTATACAATTCAGAGGCCCAAACCTAAAACGATTCAGCCTACAATAGGTGATATCCTCCTACATCATCTAATGACAAGACAATCCTCTGCAAATATGTGTAGACGGAATCTTAAAGAGTCTTTATTAATAAAACAAACACAGAGCCAAGTATTGGGGTGAACACTGGAAGGTCAGAGAGACAGAACAAGCCACAGCTAACCTCACCTGGCCAACTTCTCAGCTGGTCTTGTTTCCTCACACTGGTCACCTCTGAGTCCTCATCCAGAATGGGTCTCAGCTGAACTGCTGCTCGAAAGCCTGAAAGCTTAACCAGGCAAATGCTTAACCAGCTAAAAGCTTCTAGTTTCTGGTCCTCACACCTTATATACCTTTTTGCTTTCTGCCATCACTCCCTGGGATTAAAGGCGTGAGTCACCATGATTGGCTGTATCCTTGAACACATGGATTTCTGCCTCTGGAATGCTAGGGTTAAAGGCGTGTGCTACCACTGCTTATCCTCTATGTTTAATATTGTGACTGTTCTATCTCTGACCCCAGATAAGTTTATTAGAGTGCACAATATTTTGAGGAACACAGTACCAACATAAATATGCTCACAGGCCAACATGATCTAGAAACTGAATCAGTTGAAGCTATCCAATGATTCTAGCTCAGGCTAGTTAGCAATTAAAAAATAGCTGTTAGGTTTTCTTGTGATGTCCTTCACTCCTCTGGCTCCTACAATCCTTCCTCCTCCCTCTTCTGAAGGATTCCCAGAAGTCTGCTTAATGTTTGTGGGTCTCTGCATCTGTTACCATTGGTTGGTAGATGAAACCTCTCTGATGACAGTTGGATGAGGCACCAATCTATGAGTTTAGCAGAAGAACATTAAGAATCATTTAATTGATTTTTTTTTTTTTTTTTTTTGGTTTTTCGAGGCAGGGTTTCTCTGTGTAGCTTTGCGCCTTTCCTGGAACTCACTTGGTAGTCCAGGCTGGCTTCGAACTCACAGAGATCCGCCTGGCTCTGCCTCCCGAGTGCTGGGATTAAAGGCGTGCACCACCACTGCCCGGCCCATTTAATTGATATTTTTAAAAATTATTAATTTATTTTTGCCAGTTGTGTTTGGTTCTATCCTAGGTCTCTGGGCTGTCCATCCTCCGGGTCCTGGCCCTCCAGGCAGTGTCAGGGATGGGCTTCCTCCTGTGGCATGGGTCTCCAGTGGATCGTCATTGGTTGGCCCCTCCCATAATTTTCTGTGCTAACTATGCCCCAACACATCTTGTAGGCAAGACAAATTATAGTTTGAAGATTATGTGGCTGGGTTGGTGTACCAATCCCTCCACTGGAATTTTTGCCCAGTTACAAGAAATGGCCAGTTCAGGGTCAGTATCCCCCATTGCTTGGAGTCTTAGTTAGGTCTGGAATTTTCATTGCACTAGATTTCTAACTTGTCCATGAGAAGCGCCCCCCCCCGCCCCCAATTCTAGTTGTTTCTCACAATACTCTCCCTAACCTGGGATTGTAGGGGCTCCCCGAGACTGAAACAACAACGAGAGAGTCTGCATGGAAGTGTGTGTGTGTGTGTGTGTGTGTGTGTGTGTGTGTGTGTGTGTGTGTGTGTGTGTGTGTGACAGTATTAAGAGGAATGACTTTGCTGTCATACGTGTGGTTTTGTTTGGAGAAAGTGTGTTGCCGTAGGGGTGGTCTTTGAGGTCTCCTTGGCTCAAACTTTGCTCAGTGTTACACTCAGTTTATTTCCTGTTGCCTGCAGATCAAGATGTATGACTCTCAGCTTCTTTTCCAGCACCACATCTGTTTGTATGTCTTCATGTCCTGCCATGATGTTAATGACCTAAACCTCTGAAGTGTCAAGCATCCCAATTAAATGTTGTTCTTTGTAAGAGTTGCCATGGCCATGGTGTCTCTTCACAGCAATAGAAACCCTAAGATATCATCTAAAGAAAATATATTTACTATTAAGCCCCTTGAAATACCCCTTAGACTACTAGCTTTTTTGTGGGAGAGGTAGTAAGATGTATTAGTGGGTGAAAATGCTTTGTGTCAAGTCTGACAATCCAAGTTCAAGTTACAAGACCCACATGACAGAAAAAGAGAACCAGCTCTTGCTGGCTGCTTTCAGATTTCTGACTTTTGTTTGTTTGTTTGTTTGTTTGTTTTGTTTTGTTTGTTTGTTTTGTTTTTCGAGACAGGGTTTCTCTGTATAGCTTTGGAGCCTGTCCTGGAACTCACTCTGTAGCCCAGACTAGCTTTTAACTCACAGAGATCCGCCTGCCTCTGCCTTCTGAGTGCTGGGATTAAAGGCATGCGCCACCACCGCCCAGCCAGATTTCTGACTTTTACAGAGGTGTGTGTATTCTTGAGCATATGCAGGCACTCACATGCATGAATACATGCATACACACACAAGTAAAAATAAATTAATAAATTAAACATAGGAATTACAGAAATACCAAATTTTCTCCTTAATTAAAATGAGTTATTCACTTTTTTATATTTTAAAAATATGTATTTTGTGGAAATTTATTACATAATAGTAAGTGTTCCTCATTTGTACAAATAATATGTGTCCTATTAGGAAAATAAAAATAGTGACTAAGGGAGGCAAATGCAGAGATCCAAGGCCAGGCACCAGGCTGAACTCCGAGAATCCAACTGATGAGAGAGAGGAAGGATTCTGCAGGCAGGGGACCTTGAGATCATGATGGGAGGACGTGCAGAGATGACCGGCCACACTAGTGGAAGCCTATGAACTGTGGACTGGTGACTGTAGAGCCCTCATGGGACTAGACTAGGCCCTCTGGATATGGAAGACGGTTGTTTGGCTCAAACTGTTTGGGGAACACCCAGGCAGGGAGATCAGGATCCATCCCAGGTGCATGGGCAGGCTTTTGGGAATCTGGTGCCTGTGGTGTGACAACTTGCACAGCCTTGGTGCAGTGGGAAGGGACTTGGACCTGATTAGGCTCAGTGTGCCAGGCTCTGTTGACTCCCCATGGGAGACCTTGATTTGGGGGATGTGGGGATGTGGGGTGGCTTGGGAGAGATTGCTGGGGGTGGGAGGAGGGAGGAGGGAGGATCTGTGGGTGGTGTGTGGAGTGAGTAGAAAATGTCTTAATAAAGAAAAATGAAAAAAAATAAATTAATCAAAGAGGTAAAAATAGTGACTAAGAATGTTATTTTTATCCCTATTTCCTTTGACTATTTGACTCATAACTACTGATAACAGGATCCAGAGTTTATATTCTGTGATTTTTAAATTTTATTTTGCTTTTACAATATCACTATTGTCCATTGTCCAGATTTGCTTCATAGCCACTCTACTCTGCCTACCACCTCCAAGTTTGTGTGACCAAAAAAGTATTCCATATGCTTAATTCTCATTTTTACTATTTTATTTTGATTCTTGTCAAGGAGCCTTGTGGGTAAGCTAATATTCTAAATACATCAAACTTTAATAAACAGAGTAATGGAATATATACTGGTTACTTTTTGTTCCCCTGATAGATCACCTCTAAAGACAACTTACAGAGAGTTTATTTTGGGCTTAGAGAGCAGAGGGAAAGTAATCCATGATGGCAGAGAGAGAGAGAGAGAGAGAGAGAGAGAGAGAGAGAGAGAGAGAGAGAGAGAGAGAGAGAGAGCAAATGGCAAGTAGCTGGAGGAGCCGCTGAGAGCTCAAATCATTTACTTCAAACAGGAACCAGAGAACCTTTGAAACCTCAAAGCCCACCCTCAGTGCCATACCTTAACAAGGCCATACACCCAAATCCTCCACAAACAGCCACCACCTGGGCACTAAATATTCAAATGCCCAACACTTATGGAGTGGTTTCTCACTGAAACTAACAGACAGCATTAAAAGTTTAAGAAAAAGTTATTTGTCAACATCTATAGTTGAGACAAATGAAGTCCAATTTCAATGCTTTCTATACAACAGGTACTACTACTCAATTCACATCATTCATTCCTGGACTAGGGTAGTATAAAGTTCCTATATCCAGATTAAGCAGATGACAGGGAAATAAACTATTTAACTTAGTGGGTGTTTTGTTAGCATCTGACTGGTAAGCATTTGGAAGTACAATATCACATCAAATGCAGCACACTTCTTGAGAGAATAAACTTCTCATAAGTAAAACTAACCTAGGTTTTACCTATGTTGAAAGCATTCAGAGAACATCAAGATTCCAGGCCTATTTAAGCAATAATTTTGAAATGATCAATGCATATGAAATGCAATTATAACTATTATGAGAAAATTAATCATTAACTGTGAATTTAAATGGTGAATTTAAACTAAACTAAGGGCCATTTGTTTTCTGAATTGTATACCAAAAGCTGTGTGGTGATGATTACAGACAGAGAGTTTATTAGAGATCTTAACACTTGCTTTGTTCTCATTAAACAGTATCTATGGTATAGGTTAATATATGTCATAAAGTATGTGTACATATATATCATAATTGCATATTATAGAATGGAAAGGAAAGCAAATGTTTATAAATTATCATAAATAATCAAACAATACATATTTTCCATTCTTGTTTTAACTCAACAAGTTTTTTATTGAATTATGTGCTAAGAAAAATGAGAAAATAAAAAATTCCAAAATAAAGGTTAAAAAAAAAAAACTAAATAATGACCCAGAAAATATATCAATAACCAATTAGAGTCAAGAAACACAGAAATGATATCCTCAGTAGAAACCATCATGATGACATAATGTAGTGAAGAATGGATTAAGATGCGTTTCACTGCATGGCACTGTAGATTGTGTCATCTGAAATGCCACTCACACGCAAACTGATAATTAAATTCCCAGACCTGAGACACTTCTCACAGGATAAGGGAAGAGTGTTTCAGACTCAGTGAAAGTACCTATGAAAGCACCGGGAGTGTGAACACATCGAGCAAGACTGAGAAGCAGCAAGAGGACAAGGTGGCTTCATACAAAGTGATGATTATCACAAAGAATTAAAGGAAAGAACACACTGGAAAAAAGGAATGAGTTTTGATTCTATTGTCATAGAAATGCTTCAGAAGTGTGAAGCCTAAGATGGTCTGAAGAGGTTTTAATGCTTAAAATGTATACTCCAGGGGCTGTGTAAAACGTAGGAGGTGGACACATCTTAGGTTACTATGGAAATTGTTCCAAAAACAATATGATAACAAGAGACAGGCTCCCTGGTCTTCACCCGATACAGGAGGAGCTTTAGTACTGGAGGGATGCTGGGTAAGTCGGCCGCTAGGAAGACAGCTTACAGAATATATAATGAAGGTATTTAGACAGAAAACTTTTGAATTGACTATCATCAATGAATCATACTTGTAACTTCTTGTTTACTGTTTTAATAAAACATAAGTTATGCAAGCATTTATGGAACCAGTGATATCTTGAAGCCACAGCCTCAGAACAATATATTGAAAATGCAAATGCAGAAAAAAAAAAACCTAACATTTGATATCTCAGGTTTTGTTCTTATATTAATATGGTTTAGAATGGTTGGCTGGAACCATAGAAAGTTTTATTATTATTATTATTATTATTATTATTATTATTATTATTATTGACTGTAGCTTGGTTTTCTTCCGTTGCTTTGTGTCTAATATTCATACATGAGTGAGTACATACCATATTTGTCTTTCTGGGTCTACGTCTAGTGACTGATGGAAGCATGTGTAGAGACCCACAGTCAAGCACTTGGCTGAGCTCCTGAAGTCGAGTTAAAGAGAAAGAGGAGGGATTATAGGAGCAAGGAGGGGGCGGTCAGGATCATGATGGAAAAAATCACAGAGATAGCTGACCCAAGCTAGTGGGAGCTCACTGACTCTGGCCTGACAGCTGGGGAACCTGCATGGGACCACACTAGGCCCTCCGCATGTGGGTGAGAGTTGCATGGCTTGATGTACTTGTGGGTCCCCTGGCAATGGGGCCAGGACTTATCCCAGGTACATGAACTGGCTTTTTAGAGCCCATTCTCTGTGGTGCAATGCCTTACTTAGACTTGATGCAGGGAGGAGGGGCTTGGTCCTGCCCCAACTTGGTATGCCAGCCTGTATTGACTACCCAAGGGATGCCCTACCCACTATGAGGAGGGAATAGGAGTCGTGGGGAAGGTGTAGTGGGAGTGGGAGAAGGAGAGGGAGGGAGAACAGGGGTTGGCATGTAAAATATAAAAAAAAAACTTAAATAAAAATTAATAATAAAAAAGAACATGCAATGTTTCAATTCCTTTGAGCAATTAAATGCTTCTCTTGAATCAGACTCTTAGGTCCTTGAAGGCTGGCCATGTAACTGTTCATTTCTGCATCCCAAGAGATCATAGATTTTTCAAAGATGAAGCACCGAATTTCAATAAACTTTGGTTACTCTTCCCTTACATGATTCAGGAGAAATCCTATAGAAAAAAATGGTTGAGTGCTATGATGTATATGTCAAAGATATATCATTTCGTATGTGAACTGTCATTCTTATTACTCTCTATTGTCCCACATTTAATTAGTCACTGGAAATGTGAGAGAACGGTAGAATATGTGCCTATTTATGCTTATTTATTTTTTCCTTTTAAGAATTATTGATCACCATAATATTGGTCAATTTCAATAAAGAATATATAGCATATTTATGTATGTTCAATTTATGATAGGCATGAGACAAAGCACTTATTTCATTCCTTAACCAATTGATATTTGTTGTAAAGATAAAATGTTTAATTCTATGACCTAAATTTCAATTGAAACCTTAATCATGACATTCAGAATCAATTATTTTGTAGATTGTCACACCTTAATTGAAAAATTAAATTATTTTAATTGTATATTTAAAATCACATTACATTTTCTGTTTCCATTTCTTCCTCCAACCTTTCCCAAATCCCTTAATTATAGATTCTTCCATTTTCTCCATATCCCCATGTATGTACATATGAGTATTCAGAAGTCCATAAATAAAATCTGCTGAGCTGATTTCTGTTATTTATGTGAACAGGGTTTCAGAGTTAACTGTTTTGCTTTGGATAACCAACATGGAGGCTTAACCCTAGGAAATGGTAATTCTGTTTCAGAAAGCATTAACTGTCTGTATTTCTTGTTTAGGAGTGAAACCTCCTAAGATTTCCCCTGTTCCTTGTTACCATGTCTATTAACATTTTCATTGTTCCAATCTTGTCTATGCAGCCATTTCTAGGAAAGGCTGTTTCACAGCAAAATTTATGTGAAGTTTGGATCTTTCAGTCTTTTCTTATAAATCATATACAGAGGAATTATGTTATATATGAATCTATAAGGTCTAAGGTATCTAATTTCTGTTGATCTCTGCACTGTGTTCAATTGTAGTTTTCTATGATGGTCTTTTTTGCTGTATAAAGATGCTTAACACTTGCTTCTGAGTATAAGAATAACAATTTAAGTGTATTTAGGAGTTATCCTAGTCTGTAAAAGTGTCAGTAGTAGATTCTCTTCTAAGATCCATGAACTTGCTGGCCATGGGAAGATGTCTGTATTTCACAATTTCCTTCCTATTGAGAGGGCCCCTGTGTAGCTGTAGCTTACCACGAATATGTGAGTGTCACTTATTGTACATTAAGGATATCGTTTTGGTTCATGGGTGTAGAACTTGTGTGGACAATAATTGTTTTTCTCATTTATATGTAAATATTTTATATGTAAGTTTTAAAAGATTGTAATATTTAGGTTCTGTACAATATTAGGTAACAATTTGTGCAGTAAGTGGTTTTACACACACACACACACACACACAATATATATATATAGTGTACAATATTAGGTAAAAAGTATTATGAATCATTGAGGGTTTATCAAACTACCTTGGAAGTGAAAGAGTTCAGGGGCCATCAATCACAGATTGTCTCTTATACTTTCTTCTCTTTCTGTCTTGACTTCTCTCCCAGAGCTGGTTGGAGCCTCCTCTCTGTTTTTACATTTCCTGCTTTATTTCACCAATATCCTAAAATTACACCCTCAATTCCACACACTTCATGGTCCTTTTATACTTTCCTGATTTCTGTGACACTCTAAGCTGTTTAGTCACAACTAAAGATTTGGAGCTAGGAACCACAGATGAGAAAGACACACATCATTTGTCTTTCTAGGTCTGAGTTATCTCATTCAATATAAACTTTTCTAGGTCTATCCATTTACCTGTGGGTTTTATTTTTCTTTTACAGCTGAATAGTATTCCTTAGTACAGTTATCACATTTTCATTATTATTCCATCTACTGGATGACATTTAGTTTGTTTCTATTTCCTGACCATTGTGAATAAGGTAGCAATGAACGTTGTTGAACAAATATATGTGGATTAGGATACTGACACCTTGGGGGTATTCCAAGGGTATAAGTGGGTTTTAGATTTATATTTAGTTTTTACATTCCCAAAAGCAGTGAACGAGGACTCCTTTCTCTCTATAACCTCACCAGCATTTATTGCCCATTGTTTTGATGATCTTCTATATTCTGACTGGTGTGAGAAGAAATCTCAAAGCTGTTTTTTTGCTTGTTTGTTTGTTTCTTTGATGTTTTTAATTTTTTTTGGGGGGGGGGTTAAAGACTATTATTGCATCATTTTCCGCTTCTCTTTCCTCCCTCCAAACCTTCCTGTTTCACCACACCCATCATGCTCTCTTTCAAATTAATGGCCTCATTTGTATTTAACTGTTCTCATAGCTGCCTAATCATGACCTGAACAAGGATGATTCAAATAGTTATGGAAGTGAAAGAGCTCAGGGGCCATCAATCACAGACAAAGAACTACAGGCAACTAAGGAAAGCTAAGAGAAGGAAAAACAATTTTCCTCAGTGTAGGAATTTTCATGCTAATTGGTTGTCCAGTATCAAATGGTCAGTCCTGAAAGCACATTCATACAAATAATATACAGATTGCACAAGTTGTATTTATGTATTCAATATTGTTTTAATTTGCATTTTCTTAATTGCTAATTTTGATGTAAATGTTTTGAGATATTTCATAGCTACTTTTATTTCTTTTATTGTAAACTGTCTGTTTAGACCCATATAGTATTTCTGAACTAGGACACTTATTTCATTGACAGTTCAGGATATTCTGTCCTTGACCATTGTACAATAAAAAATAAAATCAAGCAGAATAACAAAGAAACAAAAAATTTGAGTAGCTGTATGCATGGAGATTAAACAACTTATTACTGGATGATAGGTCAAACAAGAATCAAGAATGAAATAAAAATATTCATGGAATTAAATGAAAATTAAAACAAAGCACAACAAAACCTCTTGGAAATATTAAAAACATAGAGTCTTAAGAGAGAAATTTATATCCCTAAGTGCCTATTTAAAAATGTCAGAAATAACACAAATAAATTACTTAATTACCCAACATATGAGTTTGGAAATCAAAGAAAAAACCAAACCTTATTTCTGTAGATAGTAATAAATAGTAAAAATCAAAACATAAGTTAATGAAATTCAAACAAGGAGTACAGTATAAAAAAAAATCAATGAATATTAGAGCTGGTTCCTTGAAAAGGTAAACAGACTCTTGGGCCAAACAACCAAAAGAAAGAAAGAGAGGACCCAAATTTACAAAATCAGAAATGAACATGGAAACATTACAACTTACCCCAGAGAAATGTGAGATATTATAAGGGAATATTTTAAAAGTTAATACTCTACTAAGCCATAAAATCTGAAAGAAATTGTTGAATCCCATGCTTTATCCAAACTACCAAAATCAAATGAAGAAGAAACCAACAACCTAAAGAGACCCCAAAACAAAGTAGGATATTGAAACAGTAATTGAATATTGAAACAGGAAAAACAAAACAACAAAAACCTCCTTACCAAAAAATAATTAAAAATAGAAAAATACAAAAAAAAAAGGAAAGAATAAAAGCCATTATGGAGCTAGGAAGAAACCTGATGCTAGGAAAATTCCCCAGAATCCACAAGGATGACCCCAGCTAAGACCTCTAGAAATAGTGCGGAGGGTGCCTGAATTGGCCTTACCCTTTAATCCAATTGGTGAATACCCTAACTATCATCATAGAACTTTCATCTAGTAACTGATGGAAGCAGGTGTAAAGACCCACATCCAAGCACCAGGCTGAGTTACAAGTGTCCAGTCAAACAGAGGGAAGAGAGATTATAGGAGCAACGAGATCATGACAGGGAAACCCACAGAGACAGATGACCTGAACTTATGCGAGCACAGGGACACTAGGGGAGCCTCCATGGGACCTAACTAGGACCTCTGAATGTGGGTGACAGTTTTGTAGCGTGCCTGGTCTGTTTGTGGAACCTCAACAGTGGGACAAGGAACTATACCTGGTGAGTGAGCTGGCTTTTTGGAGCCCATTCCATATGGTGGGAAATCTTGCTCAGCCTTGATTCAAGGGAGGAGGAGGCTTGGTTCTGCCTCAACTGAAAGTGCCTAGCCTGGCCTTGTTGACTACACATGGGAGACCTTACTCTTTCATAGGAGTGGATAGGGGTGGGTTGGGTGGGTGGGGGTAGGGGGAGGAGGGAGAGAGGGGGAACTGTGGTTGGTATGTAAAATGAATAAAATAATAATATTTTTTTTTTTTTTACTAAAGGCTCAGGCCCAAAAGGATTCACAACAGAATTCTGCCAAGCTTTCTGAATCCTGCCTGTCTAAAATCATCATAATGAACCATGAGCACAGCAAACCTTCATTAACACCAGAATTTCAAGACATTTGAATACATCCACCAATGGTAGCTAAGTGAGGTGCTAGGGCAGAGAGTGCAGATTGACATGACAAAGAGTACACACACACACACACACACACACACACACACACACACACACGCTTTGGGTCTCCGAGTCACTAGAATCACTCTTGTATCATAACTGGATTGTTCTTGCTCACATATTTAGATTTTTAAAGCAAAGGGATAACATGTAAAATTAACAAAGGTTTGCAACTATTAGGATGGTTCGAGTAGACAGCAGGGTTCCTCTCATCAAATCATGGGAGTTACTGATTGGACTTACTCAGCTGTCATCAGGAAACAGACCCTAAGGAAGTTAAACTAACACAGCATGGTTGGGCTGTCTAGTCTGCTGTTGTTGTTGTTGTTTTTTTTTTTTTTTTCAACTTGACACAAGTTAACATCTAAAGAGGAGGAAACCTCAACTGAGAAAACACATTCAGGAAAAACAAGGCTATATGGAATTTTCTTAATTAATGACTGATGTGGGAGGGTCCAGAGCATTATGGGTAGTATCCAACCTCATCAAGTGTCCAATGTTGTATAAGAAAGGCCAAGCAAACCAGTAAGCAGCACTCCTCCAGGATTTCTGCTTCAGCTCCTGCCCCTAACTAAACTGAGAAAAGGATGAAAGTTCCCGCCTCCTATCACATTGCCAGCATAAACTCTGGCATGCCCCAAAGGCACAACACAAACACATAAAGTGTTTCAAAGCTTCGGTTGTCACAACCAAGGGGTAGGTCAAGGGACAGTCCTACCGAATGTGGATCATTTAAACATCAGAAGTCTGCTGAGTGTGTACTTTACTGCAGAGCAGGCAAAAATATATAATCGTGATTTCAGAATAAATTAGTAGCTTATTTCCATATTCAGGAGACACCTTGGTACTTATATTTTGACTACATTCAGAGAGGAGACCATTAAAGCAAATGCAGATTTCCTACGTGCTGAAAAATTGGTTTCATAGGCTGAAAGCAGGCAAATATTTTTTGACAGTCTGAGAGAGAGAGAAAAAAAGAGAGAGAATTATGTGTGATGAATTATAAACAGAGGCACACACATCTGCACATGTGTGTGAAATGCAAATATTTCTGATATAAAATTTTTTGAGCAAGATTAAGGAAATATATATCTTGAAAGTATTATATTCCTTGTAAAAACATATAGTATAGTAGTTGTTCACAGACTGTGACAATTTTTCTCAAACACCAACTAATTGATATTTATGTTATTTTCATTCTTTTGTCATGTATCCTTCTAAACATAAATAATTCAAGAATTTTTTGTTTATTTAAAACAAACAAAAAAGTAGAAAATAAAAATATATTAGCATACAGCTATGCTGAAAATGAGGGAAAATAAGAAAGTTTAATAATCATGAAATGATAAAACCCTCATATATGTACATGAGAGCATATTAAGACAATAACAAATACACAGATGTTTACAGCAAAGAAAGAAAGCTATAAACCAGCACTTCGTTTTAAATTAACGTTTCAGTATAAAGGGGTCCTGTGTGTTAATAATATTCAGACAGTACAAGCTCAGAATGAAAAGAAAGCTTGAGCAAAAGACATAATAAGTGAACAGTCAGGGCCAAAATAAAGAAGATAAATTGAGGTCAAATAACTTCAAGTCTCTTTGGATGAACACAGAAGAAAAAATAGATACAGATATAAAAAACTGTCATATGTATGACAGTTATGAGAAAACTCAGCATGCTCAAAGCAAAAAGAAGGACAGATGGTAAAGAATAAAATTAAAAAGGAATCAAAGGACAGGGATGAACAAAAATGATTCATAATAAAATACTGAACAACTCATCCAAAAAGAAAAAAATGAAGGAAAGCAGGTAAATATGTAATTTAATTTGGAGTACCTGAAATGGAGGAAAACAAATCTTTGGATTGAAAGTTCAAAACACAATTGTTACACTTCAATCAATACTAATACACAGCCTGGGGCAGTTAATTGACTTGAAAGATAAAGAATCCCCAGTTAGCTTGGCAAATCCTGCAGTCAACTACAAGAAGGATAAACCCAGCTTAGCTCTGGCTTCTCCCTAGTACCATTTGCCCCACAGTGGAACTGAAGCAAACACCAACAAGATTTGTAGGAAACAAAAAGTGAACAAAAACTTAAAACTTAGAGTGTGAAGTAATGACCTCTGCTTCTTATAATACTTATAAGAACACTTCTGTGAAGTTCCCTGAAGTTGGTGTGTGTGTGTGTGTGTGTGTGTGTGTGTGTGTGTGTGTGTGTGTGTGTGTCCTGGCCTGTGGTCAGGACAAATCTCTCTCAAGCCCCAGTCCTGCAACTGCTCAGAGCCAAGTAAACACAAAGAGGCTTATATTATTTACGAACTATATGGCCATTAGCTCAAGCTTATTACTGATTAGATATTACACTTAAATTAACCCATAATTCTTATTTATGTTTAGCCATGTGGCTTGGTACCAGTTCTTTTCTCAGTTCTGCCTTGTCATGTTGCTTCCTCTGTGTCTGGCTGGTGACTCCTAACTCAGTCCTTCCTCTTCCCAGAATTTTCCTCATCTGCTTGCCCCACCAATACTTATTGCCTGGCTACTGGCCAATCAGCATTTTATTAAACCAGTGTGCAAGAGCATTATCCCACAGCAAGTATAGAATGCTAGTATTGTTGCTATAGTCATTTTATTGTTCAATAGAACACTAATGCTTCTTTTTACCATGTATACCTGTCTTACCACCTTTATCAACATTTCCCTATTCCCAATATACAGTTCTCTCCAATTCTCTTAACCAACATTGCATTATTACCAATATTGTGACATCAACACTTTTTTATTATATTTTACTTATGATGGAGAGCCTTTCATCCAATTTTTCAGTTTCTGACTTAGTTCAATTAAGTATTTCCTATGTCACTTATATTACTTCAATGTCAGAATCTCATTCTCTTCATAGAAGAATAGTACTCGGTGGATAGTTACCGCATACATACTTTGAAAAACAGCTTACCAACTGCTTTCAGGAAACATGAAGAAACTAAAAGTTATTCCCGGAGAACACAGTTTCTATATCCACAGTTTGGACAGAAGTTGATGGTGAGGATGCAAAAGAAAATGGAAAGGTACTAAGCTAAATTGCTCTTTCCATAAATTATAGTCTATGATGTCCTAGATACATGATTAGTTAATACTTAATGAAAGCACATATAATTTGAGCATCAGTAAAAGTGTTTATAGTGAAAGTGCCTACTCAAATCACAAGTAAACTACTGCAGTTGGAAACCCTGGGCAGGTGGTCTTAGAAGGTATATGAAAGTAAGCTAAGCAGCTCATGAGGAGCAAGCCAGTGAACAGAACTCCTCCATAGTGTCCGTCTCCAGGTTCTTGGATTGAACTTCTTCCCTAACTTCTCTCTGTAGCTCAAGTTCTTTCTGGTCCTGCCCAGCCCCACGGATCTGGCAGCCGCTAATAAAATAATCACTCAGAAGCTTATATTGAAAGGCCCCAGCATACTTGCTTAGCTTAACGCCATTTTGAGCAAGGCCTGAAAAGTACAGGGAAAGTTCAGTTAGAGGACATGGGCACAGGAACAAACAGGGTATCTGCGGTCGGCCACCTGGCCCCAGAACAGGGAACTAAAAGGTCAGAAAAACAACTTGTACCCTAGATAAGAGCCAAGTCAGCAGGCGTGTCGAGCTCGGGGGAAAAACCACGAACTGTCCTGAGTTTGAACCTGGCCTCATATGAATCGTCCAATCAGAACCCTGTAAACCATGCTTCTTGCTTCTGTACCCGCCCTTCTGCTGCCCGACCCTATAAAAACCCTCCACTCCAGCCCGTCGGCGCGCCAGTCTCTTGAGCCTCTGGAGTGACTGTGTCGCCCCGGGTACCCGTGTTCCTGAATAAAGCCTCTTGCTGTTTGCATCTGACTTGTGGTCTCAGTGTGATCTCTGGGCGAGGGTCTCTCCAGAGGGAAGACTACCTTCGGGGGTCTTTCAATATTAATTAAAACTATTTGGCCATTAGCTCAGGCTTTCTACTGACTAGCTCTTACATTTAAGGTCAGCCCATTTCTGTTAATCTATATGTTGTCACGTGTTCCATGGCTTTACCTGTGTGCCATTACATCCTGCTCCCTGGATGATGGCAGCCTGGCCTCTCCTCCCGCCTTCTTCCTGTCCCTCCCTTTGAATTTCCTGACTGCCTCTAAGCTGTCTTGCCATAGGCTAAACGGCTTTATTTATCAACCAATCAGAGAAAAACATATTCACAGCGTACCGAAAGACATTCCCCCATCATCCCTCAGTAATGCAGTGTGACCTGAGAGTTATAAGCAAAAGTAAACCCTTTCCTCTTCAAGTTCATTTTGGTCATGGTGCTTTATTACAGCAGTAGAACCCTAACTAGACATGGACAAAAATAAAATCTGAAAAGAAAAGTGTAAACTCAAAATTGCTCTCTCTAAAAAAAAAAAATGTGGGAAAATATGGAGAAAATATCTCTTTTTTTTTTTTTTGGTTTTTCGAGACAGGGTTTCTCTGTGTAGCTTTGCGCCTTTCCTGGAACTTGCTTTGGAGACCAGGCTGGCCTCGAACTCACAGAGATCTGCCTGGCTCTGCCTCCCAAGTGCTGGGATTAAAGGCGTGCACCACCACCGCCTGGCATGGAGAAAATATCTTAACTTGAAAAACAGAAACCAATGATCAAAATTGATATATATTTTGATGAAATTTTTTTCATGTAGCTTATAAATAAAGGCTTTATAATGCATGTGTCTATAGTGAATAGAAAGAAACAAGTACAGATTTCATGAAATTTTATATTTTGGCCATCCTAAACTTTCCTGGACTGTTTGTTACATTGTACTGCAGTGGCAGAAAGCTGCTAAAATGTTATTCAGATAACACATCTCTAGTATGCAGATATGATGTGGGTATTGTAGAGCAGGTAAATTCTCTCAGAATTCCCTCAAGGGCTTTACTACATAAAACAAAGAAACATTCAGAAAGCTTCCCATTGAGCAGATTAGATTGTAGCAGCTTTGGTGCATCTCCACACTCTGTCAGAAAGGTGTTTATTGCTATAGCAGAAGTTTGTGGCTGTGCCATTTCTTGACCAGGTATCATGGCATGAGTGATGAAATCATAGGCCCAACACCCAAGAAGGCACTTTCTGAACTACTGAGAGTGACAGATGTTGTTTTCTATACATCACTTCTTTCAGTCACTTTAATCTGAAAGCCTTCGTGTCAGCAGTAACTACACTGAGACACACAAATGCACACATCAAGCAATGATGTGAAATGACTGAGGAAGATTAATAGATAAGGAATACATATTTCTCTAATTGTAGTCAGAAAAAAATGGCACAGATAATAAGGAACTAACATAAACTTAAATAGCTATAAGAACATTTATATACATTGGACCTTCAACACTGTAAAAATAATTATAAATTTTGCCAGTTTACAAAGTGATAGTTACTATAATGAAGACATAGACTATTTACTATAATAAAGTAGAAAACTATCAAGCTAAATCCACAAAACTAAACAGTGAATATACTAGAATAAGCCCTCTGTGAATACTCTTAAATTTTGAAAGGAATGTAACATCTAAAGTAAGAAGAAAACCAGAAAGGTACTAAATGGCAAATGTGAAAATAATATAATAGGAGAAATCATTTTGCTTGGCAAACACACTGTGAACAAAATTAGAAGAAAAAAAAATTTCCAATACAAGTTATAGCATGTGGACAGTCTCAGTGTTATAGCATGGGGACAACGTCAGTATCAAAGCTGTGGAAGCCTCAGGGTTACAGGATGTGGACAGTGTCCTTGTTACAACCTTGTGGACACTCTCAGTGTTATGGCATGTGGACAGCCTCAGTGTTACAGTGTATGGAGAGACTCAATGCTACAAGCATGTGGACGGTTTCAGTGTCACACTGTGTGAACAGTGTCAGTGTTACAGCACGTGGACAGTCTCAGTGCAAGAGCTGTGGACAGTCTCATTATTATAGCATGTGGACAGATGGAGTAAATTAAGCAATTGACTCTTAAAAATATAAAGTGAGAGGGCCGGAGAGCTAGACCAGAGCCATAGCAGGTTTCTAACAGTCCCTGGCAGGGACCAGACCTCGGTTTCAGTTTACTGGAACTGGCTTCAGCAGAGCAAGCAGGTCTAGGGAAGGCCACAACGAAGGGGCAACCATTCAGCAGGCGCTCCACAGCCTTCTACTAGCTAAAGATAACTTTCCTTACCCTGCAGCTGGAAAGTCCCTAACCATTAGCGTCTACCACCAATCAGTTTTCATACTAATCTTTCCTCTACCAACCAGACCCCAGGCTAATACCTCTTCTCTGGGATTCCCCTAATCCTGCTTAAAAGGACCCCTGAACTTCTCTGGTGGTCGCCATTGGCCAAGCCAATATGATGGAAATAATAAATGCTCTTACTGTTTGCATATGTGACTTGTGGTCCTTTATGGGACTTCTCTTGGAAACTAACATGGTGCATTGTCCAGGAAGCACCTCAAGACCCCTGACACACTGAGCATTGGAAACCCGCAGGCCAGAAAGTGTAAGTGTGAGCACTGTTTGTCTTGGTCTGTCATTGTTCTGACTGTCTGACTGTCAAAATTCTGTTCCGTGTTCTGTGTTTCTGTCTCTGAGAAGCTCAAGCTAACTGAATCTTGAGGCCTGAGTGCTAGGTGGATGCACTATTTGCACTTGCGCAATGTAGGTTTGAGAGATGTCTCTGACCCACTTGGAAGGGACCGGGTCCCATTGGTTGAATTGAGACAGAGGGTCCCTTTGATTGAATGGGAATACAGTTCACTCCTGTTGCAAAACGGAACTCCTCAGGGAGACAAGCCGTCAGCCTGTTCCTGGTTCCTTGTTTGTG
This sequence comes from Peromyscus californicus insignis, assembly GCF_007827085.1. Lineage (NCBI taxonomy): Eukaryota > Metazoa > Chordata > Mammalia > Rodentia > Cricetidae > Peromyscus > Peromyscus californicus. The sequence goes on from NW_026294413.1 coordinate 41,660,316, forward strand.
TGCCGAACCAGTACATTGTGGTACTGTGGTCTCTGTTGCTCCTTATGTTTTTGTGTCTGCTCACTGCACACTACATTTGAGTCACTTCATGATAGGTTTTGCTAAGCTGCAGCGTCTCAGTGTAGTGATGGCATGCAAGGGAAAAATGCACTGAGACAGGGCTTCAAATGCCAGACTGAGAATCTGGGGTTGATCACTGTGGTGGCCGGGGAAACTGACAATCTTTTTTACAGGACACTGACTGCCAAGCAGGCATGCCTGCAGCTGCCTGTATAACTGCTGCAATCCTGGCTCCCTTCCTTGTTCTTCTCTGTGGACCAAATTCCTTGGTGCTGGTTACTTCCCCTTTAACCTCTTCCTCTCCCGACACTGCCTGGGAGAAACTGCTTTTGTTTCCACAGAAGAATATATAGTTTTTGTTCATTCAGATCTAATGGATTATACATATTTGTCATCATTTAGAGGAGTTAGTTACAAATTACCGTTGGTTAGGGTAAGAAGAAAACTACTGCTGGTCTCAGTTGTTCCACATTGGTACAGGTTTTTATGCATTGACGCAAATTTGGAGTTATTTTTGTTATGGTATATGTATGTTTCTGTTCTTGTTTAAAATATTATAGCCATACAATATTCTAGACTGATGAAGGAAACCACAAGAAGGACTTTGATAAAAGTTTTAATCTGGGAAATAAGAGAGAAGGCAGGAGACTGGAATAATGAAGAGAAGAGAAAGGAAAGGCATTTGTCTAAAATAAGAATGTCTGGCTGAACCAGAGGAGCCACCATAGGAACCTGAGGGTGTATAGTAAGTTGTAGAAGGCCAGAGGGGGTATGAGATTTGACCATGTTGTGTTCATTCTGGTTGTTTTTCTTCATTTTAAAAAAGCAAAGTTGATGATTCTTTACTGAAAAATGTTTGCATTGGGAATGAGGTCATGCTCTTTAAAGGATAGAGGGGCACTAAGGTCCTATGTCAGACTTATTTAAAAATATAATGTATAATTAAAAATACAGGCTAATAATTAATCATCATGTCACAGACCTCTGGGTTACAGGGTTCTATATGATTGCCTTTCTATAAAATGGCAGGTTTAAACCACTCAGCTATTAAGAGTTTTATGGAAATGTCCAAACCTTTTTTTTTCTTAATTGTCAATATCACATCTGTGGTCTGTAAATGAAAACTGCAGTCTAACTACTCCTATAATGTCTATGAGTAGGGAAAATGCTTATAAGATAAAACCAGAATAAATGCAGAACTCAGGCCTGCAAAAAGCAATACTTTTAAAGAAGCCATTTCAGAAAAAATATGGCTCTAACTTTATATTTGGTATGAGGAATGGTTGCCATCAGACCTAGAACAAGAGCACTGATGTGAACTGTTGTATGACGATAGAAACGTAAAGTTAGATTTATTACAACATACTGTATATATGATTCAACTCTGGTTAAGAATACTCTTTATGTGATGATAAAATTTGAGGTAATAAAAGTCTATTCAGATTAACAAAGCTGACTTAGAGATTTACATCTAAGTACTTATGTCTTTGCCAAATGTTCAACACCAAGCTTCTAGATAAACGGTTTGATAAGTAAGATATTTGATAAATAAGATATATATATATATATATATATATATATATATTCTATATTGGAAATTCTGGTACCCTGAGAGGGTCCTTTTCCTAGGGCTGGGCATTTGGACTAGTGCCCCCAGGGCTTATCAAGGGCAGTGCTAGCCTTCAGGCTCCCTCGATCACACCCCAACTTAGATGCCCCCTTTCTCCTGTTCCCATTTGGCCTTGGGGATCTTTCCCCTGTCAGTTTTTTCCTTGCTTTCTCTGGAGACAGGTTTAGCAGTTTAGAGCAAATTTGTTCCATTTTTACCCACAAAAATGGTTGTTTTGTTTTCCTTGTTGAGCATATTCTCTATAATTAAAAGTTTTATTTTTACATTAGGAGACCTTCAGTTCAATATCATTTTTAGGACTGAACAGGAATAGAACATAAAGTCTTAGTCATATGAAAGCTGCTAACTTATTATAGACTGTTAATGAAAACAAGTCAATAGTCATTTATCTTATAAATGATCAAGTTCTTTAATTGTAGTCAAGCTAAGTACTAATACAAATACTTACAGGTATAAGCTTCAATTAGTCCCCTGTATATGTCTTCAAAGTTAAGCTTAAAACAAGTGACTGTAAACAAAATTTGTCTGTCCAGATATAACTAATAAATAGACAGTCCTCAAATGCTTCAGAGATCCGAAGAATGTGTGGCATGTAAAATTTTTAATAATAGGCCTATTATAACAGAGACCCACAGCTCCTACAAATGACTCCCAAGGTCCCCAAAAAAGATATGGAACAACATAACAATTCCACACAGATTTTTGATAACACTGACCACTGGGCAAGATGCCCCAATGCAACGCCTTCTGCCAGGACCTAGCCTAGACTTTGGACAAGCAGGACACTGAAGAATTGATTGGCTCCCTCTGCCTAGACAAAATAAGATCGGTCTTCCCCAAGTTCCTCCCTCACTGGAAAAAACTTTCACCTTTCTCACAGGCTTCATAGTGGGGGATAGACAGATTTCAGATGTCACTTTCCACTAAAGGGATATGATTTGAGATGACTATTCTCAATAATAGCTGCTCATGTCTCAGTTAAATGATTTCATAGGAAAAATATGAATCTGTGTAAGTCTTGAGGATATAAAGGAAATATTCTAAGACATGAAAGTGTAAGTAAGTCATGAATGTTTGAGTAAGTGATTAGTGGGTCTGAGAAAGTAAGTTAAGATGTAAAGTTTATATAAGATATGAGGATATGAAAGTCTATGATTGAGATATATAAAGGTCTGAGGATATGAAAGCTTAGGATGTGAAGACTTAAATAAGTTCTGAGGGTCTCAGAAAATGATTTAAGTTATAAATACAAGTTACAAAGATATAAAGAGATGATTTAAAATATACAAAATGCTTCTATTTCTTCCTCCTTCTAGGATATTGTTATATTGAGGTTTCAGAAACTCAGAGTTTAACATTAACAGAACTCTGATAAGCTAATAGAGCACTGACTACTTACTGTTTAAGTCATGAGCTCAAGATTTTAGATTTCTTTGGTTGTCTTCTAAATATGAACTTAAAGATGCTTCTCCTCAGGCCAAGGATATCTTTGCCTAATCTACACCTGGATATCTGGAAAGAAGAAAAATGTACATGCTTTTAATCCAAATCTCTAGCTTTTGGTTGGACTCAAAGTTATGGGTCTACTCCTGCTGTTTTACAGATGCCCATTATTTGTTTTTTTTCTGTGATATGGATTTCAATACATACTGATATTAATGTATCTACAGCTTTGATGTATTTTTGTAAAACCCATTTCATATAAGCTTTATAAAATCAAGAAACTCATAGAACTTGTATCCACTTCTCACAAGTCAAAAGGACTCCATGTACATATAGCTTAAGTTTTTCTACTGGTCTATTTCTGAAGATAGATTTTCTCTCTTCTGGATTTGGGACTCCTCTCCTTCCTCAATTACCTGTGGATCTAAAAGTTAAATTTTAACTTATTCCTTGAATCTATGTCTATCTCAACAGATTTCCCCTTAGTGAACAGACATATCCAAGCATCAGTTGCACCAAATGAATACAAGCCCTGGACTTGCTGAAGGCTGCTATGGACCAGTCCAGCCAATGTGATTGCTCCATGTCTCTAGAACTGGTCAGATAACCATTTGCTTCTGATGAATGACCCTTGTCCAGCATTTGACTAGCCTTTCAGCCTTACTGGGTCCTGACAACAATACCCCAGTGTCAGCTGGAAACAGTTACAGAAGAGAGTACATCATCCCATGTCTCCTGCCCTTAATAGACTTAAATGCTGAGTCAAAGGGAAACTCCCTATATCTTATGCCTGACCCCATTTGAGATCATGTATGCCAGGTCATCACCCATTCTCCCTAACCTCAGGGTAGAACTACTAGCTGAATTTGATAACCAAAGTTTTCTCTCCTCCCTACAAGTTCTGTCTCAGATGCAGAAACAACTTTGACCTCAGTTGCATGCAGTCTATGAGAAGGCACTGCCTCCTATGCCCCACCAGTTCTGGCCAGGGGACCTGGTGCTCATCAAGAGAAACAGGAAAGAGACCTCAGAGCCTGGTTGGAAGGGACCTTAGATTGTCATCCTGACAATGACCACAGCTGTCAAAGTGGACTTAGGTCCCCACTTGGATTCACCATTTCCACATGTGAAACCCATGGACCCACACACTGATCCTAAGGACCATGCTCCAGAGAAGGTCAACCCTAGATTTTGGAGCACTTACATTTAGCGACACACAGTAAGAAATTGACAATATAAAAGCATAATCAAACACCACCTTTAAAATATTGCCTGAAAATAATGCTCTTTCCAAGGGTGATGAAGTGGGTTTCAGAATAAATCAGTGAGGAGCAACAGAAATACACTTCTTTCTGGGTTCTTTTTTAATTTAATACTTTAACTGATTATTTTATACATGAGTTCAATAGCTACATTATTTCAATGCAACCCTCTCCCCTCTCCAGCCTGTTCTGTCTCTTCCACTCCCTCTCAAATTCATGATCTCTGTGTGGCAAAATTCTACAGAAACATTCATATTTAAATTACATATTTACAATATTTCTAAATTTTAATATTTTATCTTTAAATAAGTTTATAAAATAATGTCTCCCTATGGATTTTTTTCAAATACCCCCATTGTTATTAGTTTCTTTTCCTCACTTTCTCTCTGTATTATGATTTCTCCACAATTAAAGTCACTTTGCCTATTTTTCACATTTCTCTCTTTACAGCAAAATTATTCTTACACAGGAACTGGGACATTTTTAGAAAATTAGTCAATAAATTTCACATCTTAAACTTGTGAAGAAATAAATATAAACTTTGATTTTCTTGATTGAGATTTTCTTTTCTTTTTTTAAATATAAATAAATATTTCAAAATTGGTATTTTCTTAAAAGAATATTTTAATATTTCAGAATTGTTTTGAAGAAATGGTTGTTCTAAGGCAAATGTATTTGGGGTCCCTTTCATTAAAAATAAAAACGAGAAGAATTGGGAGATATTAATAAATATCTCTGAATTTATTACATAATACAGAAACATGTATGCTTTCTTTTCTATCAGGCATTATAAATGTTATATTATGTATTATATTTGTTCCTTTGGTAGAGAATATTTGTACTTCTCTATTTCTTCATTTGAAAGCACAATATTGCACTTCTTTCTGTATGGACCTTTAGCCAGACTGCAAGAAATGAATTAGTAAATCATCTGTATATTCTTTATAATTTTTTACCATCAATACATTTTTGGGTACAACTGTAAAATTAATTGCATTCAGCTAATAGGGTTGGCTAGTTTTTTTGTTTGTTTTTTTTTTGTTGTTGTTTTTTGTTTTGGTTTTTGGTTTTTCGAGACAGGGTTTCTCTGTAGTTTTGCGTCTTTCCTGGAACTCACTTTGTAGACCAGGCAGGCCTCGAATTCACAGAGATCCTCCTGCCTCTGCCTCCCGCGTGCTGGGATTAAAGGCATGTGCCACCACCGCCCGGCTCGGGTTGGCTAGTTTTGAGAATGGCTTTTTAGCACTTTGTGAGGTCTTGTGATTCTTATAGCTCATTGCTGAAACCCATCATCAGTCCACAGTAGAGTGAAAGAAGAGAAAAGGATTAGGATGGTGTCTTTATCTGAACTTCCATGCAGCTTGTTTCCATAGTCACCCAATCAAAGAGATGCTCAAGTGTCACTATACTCAGAGGTGTGATCTTGCATTCCTTGCAAGTACTTCAATAACTGTCACTTTGTGTGATGGGTAAAAGTTGTTAGTGCTACACTAGACAGCCTACTTATCTAATCAAACAAGTCTAATATAATATATATTTCCTAAGTAGTATACAAATACTCTCCTTTCAATGTGAAAAATCGCTCTTACATAATTCATTTAACAACTCTTTATAATGTGTTTTTCACAAATTATTTATTGTTACTGCAGGCCATCTTCCAAACAAATAAAAGCCAATAGCATGAGATAAAAGTGACTATATTCATCATAAATAGAAGAAACCACTATTTACCATGATGAAATATAAACAAGCTTATATTAATTTTTTGCTTTATATAAAACTTACATCTGTCAACAATATCATATATCTACTGCAAATACGGTCAATGTGCAGAAATTTCTTTTATTCCTTTGCTAGTATTTAGTAGTGATATCAGATGCCAAACACACCAGGGTGCTGTCTTTTTCAATAGCAACAAAGTATTTATAATATTTTATCATGTATCCTATATTTATCTATTATATTATATCTAATTTCCAACATTATATGAAAGTTTCTAATAAAAATTTGAAAACTAACATTTATATAGTAAAGGTAATTAATATAAAGGCATGTTATAAGTGCATATATAACTAACTACCACAAGTAAATAGAACTTGGAACTGTTACATCATAATTTATCAGGTTCTATAGAGGAGGAATAAAACCATAATTATATATGGGAATATTATTTAAGGCAAAGGTGTAATGAAGCATAAATCTGTATAAGTATGATATGAGAGAACACAGTGAGTGAAAAGAATGATGGTCTTTTATCCAGTGACAAGTTATGAGAAGATGTTATATTGAACAAAGTAAACATTGGAATCATATTTAGATTGGAAGTAAATTAGGCATGATGGTTCATATGTATAATTTCAGACTTTGTGAAGGTGGAGCAGGGGATTGAAGCAAGTCCAAGGCCAGGCTGGGCAACATGATAAGTATCAGGAGAGCATAGGCTACTGACTCAGTCTTCCTGAATATTGGAAGTAAGGGAAAGAAATTAAATAGTAGATTAACTTGTATTACAGAATTTTCCTGACTTTTGTTTGAAAGAAAAGAAAGGTCTTCCATGTTTAAATCAATGAGATCTTCAACACTGAGAAAATATACAAAAACAAAATGTAAAATAACAAAAACACAGATATAACAAATATAGTCCATAATTGAAATTTCCCATCCTAACCACTTCCCAAACTATTATATAGAGGGTTATATTAATTATAAATGCCCAGCCAATAGCTCAGGCTTTAAAATAAAAAAGATTTATTTATTTATTTATTATGTATATAGTGTTCTGCTTGCATGTATGCCTGCAGGCCAGAAGAAGGCATCAGATGTCACTTTGGATGGTTGTGAAGCACCATGTGGTTGCTGGGAATTGAACTCAGACAGGACCTCTGGAAGAACAACCAGTGCTCTTAATTTAACCATTGAGCCATCTCTTCAGCTCTAGCTCAGGCTTGTTACTAGCTAACTCTTATTTTTTAATTAACCCATAATTCTTATCTATGCTTAGCCATGTGTCTTGGTACTTTTGCTCAGTAAAGCATTTAAGCTTGTTTTTCTGCATTTTCTCTGACTCCATCCTCCTCTTCCCAGAATTCTACTAGTCTGACTCTTGCAATCATTCTCTTCCTGCCCAGCTATGGGCCAATCAGCTTTATTGTTAACAATTTACATAATCTATAGCAATAATCTTTGACTAGCTTAGAAAATTGGTGATAATACTTGTAACTTGACTCCACATAGCCATGGGATGAGCATATACACACACAAACACACACACACACACACACACACACACACAGACACACTCACAGAAATACACACATAAACCTGCACCCAACTCAGTAAGTGAGAGAAAATAAATAGATCTAGTAATTTGTAGAAAAGTAATCTTTATGAATCAGATTTCTTTTTACTAAGAAATGTCACTTGAAAGAACACCTCAAGTGAATCTTTAGTTACAATGCCACTAAGGATTTAACTAATTTCAGAGGATACTTTACAAGAATGGTATGCAAGATGGTGCACAATTTTAAATATGTCCTAGAAACTTCAGCATATGAGAATAATATTGATGATGATGATACACAAACTTGTACTAAAGATTCAAATGACACAAATTTCATTGCTGAATGTTTAAAATAAATATGAACATTTAATCTTTAGAAAATACGGCTATGAATATTCCCACTTGGGTAATGAGAAAAATAATATTTTTAAAGATGGCAGAAAAATTTTGTTTTCAAAATTTTTTTTCCTGGAAATAGAGGAGAAATCATACTTCAAAACTATATAATAGGAAGGGAAAGAATAAAAATGTAAGTTTATAGCTATCAACACCCCACCAGAAATCTTATTTCTGATGATGACACTGATCTGAATTCATACGGTGTATATTTTGAGCCATGTCATACTCCTCTTGCTTTGGTACTGTAACACATTTATTATTCATGTTTACAACAACTGCAAACTAAAACCTTGCACAGAAAATGAATTATCCATAATTACACAATTACCAACTGGTATAGCATGGATATAAAGGCTGAAGTTTTGTCTAGTGGTTATGTGGGTAGCTTCTTTGGGCATGTTGAGTGTTTATGTAGGCGTGAAGACTGATGCCCACAGATGCTAAGTAGCATTATGAAGGAAATTTAGTCAGTAGACTGTGGCTTCACACTCAAACTCAACTCTTCAATGACTGATAATGATTTCAGTACACAGGTAGGACCCCAGATGCAAGGGAATATTGAACGTTATCTGCATGCTCACTGAATCACGTTGACCTATAGTCAAAGTTCAAATGAACAACTCAGTTTTGCACTAAACCATTAACATTCACCAAGTATGTGGAACTTCCTAGAGATACCTTTGAGCAAGAGTAGCACTTGAAACATAAAATGGCAGTTGTTCTGCTTTGGTGTTTTATGTTTGAGTATTTTTGTATGTATGCACATATTCATATGCATATACACATATACACACATATTATTAGGTTTTATCCATCACAAATTAAAATCTGCATTTTCTCAAATGTTTGGTTGCATAATTTTAAATTGGATACAATGGTTGGTGACATTTTATGACTATTTTGAAAACAAAGAAACTGAAAGAGAAGAGGAGATCAGAAAATGTTGTCATCAGATAGCATATCATCTGTCAGTTTTCAGTTGCCTAAGGCAACAGGCCAGGTGTTATTTAGTGTCTCATTTTAATTTAGTTTTTAAAACATGATTTGTTTTCTGGGGTCACTAATTACATGTTAGTTAAACTAAAACTTTATTGTTTGAATGAGAATGGGAAAATGATGGATCATTTACATCATAATTTATTACTTGAATGCCAATAATTTTATTGGAAATTTGGAAGTAAATGTATAAAACATTTGTTTATGTCTTTGTAATATTTTATTTGAACTAATTATACACAACATATCAAATGCAATTATTACTCAGACAGTATGCATATGAACTGAATGAATTAGAAGTAATCTCTTTGCCTTTTAAATAATTTTTAGAAAGAATTATTGTATCTGTGAACAAAAAACTACATATATATTCCAGGATTTTTTGTTCTTTTTTTTCAATCAAATTTTATTTCAGTAATTGCTGTGTTTTACATGTTAGATGGGTAAGTTATATTATTTCACATACCACAGCATAATATGTAAATAAACATTTACAAAACACCAGATTAATATGTCATAATTAGTATAAGTTTATTTTTTACTAAATATAAAATTATATCTTTTTGAGTAAAAGGAAAAGTAGTTTGCTCATCGTTTATTAACCAGTTATGTGAAAAATGGAAGGGTACATTGGGATAGAAGAATACTATATCTGTTATGCCCCATATTTTTTTACATTCTTAAACTCTTCAAGAATAAATGTCTTCAGTCTATTTAATTTCAAGACAATTGAGAAGTGACAGAACACAGTACACTTACTGACCAGCTTTATTTTAAAGAACCTTGTCTCTTGAACATATTTCATCTGAAAGGCAGAAACTCAAATACATATAATCTATAGTGAGTGTGTATACTATTAAAATACTGTCTTTTCAGTGTGTTCATTTATAGGTTAAAACAAAAGATACAGAAAAACAAGCAGCAGCAGCTCAGTCACCAGAACAAAATAAAATAAACACAAGAGGTAATAAATTCATATAGGTTGTAAGTGCTTTAGTCAGAATATAGAAGATGAATATGTCAGTACAGTATGCACTATACATGCATGAGTATGTAAGTTGATTCATAACCCAAATGAGAACCCAGTTGATTCAGAACTCAAATGATAGCCCAAGCCTGAAATTCCAGCAATGAAGAGAAAATGACAGGAATATCTTCATACTTTCTAAGCAGCCAGAGAACTCTAAGTTCACTGAGTAACTTTGTATCAGAAAGTAAAGTGTATATTTTCCTTGTAGCTCTACTCATTAATATGCCAATTTCACAATTTCCTCTTTTCATTCAGCTGGGAAAATTCCAATGTTTCTATGTATCACATTTATATTGTCCGTTTATATGATTCTGTTTCTTAGCAATTGTGACTAAATCAACAATAAAAAAGAATGAGCAAAAATGTCTGTAGTAGCTTATAGATTCATTTGGATGCATGGAGGCTGTGTACCTGGGTTATATGAATGTTCTATTTCTAACTTTCTGAAGAATTTCCACATTTTTCTGTAACTTCTGAAACTGCTGTCATTTGATAGCTTAATAAGAGGCATTCTGAGTAGGGTGAGATAGAATCTCAAAGTGGTTTTCACTGGCATTTCCTAGATAGCTAATGGTGCTGAACATTCTTTAAAGAGTTTATTAGAAATTATTGCTTCTTGTTCTGAGAAATCTCTATATAGTTCCAAGGCATATTATTCTGTTTGAGTTGTTTGTTTTCTTGATGCTTTTTTTAATTTTTTTGAGTTATTACATTTTCTAAATATTAATCCTCCAGTGAATGACGGTTGGATGTTATGTGATACTATTGGTCCACCAGTCTCAGAGGGAATTCAGCAAGAGATAGGGTATACAAAGGGAGGCAACATTGTATCCTTAGCAATAAGGGCTGCTAAGAAACACCATCAGAGAAACCGAGCTGCCTAGAAGAGGCACAGGTCAGACCATGTGCCTGGAAGAAACATTCACTAAAGCTGTCTAGAAGACTCTCAGAGCAGATGATCTTCTGGAAGAGGCTCAGACCTACTGTGTTGCCCGGAGAGGACACCCTCAAATCACATGTGCTGCTTTCAGGCCGTGAGTTTTTGTGGGATGTCATCAGAGCTAGCATGGACTTTTGGTGATGAAACTACCTTTGAGTTATTTATACTCTTATAAGTACCCCTTCACTCATGCTCTTATATGTAATCACAATAAAACTCATTGGTTCAGTAAGATAGACTTGGTATTGGGATATTTGATCCATTGGCTACTTAATTCTTTTACACAGAGGTACCCACTTTCCATAGCATCTTTTGTTGAAAATGTTGCCTTTTCATCTCTGTAAGGTTTTGGCCTTTTTGACAATAATAGAGTAGCTGTAGTTGAGCAGGCAAATAAACATAATGAATGAGGCTACCTAGGCCCAGAAAGACAAACACCATATGCTCTCTCTCTCATGTGTCTTCTAGCTTTGAGTCCTTAAATACATGTGTATAATTTAGAACATCAGTAGAATCCAAGGAACCCAGAAAAGGTCTGTTAAGTGGAGAGAGGATTTGCTTTAAAGAAAGGGGACTAGTAGGCATAGGTGATATTAAATTCCAGAGGGACTTACTGGGGTTTGGAAGGTTTATCAGGGATAGGGGTGGAATAATGAGACAGACAAAGGATCGTCTTGTTGGTCTCATTTGGGCTCCAACACCAACTGTGTCCATTGGTACAGTTGTGGAGGGACTGTGATGGGAGGTAACCAACTGCTCTATGATTGGATTTGAGACCCCGTTCTCAGGAGGGAACACATGCTTAGTTTGTTAATTCTGTCAAAAACACATGGCTTGACCATTGTCACAGGCACTAGGGAGGGCCTTAATACAGTACTGAGAAAAGTAGACATGGCAGATAAAAACCCAATAGCAGGTATGGGATTTATATTTATGAGTTGTTGCTCAGGGAGTCTGCAAAAGTCATCAAACACTACAAGCTCTTGAAAAAAATTACTATTTTTATGTCTACCAGAAGTACATGAATTTTTTTTTCACAAGGATAGGTTCACTTTTGTCTCCTTATCATAAGATCACAGTGAAATAAATAAATAAATATGAAATGGTTATAAATAAACCAAAGATAACACTGAATTCTGAAATCTATCTATGCCTATATAAATAACATTAACTTTTGCCTCTAAAATAATAGGCTTCACAAGCCGGAAAACCAAAACCAAAACAAAAAAAATGGCAAAGAAAAATAGAAAAATAGACATAATGTTAATGGAATAAAAGCACACAAATGTGAAGTGTGGCGAAGATATGCATATTTGGAGCGTGTTTGGAATTATACTCGACAAAAAAATGAGCAAATGTTAGCCCATATATAGGCTATGAGACTTGGAGTGACTAGACAAAATTGAGTAAATAATAAAAGTGTTACAAAGGTTAGAATTTTAGAGAAATAATATTTTTCATTTATTATTACAATCAAACATTGGATTTTACTTTTAACATTTTAAGCTGTCAAATATTATTTTTACTATACTGACATTTTTAAAAATTGATGCATACTAATGGTAAGGTCATAATGAAGTTGTGCCTAAACAGTGTTCAATAGAATGTCTAGAATAGCTTCATAAAATTATCAGTATTTAAACACTTTCCATAGCCAAATCTTTGTCTAAATCATAAGTAGATACCTATTTTGAATGCACTGCTCATTAGAAATTTTGAATTAAATTTCATTTCTTTCAATTTTCTCCATACTAGAGGCTTCATTCAATGCAAATAAATTTAGTAATAGTATAAGAAGTAAAACTATATTTTAAACACAGAATTAATGGAAAGTTGTCAATATAGTAATTAAAATGATCTATTTGAGAGTGAATGAGGCAAAAATTAATGAATTTTGGAGAAGAACTGATAAATACAGGTTAAATTGTCTCCTCAGGAACTCTAGTGCATGGTGAGTTAGATACACAAATATCTCAGTCCAGCTATCTCACTATCTATTTCTATTACTTTACAGATTATGATTTGCCACTCATTATGTATGTCCATTATAAAACATGTGTGCAAAGTAATCCTTATGATCACTGAACTGATTGTTTAAAATAGGGCTTGCTTAAACTTAGCTAGTGTTGGCATTGACAGGAATGTAACAATGCTCCAGGGGAATTCCATCTAAAGAGGCAAATAGATCCTAATAAGTCAAGTGAAGTCCAAGAGAAATAACAGGAGAAACAATGTTCAATAATCTTATTACATATTCACATCGTTTTTGCTCTAGTAAATGTCATCACACATATTTTACTTTGTATGCTTTTTCTCACATCTTCTGTAGTAGTCCCCTTTCTATAAATGTTTAAACAGTAACTGGAGATAAGTAATATCATTTATCTGGGAAAGCACCTTGAAAAATCTAGGCAAAATGTAATATGCAACACTAAAGCATTCTAACCAGGAAGGTAATTAGATTTTGTTATCCATTCTAAGAGAGCTATACTTGAGAGCAACTCCAGAATTAATATAGCTAGATTTTTATTCAGATGGGATACAGACATATAAAAAACATGCATTCAACATTTAATTGATAGTGAGTTCTTAATTCCTTTTTGTTTTGGTTGTTTTGTTTTTGTTGTTAAAAAATCAATATCATGGCTCAGAAGAATGAGTAAATTGATTCATTTAAACAGATATTTAAAAGGTATATACTGAAAACCTGCTTTGAGTAGAAAAGCCAAAGACAGATGGTTAGAATATGTTCCTTGAACTGACTGCAAATATCTTTTAAAATAATTTTCTGCACTTGTATATGCTAAGAAAATATTTGCAAAAAAATTGAGTGATCGTTCTGTCTTCTGTGATTCATTCATTCAGATCATTGTCAGCAGCTTATGTTTTTTCATGGATACTAGTAAATATCACCTATTATCAGGATTGCTAAAATTCTGAGGATATGCATACTATCAACAATGATTTTTTGTTTTATTATTTTAATAAGTCTTGAAAATGTCATCTGTAACAGTACATAGTAACGGAGTACCTTTTAGGTAAGACCTCTGCCCTAAATTTAGAGTCTAGTCCTACAAAAAATCATTCAGTATTTCAATATTTGCAGTGCATACAATTATACCTCACACTTTCATGTTGTTGTTTGGAATTTTAACTAAGCAGTATGTGTTTAATTGCTGACAATTTTATGTTACTTTTGAAGCAGTATTTCATTGTTTCTCAAAAACTATCATTTTGAGCCATAAGAAATCTGGCCTCTATTTACTGAAGAAAGTGATTTAACTACAATTTTTAAATCAAGTGACTTACAATTTTTATGTTGACAGAAAACCATACTACCTCTTTTTCACACCTATTAAAACATAATTTCTATTTTTCTATGTCTGTTTTTTAGCATTAGAGGGTAGAGGTAATTTTTTATTATTGTAGGCCCAATTAATAAGAGGACATTTTCCTTTAGGTTTTCAAAAGAAGACTATGAAATTATAGACATGCATATTACTTACCCAACTGAATCTATTTTCCCACTGAACATGGCAATATTTGAAATCTAAACACTTCCAAGTAAAGAAGAGGTTCTGTGATTCGGTCATTTATGTGTGTATTTGTTAATATGATGGCAAACATGTGAATTTGTATGCACACGTGTATTTGTACAGAGAACAATAGCTGTTATAGATGAGACACATTCATCACTTTTACTTTTTATTATTTTTCTTTGATTTTTGAGAATTTAATTTAATTACATCATATTCCCCTCTCTTTCCTCCCCTCCTCCTATTTATTGGCATAGATATATAGATATAGATTGCTTAATATAACCAGTTCCATATGTATATTTGTGTATTCTTCCCTGGGTAAGAGTATTTCTTTCTCCTGCTCTCCGCATTCCTTAACAGCTTACAGTTATTACTGTAGTGCTGAGGCCTAATGATTTTTTTCCATTCCACTTTAGCATGTCAAATGTTGTTGTCCTTGTGCAGCTTAATTTTAGGTAGTCACTTTGGTGTGACGTTATAACTTCAGAGACCATTACAGAAAACCACAACCGATCAAGATCCAGAAAATTAGAGCCTTGTCCCAATGGACGGATGACATACAAAACAATTCCCAGGCCTAAATTTGAGGGAACATTGCCAAAGAGAGGTGGGCAGATGGCAAAAGCCAGAGGATCAGGGAATGTACTGTGAGACTGGGTAGACTAGTAACACCAAAACCTCCACTAATAAGTCTTGCCATTCTTTTTGAAACAGGTTCCACAGTTGCTCCGGAACTTGCTGCTCTTTACATTGGTTTTGGTCACCGGTATTTACAAGCCAAGCAATCTACCAACTAAAAATTCGCAAGATTTAGTACTATCATTTTTTAAATTGTATATTATTTGACAATTTCATGCAAGTATATAATATAATTTTGTCTTGCTCGGCCCTAATTGTTCTCTTTTTTAGTAATTTAATTGTTTTAATTGTCACGTGGTCATTATATATATTTGCAGATTACAGTAGGATAATTGAGTAGCACAAATTTTTAATGATGAAATCAGGACAATTATATCGCTTGTGTTGGGACTCTTTGACCCTTTTGTAAGACAGATGGTATATTCTGAAAGACAGTCATCCTACACTGCTGCAGAATACTAGAACTTAGTTTTCATGTCTGCTTGTGTTTGTATTAGATGTCCAGCCTCTACCTTTACCCCTCCTCCCACCTGTCATCACTCTTACTCTTCAGTGACCTTCTAGTACTACTTTCAACTTCTGTGATTTTTTATCAAGCTTTTAACTTCATGACCATTCTGTAATTACCTCTCCCATTTCTGCTAAACTGCATCCCAGTCCCCTCCTATTCACAACTTTCTTCTTCTCCGTCTCCTTCTTCTTTGTGACCCACTAAGTTTTATTAAGGCTGCTTGCAGGCTCATGGATAGGAAGTTATTTATTAACTCATATGCAACTTACTACTAAGGAAACGATCCCTCTTCTAGCAACCTTTTACTGATAATAGCTTCTCAGGGAAGGCTGCGGTCTCATAGGAATTCTCACCATCCATAAAAGGATGTTGACCACTCTCCCCTTTTGAATGTCTTGTGCAGGTAACCACTACTACTATGAATTTGTGAAGGTAATGACCATGACATACTTCAAGACACCATTTTACAACACTCATTTTTTATCATATGTACTAACATTCTTTCAGTCATTCTTTTATCGTCTTCTCTGAGGCTTGGGGAAGGTGATATATGATAAATATCAATGTATTTTATGAAGTATATAATATATTCAATATGTAATTAAATCATGACTTTTAAAGCAAACATTAAGAATATTTTAAGATATGTGTGCATATATACATGGAGGGAGAAGGAAAATGTGTCAAAGTATTGATGGATGATACATATATGTATTAAAATAGTAAAAATCAGTTATTTGAGTTCATAAAAACATAAGTATGTTTTTCACTAGGTTTTCAATAGACTGCTAAAGAACATTTATTTTTGTGACTAAATTAGTATTTAATGCTGTACACAAATATCTTTGTTAAGACTAATAAATGAATATTTATCTGTAAAATATGCAATTTTTATGTTACAGTTGTGTTGACCAATTCTAATTCTAATAGTGATAGTTCACTTCTCAATTTGGGCATTATACTTGTAATCATTTAAAAAATAATTTCAAAATCATCAGTACTCTTTAACTTTTATAAAGCTTTGAGTAAATGGATTTGGCAGACCAGCCGTCATCTATTGATTGAAAACCACAGAGATTATCTGTATGATTTTCCAGCAATCACATCACTTGAAAGAAATGTTTTGATATGAACAACAGCCATATAAAATTATGTTGAAAGTCAGTTTTCTTTATTTCCAATATGAAAGATAGTAACCTCTCAGTAAATCCAAGCCAACATTTCCTGATAAATCCCATTATAAACCTAATTACATTTTGAAATTCTTAATGTTAGTGCAGTGGCAAAGAAAATGAATAAACATTTAATATGATTAACTTTTCATTTCTAACTCATTTTATTTCAAATTCTGATTTTATTTGAAAGAAAACACTGACAGCATAGAAAACAAATCCAGTTCCTTGTTACCAAATTCCGTTACTGAGGCTAAAGTCGCTAAAGTCTTAGCACATGCCAGAAATCCCAGTACTCTCCTGGTGAAGAAAGGAAAATTTCAAGTTCATGGTCAGCTCAGGTGGGGTTATATAGAAAAACCCTCCTTAAGCATCTTAAATGCCAACAAAAGGGATTTCTTCAAGCATGAACATTAGTGATACTCATCAGTCGTAACTTGCTGACACACACTTCAGTGCAGTGAAGCTCATTCTTGTAGGCTGATGGTAGGTTTTCTTTGGCTGCTGTTGTAGTTTGAATGAGAATGCCCCCCTCACCCTAAAACACACCAATGCTTATTTCTCATTTTGCTGAACTCTTTGGGAGGCATTAGGAGGTAGGGTCTTACTGGAGTAGGTGTGAACTTGTTGGAAAAGGTGTGCCACTGAGGAAGAGCTATGTAGTTTTAGAAGTCCACTCCAGGTCTGGTCTCTTACTTCTTACTTTCTCTCTCTCTGCCTGTCATCCACAGATCAGGATGTAAAACTTCCAGTTACTGCTCCAACACCATGTCTCCCCGACTCCCACATCACTCCCTACCATGATGTTAATGGACTAACGTTCACAAGCCCTCAATAAATGCTTCTTTGTACGATTTGTCTTGGTCATGGTGTTTTACCACAGCATGAAAATAGTAACTAAGATTGTAGTGGGTAGCTGTTGCAGCTTTGACTTGGAAGTAGTATCCCCATTGAGGCTTCGGTAACTGTCACGCCTACAAGGGGGTGCTGAGACATGAGCCCTTAAGACCCCAGATCTGGATGTGCCGGCTCTCTTGGTTCCTGGATCCTGGACGCTGGAGGTAGACTGAACAAAGTTCTCCAGAGAACACCGCTGGACTGCGCTACACCTTTCCCGGACCCTGTAACCTATCCCTTTACTTGTAAGTTACCCAACAAAATAAACCTCCCTTTTAACTACGTGGAGTTGCCTTAATAGTACAACGAATACAAGACAGTTGTGGATTTTGTTTTGTTTTTGAAAAGAGGGTCTCACTTTGAGCCCAAGAGAGCATCAACATGGAGACTTTGACGCCTTAGCCTCACTTGTTTGTATGTATTCTTAATGATGAGCTATGAATTCACAGTGGTATTGTAAATCCTGAATGTCAAGTCAAAATTCATGAAATCCATCTAAAATCTATAAAATAAAAGATTATTACTTAAAGCATATGTATTTGGTAATATTCCATATAATCAGGTTCTACAACTGTAATACATTATACTTAATATTCTGTTTATCTTAGGTGTTATAAATTTTCATAAACATAATGTTATATAAGAAAGACAAAACACCTCTCTCAGAGGAGTTTAAAGAATGATTGTATAAAAAAAAATAATGATTGTGTTTATTAGCCAAGAATACTTGGCTACTTGTTGTACACTCACTGAATAATTAAGTTTATCTAAGTTGCTTTTTCTCACTCTATAGTGTTTCCTTATAGACTTCTTCCAAATAAATAGGTTTTCACAAAACTAGTTGCTTTTCTTCAATATGGCATAGTCACTTCAATATAGGGAAATTACCTTATAACTACTGATTAACAACCTTATTAATAAAATCACAATAATTTCACTTAAATAAAAGCTTTAATATTGACTTTTTCTTGATTTAGAAAAATGTGTGAAACATAAAATAGTATTTTAATGTAAGTATAAATCTGTTTAGTAGAACAATATCAAATTCATTTGATTTAATAATATTCTATCAATGTGTCTTTCTGAGGTATTCACCAGTGCATATTTCCCTTTAACACATGTTCATCTCAAATAGACGTTTTATATTCCATAAAAGTGGCACATCAGAAATTTAATCAAATTCTATATAATTAATTGCTGGAATAGAACAGTGGAACTTCAGAATAGTTGCACAATGAGCAAGTTTAATATTTTAATCTTTAACATTTTCCCCTTTGTGTCCTTGAAAATTACAGCTAACATTTATTTTGGTTTAAATCAATATTTAGCTGACAGTTAAAGAATACACATTCCCTGGAGACATTATAAAAACTCCTGCATTACATAATACCCCGCACATACTGCACTGAGGAAATTCCAAAGGGCGGATGAACCAGCAATGTCATTACTAATAGACCAACGGAGTAGGCCAACAGCCCTGCAGACACCCTTGGAATCTCACCAACAGTGTCTTAGATTATCATTCAGACAACAATGGACACTGTTTTAAAAAAAATACAAAAACCTCCTCTATACAATAGCTATCAGGAAGACTAAAGGCAGATTTATGGAAAACAACCTTTGTGAGTGACTCTGCTGTGCAATGCCTCTTGTCAACTCTCATACTAGTTTTGGGAAACTAGTAAATTTACCTGTCAATGAAGAAAACCAGACATGGGAACAAGATCTATGTGTGGGGTGGGGTACAGGTTTATATAGTGGTTGGGTACCAAGACACGACTCAAGCAAAATGTTTAGACTAGAGAATCACAAACAGTGAGTCCATTTTCAAGTTTGGGAAGATTAGATGTGAGACACGCAATGCCATCTACAAAGAGCTTAACCCACAGACTGGCAGAGAAGCTGCAACAAGCATAAATCAAGGTGATTCCAAAGGCAGAGAAGATGTAAGCATAGGACCCAAAACAAGAATTGATGAGCAAAAGTAATTAAAGATATATTAAAAATTAAAACACGCCGGGCGGTGGTGGCGTACGCCTTTAATCCCAGCACTCGGGAGGCAGAGCCAGGTGGATCTCTGTGAGTTCGAGGCCAGCCTGGGCTACCAAGTGAGTCCCAGGAAAGGCGCAAAGCTGCACAGAGAAACCCTGTCTCGAAAAACCAAAAAAAAAAAAAAAAAAAAAAAAAAAAAAAAAAAAAAAAAAAATTAAAACACAAAAATCACTACAGACAAATATAAATATTGGACTAATTAGGATTTTTACTACAATGTAAAAGGAAATTTTACTTTAGTCTGATTCTGTAACTGACTGATACAATTTTCCAGGCATTTTTGCTTCTGGGCAAAATTCTCTACAGTAAAATGTCATCAATTGAGGATTCCTGATTCTCTCTCAGTTTCTATCAAACTTTTAGCCCCAAAATGCATGCCCACCAGAAAAGCTGCACAATGAAGGTGGTGTGTGCTGAATAAAATGTGCAGGTAGTCTAAGCTGACCAATTTAACAAAAATATAAACACATTGAAGATTTTATGAACATTCATTGCTAGAAAATCAGGGAAGTTAAAAATCATTGATTTAGAAATACAATAATGAATTAAGTGTCATGGGAATATAGGGGATGTTTTCAAGTTTGTTATGCTTGAAGGATATTTTCCAAGAGTAGAATGCAGGAAGTCCATGGTGATTCAGCTTCCCTGCGTGTAGAACTATTGCTATTCCATGTACACTGGATTCCAGGTACACTGGATTCCAGCAGTGAGACTTCACTAAATTAGTTTACTTTTAAGGTTGTTACAATGCAGAGCCCATTGTTCACTTATTGATAATGATACATCTCTCTGACCTATAAAATAAAGTGTAATGTCAGAATATCTACTCTATGATTTGAACTTGTTATATGCAAAACAAAATATTTTTTCTGGGTAGCTATGTTTTCATATGTCTTTGAATAGAAAGTTTTATGCGATGCTAGTTCAAAATTAACAGGCATCTTTGGCTTCACTCTATCTTTGATTCCCTCTTAGATTTGGTGATCCAGATTTATTTCTTAAGGAGAAGAAACAGAACCACAGACAGCACAGGTGATTAAAAGACTGTAAATATTATGAAAACATAAACATGATATTTCCAGAATTAGAAGATACTTTTGTTTCTATTAAAATTCTAAAGGGTTCTTTCAGATAAGTGGTAGCTTATACATACAGTTGTAAAATGGTGTTTGAGTCCATTGTGTCTGTAACACATTAATGGGTGACCTTTCATAATTTTGTTTGCAATGGGTATTTTCTATTTCTAATACTTGATGTTCATTGAAGTGTATCACAAATTTTGTCAAGAAAATCTCATTTGTTTTTAAGGCTATACATATCTTGTATAAGTCTACATCTGTTTCCTGGATGCATTAAGAGTATTGTGTTATATTATAATGAGTTATTACTCTTAAAAATAAGAAGTATCATTCATTTAATTATAAATTGCTATTAGTTTTTAAAGATACTGTCAGAAATTACACAAGCAATAAGTTGCTATGAATATTTCTCCTCTGAAATTATCAGAAATGTCTATATTTACATTTAGAGATTACAGAGATGACTTTTCATGTGCTTGTAAAGATTGTTTTTTGATATTTAGTTTAGTTACATACTACAACCTACAGGTATTCATAAAACCCAAGTAAATTGCAGCAATTTCTTTAATCTTTAGTGAATTTCAGCCATTTAAAAAAATCTTTAAAGAGTAATTTATTTTGTATTACAAGTCACTTGAGTAGATTTTGGAATATTCCTCAAAATCTGTTAAAATTGACAAGCATTTCGATAACAAGATTTATCTGACTTTTACCTGCTTATTATGTGAACCAGATTTCACACTCCTTACATACATCAAAACAAAGCAAGATTAAGATTGATGCTGACAAACATAACTTTCAAGTATTAAGTCTTTCTACTGACAGGTGTAAAACTAACTTGTAAAATCTCCTTCACATTACATCGAGACTAAATTTCGATGGAATTTTTTGGCTTTTATTTATTCATTTTTATTTTATTGAAATTTTTATATAAAATATACTTTAATTATAATTTCCATTCCCAAGACTCCCCCCAGTTTCTCCCTACTTCTTCTCCCTACTATATCTACCCCATTTCTGGTTTGCCTTAGAAAACAAACAGGAATATGAAGAATAGTAATAAAATAAAACATAATAATAACAAACCAAATCAATCATAATATGACAAAATAAACAAAAAGAAAAGGGCCAAAGAAAAAGCATGAGAAACACATTTAAATACAGAGCCACATTCACACCTAGAGGAATCCCATATAAACAACACCTGGAAGCCTTATTGTATACACAAATGACCTGCGGGGTAAAACAAAACAAAACAAAACCCAAACAAACAACAATAAAAAAAGAAAAAAAGAAAGAAGAAATGTCACGACACAATAGTCCAAAGATGTCATTGAGACTGTTTTCTATTGGCAGTTACTTCTGTGCATGAAGCCAACCTTTAGGAGTAGTTCGCTTCCTGAGCGAGAATCTCTTGTAGAAAACTAATGTTTTAATTTGCAAGTTGTTATCAACTGGAATTAGGTTCTGTATTAGGGATAAGGACTTGGGTCTATTTCTATCTTCAGCTCTAGGATCTCATCTGGTATAGATTTGTGTTGACCCTGTGCATACCACCAAGGTCTCTGTGAATTTATATATGCATCATTCCTATTTTATTTAGAAGGTGTCTTAAGGCTTTATTGCTGTAAAGATACACCACGAACATAGCAATTCTTATGAAAGAAAAACATTAATTGGGACTGGCTTACAGTTCAGAGGTTTAGTCCATTATTGTCATGGCATGAAGTAAGGCGGCATGCAGGCAAATGCAGTGCTGGAGAAGGACCTGAGGTTCTATATCTTGATCCACAGGCAGCAGGAAGAGACTGAGATGTATTAGGCCTGGCTTGAACTTCT
The DNA here is from genome assembly GCF_007827085.1 of Peromyscus californicus insignis. Taxonomy (NCBI): domain Eukaryota; kingdom Metazoa; phylum Chordata; class Mammalia; order Rodentia; family Cricetidae; genus Peromyscus; species Peromyscus californicus. The sequence goes on from NW_026294413.1 coordinate 41,683,084, forward strand.
GAGACCTCAAACACTGCTCCCAGTGACATACTTCCTCCAAAAAGGCCACACCTACTCCAACAATGCCACACCTCCCAAAAGTTCCAGTCCCTATGTGCCTATGGGGCCATTTTCATTCAAACTACCACAGGAGGTATTGTTTCCTTGGTTCCCTCCATCACCTGAATCGCTTATGCTTTCTCTACTAACTCTTCTGTAGGGTTTCCTGGTCCCCAAGAGGAGGGATTTAATTGAGATAACCCTTTTTAGTTGAGCGTCCTAGGATCTCTCATTCTCTGTGTATTGTCTCTCCATGTATCTCTATTTGTTACCATCTACTGCAGGAGGATGATTCTCTGATAATGAATGGGCAAGATACTGATCTATGAGTATAGCAGAATGTCTTTAGAAGTCATTTTATTACTACATTCCTTTAGTAGAACAGTAGCATTTGATTTTCCCCTAGGTCACTAGGGTGTCTAGTCCCAGGTACTTGGTCACCCAAGCAATGTCAGATATGGGTTCCATCTCATGGAGTGAGCCTTAAGTCAAATCAGATATTGTTTGATTATTCCCACAAGCTATGTATCAACCATCATTACCCTACTATATCTTGCAGGAAGGACATCATTGTAAATCAAAGGATTTGTGGTTGGGTTGGTATTAATGTGTATGTGTGTGTGTGTTGGGGGGGTAGGGTGTGTGTGTGTGTGTGTGTGTGTGCGTGTGCGTGTGCGTGTGTGTGTGTGTGTGTGTGTGTGTGTGTGTGTGTGAAGAGAAAAGGAAGGAGAGTGAGTATCTGCAGATAGCCTACTATTTTCTTAACCTGAATGGTTCTTGGGTTCCCAGGGAATGCCTGCAGGTGTTGGGGGCTCAGACAAGGGGATACATGGGGAAAAAGTTTTTACAAGATCTGTGAGATTTGTGGGAGATGGGGGGTGAGATCAAGGGAGGCCAGAGCAGGTCCTCTGATGCAGAGATAGGAATGAGACAGGGGAGTTGGATTGGGAGGAGAGTAGGGAGAGTGAAGATCTGATAATTACCTACCTGCCTGCATGGCAGGTCCTGCTGGAGGGATCCCAGGGAATCAATTTCAGTCATTTTTTAAAGCTAATTTTGTTGACAAAGTTCTAAATTCTCCTGTTTATAGAAGCTTGAAATACTAACATAGACCTCTCTGTAATTCTGAGACTCACCATGTTCCTGAGTGAGAACATAAATATTTCCCTGCTTTATAATGAAAGATTATTATTTATAGAGTGCACAAACACATTTTCTTCTGACTTTATTTTTCTATAAGCTTCCTGAATTCAAAAAAATTCAACTTCTTTCATTTAGCACTTAACATAAAATGTACATTTGTTCCACTAATGAAAGTTTTCCTTGTATGAAAATAATTCTGCAACAAGAGCAGAAGTTTTCACATGTTGGTAAAGTTACTAAGATCAGAGGTAACACTAGCCTATTAAATTGTGAAATAATCTAAAAGGGAATACATATAAAACTGTTCTAAGCCCATAATTTCTAAAAGGCTTTATTGTGCTATATTTGATGTCTTTCAGAGGAAAAAGTGACATTCTCATGTTTTTAGGAATCTTGCAAGAAATGTATTAAGAGTTTGGTGGTGGTAGCCCATGCCTTTAATCCTAGCCCTTGGGAGGCAGAGGCAAGTGGATCTCTGTAAGTTCGAGTGAGATCCAGGAAAGGCTCCAAAGCTACACAGAAAAACCCAGTCTCAAAATAAAATAAAATAAAATTCACAGGTGTCCATGATGAGAAATCTACATTTCTCTTTCATTTTTTTCAAATTCATTTTTATGTGTATTTATAATTGTATAAAATGTATTTTGATCATCTTCATTTCCCTCCTTCAGCTCACCCTAGTTGCACCCCATTTTCCATTCTTATCCAAATTTGCATCCTTTTAAAAAATAATAATAATACCCAACAACTCTAATTTGGGCTGCTTTCCACTAGAGCGTGGTCGTCCAAGCACAGGACAACCCCTTATGAAAATGAAGACATCATGGGAATAGAGTTCTAGGGAAGTTCCCAGAAATTCACAAGTATGACCCCAACTTAGACTACTAGCAATAGAAGAGGGTGCCTGAACTGACCTACTCCAGTAATCAGATTGGTGAATACCCTAACTGTCTTCATAGATCGTTCATCCAGTAACTGATGGAAGCAAATGCAGAGATCCATGACCAGGCACCAGGCTGAGCTCCAGGGGTCAGCGATAAGAGAGAGGAGGGATTCTATGAGCAAGGGAGATTGAGATCATAGTGGGAACTTGTGAACTATGGACTAATTGCTGTGGAGCCTGATTGGACTGGACTAGGCCCTCTGTGTAGGTGAGACAGTTGTTTAGCTTGAACTGTATAGGGGGCTCCCTGGCAGTGGGATTGGGATCCATCCCTGGTGCATAAGCAGGCTTTTTGGAGCCCACTATCTATGGTGGGACACCTTGTGCAACCTTAGTGCAGGGGGAGGGGCTTGGACCCGCCTCAAGTGAATGTGCCAGATTCGGCTGACTCCCCATGAGAGGCCATGCCTTGGAGGAGGTGGGAATGGAAGTGGGATGGGGGAAAAGGCTAGGGGGAGGAGAAGGGAGGAGAGGGGGATTTGTGGTTGATATGTAAAATGAATAAAAAATTTCTTAATAATAAAAAAAGAAAGAAAAGAAAAGAAAACTGACTCTCTCCCAGCATCTGTCAATTGTTAATAGGTACTCAGCTTTAAGCGGGACTTGGTGCCTACTTACTTTGTCCATTCTGGAAATTGATCTGACTGGAACTTGCAAAGGGGTTGTCTATATTGTCTCAATTATTGAGAATTCATTTCTGAAACTGCCATGTTGTGTCCAGAAAACAGTTTCTTTATAGTCATCCACAACTTATTGACCTTATAATCTTTCTGTCCCATCATCCTCCAGGATTTCCAAGCGTTTAGAGAAAGGGATATGATGTACATAGCTTGTTTAGAGGTGAACATTCCTTAGCCCCTCAGTCTCTAAACTTTGATCAGTCTTTGTATTCTGTGTTAAACATTATCCAAAGCAAGAAGCAGCTTCACTCATGGTGTCTTAGATATGCACTTATAGACAAGTACTATTATAAGTCATTAGGAGTTGTTTTAACACGATGTCATTTAGCAGAATACTAGTAGTAGGTTCACCTCTTTGTCTATGTCCTGTCCAACTACAGATTCTTGGGGTGATAGTGGTGGTATGTAGGGTTCTTCTTGTGTAGCGGGCCTGAATTCAAACAGAAAGTTGTTTATTTCTATGATGTTTATGCTTTTGTTGCATAAGTGATTAAACATTGCCATTCCAGTTTTTAATTGTAGCTCTCAGAGTTCACAGCTGGGTAAGAACTATGATTACTTACCTTTTCTGGCAATATCCACACCATCACCGTCTTCCAGTATTTTGAAAGCAAGGCAGTAAGAATGAAGCTTTCTGGAGAAAATAAGTTGGATTTTTTTCATGTTCTATGACTCAAGCTTGTGAGGTCTTCAGTAATAGGTCCTTACCATTAAGTTCTAAAGGATATCCAAAAGAATAAGCAATAATATAAGGCAGGCTGTGATCAAAACTCTAAAGACCAAAACTCTAGAGGAATGAACCCATTATTATCATTGGACTTTTTATTTGAGAACCTGTGACATCTAGTAGACACTTCATTATCACATTACAGGGTAACTCCTTTTAAGCTATTTTTATATGTGTGTTTATACACATAAACACACACACATATCTTTTACAGTATTTTCTTTTCATATGGCTCCTTCAAAAGCACTTAACTTTAGTTATTTTATTGCATTCCCTTCTCTAGTCCACCCTGCCATGCTTTATCCTATTTTACCATTTCAATGATTTCTTTTCAGCCTTTCCTACAACTGTGGTCCAATAGCTGACTCTTGAAGTTCCCCCTCCCCTTCCCTTCCCAAAAAAGTGTTACTCATTCTCAGACTTCTACGAGCATTTAAATTAAAATACACATATAGGAAGAGTCAAATATCATGTGTACAAGTTAGAAAAATGGCAAATTTTCCTTTCTGGGTATAGATTATCTTATTCAGAATGTTTATTTCTAGCTTTGTCCATTTACCTGAACATTTCATTTTTCTTAACAGTTGAGTGACATTCTATCGTGTAAATGTACAATGTTTTTATTATCCATCCATCAGTTGTTATCTATGTTTAATTTCCTGGCTACTGTGAAAAGATCGTGAAATTAACATGACTGTAGTAGGACATAGAATTTTGAGGTATACGCCCAGAAGTACTGTGGTAGCATCATGTTGTATGTCACTTTAGATATCTGAGGAATATTCACGCTGATTTCCATGATGGTTGTATGAGTATACACTCTCTCCAGCAGTGTATAATTGTTGCATTTTCTACATCTTTGCAAACCATTGTCATTATTTTTATCATAACACTTTGAGTGGGATGAGATAAAATGTCAACTTATATTTAATTTGCATTTGCCTAGTGTCTAAGGATGCTGAACACCTTTAATAATGTTCCTCAGTCACTTACATTTTATATTTTATGAACACTCTGCTTAGTTATATGCTCCTTTTTATTAAGTTGTTTCCTTTCTTGATATTCACTTCTTTTGTGCTTCTTGTATATGCTAGCTACTAATCCTTTGTCAGATGCAGAGCTTGTAAAGACTGTCACCTTTCTGCAGGCTGCTACTTCACTCTAATGGTTGTTTCATTTGCTGTGTAAAAAGTAAAACTGTTGCATATGGTCCCATTTACTAATGTGAGGTTAAAACACCAGTGTGAATTTTAATACTGTGTCCTATTCAAAATTTCTTTCTTTGCCATGAGTTCAATCATATTTTTCTATTTTTCTGCTATCTCATTCAGGGTATCAACTGTCACTCTGAAGTTCTTGATATATCTGGAGATTTGTGTGTGTGTGTGTGTGTGTGTGTGTGTGTGTGTGTGTGTGTGTGTGTGTGTATGTGTAAGGCAAGGGTTGATTTAGGGGCTGTTTCATTTTTTTTTTCATGTACCCATCCATTTTGACCAACACCGTTTCTTGAAGAGTCTATACATCTTTAATGTGTTGGTGGACTCCATCAAAATCAGGTGGTTCTAGCACTGGGGGCTTGTTGGTAGGTGCTCAACTTTATTCCAGTGATCAATGAGTCTATCTTGTGGCAGTGCCTTGCTGTTTCATTACTATAACCATACAGTATGATTTGGAACCTGGAACAGTGATACTACAGCTGTTCTTTGATTGTTCAGAACTGTTTTGATTATACTGATACTTCATTTCTATAAAAAATAAGATTATTCCCTTCAATTTATGTGACATTTTTAACTGGGATTTTGGTGGAGATTGTGCTAAATCTGTAATTTGCTTTTGGTAAAATGAGTATTCTTACAATTTTAATCTAAGAAACCTACAAGGATGGAAAGTCTGCCAGTTTCCTTATATCTTTCTCTCTCTCTCTCTCTCTCTCTCTCTCTCTCTCTCTCTCTCTCTCTCTCTCTCTCTCTCTCTGTGTGTGTGTGTGTGTCTTAAAGTTTGCATTGGGTAAGTCCCTCATTTTCCCAGTGAAATGTATTCCATGACACATCTTATATATTTTGGTATATTATATTTTAATTTTAATTCAGTCATGTGAATTCAAAATTCTCTTTCTGTGTTTTTTCCTTGGCTATATTTCCATTCAGTAGTATGTTGTTTAGTTTCCATCTGTTTCTAGAGCTTTTTTAATATGTAGTATGTACAACTTTCAATATCAGCCTGAACTAGTCCAATTTAATATTTGAGAGGGTTCTCATTCTAGTCATTTTACTAATCAGAGAATTTAGTTATTTGTATTTCACAGACTATTGCTTGTTTTTTTACATACTTTACTTACTCAAATTTATGTAAAAATTTGACATTTTACTCCATTTAAATCTGTGTTCTGCATAAGGTAAATGGTATATTTATTTTAAAACAACTATTTTGGGAACTGTCAAGGGAAATCTTAACCTGTTAAGGAATATTTTATAAATACACAAAGTTGAGAATGAAATTTCTATCTAACCACTTATAGTACCAATGAATTTTTTTATGTTTTACACCGGTGATAGCAAAAGGTAAAAATATATAATTTGTAAAGTAAACTTTCACACAGACAGATATCATATCACATTTCTGGCTGGAAACATTTGATTGATCATGTGAATAGACTGTGTTCAAGTATTCAAGTTAAAGATTCAGGGAAAGAACATCAGGTTTCTTTGGCTATCTGTCACTAATTGTGTCACCAAAATAACCTTGCTATGCAATGTCAAAGCAGTTTCTTTCTTTCTGTCTTTTGTTTCCATTACTGAGGAATTCTAATTTGTCTAGACTGTGGCAAATGCTATTAGTGAAGTCATACAATTTTAAGAGTGGAAAGTAGCCTGCCATGTCTCATCTAACTCAGTCCCTGCTATGTGCACAGTGAGTGGCGCATATGTTTATCCATTATCAAGGTTTGCCAGAAATTTAAGATGAAGCTTTGTGATAAAGTAAGATGTAGATTTTTTTTTAATAATACTGCATGACTGCGTTTACATACTTGGCAGCAGCTGGAGAAAATATGTAATTATAATTCTCAGTAAAACAAATCATTTCAGAAAGTCAAATATCCATGTGATGAATAGCAATTCAGAACTGTTGATAAGACATAATGTCAGTCAACAAATTACATACTGTTTGAAACTATAGTAGATTTTGTCCTGTATGCTCACTCCAGGCCTCTCAACTTCAGGGCGCTGTGGCTCTTCTACCCATAGGGACTTCACAGCAATTCGGGGAGACCAGGAAATACTGTCTTTTGTGAAAAAAACTTGAAACTCTGTGTCCTCCATTGTGGCATCCACAATGCAGCACTTAATAGAATTGATGTCATCGCACACACTCCGAAGAGGACAGCTAGTTCTTAAAATCAGACTCATATGAACAGCTATCAGATTTCACAGACACAGTAAACAATACAAATCAACAAACAGAAATTACTCAGCTGCACTATTATGCCAAGTGTCTATGGATGTTTTTTGATAACTTATTAGCAAAAGACATGGAAAGGGAAAATTTAATGTTATCCAGAGAAAGCTTGAGCATATTAAATACTCAGTAACAGCTATCTACTTTAAATTCTCCACGTTTATGAAGAGAAGATGTTTAAATAATAAAACTAGTTCCATTGGGTCTCCTGGTACTTCTATCTAGATACAAATTAAACATGCAAAGAAACTGGTCTTTTATTTAATTGTGCCTACCATTGCAGTAATATAGAGTATAGTGATCAGTCAAACATATTTGCATTTTCAGTCATATTTTAAGGTCATTTTAATTTGTATATGTAAGTTGGTATTGTTCTCCAGCACTCAGTTTTTAAATGCATAGTTACTGAGGGAATTAATATGATTGTATTTCTATATCTGGGGGATTCATGCAGGTTGGAAACTATTAGTATCTTCATTATTTTTACATTTCTGTGATGGAATACTTCAAAGAATAACTCAGGTGGATAAAACGATATTGACTTGGTCTCAAGAGTTCAAAGGGATTTTCATTGCATCATTATAGGAACAGTATGGTGGTTTGAGAGGCTCCATCTTTTGCATCAAGTTTATGGGGCTCTAGTGAGTACTGAGGATGGTTTACATGGCAATAGACCAGAAGCATAAATAGACTGAAACCAGCTTATATCATAGCCTTCAATAGTCTGCTCCTAATGATTCACCCTTGCTAGGCATGAAGGCTGGTAGCCTTCAGCATAATGCTGCGCAATGAGATCAAATCCTGGGCCTGATGGAGAAATTAGGTATTTAAGCTCTAATCTCTAATTGCCTCATGAAGCCTACATTTTTAAAGCTAAAACATGTTTCTAGGTTTTGTGGCATGATAATTAATTATAAGTACTTTATTACACATTGTATATTTTGTCCATTTTTGTGATGTAATTTGTATAGACTTCAAAGTTTTTCTACCTAGATAATCTCAGTTTACTGAAAAAAAAAATGGATGAAACATAGTATTCATATTCTCTCTTTGTACAAAACCATTCTGAGTTCATTATTAAAAAAAGAATTGAGAAAGATTCCACAGTGTTTTGTCTTTACTCTTCCTGTTTTCATGCATACAAAACAAGACGCCTTTAGGGGAACCAGTGTCCACAGAGAATACAGAAAACTACCACTTGAATAAGAAGTGTGTAAAACATTTTAGAACCTTAGCATCCATTTCCTTAGAGACAATATTGTGTGCATCTAGAACATAATGGAGTAAATGTAAGTATTTGTAATTCTTCTATGCTTTAAGGTCACAGTGCCAGCCCCACCATTTTTGTCGGCCTGTTTTCCTGGCCCTTTGTGGTTGCTGTAATTTCTTAAGGTGGTGCACGTTTTCCCTGTAGATCTGTCACTATACTTTAAAAGAATTAATTCACTGTTCTCTCATGCCACTCTGCTGCCATAGTCCAAGGGACAACTCACATTTCCCTCTTCTTAACAAACGTTGCTGGTACAGAAGCTGACTTCCTATAAAGGGAGCATTTCCTTTGGCAATAGGTTCATGCTACCTGCTTGGTAGTTGTGCCCTCAGAATACCTCGACTGGTACTCCCCTTCAGTCCTTGTCTCACTTCACTGTAAACTGTTTGCAATGAAGGTGGACCTACACAACAAGTTCATCATTTCTAGATGTCAAGTTCTCTACTCTGATCACTCAGCAAAAACTGAAATCTCTGAAGTAGTGTCTCTCTGCGGGTAGTTTCTTCTTTTTTGAAAAAAAGATTATTATTAAGAAATTTTCTATTCATTTTACATACCAACCATAGATCCCCCACTCCTCCCTCTTTCTGCTCCCCAGACTTACCCCCAACCCCTCCATTCCCACCTAGTCAAGTCAAGGTCTCCCATGGGGAGTCAGCAGAGCCTGATACATTCAGTTGAGGCAGGTTCAAGCCCCTTCCCCCGGCATCAAGGCTGCACAAGGTGTCACACCTTAGGTACTGGGCTACAAAAAGCCTGCTCATGCACCAGGAATGGATTCTGATCACCCTGCCTGCGGGCTCCCCAAACAGTTCACACTGAACAACTGTCTCACGGATCCAGAGGGCCTAGTCCAGTCCCATAGGGGCTCCACAGCTATTGGTCCACAGTTCATGGGTTTCCACTAGTTTGGATGGCCATCTTTGAATGTTTTCCCATCATGATCTCGATATCCCTTGTTGATAGAATCCCCCCCTCCATCAATTGAATTCCTGGAGCCAGGACTGACACCCGGCTGAGGATCTCTATATCTGCTTTCATCAGTTACTGGATGAAGGCTCTATTGAATAAGGAGAAACCTGGTGCTAAAGAAGTTCCCACGAACCCAAAAGGATGACCCCACCTTAGACTACTATCAATAGTTGAGAGGAAGCCTGAACTGGTCTACTCAGGTAACCAGATTAGTGAATACCCTAACTGTCATCACAGAGTCTTTATCCAGTGACTGATGGATGCAAGTGGTTTCTTTATTGAGTTTCTTCCCTAGAGCAAATGTGTTTGCGTTATAGAGTCCCTACTAGCTATCTGCGCCAAAGTAAGCACACTTGAATAGACTCACGTAAATTTTTTTTTTCAAAATTAGATGTGATGAACCAAACACACACATACACACACACACACACACACACACACACACACACGCACACACATACACCAAACACACAATTACCAAAACTAATGCTACAACAAGGACAATATGAATAATGGTGAAATATATGCACATGAAAATAAAGGACTAAGTACAAATGAACTACATGAATGAAGACTCTTCATACAACAATTGAAATGAAAGTGTAAGTTGCGCATTTTTAAGCATGTATATGCTTTTAGAGCAATCACACAAGTGCTGTTTTTCACATAGTTTGTCCATTGCCTCTCCTAGATGGTAATAACAAAAGTTAAATGAAAGTTCAAACTGTGATTGGGAGTGACATTCGTCAAAGATAAAAAGGGTGAAGTATTACACATAGAAGAACAGGACTTCAGTTTACATTTGATGTATATGAAAGGAGGACTTCGGTTTACGATTGATGTATATGAAAGGAGAGACATATGCAAGGCCAGTTGTGCAGGAAGCAGTTCAAGCTGCAGTACAGCACCAAGGATTCCCACTGAGCCTTTTGAAAAGCCTAGTTGCAGAGATTCCCCTGTAGAAGATGCTTCCTTTGAGATGAGCAGCTACAACAGACCAACATATTTCAATCTTGGCTTTCAGTTGATCTGAATGAGCAAGACCTCAGCTCAAAACCTGAGAAAACCCTGAGATCTGGAAATACATCAACCGATAAAAGTAGCTTCCATGTCATTATTACACAGTAGTCTTTTCCATACCAACAATGATAGCTAATCTTCTAAACCTTTCCATTTGATGGGATATTTTAAGTGGAATCTTCTTAGAATATGATAGACTTTCCAAGCATTCATTTGTATGTTAATTTGCTTGCCATCATGGGGGAGGCATTTAGAAATGTATGCACATTTCTGCCTTAGTTTCTACTTCTACAGTATTATGTTCTTCTACAATAGACTTATGTGACCACAATTTCATTGAGATCCATTCTTTGTTCCCTTTCAATAAGACATTATAATTTTCAGTATGATCAAAATAGTATATTAAAAAAGCCCCAATGTCTTACATTTGTTATATTTATGAACACAGGTTTCACATGCTACCTCCTTATAAATGGATTGAATTGTTATCCATCAATAATCTGTCACACACAGAGGACAAGTTATTTGTCAGCTATAAAAGGACATAAGCCAACTGGTCGCAAGAAAGCCATCAGGGAGAGCCAAACACTTTGACCTTATAGGGAAGAAAAGGGTGGGGGTAATTATTAATTCAAGACAGAAACCTTCCTGAATCAGAGTATTCACATTAAACTTCCCTTCAAGACAGCACTAATATGGTTGACAGATACCATGCTCTAGCTAATCTAAGCTGACACTGACCTTGCTGACAGTATCTCTAAAATCCCTCCATACAAATTTTTTTCAAAGAATTATCCCAATGCAACGCACTCTCAGACAAAGCATCCATCAACACAGCCAGAGAAGTTACATTATCTTGCAGTGAACATTCACCATTTTTTTTCTTTCACTACTGAATAGAGGAAATTTTATATAGTCTTAGATTTTGAAATATGTTAAGTAGAGTTTGAGTTTTGTCTCACTAGAAAGACGTACAACGATGAAAGGAAGGTATTTAAGAACCCTGTTAGCTATCCATGATTGCAGAGAAGCTAAATAAGTTGTATGTACACATATGTAAATAAATCCTACTTAGTGCAGGGTTAGCCTAGGAAGAAGGATATGGAGAAAATTTTTGTTTCCTCATGAAAGAGAAAAGTGGAGCCTACTTTTTTATATCCATTGAAACATTTCTGATCTCTAAACATGGCTGCTCTTTGGGTTATCATATAAAATAGAACATCTGCTTGATTCACTAATTGTTTAAAATGTCTATAATATGTTCATTTTGATACTTCCTTTTAAAATGTGTGAGGAATATGTATGTTTAAATGCCATATGTTTGTGAATAGCCCTAAAGTTATAATTTCAGCTCATAATAAAGTGGTAGTTTTAGAGTCATATTTACTTGTAATTACTTTTTGAGCATCTAATACCTCAAATATAGGTAATTTTTCTCTCCTGGTGCACATTATAATTTAATGATGAGAATATTGGATATGTTTCTGTTTTGCTGTACTTTTATAATTTTCTGTGTTTTATCAATCAATTATATCTGTACTTCAACAGCTTCCTAAACAGAGGCATGTATTTCTATGTTTGTAGTATAATTATGGCTGGGTTATAACATACATGTTTTGAACATAGCCACACACTAGCTGTTGTTCTGAAAAAATTACATACTTGTGATTAATAGTTAACATTAAGTTAAAGAAAGTATCTCATATCATTTAGAGAAAGTTGCTCCCTAATTTCCCAGTAGAGAATTTATGTGTGTGTGATGGGTAAGGAGATTGCATTCTGCAAAAAGTACTGAGGAAAATGCTGAATTAAGCAGAGCACATTGGAAGTCAAAGCATTGATCTGCTCAAAGAAAGTAAAATTGAGATCTACACAACCTCACATATATCCACTTCTGGTGCAATCCTGGTACATCAATTAGAAATTCATAGTGAATATTTTCTGTCTTCAGTGAAAATGGCTACACACAGGGGATGTCTGGTGCTTAATCAATACTGTTTATGTTTTGTTTCATTTTGTCTTTCTGTCTCCACAAACATGCTTATCTTTAGACTCACTGCTAAAACTAATATAAGACACTTACTTTGAATATTTATTCAGCTCTAACTTTAGCATCAGGAGTCTGAATTCTTTTGGACCTGGTAGATATGAAACATTTTAGGTATTTTTTTTTCTTCAAGGTAAATTGTGTCAACCTGTCTGCATACTTTATAAACAAGAGAAAATATGTATTTTTCTATTATGAACATTTTCTAGCATTTGAATATAAATCTAAATATTTAAACCTTTGAATTTAGTTTTAATTATATATGACTTTTCTAAAATGATTCCTAAAAATTAACATTGCAACCAAGTCATTTGTCCTTTAACAGTTAGAGGAAGTTTTTCAATATTTTCTTTTCCCATTAACCAAGTTATTTTAAGTGTCCTGGTTATCTAGGATATCATTTAAAAAACTATAATTTATTTCCAGTGTCAATAATTACAAGTAATTACCAATCATGACACTTTTACTAATTATTCATTATTCTCCTTTCTGGGTTTGGAACTAATGTTCAGTAATTCTTTTGCTCAATTTTTTCATCTTCTGGTTTTTCTGGTCTGACACATCTTTTAACGACTTTACATTTTTTCATTTAATATTTTTATTACATTTACCATTATTGTTTATTTTATGGTCATATCAGATTTATAAGGTATTAATCTATGGATAATTTATTTTAAAAACATAGAGTCTAAAGTAAATATAACTCTAACATCTTTAATTTGATATATTTCTGTGTATACGTTCTCAAGGGATTCAGTGGATTTCATCCTCATTTTCTACAGCCTTTTACATCTTTATTATATGGTTTATATTTTTTTATAAATATTTCCTAAAAACATGCAAGCTATCTGGCCTTCTACATTATTCCCACCTTGGAGTATGCTTAGTTATTCAATACTACAGAGTATATTAAACCAGGGCTTTACTTTCTATCTCTAATTTTTCTTATATTTATTCATTTTGAGGTTGAAAAGCAGAGGATCTTTTTTATACCTTCATTGTTTTATTTCTGTTTTGAAGATTTCAGCATAAATTATTGACTTACCAACAAATTACATTGTTAATTAAAAATAAAAAGGAACAACAAAATTTATAATTTTAACTTTCCAGTAGAAGAGAGTTAAAGCTGTTTCCAGTAGAGTATTGTATTGTCCCAGTAATATTAATTTGGAAACTGTCCAGAGGTACAATTATTCAAGTTCCTTCTTTGAGTTACTTGTTTCCAGAATCCTGTCTACTCTATATTGTACATAGATTACCTGCAAAGACCATTATTGCCTCTTTTTCATGTGATTATGTAATGCATTCCATTCTCTCTGCTGTTACAACTAATCTATTCATGTTTTGTAGCAACAGATGTTATGCATCCACAGGTAGTCCTTGCTTACTTACACAGGCTCACCATGAATACTTCTTTGTTGGCATCTTGAAAGTATTGGATCAAAAAAATCTACATTGTAAAAATTCGTAGATACCATTGTTGGTAGAGTTTTCCTGCCTGACCCACAGTCAGGACAAATCTCTCTCACCTGCCAGTCCCACAGCCTTTCAAACCCAACCAAGTAAACACAGAGGCTTATTTTGCTTACAAACTGTATGGCCGTGGCAGGCTTCTTGCTAACTGTTCTTACAGCTTAAATTAACCCATTTCTATTAATCTATACCTTGCCACGTGGCTCGTGGCTTACCGGTATCTTCACATGCTGTTTCTCATCGTGGCAGCTGGCAGTGTCTCTCTGACTCAGCCTTCCACTTCCCAGCTTTATTCTCCTCCTTGCCCCGCCTACACTTCCTGCCTAGCCAACGGCCAATCAGTGTTTTATTTATTGACTAATTAGCAACACATTTGCCATACAGAACATCCCACAGCACTTCCCCCTTTTTTTTTTCAAAAAGGAAGGTTTTAACCTTAACAAAATAAAATTACATATAATTTGGGAATTTGGGCGTAGCTTCTCTTACTACTTCCTGCTGGAGGGGGCCGCTGTATCTTATGGGGAAACAAAGAAAATTTTAGGATTATGGAATAGTCCATGAGGCTGTATCGTCTGAGCCAGATGCCTTCAAACCGTTCTGGATGTTGGATCATCTGGGCCATGGTGTCATCGGAGACCTTTCAGGGGGTCTTGGCTGGTCAAACCTGATGTGTCTTAATCTGGAACAAATCCATAGCCTCTGGCTTTCTGTGGAAACAAAAGCAGAGTCTCCTTTCCAAAGTAACATATCCTTATATCCAATTTTTGAAGTCAAGGTACCTTTAAAATATACATTTTGGCATAACTCAACAGCTTTTACAATCAAATGTTTTTCTGCAGTTAAAAGTCCCAAAGACAACACAATGCAGATTCTCTGTGTAATATCCATTTTTACGTGGCTTATTTTTTATACTACCTTTACTGTCTCTTTAAAGACTTTATTTTTAAAACTATGTATTTGTTTCTATAACTCTATATATCATCTTTTTTGTCTCTTTCAAGCCTACGTATCTTTTACACACATTGCAAACTATTACATCTGAATCTGTCTTATTGTGAATCTCTTGCTTTAAACTGCAGCAGCTGTGGCTGCTGGCTCCGCCCACCTCAGCTTCCCAACATGGCAGTGGTTTACCGCCAGCTCTGGGAGCTATCGTGGGTCTATGCTTTTATCCAAGCAGCAAGTAGCCCAGAAACCCTTTTTTGTTTTGCACTAGCAAAGGCTAAATCCACCATGTAGCTTAATGTGCCACTTGCAGAGGCCTCATTCCCACCATACCGCAAGTCGAGCACGCATACTAGGAACCCACAAGTAGCTCAAACTGGCAGCTGCCGCTCATTTGAGAGAGACAATTAGGAACTGTTTTTAGCTCCGTTTTAGAATCTTTTCTCAGGTTTTAGGTGGAAACTCTTGCCACCACGTTGGACGCCATTTGTTGGTAGAGTTTTCCTGCCTGACCCACAGTCAGGACAAATCTCTCTCACCTGCCAGTCCCACAGCCTTTCAAACCCAACCAAGTAAACACAGAGGCTTATTTTGCTTACAAACTGTATGGCCGTGGCAGGCTTCTTGCTAACTGTTCTTACAGCTTAAATTAACCCATTTCTATTAATCTATACCTTGCCACGTGGCTCGTGGCTTACCGGTATCTTCACATGCTGTTTCTCATCGTGGCAGCTGGCAGTGTCTCTCTGACTCAGCCTTCCACTTCCCAGCTTTATTCTCCTCCTTGCCCCACCTACACTTCCTGCCTAGCCAACGGCCAATCAGTGTTTTATTTATTGACTAATTAGCAACACATTTGCCATACAGAACATCCCACAGCATACCATCTTTAGTATAAAAGTCTAATGATCAAGAAACCAAATTGATCATCAAATTATTTTATACCTATATCCTTATATTTGAATATTTAGAATATCATTTATACATTTACAGAAGATTTAAATATGGATGTTGATATAAAGTTTATACAAAATTAAGAAAACTATGTAAAAAAGGCAAGACCTCTTGTCCTCCCCTGCTCCCCCCCAGAACCTGACAGCATCTTACTAATTCTTTAACCCTAAGAATGCCTCCTCAGGTTACAAACAGTTTATGACTCCTCAGATTAATAATTGATTGCTTTATTCAGCACTTCAGTTCATAGTTGCCTTATTTTGCTATTTCATCTTACTCATCAGATTCTGATGTCAAAGATCTTGAAATATATATATATATATATATATATATATATATATATATATATATATATATATATATATATATATATAGTTCTGTTTATGTTTTCCAAAGGCCAGTACATAAACCACAAAATTCTAATAACTTTTAAGAGATTGGCACATTTACAAACCTGTGCTTTATGAGTTAGTTAGAAAAAAAAAAGAAAAAAAAACTACTTTTTTTGTCTCTAGTGTGCCTTCAAGTAGAGTAGGACACAAAACATGCTATATAAAAATGTCTGTATGCAACAGTAAAGCAAGAATTATTCTGTTATGTGTTTTATAGAATATTTATTCTCACCACAGTAAGCCAGGTAATGTGAGTGAGACAGATTCATGAAAGATCATCTATGAATAAAGAACAAAGCCTTATTGAGGGCATGTGCAGAATGTCTCAGAGAACATTCATTCAAAGAGGAATGAGAATATCAGGTGTTAGGATGTCTTTAAAAGGATGTGAATAATGTTTTTTAGAGAAGACTGAGAAATGACTGGATTTACCAAAGGAATGATTATTAAAGATATGACAAATATAGTCAGAAAAATGGTAGATAAAAAGCTAAAATGGACTGATTAAATCAGAGAATATAGAGAAAAACATGGGTACTTGTAATACAGTCAGCATTTCTTAAGAGTAAAGGAGAAAAATGGTAATAACTGATGAAAATTATGAAGTAAAAAATGTCCTAAATGACAATGTTAGTGTTTTGGTGAAGCTGATCTAAAATTATATAAAAAAAAAAAAGAGCCAACAAAAAAGACAGCACATGTAATGTTTGAGGAAAGTGATGTGATTCTGTTTTATTCTGCGTTTATCATTTCCTTAGACCTAGGTGGAGACTTCTCATATTTTAGTATTGGAATCTCGACTTTTCTTAAATTCTAAGCTTATTCATAAAGCTTTTCAGTATTTGAAAATCTGTGGCCAGATAAAATTATTGCGGTATATCCTTTCCTGGCACACTTTCTTTATTTAAGAAGGAATACAGAACTAGGTCTTAGAAACCTTCACAAAGCTCTCTCAACATCTATTTATATTCTCTATACTCCAGGCAAGATAGGACAGTTACACCTGTGGATTTACAAATGCGCAAGGCCTGAACGAGATGAAGGCAGGCAGGATTCCAGCATAGAGAGGGAGGAGGAAAACACACATCCTCATCCTAGCTGAAGGACTCAACTGCAGGGAAAGTCAGTTTTCATTTAGGGTGTGGCCCCTGGCAGGTATATGCCACAGTACTCCTTTAAAAATGCCTTCTTGCCAAGCCTCTGCTGGAATGATTGGAAGAGAATATTTTTCCAAAACATATAATATGTGTAGAGGTCAAGATTCTTAGCAGAACTGCAAATCTAAGGAATTTATTGAGTCTTGGCTGATCTCATGGCTCCTGTTTTTCCAATCTCAGAGTTTTCATTTGTTGTCTTCTCATCAGCTCCTCTCCTCTGCCAATGTTCCTCCTCCCCTCTCTTTCTTTCTCTCCATACAAATAAAATTTATTCATATCTATCTATCTATCTATCTATCTATCTATCTATCTATCTATCTATCATAGCAGTCTATCTACGAGCTGTCTATCTTTCTATCTATCATCCATACATCCATCTAGTTAGCTATATGTCTATCTATTTCTCCTAGTTCCTGTCTTTTTTACTCTCTTCTATATAAATTATTTTGTCCTAGGAATGTAGTACAATGTTTTGAAAGATTCTCTGTCTCTCTTTCTCAGTTATGATTCTAGTTTTCTCCCATTTTACTCTCTCAACCCCAAAAGATCAATCAGTGGGTGGGAATGAGAACTTTGCACAGAATCTGACGTCTTCCTTAATGTTTCTTTTTCTATTTTTTTCTCAGATTTCAGCAGCTTAAAATCATATTTCTCTCTATCATTCAAGTTTTAAGGTAGTTGTTCTCTAAAAGTTCCTGTGGGCAAGCAGGCTGATACATACCAGTTTCTCTTAAATACATACCCATTTAATGTCATCAATCACAAGTCACTATTCTATAATGCTTTTTAGTCCAGGTGAGTATTAATTGGTTTTACATTTTTCTAGGTTCTTGGTATATTTCTGTTATCTTTATTTTCATCAAAATTACTGTAACTTGCTGTAAAGTATCATCTTTGTCACTGACCTCTAAGTGCTCATGATAGCTCCATGAAAGTCTGTCTTCTCTACTATATTTTCTTTGTTAAGCACAAAGCTCCCAAATAATAGATTTATTTGTTACTAGTCTTGTTATTTCATGACAAGGTTGATAGTTTCTTATTCACAAATATCTATATTTTAAATGCAACCTACCTATTAATCCTCAAAAGTTTCTGATATGATTTGCCACCCAAGCCTTGCAGTCTCTATTGGAATTTTTAGCAAAACAATAATTTTAGATTCTACTGTACTCTAAATCATTTGCTTCTCTCTAGGCCCAAGGCACAAAGTAGTTACAAGAACAGTCAAGTTTTGGCATGATATTATTTCATTCTTTTTCTCTTCTTGAGTTTGGTTCTATGGGAAAGTTATAATTTCTATAATTGGAGTATAAACTCATTATCTTTCTAAGCTTAGATGTGACTTTTGGGAATATACCATTTGTTTTTGTTGATAGTTAAGTCTGTTATTCTAAATAGTCTGTCAAAATCACCAGCCACTTTCTCTACATATAGAAATCATATCCTTGGTTCTATGTGACCTGTTTCTTTTATAGGTGTACTCAGAATCTGATTTTTCCTTCTGTATTCTTTCTCATTTGTGGCTTTTGTCTAATGTACCTATCTCACTGACTGATTCTTTTCCCAGGAGCTGGAGCTCCTTGAGAAAGCAGCATTTTTTTGTTTCAATCATAGTGTCTTTCCCTGTGTTTATTAAAATGTTGACTATGTCATTTATTTATAATGACTCTATGTTCTTCTATTATAACCTGGATATATCAGAGCTATTGGTTAGAAATATAGGAAGTCAAATTCTATATAGTGAATAAAGACAGTAGAAGAAGCAAATTTATTTTCAATAACCTCTACAGTTCATATTTTAAAGTATTGTCAGAGTTTAGAAAAAATGACCTAAAACTGAATAAATTGCATTTGAATGAATGAGATATCCTAATTCCAATAATTCGTTTGAAACTTATTGTATATAATATTATGTTCAGGAACAATCATTCATTTAAGAACTATTACTTTTGAAGAATCACTTTGTAGTAGCTGCTAATAAAATGATGACACTATGACATTTTTCTCTCAGAAAATTAGTGAAGCAAGAAAATCATTTAGTAAGAAGAAATAATGACATACAGAACTCTAAACAGTGAAAATCAAATAAGATATTTCTGTCAAAGTTGCCATCATCAAAACCAGAAACAATATTTTGGATTTTAAACATAACTGCCAAGCAACTTGACTTTCTGATGTCTAGGCTGTGGCATGTACCAAATGTGTGTGTGTGTGTGTGTGTGTGTGTGTGTGTGTGTGTGTGTGTGTGTGTGTGTTTATTCTTTTTCATGATTAATAGATTAGTAGATTTGCTCACTGGATTCTTATGGTTGCATTGCTTGCAGATATACTTCAAAATTAGAAAGGCAACAAAAATCAGAAACCCAATATTTAGGAATCAAAATCTGAAAAATAATTAAAAAACACTGTAACTGGAAGCATTTAGAAACTCCAAAAGTGCCATCATCATTTCTCCAATGAAACAAAGCTAATTTCTTATTGTTCCCAAAATTATTCCAAATAGTGTTTTCCAAGCAATACTTCCTGAATATCTCTAGATTAAAATCTGTGGAAAATGCCATAATGTATAAAAAGAAGGAAGTACATGAACAACTGTAATGTTTGCACCAAGAAAATATTTCTAGTACAAAGAATATAGGATATTACTTCACATTTCAAAAAGTATCTGCATTCACTTCACTTAAAAATACTTGGTTTAAACTTGTACTTCAAGCTGAGGTTTAAAAGTATAAGTTTCTCAAAAACGAATGATTTTAGCAGAATTATCTCCTCAGTTAATTCCTATTTTATTTAGAAACACTATTTTGGTCTCCAGGCTTAAGATATGAATTGTATTTTGTATTTTAATAAACCTTGTTTTTATAAAGATAAGCATTGGTTACTATTAAAACCTTTCATGTACATTGCAAAATATCACATTTTTCCCTCTACCTTTTTTTCTTTTTAAACAGAATGTTAATGTGTACAGACCAGGCTGGCATGGAACTTACATTAAGGCACTTGAGGCTGGCCTCCAGTAATTTTCACAGTTTTCCTACCCTAATTTCCTGAATGCTAAGATTACAGGCACTGAGCCGGGCGGTGGTGGCACATGCCTTTAATCCCAGCACTTGGGAGGCAGAGCCAAGCGGAACTCTGAGTTCAAGGCCAGCCTGGGCTACCAAGTGAGTTCTAGGAAAGGTGCAAAGCTCCACAGAGAAACCCTGTCTCGAAGAAAAAAAAAAAAAAAAAAGATTACAGGCACTGAATTTTTACATTATTTCACTTTGCAGACACTGTTCTAAAGCTGACTGCTCCAGAGAAGAGATCAAAGTTCATACACATACTTAACCAACAAACTCTTCAGCTCAAACATGTCCTGAGTACCATGTCTTGCAAGTAGTGGACCAAGGATATTTTGTAGAAGTCAATTCTCTTCTTTTACCCTTCGATCTTGGGGATGGAAATTTGGTAGTAAGGCTAGATGAAAATATTTTTTAAATGCTGAGCCATCTCAGCAACCTTGGGGTCAGATAATTAAAAGCAAACTTTACAAAGATCCATAGTTCAAGGTAATATTACTTTTTAAACATTTTGCTTTACAAATTGATTATTCAGTAAGAGAAAGCTTAAAAGCACTAAAACTATTTTAAGAATAGCATGATACTTAAAACTTTTACTATTTTTTGTTAGTTATCAACTTCAATTGATAATAAAATATATTTTGGGACAAAGAAATTCAATAATTAAGGAAAATTTTATTAAAATATGTGTTTTAATAAAAAATAATTATGGATACAACTCCAAGTTGTAAATGCCCCACTTTCTAAATTTTGACAAAGTATAGTTATGATATTTTCCCCATCTTTAATAATAATAAATAATTTCTGTACAGGTAACTGTTATTCCTTATGAATACGTGAATTTTATCCATCAAATATGTACTGCATGTTTATATATAAAATATGGCATGGGTTACAGAGACAGTATATAAAAGCCTATATTTCTTTTTTTTTTTTTTTTTTGGTTTTTCAAGACAGGGTTTCTCTGTGTAGCTTTGAGCCTTTCCTGGAACTCACTTGGTAGCCCAGGCTGGCCTCGAACTCACAGAGACCTGCCTGGCTCTGCCTCCTGAGTTCTGGGATTAAAGGCGTGCGCCACCACCACCCGGCAAGCCTGTATTTCTTGAAACAGATTACAGAATTAATAAAAATATGAAACAAATCAACTAACTCTTGCGAGAGTTAAACAAAAATGTTTTGATTATCAGAAGAAAATGAAAATTTTCACAGAGTGAAGGAAATTAGAGGAATTTTCACATGTCTGAAATTTGAGTTAACCTTTGAGTGATGAGTGGCTTAAAAAATACAGCAGAGGGCAATGGGACCTCTTGAAACTGAGAAGCTTTTGTAGAACAAAGGATACGGTCAACAAGGCAAAGTGACAGCCTACAGAATGGGAAAAGATCTTCACCAACCCCACATCTGACAGAGGACTGATATCCAGAATATATAAGGAACTCAAGAAATTAGACATCAAAATGCCCAACAGTCCAATTAAGAAATGGGCTATAGAACTAAACAGAGAATTCTCAACAGAGGAAACTCAAATGGCCAAAAGACATTTAAGGAATTGCTCAACATCCCTAATCATCAGGGAAATGCAAATCAAAATAACTCTGAGATACCACCTTACGCCTGTCAGAATGGCTAAGATCAAAAACACTGAAGAAACCTTATGCTGGAGAGGATGTGGAGCTAGGGGAACTCTCCTCCACTGCTGGTGGGAATGCAAGCTTGTACAACCACTTTGGAAATCAATATGGCGCTTTCTTAGAAAATAGGGAATCAATCTCCCCCAAGATCCAGCTATACCACTCTTGGGCATATACCCAAGAAATGCTCAACCACACCATAAGAGCACTTGTTCAGCTATGTTCATATCAGCATTGTTTGTAATAGCCAGAACATGGAAACAACCCAGATGCCCTTCAACTGAAGAATGGATAAACAAAATGTGGTACATATACACAATGGAATACTACTCAGCAGAGAAAAACAATGGCATCATGAGGTTTGCAGACAAATGGATGGATCTAGAAAAAATCATCCTGAGTGAGGTAACCCAGACTCAGAAAGACAAACATGGTATGTACTCACTCATAGCAGGATACTAGACATGAAACAAGGATGACTTGTCTGCTACTCATATCACCAGGGAGGCTTCCTGGAAAACAGGACCCCAAGAAAGACACAGGGATCACCCAATGACAGAGAAATGGAATGAGATTTACATGAACAGCCTGGTCATGAGTGGGGGTAATGAAAGGCGAGGGTTGAGGGAAAGAGAGCTTGGGGGAGCGGGAGATCCCAGCTGGATCAACAACAGAGAGGGAGAACAAGGAATAGGAGACCATGGTAAATGAAGACCACATGAGAATAGGAAGAAGCAAAGTGCTAGAGAGGCCCACAGAAATCCACAAAGATACCCACACAACAGACTGCTGGCAATGGTCAAGAGACAGCCCGAACTGACCTACTCTGGTGATGGGATGGCCAAGCACCCTAATTGTCATGCTAGAAACCCCATCCAACTACTGAGGGATCTGGATGCAGAGATCCATGACTAGGCCCCGGGTGGATCTCTGGGAGTCCAATTAGCGAGAATGAGGAGGGTTTATATGAGCGAGAATTGTTGAGACCAAGGTTGAATAAAGCACAGGGACAAATAGCCAAATGAATGGAAACACATGAACTATGAACCAATGGCTGAGGGGTCCCCACTGGATCAGGCCCTCCGAATGGGTGAGACAGTTGATTGGCTTGATCTGTTTGGGAGGCATCCAGGCAGTGGGACCAGATCTTGTGCTCATTGCATGAGTTGGCTGTTTGAAACCTGGGGCCTATGCAGGATTGTTTGGCTCGGCCTGGGAGGAGGGGACTAGACCTACCTGGACTGAGTCTACCAGGTTGACCTCAGTCTGTGGGGAAGGCTTTGCCCTGGAGGAGATGGGAATGGGGGGGGGGTTGGGGGGAAGATGAGGGGGACGGGAGGGGGGAGAACAAGGGAATCTGTGGCTGATATGTAGAACTGAATTGTATTGCAAAATAAATTTTAAAAAAATACAGCAGAATAGTTGAGCACAAAAAAAAAATGACAGGAGTGAAAAGAGTGAGTATTTCGGATGAGAAAGATATGAGACAGCTAGAAATGACACAATATATTGACAATAATTTTTTTTCCAATGGGATTTTTGAGATCATTCTAAAGATATTACCTAAAGGACGCTCTAATGAGGAGTCCCCAAATAGTGTGAGCAGAAAGTTGCTCATTTGGAAAGATAGATGTGTAGACCTAAGAAGACCTTGCCATAATAAAAAGGGGTTGCAGGAAAAATATCATAAAGATTATGAGCAGGATGCTTTTCTGTATCCATTTGCTTGACTGACTTTTAAGACATCTTATTTTCATTTCTATGGCATAGTCATATTTGTACTTTAGAAGATTACACAAACATGTAAATGGGTACACATACACACACCCACAAGAGGAAGGAAATTATTCGATTACCTTCAATGCATTTCATAGTATTCATATTAGATTTTCTAATCTGACAGGATACCTGGAAATTTTTAGTAGTTTTATAAATGTCTACTTGGATTATAAATTTTTTTAAATTCTCAATAGCATCTGCTTTACTGCTTTTTTGTGGAATATCTTCTTATCATTACTTGGGTGAAATAAAGATGTAAATTAGGAAGAGAAGTATTTAGTTCAGCAGCAGCTGCATTTCTTCACATTGTTCACAGATGGGATGCAAATAGCAATGGGACAGCTGATTTGCAGTGTGGTGAGGATGTCAGATACATTTTCAATCCTCACTGTTTTCTTAAATTGGTATTAAGACAACTTTTAAATATTCATTGCTGAAAGAAATTGCCCTCATTGTCAAAAGCCCAGATTTAATGATCTATTAATTTATTATTATATTATTTCAAAATCTGTTAATTTGAATTGATATGTTAATATCAATGCTATTTATTTTGAAGGACCTAAGTTTTATTTATTTCATTGTAATGACCAAGAAACTTTGAGTTTAATATCTCACCAAACTATCTTAATTACTTCAACTTGGGCCAGTAATAAAGTTGAAGGTCCTCACTTGTTTTTCATGTGAATAAAGATATCTCTTCAGAATACCAAACATGGTTAAATTCTTGTCAAACACCCATATAATTTCTGTGAACCCAGTTTCACCTGGAATACTAAGAATTTCAGAAGAGTTAAAAGGAGCATAGCCAGGAATCAATCATAGTTGTCTTATTGTTCCAGTAACAGTACACTTTAACCCAGTTGCACTGTTCCAAATTCTACTTGGTTTAGCCTTTTCTTGAGAGAATGGGTCAGTTCCATATAATAATGAGTTCTTCCTAGTATCTAGCATTTCATGATTTATTCCTTGCTTCTAATATTTATTTAATTACAGTGCAAATTTACACACACACACACACACACACACACACACACACACACACACACACAAAATGTCCCATTATGATAAATGCTACACACTTTATTAGAATCAGGGAAGCTATGTAGTAGCTCCTAATCCTCCCCCAAACCTTTGGCAACTGCGACCTAAACATGCAGCTCATCCAAACCACTACACAGAGACATCTCATAGCAAATTCCCTGATCCCCTGTTTCTTGCACTCTTTCTACTCCTTCTGCAATGATCCTTAAGCCTTGGGTGCTGAAATTAGTTTGTAGATGTACCAGTTGAGACTAGACTCAGCTACTCTGCACTTTCATTGGATGTGGTTTTCTGGAGTGTTTAGCTTGCTTCAAAGAGGATTTTTCAAGAAAAAATTTCACTTTTCATTGATTCTTTTTTGGATTTCACATCATGGATCCCGATCCCATTAATCTCCCTGTCCCTTTACACCTGCCTTCTGCCCCTACAACCTGCCCCCACATACAAAACAAAATAAAATTTAAAAGAAAAAAATTTCGTTTTGGAAACTTCAGTGTGACCCAATGAGTCACGCAGTGTACCCTTTAGTCCACACATCTTTACTTGCAAGTGTTCACTGCAATGAGTCATTTGTCTGGTTCAAGGTCCCTGGCTTCTGTTGAGCTCTCACTAGTACTCTGGACATCCTGCTGTTACCCTGTGTCATGGAGATCCTGCAGCTTTGATTCTGTAACACTGGCCTTTTCACATGCTTTAGCAGATCATAGATTGGGTGGATGTTGATGTGGGCCAAATCATAACCCTGGTTCTGGGCCTGGGTGGTTGCTGGGTTGGCCAACCCACCAGCTTTCCCTCATCCTCATCACCATGGATAGCTTTCTAGCATCATCTGTGCTATCTCACCCAATGTAGCAAGCAGAAAGAGATAGGGCCAATTCATCTACTCTCATGCCCTCAGGGTCAACTCACCTAACCTATACTACCAGTATTAGCTCTACTGTGTTGCCAAGGCAAGATACAGTGCTGCAGCTGGTGAGGGGCAGGGCCATTTCTCCCACTCTTGTGCATCCAAGAGGCCAGCTCTCCACACTGGTGTAGGTGGTGAGGGGCAAGGGGGAGGGCATCTTTCCCTCTCCCCTGCCACCATTTGGTAGACAAGGGGGAAGCCAGGTCAGATCTCCCTTTTTCCCACCCTCAGGTCTGGTCCACCAGTGCCCCTGCCAACAGGGTCAGCTCTATTATGCTATCCAGGTGAGGTGGTGGTCCTGCTCTCCAAAGTGCTGCAGTTGGTGAGGGGCAGAGCCAGCTCTCCTGCTCTCATGAACTCAGGCTCAGCTCTCCCACCCATCACAGGCACCAATGGGCCATGGTGGAACTTCTCTTTCTCACTCATGCTACCATATGGCAGATGATGGGTGGGGCCAGATTTCCAATGTTCATGTTCTGGGAGCCAACTTACCTACACCACTGTCAACAGGTTCAGCTTTACTGTGTTGCCCAGGTGAGGAGCAGGGTCCATTCTCCTGAGTTCTACAGCTGGTAAGAGGCAGGATAAGCTCTCTTACCAGCTTCAGGTAGCAAGAGGAGGGGTGAGGAGGAATTCTTTTCCTCACTCTCACCTCCACATGGAAATTTTGAATTTCTATCTTCTCCCCTGTGTCTTCTGATACTACTGGGCATTTCTCTGTATTTATTGTACAGCATAAAAAAACAAGCATGTAGCTATTCTACAGAAATCTTTAGTAGAGTGTTACAGAGTAATAATTTGGTAGCATTGCTATTCCAAACTAATTCAGAAGCACTCAGAAAAGCAAACTGAATACAAACAACTTTATCAAGCTGTATGGGCAGGTTGCCTTAAAAATTTTAAATGAGTATTTCTTCTATAAGATTGCTTGCAACCTTTTGGCTGCTTTCAGCAAATGATTATGACAACACACACATGCATGTCTCTGGGGCAGAAACTTGATAGAGTACATAACTTGTGACTAAAGCTATGTATCAGCTTAAGTTGTAGAATGTGATTAAATGGGAGATCTAAGGCAAGTAAGGTTGGTTGTTATATTGTTCCCTCAGGGGAGAGTTAAACAGACTGTTTACATAGAAGGGTAGTAGTTCAGTCTTAAGTGATTTCAATATGAATTATTAATATGGCTGTTTGGTCTATCAGTTTCATTCTCTTTGAGCACAAGAGATATTTTCACACACTTTTACCAATACATCCATATAAGGTTTGGTTGGTCTTGCACATATTGGAAAGGTTTAAGTAGATTGGAAAATGGAGGTTTCCACTTTAACAGAAGAAACACAGAGTGCAGGATAGATACAGAGGTGATGGATGGAATTAGTAGAAGTTTGATATTGAAGAAGGAAAGAAATTTATTATTTAAGAATAAATACAGCACAGGGGTGGTGGCACACGCCTTTAATCTCAGAACTTGGGAGGCAGAGGCAGAGAGGCAGGTGGATCTCTGTGAGTCTGAGGCAAGCCTGGGCTACAGAGGGAGTTCCAGGACAGACACAAAGCTACACAGAGAAACCCTGTCTGGAAAAAACAACAACAAAACAATAACAACAAAAAAAAAACCCGAAAAAAAAGAATAAATATAGAATACAAATTGCATGGCTTAAAAAGGCATAAAACAGACTTCTGGGTAAACAGTGAGGATGACAGGAAAAGATTACATAATTCAAATGTAATCTCCAAGTGCTCTATTTACATCATAGTCCAATGTCACATATAGGAAATGCAATAGGCTTGCAATGTTAGTACTTGAATGCCTCAAAATTGTGAGATTGGTCCAAATTGCTTTAATTATGGGGGATTCTATATACCAAATATTACTATAGTGATGAGTCATAACTAAGTGAGTCTACAGAAATATATTTTTCTTTATGTATGTGTATGTGTGGCATGCATGCATGCATATCTGAATGTGTATGACTGTACATGTTTGTATATAGAATCCTGATGCTGACTTTGGGAGCCTTTCTTCACCTTTTTTTTTAACCTTATTAACTGAAGCAAGATCCCTCAAATCAATCTAGATCTCACTGATGGGCTTGTCTGCTAAGTCAACTTGCCCAAGTGATCTCTAGTCTCCACCTTCAGAATGATGAAAGTACAGTCAGTCCACCATGTCCAAATGGCAATTCAGTGGATTCCGAGCATGTGAGCTACAATCTTCCTATTTGCTCAGCAAACCATTTTAACCACAAAGCTATTTCTCTAACTAATAATTCAATATATTAATTTCAGCACATGTTGAAATAATAAAGATTATAAATCCATCCAAGGAATTAATTATTATAAGGTAAGCCTTTGTACCTCAAATAATTTGAATCCTTGATTTTCAATGGTCTTCAGTATGTTGTTCAAGGCTGATAAACAGTAGAATTGTACAAAAGGCTGGCTGTCTCTAATGGGCATTTTCAAAGTCAAGAGACATGAATATTTGTTTTTTGGACTCATGTCAAGGAAAAAAATGTGGCACTTCACATAGCTGTCTATTTTAAAATCTCTATATAAAAAGACAGAAATAACTATCATTATTTTTGGTGCATTCACAAATACCATTAGGTCACCTGCAAATTATGAGGTGACAGATAAAGAAATAAGAGCAACACATATCTTATCAACCTGTATTTTTAATTAGCTTTTGAACCACATAGAAGAGCATGAAGCATAAAAATATATTAATTTTATATATTAATTATAAATAAAAAACAACTCACAGCTAATTGAGCACTAGAAGAAGAACTTTTTGATCTCCTAAAAACAAAACAATCAACAACAACAAGAAAAAAAGAAAACAACAACAAGAAAAGCATTAATTTATTTCAGCATCTTAGGTAAGCTAAATCTGCATTTGGCGTGCCTATTTCAACCTATTGGATTTTTATTTTCCTGGGTACTACTCAAAACTAGAAGATTTTTCAGGTTGATTGTAAATTAGTTTGCTGTTTACCAATGTTTAAAGAGGTTTCCTAAGTGAAGGCTTTGATGTTATAGAAGGAACTCATGCTAGTGTATATAATTCACCTCAGGAGGAAACCTAAACATGCCTGAGACCTTTGTACTTTAGAAGTTTTACTGATATCTAGGGACCTCTGCCTGTTGAAATATTTATTTCCAGCTTCCTTGCACATAAATGTCATAATAACGTTTCCCCAGCCTCCATAGCATGATGTCTTATGCAAGGGAAAGTGAAACAAGGTCTCTGTGACCTGATTTATGACAGACATTGAGAACTGATGTACTCGTGAAGTAAAGGACAATTTTAGTTACTTTTCTATTGGTATTGTAAAGCATGATGGCCAAAGGAACTTATAGAAGGGAGGGTTTATTTGTGCTTATGATTGCAGACCTTTAGGATAAGGGTTCCTAACTGTCATGGTGGAGAAGCATGGCAGCTGGCAGGCATGGGGGCTGAAAGAGCAAACTGAGAGCTAAGATCTTGAACAGCAAGTGGAAAACAGAGAGAGCAACGTGAGTGTGGCACTAGGCTTTGAAACTACAAAATCCCTCGCCTAGTGAGTTACTTTCTCCAGAAATACCATACCTCCTAAAAACCTGAAATAGTGCCACCAAAGTGGGGAGAAAGGGTCCAAATGTCAGCCTATGGATGATATTCTCATTAAAACCATCATAGATAGTGAAGGTATGTTGATGATGTGTTAGCTGACAGCAAGTTGTTTCTTGTAGATTATTAATAAATGCATTGAAAATAGTGAGTTCCATAGCAACATTCCGGGATGTACTAATTCGCTCAAGCCATGGCACCCATATAGAATTATAATTGCAATTTGCTTTACGATTTTCTTTGACCCATCACATTTCCATAGAAGCTGAGTAGGCTAGTTGAACAGAGATGTCTGGGGCCCACCTTTCATCTTCCAGCCAACCGAATGGAAACACATGAGCTATGAACCAATGGCTGAGGGGCCCCCAACTGGATCAGGCCCTCTGAATAGGTGAGACAGTTGATTGGCTTGATCTGTTTGGGAAGCATCCAGGCAGTGGGACCGGGTCCTGTGCTCAGTGAATGAGTTGGCTGTTTGAAACCTGGGGCCTATGCAGGATCGCTTGGTTCGGCCTGGGAGGAGGGGACTGGTCCTACCTGGACTGAGTCTACCAGGTTGATCTTAATCCTAGGGGGAGTCTTTGTCCTGGAGGAGATGGAAATGGAGGGTGGGCTGTGGGGATGGGGAGGGAAGCAGGATGGGGGAGAACAAGGGAATCAGTGGCTGATATGTACAATTAAATTATATTGTAAAATAAAATAAAACTTAAAAAGAAAGAAATTTTCTACTCATTCTTCATGTTATCCACAGAACCCCCCTCCTCACTCCTCCCACCCCCAGCCCTCTTTCCCAAGCCGGCCCTCATCCCCACATCCTCCAAATCGAGGTCTCCCATGGGAAGTCAGCAGACCCCAGCACACTGAGCCTAGGCATGTCCAAGCCCCTTCCCACTGCACCAAGGCTGTGCATGGTGTCACACCACAGGCACCCGATTCCCACAAGCCTGCCCATGCACCAGGGATAGATCCCAATGCCCCTGCCTGGGTGCCCCCCAAAACAGTTCAAGCCAAACAACCATCTTCCATGTCCAGAGGGCCTGGTCCAGTCCCATGGGGGCTCCACAGCCACCAGTCCACAGTTCATGGGTTTCCACTAGTGTGACCGGTCATCTCTGCATGTCCTCCCATCATGATCCCAATGTCCCTCACCTACATTACCTCTCCTCTCTCTCATCAATTGGATTCCCAGAACTCAGCCTGGTGCCTGGCCATGGATCTCTGTATCTGTCTCCATCTGTCACTGGACAAAGCCTCTATGATGACAGCTAGGTTATTTGCTAGGCTGGTCACCAGAGTAGACCAGTCCAGGCACCCTCTGGACCACTGCCAGCAGACCAAGGTGGGGGTCAACCTTGTGGATTCCTTCAGCATTATTTGTAATAGCAAGAACCTGGAAACAACCTAGATGCCCCTCAACTGAAGAATGGATAAAGAAAATATGGCACATATATACAATGGAGTACTACTCAGCTGTAAAAAACAATGATTTCATGAAATTTGCAGCAAATGGATGGATCTAGAAAATATCGGGCTGGAGAGATGGCTCAGCGATTAAGAGCACTGACTGCTCTTCCAGAGGTCCTGAGTTCAATTCCCAGCAACCACATGGTGGCTCACAACCATCTGTAATGAGATCTGGTGGTGCTCTCTTCTGGCCTGCAGTCATATATGCTGTATACATAATAAATAAATAAATCTTTAAAAAAAAAAAAAAGAACAAATCAAATAAAATTCCCGGGACTTTTTTAAAAAAAAAAAAAAAGGCCGGGCGGTGGTGGCACACGCCTTTAATCCCAGCACTCGGGAGGCAGAGCCAGGTGGATCTCTGTGAGTTCGAGGCCAGCCTGGTCTCCAAAGCGAGTTCCAGGAAAGGCGCAAAGCTACACAGAGAAACCCTGTCTCGAAAAACCAAAAAAAAAAAAAAAAAAAATAGAAAATATCATTTTGAGTGAGGTAACCCAGACTCAGAAGGACAAACATGGTATGTACTCACTCATAAGTGGATATTAAATGGAAGGGAAGGGGTGGCCAGACTGCAACTCACAACTCCAGAGAGGCTTGCTAACAGGAAAAGACCCTCAGAGGGACACATGGATGACCCTATGAAGGAGAAGTGGATGAGATCTACATGAGAGGACTGGGTGTATGGGGGGATGGCAGAGGGCAAGGAGTGGGGGATAAGAAAATAGGGAACATAGTGTCATATATTACTTTCCCTCCACTTGCAACTGTGTACAAGCCTAGACTTCCCCTCTTCTAATCCCTAGACCAAGCACAAGCTATAATGAAACCTGGTTCTTCGCAGTGGTTTCTTGACTTCTGACATGTAGGTCAGGTAAGGCTATATCTTGTAGTACAAAAATTGCAACCCCTATATTTACATTAGAAACCTATATGGTAAAGAACCTTTTTTGTTCTCTGAAGTGAAAGGTCTGCCTTGCCCTTCAGAAGTCCTCTGTTCTGCCCATAGTGAAATGTCCTAATTCTCCTTGTATCATGGGATTGGAAGGAAAGTTTTCCACTTCCAGGAAGGGCCAATTATGCATGCCTATGGCTATGATGCTTTATCTCTTTTAACACTTTCAGAAGTTAATTCCTAATCATGGCTGCCTGTGGTGGTGCTGCTAGCTCTACTAATATAGCTCATCTGAGGATAATTTTGAGTCATTTTCTTTCAATGACCTTGCTTGTTAAATCCTAATACATAACTGCAGTGTTTTGTTTTCATTTCTCTTGGAGGGCAGAGTGTGTGTGTGTGTGTGTGTGTGTGTGTGTGTGTGTGTGTGTGTGCGCGTGTGTGTCTCACTGGCAGGAAAGTTGGCCTGGGGTCACAGGTTAAAGGGCTGGGGAGGTCAGGGGCCACCCAATGGTTGCCAAATTCACTTGTGAGTAGCCATAGATTTGAACTTTGCACTAATCGCTCCAGGCCTGGGTCCTACATGGAGGACTCAGCCCAGTGGCTGGTGCTCCAGTTCAAAGGCCGACAACCTGGTTTCACTTGGCTTAGGGTTTGGGCCTTCAGTGGGTCCTGTACATTCCCACCATCCTCCTGGGTGTGGAGAGTGTGGGGTGGGACCAGAGCAAGCATTGTGCAGTTTCAAAGCTGTGCAGATTCATCCTGGTTTGGAAATGGAAGACATTCAGGGTAGGTGTCAGAGGCCCCAATTACTCTCGGAAAGAGTAAACTTTTGTCCAGAATGCCTGAGTGTGTGGTACCAAGGACCAGTTAAGAGCTTGCTCTTTTGGGTCCACTCTGGATGCAGTTTAGCTAAGTTCACAATGCTGAGGCCCTGAAATGAACCCCAGGTTCTGCCTCCTGGAAAGGGGAGAGTAGACATTAGCTAGAACATGAATTGGAAATAGAATATCTTAAGCATCCCAAACAATATCTACACTGACATTTTAAAATCTGCCATAAAGCCGGGCGGTGGTGGCGCACGCCTTTAATCCCAGCACTCGGGAGGCAGAGCCAGGAGGATCTCTATGAGTTCGAGGCCAGCCTGGACTACCAAGTGAGTTCCAGGAAAGGCGCAAAGCTACACAGAGAAACCCTGTCTCGAAAGATACAAAAAAAAAAAAAAAAATCTGCCATAAGTCTGATGTACATTTATATTTATTAACACATATCAGTCTATTATCTACTGTATATAACAGATTACCTTATTATATATATATTAATTGTATATATATATTGTGTTTTTTTTTTTCCAGGGTCTCACCAACTTGGAACTTGCTATGTAGAACAGGCTGGCCTTAAACATACAGACATCTACCCACCTCTGCTTCCCAAGTGCTGAGATTCAAGGATTGGGCCACCAGACCAGGTTTATTATTATATTTATTAACCATGTTAAGAAACGTTGTTGAGCCGGGTGGCACCCACCTTTAATCACAGCACTCGGGAGGCAGAGGCAGGCGGATCTCTGTGAGTTCGAGGCCGGCCTGGTCTACAGAGTATGATCCAGGATAGGCACCAAAACTACACAGAGAAACCCTGTTTGAAAAACTAAAAAAGAGAGAGAGAGGGAGAGGGAGAGGGAGAGGGAGGGAGGGAGAGAGAGAGAGAAACATTGTTGAACTGGGCATGTAGTTCAGTTTGCAGAATACTTGTCAAACATGAATGAGGCCGTGGGTTCTACCCCTAGCACTGCATTTTCTAGGCATGGTGGCAAACGCTTATAATCCTAGCATTCACAAGAGTCAAGAGGATTGGAAGTTCAAGGTCATTCTCAGCTGTATAGCTAGTTCAAGGTCTCCAAATTAAAAAAAAAAAAAAAAAAAGAAACGCTTCATGAGTCATTTCTTTAGTTCAGGATTTCTCGAAGTATGAATTAGACAACCCCAGCCTTAGGCACGGATACCTAGCTAAAGATATGGACTCCCTGAGAAAAACTCCAGGCTGTGGAGCCAGAATGTGGGAAGAGAAACACTTTAATTTTTCTAAATTACTGTCATCTGGAGAGGTGGGGTACTGCAGCACTCCTGCGGAGGTCAGAGGACAGCTTGCGGCAATCAGCTTTCTCATTCAACCAGATGGATCAGGTAGATCAATTCCAGGGCCTGAAGCTTGGCAGTGGAGAGATAGCTCAGGGGTTAAGAGCACTGACTGCTCTTCTGGTAGGGGAGGGGAGGGGAGGGGAGGGGAGGGGAGGGGAGGGGAGGGGAGGGGAGGGGAGGGGAGGGGAGGGGAGGGGAGGGGAGGGGAGGGGAGGGGAGGGGAGAGGAGAGGAGGGGAGGGGAGAGGA
Organism: Peromyscus californicus insignis; assembly: GCF_007827085.1. NCBI lineage: Eukaryota > Metazoa > Chordata > Mammalia > Rodentia > Cricetidae > Peromyscus > Peromyscus californicus. The sequence goes on from NW_026294413.1 coordinate 41,717,086, forward strand.
GAGGAGAGGAGAGGAGAGGAGAGGAGAGGATGGCTACATGAGATTGATCCAATACAGGAGGGAAATAGAGCCAGGTAGTGGTGGCACACACCTTTAATCCCAGCACTTCAGATCTCATGCCTTTGCTTGGGAAGCACACACACCTTTAATCCCAGGAAGTAATATGGCAGGGCAGAGAAAGTTATATAAGGTGTGAGGAAACAGGAACTCCCTCTCTTTAAGCTGAGGATTCCATAGAGGTAAGTACTAGTGGCTGGGTGTTCTGTTTCTCTGATGTTTCAGCTTTCACATTGATATCTGACACTGTTTTTTTGTTTGTTTGTTTTGTTTTGTTTTTAAATAAAAAGATTATCTAAGATTCGAGCAACTGATTAGAGTAGTCTAGAGGTATGCATTCTGTATCTACCAATAGGCATTTTTTTCAATTATTAGAAGCAGGTTACGTTAAGATATAGTTCCAGTATCTTTTAAGTATTTATTTTTCTATGTTGGGCTGAGGAGATAAAAAAATATTAACAACAGATTTTCTTTAAAGAATGAATCTGTGATGTTCCCCATACCAAATCTGCTGCTGTGCTGCCTTCTTTCTCCTGTTGGTCTCTTACATTAGTCCGAATCTGGGCCTGCCTAAAGGCTGTCTTCTGAGTGTTTTGTCTCTGTGTCTGTCTGTTTCTGTCTGCCATGACTGTCAGTGACTGCATATAGTGTCTTTCCATCTCTAACAAAGATCTAAGATTTGCAAGTATTAAACAACATAGAAAGCATCCTTTGGGGAAGAAATGAGATACTTTAAAAAATCTTTAGCAGAGTTTTACAAGGAATTAAGTCACTGGCTATAACTGATCCCAACTGACCCAGATAAGTAACATTATATCCAATATCTACAAATTGTTGCTTTAAATTTTTATTGTAGACTTTAGGAACTTGCTTTCAACTTTTGTATTTGCTGCTTTCAGCAAGCAATAAACATGCATTCATTATTCTTGGGTCAGGGACCTAGAGGAGTACATAACTTCAAATTATAGCTATGCATTAGCTTAGGTTGTAAAAGTTTATTTTATGGGAAATCCAAGGCAAGTAAGATTGAATGTTACATTCTCTTTAAAGCAGGTTAAACACAGAGTTTGAGTATACAGTAGGCTAAGAAGTCTTAAGTCTTTGGTGACTTTAAGTTTATTAACTCTGGCTGTGGGGTTCAGAGAAAGTTCCATTTTGTTGTTACATGCATATATGTATATGTATATTATATGTATATATATGTACACACACATACATGCACACACGTGCACACACACACACACACACGTATTTTTAACATAACCTTCTCTTCTCAGTCTTATAATGATATTTATAAGTATTTTTTCAAGGCTGACCATTTGTTATTGGATAACCCAATGGTGTACTGTTCCCTGAAGAAGTGTATTCCCTGCACTCTAAACATTCCTTAGTTGCCTGTAGTTCTTTGTGTAGGGTTGAGGTCTTCTGGTCTTTCTCCTGTTCAGTTTAGATACTCCATTGTTGTTCTTGTTCAAATCATGTATATGCAGTTATGCTGGTGAGATTTTGTGAGTATAGCTTCTGTCATGACTAGGATATACAGATTCATAAAAAAATACCCTCTTCTTCCATCTTTTAAAATCTTTTTGCTCCCAAATCTGCAATGTTCCCTTAGCATTATATATGGGAAATATTCTATGAATATATCCACTGTGAGTGGGATTTACAACTCTCAATTGTGATTAGCTGTGGTTTTCTGTAACAGTTTTCTTCTGTTGCAAAGAGATATTTCCTTGATCAGGGTGACATCTACACTTATCTTGAATATGAGAACAAATATTTAAAATGTAGTTATGGAATATGCTGGATTGGTAAAGTGATGGTTATGGGTTCTTCTCTTACATCCATGACTTCATTAACAAGAGAAAATTGGCTTCGTTTTTAGTATCAGGAATGAATTCCCTCTTGTTGATCAAGTCTTTATTCCTAATTAGAGAGTTGTTATTACTATGATATGTGTGACATGACTATACCCATAAGATGATCATTTCATGTTGGTCAGTTTTTAAATGGAAGAAATGATATAATTACATTAGAATTTAAAATATATTAAATTCTGATAATAAAGCATTTCCAACAACCATTTGTATGTGAATAAATACTTAACAAATAACTGATGAATAATAAAAGCAGCAAGAAAAAAATTAGATCAAATGTACACATTAGTTAAAAATAATTTAAAGATTCATTTTGCAGTAACCTTCATCTTGTGGCTTTCTATTCAAATAACAATGCAATAAAACAGATACTTAAGGTTTACTGCCTAATTCTAGGAACATAGGTGATAAAATTTGTCACTTAACATAGGTTAACTTTGTCGTATTGTGGAAGACAGTAATGGCATGGTTCCCTGTTTTTGCTAAATCACTGATTTTCTCTATTTGCTGCTATAGTAACCCAGCCTTTCCAAGTTGTGAGACACTTTCATTAATATTAAGTCAACCCATGTCACTAAGGAAAATGTGAAAAATTTACTAGTGACTTCAAATTTTAGAATTTTAGAATCAACATCTAGAGAATGACAGCTTTATTGGGAAGAAAAGTTTCTTTTAACTGTACTGCAGCAACATGACTCTGTCCTATCTGAAGATGTCCCATTCAACAGCTACTGGCCCATGTACAATCCAGCATAAAACGTTTTGAGTCAATTTCCTAAAATGTTATGCTTGCTTAGGATGAACCTGACAGAATGTGCCACTCACATGAGAGCCCTGTGTGGTAGATATGAACCAACAACCCTGTGACATTCAGAGATATTCTCGTATTTTTTTAACTGTGGGAGATTTGTGGCTCCCCTTTGATATTTTTCAGAGATTCTGAGACTATTTCTAAAAAGGACTGGAGCATTTCAGGAAATAAATGACTTCTTGAAAAGCCAGTTTCAGATTCAACTGCATATGAAACTACAGATGGAAATAATGTTAGATTGGGATAGTAAATTATTTTATTTGATTTAAGAAAATAAATCGCTCACAATACTGATTTTACAGACTGCTCAATAAAAAAAGAAAAAGTCAACATGTCTTATTTACTTTGTCTACTTGATTGCTAGACGTTCTAGTATTCTTTGTTTGTGCTTTGTATGATCTCTCTTGTCACACAGAACAATTACTGTAAAAATGTGAGCATAAATCATACTAATTAGCATCTTTTCAAGATATTTTTTGTTGTAGTTTTCCAACCAGTTTAAATTATTTTAAATCTGTTTTAGATTAGAAAAGGTGGTTTTTAAGTTAGAAATCATTAAGATTTCTTCTTATGTGAATCAATCTTTGTAGTTTATTGTAATGAGATTGTGAAATACAAATAAATAAATAGTTTATAAGTGAAATAAGCAGTTTGTTTAGATGGAAGGCTACTTCTGGCTTTAATTTAATGGTAACTGAGAATATGATTAGGATAACTAATAATTACTATGGAATATCTGCACAGAAACAAGGCCTTCTTAAAGTTCTTATTTGATAGGTAAGTGTAGCCAGAAATTTTCCTGTGTCCTGTCTCTTCCGCAGCTGCTCAGACTCAAGTAATCACACAGAGGCTTATATTAATTAAAACTGTTAGGCCGTTATCTCAGGCTAACTACTGACTAGCTCTTACACTTAAACTCAGCCTATTTCTGTTAATTTATATGTCACCATGTGTTCCGTGGCTTTTCCTTTGTGCCATTACATACTGCTCCCTGAATAGTGAGCTGGTGTCTCCTGGCTCAGACTTCCTCTTCCCAGAATTCTCTTTGTCTGCTTATCCTGCCTATACTTCCTGCCTGGCTACTGGTCAATCAGCGTTTTATTTATGAACCAATCAGAGCAACACATTCACAGCATACAGAGTGACATTCCTATCAGGTTTGGTCATATTTTATAGTCAATAGAAATAGTTGTAAAAATAGAGAACAAATAGGTCTTTCAGGGTATGCTATATATGTGTATGCACATGTGTGAGTGTGTAAATGCCTGTGTTTGTCCACAAACATGTGTGCAGATGTATGTGGGGGATAGGAACTGTAATGGAATCTGCAGCAAGATATAGATGTATATCTACAAAGGTGCTCACATGGGTCTCTGTTATTCTCCTTCCAACATCATTGCCCCCTTTCTAGCACAGACTGAGTACATCAATAAAGTGGTTTCACGAAGATGAAAATTTGCATCATCATTCCCTCCTTCCATACTCAGGCCCCTTTACCACAATGTTATATCTACCTTAAGTTAGACTGAGGGTACACCAGATCCTCTTGGTGATAAACATCATCTTCATCAATGCATTCAAGGATCTGTTTCAGATACCTAAGTAAATTTGTTTTGTGTTAAAATTGAGCCACACTGTATTGTGAGAAGCAAATACCTTTCCCAATTCAAAATCATTGATTTTCCTGCTCCTCTATTATCTGCCTGTGGGGTCTTGGCAAACATCAGGCTAACAGAGTGTCAATCCACTAGAGGCAAGAAGGAAACCTGGCACAATGTGACTAAATAGTTGGTATTGGTTCTAACTTCAAGAGACTGACACCTTGTAGTTTATTTTAGGCATATTTAAGCACATCACATTTTGAAAAATAAAAGTACTTTGGTGATAATTAAATCAATCCTGTGTGTAACACAAAGTTTAAGACAGGACTACATTGAAATTCTTGTAAAGTACAAGTGATATCTTCCATAAAGATAGGTGCTTATAAATTAACTGAGAAAACTCAGGTTAAACAAGCTCATGATAAACATCATGATAAACATAAGAGTTAAACATCTCTTATCCCAGCCTTTTCTGTGCAGAAAAGAGATTATACATCTCTTCCTGTTTTTCCTCGTGCTTATTTTTGAACATAAGAAGCTATATGTCTTCTGCATCTACATAAGTAAATCTAAGGAGTGGGTCAAGAGCAGCTTCATGGCACTTATATACTCTTTGTATATATGATTTCTAAAACCATGTGAGATGGAGTTTCCTCCATTCTCATAACTTCCATGCATCTTTAATAACAATCCTGTACATAAATATCTTTTTGCTGTCTACGCTGACCATTCGAGCAGTTACAGAATTATAACAATTACAAATTGTTCTAATTTGAGAATACATTATGATGAAAGCAAGAAAAAAAATGGCCTAGTTTCATTGGGCAATTGTCATATAGATGAAAATTTGAAGAAGGTATGTATTTCAGTTTTCAGTGTAGCACATTCATATATTGAGATTAAATATGAATGCAATGATATATTTGGGAGAAGATTGGAGAAATACAACAGAGGAAGTTAGTCTTCCTGGTATTCAGCACAGAACATAGGATAAATTCATAGCCAGATTAACTCTTAGAACTGTTTTAATTCATTAAAATCTCACTGTGAAAAGAACAGAATTCTACAAAGGAGAAATGAAGGATTTGGAAATTATTGAAATAGCCTTTACAATCAACAAAAGTCTATTCCTTTCAGACATGTGAACTTCAAAACCCATGGCAGAAAACTTGGAGGAAAACTCCAGAAATACTTGAAAATTCCACTGAAATGCATTATTTGTTGGTAAGGGAAAAAACATATTTTTGTCCTTAAAATCCAAATATATGTTATTAGTATAACTCTACAAAAGGCACAAAGGTCCAGAAAACAACAACTGATTTTAAAACAGGAGAACATATTTTTTATCCAGTTTTATAAACAAAGTTAAAGGAAGTAATTTTCAAAATAAAATATTGAAATCAAACTTCCATCTGTATACCTATTTCTGTAACCATAGAAAGTGTTACTCTCAGCCAACAGCAAAAGTGCTTCATTTGTAGTATGGTGAAGTTCATACAGAAGCTCACTACTGATGAAAGTGTGGATACTAAGTGGCTGTGAAGTGCTCACACCTAAATCTGCATCTACATCATGTGCCTCTTGTTCCAAACTCAGGTAATACTGGAAAAGAGATGATGCACAAATTTAATCCTAGATAGCAATGCTCTGACCCTGTGACTTCTGGACATGACAGAGCCTTTGCATTCATGCATTTTACAGTAGCTGCAGCTTCTTGCTTAAGACCTATGCAAGATGTACCCCATACCATTTCACCATGTATGGTTACTGATGGCCTACGGATTTAACAAAAATATTAAGGAATATAGGAAATTTTTGGAAAGAATAAGTAGTTCCATATCAGAGGTGATTATGAAAGAGGATAATCAAGAATGAAAAAAATCACTAAACTTAAAAATTACTTGTTTGAAATCGTAAAGAAAAAAATTAATTTAAATTACTTAAAATTTCTACTTGAAAAAATAAAGAGGTGACAAACCTTTAAAAGTTGTTTTGGTAAATTGTTTAGAAAAGAATTAATGTAGTATTAGTTAATCTGAATATAAATTGTATCTAAATAACTAAGTGGTTCTTAGCATTTGTGAGTGTTTCAACCTCTAGACATTAGGTCTAACAATAATGCATTTGCAAACCTTAAGGCTTGATTCTCTGGCTTTATCCTTTATATGAATCCTCCCTCTCAGACAACACTTCCTGACAGGAAATATTACACTCAGCTCTGTAATCCAATGTTACAAGTTTATTGTAAATGTCATGACTTTAGAAAACATTCTACTCTTCTTTTCAGAATTACATTAAGATTTGTATTGTATATTAGTTTTATTGTCATCTATATCGCTGGATGAAAGAATTCTGCATTGTACTCTTGTGAACATGTTCATTGTGTCTGTAGTGAATTTTACTTCTCTTCTTCAGCAGCACAGAACACATGAAGAGATTTGAGTCATAATCTTTGTGAGCAGGGCTCAGAAGGAGTCAGTGAGCAAAGAAATATAAGGAATGACAAAATCATATAGTAAATGATGCAGTCAGATGGTAGTATTATCTGGGCTGACCATGCCACCAATCCCACATATTTATGGGATTAAATGATTGTGCCTGAAAATTGTCTGTTTTCTTCCACAAAGAACTTATGTTTGAAATCTCTCTCTTCAAAGGTAGATGCTTTTTTTTTTTTTTTTTTTTTTTTTTTGGTTGTATGGACTGGTCATTTCTTCTGTGGTAGTTTCTTTTTTTAAATTTATTTAATATTTTTATTTTATAATCAACTTAATTTCACATATCAGCCACGGATTCCCTCGTCCTTCCTCCTCCCACTCCCCCAGTCCTCCTCCCCAATCCACCTCCCCATTCCTCCAAGGCTAGGTCTCCGCTGGGGAGTCAGACCAACCTGGTAGACTCAGCCGAAGCAGGTCCAGTCTCCTCCTCCCTACACCAAGGCTGAGCAAAGTGTCCCAGCATAGGCCCCAGGCTCGAAAAAGCCAGCCCATGCACCAAGGACAGGTCCCGGCTCCACAGATCTACTGCCTGGGGGTCTCCCAAACAGTTCAAGCTAATCAACTGTATCACTTATCCAGAGGGCCTGCTCCAAATTAATGGGGGCTCCTCAGCCATTGGTTCAAGACCTAAAAATGATGTGATAAAGTGTATCTCTACTATATAGGCATTGCCAGATTGTCATATATAGTACCCTTAGTTGCTAAATAATATTCTCCAAATTGAAGACTAGATACTTAGTTGCTGTAGAACATGGGGAAACATTGATAAGCAATTTTTTCTATGAATTCAAAGGTACATATGAAAAATAAAGGCAGATCAGTGGATTCTAATTCAACAGAACATAAAATGTCATTGCATGATTATGATTTCATATTGAAACTAGACTTTTGAAATTGTGTGTGTGTGTGTGTGTGTGTGTGTGTGTGTGTGTGTGTGTGTGTGTGTGTGTGTACATGTGGCTATATGGGTGTTTTTTAGTGGATATATTTGCATGTCTGTATGAATGTATGTGGAGGATAAAAGTGAAACTTATGAGTCATTTCTTGGTATCATCCACCCTCCTTTTAGACATGGTTTTTCATCAACTTTGACAAGACAGCTATAGGGTGGCTAGCCAAAAAAACTCAGGATTTTTCTGCCTCTGCTTATACTAAATGATGGGTTTATAATTTCATGCAATTCCATGGCTTTTTCACATGGGATCAGAAATTGAACTCAAGTTCTCACACTTGTGTAGCAAGCACTTTCCTTTGCCAATAGAGTTATCACACCTTGTTTTTGGGTTTCTTTGACATAACATTGAAGAGAAGACTTTTTTTTGCCTCCTTTAATTCTGAGAAGTATAAGTGGATTTCTTTGTCACCTTTTCTAATCAGATAGGAATGTAATGTTTTTTTTAATTGTATTTTTGCAAGTACATAATTAGAGTCAAATGATTTCTTTATACTTGATAGATTTTCTTGTGGTCAATAAATTTTCTGAGTTATTAGCAAATCTCTTCTGGGTCATTGGCTAGAAAGAACATGTGTAGTTTCCTGATTTTTCCAGGGTTTATTCTACACTGCAAACTTCCATGATTTGAGCCTGATTATGTGGAAGGAAAAAAACCTATGGAATAGCCCCTCTCTAACTCTTTATGTTCCAAGTTTCTCTCTGCTTTCTGTCTTTTCTTTATTTGTATTCTTATTATTTTATATCTAATACATAGAGACATTATATTTACATGACACAAAGGTCATGAATGATTATCTATAGTTGTCCAAAACATTTTCAAATCACATCACACATCTTATTTCTCTTAGATTACTGACTACAAACAAAAACTACTCATATGCCATGGAACATTAAAACTAATTGAGTTACTGCTATATCCCAATAGTTTATTATTAACATGATTCCTGCAGAAACTTATGGCACATTTGCTTTAAAAAGTATGTATTTAATAAGCAGGTCAGTGTGGGTTGTATAGTTACAACTTCTGATTATGAGACTTCATAAATCACAATAGATATGTGGGAAGGCTTTCATATATTAAAAGGACCTTCACAAACTGTTTTTAGCTAAATTGTGAACTATGAGTTTTCCTAAGATAAATGGCTCGTGGTAACAAAGATTATAAACATACAAGAATAGATTTTTTTTAAGATACAGCTTTTAAAACTAGTCCCTATAACTCTTTAGGAGTAAATAATTGAAAGAAAATAACTAGGTTTTAAGAACCCTAAAGATGTAAAATATATTTGAGTAAGTAGTATGTTGAAAAATTTAAAATATCTGGTAGGTAGATGAATTACAACTTGAAAGTATTGCAAAGGCCTTCAAATACGGTATCAATAAAATATTTAATACTTAATTTCTTCTCAATCACTTTAGGAAATCTTTTATTTACAGTTCAAATACTGTAACTTCATAAGTGCCAATGATTTCTGACAAACACACAAAGACCAAGACATTAAGAAAATTATTGTCTGCTATCTTATCTCCTCATAAGGAAATATTTTTAGTAATGCTTCTTAACAAACATTTCAACATTACTATATAATTATTACTGTAAGAAAAATAATATAAAATGGAACAAGGAGGATTATAGTATTAGAGTAACTGACATCTATAAAGAAAGACGCAGAATTAATCTGCTGCAAATCTTTCAGGTCTCAAATTTTCTGAGGTGATTTGGTTTTCTGCCACAGACTTTTCATGCTAATAGTTTACTCAGTCAATAAGAAAATAAAAGTTGCACACCTGGATTTATCTGAGGCTTTGGATTTAGACTATATGTGTGACAAGGATATAAATATATTGTTGCTAGAAAGGAAGATGATTGCATTCCCTGCACTTTGTATATTGATCCTTCTGTCTACTTTTCATCTCCAGGTATTTCTATCAATATTAATTCTGTGTCTCTGTACTTGTTGGGTTTTATTTTAGCAGTTTTTGTACAATATGGTAAATCTTTAAAGATGTCCAATTAAAGCTATTTCCTGAAACCACTCATTTTCTTTACTTTTTAAATCAAACTAAGTTTGTTTAGTAGACAAGTAAGAAATAAAAAAACCACTAGTCTTATGCCAAACACTTAAGCTCCTTACGGGATTTTTCTTGATACAAGGAGATGTGACAGGACATGAATACTTGAAATCAATATGCCAAATAGGCTTACTTCATTCAGAACACCTAAAAGCTTATCTCCTATGGCCATCAATCATTCATGTATATAGACATGTGTGTATATTTCACAACTGTGAAAATAACACTATTTTGAATGGAAGGCTTCATTTAGAGCCATTGGAAAACAAATGTCATGTAGTTTTAGCCAGATGTGTGTAATTCATGTAATAATCAAATTAAAATGTGTAGTTCCTGAAACACATTGCTCCATGGATAGAATATAATAAAGAAGTACTTAACAAGAAAACAGTCCATCATGTAGGTGCCATTTAGAAAGGACAGACTGAGAGTCAAGAACATTTTCTCAAGTCCATCATGCATCCTCTGTGGAATCAGAATGTAGCATGCAGGCAACAAGCTGACATGATTTCTTTGTTTTCTTCGTAAAGGACAGACAGTGATTAGCCTTAGATTTCCATGAAATTTGGCCTCTTTCTTAATTACTCAGGTTCCTGTTGCATAATAAATCAGTAACAGGTATGATGTAGATTTTAGTTACAGCTGTTTTGGGATGAAATCATATATTTTTATCTTTTTTTCGAGGCAGGGTTTCGCTGTGTAGCTTTGCGCCTTTCCTGGAACTCACTTGGTAGTCCAGGCTGGCCTCGAACTCACAGAGATCCTCCTGCCTCTGCCTCCCGAGTGCTGGGATTAAAGGCGTGCGCCACCACTGCCCGGCTGAAATCATATTTTTTTGGTCACTGAAATTTGGACAGTTTATAATTTGTGCATGTCACAATTTGTCATTCTTTTTATTTATTTTCTCAAGTAATTAGAAGCAGATGATAGGTTGTATGTAGGCTATAACCTACAATTTGTTGATATCTGCTATAAATTTACCATCTTATATTTTTTTAAATATAAAATATGCTTGTTTCCATGTACAAGCTGTATTTGCAGAGAAAATCTTGTTGTCAATATTATATCTTATCAAAAACTGTTTTAGATATTTCTCAGAAAAAACTTGTACTCTATAGATGATATTTCCTTTTTCAGTTGATTTTCTCAGATGTCTATACACACACAGGCACACAGGCTGCTGTGGGATGTTCTGTATGGCAAATGTGTTGCTCTGATTGGTTAGTAAGTAAACACTGATTGGCCAGTAGTCAGGCAGGAGGAAGTATAGGCGGGACAAGGAGAGAGGAGAATTCTGGGAAGTGGAAGGCTGAGTGAGAGACACTGCCAGCCGCCGCCATGACTAGCAGCATGTGAAGATGCTGGTAAGCCACGAGCCATGTGGCAAGGTATAGATTTCTAGAAATGGATTAATTTAAGATATAAGAACAGCTGGCAAGAAGCCTGCCACGGCCATACAGTTTATAAGCAAAAAAAGTCTCTGTGTTTACTTGGTCGGGTCTGAGCAGCTGTGGGACTGGCAGGTGAGAGAGATTTGTCCTGACTGTGGACCAGGCAGGAAATCTCTAGCTACGACAGGCACAGGTCTTTATACTATACTCTTGCACTTTTTTGTCCATCTAATGTTATTTGTATATAAATGATTCACATTTTAATTCCCCAAATGATATATAGGTTATATTATATTATATATATTCCATATAAATTTTTGAGAAATGATAGATCCATGATTCTGTTTTTTGAAGACATATCCATTTACCCATTCATACAGATAGCCCTAGTTAAACACTATAAGACATTAAACACAACCAAAATTAGTAAAAATTTAGGGCAAACGGTTATAGGTAGGAGGAATCAGGCTCATAGAAGTAACAGGGAAATGAGGAGGGGTGACCAGAATATACCACATATATGTATCAAATGGTAAAGGAATATAATTTACTAATAAAGTCTCTGAAATGTTTTCTTTTAAATACCAGCTGCTCTAGCCAAGACAAATATTGACAATTACAAACATCACATTATCATAGAACTGGCTCTAGATATTCAGTCATGTGTGCAGGTTTTTATTCCTTGTATTTGATTTAATCTAGCAAACACTGTTTTGCTGATTATTGAAAACATGCATACATAGTAGAGAATATGTATGCACATAACCGATAAGAAGGTCTTGGAGACAAAGGTAGCCTATATTTTAGTACCTGCCACTCTCTTCATACAACATTTCACTGAGTACTAATCACATTAAATTTATAGTAGTGAATTCATTTTTTCTTTTCTGTATTTCCACAAACTCTCATAATATTGAACTGTGAATCATTTCCCTTACTGTATGTGATAGTAGTGTAAAATATATTGTTTTTTTAAAACTGTCTCATTTTCAGTTTTTACATAGTTCCCAATGTTTTTTATTAAAATAAATTTCACTATACTAAATAAACATGCCTCTTTTGAGCAAAATTATTTATTTAAAATTTAAGCATTGAAGAAAAATGTATTTTTAAGAGAAAGTTCTTAACAATTTTCTAACATGCAATAAAGATTACAAAGATTGTCTATACTCAGTTACGTTCCCATTAACATTGGATGTCAGTTTTATTTTCCCATGGCCTGCCAATCTGATAAGTAAAATAAGTATATCAATTTTATGCATACCTAAAGCCTAAGGAACAGATATTGAACATATAATTCTCTTGTTATTGGAAAGCCACAATATCTCTTTGTGAAGGATACTCTGATATTTTAGTATTGTGTACTGATCGCATCAAATGTTTATTTAGGTTTTTTTTTTTATGTTTTCCTTAGACTAAACCAAATGACAGGACAAGTGGTTACAAAGAGAAAAGTCCTATTGCATGGACATCTACCTAGCCAAAAATCATATATAAATGCATTTAACTTTACAGAGTTCAAAATAAGTGTCTGTTATTTTAAAATAAAATTGGCTAACTGACACTAATATCAGATATCAAAGGGTATGTTCCTTTTATACTCTCAGCCGCAAAGCAAATCTGAAAAACACCAACAAATATAAAATTTGTGAATTTTGTTTAAAATAAGTCTTTAAATCACATGAACATCTCTGAGAAGTGGGGTATAGAAACACATTAATGAAGATGTAATGTTTAAGGGAAGTACTTGGTCAAACATGCACTGTGGAGCAAAAGTCTAGCTCAGGGATAAAACAATACCAGACTGCTAATTTTAGCATCTGCTATTTCTTCAGAAGCTACATAGGTAGAGTGAAATCCAGTAGTTTTGCAATTGTAATTTTTGTAATGATTAAGTATCTTTAGTACTGTATTGAGTTTAAAATCACAATAATGAGCAATGATTGTGGTCCTTGAGAGATGTGTGTGTGTGTGTGTGTGTGTGTGTGTGTGTGTGTGTGTGTGTGTGTGTATACAAATTTGTATCTGTGTATCTCTGTATATTTGGCACTATTTTTTCTCAACAATATAACTTTTTAGTCTATACAATTACATTAATTCAAAAACCTTCTGTTTTACACATAAAACTGAAATGTTACTTATTTAATGAACCATGTTGGAATATGAAATTTCTCTTCTTCTAGCTAAAATGACTTTAAATTTACTTTCTAAAATAAGAAAAATCATAAAACAAGCCATGAGAAAAGGTTAGTGCTATTGATGGAAATGGCCCTGAGAGTGAGTACTTCTAAATTTAACTGTGTGAGAAATCAAACACAAGTGTATGTAAAAGACAGAAAGCATAGTAAATGATTCTCAAATAACAAATGTTTAATGTACAGTTTATGAGGTCAAAAATGTTAATATTTCTAGCTTCACACTTCATAAACACTAAGACTTACATATTAAATATTATTTATTATTTGGCCCCTTCTAAAATGAAGAACATAAAATGTTTTTATTTGGTCATATTTAGCGTGAAAGCAGTTTACAAAATAACTGATTTTTAAAAGAAAATACATTAATAATTCTAATGTTATTGGCACATATTACTTAATACTGTTCTTTCAAGAATACCAAATCTGATGCAGTTTCTAACCAATTAGAAACATTTAGAAATTTTAAGTCATTTAAAGGAGAAAATTTAAAATCATTGGTTATATCATGGATATCTAAATATCACAATAATTTTGTTTTTAATTGGGATGTACATTTTTATATATCAGATAAGGTTTTATTGGTGTGTAATAAAATAGCAAGTTTATAATATGTCAAATAGGTAACTCTCATGAAAAATATATGAATATAACAAAACCAAATCTAATAAACTATAAATATTGTTGAGGAATTTCTTTAAAAAAATAAAAGGAAGAATATGCAATGTTTAGGAACAGAGACTATATTTTTTATTAATAAATTTTCCTATGACAATTTAATATATGTTTATAGTTCGTTCTGGTTACTTTACATAGTATCCTTTCTCATTCCTGTCAGCTCCATTTCATACTTAGAAATATCTTTCCCATAACTGTTTATTTTAGTTTCTTTTAGTTCCCTGAGAGTTTAAGTAGAGCCATCATGTGACCCTAAGTTTGAAAGTCACCATCAAAGCCTTGAGTTTTTTTGGAGATTAGCTTTCTACAAATTATCTATAGATTTTGTGTTATTATAGTAAAATTTAGAAGATCATTTTGAATCTAGAATTTGGCAAGCTAGAAATATTTTTATATCATTGTAAGTAATCTAGATTAGACCAAAAAATTATGAAAAAAAGTTTAAAATATTTAAGTCATTTGAATCCAACAGTTACAACAAATATTAAAATAATACATTATTCAGTATAACAAAATGTCCAGAAATATATCCAGTAATATTATTTATGCTTACATATATTTGATATAATAATTAAGAAATACATTTGGAATGTAAAAATGCAGTATGTTTTATAAAACAGCTATGTGTCATACAGAATAAAAAAAAGATATGTTAACCAATATTTTATATCCTGTACAAAATCCCATCTTAATCTTGCAATGTATAAAATAATATAAATACAAAGGAAAGCCCTTTATTTTGTAAAGGAAATCACAGTAGAGATCTCTTTGTATTTAACTGAAACTTAAAGAACTGAGAGGTAATAATTATTACCTATACACTGTGGTCAATGAATATCTATGCAATCCAGTGTTTATAGTGTGATGCAATAGAATGTCCCAATGGGATGAAAAGTAGGAAGCCAGTTGTGATTGTTACTGTAATCCCTCTATCCCTGACATTAGCCACAGCACTCAATGAATAAATCTTAATCCATTTTTAATGCGTGATGTTAAAAGTGCTTAAATTGATTAAAGTGTACCATCAGCTGTATAATAAATTATGTACAAACATATTTCCTTTGATTTAAGATTCATTTAAAATATTGTCTGTTTTATGGAATGTTCATAATTTCCTCTTTCTCACTTATCTTTATACCAAAACTATAATAGGCATTTCTTTCCAGTGTGTAGTCACATACAGAGGAAATTTTAGTTCCTTTTATTAAGTTTAATTTTTTCTTCACTGAAGTGAGAAATCATGATGTAGATGTAAAAATAGGTTAAGGCTTAGCATGGTGTTTGATTCATCATAATGCTCAATATTTTATTGGGAAGTAGTTATGTTATTTTAAAAAATAAATTTTCTTGATTTTTGTTTTTTTATTCTCTATACTTTGGGAAAGCATTTTCATTAAATTAGATTTATTTTCACCAAATCTTTTTCTTCAAGCCCAGTATTATTAATATAATATTTTTCATTGGTGTTTCATTATGACATCATCATGCATCATTATGCTTTGTACTCCCCATGCACTCTGATGTTCCTTTCCTGCCTAGTCCCTCCTTGACTGCAAAAAAAAAAAAGAAAGAAAAAAATCTCTTACCTTTCTCTTCCTCTTCCCTCTTTTTTTTTGCTCAACTATGTTCCTAGCATTTTTTTATTTTATTTTTATTTTTTTTAATTTCAAAATTAATTTAATTTTACATGTCAGCCACGGATTCCCCTGTTCTCCCTCCTCCCGCGCCCCATCCTCCTCCCAATCCATCCCCCATTCCCACCTCCTCCAGGGCAAGGACTCCCCTGGGGATTCAGCTCAGCCTGGTAGATTCAGTCCAGGCAGATTCAGTCTCCTCCTCCCTTCACCCAGGCTGAGCAAAGTGTCCCTGCATAGGCCCCAGGTTCCAAACAGCCAGCTCATGCACTAAGGACAGGTCCTGGTCCCACTGCCTGGGAGCTTCCCAAACAGTGCAAACTAATCGACTGTCTCACTTATCTAGAGGGCCTGGTCCAGTTCCATGGGGACTCCTCAGCTATTGGTTCATAGTTCATGTGTTTCCACTAGTTTATCTATTTGTCCCTGTGCTTTTTCCAATCATGGTCTCAACATTTCTCACTCAAACAATCCCTCCTCTCTCTTGCCGATTGGACTGCTGGAGCTCCACTTGGGGCCTGGCCATGGATCTCTGCATCTGCTTCCATCAGTCATTGGATGCGAGTTCTACTACGACAGTTAGGATGTTTGGCCATCCCAGCACCAGAGTAGGTCAGTTTGGGCTTTATCTCGACTATTGCCAGTAGTCTATCTGGAGGTATCTTTGTGGATTTCTGTGGACCTCTCTAGCACTTTGCTTTTTCCTACTCCTATGGGGTCTTCATTGATCATGGTCTCTCTTTCCTTGTTCTCCCTCTGTGTTCTTGATCCAGCTGGGATCTCCTGCTCCCCTAAGCTCTCTTTCCCCTGACTCTTGCCCTTCATTAACCCCCCTCACATCCAGTTTGCTCATGTAGATCTCATCCATCTCTCTGTCATTGGGTGATCCTTGTGTCTTTCTTATGGTCCTCTTTACTAGGTAGCCTCCCTGGAGTTGTGAGCAGCAGTCTAGTCATTCTTTGTTTTACATCTAGTATCTCTGACAATCTCCTTGATAATACAAAAATTCTTAATATTAAATATGTTATTATATATGTTCTCCATACATCCTACTTTGCTGATTCAGATTTAATTAGAGAAATAATCTGCCAACCTGGGTATCATCGTGCCCCACAACATGCATGGGAGAATGACATAACCCCAGATGTATTGACAATCTGTGGTTAGGAAGAATGAGGATTATCATTCACAAAGTCCTACTTCTTTTTTTTTTTTTTTTTTTTGGTTTTTTCGAGACAGGGTTTCTCTGTGTAGCTTTGCGCCTCTCCTGGAACTCACTTGGTAGCCCAGGCTGGCCTCGAACTCACAGAGATCCGCCTGGCTGTGCCTCCCGAGTGCTGGGATTAAAGGCGTGCGCCACCACTGCCCGGCATAAAGTCCTACTTCTTAAGTGCAGAATACACTAAGGAGACAAGCTACCCTTTTTAGGGGCTTAAAGTTAAACAGTGGCATAGTATGTATTAAAACTCTCAATTTATTGGCCAACAAATTGAGTTTCTAATTTTCTCTGAATATTTAGTTGTCAGTGTCCTATGATACTGTCAGGTCCTGAACACTGTCTCTAGTCTTTTCTTTTATTGCTTGTTATCCAACTCAGGATTTATTCTGTAAAATGATCTTCAAAAGATGACGCTTTAGAATTGCGTGATACATATCCATATGGAAAAAGAAGTAAAATGTACTAAATTCAGTTCATTACTTTAACCACTAAACATTTCAGTGGACAAATTGCTTGTTGCCAAGCCCGAGGATTTGATTCTGATCCTCTGAACACAAAGAGAAGAAAAAGAGAATCAACTCTCACAAGACATCCTCTAAGTTTTGTGCGTGTGCCATGCCACGCAAGCACACAGGCACAAGCACACACAAACACAATAAATAATATAAAAATACTTAAAATTAAAATAAAGTATAGGCAGATAGTTAAAATTAATTACAAAAGTGTTTAGAATACAATTATTTTTTATTTTTATTTATTATTATTATTATTATTGGTTTTTTTGAGACAGGGTTTCTTTGTGTAGATTTGTGCCTTTCCTAGAACTCTCTTTGGAGACCAGGCTGGCCTCAAACTCACAGAGATCCGCCTGCCTCTGCCTCCCGAGTGCTGGCATTAAAGGCATGCACCACCACCGCTCAGTTAGAATGCATTTATTTTATGTAATATTATTGAATTATGTTTTCACATGTATGGTGATTCAAAGAGTGTGTTCATATTTCCTAAATCAAATAAAAGATCCTTATTCATATTACCAAAGTTCAACCTGAATAAATTTAATTTTAAATAAATATTTGCCCCAAAGTACCCATCCTTATGGATGAATCATTACCATTAATAAATCTACAATGTTCCATCTTTCTAGATGTCCATCTTTCTGCAAAACTCATTTCTTACCTTCTAAATAAGATTCATCCACAGTTGTCTACAATTTTCTTTCATTTCTCTTAATATGTTCAATAGTCATTTTAGTGACAAATCACAAAAAAATTCACCATTAATAGTAATAAAATCTTCAACATAATTTGTCATGCTTTCAATGAAACATTTTGAGAAAAAGAATCAGATTCCAATGAAGAATTGTTTTCACCTGTCAGTGGTACCTGTGGGATGATTGGTACTGATGCTGCCTGTGAATACATGATGATATCACTAATCCCAGTCGTCATTAAAAATCTAAAACCAAGGTAAAAGGATTTAAATAAAAGAAGGTCAGTGAAGGACTCAACCTGAATTTACCTCATTTTAAATTTGCCTTTGCTTATCAAGTGATATTTTGCTAATTATTTCATAAGAAATTTAAAATAGAAATAACTAAACATATTAGATTTCTTGTATATTATTACACTAAATTTTAATATTTTAATATACTAAACATTATCTCTAGAAGTATGTATAATAGCAGAATTTCAAGAAATGGTAGCCGGGCGGTGGTGGCGCACGCCTTTAATCCCAGCACTCGGAAGGCAGAGGCCGGCGGATCTCTGTGAGTTCGAGGCCAGCCTGGGCTACCAAGTGAGTTCCAGGAAAGGCGCAAAGCTACACAGAGAAATCCTGTCTCGAAAAACCAAAAAAAAAAAAAAAAAAAAAAATGGATAATAATTATTTGTAAGGTATTAAACCATTCCTAGAAACTAAAACTGAGTGTAGTTCACTCAAAAAAATACCTTTTTAAATTACTCATGAACCCTAATTTTGTGTTTGTTCAGGTTGATTACATCTATGTCAAATAAAATTTGATTTATTATTTTATTATTATTTAGTAGTTATTCAGAGTTTCCATTTTGTTAGAAACTGTCCTTCTGAATAAGATTATTATTACTGATGCCAGTATCATTCTTGAACCATAAACACTTAATCAGGGCAACTTCAAGTTCATTAATATATCAAAATTGTTTAATACTGGAAAAGATATTGGTTTTACTAAAATATAATAACCAAGAATTAAGTTTTTCATATTATTGTGTATATTTATATTCAAAGAGACTCCTCTTAATGTTTGAATGTAGGCATGGCTGCTATTCAGTCAGGTCCAGTTCAGCATGACTATGTTGGACTGTTCCTTATATTTATTTAATTTATTTTTTTTTGTGGTCTGATGTGAAGTCTGTGATTGCAATAATAATATAAGCACTGTGAATAATTAAGACCTAAATCAAAGAGTCATATGCAATCAGCAAATCTTCATGGAGGATGGTTTTTATTAACAAGTTTAGATTATCAATATTGTGGAAAGACATCTAATGAGATTTCCTGCATGTCTTCCTGCAGGTATATCAATGGCCAAGGGAAAAATGGGATGCATCATAAGAGAGTAAATTATTTTGAGTTTACAATGAAGAGATTAGCATTTTTTATTTGAAACAGAAATGATTTTTTAAAATTTCATTAATTTTTGTAAAGATGTTGCAAATAAAAAAATCACACATTATTAAGCATACCCATAATCTGTGTATCTCAGTTAAATTCTGTACAGTTTAGATTTACTATTTTCAAAATGAGAAACTTCACATTAAGTTTTGTATTTTTAAATCACTGAGTAATAAAACACACAGAAAGTCCTTAGGGAATCTCTGCAATTTTGATACCTCTGGGTCTATATGTTTGCTTCCACTCATTACAGGAATCATTGTAAAGGAAAAGCACTTTCAAAAAGATTATATCAATATTCTTAACAGTTAATAAATGTCCTCTTTTTGTTTTTTGTATTCCTTTTAATCATACTTAAATTGAGATAACGAAGATTCCTACACAGAAAGTAGTAATAAATCTAACTTCTTTACCTAGTTCTAATTGGCATCAAAAACAGAGTGTCCAGAAAGTAAATTGTTTGAATTTTATCTTTTCTAATTTGAACTTTTATTTAATCTTCTCAAAACTCGAGCTCTATATAGAGTAGAATATTTCCCTATCACAAAACATTATGTCTTTGCATTGGGATACTGAGTGAAATTCAGCTTTTTGCCTGATCACTACTCTTACAAATAACACTATGGAAATTTCAGCATTAGTGGTAAGTGTGGATCATTATGTTCTTCATAATAGATTATAAAGCATCCCTGTGAATTATAACATTATCAAAAGCTAGTCATTTCTTGTTGTGGTAAGGGTTAGAGCAATTATTTATATTCTCAGCAGTGTGATTTTTAGGTTCAAAGTATTTTCAGGGTTACCACAGTTCTCATCTAAATGTAAATAGAAGTGTCTGTAAGCTGGAATGAATGGGATTTTACTAAAATTATCCTTTTATTCACAATGCATATTTTCTGTTTTCTAAAGTAGTAAATAACTATCTTTCACAATAAAAATTTTCCAAGTTGTATCTAAAACAAATTACCTATAAATATTTTAATTCATTTCCATTTTAAGGAAAGGTTAAAATAGACGTTGACATTTTTTCTTTAATTGAAATAATTTTTTTCATATAATATATCCTGATTACAGTTTCCCCTCCCTCTACTCTTCCCAATTCCTCCACTCCTCTTCTCCCATTTAGATTCACCCTATTTCTGTCTCTCATAAGAAAACAAGATAAAACAATACAAACATATTGGAAAAGGACAAAATAAACATACAAAAGTAAAAGAGCCCCACAAAAAGCTCAAGAAAGTCAGAGATACCCTTGTTTGCATACTCAGGAATCCCATAAATATTAAAAACCAGAAGACATAATATATACACAAAAGACCTATATAGAGTGCAAAGGAGAAAAATAATAAAAATTTAAAAAAATACAAACACATGGCCTTAAAAAAAAAAAAGAAAAGAAAAAGCATTGACCTGACATTATACCAGAAGGAACCTCCAATGATTCAGCTTACTTTGTTTTCTGTTGGCCATCTGCTGGGCATACACACTGCCTTTAAGAGTAGTTGTTTCGGGCTGGAGAGATGGCTCAGAGGTTAAGAGCCTGTTCTTCCAGAGGTCCTGAGTTCAATTCCCAGCAACCACATGGTGGCTCACAACCATCTGTAACAAGATCTGGTGCCCTCTTCTGGCCTGCAGTCATACATGCTGTATACCTAACAAATAAATAAATCTTTAAAAAAAAAAAAAAAAGAGTAGTTGTTTCATAAAAACCGACATGTGGGCCAATGGAATCGAATTGAAGACCCTGACATTAATCCGCACACCTATGAACATATAATTTTTGACAAAGAAGCCAAAACTGTACAATGGAAAAAAGAAAGCGTCCTCAACAAATGGTGCTGGCATAACTGGATATCAATGTGTAGAAGGCTGCAAATAGATCCACATCTGTCACCGTGCACAAAACTTAGGTCCAAGTAGATCAAAGAACTTAACATAAATCCAGCTACCCTGAACCTGCTAGAAGAGAAAGTAGGAAGTAGTCTTGAATGCATTGGCATAGGAGATCATTTCCTAAATATAAAAACAGTAGCTCAGACACTGAGAGAAACAATCAATCAAAGGGACCTCTTGAAACTGAGAACCTTTTGTAGAGCAAAGGATACGGTCAACAAGGCAAAGCAACATCCTACAGAATGGGAAAAGGTCTTCACCAACCCCACATCTGACAGAGGACTGATATCCAGAATATATAAGGAAGTCAAGAAATTAGACATCAAAATGCCCAACAATCCAATTAAGAAATGGGCTATAGAACTAAACAGAGAATTCTCAACAGAGGAAACTCAAATGGCTGAAAGACATTTAAGGAATTGCTCAACATCCCTAATTATCAGGGAAATGCAAATCAAAACAACTCTGAGATACCACTTTACACCTGTCAGAATGGCTAAGATCAGAAACACTGAAGAAACCTTATGCTGGAGAGGATGTAGAGCTAGGGGAACTCCCCTCCACTGCTGGTGGGAATGTAAGCTTGTACAACCACTTTGAAAATCAATACGGCACTTTCTTAGAAAATTGGCATTCAATCTCCCCCAAGATCCAGCTATACCACTCTTGGGCATATACCCAAGGAATGCTCAATCATACCACAAGAGCTCTTGCTCAGCTATGTTCATATCAGCACTGTTTGTAATAGCCAGAACCTAGAAACAGCCTCGATGCCCTTCAACTGAAGAATGGATAAATAAAATGTGGTACATATACACAATGGAATACTACTCAGCAGAGAAAAACAATGACATCATGAGGTTTGCAGGCAAATGGATGGATCTAGAAAAAATCATCCTGAGTGAGGTAACCCAGACTCAGAAAGACAAACATGGTATGTACTCACTCATAGCAGGATACTAGAGGTGGAACAAGGATGACTGGACTGCTACTCACATCACCAGGGAGACTACCTGGAAAACAGAACCCCAAGAAAGACATGGGGATCGCCCAATGACAGAGAAATGGAATGAGATCTACATGAACAGCCTGGACATGACTGGGGGTAGTGAAGGGCGAGGGTCAAGGGAAAG
Organism: Peromyscus californicus insignis; assembly: GCF_007827085.1. NCBI lineage: Eukaryota > Metazoa > Chordata > Mammalia > Rodentia > Cricetidae > Peromyscus > Peromyscus californicus. The sequence continues at coordinate 41,739,750 of NW_026294413.1, forward strand.
AGAGCTTGGGGGAGCGGGAGATCCCAGCTGGATCAAGAACAGAGAGGGAAAACAAGGAATAATGATATGATAAATGAAGATCACATGAGACCAGGAAAAAGCAAAGTGCTAGAGAGGCCCACAGAAATCCACAAGGATACCCCCACAATAGTCTACTGGCAATGGTAGAGAGACAGCCCGAATTGACCTACTCTGGTGATAGCATGGCCAAACACCCTAATTGTCGTGCTAGAAACCCCATCCAGTGACTGAGGGAACTGGATGCAGAGATCCACAGCCAAGCCCCAGGAGGAGTTCCAGGAGTCTAATTGGCGAGAAAGAGGAGGGTTTGTATGAGTGAGAATTGCTGAGACCAAGGTTGGATAAAGCACAGGGACAAATAGCCAAACGAATGAACTATGAACCAATAGCTGAGGAGCCCCCAACTGGATCAGGCCCTCTGGATAAGTGAGACAGTTGATTGGCTTGATCTGTTTGGGAGGCATCCAGGCAGTGGGACTGTACTCAGTGCATGAGTTGGCTGTTTGAAACCTGGGGCCTATGCAGGGACACTTGGCTCAGCCTGGGAGGAGGGGACTGGATCTGCCTGGACTGAATCTACCAGGTTGAACTCAGGGCAAAGACGAGTCTTTGCCTTGGAGGAGATGGGAATGGGGGTGGGCTGGGGGGAAGGCGGGGCGCGGGGGGCGGGGAGAACAAGGGAATCCATGGCTGATATGTAAAATTAAAATAAACTATAAAATAATAAAAAGTAGTTGTTTCCTGAATGAGAATCCCTTGGATAAAACTAAATTTTCATTTACAATTTGTAATCAATTGGTATAGTTTCTGTGTTAGAGATGGTGGCATGTGTCCATTTTTTTTCAGGTCAGGACCTCATCTGGAGCCGACTACAACAAGCCCATTGCATTCTGCCTCAATTTCTATGAGTTCTCATGTTTTTCTGTCCTGTTTGGGCTGTCCTCCATCCTTTCTTGCTCTTATACTCTTTCCTGCCTCTTCTTCTGCATAGTTACCAGAGACCTTGTGGGGTCTGTATTTGAGGGAGAAACCTGTGTTGGGATGAGTATTCAAAGGCCTCACACACTCTGCTTGTTAATCAGGCTGTAGGTTTCTGTATTTGTTACCTTCTGCTACAGAGGGAAGCTTCTCCAATGATGGCTAAGTAAGAGTACAGCAGAATCTCAGTAGTTCACACTTTATAGCTACATTTCTTTACTAGAATAGTATTTTTGCTTATACTTAGTTCCCTGGACTATCTAGTCTCAGATTTTGGTTCACACTGTCTGGGTTGATTATGGGTTTCATCTTATGGGCGTGGGAAATCAAATCAGATATTGATAGGTTTATCCAACAAGCTTTGTGCCACCATTGTGCTATCAAATCTTTGCAGTCAGGACAGCATTGATGATCAAAGTGTTTGTGGTTTGGCTGATGGTTTTGTATCTACTTTGGAAGTCGGTAAAGTACCGTGCCCTCTGGTACCAAGAACTTTAATACCACATAGGTGTGAAGACTATAGGTAAGAATCAGTTTGACTTCTCTGTATTTAATGAGTTTTGTATGTGTTGTCTTCAGCAATGGGTCTTTGTTTTCAGTTTATGGAGAGAAACCTATAGTCTTGACACTAGTCCAGATTGTTTGGGATTCACATGTGACTCCTTCAGCCAACAACTCAATCAGAACTAGCACATGTATAATTTTAGAATCTTCATTTTCGTGACAAGAAATGTCCAGTTGGGGCTCTGTCCTCCATGTTATTTAATAACTTTATATAGATCCCCTTCGTATACATTATATATATTAGGAAGCTTTAACTGTAATAGGTTCCTTTATTACCCTTCAGACAGCCTTTAACTTTTGCTGTCTCTCCTTTGTATTCCCTCTCTGGTCTTCTTCTTCCTTCTCCACTCATCTTGATCCAGGGAATGCAGCCACTCCCACCCTCCATCCATCCATCCATCCATACATTATATTTCAATATTTTTGGAAGAGCTATCTGTTCGCCATTGTCCCTTACCTTATACCTGATTTCTGTGGTTCTATGGATTATAGCTTGCTTATTGATTTAACAACTAATATTCAAATATAAATGAATGTATATCATATTTGTCATCACCTCAGTCATTATTTTAATGGCTGAGTAATGTTCCATATGTAAATGTACCACATTTTCTTTATCCATTCATCTGTTGAGAGACATCAAGATTATTTCCAATTTTCGGCTGTTTTGAATGAATCATTATTAAACATGTTTGAGCAAGTGTCTCTGAGATAGGATGAGGCATTCATTAAGTATGTTCCCAAAAGTACTATAATGAGGTCTTCAGGTAGACTGATTCACAACCCCTAAGGAACTTCTACAGTGATTTCCATAGTGGCTACACAAGTTTTCAGTCCTACCAGCAATGGAGGAGTATTCCCCTTACTCCACATCCCCATCAGCACAAGATGTCATTCGTTTTATTGATCTTAGCCATTCTGGTGTGTGTAAAATGAAATCTCAAAGTAGTTTTGGTTTACATTTCTCTGCTGCTTAATGATGTTGAACATTTCTTTAAGTGTTTCTTAGCCAGATGAAATTCCTTTTTTTTTTTTTTGAAAACTCTCTTTACATAAGTACCCCAATTTATAATTTTCTTTGCTTGTTTATTGGATATCCAGGTTTTTAAATTTTTCTTCGTATTTTAGGCCTCTATCAGGTTGCCAAAATAGTCTTTTCTTACCCTGTAGACTGCCACTTTGTCCAAAGGATGATATTCTTGGCCATTCAAAAGTTTCACAGTTTTAATGTCCCTTTTAGTAATTGTTCTTAATACCTGTTCTAATGGTGCTCTGTTCAGAAACTCTTTTCCTGTGCCAATGAGTCCAGGTTATTTTCCATTTGTTCTCCTCTCAGAATCAGTGCCTCTTGTTTTGTATTGAAGAATTTGACCATTTTGGAATTGAGGTTTTTACATATTAATAAGTATAGATCTGTTTCAATTCTTCTATATGCCACTATGTAGTCTGACCAGCATCATATGTTGAAGATGCTGTCTTTTGTCCAGTTCATATTTCTGGATTCTTTATCAATAATGAGGTGTCCATGTATGTGTGGATGTATATATGGATTTTCAGGTCAATTCAATTGACCAGTGTGTCTGTTTTCATGCCAATGATATACTGTTTTGTTTTTGTTTTTGTTTTTTTTTTTTTTTTTTTTTGGTTTTTCGAGACAGGGTTTCTCTGTGTAGCTTTGCGCCTTTCCTGGAACTCGCTTTGGAGACCAGGCTGGCCTTGAACTCACAGAGATCCGCCTGGCTCTGCCTCCCGAGTGCTGGGATTAAAGGCGTGCGCCACCACCGCCCGGCTGCCAATTATTTTTCATTAGGAGACTTTCAATTACCATTTCTCTTTCCCTAGGAATTATGGATCTGTTTAACCTGCTTGTTTGTTTTGATTTAACTTTGATATGTGGTATGTATTGAGAAAATTATCCATTTCTGTTATATTTTCCAATTTAATGTAGAACAATTTTTGAAGTATGTTCTTGTGATTTTCTGGATTTCCTCAATGTCAGCTGTTATGTCCATTTTCATTCTTATTTTTATTAATTTGGAAATCCTCTCTCTGCCTTTCACTTGATTTGTGTGAGAATCTGTCAATTCTTTTATTTTTCTCAGTTAACCAACTCTTTTGTTTCATTGATTCTTTGCACTTTTTTATTTCTTTCTAGTTTATTGATTTTACCCTTGAATTTGGTTATTTCTTGTCATCTACTTTGGGGTGAGGTTATTTCTTTTTGCTATAGAAGTTCCAGATGTACTGTTGGTTATTAGTGAGAGGTCTCTTCTTTTTTATTTTTTGTAGGTAGGCACTTAATCCTATGAACTTGCCTCCTAGAACAGCATCATAGTGTCCCATAAGTTTTGACATGGTGTGTTTCTATTTTCATCCAGTTTTAGAAAGTCTCAAATTTCTATTGACCCATTTCTTTTTTATTCAATAGTGAGTTGTTCATGAATTTATAAGCTTTCTATTGTTTCTGTAGTTGATATTCAGCTTTAATCTGTGGTGTTCACATAGGATGCAGGGATTTTTTAAAATTTCTTTTTATCTGTTTTGACTTCCTTTGTGTCTTAGTATGCACTTTGATTTTGAGCAATTCCAGGAGGTGCTAAGAAGAAGAAGATATATTCTTTTGTGTTGGAGTAACATTTGAGTTTCTTTGTACTTACTACATAGATATTAAGAATTGCAATGTCCTCTTTGAGGATTTTTTTTCCTTTGGTAAGTATGTTATTTCCTTTCCTATATTTTGGTTAGTCTTGGTTTGAAATCTATTTTGTTAAATATTAAAATGGCCGCACAAGTTTGCTTCTTAGGGTAATTTGCTTGGAATATCATTAAATTAAGGTGATTTCTTTTCTTGATATTAATGTTTGTTTCTTCGGTGCAGAAGATGGATGGGTAGTGTTTTGGATTCATTTTGTAAGTCTGTCTTCATATTGGTGGATAAAAAATCATTGATGTTGAGAGCTATTGAGAGATATCAACGAGCAGTGATTATTTTTTTCCTGTCATTTTGGTTTGTGTGTGTGTGTGTGTGTGTGTGTGTGTGTGTGTGTGTGTGTGTTTCCCTCTTTTTGATTTGCTTGTCTAGGATTACTTATTCCTTGTATTTACATGTATGTGATTAACCTCTTCAGGTTTAAATTTTCTTCCTATCACCTTCTGTAGGTCTGGGTTTCTGGATAAATACTGTATAAATTGTTTGTATCATAGGATATCACAGAATGTGTTTTTTCTTCCCCCCATATTTCGTGATAAAAAGTTTTCCTTGGTAAAGTAGTCAGGGCTGACATCTTTACTTTCTTAGAATTTGTAGAACATCTTTCTGGGCCCTTCTGGCTTTTAGGGTCTCCATTAAGAAGCTACCTGCTTAATGTTACTTGGTCTTTTCTCCTTGAAGCTTTCAATATTCTTTGTTGTTGTTGTTGTTGTTTTGTATGTTTGCTGTTTTGATTATTATGTGTCATGGGAATTTGTTTTCTGCTCCAGTCTATTTGGTGTTTTGTATGCTTCTTGTACCTTGATAAGCATCTCCATCCATAGGGTAGGGAAATTTTCTTCTATGATTTTGTTGAAAATGGTTTTTGTGCCTGTTACCTGGGTTTCTTGTCTTTCCTCTATTCCTATTGATTGTAGATTTGATCTTTTCACAGTATCCTGATCTCCTTGATATTTTATGCCTGGAGGTTTTAGGTTTTACATTTTCTTTGATTGAGGTATCCATTTTTTCTCTCTTATCTATAATGTCTGAAATTCCATCTTCCACCTCTTACATTCTGCTTGTGAAGCTTGCTTCTGAGGTTCTGTTGCAGATTTCCCTCATTTTTGGGTTTGCTTTATTGATTATATTTCCACTGTCAGGTATGAAACTCTTCCATTTATTTCCTTCCATTGTTTGCATTTTCATAATTTTTTCTTTTATTATTTAAATTTTTTTTCATTTTACATACCAACCACAGTTCTCCCTTCCTCCCCTTCACCTGTTCCCCCCATGCCCCCATCGCACCCCCTCTCACTCCTCATAGGGGGTAAGGCTTTCCTTGGTTAGTCAACAACACTGGCTGGCATACCAAGTTGGGGCAAGACTAAGCTCTTTCTAAACCCCTTCCCCCTTCATTAAGGCTGAGCAAGGCATCCTGCAATAGGAAATAGACTCTAAAAGGTCAGTTTATGTACCCAGGATAGGTCCTGGTCCCATTGCCAGGGGCCCCAGAAACACATCAAGCCAAACAACTGTCAACCACATTCAGAGGGCATAGTTCGGTCCCATGCAGACTCTCCAGCTGTCAGTCCAGAGTCCCTGAGCTCCCACAAGATGGGGTCAGTCTCTGTGGTTTTTCCCAAATGATCTTGACCCTCTTTGCTCCTATAGTCCCTCTTCCCTCTCATCAACTGAACTCTAGAAGTTCAACCAAGTGTTTGACTATGGGTCTTTGTATCCACTTCCATTAGTCACTGGATGTAGATTCTGTGATGAGAATTAAGGAAGTCACAAATCTGAGGACTGGAGAGGACTAGTTCAGACACCCTCTCCACCACTGCTAGGAGTCTTAGCTGGGGTTGTCCTTGTGAGTTACTGGGGATCTCCCTAGCACCAGGTTTCTTCTTAACCCTGTATTGATTCCCTCTATCAAGATACCTCTTTTATTGCTCTCCCGCTCCAATTTGTTCACTTCTTTAAAGCCCTCTGCATATTTATAAAGGCTATTTAAAGTCCTTGTCTTGGGCTTCAGCATTGTTTTGCTTTTCTCAGGACCAAGTGTAGTAGGGCTCCCAGGATCTTGTGGAGATGTATTATTATTGCTATTATTGATTATGTTTTTACACTGTAGTCGGCCATTTGCACTTGGGATGATTGTAGCTCTAGGTACTCATATCTGCCTTATCTTTGTTGTGTGGATATTTTCTTCTTTGGTAGCTATTGTTCTGACTGAGTTCTTAAGAACGTATAGTTGCTGTGTGTTGTCTGGTAAGGAATTGTCCTGGGATTTTGCCAAGTGTGGCCACAGGGGATTCTGGATAGAATGTGTTTCTAGGTAGTGGGAACTGATATTTAATAATGGGAATAGGCTGGAAAGGTGGGGAGATAAACAGGTCTACAGGAGGAGGAAAAGCAGAGTGTTCTACCAAAATCTGCTTATTCTCCTAGAGTGGGGCAGAAAGTGAGGACCGGCCACAGCAGGTGGTCCACTACAGAGCTGGAAGGAGATTGGTGGATAGGACTTGAATGAATGGAGGGCTAGGGAATATTTGGTTAGCCTACTTGCTTTCCTGGCCTAGGTGTCCTAAGGATTCCTTGGGAAATACTGCTGGAGTTGGGGGATGGGACAATGTGATGAATGGGGAGGAAGTTGGAGGAAAGACCTGTGTCTCCAACTGGAGATGGCCTGCAACAGAGCTGGGTGTGAGTCTGATGTTTTGATTTGGAGGACTGGAGGGAGAGGTGATGATTTGCAGTTAAGATATTTACATCAGCCAGGTGGTGGTGGCGCACGCCTTTAATCCCAGCACTCGGGAGGCAGAGCCAGGCGGATCTCTGTGAGTTCAAGCCCAGCCTGGGCTACCAACTGAGTTCCAGGAAAGGCACAAAGCTACAGAGAGAAACCCTGTCTCGAAAAACAAACAAACAAAAAAAGATATTTACATCATATCAAATATAGTCAATATTTCAGTGAGCAAGTATTTTTCATAAACACATTCTGTGAGACAGATTTTTTTAACCTGATGGAGTGTTCTTATGTAATGAGACCATAACTAGTGTATAGAGGCATTTTATTCATATTCAAAAATATAAAAAAACCTTATTGACTTACTAGAAATTTAAGTGAATGAAGCAAAACTGTCCTTCAGCAGATAATCGCACACCCAGAAATCCTCATATTTACTCAAATCAAGAAGATAAAGCAGGGACGCTTCTACAGTGGTGTATACCATTAGTTCTGAAAATACACTGAGTACAATTTTATTCTATTTGGAATTCATGTTCTGTGATTGCCAAACACCCCATTAAACATTTATTGTCCTTTATATTTTAATATTGCTCATCAACATTATTTAAGTTTCTGAATTATTCTCCTTACAAATACTCTCAGGCAAATGTATACATACTCTAGAATAGTTTTATACAAAGCAATATAGTATACATCTAAATTTACACTGTAGATTTTTTTAAATAAAATTATATCTTTAGGATCTATCAGAACATGTGAAAGATTCCCCATCTACAGTTAAAATGTTATTTGATACCTAGTTTAAATGTTTCTTAGTTCTAAGAGAAACTTTAAGGAATTTAAATAAAATTTCCAACCCATTTAGTGCTTGAAAGACATCTCAAGGAACATATTTTAGATATCTTACAAAGAGAATTAAACCCCCAAGTTGAAAAAGAAAAGTACCACAATGAAAAGATACTAAAACTTCCCATTGCCATAGAGTTATGTGGCAGATTCTTACCCAACTGTAGGAAAAGACAAAAAAAAAAAATCCTGTAAATCTGTGATTGGTTCAAGAAGATGTAGTTTCAGATAATCTGAGGCAGAAAGAGGAAAATGCATAAACCAAACACTGTTACTCATGTTTCTTGCTTTTTTATTTCTCTAGAAAAAGAATAAGATCCATGGCCAGGTCTTAGGCAGAGCTCCAGGAGTCCAATCGATGAGAGAGAGGAGGGATGCTATGAGCAAGAGATATCAAGACCATGATTAGAAAAAGTACAGAGACAAGTAGCCAAACTAGTGGAAAAACATGAACTGTGGACCAATAGCTGAGAAGCCCCATAGCACTGGACTAGGCCCTCTGGATAAGTGAGACAGTTGTTTAGATTGAACTTTTTAGGAGGACCTAGGCAGTGGGACTGGGACTTGTCCCTAGTGCATGAGCTGGCTTTTTGGAACCTAGTGCCTATGGTGAGACACTTTGAACAGCCTCGGTGCAGGGAAGAGGGCTTTGGACCTGCCTCAACTGAATGTACCAGGCTCTGCTGACTCCCCATGGGAGACCTTGCCTTGGAGGAGGTGGGAATGTGGGGTGGGTTGGGGGGAAAGGCTGGGAGGTGGGAGGAGGGAGGACAGGGGAACCTGTGGTTGATACGTAACACGAATAGATGATCTCTTAATAAATGAAAGAAAAAAAAGAATAAAAACAGAGTAGGCATAATCTAAAGACTACTTTATACTCTGTCCTCAACAAACACTTTCAGAAGAGTGTTTTCTGATTTCTTTATTCTCTCAATCTAATTTTTTCTCTTTTGCTTTCCACATTTCCTCTTTCCTTTTTCATGAAGATATTGTTTAATTCTATTGACAACCTCATTTGTTCATAGTTAACAGAAACAATAAAGTGTTGAACAACTTCCCTCCTTGAGCTCACAATTGAACTTATTACCATTTATTGATATTCTAGGAAGCCACAAAACACTTGAGTCAAATTCAAACAATTTGACAATTTATATCATAAGCAGCATAAATTTCAACTTTGGTAAATCTCATAGCACTCATGTTAAGGAATCTGAAAAACAGTGGGGTGTTGTGTGTGTGTGTGTGTGTGTGTGTGTGTGTGTGTGTGTGTGTGTATGTGCATGTGTGGGTGATATGGAAAGAAAGGTCCACTCTTAGGGAACTCTTATTGTAAATATGCATTAACAGTCACATCCAAACTTGACACACACACACACACACACACACACACACACACACACACACACACACAAATACACACACACAAATATATCCCAGAAATTATCTTTATTTCATTATTTAAGAAAGAAATGTTGCCAGGTAGTGGTGGCACACGCCTTTAATCCCAGCACTCTGAAGGCAGAGCCAGGCAGATCTCTATGAGTTCAAGGCCAGCCTGAGCTACAGAGCAAGATCCAGGACAAGCGCCAAAGCTACACAGAGAAACTCTGTCTCAAAAACCCAAAAAATAAAAAATAAGAAAGAAAGAAATATATTCTCTGGGAAGGCTGTTTTTCACAGGTTCTTGGAAAGATAATACATAAAAAAAAGATTGTTAGTTCCTCCTGGGAAGATATCCAGGATTAAGTAATCACCTTTCTGAGATGACCAGATCAGATGAAATTAATGAAATTTGTTATGAATTTTGATTATATTCAGAATTATTTTTCATTTCATTACCTCTTCTTAGGTTGTATTTAGTTTCCTCCTGAGGTTAACTAATATGTGGACTAATGTATTATATAAGTTTTGATGATGATGTGAGACAATACATTTTGAGTTATATTATTTTTGTGTTTTAATAGTGCCACTATCTAGATTTTCTCTTTATATTCTGATTATGGATATATGACACTTTTTGTTATTCATTTACTAAAATTCTTGTTTAATCTTAGATTTTCCCAACAGAGATTATGTCAAATTTATGTTTTATATCTACTCATCTATGAATAAATAATCATAAGAATACAGTTTCAAAATCAATATTTGCAAAATGCTTTGATTCTATAAAACTGTCAGTCAAGACTATGGTAATGGGCACAGTGTGCCTCACCCCTGTGGTGATGGTGCAGCTAAGTACGAGGGAGAAAAGGTGAGCTTCAAACAAACACATTTGATCAAAGAATTTGACACATCCATGAGATTAGGGAATATATACACTACCTGTAAATGGAAGCAATTATTTATAATTTAGGTTATATACATTCAACAAATAAAGGTTAAAAAAAAGAAACATTCTTGGTATAATAGTCTCTCCAAAACTTAACAGATGAAACAACTATCTAGGAATTAAAAGTTCAAACATCTTATACAATTGCTGGTGTAGATATTCATAGACATCACAGGCATCTAAGAGAGCCTAGAATTTATTTTTAATATAGTGTACCAAAGAATAAGCATTTAGAAAATGATTACAGCTTGTCTATATTAAGTTACTACATGAGGAATAAGGAGAAGTTTGCTTAAATTAGTGAGAAGGATATGAACATACCATATGAAAAACTTAACAAAAGAGTTTCTTAAAGAAATAGATGCTGGGCTTAGGATATTAATCAGCAGTAGAGTATTTCTGTAACATTTAATCTGAATTTAATTTAATTGGAAGAGTTGATCTCCACCATAAAGGTTATATATATATATATATATATATATATATATATATATATATATATATCATATTATATATACATATATATTACAATATTTATTATAGTATATACCATATACCATATTATATATTATGAGCCAGTGCTCTTAATCTCAGAGCCATCTCTCCATTCCTCCTTGGAATTCTTGTCATCAAGTTAAACAGACATTAGATCTATAATAAATAGGGGTTATCAAGCATAATGGTTGTTAGAAGAAGGAGGATGACTTAATATAATTTTAATGAGAAGAATGATTTGACATAAAAAATGTGTAATATAATAATAAGTGAAGTTACCTCCACCTTGAATATTAATAAGAAAAAAGAAAGAGTTTGTAAAACATAGCTTAATTATCTACTAGAACAACTGAATTCTACTAGGCCAGAAACTATTGAATGAGCTAATGGCATGAGGCGATTTATATCACAATTTACTCTTTCCAACATGCTTCTTGTTCTAGTAGTCTCAGTAACTCCAATGGAGATAGCAGCAATCTCTTGCTCAACCCACAAGACTTGCTTTTCCTTATGGTTTTCTTCAGTTTACTGACATGAACACACAGCTATACAATTGTATGTGAGATGTTTCTCACTCAGCAACTACGACAATAAAACCACTGACTGTAGTGAATGAATATATGTACTATTCAGCAATAATAAACACTTCCACAGCCAAAAAACATGCCTATATCTGCTTTCAGAATGCACAACCTGTGAAAATAGGCATCAAATTTCTTCTAGACATAAACCCAGACCTGCAGCGGATTTTAGAGAATGGCAAACCTTTTCTCAAAGTAGAAACTAAAGTTTGGAGTAACTAATCTCTTATTTCCAATAAAAAATCTAGTCATTTAATAATATTAGTTAAACTCATATAAAATGACTTCAGTGAAGCTGATATTATAATTGATAGCTAGACGTGAAGAGGATAGCAAAAGAAGTAAGGAGATGTGAGTATCCTAGAAAATGTGAGAAAACATTTTGTGTTTCTATGATCCTTTCAGCCTCCTTCGGTAAAGTTCACAATGCTTACAGCATTTTACCATGTTTTACTTCCATTCATCTAAATAAGAAAAGAACATTCTATGATTGTCCCATTGCTACTCTACATGACCTCTGTCACCGTTTCATAAACTTTAGCGATGTATGCTTGATACTTGAAGTTTGTTTTTGTCCAGTAGAAGATGCACATGTGCAATGTACACAGGTCAGTAAGTTTTGATTGATGCATTCATCCGTGTGCTACAAATACCTCAAAAAACAGTTTACAGAAAATCATCTCACACCACTTTTCCATTCATTTCTTGCCCTTTACCCTCACTGTTCTGAATTCTGTCATGATATGCTTATATCATTTTTAGACCTCTGTATTCAGAAAGAATTCTACTAGTCTTTTAGTATGCCTTACTTTACTCAGTATAATATTTGATCAATTATTCACTTAATTCCATAAAATACTTGATTAACTCAAAAATATTATTGGATGAATCATAAGTTCAATAGTTTCTGTTTTCAGTTAAGTACAAAATCATGCTTCCTGCCGGGTGGTGGTGGTACACGCCTTTAATCCGAGCACTAGGGAGGCAGAGCCAGGTGGATCTCTCTGAGTTCGAGGCCAACCTGGGCCATCAAGTGAGTTCCAGGAAAGGCGCAAAGCTACAGAGAGAAACACTGTCTCAAAAAAACCAAAAAAAAAAAAAAATCATGTTTCCTTATTTTTATAAATCCCTGATATATAGTTCTTTAGTTATTTACTACTATGAAATAAATCAACACAAAGCACTATGTTCTCAAAGGTGTTATAATTCAGGATCACTGATAAAGCTTAGTCATGTGCTTGGTGCGGAGCTGGACATCCAAGATAGTTGTCATGCACAGAAGCCCATGTGGGATGCCAGTGACAAGGATGTGACACAAGCTGACAAATCATTGTGTTCAACAGTTAGACTGAGAGCCTGAGTTCATCACTGGGAATAGGAAAGAGACCACAGTAAGATCCTTGCCTTGTAGGTGACTCCAAAAGGAAAATTTGCAAAATCAAAGTCACTGAGAGAGGAAGACCAAGAGTACATAATCCACAATATTATTTGGCTTTGTGATGGAAGTGGTATCACTTTACCTTTTTCTATATCTTATTGATTAGAATAGCAAGTCTCAATTAGCTTACATGGGGCTGACATAGTTACATATGGGGAATCTTAGAGGGAGTGGATATCATCAGACAACCTCAAAGATTCTGTCTGTGACAGAAGAGTGAAATTATTTTTAGTTGGGGATTATAGTGAGTTTTGGTTAAACTAGAAAAGATCTTTTGCCATTACATCTGCAGCATTATATATTCTTGTGTGTGTGTGTGTGTGTTTCCTCATATGTAAGAAGAATTCAGATTAAAGTTGCATTTAAAAGAACAACTATTCATTAAAATTTAACTGAACAACTGTGCTATTTAAGAGAAAAAATCAAGAGGCAATGATACTTGTTTACCATGCCAGCTACTCTCCATGCAGAAGCACATGTCTTACTCGTCTCAGGTCAGCTCAGACAACTCAGTCAGGATGAATCTCAAAATGAAATAAGACCAAGAGAATAAGCAAACAAAGTTTGAGACAAGTGTTGGTGAGATCATAAATATTTTAAATAATAATGACAAAGAACTCTTAAAATTTATGGAAGAAATCAAATCACAGAGTTAGAAATTGAGAAACCATCAAATAATGTAGACAAACAAATAAAATAAAGAATCTATACCCAGACAAGAAATTTGTATGGTAGGGAAAAAACACACAAAGAACAAAACTAAACTAAAAATAAACATTAAAAGAAAATAATATCATAACTATAAGGACATATATGAATTACATTTGTCTTCCAAAGAAAAATGATTAAAATAAATAGAGTGAAATGAAATATTTAAGGGAGAAAATTAAAGTACTTAAAGAAAGACAGAATTTTCTGCCCAAAAGTATTGTGTAAGAGCACATGATAAAGACTAACTGAATTCTTCTTTCTTCACACCTGTCTGAGTCAGTTTAATATCTGTATATCTGTCTTTCAAAAATGTTCTTAAATATTTCTCAAAAGGCTATGGATATATGTAGGAAATAAAGAATTCCTTCTTTTTGTATTGAAGACAATTTGTTTTCACACAATATTTTCTGATTGTGCATTTCCCTCTCCTAATTCCCTCTATATCTGCCCCCCAACTTTCTCACCTACACAACTCAACGCTCATTCTTTGTTTGAGGATGCTATGATAGTATACATAAATGTCTCTAAAAATTCCACTGATAAAATCCTACAGGTAATAAACATTGTCAACAAAGTAGCTGCAAAAAACCAAATCACAAATATCAGGAGCCCCACTTATAAAAGGACAGGCTGTGAAAGAAGTCAGAGAAATACCTTTGACAATAGATTCAAATACTATAAAATATCTTGGGGTAGCTCTAACCAAGCAAGTGAAAGATTTATATAAAAAACTTCAAGACTTTGTAGAAAGAAATCAAAGAATATGTGAAAAAGTTGAAAAATCACCCATACTCTTGGATCAGTAGGATTAATAAACTAAAAATGTGTATCCTACCAAAAGCAATCAATCTACAGATTCAATGTAATTTTCATCAAAATTCTAACATAATCTTTCACAGATCTTAAAAGGACAATTATCCATTCATATGGAAACACAAAAAAACTAAGACAGCTAAAACAATCCCAAATAATTAAAGAGCTGCAATAATTGAAGAAGAAGAAGAAGAAGAAGAAGAAGAAGAAGAAGAAGAAGAAGAAGAAGAAGAAGAAGAAAAAGAAAGAAAGAAAGAAAGAAAGAAAGAAAGAAAGAAAGAAAGAAAGGAAGGAAGAAAGAAAGAAAGAAAGAAAGAAAGAAAGAAAGGAAGGAAGGAAGGAAGAAAGAAAGAAAGAAAGAAAGAAAGAAAGAAAGAAAGAAAGAAAGAAAGAAAGAAAGAAAGAAAGAAAGAAAGAAAGAAAGAAAAGAAAGAAACTGCTGGGCGGTGGTGGCACATGCCTTTAATCCCAACACTTGGGAGGCAGAGCCAGGTGAATCTCTGTGAGTTTGAGCCCAGCCTGGTTTACAAAGTGAGATCCAGGACAGGCACCAAAACACCAGAGAAACCCTGTCTTGAAAAATACAAACAAAAAGAACTGCAATAAGTATCATTATCCCCAGTTTCATGTTGTACTACAGCGGGAGAGGAATACAACCAGCATGATTTTGGCACAAAAACAGACACATTGATCGATGAAATTGAACTGAAGATCCCACATAAATCTACATGCTATGGACACCTGATTATTGATAAAGAAACCAGAAACACACACTGGAAAAAGAGAGCATCTTCAAGCTTAATGGCTCTGTGTGGAAGAATCCAAACAGATCCATACTTACCTTCTTCTGCACAAAACTCAATGCCAAATGGATCAAAGATCTTAACATAAGACCAAATATATTGACCCTTATAGAAGAAAAAGTGGGGTATGCTCTTGAATGCATTAGCACAGTAAATGATACACTGAACAGAAGACTATTAGTGCAGACAATAAGATCACCATTCACTAAATGGGACTTCATGAAACGGAAAAGCCTCTGCATGGCAAGGGACACCATCATTCAGATGAAGTGGCAGCCTATAGAGTATAAATTTTCTTCCAACTATATATCTGGTAGAGGACTAATATAGAAAATATATAGAGAAGTGGAAAAAAATAGATATCACGAAAACAAATTATCTACATTTTAAAATATGGTACAGACCTAAATAGAGAATTCACAAAAGAGGACTGTCAAATAGTTGAAAAACACTTAAAGAAATGTTCAATATTCTTAGTCATCAGGGAAATGGAAATCAAAACAACCTTGATATTTCATCTTACACCTGTCAGAATGCTTAAGATTAATAAAAGATGAGACAGTTCATACTGGCAGGGTATGGTGCTGCAAGGACACTCATTCATTGCAGGTGAGCGTGGTAACTTACACAGCCAATATGGAAATCAATGTGACATTTCCTCAGGAAGATGGGAATAATTTACCTGTAGATGAAGCTATACCACTCTTGCAGGTATGCCCAAAGGATATTTCATCCTACTGCAAAGATACTTGCTCAACCATGTCCATTGCTGCTCTATTCATAATAGCCAGAAATTGGTAATAATCCAGATGCCCCTCAACAGAAGAATGGATTGAGAATACATGGTGTATTTACACTATGGAGTATTTCGCAGGAATTAACTACAATGTGAAATTATTAAATTCACAGTTAAATGGATAGAACTAGAAAAGGAAAAGAAAATCCTGAGTGAAGTGTCCCAAACATAGAAAGAATATTTGCTTATAGGTGGATATTAACTGTTAAGTAAATGATAACCAAGCTACACGCCATACATAGACTCAAAGAGGTTATGTAAAGAAATGGACTAGGATGGTGCAGATAGAACTTTATAGAAAAGGGAAATACAATAGACAGCTATAGATTGATTGGGACTAGAACAAGAGGATTAAAAGATGAATGGGGAGTAGAAAGTGGGATGAGGGGTGGACTATGGTGGGAGCCAGCTAGAGTAAAGGGCCTTTGGAGGTGTAATATGGAATATTACATTATATTGTGTAATATGTAATACAGTAGAAGTTTCTTAAAAGAGATACATATACAAAGGCGATCTAATGAGATCATTAAATAATGAGAGAGACAGCAAGGACTGTACTTGCTCAGCCCAAACCAACTGCATGATTCCATTGCTGAAGACAGCACCTACACAACTCATTTGTAAATGGAGAAGTTGAGTTGTTGTGTACCTAGAGTCTTCACACCTATGGGCTAATGTTCTTGGTACTGGCAGTTAATCTCTAGGCTAACAAAGAAGAAAAATAAACATCAACCCAACTACAAACCTTTCTATCTACAATGGTCCTGCTTGCAAGATATGATAGGGCAATGGTGCCACAAATCTGTGTGACTAACTAGCCATATCCAATTTGACTAATGTCATTCTGCAATACTCATAGATCAGGGCATTGCTCAGCCACCATCAGAGAAGCTTCCTCCTGCAGAAGATGGGAACAAATACAGAGGTCCACAGTCAGACATTACTCAGGGATAACATTGGGACATTCGACTTAAATGGGATGTTTCAATCAAATCTCCTTCTCTCGTGGATCAGCGAACCATTTAGAAGTGTAGGTGGAAGAAGTTTAAGAGCCAGAGGGAATAGACAAAAAAAAAAAAAAAAAACCAAGGCACGCTAAATTGACATGATGAGAGCACATGTGACCTGACAGAAACTGAAGCAGCAAGCACAGGGCCTGGATCAGTCATACCTGCTCTTCTGCATTTTGTTTGTTTGTTTGTTTGGTTGTTTTTGAAACAGTTTTTCTCCGTGTAGCTTTGGAACCTGTCCTGGAACTCTCTCTGTAGAACAGGCTGGCCTTGAACTCACAGAGATCCGTCTGCCCCTGACTCCTGAGTGCTGGGATTAACGGCATGCACCACCACTGCCGGCAGTCTTCTGCAGTTTTATTATAACTTCCAGTTTGGTGTTTTAGTGGGAATCCTGAGTGTGTGAAAGAGCGAGTCTCTCTTTCTTGTGTCTTCTCTTGGGCTCTTTTCCTTCTGTTTGTCTTGTATAACTCCTAAGTTTTATTTTGTTTCATCTAATTATATGTTACTGTATTATTTTTTAGTTTACTATTATCCATTAGAAACTTAGCTGTTTTCTAATGAGAGGCACAAAGTGTGTGGATTCTGTTGAGAGAGGAGGTGGGGAGGAATGTGGAGTAGTAGAAGTAGGGAAACCATAATGAGATTATATTATGTGAAGAAAAAAGTCTATTTTCAATAAATGGAAGAAATACAAAAAAATCAGAAAATTGGAGGGCTTAAACAAAGAAAGAATACTAAGGAACAGAAAGAAATGGGTGCTATTCAAGTTGTCATCAATTATTTTTAAAATGAACACTTAAGTCTGAATTGAATGTCAAATACTATCAGAATATGAAACAAAATATATCAATTTTATCTAAATTGTTTATACATTTTAGATCATAATGTAAAACTGTATAGATACTCTGGAAATCAATACAGAGGTTCTTTTAAAAACTAAAAATAAAACTACCATAAGACATCTATACCATTTGTGAACTTTAAGTCAACATGTCACATGCATATCTAAAAGAACACACCTTATATTCAGAATAAAATTGTTAAAAATTAAGTAGGTAAAATACATTCCATATATTCACACAAAGAAAAGGTGGAGTAGCTACATTAAGTCAAAAGAAGAAGCAAGGAACCTATTATCATGGTTGAGAAATTTCAACATCTTTTTGACAGTAATTTACAGCATTAACTATTTGTAACTGCTAAGTAAAATGCTCTCTGTTCCTACCTTAAAACAGGGAAAATGGTTATAATCAAGAAAATAAAATGACAACAAATGCTGAAGAGGATATAGGAAATGAGGATTGTTTATACATTTTAGATCATAATGTAAAACTGTATAGATACTCTGGAAATCAATACAGAGGTTCTTTTAAAATCTAAAAATAAAACTACCATAAGACATCTATACCATTTGTGAACTTTAAGTCAACATGTCACATGCATATTCTATATTTATATTTATTGATGAACTATGTAACTACCAAGAAACCAAACTTAAATGTCTATCAAAAGATGAGCAGATGAAGAAATTATGGTATATATTTGCTTTCGTAACAGCTTTAAAAACTGGAAACAACCTAGATATCCCTCAACCAAAGAATGGATAAAGAAATTATGCTACATTTTTTTTTTTTGTTTTTGTTTTTTCGAGACAGGGTTTCTCTGTGTAGCTTTGCGCCTCTCCTGGAACTCACTTGGTAGCCCAGGCTGGCCTCGAACTCACAGAGATCCGCCTGGCTCTGCCACCACCGCATTTACATAATGGAATATTACTCAGAGTATAACAATGATGTCATGAAATTGCAGGTAAATGGATGGAACTAGGAAAGATCATCCTAAGCGAGGTATCCCAGACCCAGAAAGACAAAAATTTTGTGTAATCATTTATAAGTGGTCACTGGCTATTAAGTAAAGGATCTTCATGATACAATCTATGGACCCAGAGTGGCTAAGTAACAAGGAGGACTCATGAGGGGGATGCATGGATCCCCCTGGGGAGGAGAAATAGAATAGATTTTGTGTGTGGACCAGGGCCATGTAGGGATGAGAACAGGAGGGATCAGGCAGGGGATGGAATGGGCAGAGGGAGAGTACTGAGAAAGATGACTGGAATTGGAGAGCATTAGAAGGTAATATAGAAACCTAATGTTGTAAAAACTCCCTGGAATCTATGAGGGTGACACTAGTGAAGCCTTCTTGTGATGGGGATATGGAGCACAAACTGGCCGTCTTCTTTAACCAGACAAGGCTCCTAGCACCGGGATTGGGACATCCATTCCAAACAAAACCTTTGCCCTACAGCCTGTCCTACCTTCAAGATATGGTGAGGTAATAATGACTCAGAACTTGTGAGAGTGGCCTATTAGTGTCTGATGCCACTTGACGCCTATGTCATGAGAAGGATCCGGTGCCTGATACTGCCTGAGAGGGCCAGGACAGTCCATAGATCCCTGGATAGAACAAAACCTGACTATAAAAAACAGTCAATGAAATGATTCCTAATAATATTCTGCTATATTAAGAGATCAGTGCCTGGCCCAATTGTCATCAGAGAGGCATCACCCAGCAACTGATGAAAGCAGATGCAGAGACCCACAGCCAACACAAGGCAGAGCAATGGGAGCAACCTCACAAGAAGGGTTGTTGTAGCCAGAGGTTTTGAGGACACCATGAGAAAACGGCTGGCAGAATCAACTAAGCAGAGCTAACAGGGGCTCACAGAGACTGAAGGGACAATCACAGGCCCTGTATGTGTCTGAGCTAGGTCCTTTGCACATACATTATGGTTGTGCAGCTTGGTGCTCTTGTTAGACTCCTATCAGTGGGAGTGGGCAGTGTCTCCGACTCCTTTGCTTGGAACCATTTTTCTCCTACGGGATCGCCTCATCCAGCCTTGATAGGAGAGTTTATGCCTGGTCTTGTGATAACTTGTTCTGCCATGTTTGTTTGATATTCCTGGGAGACCTGTTCTTTTTTTTTTTTTCAGAGAAAAGGAGGAGGAATGGATCTAGTGGAGACAGGTTGAGGGATGGACTGGAAGGAGAGGAGGGAGGGGAAACTGTCATCTGGATGTAATGTATGAGAGAAAAGTTTTTAAAAAAATTAAAAAAGAAAGCACAATAGTGTGGTATATATAAACAAAGGAATTTTTTTTTTTTTTTTTTTTTTTTTTTTTTTTTTTTTGGTTTTTCGAGACAGGGTTTCTCTGTGTAGCTTTGCGCCTCGCTTTGGAGACCAGGCTGGCCTCGAACTCACAGAGATCCGCCTGCCTCTGCCTCCCGAGTGCTGGGATTAAAGGCGTGCGCCACCACCGCCCGGCTAAACAAAGGAATTTTATTTAGTAATAAAAAAATAAAAAAAAAGTAAACCACGCTGAGGCAAAAAGTGGAAATTGTGTTAAGTAAAATAGGTCTGACTTAGATAGAACTGTCTCCTTTCTCTTCTGTGTGTGGTTGTGTGGGCTCCCAAAAGGAGAAAGAGAAGAATAAGTAATAAAGAGGAGACTTTATGTTAATCATAGAAGGAAGAAACAAAGCATTAATGGAATACTTACGAAAGCAGAAGTGGTACTTTTTGGGAGGAGGGACAGGATCATCCTGCTAGGGACAGGGAG
Organism: Peromyscus californicus insignis; assembly: GCF_007827085.1. NCBI lineage: Eukaryota > Metazoa > Chordata > Mammalia > Rodentia > Cricetidae > Peromyscus > Peromyscus californicus. The sequence goes on from NW_026294413.1 coordinate 41,760,192, forward strand.
ACGAGAGAAGCAGGGAGAAGTTGTGATAATAAGATCAAATATAAATGACATACATAGATTAAAATGTAGTGAACCTATTTGTGGCTATTTCACAGTTACAGAATTGAATGTTTACAGCATAGGCATGTAAGGGAACAAGGAAAAATGTAGATCACATTAAACGTATGATAATGCTTGTGTTATGTAAACAGAGTCACTAGGCAAACAACAGATTTAGATACACAGAAATGTTAACAAGAAAGATGACACAAAACATTAATCAGCTGAATAGTGAAAAATCTCACTCTCCACCATTATAAAATTTAATATTATAATTATAAAATTATCCAGTCTGTTTTGATTGGACTCAGGTTGTTACTGACCAAAATAATTAAATAGTAATAAAAGTTTCAATCCTAGATAGAATACTGTATCATTCATTGAGTTTGTATTCACATTCAACACATCCAAATACTGTTGTTTGTACATAAACATTCAGGTCTGTTGTGAGATAAGGTATGTCTGTAATAAAGTAGAAGGCAATGAAGAGCTGTTAACATGTCCTGGGACATCTCATTATTTTAAATATGGTAGTGCCCAAAGAAGAATATACTAAACCTTGAGAGATGACAAAAAGTGGGAACAAGATAAAATTTAGTTCAAGAGACAGGACAATGCTGAACCACTGCATGGTATGACACTGAGAAGCTGTAGAAAGAAACACATGGAAAGAGAAATCCAGGAAAAACTGCACTGAGCTATGGATAGCAGGGTGTGAGGCTTCTTGTGTCCCTATGGTTAGTAATTTATAAAAATAGCTTGAATGAGTAATGCAGTCATGAGGTATAAGACAACCCCAATTAAATAGAAAGTTCATGTAAGAACAAAATAGTATGAAAGCTAGTGAATTCAAATATCATCTACATATAAAAAAATCTGATACAGATTTAAAAAAAGATCTTAAAAGATATCCCAGTTCATATCCTGACATTATTCAATTTTCATCTAATATTCCCTATTCATTTATATATCTTCTTGGTAATAAAAATCAAATCCAGATGACAATATCAATTTGATTTCTTGAATAAATCTCATTGACAAATGTCTGTATCAAAATGTAGTTTCCCAATCATTGTAACACTGGAAATTAGATTGCCTACAAGTGTTGTGTGCTAAAATTCTGAGGTTATAACAAAAGACTGAAACAATAAGTCCATCACAAACTAAAATACAGATATAGCTTTAAGTCAATAATTTTCATTTGAAAACTTCCCACTTTGAAATAGGTTCTTGACTGAATGACAATCTACCCCATGAAAGTTAGATCTCTGTTTTCCTTTAATGAAAAGTTGGTTTGTTTGTTTTCATAAAAGAAGAAATTTGATTTCCTATCATAAAACTAAAATAACAATCATGTAGTAAAAGCTGAGAGCATTTAGGTATAATATTAATTGAACATATTAAAATATTCTGAATATTATAGGAAGACATAGCAAAAACTCATTAAGCATATTTTATATATACTATTCATAAATGAACATGGTGTGCAGTGCTATCAAAATCAAAGGCTTCCTTGGTAGGAGAGCCAGGTGTTTTCTTAGGTAGCACATTTAAATACAAAATTTGCTCAGTAGAGACTTAACATTCTATATTTTGTGAAATTGAAAGTATATGGAGCTGAGTTATTTTAGCAGAGTACTACTGTGCCAATTATAAGATCACCAGTGGGAGAAGTATGATAAAAATAAAAACAGTTTTATCCTTATCTGTTATACTGGTAAGGAGACCTGTGATTACATTAACTATATTGAATTTCAAATGTATCGATGCATTAATTTTAGCACAAAGCCACAGAGACCCTGAGAAAAATCAACACAAATATTTCCAAATTGTTTAAAAATAACTAACTCAAATGTGTTTTATCAAAATCAGTCGCAGCAAATATTTCCATTACTTATCTTGTTCATATATTAACCACCCAGGTACCCATCTTTTGTCTACTAATGTAGCAAATTGTTTCTTTATAATGAACATATATGTCATATTAACCACAAAATGTATGCCTTTTGTTTGATTTTGAAGAATATTTTACTGCACAAGGTCATATCAGTTTGTGATCTGACTTGTTTTCCGGTTTCATTCCATTAGTGTAGGCAAGGTGTTGGGCTGTCGAATTTCGATGCTTAAAAACTTCTTGTAAAGAATAGAATATAGTATGTAATACAAATGGCATAAAAAACCCTCAGTGAAGGGGCCAAAAAGACTCTGGTATCTTGGATGTCAGTTTCACAGGAGACAAATGTATAGGTATAGCAATCTGTCTTTTATAACTGACACATAAGTTCCCTGAGGTCCTTCTGCCCCCAAATAAGAATTTTTCATGCATTTTCTCCAACATATAAAAAAAATCCACAACAAACCTAAGAATGGGACATTTATACAGCTTTACTTTCATAAAAATGATCTTGTCAATTCATATCAATTCTAATATTATGTAAAAATTTTAATAGAAACAAGACTTCTTACAGCATTGCAATACAGAAATGTTCAAATTAAGCTTGCTCATCAAATTTTTCCAGAAATTGGAGGAAAAGGCGCTCTCTTCCCTTTTTGTGCAGCAGACATCAAGTGAGGCATATTCTCTTTGGGACTCATTTAAAGAGGGGTAGTTATCACTCAGACAACTGCAGCAGAAGTACATATGACATGCACTAGTGGCCTGGAGAACTGAGCAAGTTCTTCAAAATACATTCACCACAGAGTGTCTTGGGCACTGATAAAAATTAATATCTCAACTTTACTGTAAATAAAATATTAGATAACACACAGTAGTGTGACATTACAGTAAATTTTCGATCAACCAGAGGGACTATTGTGGCAATTAAATTGATCCCCATTTATAATAATAATTTCCTCCCTGACTTTGACTGAGATGACAAATTCCTCTCATTAAACTAAGTGTAGGACATGATGGGTACCTGTGCTTCACCAAATGTGCTCAATTAATTAGGAGACTTGATTTTGTTTCTTTGATAAATGTTTTGAGACTTTTAGTGTACAGGTCACACATATAGTGAATATTTTTTCCTTTTTTTATTGAAAATGTTTATTTTCATAAAAGATATTCTGATGATGATTCCCCTTCCCCAAATTCCTCCAAGTTTCTTCTCTTTTCCCCACCCACTAAACCCCATGCCCTTCCTTTCTGTCTCACTTTAGAAAGCAAACAGGCCAAAAGGAAAAAAAAACACATACAAATGGAGAAAGAGAGAGAGAGAGAGAGACAGAGACAGAGACAGAGAGACAGAGACAGAGAGACAGAGAGAAAACACACAAAATTGGAAATTGTAATATACAAGAAAGGACCACTAAGAAAAAAATGACCAAACAAAGAGAAGAAATATGTCTACCATCATCACTAAATATTTCATATTTAGAACACTATAAATAAGACTTTTTGTGGAGCATGTGTGGCATATATATGAGATCTGACATGTGGGGGCCAGGGTTTGGATTTGGATGCCTTTTCTATCACCTTCATCCCATTATTTGACATGGTAATTGCCCTGAAGCTGGAACTCATTATGCTGACCATACTTCCTAGCTAATGAGCCTCCATGTTCCCTGGTTCTTCCCCTGCCCCATCACAAGTGCCACTGGTCTCACCTATGATGTGGGTGCTGGAGATGTGAACTCAGATCTTCATGTTGCACTGTGAGTACCTCCTGCATTGAATCATCTCCTGTGGGTAAATACAATTTCGTATTTGGTGATTTGTATAAAAAAGCACCATGTTTCAACTATAGTATTGGTTATGTGAATATACATTTTTTATAATTTTTGAATTTGTATTTAAAATAGTGAATTGTATCATATATAATTTATGTACTATAGTTGATAATAGACTAGTCCTGCTAATAAATGTACTGCATGTAGGTGACAAGAAAGTAAGATAGTACATGTAATGTGCTTATCACGGTCTAAAAAAATTGTGCTTAACAATAATCATTAGCTATTTTCTTGAGTCTACACATGGAAGGAAATATCTTATTGTACAGATCTATTTGTTTTGTTTTTCATGTGTGTGAGGATGTGGTGAGCATGCATGTGTATGTGTGTCTGCATGTGTGAGGGCTGAACTGTGTGCAGATGTGCAAAAGTGGGGCTAGCAGAGGTTGGCTGTTCCTTGTCTTCCTTGATCACTGCCCACTTTAGTTACTGAGTCGGGTTCTTTTGTTAAACTCAGAACTCCCCCTTGCCACCCTATCCCATTAAGCCTTGAAATCCAGTTTTCCCACAGGATCCTGTCTCTGCTTCCTGAGAGCTTTTTATGTGTGAATGCCAACACACTCAGCTTCTGCATGAAGGCTGTTGAGCCATATTCTGGTCCTCGTGTTTGCATAGCAAACATTTTCCCACTGTCCCATCTCCCAAGCCTTTATTGTACAGCACTTGATATGTGTGCCCTAGCAATGCACATCCAGGAAATTAGAGAAACTGTTACTGTTTTAAATCTTCCACTTGGAATAGTTAGAAATTATTCTTGGGTGAACACTTTTAGAATTTATTTATTTATTATCCAAATTAACTTCTAACATCATAGTTATAGTCAGATAAATATTATTTGTTTGTTTTGCTCATTTTTCACTTTAAACAAACCTTGTGGGAACAAAATAATATTATTCTCTTATTTCTTTATTTACCTTCTTCAACTACTTAGTTATTTGAGGCTCTTGACATTGTATGCCAGGCAAGTACTCAACCTGTATCTCAGCCATCCTCCTCTTCCTAATCATAGAGCAGACTTTGGGGGCTGTGGTGGACAGTTTCAGTCTATTACTGTGATTCATGACCAAGGGTTTGGTGTTGTTTTTAATTTGTCTTCTTTGATCAGTCATATCCTTGGGAGTGGAAATTCAATCCCTCTAATCCAATCTTACCTGTCTTTAGTACTCACTGTAATAATAGAATAGAATAGAATAGAATAATGGGGTTGGGGATTTAGCTCAGTGGTAGAGTGTTTGCCTAGCAAGCACAAGGCCCTGGGTTCTGTCCTCAGCTCTGAAAAAGAAAATAAAAATAAATTTAAAAAAGAATAGAATAGTTACAATTACATGTAACATATAACATAACTTATATTTTTGAGTACTTTGGATGCATATACTATGTTATCATGTAATACAACAAAACAAGGAGGCATGAGAAAAAAAATTTTAACTTCTGGATGGATTTGTTAGAGATGGGGTTAAGTGACCTTTCAGTATCTCCTCACCTTTAAGCATTCTAGGGATCACTAACTCCAACATTTTATTTTCCTATTTCTCAAAATTATCTTTTGGTAAAACGAGTAACTGTAAATTAGTTAAAATGAATTACAGAAATTAAATGATCCATGCTTAAGTCAGTCCATTTTACAGCCCCAAGCGAAAACATAATGATCGCCATGGATCTTATATATTAAATTTTAAGTACAAGGTGACTATATATCCAAAACTTATTCTAAAACTTACATGATGTAGTTTCACACTCCACATGTAAAATGTTAGTCCTCCTTGGGCAATTAACTTGGGTTCTCAGCAAGAGAGTGTGACATTCTGTTTTCATAAAATCTGATATGCCCCTGTGCTTCAATTAAGTCACATCTTAACGAATCACACTGACTCTAGAATCTTAGGTGTCATCATGAAGCCCTGGCCTATATAAATTTTGAAGCCAATTCAAAGTAGGCAGTAAAATTACAGTGAACATACAGTAAAGCATTTTGTAATTTAAAAATTTGATGGAAATTTCCTTGATTTTTCAAGTAATGAATGACTCAATATACCTGAGAGCAAAATATTCAATAAAAGCCTATGTTGTAAAACTTCAAATATGCAGTAGGTGAATTCTAGGAAACTAATCTCTTTACTTTGAAAGCTGAACTAAGATCCACACAACTCTGAAGGAAGGGGTAAAGAGCACAGACATACACACACTGACGTGATCCAGGGAAACGGTGCCTACAGAGATTGCACGTGATTTCTTTTGGTGATGAAATGAATCCTAGTGTAGTCAATATACCTCACCTCAATTACTTTAACAGAGGCAAATACATTTTTCTGATTTTGCAAATTATTTGCTTTTTGGTCATTTTGAAATTATAATTATTGCTTCCTTTAGAATATTCTTTATAAAAGGTCCACAGAGGCAATACGTTGACTCTGTCCTCCAACCCAGGCTATGTGGTGAGTCTTTTGTATTTACTACTATTTCATTTCAGAATTCCTGGAGCTCATACCCCTGGGAAGAGCATCTAGCAATGAAAGTATAGTATATTAAATGATAAATGCTCTTTGACATTTTGATTCCTTGTTGAACCAAAATATCTTTTTTTTGTCTTAATGATTTTAAAACTGGAATGTCATTTGTAACCTACTATATAAGAATAAACATGTATAATGGATGCAGTAATAACAAAACAACAAAATTCAAATAATTCTGCTACTTGGAATTTTATACATATTAATTTTTTTTAGCTTTCAATGTGATTTCTCCTTCCATTTACCAAATATTCCCACTTAACTCTCATTGCTTTCTTCAAAATTTGTGGCCTCTTTATTTTATGATTATTACATACATGTAAGTATACATATACATACAAGCATATATATGTATATATGTTTGTGTGTTTGTATGTGTATGTTTATTCTTAAATACAAACTGCTCAGTCTGTAGCATGTTATTTGTGTACATGTGTTCAGGGATGACCATCCAGTATTGGGTAGCCAATTCATGAGCTCTTCTCTGGGGAGGACGATCTTATTCTATTGTCAGCATTCCTTAATTACCTGGGTGTTTAGTTGTTGTCGTCATCATTTTGTTTTCTTTTCTCTCTCTCTCTCTCTCTCTCTCTCTCTCTCTCTCTCTCTCTCTCTCTCTCTCTCTCTCTCTATGTGTGTGTGTATGTGCATGCATGCCTCTCTCATATTCTTCCTTTGTTTCTGTGTATCCCTGGCTGGTCGGTAACACTACTTAGAGCATGTTGGCCCTGAAATCACAGGATATGTCTGCCCTCATGTCCTGAGTTCTAGGTGATCAAAGGCATGAGACACCCTGTCCCCCAGGCTAAGGTGATATGCCTCACATCAAACTCCCCAATTCTTTGGCTTTTACTCTCTCTCTCCCCTTTCTTCTGCAATGTCCCCTGAGACTTAAATATGTAAGGGAATGGTTTTATAGATGTATCCATTGGCACTGATGTCAAAATTTCATTTTGATTGTGGATTTTTGGAGTGGACTTCACTTGCTGCACACAGATATTTTGTTATGAGGGATGAGGACTACTCTTAGCTAAGGTTATGAAGACAAATATTTAGAGTGGGGTTAGGGGTTATGAAGCTTCGGTAAAGTGGTGGTTGTAGGTTTTTCTCCAAAACCTATGACTTCACTAGTCCTGTGTAGTTGGCTACATTTCCAGTTCCAGACGATTTCCCTCCTGTCCAGAGGTTCTTACGTACAATTAGAGAGCTCTTGATTACCATCACGTCTGCAGTCTATTACAGCACCTTTGAAGTTTACTTTTTTGTAAATGATCTGAATTTAAAGGGATCATCATAATGATAACAGATAGGTCACAATGGATAGAATCTTCAAAAAGTCTTCAGGATTTCTTCAATGTTTTTGGAAAAAAATCTTAGGAATGAAAAGAGCAAATACATTGATCAATATTTTTCAAGGAATAGAACAAAACATGGAAAACTAAAAAAAGTTATTCATTAACACTTTTAAAAGAATAAATATGACACCATTTTTACATCTTCATAAGTTATTGGTAAATCTTCTAAGAACTTTCCACATTTTAACCTGACAAAGGTCAGTGAAGCCCTAGTAGCCATTTTGAGATTTCACCTGCTAGCCGTATTTTATTTTTTTTTAATTTCCAATTCCAAAATTGGGAGTCATCCAATTTTTTACTTTAATTGGGATGCTAATTGGGCCTTTGGTGTCCTAATTATGAATAAAGTAATTATAGCAATTATAGATAAGTTAGGCTAATAATTAGTGATTATAAATAAAGTCAATCTTAAATTCATTTAAAATATAGTGACAAAATCAGCTTCAAAAGTGACAGACTCACTGGGGTCCGCCACAGTCTGCTCTCTCTTATCACATTCTGATTAGGATTTCAAGAAATCTAAATTATTTGCCTATGTACACTTTTAATAATGAGTTTAATTCACAGTCCATGCATTCTATTCACTGTTCTCTAAGGTAATTTATGTACCTTGTTTTTGTAATACAAGGATTTTTGTTAAATAATAATAATAATAATAATTTTAATATATTATGTGGGAATAAGTAACAATAGTGAGTACGGCTTTTTTGAGGTACTGAAATGCATGCTGAGGTGTGACAATAACTAATTTTAGTATAGTTTTGATTCATGCAGAACCAAACTGTGTATTATAATAAACTGCCACATGATTTCTCTTGAGTTCTAAATATTATCAAATAAATTATGTAGTTAAGGGGAGACACCAGGAGATTACAATATATACATTTTGCATATATATATATGTGTGTATATATATATACACACACACATATATATATACATATATATGTGCGTGCATTATTCATTACGTAATTTATTTAACTTCACAAGAAAACTTTCAAGAGAAACAAGTAGGTCAAATACACTGACATATGTGCCTGTTAAAGATGATGACATTGGCCTTTAAAACTATTAAATAAATAACCCCAGTTTTACACAGAAAAAAATGGTAATTGTCAAAGCTTTGACTTAAGCAGGGATTGATTTATCTCGAAATATATATTTTCAAAATGCCATACTTACTATTACTTTTATAGATGAACAGCTAAAAAGTTTAAATATATTGTCTACATTGTATTTTTGTCAGAGGTGTTGCAATGATTTATAGTTCATTGTGCCTTTATAATGAGAATTTTTAATATTTTAATTCTTATTTATAAAGATATCCTATTTACTCCATAGGTTTCTGAACTTCCACTTTATATTCTTAGTTTTTAATATACTTTCTCATAGTTACATATTCTCTTATAATAAAGTGGAATGAATTTAGGGCTCATTCTCTTTTCAATAAACTTATATTTGCTGAGAAAATAAAAACAAAATGTAAATACTCTATTTGTTATAATTGTCTTGACTAGAACTTTGACAGAAATGGTAGTTAAATTCATCACTGACTGTATACATTTAGTCTCTGTCTTGACTGGCTTGTTAGAAGAAAAATAATTATAGTCTCCAATAACTACCAAGTCTGAATTAGTATGCACAGCTGTATGCTGTATGAAACTTACCTGGAACTGCCTCTTCCACAAAAAAAAAAAAAAAATCATGACCTCAATTTTCATTTTCCCTGATGAAAAGATAAAAAAATAAATGTTTGCTTCTACGTCAGGGAATTTGTTGACAAGTATCACAATAAATAGAGGGCATGATTACAAAAAGAACTTGATACAATTTTGATAATTCTGTACAGTGGTATTCATTTCCATTCATAAAATCCACCGCAGTTACGTTAGATGTTTTCCCATATTGTCAACATAGTAATACTGCTGTCTGACTTAAGGCCTCTGATTCTCATTTGGAAGAATCTGTGTATTTTATTTTTTATTTGATTACTACTTTATTTTTTAGTATATTTGTGCTATAAAATCATCTAATTCTGAGTAGGAATCACGTGAACTTCACAAGATCATCTTCCACTCCCTGTACTAATGACTCAGACTCACAATGTTTGTCAGTCCCCATCACCGACACAGAGTTGACTTCTTGTTCATTGCATATATCCTGCTAATCTCAGCACTGAGTATGTGTCCTGTGTTGAAAGCATCTGGACTGTATATTGTAGCACAGGTATACAAATGCCAGGTGCATATGCTCTCTAAGATTCCTGCATATGTTCTCTTCTCTGGATTTTTATCAGTCTTTACTTTTGAGATATCATCAGTTAAAGCAAAGAAATGGAATGTTAGCAAATGGCCATTAAAGTAAAAGATAAAGCTTTATATAGTGCTAGAGACTTTCAAAAGTAACACAGTGTGAGCTGAATGAAATGGACATGCCAACCTGGATGGGGAAAAACCCATCAAAGCTAAACCCTAGACAAAGAACTATAGACATCTGAAGGAAGCTGAGAGTGGGAGAAGTCCTCCTGAGGGAAGAGCACACCAACTGACTGTCTGTTTTCAGAAGATCAGCCCTACCAATATATATGCAAATAACACTACAAACTCAACAGTTTGTATTTAGGAAAATATCTATATATTATACATATATTTATATAGTACTATTTTTATGTATATTACATATATTTTAATATATGCATGTACATATATATGTGTATGTAAAAAAGTTAGAGACAAGAGGTCATAAATTTGAAGACAAGTGAGGAAATGTATATAAGAGAGTTTAGAGAGAGGAAAGAGAAGGAAAATATTTTGTAATTTTAGTATAATCTCAAAAATACTTCTAACATGGACACTTTAAAACTATAATTTTGGTATCAAAATTATTCCTAAAAAAAGTAATGTTACCCTGGTTGCTGAATTTGTCTTTAAAGTGCAGATAAACTGAAGAAGTACAGTTTTAATACACTGTGCCTTTTTGAGCTTAAGGAAAGTATGCTTCACACACACACACACACACACACACACACACACAAATCTGTATGCAAGATGTCTTTCAAATTGTTTGGAAATATATATAAATGTGAAATCTGATTTTGGATACATATATATATATATATATATATATATATATATCCATATATATATCCATCCACAGTCATGTTATTGGTGGAGAATAAGGAGCACTGGGGCTTTCTGTCCATAGTGCTAGAACCAGGTTCAATGAGAGACCCATTCTCCAGGGCACAAGACAGAAATGATACTTAGGAAATCAAACCTTTGGCTTCTGTGTGCCCCAACACACATATACATGTATCATGTACATGATTGCATACAGAGAAAGAGAGAGAGAGAGAGAGACAGACAGACAGACAGACAGAGACAGACAGACAGAGACAGACGAGACAGACAGAGACACACACACACACACAGAGAGAGAGAGAGAGAGAGAGAGAGAGAGAGAGAGAGAGAGAGAGAGAGAGAGAGAGAGAGACAAAGTACAATTCTATATCCATGTTGAATGGCAAAACCAAGCTATTTTTGGAGGGTCATTATTATACACATCCTTTTTTCTCTGATGAGTTAATAAAATCTACTATTTTAGTAATTTTCAGGAATATGTTTTCTACTTTTAAAAGATTTAATTGCTGAAGGTAATGGCTCTGAAAAGAGAGTATATTTTTATTGTCACCAATGTGTCTCACATAGCAGAGTCTGCTCGTCAAAGCAGGGCGAGTCCTGAGGGATTGTGTTAATGGACCATGCTGCCACCAATAAACACCTTGTTGAAATGGTAGCTGGTTCAGAGAAAAAAGAAGTCACTCTGAACCTTTTATAGACTGGATGTTTTAAATGTGCTGTGAACTGAAGGACACATGAGTCTAAGAGTAATTATTCCCATCATGTCTGTTTTTATGACTCACTATAGTGAGACAGCAGGAAAATAAATGCGAAATAGGAATTTATACAAAATACATCAAACATCAGTGTTTAAAAATGATTGCAAACGGTTAAAAACTTTTAAGGGCATCAATCATTCAAGGATATGTGTGTGTAATATATTAATACATATAAATAATATTATTTTACCAATTATCAATACTTTGTTTCCACCGGGTGCTAATGTATGGCTTTAACATACAGAAGCCACAGGTTTTTTTTTTTTCAACATTCAAATTTTGCATGTAAGTTTCATTTTTCAGGCTACTCACAAAATTGGTATTGTATATTTATATATGTAAAAGTTACAGAAAAAGTAATAATCTATCTGGCTTGCACTAAGATAAGGACTCATAGACACCATCTGCTGAGTCATTCAACAGTCCTTTCTCTTTTACTTTTCAGCTCTGTTCAATGTCATGGTTTCTGCCACCACCACCCCCACCCAGTCCACTCACGTAGATCTCGTCCACTTCTCCTTCGCTGGGTCGTCCATGTGTCCCTCCTAGGGTCTTTCCCTGTTACCTAGCCTCTCTGGAGTTGTGGGTTGCAGTCTGGCCATCCCTTCCCTCACATCTAGTATCCACTTATGAGTGAGTACATACTATGTTTGTCCTTCTGAGTCCAGGTTACCTCACTCGGCATGGTATTTTCTATTTCCATCCATTTGCCTGCAAATTTCATGATATCATTGTTCTTTACTGCTGAGTAGTACTCCATTGTGTATATGTGCCACATTTTCTTTATCCATTCTTCAGTTGACGGGCATCTAGGTTGTTTCCAGGTTCTTGCTTTTATGAAAAATGCTGATATGAACATAGTTGAGCATGTGTCCTTGTAGTTAGATTGAGCATTCCTTGGGTATGGGCCCAAGAGTGGTATAGCTGGGTCTTGAAGAAGACTTATTCCCAATTTTCTGAGAAACTGCCATAATGATTTCCAGAGTGGCTGTACAAGTTTGAATTCTCATCCACAGTGTAGGAATATTCTCCTTGCTCCACACCCTCTCCAACATAAGCTATCTTCAGTGTTTTTGATCTTAGCCATTCTGACAGGTATAAGATGGTATCTCAGATTTGTTTTGATTTGCATTTCCCTGATGACTAAGGATGTTGAGCAATTCCTTGTGTCTTTCAGCCATTTGAGATTCTTTCATTGAGAATTCTCTGTTTAGCTCTGTAGCCCATTTTTTAATTGGATTGTTCCAAGGAGTGGGGGATGAGAAAATAAGGACATGGGAGGGTCGAGCTAGAACAGGAACAGAGTGGGAGGGCAGGGAGGGAGATAGATGAGGACATCATGGGAATAGGAAGAGGCAAGGTGCTGGGGAGGCTCTCAGGAATTCACAAGGATGACCCCACCTTGGACTGCTGGCAGTGGTCCAAAGGGTGCCTGGTCTGGTCTACTCTGGTGATTGCTCTAGCAAATACCCTAACTGTCATCATAGAGCCTTTGTCCAGTGACTGATGGAGGCAGATGCATAGATCCATGGCCAGCCACCAAACTGAGCTCCGGGAATCCAATTGATGAGAGAGAGGAGGGATACTGCATGCGGGGGACATCAAGATCATGATGGGAAGATGTGCAGAGATGACCGGCCACACTAGAGGAAGCCCATGAACTGTAGACTAGTGGCTGTGGAGCCCTCATGGGACTGAACTAGGCCCTCTGGATATGGAGGATGGTTGTTTGGCTCAAACTGTTTGGGAGGCACCCAGGCAGGGGAATCAGGATTCATCCCTGGTGCACGTACAGGCTTTTGGGAATCCAGTGCCTATGGTGTGATGGCATACTCAGCCTTGGTGCAGTGGGAAGGGGCTTGGACCTGCCTAGGCTCAGTGTGCCTGGCTCTGCTGACTCCCCACGGGAGACTTTGACTTGGGAGATGTGAGGATATGAGGTGGCTTGGGAGAGAGGGCTGGGGGGTGGGAGGAGGGAGGAGGTGGGATCTGTGGGTAGTATGTAGAGTGAGTAGAAAATTTCTTAATAAAGAAAAAAAAAACAACAAAAAAGTCATGGTTTCCCAAATTAGTCAAAGTCTGAGAAGTATAAAGAATGGTGATGATTCACACCCAATAGGTAACAAATGCCATCTGTCATTTTGATCATTAGAGGACTATTATTGATTTGGAAAATTTAGTTAGATCATTCACAGGGAACTTTGATGAGAACTGCAACAGACCTTTGATAGCAAATCAAGTAAAAATGTTGAAAGTGACAAAAAATTTCACACCAAACATGGAACTATGTCTGTGGATCCTACAAAATCAAAAACACTAGAAATGTGTACCCTATATTTCACAAAGGTTTCAACAGTTTACACTTGTCTACTTAATTCATGAATTCTTGAAGATTACCAAACATTTTGTTAAGATGACTAAAACAATGAAGGTTCAGAAAAACAGACAGACGGTGTTTGGTACAGCATTGACAAATACCCATTTCGAATCTGTCCTGTGTATACTATCCCTGAAAGAAAAGCCAGTTTCCTGTGTTCACTGATGACGTCTACTTGGGTAAGTAGAGAGGCATGACACACAGACAAGCTAGGAAAGTTAGATTTAACAGACACCTGCTAAATTATATCTTTTGTAACTATCCCTAGTTAAAATCTGTAATAATGCCATCACAGATTTTGTTTCTAAGAGATTTTAACACTCAATGTTCTTAAGAATAAACAATTATGAAATTTGTTGTCTTCCTAAACTTCTAACAATCCTTCCAGTTTTCACTGATTCTCTTGTTGTCTGTTTTACATTGAAAAGCAATAGCATTCAGTATTGTTTTATTTATTGGTAATATATTTTACTTGCTGTATTTTTTCTTAAACTATTTGACATACTGGGGTAGTCACTGTGAAGGATGTGTAAACAGGTTTCTAAAAATCCCATGGACTTGAGGGCAGGTCAGCATTATCAAGTTACAAATGAGCTTACTTGTAAATGAATTGTTGTAAAGCAAAGTGGAAGGTTTAAGAAAAACATGCCAGAATAAGAAAACAGGAAGCAAAACAAAAATGTGGCAGCAGAGAAATGCATGCTTTCTTAAAGAGAAACTTTAAATGAAGCATCCTTGCTGGATGCAGAGTGTGATTTTGAGGAAGCAGCAAGAAACCAAAAATAAAGAAAAATATAAGGCTGAGATACAGCAGAACTGAACTTTTGTTAGCACAGTAATCAAAACATACTACATTTTCAAAAGGCTTTGGTGAAAGCTTCAGGGTTAGAAGGAAATCACTGGCAGTCTTTTAGGAAGAGGTGGTAAAAGTAGTAAACAAATTAATAATAAGAATGAGATCATTTGAAAGCTATTATAAATTGTAATGAAATTAGTGAGTAGGACAATTTGCCTTTACCTACATGATTCATTAAGATATATCTCTAGTTACATATTGTGACCCACATTTTTGTTCATGTTAATTAGTATTAAATAAATTTAAATTTTCCACTCCTTCAGCACTGTGACAAACATCTAGAATTTGATAGCCTCTTGTGGCTAATAGGCTGACACACTGGAAAGCATTAAGGACAAGTTTTTCTTCCTCATGGAAAGTTCTACTAGACAGGAATATTGAGTGTCCCTAAAATATTTAGTGGGTTCTATGTGAGGCCTGGGAGAAGCATATGATATACGGTCAACTTTGGAAATAGCATAGTGAGATGAACTGTGGGCTGGTTGTGTTTTGTTTAATACGTGGGTACAATGGTTTCCATTGCACTTCTGCTGGTACCTATAACATTTTAAGAACATTTTGTTCACATATTTCTCTTTATATGTGAAACTGCAGGCTAAATCCATAAGTGACTATATGTTCTACTCTATCGTGTACATTTGTAACTGCTGATGGACACAAAATTTCCTGTTTTCCTCCTAGGAGTGTGATTAATCTCATTTCCCTTAAACTGTACTGAATAATGTAATAGAGATATTTTAATACACATGGAAAATCAAATGCTAACTTAATCCAAAGCATGTAATTATAAATGGAGCTAAAAAACTTTTATTTTTTGTAAGATTATAATACGATTATAATATTTCCCCCTTCTCGTTCATCCCTCTGAATCATCCCATATACCTTCTTGATCTCTTTCAAACGCATGGCTTCTATTTTCATTAAGTTCTGTTTTCATTATCTGATATCAAATGATGAGCCCTGACAATATGCAAACAGGTTAACATTATACAGACTGAGAAAGTTATACTTAGGAAGATACGTATATGCACATAATATATGCATGTGAATAAGTTTTATACAGTAACGGTTCATTTTTGAATTTTTCACATCCAATATTTTGAATATTAACTCCCCCTTAAACTTTTAAATTGCTCTTATTGGATATTAAGCCTTTATATATTTTGGATTTTGATGACACTCTATATAAGTAACCATCTTATAATTGAATTAATTTTACCACATGTCCTTTCTGGTGCTATGCATACAACTATTTATGTAAAGATAACACATCTATTCTTTTACCATCCTTACAATCTTGACATTGAAAAGTTTTATCCATAAATTTAATTATATACAAAATTTATTTTAACACAAAAATTGGTGGAACATTAAAAACATGACTCTGTAAGTTCAAAAAAAGAGAATGTCAACCTATTTTTATAGGATAATATAAGTTTTAAGTGACTAGAATAAGGAGACCTTTGTCTACTTGTACACAAAAGATTAAGAATAAATTTTATACTCCTTAAGGAGTATTCTTAAATTCTAAACATATTAAGGACACAGTCAATATTATACATTTTCCCTTGTTTTGGGGGGTTTTGTTAAGTTTTTATTAGCTTATAATAATTACACAAAATAATGCATTTCATTACATTTTCATCTGGGTATATGACTTACTTTCATCATATTCACCTAGCATTGCACTCTCTCATCAATGCTTTGTTTCTTTTTTTAATCAGTCTAAAAGAATTTTCAAGAACTTTATTTTTGATTCAATAGATGCTTATATTTTACTTCTGTGGGATTATGCTTAATTCAAATTTTCTATTTTTTCTGCATTGATCTGTCTGTCTGTCTACCTCTCTATTATCTATTATCTATCATCCATCTGACTTCTTTTTTCTTTTGTTATTGAGAATAGATTTTTTTCTCACATAATATATCCTGATTATGGCTTCCCATCTCTCTCCTCCTTTATGTTCTTCCCCACCTTTCCATCCATCCAGATTAAGTCTCTTTCTGTGTCTCTTTATAAAACACTCTTCTAAGGGATAACAATGAAAAAAAATAAAATATAAGATAAGGTAAAAGAATGTCTAACACAACAGAATGTGACAAAACAAAAGAAGAAAAGGATAAGAGCCTAAGAGGAGGTACAAAAACTGGAGACCTGTTCTTTTGCTCACTCATGAATCTCATAAAAATATTAAACTGGAAGCCTATGTATTTATCCATAGCCTATGTGTTTATATACATATATATATATATATATATATATATATATATATATATGCAACGAAACTGTATAGTAAATATATAAAGAAAAGAAAAATAGAATAGAATAAAATTTTTAAAAATTAAATAAGAATAAAACTCATGACATGACATTGTGAGACAAGGAACCTCCAAAGTTGCTGCTCAGTTAAGTTTCTTCTGGCCATCTCCTGCTAAGAATGCATCCTACCCTTAAGAGTAGTTAGTGTTTTTCTCCAGTGAGACTCCTTTGTAGCGACTAAATTTTTTTATTTATCAATTGGAGAGCTTGTCTAGATTAGGATAAGGACATGTGTCTACTTCTCCTTTTAGCTCTAAGACCCTATCTAAGAACCAGGCAGGCCAGTGCATACTTTGTCACTCCCTCTGAATTTATATGTGTGGATTATGTTGATTTGGATGGAGGTCCTTGTTTCCTTGTGTATTCCAGCCCCTCCAGGTCTTACATTTTTATGCACACCCCCTGAACCCCAATGGGCTCCTTTAGGGCTGAGTATCCAAGGTCTTTCACTGTGTATGGGTTTCTGTATTTGTTTCCATCTCCTGAAGGGGCAAACTTCTCTGATGATGGCTGATTGGGACACTAAGGAGTAATATTGTTACTTGTTTTTAGATCAGTACGATTTAGTTTTATCTGAATATAGATATATTCAGAGTTGACCACTTTGTTATCTATAACCAGGTAAGGGGTTTATCTCTGGGGAAGACTCTCTCTCTCTTTCTCATACACTCTTTCTCTTTCTCATTCTTAGCATTCTTTATTTGGCTATAGTCCTTTATTTAGATTTGGGTTCCATTAGATTTCCCCCATCTAGTTTAGACTGTATTTAGCATGGATCTTGTTCAGGTCTTCTCTAGATGTTTCCCTGTCATTTCTAATAGACAAAAATCTCTCAGCAGAGTTTACTTGGCTCTTTCAGTCTTTCCACTTGTTTTCCAAGATGTTTCCTAATTCTGAGGTGTAGGAATTGTGTCATAAGACATCTTATGATCAGCTGCTCTCTGCATTTTGACTAGATGTAATTTTCTGTAATGGTCTCCATTTATTGCAAAGAGAACATTCTTTGATTTGGAATGAAAAGCTACATTTATCTGTAAATATTATAAGTATTTAGAATGAAATTATGAATTACATTGGTTTAGTAAACGGTAGTAGTAGGCTTTCCTTAAGACCATCACATCATAGCCCAAGAGCCTCACTCCCAAAACAAAACAGGCTATTGCTATTGTAATTGGTTTCTTTTTTTATTAAGAATTTTTTTTATTCATTTTACATATCAATCAAAGATCCTCCTTCTCCTACTCCTTCAGTCTCCCCCTCCCAACCCACCTCCCATGCTATCCTACAGGCAGATAAAGCTTCTCATGGGAAGGTACATTTAGTAGAGGCAGGTCCAAGCACCACCTCCTGCCTCAAGGCTGTGTGAGGTATCCCATCATAGGTAGTGGACTCCAAAAAGCTTGCTCATGTACCAGGTATGAATTCTGATCCTACTGCCAGGGGACCCCTTAAGTAGATCAAGCTGCACAACTGCCTCACTATACAGAAGGCCTAGGAGCATTTGAATTATTCTTAATTTTTATTTTAAAAAATAGCATGCAAAATAGCATGCAAAATATTTGGTATAATTATGTTTTTGTTTTAGAGAGTGTTTTGTAGATTAAGTTTCCCATTTCTCCTCTTCCATGCTAAAATTGTTTTCAAAAGGCAATGATTTCATAAAAATGTAATGGCAATCACAGAAGTTAAAATAGGGAATCAAATAGAAACATGAGATTCATAATCGGATTAGTTGTTTGTTTTGGTGAAACTTAGTGACATAGGAATTAGATATTTAGATAATTCTAAATTTCAGCTTTTGAGTAAATGATTATGCAATAGAAAGAAAGAACAACAGTAACAGATTAGAAATTGCTTATTTAACGTTTCTTCAATATAATCTGCTTTACAAATGAAATGGAAATTAATAACCAGAAAGAATACAAAAGTTTCTCCGTTAATATCAGCATGTATTATAAACCCAGTTGTAGACTAGAATCATATTTTTTCTATGTAGTTAGTTATATGTAACTACCATGAGGCCAAGGGTGAGCACTGATAGAGATGAATCTGTGCAGAGAGAGGTCAAATGTGATTAAATTCTATCTCAAGGAATTTAGTTGTACATTCTAGAACTTTCCAGCTCTATTTTCTTACATGTTACCTGTATGTGATGACAGATTGGTGCTACATATACTCCAAACTTGGTGAATACATGGAAAATATTTAAAAACAAAAATTACTCATTTCTTTTGCTATCACTCCTCACTTGCTTCTTTCAAAGACCTTACCTCATGCCAGAAGTTACTTCTCAGAAAAAAGAGAATAAAGAAGTTTACCAGTATAATATATTATTTGGTATAAATTCCTCGTGGTAGTCCTGTACTGCTAATTGGCTCACAAAACATTACTATTTATCTTACACACTTTGAGTATCATCAGGTATCCTGAATCCTTTTCCCTATGTAGAAGAGTAGACTGTACTTCGGCATGTATTTACTGTTAAAGCCACTTCTCAACATATCTCTAAATAGAAAGAGGCAGATAACCTACTGTTAAGCTATTGGAGTATATAAGCACACTCAGATGTGGTGTATGTTGTCTCCAAAAACATCAAAAAAACTGATAATTTTATGATCCTAGATTACAGAACTGTAACTTGAAGGAAATTCTCATCTTTCCTAGAGAAATTTCACCATATTCCAGAACACAGAACCTGTAATTAAGAAACAGAATCATGCATTTAAGGTGACTATCTCCTGAATTTTAGTAGCATTTGTCTTCCTAAATTTCTTACATCAAAGTTTGTTAAATGCTGAATCTGGTTAATCAGAGGCCATCAATATAGTGGCCCAGAGTAATGTTTTACATATTTAGGAAAATTGAACACTTTGCAGATTAAATATAATCTCAAAGAGGAAGAGATCCTAAACAAAGTCTGTGAGAATATGTTGTTATCCCTGAAAGGCCAGAGCAACCACTTCAAGTAATTCTTCTACCATGATATAAAAACAAATGAATAAAAATCACCAGGCATGACAATAAGGACATAAAAAGTTTCAAAGGTCTGCATAACTGTTCCAGTAAACTCCATCTGGTACAGAAAATATATTAGATCAATAACTGATTTTGTTTACTTTGATCTGATCTATAGCCGTGCTCTAAAAATCCCTTCTCTTCCCCATGGCAAAAAGGAAGATGAATGGATATGCAATATATTATTGCCCAGTATAATTTGAGTAATTTGATGGTGACAACAATTTCTATTATTCTCTAAAACTTGAAGTATCGCTTGTAAGTTAATGAGTTCCCAATTTTATACTGGGGTAACAATGGTGGTTTGTATTCTCATAAAATGTAAGAACTGTTTTGTAATACTGCTAAAGTTCTGATCATGAAGATACATTTTTAAAACAATGAATGAGTATCTATCTTCTCAGATTGTCTGGCTGATCCAAAAGAGTGCAATCTAACTTTGCATTAAGATACCTTGTACTGGTAAATGAGTTTGATTTAGAAACTGGGAAAAATCAGGAATTTTCATCGTAGTACTTTTTTTGGCCACCATACCTAAAAGGCTTTATTCACTACTATATAAATCAAGCAGCATTCCAGTGGATAAAACATATATTTGAATTTTTAAAGGTGCTGACCAATTTGTAATTAATCATCCTTGGTCTGGGCTTTCTGGTTACCAGTATATTATTGCTGTTCTTTACAGAAAAATGTCAAAAGGCATAATAATCAAATATTTTCAGGTTTCTGTTCACTAAACTCAAAAAAGTTAAGTACTTGAATTGTACTGATGTTGAGAGTTAAAGATAATGAATCACTCTGAAGAGGAATGGAGAACTGTATCCCCAGAGCTACTCCTCCATGGTTGGCTAAGATTTTACTCCAGTTATGGATCAGGTTTTGTATTAAGGAATGGCTGAATGTAGTCTTGAGAAAAGTAAGCACGTCTTGCAGGTGCCTATCCCAGATGAGATTAACAGAACTTTTTCAAGGAAAGGGGCTCTCGTTCTCTGTAAGAAGTGATGAGGTACTTTTAAGAGGCATGGAATGTTTAACACTATAGGAATCTCTACTCATAGTTTCTTCTAAGTTCAAACTGTTCATGGAGCTTATTTCCACTTTAATAAGCAATATCTGAGTTGAGGGGCAGTAAAGTGATGACTGACATATACCAAAATTTTTAAAATAGCAAAACCAGAAGTCAAATTATTATAAATATTAAGGTCTATGGTTATTTTGTTGCCTCCTTACTGTGATTGTCATTCATGGAGCAGAATTTATCAACATACTATATTTGAACATCTATAATATGAAAATCCTTGAAAAGATCGATGTTTAGGCAAAATTTTTACAGTTAAAATTAAATTATATGATAATTCAATATAATAAAACAGTTTTATAAGATCATGTGTTTGCTTGCATTTTACTAAATAGACACTAATGAAAATGATCCTGTCTACAAAGATATCAATTCATAACACACATATAACCTATATAAACATATATATAAAACAATATTTCATTTTTGAAGAATGTAAGTAAATTAAATGATGCACCTTGGAACAATAAATATTTCAAGAATTAATTGTCACATGTTAACTGAGGAATGACTAGTGTTAGGTTTTTGTAGTAAAAACTATTTACATAAAATGGTCTTATTTGTTCAACTATGTATTATAAATCAATCATTATACATATATAAATATCAAATAATACAAGTTATATCTAGGAACTTTTGTGCAATAATGTTTTTTTTAAATCTTCAAATTATATAATACTTATATTTATTTAATGTTAAAATGCCCTGTTTACTACAATGTGGAATTCTGCTTCTAACTTTCCTATTGTGAAAAGCACTAGGAGAACCAAAGATATTGCTAAGTTGGCAAAAGTGATTGCCAAATAAATGTGATGAAATGAATTTTATCCAGGTACCCCCCAAAGAAAAAGTGGATGCAGTGATACACACACACACACACACATATATATATATATAAATATATATATATATATATTTATATATATAATCACAGAACTCCTATGTGAAGATGAGAAGTAGACTGAATAAAATGGAATGAACATTTGGAGCTGGGTATTTTGGAATACCCAGTACAACCACAGGAATGCTAAAGAACTTGTCTTAACATGGTGATATGAAACCATGAAACAAGACTACTGACTCTAGAAATCCCAGAAAGTTGTTACTTACACACACACACACACACAGAGAGAGAGAGAGAGAGTATTTTCACTCTTTCATGACTTGTTTCCTTTATGCTGTTCTTTTCATTCCACACTGTACATAGTGATTATCTCAAGCTTCTGTTATCAGATGATTTTCTATTTGTAGGAGCATTTCTTTGAATTCTAAAAAATGTAATTTACAAGCTCTTCCAAGCCATTTAAGATAAAACAGGACATAACAGACCTTAGTTTTTGCAGAAAGAAAGCATCAATATCAAATATTTTTAGTAAATTAATTTGATATGCACTTCTTCCATCACATTCCTTTGAATTGTTGCAGATTTGAGCAAGGTATGAATGACAGGGGTTATTCTGATAGTGTATAGACAGTTCCACATGATTTGATGCTGATCTCTATCTCTACATTAACAGAGAAATAGATACTTTTGATCTTTTGGAAACAAATATGATCTCAGGTTGATGAGCTTTCCAAAGATGTGAGAAAAGGAGATGAGTACTGAATAATTTTCTTTTAAGCCAATGGAAAACACGAGACCATCTCCAATACATCTTTTTCTTCCATCTGCCATCTTCATGCTTCACTGCATCAAGTGTTTCATTCCCTCCTGGTCATTTTTACGTAGAAAACACTATCCACATCTTTTATATTAACCCACAGAGCCATGGCATAAGCAATGCTTCGGTGCTTACCTATTTGGATAAAATAATTCCAGAAAATCTCATCTGCACACTGTCCTTCTGCCTTCTCTTCGAGTGTAACATCCATTTGTTAGTCTACTAGATTCTGATGCATCTCCCCTTAAGTACCTGGAGGAGAAAATGCAGGCAAGGCAAGGCCTGGTGGCCAGCCTGCCTCACACATTACACTTATAAATAAGAAACATGGTACATCATGCTCTTGAAGTCAGAGTACTTCATTATGAAAAATCATAAGTAGTCAGAGGCTGGCCTGCCCTGGAGTCTGTACATCGTCTTTAATGTGTTTGCTCTGCATAGAACCCTTGGTGGTATGAGCACTTGCTATCCAATCCAAGGTAATATGCTAAACAATCACAGTCGAAAGGCTTCTACTATGTAAGTGATTGCTCACATGCAATAAAGCAGATGATGTTCCCTGAAACCTTCTCTGGAGGGGTTTACCTTTTACTGACACACGGGCATTGCTTCTTGTCCAGGACAAGTACCCAAAGACCTGTCCACCTTGTGGTTGTATAGCAATATAATCCAGCTGTTTAGTGCCCTCCATGCTAGTTTTGTTTCTCTCTTCCTTTGAATATGCTGCAAGCATTAGAACAGAGAGGGAAAAAAAAGGTAAAAGCGTTTAAAATCAGGATTGTTTGTGAGGATGATGTCATATTTAAATGATGTTGTGGTGACACTGCTTCATAACTAAGTGAAGAACAGCCACATCTGTGAGAGCTATGTATACTCATTGTAAAAACAAAGCAAATAAAGGGAAAAGGATGGATTTATTACACATGGAGTTTATGGTTTTGCTGTCAGCTATAATCACTTGCTCATAGCAGTGAGTATCTGGATAAATGAGGGGCACCCATGTCCCCTGATGTAGAGTGTAATCATACTTAACAACAGAATTGTCTTTAAACCTTGTCTTCCGAGACATGGGTTTGGCAAAATGTCCTGGAAAATATGTACAGTCTGTGACCTCAATTTCTATGTATGATGTGGTGGCTGAAATATTGTCAGTGAAAACTGATTTAGACTTACTTTTCTGGGCAAACTTAATCATAGAAAGTTCAATTTTCAGATTTCAGTGAAATATGAAGAAAACAAGTATACTGATAATAATACTAGAAATTATAAATATATATAAACCCAGCTAGTATGCTGTTTTAAACAAGTTATTTTATCTATATTCATCATTATGTTATTTATCAAAAAAAACACAAATTAAATATCTTTATTTGTCTCTCACCATAGTTTAAAGAGAATTTAACTATGTTAATTAGCTAACATAGTTTTAAGTGAATAAATGTCATTGGAAAAATTCATGAAGAGTGGAAACAGTCGACAAGAAGAGAAGATTTGGTTAATTTTCAATACAGGGAATATCCTGTGGTTATGAAATGGACCATTTTAGACACCAGAAGAGGCTCCAAGAAGTTAAAAGGATCAACAATGTATCAACTTAGTAATGGGAGGCTCAGCATAAAAGTCAAAGACAGACTTCATATAACTTGAATCTCATATTCGTATAGAAAGTATTACAGAGTAGTTAGTCTGACTTACTTGCTCATTTACATTAAAAAGCTCTGTCTTAGCAGGAGAAGTCAAGAGAAATCTGTTTGTCTCCACTACTTTCATACACTGTATGTTCTTTCCTGTGCAGGTATTTTAATAAACTTTAGTTGATACAAAGTTCTCAGAATGTAGATCATGCTTTCTTCAGAACGATCAGTAAGAAACTTCTATGTTTTTCACTTACCACTTAGTAACACAGGTAGCTCTCTCTCATACACTGCACTAAGAACTTCACATATATTTACATATATTTTCATGTTTATTTCTCAAGAAATCACATAAAGTAAGTTTTGTTATTACCGCTTGAAGATAAGGTGACTTACATTCTGAGACGTGAGAAAACTTTTTCAAGATCTTCCACCTGGTTTGTAGCAACTCAGTTTTGAATTGAATTATTTCTCTGAAAAAGCTTTTGATCTTTATAAACCCTGTATAAACACTGTTTTTACCAATGGCTTTGAAGTAAATTCTTTGCTATTTTGACAAATGTGTTATTTTTGAAATTGTGTACCATATTTTTTGTACAGTTGCATGTGTATTATCTCTAACATATTACTGTAGAAATTTAGAACATTTTAAATACAAGATAGGTTGTTTGTTTATAGACTTTACAGTTCCTAGATTACTGTGGGCTTTCGATAAATATTAAATTACAACCACAGATAATTTAGCAATGAAAATTTTAACATCCTACAGTTAAGAATCCAAACGGAAAAATTTGCTTTAATGTTGCTGTTCAGAAATAATTCTCTTTTTCATTTGGTTTTGGCCCAACCTTGTCAGTGTACAAATAGAAGGACAGATGTTTCAGGATAATTCACTGTTATAGGTTGATTTAATTTACATTTTGCAGGAATTAAAATGTTTGACAGCTTTTTAATTTTCTTGATGTATAAGAATATAATTACTGGGGATAAATGATTCAGCATCTTTAAACAAAATGTCCCTGTATAATCATTAGGATGCCTGAAAAGGCATTTTCATAGAGAGGTGTTATGACCTATTTTAAAAGGCAATGGTGATTTTTGATGAAACAAAACAAAACAAAAAAGAAGAAGAAGCATTACACTGAGATTCCCCAGGAAGAGTTGGGTTCAAGTGTAAAAACACTTGGTCTCTGTGTCCAGAGAAAGAACTCTCCATTGCTTTGAAGCACCCCTGGCAGCTGATAATGGAGAGCTGTTGGCAATGATCGTGGAGGCAGATGCTCACCTGTACTCCTACAGTGTACAATCTTGGCTTGATGACAAGGTGAGGAGAAGGAGAAGCTGTCACAGATTGGGGGCAACTGGCAGCTGGAACCCAGGCAGGGAAGGGTAAACTGGTCACCCAGGGAGGCTTGCATGACTGCAGCAGATCTCATCAATCATGCCAACATATGCAGCTGCCTGAAATAAGCAGGCTTCTCAGACAGGAGACAAAATGAGGCGCATTAAAAGGCCAATAATTTAAACAAATTCGTTCCCAATTTTGCAGGAAAGATGGATGGATAAATTCTGCTGATAGACTGAGATTTCTGGTTAATTGATAAAAGTCACTGACATAGACTCATGTGATAAATTAAAATATGCTATTCAGAACTGTGGTCCTTTTGTAAGATCATAAAAATTGATAACTTTAAAAATATAAATGTGACATATTTTCAAAACCTATCAATTACTGTCTTCCCTGGGCACTTTAAATTTTCAGTGCTAATAAATTCTGTAGCTAATGTGAAGAGTAGAACATTAGATTCCCTGTGAAAACATATGCCTTCTTATTTTGTCCAAAGCCCCAACTGAAATCAGTGGGAATTTGGCAGTACCAAAGACTGCATAATTATCTTCATAATGTAAGGTAATAATGTAAAACAATTATTTTTTTAGTCATTTTTCTTTGTTAAGATTATCTAAAATTCTTGTTGAAAATTTTTTTTTTCAGAATCTTACTTTTCCTTTTTCTATAGCATATCTTATCCCTTGCTATCTTCTTCTGATTATGTTAGTGTTAGTTTATTTCTTTTTGTTTTCCGAGACAGGGTTTCTCTGTGTAGCTTTGCGCCTCTCCTGGAACTCACTTGGTAGCCCAGGCGGGCCTCGAACTCACAGAAATCCGCCTGGCTCTGCCTCCCGAGTGCTGGGATTAAAGGCGTGCACCACCACCGCCCGGCAAGTGTTAGTTTATTTCAACTCATATACATATGAACTATTTTTACCCAATTTTGCATACCCCCTCAAACACACAGGTGTGCATTCACTTGAACATTTTTTTCTAATTTCTCAGAGCACTTCAGAAACCCCAACTGTCACTTCAAGAAAATAAATCACTTTTCCTCCTTTCCTTTTCCCCTAAAACAGTCCTCTTCTAGTATCCCTGGATGAATAATTACAGATTCCATCAGGTTAAATGTTTATGAACTATGTCTTTAGACATTAAGTGACTCTTACTCCTTATATACATGACTCTTCCTTGAGTTTATCCTCCATCCTTCACGAAATTGAGATTCATCTAAAAGAACTAGAGAGCATAGGCGCTTTCACTGATGAGCTTTGTATTCCTGTACTTATGATGGCTACCTCATGCCATGCAGGAAGCACAGGGGCGGGCGTGGTACTCTGACAACATTGGAAGGTGGTCATTTTCTTTTTCAAATCTGACAGTAGTTCAGAAATTAGAGAGAGACAAAGCTAGCCGGAGGTCAATGTGATTCTCTCTTCTTGCAAGCTCATCTCCTTACACAGGTGGCTTCCCAGCTGCTGTTATGTCTGCAGGGGAATCAGTTGCTGGCAGCCCTTGACACAGCTGGCAGCCCAATGCAGGAACGGAAGAGTCAGGTTCAACGTTACTAAACGGAAAGTGTCCACCTTGTCTGCTCAATCACTGATCATCTTTAAATCTCCATTGTAAGATACAATGTTGCTGTTGCTCTTTAAATCAAGGCTGAAAATTAAAATCTCTCCTTCAAACTCCGATGCAAATACCTGAGATTTTTCTGTCCTAGAGACAAGTAAGCATCTATCATAAATGAATTAGCTGAAGAATTTTATTCGATATTAAAGCCAGCAATTGTTGTGAACATTTAATGTAATGTTTTGGGGAAAATTTTGGATTTTAGTCCACATGCACTTCACAGAAAAAAATAGTATAAAAATGTGGAAAGTATAGCATTTGTGTGAGGGTGAAATCACCTATGAAATTAGTGGTAACTAGAACATTAACAGTAGCATTTAGTAGCATTCAGGTGATATAAAGACATTTGAGCATGCTAATTTTATTTACTGTTTCAGAGATGTTCATAGTAAATATATATTCCAGATTCTTCATTGCTTACCTGGATTGTCATGTTTCTGTCAGATGTTTACTGTCATGTTTTTAGAATTGTTGGAACAAATTAGCACAACATATTGACAACTGTGATTTTTATCAACTGTGTAATTCATTGCTGGGAGAGCTTGGGTTTCATAAATCTGTGTTTCTTTTACTTCAAAGGATATCCATGATACTTGTACACTTAAAGCTTGGAACTCCATGCCACATGATTGAAACTGAAGTGCTAATAAGGACAAAACTCCTCTCAGGAATAAGCTTGTTCCTCACCTATATCTCAAAATACCTCAGCATAAGTATTTTGCACATTTTGTTTCACATATAATAAGAGCATCATGAATTGGCTCTAAGCTATGGTGCATGAAATCCCACCATAATTAATTAGTGTTGTTATAGCAACAGTTTTTATAGCACTTCTAAACACCCAAACTACTCATTGGCACGGGGCACAGCGTCTAAACACTATTTTGCCAATTTCTTTTCAACCAGTCTCATTCTACCATTTTTCCCAACTCTTTAAGAATTTTAATCATCTTTCCCCTCAACTTGGATAGCTTCCTTTTTGCAAGAATTTAGTAGTCAAACCTCAGCACAGCAGCAGGTTTTATCATCAGTTTGCTTGTGTGAATACTGAGAAGCCAGGGCTAGTTTTCTCTCCTGAAGAACAAATACAGCATGTCTTTTAGTGAAATGCAATTATTTTTTATTTAGGATCACTGCATAAGCCTAGAAATAGCATGCCACATTCAATTACCCATCACTATTGCCTTGTACACACAGTGGACCATTAAAAAGAAAATCATAAATATTTTCATGTATAGTGAAAATTTCCTCTTTATTTAAAAATTTATACTAATTTCAAAATTAGAAGACTATTCCATGTAACATTTTTTTTAATTTATAGAGCAGGAAGAAGGAGACAGACATACCCATATGAATCATGTGTAACTGTAGAAGTAGGATCTGACTTAGTCTCCACGTTGTCTAATTGGCAAACTGCTATGTCACAAACTGCCTCCTTTGGGACATTTCTACCACAGAAATAATTACATTTTAAGCTGTAGAATAAATTTGAAGACAGCTTTATTCTAACACTTACTAAACAGATGATTACCTACTTAGTTAGTGGTAGAAAGGACGAGCTAGTGATTTAGTGAAGTGGGTTTCTGTCTATCCATTAAGGCATAGTATTAATTTCAACAGAAGCTGGATATTAGAGAGCCAAGAAAGCAGGGATTGTGTGAAAAATTAAGCATTTGTAATATACAGTTAAGATCGAAAGAAAGAAGTAGCATTAAACCAGTTTCTGTAGAGAAACAGAACCAATAGTGTATTTGTGTTATAAGAGGAGAGTCATTACAATGGACTGTACAGTAGGGACTGGGTAGTTCAGTAAGAGAATGGTATTTGGCCATTTCTGAGATAGAAGCATTTTATCTTTCTGAGAAGCTCATTAAGACAAATGTAAACAACTTAAAATAGTCTCATATACATGTTTTATCTCCTGATAAATTGTGTCAAAAAACAAAGGGCTTGCTTATTTTGCAGAAGACACATGTTAGTGAGTTTTAGGTCTAAAGTGTGTCCCCAAAACGACAGTATAGCTGACAATTTCCTAAATGAAAGTCTAGGTTCAGCTCAGGCCAGATTCTGACCAGAAGGATTGCTACCTAAACTGAGCATCCCTCAGAAACCTTGTAAAGTAGGCTTCCATTCACCAGGAAAACCATTGCTTCCCTTTCCCGCTCCACACTGTGAACAACATCCTTTAATGGAGTATCTAGTTCCCTGTTTACTCAGATAAGCCTCAATCAGTTTGGAGTCTTCCCTCCAGCACTTCTTTAACTCCAAGGCTGTTCTGGCTACCCGACTCCCTTCCATGGAAACCAGCTCTCCAAAATCTTGCAAGTCTTTTCGAAGTATTTGCGGTTCTCTCTGCCCAGGAATGGACAGCCCAGCAGGTTGATTTCCCCCAGTAAGTCCATCTTTTTTTTTTTTTTTTCCCATAAAGGGTTCAGTTCGTTGGTTTCACCTTGATCTCAATTACAGTTTGATTACAGCACCCACATCAGGAGGATAACAGCACCTTGAAAATACAGTTTCCAAAGATCTGTTACTCTCATCGATCTTCTACTGGTCGCTGAATGCATGTGGCTTCCATAAATCCCGGGCAAGCACACAGAACTCTTAAAACAAAGAAATAAATCCTTTACAAGAAATACAGCTGATATTGAACTTTTAAATGTATTCATTATTTATTTGTTCAAGTATCTTATATTATTTTAAACTCAGGAAAACATATCAATGATCTCAATGTTGTCAATTTATTGCCTAAAAGTGATCCTAACTACTGAAAAGCAAATGCATTTTCATTCAAATATTTGAAAATTATTGTCTTTGTTATTAAATTTGTACCCGAATAATAAAAAAATATAATTTAATTACCTTAAAAGATACATAATTATATTTATTTGATGTAAATATATATAATAATATAAACAAATATTTTAAGTTTTTACTTTAAACTTTAAAAATGTTTTTGTTAATTCAGAATTTCAGACATGTGAACGTTTGGATTAACTTCTCCCCAATTTTTTCCTTTTCAATTATGTGTTCATAGTTGAACACATGTTCAATTTTTTTAAAATTTTTAACTCATGGAGTCTACTTAGTGCTACCAGTCTCTCTCTCTCTCTCTCTCTCTCTCTCTCTCTCTCTCTCTCTCTCTCTCTCTCTCTCTCTCTCTGTGTGTGTGTGTAGTTTGTAGGGTTATCTCCTGGAGCACTGCTGGTCTCTCATGGGGGCACATATCTCTGAAGAAAACTGCTTTGCCCTCTGCCTGCAGCCCTCAGTTGCCAATGACTTTCCTTCTGTTGTTATTTCCTATCCTTCCCCTTCCTCCATTCAGTGATTCATGTCCGGCTGATCGAGGGTGAGTCTTCTGTATGCAGTCCTCGCTTCTGTCAGTGCATTCATGAAACTGTCCCATTGATACTGGCAAACATTATCTTTTTTTTTAAGATTTTTTTATTATGTATAGTGTTATGTCTAGAGATCTCGTTACAGATGGCTGTGAGCCACTGTGTGGTTGTTGGAATTGAACTCAGGACCTCCGGAAGAGCAGTCAATGCTCTTAACCTCTGAGCCATCCCTCCAACCCAGCAAACATTATCTTAATGTAGTCTTATACTGCCTCTGTCTATGCAATCTTCCCACCCTTCTTCTGCAATGGTCCCTGATTCTTGAGAGGAAAGGATATGATAAAGATATCCCATTTAAGCCAGAGCAGTCTGCTATCTCTTAAGCTTTGCATGTTGACCAGTCCAATGTGTCTGTGTTAATTATCATCTACTGTAAAAACAAGCTTCTCTGATGAGTGTTGAAAAGTTCATTTATTATGGGTATAGCAATAAGTCATTAAGAATCAGTTTTGCCAAGCAGTGGTGGCTCACGTGTTTAATCGCAGCACTTGGGAGGCAGAGCCAGGCAGATCTCTGTGAGTTCGAGGCCAGCCTGGTCTACAAAGCAAAATCTACGATAGGCACCAAAACTACAAAGAAAAAAAAAAACTGTCTCAATAAAAAAAAAAAAAAAAAGAATCAGTTTAACACAATGTCAATCTAAAAGTATATTAATAATAGGCTTCCTACAGGCCTTGTGACCTATCTAGCCACAAGTTATTTGCCTTGATAATGGTATCACTCATGGGTTTCAATTGTAGAGGTGGCCTTAAATCCAATCAGAAAGTGATGATTACTCCTATAGTACTCTTGCTATTATTTTGATAGTGAGCATATCTTACCAAGTTCATCAGTTTGGCAGTTTGCAGCATTCACGGAGATTAAGACTGATGATTATTTTCCTTTCCTCCAAGAGACAACATAGCACCTTTAAACACCATGACAGCTAGCCAGTAGGAATGAAGCTTTCAGATCAATACCAGCTTGACATCTCTATGTTTATTGGCTTAAGTATCTTATGTCTTCATAAATAGGGTCATATCATCAAGTTCTGGAACATAATCAAGAGCACTGGTCTTTGGGAGCTCTATGGTACCTCACTGGCTTACAATTCCAAAAGATTTATACCATACATGTCACATGTTTAATAAGCTTATGGTGTCTGGGAAAGACAGTTCCCTCTGTTATAGAATAATTCTATTTAAAATCATTTGTGTATGTATATGTATACATATTTAGTTTTCATAGAACTTTTTCAAAGATGTTAACTCATAGTTATCTGTAGCTAGAGTTTTCCTGCCTGGCCCACAGTCAGGACAAATCTCTCTCACCTGCCAGTCCCACAGCCGCTCAGACCCGACCAAATAAACACAGAGACTTATATTGGTTACAAACTGTATGGCTGTGGCACGCTTCTTGCTAACTATTCTTACAGCTTAAATTAATCCATTTCTATATATCTATACCTTGCCACATGGCTAGTGGCTTACTGGCATCTTCACATGCTGTTTGTCATCGTGGCGGCTGGCAGTGTCTCTGACTCAGCCTTCCACTTCCCAGCTTTATTCTCCTCCTTGTCCCGCCTATACTTCCTCCTGCCTGACTACTGGCCAATCAGTGTTTTATTTACCAACCATACAGAGAAACACATTTGCCATACAGAACATCCCACAGTAGTTATCCCTCATCATACTAACTCTTCTATCCTGTGCTCCTATCCCCAGTATAACCATTCTTTTCACGTTATAATTCATTCACCTTTATAACACCTATGTTCTACTTGCTGTCCCATGGACCCTCACCAGGGCTCCATATTGGTTTCATGACCTCTATCTACATTCCCATTTAAACATACATATGAAAAGTTTCAAGGCTGACATCAGCATGTGAGACAAAAATCTGCTGTTTCATCTTTCTGAGTCTGGTTTACCTCAGCTAAAATGATTGTGTCCAGCTTCATATGTTTACCTTCACATTTTGCAATTGCATTTTTTTAAAACAGTTGAATGACATTCCACTGCATTAAATGGACCACATTTTGCTGTCCATTCATCAGCTGATGGACATCTGGGCTGTTTTCATATCCTGGTTCTCATGAATAAAGCAGCAATTAACATGGATGAGAAGGTTCTATTGTATAGAACCATATACAACAGTTCATTGGTCTTATACCCAAGGTATAGCTATAACTCTGTGGTAGATAACTTTTTTAGAAATTTTCCTACTAATTTTAATAATGGCTGTGTCTGTTTATACTCATCAAAATTAAACAAATGTCCTTTTACCCCCTCAAATCTACAATAGCAGTTTTAGTTATTTATTCATCTTAGCCATATGAAATGAGATACAGAGAAATATCCAAATAGATTTAAATTGCACTTTAATTTACAAAAATTTTCATTATTTAATTTTTTTCTCATCACTTGGTCTTTCTTCTTTTGAGAACTCTCTGTTTAGGTGCATGGCAAAAATTCCACTGTGATTGCTTGATTTTAGTCAGAGTAGTGGTCTGGTTATTATATTTTGGATTAATATACAAAATTATGTTTTATATATATGATCATATATATGAAATGAAAGTAGACTCTAGATTCTATGGGAAAAAGAGGAATTAGAAGAAGAGTATAGAGAGAGAAGAAAATTGAGATGGTGTTATGTGCATGTGATAAAAGTACATGGTATATTTGAATGAAATTATCTCCATAAAACCCCTAAATAAATACTATAAACATACACAAGTAAATTTTTTTTGAAAAATAAAGTAACACCACCTATTAGTGTGAGCTGCTTTTCATCATGTGCATGTTTTGAAATATTATAGGACTTCAAAGACTAGCATAGGATGAATACATAAAGTAAAAACCAAGTCCATTCTAATTTTGTTTGATGTGAAATTCAGGCTACCCAAACAAATGGAATCCACACAGGTGCAATTTTATGATTCCTAATTTTGTGCTCTTTTATGACTAGGCAATTTCCATAACCTATTTTACAAACATACTTCACATCAAGAATTTTCTGTGAAAGATCTCAGGATATTCTACTCAGAACACTAATCCCATCTCATGAAGTTTTTTTAAAAACGATAAAAACTAAGACGATGGCAGATGCGTGGAGTTCCCAGACCACCCCAGTCCTCTTTTCAAGAACAGGAACTAAACTGTAGAATTCTCCAATTTTCTTGAACAGCAGGTCATAAGAACCACATGCTACTGTGACATTGTTGTTATTTTGTCACAGATTCTTCATAAATGTCTCCTTCCTCACCTAACTGCTAAAAATGTGGGGATTTCTCTATTCCTTCTGGAGTGTTTTTTTTCCCACAAAAGCCACTGCATCAAATAAAACTTGATAAATACATAAATATGCTTTTTATAGTTAATTTTCTTTTTTAATTTTTATTTGTGCACCTAGCCAG
This sequence comes from Peromyscus californicus insignis, assembly GCF_007827085.1. Lineage (NCBI taxonomy): Eukaryota > Metazoa > Chordata > Mammalia > Rodentia > Cricetidae > Peromyscus > Peromyscus californicus. The sequence goes on from NW_026294413.1 coordinate 41,794,421, forward strand.
TGACACTAACTGGACAGAGGAGACCTCTCTTATTTTCATAATCATTGAAAATGGACCATGATAATACATTAAATTTAATATTTGTATTTTCAGAGATATTGTTAGTTATTTTTGTATTTGAAATAAAAAATTGTTATATAAAAGTACCCTATAATAATCATGCTTGAATGTTACTAAACCACCAGAATGTAATTGGCAATCTACTGAAACCTTTTTGGTATTTTGATGAAATTACAATGTTGCCAATTATTTAATAAGACTAATAAAAAATAATTTTAAAATGAAACTACATATTTATATATAAAAACAGTTTAATAATATCTTTTGTTTTAATGACATATCATTAAGTAATATTATTATTCATGTATAAATATATTGATACTATTTATTGTTCTATGTATTTTCATGGGGAGACGTAAGAAAATACCTATTCACCACATATAAAACACTAAAAAAGACCAAAACCCCCTGACCCACACAAAACAAAACAAAATAATTCCACTCTACCTTATTCTAGCTTGGTGAACCAATGAATTTATTGGAGTTACTTACATAATTATGGACAAATCAAAGGTAGCCACATCACTGGAGAGACCACTCCAGTTAGTGTGATGACTGATGAAGGCTGCATCCAAGGTGATATTTTATAAACTTATAAGAAACTCAGCAGTCTCTTCTACACCTATAATTGATTTCTGCTTATATAAGCTTTGGAGGAACCTTCAGTACATTTACATGATGGAGTATTACTCACTTGTTAAAAAATAATGACTTCATAAAATTTTTAGGCAAGTGGATGGATCTAGAAAAAAAAAAAATCATCCTGAGGAAAACCCCAGACCCAGAAAGACAAAATGGGTATATACTCAAAAGTGGTCATTTGCTGTTAAGTAAAGGATAATCATGTTATAATCCACAGGCCCAGTAAGACTAAATAAGAAGTAGGGCTCAAAGCAGGGGAAGGTCCATAAATCTTCCTGGGAAGGGGAAATAGAATAGATTTTGCCAATGGACTAGATGGTTGAGGATGGAAGGAGGAAGGATCAGATGGGGAGAGGGCAGATATATGGAGGGACAGAATACAGGGAGAGATGACTGGAATTGGGGCACATTTCAGGGATGGTGTGAACACCTAGTACAGAGGAAACTCCCTGGAATCTACCATAGTGACCCTAGCAAAGACTTCTAGTAATGGGAGTATAGAACATGAACTGGCCATCTGCTGTTACCAGGCAAGGGAAGTGGGAAGACTGAGACATCAACTTAGACACAAAACCTTTGATCTAAAATTTGACTTGCCTGAAAGATGTGCTATGGTAAAGGTGGTGCAGAACTTCTGGGAGTATCAAATCAATGACTGATCCAACTTGAGGCTCATACCACAAGAGGGAGCCCACACCTGATACTGTCTGGATAGCCAAGTACTAGAGGATGGATAGCCAGAGACCTAGGATAGAACCAAACATGCTTGGAAAAAAGTCAATGAAATGCTTCCTAATGATATTATGCTATACTGAAAGATTGGAGCCTAGCTCAATATTGTCATCAGAGAGGCTTCATCCAGTAACTGATGGGAACAGATACAGGGATCCATAGACACATACTAGGCAGAGCTTGGAGAACCCCATGGAAGATAGGGAAGAAGGACTGCAGGAACCAGAAGGATAAGGGACCCCATGAGAACATGGCCCACAGAATCAAGTCAGCAGTGCTCATTGGGGCTCACAGACACTGAAGTGACAAAAGCAGACCCTTTATAGGTAGAGGTAGGTCCTCTGTGTATATGTTATGGTTGTGTAGCTTGGTGTCCTTGTAGAACTCCTAATGATGGAGTGGGGGTTTCTCTGACTCTTTTGCCTGAGTTTGGGACTCTGCTCCTTCTACTAGGTTGCCTCATCCAACCTTAATATGGCAGTTTTTTGTCTAGTCTTATTGCAACTTGCTGTGCTATGTTTGATTGATATTCCTGGGAAGCCTGCTCTTTTCTGAAGGGTAAGAGAAGAGGAGGGAATCTAGGGAAGAGGGAAGACAAGAGGTGTGTGTGTGGGGGGGGGGGGGACTGGGAAGGATGGAGGGAGGGGAGGGCTGGGAAGGATGGAGGGAGGGGAAACAAACCAACAAATAAGTAAGAATCTCCTAACTTTTGAACTTTCTGGAGTACTTTCTTCACATGACTTTTCTGAACCTTGTGAGTTTCCTTAGCTCCCTGACTTATGACCCTCCATTCTCTCTCCATGAGTGACTGAATTTTGAAGAAGCAGCTCTATAACTTTTGCATAATCTAGAATTCTGCAAATTAGCAATTATAAAACATGATAATTCCCCTAGCTCATTTAGTAACTCACATCTTAAATCTCTTCCATTTGATTTAAAGTTCCTAAGTCTCAGTTTTCTCATATTTATTTATTCTACACCAGATAAAATAAATATCATTTAGCTTTCAAATTCTACTCAATCTTTTTCAGTCTTTAAATCACTAATAAAAAATTGTCAACTGCCGCATATGCTTCCTGTGAAGTAAAATACATTAGAAATGCCAAATTCAAGCCCAAAATGAGTAACATCAAAAATTAAGGGAAAGAATTTCACTTTAATTCATCATCTGCAGGGTAATCAATAATCTAAAGCACTGAGAGAGACCAGTTGCTTAGAAACAGTGTGAGAGCATGGCAGAGGCAGCATGACTCCTAATAAAAAGGAATTTAAAGTGAATGGAAGTTAGTAGTTGAGTATGTAAACAAAGGTTGTGACTACCCCAGGAGGGCACTTAAAAGAAAGATAAATAGATCAATGGAAAGTTACCTTAACAATCAAGGAATAACTGTAGGAAAAGGAGTATAAGGGCTTTCAGATAGTTGATGTCCTTGACATTCATCAGAACCATCAGGGTTCAACTAAGAAAAGTAACAAACAGGGATTGGATACATAAATAGAGAAAGAGGGAATCATTCCTGAGGAAGAGTGTGCAAAATGTTATCTTATCTATAACAAGAGTAAACGGGAAGATAGGAAAAAATAATCAAAACCTTTTCCCTCCTAAAGAAAAGAAATGAAAACACACAGAAACATGGGACAGGGGGAGGGTAGGGTTGCATTTAGTAATGTGTCATTTCTTTCACAGGAGGCTGTGAGTAGCTCTTTTTCATGTGTTCTTTACAAGTGTGGTTGCCTTCCTGAAGCCTGTAGTCTTAAGTTTTTCTGTCCTGACCACCCTGTCCATGTCCTGGCAGATGCTTCCAAATCAGCACACAGAGACTTAATATTATTTATAAATGCTTGGACAATAGCTCAGGCTTGTTTTTAGCTAGCTCATACATGTATATTAGTGCATATTTCTATGTATGCTTTGCCACATGGTGCATGGCTTATTACTTCATTTTCTACGTATCCTGCTTGCTCAGTGGCTGGCTGGCATCTCCTCTGACTCTGCCTTCCTTCTTCCCATCATTCTCAGTTTTGCTTTCCCACCTAACTTCCTGTCCAGCCACTGGCCTGTCAGCTTCTTAATTAATGAGATTAATACATAATCACAGTGTACAGAAGGATTATTCCATAGCATTGTTCCCTTTTTGTCTACTTAAAAAGAATTTTAACTTTATCATAGTAAGATTATATACAACAAAAAAAGTTATTAAGAATTATAGTTATAATATACAGTCTATATGAATTTGTCAAAATTAGAGAAAATACTCAATAATCTATCCTATCTTGGTGAGTCTAAAGTTTCACATCTAATTTATCTTTTATCATAACTAAGAAAAACTGTAACTATGACTATGTAGTCTTCAACTCTGTCAAAGACCCCAGGAGGGTGAAATATTGCCTAACTACAGGGACATTGTGCTGCCTGGACAGTCACTCAAAGTTCCTCTGCAATGTTGGGACATTCAGCTCTGGCCTACCCACCTAGTATATCTGACAGACTTATCTGTGAAACAGGAATTTTGAAGGGCTGTCTTGCCTTGTCTTCGCAAAGTTAAGCAGTCACTTTCTTTTGTGTTTTGCTTGTCCAATTTGGGCAGCATATTGTCAGCAGTCAAGGCAAGGGCAGTTTCTTGCCAATGGCTAACTCTTGCCACAAAGAAAGTAAACTCCATATGGAGTTTCTTTGATGTCCATCATCTTTTCTGGAATAGATTGGCACTGCCAGGAACAAACAAGTCTCATTGTCATAAAAAAAGAATCTTGGGGATTTAGCTCAGTGGTAGAGCACATGCCTAGCAAGCACAAGGCTCTGAGTTCGGTCCTCGGCTCTGAAAAAAAAAAAAAAAAGAATCCTATGCTATAAAAACATAATGCTATATTCTGTAGGTCTCTGAAATGTTTGAAGACCATATGTCTATCTAAAATATATCTCTCATTGACCTTGAAAACATACCTAGCATGACTACAAGTTTGATTGAAATAGATGTCTATATACTAACCTTCATTAGTTTATTATCCTAAATGATTTATAATAATAACTTTCAGGGACTAGAAATTTATTACATTGTTAAATGAGATGTGTAGGTACAACACCTTGAAAAAGAGTAGAAATGTATGTGCAGCATATTCTAACAAAATAGACTAATTTGTATCAATACACAAAAATATCTTCAAAAAGAATACAAACATATGTACAAGTAAAAGAAAAATAACCTCAAATTTGTATCAATGTACAAAAATTAATACCAATGTAAAGTATTTGAAACTAGTAGTTTTTTTTGTTTAAATGTAGATTCAATCATCTACCCTTTTATCCTATCATTTCCATATCCCCCTTTTTCTTTTTCAGAAAAATTCCCTGAACCTAATTTCCTTTGTTCAGCTTTTTTCCTGATCTTTTTACCAATAACAACTTGTAAATACCACCCCCCTTAAATTATATTAAATATCCATAACCCATTTTGGGGGAATGTGGGTATAATTCTCTAGACTGCTGCCTGTTGATTGGGATCACTGGTTATCTTTGGGGAACCTTGAGAATATTTAGGATTGTGGTCAAGTCCTGATTGGAATATTCTGTGAGGCTGGATCATCTCAGTCAGGAGCCTTGAAGCTGTTCTGGATGCAGGATTCTGAGGAGACTGTAACACAGGCATTTTGAGATGCTGGATCACCTGAGCATTGTGTCTGGTCTCCTCATTCTGAATATACATAAACTTTTAAAGGTAATATACATACCTGCATTAATATAAGTATAGACTGTGCATTATACAGAAGTCAGCCAAAGATGATTTTTTTTGTTTTATGTTTAAGCAGGTATATATATATATATATATATATATATATATATATATATATATATATATATATATATATATATATATATATATATATCATGTGTGTGGAGTCTTGCCCCACCAGGAACTTAGGTCACCTGTGAAGAGGTGACCTGGAACCTAGGAAAGTTAAGTGAGCTGTTCACCTGCTACCAGGACACAATCAGAGGCAGTGGGGAGTCAAGTCAAGCAAGAACTTGTTTATTGTTAGGCAGTAAACCTCTATTATAGCAAAAACCTCAGAACCCTAGGAGGGGTGAAGGAACCAACCAATCATTTTAAAGGTCACCCTATACTCATTTCTTTGTTTATGAGTTGTTTGTGCACTGACATCATCTCCTGAACTTAGTATCTTATCTCAGCATAAACAACTTGAGCTAACTTCCTTCTGTGCCCTTTATATCTAATCTCCATACAAACAACCCAAGCTAACTTCCTCTCAGCACCATCCTTGTATCTACTCTCAGTGTAATAAACTAACTTCCTTTGCACACCATCCTTTGTACCTAATCTCTGCATAAACAGCTTAAGCTCTATTTGTGTAACTTCTCTTGGCACTCTCTTTGCACGTCATGTATGCCCAACAGTGTGTCTTATTCTTTTATGTTTATTTTATGTCTGTAGTCAGGATTTCAGGGGGTCATCCTCAATCAAATCTGATGATCTTTAACTTTGGATGAATTCACAGTTTTCCATTGCCTGTAGAAATAAAAGCAAAACCTCTTCCCCATAGTAACATAACTTTTGACTTAAAATTTGAAATCAAGATAGTCTCGATATAATCAAGATATATAGGTTAATCTATTGGCTTCCATAATCTAAGGTCTCTTAGCAGCCAAAGGTTTTAAAGATGGCACAATAATATACATAATCCAGACTCTCTGTGTTTCCCATTTTTATGTTGATTATTTTCTTTATATTACTTTACTCCCCCTTTTAAGGACTGTATTTTATTATTTTAAAACTATATTTTTTAATCTAAGACTGTATATACTCTTTCAATTCTCTCTCCCAAGCCTATCTATATTTTTTAAACACACTATAAGCCCTTTAGAGTTTTTTTTCTCCATCTGAACCTGTCCTTACTGTGCATCTGTATCATTTTCTGTCTGTGTGAGAAAAAGTCCTGCTGTATAATTTATATCATGTCCTGCTGTTGCCAGCTCCTGCCCCTTGGTTCCCTGAGAGTCTAGTCTCATGGTGGAGGTACATTTACTGCCAACTCTGGCAACCATGTTTACTGTCCCTACTCTGGGAAATTTCTGGGCCCATGTCGCCACTAAGTAGCATGCAGTCAGCTGTTAATAAGCACCATTTAAGTGTTTGGTAGTAGGGCCTACGAACAGAGCCACCAATTTTTGCTACTAGTACCTAGCCTGGCAGCCATCTTTTAAAGGATTCATGCCTCTGCTCACAGCCAGCAAACAGAGCCCACCAGAGAAAAGGCAGCTACCAAGAAGCTGTGCTTGACTCTGTTCTTATGTGTCTAGAATTCTTTTTTAAGCATTGTCAGGTTTTATGTGAAAAATTTGGCCATACATTGGAATGCCATATGTAGTTTGTTTTCCTGTTTTGACTGCTTGCCTCCTGTCCTGGCAGTTGCTTCCTAATTACCACACAGAGACTTATCATTTACAAATAATATAATATAATATAATATAATATAATATAATATAATATAATATAATATAATATAATATAATATAATATGTATAATTTACAAATGATCAGTTAATAGCTCAGTTACTATCTAACTCATACATGTAAATTAACCCTTTTTTTATGCTTTGCCAAATGTCTCATGGCTTATTATCTCATTCTCTACACACCCTGCTTACTTAGAAGCTGGTTGGCATCTCCTCTGACTCTTCCTTCCTTCTCATCATTCTCAGTTTGGCTTTCCCCCCTAACTTCCTGCCCAGCTACTAGCCTGTCAGATTTTTTATTAACCAATAAGAGTAAAACATATTCATAGTGTACAGAGGATTATTCTACAGCAGAAGTGTACCCAGTTAGAGATTCCTTTATTTAGAGAGACTTGTGTCCATTGTTTAGCACTGACAGTTCTGTAAAATAAATAATAGCTAGCAATGCATTTAGACATAACCATTTACAACTATAAATGGAGATGGATATTTAAAATTTGATATCTTTGAAAATTTGTCCTGTCTGATTGTTCCTTGATATAGAGGTTATCTGCTAATTCCCCACTAAGAACTGTTTGCTCTTATACTTGGAAATGTTTGTGCTTGCAAGAAGACCACAAAAAATTGTAATTTAATTTCATTTTACCCCAACTTATATTGAAAAGTAACTATTATTACAAAGGATATCATGACCAAAATAAATATGACACACACTCTACCCCTGACCTAACATCATTCAGGTTCTTCTCAGTCTTTATGATCCCTTTCTACTAGTTCACAAGAATCCAGCTGAGTTGAGAGAAAATCTCCAACATCTGCTAGCCAATCAGATTTCTCAGTTGTGTTTCTTTCTGTCTCACCATTTTGTCCTGTGCTCAACAATAATTCTCTTAAAGGAATCCAGAAAGAATCCCCACATTTCTTTTCCCTCAGTGACATTCAACTCACTGGCTCTGTGTTGAGCTATTTGATCCAGCTTGCCTTGAATTTTGTGAAGGGTGATAAATATAAATCTGTTTGCATTCTTCTGCATGCCAACATCCAATTAGACCAGCAGATTTGTTGAAAGTGCCTTTTTTTCTTTCTCTATGTGTCTTTCTGGCTTCTTTATCAAAAATCAGATGTCCATAAGTGTGTGGAGTTATGTCTGGTTTTTTTTTTAATATGATTCCATTGATCAACATGTCTACTTTTATGATAATCCCATTTTTTTCCACTATAGCTCTGTAGTAGAGCCTGAAATCAGGGATTGTGATATCACTGGAATTTCTTCTATTTTTCAGGATTGATTTAGCTATCATTATTTTTGTTGTTTGCTTATTTCTTATTTTTTTTAGTTTTTCCATATGAAGTTTAGTATTGTCTTTAAAGGTCTGTAAAGATTTGTGTTGGAATTTTCATGGGGATTGGGTTGAATCTGTAGATTGCATTGGATAAGATAGCCATTGCCTCAATAGATAACCAAATACACTGAACCTGAGGGGGAAAAAGTGGGAAATAGCCTTGAACACATTGGCACAGGAGATAGCTTCCTGAACAGAACACTGATAGCACAGACACTAAGATTAGCAATTAATAAATGGAACCTCATGAAATTGAAAATCTTCTGTAAGGCAAAAGACACCATCAATAGAACAAAATGTCAATCTACATTTTGGGAAAATATTTTCACCAATTCCAGATATGACAGAGGGCTTTTATTATATATATATTTATAATATATATAATATAAAATATAATATATTTATTATATATATATCACTGAAGAAACTAGATATCAATAAGATATATAATCCAATTCAAAATGTTTTGCAGACATAAACAGAGAATTCCTAACAGAGAAAATTCAAATGGCTGAGAAACACCTAAAGAAATGTACAATATCCATAGCCATCAATGAAATACAAATCAAAATACTTTGAGATTCCATTTTACACCTGTTAGAATGACTAAGATCAATAACACAAGTGACAGATCATGAGGGTAAAGATGTGTAGCAAGAGGGACATTTCTCTATTGCTAGTGGGAGTGCAAACTTGTACTACCACTATAGAAATCAATATGGCAATTCCTCAGAAAACTGGTTATTAAACTACCTCAAGGCCCAGCTATACAACTTTTGGGTGTATACCCAAAGGACACTCCATCCTACCACAAGGACACTTGTTGAACTATGTTCATGCTGGCTTTATTTACGACATCTAGAAAGTGGAAACAGCCTAGATGTTCCTCAACCATAGCATGGATAAAGAAAACCTGGTGCATTTACACAATGCAACATTACTCTGCTGTTAAAAACAAAGACATCATGAAATTTGCAAACAAATGGAAGAACTAGAAAAGATCATTCTGAGTGAGGTAACCCAGACCCATAATGACAAACATAATATGTATTCATGTACAAGTGGATAATGACTCTTAAGTAAATAATAATCTTGCTACATAAAAAGAACTCAAAAGTCTAACCAACAAGGAATGTTCTAGGAGGATTCATGGATCTCCTTGGGAGGGGGAAATATAATAGATACCATGGAGTTGACTATGGACAGGTAGGAATGGGACCAGGAGGTACCAGGTGTGGGAGTAGGAATTGGAGGGAGATAGTATGGCGAGAGATGAGTGAAATTGGAAGGCATTTGAGTGTGTGTGTGTGTGTGTGTGTGTGTGTGTGTGTGTGTGTATGACAGAAAGAGAGAGAGAGAGAGAGAGAGAGAGAGAGAGAGAGAGAGAGAGAGAGAGAGAGAGAGAATGTGAAAATATAGTGCAGTAGAAATTCCCAGGATTCTATGAGGGTGAACCTAGTAAGTACTCCAAGTAATAGAAGGTACAGAGTGTGAACCACCCATCCTCTGTAACCAGGCAAGGGAAGGCTTCCAGCAGTGAGACCAGGACAACTGTCTGATGTAGGGTATTTATTGCTGTGAAGAGATAACACCATGACCATAGCAACTCTTATAAAGGAAAACATTTAACTGAGATGGTTGCTTACAGTTCAGAGGTTCAGTCCATTATCATCATGACATGACAGCATGCAGACATGATGCTGGCTACTTTTTGATCAGAAGAAAACAGGAAGTGGACTGAGGCACTGGGTGTGGTTTGGCATATATGAGGTCTCAAATGTCACCCCCAGAGTGACATACTTCCTCCAACAAGACCTTACCCACTCCAACAAAGCCAAACTTCCTAATAGGGCCACTCCCTATGAGATTATAGGGGACAACTACATTCAAACTACCACAACAACTCAGCTACAAAACGTTAGACCTACATTCTATGCTACCTGTAAGATGTGCTGGGGCAATGAAGGCATAGAACTTGTAGGAATGGACAACCAATGACTGGTCTAATTTGAAGCCCATACCAAGAGAGGGAGCCCATGCCTGACACACCTCAGATGAGGATGATCTGGATAGCCCAGAGACCTAGGATAGGAAAAAAATCAATAGAATGATTCCTAATAATATTAACTGTACTCACAGATTGGTGCCTAGCCTAATATCATCAGAAAGACTTCTGCCTGTCCACTGATAGGAGCTGGTGCAGAGGCCCACAGCCAAATTAGGCAGAGAGAGAGAGAGAGCAGACTTTCATTAGGTCCCTCTTTTTGGAACTCAGGGAAATCCACAGAAAAGGGAGAGGAGGAATTGTGGGAGCCAGAGGGGTTGAGGATACCAGTAGAACATGTCCCACAGACTTCAACTAAGAAAAGGCATAGCGGGGACAACAGAGATTGAAGCAATAGTCATGGTAGTCATGGAGCTTATATGGGTCTACACTAAATCCTCTGCCTACATGCTATGGTTGCTAGATTGGCGTTTTTGTGGGACTCCAGACAGTGATAACGGGCTGTCTCTGACTATTATCTGCTCTTGTTACTTTTTTCCTCCTCCTGGGTTGGTTATCCCAGCCTCAATATGCCTTGTCTTAGTATATATTTTGATGCTGTGTTCCTCATGTGTTATATCTCTGGGAGGCCTGCTCCTTTTAGAAGGGAAAGGAGAGGGGGAGTAGATCTGGGGGAGAGGGCTAAGTGGGGGGGGGCAGTGAGTGGGAACAGGGGGGCAGGGAGAACTGTGGTAGAGATGTACTGAAAACAAACCAGCAAAAACAAATTCCAATTACTGCTTCTTTAGTCTTTGCCTATTGAATTTATCTTCCTTAAATTGAGCCAAGTTTTGATTCTTTAATTAGTAAACAATGAAAAAGCCAAAAAATAAAAAATGAACATGAGCTCAACATAGCAATCCCTGTATCTAATGTATCTATTGTAATAATCATGAAAACGCTTGCCTGGCTCAGTTAGTTATCCTAAATATTTGTTTGTTTTCAATAGAGAGAACTTCATCAGAGGTTCCAGCTGAACTATCTTCACACATTGAATGCACTACCCAAATAAAGGTCCAAAACTGTATTCATTTGGGGGAAATATTTTGGAATATCATGTGTTCAAGTTTAAGTAGTTTTCTCACACTGATTCTGAAGACTTAAAAGTCTATAGACACAGGAATGTGAATGGGTCTGTGTTCTCCAAATGACAACATGGAAATAGCTTTGTTTTCACGGTATAGTTCATTAAACATTTATTATAGTCAAGAATCTGTTTACGAAGATTTAATAAAGCAGTGATCTAGGTACTTTAAGGCCAAGAAGCTCAAATCAGTGCTGTTATGCTTTGTACATTCAATTTCACTGAAAAACTGAGTGATAGCTCTCAAGAAAATCTGGTACAAATTTTCAAAAATTAAGCAGAAATTATTTGGATTATGGGATATTTCAATCATTTGCACATGTAACTTTTATTTGTTGGCTTATAATTTTATTTAAAGACTCCCTTCCCCCCAAAGCAGTGACATTTGATTAAAAGAGTAAATGTTAGAAAATGTTAGTGGCCTCTGGAAGGAATGAAGATATTCTGCATTCTGAGCATTGTTAGTTGGCAAGAAAGTTTCCATGAATGCATACATAACCAAACCAAAAATAAAGAAAAAAAAGGCTTAAGCTCCTGGATTCCAATCGGCGAGAGAGAGGAGGGATTATATGAGCAAGAGATATTGAAACCAGGATTGGGAAAAGCACAAAGACAAATAGCCAAACTAGTGGAAACACATGAACTATGAACCAATAGCTGAGGAGCCCCAATGGAACTGGACCAGGCCCTCTGGATAAGTGAGACAGTTGAATAGCTTTAACTGTTTAGGAGGCCCCCAGGCAGTGGAACCAGGACCTGTCCTTAGTGCATGAGCTGGCTTTTTGGAACCTAGGGCCTATGCTGAGACACTTTAGTCAGCCTTGGTGTAGGGAGGAGGGGACTGGACCTGCCTCAACTGAATCTACCAGGCTGGGCTGACTCCCCAGGGCAGAACTTGTCTTGGAGGAGGTGGGAATGGGGGGAAAGTTGGGGGGTGGGAGGAGGAAGGACATGGAAATCTGTGGCTGATATGTAAAATTAAATTAATTATAAAATAAAAATATTTATAAAAAATCTTCACAACAAGAAATTCCAAGTTCATCCTGAGCAATGGAGATTTATCCAAAAATCTCAATACTGAGACAAAAACATGAACATTACTTATATTAATACAGGAAAGCAATGGCTCATAATGAATGGTTGTGTCTTGGTTGCACAAACATCTCCCAGGTGCCCTAGAAATAATCATTTTCCAGCATCACTAAAAATGACAAATCAAGACATCAAGTTAAAGCCCACTACACATGAAGCCTGATACCTACCTAGATTTAAAAAACATACAATTTCAGGAAAAGATTAGCTAAGAGATATCTTCAGTTGTCCATCCCCTTTAAATATGAGCATGCAGGTTATAGTGATTGACATAGTACTTGTGTAGGATAGAGCAGTTTGGATAATTCAGGCAAGGTTTTCAATCATGCTTACTTAGATTTAGACAGTAAGATGTACATGTGGAGATGTCTAGGCAAAGGTGGGAAATATAATTTCTAAGTTGTAACTTGAATGATGATCAGAAGAGCTGGAAAAATGACTCAGTGTTCCAGAACACACACTATTAAAGCATTAGAACCTAAGTTTGAATTCTAAACTCGCACATAGAAAACCATGTACACCCCTGTAACCCTAAATCCCTAAGCAAGAGATAGCAGATGACCTCTAGAGCTATCTTTCTGTCAGTTTAGCTTCATGTTCATTCTGTCTCAAAGAAATATAGTACAGATTGATAAAGCAAGAATCCTTTCTTTCTCCCCTGGCCTCTATGCAAACACCCTGCCACACATACAGATCAAGGTTTAAAATAATAGGGAAGTTCATATGCTTGGTTTTGTTATAACTATGCATACTTTTACTCCAGAATAGTAAAAAATAAAAGTTTAAAAGAGCTACATATAAACTAGTAGGAATGTTTATAAATAAACCATCTTGATATAACTAAATACAGTGAAATAATTTCTGTTTACTTTACAGATGAAAAGGTGATAAATACATTTTGCATAATAAATAATCTGTTTGAGATATATGAAAAGGAAAAACTATTTCTACTGAGAGTAAAAAAGTGTGGGTGAGCTAAGAAGAAATGAGTAGAAGGGTTGGGAGCAGTTGTAAAGAAAATGATGGTATGAATTAGGAAGCAGGAACACAGAGTGTACTGAATTTTCATTCAACATTTTCTATAGAAGTGTCAATCAAACCTGAAGCCAACTCAAGAGAAAAATGAATAAATTTTATCCTATAACTTATTTACCCATAAGAACAATATGCTAAATAGTTTAGAAAATTATGCATTAAAAATATTGTTTATTTTGTCAGGATCTAAAACATTAGTCCTGTGGTTTCCTATAGTTCATGAGGCTAAATTAGAAAACTGGAACCAAAGACACTTTTTGTTTTCTATGTTATACTTCAAATTCTTCTTGCTTTCTGTAAAATGAAATTTTCAGATTTTTTATTAAATACCTGTGCATCATTAACATTTTATGTGAAGTGTAAATGTATTCAATACAATGAATACATATGTATATCTTTCACAACCGTATTTGAGGTTGCAACATAGGATACAATAAATAAATATTGGTTGTGTTAATGAAAAAAATTTCATCAAATGTTCCTTGATGGCATTCATAATTTAATTAGATAGACACTGCACAGAAAAGATGTGCAAGAACACAGGCTCAGTCTCCAGGCATTATACTGTCTAGATATCAACTTACATTTTTTCACACATTTTAAGAGAATTTAAAGGCATAATAATCATTGCTCAAACAATGCCTACCATAATCTAATGGCACATGGTTACACAATCATAATGATTTCCCTAAGACTGATTGCATTGTTTAAAAGAATAGTGAAAATATTAAGAAATCATTCATTTTGAAAAATAAAAATTGTGCTGTGTTGCTGTATCACAAATTAATTATCATTAAATCAAAAAATAATTAATTAGGCTGGTGAGTTTTGACTTCCTGTCAAAACTGGTGACTTATGTTCAATAACTAAGGTGGACATTGTGGAAGGGAAGAGACAACTGCCTCCTTCAAGTTATCATTTGACCTCCACATTGACTTCCACGAGTGCCTGAAGGGAGAGAGGGAGAAAAGAGAGTTAGAGAGGGAGAGAGACAGAGACAGAGAGAGGAGGTAGGATGATTCCCCAGAGTTCAAACCCTGGCTAGGATTTCACAATGAGTTTAAAGACTCTCTGTGACATAGAGTGACAACATGTGTGAAGAGACAATGAAAGAAAGAAAGAAAGAAAGAAAGAAAGAAAGAAAGAAAGAAAGAAAGAAAGAAGGAAGGAAGGAAGGAAGGAAGGAAGGAAGGAAGGAAGGAAGGAAAGAAAGAAAGAAAGAAAGAAAGAAAGAAAGAAAGAAAGAAAGAAAGAAAGAAAGAAAGAAAAGAGAATTGAAGGAAAAAGGAAGAGAGATTAATGATTTCAAATATCTATACTTGTATCAGAAAAGAAAATTAAAATTATAACTTATAAAATCTGAATAGTAGCTAAGTCCTAGAATTCTGTTTTTCAGGGAATCTTTCCACTCACCAGGGAATGATGGAAACACAGGATGCCTTAGAAGAAATATCTTCACTCTATACCAAAATTCCCATAAACACAATACTTCAAATTGTTTTTTGAAAATTAGTCAGATTCCTATTTTGCAGGGCAGTAAGACCATTTCAATAAAAATATAAAATACAAAAATCAATGAGAGAGTTACAATGTTTATTGACTGAATATCTGGTAAAAGTGGGCCAAAATATTCTACAAGTACCAATGTAATTATAAGATCTCCATTTTTTTCTTCATATACTTTGGATAAATTGTAAAATAGAATTCTTCATCTTCCTAAAAAAGCATGAAAGATTTGCCTGTGTCATTTTGCTGTCATCTTAAATCACATGTCCCTTTTGCCCATCTAGGGTTCTGGAGATTTTCTTGTCAAACAGGAGTGCTCTCGTAAGGTCGAATAAATATATGACAGAAAACTATAATTAGTGACCCTTAAAGCGATTGAATATTGTATGCACATGCATCCTGGTGATCACAGAGGTTAACTACATTATTATAAAGGGCAAGAGAGTAGAGAACACATTAGCAGTGGCTCTCTGGCTGTGATAGACATTGAACTAGTGTCCCAATTGTGATCTGTGTCTCACTCCTGAAAAGTACATTGTTACACTTGTAAAAACTTGCTGCCAATTACCTGCAAACTAAACACAGTTCATTTTCACAGCTGGCATCTATCTGTTCATATTTATGTGTATTAATATGTATATATTTATACATGTATATACTCATTCTTTAGCAAGCATTGCAGAACGCAGGCCACAGACTAAAAGTCTAGTGGTTGAAGTAGTAAGTCATTCAAAGAATGAATTCATCTCAAAAGAACTTTATGTGCAAACAATAGGAAAAGGCCACAGGTACCATCATTCCCTGACATCTGCTCTTTGAAATCTTTGTTGTTCAGCTTCACTTTTGACAAGCAGTTTTGGTGGTCCGTACCTGGTTCCTTATAACCTGAGACTAAGTCGTACAAGGCTCTCGAGTTTCAATATTATTTCTGGATTAGTTAATATACTAGAAAACTGATCTTAACAACAACTGTGATAGTCACCTGAATAGAAGATAGACTTTCAAAGGAAATGAGGTAATGGAGATCAACATTAATAAGATGGTTAGCATATAACATGGGCATTAAAGTTATAGTGATTGTGAAAATTACTGGGCCTATTTGTGCTTTCATGGAGATGATGACTTTCCCACAATGACAGCATGAGGCATAGGTTTACAAATGAAGCACAGTGCTCATAGATGTGACTGTTGTTCTTGGAGAACACACAGCACTTGACATAGCATTTTCACTGTTTGGAAATTAGATCCTTTTCATTTCCTGTGTTCACTGCCGTTCATCCTCTTTTGCCATTGAACTTCCACCTGCTTCCTATTGTCTGTTCAACATTGCATAGATATGCTCTGACAAGTACAGAAGACAGATCAGGAAACAATCTGGCCATTTGCAAACTATATCTAAAGTGACATTATGAACTTATATTGAAACTGAAACCAATCAATCTAATTTTTTTGTTATGAAAGTATTAGTGTCCAGTTTCAAATGTAAAGCCCGACTTTTTAAGAATTTTCTATAAAGAATAAATGAGTTACTTTCAACAACTTATGTACACTGAATGATTATACAAATTATTTAATATGAAGACTTAAAAATAAATCTGAGATGAGGAAAAAGTTTAGTGGGTATTGTACTTGTTGTCTAAGCATAAAGAAACAAAGTTACATTATCAGAACCTATATATAAAAGAATAAAGTCATATTGTTAGAACCTATATATAAAGGATAGCAAAGAATGTACCTGCAACCCTGGCAAGGGAAAAAAAGAAGTCAGGAAACACACCCTCTGTTGAAGTCTGATATCCACACACACACACACATACATGTGGGTATAAGCCTGCACAAATGAGCACACACACACACACACACACACACACACACACACACACACACACACACAAACCAATCTATTTGTTTGACTTCTGACAGTATGCTTTACTCTCTGAATAAGGCACCATGCTGTGTTCAGATAGACCTTAGAATAACATCAAGGTTAAACCAAGGTTGAATGACTTACAGGTTTTAAAAAAACACCCTAAATATTGTGCTTCTTTTGGGCTTGCCTTTTTTTTTTTTACCTCTATAGTACAAATAGCATTGTTACTTTATTTCATTTAATTTAAAGAGTGGTACATTTGTCTTATTTGACAGTAAAAAATAGAAAAGAGAAATTGTGATAAATTATCAATACTATAATACATACTTTGTTAAATTGTATGTAATTTATATATGTTATATTGTTAAATTCTATGTAATATAAATGGTATCTTTCAGCTTTTGAATTTTAATTTCTCTTCTGATTCACCTTCAGTTAAGCACATATTGTCATAGTTTTCATGAACAGATTAAATGTGGTTAATATGCATGATAAAACCCTACAAATGCAATATCAATTTCCTAGCTTATTGTTATATTTTATAACCAGAATCTATGAATATTTATTTGAGCACTACTAGTAATTTTCCATATGATTTTAGGGAATTGTCTCTATTCTAAACTTTATTAGCACAGTGGGAATACAAGCTTACAAATATTTTTTTAGGTTGCAGATACATAGTAGATTCAAAATATGATGATTTACAAATATGATTCTGTCAGTAGTGAAAAATGCCTAAAGGTCATGGAATCTATGTGGCTTTGTTAATTCAAAACCATTTTTGCCTATGTGAATGCCACTGAATGAGGAAGTCTCTCATGAGAATGAAGAAGGCAAAGAGCTTGAAAAAATCCTCTCATCCTTCGTTGCGAAACTCTCTAAAGCAGGGCTTTGGGCAGATGGGAAATTTCTGGTGTAACACATTATCTGCTCAGTTGATAAAAAGATTTTGATCTCGGAGACTGTCAATCCAGTTCCTTGCTTAAAGTAAACAGTGAAGGCAGCAGCAAAGCACTTATTAAAATTCCACCCCAGTTGGCTCTGCTCCCAGTTCCCAAAACCAACATATAATGCCCACTGATTATTCAGATTATGTTTAAGACTGTTTTGTGTATGTTTTTGAAGTACTCCACTATAAATAGCCAATCTTGTTAAGAAAATTACAAATCTTCTCTTTCACATTCTAATCATGCTGGATGAGTAAAGGTAATAATCGGCAAAAATCCTCATGGTGACATTTCTATTGATAGAGGTTCTAAGTACTAAATTTGAGCTGCATCCGGCCCCTATAGTTTTGTGCATGACTATACAATATTGCAGTTGAGCTTAAAATCATTGCCTGTCAATCATTTCCAATGCACACTGTTCTGTATAATTCTGATATGTTAATCTGTTCATTGAGGCAGTTGTTTGTAAAAACACTTTCTAACTGCTTGAGATCTAACTTTTATGGTGGTATTGTATTCACCAAAATATTGTGTACCCTAATAAATTTATCTGGGGTCAGTGAACAGACAGCCACTAGATACAGAGGCTAGAAAATGGTGGCACTCACGCATTTAATCCTAGCATTCCAGAGACAGAAATCCCTCTGGATCTCTATGAGTTCAAGGCCACATTGGAAACAGCCAGGCATGGTGACACATGCCTTTAATCCCAGAAAGCAAGCCTTTAATCCCAAGGAGTGGTGGTAGAAAGCAGAAAGGTATATAAGGCATGAGGACCAGAAACTAGAAGCATTTGGCCTGGATAAGCATTTGGTTGGTTAAGCTTTTAGGTTTTGAGCAGCACAGTTCAGCTGAGAGCCATTCGGATATGAGGACACAGAGGCTTCCAGTCAGAGGAAACAGGACCAGCTGAGAAGTTGGCCAGGTGAGGTTAGCTGTGGCTTGTTCTGTCTCTCTGATCTTCCAGTGTTCACCCCAATACTTGACTCAGGTTTGATTTTATTAATAAGAACTTTTAAGATTCATGCTGCGCCGGGCGGTGGTGGCGCACGCCTTTAATCCCAGCACTCGGGAGGCAGAGCCAGGTGGATCTCTGTGAGTTCGAGGCCAGCCTGGGCTACCAAGTGAGTCCCAGGAAAGGCGCAAAGCTACGCAGAGAAACCCTGTCTCGAAAAACCAAAAAAAAAAAAAAAAAAGATTCATGCTGCAAACTTTCTTTATTTTTTCTTCTTTTAAATAAGAGACACCACCACTCAATTATTTTTAAAATAATTTCACTCCATATAATGTAAAAAAAAAAACTTCACTAAAGAAATATTTTCATTTGACAATCTTTTATAAATAGCTGTATAGTAGACATAGTAGGCCTTACCACTCTACTTTTTATATTGTAAAGACTTTAATATTTTATTTCACTTGGATATTTGCGAATTGTTTGGGATATTAGAAAAATCACCCCTTAAGTAGCATATACACATCAGAATTGTGGCACAAAATTATGTGATTATTTTTTTCAATCGGGGGACAGGCCACAAGAAAGGACTGTTTAAAGACATCCAGCCTCAGGATTGAGACCCCCATAATAAGTAAAGTAAACTGTGAAGGCCTAGAGACATAGGTAAAGTAGTAAGACACATATATGTAGAGCTGGCATTTTCCCAGAAACCAAATGCCAGTACAAACCCTGAACTTTTCCTTTCACATTAGTAGGACTCTCATTTCCCTTTATTGGGTTTTATTCATGGGAAATATCTAAAGTGGTTTGTGTTTTACTTAATCATGTGTTAATTTGTTTCACTAATTTAAAAAATGTTCTAGAAGATATTTGGTCATAGAGTGAAAATTAAGATTATATGTATTGGTGATAAGAATAAAAGCCCAAATAGTTTTAGAAAGCATTTATGTTTCAACTTGAAGAATTTTTATATGTAACTGTGAATATTTATATTGTTAAAAGTTATAAAATAGTTCATTTTTTATTTAAAGTAAAGGTGTGGTTTTTTTCATATATTTTTATCACAATTTCCCTTCCCTCATCTCCTGCATGATCATCCCCACCACCTCACCCTTTCAACTCCAAGCCTTCTTTCTCTCTTTTAAGAAAACAACCAGACAAAGAAAAAAGACAATCAAGAAAACAAACCAAACTCTCCAAAAAGAAGAAGGGGAAAGGAGGAGGAGAGAAAGGAAAAAAACAACAACAAAAACAAAAAAAATTACTGAACTAGCATGACAGGGATCCAAGTCATCATTGTTGATCAAATAGTGTATAGTTTGGTTGGTGTTCACCTTTCTCTTCTGGCAGTGTGCAGAATAACTTCTAGTACCATGAACACTGGTCAGTAGTTGTGAGGGCTCTGGATAGGTATGAGCTGGACTTTTCCATGTTCAATGAAATATATCAGCTTTGTCTTCAGCAATAAGGACTTATCATTAATAGCTTTGGCAATAGTCCATGTTGTTTTGGGGTTACAATGAGCTCCTTTGACCAAAAGCTCAGGTCCTAGCATATAATACTTCATTTGGTGGTGAAAGATACCTACTTGAGACATTGTCTACCAATTATTTGGTGATTCTATTAGATTTTTTTCATATGTGTATATATTTTATAAAGCTTCTACTATAGTAGGTTTCCATATGACCCTCAAATACTTCTCAGATTTAGCTGCCCCATCCTGTATTTTTTCAAGTAGACACCTCTTTACTCTACCTCTCCATTTAATTCTCCCAATCCAGTCTGTTCTCTATTTTTCTCTACTTGTATATTGTATTTTCCCTCTCTTGGGAAATCCTCCCCACCCTCCTGTCCCTTACTTTGTCCTAACTTCTATTATTTATCCTATCCTAGTTATTCAAATAACAGCATGAATATTGAAGGATTAAGAGTTAGCATTCTCGCCGGGCGGTGGTGGCGCACGCCTTTAATCCCAGCACTCGGGAGGCAGAGCCAGGCAGAACTCTGTGAGTTTGAGGCCAGCCTGGACTACCAAGTGAGTTCCAGGAAAGGCGCAAAGCTACACAGAGAAACCCTGTCTCGAAAAACCAAAAAAAAAAAAAAAAAAAAAAAAAAAAAAAAAGAGTTAGCATTCTCATATAAGTGAACATGCACCATTTTTGTCTTGTGGGGTTTAGGTTACCTCAAACAGGATATTTGTTTTGCTCCATTCATTTAGATTGTAATTTGCTGATTTTTTAAAAAGAGCTAAATAGTGTTTCATTGTATAAATCTTTTTCACCATTCGTTTCTTGATGAACATAGAAGCTGTTTCCATTTTCTGGGTATTATAAACAGAGAAGCAACAAACTTGGTTGAGCAACTGTCTCTCTAGCAGACATAGTGCTCTTGTGGTATATGCCCAAGAGTGGTAAAGATCAATCTTGAGGCAGATTTATTTCTAGAATCCTAAGAAACAACCATTGATTTACACTGTAGCTGTACAAGTTTGTCCTTCTACAACAATGGATGAGTCTTCCCATTACAAACTCACCAGCATAAACTGACATAATATTTTACTCTTTACCATTCTGATTCATGAAATATGAAATCTAAAAGTACTTTTGACGTGCATTTTCACAATAACTAAGGACATTGAGCATTTCTTTACCGTTATCTCAGCCATTTGTATATTAACTTCTGAAAAAACTGTTTAGTCAATCCAGACAGTGAAAGAATGACTCTCTCTCTCTCTCTCTCTCTCTCTCTCTCTCTCTCTATATATATATATATATATATATATATATATATATATATAGTCCATACATGTAAATATATAAGATTATGTATGTATGTATGTGTATATATATATATATATATATATATATATATATATACTATAAAATCCATCCAGCTATGAGATAAACAGCTCAATTAAAACCTGTAAAAAAAAACAACAATAGATTAATACATTTGAACAGACACTTTGAAAAAAAAATTGGTCTATAAACAGAACAAGGAGGCATTGTTTACGGCGGGCCAGAAAGATGTTAAGAGACAAAGTTCAGGGAGTTTGCTGTGAGATTGTACCTTCGTGTAATGTCAAAAACTTTACCCATAGCCGGGCGGTGGTGGCGCACGCCTTTAATCCCAGCACTCGGGAGGCAGAGCCAGGTGGATCTCTGTGAGTTCGAGGCCAGCCTGGGCTACCAAGTGAGTTCCAGGAAAAGGCGCAAAGCTACACAGAGAAACCCTGTCTCGAAAAACCAAAAAAAAAAAAAAAAAAACTTTACCCATAAAGTTTCACTGTAACCACACAAACATGAGCTGAACGAGGATGGCACCAACAAACATAACAAACAGGACAGGAAAATCCCACTGTCTCTCAACCTTAAACAAATAACTACAGCCAACTTAATAAACCTGAGTAAATATTCTTCCCTATTAGAAGACATTGTCACTTATACACTCTTTTTATGTGGAATTTCATTTCTTTGTCTCTTGGTAGGAGACGAACATTGGCTGAACTGAGTTTGGGTAAACCATTTCAAAAAAGCTGATTGTGAAGGCCCACTCTAAATAGCATAACCATTTTTTTTTCTGTTTTTTTTTTCCTTTTTTTCTCCAGCATTGCCTGTTGGTTTCTTGCTTACCTGCCTCTCATTAATATTAATATTAGAAGCTAGCACATGATAAGCAGTTGAGATGTACAGCTGATATACATTAAGTGAATTAGAATGTGAATGAGATCAATAAATTTTCAATAAAACACAATGTAAAGTAGAACACTAATCAAGATATTGGTATAGTGACCAAGAACTATGAGAGGAAGCTTTACACTTATACAAAAGTCAGGACAATCTCCCCCAAAATTAATTTTTTTCTGACACAAAGATTAATCTGACAAATAAAAATAACCCATACTCAAAAAAAAAAGAGACTTGCCTGGCTGAAGGCATCTACAAGCCTTCCTGGAGCCACTTGGTCCAGAAGGTAAAAGATACCCATAGGCCAGCCTGGGTCCTCACAGTCCTGGCTGTCTGAAGGCATCCACATCATGGCACTGTGCAGGTAGGTACAATGACGATGGGCAGGTGTGTGGTAGATAGGTGAGAGAGTGGGAGAAACAGTGGTTTGTGTGCTGTGGTGGGAAGCAGAGCTGGGGAGGTGAAGGCGGTAAGAGGTTTACTGATATGTGTGGCCTGCTTACCATCAGGGACCAGGATGACATCAGACTTGGGCTGCTGTCATAGACCTTGTCTGCATCCATGGTTGCACCACAGCCAAGGTCTGTGCTGACGTACATGTGCCATGTTTTCACAAAAAGACTACAGGGATGCCCTGCCTTGGGCAGCAACCTGTAACTATGTTGATGTTCAAGGGCTGTACTATGACCAGGCTCATGCCCATCTGAAAGGCCTGAGCTACCTAGGGCCATGGTGACATCTGGGTCCAAGCTGCTACTGAGGGCCATGTCTGGCTGGGTCTGTTGCCCTATAGCATCCAGGATTTTAGTTGATGTCTTTGGTTCCTGTTACCACCAAGGACCATATGGATGCCTGGGATCTGGTCAGCCATCTGAGATCATATTGATGTCTAAGGACCACGGTGCTGCTGGGACTATACTAATCTCGGTGGCCTGTGTTGCTGCAGGGCAATAGTGATGTCTGAGCCTGAACTGAGAGCCATGTCTCAGTCTGCATTCCTGCTGTAGCTGGGGATAGTGTTAATGTCCATGGCCCATGTTAATACAAGGGGTCATAGGAACCATGTGTGTTGAAATCCAAGGGCACTACTACGCTGGCCCCATCCTTCATTAGCCTTGGGATAGCAGGTTCCTCCTGTCACTGGACACTGCAGCAGGAGAACTGGACCTGCCCCTCATGGAGAGCTGATCCTGTATGAAGGAGCGATGATCCCACCCCTTGCTACTCTTTTTTTTTTTTTTTTTTTTTTTTTTTTTTTTTTTTTTTGGTTTTTCGAGACAGGGTTTCTCTGTGTAGCTTTGCGTCTTTCCTGGGACTCACTTGGTAGCCCAGGCTGGCCTTGAACTCACAGAGATCCGCCTGTCTCTGCCTCCCGAGTGCTGGGATTAAAGGTGTGCGCCACCACTGCCCGGCTCCTTGCTACTCTTATAGAAGATCTGGCCCCAACTGCATGGGCCTAGTAGAGAAGGCTTTGCTCCTCATATGAGGGGAGCAGTCCCAGTGACTTGGAATGACCAGCTCAGATGCCACTCAGACCCACATCCTTGACCTTGGCTTAACCCACTCTAATTTCTGCTGGGAGTGTGGAGTGGAGAAACTGGTTCTGTGGAGCCATGTCCATGGGATCTTCATAACCTAAGGCAACAGCAGGATATATGAGAGGAATTTCGGTGAGGGATCAGTGAAAATACTGTGCAAGAGACCAGAGGCCTTGAAACAGACCAATGACTCATTACTATGAACATTTGTGTGGGGGTCTGATTGGACAGAAGTGTATACTATATGACACACCACAACCTTCTTTAATGCCACAAGGAGGAATGAAGAGGTATTGGAGAGACTGAAAAGATGGAGGACTGAGATGGATTTTTTGTTTTGTCTTATTTTAATTAATTTTGGGTGGGAAGTTACAGGGGTCAGGGGCAGATATGGAGGGACTGGGAAGCGTAGGATTGGGGTCCCTGATGTGAAATTTGCAATGATTCAATAAAGAATTACAGTATAAAACAAACAAACAAAAACTAAAAGGCTCAGTACCAAGAAATTATATTTTTATATATGTATGCATGTGTGTGTGTGTGTGTGTGTGTGTGTGTGTGTGTGTGTGTGTGTGTGTATGTATTCAGGTAAAATCTTTGCAAAATTAGACATCAAAATTGAAAAAAATGTCCTTGACCATTAATGATAAAACACTTAAATACCATATAAACTGAAAAAAAAATTTTCCTACACAAATAATTTCATATTTTTGAAGCAGTAAGATTCCTAGAACTTAAAAATAAAACAGCCTTTGCAGATTGAATGTGCATTAGGCTGGGAATATTAAAGGTTTTATGTGGCAATATCAATCTGAGTACTCTAAACATAAGAAGTTCTGTGAACGCATCCTTGCAAGGGCTTCTATATGCTTATTTTCATAGATCAAGCAACCATAAAATGGCCTAAAATTCTAATTTCTGAATATAGATGTGTAGGTAGAGTTTTCCTGCCTGGCCCACAGTCAGGGCAAATCTCTCTCACCTGCCAGTCCCACAGCCGTCAGACCCGACCAAGTAAACACAGAGACTTGTATTGGTTTCAAACTGTATGGCCATGGCAGGCTTCTTGCTAACTGTTCTTTCAGCTTAAATTAATCCATTTTTATAAATCTATACCTTGCCACATGGCTCGTGGCTTACCGGCATCTTCACATGCTGTTTCTCATCGTGGCAGCTGGCAGTGTCTCTCTGACTCAGCCTTCCACTTCCCAGCTTTATTCTCCTCCTTGTCCCGCCTACACTTCCTGCCTAGCCAATGGCCAATCAGTGTTTTAATTATTGACTAATCAGCAACACATTTGACATACAGAACATCCCACAGCACTTCCCTTTTTTTTTTTTTCAAAAAGGAAGGTTTTAACCTTAACAAAGTAAAATTACATATAATTTGGGAATTTGGGCGTAGCTTCTTTTACTACTTCCTGCTGGAGGGGGGCGCTGTATCTTATGGGGAAACAAAGAAAATTTTAGGATTATGGAATAGTCCGTGAGGCTGTATCGTCTGAGCCAGTTGCCTTGAAACCATTCTGGATGTTGGATCATCTGGGCCTTGGTGTCAATGGAGACCTTTCAGGGGGTCTTGGCTGGTCAAACCTGATGTATCTTAATCTGGAACAAATCCATAGCCTTTGGCTTTCTGTGGGAACAAAAGCAGAGTCTCCTTTCCAAAACAACATATCCTTATATTTAAATTTTGAAGTCAAGATACCTTTAAAATATACATTTTGGCGTAACTCAACAGCTTTTACAATGAAATGTTTTTCTGCAGTTAAAAGTCTCAAAGACAACACAATGCAGATTCTCTGTGTAATATCCATTTTTACGTGGCTTATTTTTTATACTACCTTTACTGTCTCTTTAAAGACTTTATTTTTTAAAACTATGTATTTGTTTCTATAACTCTATATATCATCTTTTTTGTCTCTTTCAAGCCTACGTATCTTTTACACACATTGTAAACTATTACATCTGAATCTGTCTTATTGTGAATCTATTGCCTTAAACTGCAGCAGCTGTGGCTGCTGGCTCCGCCCACCTCAGCTTCCCAACATGGCTACGTTTATCACCAGCTCTGGGAGCTATCATGGGTCTATGCTTTTATCCAAGCAGCATGTAGCCCAGAAACCTCTTTTTTGTTTTGTACTAGCAAAGGCTAAATCCACAATGCAGCTTAATGTGTCACTTGCAGAGGTCTCATTTCCGCCATACTGCAGGTCAGTCGCATACGCTAGGAACCCACCAGTAGCTCAAACCAGCAGCTGCCGCTCATTTGAGAGAGACAATTAGGAACTGTTTTTAGCTCCGTTTTAGAATCTTTTCTCAGGTTTTAGGTGGAAACTCTTGCCACCACGTTGGACGCCATTTGTAGGTAGAGTTTTCCTGCCTGGCCCACAGTCAGGGCAAATCTCTCTCACCTGCCAGTCCCACAGCCGTCAGACCCGACCAAGGAAACACAGAGACTTGTATTGGTTTCAAACTGTATGGCCATGGCAGGCTTCTTGCTAACTGTTCTTTCAGCTTAAATTAATCCATTTTTATAAATCTATACCTTGCCACATGGCTCGTGGCTTACCGGCATCTTCACATGCTGTTTCTCATCGTGGCGGCTGGCAGTGTCTCTCTGACTCAGCCTTCCACTTCCCAGCTTTATTCTCCTCCTTGTCCCGCCTACACTTCCTGCCTAGCCAATGGCCAATCAGTGTTTTAATTATTGACTAATCAGCAACACATTTGACATACAGACCATCCCACAGCATAGATGTTATAAGTTTATGACTTTCATTTTACTTTCTTTTATTAAAATATAGTATTTCATTTTCCAATATTAGCAGTCATATTTTATTTCCCAGATAGGCACATCTGATTTTTTGGGTAAATTTTATGCAAAAGTATAATAATATACTCATTTTGCATACTGATTCTGAGTCTACCTTTTTGACTTATCCTTACACATGCTCATACTAAAAGCAATGGGATTGTTTATAATTTAGATATTCTAATGAAGCTAAACATACACACATATTTACATATATACTCACAACTATGTGCCCACATAAAGTCACAACCTGAAAAATATAAAACTAGTATGACAAACAATGATTTTGAGAATTGGAAAGTTGAGTGATGCAAATCCCCATGCAGTATATCATGTCTGATTTTCTCTTTTAAGCAATCAAACTGTAAGAACTATGGAGTAGTGATCATTCACAATCTCATTTAATGTATTCAGTAGAACTGTAATGAGTCATAATTCTGATTGAATCTCATTCTAGCACATAGAATTAAAAAGTTTCCATGAACAACTGTGGGGAAAAAATGTCTGTCTAGTTCACTTTACCTCAACATGATAAATGACATAATCATCAAAGCCTGGGAAAAATAAAATGTACTAATACAGAATTTTATGAAGAGGTTTTCTTAAATTATATGTTTAGCAACAAAAATTTGAATTTCAAATGATACAATGTCATGCACATTTCTATATTCTGCATAACAGCCACATTTTAATTGAGATATATGGGAAGTTTTTCATTGGGTAGTTAAAATTTCTAACAATCTATCATTCCACAAACATCCTGCTAGACTATGTAAAACAGTATTATTTGAGAGGCCCTGGAATCATTGCATTATTCACAAAAAAGCACCATGTTTCACCTAATGAACACTAATGGATTTTAATTTCATCATGAGGAAAAGATATATCTCAAAAGATGTAATCCACATTGTAAAAATAAAGACATCTAGCCTTAGAAAAGAGAGGATAGATAATTTATACTTATTTGTATTTGAGCAAATAACTTCAGTGTATTTTAAAATAAATTTCTTATTAGGCAATGTTTTATTTTCAAACGATGCTTTGAAATATTTGTCCTAATAATGAGAAATAAGAGGGAAAAGTATTCAAAATCAAAAGTGTAGGAAACTATGTTTTTTTTATTTTATTTTATTTTACAATACAATTCAGTTCTACATATCAGCCACGGATTCCTTTGTTCTCCCCCCTCCCACACCCTTCCCTTCCCCCAAGCCTACCCCCTATTCCCACCTCCTCCAGGGCAAAGCCTCCCCTGAGGACTGAGATCAACCTGGTAGACTCAATCCAGGCAGGTCCAGTCCCCTTCTCCCAGGCCAAGCCAAGTGACCCTGTATAAGCCCCAGGTTTCAAACAGCCAACTCATGCAATGAGCACAGGTAACCCAGACTCAGAAAGACAAACATGGTATGTACTCACTCATAGGAGGATACTAGATGTGGAACAAGAATGACTGGACTGCTACTCACATCACCAGGGAGGCTACCTGGAAAACAGGACCCCAAGAAAGACACGGGATCACCCAATGACGGAGAAACCGATGAGATCTACATGAACAATCTGGACATGAGTGGGGGTAATGAAGGGCGAGGGTTGAGGGAAAAAGAGCTTGGGGGAGCAGGAGATCCCAGCTGGATCAAGAACAGAGAGGGAGAACAAGGAATAGGAGACCATGGTAAATGGAGACCACATGAGAATAGGAAGAAGCAAAGTGCTAGAGAGGCCCATAGAAATCCACAAAGATACCCCCACAATAGACTGCTTGCAATGGTTGAGAGACAGCTTGAACTGACCTACTCTGGTGATGGGATGGTCAAACACCCTAATTGTCGTGCTAGAAACTCCATCCAATGACTGAGGAAACTGGATGCAGAGATCCATGGCTAGGCCCTGGGTGGAGCTCTGGTATTTCAATTAGCGAGAAAGAGGAGGCTTTATATGAGCAAGAATTGTTGAGACCAAGGTTGGATAAAGCACAGGGACAAATAGCCAAACAAATGGAAACACATGAACTGTGAACCAATGGTTGAGGGGCCCCCAACTGGATCAGGCCCTCTGAATGGGTGAGATAGTCGATTGGCTTGATCTGTTTGGGAGGCATCCAGGCAGTAGGACCGGAAACTATGTTTTTATTTTATATGAAAAGAAAATTGAAAAGCCATAACTCTCAGTGATAACATTCTTATTCTTTCTTTGTGTTATAGCATTCCATTGTGAAGTTTTGTCCGTTATAAATGAAGTTATAGTACATTAGGGACAAAGAAAAATTCCTAAAATTAAGTAGTGAATAAAATTAAATAACCTTAGAGTTTCTGCATTAAATTAGTAATGAAGTCAGCATTAAAAATCATAAAATCAAGACCTTAAGTATGTGTTCATGTGATGATGTTTGCATAGTTAACGCATGTTAGCTAATACTTGCATCCATTCCCTTAGATTATAAAGAAATACAACAGTGGTACTATCATTCATGGGAAAATGTTCATGATCCCAGAACTTTATATTCCTCTACAAGGGGACATTCAAATTATTGGAAATATGTTTGGATTCCTTCAGTTATATCCCCAATCAGGTTACATGACTTTGAATGAAATAAACTGCCAGTAAGTATGAAATGCCAGTTTGTGTAATTACTTGAACATTTGACTGATAATTATAGATTTCTGTAAAATATCAATTGTATAGCACTTACATGTTACTGCCTCACTTTGGAAAAGTGGTGGTTTTAAAAAATGTATGTATAACACTCTCATAGAACATACCTCCTGGTGGAGCAGGTAATAAACAAATTCCACTGGTAAGTAATATGATGAGGATAAATAAAGCAAGATGAATGTCCAAAGATTGCACAGTGCAGGTTACTTATTGTGGTAGTTTGAATAGGAATGGCTCATATATTTGAACGCTTAGTCATCAGGGAATGGTAATATTTGAAGGCATTAGAAGGATTGGGAGGTGTGATGTTATGGGAGGAAGGGTATCACTGGTGGTGGGCTTAGAGGTGCTAATTCCCTGGCTTCTCCTCTCTCTCTTGGTCTCTGTCTCTGTCTCTGTCTCTGTCTCCCCCCTCTCTTTCACACCCTCTTTTTCTTCTCCCTGTGCAAATCAGGATGTTGGTCTCAACTACTTCATCAGCTGCTTCTCCAGAGTCGTATGCTGCCATGTTCTCCACCAAGTTAAAAATGGACTAGACCACTGAAACTGTGAAAATCCCATTAAATCCTTTCTTTTGTAAACATTGCATTTGGTCATGCTGTCCCTTCACAGCAGTAGAACAGTGACTAAGGTAAAAGTTGGTACTAAGGATAAGGGTATTACTGTGATGGACCTGACCATGGTGTTTCCTGGAGGGCTATGAAAGACTTTGGGACTTTGTAATAGAAAAGGAGTTAAAGATGTTAAGTAGAAACTTAATGGGTCATCTTAGTAGGAGCATGGAAGACAGCAGAGGTGAGGGAAATTTGGAAAGTGTGTGATATTTTGATTGTGTTCTGACAAATAAAGCTTGCTTGGAGTCAGAGGGTCGAGCTAGCCACTAGCTGAACTAAATTAACCATAGAGGTTTGGAGGACTATAGAGAGTAAACGGGAAGTAGTAATGTGTAGCAGAGAGAGGATCTCAGACCTTTTGAATGGAGGAACAGTAGAGGTAGGAGGCAACTGGTCACTCCTCCCTATTTCTCTGATCTTTCAGGTTCTTACCCTGATATCTGACTCCCAATCTTTTATTGATAAAGATTAATTAGATTAATTCTTCATCTAGCATCCAACTTTCAGAGCATGGATTCATGAAATAGCACTTACCTGTGGCTTTGCAGTCACTGGCACCCCCTGGAGCTGAACACAGGAGCTGCACCTGCTCAAGTCACCACACTGCTGGCAGGCTTTTCCTTTTCTTCCCCAAGCCCTATGAGTGAGTCTGAGATTTTCCTGTTGCAGCCTCTCTACAGCAATCTCCACAAGCCACAAACTCTATAGCTGCCTGGGTTTGAAATGCTGTCAGAGTTAGCCCATCACCACCAGCCAGTTCTACGTTGAGAGAGCACTGTGCTCTCACTTCCCACCCATCATATGTGCTACATTCACACTTCTCCTGGGTCTACATTTCAGATGGCTGGCTTTTTGGCTCCTTTTCCCCATGTTGTTGACTTTCCCTGGACCCCCTCCACAGGCTGCTGCCAAACTTGGTATAGCCACCTCTATACCCACTCAGTCTATTGCCACATAATTTCAGTTCACAACTGCATGCAATCAGTGCTTGCTGTTCTTAGCTAGGCTATGCACTGCCTGTGTTCTCTGCCCAGATGTGCTATGCAGCAAAGGCCAGACTTACACTTCAACTGTCATCATCAGCAGATTTGGTGAGACAACTTGGAATTCTTAAAGGGAGAAATTAGTTTAAAATAAAAGAAGAGAGAGTTTTTCCCACTTTAAAAAATAGGAAACAATATTATGATGGAGAGAATTAGGCTTCTGAATAATTCTACAATGGATGGTTTGAAAATGAAATAATTAAATGAGGGGATAACTAACTTACCTGGGATTTACTTAATGTCATTTGTAATCATTATCAGTTTGGTAATTCTTGTTTTATCCCCAAAATTTAGTTGATATCAGTGTCAAATATGAGAAATTGACTGATAATATACAGGCCTTGGAAAAGGTTATGACTGATAAGTCATAAACCTTAGAATACATCTTAAAACAGATAACAGAGATATTTAGATACAGATAGACTGATTTCAAGGAGAACCAACTTCATTATTACATTATAGAATTAGAGAGGAACAACTCAAGGTTATCAAAAAAAAAACAGCCATCATTTACCCAGTTACCATATAAGAATAACCACAAAATGACAGATATCTTCAGGACTATGGAAGAGCTCACTGCATTCCTGTGGCAATGTTAGATTTGAGGAGATTTAAGGAAGTGAGAGTCTCATATGGTATGCATTCATCTTTTGTGAGACAGATGTTAAATTCATTGACAACTAGAAACAGAATTATCCCATGACACTGGAAAGACTTGGTAACAGCAATATTGGAAAATGAGTCCTGAATTACAGTGGAAGACATGGTGGAAAGATGAGACTACAACCATTGAAGAACCAAGTAGGGCTAGAGGTATTCAAATTTCCCAAGAACAGCTTCTGGGAGAGGGTGATTATACTGATGACTGAAGACAGTCTCTATATAAGGGACACACCTTGGCTCTATGACGCACAGCATCTTTGAATACTTGGGACAGAGTTGAAGAATTCAGAAAGAGAACACAGTCATTTACTAAAATTATACAGGGCCCTAAAGAAACTCCTGATTTTCTACAAAGATTGACTTCAGCTTTAAATAGAATGATACCAAATCCAGAAGCAATACAAATACTAATGGAATCTTTGGCTTTTGAAAATGCTAATTCACAGTGCATATGGTAATTGGTCCTTTAATTGTAAGGTCAGCACCCATAGAGGAATGTATGGGAGATACAGTCAATATTGAATTTCATAACCATGATGATAATTGGATAAGAGAGGTGATTTCCAAAGGCTTGAAGAAAAATAAAAATGTCAGATGTTTTAATTGTGGAAAACAAGGTAGCCTAAAAAGGGATTGTAGGCAGGGTATTCCTAGAAATAATGCTTTTTCAAGTAATAATCCAAATAGAAGGTCCCTGCCTTCTGGAGTATGTAGGAGATTTAGTGAAACAAGACATTGTACCAGTGAATGAAAATCAACAAGGGACAGAAAAGGTAATCCTTTGCCATGGGGAAATGCCTCAGGGGGTCTCTTGCAGGCTCCCATATCAAATTTGGTTTAATCATTCTCTGTCACTGTGGGGGGAAACTCCTCCACAGAGCAAATAAAGGACTTAATGCATATTGTAAACAATCATACTGCTCTGGATGATAGAACAGCTTAGAAGATAAAACAAATATTTCAGGAGAAACTATAAAGCAAATATTTTGGCCAACTTCTATAAATTATCAAAGGCCAAAGTAAAAACAACAAATAAATGACATTGTAATTGAGAGTTTTGTGGAAACAGGGACAGATGTAACAACAATTGCAACAGAATCTTGGCATCCAAATTGGCCTCATCAGGAGGTAAGTGTACCAATGAAAAACATTTTCAGACTAGTAGTTGTGTTTTTGGTTTAAAAGTAGATTCAACAAGCTATCCTTTTATCCTATCATTTCTATATTCCCCTTTTTCTTTTCAAAATAAGATCCCTGAAACTAATATACTTTATTCAGTTTTTATCTAACCACAATCAAAGCAACTTGTAACCAACACCCCTAAACAGTGACAGATATCCATTACCCATGTAATGACAAAAAATCCACCCACTCCACCTCTTGGGAAAGTAGACATCGTGTTCTTAAAATTACTTCCTGTTGTCTGGGGGGTTGACAGAATCTTTAGAGGACACTGAAAAAAATGGTGATAAGAGTTGTTTTACATATTGAAACTGATTAATTTATTTCAGATGGTTCAGAATTGACATTGTTATTTATTCAGTTACAAGAAATAGTCAGAAATAGAAATAATACTTTATGTATAATATCTATCATATAACATATTGGTCTATCAGACACTCTAGCACAAGGTAATGATGAAATTAACCAACTTTTAGTAGGAAATGTGGTAGAAGCCTCAGAATTTCATAAGAAACACCATGATAATAGCAATTGTTTGAAAGAAAGATTTTTCTATCACTTGGCAACAAGCAAAGAAATTTATAAGGAATTGTCTGACTTGTTTTTTGTATAACCAAACTCCACTAACTGCAGGAAGTAACTCACAAGGTACTCAAAGAAATAAAATCTAGCACATGGATTTGTTTCACTTTTCAGAGTTTGGAAAATTAAAATTCTACATCATATCATAGATACATGTTCAGGATTTCAATGGGCAACTACTTTGAGTTCCAAAAAGGCTGATTCTGTGGTTACACATTTGTTAGAAGTTATGAACATTATGGGGATATCTGTAAAGTTTAAAACTGATAATGAGAAAGGAATGAAGGCTGAAGACAGACATTGAATAATAGAAAAAAGTGCTGAATTAAATCAACCTGTATACTTTAAAAATGTATTGACCTCAGAATGGAAAATAGGATATATATTATGCTGGGGAAGAGGTTTTGTTTTTTGTTCCCATAGGAGAAGAAAAGCTATAGATACCATCAAATTGATAAAGATTAGATTTGAGCAAGAGAGACCCCTTAATTAGAAGAAGTGATAGTTCATCAAACAGCATGGCCATTCAATATAAACTAACACATAAAAATAACAAATGTTTTTTGTTTGATCAATCATAACTTGCAAAATGGGAAACTCCCGAAAGTTAGGGTTGGAATAGGGCTTTTGCTTTTCTTTCTTTCTTTCTTTCTTTCTTTCTTTCTTTCTTTCTTTCTTTCTTTCTTTCTTTCTTTCTTTCTTTTTTTTGTATTTCCTGAAGAATTTGAAGGCATCCAACTAAGAACTCTGAATAACAATGGACAAATGAGGCATCTGAAGAAAAAGGACAAATTGTCCAGAGAAAAAGGCCCAAGAAAAAAAGCAAGTTAGCCTATTGGTCTATCACATTTCCAACAGGATAAAATTTCATAAATCTTCCCAAATGTTAGTTTTTGCTATTCTCTATAGAAATACAAGTTGTCTTTTCTGTAGTCCCAGTTTAGTTAAAAATTAAAGCTTGCTTTGGAGTTGTACCATGGATCTCTCCTTCTCTAAACCCAAGAGTTCCTGTTAAAGGAAAATTCAAATCTCTGCCTCATGTCAGAAAAGCCACCTGATATAGGACAGAAGAAAAACTAGAACTAAGGGGCTAATCTATTGCCACTAATCCTATAATTCTTTGGTTTTATTTTGACTCTTTAAAACTTTTCTTAGGTATAAATATTATCTCAATTTATAAATTTACATATATATATAATATATATATATATATATATATATATATATATATATATATATATAATTAAACTTTTGTCATAATAGTAATGGTCATATATAAAGTACTAATGCATTCTAGAAAAAGGCTTCATCTAGATTCCTGTATATGATCTTGGATTTGAGTCTCTATCGGATTCCAAGGAATTAAGATTTTATACTCTAAATGTACATAACAAATTATGGTTCTTTAACCTCTCCAATATTTGCTGCATATGAAATTTAAAATGTTTAAAGTTTCTGCAGTAAACCATGACCATGACTAACAGAGACCTTTGAAGCTTCCAAAATAAGAACAGGACTCCACAACAGCAATTACACTTGGACTGTGGTGACACCACTAAGTTGACATACATCACCCAGAAATAGGCTGTGGACTACAAACTGCTCAGGACAATGTCAAGGTGTCTAGCTGAGATGGTCCTGCCTCACAGACTCCTCCAGCCAGGACTTGATATAAGCTCCACACTTTCCCATTACACAATGATTGGACAACAAATGATACAGCTAGCGCTCCCAGGACTTGACAAGAAACCCCATTTTTTTCAGAGTCCCCTAAAGATGCTGTCACCCCACAGACAAGAAATAATTTTAAGAACATGATGTCCACTTTGCTAAGAGGTGGGATGGGCAGGTTTTTGGTCATTCCATGGGTTATGGATATTTGTCATTGTTTAAGCAGGTTGATTACAAGTTGCTTTGATTGTGGTCAGAAAAAAACTAAACAGTGTATAAGTTTCAAGGATCTTCTTTTGAAAAGAAAAGGAGGATATAAAAATGATAGGAAAAATGATATATTTTTGACTCTATATTTAAACCTAAAAACAACTACTAGTGTCAAATATTTTTCATTGGTTTGGATTTTTGTATATTGATACAAATTTGAGGTTATTGTTGCTATAGTGTACATATGTTTCTACTCTTGTTTAAGGTATTATGCCTATAAAACTTATTTAACAATGTAATTTAAATTTCTAGTCCTTGAAAATTATTACATTTAGGGGAGTTGGTTACAAGTTGTTACTGATTGTGGTCAGGAAAAAACTGAAAAAAGTAGATTAGATTCTTCAGGGATCTTCTGAAAAAAAAGGGGGGGTTATAGGAATGATACAATAAAAGACTAGGTTATTGAATCTGCTTTTAAACCCAAAAAGTAATATTTTTCATTGGATTTTTGTATGTTGATACAGATTTGAGGGTTTTTTTTTTGTAATACTGCATGTGTTTCTACACTTGTTTAAGGTATGGTAACTATATAGTACATTTAACAATGAAATTTAAATTTCTAGTCCTTGAAAGTTATTATTACAAAAACTATTTAGGATAATAAAGAAATTCAGGTTGATAGTCACTTATTACAATCAGACTTGTAGTCATGGTAAAAATGTTTTTAGGATCAAACAGAAATATATTTTAGGCAGACAGGTGGTCTTCAAATACTTTAGAAATCTACAAAATAGGGCATTTAAGATGTTTTAATAACTTTTTTGTGACAATGAGGTGTCTGTTTCTGGCAGCACCAATCTACCTCAGAGAAAATGATGAGCACTGGTGAAACTCAATATGGAGTTTATGTTCTTTGTGGCAGAAGTTAGCCACTGGGATAGAAACTGCCCTTGCCTCAACTGCTGACAGTTGCTGTCCAAACAGGACAAGCAAGACACAAAAGAAAGTGACAGCTGAACTTTGCCAAAACAAGTTGGGGAAACCCTTCAAAAATCTTGCTTCATGGAAGAGTCTGTAAGATAGTTTAGCCCTGCAGACTAAAGATGGATGTCCCAATGTTATAGAGGGACGTGGGTGACTGTCCGGGCAGCAAGATATTTCTGTCATTTCTTAGTTAAGGAAGTTATTGGCTCTTCACTTCCTGTTTACTCAGGTAATATTATACCCTTCCCAGATCTCTGATGGAGCTGAAGACCTGATAGTCATAGTTTTTCTTGTTACAAGACTCAAAACATAACTAACTAAAGAGGTGTAAAGTATATAATATTGAGAAACATAGTAAGATAGTTTGGGGATGGTAATTTAAGTTAGGATAGAAATTGACTTAGGTATAAAACTTGGGACTTACCAAGATAGGATAAATAATTGAGTATTTACTCTGAATTTGTCAAGTACAAATGGATTGGGCATTGTTAATGTAATTCTTGCTTGTATATATTTGTGTATAGTTATTGTACTTATTGTATATAGTGTTTATATGTTAGTTAAAAAATCTTTGCTTTTTATTTGGAAATAAAGGAGGAAATGTGTAGTATTTTGATTGTGTTCTGACAAATAAAGCTTGATTTGTGTCAGAGGGCAGAGCTAGCCACTAGCTGACCTAAATTAAACATAGAGGTTTGGAGGACTGTAGATAGAGAGGTGACAGGAATTAGTAAGATGAGGCAGAGAAAGCATCTCAGCCCTTCTGGTGCATGAACAGGCTTTGTGGAGCTCACTACCTATGTTGGGACACCTTGTGCAGCCTTGAGGCAAGGGAAAGGGCTTGCACTTGCCTCTACTGGATGTGCCTGCCCATGGGAGGCCTTGTCTTCTTGGGGGAGGGAGTAGG
The DNA here is from genome assembly GCF_007827085.1 of Peromyscus californicus insignis. Taxonomy (NCBI): domain Eukaryota; kingdom Metazoa; phylum Chordata; class Mammalia; order Rodentia; family Cricetidae; genus Peromyscus; species Peromyscus californicus. The sequence continues at coordinate 41,831,751 of NW_026294413.1, forward strand.
GAGTGGTTTAGGAGGGGAGGCTGGGGGGCATGGGAGGAGGGAAGAGGGGATCTTTGATTAATGTGTAAAATGAATTAAAAAACTTCTTAATTAAAAAAAAGATTAATTAGATTAATGCTTCACAGTGAATCACAACTTAGATTTCAGAGAGTAAGAAAATTAGTAATTGGCCTAGATACCATTCTTGTGATATTTTGGCAAAGAATGTAGCTGCTTTTTACCTCCTCCTAAAAATCTGTCTGAGGCTATATCAAAGAGTTTTGTATTATTTGCATTGACAGAGGAGATTTGAAGAAACCCTAGTATTGACTCTGTCACGTGGTTATTAATAATCATTCTTATGGAGATTTATCATAATACAAAAAAGGAAGCAAGTTGAACACAGAAAAATTGAAAATAGCATGAGAACAAAATCAAAAGGAAAGATGACATTGGAGCTAAATCTTGTGTGTAAAGAGATAAAAAAAAAACAGAAAAAAAATGCTAGCTTGAATAAAGGGAGTGGTGTCCTCAGTGAAATACAGCAACCCGTTTATCTTCTAACTTGTGAAAAAGAATTAGAGAAAAAAATTAAGCCTTGAAGAAAATGATTAACAGCAAAAAACTTGTACAATGTAATTCAAGGAGGAGGCCAAGTTCCAGCTCCAGCAAGCAGCAGAATATGGTAGCTTTGGCCACCTAGTTTTGTATTCAAAGTCAAGCATACAAGGAAGGGCTATGCAATCTCCCTCTGCTACTGAAAAAGCCCCAAAGTCCAGGCATGAATCAAATATGTCCCTGCATGGAAACCTAGAGAGGCCATTTTGTGAAGCTGTGAAGGTGAAGCCTGAATTATGTTGGAGACATTAGAGATGTTGAGTCATGGGATACCTGTCAAGGAAAGTTGCAGACTGAGTATGGAACCAGCCCAAGAGACAGAAGAGAGTTGCAGTCAATAAAGCTGGAAGGAGATGGAGATCTGAAGAGTCATTTGACATCAAACGGATATGCAGGAAACTTGGAAATTGCCCTGTTGGTTTTTGCTCTTGCTTTGATTCAGTCTTTCAGCATTATGCTCTCTTTTCTCCCTTTTATAATGATAATGTATATCATTGCCACTATATGTTAGAAGTGTGTATGCTGCTTCTTAATTTCACAGGGGCTGACAGTTATAAGATTATTAGCATGAGTCTCAGAGAGAACTTTTGATTTTTAAACAGTGTTGAGACTATTGTAGATGATTGTGACTTTCAAAGCTGGACTGAGTGCACTTACATATTTTGATATGGCTACAAGCCTATGGTAGCTAGGGAGTGGAATACGGTGGTTGGAATAACAATGGCACCCATAGTAAATTATGTTTGAATGCTTGACCACAACAGAGTAGCACTATTTGAAAAGATTAGGAAGATTAGGAGGTTTGTTCTTGTTCTTGTAGGAGAGAGTGTGTCACCTCTAGTGTGCTTTGAGGTCAATTAAATGTTTGTTTGTTTTTGTTTTTAAAAAGAGTTGCTGTGGTCATAGCATCTCTTCACATTAATAGGAAAGTGACTAAGATATATGTTTACAAACATCCTTAGAGACGTGTTCATGATAAAATAACCTATGAACTGTGGCCAGAATGAAGTGCAGAAACAAGTGAGCTGGATAAGTTTTTTTCAGAATTATTTCAGGTATACCTCATATGAAGTACAAAGGCTGGGGAAGGAGAGTGAGCCTAGAAGTGGTCAGGATGATGGCAATACTGAAATGTGACAACTAAGTCAGTCATAGAAGAAATTTAGAGTAAATATCCAGAAATTCTAGCATGAGCTACAGACTATTGGAAGTCTTTTAGGTACTTTAAGTCCTGGTCAATCTGAAATTGTGGCCAACTTAAAAAACACATATTTTATTCTTCTATGAAACTGAACACAACTTGAAGTCAGATAAAACCAGGGTTCTTGAGAGAAAATATTTTCATCAATCTCAGGGCACATGACAAAAAGAAAAAGAAAAAGAAAGAAAAAGGAAGAAAGATAACATAGAGTCATAAGTTTTTGGCAATTTGTTAAAACAATTTTATCTGCCTAAATTAATCCTGGAAAAAATATCAGGTGTGTAAAAAAGAGTAATGAAGATGCCAATACACAAGAAATAAGCTCAAAATAAGTATGAAAGGTAATAATAAAATATGTCATTTCAATAAAAGGAATAGTTATCTGGAACCATATTCAAGAGCTTCCATTTAGAAAATATACAGTTTAAAAGACCTTTACTATTCTAAGACATGTAAACTCTGTAAGGAAATAGAGCGAAACTTTGGCCATATTACTCATATTAGCATAACGGACAGTAAATTATTGTGAAAAGCATATCACATAAAATTCAAAAGTAAAGATTAGTATAAACTATTTGAAGATTGCATATAGAAGAATGAAAGTAGGTATGTTTATATGACCATGCACAAAATTCAATTCCAAATAGATCAAGGTCAGAGATCTACATAAGGCCAGATACACTGAATATGATAAGACAGAAAGTATGGAATAGTCTTAAACTCATTGGCACAGGAAAAGACTTTCTAAACAGAAAACTGATATATAGCACAGGTACTAAGGTACTAAGATCAGTAAGCAGTAAAGGAGACATCATGAAACTGAAAGATTTGGGGAATGGTTTTTACCAACTACTTATCTAAAACAGGCAAATGTCTAAAATATATAAGAATTCAAAAAACCTGGACATCAAGAAAACAAACCAATTTGAAAAACAGAGTAGATATCTAAAGAAACAGTTCTCAAATAATAATGCAAATAACTGTTAAACTCTTCAAGAAATGTTCAACATCCTTAGTAATCAGTGAAATATAATAAAAAAACACCACTTTTGAGATTTCATCTTACACCAGTCAGAATGGCCAAGATCAATAATAACAAATGACAGTTCATGCTGGACATGATTTGGAATAAGAGAAGAATTCATCCATTATTCAGAGCAGTACAAATTTATACAACCACTATATAAATCACTGAGGCCATTCCCCAGGAAGATGGAAATTGATCTACCTCAAAAACCAACTGTACCACTCTTAGCCATATACCCAAAGGATGTTTCATCCTACTATGGAAAGACTTGTTCAACCATGTTCATTAATGCTCTATTCATAATAATTAGAAATTGGACACAGCCTAGATGTCGATTAATAGATGAAAGGATTAAGAAAATGTTACTTAATTAATAAAATGGAGTATTACAAATATGCTTATAAAAACCAAACCATAATCATGATAATCACAGGTAAATGATAGTACTAGAAGAAAATCATTCTAATTGAGGTAACACAGACCCATAAGGAAAAATATAGTATGTATTCACTTCTATGTGAATGGTAGCTCTTAATTTTAGATAAATAAGCCACAATCTGTAGAACCACAGAGCTCAGGGATAGAGTACATGACTGGGTGAGTAAAGGCTATCTCTAGAAGGAGAAATATAATAAAAAGTTATGGTTGGATTGGGTGTGGGGAGGAGGCAGGCTGGAACTGAAGCATAAAATGGGTAGGAGGAAGTAAGTAAGGGGTAAGGGAGGGAATACCAGAAGGGACAGCTAACACTAAAGACCGTTTGAAGGGTTGGTTGTAGCTTAATACAATAGATGTTTCTTAAAATATATACATACACAAATGTAATCTAAATAGAAATCAACAAATAATGGGAGAGACAAAGCCCCAACTAGACACATCTCCACCAAATGAAATCTCCAGTGCTAGGAATGGGTTATACATTATCCAGTTGATGGGCAAATGGGTCCTATGGAAACCTCCAAACAAGCCAGGTTATGGCCAAGCACTGATGTTAAGGCTCCATTGCTGGAGATAATGCTTACATAATGAACTGAACATGGAGCAGTTGATCTAGTGCCTACCTATAGCCTTCACATGCTAACTAGTGTTTATGGTACTGGAAGGCACAATGTACACTTCAATACAGTTAAATAAAAAATAAATAAAAATATTTCTGTAAATGTAATGAATATATTTTACTCATGAATACAATTTTTGGATCAACAAAAATTGAAGAAATTACCATGTTTCCTTATCACAATTTGAAGCTAGTAGAAATAACATTTTAAATGTAAAGTAATTAAAAGAAAATCATAAACCAGCTTCCTACAGAAGAGATAACTAGCAAGTTCATTTAATATATAACAAATGTGTGCAAATAAGTAATGAGCGTTTTAATAGCAATGTGTGCATAGCGAAATAAAAGGCTCAGTGGGAATATATAGCTCATTTATAATATTTTAATTTAAGTATGTCTTTTAAAAATAAAAACTAATATCAGAAGCAACACTCATAAAGTCTCACCAGGAGGGTTGCCTAAAAATGAGTCAAAGAAATAAAACAAAAATCACTTTAGCCTGGACAGAGGGAAGCCCAAGAGACTTCAGCCCTACACAAAGAACGACAAGGAAGCCAAGGGATACTGAAAGTGAGACAAAAATTGATGTCCTGGGGAAGAGGACATCAATTGCTTATCCAATACAAAATGGTCAGGCCTGAAAACACACATATGAGTAACATACAGACAGATCTGGGTATAGTCTGGAATATGATGTATACACACACACACACACACACACACACACACAGTTTTTATATATGCATTTAGTAACATTATATGGAAAAAGTGGCCATGAATTTGAATGAAAGCGAAAAGGGGATATGTTTAGACTTACAGGGATTGTAGGGAAGAAAGAAATGACATAATTTTGTTACAATCTCAAAATAAAATATTAATAGTAATAATTAATACTAATAACAATAACCCAAAAAATTGCAAACCAGGAACTGCATTCTATCTAATAAATTATCAAGGTTTAATGAAGAGAGCTAAAAGGTAAGGCTCACAAGGAAATAACTGCAAAGTGAATAATTCTTAGCTCTTTATCAGTAAACATATTCATAGTTCTCACAACAAACTACAATTCCATTAGTAAAATTTAATGACAATAATATTTCATTAGCGGGTTCTCAGATTGTTAGTTTGCTAGCATATTCATTTTGCAATAAATTATAATATCACACAAAAATTTGGCGTTATCTGTCATTTCAGGCCTCTGTGAGTCTGATAATGCATGTCCTACTATTAGGTAATATCCAGACAATGAAAATCATCAGGATTGAAATACATCCTCAGGGACAGATAATTCTCTAAATTTTTTTTATCAAACAGATGGACTCATTATTTCTTATTTATTTTAAAAGATGAAAATAATACATGAGACAAATAGTTGCAAATTCAATAAGGTTTTTACAGAACTTGAAATATCTTGATTAGCTACAGAAATGGGAGCAAGAATCATAAACACCGACATTTTAAGGTGGATTTTATTGTGTTTAAGTTTTCAACCTATTTATGGGTGTTTGGCATAGGAATACATGGGTGATAGGTTCATGTGACTCGAGATTCCAAATAGTGAGGTTCTCAATCAATCAGGACGTTCCCTTTGTAGGGAAAATTATATCAGAGTTGACAGAGAAAATGCTCATGGGGAACAGCATTTGCAGAACAAAATTTCAAGATACGCATTAATAATAGTACAAGTTAACACTGCTATTTTTCTTATTAGGACTTTTAACAGAAATGGACATTTCTATATTTTTTAAATGCTACTTGTCCACACTCTATGAATTCTCTTTGCACTCCAAGTGTATCTGACATAAGCCAAAAGTATTTGGTGCAGGACCTAATAAATTCATGTGTTTGCCCATGCAGCAATGATGTATTGAGTTTCTATTGCCATCCTGGAATTTTTAGTTGCAGGACATAGTAATGGCACTCTCTTATTACACCTGCTTTTTTTTAATCTGAAGTTGAAACAAAGTGATTAAAATATCATTTTAGATATAAGAATAATGGTAAAATTGAGTAGTATAAATGTTATGGATTTTATGGAAAATAACACATGTCAGAATGAGAAGATTAAGTCTCTCTAAGCCTTTGATGTTCAAGCATAGACTCAAAGACCCAAAGTCATTTCCAATAAGAAAATATAACAAGTATAACTCAGTGCACAGAAATACAAAGGCAGCGTAAATGAGGAAGTGTGACTTTTGCATGTCATGAGTCTAAAAATAGTAAGTAAGACGATGTAGTGAATTGGATGAACAAGAGTCAGGGAATGAAGTCAAAGAAATAGGTTTAGCTACTGACAACCTAAGCCTTGGCTAATTAATTGACTGGTGAACCAAACACATGAGAATAAATGAAATTAGTGATTAAGAGAAACAGTTTATTTTTTCCTTATACCCTGTTCCTTCCTCTCTTTTTCATTCGCCTCTTCCACATAATTTTTCCCTCTTAATTATATGCTATTATCCCTGATACTTCATAATTCTGAAAGTTAAAATCTGGAATCTTTAAATGATTTAAATTTATGAGAAGCTAATGTTTATTAGAATTTCAGTTAAGATTAATATTTGTGGGAGAAGTATACTAAGAATATATAACCCTTTCACTCTGGTTAGGTTTATAGCATGCTGCTGTAGAAAGTCAATTCAGAAGAGTCTTGATCATATAGATCCAAATTTAGTTAGTGACAACATATTTTCCATACATCATTTTCATTATGGAAAATTTCAAGTAATAATTCAACCACATCTTGTACAAAATGAATATGTTTTCTCCTGAAATACATTACGTTCTCTTGCTATTTTTGTTTTAAATATTTAATTCTGAACTGTCAGAAAATTTTATATTTATATTTGTACATCTAAGATTATTATTGTAAGCCAAATATACTTTAATAAGAGCAGTTTAACAATTTTGACTTCATTTATATTTCAGTGTCCTCTTCATTTTTACTTCCATATACTTAATTTTGATTGATATCATTAATTAAATGTGGCTAATGTTCTGGGGAAAAACTGAATTAGTATAAAATATCACAATTAAATAGAAAAAATTAAATAATCAATAAAAATAGACCTTATTTTCCAGGAGAGTAATATACTAGTGAGGAAATGTCGCACAGACACTTTCAGTAATATGAATCCATATATTTGCTTAAAGTACCTGTTGCGATTTAGGGTACTATATCAGTTACTTTTCTGGCTTATGTGATAACAAAAATAATCTGACAAAAGCAACTTAAGGGGTAAACACAAGTTTTGTCTCAAAGTTCAGGTTCAGGCATCATGGCAGGGAAGGCAGAGCAGTGACAACAAGGAAATTCTAGTGTCAATGTGTCCACAGGTCAGGACGTTGTTATTGTTTTAATCTTCAGCTCTTCTGGTCTTTGAGGGGCCCATCATCTAGCTCCACATAATCACACAGAAAGGCCTAATTTTTTCTTGTAAATGACAGGCCTTAGATTGGCTTGTTTCTAGCCAGCTTTTCTTAATAATACCATCTGTCTTTTACTTCTGAACTTTTATCTTTTTCAATTCTATATACCTTTCTTTACTTCTTACTCCACGGCTGCCTGTGTAGCTGGGTGTTTGGCCCCTTCGTTTCTTGCTCCTTGATCCTCTTCCTAGTTTTCTCCTCCTTTTTATTCTCTCTGCCTGCCAGCCCTGCCCATTCTTTCTCCCTCCTGGCTACTGGCTGTTCATTGCTTTACTAGACCAATCAGGTGTTTTTAGACAGGCAAAGTAACACAGCTTCACAGAGTTAAACAAATGTGACATAAATGATTGAAACACATCTTTGAATCATGAAACTAATATTCCACAGCATAAACAATTGTAATACATCTTCAACTAATAGTATACAACATCAGAAAACATTAGACAGTAAATATTAATACATATTACCTTTTCGTACACATTATAATTTGTTTTCATTAGGCTAGGACCTCAGCCCATGCATTGGTTCATTACCTATTAAGATGGGTCATATGACCCCAACTAACCTAATCTAGATAATCTATCAAATGCTTGCCTTCCCACCATTTCTTACCAGTTTGACAATATGAAATATTACCATACATAAATACCGTATTAGAATACAGTCAGTTTCTATAAAGGCAGTAGTTTTAAAAATTATACTGTGTGTTGCATTTTCATGTTCCAATCCTCAGGGAAACTCTAATGGAATTATCTGAATAATTAAATATTGACAAGTTATTTTATGAAGAAGTGAAGGTAATGGGTGCTTTTCCACAGTTGAGATGAATGCCTTTAGCTACAAACACATACAAATTCAAATGGGATTTATGTGATATTCATCAGTTGATCATTAAAAAAATTGAGTGAACACTGTTGGCTGTTAAGTGTTATCTAATAAATTCTAATACACAATCCATTTATGCTGCCAGGAAAATACCAAAAGCCTGACTTGTATTTTCCATACTTTCAACAAATACACTTACCATTATCTGATGATTTACTGCTAACTATATATGCCTCTTCTTCCTCCTATGCAGAGCCATTGCCTGGTACTGTTAACCCTTGCTGGTAAATATATCTTCACTGAACCCCTTTCCACTTTCTGAACACTCCTTTCATTTAGCTTTGTTCTTTTTGTCTTACTCTCTTATCTTTCAGTTCAAGTTTTATTCAACCTCAATTCTTAGTTTCAAAGTTTGTTCTTTGAAAGGTTGAAAAAGTATTATTCGATTACTAATTCTATTTATACAAGGTAATTTGTAATTTAAATTATAGTATTTCATATGTAGCTTCCTATTTCTTTTGACATTTGCTTAAAAACCTTTTAAAGCTCTAAAAATCTCTAAGTTCTTAATAGGCTAGTAGATTCTTTACTTCTATTATTCTGTATATTTAAGAAGTTATTTAAAAATCAAACATTAACCATCCATCCCTATCATGATATGTTGTACAAAATAATTATGCAATGTATCTTTTTTGTAAGCTGAAGGAATTCCTCAATTTCCAAGCAGGGTGAAGAATGTAATCTATAAAATATTAATACCCAGTATATTTAGATTTAAATTTGAAAAATTTGTCATCTCCTTTTTAAGAGCTCCACGATGTCAAGATAAGTAGATGCAAAGAAAAATTACATTGTTTTGCACCTAGAGTCAACACTAAAATAGGTCAAGAGAGAAATAAAACTGTCAACAATTCAAAATAATATTCTCAAATTCTGCATGTTAACAATGCCATTTCTGTATACAATAGTAACATTAATGGAAAAAACAACAACAAAAATCTTCATTAAAACATTTCTTCTCTTTTGAAAATCCTTATCAATTTTATGTAACCATTTTCATTTTAATGAAAGTTGTATTTGGATAGTAGCATGGTGTATATTACTTGCTTTCTGCTATGGGACTGTCCCCAACCTGAGAATGTGCCAGGCTTCAAAGTTCAAATATATTGAGTTAGAATCCACATCTTGGCATGACTATCAGCGATTCCTATCATCCTAACATAAAGTCTGATAATTGGGTTAAAATAATGATATTTAAATTTTTCCATTCATATTTCTCACCTCCAGATTTGGAGGAAGAGGGGTACATATACCTTATAGCTCTATCATCTTGATGTTTAATACAATGATATAAATTTGATGACAAATTTGTAATATACAAAGAACTTTATCGGCAACCAGATAGAAATCGACCATTTCCATGGGATGATTTAAACATACTTTTGGATAATTAACTATATGAAGCCTTCATCTTAGTAGAGTAATAAATGAATGATTGAATAAATAAATAATAAATCTTAGAATGTTTCTTGGCCTTCAGAGGAATTGTAAATTGTTAAACTGTGGAGAACCATTTCCTTATAGTCCTGAGTTATACTGTCTTTATATGCCCTATTTGTCTTATCACATAATATCAGCAAGGGTTATTTATTAATAAAGAACTCATCATGAGGCTAGTGCCGCATAGACCCTCAAATGTGAGCTCGACTATTGTAGCATGTATGCACATAAGTGGTATTAACTAGAGTACCTCTAAAGCTACTCTGAACACAAACCTCACAGAAACGTAAAATTAAGTGGTGAAATGTATATTACTCTATAAGGCAATTTAAAATAGATGACAATACAATTTTCAGTCTTAAGAAACTTCCTTTATGAAAGTGTATCTTGAAATGAAAATACATGTTTTTCTGTTTACACCAAGTTTTCTGTTGGAAATGGCAGTGAGCCCAGCAGGGCTCTGGAAAAAGCAGTTCCACCGGATTAGGGTTGCAAACATGATTTTTAAACTATAGACAGGAAACTACAGATAAGCGATTTCCACAGATGACTGACAAATGTTTTCTGCATCACTGCAGCACTGGAGCTTTAGTTGGTTTTTAAAATAACAAATAATGGGAATCTTTTGAAGAAGAAAAGCATGTTTATGCTTGGACTAACACTCATCTCTGGGGGGAAAAAAAGAAACTTCAGTGCCTTCAAGATGAAGTGAAGTGTCAACAAAATGGTTCATTCTACAATTGTTCTGGGAGTAAGATAACCTTGAGAAGGGTGAGGAAGAGAAAATTGTGTGTGTGTGTGTGTGTGTGTGTGTGTGTGTGTGTGTGTGTGTGAAATAAAATGATCAGGTATCTGATGAAATACTTCTGGAAAACATATCCATCTTAAATAAATTCTGAATTTCATATTTTTCTTTTCCAAATTTAATTATCTTTTATCATCATTCAATGTACACTTTATGAGTTCCTATAGAAGGATGTTAAGGATTCTTGGGGACCAGAAATATGCATTTCATCCTTCTGCATATTGTGTTAAAAAATAGATGGATATAGATATTAGAACAAAAATTGGCAAAATGTTTGTACTCTGATGAGCTCTCCAAATTCCTTATTAAATTTATATTATTATCTAAGCAGTTCAAATATAACATCATTTCCCCATGTTGATTGGAATTTTAGAAGATAGTTTTCATGGATGAAAAGTTCAAAAAAGCGTGTAATCTTGAGAGACAATTAATTCATTCACACTGAGAGACTTTATAAATGAAAGGTCAGCCGGGCGGTGGTGGCGCACGCCTTTAATCCCAGCACTCGGGAGGCAGAGCCAGGCGGATCTCTGTGAGTTCGAGGCCAGCCTGGGCTACCAAGTGAGTTCCAGGAAAGGCGCAAAGCTACACAGAGAAACCCTGTCTCGAAAAACCAAAAAAAAAAAAAAAAAAAAAATGAAAGGTCAGACTTTTGTAATTGTCTAATTGTTGATGTATTTTCCCTATAGATTACCTACATGGCAAGAAAAAGTATCACTAGAGGTTAGCTAGATTGCTATGAAAATATGGCATAAGATTGTAGTTACTGTATTTATGTGTTTGACAGTATGAAATCTGGTGGTTTCCCAAGTCCATCCAAAAACTCTGCCATGTACTCAAGTGCACGTTACTTCATCAACTATCTTTTTTCTCATATAGGGCTTACATTTATATTACTTTGCTTTTCAACGTCCAAGTATTGATGTCCCTGACAACCACTCACAATTTCTTCCTTCAACATCAGTTCATGACATTCTCATTTCTCCTGTCAATTAGTTTAAAAAATTACCAATCATACACTTATTAACCACTCTCTAATCCTCACATATTTGCATAAGCCATTTCTAGCATACCATTGGTAGTTTATTTTTGAAAAGTGAAAAGGCTCTTGCATGCATACATGTTTTCTTATCATCAGCTTTACAATAAGGAACTTAAAGTACTGAAGTACTTTAAGTACCTGATGACCTGAATTCAATCTCTGGAACCCACATGGTAGAAGAAGTAAAACAACTCTCTCAAATTTTTCGCTGACCTTCTAACACACACTTCACAACATTTACAATAACCCTCTCTAACTTCACTGAACTAAAATAGTACAGAGGATACATGAAAAAGTAATTAGGACATTCCCAAGCAGCTTTATCAATTCATTCATCTTTCTTGATTCAAGTGCTCCTTCAGTGTACTTAGTTGCTCCACTTTTTCCTCATTGTCATTGCCATTTGAGACCCAAATGGTGCTCTGTAGCTGGAGTTTTCCTGTCTGGCCCACAGTCAGGACATATCTCTGTCACCTGCCAGTCCCACAGCCACTCAGACCCAACCAAGTAAACACAGAGACTTACGTTGCTTACAAACTGTATGGCCGTGCCAGGCTTCTTGCTAACTGTTTTTGTATCTTAAATTAATCCATTTCTATAAATCTATACCTTGCCACATGGCTCGTGGCTTACCAGCATCTTCACATGCTGCTAGTCATGGCGGTGGCTGGCAGTGTCTCTCCCACTCAGCCTTCCACTTCCCGGAAATCTCCTCTCTCTCTGTCCTGCCTATACTTCCTGCCTGGCCACTGGCCAAACAGTGTTTTATTTATACAGAACAATATCCACAGCAGTGCTCTAACAACTACAATGTCTATTAGAGAAATTTGTATTGTCATAGGAATTTGTAGGGATGGGAGTGTACCAGGTTCAATGTTCTTAGATTCCCCCTGGCCAAGCCAACTGCCCACCTCCAATTAATTTTGACTCTGATATGAACAAACCAGCAAAGAACTCACCCACACTTTCTCTTTTTTTTTTTTTTTTTTTTTTTTTTTGCTTTTGTTTTTCGGAGACAGGGTTTCTCTGTGTACCTTTGTGCCTTTCCTGGAACTCACTCTGTAGCCCAGGCTGGCCTTGAACTCATAGAGATCCACCTGCCTCTGCCTCCTGAGTGCTGGGATTAAAGGCTTGTGCCACCACCGCTTGTCTTAAATAATATTTGTAATTGAAATAGAGCTACATGCATTTCTTTCCTCCTCATCAAATAAGCCACTCTTTACAGCAAATGGAGATCAAAACAGACTATCAGACCAGAATTTCACACTTGAGTCCTATTCTTCTCTTACTCACAAATCTCTATATCAAAGTTTTGTGGTTGATATATTATGCACCCCAATAAACTTACTGGGGGTCAGAGAACAGAACAGCCACTATATTAAACATAGAGGTTAGGCAGTGGTAGCACACACATTTAATCCTAGCATTCTGGAGGCAGAGATCCATCTGGATTGGATCTCTGCAAGTTCAAGGCCACACTGGAAAATGCCAGGCATGGTGACACACACCTTGAATCCCAGGAAGTGATGACAGGAAGCAGAAAGGTATATAAGACAAGAAAACCAGGAACTAGAAATTTTTACCCTTTTAAGCTTTTAGCAGCAATTCAGCTGAGACCATTTGGATGAGGACACAGAGGTTTCCAGTTTGAGGAAACAGGATCAGCTGAGAAGCTGGCGAGGTGAGGTTAGCTGTGGCTTGTTCTGTCTATCTGATCTTTCAGAATTCACCCCAGTAGGTGGCACTGAGTTTTCTATTTAATAAGATCATTTAGAGATTCATGTTATAAAGTTTTATTTCTTATCTCAAATGATTAGAATCTCTATGATAGTGCACTTCATGGCTTATAGTAAAGAATGTTAGTCTTATAATGTTAGTTTCCTGGTATAAGTATCTCAAAATTATTCATCTTTACCTTAATAAGGTCACTATTTTTCAAATTAAGAATCTGTTTTCCAGTTAATACTTACTAATGATATTTCAAAATGAAAATTATCATTACAATATTGGCTTCTCATTGGTTATATGTATTCAGTTCCAGAAGCAGCAGTTACTGAATATTAACAGGTGAAAATGTGAATTTACTATACAAACTTAGTGTCAAATGAAGGCAATATAAGAAATATTATCCTTTCCTTTCATGTGCTATCAAAAGTAGTCTATGTATATTAGTTGATTATATAAGCATGTAGGGATAAATGCATTATTTTCTGAAGATTTTTGGATCTGTAATGAATAACGTAATATATCAGTGAATTGAAGAACAGCATATAAGAGGTCTGTGTGCTTAGCTTGTATTACTAATCAAGCTGCATACTTACATTTTTAGGTGCATAAAAACACATGGAAAAATGATAAATGATATTTCATCATTTAAAGTTCCAAGTCACCACATAATACCCTGTCCTGGATCCCCAAACGTTCATGGTAATCTCATAATACAGAGCACACTGAATTCATTCCCCAGTCCTCATATTTTACTTGTTTTAAATTTCTTAATACATTTAAAAGTCCTTAGCACTCTCTTAGTTCCAATAGAGTTTCAAAGTCTGATTCCAGGTTCTGGAGCGATAACCTCAGTAAGTAAAATGCTTGATGTGCAAACACGGGGGCATGAATTTGGATCTCCAATACTCATGTTAAAGGTGAGCTTGCTGTTGTGTACATGGAACCTCAGCAGTAGTGGTAGTGGTAAAGAGATAGGGAAATAAAAAGTGATCAGCCAACCTTGTCAAATTGAGGACTTCATGAATCAAAAGGTACTGTTTCAAAAAGTAGAAATTAAAGTAGGAAGACATTCTATATTTAGTTTTGACTATCATTCCCTCTTACATACACATGTGCATGCACCTGCACAAAAATGAATACACACACATGTTTACACACACACACAAACACACACACACACACACACACACACACACACACACACACACACACACACACACACATCAATGTCCAGAGTCTTTGTTGAGAATCAATGAAATTGCTTAGTTGTGAGAACCTAAAAATCAGAAACTTACATGCTGCCAAGTCATGGCATGGAGTAAACCTTACTGTTTTGTAAAGTGGAGAATAACAATGAGGTATTAGGCTAAAATAAGACCACAACCCAGAAGAGTAGCCACTTCAGCATGTATTGCATGCCTGTTACATGGGTTGTGTGATGGCGTGTTATGGGTGAATGAGCTTGAGTAGACACTCATAGGGCCTTACTGGTTCCTGCACACATAACCAATCACTACTTGGAATTTTCTCTTGATTCTTACTTTTAAACTTACTAACAGAATGTACAACAATTCCATGGCATGGTTTGAAAACACTGTCTAGAAGTTAACTCCACCAAATTAGTTAACCTATTGTATTCAAATTCAGACTTAGTCTCATGATGGACAAAATAGAGAAAAAAAATCTTTGGCAAGAATGCTACATATATAACCTCTAGTTAATATATATATATGTAAAATATATATTATAAATTATTATATTACATCTTAATATATTTTATATATGTTTAGTGTTTTTTTGTTCTTTACTGAGAATAGATTTTTTTCCACACAATATGTTCTGATTAAGGTTTTCCTCCCCCCAGCTCCTCCAACATCATCTCCACTTCCCACCCATCTAAATCTACACCCATTTTGCCTCTCCTTTGAAAACAAACAAGAATCTAAAGAATAATAATAAACACAACAATATAAAAAAACCTTATGACAAATGGGTCAAAACAAACAAGCAAAGAGTCAAAGAAAAAGCATAAGAACTGAATATATACAAAAAGACATACATTTCATATAAACAGGAATGCCACTTTAAAACTGAAAAATATAATTTATGTGAAAAGGACAATTAAGGTTAAAATTTTTAAAAAAGCCATGAAAAACAGTTTGAGACAAAGATCCTCCAAAAATGCCACCCAGTTTGTTTTGTGTTGGTCATCTACTGCTGGACAAGTGATTGGCCCTTAAGTGTGATTTGCATCTTCAAAAAGACTCTTTTACAAAACTAATTTTTCATTTGTGTGTGGTTATCAAGTGAAGATAGGTTCTGACCTAGGTATGGAGGTTTGTGTTCACTTCGGTCATTGCTGGGTCCTTATTTGCTGTTGACCTATGAGGTCCTGTGCATGCTGCCACAGTCTCTGTGAGTTCGTATGTGTGTTGGTCATTATGGGTTTAGAAGGCCTCATTTCTTCGGTGTCCTCCATCTCCTATAACTCCTACAATTTTTCTTTCTCTTCCACAGAGCTCCCTGAGTTCTGCAGGTAGGAATTTGATGGAGACACCTTACTTAATATTGAATGCTCTAAGATCTTTCACTCTCTGCACATTGTCTGGCTGTGGCTCTGTGTTTTTGTTCCCACCTACTACAGAAGGAAGCTTCTCTGATGATGGTTAAGGAAAGCACTGATCCATGATAGAAAATTACCATTTGGAGTCATATTAAAGTTATGGTCTTTCAGCAGAACAGTAGCAATTGGTTTTTGCTGGGGACCAGCCTCAGCAGTTTCAGGGATGTGAAGGATGGGATACCTGGAAAGCGCAGTAACGACTCGGAGATAGTGTTCATGCAAGCTGACAAGTCACTTCCGGCTTCTGCAGTTGCTAAGTAGCTTCTCTGCTACAGTTTCTTTAGCTTCCCTAGCTTCTCTTAGCTTCTGTTTTTGCCCTGGTAACCGCAGTCTTTTATTATCATAAGCAAGGGGCAACAGAAAAAAGGGGGAAATCACCCAATACAAAATATTCTCAGGATTCCAAAGGTTATTCTTAGAAAATCACCAATATATTCTTCATCATCTTTAACTAAACACAGGAACTATCCCAGACTTAACACCAAAGCAAGCATAATCTATTTTTATTATTAATAAATATACAATCTTCTGAGCACCTGACCCAGAGGCTAACAACATGCAATTTCATAAAAAACGGTAAAAATAAGAACAGTGGTCAATGTAGCAGACAGTCATTTCCTTCTCATACAGCCTGCGCTGACCTCAAGACCCCTGCAGCCGCCTAAGTTCCTCTTCAGTCCTCTGCAAACACCAAGCCCCATGACTGGTGGGCTACGAAGACCTCAGACAAGAAATCTGCCCCTGAAAGTCAACAACTTCTGTCCTTCTATATCCCAACAATTCCAAAGAAAACCGGATCCAATTTTCAGAGTTTTCATGAAAGGAAGCTCACCTTTCTTGGCAGCACTTTATTTATTTATTTATTTATTTTTTTAATTTATTTTGCAATACAATTCAGTTCTACATATCAGATTCCCTTGTTCTCCCCCTCCCGTCCCCCTCACCTTCCCCCCAACTCCCCCCCATTCCCATCTCCTCCAGGGCAAAGCCTTCCCCACAGACTGAGGTCAACCTGGTAGACTCAGTCCAGGTAGGTCTAGTCCCCTCCTCCAAGGCCGAGCCAAACAATCCTGCATAGGCCCCAGGTTTCAAACAGCCAACTCATGCAATGAGCACAAGATCTGGTCCCACTGCCTGGATGCCTCCCAAACAGATCAAGCCAATCAACTGTCTCACCCATTCAGAGGGCCTGATCCAGTGGGGACCCCTCAGCCATTGGTTCATAGTTCATGTGTTTCCATTCTTGGCAGCACTTTTTAAACTAGGAACCCAATAAAACTTATAGCTCATACCGTGTGCTATAGTTGACCACACATTCAGTACAGTTTATCCAAGCCTAAATAGCTTCCCAGGCTGCAGGTTCTTTCCCACAAACTGCATAACTGCCTTAATCCCAGCCTGGGTGATCATCTCTGTATAATTTCCTGTGAAATTTACTTCACTCCTTTCTTGTATCACAGAAATCACCATTGATCTAGGAACACAGAACATGAAGATCAGATAGAAGAAAAAGACTAATATTACAAGAAGTAATTATATGGAGGAGAACATGACATGTGCATGCCATAAAGCATGACCTTGGGACACGTAGGCATTTCTGCCTTGGCTCTCTAGAAGCATACTAAGCAGAAGATCTGGAGAGGAACACACGGAGGGTTGATGGTCCACAATCTCAGGTACCCTTTTCTCCAATCTCTGCTGGCAGCATGTAAGCCATCTTACACGCCGTCCCTGGCAGGTTTTCCCTTAAATCACTGAGCTATCTGTTCTCAGGTTCTTGGCTACTCACAAACTGTAAGGTGTGGGTTTTGTCTAATGGAGTGAGTCTTAAATCCAATCAGATATTGGAGGGCTACTCCAACAAGCTTTGTGCCACAATGTCACCAGCATATATTGCAGGCAAGTCATTCTTTCTTGTAGATGTAATAGTAGTTAAGTGATGCTTAACTTTCTCCTTTGGTAGTGTGCAGAGAAACTTACTGTACCATGAATACTAGTCTGTGGGTATGGAGGCTCTAGGTAGCCATCATTCAGTTTCTCTTTGTTCAGTTAGTTGTGTAGGTGTTATCTTCAGCAATAGAGGCTTACCATTCATTTGTGGAGATCTACCCAAGGGTCCCCCAAACATATAATCATGTTGATCAGCAATTTGATTATATGTAATGCATTTTAGATATTAGAATCTTCATTTGGTAGAAATGTCCTGTTGGGGATCCTTCTTCCCAGTTATTAAGCAATTTCATTTCTTATCTGGAACTGTTTTAGGTTTCCTTATGACCCCTCAAATGACTGATCATTTTATCTGTCCCTTACCATACTCCCTCCCTCATCCTCTGTTATTTACCCCTCCCTGTTTGATCCTCCCACTAAGGCCCTTGCCCACATCATACACCCAAAATTATCTATTCTATTTCCCATGCCTAGGGGTATCCTTCTATCTGTCCTAATTCCTTAATTTGTGATAAGCCTCTGTGGTTACAAAGATTGTAATCCATCTAATGAAGAGTTAACATCTAATAATTACATACAAGTGAGTACATACCACATTTATTTTTCTCAAACTGAATTATTTTACTCAGGATTATTTTTTTCTAACTCCATCCATGGACCTGTGAATTTTATTAGTTTATTTTTTAATGCTTCAGTAACATGTCCTCATATAAATGTACCACATTTTATTTATCTATTAATTTAACATCTATGCTGTTTCCAGTTTCTGGCTATTTTGAGTAGAGCAGCAAATGAGCATGGATGAGCAAGTGTATCTCTAATAAAGGGTAGAGTTCTTTAAGTGTATGTTCAAGACTGTTATACCTAACATCAATAGATTTTTGAGAAAGATCTATTTCCAGATTCCCAAGGAGCAGTCACCCTGACTTGTGGTCCAATTCTCAGCAGAATCTTTCTTTCTAACTTAAATGCCCAGACCAAGCTATACTGCTGCATACCTATTGGCATTTTCATTTTCTAAGTAGCAGTCAGAATCATTTCTTAATCTTGCTTACTGAGTTTCAAGCTGTACCTGGCTTATTTCTCCAATTCTTCCAACTTTATTCCACAAATTCAGTTGAAGATTCAAGAACCAAATTGTCACCATAGTGACCTTACTTCACAGGACCCAATTATTTTCTTTAATCATCACCGTGACAAAATGACTTAGCCCGATTAAAGAAAGAATTTACTTTGGCTGCCAAGGTTTAAGTGGGTTTAGTACATGGTTCTTTGGCCCACATATTCAGGCAGTACATTATGGTGAAGAAAAAAGCAGAGAGAGAGAAAGAAAGAGACAGGAGGAAAACCTTAATAAGACATCTATTAGGATTTAGTAGTAGTGTCAACTTCCCTAATGTCAACTCAATAAACACTCTATAGTCTCCCTATATGTCACCAGAAGTTAGATATCAAGTATTGTACATAAAACCTTGTAGAGATAGTTTCAAGTTATAGCATTGTTTCACCTATTCTCTAATAATTTATTAACACAAATAGGCATATACACACACTAACACACATGTGTGTATGGACACACACACACACACACACACACACACACACTAACATCAAGACTACTGATTCTGTAACCAGCTCAGCTGAACTCCATTGGAGTATAGTTTCAACCACTTATTTGTCATGTTATCTTAACTTAAACATTTACCTAAGTAGCTATTTTTTTTACAATATTCCTCCCTCAAATGTACACAGCATTAGTAGCATTTATCTCTCGATGTTACTGTGAAGCTCAAATGAAATTATTTATGTAAAGCTTAGTATACCATAATCGTTTTGAAAATTTTCATTGTTATTACTCAAGTGTTTTGTTTAGTAGCCGGTAATTTTATTTCAGTCTCACTGACAATACACATAATGTGTTATCCCTTTAGTGCCCATTTCTGCTTCTCATTCTAATTTGTATTTGTCAACTTTCCTAGAAACCCATATGCAAATATGATGCTTAAAAAGTGTTTTCACAATCAGGGACAGCTAAACTTACCTATGAGCATAAGAATAAACCAAAAATAGCTAATCTCGATCATGGCAACTCAGAGTCTGAACCAACAACCAGGGAGCAAGCATGGGATTTGTGACAGTTGTGTATTGGTTTATTTTTGTGACTCCTGGCAATGGGAGCAGGGGCTGTCCCTGGTGCTTTGAGACCCTATTCCTCATGCTGGATTGCCTTGCCCAGCCTGAATACAAGGGTAGGTGCTTGGTCTTACAGCCTGATATGCCAAACTTTACTGATGCCCATGGGAGGTATTACTCTTTCGGAGGGAATACAGTAGCTATGTAGATTGGGGATGGGGGAATGGAGGTGGGGAAAGGTAGTGGGAAGAGAGGAGAGGGGAGGCTGTGGTCAGGATGTAACATAAATAAATTAAATAAAAGTATATATAAATTAATAAGT
Source organism: Peromyscus californicus insignis (assembly GCF_007827085.1). Taxonomy (NCBI): domain Eukaryota; kingdom Metazoa; phylum Chordata; class Mammalia; order Rodentia; family Cricetidae; genus Peromyscus; species Peromyscus californicus. Next base: position 41,851,990 of record NW_026294413.1, read on the forward strand.
GAATACTAATGAATGACATTCATACATCAGCCTAGAATTTCAGACCTGAATTTGAAGACATACTATTGTCATAAATTAGATTAACAAATAATTATTTACATTGTTGTTAGGGATTATGCTGGTTTAGTAGATTGGTGGTTGTGAATTCTCCATGACTTCACTAGTCCAGAGAAGTTGACTAGGTTTCCAGTATCAGACATGATTTTCTTCTTCTGGAGTGGACCTTACATCTAAATTGCAGACATGGTAGTTATTGCCAAAGTATGTCCGCCATTATTGCAACCATTAACACAGTTCATAGCATTTAATTCATATCTTAACCTTGGCATTAGTTACACTATTCATTGGTTATTACAGTGGTCTATTTTCTATTCATTGATGTGAAGAATATCTGAGGTCAGGTGACATATTTCTTCTATTCTGCACTAATGATAGCATGTTTATGTTGTGAAGCATATTGTGTGTTCCTGAAATGTGTTTTGAATGAGTAGTTTACCATACTTATACAGCTTCAACTACCTGTAACCACAGTACTGTTCTTAGGCAGATTTACCTGAACCTCTCACCAAGAATCAAATTACAGAGAAGAATGGTGGTGCAGAGCTGTAATCCTGACTCTCAGTAGCCTAAGGTAAGCTGCTTATCAGTCTGTACACAGCCTGGGTTACATGGTAAGACCTTGCCCAATAATTAAAACAAACATCAGCAATTAACAAAACAACCAAAGACCAAATAATATTCATATTTATTGCTTGATATATCATGCCAATTTACAAATAAAAGATTTTCAAATTCTATTAAAATATTAGGGGGCAAGGAAAATATCCATGATAATAAGAGCATAAAATATATTTGATAAGAGAAGTACAAAAATTTAACCAGATGCTTCATAAGCTTCCATTTTGAATGTCAATTCTAACTGCATATAAATTAATTGAAATGTATAGATTGAGTCCGATTAAAATAGGTGTGTGATGCTTTTATTTATTTGCAATGTTGTTTATAATAAAAGGGAAAATAAAAAATAAAGATCAATTCCAAGAAATATATCAAGCATCAGAAGGAAACTCAGATATACCTAGGGTATTAGAATTATTAGAAAGTATTTAAAGGGAGCATGATTAATGTGTTAATAGTTCTAGTAGAAAACATTACATTCATATATTAAGCAAGAAGAAAGGCATATTATAGGCAGAGAGATGGTAAATAAAATAAATAAAAGGAAGGAATCAAGAATGGTGGCACATATCTGCCATTGACAATGTGAAATTTATTACAATATCTTATCTCAAAAATACACAGCAAACAACAATATATTATAGAAATAAAAAGATAAATATATGAATCTTTCAAAAAATATAAAATTAATTAACAATTACTTTGACAGATGTATTAGTATATTATACATGGTGTAGGAATGTAATGGTGAGCTTGAAAAATAGTAACAAGTACCCTCAAAACTAAAAGGAATATATAAAAGACACAGAAATTGGAAGAGACTATGCATCTGTGAGATAAAATACAAAAGAATATAACATACACATAATGAAAATATCTGAAGGAGAATATGATAGATGCTTTTGTGACATAGACTAGCTTTAAATTATGACAACAACCACATCACACTCATAGAATCTAAGAGAACCCAAAGCAGAATGATCCAAGAAACTTCTATGCTGGCATGTTGTAATCAATCCAAAATAGCCAAATGAAAGAGAAAGTCCAAGAAGAAACATAAGAACCAAAATCTTACATATGAAAAGGATGGAACAAAGCTACCAATTGCTGTATATTTCTTAAGATGCAGATGAAAAGGATATGGGAGGAACTAGTCAAAGTGATGAAAAAATAAGAAACAGCTGGAATTCTGCAGCTGGAATTATGTTTGATTAAAAAAAAAGCCTGTCCCAGAAAAAGAAGACAATGGAATTTTCCCAAACTTTCATTGCAAGAAATGGGACTTTTTTACTTTTATTCTCTTTTCATTTTTTCCTTTTTTCTTAAACTGTTTTATTATTATTAATTTTAATTCAGTTTACATAGCAACCACAGATCCCCCTCTTATCCCTCCTCCCGCTCCCATCCACCTCTCCCTCCCCACCCCTCATCCCATCCTCCAACAGGCTAAGTTCTTCCATGGGAGGACAGCTAAACTTGGTACATCCAATTGAGGCAGGATCAAGCCCCTCCCCGATTTTTCAAGATGAGCAAGGTGTCTGATCATAGGTAATGGGATCCTGAAAGCTGGCTCATGTACCAGGGATAGATCCTGATCACAATGCCCTCAAACCGACCCAGCTACATAACTGTCTCCTGTATGTAGAGGGTCTAGTCCAGTCTGATGTAGGTTTCACAGCTGTCTAACTAAACTTCGTGAGTTCCTTTGAGTTTGGTTCAAATGTCTCTGTAGATTTCCCTATCATGATCTTAATGCCTCTTGGTCATGTAATCCCTCTTTCCTCTCTTCGACTGGACTCTCAGAGCTTGGTCTGGTGCATGGTTGTGGATCTCTGCATGTGCCACGTGTGGCTGTTAGTATGGTTCACAGGCATCATAGCTGAGAAGAACTCCTGGCTGTTTCCCTCTTGTGGATGATGACTCCTAGGACTAGAAAAGCAGTCCACATGGAGGAGGCTTTCAGGTCAGTTGCATTTTAGGAGCATCTGGGCCCTCTGTCTAAAGTGAATAGTAGCTTTAACAACAGGGATTTACCTCAGATGACTGGGAGCAAACAAGGGAAATAACAATAGTCAGTAATGATTTGGGAATTGACTGGGAGCAACCAAGGGAAATAGCAATAGTCAATAATGATTCGGGAATCACTTGGATAAACCTTACCAACAACTTAAATGAGAGCTTCTCATGTCATGCTTAGTGGTGGAATTTTTGATTGATGGCTTTTAACTCTTGGAGGGAGCACTGTCATCCCAAATGATGAAATTCTATTTAAACTATATATGTATGTTTATACATCAAGTTATGTGCCTCATAGGTACTTGTAGGTACATAGTTAATCATTTAATGACTTTCTCAGATATCCTTTCCTTTTTTTAATTCATATCTCCTTCTGTATCTATTTCCTTCTCCACTACCTATATTTTATCTCCTGTTTTCCCCATTTGTCCTTCATATTACTTACACGCTACTATTCCTTTCTTATTGGTACCCTAATTTCCACTTCCATAATGGTATATTTTTATGTTTCTGGATTCTAAAGTTATTTCAGAATATATCTAGTCACATCTGAAAATTTGAAGCTAGAAGGGTCAGATGAGGTAGAAGGCAGGCTAGCTCAGTCAGCAGAGCATGAGACACAATCTCAGGGTCATGGCTTCGTGCCTTAAATGGTCTTATAATAAAAACCTGGAGCCAGATAGCAGGGTGAAAGCTGAAAGATCAGAGAAGCCTAGCAAGCCACAACCACCACCTCTTATTTTCATGAAAAGTTTGTCTTTCTGGGTCAGTGTTACCTCATTCAATATGAGTTTTTTTCCCAGTTGCATTCATTTACCTGCAAAGTTCATGATTTCATTTTTCTTTATAGGTAAATAGTATTCCAATATGTCTATATATGGCATTTTCCTTATCTATCAATCCTTTGAGGATATTTAAGTTGTTTTCTTTTCCTAACTATTGTGAATAGACAGCAATGAACATGAATGAGCAAGTATCTCTACTGTAGGGTGTGGAAGCCTTTGGGTAAATGCGAAGGAGATATGTAGATAGGCCTTATGACACATTGATTTTTAGCCTTTTGATAACACACTACACTAATTTCTATGGCTAGGTCACTTTACATTCTTATTAAAGTGAATGAGAGTTCCATTTCCATACATTCCATCCAGTATTTGTCGCCAGGTATTTTGTTGATCATTGACATTCTGACTGGCCTAAAATGGAATCTCTAAAGTATTTTGGTTTACCTTTCCATAATTATTAAGAAAGGTGAACATTTTTGAGGTATTGCCCCCATTTTTCTCTCCCTTTGAGAATGTTCTATTCATGCCCCAGGACCATTTTTGACTTGCTCAATTGCTTTTTTGACCACTTTAATATATATATATATATATATATATATATATATATATATATATATATACACTAAACTATTTTTATATAAGGAATGCATTCAAACTACATATACATTTTTTAGTCTTCCAAATTACACATATTCATTGTGCTGAGTAGTTTTATGTCAACTTGATACAAGCCAAAATCATCTGAGAGGAGGGAGCCTCAATTAAGGGAATGCATCCATTAAGATCAGGCAGTAGGTAGGCATGTAAAGCAGTGATTCTCAATCAGTGAATCATGACTCCTTTGGAGGTTGAACAAGACCCTTTCATAGGAAGTCACATAAGACCATCAGAAATTTACACTATACAGATATTTACAGCATAATTGACAACAGTAGCAAAATTACAGTTATGAAGTAGCAACAAAAATGATTTTATGGTTGTGGGGAATCACCACAACATGAGGAATAGTATTAAGGGGCTGCATCATTAGGACATTTGAGAACACTGCTGTAGGACATTTTCTTAATTAGTGATTGATGGGGAATGGCCTAGCCCATTGTCTTGAGTTCTGTAAGAAAACAGGCTGAACAATCCATGGGGGAGAAAATCAGTAAGCAGCACCCCTCCAAGGCCTCTGCATCAGCTCCTGCCTCCAGTTCTTGCTATATCTGACTTCCTTCAGTGATGAACTGTGATGTATAAGTGTTAGCCAAATGAACCCTGTCCTGCCCAAGCTGCTTTTGTCATGGTGTTTCATCACAGCAGCAGAGATCCTAACTAAAACATTAATCAAATGTTCATAAGAAGAATACAGACGTGTAAGTTAATGATAGGTAGTTTTCTAAATAAACTCATAGTAAATTAATGATACTAAGGAAGTTTTACCCCACATATAATTAATTTTGTCATTATTAATGGAGTGATCATTATAATGAATAGCATCATAATAAAACTAAAATTAAATAAATCCAGTAATAATAATATTTCAGTTTCTCAACCTAAGTTTTCTATATAATTCAGCCCCTTATTTTAATGACTCAGCCTTCTAACATTTTCTTTTTCTCATGGCTACTGACATGTTGAATGCGGTGTGGAGAATCAAAGCTATATGAACTGAAAACAAAAATGCATTTGGTACTTGATCCACAGTAGATTGCTTCTCTGGCTCTGGCTAAGCTCAGGTAGAGTGTGATATCTGATGTTAGTCTTATTCAAAGCCTCTACAGCAAGGATGCCTTTCTGCCTGCCCCCGCTCATCCTGCTGGTCTTTGGTAGATAGATGGCTGGTTGCATTCAGTCCTAGTCACTCTCAACTTAGTCATACACAATGTTTTTCTGACACATTCTACCTTACCGTTTGGATTCTCAGTGTCTTGGAAAGAGTTCATATTTTTCTCCATCTGGTTGTTCTCTCCTTTATGATGTGACCACCGTGTGACTTTGAAACCTTCTGAAAAGATCTGTAGTGAGGCTTAGCCAATTTCCTCACGAACTGCCTGAGAGCATATGTGAATTCTGGAACTAAGAACTGTGAGCTAGTGCTAAATCTTAAACTGTGTTGATTCCAAGCTCAGCTTGGCAAAAGTATATTTCCTACTATCTCACACTGTCTTGACTAAATTTATCCTCGGTTTTAACTACTCTGCAGGAAGCTTGTGAAATGAGAAGTTTTCACCACATACTTCTCAGTATCCTTGTCTCCAATTTCTTTCTTCCTATAAACTGGACCACTGTGGGCAGGTTATCTACATACACTGCCATATGAAATTCAGTCAGTATTTCACTAAAATATTTTTTCTGTTTCTAGCCCTCAGAACAATATGCCACAGATTCAGTTCAAACTGAAGTGAATAACCTGAAAATACCAATGCTTTGATTTACAATGCCTTGTTTATTCTCAATTTCCCCACAACAGCAGAAAAAAAATTCTCTTTTATACAGTGTTTCATGTTCAAGTCTACCAGATTTAACTATTATATTTTTTATTAGCATTTAAAAAGAAAGAGAGGCTATGTTAATCAATGGTTACAATGTTACTGTTTTACAGGAGAGATAAATTCTGATACTCTGTGGCACAATACAGCAAAGATAAATTACAATTATATATTATTTATTCCAAAACAGAAGAGAGGAATATGAATGTACTTGCTTTGAATGCACAAGATACCTCCTTTCAAGTGACTGATCAAGGTATCCCAAGTGAAATATTCAGAGAGATACATTTAGTAAATATGCCAAGTTACTCATTAGTTCACATGAAACAAAATCATATCAGACTTTTAAGTATGCATAAATATTATAAGATAATAAAAATTTAAAAATAAACTCAAAAATTTGAAGAATAATTATCTTTCCCAACAGACCTCACGCATTAAAAACTTCCTTAATGTAAAGAATCATATTGGAATACAGTTGTCTGAGTTCACATCTGGTATCTGGTCTCAGAATTTATTGTTCCTGAGTCAATCTTTCTATATTTCAAAATGCCAGTTGAATTAATTCAACATTTTTTGCAGGTATGAAGTATCATGGACACAGCATACTCACACAAGCTGGAACTTCTTTATATTTACAGGTCCCTAATATGAAAAGCTACTTAAACACTCTTGTCTTTATCATTGTTATTTCCATATGTATTTCAGGTTGTCTTTCTTTTGCTGTGATAAACTCTGAACAAAAGCAAGTTGGAGTGAGAAGAATTTGTTTGGCAAACCAAGGCAGAAGTCTGGAGGAAGTCTGAAGCAGCAGCCAAGGAGGAATCCTGCTTACTTTCTTATTCCAGGTGACTTTCGTAGTTTGCTTTCTTGTACTTCCCAGGGCCATCTACCCAGGAATGGCACTAAACCTCGTGGTTTGGGTCTTTCCACATCAACTGTCAATCACGATTTGTCACTCTAATGTGGGTATTTTCTCAGTTGAGATTCACTCTTCTAGGTGACTTGAGCTCATATCAAATTGACCAAAAAAAAAGCAATATAATATATTTTACTTTCACTTATGAAATTTTAATATATAATATACTGGGGAGGTGAGGGAAGTCAATACAGAAGGAGGAAGGGGAGACAAATGACACTGATATTTTTGATGAAACCTCAAAAAATCAAATGGTTTTCTATTTACCTAAAATATGTCCAACACACACACACACACACACACACACACACACACACACACACACACACACACACACACACCACCTCTTAAAGAGAATTCAGCTACTTGGCCTAATAATTCTTCCTGGAAGATTTGTAGATGAACCAGATTTGAGGAAGGGCCCTTATTGATGAAGAAACCACACACCTACAGCAGAAGTCTCCTATAATTTGAGATGGATCTAACTTGAAAGTCTCTTTCCAACAATCTAAATTCTATTGCTTCAGAAAATATTATGCATTCTGCCAATGGACAGAAGGAATTAAATAATATTGTCCACCTACAACTCCTCTGAACCACAACAATTACCAGCATGTAAACTGTAAATTTCTTAAAATAGCATTCTCTGACTATATGTACTCAAGGAACATTAAGTAAAACAATGTAAGTAAATTAAAAAGAGAAGTTATATAATATATCACAGTCAAATATGTAACTTAATAAAATACAACACAAATCTTTTAAGGCAGAAATAAAGTTCTGAGAACTAACTGACAAGTAAGGGCAGTTTTTATTATTTTCACTTTTAATCTTATTTGCTAAGTCTCTGGTCAAGTAGCATGTAATTAATTTTCAAATTATTGGAGATAAAGTACAGCATTCATAGTAGTAACACTTTTTAAATTATCTTTCTGTAAGATTCTATGTCACTAAGATAATAAATAATAATTTCAGTGATGGAGAGTCAAAATGAAGGGAAAATGACAAAATCCTTAGAAATTTTATGTATTCTGAGAAATCATGTTCTTTTAATATGAGAAAAGGACAGACATTTTTCAGAAATAAAAATATAAATATTTATAAAAGAAAAACATGTGAATTTACAAACATTTACTTTAAAGTGTTAAATTTTTATTTATCCCAAATTTAGTGCCAGTTAAAAATACAGCAGTGATCTAGTTTCTCAGGCAAGAACAGCATCTGCTTATTAAAAATAAATTCTGGCCCAAGCCCAGACCACAGAACAGTAGTCCTTCAGTAGAGGAGTTGAAATAAGCACTTCAGACAAATGTCCCACCCTATTCCTATGGATAATAGGGCTTGCAATCCCTAAGGAGTTTGCATTGGGGGTTTGTTTAAATAACTGGTAGTTAGTGTCTACAACATGCACTGTTTAGGAGACACTGTGTGCACAAAAAGAAAATAATAATAGTAAAACAGAAAACATCTATGACCTCCTGAAATATACATTCTAGAAAAATAATTCTATAGAAAAGGGAAGAGGTGAAACCATAGTGTATGTGAAATTCTCAGGATGTAGTCAAATGACTGTTTCTGAAAGATTGAAAGAAGTCGTAACCAAAGAACTAAAGACACTTACTGCAAAATTAGTTGTAATCAAGTTCTTGAGCAAAAAGTGAGTATGAGAGAAAGGCCAAAACAAAGACAATAACATAACAGTCAAAGTAGAGGTAGGTATAGGGAGGAACAAAGCAAGCTTTGCTGATTTTTCAAAAAGCTGTTGTAGTGTATGTGATTCAAATTGGGAAAAGTCTTTAGTTAGAGCAGTATGGGGTAGATATGGGATGGGGCACCTCCACAAAGAAAAATCATAAAATAAGTACATTTGATAATAGGATTCTGCCTACTCCCAAACTGAGCAGATAATAATTGCCCATTGATAATGTATAAAGGGATGCCATAAGAATTAGAGTGCTTGACTGTGGATCTTTGCATCTGCTTCCATCAGTTACTGGATGAAGTAACTGATATTATATATTATTATAATAATATAATGTATTATTATATAATCTGATTATCCTTTGCTTTACATTTAGTATCCACTTATGAGTGATACATACCATATTTATCTTTCCGATTCTGGGTTGCCTCACTCAGGATATTTTCCAGGAGTCCAGTTGAAGAGAGGGAAGAGGAATTAAATGAGCAATGGTGGGGTGGGTGGTGGTCAAGATCATGATGGGAAATCTACAGAGACAACTGAACCAAGCTCATGGGAACTGATGAGCATTAGACCAACAGCTGTGGAACTTGCTTGGGACCAGACTAGGCCTTCTGCATATGGGACAGTTGTGTAGCTGGGTCTGTTTGAGGGGCCCCTGGCAGTGAGATCAGGAGATTTATCCCTGGTGCATGAACTGGCTTTCTGGAGCCCATTACTTATGATTGGACACCTTGTTTACCTTGATGTAGGGTGGAGAGGCTTGGTCCTGCCTCAACTAAATGTACCAGGCTTTGTTGACCCTCCACAGGAGCCCCTACCACTTTGGAGGAGAGAATGGGGGGGTCATGGGGAAAGGCTAAAGGGGAGAAGGAAGAGGGATGAGAAAGGGATCTGTTCTTGGTATGTAAAATGAATAAAGAACTTTCTTAAAAATGGCAATGTGGTGTTGTGAAAAGGATAACAGTGCATGTATGATGCTCAAACAAATAACTTCTAATTATTTGGTTTGTAAATCTATTAAGGAAGTTTTACCTAACAAAAACAAAAATATCACATAAAATTACCTATTTTTCAGGATCTGGAAACTAAAATCTATATTTTCTTATAATTGCCAATGTAAAGGTTCTAAGAAAAGTATATTATGAATTAATGCCACCTGTTAATAATGGAGAATAAAAAATAACTGCTGCAGGATGGTAAAATATGAAATAGGAATTCAGCTGACTATGATAAAGTTATTCCTGGAAGAAGCCAAGGGCATTTCCAGAGGACTCAAGGAAGACTTGGCATTACTCGCTTTTGAATATTAGCTATCTCCTGCAATGAATTTCTTGCATGCTGTCATAGCTCTTCCATTCAATTTTTTTCCCCTAAGAACAGTGTGTTTGATCATTCATTGGGCACAATTTCCCCATTACTATTGAAATATTTGACCACGTTCTCCCAACTGTGCTAACAGCATTACACAGCCAGACCCCTAATTTCAGACCTTTCTGTAATTATCTTCATTAGCAACATCGGGCCAGGACCTTCTCTAGACTAAGTATCTTATCTGAGATACTTTCCAGACTTTCTAAGAATAGACTGAAGTTTAGAAAATCATCCACTAAGACTACTGCCCAGACCTGGTGGCTGTGCTAATTAAGTTTAACTTTCTTCCAAATGCTATCTCTACTCTAGATCAATTAACTCAGATCTAAAGGGTTTTTACTTACCTGGTATGTCAAGCTGTGACTTAGTTTGCCTAGCTACCGAGTGTACTACCCCGCCATACCAGAAAATGGTGGCAGCTGAGATAGCTGGGACACATAAGTGGCCAAAGGAAAATAAGGCAGTTTTATTTTTACTTGCCACTGATAGACTCCTAACACTTTACCTAACCACTTCTAAGAATATAGTTTGAGCACATAATTTCCCTTCTAACCAATTAGGATTTAGTTGATTTCTTTCCCCATTAGTCACTGCCCATGTGGGTTGCTTTGATAGCTGACAATTACTGCACTTTGTGTGGATCTTATTGCCCCTCCTTTTGACCCTAAGGGAATTCAAGCCTGGTAACCTTGCCTTAGCCAGAGCATTGCTATTGCATGGGTATATAACTGTAAACCTCAGAGACTTGAGCAGGATGGACTAGAAGAGAAGACTAGAGGTTTGAAATTGTACTACTAAATCCATCTTTTCTCTTCCATGCTGGGCTGTGATGGAAGCTTAGTGGTAGATTGATTTGCATTTTCGTGGTCATGGTTAATCTTCAGCCCTGGAAAACAAGCAAGCAAACAAACAAATAAAAACCAAATAAACAAAAAGTTCCATGCAAATAACTGCTTTCTTCACATATTATATCTTAATTTTAATGTTAATGGGAAAGAGTTCATTAAGTTTGATATAATAAAATAGGTATTTCAAGTTGTTATTCTATTTTTTTTATTAAGAAGAGCTGTCTTTAAGAAAACTAAGGTCATTATATCTTTTAGAAGCAATTTTCTCAATAATCTTAATATGATAGTGTCTCTTATTGCTTATTTTGACAAGAAGTTACTTAACTGTTCTTAAAACTAGTTTCTCTGAAGTTAATGAGCCTACACTAGATATATTTTTGTTAGAGTTAATGTGAAGTATCTTTTTTGACAGTTCATTTTTGAGCCCTAAGTATTTTCACTCAATGTAATTTTCTGTGTTTGTTTGCTTGTTTGTGCACAGCATGTCATTGATCAAGAGTTCTCTTTTATTTGGTATATTTTCACCATTGGCATATAAGAGATTACAAAGCTCTGTGTACTTATAATCTTTGTATTTGTAATCATTTTTAATTAACTCTACTTATTAGTTTCTATTTTATTCCCAGATTTTTTATCTACTTTTTCTGAATTTAATGGGATACTTTACGGCTTCATTTCGTCTATTAACAAATAAGTTAGAGTTCTTCTAGTAGTCACCTTAGAGTTTGAAACATATAATTTTAGCTAATTTATGTCTTCCTGCAAACAGACTTAGGATAAATATCTTCCAGGCAACCTTTTCACAGAATCACTGTCATTTGCTCACATAGCTTAAAATCTGCCCTATCTTATATTGAAATGTTGTCAATGAAGTAAACAGTGTTTCGACTTAATTAATAGGTAAAGTAAATATTGTCTTATCTTAATGTACAGTTTTATAGCTCTCTTTGTCAATCTCTCTCCCTCTGTTCCTACCTCCTTCCTCTTCTCCCTGCCTCTCTTTTCTATCACTGATTCCCTCTCCCTCTATTTCCTTCAGAGATGTAAATCTCTAAAATGCATACTTTCTTTTCCCTGAAGAAAATAATTAAAATTTTCCAATAGGGCATGGTGCTGGTTTGACTTTAACAATTTGTTACAAACCGGAGTCACCTGGGGGGGGGGGGGCGGGGAACTCATTCAGAGAATTGCCTCCATTGGCTTGGCCATCAGGCAAGTGGGTGGAGCATTTTCTTGATTCCGTGAAGGGAACAATCTATTGTAGTTGGTACCATCTCTAGACAGATGATCCTGATTTGTATAGCAAAGTAGACTTGAACGAGCATTGGCAAGCAAGCCTATAAGCGGCATTCATCTATTGTTTCTGGTGCTGCTCCTACTGCCCTAACTTCTCTCTATGATTACTGTGACAAGGTCCCATGAACCAAATACATCCTTTTGTCCCTGAGTTGTTTCTTGATATGGTCTTATGACAGCATTAGAGGTTCAGCTAGGACAGGCATATTTGCAAAAGATGAATTGTAGCTGGAGAGCTTCTCTCCAGGTCCCACCAAGCCCCGCAGTCCCACACCCACGTATAAAATAATCACTCAGATGTTTATATTACTTATAAACTGTATGGCCATGGCAAGGCTGTCCGCTCTCCCCATACTTATTCAATATAGTACTTGAAGTTCTAGCCAGAGCAATAAGACAACATAAGGAGATTAAGGGAATACAAATTGGAAATGAAACAAGGATACAACAAAGAAAGAGAACTACAGACCGATCTCTCTCATGAACATTGATGCAAAAATACTCAATAAAATACTGGCAAACAGACTCCAAGAACACATCAAAACAATTATCCACCCTGATCAAGTACGTTTCATCCCAGGGATGCAAGGGTGGTTCAACATATGAAACTCCATCAATGTAATACACCATAAAAACAAACTGAAAGAAAAAAAAACACATGATCATCTCACTAGATGCAGAAAAGGCATTTGACAAAATCCAACACCCCTTCATGATAAAGGTCTTGGAGCAATCAGGAATACAGGGAACATACCTAAGCATAATAAAGGCAATTCACAGCAAGCCAACAGCCAGCATCAAAATAAATGGAGAGAAACTCAAAGCAATTCCACTAAAATCAGGAACGAGGCAAGGCTGTCCACTCTCCCCATACTTATTCAATATAGTACTTGTAGTTCTAGCTAGAGCAATAAGACAACATAAGAAGATTAAGGGCATAAAAATTGGAAAGGAAGAAGTCAGCTTTCCCTATTTGCAGATGACATGATAGTATACTTGAGTGACCCCAAAGATTCCACCAAGGAACTGATACAGCTTATAAACACCTTCAGCAACTTAGCAGGATACAAGATGAACTCAAAAAAATCAGTAGCCCTCCTATATACAATAGACAAAGAAGCTGAGAAGGAAATCAGAGATACATCACCCTTTACAATAGCCACAAATGACATAAAATACCTTGGGGTAACACTAACCAAGCAAGTGAAGGACCTATATGACAAGAACTTTAAGTCCCTGAAAAAAGAAATTGAAGAAGATGTCAAAAAATGGAAAGATCTCCCATGCTCATGGATAGGCAGGACTAACATAGTAAAAATGGGAATCTTACCAAAAGCAATCTACAGATTCAATGCAATCCCCATCAAAATACCAACACAATTCTTCACAGACCTGTAAAGAGTAATACTCAACTTCATATGGAAAAACAAAAAACCCAGGATAGCCAAAAGAATCCTGTACAATAACACAACCTCTGGAGGCATCACGATCCCTGACTTCAAGCTCTACTATAGAGCTACAGTAATAAAAACAGCTTGGTACTGGCACAAAAACCGACATGTGGACCAATTGTTTTTAAATAGTACTCATATTCTAAATCTCATTCTACAAAATCATATAGCTTACGTGGAATTTTATGTCAAATTCTATTCTTACTTAGATGATATTACTTACCCATGGCTTCTATAAAAGCCTTTTTTAAAACTGTGTTTGAATGACTGACATTTAAAACTAATGCCGGGCGGTGGTGGCGCACGCCTTTAATCCCAGCACTTGGGAGGCAGAGCCAGGCGGATCTCTGTGAGTTCGAGGCCAGCCTGGGCTACCAAGTGAGTCCCAGGAAAGGCGCAAAGCTGCACAGAGAAACCCTGTCTCGAAAAACCAAAAAAAAAAAAAAAATAAATAAAACTAAGAAGCATGGTGCTGATTTTCTTACACTTCTTGTAGTTAATTGAATTTCGTGAATATACATTTCAGCTTTCATTGATTTTCAGAAACATTCAGACATTGTTGCTAGATGTCTTCTTCCTTTACCTTAACATTTGTTTTCTTTCCTGTGTCCCTATTACGTTCATGTCATTCCTTTGCAACTGTGCTATATTTCTTACTATTAGGGCAATCTATTAAATTTTTCCCCTGTATTCTCATTGAAATAGTTTGAGAAGCCTTCAATAGCACTAATTTGTGGGATTTTGTTCTTGTTTTTTTTTTTTTTAATAGTCAAGTGATACAAATTTAATAAAATGACTGTGTTGTCCTGCCTGGCCTGGAACTAATGAGTCCAGCCTGACCTTGAACTCACAGAGATCCACCTGCCTCTGCCTCCCTTGTTTTGGGATTAGAGGTGTGTGCCACTATGCTTGGCTCTTTTCTAGGTTCTTAAGGTGTAAACTTGGTGTGGTGGTATGAATGAAAATGGCCCCCCCATAAGTTCGTATGTGTGAATGCTTGGTCCCCTGTTAGTAGAACTGTTTGTCTAGGATTGGGAGGTGTGGCTTTTTTGGAGGATGTGTGTCATTAGGGGTGAGCTGTGAGGTTTCAAAAGCCCATACCAGGCCCAGTCTTCTCTCTTGACCTACAATTTGTGGATCAGATATGAGGTCTCAGTTACTGGTCCAGCACCACACCAGCCTGCATGCCACCACCCTCCCCACCATGATTATAATGGACCAACCCTCTGTAAGCAAGCCCTCAGTTAAATGCTTTCATTTATAAGTTGCCTTGGTCATGGTGTCTCACAGGAATAAAACAGTAACTAAGACACTTGGCTTCCATTTTACTAGCTAATCTTTACTCTAAAATGCAGTCTCCCTTGGGGTGAACTGTAGTTAAAATCTTGGCACAGTTATTTCAGCCTTACGAAGTCCCTTGGGTGATGTCCTATGTACACAAGGTTTAAGGCTCCATCAGAGACCAGGACATGTGACACCATGTGTGGCTAGTAAACTGAAAGAATTATGCTTTCCTGAACATCCGCACACTGGTGTTCAGACACACTGCCGTTTGCCATTCACTGTGTGCAGAACGTGTGTGTTCACTTTGTCCAGCCACTTATCCCTTTCTCATACAAACCTAACAGAACCTATAGTTTAAATAAAGAAATTCAGCGCTGGGCCATGGTGGAACACACCTTTGATCCCAGCACTCGGTGGGCAGAGGCAGGTGGATCTCTGAGTTCAGGACAGCCAGGGTTACACAGAAACCTTGTTTCTCTTGCAAGTTGTCCCCCTGTCACCCTCCCCCCATACAGTCATGCTAAAAAATTCTCTCTCTCTCTCTCTCTCTCTCTTTCTCTCTCTCTTTCTCTCTCTCTCTCCTTCTAGGTTTTTTTTTTTTGTCTGAGAAAGTTTCTCTGCGTAGTTTTGGTGCCTGTCCTGGATCTCGCTCAGTAGACCAGGCTGGCCTTGAACTCACAGAGGCTCTGCCTACCAAGTGCTGGGATTAATGGGGTGCTCCACCACTGCCCGGCTCTAATTTGTGTTTTTACAGTCCATTGATGAGTTCATCAAAGGAATTTCTCATATATAGTATATATACATATATATATATATATATATATAATTAAAAAAATTTTATTTCCTTTTACGTACCAACCTAATCCTCCTCCCTACTCTTCTCCCACTGCCCCACCTATCCCCATCCCACCTCCATCCACTCCTCATAGAGGGTAAGGCCTCCCTTGGGTGGTCAATACAGGCTGTTATACCATGTTGGGGCTAGACCTAGCCCCTCCCTCCTGCATCAAGACTGAGTAAGGCACTGTGCCATAGAGAATGGAGTCTAAAAAGCCAGTTTGTGGACCAAGGGCAAGTCCTGGTCCCATTGTCAGGGGACCCACAAGTACATCAATCCACGCAACTTTCACCCACGCTCAGAGGGCCTAGTTCGGTTGAACTTCTCATTCTTATTTTCCTTCTGGCATTCATTTTTTCATATTTTCTATTTTCCCTTTACTGTTTTATAGTACCCATTTTCTCACATATTGTCTATTTTATTCCATTAAAGTCAATAAGATATTTGCCATCATTGTTTAACTTCCCTGTCTGATTCAAAAGTCAAATTATTTTATGGTATATGATATGACTGTAGTTAAAAGATAACACAGATTGTATAAAAAAAAAACTCTCAGATCTGATGGATACTATCCAGTAAAGTTAGATAACAGAACAAAAAGGAAAATCAACATAAAAAAGTTGCTTTTCTATAAACCAAAACAATCTTGAGATATAAATTATTTTTTTAAATATTTTTCAGAGTACAATTAAAAAATAAAGTGCATAGAGATACACCTAACCAATGTAGTAAAAGATAATTACAATGAGAAGTTCAAAAGACTAAAGAAAGAAATTGACAAATATATGAAAAATGGAAATAATATTCATGTTACTGGTTGGGAGTAATCAGTATTGTGACATGGAAATAGTAGCAAAACTAATCTTTAGATTCAACACAAACCCCATCAAAACTGATATATTATTCTCCATATACCTAAACTAAGAGATACTAAAATTCACTTGTAACTAGAAAAGACCACAGATCCCAAAAGTATTCTAAATAGAAAGAATGATGCTGGAAATATCACAATAACTGACATCAAATTATACTTCAGAAGTATAGAGATAGCGATAGCATTGGCCTGTCAGAAAATATCAGAGATGTAGACCAATGAAACAAAACAGGATTCAGAAGGAAACTAATCAAGTTATGCCCACCAGATTTGTCACAAGGATATTAAATATATAAACTGAGTAAAACACAGCCTAGTCAGCCAAAGATACTGTAATGAATGTAGAAGAATGAAAATATATTTTTCTTCTAAATCCACAATTGACTTAATAAGGGCCAAGGACCCTAATATAAATCCTGAGATATTGAACCTATAATAGTTAAAATTAAATAAATAAATAACTATATATACCAAAGTGCAGGCATAAGCAATGTTTTTTTTAATTTATTCAGGATTCAATTCACATAGAAGAAATAATCTCTTAAAGTGACAAATGCGATTACATATAATTAAGAAGCAAAATATGTTACAGTGTACTGAATTAAAAAATAGTATCTGGGTGTACAGTACGATATGGGTTAATATGTGGAACTTATAAACAACTACAAAAATTAAATATTAGCAAAAACACAAAACTACCTGTCAATAAGAGGGCTAATAAACTGAACAACTGGGTCACACATGAAGAAAGGCAAGTAGCTAATAGGTACTGTTTTTAAAAAATATATTCAACCTCCTTCGTAGTTAGAGAAATTATAATTAAAAATATTTTGAGAATCTACCTTACCCCATTCAATATAGTTGTCATTAAGGAAATAATGACAACAAATGCTAAAAAGTATGTTGGGAAAAGAGAAACGTACATACTGCTGTTACACTGTAAACTAGTATACTGTAAAGTTTCTCTCTCTCTCTCTCTCTCTCTCTCTCTCTATCTATCTATCTATCTATCTATCTATCTATCTATCTATATATATATATATATATAAATGGAGATGGTTAATATCTTGTGATCTGTATCTGTAGGACCAGGCCTACCAAGCTCCCACAAGTGGGAACAGAGGTGGCTAATAGTCTAGATGACCTTTTCATGATCCATATGGCCAGGGGCTCCCCCAAGTATACACAACTAGGACTCAAGATGGATAATAACCCAGATGATCTGTACATGATCTATATGACCATGACTGAGACTGCACCAGATCCTAGCCTAGGCACTTAAGATAATATATATAGCCTATCACTAGAACCCATCTTTATGGAAGAAATACCATGCACTTTGAGATGCGTTTCTATGCAATTATGCCTTCTTGTGCACAGAGGATTATATTACATAGGGGTAATTTTTTCCCCAAATTGTAATGTCTTAAATATTTCTCAAATAAATTGCCCAGGTGAAACTCTAAAAGTTTGAACCAACAGTGGTTAAGTCGTGTTGAACCAGATTTCTTTCTTGCCGCATCTGGATCATTATTCTGCTGACTATGGCATTTGCATGGTCCCACATAATCCATTTTTACCTCTCTCTGCTTTGTTTACAATAGCAAGAAAATTCAATCCCTTTTATTGTCCATTAATGAATGAATAGTGAAATATGGTATATATAGACATGTTACTTTATTCAGATCTAACCTATAATGAAATTATGTGTTTTTTTTTTTTTTTTTGATTGGTGGATATGGAAGTTACTGTGTTAATTGAGTTAACCATGATTCAGAAAAACAAATACACATTCCCTTGTGGTGATATTTTATTTGTATACGCCAATATAGTTTATCTGTCGATCAGAGGAAATAGCCATCCACTATAGTAAACAGAAATCAGGCAATGGTAGCACACACCTTTAATCCTATCACTCAGGAGGCAGGGATCTGTCTGGATCTCAGTGAGTTCAAGGCCATGCTGGGAACAGAACCAGGCGTGGTGGCACATGCCTTAAATTCCAACAGTAGTTAACCACAAAGATCTGGAAGTATGTACAGACAGAAAGGATGTGACAGAGCTGGGCAGGAAGACGAAGTGATGTAGCTTGATGGAGAGAGAAAATGAGGTAGTAAAACAGAAAGGCGTATAGGCGTGGGTATACAGGAAGTAGCTCTTTTGGCAGAGGATCTCCAAGTGGTAAGAACATGGATGGCTTCTTTCTGTTTTTCTGATCTCTCAGCTTTTGACCTCAATATCTGGCTTTGGATTTTTTATTAATAAGACCGTTTAGCAATTCGTCCTACATTCTCTCTCATATGTGAATGCTAAATTTTAATTTTCATAATATGTGTATCTATGTGAGTATGAATACAGATAATCATCTGAAATCAAAAATGAGATCAGAAGAGGACAAAAACTTTGGAGAAAATGGGAATAGTACACTACATACGACATGCAAGCTGAACATGTCATACATGGGAGTGGGGAAGGGTAGGAGACCGAGAAGAGTGAGAGAAGAAATATGAAATGCCAAAATGAAACATTTGTTAATATAATAATTAAAAAATAAGCACCAAATACTATAACAACCTTAAATAAGCCATAGATAATTTGTTATATAAACAGTAAAAAGAAAATTCAAAATTAGGAAAAAAATCTGCCTATTAATTACAAATTTTCTTTGTGCTTAGGGCTAGTTTGTTCTGGTTTTTGTTTTCATTTATTTGTTGTTATTTTTGTCTTTTTTTTAACATCAGAATTCAAGCTTTTGTCTTTTTTCTACTTTTTTTTAATTTTAACTGTCCAGATAGGGTATATTAATGGTAAATAAAACCTATGAGCCTTTAGTTAATATTTGGGGTTCTCTATAATGTTTTCTCTGATTATAATATACTGCAGCCATAGCAGTCAGAGGTATCTAAATTCACTCATCTAGTTGTTTTTTTCCCTACTTTTGTGTTTGGGTTTTGTACTGGTGAAATATTATGATAAAGATTTCTCTCACATTCTTAGAGACTCAATTTTTTCTGGACATTACTGTTAAAGTTCATAATACTCACTGAGGTCACTTAAAACTTCTATCCTATTCTGTGCCAACCTTTTTGTTTAATATGCCTTTAAGAGCACCATGTGACAATGAACCTTACTTGCCCTGGATTTCCCATAATCAACTTTTACAAATTAAGTTAACGCTTAAGTGTAATCTCAAATTATATACCCTCCCATACCCCTTATCGATGAGTAATGTAGGTCTGTATGTGTGTTATGATTATCAGTTGTTGTGAACAACACATAGAAGTTGAAAGAAATATTAAAATGATTATCCACCTTATATGTTGAGTGCAATATGCCAATATTGTTTCCTAAATGATGGTGTTTATAGTACTGTATGTTGTCTAGGCCAGCTGTGGTACAGTTGGAACTAGTGATTGAAACCCAAGTAAAACTATTTTAAAGATGTCTGTAAACTTGACCTCATTTCTTTCCCATGTGGTATTTTCTGTTGTGTTCGAAAGATGAGAGATCAAAGCTGTTTGCTGGCGACATATGCACAAAGACGCAGACACAGATAACGTAGGACAATGCTCAGGAATGCATGGATTCAAACTCATAGAACAGGCTGTGATGATGAGAGACAAAGGGAGAGTGAAGCAGAGAGTTCACATCCTGGTTCACTCTTGTCTAAATGACAGCCAGGGGAAGTGTCTTATTAATTTGTTTTCTGTAATGTGACACTGAAACATTATTGGAGTTTATGAGTTTATTATTAATATGTTCAAACACACCAGATTTTATTACATATTATGAGGCATTTATATTGGGTTAAATCTACCCAGAGTTTCTCTAAGAATTCCAACTCAGCTACAGTTTTACTCTCGTAGCTCTTCATCATATACGCAACTGTAATCAAACTGGAGGCTAGCAGGAGCCTAGGAAAGGTATAAACACATTGGGAAGTACAGTTTTATATAATTCTGTTGGTGTTAACCTTTTGTGTATTTGTGCATCTCAGCTATGACCTAAAGAACACATTAATTACCATTTAACCACTCTGGTGATACTGTGAAGTGTGAAGAATCGGAAGTTCAAGACATAACTTTCACTAAGCAGAATAAGGACACAATAAGTTTATCTTTTGGTTTGTTGTGTTTTGGTTTGCTTTTTTCATGGAAAGTATTTCTGACATTTGTAGAAAATTTGAGTATATTTCACTTTAATTACTCCCCCCCATGCAAAAGTGACATGATATTCTTTTTTTTTTAGTTTTCAGTAAATCTAATGAGTTCTTGAAGGTTAACTTCAGGAATGTGAGTGATCGCCAGCCATTTCTCTCCTCTACAATGTTTTATTCGCTGCCAATTTATATTTTGCCTCAAGTAATAAATCAATAGTATTAAGTATCTGGCTGCAACAACAATTCTCTTAAATTGACTGCCTCTCCAGATCTGGGGCCTGGGGATCCTGAACTATCAGGTCTGTGGTGGATCTAAGAGATTTGTAGTTTTACAGGTTACCCATACTTTTCGTATGAAATGTGTGGCATGACTTCCAAAGTTGGAACTGAGGTAGGAAATTATATAAACCTTTTAAATGTGGGATATACATATTATATGCAAGTAATTTTACAAATGATATTGTATTAATTGAGACTGTTGAGCAAACAGAGTTTATTCTGATCATACTCACCCACAATTTCTGCCCTACTTCTTTACAAATGCACCCAGCTATACTCTCCATTTTATGTACTCTTTTCTGTTAATAACTTGGGCAAATTCAGTATCCTGATGATGTCGTACCACTGGAGCAAAGTTAATCTACCAGCATCCATAACAATATTCATGACCATGTAATTCAAGTTCCATCATAGAAGCAAGTAGAATAGTTACATTTTGTTTAATAATTAAATTAAAATTTACTTTGCTGGTTTATATTATAATTATTCAAAATATCTCTATTTGAAAAGTAATGTCCCCAATGTTTTATTTTGTCTAGTACATGATCACACAATGCATCTATCCACTAATGTACAGTCATCAAAAAGAACAAGTGACCCCTAGAACAATTCATCACTTAAGAAAAGCAAATTTCAGGAAAAATAAACAGTCTCAGTCACACAAAACTGCTTCTAGCAAGGATGGCATTTTTTTCTAGTTCAGATATTTTGCAAATAAAATGAACCAGCAGAAGAAACATGTTTGGATAACATCTGCTTT
Source organism: Peromyscus californicus insignis (assembly GCF_007827085.1). NCBI lineage: Eukaryota > Metazoa > Chordata > Mammalia > Rodentia > Cricetidae > Peromyscus > Peromyscus californicus. Next base: position 41,873,727 of record NW_026294413.1, read on the forward strand.
CTTCAGCTTGTATAGATTGAAACAAAGGATGTACTAGAGTATTCCCCATTAATTGTTTCCATTGTGCGTGAATTACCCTGAATATCCAATTCACTTTATTCTACAGCTTCCCATTAAAACCAAAGCTTCTAAAGTTTGTGGGCCATCGTTTTATATGCTACATTTAATATGCAAACTAATTTTGAAAGGAAGCAGCACCTGCAAATTCAATTGAATTTGCATAATAAATATAGGAGAGATTCAAAGCTTGCCTTGTAGAATACAATGATAGAGGTAGAAGCAGCTATGGGTGAGTGGTGTGTGACAAAATTTTCCTCAGAACTGAATTTCAAGGTCAGAGTAGGACAAGTAATCTACTATAAACATTTCATGTAAGTGGATATTTTACATTAGAGCATCCAAGGATTATTCTTCATTCCAACACTGACAGAGGGACCATTTCTTTTGTCAACAAATCTTGAATTATTTACTTGAACAGCTTCCTGGCTCACATGTATTGTCTCTGAATATGGTAGATTGCATCTCTAACGTTCAGACTAAAGAAGCTGAAGCAGGAGAAACACAACAATCTTGAAGCCAGAAGTCTGAAACTTAGTGAGTTTAAGACCAACCTGGGCTGCAGTCTGAGAGCTTGACAAAGATGAAAAAAATAAAATGAGACAACAAAAAGGAGCTCACATTCAAAGGTAAAAATCTGTAAACATTTTTCAACCTCATTTGGCAGAAATTTAAAGTCTTAAATTCTAATATTGTTAATTCTATAATTTATTTTATATGTTGAATTTAAGGTTATTGATACTTCTTCAAATTTGTATAAAATGGGCTCTTGTATATGACAGTCATGCATGTCAATAAGCAGACAGATGAAAATAATATTGAACCCATGAGATGGTGGCACACGCCTTTAATTCCAGCACGTAGGAGGCAGAGGCAGTCGGATCCCTGTGATTTCAAGGCCAATCTGGTCTACAAATTGATTTCCTGGATACTCAGAGCTGTTACATAGAGAAACGCTGTCTAAAAAAGAAAAGAAAAGAATATTTAGGTTTTGTTCAATATTATTGTCTTACTTCATTTTTGGTTGTTCTGATATTTGTTTTGTTTTATTAATGCTTTATGTTTTTAAGAAAGAGAGAACATGCAGATGAGAATGTAGTGATGTGGGGAAGATCTGCGCAGAGGGTGAAGGAGGGCATACTATATTTTGAAAATATATATTAGAAATTTTTATGAAAATGAAAATAAATTTTTCTTTAAAACTCATTTTATGAAATCTAGCTATCTCTTTACTCTTAGATTCAAGGGAATCTCTTAGACATGGTCTCTGTGACAGGAAGGAGAAAAAATATTATCCACAAGCCTCAGTCTCCTACCCCAAACCTTACATTGGTATGCCACTAAGTGTTAATATATGAAATTAATTATAAATTATTATATATTATATGTATATATTTTTATATATTAGGATATTAATGAGGCAGAAAAAACAGTTAACACCTGAAAACATAAGAAAATATAAATGAGTTTAAACTTTGTGAATTTTGTCTTATTTTCCCCCGTGAACATATGTGTGTGTTTGTGTGTGTGTGTGTGTGTGTGTGTGTGTGTGTGTGTGTATGTATGTGTGTGTATAAGGTATATATAGGAATTTACTATGAGTATATAAGTAATAATCATTAATTAATTCCTTTTTACCACTCACCTTGACTTTTTATTTATCTCCTTTATAGAGCAAGCCTCTTTTCCAACAAAATCATATACATCACAAAGCTTTATCATCATAAAAATATCTCTTTATGGATTTATAACACATATGGCTTAAACTTAACTATTCCATGCATACTTGTGTGTGTATAAGACAGAGAGAGAAATAAAATATATTCAATATTGTAGGTGTATATACCTTAGATGTTATACTACTATACATAGATGCTAAGAAAAATGTCATATTTGGCTTTTTTTTTGATTGTTTCTCACTGGGAATCAAGAGATACTCCTTCAAAATGTTAAAGTGACCCCCATATTTCAATTATGCCCTACAACTTCTTGGTAAGCCCATATTCCTGAAGAAAAAAACATACTTGAATTCTAGGGCATGGAAATATGAACTAGCTCTTATTGGAAGATTCTCTATACTGTCTACCTTTCATAATGCTAGAAAATACTATTTATATTAACTGGGGAGAAAGATGGAGATTAATACAGAGACCTATAACTGGTCAAGGTACAGAGAATAGGAGAACATGGTTTTCTCAGCTCTAAATAGAACATTTATTTCACTACCTCTCCCCAAAAAACATTTTGAATCATTTCCAAAGGGAAGTAGAAAATATTATAAGAACCCAACACAGTTGTTATCTGCACTGAAATATTATTTCCTTCACATCATGGGCCAATTGCACACATGAATTCACTGTGGTTATGACAATGTAAGACCTGCAGTAAATAAAACCAGATAAACAAAGAACCGGCATGGGTGGGTGAGAGGCTCATGAAATCCCACAAGTGAAGGCTGCTAAGAAGCTGCTGACAAGTGATGGCTGTTGGTTGGGATAGGGATAGTAAGGCTATTTCAGAGATATGGCCCCTGTGAGTTTACCCATGCTCTAGGGATGATCTCACACCCATGTACCTACAGAAAGCACTAAACAAACTCAGTTAATTTCAGAATATAAGACAGCATATAACATTAGGAGGAAAAATGGTGGGAAAATAGTGAAGGAACTGGAGAGGGTATGTGAAGATGTGATGGTTTGAATAAGCATGTCATCCATAGACTCATATCTGACTACCACGTCTTCAGGTTAGAGAACTGTTTGAGAAGGATCAGGAAGTGTGGTGTTGCTGGAGGGGCTATGTCACTGAAGGCAAGTTTTCAGGCATCCAAAGAATCACAGCAATCCCAGTATTACTCTCTCTGCCTAGTTTCACAGTTGTGGCTCAGGATCTGATCTCTTAGCTACTGCTCCTGGGGATACCTGTCAGTCTGCTGCCATATTCACTGCCATGATGAACATTAACTCTAACTCTCTGAAACTACAGTCCCCAAATGAACTTACTTTTTCCTCTAAATTGTCTTGGTCAAGGTGTCTTATCATGGGAATGCAAAAAGATTTGATAAAAACACATTGTATGTACAATTCTCAATTAAATATATTTGTAAAGTATTAATATTCAAAATTCTTATAGTTACATGAAGAATTTATAAGATAACTTTTATCATGCAGTCACTTTGAATTCACAAATCAACCCTTAATTCATAAGGAATAAACAAAGCAAGATGCAAGAAAAAGATGTTAGTAGTATTTTTAGTCAATATGAAGTTGTAGAAACCAGATTACTTACTTTGCTGAAATCACCAGAATTAGTGGTAAAACAAATAGAACATTGGTTTGTAAGATTCAGGGCCTTGAAATGGGATTAGCCCTTGAGAAATTGGAAAGAGGTTAAAAACTGATCTGCCTAACTACTTAACTTGAAAGAACTCCCAGGCCACATTGCAGAGAGAAATTACAGGTACAGCCCATTATACTCTGAGTTAAGGAGGCAAACTAGAGTCTTGGGAGAGTAAGAGGCCAAAAGTTTTCTGGACTGAGGCACACAAAAGAAAGGCTTGTGAAGAGCAAATCCCTAGAGGTCTACAAGGCCTCTCTGTCAAGAACTCAACTGAATATCAGTGAATGTGAAGAAAACATTGCAAATAAGGAAGGAACACACAGAGCCAAAGATAACAGAGAGACAATACTGTTTGTTTCCTCCAGATTGTAAAATATTATATTCATGACACATGGGAACCCAGAGTCAATAAAATGTTGGCATCAATGGCTTTTTACAGAGCATTGCCTGTATTCAATGTAAGCAAAGAAAACTCTTGGAGCAAAACTGTAAATAAGAACTTACATTAATCACCTCCCACCATCAACCATTCTAGAATATTTAAATGTTTTTTGTTCAATAATAAACTTTATTATAAAATCTCCTAGAAATAAATACAAATATCACATACCAAGTTTAACCAGACTCAAACAATCCATGACTGAATTAGTGCAAAATAAATAAATAGACAGATAGATAGATAGATAGATAAATAAATAAATAAATAAATAAATAAATAAATAAAAGCTCTTAGCTTCATATCTTCCTTGATAACTCATGTTATCTGGGATTGTGTTTGTGGTTATAAGGAGTTATAAACAAGCACAAGGTCAAATTTGTATCCTGGAAAGCAATTACAGTCTTGCAAAATAAAAGGAAAAGAAAACTGATGTCCAACTGACATCAACTAGGAAATAAAAGAGAATCAATATGTGAGATAATTTTGAAACTTCATTGTATGAATAACTGACTATATATGTCTAAAACCTCTTTAAAACACACACACACAAAAAAAACAAATCAAAGAATTAAAGTGACTGAGACGGAAACTACAGCTAAGATCAACTAAGATCAACTAAAGACTAGATAATGGACTAGTTGCAGAGTAACCTGGACAAGTAAATATTAATAAATTAGAAGATATAGCAATAAAAACTTAGATAAAAAGTAAATAGAAAAATAAGTTGAAACAAATCTTAGATGGTACCAGTGACACATGGAAGACTATTAGGAAGTCTAGTACACGTATAGTTAATATTCTGTTAAAAAAAAATACCTGAGAGTGAAATTTCCATTCACTTAGCACTTCTAGATGTAAAGTGTGAATCTATTAGACAACACAGCTGAAGACAACGAGGTAAAGTACAAACCTGCTGCTTCAAACCAGTAACTCCTGGAATTCTGTTAAATAGGATGATAATGATTCACTCATGGGTTCCCAAAGAGTGTCTGACAATCAAAACCTGAAATGTGGGAAAAAATAATAAATTTGCAGCATAATCAAAATCAGCGATGAAAAGAAAATCTAAAATCAATAGTAAATACAAGATAATTGTTTTCTGTTTTCAGAGAAGTATTATGTCATGTTGCTTTAGGACCCTGGGATATCTATTGTCATCCGAACAGTGTCAACAATGGGTTCCATCTTGTGGAGACAGACTTAAATCTGATCAGATATTATTTGGTTACTTCCACTAGCTTTGTGCCACCATTTCCCTAGCATATCTTGCAGACAGTACACCATTGTAGCCATTGTATATAGTCTTGGTATTTATATTTCTCTTTTGGCAGTGTGCAGAGTAGCTTCCTGTAACAAAATTGCTGTAACATAGGGATAGAGACTCCAACAGTTTGACATCTTCATATTCAGTGAGTTGTACAGGCATTGTCTTCAGCAATGGGATCTTACTGTCAGTTTGGGAAGATCAATCTACAGTATTGGCAACAGACTGCGTTGTTTGGGGATTCCAGTGGGGACCATTTTGGTCAACAGCTCAATTAGATATAACCCAGTCCTAGTACTGGCAGCTTAGTTGGACAACAGATGGCCAGATAGGTCTTTGTTTTCCCCATTATTTGGTGATTTCATTTAGATCATCATTATATTATATATTTTCAGAAGTTTCTAATGGACTAGGCTTCCATGCCTCTTCCCAAATGCTCCTTAAGTTTACCTTTGTTCCCTCCCACTAACCCTTCACTCTTTCTTATCCCCCATTTGATCCTTCCATTTCAGACCCCCCCCTTTAATCCATACGTATCTGTTCTATTTTCATTTCCTAATGAGCTCCATCTGTTCCTTCTAGTCACTCTATACCTACCCTCTGCGATTCTATTAACTATAGCTTGTGGTATTGTATTCCCCCAAATATTGTGCATGCTAATAAACTTACCTGGGATCAGAGACAGAGCAGTCACAATATTAAACATAAAGGATAGGCAGTGGTAGCACACGCCGTTAATCCTGTCTTCCTGAGGAACCACTCACTGATTCCCATAATAGTTGTGTGAGTTTGTATTCCCACTGCAATGGATGAGTGGTTTCCTTATTCGATATCCTTGCCAGCATGAGCTAGTTCTTGTTTTGTTGATCTTAGCCATTCTAACAGAAGCAAGATGTTATCTCAAAGTAATTTTGATTTTTGTTTCCCTGATGGCCAAGGTTATTGAACATCCTGGTGTTTCTCAGCCATTTGAATTTCCCCTATTGACAATTCTCTGTCTAGATCTGTACCCCATTTTTCAATTGGGTTATTTATTTTCTTGGAATATAGTGATTTTTAAATTTTTAATATAGTTTGGATATTAGTACTCTATAAGATGTGTATTTGATATTTTGCTATACTCATAGATCAGTGCCTTGTTCAGCAATCATCAGAGAATCTTCCTCCCACAGCAGGTGGATACAAATAGAGAGACCCACAACCAGACATTATATAGAGAGTGAGAGACATTGGAACCCTCAGACCTAAATGGGATGTCTCTACCAAACTGCCCCTCAGTGCTCAGGTAACCCCATAGAAGAAGAGGCAACATGGATGTAAGAGAAAGGGGATGGAAGACACCAAGAAAGCTGGGCCCTCTAAATTAACATGATCAAAGCTCATATGGAATCATGGAGACTGAAGAAGCAGGCACAGGACCTGCAGAGATCAGCATCTTAAAGTTGGGTGGATAAGGAGGATGGAAAGCTCTGAAGGAACTCAGGGGATGGAAAGAATATACTAAAAATATATTTTAAATTTAAACATTGTGTGCTGTGGGATGTTCTGTATGTCAAATGTGTTGCTAATTAGTCAATAAATAAAACACTGATTGGCCATTGACTAGGCAGGAAGTATAGGCGGGACAAGGAAGAGAATAAAGCTGGGAAGGGGAAGGCTGAGTCAGAGAGACACTGCCAGCCGCCACGATGACAAACAGCATGTGAAGATGCCGGTAAGCCACAAGCCACATGGCAAGGTATAGATTAATGGAAATGGTTTAATTTAAGCTGTAAGAACAGTTAGCAAGAAGCCTGCCACGGCCATACAGTTTGTAAGCAATATAAGTCTCTGTGTTTACTTGGTTGGGTCTGAGAGGTTGTGGGACTGGCAGGTAAGAGAGATTTGTCCTGACTGTGGGCCAGGCAGGAAAACTCTAGCTACAAATGGCGTCCAACGTGGTGGCAAGAGTTTCCACCTAAAAACTGAGAAAAAAGATTCTAAAATAGAGCTAAAAACAGTTCCTAATTGTCTCTCTCAAATGAGCAGCAGCTGCCAGTTTGATCTACTGGTAGGTTCCTAGCATGTGCCCTTGACCTGCAGTATGGCGGGAATGAGGCCTCTGCAAGTGGCACATTAAGCTGCATGGTGAATTCAGCCTTCGCTAGTACAAAACAAAAAAAACAGGTTTCTGGGCTACACACTGCTTGGCTAAAAGCATAGACCCCCGATAGCTCCCAGAGCTGGTGGTAAACCACCGCCATGTTGGGAAGCTGAGGTGGGTAGAGCCAGCAGCCACAGCTGCTGCAGTTTAAGGCAATAGATTCACAATAAGACAGATTCAGATGTAATAGTTTACAATGTGTGTAAAAGGTACATAGGCTTGAAAGAGAGAGAAAAAGGAATATATACAGTTATAGAAACAAATACATAGTTTTAAAGAATAAAGTCTTTAAAGAGACAGTAAAATTAATATAAAAAATAAGCCACGTAAAGATGAATATTACACAGAGAATCTGGATTGTGTTGTCTTTGGGATTTTTAACTGCAGAAAAACATTTGATTGTAAAAGCTGTTGAGTTATGCCAAAATGTATATTTTAAAGATACCTTGACTTCAAAATTTGGATATAAGGATATGTTGCTTTGGAAAAGAGTCTCTTTTGTTCCCACAGAAAGCCAGAGGCTATGGATTTGTTCCAGATTAAGATACATCAGGTTTGACCAGCCAAGACCTCCTGAAGGTCTCTGATGACACCATGGCCCAGATGATCCAACATCTAGAATGGTTTCAAGGCAACTGGCTCAGATGATACAGCCTCACGGACTATTCCATAATCCTAAAATTTTCTTTGTATCCCCATAAGATACAGCGCCCCCCTCCAACAGGAAGTAGTAAGAGAAGCTACGCCCAAATTCCCAAATTATATGTAATTTTACTTTGTTAAGGTTAAAACCTTCCCTTTTGAAAAAAAAAGGGGGAAGTGCTGTGGGATGTTCTGTATGGCAAATGTGTTGCTAATTAGTCAATAAATAAAACACTGATTGGCCATTGGCTAGGCAGGAAGTGTAGGCGGGACAAGGAAGAGAATAAAGCTGGGAAGGGGAAGGCTGAGTCAGAGAGACACTGCCAGCCGCCACGATGACAAACAGCATGTGAAGATGCCGGTAAGCCATGAGCCATGTGGCAAGGTATAGATTAATGGAAATGGTTTAATTTAAGCTGTAAGAACAGTTAGCAAGAAGCCTGCCATGGCCATACAGTTTGTAAGCAATATAAGTCTCTGTGTTTACTTGGTTGGGTCTGAGAGGTTGTGGGACTGGCAGGTAAGAGAAATTTGTCCTGACTGTGGGCCAGGCAGGAAAACTCTAGCTACAATTGTGTTAAATAATAAAAAGAAAAATAAGACAAGAAACACAATTGAAAATAATAAAGACACATTGTTCATAGAGGAACAAAGAATAGAGAAAGGGCAACTGGTTGGAAACACTACAAAAAGGACAGTAATTAAAACCATAAAAGAACAATATAAAAACCATAATCTACTCACCTATGCAATCTGAATGACATACAAAACCCATGTTATCCTTAGATGTAGACAAGACTTTTGTCATGTGATCTTTTCCCTCCTATATTATCACATGCTAACTCTTCCAGTGCCCTGCTTTGGTATTCTGTTTATGATTGTGTATTTCAGGGCTTTTCATTTGACACAACTGTTACCTGACATGCTCTTCTCTTGGTTTTTCCCAAATGTGGGATTACTTCATCTTTATGTTAGAGCACAAATGGTGGTTCTGAGAGATCATCCCTGAATTCCCTGCAAAGATTTCCTTTTGGATATGCTCTGTATTCTTACTTCATCTGAATCATTCTTTATAGAGTACCCTACTCCATTGAAGTTTCCTTACTTGACTCTATTTGAATGTTATATTGACTGTCATGGCCAACATTTTAATACAGTTCATTGGAGTGAAAACACCAAAAGCAGGTCTTGAGGTTTTATGTGTCAGAACACCTGAATAAACTGAGTAAGCTGAAAATCTGCAAATAATATTTATATTGCATGTGTAGATCATTAAAATTTTCAGACTATAACATTGCCATACAGTTTTATTAATATATACTTTCACTGTACATATGTATATACATATTCATAATCCATTGTTTTAGTTATTATTGAATACCCTTAAAACCACTGCTCACATAATAAATAAAGTCATGTATTTTTCCATACCATACTTTAATTGTTGTTTTCACAAGCAACAAAATCAAAAATAATAAAATTGATAGAATTGACACTGATTTTACATCTGTATCATGTATTTGAATTCTGAAGGAGAATTTGTAACAAACAATCTGTATGTAATAGTGGAACAAAGTATTTGTCAATATCAGTATGGTCTAATTGGAACCAAATTTAATTAAAGGGATAAGGAAGCAGTTAGTACAATCTTAATGAAATCATGGAGGTCAAATAAAAGGACAGTGCAAAATGACATCAGTTTCTGCTTAAGTAAAAAATTTACAACTGAGATGTGTAAATGAAGTTATATCATAGGATTATATATGACTTAGGAGTCTCTATGAATTGTGTTTCTTCAATTGTTTGTTTTTCTGTAACTCAGGCAGATGTTTTAGGATTCTGACTTAGTATAAACTGAAAATTTAATTAATGCAAGATATTCTAGTAGAGTCATTGAGGCAGGGCTTTTGTTATCTTTTGTGAAAGAGTGAATAATAGAAAAATAACTGAAAAGCTTTTCATCTTGGAGTCAGCTAAATCTGATACATAGCATCATTAGAAATTTAGACGGAACTCTATACCTTCAGTTAGTACTTTTAATACTTCTGGGGAAATTTAACTCATTATGTAGAAAATTTAATAACACAAAAATATTTATCTTGTTTCTCTAAGAAATTTATTTTCAGGGCATGATATTCTGAAAAATATCAGTTGTTCAAATAATCACATATTTTACTTTACAATAGAAGTACAATACTATTGAAATTTAATTTTTAATTTTTTAACTTTTGTGTATGTGTGTTAAATTATATTATATATATGTCCATTTGTTTTTATGTGCACATAATTGCTGGTGCCTATGAAACTGAGAAAATTGTTTCAAATCCTAGGGAGATGGAGTTACAGGTGATTATGAATTTGCCCAAAATTGGTATTGGGAACTAAAATAATTCCTCTGCACAGCCGTATGTGTTTATAATCACTTCAAAATCATGCTAGCCTCTCGCACAAACACAGTTTAAAAAAAGAAAGAATGAATGCTGTACTAGTTAAGAGATAAAATAAAATATCAATCTAAAAAGAAGAAAGAAGTAAATGCTAGAAAAATAAATTATTACTCAGGAGCTAAATAAAAGAATTGATACATAGCATTGTATCATTAATAATGTGATATCAAATTTTCCAGAAATATTGAAAAATAAATCTTGTAGGAACAAATTTTTAATACTATGTAATAATTTGCTTTAACCTTTAAAAAGAACATGAATAAAATATGAGAAGACTGACAAACAATCCTACATAATGAATATTTAGAAAAATAATGAGGACAGTTTCCGTATCATATGCATTTATTAAGCATCTAAAGCAAAGCTATATTGGCATTTTTTATACAACTTATCTGTGGTTGATATATTGTACACCCCAATAAACTTATCTGGGTGTCAGAGAACAGACCAGCCACTATATTAAACACAGGTTTAGGCAGTGGTAGCACATGCATTTAATCCTAGCATTCTGGAGGCAGAGATCCTGTGAGTTCAAAGCCACACTGGAAACAGCCAGGCATGGTGACACAGACCTTTAATACCAGGAAGTGATGGCAGGAAGCAGGAAGCTATATAAGGCATGAGAACCAGGAACTAGAGCCTTTTTAAGCTTTTAGCTTTTAGCAGCAGTTAAGCTGAGATACATTTGGATGAGGATTCAGAGGCTTTCAGTCTGAGGAAACAAGATCAGCTGAGGAATTGGCAAGGTAAGGTTGGATATGGCTTGTTCTGTTTCTCTGATCTTTCAGCATTCACCCAAATACCTGGCTCCAGGTTTGTTTTTATTAATAAGACCTTTAAGATTCATGCTACACTTATCTTTTCAGAAAAAATCACTTTGTTTCAGAAGGAGTAATTGTGTCTCTCTAAAAGTAGGGGTTACCTTATTTTAGGTAAGGACATTGGTTGTTTGTAGGAAGCAAAGTAAGTATTCTTTCACAAATTTTTGAGAATACAAAGGCAACAAGTCAGCTTTCATTTTGAATGACAATTGATGCCTTACAAGTATTTCAAAGTTGAAAATGTCTAAGATACAGTGAGGAGAAACTTTATCAAAACTGTAAAAACTGAACTTTTCTTCACTAGAAAAGCTTGCACATTGAAGCTCCACATAACCAATAGCAAGAGAGAAAAGATCCCTATATTGTGTTTTAAATTGTTACATTTCTAATCTACACATCTTTATACACATGCACATATGCATACACATATACACATACATGCACACATTTGTATCATTTACACTGATAATAACCAACACAGAAAAATTAAAACAAGAAAATAAATAGGAAATATGGTTTGGGAACAAAAATATTAAAGCATAATATGTGAATAATATGTTTAGGAAAATAATTATAATTCAAATGAATATTTATATTATATATAATTATATATATACTATAATACTTATTTACCCCAATGAGGAATTTATGAATTTGAAAATTAAGAAAAATTCATAGGCCGTGTATGTAGTGGGTAGCCATTCCAGCTTTGGTCTGGAAGTTCCAACCCCCACTGAGGCTTCTGTAACTATCATGCCTAAAAGGCGGGGCCAAGGGAGGGCCCTGAAGACCCGAGATCCGGACTGCGCTCTCTTGCTGCTGGGAACCCGGACACTAGAGTTGGACCGACAGAGCTCTCCAGTGTCTTTGCCAGAACCCTCAACCTACCTATCCCTTCATTTGTAAGTTGCGCCATTAAATAAATCTCCTTTTAACTATGTGGAGTGGCCTTAATAATTTCACCAATACATGTATTCATCCTTGAAAGTGTCTATGCATTTACACATAGATTTCCTTTTATGTCAGAGTATTTTAAAGTTTTACTTGTAAAGAGGAAATTATTTCATATTAATTTTATTGAGGTTTGAAATTTTTGATCATACTGAAATCTTCTATAAGTTATAAAAATTATTTGTATGCTCAAATCATAAATAGTAAACTGTATGAAAACAGATGTAGCATATCTTCCCATAGTCAGGAAATATGTCTTCATATATGCAATTACAACTCTCCACATCAACACAAAGTTTTCACTTCATAAAACAAATACAATATTGTTTATTAAATATATAAACTATATTTATATTATTTTGTATGGTCAGTCATGATATACTTTCAAATTATTAGTGATTTTATTAAATGACTCAAAATTTATTGAAATAATTTGTTAAATTTCAATTGTCCTTGTATATAAATTTTAAAATATTTGATTAATGTGCTTTAAATATTAGTAAATTGTATAAAAATGATCAGTCTCATTCTCTCTCTTCCTTTTTCTATCTTACTTATATATTTTGTCTTTCCTCTTAATTGATTTCCTTCAACACTTCCTTGCCCTATCTTTCCCGTATTGTAGTATTGTATCATCTTTCAGGCTAAGGTTTGTAATCTCTTGCCCATTTCAGAAAAGTCAGCTTTTGGATTTTGTGATTACTATTTTCCTATTTTAAATCTCTCTAACTTCATTTTTTCTCATTAATGTTTTCTTCTAACATGATTAGAGTTTAATTTTCATTGTTTTTTACTGTTTCTTAATTTGAAAGCTCTCATAATATGATTTTATCAGATGTACGGATTTAGTGAACCTCCATGAATGGTGATGTGTCAGTATTTTAATCTAAATAAAATGTTTTCCAACCTCCTGCATAATTTCCTAGTTTGGTTGTTTTAGAAACTTTGATTACTTCTTCACTTTGGCAGATTTTCACAGTATATATTTATATTTACTATAATATAATTTCTATTTTACTACTATTTATTTATTGAGACATGTTTATATTACAGCATGTGATATTTTATGTCAACATTTCATATTCACTTATATTATGTCTCTGTATGTACTTGAAAAATATTGAGTTAGTTTAGAATATTAAAAACCAGCTATTTTATGCAGTTTGCTTGATACTCCATCAAATTTGTAGTTAGGTCTATAAAAATAATAAAAAATCTATTTATTTATTAATTTTTATTTAGTTTGTTAATAAGTTTTATACATGCACTTATAAAGAAGAGTAGTCAAGAATGTGAGAGGGAGTTGATTAACATGAGAGGAGTTGAAAAGAGGGAAAGAAATGATGCAAAGAAAATTCTCATACAAGAAATCCTCAAAATAAAATGAAATTAGCCAGAAAGAAGACGTGTTAGACTATTCAATCCAAGTGTTCTCTGCAGATGCCCATATGCTCCACATGGCTGGGTCTGATGCTTCAGTTCCATCACCAAGGTCACAACAATCAAGATTATGTATCTCCTCATTACCAAACTCATTGAAATAGTGCCCAATGAGAAAAATTTATAGAAAATTCAAGATACATTATTCATAATAACCATTACAAATATGTTCAAAGAGCAGTAGGAGAACATGAGTAAACATATTAACAAACTTCAGGTAATAGCAATAAACTCCTACTTAAAGCTCAAGAAAGCAAAGTAAATTCCTGAAAGAAATCATGAGCATAATCCAGGATTCAAAATCTGAATTAAATAAAAATAGCAATACTAAAAAAAGTAAATGAAAAGAAAGCTGGCAATAAAAATTATGTAAATTTAAATAAACAACAGACAGGGGAAAAAAGACAGAATATAATGTCTTAATGATAACGGGACCAAATTATACCATTCAATGAAAGAAATAAATTTCTGAAAATTCTGGAACAAAGTATGCAGAAAGTTCAAGACACATTAGAAATAAAAATGAAGCCGGGCGGTGGTGGCGCATGCCTTTAATCCCAGCATTTGGGAGGCAGAGCCAGGCGGATCTCTGTGAGTTGGAGGCCAGCCTGGACTACCAAGTGAGTTCCAGGAAAGGCGCAAAGCTACACAGAGAAACCCTGTCTCAAAAAACCAAAAAAAAAAAAAAAAAAAAAAAGAAAGAAAAATGAAAATAATCAAACACAAAACAACAATAACAAAAACATATCTATGAATCATGCGCAAAGAAGTACATGACAAAAAACATAAAAAAATTTAATACAATCAAAGAAGCGAAATTTCCAAATACAGGAGAGTAGATGTCCATTCAGGTAAAAGAGCCATATGGAATATCAAAATTCTAGACACTAAAAGTAAAACAGATAACTCAATGTCACATCATAGTAAGATGCTATATACATGGAACAAATAAAGTTTAAAGTCATAGTAGGTGTTTTGGTTTTTGTTTTCCTCAACTTGACATAACCTCGAGTTATATTAGAAGATTGAACCACAGTTCTGAAAATGCCTAAGGTTCAGGCATTTTTCAAGCTTTGGCCTAATCATGTGTTTTTCTATCGATTATCAATTAAATTCAGAGTATCAAGATTATTGTCAGATTGCACAGCTCCAATGTAATGTGTGACTTCATGGGAAGCACAATACAGTAGAAGCTGTTTGGTAGTCATTTACTATAGAAGCCCTTCAAAAATTATATATACTCTTGCTTACTTTGTCTGACATATGAAAAACTAATTTAGTATGTACCTTTTAGGTTGTATTTTTTTTTATTTACAGTTGTCCCTTTTAAGAGATAGATGTTAATATATCAAAATCGAAAGTATTTTTTTTCCATTTAGCATCTACTTTTTGTCTTGTTTTATTTAAAAAAAGTTATTCATTTTACATACCAATCATAGATCCCCCTCTCATTCCTCCCCCTGCTCCCCTCCAGCCTCCCCTACAAGGCCCTCCTCCAAAAGAGAAAAGCCTCCCTCATGGGGAGTCAACAAAGCCGGGTACATTCAGTTGAGGCAGAACCAAGATTCTCCCCCACTGCATCAAGGCTGAGCAACCGGTCCCACCATAGGTAATGGGCTCCAGAAAGCCGGCTCATACACCAGGGTTAGATCCTGTTTCCACTGCCAGGGGCCCCCAAATAGACTAGCTACACAACTGTCTCCCACATACAAAGGGCCCAGTCTGGTTTCATACAAGTTCCACAGCTGTCATTCTAAAGTTCATGAGTTCCTACAAGTTTGGTTGAGTCGTCTCTGTAGATTTCCTCATCATGATCTTGACCCCCACCCATCCCCCCTTGCTCACAAAGTCCCTCTTCCCTCTCTTTAACTGGACTCTCCGGCCTTGGCTGTGATTGGCTGTGGAACTCTTTATCTGCTTCCATCAGTTACTGGATGAAGGCTCTATGATGACAGGGTATTCAACAATCTAATTACTGGGGTATGCCATTTCAGGCACCCTCTCCACTATTGCTAATGGTCTAATCTGGGTTTATCCTTGTGGATTCCTGGGAATGTCCCTAGCACTAGGTTTCTCCCTTACCCCATAATGTCTACCTCTATCAAGATATTTAGGGCTCTGAATTTTAGGTGATAGTTTATTCCTAACATTTAATTAAGCCACAGACAAATTTATGCCATTTCTCTTAGACCTATGCAATATATTGTGGTGATATATTGTGTACCCTAATAAATTTGCCTGGGGATCAGAGGACAGAGCCAGCCACTATATTAGACATAGAGATCAGGCAATGGTGGCACACACCCTTATTACTATCACTGGGAGGGAGAGATCCCTCTAGATCTTTGTGAGTTCAAGGCCACACTGGAAACAGAGCTAGGCAATGGTGGTACACACTGTAGCTGAACTGCTAAGCAGTCTTATTAAATAAAATACCTGGAGCCAGATATTGGAATCAAAACCTGAGAGATCAAAAGAATAGGAAAGCCATAAGCCAACCTCACCTCACAGACACCTCAGCTTTGAAAAAGACTTACTTCTTGTATACCCACACCTATATGCCTTTCTGTTCTATGATCTTATTTGCTCTCCCTGTCCAGCTAGATCACTTCCTCTTCCTGCTCAGCTCTGTCACTTCCTCTCTGTCTGTACAGACCTCCTGACCTTTATGACTAACTATTGTTAGAATGTAAGGTGTGTGCCTCCATGCCTGACTCTGTTTCTAGTGTGGCCTTGAAATCACAGAGATTCAGACAGATCCCTGCCTCACAAATGATAGGGTTAAAGGTTTGTCCTACCATTGTCTGACTTCTATGTTTAATACAATGGCTGGCTTTTTTCTCTGATCCTCACATAAACTTTATTGGGTTGCACAAATAAATATCACCACAACATACCTTTAATCCCAGTCCTCACAAGTACACATGACTTTAATCCCAGGAAGTGATGTCTGGGCAAAGAAAAGTATATAAGATGTGAGAAAGCAGGAGCTCACTCTCTTTAGGCTGAGGATTTCATAGAGGTAAGAGCTAGTAGCTGGTTGTTCTGTTCTGATCTTTCAGGTTTCACCCTGATATCTGTCTCTGGGATTTTTATTATAAGACCATTAGAAATTCAAACATCTGTGGCTCTGTCCTTTGATCTTCAGTAAAGTTTATTAGAGTACACAATATATCACCACAATATATTTAGCATTTATAAAGGCATATCAAACTCGTATATTATAAAATATAATACCTTATTATTCTTTTATTTGTATTTTGCTTTTATTTTTTGGCAGAGTTTCTTCATCCTAGTCTGTCCTAGAAGACATTATGTTACCCAGGAATGCCAGGAACTTTTAATTGTCATGTCTCTGCTTCATGGGAGGTGAAATTATAGGGATATGTCATTAGACCTGGATTTACTGTTTATTTCTATGTATAAATCTTGCTTTCTTTGGTTTTAATATTTTTATTATTTCATTTAATATGTATGGGGTTTGGCTGAATATTTTCTACATACTATATGTGCATAGGGTCCTAGGAGGCCAGAAAAATGTGTTCTTGCACCTGGAACTTGAGTTACAGATGATATTAAGCCACAATGTAGGTGCTGGGAATTGAACCCAAGCAGCTAGTGCTCTTAACCACTGAGCCTTCTCTCCATTCCTTAAATCTTTGCTATATAAAACACAGTTTGAGCCCATGTAGTTCATAAGGTTCATTTTATATAAATCAGTCAGTGGTCTAAACAACAATAATGAATAAATTGAAATACCACATTAATTATATTCAACTTTTGCCTATTAAATAGCTTTCTATTAGGTTTATATCATATTTTCTTTTATCTTTTAAGATTATTATATTTTAACATTTCTTCCAACTCTGTCCTACTTCCAAACCCTTACATATATTCTTGCTTGTTCTCTTTTAAATTTATGGCCTCTTTTTTTCATTAATGAAAAATAATTTTAAATATTTTTTTATAATTATTTTTATTAAATATAATATGCTCTGTCTGAATAATGTTCTTTGTATATTCATTTCCATCACTGACCATTTGGTATTGAATAAGCAATTGGTTTGGTCTTCCTGGGGAAGACTAATTTTCCCACTCTTGCGGCATATCTATGGGTGTTGTCCTTGCTTAATGGTTTGGTATTCATGTGTAGGCAGACATTTCTTTCCGGCCTGCCAGTTCTTAAAGAACTGACTCAGATTAGTTTTCCTTTATCATTTTAATTTCCTTAATAAATCTTGCATACTACACTACATACTGACATATGCTACATAAAAATGTGTAATAAATATTTCATATTATGATAAACAGTAAATAGCACGTATGTTGACTAGTCATTTGTAGCATATGTGAATTTTTGTAACAGACCACTTTCATTTTTATGTAACAGCTTTTTCTCCTTCTTTGAGGGAAGGTTGTAGACAAATTTCTAAATGGTCTTAATAAATAAAAAACATGGAGCCAGGAATTTGGGTTAAAGCCTGAGTGA
The DNA here is from genome assembly GCF_007827085.1 of Peromyscus californicus insignis. Lineage (NCBI taxonomy): Eukaryota > Metazoa > Chordata > Mammalia > Rodentia > Cricetidae > Peromyscus > Peromyscus californicus. Next base: position 41,891,759 of record NW_026294413.1, read on the forward strand.
AAGATCAGAGTAATAGGACAAACCATAAGCTAACCTCACCTCATCAACTCCACAGCTTCTTCCTGTAATTTCACGTTTATATGCCCTTTCTGTTCTCTCATTGGCTCTCTTATCCCAGCTATACCACTTCCTCTTCCTACCCAGCTCTGTCACTTCCTGTCTGTCTGTACAGACCTCCAGACCTCCATGGTTAACTAGTTTTGGAATTACGTCCTATGCCACCACACCTGGCTCTGTTTCTGAACACACAGAGATCCTGCCTGTCAAGTGATAGGATTAAGGGCATGTGCTACCATTGCCGACTTCTTAGTTTGCTTAAAATGGCTTGCTATTTCCTCTGATCTTCAGGCAAGCTTTATTTATTAAAGCATAAATAAAATATCACCACATTTCAGCACAAATAAAATACCACCCCAGAAGGTGAATACTTTACTCCTGTCTGTAGTCCAGGCCGACTAGGAAATTTCCAACTGTTAGGTCTCAGAAACCCTGGACAAATGGCTAACTGATGTGCTTACTAATGTATCAAACCAGCTCAGTACTTGTGGCCCCTCCCAGAACTTCTTATCCAGTCCTCTATCCTAAACCTCTTCTTCCCAGTGGCTGGGCTTATGTTTCCCTTCCCCTAGCCCAATGCCTATATAATCCAACCATTCTGGCTAGGCATGTCCCTTGGCTTTTCAGTCCAGACTATCTCTTGGTCAGCGGCTCCTATAATGTTCTCCGTGCCCCTTTCCTCTCACAGTCCAGTTTAGTCTGCTGGCCAGGTTCAGGCTGAACTTTTCCCTCTGCCTGCTTTATCTGTTCTATCTACAATAAAAAATCTTCTCCATAGCTCAGGGGTAGTCATGTCCTTTTATCATTCACCTTCTGTAGCTGGAGAATTTTTTCTCCAGCTCCCACTGCCAAGTCCTGCCAGTCCTGGAGCCCATTTATAAAATAAACACACAGACTCTTATATTATTTAAACTGTTTGGCCATTAGCTCAGGCCTATCATTGTCTAGCTCTCACTCTTATATTTAGCCCATTTTTATTAATCTTTACTTTGTCACATGGCTCATGGCTTACCGGTACTTTACATCTTCCTTGTCTTGGTGGTGGCTCCAAATTACAAAGTATATTATCTTGATTAAAATAGCCAAAAATTAGCCGGGCGGTGGTGGCGCACACCTTTAACCCCAGCACTCGGGAGGCATAGCCAGGCGGACCTCTGTGAGTTCAAGGCCAGCCTGGGCTACCAAGTGAGTCCCAGGAAAGGCGCAAAGTTACACAGAGAAACCCTGTCTCGAAAAACCAAAAAAAAAAAAAAAAGAAAAAAAAAAGAAAATCTAAAATAGCCAAAAATTAAACTTGTTCATGAAAATCAAACACATGGATTTCTTCAGGCCTCTATGTAATCTTGAAGATGAACCTTTTTGTTTATTCTTTCCTCACCTCAGGAAACTGCACTGCTGACAATCCAATATAGTAGAAAAATAAATGACAATAATGTGGTACCAGTTGTGACACTTGTATAGGTGACTCTGAAATGACTAAGAAGTAAAATGAATACAATTAACAGGGAGAAACTCAAATTATTGGTGAAAAACATAGTATTTTCTCCAAAAAGAAAAATTGACTTCAGATAGTCTTCATATAGGGAGAGTCATGACACACTGGGAGCTCATGCACTGTTTTAGCATTTAACCTTTGAGGGTTAAAATACGGAGAAAAATGGCCCAGAAACTTGAATTTGTTTATCCAATTTTCTTTGCAGAATTTTATTACTAGACTGTGTCATGACCTGACAGTGAATGCTAGTGATAAAACAGAATACATTGAAGACTAAATAACCAGTCCATTATTTTATTAACTGCATCATTAGAAATTTAGCAAACATATGCAATCAGGAAAAAATGTTATAGTCAACTCCAATGCCCCATTTCACAGCTTTAAAAATTATCAAATATTATATACATGTATATTTTTAATTATTCCCATTAATTAATCCTGAAATGCAACACTTGAAGCAATACCTTCATTAGGCATAAGTTACATGAAGAGTATGCCTCAGGATACTCATTGTGAGTGGTCCCATCCCTGAGCTGGTGGTCCAGTGTTGTATTAAAAAGCAGGCTGAAGAAGCCATGAGGAGATATTCAATAAGCAGCACCCCTCCATAGCCACTGCATCAGCTTTTGAGTCTATGTTCCTTCCCTTTTTGAGTTCTTGTCCTGACTTTCTTCAATAGTGTGATGATTTAAATGAAAATGGCCCCCACCAGCTCACAGGGAGAGGCACTATTAGAAGGTGAGCCTTGTTGGAGTGGGAGTGGCTTTGTTGGAGATAGTGTGTCACTGGGGTTGGGGTTTGAGGTTTCAAATGCTCAAGCCAGGCCCAGTGTCACTTTCTCTTCCTGCTGCCTGCCAATAACGAAATAGAACTCTCAGTTACTTCTCCAACACGATGTCTGCTTGTACTTAGCCATGCTTCCCACCATGGTGATAATAATGGACTAAAACTCTGAGCTGTAAACCAGCTCCAATTAACTGTTTTCATTTATAAGAGTTGCTATGGACATGATGGCTCTTCAAAACAATAGAAACCCTAAGATAAAATGTGAACAGTGATGTGGAAGTGTAAGCCAAATAAACTCTGTCCTCCCCAAGGGGCTTTTGCTCATAGTGTTTTATCATAGCAATAGATGAATTGATACCCCAGCTAAGAGAAATTGGTATGAGTGGTGGGTTGTTGCTTTGACAGACTTGACCATGTTGTTTTGGGGAGGATTATGTAAGGATTTTGGAAGTTTAGTCTAGAAAATTCATTTAGTGTTCAAAGCTTAATAAGATATTGTTTGGGAGCTTAGAAGAGAAATAAAGAGCAATGCATAAAGTATAAACTGAGATAATGAAGTTCCAGAGGAAAGTTTGAGAGTCACTTAAAGACTCTAACAAGGCTGATACTATTTTGAGTTGAGAATCAGTGGTTCTGGTTAGCTGGGGTTATAGCAACATCAACTGTAATTAACAAGCAGTGGGTACTACTGAAGTGAAACCTTGGCATTACTGAGGCAATTGATGCTGACCAGTTGGAGCTAAGAAATTACTAGTGATTTCGAGACCAGTATCATTGAGGTGAAGTCTTTTGGGAAGTGTTTCCTCAGAGTCAGAACATAGAAGCTGTGTTCCAGAGGCAGGCAAAGTTGTAGCTTGCATTGGCATCCAAACTTGGAAATGTGTAAGTCATTTGTTTTTGAAGTACTATTGTTTTTGAAGGCATGACGGAGTCCTGAAAAGCAACCGAGGCTTGCTAATGTGAGAGGTCAAGATAAGCCATTGGATAAGGTGCATCCTCATTAGAAATCGAAGCCACAGTATTGGAGGGGCAATGGAGAGGTGTTGAGGCTTGGTCTCACAGAGAGAGCCAGTAGAGGCAACTGGTGAAAGTGCAGCCCAGTTGCAGCAGAGACCTCAGTATTTTGAAAATGCAAGGCCAGAGTAGTGGTATTGGAGGAGTGCGGAAGATTGAGAGTGAATTCCATATATTGGACATTAAGAGATTTACAATTAGAGTTGTTTTGCTTTGGTATAATTGGGATTCTGCTTGGGTACTTCTTTGTTGAACTAAGGAAGAATTAAACTTTTTTTTTAATAGGAGCCCACAGTTGAGAGATTGATATTTCAAGATATTTTAGGTTTTAAAAGAGACTCTATATTTTTAAAGAAATTGAATTTTAAAATGTTTTATTTTAAAAGACTATGGGATGCTTTAAGCTTGTAAAATATTTTATATTATTATATTGATATTAATGTGTAATGTAGGGGATGAACATGAAAGGAATGACTGTAGCATAACAGTCATGTGTTTGTGTATTAAGTTGACAATTGTGCTAGGTAGTTTTATACAAACTTGACACAAATTAAATCATCTAAGAGAAAGCAAAGGCAACTAAGAAAATTCCTCCATAAAATCTGTTTGAAGGCAAGCTTGTAGAGCATTTTCTTAATTAGTGCTTGATGATGGAGATACCAGCCTATTGTGGGTGGTGTGATCTTTGTGCTGATGGTCCTGGATTCTATCTGATAACCAGTTAAGCAAGCCAGGAGGAGCAAGCTAGTAAGCAGTACCCCTCCACAGCCTATGTATCAGCCTCTATATTCAAGATCGTGACCTGTTTGAGTTTCTTTTCTGAATTTATTCCTTGATATGAAAGTGTAAGCCAAATAAATCCTTTCCTTTTCCCAAGTTGCTTTTGGTCATGGTGTTTCGTCACAGCAATTGTAACTAAAACAGGTCCATTGTTTTTGTTTTCATAAATCTTAAATTTTCTGACAAGCTTTTGGTTCAATCAATCTTCCCCAACTCTCCCACATTTTCATATACCAAGAGGTCCATGAAACTTTCACTTTTCCTTCTGAAGGATTCATGATGCAGGCCTCCAGTCACTGGTTCATTATTACATCATCCAAGTGGTCTATCGAGGCAAATAATTTTGAGGCAAATTTTGAGGCCATTTTTCTACTACTAATTGGGAGAGTAATGGTAGCTTTTAGACTAATAGTCCCCCAATCTTCTGCTCTTTGTGGCAGACTAGGTGCCTTTCTAGCTCTAGCAGTTTTCTTGTTCATGATTTTTGATGCCATCCCTAAAAATCCTCTATTTCTCATCACAAACAGCAAAATGACCTTGTAGAATATAGTCAGAGAATGCACAGCAGCTTCTCCATAACTACCTCAGTGGACATGAGCTTCTCTGGAACTACATCAACCATGGCAGCATCAAGAGGTTCCTAAAATTTAGGGCCCTCTTCCAGCTTCTGACTAGGACAGTGATCAATCTTTCCTTTCAGCTCAGCACACTTGCAAGCTATTTGAGTTGAGTGACAGTCCAGTACAGGAACAGGGCCAGCACTGATTTGGTCTCAGTGGTTCAGGGTAATCACCTGAGCAGAGAAGCCAGCTGCTCCCATTGATGGGTCATTTTTGCTGTCAGCAGCAATATTGCCTCAGTGAACATCTTTGACAGACACATTGCTGGCATGGAGAGCCACAATGTTCTCTGGAAGAACTTTACTCATAATATCACAGTACATTTCAGCAGTCTTTATTTCGGTTGTGACATTGACTGGAGCAAAGATAAGTACCATGCCAGGGTTGAGGGTGCCAGTCTTTCTTCAGCCTATAGGGACAGTACTAATATTATCAACTTTTATGGACCTCTTGGAGAGGCGGAGGCAAAGGCCTGCCAATCAACCAAGTTGGAGGCAGAGTGCAGTTCACAGGTTGGAACAGTGTGGTTCCACTAGCACTGACATCTTTATGGGTCACTTTCCATCACTTGAGCATAGGAATTTTAGTACTGGGCTCTACCATTTCAACCAGAAATCAGAACAAATGCTGCTCCACGTTGTACTTAAATCTCAATGGTGATGCTGCATTCCTTCACACTTTCTCAATGACTCTTCTGGTATGGTAGGAGGCCAAGAGTAATGAAACTGACCACATCTTTGTGCCCCAAATTAACAATATCTATTTGAGTATCTTCATTTCCCATTTGACTTTGATTCATCAGTAGTTGCTAAGACACATGTTCTGAGGACAATCCATTGTAGAAAAATTAATGGTCATTTGTTTAAAAATCATCTAATCTATTATCACACTCTATCTCCTTAAAATATCTGTGTATATTGAATACATTGTTTTGCAGGAATATTTCTCATTGGTCATGGAGGGTAATCTTCTAATATGATATTGATTTTGGTAGTATCTTTAGAGCAGTTTCATATTTGTGTTCTTCTTGAAAGTTGATCTTTCTTTCTTTTCTAGTGGTCTATCTTTCCTTCATATAGATTTTTCAAAAACAATTTAAGTGATGCCTACTTCATTACATGTGTTTGGAAATATCTTCACTTCTGTATTATAGAAGAATTTAAATTTTTCAAAAACTATTTTAGTATATTATTCATCTGTCTTGACCTGGAGGAAGGTTTTGACCCTGGTTGTACTCATTTGTGCATTATTGGACCAAAATATTTCTTTTCAATTTATTTTGGTGAGACAATGTATCTAGGATTTTTTCTAGACCTGAAATTATAACATGGCAGCATCTCCTTATTCCAACATCTGCTGAGATCATTTAAACTTATGAGAAGTATGTTACAATCTATCTTATTTCTTATGATTTCAATTTGAGTGTTTACTTTTATTAATTGACCTAGTTAAATGTTTGTTGATGTTATGTTGTAAAACCACAGTCTACGTTTGTCATATTTCTCTCTTATTTCCTGTCTTTTCTTTATGCTTTAATTTTTATTATTTTCTGCTTCTTTTAGGCTGAGTATTTTCTACTATTTATAAACTAAATGGTTATTTCAAATAATTAATTTTGCTTTTTATTTTAATTATAAATATATTCTTTTCTCATACAATATATCCTGACTACAGTTTTCCCTCCCATTACTCCTCCCAGTTTTCCCCCATCTTGTCTGCCCTCTACATCCACTCTCTTTCCACTCTCATTAGAAAATAACAGACTTCTAAGTAATAAGCATTGAACACATCAAAATAAAATGTAGAACAGAAACTGTCTCATTAAGGCTGGACCATGTAACCCAACAAATGCAAAAGGTCCCCAAGAGCAGGCACAAGAATCAGAGACCCCCTCATTCACACATTCAGGAGTCCCATAAAATTATGAAGGTAAAAGCTACAGCATGCAGGCAAAGGACCCAGTGAAGACTCATGTTGGCCCTGTGCTTGCTTCATCAGTATCTGAAAATTCACATGAATCTTGCTCAGTTGATTCATAGGGCCTTGTTTTTCTCATGTCCTCCATCTCCTCTGGTTCCCATACTCCTACTTCCTCTTCTGTGGGGCTCCCTCAACCCTGAGGGGTGAGGATTGAGAGAGACCTCCTGGTTAGTGTGTATTACAAGGGCTCTTCTTTGTCTCTGAATAAAGTGTAACTATGGATCTCTGCATATGTTCCCATCTAATACAGTAGGTAGCCTCTCTGATGATGCCTCAATAAGGCACTGATCTATAAGTACAGCAGAATATCATTAGAAATCATATTATTGATACAGTTTTTGACCAGTAGTTTTGGTTTTACACTAGGTCTCTAGGCTATCTAGTCTCTGGTTTTTGGTCACCCAAGCAGCATTTTGCATGGCCTCTGTCTTCTGAGTGGGCCTCAAGTCAAATAAGACGTTGGTTGGCTAGCCCTACAAGTTCTGTGCTACCGTTGCCCCAGCATAATTTTGGCAGGATAGATTGTGTTTCAAAATTTTTCTGCCTGGATTGGTGTTTATGTTTCTCTTTCATTAGCCTGCAAAGTACCTTCCTCTACCAAAGACATTGTAATATATGGTAAAGTCTCCATGTAGGCACCAGATCTACTCCTCCATCTTCAACAAACCACGTGGATGTTGTCCTAAGCAATGAGGCTCTGTTGTCAATTTGTAGAGGCCAACCTATTGTCTTAACAACAGCCTTGGTTGTTTGGAGATTCCCATAGGACCACCTTGGCCAAAAACTCAAATGAATGCAACCCTGTCCAGCCATTGAATCCTTACCTGACTACAAGAGACGGTCAGTTGAGAATAAGTCCCCCCGCTATTAAGAGAACTCATTAGGACTGTTTTCATATATTTTAGGGAGTTTCTCTGCACTAGGTTTTTATACCACCACTAAAATGCCCCTCAATTTCAGCTGTTTCTCCCAACATTCCCTTCCTCAACACTATCTCCCTTCCCTCTCCCTACCTGATCCTCCCATTCCCAAACCCAACTCCAGTCCACCCATAATTACTGTTCTATTTCCCCCTCCCAGGGAGATTCATGTGTCCACCTCTGTTTTTTCCTCCATACCTAACCACTCTGGGGCTAGGCATTGGAGGTTAGTTACCATTTATTTAATCGCTAATATCCACATAAAAGTTTATGGATATTATATTTATCTTTCTTGGTCTGTGTTACATCACTCAGCGTGATTTTTATCTTGTTCTATCCATTAGCCTGCAAATTTCATGATAAAATTTTTTAAGAGATGAGTAATACTCTATTGTATAAATTTACTTCATTTTTCTTTAACAATTCTTCAGTTGAGGGACATTTGGAATGTTTCCAGTTTCTGACTATTTTGAACAGAACAACAATGAACATGGTTGAGCATGTATCATTTTGGTAGGATGAAATATCCTTTGAGTATATGCCCAATCTTGGCATAGCTAGACCTTGAGCTAGATCAACTCACTTTTGAGGAATTGCCTTATTGATTCCCATAGTGGCTGTATAAGTTTGTACTTCCACAAGCAATGGATGAGTGTTTCCCTTGTTCCACATTCTCATTGACATGAGCTGTCTCTTGTGTTACTAATCTTAGCCATTCTCACAGAGATAAGATGGAATCTCAAAGTAGTTTTGATTTGCATTTTCCTGATGGGTAAGAATATTGAAAATTTCTTTAAGTGTTTTTCAGCCATTTGAGTTTCCTCCATTTAGAATTGTCTGTTTAGATCCATACCCCATTTTTTAAAATTGGATTATTTGGCCCTTTTAATATCTAGGTTTTTGAGTTCTTTATATATTTTGGATATTAGTCCTCTAACAGATGTGAAGTTGGTAAAAATCTTTTCCCATTCTGTAGGCAGCAGCTTTGTTTGATTGGCATTGCCTTTTGCTTTATAGAAGCTTTTAAGTTTCATGAGGCCCCATTTATTAATTATTGATCCTAATCACTGTGCTTTCAATGAGTGCTCTCTTCAGTATGTTGTCTCCTGTACCAATGAGTTCAAAGTCATTCACCACTTTCTTTTCTATCAGGTTCAGTGTCTGTGTTTTTATGGTCAGGTCTTTGATCCATTTCGGCTTGAGTTCTGTTAAGGGTGATAAGTATTTGTATATTTGCATTCATCTACATACATTCATGCAGTGTGACCAGCACCATTTGTTGAAGATGATTTTTTTTTTACAGTGTGTCCTGCCCCCTTGTTTTAATCTCCTGTGGATCCCACAGATCTTCTCCTTCTAATCTCCATCCTCCTATTCATTGCTCTGTCCCATTCCAGGCCACTTCACATTCCCTCCGATAACTAACCCAAGAATCGCTCTTGCCAGGGCAACAAGTAGGCTAAAAGTGAATCCATACCTCTACTCCTGCTCCTCCAGATCCAATCCCCCGTCTCATCCCTAGCCTGTAGCATTAAACCTGCTATTGTCTCCTTTTCCTCTCTGACCTCATCTCCAATGGATCCCAAGATCTTCTCCCCCACTTTTCTTTTCCCGAATTCATCCCATTGTCCCATTGTCCCATTGTCCAACAGGATCAGGCATTCACTGGGAATGCACAGGTAAAGGATAACACACAGCAGGCCAGGAAAACACATAAGCCAACGGAAGACCATCACCATTCTCTCCTCTCCTCCCAATCTCATCCTCCAGTCTCATGCCTAGTTCTGCAATAAAAGATTAGCTACAGCCTTTGTTACTTTTGTGCCCACATCTCAAGTGGATCCCAGACACCATCTGCTCCTTACCCTCCTCCATCACCCATCACTTTAGCTCAGCCCCCAACTCCAGCAGGCACCCTCTGATAACCCAGAAACCACACCTGCCAGGAAACAAGCTAGGTTCCCTGCAGATTTTCTCTTCTCACTCTTTCCCCCCAGATCCAGTCCCCCAATTTCATCTTAAGCTCAGAAGCCTGAAAATTTTATTTCTTAGTGTAGGCATTTATTATTATGAACTTTGACTTTAGTTTGTCCACTTGGCACTCTTTAATTTTTATTGTGAGTTATTTATACAGTTGGTCACAAGTTTTGTGATTTTATTATATTAAAATATTGTCTCACCAATGTAACCCAAGATGGCCTCAAATTCTCTAGGCCTAGATAGTGTTGTGATTACAGGTGTGCACCAGCCAACCTAGTAATAGGCCCCAACATACATTTTACAAATATTTTTATTAATTAATTAAGATATATACAATATGTTTTGATCATACTCACACTCAAATGAGATCGTTTATGAAAACAACAAATGTCTTTTTTGATACCATTGATTTATGTGTTCATTCCACTGAAATAACAACAAATATTTTCATTTTCTTTGGAAGTGTTTAAACTGCTTTAAAGAATATCTTGTGTTTTTGGAGAAAAAAAAAAAAAAAAAAACACCTTTTCCTCCATAAGAGCATCTTTGAATCTCAGGACCATGTAATTCAGGGCACATCAGTGGATGTTTGGAGCTTCTACCAGGTGGATTGACCAGCAAACCTGTGAGTTTTAGAGCAGCCAGATTGCATTTCCCCACCACAGTAATATTTGTGTCCTTGGTATTTAAGCTATAGGGTGCCTTATTCTGTTCTTCCTTTATAGAGCTAGAGGAATGGATGAGTTATGTCTCAGAAAATCCCTCTCATGTCATGGTGCCAAGCTCTACTAGTCAAAGGTTATCTTAATGCAAATAAAATGCTTTCTATACTTTTGATGTGGTCAGACAATCGTGGTGCTCCAATGGATTGATACAACTTTCTAATGGCTCTTCCAGAGAATTCCTTTCATACTGGGTGGTTGCCAAATCATCATCACTTCATTGAGAGGAAAAAGGCTGAGAAATTCATGTGTGGCATCTCATCTCATTGAGGACAGTTATTAAATCAGAGAACTGCAATTAAGTGCCGTAACCACAAATGTGTAAGTCATAATATCAACCAATCATCTCTTTATGAGACAAAGCAGTACTGGGAGCCCCATGCCAGATTAAATTTCTAGTTATTTTGGTACACTGTACTATCAGCTAGTTTGCTGGGTTTAAAAAATAATTAGTCTTTTACCTATGAAAGTCATTTCTTGCAGCAGTAGCAACTAAAAAAATTCCTCCCTATACCTACAGTAGTAAATTTTATATAGTTTGCTAGCATATCGAAACACCTCAACAACATAAAATTGTTTATTAAGTCTGTCAAGTATAAACTTTTGCTCATTAGTTGAGTAAACTATAGGTCTGAAAACTTGGGATATTTACTTTAAAGGAAGGCTTTTCCTCCTCTGCTCTCAATTCTAAGAAATGCTGCCAGCCTTTCAGAGAGCTCTTAGCAGCAGTGCATCAGGGACACTCTGCCTAGAAAGCTTCATGTCATTGGAGGCATAACTCTTAATTACAAAAAATCATCATGGAGTTAAAAACCTACAGGGAAATTAAAGCACTTGCAGCCAAAGCCCCTGATAAGGAGATCTACTTTACACAAATTAAATTGACTTATGTTACCCAAACAGGCCCAGTGATTTGGAAAGTCTGTCTCTTTTTTTCATTACCGACTAGTTGTAACTACCTAGTTCATTACCTCAAAAAATATAGACATGCTCAAATTGGAAAAAAAAAGACTTACTGATTTAGAGGTGAAAAGTAATGGAGGATCGACCTACTTAAATGAGACTGTGAATCTTTTGAAGGAAGAAATCCTTATATGCACAATTCCTCTAGATGCAATTTTTTAAAGTTTTCATTATCTAGTATCCTGTACTTTGAAATATTCAGAAATTCTAAAGTTTCCATTTAGTAGCAAAAGAGTGCTCCAAAAGTTTTTTTTGTATAAAATGATAAAAAATTATGTATATTCATTTATAGACACATAGTTTATCTACAAGTTTAATTATTTGGCCATGAATGAAATTTCTGATTAATGAATCATACCAAAAGTGATATGTAAATCTAAGAAGCAGTTTCTTATTTTATATAGGTGCTTATATGCACATATTATATTTATATGTGACAACATGGATGTATTAGGTCATACAGACATTAAATCCCATGTGGCATATGATTGAGGAATAGGAAGACTGTGAGATTTGGTCATGAAAGTCTACCAAGAGAGCAGCATGACCTAAACAATTTTTACAATGTGTTTACAGAAAAAGAACTATGTTTGTACAGAGCCACATGGAATTTACAGCCAAGTCATTTACACGTTGTTTTAGGCAAAAAAAGGAGATGCTCGGACAGGACAGTTGTATACACAATGAAAAGCTCAGGGGCTGATAGGCAAAGGTAATCATGACATTGAAATATAGAGCTGAAAGGAAAGGGCACACCATAGGAAACTTAAGGGTCAAGCCTTGGATAGCTTCATGTAGTACTCTGTATAGAGTGGCACCGCCAAGAACTTATATAAATTGAAGTTGGGGCTGAAACTAAGCTACAAAGAAAGTGTTCATGAATGAGGAGCAGATTGGTGGATAGGAATAATGTTGTGTGAAAAGGTGATATTGGAATGGAGACAAATAGCCTGAAATAATTTTTCATCATTCACTTGATGTGCTAATAAGCCTTGAGCACTAGGACAGATAACCTCACTTATGAAAGATTTACAGCATGCCCTTCACAGCAACACAATCAGCAGTGTCTTAACTCTCTACAAGTACTTCTGCTGTTTCTTTCTTTTTTCTCTCTGTTTTTTTTCTTATGTTTGCCAGTGAGACTTCAGGGTGGAAATGTTTTCTTAATAATTGAAATATCACACACACACACACACACACACACACACACACACACACACACACACACTCACACGCACACACAGTGAGCAACATTGAATCTATGAAAAAGTCAAGAGGAGCAAAGATGTTGAATTCATTAAAAATAGACGCATATTAAAATTTTAACTTTAAGAAATGATAAATTCTCAAGCTTCTTATAGACAGCATTTGAAACTTAAATATTTACTGGTTTGTTGGAGATTTCTCAAAAAAATTTAAGCACTACACTTCTTCAACTTAATACATCACCTTTCAGTCATATATTTATACCTAGTGAAAATAATGTGTCTCTACACATAATACTATAGCATACTATTCATCTTCCACTGGGAAATATGGGTAAAAATAGAACCAGACAGTTTCTAAGATTTCATTTAGCTATGCATGCACTTACAAATTCTAAGAGATGGTAATAAGGTCTAATTTCATTTTGTATAAGAACATGAAAAGGCCAGACATAGATATTTCTGCAATTAAAAGATGAATCTTTGTCCAGCCTGCTCTCTGAATTACCTCACTTTACTTTCTGCTTTTGAAATTATAAGCAACCATTTCCATTTCCCTCACAGAATTTCACCTCCCTGAAAGGCAAGAGATATGATCATTATATCCATCAATAGCCATTTTAGCATTATGTATCCTAAAGAAGCTCATATAGTATAATGGTACCTACTTCCTTTCTTGTGAATTCCAGGTGACTTGAAACAAGATTCATAAATATTGAATGGCAAATATCCATTAAGATATGTAGTGCATTCTTCCTTTCTCTGAAAGTGTCAAGCTGAGCAATCATAATTCTCCCTCTTCTAGCAAACTTCCCATACTATATATTACATAGCTCTATAGCTATTTCTTATCTCAAGTGTCTTATTGATTTCATTTGCATTGAAAATAATATGTACCCAAAACTTAATTACAAAATATAGAATATAATATTTATTATTTTATTATAACCACTTATTTCATATCTAATATTATATTTCACTCACCTCTAATATAAAAAGCTCATATGTTATCCTTGGCACATATGTAATCTCTGACATCTGGAGGATCAAGCCTCAGCTAGGTTCCACTGAGAAGGCAAGTATCACATTTGTCTGATTAAATGATTGGGTGAGAAATTCAGACTAAAAGTCCATCTTCTATCTTCCTGTCTAATGTAAAGAATAGGATAAGAAGTGTGTCCTTATTTCTTCCAACACAGTTCGTGTGGTTGGAATTCAAATGGTGTGCAAGGAAAGTGTACTAAACCATTAAGCTAAAATTGAGAAGGAATAGGTGACAGGAAGAAATTTATTTGAGAAGCAAAGGAGCAAGACTAAACATGTACCGCAAGTCAGTAAAAGAGAGACTCACTAGTTTCTATTTAAGAAGTGCAAGGAAAGATAAGGAAAAAGATTACAACAACAGGTTAGATTTATTCATATGCAGTATTTGGACATATATGTTTTATATAATCTGAAATAAATATTGACATGCCTCATTCAATTTTGATCCAGTTCCTCATGATTCTATCATTTCTTAAATTCTTTCAAATTTACCAAAACTCTTTAACGGTTGTTTCTTTAAATATATTTTCTCAGTTAAAACCAATTTATTTATTTTTTAAATCATGTGATATTTGAATAGGATATATTTATCTATATTTTCTTCCATATCTTTTTTACATAAAGTTTTCTTATATCTCTTCTAGAAGAGATATCTCTTCTGCATTTCCTAAGGTTTAGATAATTTTGTTTTGTCAAAAAATAGAATGCATTAGTTTGGAATTTGTAGAAATGCACATCTCTAATTGTTCGTCTGTGTGTCTTGGGAGTAAACTACAGAGAGCAAAACTGTAAAGTCATATCAGTGTTTTATTCAAATGATGTTTTATAAACAAATTAAATCTTAGGTAAATAATATATTTTCATGATTAAATAAATGCAAAATAATAATAGCTGACATAAGATTAATGGGGATTGATATTTACAAAATGAAAAAGGTAGCAGCTATTTTAATATAATTCTGATGACAGAAACATACTTTTGTTAGCTGGAAAAGCAATTGGCCAGCTTTACAGTTGTTGCAAAGAAAGCATTACTGAGTCATCAAGGCTACATGGTGCACCATACAAACTCCTGCTAGATGCCACTAACAACATAGAAATGTATGACCTAGGCTTCACTTTGACACTGACAGCCCTAGGGATACAAATTAAAGATTCACTGCAGGCAACAGATGAATTAAGACTTTTCATAAATATGGACTCTCAGACATGAGTATTTTTGAAATATTTGGAGTTCTGTAATGCAATTGAATTTTCCAATGACCTTTCATGGACCTCTGGCATTTACAAATCACATCATTCTATAAAATAGTTACTTCACTTCTCTACCAATTAGTCAATACAAAACCATGGATTAAATAATGAGGGGAGACAGCAGAGTTCACCTCACTGTTTTAGAATTAGGAGATTTGTACAAGTGGAAAGGGACTGACAGGGTTAGCATGTTACTACCACACTCTGGCATTTTCTTGTGGACATGACTACCCAGAGGCTAGGGTTATTGCAAGGTCAAACTTTTCTCTTTCTGTTTTCCATCCTTGAACCCTTTCTATTCTAAATCATTTAAGTCCAACTGTCAGACTGTGGTGAGTATTATAGTAAAAGACTAGGAAGGAAAGTATGTAGACACACATACAAACACAATAAATAAATGTAAAAAAGTAGAACTCAAGTGTATTTATAAAACAATAAACATTGTAGAATATGTTTATTATAATTTGTCTCTCAATTCATTTATTACTGTCCCATATGGTATACAACTACCGCCAGATAGTGACATTCTTAATACCATATTATAAAATTTCTTATTTTACACAGAAAATTATTTATCATATGAATTCCTAATTTAAACTTGAAGATTAAATTTAACCGTACAAACAACAGCCAACAGGTAGCCACATGTGTACAATTACTTATAATTAAATGAAATAAAATTAACAAATTAACCAGGCAGTGGTGGTGCATGCCTTTAATCCCAGCACTTGGGAGACAGAGGCAGGTGAATCTCTGTGAGTCTGAGGCCAGCCTGGGCTACAGAGTGAGTTCCAGGACAGGGACCAAAGCTATACAGAGAAACCCTGTCTTAAAAGAGCCAAAAAAAATAGCAATTTAAAGACTACTTTATAGGTCAGTATAGATATAGCATATTCTAGTTTCTAAACATCCTTCTGGATAAGAGTAATCTAAAAGCCACCCACAAGAAAGAAAATAACAGATACTGATTTTAACTGTGAGGAAATAATGGAGGGCAATGTAATCAAGAAGGGGATTGCAAACATACAGACCTCAACAACACAAACTGCACAGGCAGAAAGGTGGGCCCAAGATCTGGTACATGTATGTAATGAAGTATTAATTAGCTGTTAAAAAAATGGCATCATGAAATTTGCAGGCAAATGGATGAAGTAGAAAAACAAAAGTCATCTTGAAAGAAGTAACCCAGACCCAGAAAGACAAACATAGTATGTACTCAATTATAAGTGGATATTAGCTATTAAGTAAATCATAATCATGCTATAATCCATAGACTCAGGAAAACTAAGTAATAAGAAGGGCTCTAAGGGGGATGCATGGATCTCCTTGAGAAGGGGAAATAGAATAGATTTTGCAGGTTGACTGTGGGCAGGTGGGAATATGGACAGGAGGGATCAGGTGAGGGAGGAAGAATGGAGAGAGAGAAAGAGAGAGAGAGAGAGAGAGAGAGAGAGAGAGAGAGAGAGAGAGAGAGAGAGAGAGAGAGAGAGAGAAAGGAGAGAGATGACTGGACTTAGAATGCATTTTAAGGTGGGAGGGTGATGTGGAAATCTAGAGCAGTAGAAACTCCCAGGATTCTATGGTGAGCCTAATGAGAACTCTTAGTAATGGAGGTAAAAAAGCATGAATTACCATCCTTTGTAACCAGGCAAGTTTTCCAGTGGTAGGACTGGGACACCAACCCAGTAACAAAACCTTTGACCTAAAATCTGTCCTGCCTGCAAGATAGGCTAGAGAAACAGTGGCACAGAATTTGTGGGAGTAGTCAAATAATGTTTGATTTTATCTAGGGCCCACTCCATGAGGTAGAACTCACAACAGAAACTGTTTGGTTAACGAAGAACCAGACATTAGAAAACCCAGAGCCCAAAGGTAAAACCAAAAACTACTGGCTTAAAAGGAGTATCAATAAAATAACCCTTAATGATATTTGCTATGCTCATAGATCAGTGACTTATCTAGTCATCATCTGAAATCTTCCTCTAGCAGGATTTAGGAACAGATGCAGAGACCTACAACCAAACATTACACACAGAGAGAGTCTAAATGAGATGTCGTCATCAACCCCCCACCCCCAAAGCTCAGGAAAACTTGCAAAAGTACAGGTAGAAAAGGTGTAATACCCAGAGAGAAGGGGGGACACCAGGAGAATAAGGCACTCTGAATCAACTAAGCAAGATGCTTATGAGCTCACAAACACTGATCAACAAACACAAGCCTTACATAGGTCTACACAGGTCCTCCTGTGTACATAGCATAGCTTTTATCTTAGCATTTTTAGGGGACTCCCCAGTGTGAGTACTATTGTGTCTCTGATTCTTGTGCTTGCTCTTAGAACACTTTTCCTTTCATTGGTTTGCCTTGTCGAACCTTGATATGATGGTTTTTCCTTTATCTTATTATATTTTATTATGTCAGGTTTGGTTGTTACCTCTTAGAAGCCTGTTGTTTTCTAATGAGAGACAGAAAGGGAGTGGATGTGGAGTGGAAAGAGTTGAGGAGGAACTGGGAGGTTTAGAGGGAGAGGAAAGTGTAATCAGGATATGATGTATGAGAAAAGAATCCCCTTCAATAAAATGAAAAAAAAAAGAATTAACTAAATTCTAATTGATAAGTAAAAATAGTAAATAGTATATATTTATATCATATAACCATGTATGTTTACTTATTTATAAATTATGAATTGGTTTTATCAGGTTATTTAAATTGTCGCTGTTAGTATACATTTAAACAAAGTCAAGTAGTATTGCTAAAAGTCCTTAGTATGAATATGTTTACCATTTGGTGTTTATCTAATGTTCTTCTAATTCATATTTCAGCTTCTGGTGAAATCTATAAAAAATAATTCTAAGCCTACAAGATGGTTCAGGTGTAAAGCACTTACCTCACAAACTTAAGGAGTTGAGTTTCAATCCCAGAACTCTCATGAGTCTTGTAGCTTCCTTTAACTGTTATACCTTTATGGAGAGATGAAAGAGGGAGAATCAGAGAGGTCAAGAAGCTGGCTAGTTAGGCCCAGTGTCAACACAGTGGCAAAGAGAGAGAGAGCCTATATCAAACAAGATAGAAGGCAAAGACATACACCTGCAGCTGTCCTGACACACACAGGCACACACACACACACACACACACACACACACACACACACACACACACTCAGACACACATCCAGAGACACAAACATACAGACATACACATACAGACACACAGAGACACAGACACACATACACATACAAAAAAACATAAACACAGACAGACAGACACACACACACAGAAAAACATGCACACAGAAATACACACACACACAAAGACCCACACACTCAGAATCATATACACAAGTCCACACAAACCAGAGTGTACAAAGACATACACAAACATGCAAATATAGAATTTTCAGAAACCTTATGAAATTTAGAATTTGAGGGTAGCATCATTTTACATTTCACCCATTGCTTCCTACTACTCATCTCTACTTAAAAATAAATTTTCACTGAAAATCTAAAACATTCTGGACTGAATCTTAAGTATAACAATCCAGTTTTATCTGCTGTATGTACTTATAATAGAGTACAAATGGATTAACAAAATGAAATAAAAATTCCTGTGCAGAGATTGACACCAGGGGAAACAAGCCATTGAGAATTCAGTAGTAGTTACTATTCACTCAAATATCAATGAGATAGTTATTGTCTTAGTCAGGGTGACTATGACTGTGATGATATACCATGACCAAAACTAACTCAGTGATGAATAAGTTTGTTTTTCTAACACTTATGTATCACTGTTTTCTTTCTTTTTTGTTTTTTTTATTTTGTTTTTTTCTTTATTAAGATTTTTTTATTCATTTTACATACCAACCACAGATCCCCCTCTCTTTTCACCCCTGTTTTCTCCCACCAATCCATCTCCCCATTCCCTAAGGCCTCCCATGGGGAGTAAGCAAAGCCTGGTACATCCAGTTGAGAAAGGTCCAAGCCCCTCCTTCTGTATCAAGGCTGTGCAAGGTGTCCCCCAAAATATTGTGCATTCTAATAAACTTATCTGGGGTCAGAGAACAGAACAGCCACAATATTAAACATAGAGATTAGGCAGTGGTAGCACACACCTTTAATCCTAGCATTCCAGAGGCAGAGATCCCCCTGGATCTCTGTGAGTTTAAAGCCACACTGGAAACAGCAGGCATGACAACATGAGCCATTAATCCCAGGAAGTGATGTCAGAAAGCAGAAAGGTATATAAAGCATGGAAAACAGGAACTAGAGCAGGTTAAGCTTTTAGGCTTTAGAGCAGCAGTTCAGCTGAGATCTATTTGGATGAGGACACAGAAACTTCCAGTCTGACAAACAGGATCAGCTGAGGAATTGTTCTACTTTTCTGATCTTCCAGCATTCACTCCAATACCAGGGCCTGGGTTTGTTTTTATTAATAAGACCCTTTAAGATTCCTGCTACATCCCACCATAGGTAATGGGCCTCCAAAAAGCCAGCTCATGCACCAGGGATAGATCCCGATATTACTGCCTGGGGGCCCCTTAAGCAGACCAAGCCACACAACTGTCTCACTTATGCAAATGTCCTAGTTCAGTCCCATGGAGGCTCCATGGCTGTTGGTTTAAGTTCATGAGTTCCCACTAGCTTGGTTCCCTTAAGGATGACCCAAGCTTAGACTACTAGCATAGTAGAGAGGGTGCCTGAGCTGGTTTATCCTGGTAATCAGATTGGTGTATACCCTAACTGTCATCATAGAGCCTTTCTCCAGTAACTGATGGAAGCAGGTGCAGAGATCCACAGCCAAGCACCAGGCTGAGCTTCAGGAGTTCAATGGAAGAGAGGGAAGAGGGATTCTATGAGCAAGGGGCATCAAGATCATGATGGTGAAACCTACAGAGAAAACCAAACCAAGCATCACTGTTTTCATTGAAGGAAGTCAGGGCAGGAACTCAAGCACGACCTGGAGTCAGGAGCTGATGTAGAAGCAATGGAGGGGTGCTGCTTACTGGCTTGCTTCTCATTGTTTACTCAGCCTTCTTTTCTCTAGAATCCAGGACCACTGTCCCAGGAATGACACCATCACAATGGTCTAGACTCCCATCCAATTATCACTCACCAAGAAAACACCTTACAGGACTGTCTATGTCCCAAACTTATGGATGTGTTTTTCAATTGAAATTCCCTCCTCTCAGATGACTCTAGCTTGTGTCAAGTTGACTGAAAACTAGCCAGCACTACTGAACCTTGTTACCTTGACACAAAATAAATCACTTCTCAATTAGAACCTTTCCTTTCTTGTTTATCCACAAGATGACATGTTTAGATTAACATCACAATATAAACCATAAATAACTTTAACAGTTCCAAATTCTTTACAAATTCAAACAAGTTAAAAGTGCAGTCTCTTTAAAAATCTATAATCTCTTTGAAACTTCAAATTCTCTCAACTAGAGGCTCCTGCAAAATAAGAAAAAGAAAAAAAATCATTAAAAAAAGTTACATACTTTCTTTAAGTAGGAATAACCAAGGCATAGTCATAACCTGAACAGAGCAAAACCAAACTTCACCTGTATAAATAACTTAGTGTCCAATATTCAGGAATCACTCACAATTTTCCAGGCTCCTCCAAAGGGCCTAAGCCATTTCTCTGGCTCTACCCTCTGCAGCATACACAGCTTGTCTTCTAGTCCTCACTCCACGGCTGATGCTCTACTTGGCACTCTGCCCATGGTACTGATATCTCTAAAATGCTGGGGTTTTGACTGAAACTGGGGGGACACTTTCATCAGTAGGAGCTCCTGGGCTCTCTTTATGGTGCCAAGTTCCACTTCTCTCCATAGTCCCGTATGTCCTGGTGATTAAATCATTATTCTGGCTGTAACATCCATGGCCTCTCCTGGCTGTTTACAGTGCCCAGCCTCAGCTCTTCTCCATGACTCCTTCATACTTTCAAAAACATTACTACCTAGGAGACTTTTGCACATGACCAAGGTTACAGCCTTGGTTTCCTCTGGACCACAGCCATTGTATGTTGAACCTGACCCCCTCTACACCACTCATTACTTAAGAAAATGCTCTACATGTTTGTCTACAGCCTGATTTATGGAGGCATTTTCTCAATTTTAAGGTTTCCACTTCTCAGATGACTCTAGCTTTTGTCCAGTTGACATAAAATTAACTAGCACAGGACCTTAACTTAAAAGAGGAACTTGAGGATCTCAAAATTCCACATTTTTCTGAATTAAGCCTTACAATCCATTTGCCAAAACAAATTATCATGAAACAAATGAGGAAATGTAGAAATACAGAGCAGATTATTCACCTTTTGCCACCTGTGCAAGCCAAACAGGTTCCACAACCAGTAGTTGCCCAAAATGAACACATATTCGTTTTGGGAGCAGCTGGCAATGCTTTGTACAAGCTGTGCTCCAGAAATTAATTGTGAATATTAAGAATAATTCCAATCAGTGTTGCAACTTGCACTGATTCATTCTTCCCCTAGGCCTTTATGAGGCCCATTTTTTTTTCTTCAATATAACCGAAAAAGCAGGCTTTGCATAGTAGTACAGCATGAAAAACTTGCCAATTCATAATGAACCTATACAAGTAAGACATCTGTTTAAGACTCCATGACTTTAGTCTTTTCATGATTGGAACATGCCAAATTGTCAACACCATATGAAGCACTAAATTGCTTTGGCTCACCTTCCATTGTTAGTTAGTTTATATTTTTTTAACGTCATCTAAATTAACAGGTTAATCAAAATCGAGTGATTGAATTTTGCATGTGTCCAAGAAAAAGAGGCAGATATAATGACATAAATTTCAAGGCAGGTATGTGCCTTATGGTGGTAGCAAAATCCACTTGAGAAAATCATTTTTACAGATTTTGCCAAAGTTATTTTCTATTTTTGTTCATACATGGACAAATACACTCACACTGTTATGAGTCCCACAAAAACACCAAGTTGTCAGCCATAACATATATACAAAGGTCCTGATGAAGATCCACTCAGACACTGTGCTTGCCACTTCAGTCTCTGTGAGTCCAAGTGAGCCCTGCTTAGTTGATTCACTGGACCATGTTTTCTGTGTATCCTCCATCCTCTCTGACGCAAACAATCTTTCCTCCCCCTCTCCTGTATTTTTTCATTAGACTAACCATGAACTATTATCAAAACTAGAAGGAAAGACAATGTTTGAAAGGATTGATCTAAGTAACAGGGGAAATGAGAAATTTCTACCAATGTCATGTCCACCTTTCAGAATAAACTTTGATTAAGCAGTTTTAATACACAGCTGCCTTCATTCCTGTCCAAACCTGAGACTTTCTATTTCAGTTTTGTACCTTTTTAAAATTAAAAGTAGATCTCTTTTTCATACTACATATTTTGATTACAGTTTTCCTCCCTTTACTCCTCCTTGTTTTTCTGCACCTCTTTGGCCCTCTGGATCCACTCCCTTCCTGTCTCTCATTAGTAAACAATGGAATTCTAAGAAATAACCACCAAATAAGACAAAACACCATATAATAAGACAAAACCAAAACCATCACATCCAAGCTGGATGAGATAACCCAAAACAGTGAAAAGATACCAAGAGCAGGCAAAAGAATCAGAGACCTACTCATCATTCACACATTCAACAGTACCAAGAATATATTAAGCTGAAATATACATGCAGAGGACCTGGTGAAGACCCATGTCAACACTTCACTGCTTCAGTCTCTGAGTTCATAAGAACAGTTCTCAGTTGATTCAGATGACCTTTCTCTCCTAATGTTCTCTATCCCCTCTGAGTCTTACATCCTTTGGGACTCTTTTTCTGCAGTGTAGCACCTGTGCTACCACCGTTTATCATGTCCGAGCGAGGGGCTGAGGATTAAAAACAGAGACAAGATAGCCGGTCATTTGTCTCAGCAGAATGCTGAATGCTGTTTATTAAAGGAGGGAGGAGGCCTTAAATACAGGCTTACAGCACAGTGGGAGAACCCTGGAGGGCAGAATTTGCTACAGATGTTTTACATTCTTGCATATAAGCTGTTTAAAACAAATGCAGGACACACAAACAAGGAACCTCCGGTAAGCTGTTTTAGGAGGAAGGAAACCAAACTCGCAGGGAATCAGCAGAGGGAGGACATCTGATCAAGGTCAGCAAGCAAGGCAACAGCTACCAAAGGAACTGGAGGGAGGTGGCAGGGCCCAACACTGCAGGGTTCCATGAACTTTGCAGAGAGAGATTTGATGGAGACATCCTATTTAGTGCTATGTATTCCAAGGAGTCTCTTTTGCTCTCTATGTGTGTAATGTCTGTCTAGGTGTCTCTCTGCACCTGTTTCCATAAGTTGCATTTGATGATGACTAAATAAACCACTGATAGGTAAGCATTGTAGAATATGATATGAAGACATTTATTGATCTCTCTCTCTCTCTCTCTCTCTCTCTCTCTCTCTCTCTCTCTCTCTCTCTCTCTCTCTCTTCCTTGCTTTCTCCCTTTCTTTTTTGACCAGTAGTGTCCAGTTTTACCCTAGGTCTCTGGGCTATCTAATCTCTGGTTCTTGGTCACCCAAGTAGTTTTGGGTATGAGTTCCATCTCACATGGTGGGCCCTAAGTCAATTAGGATATTGGTTGGTTACTCCCACAAGTTCTGTGCCACCACTGACCTAGCATATCTTGCAGGCATAACAGATTGTAAGTGAAAGGTTTTGTGGCTGGGTTCCTGTTTATGCTTCCCTTTTGGTAGCCTCCTGAGTACATTCCTACATCAGACATTAGAATCGGGTAGCTGGGTTATGCAGTCACTTGCTTGACTTCTTCATGTTCAAGGCATTGTGTGGGTGTTGTCCTCAGTAACGAGTTTTGGAGAGAAACCCGTTTTCTTGGCAACATCCTAGGTTGTTTGTGGATTTCCATGGATCATCCCTTGGCCAAAGACTCAACTGAGTACAGCTCAGTCCTGGTACTGGAAGCCTCTTTGGTGACAAAAGATGCCCTGTTGGAACTCTACTCCCCTATTATTACGAACCCTTATTAGAATGACCTTCCTATATTTTAGGAAGTTTCCTCTGAAATAGGTTTCCATAACATCTCTCAAATGCACCGAAATTCCGGCTGTTTCTCCTTGCATTCCTTTCCCTCGTCCCTACCTTCCTTACTCCTCTACTGCTGATCTTCCCAGTCTTGTCCCCCCTGCCCCTAGTCCATCCATAAAAATCTATTTTAATTCCCCTTCCCAGGGAGATCCATGTGTCCCTCCTAGTGCTTTTATCTGTATCTAAACTCTATGGGTCTATGGATTATCATTGCTTATCACATATTTAATGGCTAATATCCACATGTAAGTGAATATATACCATATTTATTTTTCTGGGTCTAGGTTACCTTACCCAGAAAGATTTTTTTCTCCTTCCATTCATTTGCCTGAAAGTCATGATACCATTTTTTAAACAGTTGAGTAGTACGCCATTTTGTCAATGTATCATGTTTTCTTGATTCAGTCCTCTGCTGAGGGATGCTGTGCCCTGGGCGTGAGACCCCCGAAGAGACCACCAGAGACACGAACTCACCAAAATGCAAAAGCAAGGTTTACTTCAATTCAAGCCGCAACAGGGACCTCGGTCGAGCACCCTGACAGAGTGGAGGCTAGAGGAGGTGCCCGCCCCTCTGCAAGCTCAGTTTTTAAAGGCAAAAACCATAAAGTTACATCATTTAGGGGTGCTAGTATGGGTACAATTCTGATTGGCTCAGGTTTTAGGGCCTTTCCAGAATTTCTGTGTTATCTTTGTTGTCTTAACCAGTTGTTTGTCAAACTTTATAGATTATCTCTGGCATTGAGGCATTCTGTGGTTAATCAATTGTTACCAGACAGTCCTTTAAACATCCTGACTTTGTACTTTGACCATCTCTGGCATTGGGGCATTCTATGGTTAATCTTTTGCTACCAGATGACTCTTTAAACATCATGACTTTGTCCTGGGATCTATGTCAGCAGTTCTGAGAATTTTGAAACTCAGGCCTGTTTCAAGCTGGAGTGAGGGGCTTGCTCAAAATGGGGGTGCTTTGGTTCTTAAAGGAACATCTAGGTTTCCAGTTTCTCTTTCCATTTCTAGCTATTATGAATAGAATAGCAACTGACATAATTGAGCATGTGTCAAACATAATGCCTTGCCAAATTCTACTATGTAGAATTTCCCCTTGTCCACTTTGGCATGTCAAATTATTTTCATTGTTCTGATTTTAGCAACCTTATAGTTGAGAATTCATGAGTGTATATTCTTTGTAATTCATAGAAAACACTATCATAGCAGACATTGTAGGCCACTGGTTCTTAAATTCTTTCCATCTACTCTTCTGTGATTTTTTCTCTGCCTTAGGTCAGGAATTGTGTTTTATATCTATCACTTTTGCTAGTATTTGATACTTAAAAACAATTATATTAATAAACAAGTACACATAAAAATTTTGCAAAACCTTTGAATATGTTAAAATTAGTAAAAGTAGTGATACCTGAGATGAAAAATGTTTGAATAAGAAGTTTGAACAAGTCAAAACATATTTAGTTTTCATATCTTTTATATATAATGAGATATGTGAGAAATAATTAGAATATTGGCATAAATAAATAATTATAAAATAGAAAGAAAATTAGAGAATGTGTCTTATTGACTATGAGAAGGAAATGTGGGCCTAAAAGCATAACAATATAATCAACTGAAAATTACTCTAACAGCATTACTAACAACAAAGGCCATCATTAAACAGAAGCAAATAAAAATTTTTGTCTCCAATGAAAGACCAGATGCACACATTTTTTTTTAAAGATTTATTTATTTATTATGTATACAGTGTTTTGTTTGCACATATCCCTGCAGGCCAGAAGAGGGCACCAGATCTCATTACAGATGGTTGTGAGCCACCATGTGGTTGCTGGGAATTGAACTCAGGACCTTTGGAAGAGCAAGCAGTGCTCTTAACCTCTGAGCCATCTCTCCAACCCCCAGATACACACTTTTAATAACATCATTAAGTGAGATACCACACTGAACTTAAAATATACAAAATTGGAATGAAAGAAATTCATACAATAACAGTATAATTGGTGGAAAATGTTAATACACACAAAAAGACAGAAAAAAAAAAAAGAGAACAGAGACAACATATATACTCAATATGAGAGAGAGTGTGTGTTGAAAAGTAGAGAATGAAGTTACCAACACCAGGCTATGAAGGTGCTCTGGAAGAATTATAAAACAGGAACACTAAGTTTAAGTACTTGTACATCAAATGATCACCTTGATGACTCAAGTCCACAGTGACTGAAAGATACTTTCTAGACATCAGAGTTACTGGGTCATTATAGTACTTGACCTCCAAATACAATCCCACTGAGAAGAAAAAGACATTATTTATGTTTTGGATTTCTTAGCGAATAAAGAGGGAGGGGGAAGGCCATAAAGGGGGGATAGATTTGCAAACACAATAAAATAATGCCTGTAGTCCTCAAAGCTGAAAGACAGGTGGAGATTCTAGGTTCCAGAGGGTAAAATATACATTTTTCTTGTTCAAGTCCATTTGTTGGAGGGATTTGTTGTTGCACTTCTATGAAAATTCAGTATTGTCTCTACTTGAAAACAAGAAAAATAATTCCAGTCTTTTTTTTCATCTTCCCTTTGTCTTTTTTGGTTAAGATGAGGACAGGGACTAAACAAAGCTGTACACATTGACCTATGGGTAGAAGGTATCTCACCTTATCATCTACAAACTTACATGAGACTTTAGCCAGGTGGATAGTTTATTCCACTTATGTGGGGAACCATAAACACACCCTTACTCTCCATTGTCCTTTCTGCATCTCAAGTATTTAAACTCTCTTGTCTCCACTTCAGCCTCCACTCGTGATTTTTTTTTTTGTTACACTTTGTTGAACAAATAAAAGAATCTAAAAGGAGCTCTTATCTTCTTCCTCCATTGATCCATCAGTCAACTAACCTAAACCTCAGTTGTTTGCCCTCAAGTAAATGGAAAATTCCTCCCTTCCTCCATTTACGTAGAATCAATCTTTATTGTCTCTGTTTGGATTCCACTCTTTGGTTATCTCACCACTGTAGTTCATCATCAGCTTTCATCCCCACTGTATCACTTAATATGGCAAACTCATTTGGTGTTATAATCTTTACATACTGCATCATCAATATGTGCCTATAGCATGAATCTTAAAGGTACTTATTAATAAAATCAAACCTGAGGCCAGTTATTGGGGTCAATGCTGGAAGAACAGAGAAGCAGAACAAGCCACAGGTACCTCACCTTGCCAATTCCTCAGCTGATCCTATTTCCTGATTCTGGAAGCTTCTGAGTCCTCATCCAAATGGATCTCAGCTGAACTGCTGCTCAAAATCATAAAAGTTTAACCAGCCAAATGCTTCTAGTTTCTGGTCTTTGCGCCTTATATATCTTTCTGCTTTCTGCCATCACTCCCTGGGATTAAAGGCTCACTTCGTGGGATTAAAGACGTGTGTCACCATGCCTAGCTGTTTCAAATGTGGCCTTGAACTCACAGAGATCCAGAGGGATTTCTGCCTCTGGAATGCTAGGATTAAAGGTGTAAGTGCCATATTTTGGGGAACACAACACCACTACATATGTCTCCACCAAGTACACAACAATTGCATTGTTTTCCTTAACTCACCGGTCATTTTCAGACTTGCTTCAGTTTCTACCCTTCTGCAGTTGTAGATGCCTGGACTTTAACTTCTCAGCAGCTTTTACCAAAAGTGAGTTCTTTATTTTAAAGAAAAGGGGAAAAAAGAAAATTTAAAGTGAACAACATATATAATTTTTGTTCAATTAAAAGTTGTTCAATCTCAGCTTTACTAAAATTCTCCATCAGCACTTGGGAGTTACTTCATAGTAACTACAATTTTTTTTCTATAAATCTTGTGTTTTTCTGCATAACTAGTCATATATAAATATAGTCACACACAAATACAAACATTCTGTTTTCTCACATTAAATTAGAAGTCTTATAATATGAAGGTGATGTTTTTCGAGATTCTGTGTAGTGCTGCTTGTTTGTTTATTTTTAGGGCTGACCATTTGTTATTGGGTAACCACTTGATGTGTTCTTCCCTGAGGTGACTGTTTCTCCCCCTCTCAGCACTCCTTAGTTTCCTTAGAGGCCTCATGGACTTTCCCAGTCCACATTAGAACGGTGGTTGGTGACATCCTTGGTAACATTTAGCAAGTCAGATTGAGAATTTACGGACATGGCTTCTGACATTGCTGGGACACAATCTCACTGCAAACTCCCTGGTGCTCTGTTTATTACAATCCTTTCTACTTACTCCTCTTCTGTTACAATCCCTGGATTGAAGAGACTGTGGAACCTTTAAGATGCTGAACCTTGTTGTAAAAGTATTCCACTGGAGGCAGGCTTTGAGGGTATGAGCTTCATGCCACTGAATGCTATCCCTCTCTGATCTCTGTGTGTGGCTCAAAGTGTGGTGGGCAGCTTCTTGCTCTTGATATCATGCCTTCACTTCTGGGCCATTAAACACTCTATCCATCTCAAATCTTAAAGTAAACCTGTTTTCCTCTAACTCAAAATAAGGTTTCTACCTGGCATAGCTTAGTGAGTAAAAGCACTTGCTTTGCAAGCATGGTAACCTGAATTTGAATTCCAAAAATGCATGTGAAAGCCATTTAAATAGACATGACTGGAATCCCAGCACTCCTAAAGGGAGATGGGAAGAAAAAACAGGAGTATCTGGGAACCTGAAGGGCAGGTTATCTTGATGCATACAATGGAAAAATAAAAGATCTCCTTTCTCAAAAAGATAGACTGTAAGGAGCCAAACTGAGGTGGTCCTCTGACCTTCACACATGCTGTGATGCTAAGTGCATATCCCCATGTACATATATGAATGCACACATATGCCTGTGCCTGCACACACACACAGTGCACAGAGACACACACACACAGAGGAGAGAGACAGACAGAGAGAGAGAGAGAGAAAGAGAGACAGAGACAGAGACAGAGACAGAGAGACAGAGAGACAGAGAGGAACACAAAACACATTATATACAAACACAAAGTGACATCAAATGTATACGTTTTAGGGAATAGAGAGGTGACTGTTTAGTGGTTAAGCCTGGTTGGTGTTCTTGTGGAGGACCTGGATTTGGTTCTCCATACCCACATGGAAGCTAACAAATAGGCATAAGTCAAGTTTCAGAACATTTAGTACACCTTTTTTTTTTGTCTCTGCAGACATCAGGTACCAAGCACATATGCAATATACTTGCATACATACATGCAATATATCCATAAAATAAACATAAACAAAGCATTTAAAAATACTAAAAAATTGAAAAAAGTGTATCTTTTTAATTGAATCAACCAAAATATTTTTGCATACATGACTATAAACTCTCTGATACTATGATCAAAACTACAACTCAAACAAGGTATAGTTCTATATAGGTAATTATTTTGTAGATATGAAGATTTTGAATCTGTAAGGTACTCTTGTTTCAATGGATAGAGAAACAAAGTCAACATTCAATTGGTCTTGCTAAGTTTTAATTTATACAATTTCAGGCAGCAAATTGCTTTAGAACTGTGAGAAATAAATCAAATTAGTTTTTCATAGCTTGGAATTTTTCTTAGTTTGAATCAGTCTTCTCTAAGGAAGAG
The DNA here is from genome assembly GCF_007827085.1 of Peromyscus californicus insignis. Classification (NCBI taxonomy): domain Eukaryota; kingdom Metazoa; phylum Chordata; class Mammalia; order Rodentia; family Cricetidae; genus Peromyscus; species Peromyscus californicus. The sequence goes on from NW_026294413.1 coordinate 41,921,263, forward strand.
AACCTTGATAATTTGTTAATCCCAAGAGATCAGACCAAAATAAATACATGTATGAGCAGCACTAAATGGATTGAACAGTCTGCCATACATACATGTGTTTATGTATAAATACATCTAAATATGTACATATATACATATCTAAAAATAATTAGAGAAGTGACCATGAACTTGAGAGAGTTGAGAAGCACAAGAGTTAGAAGGGAATGGGATAGAAATGATGTAAGTACAGTATAAAATATGATATTTACCTACCATTTGCATAGAAGAATGCTTTGACAACTTTAAACTTAACTTACAAGCAAATGAGAATTTTTTTGGGGGAAATCCATAACCTTAACACAAAGAAAAATAAACATTCTGAAAAAAAAAACTAGGAAGCAATGACAATAAAGCTTCAAATATGATATACACATTATAATTAACGTTAACCAGGCAAACCCCTTAATTATTGATGTGCTTGCAATAGCCATTGTCAGCCTCCATTCAGTGTATCCTCCACTGGACACATTTCTCTGCAGCTTACTTCCTTGTTTACAGAAAGATAAAACATTGAGTGCTTTTCTTCCTACACAGTAGAGATGAAAGCAAGAAAAGAAATCTGAGAGACTACTTGCAAACCAGGGAGAGTTTAATCACTGTAAGTCTCTGCTAATTGGCTTATGTTACATTCTCTGTGATCTTAGCCTTCCTAATAAAGCACAATAATTTGTGTTTATACAATAATGAGTAAGTCTGTGACTTTTATGTACATGTACCCTACGTTATTTCATAGAAGACTCTAGGTTGTTATACATGCACATTGTAAACTAACATAAAATACGGAGAAACCAACTAACTTCATCTCTCATTTGAACATAAAAACATCGTGCTTAGGACTGTTAATTCATTCTGCCATAGTAATACTCACCTGTCTCTCCTTGTTAACATAGACTCATTAATTATCACTATTCTCTTTTGTGGTTTAGATGGCAAATACTTATCTTCTACTATATTTGTTAAACTGTCAACAAACTGGCTTAAATACTGAGTATTGAGGCAATTCTTTGGTGCCTTAGGGTAAACGGATTATAGTCTCAGAGTGGCTATTGCATTGTAAATCACAAATCCTGAGTTTTGGCTGCTGCTGAACTGGCCATTTGTGAGATCCACTCTAGTTTTCCATATGAATAATGCATGGTAGCATTAGAGAATGAAGAGGCCATTAATAATGGCAGAGGCTGTCTGAGTTCTATCAGGCATCACAATCTTAATGTTGTCAGAGCAGTTCTCAGTTATTACTAAAAAATATGCCTAGCTTATCTATTTAGAATTTATCAAAAATTAATTTCATGAATGAGATATTATATAGAAAATTATAAAGTCTATTACAGATTATGCTATTATATAAGCAAAAGTATTATCACATTATTGCTGATGTTCATTTCAATCTGTCATAATTTTTTCTGAGTTGTCCATCATGGTGAGAGAATGTCTGTGGTTATATGTTCATGTTTCTACTATATTTTTGTTATATGTTGTACTCTATACTCTATAATTACTTATTTGTTTAATTTACGTGCATATAGCCATATTACAATTCTAATAATGTCATGAGTAGTAGTGGAATCAACTTCTTTTTGTGTTTACTAATGCACTTTGTTTTTGTTTTTGTTTTTTGTTTTTCGAGACAGGGTTTCTCTGTGTAGCTTTATGTCTTTTCCTGGAACTCACTTGGTAGTCCAGACTGGCCTCGAACTCACAGAGATCCGCCTGGCTCTGCCTCCCGAGTGCTAGGATTAAAGGCGTGCGCCACCACCACCCGGCTACTAATGCACTTTTAATCATTATAAATTTTCTGGTAGGTGGAAGAAATCATGAACTAAGATCCATTTCCCACCTGTGGTTTAATTTAATAACTAAGATAGTGTTGCTTTTGTCACAGACACAACTGCCAAATATTTAAACTTGATTGTAAATTTATTTCATTATATGTTCACTATAGTTCAAAGCCCATGTGGGCATACATACAATTTTAAAAGCTTTGATCAAATATTAAATGATAGAATTATTATAATATAAATGTTTTACTTTGATACACTAAATTACAAGATTGTAGCAAATATTCACGAAGATCAGTTTCACATCTTCAATTCTTTTATTTCTATTGTCTTGACTATACATTTTTAGTCTGAAGATTTTTAACTTCTTTCTTGTATATATCTTGTGTCTCAGGCTTTGTTATTTTCTTCTTTTTCTCCTTGATCCCTTCAAAAATTCTTTTATACACACACCCAAAACTGATGGACACAAGTCTTTGGATTCACTGACAATACCAAGTCTCTTGGACTTTGAGAATAATAATCTTGTACAACGGGGGTCATTTTATACTGGATGAAAAACATTAATTTTTACTGATTCTATTTTTACCAGTTAGTGGTAAGATACTAATAACTAATTGTTCCAGAGTAACTGAAACTCAGTCTATAAAAATTGGTATACATAACCTAATTTGTCAGGGCTTGGCAGTTGGATTGTTGAGATCATTAAGTTATGTAACCTGGGTTGTCACTAAACTTTTACTCATTCTCAATCTCCAGAGGATGTGCCTATTGGTAAATGCTCCACATATGGTTACCTCTTCAACAAATAATTTTATATTAAGTTTTTAATTAACAAGAAATGGGTCTTACCTATCCCAAATCCTATTTTCTTCTTTGTTAACTACTCTTTATTCTAATATCACTTTATATCCATATGAAAATGTTAGGAAACTTGAGTTATCTCTGATGATTTTGTTCACTACACTTAATGGTCACCACCCCTTTAATATTAAGACTTATTTTTCATCTCTTAATGGTTCTACCTTGGCCTTATTTCAACATCATTTGAACACATAATTCCAATGATCAATTTGGTGTTTTTTGGTATATTTTGACTAACACAAAATGCACTTATTTATCATAGAACCTGCTCCTAATAAGCTCCAGTTCACATGATCATCATTTGGATATATGCTGACAATATATATCTGTGTGCTGACATGGAGCTCAGGCACATGGTAAGGGAGAGAGCATTAGAGATAGTGTAAGACAGCTCAAGGAACCAGACAAAGCAGAGACTCTGGCTAGCATCTAAAAGAAAGAGATAAAAAGAAATGATTAACCTTTCTCAATTAGTGCACAGCTGAGCCTCATGGCAACTAGTAGGGCCTTTGCTAGGGTGCAGGAAAGAAAAGTAACTTATCTCACTGCAAGGATAATTATTCTTCTTATCATGTTAGTGTAATTCTAAGTGGATCTGCCTTCTTGCAAGGAGGAGAAGCATCTGACCTTCCTTAGGGGTAGTCATAGGCTGCATAACTGACTAACCCTTTTCATAAAACATGATTATATTGCAAATAGATCAAGATATTATATCTCTACCCAGACTGGAGATACCATTCTTTTGAACAAAAGGAACTAGCTTTCTATTAACATTCCTTTACTGTTGCTGTATCATTCCTCTTCTGGTGAGGTAAGCCTAAGATGATTTAGAAGATGGGGCAGAAATTGGGAATATATATATATATATATATATATATATATATATATATATATATATATATATATATATATATATATATATATAATTTAATTTTACCACCACTGCTGTGTCGGGACCATGGACCAAGGTATGGTAGCAGCCCAGGTCCAGGTATCAACATAGGCCTTGGTGGTAAGCAGGCCAACCATGTCAGGCCTTTCCCATCCCTTACCATCCTTGTCTCTTCAGATCCTCCTCTCTTCCTCGCACACAAACCATTGCCCTTCTATCTCCAATTTCCTACCCTGTACATACCTACCATAATGGTGTCCAACAGCCTGATGTCACAGATGCGGGTTGACTTCTGCAGGCCCAGGCCTAGTGGCCTGGGTGGAGCTAGGACTGGCCCCCTTGAGCCTTCCAGGGCCTAATCGTTTACTATTGTATCAAGGTGAGGCTTCCAGTGGTGGAACTGAGCTGCATTCATTTAAGTTGTTATCCAAGGGGGTCCCATGGGAATCCCCAAACAACCCAGGATCTTGCAGAAACAAAAGGTTGCTCTCAGCAAACTGACAGTGGGGGCCCGGTTGCTGTGGACAACACCCATATGACTCATTGAACAAGGTGAAGTTGAGTTGGTGCCTTCATGGAGCCCTCACTTCTATCTTCTAGTCTCTTTCATGTGGAAAGGTACTTGACAGGCTCTGAAAGATAAACATGGGCACCAACCCAGGCACAAAACCTTTGACCTACAATCTGTCATGTCTGCAAACTATACTGTGGCAATGATGACTCAGAACTTGTGGTAGTAGCCAACCAATGTCTGATTTGATCTTAGGCCTACCTCAGGAGAAAGAACCCATACCTGACACTGCTTGGATAACCAGAACCAGGTACTAGATAGTCCAGAAACCTAAGTTAAAACCAAACACTATTTGTATAAAAAATAATCAAAAGAATGATTCCTAATGATATTCTGCTATACTCATTGACTAGTGCCTTATCCAGGCATTATGAGAGAGCTTCTTCTAACAGCAGATGGGCACAGATGCCGAAACTCACAGCTAGATATTATTCCCAGACAGAGTCAAAATGGGAGATCTCCATCAAATCTCTCTCTTCATTGCACAGGGAATCCTGTGAAAGAGGAAGAAGAAAGATTGTAAAAGCCAGAGGGGATGGAGGACACCAGGAGAACAAAGCCCTCTGAATGAACTAAAAAGGGCTCATATGAGCTCAGGGACTGAAGCAGCAACCACAGAGTCTACAAGTGTCTGCATCAAATCCTATGTGTATATATAGCTATTAGCTTAGTACTTTTATGGGACTCATGGGCATGTGGAACAATGGGTCTCTAACTCTTGTGATTTTCTTGAGACTCTTCTTTTCCTGTTGAATTGTCATGTTCAACTTCATTCTTTAGCACTTAATTTTGTTTAACATTGATAAGTTCTAGTAACTTATGCATGAAGTGCAAGTATGTATCTTGCACCTCAAAAATATCTGTGGGTTTGAAGTTATTTTTTGACTAGTTAATGTCTCTAATGCGCAGTCTCTTTCTTGAAATTATAATTTGAAGTTTATCTAGTCCATTCTTCAATATGTCCTATACTAAGCCAATGCCATGACCCATTTCTTCTCAAAAAGAAATAGAAACTCTGTTGTGTGCATTTCTTTGAGTTATATTTTAAGCTAAGTTCAATTCCTGATTCCTGTTCCTGTCTCTGACATAATCTCATAGCATTATCTTGAGGGATCTTGTTCCACTAATAACTCTCTATCTTTATTCTACAAAGCAATCAATTTTTACCCTCATCTTTCCTCTCCATTTACAGCAATACTATATCCTTCAGCCTTCTTTTACCACTGAATCTTTCACTTTCAATATTACTGCTCAAAGGGAGACCCGACATGTAATTACCATGTCCCTCCACATCCAGGCTACTTACATCTGAGTTTCAAGTTTGTGGTTGAGATGACCACTCTCACGGTCAGTGAAGAGCTAGTACTGAAAAAAAATTCATTCAATCACTTTTATATTTTTTCTTGGCTTCGATGACAACACTTCATTGAACTTTCTTTTTTGATTTCTCTGTCTGATAAGATTATTGACTCTGATGTATTAGTAGTTTCTTGCCAGGATCAAAGTGCAATATTGGGTTAGAGACAAGTATGTTAACTCCCAAGACATCAGGAGCTAGGAGAGATATTTTCAAGACTATAAAAATTTCCAAACTTATTGTAAATGTTTTCTAGTGTGTTAGTATGCCAGTGCACACTACTTATGAGTCCTCATTTACATCCCTTTTCTGTTGAAAGGTAACTGCTCTTATGTCTGGTAACACTGTCTTCAGCTTCCACACTAAGTATCACCCTACCGTAGGTTCCACATACACATCTTGAGTCACCGACTCAATGACACTGCACACTCCACTGAAAACTTCAAATCCTGTTTGTGAAGTGAAGCCCTAACATTATCTCCTCCTGACCTCTACACTTGAAAACCTTAATTTTCTTCCTTAGAGACATATTCCATAATCTGTCAGTTCCCTAAAGCAAGAAGTGCAGCAGGCATTTGACTTCGGTTTCCATCTTTATAGATTCCCTATATTCAAAGTTCATAGGAAATCTGGTTGTTTTACTTTTTGTCCATTTGTTTCTTGTCATTAATAAACATTTATATTGTTACCTATAAATAAAAATTTCACCTTTTTGCCACAATAATAGTCCTCTAGACCAACTTACCAGTATATGACATACTCCTAATCATATCAACTTATGGAGGTCTATTGTTATATAATGCATATCATTATCATCCATATCTAATACATTTATCTATATTCTAGATTTTCATGTATTATTTATCCACTGTAAAATTCCGATACAAAATCACACAACACTGCTGTATGTTCAAAGATAAAAAATAATGCTTTTCTTTTATTTTCTTTTGTTATCATTATAAACATTTGAATGTGATATTCATATGTAAACAACTATTCAAATATATGGGGAATCCATGCTTATGGCTCATATTTTCTCCACTAAACCTTAGTATTATCTGTCACTCAATGCTATAGTGGAGAATATTTAACTATATTATAACTATATATACCAGAAGATGAGTGTTAACAGTAGAGTTTCATATATAGTTATAATTCCATTAAACATATGAAGTACTTCATAACTATATGGCTCCCTTCTATTTAATTTCTTTGAAGGCAATAACCACTTTAAATTGTTATACTAAAAGTCTTATGTTTTTAACCAAATAAATTTTGTCACTTAAATAATTTCTTTCAGAGATTTGATTTATTCTTCATATGGCATTATATTAATAGTGCATATATATATATACATATATATATTCATTGTTTTCTCATATAATTTGAACTCTACCATTAGGTTTTGAGCATATTTGAAGCACTTTATTTAGTTCTACCCACATTTTGCCTAAATATTTATCTTGGGAAATCATTTTGTAGTTTGGTAGTTTGAATATAATTGGTTCCCATAGGCTCATAAGGAGTGATGATATTAGAAAGTGTGGCCTTGTTGAAAGATGTGGCCTTTTTGAAGGAAGTGTGTAACTATGGGAACAAGCTTTGAGGTCTCCTATGCTCAAGCTACACTCAGTGGGGACACAAACTCCTTTGGTTGACTGCAGATCAAGTTGTGGAATTCACAGCTCCTTAGACAGCACCACGTCTGCCTTTGGAATGCCATGTCCCACCATGATGATAATGGACTAAGTCTCTGAAACTGTAAGGTGGCCCAATTTAAGAGTTGCCATGGTCATAGTGTCTCTTCATAGCAGTAAAAACCCTAAGACATAGTTTTTGTTTTTTCTTCTTCTTTTTTTCCTTCTTCTGGGGGTAGGGTGTGGAATCCTTAGATGAGGGTAGTGTTGAGCTCATTTCTGTCATCTACCCCTTTCCCACTGTGTCTTGTTTTTATTTTGAATGTAACAAATTTTCTCTTCATGACAACTATTTGAGACTAGTCCCTGCTGCTTTTGCTTTTTAGTAAGTGTATTAGCCAGTTTTCTTTTGAAACATGTCAATTAGTTTTTTCACAAACATTGTTCCTTGTAATTTTCAGCACAGTAGAATCTTTTTCCACAGCATTTTCTTTTCAGATACTGAATATTGAACTTATGCAAGGCACACACATAACAAATGAGCTAGTGACTCAGTTTCATGCCATGTATCACCAATACAATCCTTTTTATATATTTAATTCTTCATAAATATGGGTAATTCTTCACAAACAAAATTTTATGGTTTTAAAGTACTGTCATTCCATGCACTGTCTGAATAAGAGATACTGAAACTGCCAATTCAACTAATCCGATGAAGACTGAATAATGGGATTTAAAACAAAGTGAAGTTTATTGAGAACATACTTTACTTAATTATTATGTAACAGCTACAGTCAATAGGATCATGGCAGTTTTATCATTAGATGTGAGTTATTTTAAGCTGTCTATATGTTTTAAAGCACAACTCGTATTTTGGTTGAGCTCTTACAATGTTTGTCTAAAAATAATAATTCTCAGTATTTTAATGATGTTACACATACGTTTTATTTAGGATTATTACTACTGTGACAAAACCCCATGACTAAGGCAATTTATAATAGAAAGCATTTAATTGGGTTTGTCTACAGTTTCAGAAGCTTAGTACATGATCATCATGGTGGGAAGCATGGTGGCACACAGGCAGGCATGGTACTGAAGAAATAGCTGAGCGTTCCCTTCTGATTCACAAGAACAAGGCAGAGAGAGGGATGGGGGTGGGGGAAACAGAGATACGAGGAGCAGCATGCACCCCAAGTGACACCAGTGCCACACTTAATCCAAAACGTTACTTTATAAAAACACCACAACTGTGAAGCAACATTCCAATATCTGAGCCTGTGGAGACCATTCTTATTCAAATCACATGTTAAGAATTTTGGTCTCATATATAGTAATCTTTCTACTTAATTTAGAATGCTATAACCATACAATCTTGATTAACAAATTGTGTGTGTGTGTGTGTGTGTGTGTGTGTGTGTGTGTGTGCTTTTAGATCAGTGTTTTGAAATCCTGTGGGTCGTGAGCCCTTTGAGGGTCAAGTGCCCCTTTCACATGAATCACCCAAAACCCCCTAGAACACACAGATATTTACCTTACAATGCATCACAATACCAAAATTAGAGTTAGAAAGTAGCAACAACAGTAAGTTTATGGTTTTAGGTCACCACAAGATAAAAAAAAATTCTATTAAAGGGTTGCAGCATTAGGAAGGTTGTGAACCACTGTTTTAGGTGAAAAATTTTTGTTTTAATAAGAATTTTAGTGAACTGTTAAGGAATGTTATATCAAGGGAATTAAAAAAGTACATTTATTTATTCTTAAGAATTTAATGATAAAATGCCTTTACCCTATTTTAAGTAACAAAATAAAAATAGCAATTTCCATTTGATTATGATTTTTTTCATTATTTAGCACTTGTTATTTAGTATTTTTTAGTAAAATCCGTGTTCTCCTTTCAATTGTTTACTTTTATAGGAAAATAGCCTGTTAAACAGAGTTATTCACCGTCTTCTTTTGAATTAACATTTCTTTGCGTTACATAACATGCATAGAAATGTCTAACACACAGTAAAGCTATGTTCGAACTGTTAAAAGTTGCCAAGTTCTACTTAGACGCGACCTCAATAGAATTTGGGTAATGAAATGTGTGCTGATCATCTCTTCATGAAATAAAATTAGACATCTATTTTAACGCCATGCTTTATAGCACTCTAGTACTTTGACATAGAATTCCCCTACCTCCTGGCCAAATGTTATCAAGCTAAGACTGCTCCTAATAACTTGAGATTGCAATAGCAGCAATACACTTCTTAAAGGCCTGTGTTTTGTGTTTTCCCTTTATGAGTATTATGGAGTAATTGAACTTGGGATGAAAAATAAATCTGCCCTATGTGTTCTCAAAGATTTGCTATGCATTCAGTTTTGGCTTTTCAATACCGTTTTTAGTTGTACCCTTAACCAAGCTTCACTAAATATAATTTCTTTTGACATTCAAATCACAACTCAGGTGTTGGTAGTGTGATTGTAATGCTAATGCTTATACCACATGCATAACTGTATTATAATAAGTAATAAAGAGCATACTGAAATGTTGTGAAAACTCCTCATGCTTGCATTATCTTGTGATCTTTGATAACCTTTGTTTCTAGATGAAAGTAGTTTACAATACTCTATCAGTTATAATGAGCACCAATAAACAAGCTGCTTTGCCAAGGGCAAATACAATTCCAAGCAATAAAATTGGATCTATGGCACTGTATCTTCTATTCTTCATTTCAGATTCATTAACTATTATGGAGATCAATCTCTTTGACACGGTACATTTCTAACCACATTTATGCCAGAATATGTACTCATTAGCATGCTTGAACTCCATAGCTAAACTGACAGGGTTTCCCCCTTGCTTCATAATATCAAATATAATTTGAGAAAAAAGCCTTGAGGATTGTGACAACCAAAGTACTTAGACATATTTTCTTTATATACCTGCATATATTTATGCACACCAAATGCATTTTAGGAGTGTACTTATTAAACATATGAAAAATACTACTCATAATTTGATTTCAATCAAAGGCAATTATTATATACATCATTTTAAGAAGTAATTTTAGAAATATAATATATTCTTATTCTCTCAGATAGGTAATTTTACATTTATATATATATATATAGATTACTAGATTTAATACCTCAAAACTTTTCTTGTGATAATTTACAACTTTCACATATATTGGTTATTTGAGACAGGGTTTCTTTGTGTAACTGCTCTGGCTGTCATTGAACTCTCTCTGTAGAGAGGACTGGCAATCAAACTCAGATGAGATCCACCTGCCTCCACCTCCTTGAGGCTGGGATTAAATGCATGTGCCACCACTGACTGGCTAACAATACTATTTAAGACAATAAATTTTCTGTTTTTATTTACATATTATTTTAAGATGCAACACATTGGAAATCAGTTACAAATAGAGAAGAATAAAGGAGAAAATAACGCCACTAAAGATAATTTATATCAGACATAAAATATTATATGTAATTTAGATTAGTAAATTTACTGTTATCCTTCCAATAATAATTTTATTAGGACAGAAAGAAAACTGTAATTGGCCGGGCGGTGGTGGCACACGCCTTTAATCCCAGCATTTGGGAGGCAGAGTCAGGCGGATCTCTGGGAGTTCGAGGCCAGCCTGGACTACCAAGTGAGTTCCAGGAAAGGCGCAAAGCTACACAGAGAAACCCTGTCTCGAAAAACCAAAAAAAAGAAAAAAAAAAAAAGAAAGAAAGAAAACTGTAATTGATAAAATACAGAGTTTTAGAGTCCAGCCCCTGTGGAAGGAAGATACCAATAGACGTGCTAAAATGGATCTAGGAAACTCAGGAGCCCTCAGGCCTTGACCAAGAACTACAGGCAACTAAGGAAAGCTGAGGGCAGAAGCAGTAGAAGGAATCTCCTCCAGAGAAGAGCACATCAACCTGATGTCAAATATCAAATGATCAGCCCAGAAAATACACACATAGAAGTAACATACCGACTGAACAAGTTGTATTTGTATGGTACAATACACACACACACACACACACACACACACACACACACACACACACACACACACCCCAATAATTACAGAAAAAGAGCCATGAATTTTAATGAAGTGGGGTTGGTGAGGTGTACATGGAAGGGAAAGGAGGGAGAAAAAGAAAGAGGGTAATGATGATGATGATGATGGTGTAATTATATTATCCTCCTATAAAATGAAAACATGGAAAACTAAAAAATGAAAAGAATATAATTATGGCAGGTTTTTTCAGAATACTTACATTTCATAAAGTGAAAAGACTAGAAATGTTCTTGTAAACTAGCACAGTGCAATATCTTCCCAGACTTACATTTTATTTGGATGAACTCCAGGTATTAAAGCTGTCTTAGAGGGAAAGCAGATGGCAAATTTGAGGATAAGTAGGTAGTTGGGCATGGCTTGAATGGCAGTAGAGGAGGACAAGTAAGAGGAGCTTACAAGGGTCTTGTCTGGAAAAGAAAAAAAAAAAAAAGAAACTTGTTTGGCTTGAGTGGTGGTGCATACCTCTAATTCCAGGACCCGAATTCTATGACAGCCTGGGTTATGTAGTAACATGCTGACAATGGAGTTAAAAATGTGATTAAAAATAGCATTTTTAATCTGAAGTTCTGTAAGAATGATTTGCTTTGAAAAATATTTGGTTTTATTAACTAGCAAAGATTAGGCAAGAATGTGAGGGGACAGGTAAAACTGGCAAAGAGTTTATTAAGGTGGGTAATGAAATATGTCTTATCATTTGAAGAAGTTAGTGAAGGGAACACATCGTCAAATATTTCAAATGAGTGAAAATCTTTAAAAGGCTTGTTTGTACTTACTTTTAATCAGAAAAACAGCAGCCAGTTCATAGAATCACCTTTGTTATTTAGCCTACAAACATTCAGATTTAATTTCACAATGTTGAAAATGGAGTGAGTCCATCTGCCTGATATAAACTCGAGGATAGTCATATGAGTTTTGTGAGTAGATGCACAGTTAATACGTTTTTCTGAAATAGTAATAAAATTCCAATCTTATTTTTTCTAGCTGCCATGCTAGAATAAAAATCCTGGGTGCAAAAATCCTGGGAGATTAAAAAAAAAAAAGATGCACTGAACAGGAAAAACATCATGATAACAGGAGTCCTGGTTATACTAAGAATATTCTTTTGGGTGGGGAGGAAAGAGTTTATGTGGCTTACACTTCCAAATTCCTGTTCTATCACTGAAGGAAATCAGGACAGGAACTCAAACAGGGTGGAATCCTGGATGTAGGAGCTCATGCAGAGGCCATGGAGGGTTGATGCTTACTGACTTGCTTCTCCTGACTTGTTCAGCCTGCTTTCTTGTAGAACCCAGGACCACCAGGCCAGGGATGGCACCACACACAGTGGGTTGGACCCTCTCCTATTGATCACTTATTGAGAAAATGTCTTACAGCTGGATTTCATGGAGGCACACACACACACACACACACACACACACACACACACACACACACACACACACACAGAAGAATATCCTTTAGAGTTTAACCTCAAGTAGGCTTTAGTAGTACCAGATAGCAAACTGTGTTTATTTTATTTTTTTGTGTTGGGGTAAAGCAACATTTCAATAACAAATTCAGTCTTAGTTATTTTCTACTGCATGCTAAGACACCATGACCATGAGAACACATGTAAGAAAGAATTTATTTGTCTTACAGTTTTAGAAGTTGAGTCCATGACTATGATGGCAGAAGACAGGCAGGCATGGCAATGGGAGAGCAGCTGAGAGCTCACCTCTGATGCTCGAGCACAAGGCAGAGACCTAATTAGTAATAAAACAGACTTTTGAATTCTCAAGCAAGCCCACCTCCCACTGACATACCTCCTCCAATAAAGCCACAACTTCTAATCATTTCCAAACAGTCCTCGAACTAGGGCTAGAGTATTGAAATACACAAGTCTATGAGAGCTATCACCATTCACTCCACCACAATAACTCTTTTTCAGTGATTACATTACCTACTTGGCTTTTATTAAACTTCATATTGCTTACATATCATGTTGTAATTGATATGTCAACTGTACAAGTGGGGTGAAGAAAAGCTACACATACAATACCTTTTTGTCACTTTTAAATAAGTAGTAATTTGCATATAGCCTTACTCAGAGAAGAGGTGGAACCATCAAGACTTGATAAAATGAATGCATGTCAGAATATATTTTTAATACATTGTAAGTATAATACTAAGTCAGAAGTATGTATCGCTAACTTTAACAATATTTTCATAGTTCTACAGAGTATAAGTTCTAAGATTAGCCACTGAATAATATTCCAAGAATGAAAAGCATCATATTTAATTTCTTATTAAGGTGAAAAAAAAGAACACAACAGAAGCACTGTTAAAGAATTACAATACTTTAATTTCCTTTTTTCTTTTAAACTTTTTAAAGTTGAGTTGAATTATTATTAAAGATTTTGTAACATAGTTTTTTTTTTTTTTTTTGGTTTTTTGAGACAGGGTTTCTCTGTGTAGCTTTGCGCCTTTCCTGGGACTCACTTGGTAGCCCAGGCTGGCCTCGAACTCACAGAGATCCACCTGGCTCTGCCTCCCGAGTGCTGGGATTAAAGGCATGCGCCACCACCGCCCGGCTGTAACATAGGTTTTAAGCATGGTGATTAAGAGAGAAATAAGACATTCACATGGAAAGACACCTGAGAACATATGTTTGTCTCACTTAGAGAGAGTTATTGACTTCTGGCTTTTGTTGTTGTTGTTACCAAAGAAGACTATGAATTTTACTTAACCATGAAAGATGGTATTAAGGTATCCATAACACTCCATAACAGTTGTGGTTTGGCAACCACAATGAGTAGTTGAGACACATTCTTTAGGAATATTTTCTTGTCTTCACCAAAAGTATGTGCGCATATTCTTCTTGTCTAATTATTTTTGAGGCTCAATGTATTTCAGCAGCTATCATGACTTTTTTTTTCTCTACTGGGCATTGAAACCAAGGTCTCACAGGAGCTAAGCAAGAACTCTACCTATAAAGTGCATTACCTTCCTGAGCTTCTGAAATTTTAGTTCTAGCAGTTATCTGTAATGGGTATATGTAGAATTAATAGCTTCCTCTTTCACCTCTATTTGGCCATCATATTGATGATGCTTGTAAAGAACCAGTAATTTATGGCTAAACTGAAGTTTGGGGTTCTTTTTATTGTCAAGATAAAAAAAAATGCATGAGAAATTCTGGGAAATAAAAACTGATGTTAAAAATTGAAGATATTTTGGGAAATTATAAACATAAAAATAAAACCATGAAACTAAACTCCAAAGGGTACTGAACTTGCCCTCGAAAGATGTCTCTTGAACAATACCCATTACTTAAAATTCGGTGTTTCATTACTAAATTGTGCTGAGTATTAAACATATGTCTATTTGGTATTGATGCAGGAATGGTCTGAACAATCATGTCATATGGGAAACAATACATGTAACATGTCTTAATGTATGAATCACCATGTTGTCAAACTTCAGATTATTGTATAACTAAGGGATTCCAGTTTTACAATATTATAGAAAACAAAATAGAAGAATATGTACCTTATTAATCAGAACCAAACTTCTAATCAATTTAAATATTAACACCTGGGTATTCATGTTTAATAATGTATATTATAATAGTCTAATGTTACTCTGTTTTCATAATTAATCTTGAAAGAACAAATGTTTCACATAAAATGTGAGTTTTTAACTGTTATAAAGAAGTACTTGATTATACAGACTAATTTATTACATTATTACATTAAATAACTAAGATAAAGCCACACAAACAGTATTAGCATATAAAACTTAATTGCAAAGTTAAATTACTTGTGTCAAAAACTGCAAGATGAATGATGAAAACAAACTGGAATTTGTTTACAGCATCCCTGATGGGCATTCTTATCTGTGGGGACACAAATTATGAGCAAGGTCATGATTTAGTTTCTGTTAGGTCAAGTGTATTAACTAGCATTTTCTCTCAACCCTACTTATAGAGAAATAGCAATGAAAAGTTTTAGCTAGATGGAGATTTATAAGATTTTGGTCAATGAAAATCACCTCCTACCAATTGTTTAGCCTATAAGCATCTCTCTCTCATTTTGTTTTTGTTTGGTTTTCTGGGAAATTTAACATCTTTTCAGGTTTGTGAAGAAATGACATTTGCATTAGAGTCCTGATTTTTGATGACGAGTATACTTAGGAGACAACTTTATTTAATAAAACATCATCCATGTATTCTCCATCTCATATTCCTTTTTCTCTAAGGTGAATGTTTTGGATGGGAAGGCAAAATGTCTAAATGATGACTTTGGAAGGAGAATTTGACCATCTGTAGCTTTGACCCTCACTTTATTTTTCCTTTAAATTTTTGCCAATAATCAAAGCATGAAAGTTATTACTAAGGCCAGTATTAAGAAGTCTTTGTCATGTCCCTACAGCTGTGTTCTTCAGGCAAATTTCTTAACAGAAGGAAGTGTTTCTGCCATGGTAGCCTTAGTTATATGTTGGAATGTGTGAGTATATGAGCATTTGTGTGGAAAATTCAGGTGTCATATATTAGACTCTTTGTTGTATGCTGAATGATGTTGTATACTGAGGAAATTGTCAAAGAAAGTAAAATTGATGGGAAAATATAATTGGAATGGTGGGGTTTTCCATGTGGGTAAGGTGTTGAACTTATTTTTATGTTTGGAACTATGGAGCACACTGGTGATGTTTAAGGTCTTGCTCTGAACCATATTGACTAGGCTTGACTATGGCCATGCCTCAGTTATAATTACTTTTTGGGTAATATCTTTAAGCCAAAGATCACTTAATATATAGACCTTGTCAGTTGCCTGTAGCTTATGTCAGCATTATTTACTGGCAAGTAACTGAACTCATAAAAATTAATGAACTGTTTTCATGTGTGTGTGTGTGTGTGTGTGTGTGTGTGTTTGATTTACAAGGCTCAGCAAAGGCACAGAAATATGGTTAAAGCTTTCACGTAAATTAAAGCTACCATATGATCTTCAGTGAATGGTCAAGGGGTCTTCAGATTTTAGTCAAGTAAGAAGTCTAAGCTAATGCTAGCCCACCATTTCCTAGCAAGCAAACACTGATAATTCATATAGATGATCTTGAATACAGTTAGGGTGATTTATGGTGCATCTTGTTTTATGTTGAACTTAAAAAGTACAGACATGAGACTTTTATGTGAATGAACACAGTGAACTACTTGGGCAGTTAGTAGTTCATGAAGAACTATGTACTGATTCCAAAAATATTGGTCATTAAACATGTATTTGAGGTATTCTAATATGGGATAATCTTTTTCCTTTATCTTCATACATATCTTAAAGGGATAACCAGGGATCTTAAATTGTCTCTATCTCAGTTTACCTAGACAACTATGTTCTTATTAGGTAAGGTTTGTGTGAATGGTTCATGATATAGTAAGTGGTAGTGTATATAATCAATAGCACATTTACATCCAGAAAACATGTAATTATAACGCTGTAACCATAACATGGCTCTTTGTGAACTATGAAAAAGACATACAGTCATCTTATTTCCTGATCGAATTGTTTGGTTTACATTAAAAAATATACACAAAACGCTTTCTTGAGAGTCTCTTCTTGAGGGTGTAGGACAACTGACTGTACATCCTTAAATCTAAAGCATAGTAAAACATTTGCTGCTAGCTGGTGCAAGCATAAATGACAAGTAGATTGAAGAAGAGAAAAAATCATAAAGGACAAGAATATCCTTGTCTAAAAGATCAAATTTTGATTACTATTCCTCACATTATGGCAGTTTTAAATTTGACTTCTGCTTTCAGCTCTAGTTTCCTTTGAATGACTTAAAGTATGATGGTGTTCAAACCCATTTGTGAAATGGGACAAAAACTTTGACTGGAAATTTATCAAGCACAGATCTGGTGTTTGCAGAAAACATTGGGAAAAAATATTTTGGGGAAATTTTATTTTTCTTTTGTTTTCTTTTTATTCTCCCCTCCTTAGGTGAGTGTGTGTGTGTGTGTGTGTGTGTGTGTGTGTGTGTGTGTGTGTGTGTGTCAACTTGACAAAAAAACTAGAGTTATGTGGAAAAAGGAACCCAAATTGAAAAGAATGGTTTCATTAGATTTTCTGTTCACAAGTCTGCAAAGGAGATATGATTTCTTCATTAATGATTGATGTGGGAGAGCCTAGACCATTGGGGATGGGGCCGCTCCTAGGCAGCTGGTCCTGGAGTTTACAAGAAAGCAAGCAGAGCAAGCCAGTAAGCACTATTCTTCCATTGTCTTGGCTTCATTCCAGTCTGCCTTCAGGTTCCTTCCTAGAGTCCCTTCTTTGACTTCACTCAGTATTGGATTAAAACTGTCAGAAAAAGAAATGCTTTCCCTGACTAGGGGGTTTTTGTCAGTATTTTATCATGGTAATAGTAACTTAACATCCAGTACTATATCTGAATCGTAATAATAGGCTTGAAAACAACCCTCATTTAGATTGTCTCAAATTTTCCACACAAAAAGTCTGTTTTGGTTGTTTCAGTAGGAAAAGAATATATTTCAATTCTTTGAGATAGTACTAAAAATCAGTGGGTAGTGAAGATTCATGGTAGATTTACTCAGAAAAAAATTATATTGATAAACAAAGAAGAATGTCATAATAATTATTCCAATGATATTTTTGAGATGAGATAGTAAGCATATGCAGATGTATGCTATATATAGTGAAATAGTAAACAAAACTAGCCAAAGTGAAAACTGTAGGGATTGATTTTCTTTTTCTAAACCTGAGGAAGTTAAGCTTAAAAGTTTATTATTGAATGAAGTTTCTCTTTTTTTTTCCAACATAATATCTTTATTGGTTATTTGGGAATTTCACATTCTGCATCCTGATCACACTCACTTCCCAGTCCTCTTTTTTTATTATTATTTTTATTTTGCAATACAATTCAGTTCTACATATCAGCCACGGATTCCCTTGTGAAGTTTCTTGATGAGACATTAACAAGTATCTATTCACCTTTGATAAAGTACTTTTAAAAAATATTATTAAGCCGGGCGGTGGTGGCGCACGCCTTTAATCCCAGCACTCGGGAGGCAGAGCCAGGCGGATCTCTGTGAGTTCGATGCCAGCCTGGGCTACCAAGTGAGTTCCAGGAAAAGGCGCAAAGCTACACAGAGAAACCCTGTCTCGAAAAACCAAAAAAAAAAAAAAAATATTATTAAGAAATTTTTTATTCATCTTACATACCATCCACAGATCCCCCTCCTCCCTCTTCCTACCCCCCCCAGGCTTCTCTTGCAACCCACCCCCTATTCCTACCTCTTCCAAGTCAAGTTCTCCAATAGGGAGTCAGAAGAGCCTGGAACATTCAGTTGAGGCAGGTTCAAACCCCTCCCCCTGCTCCAAGACTGACCAAGGTGTCACAACTTAGGCACTGGGCTCCAAAAAACTCACTCATGGACCAGGGACAGGTCCTGATCCCCTTGACTGAGGGCCCCTCAAATAGTTCAAGCCAAACAACTATCTCACATATCCAGAGGGCCTAGTCCAGTCCCTTAGGGATTCCAGAGCTTTTGGTCCACAGTTCATTAGTTTCCACTAGTTTGTCTGTCTCTGTATGTTTTCCCATCATGATCTCGATGTCCCTTGCTTATAGAATCCCTTCTCTCTGTCATCCATTGGACTCCTGGAGCTTGGCCTGGCACCTGGCTGTGGATCTTTGTATCTGCTTTCATCAGTCACTGGATGAAGGCTCTATGATGACAGGATATTTGCTAATCTGGTTACTGGAGTAGACTAGTTCAGACACCTTTTCATCTATTGCTGCTCAGTGAGCCAGTTATTCTCTTGAGCTTACTTTCAGAGTAAATGCATGATTCCCCTACATTGCTGAACCACTCAAGAATCCCATATCATCATGTGTGACTACCTATGGAAGCTGCATCACAGAATCTTGCACCCAGTTAAACTCCTGCCTAATATACACTCTAGCAACCCTCCAAAGACCATTTACAACTTAGATGCACAAAGGACTGGGGGATTGAATCTCATGGAGGGGTTTGATGACCTTGAATTTATTATCTATTTTCACTGGGGAGAGTTAACAACTCATAATTATTATCAAAGACCTATCACTTATTTAGTTGCTGTAATCAAGAATCTGATGGTATTTCAGCTTCACTGTGTCCATGGTGTGGTCACACCATATCACATTCTGACCCAAGATTATTTTCTTCCCTTGAATCCTATAGCCTTACATGTCACTAAATCCCTATTATGACTATTGAACATCAAGGACTGGATTATAGGTTTAATTTTCTGAGACTATATTAGAGCATTGTTGTAATATATTTCTCATTTCAGATAGAGCATAAAGTAGCTTATTATTCAGCACAATCTTTTCATATTACTTAATCACATTGCCCCAGATTATATGTTCTGTTGTGAAAATCACTTCACAGAAGTTTGTATTGTTATAAAACAAATGTACTGTCTTAGTTAGGGTTTCTAGAGCTGTGAAGAGACACCATGACCACAGCAACTCTTATAAAGAAAACTTTTAATTGGAGTGGCACACTACAGCACACGATTTTACATGGGTTCTGCGATTCAAATTCAGGTCCCCATGCTTCCATGGCCAGAGCTACAACTGCTGAGGAATCTCACAAGGCCTGTAACTCTGCCAATAATCTATTTATAGGGTCAATATTTGACAATATATTTTTTAAGTTATCAATCCATATAAGATTGGGTGAGTGATAGGATAAACAACGCAAATGTTGTATACTGTGACAAATGCTAGAAATAGATTTAAACACTAGCTAATAAAATCCATTCTATGGTCCCCATGTAACTCAGCAGGAATGCTGCAACTAGGAATAATGCTTTCAAATTGAATTCTTTCCCACAGTTACAGTGGTAGATTCTCCACAAGGGAAGACGTTAGCCTAATTGGAAAACATTAGGTACTCAGCATTAGATCATATGAGTATCTTTTTGCTGAAGATATATGTGTAAAACCTAAACCATTAAGTAAAAACCATAATAAAGTACTTATTGTCTAAGTGATATATTTTTATAAATGTAAACTACTGTTTAATATAGAAAGGTAAGTTCTTGTTTTACATCAATGTAATGAATTTTGACCTAGGAATTTTTTATTAACTTGGTTTAGCTATGCTACCTTTCTTTCGGTCTTAAGTTTACAATCATTTTTAAAACTATTTAAAATTTTTTCTTCTCTCTTTATGTTTGCATTTCTATTTTTGAAAAATTCCTTTAATTTTATTAGGAAACTGATATCCTACCTAAAATCATTTTCATATAGATCATTTATTTTTTATCATTTTTATCAAAAATACAATTTGTACCTATTATTTTTAATGTACTTATACTCAATGATCTATGACTGATTTTTTTTTTTTTTTTTTTTTTTTTTTTTTTTTTTTTTTTTTTGTTTTTTTGTTTTTTTGTTTTTCGAGACAGGGTTTCTCTGTGTAGCTTTGCGCCTTTCCTGGAACTCGCTTTGGAGACCAGGCTGGCCTCGAACTCACAGAGATCCACCTGGCTCTGCCTCCCAAGTGCTGGGATTAAAGGCGTGCGCCACCACCGCCCGGCTATGACTGATTTTTTTAAAGTGAAAATTAAAAAAAAAAAAACATTTATAATAAAATAACTTTGTCTTAATGAAATCCTCAGAATATTTAACTGAACTATAGGAAACAGACATTTTATCATAACTGTCTAGCAATCATAAAGATTTAAACATGTTGGAACATTTTCACAGTTATTTTAATCAATGAATTTAAGTGAAAGATTTTTGGATTTTAGTCCTATTACAATAGATACCTAGAAATTATTTTTATTAAAAAGGTATCAATGTTGTATGTGCAAGGAGGTTTAAGATCTCTGCATTGTGTTGCTACCTCCTTTGTGTTGTGTTACCCGCTCACTTTTTTAATGATTCCTTTTAATCACTCTAGCAGCATCTATCTAATGTATCTATTGTACCCCATTGAAGGTGAAACCATTTGGGTAAGTCCTTGTCATGGATCTGCAGTTCTTCATATTTAAGTAAGAACAAACATCCTAAAAAACAAACAAATGAAAACCTATCCTACATGCAGTGGCATTTGTCAATAGTCATCCTTCTGAATAATGCACAATCCTATCCTGAGAAGTAGTCTGGTCTCCTCAACAAATGAGGACTTCTTTGGACTATCCTGCAAAGCAAGAACTCAAACAAAGACTGAGTCCTATATGGGCTATCTTAATCAAATCCCCTCAGGGCTGTGGGAGCTCTATAAAGAGGAGGCAGAAAGACTGTAGGAGCCTGGAGGAATGGATGATTCCAAGAAAACAGTGTCAAGACACAACAGGACAGATGCACATATGATCTCAAAGAGACTATAGTAGCATTCACAGACTCTGAACAGGTTCAACTTAGATGAATTCTCATTCTTAATTGGGGAAGAAGATACAAACCCCCATCCCTAACCAAGAGTCTATCTCTAGTGGATACTCGCATGCAATTGAAAAAATAGCTTTCCACAATGGACTCTCACTGGATATATGAACCACATTAAAGGGTAAGGCCCACATCCAGGAGTAGATGGCCAACACAAAATGAATTCAGTGGTACTTTTCTAAGACCTTTTCTTTCAAAATACTTTGCTTGGAAATATATATATATATATATATATATATATATATATATATATATATATATATATATATATGGTTTCCAATTTTGAATTCTTGTGTGTGCTTTTTTCTAATAATGTTTTGTTTGTTTTGTTTTTCTGTTTGATTTATAAAGAGAAAAAAAGGACTTGGATAGAATTGAGTATGTGTGGGAAGGTGGGAAAATCTGGCAGGAGTTGAGGGAGGGGAAACACTGAGACGAATATATTGTAAGACAAATTATTTTTCAATAAAAAGTAAAGGTTTTTGTTTAAGATCTCAGGTTTTAAAAGAGTGTTGATTTATGTGTATTTTCTCCATTGTTTGAATTTATAATATTTAGCTATTTAAAGTTCATTCCAGTACCTTAAAGATGAGCTCAGTGTTGCTGGATCCCTTCATCTGTTTTGTAAATTATGATCACATTAATAAAATATCTCTTTCCCCTAGCTATTATGTGTGTTTAAAGTCAGATAATGGTAGTGATGGTTGAACTTATATGGTTGAGACAGCTAGAGCCAGAAATATTCTAAAGCCCCTGTTGTATGATGAATGAAGGGAGTTAGGATAAATAATTTAATAAATTAGAATAAATAACTTAAGTACTTTCAGATTATGTGAGTACTTACTCTTTTGTGGTGGGGGGATTTTATCATGAAAACTTTTCATAGTCTATGTGTAACATGCATAGCCATGTACTTTCTCTCTCTCTCTTTCTCCATATATGTTTCAGTCATACTGAGGGAACACAGAAAGAGATGTTAAGTTATATACTTGAAAAATGTTCATAAGAAAGACAAATATTAGCAAATAAATAGTCCCACCATGCTTTTAAAGCAAACAAATATTTTTTGCATACATATATGTATATACATGTTTATGTCAAAGTTTTAACAAAAATATTAGATTATTTCTACAACAAAACAAACAACAATTGAAAGGAATTTGATTCCATTTATAATATAATGTAGTTATATATTCCATATATAACATTGAGGTCACTTGCTTATTGGGTTAAATTCTGAAACCTGCTCTAGCAATTTTACACTTAAGGGAACTTTAGGTTTTTAGACTTTTTTTAGTTACAAGAAAATATGAAAATAAGTTCTTGTGTATCTGTACCGTATGTGATGGGCTTGATATACCAATCTTGAATATTAAATCACAAACACAGGCTTACAATTAAAATAATGAAATGGCCCCTAAATGGTTACATAAGATAATTACCACAAACACACAAAGCACGGTCCGGTTAAACTGTAATCTACCCTTGACAAAAGAAAACTGGAAATTTAATCCTCAGTGTCTTTGAAGTGCAAGTAGTGTACAGAGAAAACAAAAGAAGCAAAAGGTAGACTGTGCTATACAAACAAGTTAAAACATTCCCATGTCTTAAGAACTAATGAGCAGAAATGTGTTATAAAGAGAATTTTAAAATAAAAATCAGAGAATCTTGCTTGGATTGGTATGGATGCACAGGCATTTCATCCCAGGACCCGGGTGGTAGAGGCAGCAGATCTCTGTAAGTTCAAGCTCAGCCTGTTATACAGCTGGTCCGCATAGTTACCTATAACCACCACAGTTACAGAGTGAAGCCCTGCATTAAAAATGATACTTTGTTGGTCAATATGGTGATCTGAAATCCTTTAGAAAATCCCAGAGGATCAAAAACTCCATAATCAAAGTTTTTAGCTCATGTATTTTTTTTTCATTTTTAGTCAGTATTGATTATACAAAACTATTAGATCATTTCTTCCTCTGGGCTTATAATAAAACAGTCCATAACAAAATATTCTTTGCTATAGAAATTTCTCTTAAGATTATTAGAGAAGATGAAGAGGACGATGGAGGAGTGGGTGCTAGAATTTGTCTTGAAGAAGCAACAAGGCTAGAGAAATTGAGATGAGGACAGAGGCGACAGACAGATAGGTTTGTAGAATTCATTTTTGGTTAATTTTGACATAATCTTCCAAAATGTACTTAGATTGTGTTGCCTTTCATATCTTGTAAAACCTTTAAAAACTCTCATTAATATCTTGCAAGTTAACAATTTCATAATTTCTTTTCTTTGGTTTTTTTTTTTTTTTTTTTTTTTTTTTGGTTTTTTGAGACAGGGTTTCTCTGTGTAGCTTTGCGCCTTTCCTGGGACTCACTTGGTAGTCCAGGCTGGCCTCGAACTCACAGAGATCCGCCTGGCTCTGCCTCCCGAGTGCTGGGACTAAAGGCGTGCACCACCACTGCCCGGCTTCTTTGGTATTTTTAAATTTCACACACTTACATTTAATTTTATACTTATATGTGTAAATTTAAATTACACACTCATAATTTTAAATCTGTTACCTGGATTTTTTACTTTAGTGTACAAAAAGTGCAACAAATAAAATCATAGGAAATATTAGACTTCCATTTTGGTAATATTTTAAAGTTAATTTATCATATTTATCACACATTTTAAAAAAAGCTGGAGTAAGAAATGACATGTGTTTCCCTAAACATTTTCTCCTTCCTTGGCTTTCTGCTTTCTGTTTTACTGTTTCTATTTGTTTTCTTGCCTATCTTGAAAAATCAAATCCTTGTGCTAGATCTGTTATTTTGGTCAATGTTTCATGCTACTGGTGGAAGCAGCTCTTCCCAGAATACCCTGAGGACACTTCCCTCTCCTGTTACAGGTTCATCACACATGTTAATGGAAATGTGAGGGGGGTCAAGACATTGGATCATCACTCCTTATTGAAGGGTGATCCTAATTACTCTTATCAATAAAAAACAGGAGTCAGATATCAGGGTAATAACCTAAAAGATCAAAGAAGCATAGTGGCAGCCACTAGAGAATTTTTTTTTCTTAAGGAATTTTTTTTTATTCATTTTATATACCAATCACAGATCTCTCTCTCCTCCTTCCTCCCACCCCTCTCACCTTTCCCTCCCAACACACCCCCCCATTCCCTCCTCCAGCAAGGCAAGGTGTCCCATAGTTAGTCTGCAGAGCTGGTACATTCAGTAGAAGCGGGTCCAAGCTCCTCTCCCTGCATTAAGGCTGTGCAAGGTGTCCCACCATAGGTATTGGGCTCCAAAAAGCCAACCCATGCGCCAGGGATGGACTTCTTACCTCTAAGAATCCTCCAACCAAAAGGGGGCCTGAGATCCTGTCTCCGCCCACCTTATATTCTTGTCTCCACCTCCTGATTGTGTTAGAATTACAAGTGTGAGCCTCTTAAGTGCTTGGATCAAAGGTGTGAGCCTCTCATGTGCTGGGATCAAAGGTGTAAGCTTCCCAAGTGCTGGAATTAAAGATGTGAGCCACCACTGCACATCCTCTATAATTAACTAGTGGCTAGCTCTGCCCTCTGATTGCCAGGCAAACTGTATTTGTCAGAACACAAACACAATATCACACAACACTTTATATTGTCTTGCCAGATTAGCAAATAAGGTTCCTTCCTATCAAAGAAATAGACTATCTTGTAATAGGTATTTCCATGATGCAATTTTACATTGTGGGGAGTTCCTCTGACCCCCAAAACATCTCCATCCTGTTGTCTTGGAGAGATCAAGAGCTTGTTATCATTGGCATGCTTATGATAAGGTTCTCACAGAGTTTCTAAAGTAAAAGATCCAAACTGTCAATAATTAGTAGATGACACAGAAAGACACGTAGAATTAGAGTTTAGAAAAATGTCAATAGAAAAGACAAAATATTATCTGTTAAAAGAATACTCTGACCCATGATGTGAGAACAAACAAATATAAATGGATGACGTGTCCAAATATTGCAAAAGCAAATAAAAATGAACAAATTCTTGTCTAGTTATTCAGAAGCTAAAATAAAGTGAGACCCAAACAACCAGCTCATAATAAACCGACTGACCATTGTACAAAAGGAGTGCTGAGGCTCAAAAGGAACTACTCTGTATCAACCCAAGGGAGCAATAAGAGAGCACAAAGGGCTCATGTTTGGGTCAGGCCCTCATTCAAGTGAATTTTCTGCTAAAAGTAGAACATGGTGAGGCCCCATGTGAAGGCTAGAACTGTCAGTACAAAACATATTTTTCTGCTCAAAGGAAATATGCAATAGTGTATTCTTCTGCCAACTAGGAGTGAACACAGCCCCGTAACATAGATTCAGGTTGCCTGCAAGAACACAGTTTGACAACGAAATAGTTTCATTACATTTTTATAATGGAAAAACAAAATAAATCAGTAAGTCAAGAAACATTATGGAATACATTTGTGAGAATATAGAGTTGATAGGCAAATATGTTACAGTTCTTCAGTGTTAACTTACTCCGTTTCTTAACTTTTGTGTTGTTGGACATCTGTTAGTACATTACAAAATTCTTAACTTGATGGTCAAAGGGGTCTTATGTCAGACATGGAATCTGGCAAAGAATTGCTGTTAAGGAACTAAAGATATCCCAAATAATTTTTTTTAAATTTGTAGTGTTCAAACTCTTCACAATCATAGAATACACTCAATCAGGCTTGTAGTCACTGACCACTTCTGGAGACCAGTTCTAAGATATTTGAAGTTGCAATGTTTTCAAATTTATATAAGCATCCTACCTAATGATGTGAGGATTTTACATGTGCTACTGTTTTTTTTAAATAAAAAATCAAATAGAATAATGAGACCCTTCTAATTGAATGAATATATTTATTACTATCCTTCAAAATTGCTCATTCCGAACACATGCTTTTATACTCCAGGTATTTGTAGAGCTCTCACTCCTTCAGGTAGTGAGCAGCTTTCTACATGAGTCTGAAGAATGCAAACAGTTGTGAAACAGTTTTGAGCATTGGCCAAACACTGACATCACTGGCAGGAAAAGTTACAAGTTTTGGTTCACTTTCAAGGTTATGGCTAGAAGTGTTAGAAAGGCAAAGCCTACACCTCAGCTTCTTGATCATTGGGGAAATGTAGTCCGAAGTCTTCCTGTGTCCCTCTCAGTTCCACAGCTGCTCAGACCCAAATAAACACAAAGAAGCTTATATTAATTATGAACTGTGTGGACTAATGGCTCAGGCTTCTCACTAGCTAGCTCCTATAACTTAACCCATTTCTATTAATCTATAAGTTGCCACATGGCTGTGGCTTACTGGTACTTCCACATCTTGATTCTCCTGGGGGCAGCTGGCATCTCCTCACTGTCTCCTTTCTTCTTCCTGTCTATCTGCTTGAATTTCCTGCCTGCCTCTGAGCTGCTTTGTCATAGGCCAATACAGCTTTATTTATCAATCAATCAGAGCAACACATATTCACAGCCTACAGAAAGACATCCCACAGCCCTTCCCTTTTTCTGACTAATCAAAAAGGAAGGTTTTAACTTTAACATAGTAAAATTATATATAATAGAACAGTAATCAAGCAGGAATTACAATTATAATATCTAGTCTATTTTTATGGGACAAATTTAAAGAAAATATTCTATCTTCCATCCTATATTCGTGAGTCTAAAATTTCATAAATAATTTATCTTTTATCATAACCAAGGAAAACTATAGTTATAACTATCTAGTCTTCAACTACATCAAAGACCTCAGAAGGATGTAATATTACCTAAGTAAACAGAAAGACATTGTAAGCAAATTCCAAAAATCTAGAATGACAGAGACAACTGGCTGCCTGGACAGTCACCCAAAGTTCCTCTGTAACATCGAGGCATCCATTTTCAGCCTATAGGCCTAGTCTTTCAGTAATGTTTCCTTGTATCCTGGAGAATGTCTGGCACTCTCCTCTGGAAGCAGGAACCTGAAGGACCATCTCATCTTGCAAAGTTCAGAGGTCACCTTCCTATGGATCCTGCATGTCCAATTTATAGAACATACTGTCAATCAGTCAACCCAAGGGCACTTTTTTGCCCAGTGGCTAACTTTTTCCACAAATAAAGCAAACTCCATAATGAGTTTCTTCAATGTCCATCATTCTCCTTGAAGTAATTGGTGCTTCCAGGAGCAGAAGTGTCTCATTGTCCAGAAAAGTCTAAGTTTTTAAAACATTTTAAATGCCATATTCTGTAGGTATTTGAGTGTTTGAAGGTTACCTACCTAACTGAATATATCTATATATACCTAGAAAACTTAACTGGCATGGCTGTAAGTTTGATTATCATGGATAATTAATTATTAATCTCTATTTCTGAATTATAGATTATAATTTTAAATGAGTTGCATAAACATAATACATTAAACAAGAGGATAAATCTATATACAGTATAACAAAATTAGCTTTAAATTTATATCAATAAACTAAAATCCATAGCAACATAAAATATTTTAAACAAATTGCTACTCTTTATCCTATCATATCTATACTATATCCTTCTCTTTTTTAGAAGGAGATTATATTTATAATCAACCCCTTTAAAACAAAAATAAACATTTATAAACAATATTTTCAGAATTTGGGTATAGGTTCTCATTGCTACTTTCTGCCTGAGGGGGTGCTGGCAATCTTTTTTTTTTTTTGAGACAAGGTTTCTCTGTATAGTTTTGGTGCCTATCCTAGATCTTGCTCTGTAGAACAAGCTGACCTTGAAATCACAGAGATCTGCCTGGCTCTGCCTCCTGAGTGCTGGGATTAAAGGCATGTGCCACCACTGCCCAGCTGGTACTGGCAATCTTATGGGTATCCTGAGAAAATTAAGAATTATGGTCAAGTCCTGACAGGAGTAGTCTGTGAGGCTACACTTTCTCAGCCAGTTGCCTTGAAGCCATTCTGAATGTTGGATCATCTGGGCCATAGTGTCATCAGAGACCTTTTAGGGGGTCTTGGCTGATCAAACCATATTAGCCTGGAAGCAATCCACAGGTTCTCATCTTACCAAAAGCAATCTACAGATTCAATGCAATCCCCATCAAAATACCAACACAATTCTTCATAGACCTGGAAAGAATAATACTCAACTTCATATGGAAAAACAAAAAACTCAGGATAGCCAAAAGAATCCTGAACAATAACACAACCTCTGGAGGCATCACAATCCCTGACTTCAAGCTCTACTATAGAGCTACAGCAATAAAAACAGCTTGGTACTGGCATAAGAACCTACATGTGGACCCATGGAATCGAATTGAAGGCCCTGACATTTATCCACACACCTATGAACATATAATTTTTGACAAAGAAGCCAAAACTGCACAATGGAAAAAAGAAAGCATCTTCAACAAATGGTGCTGGCATAACTCGATATCAACATGTAGAAGGCTGCAAATAGATCCATATCTATCACCATGCACAAAACTTAAGTCCAAGTGGATCAAGGACCTCAACATAAATCCAGCTACTCTGAACCTGCTAGAAGAGAAAGTAGGAAGTAGTCTTGAATGCATTGGCATAGGAGATCACTTCCTAAATATAACACCAGTAGCACAGACACTGAGAGAAACAATTAATCAATGGGACCTCTTGAAACTGAGAAGCTTTTGTAGAGCAAAGGATACGGTCAACAAGGCAAAGCGACAGCCTACAGAATGGGAAAAGGTCTTCACCAACCCCACATCTGACAGAGGACTGATATCCAGAATATATAAGGAACTCAAGAAATTAGGCATGAGACTGTTAATCTCAGGGTCTTGGGTTCCTGCCTCACGTTTAGAGTCATTTGTTGTCAGAAGTCTTCCTGTGTCCCTTCCACTCCCACAGCCGCTCAGACCCAAATAATTACCATGAGGCTTATATTAATTATAAACTGTATGGCCTAGTGGCTCAGGCTTCTCACTAACTAGCTCCTATAACTTAACCCATTTCTATTAATCTATAAGTTTCCACGTGACCTTGGCTTACTGGTACTTTCACATCTTTCTTCTCCTGGTGGTGGTTGGCATCTCTTCTCTGTCTCCCTTCTTCTTCCTGTCTATCTGCTTGAATTTCTTGCCTGCCTCTAAGCTGCCTTGCCATAGGCCAATAAAGCTTTATTTGTCAACCAATCAGAGCAACACATATTCACAGCCTACAGAAAGACATCCCACAGCAGAGAAATATCTGGTCTCTAGAATTCTTTCTTTGCAATTATGTCCCAACTCATACATCACAGGATGCCATTGCTGCTGTTTGTGCACATCAGAAGCCAAACAAATAGAGCCACTGGATCTTGGATTTGAACCTCAAAATTGTGACTAAAGTCTTATTTATTCATTTAAGTGAGTTCTCTTCCCTAGTACTTTTACAGTGATATGAAGCTAACATACACTTTTCAGTGGAATTATAACAATGAGATAGATCTGACAGTCAAAGCCATTCCATCTTATTCTAAAAATTCAAATGAGTCTAATCAAAACAGATATAGAAATAATTTAGGGTGAAGAACATAATTGAAAATTGATTTCCACCTTGCATACAATGTAACCTGATAATTCAATACATTACTCTAAGGCTTCTGGAATTAAAATAACTGCTAGATATCAGCGGTCTCATTAATAATCAATGAATAAAAGGTTCATACTAGGAATTACCTTCATAGAGTTTGAGCTTCAAAAAGTAAAACGTGATAGATTCAATGCCAATGAATTCCACAGTTAAACTCAGAGCATTTTGTAAATCCAATGTGATTGATTAATAATTCCAATGTTCAATATTATCTTCAGTACAAATAAAGATTATACCTTACCCAAATTTCAAATAGTCCTGTTTGAATTTCTTAAGGTATTGTGAAAATGTGAAGACAGTCTTCTTTTTTGTTTGTTTGTTTGTTTGTTTGTTTGTTTGAGACAGGATTTCTCTGTGTAGTTTTGGAACCTGTCCTGGATCTCACTCTGTAGACCAGGCTGGCCTCAAACTCACAGAGATCCACCTGGCTCTGCCTCCTGAGTGCTGGGATTAAAGGTGTGCACCACTACCACCCAGCTTGAAGACAGCCTTCTTAATAGTGATGGAGGTTTTTATCATTATTTTTAATATTGGCTAAATAATTTGTCACAAAATATGGGGTTTTTTGCAACAATGGCACTAGTGATTCCCAGAAACCATTTACCATTTTCCAAGGTAAATTAATATCTGTTTAGTGAAACGGCAGTTAAACATTATTCCCCTTCCGTTCTACGATTATACAAATAATATTTTCCAGTAAAGGTTAATAGGGATGGAGGAGGGTAAGCGCAAACATCCAGTGTCTTATCTAGTAAAAACTTGTATTGGACCAAGTTAGATGTGTAAGGAGTACTTTATGTCTGGCTAGAACATATGGTAGAAAGGTCATAAATGTGAAAGACACAAACCTAAAGGTGGAAAGATGGTTGGGTGTTTTGAAGTCCTAGACTGTAAGGATAATAGACAATCTTTATTTCACACAAGGTTGTAGCAAGAAGAACCTAAAACGTGTCCCTGTGACAGGAGGTAGTTAAACTAGGGTAAGTGTCCAACTCACCTTCCTTCCTTCCCACAGGGATGGAAGAAAGAAGTTTATCAGGATGTATCAGAGGTGCACCCTCATCCTTGAGAAAAAGTTGAGAACTTTTAAAATGGCAGAAAGCTCTTAAAAGATTCTCCTTTCAAGGAGTCCTAAGGGGTTGAGGACACCAGGAGAACACGGCCCAGAAAATCAGCTAAGCAGGGCTCATTGGAGTTCACAGGGGTTCACAAAAACTGAGGATGCAACAACAGAGCCTGTCTGGGTCTGCACCAGGTCCTCTGTATACATGCTGTGGTTCTCTAGCTTGGGGTTTTGGTTGGACTCCTAGCAACCATTGTGTGGATTTCTATGACTCTTTCACCTCCTAATAGGGCTTTTAGCAAACTCTTACTGGGTGACCTGGTGTAGGTTTGATATGAGAGGACATACCTAGTCTTAGTGCATCTTGCTATGCCAAGTTCTGTTGATATCAATGGGAGGCCTGGTCTTTTTTAAGGTAAGTGTAGGTGCAATGGTTCTGTGGGAGAGAGCAGGTTCGTGTTGAGGACTGAAAAGAGAAAAGGGAGAGGATGTATTGCATGAGAGAAGAATAACTTAAACAGGAAAAAAATAATTTTCAACTTTGAGATTTTAATATAGCCAAGATTACTAAGCAGCCCTCTGCAGTTTCCTCAGTAATCTGAGGAAATAGGAAGTTCATCCTAGTAAAAACTAACAAAAATCACTACTAGATTTTCAACAATTGATTAATTATCAGAAATATTTTATGCAACAAATAGATTTCTATATGGTTGTGGTGGTTTTATGAATGTTTTTAGATTTTGTTCGTTACATTTCCAAGTTACCTGATTACTTCCGTTTTGGTTATAGGATTACGAGTCTTAAAAGTACATATTGCTTTTCTATGTCTTTCCTATCGTTATTAGTCATATTCTATTGCTAAAAACAGCTTCTTTCTAATCTGCAATCAGTTGTACATATGTCATTAATATGAGAATACAGATGCTTTTGTTCTTTTGTTCTTATGTACAATCTAGTATGAATCTCATTTATTGCCATATTTCAAAATTCTCAGTGTTGAGTAGTAAAAGGGCTTTAAAACTGACTTCTTTGTTTCACCCATCATTGATTTGATGTCCTTAGTTTTCATATGAAAATTTCTTCAGGTCCATAAGTTAATGTGGGATTTTATTGATTACCAGGAAAATAGCATGTATCCTCACAATAATATTCAGATATGAGATGTGCTTTAGGTATGCTCATTGCTACCATGTTACTATGGATTCTTGTATATTTCAGCCAAAATATCTAATACGGATAGATGCATTCCTCTCCTGGCTTTCCTCATTACATACACTTTTCCATTATCAAACCGGCTAAACCTTGATACTTGAAACATCAATATATTCACTCATTTCTGTTTTCCAATATGCACAAAATAATTATTTCAGAATTACCATACTTGTAACAACACAAGAAGTGCTAAACCATATAAATCCTTTTACTTATCTCCCTTTTTTAAAATTTAGATTCAGTGCATACACTTAAGTAATACATTCAAAATAACTTAGATTATTTCTTATTTGAGTCTGTAGTATAATTATGTAATTTATTTGAAAGGATTTTGGATTGATCTGTTTCTGTTTGTATGAAGGTAAGGTTTCTTTCACTCCTTTTCTGGTTTTATTTTGTAAATTCATGCTGGTTCATTGTTAAGAAAGTATACAAGGAATACATTTCTTAAAGTATAATTTGAAGGAAAGAATGTTTCTCCCTACATGCTGTAATCCATTCTCCAGTGCTACATTGTAAATCATCTCATTTAATTTTTGTCCTAGTCACTTTATAATTGTTTTTACAATTATACAAAATCATAAGCATTTATTTATTGATTTGCTCATTTCTTCTGCTATTTTAAATGATAAAGGCATCCTATAACTTATTAAACTGAACACTGATCACTATGTGCTGGGAAATAGTCTATGAAATCTTCCTCATGTTTATACCTTCAGTTATCCATTGCATGTATTTCATATTTACTAATGCAGATATCAATATTCTGTATTTGATAAACCAGATAATTTTCCTTCCTGGAGAATTAGTGCACCAGTCATAACTTTAGTTACATAATATTTTCCAGTGTTATTGGAATTAATTTACATAAGAATTAATTAGTCATTTAGCTAATACAAAGATTAGTAATATCATAATTATTGATTATTGAAGAATACAATTATTCTACTTTTGTGAAAGGCACTTTTTTTTCCTAAATAAAAGCATTGGAAATACTTTATTTGAAACTTGATGAAATGGAATTTTATCATACTAAGCTCAATGACTAGACTTGTCTGTGTGTGTGTGTGTGTGTGTGTGTGTGTGTGTGTGTGTGTACATAAGCACACATGGTGTGGAAATATATATTCTACATAATATTTGTTTAATAAATTTAGAATCATCTATTATCTAATATTTATAAAGTATATTATTCATTTGTTCATTCATCTAGTCCATAGTCAATAATAAATAATAAATTTTATGTCATTTTTCTGGATAAATGTATGTTTTTAACTTAATGTGAATAATTTGCTGTTGATGAGCTGTATTATTTATAGAGTAGTATTTAGAATCATTTAGGTAGATAGTTCATAAAGAAATTAACAAAAATATTTTCATTAAAATTTGTGTCTTATTGTTGTAATTATATGCTATTACAATTATTATACACTCTTTTTAGTATTCACAGCAATGAGTTCAACTAAGATAAAACAGGCTTTACATATAATGTCACCATCTACATATTAATTAATGTGTATACATATATAAAAGTGTTTTTACATTTTTAGTTATTATAGCAATGTTTAATGCTCCAATTTAATGGGAAAATGCCTGGGTTAGTCTTTGAAATCATGAAAACAACCAGAATATGACCAATTGAAGAGTCAACACTCTTGAGAAAATAATAATTTAATAACAATAGTAACAAAACGTGAATGTGAGGAAATATTTTATGGGTGAAATGGGAGATGATCCAGAGACAAAAGAAGCTAAAATACCTTTATTTAGCTCAACAAAGAAAGAAAATAATTAGGGAATCAAATTCTCAGCTGCTCAAGAAGTAGTATAAAAAGAGACAAGAAGATGGGGGCATTAGACAAGACTAGTGTCTAGTTTTATTTTGCTATTGTGATAAAAATCTATGACCAACAATAACTTAAGAGAAAAAATGTTTTCTTTGGTTCAGAACTCCAGGTTATTAGTCTATCAGTGTTGGGATGGATCAGTAACAAGTGCTATATACAGCTGGTTGCATCACACCCAAAATCAGGAAGAAAGTAATGAAGCCATATATGATTACTAGTCAACTAAATTTCTCTATTCTTATGCAGACTAAGATTTCAACCAAGGGAATGGTACCTACCATCCACTTTCAGGCTTGGTCTTCCCACATCAAGGAAGGCAATCATGACACCCCACCACCACCACCACATGCACACAGGCCCACCTGATCTAGAAATGATTCACTGAGACTCTATTCCCAGGTGGTTCTAGTTGTATAAAGTTCATAGTTAAAGACAGATGTCATAAATAAGAACTGGCCAGGAAAAATAGTTAAAAATTCTGTTTGATGCTGTGCAGGCTAGTTGTTACCAACTTAGTATAAGCTAGGGTCATCTAGAAAGAAAGAATCTCAGTTGAGAAGATTCACCATTAGACTGACCTGTGGGCAAGCCAGTAGCCTATCTTCTCTTCCTTTTTTACATTTTTAGATATAAAAATATAATTGCATAATTTTCTCTTCACTTTCTTCTCTTTTCTTAATTAATGATGGATGTGAGAGGGCCCAGCCCATGATGGGCGATGCCATAACTGGACTTGTGGTCCTGGATGGTATAATAATGTATGCTGAAAAAGCAATGGAGAGCAAGCTAGTAAGCAGTACTCCTTCAAGGCTGCTGCTTCAGTTATTGTCTCCAGGTTCCTGCTAAGAGGTCATTTCCTGATTTCTCTTCATCATGAATTCAGATGTGTCAGCCAAATATTTTCCTCACCAAATCTTTTTTTAGTCATTGTGGTAATAAATTTTGAAACTTTAATTTATTCATTGTTTTTGCTTGAAATGATCTTTATACATGTAGACATACAGAAAAATTACCATTTACTACATTACATAAAAATGTTACTCTAATCCTTAAATTGCCAGGTTTCACTTCAAGATTGCCAATATGACCATAAAATTTTGAAGGTATTTTTGAAGTTAAGAAAGCATAATCAACATCATTTAATAGTAAACATGTTTCACTGAATATTTAAGTTATTAAAATTCATTTATTTCATACTTCATAATTTTGTGCAAATTTTATGGCAATTATGTTTCATGTACTAGAATCACATTATATTTTAAAATAAAGATAGATAATAGACAATTTTAATGCCAAAAGTTACCGCATATTCTGTAGAATATTTTCAGTATGTGAAATGTGAGTAGGTGGATGTTCAAAAACATGAACACTGATACTTCCCAAAAGATAATGCATATTTATATATTCATGTTTTATAACAACTGTATTCTTAAATACAAAAGTAACTTTATGTACTTAGTTATTTTAATGTGGTTTCTTTTACAAAAATGTCATGTTCTTCTAATATAGGTAAATATTGAAAAATGAAGCCCAGTTTATTGATGTTAGGAAATATGTCATTCTCTTTTACTGCAAGCTCTTTCAGTTTGCTATTGATGTCAAGGCAACCATCAAAAAAGAGTCTAATTTTCTCTACTGTCTATCATCTAAACTGAGGACCATTCCTGTACTACAAGCCAGTAACATTTTTATCAATAAAAATGATGGTGTATTTAATATTACTTCTTCTATTGCTAACATATCTAACATTTTGTTTTTCAATCACTAGCATTTCTAAAACTTTTTATGGGGGAGGGGTTAGTTGATTTAGAGTGTGCCCCAAAGGCTCACAGACTTAAGTAAGGCTTTAATCTCAGTTGGTGAAATCATTAGGGAATGGTACAAACTCAGCATAAATTAGGGGATAGTTGAAGAAAATAGGTCTAGTGGAGTGTCAAAGAGGGGGTAATGAGACAAACTGTATTTGTTACTTTCTCACTGCTGTGATAAAACATCAAGATGATGGTAACTAATAGAAGAGAGGGTTTCTTTGGTTTGTATTTCCAGAAGGGTGAGAATCCATCATGACTTGAAATCATAGCAGCAACCAGAAGATATGTATGAGCAGAACCTGAGGGTTCACAACTTGAACCAAAAGAAAGAAGCAGGGAGAGTGAAGTAGGGACAGTAGGAGGTTTTGAAACCCCAAAGCCCAACTTTACTGAAGCACTTATTCTAACAACGTAACATTTAGTAGACCTTCAAAACAGCACCATCAACTTGAACCAAGTATTAGAGTGCTAGAGACTATGGAAGTTCTCTTATTCAAATCATCACATCACACTGCTTTCTTTCTCTGTCTCTTTCTCTCCCTCTGCCTCCCAGAAGCCATGAGGTGACCATATTGCCCTACCATGTACACCATGCTTTAATGGCTAACCTCACCATTGTTGAAAAAACAACTAAGCCATGTGTTGAAAATTGCAAAACCATGAACCAAAATAAACCATTTACCCTTTAATTATATTTTATTACATATTTTGACACAATAACAAAAAGTATGAGTAACATATTGCAGGAGCCTCTACAAACACCACCAGAATGTGGATCTGCAAAAGGCAAGAAGGCAGTTCAATTCAACACAACTCATTAGTCAGTGTTGGTCCAAATGTTGAGAGTCTGACCTTGAGTAGTTTGTTTTAGGCATATTTCAACAAAGTAAAAGTTGGAAAAAAGTTTCCCTGGTGATAAGTAACTCAATTCATGTACACATAAAGCTTAGAGCATGACGGTATAGAAACTCTTTGTAAAAGAAGAGTCACAGCTTCTTTAAAGATTCTATAGACTTTATAGATTAACTTAGAAAACAAGCTCAAGATAAGGGCCTGGGAAAGGATCCCTTGTGGCCTGGTCATGCATACAGCACAAAGGTAATTGTGCTGTTAACTACGTTGGCTCCCAGCTGGCTGGGCAGAATGCAGGTTGTACATCTCTCCCTTTGAAGAGACAAGCCTGTGTGTTTAACATTCTTGATTAATCTAGTGCTTATCTGAGAGCAAAGAGACCTACATGGCTCTTACAACAGAGATTTAATATTTACCATATCAAATAAGTAATGGCAGTATTATATATATATAGGTCAGTCGGAGATCCAATGTCACTTAATATGTTTTAGTAATTGTAGTTGCTCTGTCACAATCTACTATCACAAGTTGAAGACAAGAGAAAGATTACTAAAATTATTATAAAATATAAGTATCTTGGAGTTCCTTAAAAGCTGTTTTTTATAACATAGTAGAAATTGTAGTTATCCTTTTCTTTAAGTAAATACACTTGGAAAATTTTATTTATAGAAATAATTTTTATTTTACAATTCAAGGTGTAAACATGAAATTATTTTTAAATGTCCTTTTGTTCTCTTGGGATCTCTTGGGATATATTGTATTTTGTAGTATATGTAATATCATCAATGACATATCATACATATGGATTTTTTCTTAAGATAATTCATTTTAATAGTACATTCAACAAATTTCACACATTAAGTCAATACATATATAAGCATAAAAAATATATTTATATGAGTCTATAGAGTTGGTCCAGAAGTTAAGAGCACTGATTGTTCTGCCAGAGGTACTGGGTTCAATTCCCAGGAGCCACACCTGCTCCCCAACTATTTATAGTTTTATTTCCATGGGATGCAGTGCCTTCTTCTGGCATGTGTTGACACTGAACACACATAGTACACATACAAACATGGAGGCAAAAAACACATACACAAAAAATACATTTCTTTTAAATGTATATAAAATAATACGTAGATGTATGCATGCACATAGTAGATTATTTGAAGCAATGTCACATTATTGAAGTAATTTTGAAATAGTTTTTAAAATATATTGACAAGAAGAATACATTGAAATTATTAGAAAGACCCATGTAGGACTGAGGGAGTGTGATAAGATGGTAGAAGGAGGCAGGGGCTATTTTCCCCTCACTTGTAAGCTTCTAGATTCACAGAAAGAAAAATATAAATAAAAAAGAACTGCATTTTTATATAAGGAGATTTCTTTCAAAACAAGGAGGAGGAGGAATTCTGAGTACAGTAACCTAATACCATGACCTGAGCAAGCTCTTTCTTTTCTTGCCAACTTTGGGCCCTTGACCTCTTTTTTACATTAGAAAACTCCTTAGTGTGAATCAGTTTTGGATGTCATCTAGTTATAAATTGAATGTTTAATTTCTTATTAGATATATAATCCAGAATTTCCCCCTCAAGACCCAGAGGGTCGTCTCTATGCGCAGTATATAAGAAGATGGTAAACTTATCCCACAGTATCTTTGCAGCCAAGTAGCCTAACTTTAATAACCATGAAGGTTATTGAAAGTACCCCATTGCTTTGAGCAGCCTAATTCCCCTAACATCTTCCAGAGCTTTCCCACCAGCTTGAGATAGCACATAAAGAAAGATGCCCTGCTACTTCTTTCAAGGGAATTGGATTTTAACATTCCTATTTTATTACAGAAGTCTTAATTGCCTATTAAATTCTATCTGCTACAATATGACACATGTGCAAATATTTAGATTTGATACTAAATGAAGAATAACAGTAACATTGAAATTAAAAAACCTAAAAACGATAAAAGGAAAAAAATCAAAAAATAGAACAATGTACTAGGAAGCTCTCTTAGTATTTTATCAAATTAATAATAATAATAATAATAATAATAATAATAATAATACAACCATACAGAAGTTTCTTCAAAACCGTGTATGCAACTTAATCAATAGCTGGCCAAAACAATGGTATTTTCTTTGACAGAGATTTCTGAACTATTTGTTCTGAACTATAGTGAGGGTGGAGAAAAGCTCAGCTGAAGCAGCTCTCTAGGAGAGGATTGGGATTGCTATATCCTGCAGGGAAGCCATCCACCAACACACCAGGTATAGTTTGACTCTCCCAGTCAGGATACTCTTCCTTGCAGAGCTGTCCTGGCAGCTCCAGGCCTGACTTTCCCAAACAGTCAGGATACTTTTCCCTTTTGAAGCAGTTCCAGGCCTCACGTTCCCGAGTAGTCAGAAAAATTTCCTTTCCAGGGCTGAGCTGTCTCTTTGCAGCTCCACCTGTCAGAGCTGTCCTAAGCAGCTCCAGGTGTCTGGGACAACTCCAGGGCTGAGCCATCCTGAGCAGCTCAAGGTGTCCAGGATACCTCACCCTCCAGGACTGAGCTGTCTCTTTGCAATTCCAGCCATCAGAGCTGTCCTAAACACCTCAAGGTGTTTCCTGACTCCCCAAGTAGTCAGGATATCTTTCACCAGAGTTGCAAAATTCATGTTGTTGGTGCCAAAACCCATAGAGTTGCAATAAATTTATTTACATCATCAAATTAATACTAGAAAATAAACAGAAAGTGCAAAATTTTGTAAATTCTGACAACAGTGCATTCTGGGAAAAAAAGGCAGACATTGTTAAAGTTTTTGAGGATTATGATACTGAAATTAGCATATGGAATAATACAACAAAAGTTTGCAAGATTAAATCGTGCCTGATATTGGAACATAGGCAGTAAATTTTATTAGTTTTGACTACAATTTGTGTTAACTGATCAGTTATTTGCACTATAAATATCTGCCTCACTTCAATGTGTTTTTGTTCTCTCTCATACATTGATAATATGAATATGAAAATATGCCATGAAAGACTCATATGTTTTGACCTCTAAGAAGCATATCTAGGTGGAAGTTTTCTTTATTTCATTTTTGCAAAGTGTTGGCTACTCAGTTTTTATATGCTGAGCATGAAGTCCACTGTGTTTTTAATTTTGTCTATGAAGGTAGATCATTATTAATGAGTATAGTTGACTGCCAGTTTCAGTCATATGTGGCTAAATAACTACAAATAGTTAACAGTATTAAGTTATTCTCTTAATAAGTAAGTAAGAAGTTTGGAACACTACTCAAGATAAAACTAAGTTGGCATAAGTAGCAAACATACATGGTATAGACTCATTGTCATTAACAGTAAAAGCATGTTGAAATATAAAAAGAAAAATAGAAAAATATTTTGAGAATTCAGTTTCAAGTAAAAATTTAAGGATAAATTTATTTTAAGGAAATGTATTATGAATGAAGATCAGCTCAACAAGAGATACTCCATCACTAAAACTGGAAATCTTACCAGCTTCCCAGGGCTAGTAAAATCATGAATCTCGGAGGAGAATCTACCAAATTCTACAATACTAAAGCAGAATAATCTGCAACTTAATTCTAAATATGTGTCCTTATATCCACAAATAAGTGTAATACTCACCCCTCACCAAGGAAACGTCTGTTTGTAACAGAGAGAGAGAGAGAGAGAGACCATTACTGAAAACCACAACCAAGCAAAATGAAGAGTTAACAGAGTCTAGTCCCAATGAATACAAAACAACTTCTGCACCTAAGGCTCAATAAGCTTTGAAGAGGGGCTGGAAAAACTGAAAACACCAGAGGATTATGGAGTTTGCTGTGAGACTGTTTCTCCTGTTGTAATCAGAGGCTTCACCATGGAGTCTCACCAAGATTACTATCTAGACATGAGGTGAGTGCTGTGGGATGTTCTATATGGCAAATGTGTTGCTAATTAGTCAATAAATAAAACACTGATTGGCCATTGGCTAGGCAGGAAGTGTAGGCGGGACAAGGAGGAGAAAAAAGCTGGGAAGTGGAAGGCTGAGTCAGAGAGACACTGCCAGCTGCCATGATGAGAAACAGCATGTGAAGATGCCGGTAAGCCACGAGCCATATGGCAAGGTATAGATTAATGGAAATGTATTAATTTAAGCTGTAAGAACAGTTAGCAAGAAGCCTGCCACGGCCATACAGTTTAAAACCAATATAAGTCTCTGTGTTTACTTGGTCAGGTCTGAGCAGCTGTGGGACTAGCAGGTGAGAGAGATTTGTCCTGACTGTGGGCCTGGCAGGAAAACTCTAGCTACAGGTGAGTGTGGTGATATATTGTGAAACTTAATGAAATTTGCCTGAAGATCAGAGAAAAGAATAAGCCACTGGATTAAACGTAGGTTCCAGGCAGTGGTAGCACACATCTTTAATCTTACCTCTCAGGAGGCAGAGCTCATCTGGATCTCTTAAATTCAAAGCCACCATGGATTACATGAGATTGACTCAGTCTAGGAGAGAAACAGAGCCAGACAGTTGTGGCACACTCCTTTAATCCAAGTACTTTCGAGTCACACTCCCTTAATCCCAGCACTTGAGATCTCTACCTTTGCTTGGGAAGCACACAGGCCTTTAATCCCAGCACTAAAAAGGAAGTGATATGGCTTGGTAGAGAAAGGTGTATAAGGCAAGGCTTGAGGAGACAGGACCTAAGTCTTTTCTGCTGGAGAGCTTTCAACTGAGGACTCAGAGGCATTCAGTCAGAGTATTTGTGGAGTTGGTGAGGTGAGATGTGGCAGTGGCTTGTACCTTTGTCTCTCTGATCTTTCAGCATTTACCCCAATATCTGGATCCGGGTTTTTTATTAAAAGACCTATTTTAGCATTCGTGCTACAAGTAGGGACTATAAGAGTGGGCATGCTAGAGTCAGTGTGGGCAGAATCATATCACCACAGCCCTAAGTGGGGCACTGTAGGCAACTGAGAAATACTGATTTGGGAGAGATAGTCTTCCCTAAGCAAGAATACACCAAAATTGATTATCCAAAATAAATACCCCTGACATTATACATATAAGTAACATTATATAGACTGAGTAGGTAATATTTAAGAATACTATCTATCCATCTATCTATCTATCTATCTGAATACATATTTTTATGTATGTATTACTATATATGGAAATATATAACATGAATATATATAGTATGCATATATAACATATGATATATGTGTGTGTATATATATATGTGTGTGTGTGTATGTGTGTGTGTATGTGTGTGTTATAACAATTAATGAAAAAGGAGACTGTGAAATTGAAAAAGAGTAACGAGGAGCATATAATATAGTTTTGTGGGTGAAAAGGGGACAGAGAAATAAAATTGAAAACAAAAATATGAATTGTTAATTTTCTAGGTATAGTCAGAAACTTCTAATTTGAATGTATTCAGTTTTATAAGAATTGTTTATTTATTACTATTGGTTACTTCCATTATTCAGTACCTACTAGAAAGTTACATATTTACATATATGGGCATATGTATGTATATGTAAGTATTTTAATTGTTGTAATGTGATATTTCAGATTTTTATCTCTAATCTAGACAATAGAGTTAGCTAGCAGAACTGCCCTTATGTCTCTATTTTAAATCACTTTATATATACTGTCACTTCTCTTTAATCGTATACTGCTTTTCATGTGCATCTGTGCCTGAAATCTTCAGACTGCAATGAGCTAGGTTATGTAACGACACACTGAAGAAATTCCACTGATGCCTATCCATAATCTCTTCTAAGACATCTTTCTGCTTTATCATACCGGGAAAGTTATAATTTTATACTTAGATCACATATATGCTTACCAAGTTAATCTATGTTAGAATCTAAAGAATAGATGACAGTAATATTAGATTAGAAAAAATTATATAAAATTCATAGATAAAATTTGTTGAACATGTTGCGTATGAACAGTCCCTTTGGTTTACAAGCAAAGTTTTGTTTTGTTTTGTTTTTCCTGGTGTTTGAACCCACAGCATTTATCTCTTTTACTGAGCTTATCTTTCTGATGATTCTATTACCTGAGGTTAATCATTGTTCAGAAATAGCATATTTCGAAGTGAATGAGTCATGAGTGTCAAATTGCACACCATTCAGTAGTTTCATTATGCACTGGTAGTGCAATCTCATAGCATCCTGCTGTCCTGCTCAAGCCATGAATGCTCTACTTGTTCAAGAGATCCAAGTCCAATATAATATCTCTCAGTTAGTCATTAAGCAGCTATCTCAGTTATCAATTGCCTGGCATAGTGTTGCTGCCAGTTGTTTCAGCAACTAGTTGTTACTTAATAAAACCACCCAAATTCCAGGGTTAGTGATGTTGGTAAATTGGATGTGCTAAAGAGTGCTTAGATTTTCTACTCTTCTGTTGCTGTGATAAATAACTATGACCAAGATGACTTGTAGAAGAAAGAGTGTTTAAACATAAAGAAGAAGTTACTTAGGCTCAAGTTTCAATGGGATAAGAGGCTGTCACGGTAGACAGACATAAGAGCCAGCAGCAGGAATGACAGCAGAGTCAGTAAACTGAGCACTCCCATCTTGAACCTTAAGCTTTAATCAGAGAAACAGAGCTAGCTGGGAATGGCTTGCATCCTTAATTTATCAAGGCCTGCCCCTAGTAACATAATTCTCTTAGCAAGCTCATGCCTCATAAACATCCCAAACAGCACAACCTATGGGGGGCTAAGTGTTCAAAGGCCTGAGACTCTGGAGAACATTTCCCATGCAAACCACCATAGTGCTTTGTTCAAGTGAAAATTTGATACATTCTCAACCTAATAAACAAACAAACTGGGTCATATACTATTTATATGTTTCTATAATATTTAATCTAATAAAAATTTAAAAAGTAAAAGAGGTCCTTGCTAGCTTAGGTGTTACATTTCAAAGTCTGAAAGTTACATTCATGGTTTGTGAGAAATAGTAGTAGTGTAAAAGCTTCAACTAAATGGTTCAGTACAAGATGTGGCTTGCAGAACAACTGGGTTTAACAGAGTATATCTGCCAGAGATAAAGACATACTACTGTGCAAATACTAGCTGTATTTAAACAAGCTAGATAATACAAAAGAGAGGAGAAGGAGGAAAAAATAGGTAGAAAAAAAAGACAATGACGTAGACCCTGCATGTAAATATTTATCATACCTGTTTTAATTTTGGATGTGATATGAACACAATCATTGTTGCACTACAAAAATTAATGAAATCAAGGAGTTTTGAAGAAGACTATAAGTACAGTCTGTGTACTGACTTATTCTTGTCACTTCCTTTGTACAGTAGATCTGAGTGGATAAAGAGGATGTGCCATAAATTATTTTTTTTCTGAGCAGGACTGTAGAAGGACTTATGCTCTTTTAGCATGGCATAGAAATTTTCCTTCATTCAGTGAAGAGAACAACAGTGCTTATAAATTTTCTGTGTTGACAGAAACATGGCAGACTTGTTTCTGCTTCCATCTGGAAAACTTAGAAACTAGGAGGAATGGGGCAGCTACTTTATTGGGCAGCTGAGTGAAGAATAATTAGCTTTAGGGAAGTGTTGGACACTTCAGGAGGGTCTCTCTACCTTAGGAGTCAGATTATGCACTGATCACAGCCCACTGAAGTACAAGCCTGCTGTGACAGTGGAACATTGCAACTTCCCTACCTCCCTGAACTTGCTTAGCTCCATCTGCTTCAACTTCCCTGTAGATACAGGTGTAAGCTAAAAAGATGAAGATGGATGGTATAAGGAAGAGCCAGCATCTCTCCTCCGGCCACAGGCCAATAAGCAGCAGGTCTCAAAAGGGAAAGCATAAATTTCAAATTTGCTGTGATACTTATTCATGTGAATAATATAAACATGTATTCACTGGACTAAAGTGATTTTGGTTGAAACTGTGATTGTGAGAATGTATGTATGCATATATCCGTATATATGCCCACCAGAAGCATTAATACCTGTATTTTAAGCTGAGAGTAAAGCTAGATTTTTATT
Source organism: Peromyscus californicus insignis (assembly GCF_007827085.1). Taxonomy (NCBI): domain Eukaryota; kingdom Metazoa; phylum Chordata; class Mammalia; order Rodentia; family Cricetidae; genus Peromyscus; species Peromyscus californicus. Next base: position 41,966,262 of record NW_026294413.1, read on the forward strand.
ATTGAAGAAAAATTTGAAGACAAAAGGATAAAATGGTAAAATGATTTTAATTAATTGTGGTTGATCAAGGAACTGTCAACCAGACATTTGTTGTTCAAACAACACAAATATAGCAATATGCTTCCTTAGAAGATCTAAGACTTCTTACAGCAGTACCTTAAATTCAATTGTGTAGTAAAATAGTTGTTTTATGCTTCAATATCATCTCTAACTCAGTCTCAGCTCTCCAGTGGAGGACATTATATTATGGTCAATCTAATGTGCTACCTCAGTCCAAATGAACCTTTACCAAGCAATTAGTTATCTCATTCAGTTGTTCTAAAGTAAATCTTGAGCTTACAGTTTTGTCTCCTTTACCTGTTTGTCCTTCTTGGTTGACTGAGTTCTGCTCCTGGAAATTTAGGAAAGACTTGGTTTGATTTGATTTATTTTGATGATTTGCAATTCACTTCAATTCAATAGTGTGTGTGTGTGTTTGTGTATATGTGTGTGTGCTCTCAACCCCTTCCGCATGTTGCTGAAGTGTTTGCGTTACATAATGTGTTCTCCCCAGACAATTTAAATATCTTATATTCGTCTCTGTGAGCTCACACATTTCCTTCTGAGATGTGATCATAGTGAACCTTTGATAGTTTCCTCCATGTCAATCACATAGAGTAAGAATTCAAAACACTTTTCTCTAAAGGCCTCACCAACTTGTCAGGACTTCCTTACATTTGCTGGATGTGATGGGATGGAGCCATGGTTTCTCTGTGCTTTGGATTTATTTGTCACTTTAACATGGTAACCTGGCCCAAAGAGCTGATATGATAGTGCTAAAATATCAGGCCTTTTCAAATGTGATTGGATGGTGAGAAGCCCACTCATGAATGGACAAGTGATGTATTAACTTCCTTTTACGGGATGCTTACTTCCTGTTGCCCTTTGGTCAGCTGACAGTAAAGCAACAAGGTGCAACTTTGCAAGCAGTGGGAAGCCTCATTAGATATCGATCATGACTTCTTAGTCTGTTTAACTTAAACAAGCATTTTACTGTTTAAGAGTCACTCAGTCTATCCATTTAGGGCTGACCACTCTACATTGGGTAACCAATTAGGGGGCTCACCCCTAAGACAGGCTAATTCTTCTCCCAGTATTCACTAGTTGCCTGTAGTTCTTTTTCAAAGGATGAGACCTCAGAAGATTTCCCCCTTTCAATTTAGTATGCCAGTTGAGGTTTTATTATTAGACAGGAAGAAAATAAAAGCTTTATTCTCAATGCAAATTAAAAGACATTCCAAGTGTTATTTGATTCCACCTCCACTTCTAATCTAATGCAAATACAGTACAAATAGAGATAACTTTCGAATAACGGACAAAATGAAATCATTTTGTTTTCAAAGTAGCAAAACCTTAAAAATCATGCATATTATTTGAATATGTATTTAAATGTTTAAAGGACTATGCTATCAAGCAATTTAAGCTTCATTTTGCAAAATTGTATTTGTGACTAATTCATACACACACACACACACACACACACACACACACACACACACACACGCTGCTTTAGGATATTATAGAATATAGAAAAAATCTATTTCTTGACTAGAGATATGGTTTAGTGGATAAAAAACTTAACATGCAAATGTGAGGCCTTGAGTTTGGATCTTCATAACCCATCTATGGAGGGTCACCTTGTTGGTATCTGTCATCTCAAAGCTTCTATGGTAAGAGGGGCCCAGGAAGCAAGAGAATCCCTGGAAGCTATAGGCCAGCTGATCTGGTATACACTGCTGCAAACAATAAGAAACCTTGACTAGAACAAGTTTGAAAGAGAGAGATGATACAAGAGGCTGGACTCCCAAGTGTGCTGTCGTACACAAATCTTCATTCACACATGAATGGACACAAAGAGTTACACAGACCATACATATTTCTTTGCATGCATGGTCAAAGAGCCTTGTTATAATTTTAACAGATATAAATATATTTCACAAAAACAATATCCAGCTTATTCAAAATATACTTACATATATATATATATATATATATATATATATATATATATATATATATATATGGTTTTTCCATCATAACAGTACCCTATGAGTTATATTGAAGTCATCACTACTTTGTAAGAAAAAGTATTGTAATAAAAACAAGAGACAATACAATCCCAAAATGTACATTTTACTTAAAAGGAAGTCTTTGTGCAGAAGGAAGATTGTGAACATAAAATCATGGCTCCCAAACAAGCCAAAATATTTCTTAACTGTCCAAAGTTTAATTATGTATACATATATTGATTTTATGTATAAAGATGGACAAAAAGATGGATAAATACATAGAATATTGCATATCAGGTATGATTCAAAATGAAGTCAATGCCCCAAAAATATTAATTTGGCTGTTTTAAATCCAAGATAACTACTTTCATGTATAGAATAAATAAAATGCTTATTTTTTACTTTCATTCAAATAAAATATGCTTATGAAATTGCCACTAATTGGGGTTTGGGAATTATTGTTGTTATTGTTTATGTTTTCTCTTTTTTTCTAGGGGACTGAAAAATAAAACAGTTGACTGTTATCACATTAAAGGACAAAACATCAGCTGGGCGGTGGTGGCACATGCCTTTAATCCCAGCACTCGGGAGGCAGAGACAGGTGGATCTCTGTGAGTTCGACGCCAGCCTGGTCTACAGAGTGAGATCCAGGAAAGGCACAAAACTACACAGAGAAACCCTGTCTCAAAAAACCAAAAAAAAAAAAATCAATTATTTCAACGATTTTGAACGTTGTTGTTTCTTGCTATTCCATGAAGTATTAAAGTAAGAAATGGCACTTGCCTCTGTTGTGATTACTTTAAAACTTACAGATATGAAAGGCTTGTTCAACATGGCTTCACCTATTTCTCATTTTCAACTGATACTCCACATGTTCTTGCTGCTAACACAGATCTGAATTCTAAGTTCTATACGAATTACCGGTCCCTGGATGCTTAACTACATTTTGACCTCTTCAGTTTCCTGATTCTTCTTCATCTATGTGCTTTGCTTGTTTTCCTCAGCAATTGAATTAATGGAATGAAATCCTTTTTGGATAATGTTTTAAAAACACTGTAAGCAAAATTCACAATATAAATATCTAATTTAACATTTATAATAACAATAAATCCAAACTAACATAATAATATCCTTAAATATCAAATAAGATATCTTGTTTAAGTTAGCCCATTGATATAAAGAGTTGTGAAAAAGTATTGTTGCCTGGTACTTTTTCCTTAAAAATGGTGATCTAAGAAATGTATAAATGTCTCAGTTTCAAATGTAGTGTTACTGTTCAACTTTACCAATGTTCTTGGAATAAACTTTCAAGAATAATGAAAGAAAATTAATTAAAATGGTTAAAATTTTTTTCATTAACATTGTAAATTTCTTACTGAAAATATGAGCTAATTTCTTATTCATAGAAACACTGACAAGCATCTTTGTCCCCATCTCTCATTAGTATGATTTGTTTCAAATTTTAAAAAAGCAAAATATGCATAATAAATGTCTGATTATTGGGTTATCAGTTACAGTATCATGGAAATATGATTATGCCCATGAATATCTGTCTAATAGATATGCATTGCTCTTTTTGCCCTAAACATGTTCACATTAGGAATGATCTGATGAATTTATGTCTATACTGAGTAGCATAAATGATAATCTATTGTCAAACACATTGATGATAAATATTTCTCCCTTTTATTCTTTTGACTTTATCATGATTTTTTAAATTTTAAAACTTAATATAAAATTTTGAAGAAGATGTCAGAAAATGGAAAGATCTCCCATGCTCATGGATAGGCAGGACTAACATAGTAAAAATGGCAATCTTACCAAAAGCAATCTACAGATTCAATGCAATCCCCATCAAAATACCAACACAATTCTTCACAGACCTGGAAAGAATAATACTCAAATTCATATGGAAAAACAAAAAACCCAGGATAGCCAAAGGAATCCTGTACAATAACACAACTTCTGGAGGCATCACGATCCCTGACTTCACTCTCTACTATAGAGCTACAGTAATAAAAACAGCTTGGTACTGGCATAGAAACCGACATGTGGACCAATGGAATCGAATTGAAGACCCTGACATTAATCCGCACACCTATGAACATATAATTTTTGACAAAGAAGCCAAAAGTGCACAATGGAAAAAAGAAAGCATCTTCAACAAATGGTGCTGGCAAAACTGGATATCAACATGTAGAAGGCTGCAAATAGATCCATATCTATCACCGTGCACAAAACTTAAGTCCAAGTGGATCAAGGACCTCAACATAAATCCAGCTACTCTGAACCTGCTAGAAGAGAAAGTAGGAAGTAGTCTTGAACGCATTGGCATAGGAGACTACTTCCTAAATAGAACACCAGTAGCACAGACTCTGAGAGAAACAATCAATCAATGGGACCTCTTGAAACTGAGAAGCTTTTGTAGAGCAAAGGATACGGTCAACAAGGCAAAGCGACAGCCTACAGAATGGGAAAAGATCTTCACCAACCCCACATCTGACAGAGGACTGATATCCAGAATATATAAGGAATTCAAGAAATTAGACATCAAAATGCCCAACAGTCCAATTAAGAAATGGGCTATAGAACTAAACAGAGAATTCTCAACAGAGGAAACTCAAATGGCCGAAAGACATTTAAGGAATTGCTCATCATCCCTAATCATCAGGGAAATGCAAATCAAAACAACTCTGAGATACCACCTTACGCCTGTCAGAATGGCTAAGATCAAAAACACTGAAGACACCTTATGCTGGAGAGGATGTGGAGCTAGGGGAACTCTCCTCCACTGCTGGTGGGAATGCAAGCTTGTACAACTACTTTGGAAATCAATATGGCGCGTTCTTAGAAAATTGGGAATCAATCTCCCCCAAGATCCAGCTATACCACTCTTGGGCATATACCCAAGAATTGCTCAACCACACCATAAGAGCACTTGTTCAGCTATGTTCATATCAGCATTGTTTGTAATAGCCAGAACATGGAAACAACCCAGATGCCCTTCAACTGAAGAATGGATAAACAAAATGTGGTACATATACACAATGGAATACTACTCAGCAGAAAAAAACAATGGCATCATGAGGTTTGCAGACAAATGGATGGATCTAGAAAAAATCATCCTGAGTGAGGTAACCCAGACTCAGAAAGACAAACATGGTATGTACTCACTCATAGCAGGATACTAGACATGAAACAAGGATGAATTGTCTGCTACTCACATCACCAGGGAGGCTACCTGGAAAACAGGACCCCAAGAAAGACACAGGGATCACCCAATGACAGAGAAATGGAATGAGATCTACATGAACAGCCTGGACATGAGTGGGGGTAATGAAAGGCGAGGGTCGAGGGAAAGAGAGCTTGGGGGAGCAGGAGATCCCAGCTGGATCAACAACAGAGAGGGAGAACAAGGAATAGGAGACCATGGTAAATGAAGACCACATGAGAACAGGAAGAAGCAAAGTGCTAGAGAGGCCCACAGAAATCCACAAAGATACCCACACAACAGACTGCCGGCAATGGTCGAGAGACAGCCCGAACTGACCTACTCTGGTGATGGGATGGCCAAACACCCTAATTGTTGTGCCAGAAACCTCATCCAACTACTGAGGGATCTGGATGCAGAGATCCATGACTAGGCCCTGGGTGGATCTCTGGGAGTCCAATCAACGAGAATGAGGAGGGTTTATATGAGCGAGAATTGTTGAGACCAAGGTTGGATAAAGCACAGGGACAAATAGCCAAATGAATGGAAACACATGAACTATGAACCAATGGCTGAGGGGTCCACACTGGATCAGGCCCTCCGAATGGGTGAGACAGTTGATTGGCTTGATCTGTTTGGGAGGCATCCAGGCAGTGGGACCAGATCTTGTGCTCATTGCATGAGTTGGCTGTTTGAAACCTGGGGCCTATGCAGGATTGTTTGGCTTGGCCTGGGAGGAGGGGACTAGACCTACCTGGACTGAGTCTACCAGGTTGACCTCAGTCTGTGGGGAAGGCTTTGCCCTGGAGGAGATGGGAATGGGGGGGGGGCGTTGGGGGGAAGGTGAGGGGGACGGGAGGGGGGGAGAACAAGGGAATCCGTGACCGATATGTAGAACTGAATTGTATTGCAAAATAAATTAAAATAAATTTAAAAAAAAAACAAAAAAAAATTTTATTAATATAAAACATTTTATATTAATGTTTAATTTATCTATATATCATGGCATGGCATGAAGAAGTAAATTAATCCTTTAAGATAAAAATTAAAATTATGTTTATATATGTAAATATCACTAAAAATAATGAAAATAATATTGCTTAATTGTAATAAGCAGTAGATTTTCTGCAAATGAACCCAGTAACAGGTGATTGATATAAAAAACTTCATGTTTCAGGCTTATAGAAGTAATCTGTCTTTATCTTTCATCTACTAGTAAACTGACTCACTTGTATTTTGGTGAAAGTAAAAGACAGAGCTTTCTATTACTGTAGATATTCACATCATTTTAAGAAAATTCACTCTCATTAAAATTTAGAGCTGTGGTTCAGTTGACATTTCTTTTACAAGCTGCTCAATTATCCTCATTGTGTCTTTACTCATTAAAATTTGTTTCACCACAATACCTCCTAATAATGTTAAATTTGATAACACTACATCAAAGTACTTTAACACTGCTCAGGTAGAATAATCAACCTGGACTCATTTTATAACTGTCAATCTAGACAGGAGTCCCGATAAACAGAGTTGTCAAACACCAAAAGACCAGAAATACTGACAACGGGCTTGTGTCTGATAGCTACTAAACTCAGTAATTTTCCTTTTAGATTTATTAGGATACTTAGCAAGATACCTTTTCCCTGAATTTTAAACAAAAGCCTTGTGTTTCTTAATTATTGTTACTTAAAGATCTGTAAATTTATGCTATGTATAGCTTCCTGGCATTTAAACACATGTAAATTCTATTTCCTAGGTAGTGCTATTTATGCTTGCTCTGACTAGAAATAAAAGGGAGACAGAATATGAGAAGAGCATTTAAGTTAAAAAAATGAATTCTACTGAAGAAAATGTAAGTGAATCATGAAGCAATTAATCTAATTTTAGAAAACAATGATGGAATAGGATAATCTGCATTATCTGCTTGACTGGGTACAAAATTACCATGAAAACAGTCTTGGTATCTATGAGGATGTTCCCATAAAAGTACAACTGAAAAGGAAAGACCCATCCTGGATGCACACAGAACCTCTTTATAGGATGGAGTCTTAAGCTGAATGAAAGGAAGAAAGTAGCTGAGTACTGGCCTACCCCCCTCACTGCTCTCTGTGAGTGCAATGTGATAAGTCACATACTAGTTGCTACACTTCTCCATCTTAGTTGACTCAACCCTGGAAGTAGGAGTTAAATAAACCCATCTTTTCTGAAGTTCCTTTGTGTCAAGCGTTTCCTGATATAAGTGAGAAAACTAACTACTACAGATGGGGAAAATATTCCTCAGATAGAACAGCACAGGATCCTTAGGCAAAGCTACAGCACAAAAGAGGACAAAGTGATGACTCTCACTGCATAGCTGAGGCCTAAGAAGATAAAGACTATGCAGAGAGGTGCTTTATCCAGAGTTAATAGACTTGTCTTGATCATCCTGCCTGGAGGACTGGAGAACACAGCCATGGCTTCACAAATCGTTCCCTGCCCCTACCATACATAAATTTTCTTCACTATAGAAACCAAGAATAGAAGATTACTAGAATAATATTCTTGAAGGTAAATATGACCCACGTTTCAAACATATAAGCACAGGCTTTGGAATGATGCCAAACAATAATTTCTGAAACAGACTTTTTAGAGTAGTTTTGAAAAACAGGTTGAGTAATATCTAATGTCCTTGGAAACTCAAATTAGCCCCATAGGAAATATTTGTTTGCTATAAACTCTCCTTATGATCCATTCTTAGGTGTCATCATTTTTGCTATCAAAGACACTTTGAAGTGCCAATTGTTAACAGTTAGGAGCTTCACAGCTTTGTAAATATGTTTCTTATGATCAAAAGACCTAGTCACACATGTTCAGATGTTGAAGAGTTTATATAGCTTCTTACTGTTTTATTCCAAAAGTAACGTGTAATGATAAGGGAGTATTTTTTTTTCATTTTTTAATTGATTATGGATTTTTCTCTTATAAGATACATCCAAACAAGTTTCCTCTTTCTATTCTTCCTAGCTCCTCTCTACCTCCCTTATCTCCCAGATCCACTCCCTCTCTGTTTACCTTCAGAAAAGATGCGTCCCAGAGACAACAACCAAATACAACAAAACAGGATACAATAAGACAAGGCAAAAGCCCTCATACAGAGGTTGAGTCAGGTAACCCAACAGAAGGAATAATCCCCAAAACAGGCAAAATAGTCAGAGACACACCTGCTCTCACTGTTATAAGTCCCATGAAAACACCAAGCTAATTGCCATATCTATTAAGAGGACCTGGTGCAGATCCTTGTAGACCTCATACTTGCAGCTTTAGACTCTTTGAGTCCATATGAGCCCTGCTTAGTTGATTCAGTGCATCCTGTTCTCCTGGTGTCCTTCACACATTCTAACTCCTAAAATATTTCTGCCCCTCTTCCACTGGGTTCCCCAAGTTCCATATGCAAGGACCCAATGGAGACCACTCTTCACATAATTTCTGACTGTGCATCTCTGCACCTGTTCCCATATGCAGCCTGAGGAAACGTCTCCAGTGATGATCGAATAAGTTACCAATCTGTGAGTATAGCAGAATAACACTGGCAATTGTTTCATTGATTTTCTGAAAACTTTTATTTATGAATTAATTTTTTAGACAGTCATGTTTAGTTCTACCCTAGGTCTTCTCTGGGATCTGCATTCTTTGGTTCCTGATCATCCAGGCAAAGTAGGGCATGGCCCCTGTCTCCTGGAATTGGTTTCAAATTAAACCAGACATTTGTTTGCAATTCCCACAAGTTCTACTCAACCATTCCTATAGTACATCTTGCAGGCAAGATACACCTAGAGAGTTTTGTGGCTGGGTCACTGTCCGGGTTTCTCTTTACATAGCCTGGGAGTTATTTTCCCACCTCAAAGACTAGAATGTAAGGGTGTAGGCTTCATGCAGGCAGCAGCTCCACCTCTCTACCATTCAACAAAATGTGTGGTTATTGTCCTTGGCAATGGGGCCCCATTGTCAGTTTTCAGGAATGACTCATGTCTGAGCATCAACCTGGGTAGTTTAGGGATCTCCACTGGACCCCCTTGAACAACAATTCAATGCAAACCGGTGGCTTTCTACAAAAGTCAGCCAGATCAGACTCCTTATCATCCATTACTAGGAGTTCTCACAAGAGTCACCCTCACAGAATCCAGGAGTTTCCACTACACTGGGATCCTCACCTCCCCAAATAACCCACATTTCAAGCTGTCTCTCCCTGTATTCTCTCCTTCCATCCCTCCTGCACACCTGATCCCTCCAACTCCTGTCTCCACCTGCTCCCAGTCCGCCATACAAATCTATTCTATTTCACCTATCCAGGGAGATTCATTCATTCCCCAGCCCCACCCCACCTCTTTACCTAACCTGTCTGGGTTCATGGATTATAGCTTGATTTTCATTTGCTTAACAGCTAATATCCACTTATAATCAAATACAAACCTTATTTGTCTTTCTGGGTCTGAGTTACTTCACTCTGTACATTTTTCTAGTTCTATTCATCTGCCTTCCAAATTCATGATGCCACTTTTTGTTAACAACCGAGTAGTAATCCTTTATATATACATAACGAACTTTCTCTATCTATTCCTCATTTGAATGACTGACATCTACATTATTTCTAGTTTCTGAGTATTATGAATAAAATTGCTATAAGCATAGTTGAGAAAGTGTCCTTGTAATTGCAGGTATCATCCTTTGGGTATATGTCCAGGAGTGGTATAACTGGGTATTGAGATTGAGGTAGCTCTATTATCAGTTTTCTGAGTAGCTGTCATACTGATTTCCAAAGTGGCTGGATGAGTTTGCACTCCCACCAGCAATGGTGGAGTGTTCCCCTTGCTCCACAACCATGCCAGAATGAGCTGTCACATGTGTTAGGGATCTTAGCCATTTTGACAGATTTAAGATGGAATCTCAAGGTAGTTTTGATTTTCATTTCTCTCATGGCTAAAGATGTTGACATTTCTTTAATTGTTTCTTAGGATTTCTCTGTTGAGAATACTCTGTTTAGATCTCTATCCTATCTTTTAATTGGCTGTTTGTTTTTGCTTTTGTTTATTTGGGTTTCTAGGTTCCTTATGCATTTTGGAAATTAGACTTCTATCTGATTGGAGTTAGATAAAAGTATTTTCCCATTCTGCAAGCTGCCTCTTTATCCAATGGACAGTGTCCTTTGCCTTACAGATTTTCAGTTTCATGAAGTCCCATTGGTTAGTTGTTGATCTTAGTACCTCTGCTATCAGTGTTTGTTTCAGAAAGTTGTCTCCTGTGCCAACGCTTTCAAGGCCATTCCCCACTGCTTTCTCTTCAATCAGGGTCAGTGTGTCTGGTTTTATGATAAGGTCTTTGATACCTGGGCTTAATTTTTAATCAGGGTAATTATAGGAGGAAGTTTATATACCACCAGCCACTCACAAATACCCAGCCGCCTCTTCCCTAATAATTGACTCAGAAGCTTAATATTACTTACAAATGCTCAGCTGGGAGCTCAGGCTTATTACTAACTAGCTCTTACACTTAAATTAACTCAAAATTCCTATCTATGTTTAGACACATGGCTTGGTACCTTTCCTCAGGAAGCCATTCTCATCTTGCTTCCTCTGCATCTGCCCTGAGACTTCTGACTCTGACCTCCTCCTCCCAGAATTCTCTTAGTCTGGCTCTGCTCTCAATCTCTTCCTGCTGAGCTAGCAGTAATTCCACTTTATTAATAACAATGAGCATAATCCATAAGCAGCTAATAAATACGGAAGTCTTTGCTTTCTTCTAAATGCAGACATCTAGTTTAACCAGAAACATTGATTGCAGACATTTTCTTTTTTCCAATATGTATTTATGACTTATTTATCAAAAATCAGAGGTCCATAGGTGTGTGGACTGATAACTGGACCTTCAGTTCTATTATATTGGTTAATTTGCTTGTTTTTATGTCAATATCATGAAGTTTTATTACTATTGCTCTGTGGTACAATTTGAAATCAAGGATTGTGATACCTCCAGCAATTCTTTTATTTTTCAGGTTTATAGCTATCCTGATTTTTTGGTTTTTTTTATATGAAGTTGAGACCTGTCCTTTCAAGGTTTGTCATAATTGTGTCAGAATTTTGATCAGGACTGTATTAAATCTGTAGACTGCTTTTGGTAGGATGACTAGTTTTACTATGTTTCTTTTTTTAATTTTTGTTTTATTTAAAATATATTCTTCTCTTATACACTATATACCGATCACACTTTCATCTCCCTCTATTCCTCCCAGCTATCCCCAATTTCTTATCCCCCTAAGATCCACTCCGCATCCATTTTCTCTTTAGAAAAAGCAGGCCTCCAAGAGAAGACAGTCAAAAAGGACAACACAAGATGCAGTGAGACAAGACAAAAGCCCTCATACCCAGACTGGACAAAGCAATCCAGCAGGAGGATAAGAGTAATAAGAACAGGCAAAGGAGTTTGAAGTACTCTTCCCACTGATACGAATCTGACAAATACACCACTGCCAGTCTATAAGCACAGGTGATCTTTCTGTTTTCTGATACCTTCTTTAATGTCTTTCTTCAAAGTCTTGAAGTTTTTATCATATATGTCTTTAATTTGCTTGATTAGAGTTTCCCCGATTTATTATTATTATCATTATTATTATTATTATTATTATTATAATTTGTGACTATTGTGAAAGGTGTTGTTTCCCTGATTACTTTCTCAGTCCATTTATCATTTTTATGTAGTAGGACTACTGACTTTTTTTTTTTAGTTAATCTTATATTCAATGAATTTACTAAAAGTCTTTATCAGTTGTGGGTTTTCCCTGCTGGAATATTTAAGCTCATTTATATATACTATTATGTCATCTGCAAATAAGAATACCGTGTCTCCTTCTTTTCCAATTTGTATGTTCCTGATCTCTATCACTTTGCTTATTGTTCAAGCTAAAACTTCAAGTACTACATTGAATAGATATGGAGAGAGTGGACAACCTTGGCTTGATCTTGATTTTAACTGAATTGCTTTGAGTTTATCTCTGTTTAAGTTGATGTTGGCTATAGGCATGCTGTAAATTACCTGCATTATGTTTAAATATGTCCCATGTATCCTTATTCTTCACAGGACTTTTATCATGAGTGGGTGTGAAATTTTGACAAAGGCTTTTTCAGCATCTTATGAGATGATCAGTTTTGTTTGTTGTTGTTGTTTTCTTTCTGTTTACTTATATGTTAGATTATATTTACAGCTTTTTTATGTTGAACCATCTCTGCATCACTGGGATGAAGCCTAATTGATCATGGTAGATGATCTTTTGATGTGTTCTTGGATTCCAAATATTTTACTAAGTGTTTTTGCATCTATGTTCATGAGAGAAATTGGTGTGTAATTCTCTTTCTTTGTTGAGTGTCTAGGTGGTTTAGGTATAAGAGTAACTGTGTTCTCATAAAATGAATTTGAAAATGTTCTTTCTGATTCTATTTTGTAGAATGATTTGAAGAGTATTGGCATTAAAATTACTTTGAAAGTCTGGTAGAATTAAGTACTAAAATGATCTAGCCCTGGGCTTTATCATATTAATGACTGGTTTAATTTCACAAGGGATTACAGTTTTATTTAATTTTTGTGTGATCTTGATTTAACTTTGATTAGTGGTATCTTTTGAGAAAATTACTCATTTCTTTTATAAATTCCTATTTGATGTAGTATAGGTTTTTATTTATTTATTTTTATTTTTTTTATTTATTTGGTTTTTCGAGACAGGATTTCTCTGTGTAGCTTTTTGCCTTTCCTGGAACTCACTCTGTAGCCCAGGCTGGCCTCAAACTCACAGAGATCCACCTGCTTCTGCCTCCCGAGTACTGGAATTAAAGGCATGCACCACCACCATCTGACTGTATAGGTTTTTAAAGTATGATCTAAAGATTCTTTGGATTTCCTTGATGTCTACTGTTATGTTCCCCTTTTTATTTATGATTTTGTTAATTTGGATATTCTCGCTGTTTCTATTTTATTTATTCCAACACTATGTTTGATCATTGCCTGCAGTTTACTCTTCTTGGGAGTCCTTACTTCTTTTTATTCTAGAGTTTTCAGGTTGCTGTTAAGGTGCTAGTATGAGATCTCTCCAGTTTTTTTGTAGGCACTTAGATTTATAAACTTCCCTCTTAGCATCACTTTCATTGTGTCCCATAAGGTGAGTATGTTGTGCATTCAATTTCATTAATTTTTAGGAATTCTTTAATTTCTTCTTTTTCTTTTAGTTTCCATCATGAGCCATTTTTCATTCATTAGAGGGTTGTTCCATTTAACGAGTTTGTAAGCTTTCTTTTGTTTCTGTTGCTGCTGTTACCCAGTTTTCATCCATGGTCCTTTGATAGGATGCACAGAGGTATTTCAATTTTCTTGTATCAGTTGAGACTTGCTTTGTGTCTGAGTATGTGGTCAGTTTTGGAGAAGGTTCCCTGAGATGCTGAGTAGAAGGTGTGTGGAATGTTCTGGATATATCTGGTAGGCTCATTTGATTTATAACATTAGTTAGCTCCAGCATTTCTCTTTAGTTTTTGTCTGGATGACCTGTCCATTGTTAAGACTGGTGTATTGAAGTTTCCCACTATTCGTGTGTATGGGTCAGTATATGATTTAAGCTGTAGTAGTGTTGCTTTTACAAACTTGTGTGCTTTTATGTTTGAGGCATAGATGTTAAGAACTGAAATGTCATCTTGGTATATTCTTCCTTTGATGAGTGCATAGTTTCCTTCCTCATCTCTTTTGATTAATTTTGGTTTGAAGTTTATTTGATTAGATATTAAATTGGTTACACCAGCATCTTAGTTTAGGTCCCTATTGCTGTGAAGAGATCCTATGACCATGGCAATTCTTATAAAATGAAACATCTAATTAGAGTTTGCTTACAGTTCAGAAGTTTTGTTCATTATCATGGAGGAAAGCATGGTGTCACACAGAAAGAAACTGTGCTGGAGAAGGAACCGAGAGTTCTACATCTGGATAGGCAAGCAGGAGAAAAAGAGAAAAGACACTGGGCTTAGTTTGAGCATTTCATACCTCAAAGCCTACCTCCAATGACACACTTCCTGGAACAAGGCCACATCTACACCAACAAGACCATACCTCCTAATACTACCACTCCCTGGTGAGGAAGCATTCAAATCTATGAGTGTATGTGGGCCATTCTTATTCAAAGCAGCACTACTATCATTCTTGTTAGATTCATTTGGTTAGAATAACTTTTTCCATCCATTTACTCTGAGATAATATCTGTCTTTGATGCTGAGGTGTATTTTTGTATGCAACAGAGGGATAGATCCTGTATTCAAATACATTTTATCAATGTTTTTTTTTAATTGGGTAATTGACACAGTTGATATTGGGAGGTATCAATGGCCAATGATTAACTCATTTTTCTAATTTCCTTGTTGTTGTTGCTGTTGTAGTGGTGGTGGTGTGGTGGGGGTGGTGGTGATGGTGTATGATTGTGTATAGTTGGAAGTTTTCCTGTGTCCTGGCCTGCTGGTGATGGGGACAAGTCTCTCCCACTCAAATGCCCCAAGCAAACACACAGAGGATTATTTTAATTATAACTGAATGGCCATGGCTCAGGCTTCTTGCTAGCTAGCTCTTTTATCTTAAATTAGCCCATAACTATTAATCCATGCATTGCCACATGTTCCATGGCTTTACCTGCCTCCCATTACATGTTGTTCCTTGGGTGGCTGGCTGGTGTCATTCCCTGCCTTCTTCCTGTAGCTCTCTTTGAATTTACTGCCTGCCTCTAAGCTGCCTTGCCATAGACAAAACAGCTTAATTTATCAACCCGTCATCAAAGCAACACATATTCACAGCATACAGAAAGATATGCCCCTATCATTTGTGTGTATGTGTGTATGTGTGTGTGTGCGTGCGTGTGCGTGTGTGTGTGTGCATGCATTAACATGGTACATGTGCATTCATAGATACTCTTGAAACACTGAAAACTGCAATATGCAGAGAAATTTCAATTATTCTTGTCTTCTGAAGCAATAAAATATAAATGAAATAAATACTGTGCAAACAGAGACAGAAAATGAACTTGACTCTGACTTGGATTGACATTTAAAATATTAAGACTAGTGTTCATTTAAAAATCAACAAAACAGAACTTGTAGAGGTGAGTTTTACTTATTTTCAATTCAATAAAGGTGTTATTTGCTGTTGTTGAAATGTCACTCAGAGTATGTCATCTCTAAAAGAATATTCAATCACTAAATGTGTTTTTCACAGATTTCATTTACCTGCTCATTTCCAAAGACATATGTGACTTCACAGCATCAACGATACTATTGAGAAAGTGGTTTGCATAGTGTTCTACAGGTGATACAAGCTGATAATTTACATCTACTTTATTAAGTTAGCATTTCTAGTCCAGTACTGGAGAAGAAGCTTAATCTAATCTGGAACCTATGAGTGTGAGATTGTAACTCTTTCTGAAAATTATCATTAAATATGAATAAATATAGCATATCATATTAAAGATTTCTCCAGTTCCACCAGGCCCATGCAGTCCCATAGCTTATATTAATTATAACTGCTTGGCCATTAGCTCAGACTTTTTACTGAATAGCTCTTACACTTAAATTAACCCATAATTCATATCTATGTTTAGTCACATAGCTTGGTACCATTTCTCAGTTCTGCCTTGACATCTTGCTTCCTCTGTGTCTAGCTGGTGACTCCTGACTCAGCCCTTCCTCTTCCCAGAATTCTCATCTGCTTGCCCTGCCTATACTTCCTGCCTGGCTACTGGCTAATCAGTGTTTTATTTATCAGCCAATCAGAGGAAAACATATTCACAGCATACAGATCAACATCCCAAAGTATCATATGCCCTCTGAATATTTATAGATGTAAAGAACAACAGAGCTAGACAAATAGAGAAGAGAGACCGGTATGGTATCTCATGCCTTTATTCCTGGAAGTTTGGAGAATGAAAAGAAAAACTAAAAAGGAAGCCGGGCGGTGGTGGTGCACGCCTTTAATCCCAGCACTCGGGAGGCAGAGCCAGGAGGATCTCTTTGAGTTCGAGGCCAGCCTGGTCTCCAAAGCGAGTTCCAGGAAAGGCGCAAAGCTACACAGAGAAACCCTGTCTCGAAAAACCAAAAAAAAAAAAAAAAAAGGAAGAGGAGGAGGAGGAGGAGGAGAAGAAGAAGAAGAAGAAGAAGGGAGGATTTTAAATTCTGCAGCTATAATGCGATTATGATGGAATAATAAATATCTTGAGGCAATAATAGAGCATCAACACCCAGTTTTTTTGGCTTTGTTGCAGAAAAACTAACTCATATTAACTGAAAACAAAAAATTCTAACTTTATCTATCGATGCTCAGTGATCCTGTATATCTATTTGAAAATTCTGGATCATGAAAAATGACTAATACTCCAATTTTATGTTTTATTTCTAGGTTTTGCAAAACCAGCTTTACAAAAATACAATTTCAGATCTTTTCAAGTAAATGCAGAAAGCACCTGCGATTACACATGTGTAATTCCAGGACCAGAGAGGCACGAACAGGAGAGTCAGGAGTTGGAGGTCAGTCCACAGGAAACCAAGGATATCTATGAGAGTTCTTCTCTAGTATGTAGATTCTTTTCTATCACAATTTCTCTTTTAAATTTGAATGAGGGAAGCTAGAAAGTTAGCTCATATACTAAAATGTTAAATTCAAAAAAATTTAAATATCAAGACTTAACATTCAACTCCCCTCATTTCTTCTTAAACAAACAATACAGTTAATTTAATAACCTGAGGAAGGCAAAGGAAAGGAAAGAATTACTCATTAAATGAGTTGAAAGGAATGCAAAACTCAAGGGACCTTCTAAGAAAGTCTTAATAACTAATGAGTAGCTGTTAAACTCCCAACTTCCATGTGATAAAGGGCTATGACTGCTCCTCCTTTCTCTTTGCTCTATTTCCTTGACTTTAATTCTCTGCTTTTATACCTCCCTGGCAAAAATAGCAAAATTGTAAATTTTAAAATTAAATGGTATAAAATACTATTTATCAAAAGGTTTCTATTCAAATAAATAAACATTTTAAATGCTTAAAGTTAATACATAATATAGTTTTTCTTTCTAATTTGATTCTTGTATTTATTGTATATTTTTATATTTATACTATATGTATGTATGTATTTTCCTTCATATGTGTTCACATGTCAATGTACATGAGTTTGAAAGTCAGCAGATAACTTGTGGGAAATGGTTCTTTCCTTCTATCTTGTGAGTCCTGGGATTAGACTGAGGTCATCAGATTGGTGGCAAGTATCATTACCTTCTAAACCATCTCTTAGAAACCAGACTTAAAACTAATTTTGAATGGAACAATTATATTTCTATTTAGACAAAAGTCATTAATTATGAAATTTCACTCCCCTCTATAGTTTTACTATATATTTTTAGAAAATCTCTTTTTATCAACTTTTTAAAAATTGTGTGTATATTCATGTATGCCTGTATGTGGTTATGTATATGTGAATGTGTACCTGCAAAGACTAGTTCTGTCAGATTCCATGGAATTAGGGTTACAGGTTATTATGAGCTGCTGGCTTGAGTGATTTTAATTGAAACTGGGTTCTCTGGAAAAGAAGTCCAAGCTTAACTGTGATTCATCTTTCTAGTGCAAATGTGTATCCCAAGCTGGCCTTGAACTATGATCCTCCTGCCTTAGCCTCTTCAGCATATCCCCTCAAACCAGCTCATCCTTACCAACTCTGCTGGTTCAGATTTGAAATGTCTGCCCAAAGCTAATGTGTGAAAGGCTAGCATCTTATAATATGAATTGCTAAATGGTCTTATAATAAAAAAAAAAAAAACCAGGAGGCAAATATTGGGGTGAATTCTGAAAGATCAGAGATGTAGAACAAGCCATAGTCAACCTCATCTCGCCAATGCCTCAGCTGATCTTGTTTCCTCAGACTGAAATCCTCTGAGTCCTCACCCAAATGGATCTCTGCTGAACAGCTGCTAAAAAAAAAAAAAAACAAAACAAACAAAAAACAAAAAACTTAAGAGCTTAAAAGCCTCTAGTTCCTGGTCCTCAGCCTCCAGAGCGAGGTACTTCCTGTATAGCCATGCCTGTATGCCTTTCTGTTCTGCAATCTTACTTCCTCTTTCTACTCAGCTACATCACTTCCTCTTTCTGCCCAGCTCTGTCACTTTCTGTCTGTCTGTACAGACCTCCAGACCTTTATGGTTAACTAACATTGGAATTAAAGACGTGTGCCACCATGCCTGGCTTTGTTCCCAGTGTGGCCTGAATGTTAGGATTAAAGGCACGTGCTACCATGGCCTGACTTCTATGTTTACTATAATGGCTGACTTTTTCCCCTGATCCTGAGATAAGCTTTACTAGGGTACACAGATAAAATATCAGCATAGCATTCTGGGATGCCTTTACTCTATTAGATGGTACTAGTATGTCTTCTTGTATAAGAAACAGTAATACTTGTTTCCATAGTGTCTCTTCCAGGTTGTACTCACACTGGCAATGCATGAAGCTCTGTCTGTTCCACATCCTCAAGAACCCATTTAGTGCGATACTTTGGAGATTCTAATTAGTTAGGATTGTATTTTCCCTTAGAAAATAACTAATAATTTCCGGATAGTTTTATGTTTTGATTTATTTTTGGCTTGAAAACCAACTGATCACAAGTACATGTCTTTTTTCAAATATTTTGCTAAATGCTACCAATAAAAGTCAGCAACCATCACTAACGCTCTGTTTCTCAATCTGTTCCAGTAGAGATGAGGTTTTCAAGCCATATGGCTACTCCCAGCATCATCTTGGTTTAACCAAATAGTTTCTACTGGATAATGGAAGACAGTATATTTTCAACAATATATAAATTCAAATTACAAATTTCCATACTAATTATGTTAGCTATGCCGCTGAAAATATACCTTAAAACATCAATGCTTATTCACAGTGGTCTGTATTTGCGCAGGTAAATTGAAACTGGTGGTATAGTTCTAACTGCACTGGAGTTATTCACAAATAACTTAGGAGATTAAGGCAAATTAACTACATTTAAATATGTAGTTTTCAAAATCACCCTCTGTTTCAAATGTTATTGCTAATGAGAGAAAAAGTCAAATTTGATTTCAGAATGAGAAGTAACAAACTTCACTCGAGCTTACTTTTTGTTCTCTGGAATGTATTCACATGGCTTCAGCAACTTGATGGAGGAAGGACATAGATAGCAAACACTCCAGAGGATGGAGCATAAATGTGTGCTCTGCAGCCAACTTCTTCCAAGTCCCTGTTTACCTCCAATTCTTAAATATATATATATGTATATATAATTCCTTGTCAGATAACTAAATAAAATTAAGGGTTAGCAAAATCTTGAACTGAAGTTTGTTGTGGTTATATATGTAGCCTAACAAATTGCAAGACAAAATTGCTTCAAGTTGCCTATATCAGAAAACAATGAAAATACTAGAGAAATAATGAGTTTCACCACATTTAATATGGAAAGACATTGCTTAGTAGTATACATCATTTTAAATCTGACTAGAGAATGCAAATTGATGATTGGCCTTCATTTTTAAAAAAATGCTGCAATAGTAAATGCGAACCTCATTACATTTTTATACTGCATTTTGGCACAAGTCTGATATAAAAAGCATTAGTAAAAGCACTGAATTATATACACAGTGGTGGAAATTCTGTCTGGACATTCTGACTCTATGCAATTGAGAATCAGACCTAGAATTGTCAAATGAAGTCTTTCTCTACCAAAAATTCTTTTAGAAGACACCTCCTTTTTTTTGTTGTTTTAAATGGAATATTAATACTTAGAGTTACTGAGGGGAGCCTTTCAGTTAATAACTAAGTTATAGACAGAAATATCTACTCCTAAGTTCAGAAGTACTAAAATGTGCTATGCTGAGGGACAATTAGCATTTCCTTTCCAGGTCAAGTATTATATAGCAGACTCTATTTGAATAGAAAATATTCCACTTCTGCATGAACTTGGGTTAAAAAGATGCCTAAAGAAAATATTTTGTAACATTTGTTGAAAAACTATCTAAATAAATGAGTAAATTAAGGTTCAAAGTCTCTTACATGGAGTTTCTTGTGAATTCTTAGATTAAACTGTGACATGAATTCCTAAATAGTCTTAATACAAAACCCAGAGTCATAGCCGGGCGGTGGTGGCGCACACCTTTAATCCCAGCACTCGGGAGGCAGAGCCAGGCGGATCTCTGTGAGTTCGAGGCCAGCCTGGACTACCAAGTGAGTTCCAGGAAAGGCGCAAAGCTACACAGAGAAACCCTGTCTCGAAAAACCAAAAAAAAAAAAAAAAAAACCCAGAGTCATAAATTGGGGTGAAAGCTAAAATATCAGAGAAGCAGAGCAAGCCACAGCCATCACCTCTTACCTCACCAACTCCTGAGCTTGAAAGAGCTCCAGCTGAAAGGACTTCTAGCCAAAAGGTGATCCTTAGCCAAAAAGCCTTTTTGCTTCCTGTCTCCTCATGCTTTATATACCTTTCTCTGCCCAGCCATTAAAGGTGTGTGCTTCCCAAGTACTGGGATTAAAGGTGTGTGCCACCACTGTTTAGCTCTATTTCTCTCCTAAACTGAAACAATCTCATGTAGTCCAGGGTGGCTTTGAACTCACAGAGATCCAGACTGATCTGTGCCTCATGAGTGTGAGAATTAAAGGTGTGTGCCACCACTGTCTGGCCTCTATGTTTAATCTAGTGGCTTGTTCTGTCCTCTGATCTTCAGGCAAAGTTTATTAGGGTACACAATATATCACTATATTAAACACTTATCAGAGGGTGATTTGAAGTAAATAGAATATTATTATTAATATTGAGTATTTACGATATTATTTGCTTTTCTAATTCATTAAATCATGGAAATTAAAGTGATTTGAAATTGTCTATGGTTTGGAAATATCTTAACAGTGTAGACATAATAAAAACAAAATCCCACTTTAAACATTGGTAATCCTTTAAAGGAATTGTATGAAAATCATAGTATAATATAACTAAAGGACCTTATTTTCATCATTTTTTATTTTAAAAACTCAATGTCATAGAACATATTTCTAGTTACTATATTACTGTCTATTTACTCTCTGATTCTCCACTATTATATTGCTCAAGGAATTTCCTATAATATTACTAATAGATAACAAAATAAAAATAAAATATTTTTTTAATTTTTTAAAAAACTTTTTGAAATTATAATTTCATCCTTTCCCCATCCCATTCCTCCCTCCAAATCTTTCTATGTATCCCACTTTGTTTTCTCAAATTTGTGACTTTTTTTTCACATCACTATACATGCACATTTGCATATACATATGAACATATACATATATTCATATACAAACATATTGATTCACATGTATAAAAATACACTGCTTAGTCTGTATGACTTTACTTAGCATTACTTGTTTGCATGTTTCAAGGCTAGCTAAATATTTGGTATTGGATAATCAATCTGTGTTCTCTAGCTTCAAAATGAATATTTCTCATCCTCTCCACATTCCTTACTGGGCTGTAGTTCTTTCATATTTTCCATACATAAAGATTTACGTTTATTTTATTATGTGGAGTGGTTTGAAAGAAAATGGCCCCAATAGGGAATGGCACTAGTAAGAAATATTGTTTTGTTGAGGTAGGTGTGGCCTTGTTGGAGGAAGTTTGTCACTGTAGGGCTGGGCTTTGAGTTCTCCTTTGCTCAAGTCTTACCCAGTGCATCACACAATTCACTTACTACTGCCTGCAGATTGAGATGTAAAACTTTCTGCTCCCTCTCTTGCACTGCATCTACCTGCACGTGGCCATGTCCCTCTATGATGAAAATGGACTAAACCTCTGAAATTTTAAGCCACCCCCAATTAAATGTTTTCCTTTATAAGAGTTGCTGTCATCATGGTGTCTCTTCCAGCAATAAAAACCTAACCAAGACATTGTTATATAATTGAGTTATGCAAAACTGACATAATACTTTTACTGAGTAGATGGTGTTCCCTTTTGTGAGTCCTTATTCTTCTCCATAAATGACTTTAGAAATAGATTTAGAAGGAAGCACAAGAATTTATTAGAATTTAATTTAATTTATTAGAATTTGTTTAAGAAACCAGAGACCAAGTAAACTAGCTATAAATTTTGGGAAGTATTAGTAGATGGTAGATGGATAGGAGGAAATGAGATAGCCATGCATTTTGAGCTAAGGTACAAGATATGAGGCATGGTCAGCAGTGGAGGTGAGAAAGAAACTGTATGAGGCAGAAGATCTTCAGAAAAGATGGAGGATGTCAGCAAAATCATGTTTAGGATTTTGACTGTGATAAAAAGTAAAGAAAGGAAAGAGGAAATAGAGAGAACACATTTTTAATTAGAACTCAGATAAGCAGGCAGGTTTAGCAGTGAAGTTCTCTAACATACTGTATTGTGCATCCAGAGAGGCGTTTCTGGGAGCTATAAGTACATCATCTCATTAAGGAGATAAATATTTCTCTCTTCTAAAGAAATGAAAGTTAGTAGTTACACACTACAATGTAGTCATATTAGGTATGTTTTCAAGGTCAAGCAGAGATATATTATAGACAGGTCACCTTGAAACCCTTTAGAGATCTACAGAATATAGCATTTAAAATGTATTAATAACATATATTTTTTTTCTTTTTTATGACTATGAGACATGTTGGCTCCTGGCAGCACCAATCTACTTCAGAAAAGACATGGACATTGAATAAATTGCATATGGAGGTAACATTCATTGTGGAAAAAGTTAGCCACTGAGCAAAAAAGTGCCCTTGCATTGAGCAAAATGGACAAACAGGACACAAAACAAAGGACTACCGATCTTTGCCAAGACAAGTGTGGTTGCAGCTTTGGAAACACATGTCCTCTGAGGCCAGGGCAATATGGCACAATTACTGAAATGCCTTTGCAATCCAGAAAGGGTACAGCACCCCTTCTTTCAAACGCAGTTGAACAGGCAAGGGACCGATGGCTTCTGGTGTGCAGTGGAACAGTAGCTGAAACAGTTATTTTTGAAGGCTTAACTAGGCTGATGGAGTCTAAACTCTCAATGGTAGACTGGCATTTAATAAAGGAGATAAAACCACCCACAAGCCAAGAAGAATGGGTAGCCAAATTCCAAAAACACCAGCAATTTCCAAAATTTAAAATCCTGAATCATGACAGGACACCAGTGGAATTCAAGTTTATCTGGTACATGGAATACTCACACTGAATATGAGGTTGAGCTGTAGGCCTTGTGGACATCCTACTTCACAAATGAGTCTGTCAGATACGCTAAGCCTGTAGGCTAAAGATGATGTCCCAATGAGCAGAGAAACCTCAGGTAACTGGCCAGGCAGCTGTCTATTTCTGTCAACTCACATTTTTTTGGAAGTCACTTGTTGGCACTTCCTGTTTTACTACGTGATATTATTTCCTTCTTGAGTCTCTAAGGGAGGTGAAGATGATATAGTTGTAGTTACAGTTTTTCTTGTTAAGAAATTTCAGAAAAGAAACTCACTAAGGAGGTGTAAAGTATATAGATTCCAAAGACATTATAAGAGAGTTTTCTGTTGGTAATACAAGTTAGGACAGAAAGTGAATTAGGTACATTTTGGAGTCACCAAAATAGGATAGATAATGGAATATTTTCTCTGAATTTGTCAAATGCAAATGGATTAGACATTGTTGATGTATTTATTGTTTGTATATATATATATGTAGTTATTGTATTTATTGTATATAGTTTTTCTTATGTTAGTTATGTTTTTTAAATTTTATTAGACAAGAAAAAGGGAAATGTAGTGATATTTTATTTGTGCTTTGATAAATAAAGCTTGCCTGGAGTTCAAGGGCAGAAGGCCAGCCACTTTAAGTAAACAAAGTCAGGAAGCACATGCCCTTAATCAGATCACTTCGCAGGCAGGTTCTCTGTGTGTTGAAGGCCTTACTAGGGAACAGAGCCAAGCTTGGTGACACATGTCTTTAATCCTAGTACCATCCATAGAAACCTGGAGGTCTGTACAGTCAGACAGTGACAAGGAAGTGAGGTAGCTGGGCTAAGAGCCAATGAGAGGAAGAAAAGCAAGGCATATAAAGGTGTGGGTAGACAGGAAGTTGCTTGGATTTGGAAGCTGCAGAGTTGGTGAGGTAAGGTTGGCTGGTGGCTTTCCCTATTTCCCTGATCTGTATGTTTGGCTCAGTGTTTTTTGTTTAATAAGACCATTTAGAAATTCGTCGACACTCTTCTCAGTATGTCTTCAGGGGCCTCAATATTCCCAAGATGATTTTCGGACCACTTTATCTGCAAGGGCAGTTGAAAGACAACCTGCTATTCTAATAATCTTTGGGCCACAGGAGAACATATGTCTCTAGGCAAGTCCAGAAGTAGAACTCACGTACCATTCCTTTGATCCAACAGAAGTTGCTTTCTGTTAATGTGCATCTAGGAAATTTGAAACTTCCACTGTTTCATATGGTGCTTTAAAGAGGGATAATTATGATGCTTCTCTTTTTGGAATTGTGAGGGAACTAGGATGTGAAAGCTGACAAGGAAGGATGGATCCATCTTCAATGACTTCTAATCTTGATAATACCTCAAGCTATCTACTACATTCTCCTCAAGAACTGAAAGCGTAAAGTTATTTGGAAATGGTGATTAAATCCAGTGGTTGCTTCTGACTGAAACCCAGCAAGAAGGCTTTAGGGTCTTGACTGACTTTCGGCTTTGGGGAACAATTTAAGGCAATACAAATAAATGAAGTTCAATCACCACAGGAGTGCTTGCTTGAGTGTGTGTCAATAGTAAATCAAAATAGGTGAAATTAAGATGGCAGTTGTGTATACTAAGTTTAAAGATTAATAGCACAACTATTATGATGATATAAGTTGCAATCCATTTTCACCATGATGATTCAGTCACTGTTCATCAAAATGATGGTGATATCTGGCACAGTTTGGGTCAGTATATGAAGATCTTGTAAGCATTTGAGGCATTTGTGGAATTATTATGAATATACAGGCAGTACTTTGTTTACTCATGGAAAATTCATGACTCATTTAGTCTAGTTACAACATCATACCTAGCATGTCAGTAACCTGGGGAAGTCTTATAAATCTTGGCTCATTATTTTCTTTTCAAAGACTAATCTAGTTTTTAATTGTTGTTATTACCAATCATTTTTACGCTTCAGTTGCACTTTTCTGCTGGGAGTTTAAGTACACATACATGTCTAAAAATTAACCATTTACTTTCTTGTTGGTGAGGAAAATTGAAGGTCTGGCCCTCTTCTCAGGGGTCACTTGTGTCATTGGAGGAGCCGAGGACCACGGTAGTTTTTCCTTACTGGTTACACCATTTGCTTGGACAAGTCAGTGCATACTGACCATGTGGTATTCCTTGGAAGCAGTAGCCCTTTCACTCTGTGTTGACCCTATCCTATGCAGAATGTTCACACGTTAGTGTATAATAGCCAGATCTCCATAACCTCTCTGATCAAGAAGACAGATGACCTAACAGGAGAGCTCTGTGAGAGGAGTCCTCTCATCCTCCGGGCTCTGACTGAGATTGTAAGGAAAGGGACAAAACTATTTGCTGTCCTCTTAGTCCTTCTGTCTACAAAAGCACAAGTTTCAAAATCTTTGATTGTTGGACCAGAAAAAAAAAAGGAAAGTTTTATTCTTCTTGTGCTTTTTACATGTTTGAAACATTTGGACAAAGCACAGCTAGAAAAGCAACATATCTAAATAAATCTTGATTGGATTTTTTTTGTTGTTGTTGTTCTTTAAGCAAATTCTTATGAAAGCAACTAAAAACAGACCAATAACTTAAGAGAACTCCAGGACTTTCAGTACAAACTTGACTTTAGAAAACTTTAATATGTTTTAAGAATCCTACATATACCATGCCTAAGTCTCATCTTTCATGAAATTGTAAATTGCCTTGGTGTTTTTAGTTTTTTTTTTAAGTTTTTTAACTTTATTTAAGTTTTTTTGCTTTATTATTCATAGGGAAAATCCAGCTATTTTATCTTGATATAAAATCTTCTCCTTTTTTTCTTTTTTTTTTTTTTGGTTTTTCAAGATAAGGTTTTTCTGCGTAGTATTGATGCCTGTCCTGGACCTCACTCTGTAGACCAGGCTGGCCTCAAACTCACAAAGATTTGAGTAGCTCTGCCTCTCAAGTACTGGGATAAAAGGTGTGTGCCACCACCACCCGGCTAGATATAAAATCTTATACAGAAATTCTTTACCAACATTATCATCACTTTGCTTCTTTCTGATATTTCTTTCTCCTATTTACTGGCTCCCTCTCATTTTATTTCAATTCTTCCATCACAAAAGACATATTAAAAATAACAAAGAAATGTATAAGTTTATTAAAAGACAATTGAATCCAAATTCTATACAGGGCATAACATGTATGTGTGTGTGTATTGTGTGTGTGTGTGTGTGTATAAAGTTTATATATATATAAACTTTTAACTATAAGACTTTTGTCTGATACAAATTTTCAGGTAAACATCATATAAAACATGAGGGGACCAAATTTTCATATTTTAACTATGCAATTACAGTTTGGAACACAAAATTAATATGTTCCTTCATTAGAAGATGGAAAATAGTTACTTTTGTTCTGGACAAACAAGAGAAGAGTGAGAAATAATTCAGTGTCAAAGTAGTGGCAGGATTTTAAATGTTTAGTCCAATGATGTCTGACTAGACCCAGAACTTTGTGCTCCTCACAACTTGCAGAGATTTTCCCAGACAAGTTTTATAATTTCTTGGGTTTTGAGCTGGGAATGGGGAATATGAAGAGACAGAAAAGCCAATCTTTCCTTCCCTCGGAATGCTATCAGAGAGGGAACACCCACTGATAAATTTATATATTTCTTTAATTTTATGAAGTCATAGGTGCGTGAGAGCTGACACTCATGTTCAAAGTGTATTAAGCTAACAGCCATGTGTTTACCCATGCATTCCTTGACAGCCTACCTGGCTAGACTTGGAGATGAACAACTGCTTGATGTACCTGCTATCAGTTAGGGTGGGATTGCAAGTGGTAACAGAAAACCTGAGGAACTTATAAAAAGATGTATTCCCCTTTCTATAAACAGATAATAATACAATTGGTATATCTCTCTAGAGCCCATTTTTTTCTCATCTGGAGTAGGTATTAGATCAGGTTTGAGTTCATTAAAAATACTAGGTATTACTTTGTAAGGTTTGTAGTTTAAGCAGAAGATGGACAATTATGCATTTATACGATCAGAAAATGTTAGGACATCTCATAGTTTCATTTGTCTTTCCTTCAGAGAATCTGATGACTCTCCTACCTCCACATTCATGACCAATCATGAAGTGGTGATATGGATTCGTTGCTCAATAGACTTGCTTTGAATCTTCTGACCTTCAGTTATTATTCCTGCATTTTGCCTGGTTAGGTAAACCCTGTTTGTGCTGGGACAACCACCAATTAAAACAGGTAGCAAATACTGAGCCACCCGTATCAGAAAATTCATTCAGTCACTATTGATTGTATAATTCAGAAGTGGTCAGCGCTCCATTGAAGGTTGAGTCATTTCTATTTTCCTCAAATGTTTACTTAAATTTATCACTTCCCAGCTCATCTCATGTGTAGTGGTATTTGCTCAGCCTGTGACCCTGGGCTATACAGCCCAAAGGAGGCAGTGCTTCTTGTGGAAATATCTCACTGCCTAACATCTATATCTCTTTAACGCTAGAAAAGTTGTGGCTCTGATTCAAGTATATATCAAGCTGGCTTAGAAGTTGGAATTTGGCTCCCTTCTTCTCTAACCCCAACCACACTGTTAAAAAAAAATAAGAGATTCTGTCTCGTATCAGAAGAGCAGGCTGGTGTGGGACAGAAGAAAACCAATAAAAAGGGACCATTGTTGTCAAGATTCTATTTCTCTCCATGCTTTTTCTTGATTTCTCAGAATCCTTTCTTAAGTGTCATGTCATCTTTAAATCCAAACTTTCTATTTTGATATTAATAATGTTCCAGTTGTCCATAGTAAAAATAAGTCTTCTCAAATAGCAGTCTCTAAAGTCTGCAGAAGATGGGGCCCCACAACAATGACTCTACTCAGTCCAGAAAATGCCATGGTACATAAAAACATTACTCAATGATCAGCTTTGGACTAAAAACTCTTCAGAACACTTCTAAGAGGAGATGGTCCATCATACTATACTTCTAGCCAGAATCTCAGACAATCTTATCCATTTCTGAGACTGGCTGAAGACTCCATGGCTAGCCCTGTTGAGACCTCACAATCTAAGCTTTCTTACAGGACCCAACAGAGATACCATTGCCTCATAAACAGCAGGAAGTAATTATAAGAAAACAACACTCTTCTCCCAGATATTTCATTTTTCTCAGGGTTAAAGATGGATGGTTGTAGGGTTGGGAGCAGAACAAAAAAGTTTGGACTCAGTGTTCTTTTTTAGAAAAGAATAAGAGAAATGGATAAGTATAGGAAATTATGGTAGATTATTGTAGTTACTAGTAAACTAATACAGTAAAATATCAGCCTTATATAATTTGCACTGATGTGGATTCTTTGTACACTGATACAAATGTAAACTCTTATTATGTTCCTCTTTAAGAGAATTTGTATATTGACACAAATACAAAACTATATTTGTTGTATTGTACACATACTTCTACTCCTGTTAGAGATATTTTGCATAATGATAAAAATGTAAAATTACATTTGTCATATTGTATAAATGTTATACCTCTGTTTAGAATATTTTGTATATTGATACATATTTAGGATTATTGTCATATTGCATATTACACTATATATACATTCCTACCTCTGTTTAAACTATTTTGTGTATTGTTACAATTTTGAGGTCATTGTCCTTATATGATATATCTGCTTACTATCTTGTTAATGTGAAGCCTTAGTCCTTAAGTTATATTAGTAGAGAAGACTTACTGAGCTACAGTCATTCATGCTTGTCATTTCTATAGTTATGTTAGTTAGGTTCTCCAGACTTACAGAAACATATGTCAGACGGATAGGTAATCTTCATAGACCTGGAGAATATGGTATTTAAATGTTTTGAAAACTTAGAATTTTGTTGATGTGACATGATTGCTCCTGGCAGTACCAATCTGATCCTGAGGGAATGTTGGGCTTCTGAGACATTTCTGTTTAGAAGTTTGTCTTTTTCTTGCCACAAAATGGCCTACTGGGCAAAGAACTGCCCTTGCCTTCGACTGCTGACAGTATGAATGCTGTCCTTTCTAGATGAGTGAGACACAAGGAAAAGTAACTTCTGAACTCTGCCAACACAGGGTAAGATGATCTTCCAAAATACCTGCTTCTAAAAACAGTCTGTTAGATATTCTAGGACTGTAGCCAATTTGAATGCACGAATGATGCTGAGAAACATTAGATGACTGTCCAGGCTGCCAGCTGTCTCTGTCTACCTCACAAGAATCCCGAAAGTTGCTTGCATCCATCACCTGTTTTCTCAGGTATTATTATGTTCCTTCTCAGGTCGTTGATTGAGTTGAAGACTAGATGATTACAGTTACAATCTACTTGTATCTTAGCTAGAACATATTAAGTATTAGATTCAGGTTCTTCAGGATATGACACCTTTCAGAATGATCTCTGTAATGTGCTATTTACTTATGCTCCTGATTTCTATGGATTTTAGTATGTGTCTCTTGTTTGATGTTGTTTTTGTTGGTTGTAGTTCCATTTTTGCTTATGTTATTACCCTTTGTTTTTCCTGGATGACACTTGATAATTATTCTTATTGTATATAGTTTACATTAAGGTTAGAACCTTCTTATTTAGATAAAAAGGGGAAATGTAGTGGTATTTGCTCTGCCCATGACCCAGGGCTATATGGCCCAAAGGAGACATTGCTTCCTGTAGTTGTATGTGACTTCTGATAAGGAGCTGGAGAAGGGTCACAGCCCCGTTCTCCCAACTCCTGGCTGCCAAGAGGATTTGCTCCCAGTCGGATCAGAGGATGACTTCTGCTGTCTACTCCATTCTGCAATCATGAGTGTATTTCCTCAATTTATATATTAATAAATTCTGTTACCCATTTAATAGACTCACGTAGATTGATCTCAATAATCATGTTTTTCAGTCTAGACAAAGAGAAAAACACAATAATTCTTAGGGTCAAATTCCAAATTCAGTTCAGGCTACTTGGATCACAAAAGCCATGCTGTTGTTTATTGTATCTCAAAGAGGTAATCATACCTTTTCAAAGGAAATGTGGATAGAGTGACACTTAATTTCTGTTAATCAATGTAACTTGTGGGTCCTGACTCTGATCTTACTCTGGTCAAGTAACAGTCCTACCTGCCTAAGTTTTAGGATTATGGAACAACACTCTATCTTAAAGCTAATTAAGCAATTTACATTTAGCTCTAACCAACCAAATGAACTCAGAAATTCTGCAGTTCATGTTAATGATGATAATATAGATCTTAATTCTTGTTTCCTAGAAAATTAGTCTCTACTAACTAATGTAACTTCTCATTAGATATTGCCTTAGCTCTCAGATGTATTCTTGTAAGCAGTATGAACTGTATCCTTAATATTAAGAAAATAAGAAAGAAAAAAGTTCCACACTACTCTACCGTTATTTATTTACATTTCTGTTTCTTGTGTCCTATTTTTTTTTAGAATATTAGATCATAAATCAAAACTGTATGCACAGAATACAGAATTAGATGCCTTATCAAGGAAGGGAATACATGCCTTACCTTGATGAGGATGAAAGGAATCCAACTATATAATGAGGCAGAAATAGCCAAACAAAAATGTCACTTGAGTCTTGATTTTTAAGTTGCTGATGTGACAAAAGGTCATTAAAAATGAGGAGAGAAGAAGAGTATACCAGTATAAAGGGGTGATGTTGTTAATTTGAAAGGTAAAGGGAAGACAAATCATCTGAAAATGTCTTAAGATAATTCCAGAAAGATATGAGCCTGTATGGGTAGGGCATTCAAGGTCCTTAGAAACAAAGTTATTAAAAACAGTTAACCTTGATGCAAACAAAGTCTTAGCCTTGTGTAACACTTTCACCTCCTTAGAAAATTTACTGCCTAAAGACCTCGTGTATTACCAAGTCTTTACTCTCTGAACCCTTTTCATTTTTCATCAAGAATTTAGAACTGATTAAAATGAAATAAGTGTCTTGCTTCTTTTCCATTTCTTTCTGAAAAGCACACAGTTAAAGATCAAGAATATCATCAGCATATTCACAGAAAGGCTTATAATTCTTTCAATGATACCTAGAGATTGCTAGAAACTCTACTTTTGTTGTTGATTAAATGATTCAGTGAAAGTAAAATGTAAAATTAAGGCATAACATATTTGTACACCGATTTTTAAAATACAATGAATTCTGACATAATCTTCACATAATATTTGTTCTCATGTTGTGTAAATGCTGCATAAGAAAATTATATGGTGATGAAGGCTTGTAAAGTAGAGGGCAATTGAGAATGCTCTGCATTGTAATTACTTCAACAATAACCTCAAAAATCCATGTGAAATATCTAACAAGAATGGAGAGAAAAAATGAAAAAATAAAGTACAGAGAAAGATAAAATGGAAAAAATTTGTTATTATTTATCAATACAGAAACAAGGTTTGCATCATATTATATGCAAAACAGTATGCCATTATTCTATGTAAATATTTGTTGATGAGTTGGAGATTTAAGTTAAAACTAAGTTATATTTGGATCAATTGGTTTTAAATTCTTAAACTGTGATAAAGTCTTACTGTGGAAAAAGTATATATGTGTCTAATTGGTAAGGCTAATGATGATTGGAAATACATGCCTGTTGAAAAAGCATTTTCCAAATGTCAGAAAACTTTTAGTCAAGAATATTGCCTAAAATCTGTTATTCACACAGTAATTACTTGAGTTTTTTTAAACATTTTTATATATATCTTGCTGCTTTGTCCTTCCTATATACATGTATTTACATAAACATATAGTAAGATTATAAATAAATATTTGTCATAAAGTGATGACATATCTGCAGTTGAAAATAACTTCAAATTAAATTATATAAAATTTTATGTTATATGTCTGAGTGTTATGTTTGAATGTCTCTCTGCACATCCTGTGCATACCTGGTGTGCACAGAGGCCGGAAGAGGGCGTTGGATCCCCTGGAACTGG
The DNA here is from genome assembly GCF_007827085.1 of Peromyscus californicus insignis. Taxonomy (NCBI): domain Eukaryota; kingdom Metazoa; phylum Chordata; class Mammalia; order Rodentia; family Cricetidae; genus Peromyscus; species Peromyscus californicus. Next base: position 41,998,745 of record NW_026294413.1, read on the forward strand.
AGTTAGACTAGTTATAGTTCACTGTGTAAGTATTGAAAATTTAAGCCAAGTCCCTTGAAATGGAGCCAATACTCTTGACTAATGAGCAATCTCTCTATTACCAATAATCATGCATACATTTAATACATTAATATACATTTAATATATCAAATGTATATATAACATAAAATACATATACATTTTAATATATGAAAAATCTTTACATAAAATAGTATTTCATGTAAAATAGAATTTTAGGTATATGTGGGTTATCATATTTCATGACACATCATAATTTTGCTCAATGCCCTTTGTTGTAAATATTTTATGTTTTTCACATGTTTATCTTACCAAGTATATTCTCAAAGTATATTTTAAAGTTTAATTGTATACTTTATAAAATAAACTTTCTGTGTGTATTGATATGTGATTATGCCTTTGGGATAAATGCTTGGAAATGAAGTCATTAAATAAAAATGTATGAATGACATAAAAATTTCAGTCCATGCTTTCTCCTGTACTACAAATTTTCACAATGAAGGAGACATAAAATTGATTAAGCAATAACTATGTACTTTACAGATGTTATTATAGCACAGACATGCTTGGATTTAGTAACTCTCAGAAGTTAATACTGTCAAAATTATTGCCTGAACAACATGTATTATATATTACAAACATGCAAGCTAAAAGCCATTAAAATCATGAGAATGGCTATGAACTTATCTGCCAATAATAATGTTGATAGTGGGAAAAGACAAATCTGAACAGATTCTATGAATGGATTCTATTAAGCTATAAATTTTTCTCTGTGGTGCCTAGATGGATGGCACTGAAAACTATACGTATTATTTAGATAACTGGACAAAATATTTATAATTGTTATTTTGTGATAAAAATACAATAATATTTTTGGGAGACAAATGCATTAGAAACTAAGTGTGCAAAGGCTTTTAATTCATAATAATGCTTCCCCCTTTCCTTTTGATTTTTCATTATAAGTGTTGGTCATGGGAATGTTCATAAACTTTTGCTGTGTTAAAAAGAGCCCTCTGTCCATCTCCCAGCTGCTTGCAGTTAGTATAACCAAAGCACAGACTTACTAGTAATAGTGAAGCAAGCCACTTATCTCTTTTGTTTCTTTGAACATTTTCATTTTTAAAGTATTAAGTGTCTAAAATACAACAGTGATAGAATTTTTCCCAAGTGGGTTGAACAACTTCATTTTTTCTTTATATATATTGAATATTGTCACTCATACTTTTGAAAGTATTTTATCTATTTATAAAATTAATACATTTTTCTTTTCAGTTCTTGCTTTTTAAATTTTACATATTTTCAGTAATTACTTTAATGAATTTTAAAAATATGACTGAATGACACATGATAAGCTGGACATACAGCAATGTGATGATCCTCTCTCATTAGTCTTAGGCACAGGAAGGCAGAATGCTTTTATAAAATGATTAAAGAATTTAATTGTCTTAGTCACTGTTCTATGCTGCAAAAAGAAACCATGACCAAGGCAACTGTTATAAAAAAAAGTATTGGATTGGTGGCTTGCTTACAGTTTCCCAGGTTTAGTATACTATCAACATGCACAGTGCTGGAGCAGTAGCCAAGAGCTATGTCCTGATACATAGGCAAGGAGAGAGAGAGGACAAAGAAACAATGAGCCAGATGTGGTCTTTGGAAAACTTCTAATCTCAGCCATGTGACACACATCCCCCAATAAGGCCATGCATCCTAATTCTTTTAATCTGATCAAAGACTTCCACTCCCTAAGCATTCAAATATATGAACTTATGGGAACCAGTCCTTTACAACCAACACATGCCTTATGTCTCTGCTCCTTTCTTTACAAGAAGTGTTCTGTGGCCACTCCAGTCATAGCTAAAGCTTTTTTGGTGGCTCCTGCTCCTGCTGTAGCCCTGGAGAGAAAAATGGCAGAATGGGTGATTTCCGTATAATGACTGTGATAGTTTGAATGTAATTGGCACTCATAATCTCATAGGGAGTGGCATTCTTAGGGGGTATGGCCTTGTTGGATGAATTGTGCAACTGTGGGGGCAAGTGTTGAAGTTTCCCATGTTCAGGATACTGCCCAGTGTCTCAGACCATGTCCTATTGCCAGCAAGATGTAAGACTCTCAGCTACTTCTCCAGCACCTTGTCTGCCTGCATGCTACTGTGCTCCATGATGATGATGGGCTGAAACTCTAAAGCTATAAGCTGTCACCTCAATTAAATGTTTTCCTTATAAGAGTTGCCACGGTCAAGCTGTCTCTTTACAGCCATAGAAACATTAACTATGTTTGGATTCATATGGCTTTTGGGAGTTTGGGTTAGGAAAGCAGTGGAATGTTTAAAGTTCTGCTTAATGGGCCAAAATTACAGGGCATGGAAGACAGTGATGCTGAATGTGATTTGATAATTGTGGGGATTAAGACGTTTCAGAGGAGAAGCTTGTTAGTATGTGGCCTAGAGATGATACTTTGGGGAAGAAAGTGGCTGCATTTTGCCCTTGTCTGAAATGTCTGCCTGAGGCTAAAGTGAAGAGTTTTGGATTAATTCCATTGGCAGAGGAGATCTCAAACAGCCTAAGATAGATGCTGTTATGTGGATATTAGTGTTCACTCTAATGATGATTTATAATGAAAAGGAGCAAGCTGACCAAGGAAAAATATTTGAGGAGAAAAAAAATCACCAGAAAAGAGAATGGTCCTAAGTCCTATGTTCAATGAGATAAATACATTAAGAAATGGAATAAAGGGAGTGATGACCTCAGGGAAAGATCACACACAGCTAAGTTTCCAACTTGTGAAAAGAAACTAAAGAAAAACTTAGAGACGGGTGTGGTGGTGCATGCCTTTAGTCCCAGTACTGTCATGGTAGAGACATGCAGATCTCTGAGTTTGAGGTCTGTCTTGTGTACAGAGCAAGCTTCAGGACAGCCAACCTTAGGCAGTGAAAGACAGAAAAATATGGTAAAGATGTAATTGATAAAGGGGGTCGTGTTCTCGCCCTAGCAAGCAGCAGAAATTGGCAACTTTGGTAAAGTGATTCTGGCCTTAGAGTTAAAGATACAAGGGTCTATGAAATTTGCCTCCATGTCAAATGAAAGCTGCTAAGTCCAGGCATGTGTTAAGAGTGTCCCTGAATGGAGGCCCAAAGAGGCTGTTTTGTGAAGCTGTGAAATTAAAGACTGGATTTCCTTGCAGACCCCAGGATGTTAGAAATGCCAGAGTCAGAGTCATGGGATACCTGCCGAGGAGAGGCAAACAGGGAGTGAAATCAGCCCAATAGAAAGGATTATGTTGTAGTCAACAGAGCTGAAAGAAGATGGATATCTGAGGAGCATTTTGACATCAGACATAAAGATGCAGAATTTGGAGTTTTCCCAGCTGGTTTTCAGCCTTTCTTCGATACAGTATTTCCTCACTATGCTCCTTTCCCTGTGTTTTTGAATGATAATGTATATCCTGTGCCATTGTACATTGGAAGTATGCAATCTGTTTTTTTTAATATTGTAGGTGATTATAGTTTAGGGATTGCATGAATCTCAGAAGAGACTTTGGACTTTGAACTTTAAAAAATTGTTGAGAGTGTGATAGACCATGGAGATTTTTGAAGTTGGACTGAACGCATTTTGTATTATGATATTGTTACAAGTTTGTGGGCGCCAGGGAGTGGAATATAGTAATCTTAATGTAATTGGTCCTCATAATCTTATATTGAGTGGCATTATTAAAAGGTATGGCTTTGTTGGAGTGGATATGGCGTGTTGGAGGAATTGCATCACTGTAGGGGGCAGGCTTTAAGATTTCTTATGTTCAGGATACTACCTGGTGTCCCAGACCATTTACTGTTGCCTGCAAGATGTGGGATACTCAGCTACTACTTCAGCACCATGTCGTCTGCCTGCCTGCCACTATGACATACCATGATAATAGACTGAACCTCTGAAGTCTAAGCCACCACCTCAATTAAATATTTTCCTTTATAAAAGTTGCCATGGTCATGGTGTCTCTTCACAGCAATAGAAACCCTAAGAGAGTGAAAATTGTGCATGTATACAAAAATGCAAGAGCTTAGCTTCAATGACATCCCTGGGAGTGTATTCAAAGGAAAACTCAAAACAAAACAAAGGAATGGGGGCTATATAAAGATGGAGTTATGATTAGTGTGCAGTACAATTTGTGAAACATTTAGGAATCCTATATTACTGCAAGAAAGGAAAGCAGCTAGGAAGGACACTGAAGGCCATGTGGCTAAGTCAACACCCATATCAGTGTGCCCAGGATGGAAAGCTTGGTGTATTACTATTTAGTGTTTATATCCTAGAGTTTTATTGTTCGTGGAAAATTGTTACTGCTTCTGTCCTATTTTTCCTATTAGAGATAAAAAGGTTTTGTTTTTTGCACTGTCTTGCCATCATATAATGGAAACAGATCATTAGTTTTCGTTAGTATGTATTCAAAGCAACAAAGAACGTGTCTTCAATATCAAAAGTGACTTTTCACTGATCTTTTGAACTTATATTAGAACAAGCTAAGGGTTTAAGATTATTGACATGGATGAATGTATTTTGCATCATGAAATGTACCACAACTATCAAGGAAAGGTGAGCAACTCTAAATTTTGGATTAATTGTTTCTCAAAGTTTTATTTGTTGGAATCTTCATCCCCAGTGTCTGGTTCTGGATCTTTAAGCAGCATTGGGTGTCCTTAAGAGTAAATTTTCATTAGAAGATATTGTCATGGATTTATCAAGCTTGGAAGATATTAATGGATCAAGATAGTTCTGTGAGAGTAGATTAGGATAAAAGAGCTAGCCTGGCAAATCCGAAGTCTTTTGTTTCTAGCCTTGGACTCTTTTACAATAAGTGCTACCAATCAAATGTCATCTCTTCAAATACCTGCCTTGTGATCAGAATGAAGCCTCATTTCTCAATGAACTATATTCATCTGTTATTTTGCTATTATTACAGCACAAAACAGACTGATTGGAAGTTTCACAAATAGATAGTCTATTTACGTGATCCTTAAATGAATCACAAACAATAAAAGGGAGTGTGGATTTAATTGTCCCTTTCCTTAGAGAGTACACCTAGAAATATAAAATTCTGAGAAGCTGTCCTAATTCCAAGTATATATAATGTAGGGGTTATCAGCTGTGTTAATGTACAAGCTATAACAAATGCTGATTTCTTCAAATTATTTTGAAGTACTTCTTTAGATAATGACAGTATTCCTTTGAAATCCCATTGCTTACAGATAAATGTAAATAAAATATGCATCATCATGTTAGAATTGTTAATGAATTAAATCACTCTTCTCTTCAGTAATTGATAGGGATTAATATTCAATTAGGATAAAGTCAATGCTTAATTACAAAAGATAAATAAGGAACTAGTCTTATTAGTAGGTTCTGAAGTAATTCAAGAGGCTTATAAAAGACAGTATCAAGATACAGAGAAGTTGAAGGACAGTATTATCCTTCAAAATGGAATTATTTGCTACTATAACTTAGTACTTACCTTCAACACTCTTTTAAATGTCCAAATTCATTTATTCCAGTTGTATCAGTTCTGTGCTATAAGTTTCTAACCACTGGAACTCCACATTCATGTTCTTTTGGTAACTGCTCTTTATTGTTACTTATGAAAGTTCATCCAAAAGTTCTTTTATTTAATTTTTTTAAATTTATCAGATTATAATTACATCAATTCCTTCTTCTCTTTACTAACCCCAAACCCTCCCATATAACTCGACCCACTGGCCTGGCTCTTCAAATCCATGGGCTCTTTTTACTTTAATTATTGGTTCATATTCATATGTGTGTGTACATACACATAAACACACATACACACACATATAATGTGTAAGTACAATCAGTTTGTATAATGTTACTTGTATGTGCTTATATTCAGTTCTGACCACTAGGTACTGCATAGACATCTGGTGTTTTTTTTTTTCCCTGAGGAATACTATTTCTCTTTCTCTCAATATCCATGTTAGCATGTCTGCTGGGGTCCCCCTGAGTCAGGTTGTTCTGTGACAGCCATACTAGAGACTTCCATTGTTGTAGATTCTAGAAGAAACAATCTCAGTGCATACTTCATTTTTCTGCTCCTCTTACAAATTTTCTGCCCCTTATTCTTTCTGCAATGTTCTCTGAGCTTTGAGTGCAGGAGTTGTGTTTTAGATTTATCAGTTAGGAGTACTTTTTTCCCCCAAATATTTATAAATGTGTGTGTATGCCTTCCCCTGTGTGTGTGTGTGTGTGTGTGTGTGTGTGTGTGTGTGTGTTGTGTGTGTGTGTGTGTGTGTCCAGTGTGTGAATGCATTGTATAAGTATGCAGCTGTCCATGAAAATGAGAACATAGTGTTGGCTCTTTTGGAGGTAGAGTTACAAGAAAGTGTGAGCAACCTGGCCTGGTGCTAATAACAAATCTCAGGTTATCCAGTAAAGCAGTTCATCCTCTAATCCAGTGATCCATCTCTTTACCTTATAGAAATTCCATTTGAAATTATGGAATTTGCCTTTAGAGTATTTTATTTTTCTGTAGCATAATTTGGGTAAATGAATTGTGGTTGGAACACAACAGTTTTGGTTTTGTTTCCTTTGCAGGGTGTGTGTGTGTGGGTGTCCCTGAAGCACCATGGCAGGCAGGAAATGAACCATGAAGAAGCAAGAATGAAAACTCTGGTTGAGGCCCACTTATCCAAGCTGGATCAAATTTCAGAAGTCTCCAGGTAGCCTCCCTGGTGATGTGAGTAGCAGCCCAATCATCCTTGTTCCTCATCTAGTATCCTCCTATGAGTAAGTACATACCATGTTTGTCTTTCTGAGTCTGGGTTACCTTACTCAGGATGATTTTTTCTAGATCTATCCATGTGTCTGCAAACCTCATGATGTCATTGTTTTTCTCTGCTGAGTAGTATTCCATTGTGTATATGTACCACATTTTGTTTATCCATTCTTCAGTTGAAGGGCATCTAGGTTGTTTCCATATTCTAGCGATTACAAACAATGCTGATATGAACATAGCTGAACAAGTGCTCTTGTGGGGTGGTTGAACATTTCTTGGGTATATGCCCAAGAGTGGTATAGCTGGATCTTGGGAAAGACACAGGGATCGCCCAATGAAGGAGAAATGGAAGAGATCTACATGAACAGCCTGGACATGAGTGGGGATAATGAAGGGCGAGGGTCGAGGGAACGAGAGCTTGGGGGAGCGGGAGATCCCAGCTGGATCAACAACAGAGAGGGAGAACAAGGAATAGGAGACCATGATAAATGAAGACCACATGAGAACAGGAAGAAGCAAAGTGCTAGAGAGGCCCACAGAAATCCACAAAGATACCCCCACAACAGACAGCCCGAACTGACCTACTCTGGTGATGGGATGGCCAAACACCCTAATTGTTGTGCTAGAAACCCCATCCAACTACTGAGGTATCTGGATGCAGAGATCCATGGGTAGGCCACGGGTGGATCTCTGGGAGTCCAATTAGCGAGAATGAGGAGGGTTTATATGAGCGAGAATTGTTGAGACCAAGGTTGGATAAAGCACAGGGACAAATAGCGAAACAAATGGAAACACATGAACTATGAACCAATGGCTGAGGGGTCACCAATTGGATCAGGCCCTCTGAATGGGTGAGACAGTTGATTGGCTTGATCTGTTTGCGAGGCATCCAGGCAGTGGGACCAGGTCCTGTGCTCATTGCATGAGTTGGCTGTTTGAAACCTGGGGCCTATGCAGGATCGCTTGGCTCGGCCTGGGAGGAGGGGACTGGATCTACCCGAACTGAGTCTACCAGGTTGATCTCAGTCTGCAGGGGAGGCTTTGCCCTGGAGGAGGTGGGAATGGAGGGTGGACTGGGGAGAAGGGGAGGGAGGCAGGAGGGGGGAGAACAAGGGAATTCGTTGCTGATATGTAGAACTGAATTGTATTGCAAAATAAAAATACAAATTAAAAAAAAAACTTCAGAAGTCTAATGCCAGGCATCTTATTGACAACAGATTCAAACATAGTACAATATGGACAAACAGTTTCCTAGTGTAATACAATCACTGGTGCACACGGAGACATAATTATATTGAAATTCAACTCAATGTATATGTCATTTCTTTCAAGAAGATGGGTTCTAGAGATAGGCTACCTATATTAACTTTAGGCCCTAGGAAATTATCCAGCATGGTCTTGGTTATACAGACAACATAGAGGTCATTTGGGCTATCAGTCATTTCCAGTCCTGGTTGCCAAAGCTGGAGGATTAGGCCCTGAAAACACAGGTAATATATAAGTCAGTTAGACTGTTAACCACTTCCCGGTCATGTTTGTGGGAGCATGATATGACCTGGCCCAACAGATAAGGTAGATCACCAGGCTATAAATCACATCCAATTCCCAACTTTCTGTGTGAAAAAACAGGTTTAATATCCTTTATTTTGAAAGGACAGTCCCCTGTGTTTAACATTTCTTGTTTACTTTGAGATCTGTGAGTGCAAGGACCTTCATGCTCCAACATTCCTGCCTATTTTTTTCATAAGAATCTTGAAATTCCAGTTGTCTTCCTAGACTTTGTTTCAATTAAGAATTGATCAGAAACACAGCTCTGGTCAATAAACCTCCAAACAATATGCAAAGGTTGGGATATTAAATATTGGGAAATATTGACTTTCATAAAGATTGGTACATAATTTTTTGGTCTTCATCTATCTCTAAAATTGTATGTGGGTCATGGACTCACATGATGCCCATGTGTTGTCCAGTCACACAACATATATGGACACTAGTGCAATAGATAGAGGATAGAGAAAAACCAACAGAAACAAGGTTAGTTTTTGAATACTGAGCTGTCGAACATGGATCAGGCTTTATTGCTTAAGAAACTTCAAAATCTAGGTATGGTTGCATATGTCTACAATGCATATGTCAACACTTAGGAGGGAAAGGTTCTACAGTTTGAATGCCAACCTCGGCTAGATGTTACCATGTCTTAAACAAATAAACTAAGAAAAAAGAAGGAGAAAGAAGAAATAAAAGGCAACTGAGGAGGAGGACTAAGCAAGAAGAAAATTTAAGTGCCCTCTCTCTGTGATGTGATTACTAAATCTTCTTTATGGTTTGAGTCACTATACTCTGGGTTTTCTATCTTTTCATTACTATTATTCTTGATAGTAAAATAGTGACAATTGCTATGGCTTGAATAAATAGTGAAAGGAAGAAAACATGTAGAGAGGGAGAAACCAAGCAAGATAGGGAAGTTCCTATTTGATGTGTTAAAATTATTTGTTGATTGGAAATATACTAAACTTAGCAAAGGGCTTCCTGCTGCTGCTTTACACATACCCTGGTTTCACAGTACTCTAAGGTCACAGTACCTCCCTCCTCCTCTTAGTTGATATCTGACCAACTGGAAGTGTCTATAGTCTGGCAGCAAGATATAATACGATCATTATTCTAGAGCTTTATTTTAGTAACTTATACTGTTGCAAACAATATTCTTAGACATTCTAAATACTGTCTAATCTCTTTCAGGGGAGGTCAAGGTCTCACAGGTAAGAATGTCTGTTGAGGCTGTGCTGAGAGGCACAGTGGGAGGAATTACCATCATCCAGAAACAAAGTCCTGTAGGGATGTCTGAGTGCTTATGGACACTGAAGATAGGTGAATGAGAAATTTCACCTCATTGTCAGAAGCCACACATCTGCTCTTTATTCTGGTATTTCAGCCTATGTGAAGAAGCAGCATCCTTTATTTGAGAATTTTATTAACTGTGATCTCCTAGTTCTAAACATAGGAGTTGCCATTATTGTCACAGTAAAGTTGTTATATCATTAAAGGCAAGTAATTTGGGGAACCAATTTTTAAGGTCCATAATAAAACACTGATTTGCAAATAGCCTATTTGTTTCCTAAATCTACAAAGTACTCTATGTCTCTCTGTCTCTCTGTCTGTCTGTCTGTCTATCTCTCTCTCTCTCTCTACTTTTCTCTTTCTACAAACTAGACTATACAAGATTTATTTTAAATTCATTGCTAGTAACTAAAGAATATTTTTACCAGGCTTAATTAAATTTTACATTTTTGAAGCTGTATAAGAATTTGAACAATATGAATGATTTTTCTGATCTATCATTTACTACTGGTCATATCTAGCTTGTTTTTTACTTCATATGTTGTTTCAGGTACATGAACAAACACATAGAAGCAACTATGTACATGCTGGTGATGTAACTGCTCCATTATAGTAGCAGCTAGCAAGTGTTTGGTATTTACAATGTCACAGGTAACATTTTAATATAAATTAATAAGTTCATTCCAGTTACATGAGTTTGTTATTAAGAATTAAACCATTAAATATACAAAAAATATGAGTCATAGGGACAGTGAGTAGGATTCTCTTACTCTTATAGGTAATACTTAAACACAGCCTAGCGAACTTCAGGCTTCGTCACACAAAATGATCTAGAAGTTTAGAATAGTATGCTATATCATAGGTAAAATTGGCCTTAAAAACCCCAATGAACATTGACATTATTTGTTTAGGTTGCGTAATACTTAAACCCAGTCTAGCGAACTTCAGGCTTAGTCACACAAAATGATCTAGAAGTTTAGAATAGTATGCTATATCATAGGTAAAATTGGCCTTAAAAACCCCAATGAACATTGACATTATTTGTTTAGGTTGCAATTATTTCACCCTTTTGCCTCCATTGAAAAAAATCCATTGATTGAATCACTAACAAATACAATATTCATTGTTTCAATTGGGCTTGACTAGATAGCTAAGCAGCATCTTTAAATGTCAAAGGAGAGCCTATGGAAATAGATTGGAATTCTAATCTCTGTACTAAAGGTCTTCTATGGAGCAGTAAATGAAAAAAATGTGCAGGAACATTGTTTTAGCACCTGTTTTATTGCCTGCACTTGATGTAATTAGTGTACTTAAAGACAGCCCCATTGGTTGCACCATATGGTTTGTAATCATTAGTGTAATAATAGATGTACCATTTAAAATGGAGCTCAACAACAGAGTGCTATTGTTCCATGACTTTAGCATAATAGGGGACTTTCAGTGAGCTAACTGAGTCCCAATTTGGAGTCTCTAACACACTTAGGTTCCTAGCACAAGAAATGTTGGATGATGTAAAAGCAAATAAACAGCATATTCTTTAGATACTAGTAAATATTTCATTGTTTTGTTTTACACATTTGAAGCTAAAATCATGACATTTTAAATAAACTACTCATAGCACTGCAATAAATTTTATTAACATCTAAAACAGAGAAGCTGTGTTATCTTTTGGTTTACTGACACTTAATTTCTATTGTGAAAGTTCAAATAGCTTGATACTCATACTCTACTCAGTTGCTATTAAAATAAGAAAGATCTACAAATCCAGCTGGATATAACGTTGAAAGGAAAAGAAGAGAATATTAATTTTCACAGTTGTTATCCAACTCTTATATGTGCTTACATTTTTATACACACACTTATGTAAAGAACCCATATGTGAGACTATATACTTTGTTTATGAATATAAATTTGAAATTGAATAAATGTTTATCATTTGTGTGTAAAATCAAAGTGAATATTATGCTAAAAATGCAAATTAGAAGAGGGAAACAAATATGTATGTGTGGGAAAACTGAACCACATATTAATTTTGCCAACATAGAAAATGTGTTTCTATAAATCAGAATTTAGAAATCAAATATTTCAATAAAATTATTTTTTTACTTTCTTTCTAACTTGAGGATGCTTTTGCATTGAAATACAGTAACAAACCACCTAATATCAGTGCCCAGTGTACAAGAGGCATATTCAACTTCTGATTCAGGCAAACCTCATCACAAGTCCTCTAAGATCTCTCTCCTTTATTCTCTCTTGCCTACCACCTTTCCAGTGCATATATATGCCTGACCTGTGTGCCTCTGTGGTTCCTTCTACTTCACATGAGTGGATTTCAAGTTGTGAGAAACTCCTTGGCAACTGATACTTCAGTACTGTCTAGGACACAACATTTTCACAAGTGCCTGCACCCCAATCACACTGTTGTGGTTTTGTCTGTGCCTTTGACTTTTGTGCTTATTCAGCAATTCAACCACTGATAGAATAGTCCTTATGCAACTAAGAGCCAAGCCTTCCTCTCTGTTCAGACTAGAAAGTTTGCTCAAACTGCTCCCTAATTTGAACTATCTTCATATCTTACACTTTGTAGTAGATAAGATAATGCCAGGTTTTACCACATTTAGCTTATTCATGAAAGCAAAACAAGATGCCAATGTTCTATAGCTTTTATATGTTCTTGAAATAGGGAGCTAAAATGAAAATAACCCATTACAAAGCACCCTTCCACTTTCCTTATGCTTTACAGTTCCCAATTTACTTTCCTGGCCATGGATTCTTATTCTAATTTTGCTTCCAGTTTACTCTAAAACTTCACCTTTTCACAATATCTATGCCAATCTATAGAAGTGCTATGACCTAACTTTGCTGGAGCAAGATTTGCCAGGAACTGACTGAATCCCTTGGGTGATACACACACACACACACACACACACACACACACACACACACACACACACACACACACACACACACCACAGAGTGTAAAAGCCATGCAGAAACTTTGTTAACTTGATAAGATAAAGTTATCTCCTACTATGTAATTGCTTCCACATTCTATCCCAGGAGTAACACAAAAGCCCTGCTAGTGGAAACAGCTAAATACATGTGGACATTTCAAAGAAAAAGAGTACTATATGAAAATCACACTATTAAAACTATAATTTTATTACAAAAATTAAGATATAAATCAATCCACATGAAACGTTCATTTAAATTTTAAAATAATTTAAACAATCAAAACAAAATCAGTTCTGGAAAAAGTAGATGGATATGTACAGACCTTGAAGTCTTATAACCTGGCTGTACTTCCTTTCGGGTCTTTGCTTTCTGACTACGGAGCACTGTGACCATGTATTCCTTATAGTTGTGCTACCATGCATTCCCCATCATGATATCTGTGACCCTTTTACTTAGATGCTAAAATTATCTCTTCCTTCCTTTGGTTGCCATTGGTAAGGTATTTGACCATAGCAACAGGAAAAATTATTAATACAAAGTGTTTATATAATTGCAATTCGTACATTTATATATGGTATGAAATATCATATGTAGAGATTTTTATAAGTTAGATGATTAGATGCCATCTAATAAATACATTAACTTGTAGAAGTCCATTCCAATTAATACATAGATATTTCTGTGAGGTAGCAAGTTATTTTATACTAATTGCTATCATCTCCAGATCAAACTGCTGTAAGTAGATACATTCCTTGAAATTTTTAGTATGTACTGCCATAGTGACTATTCTTCTTTGTGTCTATTTATCTTCATTCAACATGGTTTTAAGCATCATTAGTGTTGCTTTTTGAATCTCCTTGAATAATACTCCAGGTATGAGTTTGACAACATTTACCTATTTGGCTACAAAGCCGTGAGGGTTGTTTAGCATTGGGTTATCAAGATTGGTTCCTGTGAGCCGGGTGGTGGTGGAGCACGCCTTTAATCCCAGCACTCGGGAGGCAGAGCCAGGAGGATCTCTGTGAGTTCGAGGCCAGCCTGGGCTACCAAGTGAGTTCCAGGAAAAGGCACAAAGCTACACAGAGAAACCCTGTCTCGAAAAAAAAAAAAAAAAAAAAAAAAAAAGATTGGCTCCTGTGGCATTGGTTTACAAGGCATTTTAAGAAAGCAGTTATTGTTTCTCTTTGACAAATATCTAGAAGTAGAATTGTTCTGCTATATAGCCATGGTAGGATAAACTTTTGGAGAATATCTTGTGTTCACTAGTTCTTTGGGGGGGTTTTGATTGCTTGCTTATTTGTTGTTTTTATGTTTGTGTTTGTTTTGTTTTTCCTTGCTGGTTGACTTGCTTTGTTTTACTTTTTGAGCTCAGGATGCATCACCCCTAAAGATAACTCCAAAGGAGAGCATCTTGTGCCATCCTAAAATATAACTTCTTGAACACTGGTCATCACAGGTTGATCCCTCTGTGACTTTGTAAACTTAGATGATGTCTGAAGAACTATTCTTTTGCAAGGGGAATTTGTATTGGAAAGGAAATCTTTCTTAGTGATTTGCAGAATAAAGGGAACTATTCTAAAACAACATTTATGATCTGTGTGACTTTCTTGTACAAAGAGGGAAATCTTATTTGCCATACATTTCTTAAATATTTACTTCTGATTATCTCCTCCCATGTTAATAAGACCTGAGTTTCCAGGGTTTTTTTGTTGTTGTTGTTTAAGAAGGATATTTGTTTTATTTTATCTATATGTGTCTGTTTTGCATGTATGACTCTATGTGCATCAGAAGGTGTCATTCCCTGGAAGAGATGGTTGTGAACCAAAATGCTGGTACTGGGAACTGCATTTAGTTTCTTTGTAAAAGCTATAAAAAGCTCTTAAACAATGATCCATATCTCTAGCCACCTTTTTTTTTCTTTTAAAAAAGATTTATTTTACGTGTGTGTGTGAGTTTGTGTGTGTGCGTGTGCATGCGTGTGTGTGTGTGTGTGTGTGTGTGTATGTGTGTGTGTGTGTGTGTGTGTGTGTGTGTGTGTGTGTGTGTGTGTTTGATGTAGTTGCCTGCAGAGTTGGAAGCAAGTGCAAGATTGTCTGGAGGTGGAATGATAAGGATTTGTGAGCCACCTGATGTGGGTGCTGGGAATTGAACTCAGATCCTCTGCAAGAAAATTGTATTCATAACCACCCAGTCTTTTTAGTAGCTAATGAGAGCATATAAAATTTAATTACCTATCTACTTCCTTGAATTTCATGGTTTTTGAGTGTGCCTCATGAAGACATAAGGACATTGTAATTCACTACAACTTCTCTATCAAATAATTTTTTACAAGTACAATTGCTTTAATATTTCTTTCTAACTCTTTCCAAGGTAAACAATGACAATGATAAAAAGGTATCTACTTTTTAATATAAAATATATAAGCAATTATACACTGGAGATAATAGGTGATAGCATTTTCTTAAGGGTCAGAAAAGTATACCAAGAATAAATACGATAAAAACACATACATAGCAACTTGGAAAATGGGAATGAGTAAATGAGAGTGGAATGCAATATTGGATTTGATCTGTGTCAGTTTTATGCATGTGTGTTTATACCACAGAAGACGTCATGAACATATGAAATTAGAATAATATCTTAAAAATGAAATAATTTTAATGAAGTTATTTTGAATAAGGAAATGAAGTACAAATTAACCTTGCTAGAGTGCAGACTGTGAAGAGTTGAGAAATGAGACTAAAAACTAGCAATAAACACTGGCTAGATATATATGAAAATGGACATCTTTAATAAATCTCCAAACAATACATGTTTCAAACTAAATATAATTACATATTCCTAAGTAATGTTAAGTAGATGCAAAATAAGATCAGATTCAGATTTCAAATATTATTTTAGGTTTTAGAGATATAACTCACTTAGATAAACACTTGTCTGGCATGTGCTATGCCCCAATTGCAAATCCCAGGCCTATTATATGCTCACACAACTCTTACACATGCACACACACATACACACACACACACACACACACACACACACACACACACACAATGGAAGACACATGTGCATACATGCAAAGCACAAAAGCATGGGCATTCATGCAAACACACATATACACTTGAACACACACAGGCACACATACACACAGAGTGGCACACACACGTACACATATGCACCTACACTCACACACCATACACAAACAGACTTACACACATGCCACACAGACACAACACAAACACATGTGCACACATATGACACAGATCCACAGATATACACACAGGCACACAAACATGGTTGCCCCTTCCAGTGACTATTTCAGAACCACTTAAAATTCTGTACTTGTTCGACTTACTTATTCTAAATCAATTTTTTAGAATTTAACAGGATACAACTTCTGTTGTAATCAATAAAATTACTTATGTGTACTGAGAAACTCAATACATTTTGCTGTTGAATTGGACATTTTGTTTAGAACTGTTTGGTCTCGTTATTCGTATAATCCCAGGCAATGTCATATGTTCCAGTATTCCTTCTTCAGCTGCTGCTTCTCATACACTGGTTGAGAAGTTGGCAAGGTGAAGTTAGCTGTAGCTTGTTCTGCTTCTCTGATCTTTCACCACTCTCCCCAATATCTGGCTCCTGAGTGTTTTCATTAATAAGACCTTTAAAGATTCGTGATACATATACCTATGGAGAAAAAAAAAAAAAAACATGTCCAGATATCTAATAAAATGTTCAGAGTCACAATTCTCTTACCCCAAGTTACAACCTCATCCATATACATAACTGCCCTCTTCTGGAAAATGTACCCTGAAAGGATGTGCTAATCTGGTTAGTGGGATGCAAAGCAGTAATATTTTAGGTCAGTGACTGATCTCTGTATGCTAAGACTTCAAGAGAATGACAGGTTAGACATATTGATATGCCTATGAAGAGTCAAGCAGGAGTCTGTCCCATAATGAAGGAGATGGACACTGTGGCTCAAGTGAAGAGAAAATGCTTTGGCACTAGTACCTCTTAAACCTCCTTGAAAAAACTCCTTATCCTGTTGGGCAGGAGTGGCACAGGTATATATATATATATATATATATATATATATATATATATATATATATATATATATATATATATATATATAATACTATATTATATATTTATATAAACTCAAAGTAATATATATGTGTGCACATATATAAATAGTGATGTTCTCTTTGATAATTTTTTGTGTTCTATTCTTGTGGTTTTTAATCAATCATAATAACTTTAAATTATCTTTTTTACTTTATTTATATTTTTTTCATTTTTCCGTATTCTTCTTTCACGCAATACATCATAACAACAACCTCGCCTTCTTCCTCTCATTACAGTCGGCCCCCAATTCCCCTCCTCCCCAAATCCACTCTTCCTCCATTTCTCTTTAGAAAAGAGCAGTCCTCCTAGGGATATCAACTGATTATGGCATGACAAGATGCAATAGAATTAGCCATAATCCTAATATTAAGGCTGGGCAAGGCAATCGAGTAGGGGAAAAGGGTCCATGAGCAAGCAAAGGAGTCAGAGACACTCCCACTCCCACAAAACCTCAAGAAAAAAACAACTACATTATGTATGCAGAAGGCCTGGTACAGACCCATTCAGGCTCTGTGATTGACACTTCAAACTGTGTGATCCCTTATAATCCCTGCTTAGTTGATTATGTGGGCTGTGTTCTTATGGTGTGGTCAACCCCTCTAGAAAGGTTTACATTCAAATAAGAACTTGAAGTATTATTTTTCTCTTGAAATATTATCTAACACATTGATTCTTTTCTAAGAGCAGGATATAAACTGCAAATGTGATGTTATTCTTGTTTGCTCAAGCTGCCTACACAAACATCAAATTGGCCAACAAAATCTGTTGATTTTTTTCTCTATAATATCCCATATATTCAAACCTTTACTTTCATTTTCCTCTATTATGGACTTATTTGCTATATTAACTGTTCTTCCTCATTACAAAACCACATTTTCTTCTCAGTTAATTTTAAGTTTGTACATGACCTTTCAGATACATTACTGCAAACATATATGTTAACAGTACATTTGCCTTTTTAAAATATGATTTGTTCATGAATAGTAGTGCACTGTGAATTTAAAATAGGTGTTTCTTTAACCTTAGGGTATGTGTGTGTGTCTGTGTGTGTGTGTGTGTGTGTGTGTGTGTGTGTGTGTGTTTAAGTTTTGGGATCAAACTATAAACCAGAGATTTATATGTCATGGCTTTGTATGGCACTTCAGGTTTTTCCACCCAGTGGCCTGGATACTGATGTATGCCTGCCTCACAGGAGTAGTATGAGACACAGAGAAAAGCCACAGTAATAACCTGTAACCATAGAAGCCATTAAAAGTTAGCTTTCTGAGGATGAGTGGTAGAGAGTTCATCAAGGATAGAAAGAATAAGACAGTTTGGGCCTTTTTCTTTAAAAAAAAAAATATCCTCTCTCATACAATACTTCCCAATCACAGTTTCCTCTACTTCAACTCCTACCTATCTTCCCCACCTTTCCTTCTGTCAGATCCGCTCCTCCTCCATTTCCCTTCAGAAGAGCAGATATCCCAGGAGTATCAACCAAAAATAGCATTACAAGTTACAATAACACTAGGCACAAACCTTCATATCAAGACTGGATGAGGGAACTCAATAGGAGGAAAAGGGTTTCATGGGCAGTAAAAAGAGTTAGAAACTCCCAGACTCCCACTGTTAGGAGTCCCACAAGAACTCAAGCTACACAACCATAACATACATGTAGAAGACAGCACACACCCATGCAAGGTCTTTGATTGCTGCTTCATTCTCTGTGATCCCCTATGAGCCCTGCTTAGTTGCTTCTGTGGGCTGTATTATCCATTTTTGCTCAACCCCTCTGGCTTCTACAATTCTTCTTCCCCTCTTCCACAGGGTTACCCTGAGCTCTGCCTAATGTTTGATGTGTATGTCTGCATCTGCTCCCATAAGATGCTTGATGAAGTCTCTGATGACATTTGGGCTAGGCGGTGATCTATGAGTACAGCAGAATGCCATTATGAATTGACTGATGACTTTTTTTTTTTTTTTTGGTCAGTTATTTTTTGTTCTGTCTTAGGTCTCTGGGCTCTTGAGTCACTGGTTCTTTGCCATCCTGGCAGTGTCAGGAGTGTTATAAAGTCCTCCTTTCTCTTCACAGGGAAGGGTTTGCTTGTCTCATTTGTCATTGGTGGCTTACCTGTGGCAGGGCTGAAGAGCACACACTCCACAGCTTCAGTGCCACATGTCACATTACGCAGAGTTCAGCAACTCAGCTGTTCTTTCAAACGTGTCTCAGTCTTCTCCTCAGGCACAGCTGGCATTCTTCTGACATCAAAATTTCATCAAAACTAGTTTCAAGCATGTTTGCTTTTCTTGACTAGTTCAGACATATATGCCAACTAAGCCTTTTTTATGATATTGATTCTAAGTTTTATTATTTTTACTTATTGGTGTTATCCTGAATGAGCACACAAGATTAAGGTAGCAAAGCATTCTTATTTACTAACTACTGAAAATATAGCTCTGTTATTTCTCTTTGACTCAGATCTTACACAGCAGAGTTATGTCATGATTCTCCATGTAAAGAGACTTGATGATACATATATTTACAAGTAATAAAATATATTTTGGTGTTTATATGAGAAAAAGACTCAATTTCTTAAGTCATTGGAGATCACAGTGGGGTAGCATTTGACTTATTTGCATAATCAATTGCTTTTTGAACCAAAATAAGACTAGGGTGTACAGTCTTCTAAGGAAGAGTATATGGTATTCCCAAGTTTTACATCACTGTTGTAATATTTTTTCCTAGTATCTAAAACTCTGACATCCTGATTAGCTCTTCATTGGCAAATTACCTTCCAGGTTGTCGAGGTCTTAGTTATCAATTACAAAATTTCCCCAATCCTAACTGAAAAATCTCAAATATTTTCTTCATAGCCCCATAGAGTTTACTTGAAAATTCCTTTTTCATGGTAAAGGCCTGTGTGTTCTGACTGTCATTTCAGTTTGCTTGTGTATTTGTTTGTTTGTTTATTCTAGACAGGGTTTCTCCTCTCTGTTGTGCCCTGGCTGTCCTGGAACTTGCTCTTCTATAGACCAGGCTGGACTCAAATACACAGTGATCTGCCTGTCTTTGCTTCTTCCTCCTGAATGCTAGATTAAAGGCCTGTATCACCCCTGCCCACCAAGCTCTGCTTCTCAGTATGACTTTTGATTTAAATATTGCTTCCATAAGATATTTTAATACCCTAGACATTAATGAAGAGGCAACATATACGTCAGTACATTCTCTAGAGACCAATGGCCTGTTAATGAATGTTACTCTCTAAAGATGAATGGCCTGTTAGTGACGACAAGTCATTATTTTTTTTTCTAAGATAGTGATTACACCTCCTTTGCAAATAGCACATTTGATTGAAGAAATAGAAGAAACACATGGGTGTTTCAACCTCAGAGTTTCCATGCTTTGGGTAAAATTATTTTACTTACCCATCTCAAAAACATTCTGATTTTAACTTGAGCTTGCCTGTCTATTGTGTCTTTATTGATACAATTCAAAATTTGTCGCATTTTATTCTTTCTTTAATCTTTGTCCCAAGCAATAGATTTGGAGAAATTCTTGGATTTGTAAAGTACATCAAGTTAATAAAGTTGTCCAGCCTATAACTCTGTTGTCAATGCCTCTTTAGACTCAAATAATTAATTTACCAAATTCAAAATCCAATTCTGTTATTTTAAAAACTTTATTTTCTCATACAGTATGGGAATCTATTGAGGTTAGATATGAAGCAGGATAAGGAAACTTAGAGGCAGTAGAAAAAATTATTAGGTAGAAAAACATACCAAAACGAGTATTTTGGCCACTCCAGATTCAGTCACCGTATTTAAGTTGATCATCATGACCATCATCCCCAAGGCCACAAAGATGGTTTCTGAGCTTGAGGAATTATATTTGTATTCAAGACAAGAAAATTGATGAAGAAATTGAAATTATTTTTTCTTTCCTTGTGATTTTAGTTAAATGCCACATATACTTTCTGGAATGCTTGGAGGTATATTCCTATGTTTTCCAATTTCAACCTGAACAAAATTAATTTTGGTGATTGAACAGACAACAACATTTATTTTTCACTAGGTAAAACAGCCTGGTATGTAAGCAGCCTGTGAAACAATAGCTTTTGAGTGATTTCCTGACTTGCATTATGAACATCAGTCTTGCAAGCCAGTGTTCATGTACATAAAGTCATTGGCTTTTAATCTACTCCAGATACATTTAATGTTTTTCAGAAAATCTGTCACATCTTCCAACCCACTGATGTGTGTTTATTCCTTCTTCATACTTGTCAACAAACATGGTGTCCTCTGAAACACATCTTTCCCACTATTAGTAGAACCTACTCTGTGTATTCTATTTGTTGCATTACCTTTCCTTCTGTGTCCTCAACTTTGATTTTACTGTCTTCTAAGTGGAAAGGCATTCCATCCTCAGTTCTCACCCTTATTTTCTTCAATACTTATCCTGATCTCTAATGCAATTCTCTTCAATGCAGCAGTTCTAAAAATGACCCTAGGTGTCCAGGCTCTGAGGAACAAATACCTAGTGTTAACTATAATTTACTACAAATGTTTCTCACAGTGACCTAAAGGATGCAGATCATAAATTTGAGTAGAGCAGAATGGAGTTTCAGACCTGTCCTTTACAAATGTCAAACTGCTACAATTACAGTGTGATGTTTACTGGGATAGATAGAGACGTATCAGCCAACTGAGTTTCCTGGATATAGTAGTCAGATAAGCAACTTCAGGAAAATACAAGTGAATTGTGTGTTTCACAGAGAGTATGACTAACATGTTTATTAAGCTCTTTATACAATCCCCTATCTGTGTTTGTAGTAGGAATGGGTACTCATGTTCAGGAAACTGTTGATAATAGTGGAAGATTCAAGGTTGAGACACTATAAGATATTGAGAGAATATAAAGGTGAATAAGACCCTAAGCCACAGGACAATGGGTATCTCCCCAGCCCCATTTACTTTTGAAAACAGTCTTCACAGATACTATGAAAGCCAGAAAAGAAAATTCTTTCAGTTTCTTCTGTGAAGCAGATAAATTTTACATGCTCCTTCAAAGAAGCCTTGTCTCCTTATTTATCCAAAGTTGTTCATAGTATGTGTTGAGAAGATGTGATCCCTTGCTGCTGACTCAGCTTTAACATTGATGCTTTTTTTACTGTTCAATTTTATTTTCATTTTTTTCCAAAATAATATTTTTATCATTTAAATATTTCACATAATTCATCCTGTTCACACTCACTTCCCAGTCCTCCTAGGTCCTCCTCTACCCTTGTGACCTCCCCCAAGGAGAAAAAATATCCCAAGTCTAATCTGTGTTGCTAAAACACTCACTGGATCATGGTCAAACTCCCAGGAAAGAAAACTCAGTTCTTCCCCATCCTCACCCCAGCCAAATGGCAGCAACTGTGAAGATCAACAATTCAGCATCCTTATCATAACTTTTGAGAGTTCTCTTCAGTGACTTCCTGTCTAGACTTTTTCTTTTTGGGGGGAGGCAGCGAGGAGGCAGTTGTCCCAGAAGCCTTCTATGTATCTCATCCTCAGCTGTGAGCCTACAGTTGTCAATACCACTGCAAAAGAAGCTTCCTTTGCCCTTACAGTCATCCAGTCGGTGCAAAACATAGATCATGAACTTCAGCATGCTTTCTGGTGGCAGCACAGACCACTGGACTTTGACATGAGTCTCTGGTGGCAGTATAAACCATAGACATCAACATGGTCTGGGTTGGGTCAGTGTGGACCACAAACACTAACATGGCCTCAGGTGGCAGCCCAGGCCATGGACATTCGTTTGTCCTTGGAGGTAAATGGGACCCTGGTATCAACATGGTCTCAGGCAGTAGCACAGAAAACCAATGTTGCCTCTAGTGGCAAAAAGGACCACAGAAATCAACATGGCCTTCGAGTCCACAGACACCAACATAGACCACAGACATCACCAAGGCCTCAGGTGGCAGCACAGACCACAGACAACCATATGGACCACTAGAATCAACACAGCCTGGGGTGTCGGCTTGGACCAGGGACACCAGCAATTTGGCTTCTGCAGCAGTTCACAGAGAGGAGAAAGCAAAGCCTGTGTTAACTCCAGGCTGCTGCACATCACCCAGTCAGTTTTACTTGACATCCACATGCTCCCCTGTCCATCACCTTTGTGTCTCTACTTTTGCCTCTCTCCACTGTCCATGCATCTTTCCATTCCTCCATCTTTCCCACCTCTCCATCCATAATTGTTTGTCAAAGTGACATCTCAAACAGCAGTGTTGTTTCCATGAATAAAGAAAGTGGATAAAATAATCTGTTAATATTTTTTATTTTGCAATACAATTCAGTTCTACATATCAGCCACGAATTCCCTTGTTCTCCACCCTCCCGCCCCCCTCACTTTTCCCCCAGCCTATCCCCCTTTCCCACCCCTTCCAGGACAAAGCCTCCCCCGGGGACTGAGATCAACCTGGTAGACTCAGTCCAGGCAGGTCCAGTCCCCTCCTCCCAGGCCGAGCCAAGCGACCCTGCATAGGTCCCAGGTTTCAAACAGCCAACTCATGCAATGAGCACAGGACCCGGTCCCACTGCCTGGATGCCTCCCACACATAAAGCACAGGGACAAATAGCCAAACGAATGGAAACACATGAACTATGAACCAATCGCTGAGGGGTCCCCAACTGGATCAGGTCCTCTGAATGGGTGAGGCAGTTGATTGGCTTGATCTGTTTGGGAAATAATCTGTTAATTTAAAAGTATCCTGTCTTTAGCTGTTAGATCCATGTGCTGAATGCAATACTAAAGCAATTCAAGACAGTAGAAAAAGAAAGAGAAGAAATAGGAAGAAGCAAAGTGTAGGCAATGAATCAAATGAATAGAACACACACACATACAGAGAGAGAGAGAGACAGAGACAGAGACAGAGACAGAGAGACAGAGAGAGAGGAGGAGTAATGCACTGTCAAGAGTTGCAATCAAAGTTTTATCTTCTTTGTTAATATATGTTAATGATTAAAGTACAGTGAGAGCTAAAGTAATTATATGTAAAAAAAAGTCAGTAAATGGAAAGAATAGATGCTGGAAATATTTTTTCTAAACACTGGTGAACATGGGACACAAGATACAGTCGAGGTATAGGTAGACAGATGTTGTCCATCCATCCACAATGTTTTATTCAGGTGCCAGGCATTCAAACCTATCCAACGCCAAATATTCATAGAATAATGCCATGTCTCCTACTTATTTCCTACCCATTCCATGACAAAACTCCAGAAGCCTGTTGCCTTAAACCATAAAAATGTATTCTTTCCCAGTTATGGAGACTATAAATATGATAGGAATATATTGCCAAGACCACGTTCATTTTGAAATCTTCAGGGAAGAGTTCTTTCTAGACATTTCTTGTCTCTTACTCTCTTGTTTTGCCCAATAACCTTTTGCAATTTTAAATTACCTTTTCTTTCTTTATATGGGCTTTAAGTCTGCATTGTCCTTTTCTGTCTAAGAAGTCTTATATTGAGTTTGAGTCTACGATAATTCAGTGTGATTCCATCTTGACCTTTAAATACTTTTTAAATCACATTTATTTATGAGGAGGGATATGCGAATATACACACATGATTGTGTATGTGTGGACAGAATACCTCATGCAGGAGTTAATTTTTTCTTTATCGTGTGGGTCCCTGTGCTTGAACTCGGGTTAGCAGGTGTGGTGGTATTGTGTTCCCCAAAATATTGTGCACCTTAATAACCTTATTTGGGGTCAGAGACAGAACAGCCACTAGATACAAAGGCTAGAAAATGGTGGCATTCACACCTTTAATTCTAGCATTCCAGAGACAGAAATCCTTCTGGATCTCTGTGAGTTCAAGGCCACATTGGAAAGGCCAGGCATGGTGACACACGCCTTTAATCCCAGAAAGCGAGCCTTTAATCCCAGGGAGTGGTGGTAGAAAGCAGAAAGGTTTATAAGGCGTGAAGACCAGAAACTAGAAGCATTTGGCTGGTTAAGCATTTGGCTGGTTAAGCGTTCAGGATTTCGAGCAGCAGTTCAGCTGAGAGCCATTGGGATGAGGACACAGAAGCTTCCAGTCTGAGGAAACAAGACCAGCTGAGAAGTTAGCCAGGTGAGGTTAGCTGTGGCTTGTTCTGTCTCTCTGATCTTCCAGTGTACACCCCAATATCTGGCTCAGGTTTGATTTTATTAATAAGAACATTTAAGATTCATGCTACAAGCAGGCTTGAAGCAAACGCCTTTATATGATGAGCTATCTCATTTGCCCCTCATCTTCATCTTTAACCACATCTGAAAAGGACAGTTTTAAAAATAAGGACACATTTTTTACTTTCTACATTTTGAAATCTTGCTGAACCTTCATTGGCCATATTTGAAAACAAACCATGAATATCAAAGAACAGCTCTTCTTGTGTCAGAAATTTGGAGCTAAAAATATCGGGATGTATATCTTTATGTTATAGCTCGTTTTCTTAGATTCAGGTAGCCTGCTTAGTAGCTACTTTCATAGGCCTTACTTTAGAGTATCAAAATGCTGGAATCTCTGTACTACAGTATTACAGTCTCTTGGGAGCCAGGACTGGTAACACTCAAAGGCTTTTGCCAACTCCTCCAGTGACCTATTTTTTTTCTTTCTTTCTTTTTCAATGGTAGTTCTTCATAGCCCTACACCTGTGTAGGCCCATCTCTTTGCTGTCACTGGTCATAGCAATTATGAAACTTTTCAGTTTCATCCTATACTGGCAAGTGAGAATTTGAGCTATCAGCCCTAGAAAAATTTTTTTCCATTGTGTTACAAGGAAACTTGTAACATTGACCATAATAGAGGCCTCAGTTTGTAATGAACTAGCCAGATGAGGCTTTATTATAGAGTATGTATCCTTGACTGAAATTTCTGAAGAGTTGTCTACAGGATGGAGTAAGGTTCTTAGACTTCTCAAAAGAGTGTTAGACAAGAAATGTCCATCATAGGCAGGGGAGATGCTCCTTCCTGAGTGGAGTGAGACAGATATGGGGCTTTCTGAAGACCTTTGGTTGGGATACTATGGAATAACTGAAATTAAGAATTCTCTGAGGATCATCCGAAGCTATCTTGACCAAATCCAAAAGAAACATCTTCCATCTACAGAGTCCTGTTTCTGAACCAAAAGCCTGTGAGAAAGAGTGACAACCAGGCCAACTGCAGTGGACATGTTTCTGTGGCTCGGCATCTATGGATGGTTCTGTAACTTCCCTGAGCAGCAATGAGGGTCTAAAGAACCTAGAAGTGTTCTGATGACAGCTCAAATAAATACCTGTAAAGGAGCTGATTGGCAACTCCTACTGTCTTCAGGAAATGGTACTGCTGAAGTTGTGGTTGTTCTAGATTGCCAAGGCCACCTTAGGAGTAGTAGCAACATTGTTCACAGTCCCACTGGACTCTGACCCTAAGCAGGTAACAGCAGCAGCTTCTATTCAAACATCCAAGCAGGTTTTTATTCATGCCTCTGATAACCACTTCCTTGTGCTTTTGGTAGCAGCCACCTTGTCCAGGCAGGGGAGAAATGTCTGACAATGTATTTCAGGCAGCTAAATACCTGCCGCTTACAGATTCCATCATTTAAAGAGAGGAAATGAATAATGCTTGCTAAGATATCCAACTTGAAATGAACATTCCCCTTCAGTCAAACTTGCCACACAATCACTAAAGCCAAGTATTTTGGGAGGGTAGGGTGTCTTGATGGGTCTCTAAGGTAAATATCAATTTGGGGGGAACATTATTCACTATAGGCACATACAAATCATAATCACATTCATAATTGTTTTAAGAGAAATATTTTTATTGATCAAGCTTTATAGGATCATCTCATAATCTTAGGTAGAAATCTTTATACAAAACATGTTCCAAAAGTGCCCACCAATTACTTAAGAGAAACTCTGTGTATGAAAATTACATTTATTCTTTAGGATCAGTATTTTCTTTCACTCCTTCTTTGTTTCTTTCTTTGCTTCTTCCTTCCTTCCTCCCTCCCTCCCTCCCTCTCTCCCTCTCTTCCTTCCTTTCTCTCTCTCTCTCTCTCTCTCTCTCTCTCTCTCTCTCTCTCTCTTTCTATTAATTAATTGCATCTGAAGAGTCATGTCTTTAATCTCTATGAGATTAGGAGAAAATACAAATTTTCACCATTGTAAATAACATATTGGTTTCTAAAACCTATCAGCCCTATATTATATTTTATTTTCCTTGATGGAACATAGCTGTGTCAGCCTGTGTAGCCCAGACTAGCCTGTTTACAGCAATCCTTCTTTCTGTCTCGGTCTCTTATGTGCTGAAATTTTAACTGTGTACCATCATGCCTAGTTCAGTAGTCATGATTGAACAGATCATGAAAGTTTCATTTACTTTTTTTAATCTCATAAAATAATTTCAATAGTGGGACACATTGACATATACTCATTGAAGAACACTGACATATAATCATAAATGAAAGATTTTTAACCCAGATAACTCCTAATTAGAATACAGTCCTTAGCAGATATTTCAAATGAAGATTTCGAATAGTGTACATATACATTCTATATATAATGCTTTATGCTTTTAATAATATATAATAACATTTTTGGAAATTAAATTCATTAATACAAATATTTGAAAAAAATCCACATAGAAAACTTTTAATCTTTTTTTAATTTTGGGGATTATGATGTAATTACAACATTCTCCCTTCCTTTTCCTACCCCAAACCTTCACATTTTCCCCTCCTTGCTCTGTTCCAAATTCATGACTTCTTAAAAAATTATTAATACAAGTTTATATTTATATTTTTATATATTGCTAAGTGTAACCTGTTCAGTATGTGTAATGATACATGTGTGAATGTTTTCACAGCTAACAATTTGGGATTGGATAGCCAGTTGGTGTGTTCTTCTCTTGGGAAGACTCTTTCTCTGTCCCCAGCATCCCTCATTTGCCTATAGTTTTTTGGTGTAAAGTTGAGGCTTCATGGGCTTTTCTCCATCCATTTAGGCATGTCTACTAGTATCATGATAGTTCAACTAATGTTTAGCCAGTCATATTTGTGAAACTTTATGTGTGGAGCATTAATACTAAGAATTGGAGTTAATTTTAAAAATTAGATTTATGTATTTACTCTGAATATATGTGTGAGTGTGTGTGTATATGTGTGCATGTGTGTGTTTGTGTGAATGTGTGTGTATATTCATGTAGAATAGCAGTCATATGCATTCATGGCTGGCATCACATGTATGTGGATGACACTGACCAGCGTTCTCTATTCCACCATACATATTCCAAACATGGAACTCAGGTTATCAACCTTGGCATCAAAACTTTTATCTGCTAAGACATCTAATGGGAACAGTAGATTATGAAAAACTAATGTTAAATACACATTTTTATTATAATGAAGAGTCAAGGCAATTGTTCACTAAAAAAGGAAGTACCCACATTTTAATTTAAAATGTTCTACCTGCTATGGAAAATTTTCATATGATATAGATAATATATCTATGTCTTGTGTAATTCTTTACATTTTATTTGTCATATTCAAAACTCTGGAGTTGTAATGAACAGGAAGATATAGAAAACAGTGTTCTTATTCTACACATATCCCTGTTAGCACCCAAAGCACTGTAGATAAATATTGAAGATTAAAGAAAAGCAAGAAATCTCTCATTGCAAGAAGTGTAACAAAATGTTTTAGCCACTAAATATGTACTCAGCATTGTTTTATGCAGTATATTTCAAAAGGTCTTAGACATCTAATCACATTCGTGACTTCAGCATCATAGTGTACATGTGCCTTACAGGGACATGGGACTACCAGTTCAGCTATATTAATGTGAAATCACAAAACTTACCTGTCCTTACTCTATGATAGATCTATTTAAGTGTGTTAATATTTCAGAAGTATTGTATAATTATCTTAGCACTAAATCTGACCATCACATAGAAGCTTTTCTGCTAATAAAATTTTGAATTAGCTGACTTAATCTCTTTATAAACAGTTCTTAAATACATATGTGGAAAGAGTCCATGGAAAGATGCGGCACATAGTAAAATAGGAAAGAGGCCTAAAGGAACAAATGTGTTTTCCCTCTTTGTTTGTTTTCTTTGTATTCTTCTTTCAATTTATTTACATACACACAGTGTTCACTTGCAGCAGGACACTTAGAACTGTCAATAATAGCATGATTTAGCCACCCAAGGGAGGCACAAAAATACACCTCTATTGTTGATATTTTGAAGAGGATGGGCATGGGGAAGGAGGCAAAGAAATGTGTGTGTGTGTGTGTGTGTGAGAGAGAGAGAGAGAGAGAGAGAGAGAGAGAGAGAGAGAGAGAGAGAGAGAGAGAGAGAGAACTAAAGTTTATTTTCAAGAACTGTTGAAAACATGGTGCCTTTAAACAACTTTCCTTAATTTTCAATCACTCTGTCCCTCTAGTCAGGGAATTCTTTCTCTACCAGCCAGTGAATAACTTATCTTGACTGTGCTCAACCCTGGCATGTTTCCCAGGTACCTGCAGTGCTCATTCTGGCTGTACTGTATCCCACAGTGTGGGCAGATGGCTCTAAAAATTGACTAATGCAGACAGCAGTGGTCTCTTTGGACATGTTGTGAATGGGTGAGACTTCAGACCCAAAATAATGTTTTCTTTTTCTTTGCTATATATCAAATGTGATGAGGTTCTCTCAAATTTCTGTCTTCATAGAGGATAATATCACCTTCTTCTCAAAACTCCTGTGTAACCCAGATTCTGTAATGATATATAAAAAATACCCTTCAGAGCACTGAGTTCTTCAGGATAGCAAAGCTGAAAAGACAAGGTACTAGGAAATAATTGTTTGTTGTAAAGAGGCATTTGCAGTCATTGTGGTATTTAGCAATGTAGGCAGGCATGCCAGTGTTTAATCCTTAAAAATGATAGGCGAGAAAATACCTACCATCCCTTGAAGAAATGAGGTCTAATAAAATATAAAATGTTGCTGTGTGACTCTCCACCTTGAAAAGATCTAGCAAAAACAATATAATTGACACAAATTAAGTTTGACAGGTGGCTCTGAGAATGACTTAAAATGCACATCTCTGCTTTCAGAGAGAGTACAGGGGTGTCTCACCATCAAAATGGCATAATCTCCGAACTGCACCCCATTTATTTCTCTAATCTACAAACTTAGCTATGAGGGGAAGCGATTACAGAATGTCACATCTGTGCAGACATGTCATGGAACAAAGCAACTTACATCAGGTATATTTATGAGAAAAAGTGCCAAGAGAAAATGAGATTAAGCCTTGTATCACTTCAGTTTATCCACACAGGAAAATCTGTACTTTAAAATGGTCTTATTTGTTGGAATTTAAGGGGATAAATTATGTGTATAGTTTCATAAAATAACTGCAATTTCTCTTTAATTTCAATTTTTAAAATTCTTAACTATGTTGTAGAATAGTGTAAACAGTTCTCACTGGAGTTGAAGATGTGGTTCAGTGGTTAAGAGCAGGTATTGTTCTTGGAGAGGAACTGAGCTCCTTTAACAGTACACTTATCAGGGAGGCTCATAACATCCTAAAACTCTAGAGTCACAGAGTTTGACAGCCTGTTCCATCCTTCCTCAGGGCTGCACTTAAGTGCAGGCAGACAGACAGACAGACACACACGCACACACACACACACACACACACACACACACACACACACACACACACCATTCATAAACTCCTACATAGACATTCACATAAACACACACAATTCAAATAAACATCTTAAAATAATCCGTTTGGGGTGATGCAAAAATTTTACAGACAGAGTAGTTTAAGTGCCTCACAAATAGAGAAGACTCCAATAATGCTTTTTAGTACACTGAAGTTTTACAACTCTTAAATTATAAGCAAATAAAGTAATATGAAAGGTGATAGAAGACCTCGACACTGGAGTCTTATAAAATGCATTAATATACTCACCTAGATTTCTGTTTAAAAGAAATAAAAAAGGTTGGTTCATATCACAAAGCTTTAGTAGAAATAGTTAAAGTCAGTTATCAAATCTTTATTGGATTATCAGTTTGTTTGTTTTTTATCCAAGTAGTTTTATTAATAGAGGAATGATCAAACTGCCATTAATTAGACTACAATTGCCTTTAGGGTATGGTAATATTTTATAAGTTCCAAAACAAAAACTCCATTATCTATATGTTATAATCTGAGAATTTCAGATTCTTTTATGCATTCTTTGATATTTATGTGACTTGTCTAGAAGCTAGACTTCAAAGAGAAAACAATATCATTAGGAAAAAACGTAGTTTCTCCAAATCTATCTCATGTTCTGATAAGCTTTTAAATTCTACTCTGAATATATATATATGTATATATATATATATGTATATATATATACATATATATATATATACAAACTTTGTTTTTTCTCTGTAAAGAAGGATTGTGGGAAAACTCCAAGACTTCAAAGCTTCAAACTATCTGTCACAAAAGGTATAATATCTTGGGTTAAAGGTGTGATTTCTGTAAACCTCAACTCAACCCTCAGGAACATCTATATATCTATGTCCAAATGTACACAGCATTTCCTGAAGTCTAGCAATTTGTAAAAGTAAAATTAAACTTGAAAAGACAGGATATACAGGCAAGAATTTAAGAATCGACTACCATTCAACAAGCTATCAATACTGATCTACATCACATTCCTCCATTTTAACATAACCTCATAGAATTTGTCATTTGAGATGGGGGAGAGAAAATGTGTAATCAGAATATATTTTATTAAAAACAATTTTCTTCAATAAATAGAATAAAATAAAAACATTTTAGAAGAGGTTTTTCGTTGTAACTTGGACAGTACTTTAAAATGTCCATGGTCAGTCTGGATTCTATAGACTTGTGATAGAATAATTATTTAAAAAATTGTAAAGAAAAGAAAACCAAAATTATGCACTATTACAAAAAAAACTATGAGTATTAGTCTAGGCACTCAAGTATTTCTAAAATATCTAAAATAAATCACACTTGTATATAAACTCATTTAACAAACATTCCCAGAAATAATATAATAATATGTAAATATATATATGTATATATATATATATATATTATAAACTAAGAATGTTCTATTGTGGGATATGTCTCAAGATGCCCCTCCTTCTCTTTTATAGCTCAGTTTTCAAATGTCATTTTAAAATATGCATAAATTTAGTAATGGTGCTTGTCCTTGTAAAGTTTTTCTTCTGGAGACTGACAGGGCACAAAGTCATCATATACATTTCTGAACATATAATAATTCAAGTCACAAAAATATGATGAATATTTTTTCAGTTTTATGGCTTTATGTGAAATTAATAGAAATGACATAAAACTTGTTTGATTTCAGATTACACATAATTTGTAAAATATCATGTGCAAGGTGATTTCTTATTTTCATCTATTATTTAAAACATATTTGTAGCTATCACTGATTTGGATATAGCTGACAATTCTCTCTACACAACTAGAAGTGGGAGATGAATAATTTTTTTTAGATTATGTAATGCCATTCCAGGTCAGTTCTCTCTGTTTAAATTTCCTTCAGCTCATTTCCACTTATGATTTGTTATTTTACGTGTGTGTGTGTGTGTGTGTGTGTGTGTGTGTGTGTGTGTGTGTGTGTGTGTAACATAAATAGCATACTTTTGTAAAAATCACCAACCATTTGCTGCCATTTTATTTTAATATTTGCACATTTATATTGATTCCTTCTTCTTCTTCTTCTTCTTCTTCTTCTTCTTCTTCTTCTTCTTCTTCTTCTTCTTCTTCTTCTTCTTCTTCTTCTTTTTCTTCTTCTTCTTCTTCTTCTTCTTCTTCTTCTTCTTCTTCTTCTTCTTCTTCTTCTTCTTCTCTTTAACATTCCACTTAATATTGATTATTCTATTATAGATACTGGGCTGTTCCTTAGTCTTACCTTTATGTAAGTATATTTTGGACAGGCAACTGAACAACAGTGAGGAAAAGAAGGTGGGTGGTAAATCCTTATTCCTTAGAATGTTTGTTAAGTGAGTTTATATTAAGAGAGAACTGACATTTAAATAAGTGGATAGAGGAAAATCTGCACTTAATGTAGATGAGCACCATCTAATCAAACATAATAATAGTAGAGAGAAAGAGTTTATTCATTCATTTTTTATGAGGTGATATAGCCTTCTTCTACTCGAATTGGACACTAGAATTCCAAGTTTGCTTGCCTTTCCCCTCTGGCTGAGAGGTATGCAGGTAGCATTCTTTCCTGTTGGGAAGCTTTGGACTTGAACTGAGTACTTCACTTCATTCTCCAGCAAAGTGGAGAATGAGAGAAATATCACCTTCTATAATTATCTAAGTTAATCTCTGTGGAAACTCTCTCATATACATAACTAGAGACATATCAGCTGTGTATACCTATATCAATATCTCACTGTATCCCTCCCATTTGAGAACCTTTAATAATATGCTAGTTGAACTGTATAATTTGGCAAAATTTAATAAAGAAACTTGTAATATAAAGGAAAAAAACATATAAGAACATGCAATTCCAAAGGAAAAATTATTCAGTTATCTTAAACATCCAACACTGCTTGAAAGACAGTGCTGTGAAGGGATGGAACATAATACCTGTCCCTCTGTTGTGGGACACAATTCTTCCAAAGAAAAAAAAAATGCACGTTGTGCTTCTTTTTTCTGCACTGTTGTTAATTAGCTGATTGTTACTAGTCAGATACAATTATAAGCCAGAAAGCCAGGAAGCCCACAGATTAGGCCAAATCAACATAACTTCTGAGCATAAAGCAATATGGGGAAGAATGGAGAGAGTTTATGGAGTGGCCGATGATACCACCAAACTCTTGTTTAGGAAGCATATTATGTTTGAGGCATTTCAAACAAATCAGACTTCTTTATTTTTTTTTAATTTTTATTTATTTTGTTTAATTACACTCATGATATTAATTACATTTGTGGTATTCATTGATTATATTCACAGTATTCATTCAATAATTATATTTATGATATTCATTATTGTATTGATTTATTACATAAAGCAATATGGGGAAGAATGGAGAATATTCACAGTATTCATTCAATAATTATATTTATGATATTCAAATTGTATTGATTTATTACATTCATGGTATTATGTCCTCATACTACTGTCCATTTGGGGGGCTTTTCCATCACACAAAACAGAGATTCTGTACTTAGGAAATCATTTTTCTATATTCCTTTTTTTCTCCATCTTGAGATAATGTCTAATCTTTCTGTCTCTATGAATTTGTATATTCTATATATTTCATGTAATACAGTTCTATAGTATTTGTCCTTTTTTGAATGTAAAAACATTTTATGTACAACTGCAGGAGAAATAATACACATATAGCTTGAACATAAAAATAGGTTATAATTCAAAAGTCCAGGGTTATTTTAAACAGTAAAATATTTTCTCTATAGAAAATATTAAAAATGATAACATTTCCCAATAAACCCATTTAAGCCAAATGGTAGCTGAATTATAATATAAATATTGATTAGACTTCAGGATACAGAAGAAACTTATCATCAGGATTAGATCTACCTCAAGACCCAGCCATACCACTCTTGGGCATATACCCAAGGAGTGCTCAATCATACCACAAAGATATATGCTCAACTATGTTCATAGCAGCATTATTCGTAATAGCCAGAACCTGGAAACAACCTAGATGCCTGACAACTGAAGAATGGATTAAGAAAATAAGGTACACATACACAATGGATTATTACTCAGCAGAGAAAAACAATGACCTCATGAAATTTGCCGGAAAATGAATGGAACTAGAAAATGTCATCCTGAGTGAGGTAACTCAGACTCAGAAAGACAAATATGGTATGTACTCACTCATAAGTGGATACTAGATATAAAGCAAAGGACAAACAGACTGCTCGCCACAGATCCAGGTAGGCTACCTAGCAGGGAGGACCCTAGGATGACTGCGGAATATAATAAGTTTTATTTTTACCCAATCACTGGGCAAGCTTAATGAAACATTTCACTGTTAGGATAAGAATTTGTACTATATCATGCTGATGAAAGAAAATGCTGGCCATACTTTCAGGAGGGGAAGCTGAAATCTTTTTAGATTATGGATTAGCCTGTAGAAAAATATCTGCCATAAATCAAACAGTGAAGAGCAAGATGAATTGGAATCTCACTTGCACAACTTAAGTAAAACAGCTCTCTGAACAGACTTCTTTATTTTATCAACAGCAACAAAAACAAAAGCAAACAAACAAACAAACAAAAAAACCCAGAAAATTTCACTGTCTTAGGGTTTTTATTGCTGAGATAAAAACCAAGACAAAAAAAATTAACTTGGAGAAGAAATGTCTTATTTGACATAGATCCACATCACAGTCTACCACAGAAGGAATTCAACATCCCATGTGTTCTGGGTATACATATCAACCACTAATTAATAAAATGCCGTGAAATTATGCCTGCAGGCAATCTGAATGTAGACTTTTTTTTTTCAATTTAGGGACCTTGTTCCAAATAATTCTAGCTTGTGTCAAATCGACAACATTGAAACAAACAGAAAACCCAAGATAGTTCAGGATGAAGGTTCTGGCAGAGAGAAAGGAGTCTGAGAAGTTCAGGTGCCTTGATACTGTATCCTTCTGTGATGGAAGGACAAACACTTTCACCTACATCTTCTACGGAAGGCACTAGGAAGGCACAATTCATCAGGGTCCTGCTCTTTAAATTT
Organism: Peromyscus californicus insignis; assembly: GCF_007827085.1. NCBI lineage: Eukaryota > Metazoa > Chordata > Mammalia > Rodentia > Cricetidae > Peromyscus > Peromyscus californicus. Next base: position 42,034,215 of record NW_026294413.1, read on the forward strand.
TACCCTCTCTCAAATTCTATGGATGCCATTACATGGAAGGAGCTAAGATTCCAGTCAATGAACCTTAGGCTTCTGAGTAACCTAGACATTCACATGACAACAATCATGAATGGAGAACAGGACCTGTGATTTCTGTGATTTGCCATTCCATTTTTCTCTACACAAAGGAAAAAAGAAAAAAAAAATCTTTCTTCCAATCTTTTGCTACCTGAAGTTGTCATATTTATTTTTTTCCACATGAGAAGAAAGACATGTTATAATTTATGATATCTCTTCATACTTAACAAAGAACATATTTAAATTATGATTATATTTATATTAGAAAATAACTTTGAACTAATTAGTAATGGATATACATGCATGCTTCTATGCATGCATACACACAAATCATGAAAAATGACTCAATAGTTTAATCAACTAAATGTTATTTAAATGAATTTATATTGTAATATATGAGAATTTAACAGTGAGATTAGCTATCAGGAGTTTTCAGGGAAAACATTGACATGCAAGATTAAAAAAATCAACAACTTGAAAATTTCAGTAAATCATTATTTATTTATTTATTTAATTTTGCTTTCTTTTTGTACTTTACGAACATCTGTTGACACTACTCTATCTTACTGTTAATACTTTATTACGTATTTAATTTTGTATTATTTCAAACTGCCATTACGAAAGAATTTTCCTCCTTTCTATATTCACAACTACAAAAATGAAAAAGATACACATGTGAGCACATTTGCTGTAAACCTCCATATGTTGTTGTTCTTATCTTTAGCTTAGGTTTTGCAAAGTATGGTTTAGTTAATGCCAGCTTGTTCAGAAACGTATTTTGTAGCATCCTACCCTGCCCAAATTTATATACAGTGGGAAGAATATTCAGAAATGGAAAGAGTTAGAAAGAAATATGTTGCAAATATTGTAATAACACAGTCCAGCATTCCATTCATATTTCCTTTTCTCAAAGTTATAAATTTGCTTACCATGTTTATTTCTCCTCCATATTAACCAATGTTCCTTTTTCTGTTTCTATGGAACAAATATCTTAACCTGTTTCTAAATAAAATGTTCAATGGAACTACAAAGTTGGATCTAAGTAGGCAGAAAGAATCAATTCACTTCTCTAAGGACCTATTTTGCTCTCAGGAAGTAACAGAGGCTTCCGGAAGATGTGCAGTTAGAAATGAACAAAATAAATTCTTTTTTTATTAAACTATATATTCTGCAATTCCATAAATGATTATAATTAAAAACAATAACTTTTGAGCCAGGAAAATAACAGTATTAAATACGCTTTTTAAAACTTTGCTTAACCTTGTATTTCAAAGAAATCTGAAGCTTACAAAATACTCCATGGTAAGACCTACTTTCATGGAGCTGTAAAAACTGTATTTGATCCTTGCACTTCTCAGCATGCTCCTCCCAACATGATCTACACACAGAAGCTTGGCAAAACAAGATACGTCTGCAGATACGTATCAATTTACAAACAAAGAAAAATAAAAACTATCCTCCCATTTACTTTCCTCATGGAGAGAAGTCATGGCATCCCAGACAAGGTCAATTACACAGCTTTCTGAATATTTACTTTGAAAGGTGCTGAAGGGAGCTTCTGAAGTAGGAAACATAAAACTTAACTAAACACCATCCTTTCTTTAATAACTGGATCTGTGCATCAGAAACAATGTTCAAAGTTTGAAATATAAATTTTTTGGCTCTCCGGGTCCAACATAGAACTCTTGCTTTCTACAAGAGTGATAGTTTTCTGAAAATACATTGAAATTAATAAAACTGGCTTATGAACATGAAAAATATTATTTAATAGCCTAATTTTCTAAGAACAGGAAACAAAACATATTTGAAATATTTGCAGAATATGCCAGAAGTAAAACATATCATACACTTACATATTAAAAAAAAGTTTATGTGACTGGTATTATAAAGCAGCTGTGTTATATAAGGAAGGTGGAAGTCCAAAGACTGCAGTCTATTTCATTTACAAGTAGGTGGGGAATTAATATTCAGTACTGTGCTCTAGGCTTTTTATTATTGAAAGTCACAGAAGACAGCATAATTATATCATTTATCACAGTGTTCAACTACGGTTAATGATCAACTTATTTGTGTTTAATATAATAACAAAAATACATTTCAACATAAATGAGGAATATAAGGAAATAAAATATATCACAATAAGGACAAATATATTCCAGAAGGTTCAGTTAGAATTATATAAGTCATAGGAAATTGGGATTTTAAATTGTTTTGAGGGAAAGTCTCCTGAGAATTTGACATTTGAACAGTTACCCAAATATAGTGAAAGAATTGGTCAAACTAATGAATAAGAGAAAATTTTCATGCCATCCAATGGCAGTGTGTTTTGGGCAGGAGTGTGTGTGTGTAATTGCATCATGATAAGTGAAAATAAAATTCTGGCCAATAAGCATAGTCTGGAGAGAAACTATCCAAAAACAAATATAAAATCTTTACTTGAATGGTAAAAGATACTGGCTTTTGTTTTTATTTTGAGAAGAAAATTTAGGGAAAATGGTAGAAATAATGTCAGAAGACAAAAACAATTATGTAATATATGTGTATACTTAAAGCATATTCTCATAGTGGAGATGGCCAGATGATATAGATGTTGAATATATTTTAGTATTTTTAATGTGTTATGTTAAACTATGTGTATGTATGTTTTTATATATATGTGGGTAAGTGAGTGTGAGCAAAAGTGCCCATGGAAGCAAGAGGTGTCTGTTTCCCTGAAGTTAGAGTTACTGGTGGCTCTGAACCACCTGATGTGATTTGATGATGGTATGCTCTATTAACTGTTAGCCCATCTCTCTAGTAGCTGATAGATATATTAAAAAATAAGATAACAAGCTTGCTTATATGATTGAGAAATGTAAATAGGAGAAGGAAAGGTAAGCCAAGAATGATGATATGGCATTTAGGTGAGTACCTGTATAATTGGAGATGATTTGCATTAAAATTGACTCTGGCAAAGCATGCAAAGAGTTTGTGTGGAATATATTCTGTTTTAAATAACCAAGATAAGATACTGAATAAAGAAGTTGTTGTATGAGTACATAGTACTCATACAACTCTAAAAATGCAATTTAAGTTAAAAATCCCAAAGAAAACACAGGGCAGGTGGGTAAGCATTTATGAGAACTTCCAACATTCATGAGTCAAGAGTGAGCACAGGTTCTCCCAGGAGGCTTTAAAGGAATAAAACAAAAGAAACAGAAGGGATCTCACTAGAAGAGCAATGTCCCAAAGATACAAGGATGAAGTGACAGGTACTAAGTCGAAATCCAGAACATCAAAATAATCCATATGTTCATTAACTAGTGCGAGATAGTGTTAGTGCTCTGGTCTGCCCCTTGGGGACCTGCCCTGCATCCTGTCATACGGCCTCTTTTCCGGAAAAACCCCTCCCTTCTTCTTCCTCTCCCCCTTCTTCCCTTTCCAGTCATGAGGTGTGCTCACCTCTGTTCTCCCTCGTTTCCTCCCTTTTCTCTTTTCTTCTTTCCACCCTTCCTTTTTTTTTTTTTTTTTTGTTCTGTTCTGTTTTGTTTTGTTGTGGAGACAGGGTTTCTCTGTGAAATAGTCCTGGCTGACCTGGAACTCACTCTGTAGACCAGGCGGACTGAAACTCACAGGAATCCACATGCCTCTTACCCTGAGTGCTGGGAATAAAGGTATGCTCCACCACCACCCAACCTCCTCCTCCTCCTCCTCCTCCTCCTCCTTCTTCTTCTTCTTCTTCTCTCTCTCTCTCTCTCTCTCTCTCTCTCTCTCTCTCTCTCTCATAATAAACTTTCACTTGGATGCTGTGCCTGGGGTGTGAGTGACTTTCTACTGTGCCAACCACCTGCCAAGCATCTGCATGGCATGTCTCTCTCACCAGTGGGGCACCTTAGCCCAACCCACCAAGGCCTCAGGCTGGTGCCATATGTATCATTACATTAGTGCTGTGTGACTCAGCAGAGGCACTTTTTCCTGCCTGGGGACAGCCCCGAGACACACCGGGATCTCAGGAACCTTCAACACCATCATAGTCAGTAAGCCCTCCTTCTGGCCATTTCCTACAAGCAAGGATTCAGTTCAATTTGACATGATCTCTTGCCTCTTGACCCTGTTCAAGTTCTGGAATCAGCAACTGTAGTTGAAAGTTTTCCAGTGTCCCTCCTGGCCCTGCAAGGTCCAGACAAACCTCTCTCACACGTGGTCCTGCAGCTGCTTATAAAAAAATCACTCAGAAGCTTATATTAATTATAACTGCTCAGTCATTAGCTAAGGCTTATTACTGAGTAGCTCTTACACTTAAACTAACCCATAATTCTTATCTATGTTTAGCCACGTGGCTTGGTACCTTTTCTCAGTTCTGCCTTGTCATCTTGCTTCCTCTATATCTGGCTGGCAACTCCTGACTCAGCTTTCCTCTTCCCAGAATTCTCCTCTCTGCTTGCCTCACCTATATTTCCTGCCTGGCTATTGGCCAATCAGCATTTTATTTATCAACCAATAAGAGCAACACATATTCACTGCATACAGAACGATATCCCACAGCACCTTTTTTTTTTTTTTTATTAATCACAAACTGTATGGTCTATGGCAAGCCTCTTGCTAGCTACCTCTTATATCTTAAATTAACCCATTTCTATTAATATATGTTTTGCCATGTGTTCCATGGCTATACTGGTCTGTTGTCATGTTGCTTCTCCTTTGGTGGTAGCTGGTGTCTCTCCCCTTTGCCTTTCTTCTCTCCATATATCTGCCTGGATTTCCTGACTGCCTCTAAGCTGCCTTGTCATAGGCCAAACAGGTTTATTTATCAATCAATCAGAGCAGTATATATTCATAGCATACAGAAAGACATTGCACAACAGCTTTTTTTTTCAAACAAGAACCTTAAATCTAATCTCCTTTGTTTAGTTTTTTTCCTGACCATTAACAATAACAACTTGTAACCAACCATCCTAAACAATGACAATTATAAAAAACCCATCGACAGACAAAATATCACCTGCCCCACCTCTTGGGAATGTGGGCATCGTGTTCTTAAAATTGCTGGGAAGAAGAAGGCTGAGTCAGGAGTCGCCAGCCAGACACAGAGGCAGAACTGAGAAAAGTTATCAAGCCAAGTGGCTAAACATACATAAGATCATCCCTCAATTCACTGCTGGTAGCACCTCTCCAGGCTCAGGCAGGCACATACCCAGCAACCAGAACCTCGTTTTCCAAGATGTCCCAATAAAGGACATATCTGCTCTCATGTCTCACTCATTCATCCTTGCCTCTTCTGTATAACCAGGGCACTTCTCTGTTCCATTCTTTCTGGCAGTTATCACTATTCCCATGACTAGCCTTGCTCATGAGGCCAATTATAACATCTATTTTTTTTCTCCTAGCAACCTGCTTTCTCAGCTCCCTCAAGGAACAGATGACTGATAACACCACACCTAAGATCTCTATGATGACAGCCAACTGAATGCTTCTTTACTCACACCTCCCACCGTTTATGATCTAGACTCCCAACTTCCCCCTCCAACTTCCCCCCAAAATCAGCACTAAGCTGTCTCAAGAATTCAGCAACCTCACTCCCCTACTTGCTATCCATAACTCAGTTTTTTGTAATAATCAAAATGGAGGAATATTGGCATTCTGGCTGACTTAAAGCCTCCTTGGGGAAAAAACCCTCCCTTCTTCCTCTTTCCCTTCCTCCCTTTCCCACCATGAGGTGTGCTCACACCTCTTCTTTCCCTCCTTTTCTTGCTTTTCTTTCTTTCTCTCTTCCTCTTCTCCCCCTCTCTCTCTTATAATAAATTTCCAAATGGATGCCATAGCTGGGGTGTGAGTAACTTTCCACCATGCCATGCTGCCCACTGCCACATTTGCATGGCATGTCTCCTTCTCCCATGGAGCACCTTGGCCCAACCCACCAAGGCCTATCGTTACAGATAGAGTTTACATCTTTGAAATAAAATACCACATGCCAATTAAAAGAAGCAGGCTATATCAAGGATAAACTTGAGAAAAATTATACTAATTTATAAGACAGGTGGAAAATATCACATATATCAGTCTGCTGAGGAGAAATATGCATAAAATGAAAATATGCCTGTCCAAAAAAAAAATAAAATCAACTGATTGAATCTGTAGTATGTAGAAAAACTATAAATTAAGGTGATGTTCATACTGAGATAAATATGCTGCTGTAAAACAGAATTATGTGATAGTTGCACAATACTTCAATTTACTAAGAGAGTATAACAAATTGTAAGTAATGATAATTAAATATGATAATAAATTAAATGAACGAAACTTTAGTATGAATTATACCTCAATTAAATGGTTACCAATGATAAAGTGGCTATCAATATGGAGAGTTACAGTTTGTGTTTTGATGCCAGAACATTCAAGCATTTGTATTTTTTAAGTCTTATTGTGTATTGAATTCTGGTGGATATGGGGCCAAAGGAACAGAAAATCCATATGAATGTGTGAATGAGCAAAGACTATGCCTATTTTTGTTTTAATTCTATGCCAAAGAAATAAAAAAAAAAACAGATTCTATTTGAGCAATTCAGTGCCTTCAAGATAGATGTAGAAATAAAAATGGAAGAGTAAACAGAGAATTCAGAGGGATTTCAGACTATTGAAAATTTATTTGTGGTTTATTATGTTTCTAAGGATCAAAAATGTATCTTTTATAGAAGAAAACAAAATGCACGGGATATAGATCCTAAAGGAGCTTTATCAGATAATAAAATATGAAGCAGGAAGGATATTTGTTCTCTTTATTATTTTGATCATTCACTCCAACCGAGACAAAGGAACTCATCAGTTGGGAAGGCTGTCATTCTACTGTACTGTCAGGTTAATGAGTCAGCCCTCAACGTGTCATGACAGCCGGTACAACCCTGTCAAAGACTGCATTATTGACAGTGCGGTGAGCAAGGAAATAAACTCATTGGTCGAAGAAAATGTTAAATCTAAATAATTCTTTTTTTTTTTTGGTTTTTCGAGACAGGGTTTCTCTGTGCAGCTTTGCGCCTTTTCCTGGAACTCACTTGGTAGCCCAGGCTGGCCTCGAACTCACAGAGATCCGCCTGGCTCTGCCTCCCGAGTGCTGGGATTAAAGGCGTGCGCCACCACCGCCCGGCAAATCTAAATAATTCTTACCACAAAACATCCAGGAAATCTGGGAAACTACAGAAAGACCAAACCTAAGAATAATAGGACTAGAAGAAGGATAAGAATTCCTGCTCAAAAGCCCAGAAAATACATTTAACAAAATCCTAAAAGAAAATTGTCCCAACCTAAAGAAGGACATACCTATAAATGTACAAAAAGATTACAGAACACCAAATAGACTGGAACAGAAAGGAAAAAAATCCCCTACCACATAATAATGGAAACACTAAACATATATAATAAAGAAAGAATATTAAAAGTTTCAAAGGAAAAAGGCTAAGTAACATATAAAAGGCAGAGCTGTCAAAAATACACCTGACTTCTCAATGGAGACTCTAAAAGCCAGAAGAGCCTAGACAGAGATCTTGCAGACTCTAAGAGACTATGGATGATACAGCCAAGACTAGTATCCTCAGCAAAATTTTCAATCTGCATATATGGAAGAAATAAGATATTTTATTACAAAGTCAAATATAATTAATATCTATCAAAAAAACCAGTTCTACAGAAGGTACTAGAAATAAAATTTTACCCCAAGGAATTTAGCTACATCCACAAAAACATAGGCAATCAGGCATCAGCAAAACCTGAAGGAAAACACACATACACACATACCACCACCACCACCACTACTACTGCCACCACCGCCACCAATAACAACAACAACAACAAAATACCAGGAATTAACAATCACCAGGCATTAATATCACTCAGTATCAGTGGACTCAATTAGCCAATAAAAATACATAGGCAAACAGAATGGGTATGAAAACAGGCTTTATCCTTCTGCAGCACACAAGAAACATATTTCAATATCAAAGACAGACAGTACTTCAGAGTAAAGTGTTGGAAAATAATTTTTCAATCAGACAGACTGAAGAAAAAAGACTTGTGTAAGTATCCTAATATCTGACAAAATAGACTTCAAACAAAAATTAATCAAAGGAGATGGAGAAGAACATTTCATTCATCAAAGGGAAAATCCACGAAGACGATGTCTCAATTCTGAACATCTAAGCCCCAAATGTAAGGTAACCCACATGTGTAAAAGAAACATTACCTAAACTTAAATATCATACTGAACCCCACACATTAATACTGAGAGACTTCAACACACCACTCTCACCTATAGACAGGCCATCCAGACAGAAACTAAACAGAGGAAGAGTGGAACTAAAAGGTGTTATGACTCAAATGGACCTGCCAGATACCTGCATGAAGTTTGAACCAAACCCCAAAGTATATATATATTTCTCAGTACCACATAGACCCTTCTCCAAAATTGACCATCTACTTAGTCACAAAGTAAGTCTTAACAGATACAAACAAGTGAAATAAACTCCTGTACCTTATCAGAACACCATGGTTTAATGTTGGAGTTCAACAACACCACAAACTATAGAAAGCCTACAAACTTGTAGAAACTGAACAACTCTCAACTGAATCACGATTGGATCAAGAAAGAGATAAAGAAAAAAATTAAGTACTTCCTAGAACTCAATGAAAATGAATGTACAACGCAAATTTATGGGATATAATGAACACAATGCTAAGAGGAAAGTTCATAACAGTAAGTGATGACATTTAAAAAATGGAAAAATCTCATACTAGCAACTTACCAGCATATCTGAAAGCTCTAAAACAAAAGAAGCAAACATACCCAAGAAGAGTAGATGGCAGTAAATAATCAAATGTAAATATAAATTTATATTTATATTACAAATGTAAAAATAAAATAGAAAGAAAGAGAACAATGTAAACAATCAATGATAAAAAGAGAGGGTTCTTTGAAAAATAAAAATTATAAACAAATCCTTATCCAAACTAAATAAAAGTCAGAAAGAGAATATCCAAATTCACAAAATAAAAAAAAAAGGAAAGGGGGCCATAACAATAGACATTGAAAAAATCCAGACCATCATTAAGTCATATTTCAAAAACCTATACTCCACAAAATTGGAAAATATAAAAGAAATGGACAAATATCTTGATAGATACCACATAACAAAATTAAATCAAGATCAGATAAGCAATTTCTAGGCCCTAAGGAAATAGAAGCAGTCATTAAAATCTCCCAACAAAGAAGAGACCAGGGTCAGATGGTTTCATTGCAGAATTCCTTCAGACTTTCAAAGAAAAGATAATACCACTACTCCTCAAATTATGCCACAAAAGAGAAATAGAAGGAACACTGCCAAAATATTTTTTTGAGTCCACAGTTACCGTGATACCCATACCACACAAAGACTCAATAAAGAAAGAATTACGGACCAATTTCTTTTATGAATATTGTTGCAAAAATTCTCAATAAAATACTGGCAAACCAAATCCAAGAACACATTAAAAAAAATCATCCACCATGACCAAGTGGGCTTTATCCCAGAGATGCAGAGATTGTTCAACATTCCAAAATCTGTCAATGTAATCCACCATATAAACAAAGTAAAAAAAAAAAAAATACATGATCATCTCATTAGATGCTGAAAGAACCTTTGACAAAATCTAACACCCTTTCACTATAAAAGTATTGTAGAGATCAGGGATATAAATAACATAACTAAATTTAATAAAAAAACAATATATGACGAGACAACAGCTTACATCAAATTAAATGGAGTGAAACTCAAAGCAATTCCCTTAAAATCAGGAAAAAGACAAACCTCTCCACTTTCTTCATACCTATTTAGTATAGAAGTACTAGCTAGAACAATAAGACAACTAAAGGAAATCAAGTATACAAAGGAAAGGAAAAAGTGAGTGTATCAGCCGGGCGGGGGTGGCGCACGCCTTTAATCCCAGCACTCAGGAGGCAGAGTCAGGTGGATCTCTGTGAGTTCGAGGCCAGCCTGGGCTACCAAGTGAGTTCCAGGAGAGGCGCAAAGATACACAGAGAAACCCTGTCTCAAAAAACCAAAAAACAAAAAAGTTAGAGTATCACTATTTGCATATGACACAATAGTATGCATAAGCAACCCAAAAATTTTACCTGGGAACCCCTACATTTGATAATTACCTTCAACAAAGTAGCTGGATGCAAGATTAACTAAAAAATCATTAGCCTTCTACTACTGATTTAGTAGAAGATTTAGTAATTTAGAAATCAGGGAAACAACACCCCTCATAAAAGCCACACAAAAAAATATAAAGTATCTTGGAATAATCTAACCAAGCAAGCAAAACACCTGTATGACAAGAACTTCAAGTCTTTGAAGAAAGAAATATAAGAAGATATCAGAAAATGGAGAGATGTCCAATGTTTATGGATAGGTAGGAGAAGCAGAGTAAAAACCACTATCTCATCAAAAGCAATCTACAGATTCAACACAATCCTCATCAAAATTCTAACACAATTGTTTATAGACCTTGAAAGAACAATACTCAGCACCATGTGGAAAGCAAACAAACAAACAAACAAGAGAGCTGAAAGAACCCTGTACAATAAAAGAAGTGCCTGAGGTATCAAGATCCTTGAACTCAAGCTCCACTACAGATATATTGTAATAAAAACAAGATGGTATGGGCATACAACCAGAAACCTTCTTCGATGTAATCAAACTGAAGTTGATGACATTAATCCTCACATCTATGGATACTTGACTTTTGACAAAGAAACCAAAAATTATGCAATGGAAAAAAAGAAAGCATCTTCAACAAATGGTACTGGCATAACTAGATGTCATAATGTAGAAGAATGCAAAAAAATCTATATCACCCTGCAAAAAGCTCAAGTCCAAGTGGATTAAAGACCTCTTCATAAATCCAGCTACACTGAACCTGATGGAGGAGAAAGTGGGGAGTAGCCTTGAATTCATTGACACAAGAGACAACATGGTAAAGAGAAGACTGATAACACAGACACTGAGACTGACAATTAATAAATGGGACCCCCTGAAACTGAAAAGTTCTGTAAGGCAAAGGACACTGTCAACAGGACAAAACAGCAGCCTACAGAATGGGAAAAGATCTTCACCAACCCCACATCTGATAGAAGGGTGATCTCCAAAATATGTAAAGAACTTAAGAAACTAGACATCAAAAAAAAAAAAACAGATAATCCAACAAAAAATTGTGAACAGACATAAACAGAGAAGTTTCAAAACAAGAATATCAAATGGCAGAGAAATGCTTAAAGAAATGTTCAACATCCTTAGCCATCTGGAAAATGCAAATTGAAATGACTTTGAGATTCCATCTTATACATGTCAGAATGGCAAAGATCAAAAACACAAATGACAGCTTATGCTGGAGAGAATGTGGAGCAAAGGAAACACTCTTCCATTGCTGGTGGGAGTGCAAACCTGTACATCCACTTTGTAAAACAATATAGTGGTTTCTTAGAAAATTGGGAATCAATCTACCTCCAGACCCAGCTATACCACCCCTGGGCATTTGACTAAAAGACACTTCATCCTATTGCTAGAACATTTGCTCAACTATGTTCATGGCACTGTTATATGTAATAGATGGAAGGGGTGAAGGACATCACAAAAAACAAAAAACAACAACAACAACAACAAAAAAAAAACTAAACGAAACACATAAACAGCAACTAACCTGGCTGATATGAACTCACAGAGTCTGAACCAACAATTAGGGAGCCTGCATGGGAAAGACCTAGGCCTTCTACATATATGTGACAACTGTGTAGGTTGTTCTATTTTAGGGACTCTTTAAAAATGGGAGCAGGGGCTGTCCCTAATGTTTTGGCTGGCTCTTGGGAACCTATTCCTCATATTGGATTGGCTACTAGCATAAATACAAGGTGCTCAGTTAGTCCTACTGCAACTTCAGATGCAATGCTTTGTTAATATCCATGGGAACCCTGCTCTGTGATGGTATTGTGTTCCCCAAAATATTGTGCACCCTAATAAACTTATCTGGGGTCAAAGAGCAGAACAGCCGCTAGATACAGAGGCTAAAAATATGCTGGCACTCGCACCTTTAATCCTAGCATTCCAGAGGCAGAAATCCCTCTGGATCTCTGTGAGTTCAAGGCCACATTGGAAACAGCCACACATGGTGACTCATGCCTTTAATCCCAGAAAGTGAGCCTTTAATCCCAGGGAGTGATGACAGAAAGCAGAAAGGTATATAAGGCGTGAGAAACTAGAAGCTTTTAGCTGGTTAAACATTCCTCAGAGGCATCCAATCTGAGGAAACAGGATCACCTGAGGAACTGGCGAGGTGAGGAAGCTGTGGCTTGTTCTGTCTCTCTGATCTTCCAGCATTCACCCCAATAACTGGCCTCAGGTTTGATTTTATTAATAAGACTCTTTAAGATTCCTGCTACACTGCTCCTTTCTGAAAAGACACAGAGAAGGAGTAGATTGATGGATGGGATGAGTAGGGAATTGGGGGAGGGTGTGGGGGGAGAGGTGGGAAAGGGAATCCATGGTCAGGATATAAAATAAACAAATAATTTAATTTAAAAACAGTAAGGATTCTAGGAAAATGGCTACTGGGGAGGGAGTTTCATTTTTTGGGGTGGAATATAGCCCCTGAGATGCTGCCCATGCTATAGTCAACTGTCATTACTATGCACAGTGAGGCAAAAGTGAGCAGAGATTTTTTACAAAGTAGTATAGAAAGTTATCAGGGGAATGAGTTGGTGGGCACAGGAATGGAATTGCAGGGGGAAGAATATGGTGTGAATAGTGTCAAAATACATAATAGACATGTATAAATTAAAATTGCTCAATTAAAATGTCAAATAAACCAAAATGAAAACAATGTGCCTTTAAAATATTATTTATAAATAAACACATGAATTTGGGAAAGAAATTGATTGGGAACATAATGACCAAAGGAAACAGGAAGAATTCTAGGGAAGATGTGTAAGCCTAACTAAGTTTTCCTTACTCAGTTTATTTCTATTCTAAAATACCTAGCAATATCAAGTTTATTTTAGATAAGTAAATGGTGGCATCACAACACATTTTATTTTATATTGTTACTAAGCATTATTCCAGCTGATATTTAAAATTAAATCACATTAATATTTATATGATAATAATAAAAATGAATCAGTGATTATTCCAGTTACTGACATGATAAATTGATATATGAATATGATTAAAAATTCTGCTCACATCTTGTGATTGACTCAGATATCCTAAATTAACAAGGATTTGTTAAAAGAGTAGTGTAATGTTCTCTGGACTTTAGGTGCATGGTTACAGTGGAAAATATGTAATATAGCATTCAGGAATATTCTCAAAAACATTTTTTTTAATGTACAGAATATCTTAACAATGAGTCTGAGATATTTGTTTTTATCTGTTTTTCATTTACATGAATACTTAACATGAACATAAAGGATTTTATCAATGTTTTTCTTTGCTTATTTATGAAATTCATAAATTTGATACTGATAAATATAAACCACTATCATATTATATAAGTAATGACGAATCTTTGCTAAAACAAATACATGTATATAAAATATTTAGATACACACATATAACACACACACACAAACACATATACACAAACTGTGCTGAAAGTGTTTATCAGGTCTGAGAAATTTCCAACGTAATGGGCAGACTTTTATACATAGAATTTTAACACCTATTAATGTGGACACTAGGCTTCTTCCTTTCCTATTTTAATTATTTCTCTTGCCTTATTGTTCTTGAAAAGATGGTAAATACTCCATTGGATAAGAATGGAGAAACAAGTGGTTATTATTGATACCATTTTTTTGGTCTAGGTTATGTTACATGGTTGTGCTCATTAAATGTTCCTGATTGGATATCGCATCAGGGTGCACTGTTGTGTTAAAATGACTTCTTTTTAATTCCAAAATCTGACTAATAACATGTGCATTTTCTGCCTTACAGGTTTTCTTTCTCCATAGTTTTCTAAGGTTATTCAGGATCTAGAAAGGATCATCAAAATACACACAAAGCTATGTGTATTCTTTAAGTTATACAGAAGAAGATATATTAGAAATAATTATAATTAGGATTTTAAGGTTTGTGATGTATAGAAATCTCAGTGCCACTGGATGCTTTAAAACATATCAGAAATGAATTAAGGAGACTGACTTATCTAAGAGATATTAGAGGTATTACATTGTTCAATTTTTACAAGAATTTGCTTTTGAAAGATATAGTTTCGATAAGTTGTCATTATGAAATTCTAATTAAACTTTGTCTCAGTTTCTCTCCCTGTGGCTGCAAGACAAGAGACTAGGAAACGCAACTCAAAGTGAAAGGTTTTCTTTCTGACTCACAGTTCCATGCCAGGGAAGTTGCAGCACTAGAAACTTGAAGAGTTTTGCCAGCACTCAGAAGAAAGCAAGAAAGTATGGATGATAAAGCTCAGTTTATGTTATCCCTTACCTCAAGAACAATACTACCCACCTACCATAGGCTGATCTTTCTAACCCAATTAACTTAAACCAGGTATCTCTAAGAGGCTTGTCCAGAGGCTAAAATAGAGGGTAATTCTAGGTTTTGTCACTTACCATCACAAACAATCCTCATTTTTCCTACAAAACTTACATAATCAATCTGTAGAGTTGTACAAAACTCTAGTTTTTAACTTCTGTTAGAAACCCTGACTTTATAAACATAGATCTATGTTATTGGATGATTGGGTCATAAATAACAATGGCATTGTTTTGGGTGGGCTTTTTTGAGTTGTTGTTTACTTGATCTTACTTTATGTGTATGAGTGTTTTGTCTGTACCACGTGTATGTCTGGTACCTGCTAAAGTCAGAAGAAGGATTTATATTGCCTGAAAATGCATTTAGAGAGGAGAATGGCTGTGAACCTTTGTGTGTGGATATTGGGAACTGAACTCTTCTTTCCTGCAACTCCTATAAGAGAAAATAATGTTCTCAATCACAGAGCCATCTCTCCAGCTCCAACAATGATATTTTATTTAAGTATATGGGTTATTATCTAAAGAAGTGAAATTGTTTTAAGTTAGTGATAAATGCTGTTATTAAAATCAAAAAAGAAAAAGTAAATAATCTTGTTTTGGTCCTAATTTCATTGAAAATATGTTGATAATTTTTGTTTTTCTAATTTATTGTACTATTGATTGTATATACCATTTATATGCTGATGACTATCATTTCTATGCATATTTACTTCAAGATTTTAATATTCAAAGAATTTTAAACTTTGTAAAAGACCTTTAATGTTTGATTTATGGTAATAATGTAATTTCTACTCGAGTGAATTTATATGAAATATTATATGTGTTGACTTTCATAGGTTGGACTGTCCTTGCATTTATGGAATCTAGTCAACTTTATCTGATGAATACTTTGAGCAAAGTAGTAGGGGAAAAATATCAGTATAAAAATAACAGTATCTTTCTGTATAAGTAGAATAGTCATGCTGAGGAAGAAATCAAGAAACAATCTCTAGTAGGAGGCCTCTGGTTTCTGCTACACCATTGATACCAGGCCCTCTATGGGACTGAGCTTGGATATCCTGTGGTTGTCCTGTGTCTTCAATCTGAAGGACCTGCCCCTTCACATGCTCAAGGAAATCATGGAGTGGGTGCTGGGGTGGACCAACTCATAACCCTGGTTCTGGGCCTGTAGTTATAGAGTTGGTTAGCACACCAGCTCTCTCTCATCCTCAAAACCAGGGTGAGTGCTCTAGAATCTCCTACCTCCTGGATTAGCTATCTTGTACAGTAGGGTGTAGGGCCCCATTCTCCTACTTTCATGTCCTCAGGGCAAGCTCATTTACACCTATACCACCAGGGTCAGCTTTCCTGTTTTCTAGGAGAGGTACAGGGGCCACTCTCCCAAGTTCTGCAGCTGGTGAGGGGCAGGGACAACTCTCTTGCTCTTATGACCTCAGATTAATGACTCTTTGCAATGAACACTTGCAAGTAAACATATATGGAGTAAATGGTGTCCTGTGTGGCTCACTGTGTCACACTACACCTTCCATGATGAGATTTTTCTTTTTTTTCTCTCTTTTCCCCTGTTCTCTTAAATTTTAATTTATTTTATTTTTTAGGGGGAGGTTGCAAGGGCAGAGGGTGAATGCAAAGGTGCAGGGAGATGAACAGAACTGAGATGTATGATGTGAAAGATACAAAGAATAAATAAAAAGAAAGTTTAAAAATAAAAATGCATCTAAAATATTGCATTTTGATTAAATTAAAATAAAAGGAACAATCTCATTCACGTTAACTGGAAAAAAAAAGGAATCTTTTTCCAAATCTGATCAAGGAAGTAAGTCAACTACACAATGAGCAATTTAAATTTGAAAAAGAAAATGGAAAAAAAATATAAATAAGTGAAAGTCCTCCCATAGTCATAGATGGTCAAAATTAGTATGAAATGGTTATATTATATAGAGGAATCAAAATTTCAACTCAGTACTCAGATATTTCCAAAGATATTATTCAAAGAAATAGGAAAACAATCCCAAGATCATAAGGAAATACCTAAGACCCAGTAATAAACATAAAACATTCTGTGTAGACAGATTAACTGAAGACTATCACCACCCCAAATTCAACATGTATTATAGTGTTATAATAACATAAGCATCATAATACTGGGACAATAAGCAGCGGATATACATAAATAATCTCACACAGTTTGAGCCATCTTATTTTTTACAGAGATACCAAAACACACATTTGAGAAAATGAAGGCTCTTTAACAGATGATGCTTTGATAGCCACATGTATATAAATGAACCTAGACCCATAACTTGTTCATAAAAAATATCCCCACAAGTTGCACCAAATATCTGTCAGGCCCTAAATTAAGGAACTGATATAAGAATAAAATAGAAAAAATTCAACATACAGATATGTGAAAGTCTTTCTGAAAGCAATTCCAAAAGCTTAGAAATAAAGGAAAAAAATAAGCAAACAGGACCACATATAATCAAAGAGCATTGACATAGCAAAAGAAACATTCAAGCAATTGGAGAGATTTGAAAAAAAAATAGAAGAAAATTTTAACCATATGTCTAGGCCTGGAATAGTAGCTCAAATATACAAAGAACTCAAAATCTAAATATGAAATTAACAATTCCAGTTAATTAATGAACTAATAACTGGACATATAGCTCTTACAGGATTAAATAAAACTATGCAACAAACACACAAAAGTATTCAATATCTTTTTCCACTAGGAAATAAAAATTAAAATGCTACTGAGTTTCCATTTCAAACCAGTCAGAAAATCTATCATTAAAGAAATTATTATTCCAGGTCCATGAACTGACTTTTTAGAGCACATTCCCTATTGTGGGATGCCTTACTTAACCTTGATGCAGCAGGGAGGGACTTAGTCTTGCCCCAGCTTGTATGCCAGCCTATGTTGACTACCCAAGAATGGCCTTACAACTTATGAGGAGTAAATGGGGGGTGGGATAGGGGAGAGGTGTGGGAGAACAGGAGAAAAGGAGGGAGGTTGGTCTGTAAAATTAAAAATAAATAAATAAATGATTGAAAAAAAAGGAAAAGAAATACAAAATGCTCATGAGGATGTAGGTAAAAGTGAAGAGTCCCATTCTTTTGTTGGGTATGTAGGTTAGTCAAGCCACTGTAGACTTCAGTATGGCTACTTCTCAGAAAATTAAAAACAGAACTGCCATTTGACTCAGCTATATCACCATTAGTTTGTGGTGGTATTGTGTTCCCCAAAATATTGTGTACCTTAATAAACTTATCTGGGGTCAGAAAACAGACAGCCACTAGATACAGAGGTTAGAAAATGGTGGCACTCACGCCTTTAATCCTAGCATTCCAGAGACAGAAATCCCTCTGGATCTCTGTGAGTTCAAGGCTGCATTGGAAACAGCCAGGCATGGTGACTCACGCCTTTAATCCCAGAAAGCAGCGTTTAATCCCAGGGAGTGGTGGTAGAAAACAGAAAGGTTTATAAGGCATGAGGACCAGAAACTAGAGGCATTTAGCCTGGTTAAGCATTTGACTGGTTAAGCATTCAGGCTTCGAGCAGCAGTTCAGCTGAGAGCCATTGGGATGAGGACACAGAAGCTTCCAGTCTAAGGAAACAGGACCAGCTGAGGAATTGGCAAGGTGAGATAGCTGTGGCTTGTTCTGATTCTCTGACCTTCCAGCGTTCACCCCAAAAACTGGCATCGGGTTTGATCTTATTAATAAGACTCCCTAAGATTCCTGCTACATTAGTTATATACACAAAGGGCTGTAAAATAAGTTATAACAGAGATATTTACACATCTATTTATTTTAGTACTATATAATTATGAGCTAGATATGGAATTGGTTTTAACATCACTTGACAGATGAATGGGTAAAGAAGCTCTGGCATATATATACACAGTGAGATAATCATCCATAAAGAAGATCAAAGTTATGATAATTTCAAGAAAATTAATGTAACTGGAGACTACAATGATTGAAATAAAGCAAATTCTTAAAATAAGAATCATGGGTTTTCCATTGTTTGGATCCTTGATAGTACAGTGATAAATAAAATCTTACATACAGGAATCATAAGACATGAGAATAAAATCAGGACTGGAAAATAGAAGGGAAACATCCAGAGAGGGAAGAAAGAACAGTTTTGGAGAGTTAACAAACTTTATAGCCTAGAAGGTTCTTTTTGAGCTTTTCAAAAGTTAGAAAGAATTTGAATAAGCCCGCCTAAGACATGGTATAAATACCAGTATTAGATTAAAATGTTAGCATCATTTCATATGTTTGTCACATAACTAAGGACTAGGGTAAACAGGAGGTTCCCACCACTTCAGCAACATGCAGAGTACAAAATCAACTTATGAAAATTGGTAGTCATTCTATATACTAATAACACATATGCTGAGAAGATAATGAGAATAGCTCCATTCACAGTAGCCTCAAAATCAGAATGAAGGATGAAATTTAGCCAAGGAGGTAAAATACTTTTACAATGAAGACTTTGAATCTCTGAAGAAAGAAATCAAAGTAGATAATGGATGACAACTTTTCATGTTTATGTATTGGTATTAACCATATCAAAATGACCATCCAATGAAAACAATTTACATATTCCAAGAATACCCAAGCAAAATACCCATTACCTTTTTCACAGAAATAGAAAATAAAATACTCAAATTAATATGTAAGCATGACAGACCCTGGGTAACCAAAGAAATCCTAAGCAAAAAGAATTCTGAGAGAATGGGAGTTGAGGAAGTCCTGGGTGTGGGTGAAAGTGTGTTATTGACAAGGATTGCAATGTCCCAGACCAATGGGAATTGGCAAAGCCTTACTCTGACTATCAACAGGTAGGAATTATCTTTCCTGCCAAATATAGGACAGGAGGACAGAAAATGACTTTCAGAACAGGCCTCCACTCACAATGGAATTAAGGTAAATAATGACATATGAAAACTCATATTTCATTCTGAGTTTCATAGGTCATATGAAAGGCTTTTGTACAACAAAGGAGACAATTACTAAAGTAAAAATAAATTCCAAAGTGTTCAAAATAATCATTAAAGTTTATATTTCTAATAGAAGATTTATATCTTGAAGATACAAAAGATTCAAAAAAGCAAGAATCAAGAAAACAAAAAAAACATAGTTAAAATAGTCTATTGATCTGAACAGAGACTTCACAAATAAATTCATAAACAAAAATGACTAAGAAAGATCTAAAACAGTGCTCAACAATGTTAGCAAGTAGGAAAACACAAAATTGTTAGGCCATTTCATTTTACCTCAGTCAGAACATCTAATACCAAGAAAACCATTGACAACAAAGGCTGGTATAGATTCTGGGAAAGAGCAACCCTTAGCACTGTTGCTGGGACCAACAACCCATGCTTTCTAAATCCATTTGGACAATCAATGTGATAAAAATGTATCTGCTATATGGCCCAAATATACCACTCCTTAGCATATACCAAAACGATTCAATATGTAACTGTAGAGAAGCTTGCTCTTATATGTTCACTGTTGTTCAATTAAAGAAATAGCTCAAAAGTGGAAGCAGGCTTTATGTCCCTCAAATGACAAATGTATAATGAAAATGTGGTACTTACTTACAATGCAATACTATGTAGCTGTAAAGAGAAAGGATATAATAAATTTATAGGCTAGTGGATGCTATTGAATTTTTTATATATAATTTTTTATTAATTTTTTTCTTTCCTTTTACATCCCAACCCCTGTTCCTCCTCCCTACTCCTCTCCTGCTCCCCGTCCCAACCTAACCCCATCCCACATCCCTTCCCTCCTCATAGAGGGTAAGGCCTCCCTTGGTTAGTCAACACAGGCTTTGCATCCAATATCTACTTATGAGTGAGTCCATACTGTGTTTGTCTTTCTGGGTCTGGGTTACCTCACTCAGGATTATTTTTTCTAGTTCCATCCATTTGCCTGCAAATTTCAAGATGGCATTTTTTTTTTACCACTGCATAAGTTCTGTAAGGCAAAGTACACTGTCAATAAGACAAAAGGCAGCCTACAGAATGAGAAAAGAGCTTTACCAACTCCACATCTGACAGAGGGCTGATCTCGAAAATACATAAAGAACTCAAGAAACTAGATAGCAAAATATCAAATAATCCAATTAAAAAACAGTCTGCAAAGGTAAACAGAGAATTGGCAAATGAAGAATCTCAAATGACTGAAAGATATTTAAGGAAATGTTCAACATCCTTAGCCATCAGGGAAATGCAAATCAAAACTACTCTGAGATACCATCTTATGCCTGTCAGAATGGCTAAGATCAAAAACATAGATGACAGTTTATGTTGGAGAGGTTGTGGAGCAAAGGGAGCACTCCTCCACTGCTGGTGGGAGTGCAAATTCGTACAGCCACTTTGGAAATCAGTATGGCAGTATCTCAGAAAATTGGGAATCAGTCTACATCAACACTCAGCACTACCACTAGCATCCAAAAGATGCTCAACCATACCACAAGGACATTTTGCTCAACCATGTTCACATCAGCATTATTTGTAATGGGCAGAACCTTGAAACAACCTAGATGCCATAACACAGAAGAATGGATTAAGAAAATGTGGTATATTTACACAATGGCTACTGAAATTTTAACAGTATTTCTCTTGTGAACTTATTTGGAGAGCCAGACTTAATACAGTCATTAAGGTATCAAAACATTGCCTTCAAAAATATTTCTTCTGTCTAATTATGTCTTGAAGAATTCACCGATCACATCTAAAATCACTTTGTCTGAATTTCCTAGACTGCAAACACCACCAGTGTGTGTGTGTTTGGATATGAGCAATAACACATTCAGCATTGAAGTTGGCGAAGAATACTAGTGAAAGACTGAAATAAGCTGTATGATTATCTGATGCTACATACAAGAATTTGTAACATGTTCTCTCCGATTTAACATTGTACATACATAAAGCTTTCAAATCAAGTAATCAGTAAAAAATCCTAAAATTTTTATCATGGCACTAACAATGAATTGACTACTGACAGGATTTTTTGTGTGTGTTTGTATTTCCTGGTTCTACCCTCATAGCATTAGAGTATATTTATCTATGTTTGTTCTTAGAGAGCAATTTCTACCTTTATAATTTCTGTTATTGCAGTTTATATTTTTTAGAATTGCAAACATATGGAATGTTGGTGAGCATATCTCTTCTCTTTATCCCTATTATTACTTTTCTTGATATCACCCACTCATTGGTCCTCTTTACCCCCTTCTGTCATTAGTTTTAAATTCCACTAGTTGTGACACAATGTCCCTTGAAGTTTTTATTTTTCTTGCAATAATAAATATTGAGTACCATTCTTTGAAATTTATATTTAAAATGATTATATGTCTTAACAATATAAAAAAAGAAGAATATGGTATATTGTGTCACAGACTAGTTATTGCTTTGGATGTAACATTTTTCCATGGTAGGTGAGTGAGGAAAAGTTAGAGACAGTGAAAGAATATTTGTCAAAATAGTCTGTAACACACAGTATTCTTTGTTCTTCTATTTTCTCATTTATTAATAATTTAGGTAGCTGTGTTCCTTCACATTTTATTATATGTGGAGAGTCAGGCTGTGGCTGGGTAGATAAAAAGATGATTATCTTTGAGATCCTTGCTTGTTTCACTTTTGTTTAAAACTGACATTGAAATTTAACATTTATCATAGAACAATTGGAAATCTAGAAAACTCCTTACAAAATGTAAGCTCTAGGTGTGTGTGTGTGTGTGTGTGTGTGTGTGTGTGTGTGTGTGTGTGTGTGTGTGTGTATAATCTGTAAAGGGTACCTCAATGTCTATTTCAAAACTCGTTTGATGAATACAGAAAAGGTCAAACTAAAAATAACTAAACTGAGTCAGTTACAAGTATACTAACATATGCCCCATTTAATAACTGACTCTAAATAGGCAGTAAAGTTTTCATGAATACTAATTCCTACAGCAAAGGGTTATGAAGTACCTGCTGGCTTGCTCCTAACAAGGTCAGACAGTTATGAGTCAGTGACACCCGAACATAGCAGAAGGTGAATAATTGACATGAGTGGGCTTATGGGAAGAAACTGATGCAGCAGGGTAGCACATTCAGAGTGACATGATGTCCTGAAACAGAAGCAACTGTGATCCCATCTGTTTAGTGATCCTAACTGCTCAAGTTAAAACTTCCCTATGTAAGGAACATATTTCCTGAGAGATACATTTTTTTTTTATATCCGTAAACACTCAAATGCCATAAGTGTGAAGTATTTTCAGATTCCTCTTACATATTTGGTTAGCTATTTCTATAAGATTTCATTAAATACATCTGACACGTTGAGCAACAATCAAGACTTGCATGTGGGGATGGTGGATTGGCTAATCAGTTTTATCTAAAAGCAAAAAGCGATAATGTCCAGAAAGATTTGTTTTAAAAGCTTGCATATGATAGTGATCAAATAGCAATATAATTTATGCTTGTTGAAATTCAGAATATCAAAGCAAGCCCTGAGCACAAATTCTCTAATAAAAGCTAATATTGTTAACATGAAATACTTTTAAATGATCTGTAAGTGTATGTTTGTTTCAAATCTGTACTTTTATCATATTCTACAGTCATTTGAAACCCAGAAAAAATGTTTTACTTGTCCTACCCTCTCTTATATCTCTTTGTATTCTCTTATTATCTTATAGTATAATTTCCCAAATATTGTCTTCAAAAAAGAAATAATCAATATTAATACAGAAATACTATATGAAATGAAATACATGAACACACATGGCAGATATATACTTGCACATTCAGTAGTGAGTATTTGTGGTATCTATTTAAAATAGCTTCTTTCTGTTTTATGGATGACTGCTAACAGTGGAATATTATAATAGTATATAATTGTCACAAAATATATGTGTTTTATTATTCAATAATTTTATTGAAATTGAGTTTCAATACCACTAACATAGGATCACTGAGGATTTGGAAAATCAAAGCAATCCAAAAATTGCTGTGGGATGGTCTGTATGTCAAATGTGTTGCTGATTGGTCAATGAATAAATCACTGATTGGCAGTGGCCAGGCAGGAAGTATAGGCGGGACTAACAGAGAGGAAAATTGAGAGAACAGGAAGCTGGGGGGGGGTGGGGAGACACTGCAAGCCGCCATCAGGACAAGGAAGATGTAAAGTACCGGTAAGCCACAAGCCACGTGGCAAGGTATAGATTAATAGAAATGGATTAATTTAAGCTGTAAGAACAGTTAGCAAGAAGCCTGCCACAGCCATACAGTTTGTAACCAATATAAGTCTCTGTGTTTACTTGATCGGGTTTGAGCGGCTTGGGACTGGCGGGTGAGAGAGATTTGCCATGACCCTGGGCCAGGCAGGAAAACTCTAGCAACAAAAAATATATAGTCAATCATTGTATTTGTTTCTCATGAGTTGCCCCCAATAGTAACACATTGAACCAAAAGTCTACAGCTGTGCATTCTTCTAATTTATAATTTTTGATAATTCATATTTGTCACTAGTTTGTGCTATGTAATTCATGTGTTTTAAGTAATTCAGATATTATGAAAGACATTTAGTGTTCCTAGTTTGTGGTTGGCACCAAACTGATTAGTAAGGAAAAAAAATCAATGTCATGGGAATATGATTTTTGTTAGATATTGAAAAAAATAACATGAAAACAATATCATTTCTAAAAAATACGAAACAATTACAAAAGCAATGTAAATCAATGTTACCAAATAACACGATGTATAAATATGAACTTAGCTCTTTTCTACAAAATATAGTAACTGGCAATAGAAATTTACTACTAAATAGTAAAAGCCCTGCTTGGTTTGGAGGCTTCAAGAAAGATGCCCCAAATAAATCATCATTTGTGTACAATGTAAGGTAAAAGAATAAGTTAAGTCAAGACTAGAATACAAATCAACCTGTTCAAGCATGGGCTAGTATAGGCAAAGATCTATGTTAATAACTACAGAATGAAAAACAGGAAATGACTACAGCTGGCATGGGAGCTGGAGAATGATTACCAGATCCTAGAGAAAGAAGTTCAAGAGATCCTGCTGTGGATACTCCTGTGGGTCATTATAAAATCCAGGGGCAAGTCATGGAATAAGTCAAATTTAGATGTTAATAGTCACAGTAAAATGTAACTGAATATGCTGGAAGGTGTGTCTCAGAGCAGGAAAAGCTGTTTTAGATGAAGCTGAAGAGAAGATACAGATTTGGAAGCTGCAATCACTGCCGATGAAATGCCATGATAACAACTAATGGAGACAAGAGCAGTGCTCTTTTAGATAGCTTAAAAAACCAAAAATGCTAATGGAATGAGTTAAAAAGTGATGAGAAGAACAGAAATAATTGTTATTCTTAAGAAACTATCTCAAAAATAAAGAAGTAAATTTTAAAAACACATAAAGTAAAACAAAAATAATTTAGTAAGTTAATACATGAAAACTGCACTAAAGTGTATATATAATTAGGGAATGTGTGAAAAGAAATTGAACACAAAGTAAAACAAAAGTCAGGAGAAGTTATTTGCTAGCTGTGTTATTTAAAAAAAGAATGCCCCCCATAGATTCATTTATTTAAGAAATGTCACTGTTTGAAATGATTAGGATTATGACATACGACCTTGTCGGAAGAAGTGTCTCCTTGGGATGATTTTTGAAGTTTCAATAGACAATGCCAAGCCCAGAGTGTCTCTCTCTGCCTGTGGATTGGGATATAACTCAAAAAATGCTGGTCCTCCTCCGTGCTCCTCCCCATGAAAATAATGGACTAAGCCACTGAAACTGTAAGTAAACCCACATTTAAAATCTTTTTTTCTGTAAGAGATTCTGAGGTCATTGTGTCTTTTCATAGTAATAGAACAGTGACAAAGACATAAGTTGCTCCCAGGGACAGGGCTATTCATCTGCCAAGCCTGAGCCTGTGGTTTTATGTAGGGATATGGAAGACTTTGTGATTTTGGATTAAAAAAGCGGTTAGGTGATTTAAGCAGGGCTTACTGGCAATCCTAGTAGGAACATGAAAGACGGTGATGTAAGCAGTTTGAACTCTGGATGCTCAAATCAAGGACTGTCAGGGAGGAAGAATATTACTAAGTGGCCTAGAGACTATTCTTGTGATATTTTGGCAAACAATGTGTCTGCTTTTTGCCCTTGTCCTTAAAATAAATCTCCCCGAGGCTAAATTTAAGACTTTTAGATTAATACATTGGCAGAAGAGATTTCAAGATAGCTTAGTATTGACTCTGTGGATATCAGCAATCACTCTTATGTAGCTCTATAATGAAAAGAATCAAGGTGGACAAAGAAAAATACAAAATGAAAAGGTGTACCATGTAACATGAATCTTAAAAGGTCTTCTTAATAAAAACAAACCCAGAGCCAGGTATTGGGGTGAACGCTGAAAGATCAGAGAAACAGAACCAGCCACAGCTAACTTCACCTCGCCAATTCCTCAGGTGATCTCATTTCCTCAAACTGGAATCTTCTGTGTCCTCATCTGAATGGATCTCAGCTAAACTGCTGCTCAAAAGCCTAAAAGCTTAATCAGCTCCAGTTCCTTGTCCTCATGTCTTATATACCTTTCTTCTTCCTGCCAACATTTCCTGGGTTTAAAGGCCTGTGGCACCATGCCTGACAGTTTCCAGTGTGGCTTTGAACTCAGAGATCCATCTGGGAATGCTAGGAATAAAGGTGTGTGTGTGTGTGTGTCACCATTTTCTGGCTTCCATATCTAGTGGCTGTTCTGTTCTCTGACCCCAGATAATTTTATTAGGGTAAACAATATATTGAGGGGCACAATATATCACATTTCCCCTTTTTGTGTAAAATAGTAAAAGAAGGTTATAGTCAAGAATTACATTAACAATGTCTAGTCCATTATTATTTGACAAATTCAGATAGAAATTTTCATTACTTATCCTATTTAAACAAGTAGGTCCTTTTTAAAAGTAGATTCAGCAATCTCCCTTGGGCATGGCATGAGCATATATGCATTTTGACATTAGACAGGATAATGCAGAGTTTGGAGTTTGCCCACTGGGTGCCAAGTCTTACTTTGGTCCAGTATTTCCTCACTATGTTCCCATCCCTAAATTTTGGAATGATAATGTATATCCTGTGAGATTATATGTTGGAAGTATATGATCTGCTTTTTTTTTTAAATTTTCATCTTATATGGATTACAGTTAAGAGAGTACATGAGAATTTGAACTTGGACAATAAAACATTTTTGAGACTGTGATAGACTATGGGGACTTTTGAAGATGGAATAAATACATTTTTCATTGTGATATTGTTGCAAAGCTTATGGGGGTCATGGAGTGGATTGTGGCATTTTGAATGTAATTGGCCCCCATAATCTCATAGGAGTTAGTGCTAGTAGGAGGTATGTCTTTGTTGGAGTACCTATGGTCTTGTTGGGGGAAGTATGTCACTGTGGGTGTGGGTTTGGAGGTCTCATATATGCTCATGCCATTCCCAATGCCTCAGACCACTTCCTGTTGACTGTAGGTGAAGATATATAGTTATCTCAGCTCCTTCTCCAGCACCATGTCTGCCTGTATGCCATTATGTCCCACCATGAAGATAATAGACTAAACCTCGGAAACTGTAAGTCCCCCCCCAATTAAATATTTTGCTTTAAAAAAGTTGCTGTGGTCATGGTGTCTCTTCACACCAATGGAAACTTTAACACACCGTGACATACTAGGGGGACAATCTTAGGGTTTCTATTGCTGTGAAGGTACACCATGACTATGGCAACTCTGATAAAGGAAAATATTTAACTGATGCAAGCTTATAGTTCAGAGATTTAGTCCATTAACATCGTGGTGGGAAACATGCTGGCATGCAAGCAGACATGGTCCTGGAGAGGTAGCTGAGAGTTCTACATCTGGATTGGCAGGCAACCAGAAGAAAAAGACACTGGGCCTGGCTTGAGCATCTGAACTCAATGACCACTTCCAGTAACGCACTTCCTCCAACATGGCCACACCTACTCCAACAACATAAGACCAGTAGTCTAAAGCTATATGAGCAGATGGAAGCCAATTTCATTCAAATTGCCACCGGGACTTTTGAAGTTGAATTGAATGCATTTTGCATTATGATATAACTACAAGCCTACTGGGAACAGGGAATGGAATGTGGTGGTTTGTGTAAGAATGGCCCCCATATGATCATATATTTGAATGGTTAGTCACCAAGGGGTGGTACTATTTGAAGGGATTAGAAGAATTAAGATGTATGGCTTTGCTGGAAGAAGTGTGTCACTGGGACTAGACTTTGAAATTTTAAAAACTTCCAAGATCAGAGTCTCAACTTCTGCCTGTGGATGAGGATGTAGATGTCAGCTACGGCTGCAGTGCCATATTCCACTCCGTGATTACTGACTAAGCACCTGAAACTGTATGCAAGCTCCTAACTAAATGCTTTCTTTTATAATAGTTGCTTTGGTCATGGTGTCTTTTCATAGCAATAAAATGGTGACTCAGACACTAGATATGTCCCATACAAACGTGTATCAGATCTCAAGGGACTCACATTCTGTTTCCAGGAATTAAAAACCCAATGAAATTATTAAATGTGATAATCTATGTCCTTCTTAACTTTGAAAGCCAAGTTATGTAATTGTAGATTCACCAAAACCAAGAATTAAGTGTGAAAGATATTCATAGGAAGTGATTGTTTCGAAGCTGGAATGATGAGAAGAAAGGATTTTGTGAAGCAATTCAGGCCACCATGAAAATGCAATATGTGAAAAGATTGTGGAACACAATGAAGAACTTCATACGGTAATTTGAAAATGGGTCCACATTTCAGAAGTTCCTCAATGAAAATCCACTTCTTTGGAAGAGAGCAGTTTCTTCTGAGTATGAATGTTACAGAAGATCGAATGAAATGATTTTGAACAAAAGACACCCAACATTTTCTCATTATCTACAGGTTTAATGCAAATAGGAAATTTTGACTACAGCCAGAAGTAGGTTATGGTAAAATAATACTGAAATACAAAAGAAGGTAGTTGTAGAATATTAGTTGAAGATGTGCTACATTATTTTATCATGTGGAATATTTGTTCAATGATACAAAGCTTGTTTGCATTCCATGTTGCATTTGTATAATTCCATAAAGCTGTGTTACTTTACATGCCTAAAACACCTGACTGGTCTAATAAAGAGCACAGCAGCCAATAGCAAGGCAGGAGAAGGGATAGGCAGGCCTGGCAGGCAGAGAGAATAAATAGAAGGAGAAATCTGGAAAAAGAGATTGAGGAGTCATAAAAGGAGAGAAGGATATCAGGGGCCACTTACCCAGCTACATAGCAAACCACAGAGCAAGTAGTAAAGACAGATACATAGAATGGAGAAAGATAAAAGCCCAGAGGCAAAAGGTATATGGGATAATTTAAGTTAAGAAAAGCTGGCTAGAAACAAGCCAATCCAAGGCTGGGCATTCATAAGAAAAATAAGCCTCTGTGTGTGTGATTATTTGGGAGCTGGGTGGCAGCCCCCCCCCCCAAAGAGTCAGAGAACACAGAGTAAAGAGTAAAAACAACCAGCTACAGAAGATAGTTATCAACCATATTATATTGGAAGAGAAATTGGAGTTATAAGATAAACAAAGAGCAAACAAACAGCCAATGCTGTGCTGATAAAGGAGAAAAGTATCCTACTGGGGATTTAACTGTAAGGTAATAAATCTAAGTGATCTCCATAGTCTCAGAATCCAGAATATTCTAAAAGTTTAATTAAAGACAGGGTATGTGTAACCCCAGTAACAAGTTCCCATTAGAGAAGACATTTCCTGTACTTCCTTTTTTAAAGGTATAAATAGTGGGAGACTATGAACATTGTTAGAAGAATCTGACCATCTGTCTATGCATATAGAAGGAATGAAAGGCCTTGAACTTTACATCTCCATGTTGCACATGGTCTGTCTTTCTTGTTCTCTTGCTTGTCACTCCAAGAAAGTAGCACAGGCTTATGTATACTGATTGTAATTTACATAAAAATTTCTGTATGCACATCTGTATGGTCATTTCCAGATAATATAACTAAATGAATCAAATCAACAGTATTATCAATGTACATTATAAACAATCCTGTAAATAATGTAATTATGTCCATTATTTTATACAATTTATAGAAATTTTGAAAAAAGAAAGATGCACCAGAGAGACACAGAAAATCTGACAGTCACTCTGGCACAATTATTTTGAAGGGAGATTTGAGCAGTATACACCTTCTCACTGTATCCTTCTCACTTCTTAATATATACCTTCTCACTCTGTAAGTTGTAAGACAGGCTCATTAGAAGCTGCAACTCAGAAACACCTTGGTGTCAGGAATTCTGTATGCCTATAAAATGATTAAGAAATTTATAGTGATTTGTGTACATAAGCTATATCATTCATACTCACCATTTGAAATTAAAACTGAAATACATCAAGATGCATTTGGAGCATAATTAAAAATAATATATAACAATAATAAAATAAATACAAACTTATGAAAAACTGCAAATGTAAGCAATCAGAATAACATATTTTTCAATGTCTGTAACATTTTACTTTATATTACTTCATCCTCCTTTCAGCTTCTGAGTATGATTTGTTGTGAAATGCCATTATGGGTTTTGTAACTGAAAAAATGTCAGGGCTCATATAACGGGCAAAGTAGAAAGAAGACTTCAGAGATCTTACGTGCTGCTGGGAGATTTGCATGAACATTTCACATATTACCATTTCATACATTAACTATGACAATACATTTCAATTGAAAAGTCATATTGAAGATATAGTGTGTGTTCATCTTGAACGTTTATTTAGGTTTTAGGCTAAATAAAATGTTGCTGTGTTGATGAATTCTCTGACTTTTCTAGCTAAAACCAACCCAGCAAATACTCCCAATAAAATGTGTAAAGATTCTTTGGTAATATGTTTTTCTGTCTTCCAAGTACTCTTATTTTCTTTTTATTTGCTGTTGGTAAAGAATCCTTGCAAGTACTGAGATCTTGGTAATACTAATAAACATTTTACATTAAATAAATATTTCACATAATATTTTACATTAAAACATGTAGGTGACACACCTATGCATTTACTACATAGTAAATCTAAATGATATATTAACATTCATATTAAAAGAAATTCGATCAGTAATATACTATGCATCACATTTTTCTTTTCTAATCAACCTTGTCATCTGATTTTACTATTTCACTTGATGAGCTGGTCAGTTTTTGTCAGTTTAATGCAACCTGAGGCATCCAGGAAGAACCACTCTAAACTGAGAAAGTTATCTCAATGGGATTGACCTGTGAGCATGTGTGTTGCAGAATTTACTTGATTTGTGAAGATCCAGCCCATTATATGTGATGCTGACCAAGTTATGGAAAACAAGCAAGTAAGCAATTTTCTTCCATAGTCTCTACTTCAGTTACTCGATCCAGGTTCCCTGTTGAGTTCCTAACTTGACTTCCCTAGTGAAGGACTGTTACCTGTGAGATGAAATAAACGCTTTCCTTCTCAAGTTATTTTTGGTCAGATTGTTTATTACAGCAACAGAAATCAAGCTAGGACAATTGTATAAACTGATTTTTCTTTTGGTTTATCTGACATTAATTTGTATGCATGTCATTATGTAAATAAGTTTCATTTACTTCCATTTTAGGAAATAATTTCTGCATAATATTGCTGTTAATAAGAAATGTTTAAAGAAAACTTTATCATAAATTCTATCATTTGTTAAGTAAACTACACACACACACACACACACACACACACACACACACACACACACACATATATATATGTATATGGAAACGGTGATGCTGTCCTCATCCTGTATTGCCTAACAGAATTGAAATGTGAGCTACATATAAAAATTGAAATATCCAAGAAACAGCATTAAATAAAGAAAGGGAAACTGAGTGCCAGTTATGTTTCTATTGCTGAGATAAATGACATGGCAAAAGGAAATCTGGAGAAGAGAGGGTTTATTTGGCTCACTTGTTTTGACCACAGTCCATCACTGAGGTATATACCTACATAGAACTCATAAACCTGGGGGAAGGAACTGAAGCAAAAAGCATGAAGTATTGCTGTTTATTGGCTTATGACCCAAGTCTTACTCAGTTTGCTTTCTTATACAATTTAGGACCACCTATCCAACGTGTCACACCAAAGAGTCCAGAGGGTCTTCCTATATCAAACATCAATCATGAAAATGTTCTATAGACTTGCCAACAGACCAGTCTGATGGAGATATTTTCTTAACTGGTTTCCTTTTCCAGGAGTATTCTTGCTTGTATCAAGTTGATAAAAAAAAAGCAAAAAAAAAAAATAATAACAAACAAAAAACAAACTAATCAGCCCATAAAAGACATTTTAACAAAATATTTTATCTATCCTCATTTATATAATATGTTGTTATTGAAAAATATAAGCTTATTAATGAACTTTTAATATTTTTATGGTAGTAGGTGGATCACAGTCATAACAAATTTCAACTTGAACATGACAGACTTCTTTGAAAATCATTGCTTTGTTGCTTAGATTTTATGTTACTAGCAATTAACAATGGATTTGTATTGCGGAATATATTCTACAAATATTTAAAAAGGTTTCTATCATCTAAACTGGAGGAGTAACTTTATATTCTAAATGTAATATTAACTAAATTAAATATCAACTCATAGACTCATTAGTCACCCATGTCTAATATCTGTTAAATTGGAGAGTACAGTTCGATGCCACAAGTTTAATATTAAAATTTTAACATTTGTAGTTTATTTACTTAGTTAAGATAATGATTATTTTAATGATTAGTAAACATGTTACAACTTGACTTGGAAAAGTATGCTATATAATTATAATAGTGTTGGTAATGGTATTTGAAATAATCATTGTTAGAAAGAACACTGAATGTTATTTGTAGCAGTTCCTTCAAAAAGACATAGTTTCTTACTCAAATTTTAGTGTTTCCACTATTTATCAATCATTGATTATTATGTAGGCAGTAGTTGAATGAGAGATAGATAGTAGAAAGATGATAGCTGCAAATGTAAGTTATGTGTTAAAATATGGGTGCATATATGTGTAGATATAATATATATATATATATATATATATATATATAAAGTATTGATATGTATTAGAAAACTATAGAAATACAAACACATTATGGTACCAATCAGCAGCATCTTGCTATCTTATATTTGAAATACATTGAAATGTGGTTTGTTTAAACTGAGATGTATGATGCATGATGAGGTTAAGTACAACTTAAAGCAAAATTTCTTGATTTTATACTGGATTGATAATGTGCTACTATTCTGGTTTAATAAAAAGATAATTATTTTTACCTGATTATTTTTACATTCTAACATGCAACAACTGAAAAACATAAGGTTATTGATGGATCACATTGGATTTATGAGGACAGCATTGTTCAAGTGTTCAATTACATTTCCATTGTCACTGTGCATGTGTTCTTTTCAATGTATTCAACCATGTTTATGCATGCATGGATGAGACATGATCTCATCCTATAAAGAATAAAGATAAACATTTTATGAATACTAGCATTAATTATATATTCTGTCAAATGTAATGCATATTAACACAAAGCAAGAGGACACAGAAACATCTCCTTCCCTTCAAAAAAATTGGTGTCCTTTATCATTGTCAGCTACTGAATATAGAAAGAAATCATATGTTTTCAGTTCATAACACCCAAATGATGACATATGTGAGATTCATATCTGTAGAATGAGTTTAAATTGCATTGTTAAAGTAATAAATATTTTTCTTGGAAGGTGATCCATGAATAATTTTAAAATTTCTGTTAAAGTG
The DNA here is from genome assembly GCF_007827085.1 of Peromyscus californicus insignis. Classification (NCBI taxonomy): domain Eukaryota; kingdom Metazoa; phylum Chordata; class Mammalia; order Rodentia; family Cricetidae; genus Peromyscus; species Peromyscus californicus. Next base: position 42,067,693 of record NW_026294413.1, read on the forward strand.
CTAGAAATATCACTCAGTGCTACAGTACTTGGGTACTGTACATGTGCTGGAGTTCTTTTAATTTTTTTCTTTTAGATGTTTTATTATTGACTTAGTTGCTATTCTAGTACTCTGAGGAGACATAATGACTAAGGTAACTTATAGAATGAACTATTTAATTGGGAACTTCCTTACAACTTCAGAGAGTTTGTTTATAATCATCATGACAGAGAATATGGCAGCTGACAGGAAGGCATAAAGCTGGAGAAGCAGCTTAGAGTTACATCCTGATCGACAAGCATTGGGTAGAGGGAGAGAGAGAAAGATGGAGATTTTCTGGACTTCTGAAACATCAATGTTACCCCCTGTAGTGACAGACCTCCTTCAACAAGGCCACACCTCCTAATCCTTCCCAAAGGGTTCCTCCAACTGGGAACCAAGCATTCAAACATATATGCTTATTTATGGGGGTATTGACAGCCAAACTACAAAAGCTACTTTTCATTGAGATACCTATGATGAGGGCAGAACATATTGGCTGTGACAGCAGTTTTCAAAAATGAAACCCAAAAAATGTTGACATTAATTCAAACATGTTTTATCACTATGACAAGTATCTCATTAGGGTATTAACACTAGAGTATCTTACCATACAGTACCAAGTAATCCCAGTTTAACTCAGGAGAGAATAAAGGTGTTATATATTGTTTCCATACATATCATTAACCATGTGCTAAGCATTGCCCAGTGGTGACACAATGATATACCTATCATCAAAGAGATTGTAGTTTATTAGAAAGACAATTTGTAAGTTGTAATATTAAGGTTTCCATTAGGTCATTTTGCTTCAGAACCAGAAATAATCAATGATAAGGGAGATAGCAAGCAAGGAAGGACTGGTCTGCCCAGTTTCCTGAGGAGAGGAGGTCTGGAAAGTTTGGGTTAGTAGACTTGTATGTTTGGGAAGGAGTTTTAAATTCTGTAGCTATCTTTGTTATCTCAAGAATTCATACTAGTGGTTGCTCTAGGGCTGATATTTTGAATCTTATGCAAATATTCACAATACAAGGTACTGACTTAATGTTCCTGGTTGTTGCTTAGTTTTCTCTCTTTCTATAATAGTTTGTTTTAAAGTTCTTGAGTATTTAGATTCTAATTCTAAACAAACTTTACACATACATAATACACTAAAAATTCAAGCTAATTATTATCACATACTTAAAATATTCCTATCTGAAATAAATATTAGTGTGATGACTGCTATTGACAGAGAATAGTTACCACCTTCATCCACTATACGGGTTGCTTTATATTCCATGTTTTTAAATTTTCACAATCATCTCATGACATAGGTAATAGGATTGTGATGTGAATTCACTGGAATAAGTAAAATGTGTAAGAAGAATATAACTGTCTCATGTTTACATGATAGATAACAGAGCCAAACTCTGAAATGCGACCCTTATTAATATTTCTTTTTTGATTTTTACTTCTATATTTGTGAGCTCAATGTTTGTGCGTGTATGTGTGTGTACACAAGCATGCAAAATGCTTGAGCAAAGCAAACACAGCAATGTAAGTGATTTCTCACCATCATGCTTTGTATTCTCTAGATATGTGTTGAACTAATATCAAAAACATTCTAGAATGATCCTAACCAGAGAGGTAAGATAAAATGGAAGTACACCTATATTTTGATAAGGTTAACTATGGAAAATACATAATTATCTATCATTTTTATTGAGAAAGACTAAATAGACTCAAATTGAAGAATCAAGCTAAAGATATGAACAACTCTTTCTTGTAAAAACTGAAACAAAGCAGGAAAAAAGGAAAATCAATAAACCATATAATGTCATCTGGAGCAAAAAAAAATTATGGTCAATCTTAAATTTAGTTATGATTTCAGTACTGAAATTTTTTCTATATCTCCTGTTGAAAGCAAACATTTACCATCTTCTATCAACTGGTAACATATATGTGCACTTGAAAAATATTTATCAAATTTCAAGTATCAGTATTACCAAGACATTTTCTATGGTCTTATCAGATATAGCATATCACTTGAAGCAAGGGTGGGACTGAATAATGAAAACTTTCAGTACTTATTTGTAGGATGCTAAGGAAAGAAAATGTAAAAGTGCTATTGAATCAGTCAAATAGAGTATTATTCTGCAGGATAGGAAAGAAATCAAGGATGTTGGCATTTTTGCTATTGAGGTATACAATACGCAAAAATGACCTCCACTTGCATATAGAAGTTAGCTCATATTGCTCATAGTGTACTAGCTAATAGCAATAATTTGGTCAGGTAGAAGTCATTTGAAAACAAATAAAATCAATGTTGACTGTTCTTACAAACAGCATAAGAAAAGACTGTTATTCATGTGCAATTTTGGCATGGCTGCTACTCATGTATAATATGGAACTATTTCCATTTTAAATCTCTAGACATTATGCAGCAAACTGTGCTCAATTACAATGTGAGCTCTGACTAGTAATTTTCAGTGGTCATTGTATAAAAAGACTCTGTGTGACTCCTGACCTCTTAGAGCCATGCTAGTTTATTTTCAACTTCTTTATCTTAGAGGGTTATAATATATTTCATTTGTATATTCCTATCTGTGTGTTTTAATTAGAAGGCTTGCATTACATATGTGTGTGTGTGTGTGTGTGTGTGTGTGTGTGTGTGTGTGTGTGTGTGTGTGTGTTCAAGCCAAGCCCATCAAAACACATTCCGGGATTTGCTATCACATTCCAGCTGTGTGTACAAGATTTGGCTGCTTGAACTGAATTAACAACTTATGCTTTTCAATGTGAACACAAAAGCAGAAACTAAATACAACTCTAAATTCACGGTGCCAAAAATGTAGTTTTAGACTGGACATGGCCATTATATAATCTAGTGTAACACATTAAACTTGTACTTTAAGAAAACAAAGTCAGGAGACATTAAATAATTTTAAAGTTATATCATAAAGTAATGACAAATGAACTATTAGGACATTGTACTAGGTTTTCCAAAACCAAGTTCCAAACAAACACATTAATTGTGTGTTACTACATAGACCAAGGCTGTTGGCCAATGCCTTCACATTTGGCACTTGTCTCTCTATTCTCAGTCTCCTGTAAATTCCTGAATGTTTTTTCTCAGGTTTCAGCTAACTCTTGCATCCAGATCTACATGAAATACCATAATCTTTTTGCAGTTAAAAATGATATTTTCCAGTGATACCTGTAACAAAAACCAGTACTCCATACATAAATGTTAAACTAGCTTAGAAGATAGCTATCAATACTATCAATGCTTCAGATTCAAGAAGAACAGATGTGATCTGATAGCATCTTGTTACCTAGATTGCTTCTGTATCTAGCTCTCACCTCAGAAAAAATAAATAAATAATAGTGTCCTCAACTAGCACATGAAATAGCTGTCCACTCCCACCACCTCTTTTCAGTATAGTTCTTGCAACATTAGCCAGAGCTATTAAACACTAGATAGGAAGTAAGTAACATGAGTTGGAAAAGAATTCAAATTACTCCTTTTTGTAAACAATATGATATTATATACAAGATTCAAAACTCTGCCAGAAAACTCTGAGAACTTATGAGTGATTTCAGCAAAGTAGGAGGATATAAAATCCACTTATAAAAAATAGCAAACACTCTGAAAATGTGATGTTTAATACTCTTTTATCCACAAGTGCCTCAAAAAATAAATAAAGTATCTAGGAATTAACCTACCCAAGGAAATGAAAGACTTCTACAATGAAAACATTAAATCTCTGAAGAAAGATATTCAGGAAGACATTGTGTGGTAGTTTGAATGTGGTTGGCTTCCCTGCACTCATAGGGAGTGGCATTACTAGGAGATGTAACATTGTTGGAGTAGGTATGGTTTTGATGTAGGAAATGCATCACTGTGGAGACAGGCTTTGAGGTATCATATATGCTCAAGTCACACCCAGTGTCTCAGTTTACTTCTTGCAGATCAAAATGTTGAACTCTCAGCTACCTCTCCAATATGATGTATGCCTCCACGCTGGCTTGCTTCCCATCATGATGATCATAGACTAAACGTCTGAAACTATAAACCACCCAAATTAAATGTTTTCCTTTTTAAGAGTTACCATGTTTATGATATCTCTTTCAAGCAACAGAAACTGTAACTAAGACACATTAGAAAATGGAAAAACCGCTGGGCAGTGGTGGCACACGCCTTTATCCCAGCACTCGGGAGGCAGAGGCAGGCGGATCTCTGTGAGTTCGAGGCCAGCCTGGTCTACAAAGTGAGTTCCAGGAAAGGCACAAAGCTACACAGAGAAACCCTGTCTTGAAAAACCAAAAAAAAAAAAAGAAAAGAAAATGGAAAAACCTCTCATGCTCATGAATGGATAGAGATAATATTATATAGAGAGATAATATTATAATATATAGAGATAATATAATAATAATATATATATATATATATATATATATATATATATATATATATATATATATATATATATCAGGCTGTAGTGAGTTTAAAGCTGTGTGCTACCATGCCCCGGTCTAGGCCATATTGGAGTTTCACATACATTGTTAGAAGCAACTCAACCCAGCAGGTGGCTCCACCATGTCTGACTGCTACATTTTTTGCACTGTTAAAATTACTGAATGGTTTTCTAATCACTACAACCACGCAGAATTAGAATAAGTTTACATCTTTCTACCTCACTAGGAATTTTTTTGATACAATGCAAAGGTTAATGGCATTAACATAGGCATGTATGTGGTGATATTTTATTTGAGGTGAAGTGTGATGATATTTTACTTGTGCCTTGATAAATAACGCTTTCCTGGAGATCAGAGGGAAAAAGCTAGCCTTTTTAAATAAACAAAGTCTGGCAGCACATGCTCTTAATCCAATCACTTAGCAGGCAGGGTCTCTGTGTGTTCAAGGCCATACTAGGGAACAGAGCCAACTGTGGTGACACACGCCTTTAATCCCAGCACCAACCATAGAGACCTAGAGGTCTGTACAGACAGACCGTGACAAGGAAGTGAGGTAGCTGAGCTAAGAGCCAATGAGAGGGCAGAACAGCAAAGCAAAAAAGGCGTGAGTAGACAGGAAGTAGCTTGCTTTTGGAAGCTGCAGAGTTGGTGAGGTAAGGTTGGCTGGTGGCTTCTCCTATTTCCCTGATCTCTAAGGCTTTCAACCCTATATTTGGCTCCGTGTTTTATGTTTGTTTTTTTTTTTTTTTTATTTAATAAGACCATTTAGAAATTCATCTGCCCATGTATTTGGCAAATAATTGAAGACTCAAAAATTGCAGAAGCAGAATCTGTCTTAGTATTGAAACTTTTGATGCCTGACATGGACAGTGGCATTGAAAAGCAGCAGAATATGGAGGTCTTAGGTGTAAGAACAGAGATGAAGAAGTAGGAGTGAAAACAGGAGCAAAAATAACACAGACACATAGAGAAACTGACACTTCTTTGAGACAAAGTAACAGCCATATTTACCTGGATAAAAGTACCTACTTTATCCTGTCATGGCATGGGTTTGCCTTGCATTATACAAAGAGGCATTGACTAAAATCAAGTGAATTATTATCACAAATTGAAATTAATTTTATAATAGGTATGCTTTATTTTTCATAAATTCTCCTTTTATAATATTGAATTTGTTTCTATAACTGACATTGAAGAATCACAGAGTGTGTCATCCCCACATGATATCCTTTCTCAATACACTTACATTGTCTCTCTCAAACAAAGTAACTTCCCAGACTGAACTATCTCATTTTTACAGATATATTGTAGACACATAGAAGAAAATATTTGGTGACAGTGAGAGGGACTAGAAGACTTGCAAAAATGCACAGTAGCTTATTGGTTTAAAAATGGATAGTAAGATACAAATTTTTATTTTCTTAGAAAATAACTCCTCATAATACTGCTCTAATGACTTAACAATTAGTGCCATTAAGTGGTGTTGTTCAATACCTATCTCCAGCAGAGCCCCATCAGATATTTCTAGAGTGCTTTTGAAAGCAACTTTTTAGTCTCACAAACAGGATTTTAAATCCATTAGAAATAGAGATAAAGAAAGGTCTGGTGATTCAAATATTTTTAAAGTTCTGTAGGTACTTAAAAACTACTTCTTTGGTATTTTAGTAAAAACAAATATTTTCATAATTAATAATTACATAACAGGTAAAGGTATACAGGTATAAACAATCTTACATAATTAGCTTTGTGATACAGAACTTAGTAAAAACAATAATAAAGGCTAAGGTATCTCTCCTTATTTTAGTTTTGGTGGTAGAAACTCTATAAATTTGAAACTTACTTTTTTTTTTTTTTTTTTTTTTTTTTTGGTTTTTCGAGACAGGGTTTCTCTGTGTAGCTTTGCGCCTTTTCCTGGAACTTACTTGGTAGCCCAGGCTGGCCTCGAACTCACAGAGATCCGCCTGGCTCTGCCTCCCGAGTGCTGGGATTAAAGGCGTGCGCCACCACCGCCCGGCTTGAAACTTACTTTTGCAATCACCTATCAACTAATATATTTCTTTAATTTCTCTTTATTAGTTAACAAACTATTTGTGATCTAGTAAAATACATCAACATTATTACATTTATATATAAACTTAAGATAGCCTTAATAAATAATGTGATTAAATTATAGCACTATTTTATAAAATTACACAAAATTTCCCATCCTGTTTTTTTTTTTTTTTTCAGAGCTGAGGACCAAACCCAAGGCCTTGCACTTGCTAGGCAAGCACTCTACCACTGAACTAAATTCCCAACCCCAAATTTCCCATTCCTAAGATTCAAAAAACATATGGAAATAGCATAAAATTTTGTTTAAAGAGGGGAAAATATTGCTTTCTTAATAAATAGGTAAATATATTTTAAGGATTTATCAGCTTAATACTTTATTTGAAAATTAAAGTTCTCTAAAGTTATTTTCCATTGCCAATGTATCACTGATCTTTATTGCAGCTTTCTCTTTTTTTGTATATCAAATGAAAGGCATTGTTCTGAGATTGATATTAACTTAGCAAATGTTATTAGGTTTCTACAATAAGCCAAAGATTATATGTACAGTAGCTATACAAGGTAGTAGAACATCACTTAGTTGAATTTAAAAATATAAATAATTATTAAATTGCCTTGGAGACTATTACAAAGTGATAATTAAAGTGCTGTGTGGGCAAGAACAACTACAAACCAGGAGTATGCTTGAGATCATCAAAAAACTAATCAGAGAATTGAAGAACAGTTTGGAAATTAAGTTGGAATTGATTAGGCACAAGAAAATCACAATTCTTAATCAAGCACAGAAATACAAAGCCTCTGGCTATACACAGGGCTCCAGTGCTCTTTAGATGCATGCTAGTGTTAATTTCTTTTTAAAAGATCTTAAATTATAAAGAAGAGCACTTTGCGAACAAATTGTATTCCCAGTTACAGAAATTATTCTCTAACCTGGAAAACTGAAATAAACACAAAACTTAGCAAGGAGAAGTTATTTGGTTGGGCATTAGACATGAGATACAAAAGCTACACTGCTGTTTGAAACCCAAACCCCATGTCTTGAGCCCAGTAATTACTATAATCTAATCCATAATGTAAGGATGTGTGGCAGGAAAGAGGAGCCAGGGAGTGCACTGTGTCCTGCGGGTATGTAAGATGGAGCTAAAAGCAGTGAGAGCAGAGCTGAGGTCCTTTTGGCAGAGCATTGTATACTTAAGAAAATTCTGAAAACTTCAAAACATTGTTTGATTATTGAGCACAATAATCATCGCCAATTGAAGGAGAATATGTGCTTGTAAAATTTGTGTCAGGATGCCTGAGCAGGTTTATAGTCACAAGCTTGGGAACTTACACAAACCTGGGAGCAGTAACCTGGATTCAGTCTGGTGAGAGTACAAAATCCCACAATTACTGGATAGATAGATCTTCAGGATTTTTCTCTTAAAAACAGAAGGGAAATTATTCAGGGAACAAATTTTATTCTAGGTTTTAAAATGGCATTTCAATTGATAAACTTATTTATAATTAGTAGATTACAACGTTGGAAAGAGGATGAGAACATGTGAATGCACACGTGGAGAGAGAGAAAATTAGAGGGAAAGGGAGATAGAGACACACACACAGAGCGAGAGAGAGAGAGAGAGAGAGAGAGAGAGAGAGAGAGAGAGAGAGAGAGAGAGAGAGAGAGAGAGATCCATCCATTAACCTAAAAATATTACCTCTCTTTTTCTATAGAGCTCAATCATATTCTATTGTGTAAATGTAGCAAATTTTCATTATCCATCTGTCTTAGTTAGAGTTTCTCTTGCTGCGAAGAGTCACCATGACCACAGCAACTCTTATAGGGAAAATTTTTAATTGAGAGGACTCCCTTGCAGTTTCCAAGGTTCAGTCCATTAACACGGAGAGGAGCTTGGCAGCATGCAGATAGATGAGGTGCTGGAGGAGTAACTGGTAGTCCTACATCTTAAGGCAACAGGAAGTCAACTGAGATACTGGGCCTTATCCTGAGAATAGGAAACCTCAAAGCCCACACCCACAATGGCACACTTCTGCCAACAAGGCCATACCCACTCCAACAAAGGTACACCTCCCAATAGTGCCACTCTTTATGAGATTATGGACACCAATTACATTCAAACAACCACAACATCCATCAACTGATGGATATCTAGGCTCTTTCCAGTTTCAGGCTGTTATGAATAGAGCAAAAATGAACATGAACATGAATTAGGAAGTGTTTTTTTTTTTTTTTTTTTTTTGGTTTTTCGAGACAGGGTTTCTCTGTGTAGCTTTGCACCTTTCCTGGGACTCACTTGGTAGTCCAGGCTGGCCTCGAACTCACAGAGATCCGCCTGGCTCTGCCTCCCGAGTGCTGGGATTAAAGGCGTGCGCCACCACTGCCCGGCGAATTAGGAAGTGTTTATGTAAAAGGATATAGAGTCCTTTGGGTATACAACCAATAGTGGTACTGTTGAGTCTTGAGATAGATCTATTCCAAGAATCTTGAGGAAGGGCCACACTGATTCCTACTGTGGCCATATAAGTTTGCTTGTCCATCAGCAACGGATAAGCATTTCCCTACACATATCTTTGCCATCATGAACTGTCATTTGTTTTAATGACCTTGACTTTTCTTATAAGTAAGAAATGAAAACTCTAAGTTTCTATTCGCAGTTCCCTGATGACTAAAGATGGTGCGTCATTCTTTAAGTGTTTCTCAACCATTTGAGTTTCAAGTTTTTCAAACTGTCTGTTTAGTTCTGTTTACCATTTTTAATTGGGTTATTTATTTTCTTGATGACCACTTTTCTAGTTATTTATATTTAAGATATCAACTTTCCTTTTAATTAGTAAATTTTTCATTCTTCTTTTATGTATTACATACTATTCACAGTCTCCTCCTCTACTCCTCAAATTCTCCACCTTTACCTCCCCTCTCCCCAAGATGGAACCCCCTTCACCTCCACTCAGAAAAGAGCAAGGCTTCCAGGGACATCAACCAAACATGGGATAACAATCTAAAATAATACCAGGAAAATCCTATCACATTAAGGCTAGAAAAAGAAACCCAGTGGGAGGAAAATGGTTCCACCAGTAGGCAAAAGAGTCAGAGACAGACCCTGCTTCTTCTGTAATGAATCCCACCAAAATGCGAATCTATCCAGCTAAAAGATACATGCAGAGGACCTAGGTCAGATGCCTCCAAGTTCCCTGATGGTTGTGAGCCACCATGAGTCCCATTTACATGTTTCTGTGGACCCTGTTCTTGTGTTTCTGACCCTTCTGCTCCCTCCCATCCTTTCTTCATTTCCTCCACATGATGTCCCAAGCTCTGCCTAATGTTTGGGTGTGGGACTCTGTACCTGCTTTCATCAGTTGCTGGGTGAAGTATTTCTGGTCTCTTTGATGACCATTCTGCTGGGTTCCTGTCCTAGAATATTTTAACATTCAGCAGGAAAGATATACTGTAGATGGAAGATTTTGTGGCTGGTTGCTGTACAAATGCTTCCACTTGAGACATTGCCTGGCTACAGAAAAAGGCTGGTTTAGTTTCAGTGGACCTCATTACTAGGAATCTCTGCTAGGGTTACTCTTGTAGATTCCATGGAGTTTCCATTGCACTAGGTTTCCACCTCGTCCTTAAATTTCGCTCCAATTTCAGTTGTTTCTTCTAGTATTTTATTCCTCCCCATCCACACCCGATCGCTCCTTTTGCCAACCCCACCAAAGCCCAGTCCACCTGCAAAATCTATTGTATTTCCCCTTCCTGCAGAGATCCTTGCATCCTCCATTAAGCTCTTCTTGTTACTGAGCCTTTTTGGATCTCTGGACCACGCCATGATTAACATATCAACCATGGATTCCCCTGTCCTCCCTCCTCCCACCCCCAGCTTTACCCCCCAAACCTCACCCCCCATCCCCACCTCCTCTGGGGCAAAGTCTCCCCTGGGGAGTCAGCAGAGCCAGGCACATTCAGTTGAGGCAGATCCAATCCCCTCCTCCCTGCACCAACACTGAGCAAAATGTATCAGCATAGGCACTAGGTTCCAAAAAGCTCGCTCATGCACTAAGAACAGGTCCAGGTCTCTGCCTGGGGGCCCCTTAAACAGTTCAAGCTAAACAACTGTCTCACTTATCCAGAGGGCCTAGTCCAGTCCCTGGAGGCTCCTCAGCTATTGGTTCACTGTTCATGTATTTCCACTAGTTTGGCTAGTTGTCTCTGTACTTTTTCCAATCATGGCTTCAATATCTCTTGCTCATATAATCCCTCCTCTCTCTTGTCAATTGGACTCCTGGAGCTCTGCCTGGGGCTTGGCTGTGGATCTCGGCATCTGCTTCCATCAGTCACTGGATGAGGGTTCTATCATGACAGTTAGAGTGTTTAGCCATCAGATCACCAGAGTAGGTCAGTTCAGGCATCCTCTCGACCATTGCCAGTAGTCTATAGTGGAGTCATCTTTGTGGATTCCTGGGGACCACTCTAGCACTGTGCTTCTTCCTATTCCCATGGTATCTTCATTTATCATGGTATCTCTTTCCTTGTTCTCCCACTCTGTTCCTGATCCAGCCAGGATCTCCTGCTGCCCTAAGCTCTCTTTCCCCCAATACTTGCCCTCCATTGCCCTCCCTCACCCCCAGTTTGTTCATGTAGATCTCATCCATTTCTCTATTGCTGTGTGATCCCTGTGTCTTTCCTAGGGTCCTCTTTACTAGCTAGCCTCCCTGGAGCTATGAGTTGCAGTCTGGTTATCCTTTGCTTTACATCTAGTATCCACTTATGAGTGAGTACATACCATGTTTGTCTTTCTGAGTCTGGGTTACCTCACTCAGGATGATATTTTCTAGTACTGTCCATTTGACCTCAAACCTCATGATGTCATTGTTTTTCTCTGCTGAGTACTCCATTGTGTATATGTACCACATTTTCTTTATCCATTCTTCATTTGAAGGGCATCTAGGTTGTTTCCAGGTTCTGACTATTATGAATAATCCTGCTATGAACATAGTTGAGCATGTGTCCTTGTGGTATGATTGAGCATTCCTTGGGTATATGCCCAAGAATGGTATACTTGGGTCTTGAGGAAGATTGAAGATTGATTCCCAATTTTCTGAGAAAGTGCCATATTGATTTCCAAAGTGGCTGTATAAGTTTGCATTCCCACTGACAGTGGAGGAGTGTTCCCCTTGCTCCACATCCTCTCCAACATAACCTGTCTTCAGTGTTTTTGATCTTAGCCATTCTGACAGGTATAAGATGATATCTCAGAGTCATTTTGATTTGCATTTCCCTGATGACTAAGAATGTTGAGCATTTCCTTAAATGTCTTTCAGCCATTTGAGCTTCATCTATTGAAAATTCTCTACTTAGCTCTATAGCCCATTTTTAAATTGGAATGTTAGATATTTTGATGTGTAGTTTCTTGAGTTCTTTATATATTCTGGATATCAGCCCTCTGTCAGATGTGGGGTTGGTGAAGATCTCCCATTCTGTAGTCTGTCATTTCCAAAATTGTACAATGGAAAAAAGAAAGCATCTTCAACAAATGGTGCTGGCATAACTGGATGTCTACATGTAGAAGATTGCAAATAGATTCATATCTGTCACCATGCACAAAACTTAAGTCCAAGTGGATCAAAGACCTCAACATGAATCCGGTCACTCTGAACCTGATAGAAGAGAAAGTAGGAAGTAGTCTTGAATGCATTGGCCCCGGAGATCCCTTCTTAAATATAACACCAGTAGCACAGACACTGTGGCAACAATTAATAAATGGGACCTATTAAAACTGAGAAGCTTTTGTAGGGCAAAGGACATGATCAATAAGAAAAAAGGACAGCTTTATTAAGAATTTTTTATTCATTTTACATACCAATCACAGATCCCCTTCTTCCCTCCTCCCGCCCCTCCAGCCTTCCCCCACAACCCCCACCCATTCCCTCCTACAAGAAGGTAAGGCTGCCCTCCAATAGGGAGTCAGTAGATCCTGGTATATTCAGTAAAGGCAGGTTCAAGCCTGTCTCCCTGCCTCAAGGTTGTACCAGGTGTCCCACCATAGGTAATGGGCTCCAAGAAGCCAGCTTATGTACCAGGGATGGATCCTGATCCTATTGCCAGGGGGCCCCTTAAGGAGATCAAGCTACACAACTGTCTCGCTTATGCAGCTGGTCTTTCTATCTTATTACCTAGAAACATGGTCTCTAACTGATCCTGGAGCTCACCAATTTTTGGCTAAGATGGTGACTAGCAAATTTCAGAAATAAATTTTCCTATCTTTGTCCCTACCTCTTCTATAACATTGGGGTTACAGATGCTCGTGGTCATGCAATTCATTACAAGTGGTGACTGGACATTTATTGTCAGGGTCTTATACTTTCAGAGCAAACACTCTTACCTACTGAATTATCTTCCCAGACCCTTATTATCTTAACAAATTGAAAAGCTATTATCTCATATAGGTGACAATTTAGAAGTTATGTTATCTACTTACTGAATCTTAAAAAAATACAGGTATTTTGATTGTTTTATTCAAAAACTGTTCAGACCATGTATCTTAATCCATAGATAAATAGTTTTACTCCTCAGTAAAATGTGTTACTTTTTATATAACTTTCATTTACATATTTTGTATTTCTATATATAATTTTAAAACAAAATTTAAATGGCCAAAAGCATATAATCTGGGCTTTCCTTGTTATCAGATCCTAGCTAATTTTAAAAATTTAAAAATACTATTTTTATCAGGGTCTCAAAATCGTCAGTGTAAGGAGGGTGTTGTTAATGTTTCTCTTTAAGCTCATGGTGGTTCGTTAATTTGGAACACACAGTAGGCCATCTTTCCCTAGACCAGATAGAAAATGAATTTAAATGATTTTTCTCTTCTAATCCTAGAATACTGTGACCTCCTTATGCTGTTTCTCTGCTTTAGGAATCATCTACAAATAATATTAAATTAATTTCTATATTAATATTATCCTGAATCTTTAAAAACTCCTGTCTCTTAATGGATAGTACTGAAAAATTATGTACATTTTAGGATGATACATGTGTCTGATATTTGAGAACATTTTTCAGTTTTCTCACTTTTTTGTTTAGTGTAACAAGATTTCATTAAAAACATAAGCTGGCAAAGTGTTGATTATATCAAGTCAGGAGAAACAGGTAACACCTTGGGTGACAGTAACATAGCATGAGTCAAAATAAAAACTTGAAAAGTACACACAAACAAACTATAGGGGATGGAGCTTGCTAATGGATAAATAAAAACGTATTCTAAATAGCGGATGATTCATTCTTTGTGTTTCCACAATGGAAACCAACCTCAAGTCGCCACTTATGTAATGAGGTTGTTTTAAATGTAGGCACAGAACAAACATTTATCTACAATGCATTATTTGTAATGCATTTAGTGTGAAGAATAAAGGTCATTTCCTTGAGAATCAAAGTTGACAGTGGTGAACCCATGAAAGCCTTAGTGGCTATCATGTTGGCACCAATAATAGATGCTTTATCATATGAAATTCTTTGAAACTGTTCACCGTAATATTGTTTTTCTCTATGTTAACAAGTGAAAGTTGAAAATGTTTTTCCATAATTATTACCTTCGGAGCTGAAGTAACAGCATTGAAATAGTGCAGTGGATAATGAAGCATGACTATTTGGTGCAGAACTTCATGGTTCAGTTACGTAAGTACATATGGTAAACTTACTCCTTTTCAATCAAGATGTAATTTGATATAGCAGAATGAGGAAAAAAGAAAAAAAGAGAGACAACCAGAAAGATACATTAGGATAAGAGTTTTACATTTTATCTTTAAATCAGAGAAAATTTTAATTTGATGAGAAATGTCAATCAATGAAATAAACTAAACATCAAAAGGGATTTACTTTATTAACAAAGCTGTGCATGATGTAGAAGGACATAGACACTATGGAGAAAACACAACCATTAATAGAAGTCTTTTATCTGTTGAAAGAAATACTGTAAAGGACTAACCTAGAAACCAAGAAAACTACAGTAGAGCCACAGTGAAAGTCAGAGGAGAATGGATTTCAAAACTAAAGTACCACAGTACTCCTTACAATGCAGCAAATAGACTGTTGTCATCCATTCTTGGATCTTACTCATGTTATCACTCTTATTGGCAGAAATTTAAAAAAAATAAACATTTTGTAATCTATTTTTGAGATGTGTTTTTCAGATGGAAGTTATACAAATGCTTTCAAAGAGGTATTATTATCTAAGTTTAAACCACCAAATGCCTGATTGGACAGGAGTCTAACCAATTGGTATACTGTTCCCTGGGGAAGCCTGGTTCTCCCACTCTCAGCGTTCTTTAGTTGCCTGAAGTTCTTTGTGTAGAGTTAAGGCCTCTTGTTCTTTCTCTGATCAACTTTAGGATTATTATTACTGTCTCCCTTGCTCAATTCATGTCTAGAGAGTTATATTTTTTGGTCTTTATAGGTTTAGCTTCTGACATTCCTAGGCAACACAGTATCACAGCAAAATCCCTTATTCTCTGACTTTTATAATTGTTTATCCAAGCCAAATGATCATGATTGAAAGTATCCATATTAGTATCATTGTATCAATTTAGTAGGTTGTATTTAGGAATACGATATATATATATATATATATATATATATATATATATATATATATGTAAATTTAATATATAAATGTATGTGTTATATATAATTAATACAAAACAATTAATTAAAAAGAGTTTCTGAATTTGAAAAAAAGAAATAAGTGTAGATGAAAGAAAGTGTTTGGAGGGAAGAAAGGGAAGAGTAAATTTTAAAATTATATTTTAATTTCAATGAAAGAAAGAAAAATGTTACAAATGAAATGGGAGGTACACATGAGAAGTACAACATAGTTTGTCTATTTCCATCTCTGATAAGAGGCAGTTTGGGCTGTATTGTGCTATATACGTGGTTAGAATTCCAGGCCATTAAAGGTTGAATCATAGTTTTGTTTTGTTTTGTTTTAAACACATCTCAATTTTCAAACTAAATATTCTCTGAAATCTGGAAATGTGTTGAAAAAAAACAAAGTTTGTTTTATTCATGTTTGGGAGATTTAATAATACTGTATGACTGACACCAAAAGAAATATCATGTTCAACAATTTTATGGCAGACATGCATGCCCAAGGCAATTCATATGCGAGAATTAATGGCAATACATGATGCAAGGGAATTTCTTGCTAAAATTTTGCTAAATAGGAGTATAGTTCATTAAGTGTTACATCATTATAAAATCCAGCATGCCTATGGGGACTTCCATGGTCTGGCCTAGTAAATTTTGCATGGTTCTATGCTCTGGAGTTGTATAAAGTTAAACTTATTTCTGTCCTAAAATATTTGATGTTTTTTATAGAAACAACATAACTATCAGAAAGCCTATAACTGCTTCGAATTCCTCAGGCTTTTTAACATTTCAGGAAAAAAAAACTGAAAGCATATTCAGAGCCTGCTTTATATTGTTTTGTTTTTGCAAAGCCTTATCTGATAATAAAACTAATATATTTGCATTAGGAATTTAAAAAAATAAATGAGACCTCATTATTCTAATTATATTTTCTCATATATTTTTTCATGCAAATATATTTTCATAGTTGATTTCTTACTTAATGTACCAAATGTGAATTTGATATTTATATTAACTCAAGTGTGAAAGAATAATAACTTTACATTTTTTTGTAATAGACTTTCAATTTTCACTCTAGACTCTTTTTGCCTTATTAAAGTTGATGTAGCTATTTGGGGCTTAGACTACTTTTGAGGAAGCTTAGTTAACTTCAGGTTCATTCTTAGTAGGTCAGTATTTAGTAGCCTACCTTGATATCTCTTTGTACTTTTCTATATTGTCTGGTCTGGGATGGGAGCTTCCGAGTGGTTCTTGATATCTTTTGGTAATTAATCAAAGTGTAAGTTGTTTATACTCAGGTCTCATTTGATAGCAGAAGAGTTTCAATATGTTTTATGTAAGAGCAAATTGGCCCTCTTTGCATTATGTCCTACTTTGTGTCTTACCTTTTAGTTGGCCTATTGACAGTGAGGAGTTTCATTTAGCACCTATGGGAGCAGAGACTGAACATTACCTTAGACTAAGCACCAATATGGTGGAAACAACATTAACAAAACAACAAAGATTTAAATTTCAGTGGTCAGTGGGTCAGTAAAATTTCTAATGTTCAATAGAACCATACTTACCCTGATTTCATTGAAGGTTAATTATAATGATTACAGGGAACATGTAAAATCATTAAGCTAGGTAACTGGTGGAAAGTATATTTGTGTATTGTTAGATGGAAAGTTTATAGACTATGTTCAGTTCTTATGGCATTAAAAGATCTGATAGTTTGGAAAGTCATCTGTTATTGTAAGAAATGCTATGAAGACTGTAAGTTTTAAAGAAAATACTCTTCTTGTGTGGGAACAAGCCAGATTATGATTAAACTGTATTTACAAAGCCTGAAAAGCTGCAATGTACAAGACATGTGTCTAGTGGAATACAAACTAGATACCTGAGGTCTAGGAAAGAACTACCTGAATGATGCAGACTGAGAATCCTGGAATCCTCAAATCATTTGTGTCTTTCAGGCAATCAGAAAAAAAATGGTTTCATATTGAGAATACACTTTCTTCTCTCTCAAATGTATCAGAATACAAATTGGTTTCTGTTGTCTTTAGATTTTGTCATTGAGTTTCTAGTCTGATATCCATAATATCATCTTTACAGAGTAAAGATGAAATAGATTACATGGCCAAGGCCATTATAGAACCACATGGAATTAGTTGTAATGCACAGTGGTAATGGTACAGGAAAGTGTTCAAGAGAGGGATAGGGAACTTTGGAATTCATTGAGATAAGTTTTATAAGTGTGAGATCCTATAAATATGATTCAGAGCTCAAAGTTTTGTAATTGATGTCCAAATGGTCCCAATATTTGTTGAGATGCTTTTCAGAAAGTCAAAAAGATTTTTTTTTTGTTTGTTTGTTTGTTTTTTCAAGACAGGGTTTCTCTGTGTAGCTTTGCACCTTTCCTGGAACTCACTTGGTAGACCAGGCTGGCCTCGAACTCACAGAGATCCACCTGCCTCTGCCTCCCGAGTGCTGGGATTAAAGGCGTGCGCCACCACCGCCTGGCCAAGATTTTTTTTTTTAAAAAGGGGAATAACCCTACAATTTTTTGGCCCACAAATTTAAGTTCTTAAGTGCATTTATAAGCAATGTATATAGTATAAAAATTTTAGAGTGCTAGCATTTATTTATCAAGCAAGATTGGGAATGCTTAATGTCCAGACTACTTAATAACAGAAGTTCTAAGATGACATTGCAAAGCAGGATCCTTACAGGTTTAGAAATCCTCCAATTAGATTGTGGGGCCAGCTTGTGTAGGTCAGGCAAGAAATACACTGTTACTGTATGTTCACCACTTGTCAATCATTTTACCATTCCAAAATTTATTACTGGACTAAGAAATTTACCTAATACATTGGAGAATTATCCCATTAGTGTTATGATCACATAAGTTATAAACCAAGTAATGGCCAGTGAATCACCCTGGAACTGCAAGGCATAAGCAAGGCAATGACATAAAGAAAACACCATATGTATGAAGCAACTATAGAGATTAATGTTATTCTTAAGGGCTGAACACATTGTAGTCCTCTTTAATGAGATCCCTGTAAACATTCCCAATTCCCATTTGCACATGTGTTATGGAGTTGAATCTTAGTGGATGATGATAAACTTTCTCAGACAAGAGAAAACAAGATAAACAGATGGCAACAATCATGTCTGCCCTTCACCATTATGTAGATCTACTGGAAAACAATGTGTTGGAATATAGCTACTGTTCTGTTAAAAAGTCTTTCTGACTTTTGACAGAAAAAGAAAGAAAAAAGTCTACTATTGCAAAGCATGGGTAGCAGTACACATCCAATGCTTGCTCCCAAAACTAGGCTGTTTCATGCTATCAGATATGATCTACTCAGTAGAGATTTTTTCCTTTGTATTCTATCAAAGCTAAGTTATTTTTCACTGTTTCTAAGATATTTAAATTTGTGTTAAATATGGAGAGCTTATAACATTTGATAATTTGGTAAGACATATGCCTGCCAGAAAGCAAAAGACAAACCATGAATTTAGTGATCTGCCATCACTGTGAAGGCTAAATTAGAAACATTGGTGTGTCTGGGCAGCACACTAAAGCTGACCCTGTTGTCGGGGATGCAGGTGAGCCATCCCTGAGGGCATGAGAGCAGAACTGACCCTGTTCACCCCTTGGATGGCCCCCTACAGTCATTGGGAGAGAGGATCCTGCACCTTGCTGTAGGCTGCATTATGTAAGCTAGCCAAGCAGTGCGGGGGGAGCTCATCTGAGTAGTGACAATTAGAGAAAGCAAGCAAACTGACCAACCCAGTTACCTACCACCCACCTAGGCCCAGAACCAGAGCTGAGTTGGCCCACCCCAACATGCAACCAATCTATGAACTGTTGGAGCATGTGAAGGGGACAAACTTACAAATTCAAAACATCAGGATCCTGACAACACAGCACAACACAATACCCAAGAGGAGCTCCAGTGAGAACCCATTACTGATGGTGTAGCAGAAACCAGAAGCCTTGAACCAGACCAATGACTCACAGCAATGAACACTTGCAACTAAGATGTATGGACTAAAGGGTAAACTGTGTGACTCACTGATCCACACTACAGCTTCTTGTTTTTTGTTTTTGTTTTGTTACTTTGTTTTGTTTGATTTTTGTTTCTTCTTGAAACTTTGGTTTTGTTTGGGGGAGAGGTTACAAGGATAGAGGGTGGATGCCAGGGGACAGGGAGATAAGTAGGATTGGAATGCATGCTGTGAAATCCATAAAGAACCAATAAAAGTAGAGAGGGGGAGACAGAGAAAGAGAGAGAGAGAAACATTGGTGGACATATCTTGGGACATTTTTTTCTTAGGTCAGTAAAAAAATGATTGCATTGTGTGTGTCACAAGGCTAAGGAGTCCTGACACTTGGGAGATTTAATTAAGGGCTTGGAAATATTGCTCCAAACTAGTAATCAATGGTTTAGAAGTTTTTTTCTTTTCAATAAAAACAGGTGGGAATTCGATAATGTAACCCAAACGTCTACATACATGCCTTACATCATTCAAATCTTTAACTGTCAAAGATTTCACCATAACAGAAGAGAACAAGTATGATGTTTGGAGAATTGAAAAGCTAGAATATGGTGAGTGTGACATAGATCCAACAGGAGTTATAGAATAAGATGTTTTTCTGAAAACTGTTTTCTCAGTTTGAAAAATTTATTTTGACTTCAACTCAACCTCAGCTGAGTCTATATAGTGAATTGTTCATTTAAGTAATTGTGCATTTGAATTCTAGGAGCTCTACTTGAGTTTCATACTTTGTAACTACCCATTGAAATTCTTCATTTCCTTAGACATTGCTATTATTCATTCTTTAATTGCTGATAGATTAATTTTATAGAAGTATTTTAGTAGATTTACGAATATTTGCCTAAATCTAACAATGCAACAATTTAGAAAATGTTGGCATTGTCTTTTTGTTTTACTTTCCAGAATATAAATAACACCTTAATTATTTCCATACCTGTTTATATTTTATCAAATGTAGTAATTTGATCAGTATAACTATAATTCTTAGTTCACATACAAAGTGCTTAGTTGTTTCTTGCTTGTAAGTTCATGATGTTGTTCATGCTTAAATTTAAAATATAACAGTTACATCATAAATGAAATCCAGATGCCTGCTATTTGTGGTTTTGTAATAATATTTAGTAAAATTATGATATGAATTATAAAATGCAAATGTTGTTTGTAAGTACATGATCTCAGGACTGACCAATTGGCATTGGATATCAAACTGGTGTAATCTCCCCTGGATAAGACCACATCTCACACTCCCAGCATTCTCCAGTTGCCTGTAGCCCCTTGTCAAGGGTTGAGGTCACTAAGCTTCCCCTGTCCAAGTTAGAATTCCACTGCTGTCTCTGTCTTTAAAATTCTATTCTCTTTTATTTTAGCTAAATATGCTTTTAGAATTTTTTTTTTTTTTTGGTTTTTTCGAGACAGGGTTTCTCTGTGTAGCTTTGCGCCTTTCCTGGAACTCACTTGGTAGTCCAGGCTGGCCTCGAACTCACAGAGATCCACCTGGCTCTGCCTCCCGAGTGCTGGGATTAAAGGCGTGCGCCACCACCGCCCGGCTGAATTTTTGTTTTTTAATAAACATTAGCAGCAGATTTCTTTATGGCATTTTTATACATAGCCAGTTTGTGTTGATTCTACCCCTTCCTCTCCACCTCATCTCACATCCTTCTCTCTCCCTCTCTGCTTAAATCCACATGTCCTATTTCTATCTCCACTTTTACATTAGATGTTTTATATTCCATTCCTTGCCTGTCTTCCTTCTAACCTATTTTTCCCTTTCTATGGACCTTTTCCTTATGCTATGACCTCAACTCACACTATTTCCTACATAAATACCCAGACTCTGCATATGAGAAACAATGTGATATTTGTAATTCTGAGCCTGAGTTGTCTTGCCAATATAACATTCCTAGTTCCATCTATTTTCTGGCAATTTAAGTTTTCTTAACAGTTGAATAAAATCCTGCAGTATGCATGTACTGCATTTTAACTGTGCATTCCCCCATCAATGGACATCTAGGCTGGTTCTATTTCCTTCCAGCAATGAACATAGGTTGATAATCTCTGTGGTGAGATACATGGCAGGAGTGGCTCTTGTGGCCGCTCTATTTTTAATTTATTTTTATGAAGTTCTGCAGGACTTTTCCTAACGGTTATAAGTTAACCGTCTTGCAAATAGTAAGTAAAACTTTCTCTTTCCCCACATTCACATGTAATTTCTTACTAATTATTGAATACTTGAATGAAAATAGGTGTGATGATTTCTTCTTAAAAATAAGGTTATTTTCTACTTTGAATTTGGCTTTTGTCAGCTGTTGGAATAATTTGGTGATCAATCAGGATTTTGGACAAATACTATGATAGAAAGCCATCAGGGTAGAAAGTCCACCAGTTTCTGTTCATCTTTTGTGTAGTTTGAGGAAAACATTCAAAGCTATTCATTTCCGTAGAGATGGGCTTTCCCTTTCCGTGGCTTCCAGTGGTCTCCTATGTTCTTTACATGCCTGTTCAGCTCTTCAGGGACATGGAGATGGCTCAGCAGACCATTCTACCACATTTCCAATTGTCTGCTTCCTCCAACTGTTGCTCACGCCAATGTTAACCAAGACAGTAATCCTCTGAACTGTTTTATTATGTCTCTTCACAATCAAGACCACCAGGTATAATGACAATGGACACAGGTATTCATCCTCCACAAAGGTCAAGCCTGGGTCACTTGGCTGTCTAGTTTATGATGCTCAGGTTTTCCTTTAACTAAGACAATTTGTTGTTCTTACAACTCTACCTGAGGATTGGAGTCCAAAAACTTAAAATGATCAGAGACCTACTTATTACTAGTCAGACCTGAAGTGTTTTTTTTTTGTTGTTGTTGTTGTTTTTTGTTTTGTTGTTTGGTTTTCTATCTTAAATAAACCTTTTAGATGGTTGAGTTTATTTCCTCCACCTTCTTTATTATGTTTCTGGTGAATTTCTAGTGCCTGTAAAAAATTATTTTACATAATTTCACTTAGTTTTATTATTATTATTATTGTTGTTGTTGTTGTTGTGCTTAAACTTGCTAACTTCTGAATACTGACATTTAAAAGTTAATTTTTTTATTGATTTTTATATATTTACAGTATGGGAGATATAAAATCGTTTGTCTATTAACAACAAAATATTTGTATTTTATTTAAAGTACAGATGATACAACTATTAGAAGAAACCTGAACCAAAATAAAAAATAAAAGTGTCAACACATGAATATCGTGTCAACTTTCTAGGAGTTTTCTTTCTTCTTCATGAATATAAATTTCCTCACATACTCATTGCTAAGCCAAACCTCCTCATTACTTTTTCTCTAAACCCACTGCCAATCTTGAGCACTTTACAGAGCACAGTACTGGGGTTAGTAATGTTCTGCTCTTTTTCTGTAGTGCATGGGATCAAACCAAGATTACACACATGCTAGAAAAATACGCTCACATTGAACTGTATCTCTAGCAGTTAATTTAACCTTCTATTTGAGTAAAGAGCTAATTAACTTGGGCAGGCTTGCTTGCGCTTACTTCGTATGCCATACAGTCAATGAACTTAAAATACTCCTGCCTTAGTCTTCAGAGACCATGGGAGAAATGTCTACTACGCCAGGCCTTGATATCAAAAGTATCTGTGCAGTTGCCAAACAACAAAATTTCTTTTTTTCTTTTCTTCATTTTCTTTTCCATTTTCTCTTTCTTTCTTTCTTTTTCTTTTTTTTTTTTTTGAATTAAGATCTCACTCTGTAGCTCTGGCTGTCCTCTAAGTGTCTTTATAGACCAAACTGGCTTCAAACTCACAAATATGTATCTGCTCTGTCACCAGCACTGTGTGTGATAAAGGGCATGTGCCATCACACCTGACAAAGAGAAACATTTCAACAAAGCAAGTTGCATAAACTCAGTTAGCTTTTATTGGAAATTCAAAAATATTTGTTGCCTCAAATCCAAAGGATTCCACTTAGCGTGACAACACTTTTTCATGGTAGCTTGCACAGAGCTAGGGAAACAATGTAGTGCATAAGTCACCTTAGTAAACTAAGAAAGATACTTCCAGTATCTTTCTGTGCAGAGGTTTGAGCAGAAAGGACTTTAAAGTGGCAATTAACAAGGCAATTCTACATAGTTTACCTGATAGTTAAAAGAGGTTTATGTTAGGATGACTTACAGCCAATAAAGGGATCAGTCACAGGATCCAGGAGAGCTGAGGTGCAGTCCAACATGGTACTCTGGAGAACTCTGACTTGGTCTGCAATCCAGCATCCAGGATCACGAGGTAGCCAAGAGGGCCAGCACATATACATCTCAGGTCTTAAGGGTCTAAAGAGGCCACACCCCAGGGGTAGGTCCTAAGCAGGTGTAGCAGTTACCTGCTGCCTCACTAGGGTCAGTGCTTCAAGGTCAATGCTGGAATAGCTACCCACTACAGGACTTTCTGATCATCTCAGCTTCCACTGACTTGATTCCTTGCAGTGAATCATGTGAGTTTTGTTTGGTTCCTTGGGTTTTTGTTGTTGTTTGTTTATTTTTATTGTTTGGTTGTTTCTATGTTCTGTGTTATACTGGGGCATGATTGACTTCATTCTTGTATTGGTCTTTGGGGTGCTAATGCAAATATTAGTTCAAAATTATAGTGTCCCTTACATTTTGCTTATAAAAAGTACGTGGTATCAAATCATTTCTAGAGGTGCTCTGTGTCAGTGGGAAAAGTGGTAATTTAATATGCAAAAGATCTAGTATTATATAAAGCTCCAAAGACATAGAAATGACATAGTACACTGAAACACAGGAAGACTTCAATTTTTTTCCAATTAATTTTTATAGAGGCCTATTTCTCACAATTCTCTTTACTCAGATGAAGAAAAGTGTGAGCCCACAGTTTTGTTTCACCTTAAATAAAGACACATATTGGATATTTGCCATCTTAATTACAAGGTCAGTTAGACATAGTAGAGCACAATGGGTGAATTTTCCTTTTTTTCTTTTCAGGAACTATGATTAAACATTTGCAAATGCTACGTTTATCTTTTAAAAATTTACCTAGTGAATATTTCCTTCTTTTAATGTATGTTTGCAACTGCAACATATGCCCCACTTTTCAACATATAAAATACTGAGATGAATAATTTCTTAAACCGTAGTTATATTTATTTGTGCTCAAACTGGGTATGTGAAGGTTAACCTACTTAAGTAAAATTGTACAATTTAATACATTGTGACAAGTGTTACATTTAAATAAGTTATTTTCTATAGTTTCAGACTGTAGGAAAAATGTGAGCATATTTTGTTCCAAAAAGAGACATAGAATCATTCATTTTTTATGAGAAAAATCCAAGCCATACCTACTGATGAAATTTGAAATGCAAATTTTTTTCATAATTTTTATTTAAGAAACTTTCATACTTTGTATGAGACTTTATGATTCTCTTTGTTAAACACAGAAATACCAGTTATCCTTGTTTCTAGGAGGGCAGAACAGTACTGAGTACCAAAAAAATTTTAACTCTTTTTTTTTTTCATCATTTCCTGTACCATTCACGTTTATGGTCTCCCACTCTTTTGCTTGTGTTGAAGGGGCAGTCACATGTGACTGATTGACTTATTATTGTAAGAAATAATAAATGAGAATATTTTCTATCAAATACTAAAACATTTGTTCTTAGAACAAGAGACACTTGCCCACCAAGTACTACTTTTATGCAAATATTTGAATCCAGCATAAATTTTTCTTTACACAGAGGGTCCCTGTTGAATTTGATGGCCTGGAGCCCTGAGCCTTTTCCTCTTGAAGCAAAGATCTGTTATCCCCTTCCTCCATCAATTTTTTCTGTGCTATTTCTTTTAAAACTAGTGAGTTGACTAAGCCTGTGGGGTAAGACTCCAACTTATGCAGAAAAGACACAGTCACCTCCCATGTGAGTCAGATAGAAACCAATTGCAGGTTTAGTGAAGTGGTGGTTTTAGGTTTATTGCCAATTTCATGACTTCAGTCACCAAATGATCAGTCCTGAAAATATACATAGAAGTAACATTAAACAGACTGAGCAAGTTATATTTTGGAATAAATATAGAATTATATAAAAATAATTGTTAATAAATTAATATATATAAATCTGTGTATGTATAAATACACATATAGATGTACATATACATATGCCTGAAATGACAGTCAATAGAAACATGTTGAAAGAGCAATGAATAGTATATGGAAGGCTTTAGAGGGAGGAAATCGGGCAATGATGTAATTTTTTTATGATCTCAAAAATGAAAGAAATAACCAACCCCAAAGCGCTATTGTGCTTCCTGTCTCGGTGAATTTTCTCTTCTGAACATACCCACTTGTTCAAGAGTAAGGTTTTTGTCCTGTCCAGGTGGACTCTGACTTTTCTACCCTAAATCTTTTCAAAGACGATGAACTGGACTCCCAGTGACTAGCATACATCCAACTCCTTTTATATTGTCCGTCATTTACTACTGGGCCTGTTTCACTAGTTTTAAACAATTAATGAAATTACTTGAAGGTAAAAATAATTCTATATTCTACTATACAAGTGGAAGTGTATCCTTCTTCTTCCCTTCTCTTTTGCTAAGTGTTTTTCTGAATGATTTCTTTTCCACAGAGCTTGCAGAGTCACTGCTCATGAAATTTTACCTTATGTTTCTACAGTATACATTTTGCCTTAGGAGAGACTTCTAGAAATATTTGTTTTTAAAGAAATGGATGAAATACACATTCAGCAAAGATAACATCTACTTTTCTCCCATGGTGAATGAAATTTGGTTGGGACCTCAGACGTGAATGCAGTTGCCCCTTTCTTCTTATAACTCATTTTTTTTTTTTTTGCCTAGAGTCAGGAGGTACTCATTAATTAGTCCATAAGGTACTAAGTGTGAATTAGCTGCTTGGTTTTACCCTGGATCTCAGGATGGACTTATAAAAAGAACGGACTTTCTTTTTTTTTTTTTTTCCTGGTAACTCAGTTTACTCTGAGCAACATATTTGTTGGAGATTTGGGACACACCAATGACTGCATAGCCCTATATTACTGAAACAAAAGAAATACATCAACATTATCTTGCAGAAAGCCTTGAATAAAGATTCTGTTAATTTTGGAAAAAAATTAATAGTGAATAGAAATTCATAGAAGTAAGTGGCCTTCCTGAATTTCTGAGAAGATAGGCACCAATAATCCAGGCCATGCTGAATGGAGTAAGTGCCTAAAACTGAAGTGCTCAGAAAAAGTGCAAACCCCAAACATCGAGTAACTCAGGATCCAGGGCCTATATAAAGCAACCACCAGTACAGGGTGTCATAAAATAACCAGACAGTGAGCAATATTGTTGGAGGGTGTAAAACAACCATTTTTAAGGAAAATCAATGTGTGTAAAGAAAACACTGAGATATGAGACAGTAATCCAACAGAGAAACTCAACAGAGAGATGAAAGCAAACTTAGGAGATCAAAATAAATCATTGAGCTGAAAAGTACACAAGAAATAGAATTGAAAGCATAGTAGAAGACTCAATAACCAAAAAGAATAAACAGCAGAGAGAATTAATGTGCTTGAAAACAAAGGGTGGTTTGAAAATGTCTACGTAGAGACAAAAAGAAAAAGAAGATAGAATAAAGAAAAAGCCTTTGTGGCTATTAGTATAGCACCCAAAGAAGAATTGGTCAGGCCCATGGGATTCATTGATGGGTCTTAAAGGAGGCAAATGTATATACAAGGGTAAAGAAAAATAAAACATCACATCATCATAGAAACCTATATAGTAATTCTTCAAAATAAAGAAAATAGAAGCAGGGGTATCATTTAACCCAGAAAGTCTGGTTCTTAATATACAGAGAGAGAAGTGAAGTCTACACATTGACAAAACATCTGTGAAACAATGTTTATTGTGTTATTTACAATAGCCAAGAAAGGAAAATAACTTAAATGCCCATCAACTAATGAATAGATAAAGGGAATGTAGTATCTGTACACAATGAAATTAAACTATATATTAAATGGAATTCTAGAATTTGAGTAGCATGGTCAAAATTGGGATCATTAAAATAAGTTAAATAAACCATGAATAGAAAGGCATGATCATATTCATATCTAATACCTAAAAACTTCAATTTCATAGAACTGAGAAAAGAATAATGATTATTAGAGGCTCAGAATAATATCAGAGAAGAGTCCAAAGTTTACTATAATGTTAAGCATTTAGTGAAAAAAAGTTTATTAACCATCTTGACGTTATTGGGCACATAGTGAGGAATACAGAAAAATTATTGACTATAATTTCTGGTTTTCAGTAAATAATAAGATAATAATTATAATAATAATTCTAAACTGTTCTAAAAAGAGAAAGTATGATGGGAGAGATAATTAATCACAGGCTTCTCAAGAAAGAGTGACAATCACAAATATTTTGAGAGACATCTGCATTATGTGTTTAGCATATAAGTGTCTGTGTGGCCAGGATAAAGATAGGATATAGGAGAAAAAGTAGAGAACTATGATCGTACAGAGGTGGGATTTACCAGATATCATAAAGGATATGGATATTATTTAATTACATCAAAAACATGAGAAATTTTAAATTGGACTGCAACACAATTGGTCTCTATAGGCACTGCCGACAGGTGAAGTATGTTAAGAATAGAACTAAAGGAAAATAACAGACTACTGCAAATCTTTGGAAGAAAGAGACTAGTATCTTAAATAACTCAGTGATTAGAGGAAAATTTAAAGACAAAAACATTTGGAAAGATATTTTGCAGAGCATCATGATGGATTGGATGAGGTGAAACACAGATAGACAACGAGGAAAATGTTCGGATGTTGTACTCATCATGTCAGTGACTAAAACTGCCAATGGGTAGTGAATAGACGATGGGATGTTGTGGAAGAGAAGGAGTTCTTTTAAGTTCTTTGTTTACATGTGACATTGGTCTTTTACATTCTGTTTATTAATGGAAATGTCTTTATTTTAAATGAAAAATTGGAAGCCTCATTTTCCTTTTGGAAAATAGAATGATGGGAATTGTTCTTCTCTGAATGGAAACAGGAACATTGGATCTTGGGGAGAGGGGAGCTTTGGGGGCAACTGAGAGGAGTAGAGCAAGGGGAAGATGCAGTTGGGATATGTTGTATAAAAGAAGAATAAAAAATTAAAAATGAAAAAATAAGCCAGGTGGTGATGGCACGTTCCTTAAATCCCAGTACTTGGAAGGTAGACATAGGCAGAGCTCTACGATTTTGAGGCTATCCTGGTCTACAAAGTGAGTTCCAAGACATCCAGGGCTACCCAGAGAAACTATATCAAAATAACACATCCCCCCAAAAATGAATAAATAAATAACCTGTCTTTCAATCCCAAAAAATGTACATAAATTAATCAAATAAGGTAATCATAGAACATAAACTTGATGTTTCTATCAGTAATTCGAAATTGTTATAAACTGGCTTGTAAAACATCAAGTTTACATGGAAGTTTTTCAAATATACTTAGTGTTAGTTATTGTTCCCTCAACCTTCTTCTCAAATTGGACTTACTGGGTTATAAGGAAGAATAAGAGACAAGAAGTCAATGGGTTGTGTGAAGCAGGGAGCTGTATCCAGCAAGAGTTTGCAGAAGGAGTTGAAGACTGAATATGAACAGAATACTGAAGACTGAATATGAACAATACAGTACACAAGTGTGAAATTCTCAAAGAATTAATAAAACAATTACATTTTTAAAAGAAAGTAAAAGACAAATGCTAGGATTGTAGCCTTCTAGAGCAAAATATGTGGTGACAGCTTATGTTTGGTATTCAAAGAAAATTTGCTCCAAAATTTGTAATTCTTATATTTATTTCTCCTACTTGTCCATGACAGCCCCAGTCCTCCAAAGTATGTGATATCCAATGAGAATTTGCTGTTCTTCAGACTACATGCATTACTAAATGGAGTCCTTTCCTGACTGCACAGAGATCCATGTTATACACAGTGTTTGTAGATTACAGTGAGGTGATAGATAGACTGACAAATTAAGATTCTTGTATAAGATTTCTGCCCCAGCTATCACAGATGATTCCCAAGTCTGTTGGTTACTCTCCACAAACTGACTGTAAGGTCTTATTGCTGAAGATACTACTTAATATGTCATCAAACAAGGAAACTTGACCTGGTATCCAACTAGAAGCTTTCCCACTGCGAACTAGCATTCATGGGACAGGAAAGCACTTTTCAAGCTACTATAGGAGAAAAGTAATCTTCAATATCACCTCGCTACAAACTATAAGTCAACAATAACAACAGGCCTGCAGGATATACTGGGGCAATAGTGCCACAAAGATTATAGGAAAAATCAACAACTTTTTTTATTGGATTTAAGGCCCATTCCCTGAGATAGAATACTGCATGAATCTGAAAGAAGATAGGTCATGGGCCAGAGGAGGAAAACCTACTACTAATTTTAGTTAAGGGAATATGGAAATAAAATGATGCCTAACAATGTATACCCATAGGAGGAACCATCACTCAGCCCTCATCAAAGAAGCTTCTTGTATTTGATGGTATTAACACAGAAACCTGTACAATTGGAAGTTTGTAGAGTGATAGACGTTGGAGCACTCAGCCATAAATGGGATGTACTTTTCAAACCTCGACCATCATGGCTCAGTGATCTATTCAAAAGTGAAGTCAGGAAGACTGTAGAAGCCAGAGATGGAGCAAGACTACAAGGACACACTGTCATCCAGGTGCAACAATAATTAAACTTATATCAACCCACAGAGACTGTAACAAGCCCCAAAACTACACAATTGAAAACCAGACAAAAATCTGATCATGAAGGAGGGGAAGAATCACGAAGTCACAACCCTAACCAGGAAGTTGTTGCAATTGATACCTTCTGAAAAAGGGAAAGCCAATTTTTCCAGTGGAGTGTCCATGGCTATATCAACCGTAATCCAGGATAAACGCTATATTCTGGAGTAGTTGACCAGCAAAAATGGATTTGGTTTCTACAGTCTTTTCCACCCTTCTTTGGTAGGATTTCCCAAGCCTTGAGGGGAGGAATCCAAAGAACACCTCTAATTTACACTTTCTCTCTGCATAATGTTGGGCAAAGACAAGGGTTGTGCCTGTTCCCTTCTGTTCCTGCTGCTGAAGGACGCCTCTCTGATGGGGATGGAGAACATCAGGAGAACATAGCTCACTGAATCAACCAAGCAGGACTCGTTTGGGCTCCCAGAAAGTGAAGCAGCAAGCAAGGGTCCTACATGGGTTTGTACTGGGTCCTCTGCATAGATGCTATGGCTGTTATCTTGCTGTTTTTTGTAGGACTCATAAAGCGGGAGCATGTGTCTTTGACTGTTTTGCTTGCTCTTGTAAATCTTTTCTCCTATTGGGTTGCCTTGTCCAGCTTTGACAGGAAGGTTTCTCCATTGTATTATTATATCTTGTTTTGCCATATTTGTTTTTTAGAGGCCTACTCTTTTGTAAAGGGAAACCTCGTTGGCGTGGAACTGGGGGAGAGGTGAGGCAGAGGGGGTCTGGGAGGAGTGGATGGAGCAGAAACTGTGGTTGAGATGTGTTATATGAGAAAAGAATCTATTTTCAATAAAAATGGACTATTTGTGTGTGTGTGTGTTGTTTTGCTTTGTTTTTTGTCTTACTTTTTAAAATTTATTGCTTTTTTGATTTTCATTTTCAGTGTTGTTTTTTTCTTTCTTGTGACAGACAGGAAGAACACGACACTGAATGAGTAAGGAAGTGGGGACCATCTGGGGAAAGATGGGTGAAAGAAAATATTATAATCAAAATATATGATATGAAAAAATTAAATTTAAAAATATTTTTGGATCATTTTATATTTTTTTAGATATTGCTCGAATATAGTTTTACCTGTATGAGATACTGAGATAAACTTTTTTATGATTTGGTATGATTATCTTCCTGATGGGACAGCCATAATTGAAGGGTTAGCTTTTTATGACATTTTGACTGCATATTCTTTACTTCATTGTCCCCTCAGTGCGAAGTTTATTTTTCACATTAAATGAAAACACCGTGAAGGAAAAGAAGCAAGTACTATAACTTCTGACCTCTATGGTGACAGTTCCATATGTGCTGAAGAAAATGAAGATACAGAATCAGGATTATGAAACAAGTTTTCAGGTCTGAGAGATGTTTTGTAAATTTATTGCTTGGCTGTGTGGTGCAACTGCTGTCGTTTTTGATGGACAAGGACATATATCTGGAAAATGAAATCAACGTAGTAACTCACAGCAATTCTGAAATAATAGCTACTGTAAGCTACAATTGTTCAGCAAATGTGCCATTATTGGTTTCAGAGGGATTTATTAATTTGATGTATTTTAATCCTTACCCACTATAAAAGAATAAGATTGTCATTCAGATGATGGGGTCTCACTTATTTTGTGCAACATTCTGAGTATCTTTTTCAGACATAACTAAAATTCATCTGACAGTTGGGGAAAGGCCTCTGCCGCGCAGCAGTCAGTCACCTACAATGAATGCAAGAACCACATCCAGACTTCAAATGTCACCACATTGCCATCTCACTGTGAATGGCTGAAATTTACTTCCTGTTGTTAGTGGGGCTGAAAATTGCCACAGGTTTCTGCAGTTATAATGTATTGTCTAAACCAGAAAACACTTCCCAGATTGAATTGACCTTTTAGAAATAGCACTTTCATCTTTAGGATGCAGGACTGGTGCAATATTTTATTTAAAAAGGTTATTTAGTTATAAAAGTTGGAGAAAGGGTAAGGAATTAGAAACAATTATTCCTTTGTGTAATGGTTTGCTGTCAAAATAATGAAAAGGAACACAAAGCAATGACCACTGAGTATTTAGCCATGTAAATACTACAGAGAAGACTATTCGGAAAAACTTTCACTTTACCTGTACCAATAAGAAAAGAATCATATGAGGAATGAAAGAAAATTACTATATTTTGTACATTTAAGTAGTGTGTCCCCTTGCCATTATACAGGGAGTGAAACATGACCTATTTTATTGAAACACTTCAAATGAGACAAACGTCTAAGACAGGTATTCAAAAACAGGGTACAATTTTATTCTCTGCTCCCTCTCTTTCTTTCTCTCTCTCTCTCTCCTCTCTTATGTGCATGTGTGTGTGAGAGAGAGACAGACAAAGAGTGAGACAGAGACAGATATAAAGAGACAGAGCAACAGAGACAGAGAGACAGAGATGGTAATAAGAAGTCATAGGATGAAATCTTAAGAGTCTCAAATCTATTATTTGGCAAGTTATAAAAAATAAGTTAAAAGTTTTAATTTTAGTTAACCACTTTTTGAATTTGAATATAATTAATAATGGTGTAGCTCACGAGATTAAAAGAAAAATTAACTTCAGTGCCCAGGTAGGCTATGCCCACTTCTGACCTCTGGAAGTTCCAGATATTCATGTGGTACTCATACCCATATGCAGCCAAAACATTCATGTACATAAAGTAAAATTTAAAAAAAATAGTAAAACAATGTCTAAAGATGATGAAATATTTAGGATGCGTGTGTGCTAGAGAATGGCCAAAATACAGTGAAAAGTAACTCTACAAATCACAAGTATAGTTGCTAAGTTGTGCAAATTAACTAGTAAATGGAACACAGAAAGTATTTGTGATACCTCCAAAAACCACATTTCTCCCACGAACTCTTCCCTTCATGTTTTTAAACATATATTTGTATTTCGTTGAAAAATTTCATATATGCAGACAATGTATTTTAATAATATTTACCTCCCCCTCTACTCCACCTACTCCTTCCAGAAGATCACACACAGTGCTCACTACCAATTTCATGCCCCATTAATTTCATCTTTTTTAATTAAAATGACGTCACATTGTTTTTCCCTTTTTTGTTTTTCCATTTTCTCCCTCCAACACTTCCCATGTACCCCCTTCCTCGCTATCAAATTCATGGGCCATATTTCTCTAAGTGTTGTTGTGGTTTTAATTGTTGTTGTTGTGGATGGTGGTGTATGCATGTGTGTGTTTGTGTGTATATTCCTACATATAAAACAATTTGTTCATTCTGTATATTTCTGCTTTGTACATGTCTTCTTTGTTAACAACCACTCAGTACAATTAATGTCACATAAGGTTTAGTTTTCACTCAGAGTTAGTGAAAGGAAAACATGAAAATCACCAATAAACAGCTGCACATTAACATATTCCTAAGTCTGGAGGAGTATTTTGAAACTGACCAATATGAGGATATATTTGAGACCAAATGCAGGAATGTGAAAAAGACAGGTTGAGAATATTAAACAGAGACTATGTGCCATCTCTAATCCTATTCTGTATTCACTGCTCATACCCTATCTTTGTTCATATTTTGATTCTTTATTTCAAGGTTTTTAACAGATTTTTATGATCCAGCTGGGTTTAAAAATATTTCTCACGGCTTACATTATTTCTTCTGTTCTTACTCATTTTTTAATTGTTATTTTCCCTCCCTTATATGTATGCTTAAATCAATTCTAAGCACAATTCTTATCAAATTATTTTCTTAAAGAATTAAATTTCACCATATAAAATAATTACATATGCCGGGCGGTGGTGGCACACACCTTTAATCCCAGCACTCGGGAGGCAGAGCCAGGCGGATCTCTGTGAGTTCGAGGCCAGCCTGGGCTACCAAGTGAGTTCCAGGAAAGGTGCAAAACTACACAGAGAAACCCTGTCTCAAAAAAACCAAAAAATAAAAAAAAAATTACATACAAAACAACATTTGAAGGATGGAATACACATCAAATAGACAATGCAACTCTTTCATGTCATTAGTCATCACTCATCATGGTGATAGATTCCAATAGGCTGATTGTCTACTCATTTTCCCCTTTAGATATGGCATGGCCAGGTATGCCTTGGTTAATTGAAAAGAAAAGAAAACTGTTGATGTTGAAAAAAAAAAGTAAGAGAGAATGTTAAAAATTCTAGAGGAATTTTATGCACATGAAGAATATAAAGTTAAGAATTACATGAGACATCACCTTTATTTTAATAGAGGCTGTTTTATTTTGCATTGTTTGGTGCTATTTAGACACAAAATTCTACTGTATGCTTTTAAAATGCATTTGCTTTGCATACAGATTTGATGTTTTAGATGTATGAGTAAAAACATCGCTCCACACTTTTAAGGCCATTTAAGGACACAGGCATGTTCCTTAGATTCTTTGAAAGCTCAGATTTCCAGGATAGAGGAGTTGTTTGCCCACTCCGTCTATTGCATCTTTTATCATTCCTGTGGTCCTAGGGTCAAAGTCTCTAAAATGACTCAGCCCCTTTCTATGTCGTTGAAATGTAATGCTAACTGTAGAGTTATATACCTGGAATAAAATAGGGCCTTCATATTAAACTACTACATGCTCATTTTAAACATCCAATCTCTATAGCTTCTTAGGTGGTACTGCTAATCAAAGATGCTTCAAAGGAGCTGAGACTCAACTCCTGACCAGGGATATTTACCAATTCAAAGCCAACATATAGCTGTCATAAATTTATTTCAAAGCAGTTGAGTTGATGTTGCAGATAAAAAGACATTAAATTTAGTTTCTTTTTTTTTTTTTTTTTTTTTTGGTTTTTTCGAGACAGGGTTTCTCTGTGTAGCTTTGCACCTTTTCCTGGAACTCACTTGGTAGCCCAGGCTGGCCTCGAACTCACAGAGATCCGCCTGGCTCTGCCTCCCGAGTGTAAATTTAGTTTCTAATGGTTTCTCAGTTAGTGTCATGGTTGGACTCTGAAGTGGCCCCACAGGCTCCCGTGCTTGAACACTTGGTCACAACTAGTGGCAGTGTCTGGGAAGGTTATGGAAATTTTGGAAGTTAGAGCCTTGCTGGAGGAGGTATGTTACTGGAGGTGAGTGAATAGCTTTAAGCCTTGGCTTGATTACTTGATCTTTCTCTGCTTCCTGACAGTCAGGCTGGCTTCATTGTTGATCATCCACATTCTGTATTGTGATGGACTGTATCCACTCTGCACCTGTAAGCAAAGTGAAACCTTTCTCCCTTAAGCTGCTTTGGTCAGAATAATGTATCATTGCAACAGAAAGTAAATGAATACATTGAAGGTACATATAACTTCCATATTGACAAATAACTTTATACATGTTACATTTTATGTTCAAATTATTAAATTTTAATAATCTGACATTTCATAAAAGTATGTTTTTTCTCATAAAATATTCTTTTTAATTTAGAAGGAAATACTGTTGCCGAATATTTACCAATTAAAGCAATTAAATTAAGCAAATACTTACTCAAGTAAAAAATGACAGTAGGGCATTCAGTTATATTTTATTCTCCTAATATCAGCTTCAGCTATAGAAGCACTTCATTTTTTTCAGAACAGGAACAATAG
Source organism: Peromyscus californicus insignis (assembly GCF_007827085.1). Taxonomy (NCBI): domain Eukaryota; kingdom Metazoa; phylum Chordata; class Mammalia; order Rodentia; family Cricetidae; genus Peromyscus; species Peromyscus californicus. Next base: position 42,103,292 of record NW_026294413.1, read on the forward strand.
GAATGATGACAGGTGCACACATAATTTATTACAATGAATAATTATCTTGATTTTTCAGATGTCTCAAAAATGTACTCCATATTTACAATGTAATTGTTTAATGAATTAAAAGCAGCAGCAAATGCAATGGATATGATTCTATGAGGTACAGAGGAGCAAGATAATGAGGAAGCAATTCAAAGATGCTAGTTACAAAGATTTATAGGTTTCCTTCATATTCTTGTAAACAGAAACAAAAAGAACAGTAGTGATACCACATGCCAATATTCCAAATATTTTCTGGTCATGTGCTAACCAATCTTTCTTGGTGTAGCTAATGATATTGGCCAGCTAATCCTACTTACAACACATTAAATATTTCTCGCCTTTTTTGTTACTTCAATAGGACATTAAGATCTTTTTCTTTTATCCTAAATCTAGCGAGATTAGTCAAAATTTGAAAAATTCTTTGTTTTCTCATACTGGGAATATCACCTTAAATGAGTCTAAGAGGTCAAATAATAGTACATATGTAATTCTGACAGACTAACATTAGGATATAGTATTTTAATAATTTTATATCCTGAGCAGAACTTGAACTTCTTTGATTCTTTTTTTTTTTTTTTTTTTTGGTTTTTCGAGACAGGGTTTCTCTGTGTAGCTTTGCGCCTTTCCTGGAACTCACTTGGTAGCCCAGGCTGGCCTCGAACTCACAGAGATCCACCTGGCTCTGCCTCCCGAGTGCTGGGATTAAAGGCGTGCGCCACCACCGCCCGGCCCTTTGATACTTTCTAAAGCTTTGAACAAAATCATTCCATCTATGCACACGTATCTTGCTCTATGATGAAATCTTAATTTTTTCATTATCTTCTAAATTTATAACAGTTTGTCTTTTTTTTAGTTTGTTATTCATCTGAAACACAGGAAAGCAGGCAGTGAATTAATTATTGAGTGATCAATTGGCTGTCCCTCAACAAGTTTCAATAGCTAGGCACCTGACAAGCCTCAAGCTGTTATGTTGAAATATACAGCAATGAATGGAGTATAGTAAATTTGGAAGAATGTGCATACAATAGAAAAGTGATAATTAAACAGAAAATCAAGATGGTCATGCACATCTAGATGTATTTATGTAGTGTCTGTTTGTAAGTAGGGAGAATCCTCTTTACTGGGATATAGCATATTGTTTCAATTAATTATGAATTATGTAAATGTATTGCCTTCATTCCATATTTTATCAAATATAACTGTTTCAGAGTATTAATTTAAGTGAGGTTAAAAAATAAACTAAATTCACTTACTGACATAATTATTGACATAATTTTTTCAGTTTACCTCTGGCTCAATAATTGAATAATTTAATAATAACGACATTATATCTTCCTATTCAGGCAATATCCTGAGACCGGATAAAATGGAAATTCTTCTTCCCTTACTTCCTTTAGCCTCCTCTGCAAGCCTCTTTTCTGAAATGTGGAACAAGGGAGATAAGATGACAGTTCCCTTTGGAGTGCATCAAAACACACCAGGGCAATAAAAACTATGATAGTAGAGATGAAGGTCTGTGACCCCAATTGCGGCATCTCAGATTTGTAGAGAGCCACTGGAGAATGGCCTGCTTGGCCTCACTATTTCTCTCATTAGCCAGTGTACACGGTGTTTCAGAAACATTTTGAAATGGAAAAAAATTCCCTTCAGAATCAAGCTCCAGGGATAATTTAAATCTTTTAGCCCTAGTGACACTTTACTACAACCTGAAGGGTTAATAGACCACAATTCCACAGATTTTTGAAGCCTAGGAAAGTTACAGAAATCCGTGTTTAATGCATGGATGAGGGAGATATGCAAAAAGATAAACCTATCTTACCATTGAATCGTAAAATCGAATAATAAATGTCAAAGAATAAGAGTGGTCATATTAAAACAAACTTTTGATATGGCCATTTATGCCCTGTTTTATCAAAGTAACTATGTTAGATGGAATAGGTGAGTCATTTATGGATCCTTTATGGCTACATCATGGTAAGAAAGGATGAAATGAATTCTTATTATCATGAAAACACCATAAGAGAAGTAATACTTTTTTAATAGTCAAGGAAGACTTCTGATTGTATTATGGTTTGTCCCCAACCAAACTCAAGGTGAAGCTTGAGTTTGCAGTATGGAAATTTATAAGGTAGATGCTATCAGTAAATATTCGAATCACAGAGTCATCATGAATCTTAATAAAGGAATTTGTTGGTAACTACAGGATTTCTGTCCCCTTTCTCTCCTCTGCTTATGACCAACCATCTGAATTTCTGAATCCCACCATCAGAGAAAATTGATGACAGCATTCAGCTCTTGGACTTTCTAGCCTCCAGAATTGCAGGGATCAACGTAAACTTCTTTTCATTGTAATTTATTCAATCTTGGCTGTTCTGTTATAACCTCAGAGGATGGACTTGCAAGTAAGAGTAAGATTTGTGAAGACTTGAGGATTTGAGGAGTCTAATTAAGAACTCAATGAGATGTGATCATCCAGAAGAGAAAGTGTTATGTGGCTGTATTAAAACGAAAATCTATGCTAAAGATTTTTGGTCTATAAAATATCATTTTCAAAATTGTAATCCAGAAAACTGGGGGCTTTTGAGGTAGACAAGGACAATACATTAGAAATGAAGGGCTCTTGAGGGAAGGAAATTCATGAAATATTCAATGTTTTACATAGAGATCAAGAGACCAAGATTACTAGAACTTATGAAGGACAGAGACTTTTGTCATCACTGCTGATTTGCACCATGATTGCCACTACTAATAGGACTGAAACCATGGGAGAGTGCAGATGAGGAACGCCAGGGTCTGAGTGAGGAAGCAGAATGGTAGACACGGCATCTTTCCAGGCTGCCCAGTGGTTCGTGACAAAAAATGAATGGACATTTGTGAAGCCTGGCAACATCATGCCACTTTTCAGATTCCTAACCTATAAAATGGCCTCTCCTCTCACTGTAAAGGTCTTCATCCTCCAAGGTCTAGATTCTACAAACTTTCCATTTTAATTTTCTGACGCTGCCACTTTCCTTTCTGCTTTCTCCACACTGCTTTAGTTCCAAACTTTCTTGTGAACATTTCACTATAACTTTCCTAGTATTTTAATCCCATTATTCTTCTCAAACATTTCATTTCCTGAAAAAATGTAATTGTTATTATTACTATTTATTAACTGACTAAATTTGAAGTGAAATGACTGACCTAAGGAAATAGGGCACAATGGATTTCTAAATTTGCATCATCAAAACAGCAGCAGCACTGTCATAGGGATTCAGTAGTGACTCAGATAATTGTGAAAAGAAAATTAAGGACACGAGGATTAATTTAATTTTAAAGCGATTTTTGTATGGCTTACAGAATTCACACCTGGGTTGCCAGGGTCCAGCTGCAGCTCAGGTTCAGGTACTGAGATAGGAAAGGACTGTGGGCACAAGAAAAAATTCTGACTGCAATGTGAACTGAACTCAGGTGGCCCCAAATAGTTGGCACCATCTTTATTTATACTTTAACAGAGTTTTGTTTTGTTTTATTTTTCTTACTAGGCTTACATGAACAGCTTAATTATTGGGTCCTATTTTTGTGTTTTAAGGAATATATCACATTTTAAGAAACACATGATAATCATTTAAAAGCCCTCATTGCTCCAGGTTATGCTTCCCCTAATGCACCTTCCCACCCCCTACATAACCTTATTCTAGACACAGAGTTCAGCATTTCTGCAGGCTTAACTAAATATCAAGCCAGACACATCCTGCTCTTGCAACCCTTACGTCAGCTGGCAGCTATTTGAGGTTACAAAGTTAAAAAGTAATAGACATGGGCACAATGCTTTAAGGACAACAATATTCAAATTCAAATAATTCTTTCATGTCTGCAAGATATGCTTTGATACAGTTCCCTTTTTTACAAGAGGATCCCAGGTCTCAATCTTTCTGTAAAAGACAGACTTTGATAAGGCATTCTTTTCCCATCTCACTATTCCATAGTTCTTCCACCAATATGAACTTCTGTGATGGTAAAGATGGATCTCTCCCTCCCATTGTTTACATTGCATTTTCCCCTTTGTATCATAGTAAATCCTATCATTGATTCTATATGCTTGGTGTCCAGAGAACTTACTCTCAACAGTTGGCAGTATGTTACTTCCTGAGTCTTTTTCTCTATCCTGTGTATGCATGCCTTACTCTCCTTTCCAGAACCATGAGACATGGTCACTGTTTAAACTAACCATCACTATTGAGTCAGAAAAGTTCCCAGGATTAGGAATTATAGTTAGTAATTTCATATGAGCAATTTGAGAAGCATTAGCCCCCTGCTGAATCTGAGGGGAAAATATTTGAGAAAGAACAGAATTTCCAGGGGAAATTATAGCTGTTACATTGTGTGACTGACAAAGGACAAAGTAAAACTAAAAAATGCCCAAAGAATCAAAAATATAATGAGAGAGGAAAGAGTCTGCTAGCTGCATGAATTTTGCAAATTCCTACACAGTCCCATGGTTTACTGGTCCTTGCCAATGGAGAATCCATTCTCAAGGAAACCTGTTGGACATGTAGTTATATGAGGACCTGAAACTAGGTTGCCAGGTTCCAACATAGGCTGAGATTTAGAATCACATTTTTCCCCTTTTGGTGCCATATATAGCACCTTTCAGTACCATAACAGTCAGCCGGGCATGGGATTAGCCTTCAAGATTAGTACCAATGATAGTTCTATCTGTTTCGTGACTGAAGGATGTAATCTCTTCAACAATAAGGTCTAACCATCAAGTTCTAGAGGATAACAAAGAGTACTGGCAAGTCTGTGATGCTTGGAGGTCTGTATGATCCTTTAGCCAGGAACTCTAAAAGAAGTAGCCCATTCTGATACTATGACTTCAAATTGTTAACGTGAGATTTATAGCTGGAGTATTTTTTGGCACAGTAGCATACATCTATTAAATTTATTTTAACATATTCTGCTCACTCTAGGATACTTATACTAAATCTCAAGTAGTGGCTTTCTATATGTGTTTTTCATATGGGCTTTAATGTTAATTATCCCTCTTGTTTTTCCTCCTCTACTCTGCTCTCCAACTCCCCACACCAATTTAACCATGCATATTCCATTATTCCCTTTAATATTTTATACCATTGTGCTCTATCTTTCCTCATTTAAAAACCTTCTTTCTGTCACTTCTTACAATTGTTTTTACTTCTGAAGGTATTTCAAATGGATTACATGTATCTTAAGATTTAAAACTAACATACAGAAATAAAAGAAAACATGCAACATTTGTCTTTCTAGTATGAGTTACCTTACTTAGAATGATTGTTTCCAGCTTCAAGAATGTACCTCCAAATTTCATAATTACATTTTTCTAAACAGCTAAACAGTATTCTAAAGTGTAAATGCATCATATTTTCATTATCCAGTCATCATTTGATGGGCATCTTGGCTATTTCCATTTCCTAGAACATCAATTTGTGAGTATAACAGTAATAATCATGTGTGTATGCCCAACAGTGAAGTAGATAGGTCATATGATAGATCTATATTAATAATCACATGTGTATGCCCAACAGTGAAGTAGATGGGTCATATGGTAGATGTATATTAATAATCACATGTGTATGCCCAACAGTGAAGTAGATGGGTCATATGGTAGATCTATATTAATAAACACGTGTGTATGTCCAACAGTGAAGTAGATGGGTCATATGGTAGAACTATATCAAGTTATTTGAGCAACAAAGAAGATGAGGGATAAAGATCTTAAAATTCCCAGCTAGTGAATAACATCAAGTAAAAGATGTTTCTAGACAGAACAGGGAAGTTACACATAGGAACTCATAGTGATTGTGACAAAATACATAACATCTGTACACCCTTTAGTCAGATAAAATTCCAGCATAGAGTGAGGAAGGTAGGAAGGAAACTCCCAGACTAGCTGAGGAATTATTGGCATTTGATAGCTTCTAGGAGGGGAGAGCCAATTTTCTTCAATGATATGGCCTCTAGTAAGTCAACTATGTGACAAAGCAGGCTATCCTCCCAACAGCAGATGAACAACAAAAACTAGACTCATAAGGAAAAAAAAGAAAGGAGAAAAAAATCCAAAGTTCACTAGAAACTAATGAGAGGGAGTGTGGCTATGAGAGCTCTTGGGGGAGTGGTGAATGTGCCTAAAATTCATTGTACGATATTCTCAAACAATTTACAAAATATCATGTAAAAGATTTTTATTTTATTTGTTTTCATTTTTTATACATGTACTCTAAACACACACACACACACACACACACACACACACACACACACACACACACACACACGCACATATACACAGGTTCGACATGTAAATGAGACCATGCAGAGTTCATGGTAAACAAGAAAGAGACCATCAGCAGTGATAAGAAGGAGAGATATCAAAGAAAGGAGGGATAGTGGAGCACAGGTGATGAAAGGCAGAGCTGTGAATATTGGGAAGAGAGGTGTAAGTGAAGACTAGGATCAATGTGCATAGCATAGGGTAGGAGAAGAGGGAATTTCGAGGAGATGTAATTAAAAGGATATTTAGAAAAGGAATGTAGAAATTTATTTTGTGTGCTTCATATATGTCCATACATACATACATACATACATATTTATGTAAGAGTTTAGTCAGGCCTCCTTACTCAAGGCATTTTGCTAATATCCAAAACCATAGGTTGCCAAACAAAAAGCTCAATACTAGATGTGGTATACCTCTCTACTAGTTGATGGTCAGAAGTATCCTGGAGTCCTCCCCACCCCCAACACAACACAGACTATTTTCATTGCTAACTTGATGGTAAGATCCCACTCCTGAAGACACCATACACATTGGTCAAAGAATAGTACTGACCAAGAGGTTTTCTTCCTAACTCTCATAAGAGTAGCATAGAGGCTGCCAGGGAAGAGAATGCATCAACAGTCTTACCTAATTCTTAACTCTGTGAACTCCACTAATGACCAGGTGGGCAAAATAAGTAATAAATGACTCTAATGTTATGAAGGTAATAGACCATATTTTGACTGGATTTAAAGCCTACTCCACAGAAAGAAATACATGTCTGTACTCTAAATCTAGCTATCAACTTATAGTTGGAGAGGTCGTGGGCACCAGAGGTAAGATACCACTGGTATTTTGTTAGTGAACATAGTGTCAAACTGTCAGTGCAATTTGTATCTTTCTACCTGTAGAGTACTACAGCTCTCACGCCTCATCAGAGAAGTGAATTTGTGCAGTGGGTAGTGATTAACAAAGAAAGTCACAACTGGTCAAAATTCAGAGAACAAATGACTGTGGAAAACTCAGACACATGTAAAATTTCCATATCACACTGAACCGCAAGGCTTAGGGACCATTGTAAAAGAGGGGCAGAAAAACTGTAAGACCCAGAGTGAATGGAGGACTGGACCACAGCAGTGTCTCCTGGAAGTGACAAGGCTGCTGCACCTATGAACTCGCAGTAGCTGTGGTTGCCTGCACAAGATTAATGCAGTTAACTTTCCAGTATGGAATAGACTGGGGTCCATAGTCCCACCCCTAACTGAGGAAGTGAGATCTGCTGATAGGTATCTTCTGGACAGAATCTGTTTTCTTCAAAGACGTAGCTCCTTGTAGATTGGCCATGGCCCAATGAATGGTCCCATACCCTGAGGTATATGGAAAGCAATGATTGGAGTTGTCAGAAGAGGACAGGAAATTGGGGGAAAATAGGGGTGAACCTGAGAAGAGTGGGAGTGAATATTATCAAATACACTGTATGAAAATTTCAAGCAATAAAAATATTTATTAAGAAATAGTAATAGGAGAAATTGAGGGGACATAGTAAGAAGACAATATAAGGACATTTTGTATTTTCTGCTTAATTTTGACATAAATATACAGTTTAAATATTTTATAGTTGATTGTGTAAGAGAAACCAATACCAGAGTTGAGGTAGGAACAGTAAATAAATAATGTTTGTCCAAAGCATAAGTTGGAAGCATGCATAAATGTTGAAGGATTTTCTGGGAAATGCCTTTGATATTAAATCACCAGGGATTCCCTCCTTTGTTTGTAGCCATCTGCACAATGTTTCATCTCTCCAATCCAGTGGTCCTGCACTTTCCCAATGCTCTGACACTTTTATATGGTTCCTCCTGTTGTGGTGATCCCCAACCATAATATTTCTTTCCTTGCTACTTAATAACTGTAATTTTGCTACTGCTATTAATCATAATTTAATGTATGAATTAATAATATAAATAATTTTTGAGATAAAGTTTTGCAAAGGGGTCTCACCCCACATGTTGAGAACCACTGGATTAAATGTTTGGTTTGTATTGAATCTACAAAGGCAGCTTTTCTGTGCAAATCAATGCAAAAACTTCATCACTTTCCACAGTTCTTACCATGGTTTAACTGATAGCATTAATACTATTGATAACATGTTTAAGGTAAATAATAATAACAAAATTCTCCAAATTTTGAGCATACATAATTTTATATTAGTCAAACAATATGTAATATTTTCTAGGGTAAGTATTTGCCTGCATAATAGAAAATAGGTTTGGTGTAAGATTGACTTGGCATCTCAGTCAGTAAGGCGGCTAAAGTGGATACATAACCATGAATTTCACACCAACCTGGGCAACAATGTGAGACTCTGTCTCCAAAAATAAAGAAATGAAACATGCTTCTATTATTAACACTACTCACACTATGGAACCTGTCAGTGGCCACAGAGTGTATAAAAGAAAAATTCTGTGATTCAAACTCAAACATTCCTGAGATTAAAATTTATCTGAAGCTCTTATTGTGTGTCTTCTGTGACACTTTGCAGTTCTTTATTGGTAGGCTTTCATCTGTACCTGCCTGAGTTTCCTATCTGTCTTATAAGTTGGTAAAATTTTCACTTTCTCTTTGCTCACTGCCTTGTGTGCATATTCCTAAATTGACTATTCACAGTGCCTCTCTCTTCACAGGTTTCCAGTGTTGTCCTACTTGCCATAATCCAAAAATAAATGTTAGACTGTGACCTTTAAATATTTACTCCAAATTGTCATTTCTACTATTTGCTCCCCGAGTTTTCACCCATTTGAACATAGTTTCACAATGTACCTGTGAGCCAGAACCGGTGACTCCCTATGTTTGGAAAATCAAGCTCATACTAACAAACTCCTTTTGATACTATCACATGAAGAGATTTTTAAGCCCCTTCTACAATTTGGATCTCTCACTTCACATCTCATGGTGGAAGCTACCTTATAAGGCAGTGAGATTTTTTTCAAAATGTTGTACTCTATAGTTTCATTTACCAAATTCATAGACATGTATCAGCAACATGATAACAAATTTTTCAAGCTTTTATTAAATGAGAGAAAAATACAGGACCCAAGTAAGCTCTCCTCTGTGAGAATTAAAGGGTAATGAATGATTTAACATCTAGACTTCAATATAAATGATATAGAGAAAACTTGGGGATTCGGAATATTTGCTGCTCCTGTAGGGGATCTGAGTTCAGATTCAAGCTTCCTGTTATACATCAAAACCTTCTGTAGCTCCATATCCAGAGGATTGATCATTTTCTTCTGATCTTAGAGGAAACGTGCACTCATGAGTACTTGCCTACTGAAGACATGCATATACATAATTTAATATGAAAAACCTTTAATTAAGCCAAGGTATAATCTATGCTTTTAGAAATATATAAGCATTTTCAGACAGGAGTGATAAAGATCAAAGATACATTGACTGTGACAGTATGAACACAATGTATATATTATGTCTTACTAAACTGGGGAATTAGTATGATTTCAGAGTAATAATATTGGGCATGGTTCCTTATGCTTATAATCCCAGCAAATCTGAAGCAGAGAAAGTATGGCAGAGAGTTTAAGATCAGTCTCTGCTACATAGAAAAATTTTGTCACAAAACCAAATAAACAGGCAAAATATTTGCTCAAAATGAAATCTATGTTAGTAATTCAGTTTCACTATTCTTTGTACTTCAGTTACAACATCATGGAGTTTTAAGTTTATAATTATCATAATTTAAATGCTCTCAAGATTAAATTAAATACATTTAAACACTCCTTATTGATTTAGTGAATTATAATATATCTCAACAAAAAGTCCAACTAACTATAACTCCCTAATGCTTTAATGTTTTTTTTTTATCTTTCTAGGTTTATCCTTTCATATTTATCAGCATGTGACTTACCTGGTATCTAATATGGAATTCCACCAAAACATCATATCTTCATTAATCTTCTGATGCCCCTCGAACCTGGGATGCATGATACCTCTATGTGCTCTCAAATAATTATTTCATTCCCCCAAGCACTCTGGTCATGGAATATGGCATCATTGATCATTTGCATCTTTCTTCCAAACATTTATAGATATCTTACTTGAAGTAAATACATTGTTTTATCATACTTCAATTATCTATTTTTTTCTGCTCTGTATTCAGTAATTCTAATGGCAAGTACCTCTTTAGAGAAAGTGGGCACAATTTACATATTTGAAAAAATTACACTGGAAAACTTGTTGCTGTCAGTTGAAGGTAATGGGAACCTGGCCAAAGGAAGTTTACAGGGATGTATTCAACCAATTTAAACGAAAATATGAGGGAAGCAATCAACACCTTCTTTCTGAGGTTACCATCTGCTTCCATAAAGGAGGCCAGGACATATATAAATGTCCCCATTTGTAAGAACGTAAGTTTAATTTCAGCACCTTTTCATGTACCTAAATAGGTCTCTATCCTAAGAATGCTCCCTCATCTAAATGTTTCTCAGTATTGATTGAGTACGCAGATTAATTCTGGAAGTACTTGCCTACAGATGAACGGTATAGAATACTAAAAATGAAGCCAGACCTTTATCAGAGACACCTTGAAACTAAGATATATGGATTACTTGAGCTAAACTTGTCTCAAAAATTGGAGAAAAAAATATGTATTACAAACAAGTGACAAACAAGTGTCATGTGACAATTAGGACAGAAAAAAATATGTTTTATTAAGTTTACAAAATATAGCGGAATGAACCAGCCTCATTCAGGATTGTGGGGGGTGTTTTTCAGGAAAGATGTACAAAGTATATAAACATTACTCTCATTTATGCTCAGTGACTATTTCCTTTCTAAATCATTAAATTTATTTTAAAAGGTATACTAAGTTTATTAACATGATACATTGCAATATTTTTCTTACATTGTGAAATCAATTTAGGTTGTCATTTAATAATCTGGTCATAACCTGTTACAACATATGGATGTAGAATTAATTTTGCCTATTATAACATCTAATTCAATACCCCCAAATTAAATACACTTTTTTGCTTATTAACTCAGGGTTTATCAAAGACAAAAAGTATAATAAAGACTCCTCCATGTTGCCAAGCCCACCTCCAAGGAAATTTTGTGATTAGCACTGAATTGATTAAAGTAAATTACAGGGAGAACAGTTTTATTAGTAAGAAAGTGCCAAGAGCTAGTAAAGGCAGTTTCTAGGTATGATAATTATAAAATTACATGAAAGTATTTACTAGGTTCACAGAAAGTCCTTTATGAATTGAAAGAGGCCAGAGCTGGGATGCAGCCAGATTTGGTAACAGCATGCAAACAACCTTCAGAGTCAAATATCATTCAAAATGCCTAATCCCCTAACTGTATCAAAGCTGGCAGGTGTTCACTACACAGAACATTAATTTAGGAGACTTAGAGGGGATTTTAAAGATAACCTTCTGTGCCTAATATGCTGAGAGTCTCTGGATAAAAGTAGTGAATGTTTCCCAATCTGTAGGAAGGATGGAGATATAAAATAAAAATAAGAAGACAATTTTCCACCCCAGAGAAATTAAACAATTTTCGTTAAGCATTTTGTTTAAATTTATAGCCTAGAATCTGGAAAATGCAAAAAGTGTGATCATTGATTCTATTTTAATTCAGCAAAAATTGTATTGGATAACAATCTGAAAGTATCTGACATGTAAGTGTAAGAACACCATACTACTGACAACTTCTGAGCATCTGCACAAGAACTCTTAAGGGTAGTTTTGAGAGAACCCTCTGTTCACTCTGTTCTCATATCATTTCCTAGCAATGAAAGGAGTTGTACCTTCCCATCACAAACACCATGATATATTCAAACCAACTTATCTATGTGACGCTTCCAAAATTGACTTGTTTCTTTTTTTAATTAAGATTTTTTTATTTATTTTAAATACTAACCACAGATCCCCTTCTCATGCCTACTCTCCCTCTCCCCAAACTTTCCCCAAATCCAACCCCCATCGCCTCCTCCAAAAGGTAAGGCCTCCCATGCGGAGTCAGCAAAGCCTGTTACACTCAGTTGAGGCAGGTCCAAGCCCCTCCTCATGCATCAAGGCTGTGCAAGGTATCCCATCATAGGTAATGGACTCCAAAAAGCGAGTTCATGCACCAGGGATAGATCCTATTCCCACTGCCAGGGGCCCCTTAAATAGACCAAGCTACACAATTGCTTCACTTACGCAGAGAGCCTAGTCCAGTCCCATACAGTCTCCACAACTGTTGGTCTAAAAACTTGTTTCTTTAAATGAATGTGTAAGTATCAACTTAACAAGATAAAATTCTACAAAGCAAAGAGGTGTAGAGAAAAGCAAGCGCATACATTGAAAATGAGTAAATGGCTAAACTATGAAACATATATTTGATCTCAAAAATATGAAAACTCAAAACTTATTTATAAGAGTTGTATGCTGAGACACTTTGCTCAGCCTTGGTGTAGGGAGGAGGAGAGTGGACCTGCCTTTGCTGAGTCTGCCAGGCTGGCCTGACTCCCCAGGGGAGATGTTGCCTTGGAGGAGGTGGAAGTGGGGGGTGGATTGGGGAGATAGCTGGGGGGTGGGATGAGGGAGGACTGGGGAATCTGTGGCTGATATGTGAAATTAAGTTAATTATCAAATAAAAATACTATAAAAAGAGTTGTAAATCAAAGAAGAAAATTATTTTCTAACATTACATAGTCTTTTGTTATATATTTTTGGTTATATGATCTCGAAAATATTGGATGAAAATTCATAAAAGATTAAAGAGTTAGAAATGAAACCTTGAAAGTGTCTCTTAATTCTTTCCCTAAATGTGGTTGATTTAATCTTCTATCAGAAAGACTTCTCAAACAAAACAAACAAAACAAAGGCAAGGATAATCAAATTGATATTAAAAAATGTATTTGTATTGTTCCTAATCTTCTGGGCCATCCTAGAAATGAGTCCATGTTTTGTTTTCATGTTTATGTGCTTACAAGCCTTACCAATTTCTTCAGGTTTGTGTGGATCTTTTCATCATTCCTTCCATGATTTTGAATTCTGCTACAAATCTGTAGATAGCAAAGCCAGTTCTACTTGCTTTCTTTTTGTTCCAATTTTTGGGCAAATGACCCTGACTGGAGTAAATGATAATACTTTCAGATAATGGTGTCCACAAAGTAATGGTCTCCAGTCCCAGTGGGGCTATTTACCGTGAGCATCAATGGTTCTCTGTTCTAATAAGATTTTTTTCGCATTTTCCATAATATTTATTAAACAATTTTTTTTTCTTCAACTACAGGTTGTTTACCTCCTGGCTCACTCTCAAATGAAAACCCTTTCTCCTTCTCCCCAGAAATACAGAACTGTTCAGATGAGGACTCATTCTGATTTCTGACATAATGTTGTTAAAAGTATTGTGTGGTATAATTTATGTCATTCACGGAGATAGTAAGTATCTTATTATTCCTGAGTTTAACCTTTATTCAAAAACACTGGATATTATGAATGCTTTCTTGGGAATTTCATTGCAGTTGAGACTCTTTCATCTTTTCCTACATTATCTATACTTTCGCTTTTGAAAAGTTCTTTTGGATATTTCATTTATTCTTTTACATCAAGCCTATCTTCTTAGGAAAAAATGTCCAATCTTTATTTTGATTTTCTCTTTTTACTTATCATTCTGACTATTGCATTATAAATTTGATCCACTATGCAAACATTTTGAGTTTGATCAATGTGGACCCTTGCAATCTATTTACAGTTAACACCATTGGCAGATTATGGAGAAACTGTCACACAGACTACATGAACCAAAAATTTTACAACATACCATTCTATGTCCTATACCATGAAAATACAAATAGAAAATATCTAAACTCTCTTCCCATTGCAAATTATCATTTTCTTATTTCCCATAAATAAGTTGCACAAAATACTGGCAACCAATGTTCTCTTGATTGATAGGTTTAGAGAGATATTTTGTTAAGTATATTCTGTTTTGTAAGGTTTGAATGATGATCAAAACATTGAGTCTTCAAAGGAAAACAACATAAGAGAAAATAACTTTATTATTTTTTTAAACTAGGGAAGACAATAAAGGACCGGGCTTTGAAAATGGGACATGTATTTATAATAGTTGAAACTGACAAAATGCATGTATCACAATTGGTAAATTCTTTAAATAACACAGAAATCGTCTGTAAATAGATACTTCACAGGGGAAAACATTTACTAATTGGCTCAATATGCAAAATGCTTTTTGGCATCATCACATAAAATAGAAAAACAAATTATAATCCCAGGATAAATGCACGTTCAATACATTTCATATGGAATTTTACCCATCAAATACTGTCAAGGATATTAAACCACATCACAGCATCATTAGTCCATTCGAATACTTAAGAATTTCTCTAAGAAACTTTATTATTAACATCAGAGCAAGCACATTCCCATATTGTTCATGAGAGCAAGTGAATAAGGTGTTGAAAATGAGTAAACATAAGAACAGTTAAACAAGGGCTAGTCTGTACCATTACATTAGAGTCAAGGGCATTCTACTTCTTAAACTGAGAAGGATGAGTATATATTATTTTTGGACTGCTTTTTAATTCTTCATATCTACAAATTACTCATTGTTCAATTTATACACACGTCATTAGGAATTAGAAGAAAGTCATTTTCTTGCCTAGAGTAAAATATAAGACATGATTGTGATATTTGAAGATGGAAGAAATCTCTTGTGAATTAGGCAGGATGACCATTCAAAGAACTCTATAGAGTACTATTTCTCACACTCT
The DNA here is from genome assembly GCF_007827085.1 of Peromyscus californicus insignis. Classification (NCBI taxonomy): domain Eukaryota; kingdom Metazoa; phylum Chordata; class Mammalia; order Rodentia; family Cricetidae; genus Peromyscus; species Peromyscus californicus. Next base: position 42,118,387 of record NW_026294413.1, read on the forward strand.
CAGCATTTCTTAGTTGCTAGCTTCCTGAAGTTCTTTGTGTATAGTTGAGGACGTCTATCTATTGTTACCTTGGTTCAGCTCATGTTTAGGTTGTCATATTGGTGAGAATTTATATGTGTTGCTTCTGACATTCCTAGAAGACAAAATCTTACAGCAAACCACTTTATCTTCTGACTCTTATAATCTTTCTGTCCCCTCTTCCCCTCTTATATCCTTGGGCTCTAGGTATAAGAGTTGTATTGTGCATACAAGTAACATTGTATAGACTGAGCATGGAGCATGTTTCTTTTAGAAATATACATATATATATACAGGTATATAATAAAAATGAGGGCTATATGGGAGGGTTTGGAAGAAGGACAGGAAGGGGAATGTAATTATAATCCCCAAAACATAAAAGAAGTTATTTTGAACAGTTTCTTATTACCAGAAGCTTACACACATGTTATCTAACACAAAAAAACTGAATTCGTCAGTATATTCACGTTGCATTTCTTGAGTAAATATTGTCCTGTGGTCATTTATGTGACCTCAACATCATCACAGTTCCCTTTAAGACAGGGAAATTTAAGCAAACATTTGGGTCTCAGGAAGAATGAACTAGGGAAAGAAGCATAAGGAGATCTGTAGCATGAATCCTAATTGATCTTAGTAATAAAAACCTGGAGCCAGATAGCAGGGTAAATGCTGAAAGATCAATAAGAGAGCCAGCCAAGAAAGACTTCTTACCTTTACCAAATCCTCAGCCTGAAAGGGACCTGAGCTCTTGTCTCCTCCCGCCTTATATTCCTCTCTCTGCCCAGCTTATCAGTTCCCATCTCCAACTCCCTAGTGCTGAGATTAAAGGCATGGGATCCCCAGTGCTGGAATCAAAGGTGTGTGCCACCACTGCCTGGCTTCTATGGCTGACTAGTGGCTTAGCTCCACACTAGATCTTCAAGCAAGCTTTATTTGTTAGATCAAAAATAAAATATCACCACAGTGACGCAGGATTTTTTTTTTCTTCTGAACATTCAAAGGTGAAAGGCACAATCACAGGAATGCAGGCAGCTAAAGACACCAGAAAAGGCAAACATCCAAATGAAATGAACATAATGCTGACAACAATTTTAGCTTATTCCAGGCAGATCCATTTCCAATTTTCAATATCCAGCACTCTAAAACTGAAAAAGTTGAGTTGTCTCTAGGTTACTAGAGATTGTGAAGGCAGTAACAGGAAAGATATTTTACTATCAACAGCATGTTTCTGTTGCAGTAGCTTTGTTTCACACCTAAATAAACCTTGAGAAAAGCTAAGGAAAAAGGGAAGATATAGTGATGGCTTCTACTGCCACCTCCATTACTTTCATCACCAGCAGCTGAATGTGAACTTAAGCTAGGAACTTGGCAAATTCTGACAACATATACCATGCATCCAGGGGTAGCACAATAAAGCCACAGGACCTGATACAGTGCTAGCTTTTGAATAATAAGAATGAGCCAAAGAATTTAACAGAATTATGAGATGCTAATCTAATTGTGACAAGCATTATTTAAAAATCTAAATAAAAATTTACTTATGAAATCACAGGAGAGGATGTTATTTATATAAACTGTAAATTACTTAATATGCAAACATTATGTTAGATTGACTAGGAATATAATTATATATATATACATATATATATTTATTAAACAACTCACATTTGATGTTTAAAATTTTGCAAGAATGTCTGTTCAAAATTTCTTAAATGTCATCCTGAAAGTTATTTATTGATACTATATATCTATTCTTCTAACTCAAACTATTATGACCAAAAGAGAAAAAAAATAAACAATTGTAGAAGAGAATCAACCAAGAAAACTTACTAATGTCCTCGTCACAGTAAATACTAGTCTACTCATTTACTCTTTAATTTTATATAACTGGAATACTATGGAGAGTAACCAGGTAGTAAAATGTATCCTTCTTGTTCTTACCTGACTCAGTCACTATGTCCGTTTCATTCTGCTTGACATATAAATTAACATCTACTGAAATGAGTGATAATCTGAAAACAAGAGTTAAAGAAAATACAAGAAAGGGAGGAAGGAGTGAAGGGGTAGAAGACATGGCAGAGAGGGAGGCGAGAAAAAGGGAGAGAAGAAAGAGATGAATCTGAATTGCCAAAAGAGTTAAAACTGCGCAGATAAAGAGAAAGGTTGTGTCTGGGAAAGCCTTTATGTATTGTTATAATTGTTTTTTAAAGTTTTGTAAAAACATCAAATCAAGCATTGATAAAAATGATTTAAAATGATATGAAAACATAAGCTTCCAAGCGAAGGAAGCAGCCAACAATCCTAAGTAGCTGATACCTATGAACTACAAGAACCAGCACAGTAACACAACAGGTCCACGGGTCATTCTCATATCCTGTATGTAACCAGCAGCTCTCCTAACTGCTTTTTAAGTGTTTATGATTATAATCATGTATAACTCTAATTCTTATCCCTAAGAAAATAAACTTCTCTGTAGATAGAGTTTTCCTGCCTGGCCCACAGTCAGGACAAATCTCTCTCACCCGCCAGTCCCACAGCCTCTCAGACCCAACCAAGTAAACACAGAGACTTATATTGCTTACAAACTGTATGGCTGTGGCAGGCTTCTTGCTAACTGTTCTTATAGCTTAAATTAATCCATTTCTATTAATCTATACCTTGCCACATGGCTTGTGGCTTACCGGCATCTTTACATGCTGTTTCTCATCATGGCGGCTGGCAGTGTCTCTCTGACTCAGCCTTCCACTTCCCAGCTCTATTCTCCTCCTTGTCCCGCCTATACTTCCTGCCTGGCCACAGGCCAATCAGTGATTTATTTATTGACCAATCAGCAACATACTTGACATACAGACCATCCCACAGCACTTCCCCTTTCAACAGACAAAACCATTAGAAAAAAAACAGCTACTAAAATGCAAAGAACAAATTATTATGTGGTACTCAGCCTCAACTGAAACATGTACAACACAAATTCTCCACCAAAACTCATGAAACATCTTGTCATAGGTGGCTGAAAGATTGTAAGAGACAGAGAAACATGATGTCTGCTGTGAGATTATATCTGCTAGAAATGTCAGGGAAGTCACACCTATGAAGTCTCAAGAAGATGGTTGCCTAAACAGGCAGAGCAAGAATGGTACCGACAGACGTGCTAACACAGAAGGAGATGTCTCATGGAGTCCCAATCCTATATAAGAACAATAGAAAATTAAAGAATGAGAATGAAGAGCAGAAGAAAATATTTCTTTTTAAGGAAGTCTCCCACAACTGGCAATTATTCCATATCAAGTGGTGAGCTCTGACATAATATACATACATATATACATACATACATGCACGCATACAATAACCAAAAAGGAAACCAAGAATTTGAGGGTCGGGTACATGAGAGGGCTTTGATAGAGGAAAAAAAGAGAAAATTATGTAATTGTATTTTAATTTCAAAAATAAAAATAAGTTCAAAAGAAATCAAATGCATCACAATAATATGAAGACAATGTGTAAGTAGATAATAGGGATTCATTTCCTATTTTACTGCTACTTAGAATGAATTTGCCCGTCACATTAAACTTTAAGCAGAAAAATTTATTTCAATGTGATCTGTATGGAAACTTTTTGTTTCAAGTATTCAAACAAAAGTATTCCAAGAAAGTAGTTCTGCCTCAAATGGCATCAGTCTTTTACTCAAAGCTGCAACTGAGCTTGAAAGAAAAATATGTGAACAATGTAAGAGTGGGAGGACTCTTATGAAAAAAAAATCTCTATATGACCAAACATTAAGTTGGAGCCAACCAATTGCTAGGTTAGAAGGTCGACAAATATCATGCTCTTCTTTGTAGGTCGTGTCCCTCTGAGATAAAACTGATAAGTTCACCTCAAAGATACAGGTGCAGAAATTTAATAATAAATACAGAAATGCATGCTTCTTGTCTTTGCATCTAAAGAAGCTTGTAAATAGTTATAAACTTTAACAAAAACAGAGTTGATCCAAATTCAACATGCAGTTGAGGCTTCAGGAAAGTTCATGTGCTCTGTGTGCCTTCACTTATTGTAAATTTGTTTTTTTCATTGTGTATACTTGACCAAAGGCTCATGAATTTTCAAAGCTGCTAGGCTCAAGTAAATAGTGAAGAGTAAATAAAGACATCCCTAATACAGGAAAGGTGATACGATGAATTTGCACCCTAGCACTGAAAGGAGGAAAAATACAGTATTTTCATCAAACAGGAATTTCTTATCATCCAACTCTGAAAAATTGAACAATACAACGGAAAAATGAAGATGACTTTTGATTTTATACTGTGCATATGAGAAGGAGGCCTATTTATCCATATTCATTGCACTAACATACTGAAACCTCTCAACATGAGACACACATATCTGATGGGGGAATGTCTCTCTGTATGCTGTAAATGTGTGTTGCTCTGATTGGTTGATAAATAAAATGCTGATTGGCCAGTAGCCAGGCAGGAAGTATAGGTGGGGTAAGCAGACAAGAAGAATTCTGGGAAGAGAAAGGCTGAGTCAGGGGTTGCCAGCCAGACCCAGAGGAAGCAAGATGTGAAGGCAGAACTGAAAAAAGGTACCAAGCCACGTGGCTAAACATAAATAAGATTTATGGGTTAATTTAAGTGTAAGAGCTAGTTAATAATAAGCCTGAGCTAATGGCCAAGCAGTTATAATTAATAAAAGCTTCTGAGTGATTATTTCATAAGCAGCTGAGGGACCACACGGCTGGACAGGACACAGAAAAACTTCCAACTACACTTATCTTTGGGTGTCGAGTTTTTCCATAGTCACAGTTGTCCTTGGAATCATTTTGTCGGGTATTAAAAATTAAACTTTTTTTTTAGTTCCTGGTCATATATCCAACAGGCATCTCCACTTCATTCTTGAATTTCACTCATCTATTTGCTTATTGCATGCCAGATCTACTACTGCTGATACGAAGAAGGTGATTAGGACTGAGCAGGTGGCTCAGTTAGCAAAATACGTTCTGCGCAAGCATGAGAACAAGAATTCACATCTCAAGCAACTTCAAATGTGCATACGCATTTATCTTCTTGCACAGACACAGATACACGTACATTCATCTACATTTTGTTACAACAATATCTAAACAGCTGCATCTGCTAAATACCACAAGGAAACAGATGGAACCCTCAAACAGTAATTAAGTAGTGTTTAAGAAAAGGGCTTTTACACGTAAGTAGGCAGGTTAAGTAAAAGGACACAGCCAGCACATTCAGGAACTAGCAGCTATAGAAAGCTATTATCAGTCCTAGCCCCTAAGTCAGCTCTGAGATCTGAGCTCAAGCAGTAATTAAAAGCCATGAGAACTTAGGTGAAACCCGTAACACTTTCTAGGAGCAAAATATCTGGGTGAAGAGGGAAGGAGATCAAGAAGGACAGAGTTCTTCCCTCTGACCCCTACAGATCCATGTTGATTTTCATGCATCGGATGCAATGTGTAGATGTTCTTCAACATGTGAGGTTTTGATTTACAGTTTTTCAGCCTTACCACAATAAAATGATGCAGAGTCAGTAGAAATAATATGTTGATTTTTGAGGTTTATCTTTGTCCACGCTGGAGACATGTGGTACCCAGCACATTCAGGAAACAATAGCTATACAAAGCTGTTTTCAGTCCTAACCCTAATCGTTAGTCTCTGATAGTGGACAGTTCCCAGCTAGCTATCCTATCACTAGACCATAATAGTCTCTACAATGGAACTTCAATATCTGAAAAGTTAAGCTTATTGAACACATTTTCAACTTAAAACATTCAGTTTATAAAATATCCTATTGAGAAATAGCCTTTGAAAGCATCTGAAAATTTAGTTCTACTAAAAAAAGAATATTATCACCAATTCTCTTACCTTATGTATGAATGGAAATCACACCAATATCCAAAAACAAAAAGATGAAGAAAGATCCAAATAGCTAACTGAGGATGTAGATTATCTTTTTACCATGAACTAGTTGATGCTCATGTTCTTTTCATTTGTTTCTCATTTGATTTTCAGAGTCTATAAAGTCAGAATCAGGATAGGCAACTTGAAAGTTATATTTTAGTGGCACAGACTCAAAAAACTGCTGATTTCAGTGACACGAAGCTGTGGAGGAGTTTTCCTACTGATAAGAGGAGTCTACTGGAGAGGATCATGAAGTGGTAGGTACTGTGACTGTCACTTGGGAACTTGTCCATACTTCTCACAGTGCCCATCTCTCTTCAGAAACTTTCAGTACCATAAACCTTAAGTGGCAAAATAGCTTTCTTGAAGATTGGGCTTGATGTAGAAATAACAGATACTTCTTATGCAGAAACACTCTGAGAATTGTGCTCTCTTCACAACTGCAACAGATTTCATAGTGAGTGAAATTTACTGTTTTCATCCAAAAGAGGCCTCAGACTTTATAAGTACAGGTTGTTGAGTAAGCCCCAAAGGTAGCTTTTACTTTATGTCCACTTCTGGTTCTCTATCAAAGCTTTCACTGTGCTTGATTTCTTTATTTCATCTTCCTCATAAAACAGCAGCAGCAACAACAACAACGAAACCCAAAGATCTCTTAAATCAATTTCATGCAAGATGTCAGCAAACTGAGGTCACCACTTCAGTTTCTGAAATAACAGCTTGCTCATTCATTCAAACTAATTACTTCTTTTGCTCTATTTACTCACAGAGTAAATAGATCTATAAATTGAGGATAAAAAACTCTATGTCTTCAGGAGGTGGTTTTTAATACTTTCTTTATATTCCAAATTTCCATACTAGAGAATTTTGATAAAATATTGTAGGAACTTACTTACAGAGTGAGACTTTTAGCAGAGGTATGATTCACATTAGAATTTTCATACTAATTAGAGCAATGTGATTGGCAGTATGGAGATGTCTATTTTATATGCCGATATGGATATAAATGGCTGGATATGCAGTGAGGAGAGGTAGGGGTTATACTGTGAAAATTCACTTCACCGATTTGAATATTTATCTTATTGGAGGACTCCATGGAAATTCCAAGTTTAACTCAACATATGGTCTGTAAAATTAAAATTAAATTTATTTGTATAAATTTGACACAATAGGAGTTAAGCTGAAATGAAGGATACAAGCATATGGTGGGTTTATCACTAATTGAGAGTCTTATACTGTGGGAAATAAGGGAAAGAGATGTTTGGTGGTTTTTCTTTCATTTTCACGACTATATATAACTGAGCACATTACTGAAGTTTATAATTGGTTGTTTTCTAAGACAAGAGTGAAATGATTTTTTTAGGTAAAGTAACTGAAGGGAATAATTTGATTTCTACGTTCAAAAAGAAAATGTATGTGTGTGTGTGTGTGTGTATATATATATATATATATATATATATATATAATGCATGTACATGTAAATGTTTGTGTAACACACATACATACACACACACACACACACACACACACACACACACACACATATATATATATATATATATATATATATATATATATATATATATGCATTGTGCATCCCCAATACATACACACACACACACACACACACACACACACACACACACACACACGCACGCACACACACACACACACACACACACACACACTACTGCCTACCAAATGGATATTTCCATTTGTTCCCCTGTGGAACTTTTACAGTGGAAGCTGTCCATAACTAGCTTCTTCAGTGACTGCACTAAACTATCACTTGATATGTCTATTCAACAGGATGTCAAAGAATGTTATTTCTTTTTTCTTTAAATTAGTGTTTCTTAAGCAGAACATTGTATTAGCCTTTTCTGCCTCCTAACTTGAACACGGCATTATGCTTGGTTCCTAAGTGGCTGAATTAATACATTCGATGTACATTAGAAGATGGAGGATATCCGGTAGACTCTGTTTTGAATGGTGTTTTCTTCATTTCATCTGATAAGAGCATTGGCGGGGCATTTAAATATTGGAGGCGGTTCTCTTTCCACAGTTGAACTGTGACAGGAGATAGTGGAGTTCCTTTTAAAACAGTTCTGCTTTTGAGCTCCATCTTTTCATGCCATTTCGGGAATCATGAACTACTGTTTTTACTTTCTGTTATATATATATATATATATATATATATATATATATATATATATATATATATATATATATTTGCAAGACCCCTTCATAACGTTAACACAATTATCACCAAGTTTTACTTAAAACAGTATGAAAGCACAGCGTTAAACATTTTCCACATGCTTCTGTATATTTCAGAATGAAAATCTGGGTTATCATTCTCCTTTCTCCCTCTGGTTAACATTTTCCATTCTCCCTCTTTAGAAGTGATTTTTATCACTTCTACGGAAATTACTACAATGTACTTAGTATCAATTATACATACCTAAAAGTTTATATTCTAGAAATGAGAATTCCAAAATGAGTTTCACGGTGCTAAAAATTAAGATCCTATGCCCTCTGAAGATGCAGAATAACAGGTTTCTCTGATTTTTCTAGCTGGAAGTGTCTATCCACAGTCCTTGGATTATGGGATCCTTCATGATCTTCAAAGGCAGACACACAACATGCCTGTGACCTTGCTCTCTGAATGACATCTATAAGCCTTCTCATTTGTAACCATCATACTGCATTTATTTCACACACTATGTTGTCAAACTATTCTGATCCTTAAATTAACCATATACGGGACGTGCCTTTCATCTTTTAATGTGGAATATATAGAGAATACTGAGATAAGTTTTAGATATCTTGATGAGGGACCTTATGCACTCTTTGCTATACCTTTCACTAATTCTTAACCTCTAAAACCTAGTTTCTGACCACCACATGCCATTTGGATTTCCCTGTTTAAATGCACCTTGGAGATGTTCCCTTTGTTCCTGTATAATGAAGCAGCAAGCTTTTATCTGTACAAATCTCTACTAGCAGTACCTAGCTACATGCTAAGAATTGTCTAACTATGGCTCAAAAGCATGCTGCATGTAAATTCTCATGTCCTTCTACTTTCTACATGCTGACTCTAAAATATGCAGCTATAGACTTTAAGATGAATGATACAGGTTTTTATAAATTAAAAATGAAAAAGCTGAGGGCCTTGAACTTCTAAGCCAGGAAGGAAAATGCATCTTCATTTCTGTTAGCTAATATGACAGAGACAGGAGAGAGTGAAGTATTCTTTATTCTAGCTTTACCCACAGTTTTTCCTTCTTCTATCTTAGTATAAAGTCAGGTTTCACTGTTTCAAAGCATAGATTGTAGTGGATTTCCATCACCTTCACACATACACAACATAGGTACAAACCAAAATCTAATCTCCATGGTGTTACATGCCTATGGTTGTGACTCTCAAGAAGTTAAGATGAGAGGCTTACAAGTTCAAAGCCAACCTGCTCTGAATAGTGAGGACTCAATAATTGAAGACAATTGACTTGAAGCATTTGTTTTGGAGTGCTGAGATTCCAAGAAGTCTGCTTCCTCTAGCAGTTTCCATGGTTGCTTTCCTATCATATCTAGCGTTTATGTAGTGACTTCCCAGAAGTAGTTAGAATACAGTGATTCAAAGTCTATCTCTTTTTTGGCTCATTGCCATGATTCCTCAATATTTGTGATAGAAGACATGAACTTTCTTTCATTCTTTATTATCCCATTTTCATTTTAGTCCTACAAAGTCTGGGGTGCATGTTTTGGCTTATTTTTCTATTTCTATTCCTCAAATGAAGGATTTCTGTTTTCAGTGGAAATTGCTCTGGGCATTTCAGACATAGGAACAAGAAGACTATATCTCTATTCAAGTTTCTGCTGAACTGGAAAGAGCATCACATACTGAAGGTTTTTCAATATGTGACATATTTCCATCCTCCCCCAAATATTCACAAGTTGAAGGATGTGAGGAGGATCTCCATAATGAAAAAAATATATATATTCCTGCAGCCTCTCCATAATGAAAAAAATATATATTCCTGCAGCCATCACTTTTGCAATAGGATTTTCAGGTTTTCTTCTAACCATGGGTATAAACTGGATGAAACTTAACCACTCAGTAAATTCAGAATGCATTTTTGCATCTACAAGAAAGGCAACCACTCAGACTTTGAAATAAACAAACAGTGTTCATTTTGGGAGAAATTCAAATATGTAATGTATAAAGAGAGGAGAACCATAAAATATATATTAGAAGAGAGATTCAATAAATCTTAAAAACTAATAATAGTATAAAATAGTCATAAAAATTCACATATACTTTTCACATATAAAAATTCATATATACTTTTAAAATAATTGTATTTTATTATAAGTAGAGTGAAATATTTTTAATGACATGATGATTTTACTCATTGCTAACTGACTTTGAAGCAATAGAGAAATGTAACTTGTAAACTGAATTTTCATGTTTTATTCTGAAAGATACTTGAGGATCTAAAGTTTATTGAACAACAGGAAAAGACTCTCAGAGAAAGGAAATAAAGCCCACATTTTGTTGATGGGAAATTATTTTTATAATATATACTGATATTTCTGTTCCAAAAAGCATCAATCTAACTGTCCAGCAGGCTGTTTACGTGAAATAATTATGCCCAAAAGTTACTGTTTCCTTATATCAAAGATTAAGAGCTTGTGAGTGTGTACGTGAGAGTTGTTCCAACATTCAGGACACAGGCACTTCACTTGAGAAGACTTTTGGGCCTGGGTGCTGAGTCTCCATCTGCCAGGACCCTGATTCCTTCAACAGTGAATGTGGCACTGTTACACGCTTAATTTACCACAACCCTTGATCAGCCTTATTCTATGGACAATAGCAAGATGACATTCAGTCATTTCACATGACATCTCAGTAGGATTCTAATTCCAGTATGGTTTCTTTTAGAAGCTGGTTCAATACATTTTTTTTATAAAAATAGAATCATACATTAAAATAATCTTCATAGTACAAGAGAAATTTTTCTTTTTCTTTCTTTTTTTAATTTAAAATAGATTCTTCTCTTATGCAATACATCAAAACAACAATTTCCCCCTCTCTCCACTCTTCCCAACTACACCCAAACTCCCCTCTCCCTCAGATTCACTCCCTCTCTCTTTCTATTCAGTAAAGATCAGGTCTTTTTTCTTATCCATGTGTGTATGTATAATACGTATACATATGGTGTGTGTGTGTGTGTGTGTGTGTGTGTGTGTGTGTGTGTGTGTACAGAGTACAGATGCATATGTGTTTGTCTGTTGTATGTTGAAGTTTGTATGCCTTTTTGCCTGTTTGCATGAGTGTGGGCACATGTGGGGGAAGAATGTGGGCATGTATCAATGTGCACCTGTGGATGTCTCAGGTTGGCATCAGGAGTTTTCTATCATCATTCTTCACTTTTTTCATAGAGGACAGATCTCTCAATTCAGCTCACAGCTCAACCTATGGCCAGTCTAAAGAGATAACTTCCTCCAGCGATCCCCTGCCTCTGATTTCTGAGTGATGGAATTACAGGTAGACTGCAATACCTATGTGATATTTATATGGGTCCTGGAGATATGAATGCTAAGGCAAACACTTTAACCACTAAGATGTCTCATCAGACTTGAGAGAACATCTAAAGTAGAAAAATAACATGAATAGATGAGAAAAAAATGCATCTATGATACAACACAACCCAGGTTCAACAGAATCTCCAGTTCATGATAACATACCTGCCAAACCTAGCTTCCAGCTCTACCCCTCTACATAATATCCAGGGATTTAGAATAGAAGTGGTGTTGTTTTTTTTTTCAAGTTTACTGTGGAACTGACTCAAATTGTTGTAACCAAAACAAACAAACAAACAAGCAGTGTCATGGATTCTTCAGCTAGTTACCAATGCCTGAATCTGGAGGAAGACCACTAATACTTGTATGAAATGGATTACACAATTCCACATCTTTCCGTTACAATTGCCTCTTGTGTAATATATGGATGATGTTATTATATTGTAGATATTAATGAGGTTAATAAGCACAAAATTCAACAGTATGCACTTATGTTAAATAAAAGTAAACCTTAGCAAGCATAAAAATAGTAAATAGTAGTGCACATACCTCTCAGGTAACCCATTCCCTAGACTATAATTTCTGAAGAACAAAACGTCTTCTTGTAATACACACTGAAATGTGTGCATTTTCAGTCCTATCCTCTTGGGCAATTTTACCTCTGTTTACATATGAATATGAAACTTCTATATATAATTTAAAAAGTCAATGACTACTTACAAAGTTTTGTTTAAGTGTGTACTGTTTGGGAATCACACTATCTGAATATCAATCACAAGTATAAATATAGGCCTGCATTATACCCTTTTATGGCACATTAAACATTTTTAATTTAAATTTAACAGTTTTCAATGAATTTGGCTTCTATATTTCTATGAAGCTTTAATATACTTAGAAATAAAGTCTACTTAGAAATAAAACACACATATATTTGTTTCAAAATTTAAGTAACATAAAATTTCATAACAGTATATAATATGTAGTTTGTGGGTTTTATTACTTAATTATATTGTTCTACATAACCAAAAATGAATAAAATCAAAGTGAATAGAATGATTTTATCACTTCACAGTCGTGAAACAATATGCAATTCACTTTTTCTATATTTTATACAAATATATAATAATTTTGTTTATATGGAAAAAATACACTCTAATGTGGCCAATAGAATGCAGTGCTGTTTGCTGTTGATGGGGTCCCCAGTCAGTGTTGGTCACTGAAGTCTATTGTAATTTTTTTTGTGTTTAACATACATCTCCTTTCATTGAAGTCCTTTTAAGCTATATTTTACTAAACTCATAGTTTGAATAGCTATGTTTACATGAGTTTAACTCCAGTATGTTTAATGTGTTTTCAAATATAATTCCTGTTTATCTGGGATGTTTCTTCTGCTGCTAGACTGAAAGGTTCTTCCTTAAAATCATCTCTCAATAGTTGTTTTATTTGTGTATATTGTTGGGAAAATAATGGGTTTCAATATGTCATCTTTTTTCACACATTTATGTCGTATGTTCTGATCTCACTCACTCCCCATCATCTTCTGTCCAATTCTCCCATTCTGCTAGTCTACTTCTACTTCCAACATACTCACCTTTCTATGCACTTGTCTGCTTTTGTATCATCTAGCTTCCTAACAATAGAATAACATAGAAATAGAGATATACAGATATTCTTCTTCTGTCAGACAGGACTTTATTATTTTTATTTATATGTTCATTCATATATATGTAACAATATTTTTAAAAAAATAGAAAAGAGGTGATTAATTTGAGATGGAAGAGGGTTAGGGGCAGTGGAAGGATTGGAGAGAAACATAAAGTGATGTAATTATATTTTAATTAAATTAAAAAAACACAATACTTAAAATAATATAACAATGTTAAGATGACAATATCATTCATACTAAACTATAAAGTTCAAAATATTCCTGTAAAAACTTCAAGTTTTCTTTTTTATTTTTCTTTATTACATTTTATTGAAAACAGGCTTTTTTTTCAATACTACAATTTCTAACTACAGTTTCCCCTGCTCTAACTCCTCCCAGCTCTAAACCCAGGCATATCTGTACCTGTTTTTTTTTTCTGTCTCACTAGAAAACAGGCATTTAAATAATAATAACAATGATAATAATAATAACAATACTGATGATAACAATAATAACAAACCAATGAATACAGGACAAAATATAAACAAAGTGATCTCACTATTATCACAGCAACTGTCTTCAGTTTTCCCGTCTACTTATCCTGCCTATTAAATGCTGGGACTCCTAGCATGAACCTATGTGCCTGGCCCCTTCGGATAGACGTTGTTCACAAATAATAAGGCAAATCACAATTTCATATATCACACAAAAGAGTGTAATGATGACTATTGGGAGATCATAAAAATATGATGACTATGATGTGCCAAGTGGTAGCCTAAATTGTAAATGTTACGTATTAATTCCTAAGCTTGTAAGAACTACTTTGTATAGTAAAATAACAATTATTATTGTTATTACAAAAATGTAGTTAAGGATCTTTAGTGGAGACACATATTTGGATATCAAAATAGATTCTACATTCCATTTCATGTGAGAAAAAAAAGCAGAGAGATACTTTATCTGTAACCAAAATATGAAAAAGCCATATGAATATGTGGGAGAAAGCAACACAGGTAATAACCAAAAAAAACATCAGCCATAAGAATTTGGGAAAGACAAGGAATAGATAATTCCTAAGATTATAGAAAGAGAGTCAGGCTGAACTAATATTCAAATATTATGCAAGTGAGATAATAAGTTCAATTTCAAATTATATGCTTCCTATGATAACTGTTTATAATAGTTAAAACATAACAAGAATATTGATAAAACTAGTGGTTCTAGAATAATGCAACATTAAGGACAATGATTCAAGTTTATATACTGAATTTTTTTAGAGTTTTCTGAAATCAAGAATTCAATTCAACTAGAAATTAAGGCACAACTGGTAATATTTTTAATTATAAAAGGGAAACTGTTAGTCTATACTGAGATACTACAAAGACTGCTGGATTTTTCTTTGTCACTTCTCTTTTATTTAATTTAATTTTTTTTTTATTTTACATATCAGCTACTGTTCCCCATCCCAACCCTTCTCCCACTCCTGCTCTCTTATCCCCCGTACCCTACCCTCCATCCACTCTTCACAGGGCGTAAGGCCTCTCTTGTAGAATCAAGACTTTTATATAAAGTGACTATATCTTTGTTTATAGATGCATAGTGTAGATACATGGATAGATACACTTGTGTGTGTGTGTGCGTGTGAGAGAGAGAGACAGAGACAGAGAGAGAAAGAGCGAGACAGAAATTCTGAATAACCATGTAAATCATACCTCAAAGACTTTAAAATAATGGCCATAATGAAACTGACTGTTTACTCCTAATTGCATAACTACATTAGAAAATTTTGGATTAAAAGAATGAATCAAGCTCAAGCCAGGATTAAATTTCCTGGAAACTTCTACACCTTCTCTGCAATTTAACCCATTTCCTATAGTTTCAAGACTGAGGTCTAAGACGCAAACTTAGTTATCCCACAAGTGAACAGAACACAGATTTAAAAAAAATGAACTTTCAAATAGCTCCACAAAACATGTTTGTTAAAGGGAATGCATTGGCTGAGGAGTAATGGGAATCTGAAAATCAGTCATGGAAACTACGGGGAGATGATGATGAAGAGGGAGATGTCAGCCCCTGAAGTTCTACTCAATCTCCTTCAATAGGTGAAACCTTCTAGTACTTATAACCAGCAGGGCTATCCTCTCTGCCTGAATAAATTGTGCCAATTTTGCTTGAGGTAGTTGGCTTTCAAGATAGCAATTTTTCTTCTCTATACTTCTTTGTACAAAGTCAAATGTGAAGTCTGTGAAGAGATATATTACAACCTAAAAGACCTGCATGGTAGTTTCTTCCAGTTTAAATAGTCTGAAATATGTGGAATATGTATAGATAAATATTAAATATAAAAGATAGTAGCTAAATGGATTGTAAAATATTTGTTGATGAGGCTGCTTTTGTTGATATAAGGTAAGAAATCACAGATATTTGACTGACATGTTTTTATTGCAATAATAGAATATTCCCCAAAATGTTCACTTGATTGATCAAACTGTGGACAATAAGTGATTCCCAGTAAATAAAATTTAAATGTAAGAAATTTCTTATTCACAATTGGATTATAGAGGACCTGGGGAAAATAGAAAACTGTAAAACCTACCCAACGGAAAGGTGTAATGGCTGCTATAAGAAATCACAAAGATGAAGAATTTCCAGAGTCTGCCTCACAGACCAGGAAATTGGCAGGGGCTAGCTGATTATAGTTCCCCCCACAGAAAAAAAAAAGAGATGAGTAGTCTGTAAAATACACTTCATTTGTATAATAAAATTTCCAATATGACAGAATAGTTATCTAACAGGTACCAAGAAAATAGAGAACTATGCTGCTTTTTGTAAATTCCGAGATTGTATGTAATGTTAGAATCACAACTTGAAAGAATGCTGCACCAGATGCCTTTGAGAAAGAATCCAGCTACACTCCAAATATGTGTATTATTGATGGTCATTCCATCTCTATGGTTGGTACAGATATAACTATGACTTAATGAAAGAAAATCTTCAAATTTTCTTAGGTTTCTGAACATTGGGATTCAATGTAAACTCATTCTAAATGTCAGTGGGTTTACCACTAAGTACAAGGGATTATAGAGGCTAGTGGGAAAATGAAGTTTTAGCTCAGATCCATATCAGAGGGGGTAGGGGGGGTCTCTGAAATAAACATATGTTTTTCCCAACTTCTAAAATGTATAATAGAAACAGTCAACCTCATTAAATGGTGGAGTCTGTTATTGTCCAGCCACAGCCCAGGTTCAAGTCCTGAGACCAGGAAGGGACATCAATGTGAAATAATGAAGCAGTGTTGGACCACCAGATGAATTTCACACAATCCTCCAGCCCCAAGTGTCTTGAGCTGTCTTTATTTATACTTCCAAAGCAAGCATGGTTTTCCCACCTTCCAGCACTAACTACTAGTAAAAACAAATATGTCAATTTTTTTTTCTAACTTCTACATCAAAACATCTTTTAAAGCAAAAACACTGCTTATTATTTTGCTAGCTTGGCCAAATAATGAGTCAGATACATTGTGTCTTTACAAATCTAAAAGGTGGTAAATATAGGCACACATTTTCAAGAATAAAAATATCATTCAAAACTTAACAAGGCATATTTACAAATACAGAGGTGATTTTTCCATAAGCTGCATACAGTTAGCTTGTACTTCTTCAGCTGCCCATGAACTTTTATTGTCTCCAATCATTTCAGCACTGAATTAGAACAGTTCCCAGGATCTGGAGTAACAGCTGTTATTTCCTGAGAAACATCAGTTCCCAAAGAATTTTAGGGGAAAATGTTGGAGAAAAAAAGAGGTTTCTAGGATTGATCACATCTGTCCAATGCATGACTGACAAAGTGACACTGAAACCTGCCAAGAGAATCATCAATATTCTAAGGGAGAAGAGAGCATACAGGCCACACAGGCCCAGCAGTATTCTGCACTGTCCCAAACTCCACTGGTCCTTCCCAAGTGAGACTGTGCCTGCAGGCATTGTTTCACGAACACCCATTGAACAAGCAGTCATACACTAGTTCAAAACTAAGCTGCATCATGGCTCCCAGCAAGGATCCACACATTGGGTCCTACAACTGTGGTCTAAAGGCCATAGAAGTAGTGGCCCACAAGGAAACCATAAGAATTGTCATTATGTGGGAAAAAATATCAAATAAGTCATACTGCATTTTAGTTGTATTTCAGAGTTCAGGTGACCAGCTGACAATCCATGGAAATCCACAAGATACTCCAGCCGGTGAATCATGTGGGCTAACTAAAGATCTTCACGTCTCCTTCCATTCCTCCAAGCCAAGCTCCAGTCTCATTTCACTTTGTAAATAGATCCTCTATTACAGCATCTACTTACTCTCTGCCCCCATTCCCAGGGGACTAAGCAGATCCTGGTGAGATATATTGCTTGTCTCCCTCCTATGGATCCCCTCAACCTATTCTCTTAACCCATACCCATTTCTAAGTGTCACCTCCCAATGCCTAGAAACACATTTTACCTGGAACACAGTGGCTCCACTTATGAGGAATCCAACAGAATCTCCTAACAGGAAACACACTACCACCACACTTTCCTTAGACCCAGGGAGGACAACAGAACCCTAGGAACAAAACATGAATGCAACAAAGATAAGACATTAGCACTTAGAATTACATACAGTGTTCCCAAACCCAGATGTCTATGTGCCAGCATAAAAGAACAAAAATAGAGAGCAGCCAGATCATTATGGATCCACTACAACCCAACAACAACCTTACCACACTAGACTCCTGTACTTTTAGAATAGGACACTGACCTTTGGGAAATGTGACAACTCACGGATTGTACCAACTAATCATTTGATAGTGAGCTAATATCCGAAATACACAGAGAACTCAATTTGAAAAATTTAAAGAAATGTTCAACATTTTTAGTCACCATGGAAATGAAAATTAAAACTACTTTGAGATTTTTAACTCATATCCAACAGAATGGCTAAGATAAATAAAACAAATGATAGTTCATGGTGGAAATTATATGGGATAAATGGAATATTCATCCATTGCTGGTGGAGTGAAAACTCATATAGCCACTATGGATATCAATATGGTGGTTCTTCAGGAAAATGAAAATCTGTCTACTTCAAAATCTGGCTATATCATTTGATTCCATTGATCAACCTGTCTCTTTTTATGCCAATATCATAGTTTTTATTACTATATCTCACTAGTTCAGCTTGAAATCAGGGATGGTGATACCTCCAAAAGTTATTTTATTATGCAGGATTGCCTTAGTTATGAAATTGACTATTGTCCTTTAAAGATCTGTAAAGAGTTTTTTTTTTAATTTTGATGGGAAATATTTGTATTTGACCTTCCCAATCTTATGGATTTACATTTCTGTAAGTTTTTCATACCCAAGGTAATTTTTCATATTCTTTTTGTTTCTTTGCCCAAACTGCCTATTTCCCCACATTTGAAATACTTTTCCTTGACTCAATGTTAGGATTTGGAGACTAGCTCTAAGCAAAATATATTCAATCTAGAATCTAGTCCTGCCAAAATAAATCTGTAGAACGAGCTGGGGGCCACATACTCCATTTTAAATGTGTTATTATATATATAGCTTTAATTTCTGAGGGCCCAATAATCTTAGTCCTTCATTTCTAGTTTTCAATTTCTATTTCATTTAATATTTTCTTTTAGAATGAAATATTACTCTTAGAAATATTACTCTCACTTTCTCTATATGAATGCAAATACACTTTAAATTTCATTTAAAATATATTTTGTATCTGTTATCTTGAAATGGTTTTGTATTCCCTTTGCTTTTTAACAAATTCTCTTGTTATCAGCAATATTTGTTCCTCCCCAAAATAGCAAACTGTTCTAGAACAGGGAGGGCCCTGAAAACTCAAGTGAGTCATCTTGATTCCCAAGGTTTTAAAATGAGTTTTCTTATCTATTTTGCCTGGGACATATTAATTGCCTACTACATTTGTGAAAATTTAAATTCATATTCAAAAACTTTATTTAGCTGGAATCACTTCGGTCTTCTCCATCTTCCATTTGAATGAATTCTTAGAAATATATATATATATATAATTTTTATTTTGTATTGAAAATAGATTCTTCTCTAAAACAATACACCCCAAATATCGTTTCCCCTCCCTATGCTCTTCCTAGCTTCCCTGGCCTCCCTTCTCCCTCAGATACACTCCGCTTCTTTTTCCTCTTCAGAAAAGTACAGGCCCTTTTGGACAGCTGAATATTACTTTGCTGTGTGAATATACCACATTTTCTTTATTCATTCTTTGTTTGAGGGACATTTAGTTTTAATTTTTGGCTATTATGTATAAAGCTCCTATGAATAGGGTTGATCAGGTGTCCTCATGGTAGAATGGAGGATCCTTTGTCTATATGCCCAAGAATGGTACAGCTGGGTCTTAAGGTAGATCAATTCTCCATTTCCTATGAAACTGCCATATTGATTTCCATAATGGCTATATAATTTTGCACTTGCAACTGAAATGGAGCAGTGTTCCCCTTGCTCTACATCTTTTATACAATAAACAGATGGTAAAAAATTAGTGTTCACCCATTTTTAATGTTCTGATTACTGAAATATATTATCAATTTCTTTAAAATATTCTCAAACAACTCAAGTAGAGGTACACTGGTAGATGTACTATACAGTGGTATGTGAAACACATTAAAAGTGTTATGTAGCTGACCCACTCTACTGTTAATCTTTTCAAAGTACCCCCTGAATATATTATATAAAACAGAAAAGTTTTGAACTTTTATTTCAGCAGTACTTTATAATTTTTTTTAATTTATTTTGCAATACAATTCAGTTCTACATATCAGCCACGGATTCCCTTGTTCTCCCCCCTCCTGTCCCCCTCACCTTCCCCCCAACCCCCCCATTCCCATCTACTCCAGGGCAAAGCCTTCTCCACAGCCACAGACTGAGGTCAACCTGGTAGACTCAGTCCAGGTAGGTCTAGTCCCCTCCTCCCAGGCCGAGCCAAACAATCCTGCATAGGCCCCAGGTTTCAAACAGCCAACTCATGCAATGAGCACAAGATCTGGTCCCACTGCCTGGATGCCTCTCAAACAGATCAAGCCAATCAACTGTCTCACCCATTCGGAGGGCCTGATCCAGTGGGGACCCCTCAGCCATTGTTTCATAGTTCATGTGTTTCCATTCATTTGGCTATTTGTCCCTGTGCTTTATCCAACCTTGGTCTCAACAATTCTCGCTCATATAAACCCTCCTCATTTTATGCATTTAAAATCAACAATAGAAATACAAAATCACAGTGTACTAAGGCATGAAAACACCCCAGTCATGAAATTCAGAGAAGTCTAGATGGTAAGCAAAGATAGTAAGGGCATGGTAGTACAGATAGGCAGGGATAGATCATGTGAAGGACTTTCCAGTATGTGCTTAAAATGTGGCATCTAATACTAAAATCATTGAAATGTCACTGAGCAAAGCTAAGCAAGGCAAATATATATTCTTATATCACTCCACACTTGACTCCACACTTGATTATATATATGTGTGTGTGTGTGTGTGTGTGTGTGTCTGTGTGTGTGTGTGTGTGTGTGTGTGTGTGTGTGTGTGTGTATATATATATATATATATATATATATATATGTGTGTGTGTGTGTGTGTGTGTGTGTGTGTGTGTGTGTGTGTGTGTGTATAAAATTGTGGAAAGAGATCATTTATTTTGTCAAAATGTCAAGGTAGATTCCTAAGACTCCATAATGGAAGATGTTCAATAAAGTCATTCATAACATGAACTGAACAACTGTAAGCAGGAACTTTGGTTATCCGGGAATGGATTTGTAAAGCTATATCAAATAAAATGAGGAATACCTGAACAGAAATAAAAATAGAAGCCGAGATGATTAGATGGTATTGAGAAATCACATACAGCCACTATTTAAATAGACTATTAGGGATGGAAAAGTCTGGATAATTTAATTTATAATTAGAAGAAAAAATGAAAAGGAAAATACACTAGAACCAACACAGAACTGAAGGACAAATGTGAAGTAGAGTAGAAGCCTTGGCTTCAGGGTTGACAGAAGAGCATGGGTGACTTGATGTGCAAAAAACGCTGAAGAGATGAGACTCTGGGGAAGAAAGGAAATGGGATATGACTTTGGATCTTGACTAGCTAGTTAGAGAGAGTTTTGAGAGACTCAAGGGACAAGATCAAAAGAACCATGGAAACTTAATTCTGAAGCTAATGGAAGAAAGTTCAACAGAAGATAAAAGTTGAAGGGTTTTTTTTCTTTTAAACTTATATATAGCCTTTATAGCTGAGAGATACTGTGAGAATCAGATGGTCAGGAGCCAGAACTCAGAGGTCTGGGAGGTAACAATTATTCTGTAAATGGGACAGTGAATAATAAAAATAAATGGGGAAGTTTCATTGGCCAGAAGATGGCTTTCAAGAATGAATGTACAGTCGATTCTGTTAAATTCACCTGAGAGAGCAAATGGTTCATTAACTACTCCAGGCTGCATTAATTAAAGGGAATGAATAGCATGGTCTAGGTTAAGGGAGCCAAACGGTGCATGGAATGAGGAGAAGCAAAAGTAGATAATGTTTTATACCAGTGGTTAAAATAGTATGAATAGAAATAGTTCATACAATAGAATGTACATCAAAACAAGGATCGTTTTATATCTTAATCTTGTGTGTTGTCATGCTGCCTTACACATACTTAAATAAGATTGTCTAGCATATTGACAATACATTAGATGTAATTTTTACCTTAGTGACTTTATATGTTTTTTTTTCTATTTATACTACAGAAAGCTAAGCAAATAAAAGAAAAACTCAACAGTTACCATTACATCTATACTTTGAAAAAATTTTATACTGTCACTGGGGAGTTAGGAAAAGAATTTATAGCAAAGATTTCTTAATAGAGTATTTAAAAAATGCTCAGTTGATTTCTCTAATACTGGTTTCTTGTATGGTTATGAGATATAAACTGGGAAAAAATTAAACTTATTAGTTCAAAGTCTTAAATTGCAATCTAAAGTTCCATCATCAGGAGAAGACCGAGGTTTAGACATGAATTGTGTGGGTGACAAAAGGACCTGGGTAGTTCAGATAGCTGTTAAACCATCTTAAACAATCCATCTCGGTGTAGTCCAGCCATGCAAGTTACGTAGTCTTTTTCAATTCTCCATTTTCTTAATAAATTGCTCCCCAAAAACTCTGTAACTTCTCTGTGGAGCTCCTGCTGCTTCTCATTCTTTAGTACTGGGCTACATGCAACGCATTTTGAAAAGCTTGTGTCTCAGAAATCTAAAATTCTTTTTCAGATTAATATAGACATTTAATAAGAAAATTAAAAATTCTAAAATATCAGTTTTCTTTCAAATTGTATTACTTCATAGATGAATACAATACATTTTAATCTTATCCCCTCCCTCTCATTCTCCAACTCCTCCCATGCTACCTATCCTCTTCTCAAATTCTTGGCCTATTAATCTGTAATTATTATTATCATACATTTAAAACCTACTGAGTTTTTTATATGGAAGCAAGGAGTTGTAAAGTTCTCTTTCACCTACAAACTTGAGCTGATTTGTTTCTATTCTATTAAATATCTTCCAGATGTTTGTACTTTCCAAATTGGATTTCTTAGTTTGTAGCATGTTACAATATTCCAGTGGTTTATCATTTAAAATAATTCTCAGCATAACAGCTGTATTTCTTAAAGAGTGAAAATAACACAAAACCCCTTGCTATATAGACGAGACTTGTGTCAAAATAGTACTCTTCCTGCCTTAGCCGTGTGTGTGGTATATATTTGTAATTCTTGCACATAGGTAGCTGAGGCAAGTATCAATTTTGTAATTAATACCAAATAGTTATACAGCATTTCTTGTTAGATTTATACCCATTTACTCTATAATGAATACTACTTGTAGATATTTTCTCTTGTGTTTTCTAGTTGATTCATCTTCTATACTATATATTGGAATAGGAAGATATACAAGGCAGTGTCAGAAAGGAATAGGATAAAGGAACCAGTTTAAATCAAAGCTTTCCTATAGGTCCCATCTTATAGTTACTGAGTTCAGAGGAATGCCTCTGTAAAATTTACTAAGAGCTGGGTTTAACTCAGCGGTAGAGCATGTTCTTTTTTTTTTTTTTTTTTTTTTTTTTTTTGGTTTTTCGAGACAGGGTTTCTCTGTGTAGCTTTGCGCCTGTCCTGGAACTCACTTGGTAGCCCAGGTTGGCCTCGAACTCACAGAGATCCGCCTGGCTCTGCCTCCCAAGTGCTGGGATTAAAGGCGTGCGCCACCACCGCCCGGCCGAGCATGTTCTTGCTCTGTATCATAGCATAAATGCAATTTCTAACACCATAGGGTATTTATACAAACATATGAACTTTCATATATGCATGTATATGTGTTAGGAATACATCATATAAAATACATAACACAAACACCCCCATATATATATATATATGTATGTATATATATACATACATACACATATATATATATATATATATATATATCTCACATGTATGTCTTAGTTTATTTTCCTTTTCTATGATAAGATACCACGACCATGGCAACTTAAAGAAAGAAATGGCTTATTTGCGACTCAGTTTCAAAGGTTTAGAGTCCATGATTTTCATGGAAGGGAATATGGCAGCAGGCAGTCAGGCAGGCTTGGCACTGGTGCAGTAATTGAGATCTCATACCATGTGAACACAACCAGGAAGGAAACAGAAATGAGTAGGAGTAAATTGAGCTTCTGAGTCCCCAAGCACACACCCAATGACACAACTACTCCAATAAGATCACACCTCCTAATCTTTCCCAAAATTTCCACCAACTGGGAACCAAGTATTCAAATATGAAAGCTTTTGGGGGACATCCTCATTTAAACCATCACAATGTATGACATTATATGTTTGTTAAATAACACACATATAAATACATATGTACAGACTTATATGCATGTAAATTTATAATAACTGTAGTACTAATTTCATTGATGTGCAGCATATATTAGATGAGTTTTACAAAGAGCTAAGTAAAAAATATATCTTCTATGAAGCATTTTTTAGGAACTAGAATTATATAAGGACATTTGCATACAGTGTGTATTTTTCTTCATGGATTCTTTAATAATATATACGTATATTAAGACATTTTATTAACATTACCCAGAATAAAATTTTCATCTTTTCTAAATATAAGTCTCATTTTATTTAAAATAATTTTATTTATTTTAGATATTTTTCTCTAGAAACTATGCAGTACACATTAGTTTTAATATTGCCTTTTCCACTTGATTCCTCATAAAGAAAACTATCACACTCAAATTGAGTATGCTGCCAAAATTAATTAAGAGCTTATTTGCAAACATGCAGAGTGAAATACTAAGAAAGGTGTAGTGAGAAGGTGTTGATTTTGCTAACATTACTGCAGTTGCAAAAGGATACGATCTAGACTTGAGGCACACAAACCAGTATTAAGAATGCAATCAGTGGGGACTGACTCTGAACAAGGGAAGCCGAGGAATGTATCTTTCATCACCTTCTTCTGCTTGTATTCACCTGTGGTCATCCTAGACGGGAGCCTAAGAAGAAAGGAAGCCACCCCCCAATGTCAATCTTGTGGGTTTATCACAGGGGACAAAAGTAAAGATTGTCTCTAAAAAGGAAGGCAGAAGATAATTCCTTTCAGGGCATTCTTGTCACAGAATCACATTTATGGCTGTTTCTACTCATTCACAGGTTAATATGAAACTAAGACAAATTCCTTGTTCTTTTTTTTTTCTGTCATCTAAAGGTGGGCTAGTCACCCATTACAAAGTAATTATTTTGAATTAATCAGGAACTGAACTTTCTTTCTGACCTGTTGCTTTTTATTCAGTGTTTTCTTTGGAGACCCCTTAAATACCCTGACCTCAGAAAATCCCATATGTACACGAGTAATTGTAATGTGAAAAGCTAATCAACTAGGAGTCCAGTGAATAGATACATTGTAAAGAAGCTGAATTTGAATACGTAAGTAGAGTCTAATCATGTTTATCCAGACTATGAAACGGGGCATGGAAAATCTATGGCTCTAAATATACTGGAATTTTATATCCATTCACTTGAGAAATGAAATTTAGTGTTATCTTTCAAATACAACCAATATTCAACTACAGCTTTGCCTTCAATTTCTGCCCTTGAGATTCCAGATAGTATTCCCCAACAACTTCCTCATTGCCATCCCTCACCCCTTATACCTCCCAAATCCCTACACACAGCAGAAGCAGCTCCTAGGAGTAGGAGAGGAGCATCTAAGTCACAATTTTATTATAATGCTTCTTCAAATCCTGGAGATAAATAAAATAGGTCTGCAATTGGCAATTACTCTGCATTCAAGTCACGATAACAATCCTACAGTGAAATGAACTCATCATTTGTTTTTACTTTTTTTCTTTTCTTTCCTGAACAGTTTTAAATATTTACATGGTGTTCCTTTTTTTTTTTTTTTTTTTTTTTTTTTTTGACAGGGTTTCTCTGTTTTATCCTGGCTGTACTTGCTATATAGACCAGGCTGGCCTCAAACTCACAGAGATCTGCTTCCCTTTACTTCCCAAGTGCAGGGATTAGTGGTGTGCACCACCACTGTCCAGCCATTTTTTAAAAGATTCATTTATTTATTTTATGAATATGAATGCTCTGTCTTTATGCCAGAAGAGGGCATCAGATCCCACTATAGATGGTTGTGAACCAACATGAGGTTGCTGGGAATTGAACTCAGGACCTCTGGAAGAGCAGCCAGTGCTCTTAACCTCTTAGCCATCATTCCACTGCGCCGCCCCCCCACCTATACTTAATTTAAAGGTTTAAAATAACTTTTACATAATCGGGTATTTTTGTTATTGTTTAGGCAGGCTGCTTTTTGTTTGTTGTTTTATGATACATGGTCTCATTATGTAGTCCCTGTTAGCCTAGAACTCCCTATATAAATCAAGGTGGCCTCAAAACCACAAAGATCATCCTCTTTTTGTCTCCTGGGTGCTGAGAATAAAAGCATACACCGCCATATCTGGCTTATTTCAGGCAACTTTAAGTGTGTCTTCCAGATATTTAAATTAAAATATATTCTAATATTTACTTCTTTTTGTTTTATATTTATGAGTGCTTTGTGTCAATGTATGTCTGTGCTCCACATCATTGCCTACTTCCTGAAAAGGCCAGAGGAAATATCAGATCCCTTGGAACTGGGGTTATAGATGGTGATGATCCACTCTGTTGTTGCTGGGACCCAATCTGTGTACTCTGAACTGCTGAGCATCTGTTCAATCTTCAGAATCTTTAAAATGCTAAGACTTTAATATATAGGATGTTGATCTGTTCAGTTATATAAATTTACATTAAATTTAGGTTCATCACTTTTTGAAAACTGAATTCTATGGGTTTTGTTTATTTGCTAGTTTGTGTTTGTTTTGATGCAGGTCTTGATATTCAGTCTAGGTTGACCTTAAAACCCAAATTCTCCTTAACTCTGCCTTTCAAGAAATAGTATTTTAAGCACACATGATCATGCTCAGCTTGAAATCTAGCTATTTTGTAACAGTCCAAGAATATAACTGCTTGATATTATTCCCACATTAACAGAAGTTATTGACATCATATGTTGATTTTATTATGGGAAAATATTTCTATTCTCTGTAAAATACAAAGATTTTATTAAATCCTTTCCTGTACCTCTTATAAATCATTGCATGTATCTGTGTCAAATAAGTGTAGTGAATAATATTATTCTGTGTTGTATACACATGCACACATTAATTAGTTGCTTTTTCAAAGGCAGGGTGATTTATTGAAGTATTGTAAATGACTATGTTGATTTTTCTGGTGCTCATTAAGTACTTTGTCGTCTTTAGTTGTGTGATTTGTTTCTTAAGGCAACGATCAGTATGCTGATTTTATTACTTTTGATATTACAGTCCAAATATTGTGTCACATGCAATTTATTAGAGTTGATGTCTTAGGTGTTTTTGAAATATCTGTAGAGGATTATGTGTTTGGGTATTATTTCTGAGATTTTCTTAGAATCATAGAAGAGAATTTCAATTGTATGGACCCAAATGTTTTATATTGTCGTGTGATTATCATCTTTCCCAGTTTCCATCATTACTCACACTTTGTCTGTTTTACATTGAGATTCACATTCAGTGACTCTTTTTGACAATGATATTGAAAAGAAAATAATTTTATATTATTATTATATTTCCTATTCTTTCCATTTTGCAACCTCATTTTTTAATAATCATACTTATAACTTAATAAAATTATGTTTTTAAATATATCAATTGGAAAATTATTAACAAATAAAGTCTAATTACAGATAATCAGCCTTGTGATCATTTTTATCTATTGTTGGCTACAGTGTTCTCTTCAGTAGAAAGCACAGTTCACCACACAGAATATTTTTTAAATAATTTAGCAGCCAGACAAATGAATTAATTTTCAGTCTTTAATAAGATCACTCTCAATTTAGAAACACCTAATGATGTGAAAACATGGTTTGTCCTTTCTATTACTTTCATTATAGCAGTTACAGCTACGTAAATAACGATTAAATGTTTCAACATACAATATTCAAATTATTGACTTCCATTAGTCAGTTTATAATGGTCTCAAGCAAGCTTCCGGGATGTAAACTACCTCTAGTACTCTTCTGAGACTTGGGACTTTTCTATTTCAGCTGCAGTGCATATGCCCTTGGGTAATTCTCAGTGTTCAACTTGCATATGTCAAGATAATTCTGGGATATGGATGTACATTACAGTTTTGCATTTGTTTCCTACATGGAGGCTAATGCTTCTCACACTTTTTGAGCCACTCTGTAACTGACGGCTTGCCTTGAGGCTTTCTTTCTTTAAGCAGCCTTGACTAGAGGCTGTATTTTATTTGTGCAGCCTAAGATACAGCTGTAAATTGATTAAACTTAAATACCTCGATCTTATACCAAGAAGGGAAGAACAGGTTCTGGAAACACTGTGCTATACAGTGCTGAGCTGACAGCTCTAGGAATTTGATAAAATACATGACTTTTAATGAGCATATCAAGGTATCATAAAAATCAAAGGGACTTTATAAGTGAATTTCAAAGGAGACATTAGTCATTAGGTATATTAAAGAGATGGATTTTTAAGTGTGTTTATTATATGCCCAGGGTTATTACATTACACACACTAAACATTCACAGCTTTTCTTTTGCACAACAGTTGAATACACACAGACAACACACACACACACACACACACACACACACACACACACACACACACACACACACACACACTCAGATATATATGAGAGAGAGAGCATGGGAGGCCAGGAGGAAACTACATGACAATCTGCTGTGTCTACTGAAGCATTTACAAAGTTGCACTGAGAGGACAAAACAAAAGAGACAGCATGTCTGTAAACTCAGTACTGAAAAAATTCACATCATTACTTTTTTGATATTTTTGGTAATATTATTCTAGAATTAATTTAGAGATAATGTTTTCTCTCTCATTTACATGCATAAATACCTTGTATTTTGTTTGAGGTCATAATGTTTAACACCCTATCTTGGCCTCCTCTCTCTCCCTCCTCTTCCTTGTTTTGCTTCCTCCATTGTTGGTCTACTTTCTGATATTCATAACTTTTGTTGTCCACTAAGATACTGTTTTAGGGTCTTTGGAATGTAACACAGCCAATTTCTTGGCTTAGGTAGCCTTAACCCAGAGAAAGAGCTCTGGAAACTTAAGGGACACCACGACACTCTGAGACAGAAGTTTCCAAGTTTGTTGCTTCATGATTGCAAAGAATCAGAAGTAAGGAAAGTAAAAGGTGAAATAAAGCTTTACTGGAATTTAAAGCTGTTTGCTACAAGAAAAAGTGCAAGTCAGTTTTGCCTTAACTGGCTCTTTATATGCCCACTGCTTCAACATGACTGGCTAGGTCTGTATGTAAATTAGGGACTGAGTTGGGAGGCTTTTGTTTGGTTAAAATGAGTGAGTCTAGCAGACTCTGGTTGGGTGTGAGACAAGGCAAGAGAGCACAGACCCAAGAGAGCCCCACAAGATTCAAAGAACAAGGATGTGAGGAGAACAAGAGTTGATAATCAGCCACTACTAGTGTAAAGGACTTAGTCGGTAACATTTTGATATGTCAACACAACTGAGTTCAACTTACACAGAATGAACTTTACTAAGCAGCAGTGTGCTCTCAAGGTCCAGTCCAGTACCCAAGCGTAGAATCAGGGCTTCTGAAATACATTTAAAATTTTTGAGCTATTTTCAGTATTTCGATCCTATCTCAGTATTCACTGTCTGCATCAAGTTCATCAGAAAACTTTCCACTACTTTGCTGGTTTCTCTTTCTTTTACAATGAGTTTAAAGCCTCTGCCTACACAGAGCTCACTAAAGGTACCTCTGGATTATAGCTTTTGTCTTCTCCAAGGGAGACTACATTGCAGAAAGAAAAAAAAAGGGAGGAGGGGAAGGGAGGGAGGGAGGGAGAGAGGGAAAGACCTTACTCTTATCTCTAGTAATATCACATATTATTAGAGGAAATGTGCCATTTCGATTCATATGCTTATTTAACTCAATATGATTATCTGCAATTCCATCATTATTTTTACTCACACCAAGAGTAAATAAGATTTATTCCTTCTGCTCTGGCCACGCATCTTCACCAGAATTTGATTGTTTGTTTGTTTATTTTCATTTTTGTGTAATACCTATTCTGATGATGGCGAGGTGGAATCTCAATGTAGTATTGATCTGTGTGTCTCTGATGATTAAAGAGAATGAGCATTTCTACATCTCTGTATTGACCACTGACTCATCTATTTTTGTTTTTAAGAAATGTGTGTTCCAATGATTTTTCTTTTTTTTTTTCTTTCTTTCTTTCTTTCTTTTTCTTTCTTTCTTCCTCCATACCTCTCTCTCTCTCTCTCTCTCTCTCTCTCTCTCTCTCTCTCTCTCTCTCTCTCTCTCTCTCTCTCTTTTTTAATTATTGGCTTATGTGTGCATCTATGTATGAACATACTTGTGAGTATGTGTCAGGGATCTCTATCAGGATGCATTCTTAAGTTGCTTTACCACAATATTTACTGAGAAACAGTCTTTGACTGTGCTTGAAGCTCAGGTTGATCTGACTAACTTACCAGAATACCCCAGATCCACCTGTCTCTGCACCCCAGTTCTGAATCTATAGACATGTGCTACGGCATCCAGCTTTCATGTGGATGCTGGTAATCCAAAATCATATCACCAGGCTTTTGCCACAAGTATTTGCCCACTGAGCTATTTTTCCATTTCTAATTACTGGTTTGTTTTGACTTTATATCTTGGTTTAAATAGTCTGAATCTTAGTAATTCTGTTGGATGTAAAGAAGGCAGATTTTGAGCATTCTGTAGAGCCCTGCCTTTACTCTGTTGAAAGTTAACTTAGCTGTGCAGCTTTCTTTTAAGATTGGTTGTATTATTATTATTTTTTACAAAGTGATTTGTTTTTATTTCTTAAGTCAGAGAGGAAAATAAATGATTAAAAAGTTGATAATATTTTCTTTTTCATTTTATTTTTTAAATTTTATTTTATTTTACAATATAATTTAATTCTACATATCAGCCACGGATTCCCTTGGTGTCCCCCCTCCCGCACCCCTCCCCTTCCCCCCAGCAGACCTGCCATTCTCATCTCCGGGTTGTATTATTTTTAATCATATGTAGGTGTGACTGCCTATGTGTAACTATGTGTGTATTGTTGCCGGCAAAGGCCAAAGACATTGAATCTATTAGAGATGGAGTGAGAGATTAACCACCTGATGGGGGAGCTATGAATCAGTCTTGGGTCCTCTGGAGTAACAGTAAATAGTCATAACCACTGGACCATGACTCTAGCACCTTACAGAAACATTTTATTTGGATGTAATGTCAATGAACACTCTGGCTTTAATTTCCTAATCTGTTTGTGTATAATTGGTGAAATTGTTGCCTATTCCATATGTGCAATGGTTACCTATAGCATTTTCAATTTTTCACATCTCACATTAAGGACCTGATACAACTTCAGTTGCTTCTTATATGTAATGAAGCAGGGGAATAGAGCTTCAAATGTTTACATGTGTATATTCAGTTTGTCCAGCACTGTATGCTGAAGATGCAGTCTTTTCTGAACTATTTTTGACATTTTTTCTTTCATACTTCTAGTAGTATAGATATGTCAGTTTATTTTAAAGTCTTCAGTTCTTTTTCATTGGTCTACCTTCCAATATCAGGCTGTGTCTGCTACTATATCGTGACAGATTGTTAAAAAACTTATTGAAATGTATATAGTTTGGATTTATTGCTCAAAACAAGGAGAATGAAAATTATTAAAATGGATCTTTTCAAAATCAATAAAATTCTCATCAATGTACCAATGTCAGTGCCAGAGAGATGTCTCAGAGGTTAAGAGCACTTACTACTCTACTAAAGGACCAGAGTTCAGATACTAGAACCTACAAAAGGGGAGTTATAAATGTTTGTAATTTCAGTATTAAGTGATCCAAGGTGCCTTCTGTCCACCTTCAGAATCTAATCACACACACACACACACACACACACACACACACACACACACACACACACACATCTTTAAAAATCAATACCTGAATCAATTTTCAAAAACTAGAAAAGATAATCTTATAGGTTATAAAAATTCATATAGACGTGCAAAAGAGGTCAAATAACCAAGTAATGAATATTTATTTTCAATTGATATTTTGAGCAAGCACGTTTAAAACGAGCATTATTGAAGTGCTTACTATAATTTTAGTGGATTCTTAAAAAGGTAGCACGTATTGTATACATTCTCTATTACTATGAAGTTATGTTAATCAATGATAATACAGAACCTACCGACCAACAAACAGAGTGGTTAGATCTTTAAAAACTTAAACTTAAATTTTTTTTTTTTTTTTGTTTTTGTTTTTTCGAGACAGGGTTTCTCTGTGTAGCTTTGCGCCTTTCCTGGAACTCGCTTTGGAGACCAGGCTGGCCTCGAACTCACAGAGATCCGCCTGGCTCTGCCTCCCGAGTGCTGGGATTAAAGGCGTGTGCCACCACCGCCCGGTAAACTTAAATCTTAAAAAGTTAGTGATTTATTGTCTAAAATAGAATTATTTTATTTTGGATACAATAAAAACATCTTCAAGTAGGTTTTTCATCTGGATTTTTAGTTTTTAAGGATATACATAATACTTAGTAAAAGGATACAGCTGAATAGAACGATGTTTTACAGAGTTTTATAAAATCTGCAGTTGCAGGCTTTCAATATAGCAGGGCACTATTGTTCCAGATAAAAACAATTTAGAGGCGAATAAAAATGGCCATTTTTATTAAGAGATATGATACTCACAAACATTAGAAACTATTTTGTTTCTGTGTGTCAAGGATTAAGCAGTAATACTGTGCTCAGGAATATGTTGGCAATATCACATTACTGATAAAGTCACTGCAGTTGACACATTGCCATGAACTATAGTACTCCACTGTATCGTTTAGAATAGATCACAATGTTCCAGTAGCTACAATCTGTTAACTCTCATCTGAATAGCCAGAATGCCCTTAAAGGAAGTATCATTTGTCTCTGAAAGCTCCCTAGCAATTTTTGGGATTTCATAAACCTTGGTAAATTTCAATACCAGCTATTGGGTTGATATTAAATTAATTGAAAAATGGAGAGGACATAGTCTTTTTCTTATGTACAATAAACAGTACTGTGTTTTCTGCTATATTACATAGAGTAGTATACATGCATATTTCAGTAAAATATTATTCTCTATTGAATTGTCATTTCAGACTACAGATTTTTTTTTCTTTTTTTTTAATTTATTTTAATTTATTTTGCAATACAATTCAGTTCTACATATCAGCCACGGATTCCCTTGTTCTCCCCCCTCCCGTCCCCCTCACCTTCCCCCCAACCCCCCCCCCATTCCCATCTCCTCCAGGGCAAAGCCTTCCCCACAGACTGAGGTCAACCTGGTAGACTCAGTCCAGGTAGGTCTAGTCCCCTCCTCCCAGGCCGAGCCAAACAATCCTGCATAGGCCCCAGGTTTCAAACAGCCAACTCATGCAATGAGCACAAGATCTGGTCCCACTGCCTGGATGCCTCCCAAACAGATCAAGCCAATCAACTGTCTCACCCATTCGGAGGGCCTGATCCAGTGGGGACCCCTCAGCCATTGGTTCATAGTTCATGTGTTTCCATTCATTTGGCTATTTGTCCCTGTGCTTTATCCAACCTTGGTCTCAACAATTCTCGCTCATATAAACCCTCCTCATTCTCGCTAATTGGACTCCCAGAGATCCACCCAGGGCCTAGTCATGGATCTCTGCATCCAGATCCCTCAGTAGTTGGATGAGGTTTCTAGCACAACAATTAGGATGTTTGGCCATCCCATCACCAGAGTAGGTCAGTTCGGGCTGTCTCTCGACCATTGCCAGCAGTCTGTTGTGTGGGTATCTTTGTGGATTTCTGTGGGCCTCTCTAGCACTTTGCTTCTTCCTATTCTCATGTGGTCTTCATTTACCATGGTCTCCCATTCCTTGTTCTCCCTCTCTGTTGTTGATCCAGCTGGGATCTCCCGCTCCCCCAAGCTCGCTTTCCCTCAACCCTCGCCTTTCATTACCCCCACTCATGACCAGGCTGTTCATGTAGATCTCATTCCATTTCTCTGTCATTGGGCGATCCCTGTGTCTTTCTTGGGGTCCTGTTTTCCAGGTAGCCTCCCTGGTGATGTGAGAGGCAGACAAGTCATCCTTGTTTCATGTCTAGTATCCTGCTATGAGTGAGTACATACCATGTTTGTCTTTCTGAGTCTGGGTTACCTCACTCAGGATGATTTTTTCTAGATCCATCCATTTGTCTGCAAACCTCATGATGTCATTGTTTTTCTCTGCTGAGTAGTATTCCATTGTGTATATGTACCACATTTTGTTTATCCATTCTTCAGTTGAAGGGCATCTGGGTTGTTTCCATGTTCTGGCTATTACAAACAATGCTGATATGAACATAGCTGAACAAGTGCTCTTATGGTGTGGTTGAGCATTTCTTGGGTATATGCCCAAGAGTGGTATAGCTGGATCTTGGGGGAGATTGATTCCCAATTTTCTAAGAAAGCGCCATATTGATTTCCAAAGTGGTTGTACAAGCTTGCATTCCCACCAGCAGTGGAGGAGAGTTCCCCTAGCTCCACATCCTCTCCAGCATAAGGTCAGACTACAGATTTTTAACACGGTCTTTGCAACTAATGAATCACAGAAAGACGTTCATAACAAAATCCAAAACATCCTCCTATTTGCTAGCCTATTTTGGAAGGGAACCTATTAACTGTATACTGTGTATATCTCCTAATATTTTTGATGTCCTTGAAAATACAGACATATCTGCATCTTGTTTTTACAAAAATACCATATATGATGCAGCAGTTCTGCTGTATGCTCCTTTAAAGAATTGATATGTCATGTAAATCAACTTTATTTTCCTGAATGGATATAAAATATTAGATAATTTTTGGCTATTATAGGATTCAATTAACCAGTATATTTATGAGTACCTTCATTTTTTTAAAATATCAAGAAATTATGCAAGAAATATCATTCACTACACATCTTTAAAAGATAAATCCTTTCTTACCATAAATTTTTACCAAGTAAAATACTCATTGAGAATACACATTTCTACTTTGATTTTGAACAGATTTAGTTGTAAAACACATGTGTAATTAGCACACTCAATAAAAATGTATGTCAGTGTTTAATTAAATCAATACGTTCTGCATTGCACATTATTATCAGTATTTTATTTTCTGACATCATTAATGAATAACACTTATCATTTGTTAAGTTTCTCTATATTGACAACTCGGTTGAACATCTTTTCATATACTTATATTAAATTGGATTGAAAAAATATCTTCACTTTAAAAATCTCATAGTCTTTTTTCTATGTTTGTATTTGGATATCATTTTATTTTTATAAATTATGGTATGTTAGTATATTTAATATAATTTTTGTTTTTAAATACTAATTATTTTTATTTTATAGATATGAATGATTTTCCTACATGTATGTCTGTGCATCATGTGTGGACAGTGCCCATGAAGACCATTAGAGGACATTGGATTCCACGGACTATAGCCACAATGGAGACTAGGAATTGAACCTGGGTCCTATGCAAGAACAGCCTGTACACTTAACATCTATTTAATCTAGATTTTTTTTTTTTTTTTTTTTTGGTTTTTCGAGACAGGGTTTCTCTGTGTAGCTTTGCGCCTTTCCTGGAACTCACTTGGTAGCCCAGGCTGGCCTCGAACTCACAGAGATCCGCCTGGCTCTGCCTCCCGAGTGCTGGGATTAAAGGCGTGCGCCACCACCGCCCAGCTTTAATCTAGATTTTAATCTTGTTATTTACGTTTCTTTCTTGTTTTAAATTCTATCATAAGCTGACTTCTGTTCAGAGAGATAGACATATAATAATTAACTCTATAATTTCTCAATTTTCAATGCTTTATACCCAGAGTTAATATTAATTCCAACATTTGTATCATGCATGTAGATTAACAAGCACATCTTAGTTTTACTACTCCTGCTACCATGAAACATTTCCTTGCATTCTAGTTTTTAATACTTGCATCTATTTACTATTCACAAATAAGTTTTATGTAATTTATTAACCACCTGTCATTATGATTTTTGTCATTTGTGGCTCTGGAAAAGTCACTTTTACATGGGTGAGCATGTGTATGTGTGTGTGCTCCAAGATTTCTCGGAGATTTTTTTCTTCATTTTTTCCTTTGAACTGCCATAGATTCTGACAGTGTGAAGGGCTCTGCCCTACTCAGACTTTTATCAGAAAATTCTGTTTGCTATTTTTTTTCTGTCATGCTGTAAATATCTCCTGGCTACAGAAGCACAGGTGACTTTTCATGAACCAGTTCAAGCATTCCATATGACAGCAGTAAAGTACAATGTTAAAGGTAGGAGTCTGATTAACTCTTCATTGGATCAAACCACCTTTATTTTTTTGTTTGCTTTTTGAAGGGATGCTGAGCATTCAAGCATAAATTAATAGGCACTCACTTAGTAAGCAGCTGCTGCATTGGCCAAGTATACGTTATTTTTGCTCTTTACTATTAAAAATAGTACCTAAGTTATGAGAAAATAAAATGATTTATGAACTGAGGCCACCTCTGATCATCACTGCATGCTTGATGCCCATTGTTTTTTTTTTCATAACACTAGTCATACCATTAGTCAAACTAAACTTTCCCGGATTATACCGTGGTGTTTTGCACATTGTCATTTATGCCATTTCTAGGATTGTTTTCTTTTAAGGTATCTTATCCTTAATTAAAAGGTTTGTCTGAGGCTGATTTTTCAATTAGATGGTATAGTCATGTGAAAGTTAATAAGAATGAGTGAAAGTAGACTAACCAGATGTATTTGATGTGTAGCTAAATGTATAAAAGTTGGTGCTGTGTGCTCAGAGGGGTTCCAAAAATAGCTTATGGAGTAAAACAAGAAATAGATAATTCATAAATAAAAATAACTAGAAAAATCTCTGACCATCATATCAATCACCTTATGTCGTGGTGATCTGAACCATAAAAATATTTTTGTTGTTATTTTATAACTGTAAATTTGCTATTGTTATGAATCTTAATGTAAATATCTCTGTTTTCCTGATTGTCTTAGGAGACTCTTGTCAACAGTCATTAAACCACCAAAGGGGTCGGGACCCACATGTTGAGAACTACTGACAAAAGAAGTTGAGTAAAATAAGTTAAAGAAAAGAGAGAGACATAATAAAAATCATTTGTAGTTTGGAGGAAAATTCTTAGCAGTTAAGCTGAAAACTTCTTTTAATTTATTGAGTAAATGAATCAAATATACAAATAAGCAAGTAGGAACAGGTATTGACAGTATTTTAAGGATACAAATAATAATCTTGGACCACCAGGATGTTAAATATCATTATTCCTGCTTTATTTTGTAAATGAAAGATACAGGTAGCAAGTTCTAGCAATTTTAATAAATCTAAGAATATGAGTGCATAGTACAAAGATTAGCAAAAAGAAAAGAAATCGCCACTCATTTTTGAACCTCATATTAGTAGAATTTAAAATATAACATTAATATTGCTCAGCACAAAATTATTATTCAAGTGTAGAATAATTATAATTAGACAGGAGAAAATTATTATTTTTATTATTTATTTCTTGTGTGCCTCAGTGGTGTGTGTGTGTGTGTGTGTGTGTGTGTGTGTGTGTTTGTATGATTTTTTTTTTTTTTTTTGTGTGTGTGTGTGTGTGTGTGTGTGTGTGTGTGTGTGTGTGTGCATGCATGTGCATTAATGAATGTTTATATATGCCATGGAACCCGTGTGGATGTCTGAGAACAACTTTTGAAAGGTAGTTCTGCCTTTACACCCCTTAGTTTCAAGGGATCAGACTTGGCAGCAGGTCCCTTCATCTGCTTATGTTGCCAATTTTGTACATGACGTTTTCAAAGGCCATACATAAACTGAAAATTACAAGATAAAGAGGTTTAAATTACTTAATGATAGATAAGAATATTTGAAGGCACTCTAACAATATACTAGAATAAATAAATCATTTGTAGATAAAGAGATATGCTGTGTTGATAAATGATATTGCTCTAGTTTTTGAAGATTCAAAAGACTCAAGAGTTAATATTTAAAATTTTAAATTTATATTCACAATATAAACAGTATTTTCGAGATCAACATACTGGATGACTTCAAACTGTGGCTTCAGGCATAGAATAGCTATGAAAATATAGAAGAAGATTATTAGACCCAGATTATAAAACAGTAGGTGCTAAAGAGACAGATTTCTTCTGAGAGACATGCGAATTAAATGAGTCACATAAATGCCTGTGGAAATTATAGGCAGTCCATCAGATGAGTGACCAAATCCTGCCTATGGTTTAGGAACTGGGAAACACAACATTGTTCAAGAACAAAAAACAGAATTGCCTCATTTGATGGTTGCTGCCCCTAAACTTCCTGAAAGATTCCTTTCTCCTGTTCTAGTCAAAACAAAGCCAAGCTTCTCTGGTAATTTGCAAAGAATGGTGCTGAATTATATCTGTATTGAAACATATATTCACCTTTATGACCTTATTTGCAGATTAGGGAACTTTTCCATTACAGACTCCTCTGTCCTGTCCACACTGCTAGTGTATGTTCATTCCCTGGCATGTTGCTGTGTCCACCCTAGACAGATGATCAGGGTAGCTTTATTTTCAAAAATACTCAAGTTTGTGACTCGACTGTATTCCATAATATATTTTAAAAAGTTTTGTTGAAAACGTGACAACACATTTGGAATTAGTCTTAGGTTTTCCTCCTAAGAACAGATAGAAGGCACAGTTGAAGAAAGTAAGAATACTTCATTAATCCACCTGCATTCATCGCTTTTATGAAATGGACATATTTGTAAATGGTAACGGTTTAAATTTTGACAATATATGGGATAATCAGGAAATGCATGGTGTGTAATGATTTGATAAAATATGGTGAGCAACTAGTATGATGGATTCTGAACTCAGTGTGAAATTCTGAATTGAATACAAATACACAATTAGAAAATG
This sequence comes from Peromyscus californicus insignis, assembly GCF_007827085.1. Lineage (NCBI taxonomy): Eukaryota > Metazoa > Chordata > Mammalia > Rodentia > Cricetidae > Peromyscus > Peromyscus californicus. Next base: position 42,157,248 of record NW_026294413.1, read on the forward strand.
GTCAGGGCTTTCTTTTCTTCCTGCAACTACTTATTGATATATTCTTGTTTGTAAGTAAGTTCGAATAGTAAGAAATAGATCAATAACACTTAAATAGTATTCATTATACATGGCATGTTACACTTCAAATTCAATATGCCTTATTTCATTTGTTTCTTTTTTATTCTGCTTCGTTTTTATTTTATGTATTTTATTTATTTAATTAAAAAATATTTTTATTTTACATACCAATCCCAGTTCCTCCCTTCCTCTACTTTTCCCACCCACCACCTCTCCCACCCCACCTCCCCATCCACTCCTCAGAGAGGGTAAGGCCTTCTTTGAGATTCAGTGAAGTCTGGCATACTAAGTTGAGGCATGACCAAATCCATCCCCCGTGTCAACGCTGAGCATGTTATCCCACCCTAGGAAATGTGTTCCAAAAAGCCATTTCATGCACCTGGGATAAGTCCTGGTCCCACTGCCATGAGCTCCCCAAACAGATCTATCCACATAATTGTCACCCACATTTAGAGGTCTAGTTCAGTCCCATACATGTTCCCCAGCTGACAGGCTAGTGTCCATGAGCTCCCACGAACTTGGACCAACTGTCTCTGAAGTTTTCCCCATCATGATCTTGACCTCACTTGCTCCTATGATCCCTCCTCCCTCTCTTAGACTGAAGTCTAGGAGCTCAGTCCAGTGTTTCGTTGTGGATCACTGCATTTGCTTCCATCAGTTACTGGATGTAGGTTCTATGATGACAATTAGGGTAGTCACTAATCTGATTATAAGAAAAGGTAAGTTCAGGCACCCTTTCCATTATTTCTAGGAGTCTTAACTGGTGTCATCCTCATGGATTCCTGGGGATTTCCATGGCACTAGGTTTCTCCCTAACCCCCTAATGGTTCCCTCTACCAAGATGTCTCTTTCATTGCTCTCCTTCTCTGTCCCTCCCTCCACTCTGCTTTCTCAGTCCCTCCTGTTACCACCCCCCATCCCTTCCCTTTTACCCCCTCTCCCAGTTTACCCAGGAGATCTTAAGTATTTTCCCTTCCTGGTGCCCTCAATGCACGTCCCTTTTATAATACTTTAAGAAAGCAGCGAGTGGGACTATGAATGAGGAACTGAGGGATATTTAATGACAATGGACAATGCATAGGCTCAGCTGCTGTGTAGTCATAGTTGGACCACTACACAAATATCTTCAATATTTAATGAGTATGGTGTAATTCTAAAAGTTATTAGAATATTAAAGAAATTAGCAGCATGAAACATTCGTTCAGATCTTCAGCTTATCTCACTCTACTTGAAAGGGGCTTTATGTTCACTGACAGGCTCAAAATCATATCACATCGCAGCTATCTAACATTGACTTGTCCAGTAACATTTAATTTGTTACTATTTAATTTGCTTTCTCATTAAATAAAAAATTAAACACAATTCATAAGTCTGTGCCTTTCACACTCATAGTTTATGAACAAAATACACCTTTCAAATACTCATAGCAGATTTGAAACAGTCCTGGTTGATTTCTCAAATCTAGTCTCATGGACATTTCAGGTAAATTATCCACAAAATGTCACAAACACATACTTCCAAGGCAGAACTCCTGAATACACAGCAACTCCCTGTCAGACAGTGTTAGTAAACTCTCCAATTGGTGAATTCTTGTACTTTCTCTCAACTGTAGACAGGAGTAGTCCCTGATGTCTGCCTCCTGAAGTGGATCCCAGGTCAGTGATGAAGGAGGCTGGGACACAGGTGATGTCCTAGGAATCCATTCTACTTCTGTGCCTTTGCAACTTCTATGTCATGGAAATGATTTTACTAAGTAAATATCTGCTGTACTAATTAGTAATTTCAGTAAATTTTGGTCTCTAGCCATATACAAACAGACTAAAAAGAAATTTAGATAGTCCCTATATATTGACTTATTTCTAGTCATGCCTTATTAAGAAAAAAGATATGAAGCAACTCTTTAGTTTTCCACATAGTATATTTAGGTGCCTCCAATATAAATGTAATTTATAATATTCCAATATAAAGAGATCATCCTTGAGATTCCAGCTTTCTTTCATTACTTCACAGATTTGTTTTTCTGTTGTTCTTCATTAATATGACTAATGGATTCTCCTTAGAGAGACACACATCAACTGTTGTTGCACCTGCTTTTCACTTCAAGAATGGATAATATTCCTAGCTTAAGAAATTTTAAGAAAACTTATTACAAAGTGTGTACTTTGGTACTATTGAAACAAAACAGTTACTGTAAAATTATTCCCATTGATTTTTAATCTCACAAATGCACATGAAATAGGCAATTCGCTCTTTTGTTTCATTTTTAGAATATATTGTAATCGAAAAATAATTTAAATTAAAGTTGTAAGCTACATGGAGATTACAGCAGAGGCATCACAGAGTAAATTGTTCTAATGAATAAAACACACAGAAGTGTAGCTTTACAAAATGAAAATCCAACTAATTAAAAGCCTTGGATGTCAGAGTGTAGGTACATGACACTACTGTCTTCACGTCTTTCTATCCATGTAACAGACAAAATGCATTGTAAAGCTTTGCTTAAAGAAAAACAAAAATCATCCACTCTCTTGAATACTGGAATTGATAACCTCCATGAGGATGTAATTCCAGGAGTGTCATCTACCTGTGTTCTTTCTTGCAAATTCTCCTCGGGAGAACAGAAAAGACAAGGAAAGTTTTACAAATAAGTGACTTCCAAGGGGACATTTCCTTATGTCATCCCCATCTCATCCAGGGTCAGAATCCACAAGCCTTTCCACTTCTGAGGCTTAATAAAAACCTTCCTCATGTTTTAGCACTTCAGAACTGCTTACTTCTGACAAGTTTCTCCTCTCGCTACTTGGTGGCATTTTCAGACCATTCTGAGAACAATTAGGAATGCTCAGAACCAACAATTGGAAAGCCTTTAAAATGTAGGAGTTTCCATTCATTTTGATACTCTATATTTATTTCAGAGGAATTTTCTTTTTTTTTTTTTTTTTTTTTTTGGTTTTTCGAGACAGGGTTTCTCTGTGTAGCTTTGCGCCTTTCCTGGAACTCACTTGGTAGTCCAGGCTGGCCTCGAACTCACAGAGATCCGCCTGGCTCTGCCTCCCGAGTGCTGGGATTAAAGGCGTGCGCCACCACCGCCCGGCCAGAGGAATTTTCTTAAGTATCCATATCACAAATCATGCAGCAGATGTATCCTAAGTTAGATGCTAAAACTTAGGACTATGGCAATCTCAATAGTGGCCAATAGGGAGTGGGTTAGTTACACCAATAGGGAGTGGGTTAGTTACACTGGTTTCATGACTTCTAGACAGAAATGGCTCCCACTTGGAGAATAATGGTTACTATTTCTTAGTTACAAAATCACATTTGATACCATTTAAGGTACAAAGTTGCTTCTAAGTGAGAAGCACAGAGTTTGAAGAAATTAATTGTATTTTGAGTCAAGATTCCCTTCTGGAAAAAAAATGCGTCATTTATTGATGCTCTTGTGTTCTAATATTTTTAATCATAGGCTTAGGACTTTTTTCTCACCTTTTTCCAGACAAACAGTTTTTAAGTTAGAGTAGATAACTTCAGTACCATTGTGGCAGTATATCTAAACAGGCATCAGTTAATTCTCACCAAAATGATGCTGAGGGACAAACAAATGTTCCTCATCTTATACCGAGGGAAAAAAAAGAGGGAGGAGCACTGACAACCCTCAGCAACCTTTGCCAAGATGAGATCTTTAATCCAATGGTTCTCAACTTTCCTGGTGCTGTGACCCTTTATTACAGTTCCTCATGTTGTGACAACCCCCAACCACAAAATTGCTTCCATTGCTACTTCATAACTGTAATTTTGCTACTGTTTTGAATCTTAATATAAATACCCAATATGCAGTATATCTGACATATGACCCCTGTGAAAGGGTCATGACCCACAAGTTGAGAACTTCTGCTCTAATCCTGCAGGACAATCAGAAAATACACCACTGGATGTGACGCAGTCATGTTCCCACTCTTCTTCCTACATCCATCTTTTCATCCATTCCTCCTCCTTCCACCCATCCATTTTTCCATCCTCATTATTCCACGTCTCCTTTGAAATATAGTCATATTAAATTATAATTATATTTAAATTATTCCCTAGTGTCATATTTATTTCCCTAAAGCCAAGTAATATAGATGAAAATTAGTATTTTTTTCTCCATCACTTGATTGAAAATTTGCATGAATTTATAATATATCTGGAGCATCTTTTCCATTTCCCCAATTTAAAATGATTTGGGGACACAAAAGAGAAGACAGCAACCTACCCAGTGCCCCTAAGACTGAGTGAGAGTCAGAGATTCACATGCTGGTCCGGGCTCTCCACCTCAGACCCTAAGAAGGAAACAGGCACATGAGCAATGCATGTAAGACTAAGTGGGAGACAAACATCCATCCATATGCTGGTCTGGGGCTCTCTGCCTCTGGCCCAGAGGAGAAAACATGGGTTCTATTATGGTGAGCAAATACATGGTAGGTTATGGGGGCAGTGGGGAGGGAGGGAGGGAGGTAAGGAGGGAGAGAGAGAAAAAATGCTTTATGTCCTGTGGTAGAGGCAGATTCGAAGATGTGAAGGCAGTTAGGAGTGGACTGAAGTTGTAGGCCTGCTTGCTACTCAAAACCATGGTGATATCCAGGCTAGAGTTGCTTGCCAAGGGTCATGTCTGCACCAGTGTCCCTCCCACAGCTGTGGTCTGTGTTGATTTCTGCTGCACCTGTTGGCACTGAAGGCCAAGACCAATGAGTCTGCACAGAGTTGGACCTGTCTGCTTACTGGCTGCAATACTAGGGAAAACTGGTTCTGTCCTCCACCGGCTCCAGTACTGTTGAGAGGGGGACCCTGAACCTCATCTCGGTAGCATGACAGAGCTGACTCTGTTGGCAGGGGTGCGGATTGCTGACCCTAAGAGTGTGATAGTTGGTCTTGCTCCCCTTGTCTGTCATGTGGTGGCATGGGCAGGGGAGAGACGTGGAAGGCAGGAGAGAGGGCTTCTGGGTCACGAGAGTAAAAAGGATGGCCCTGCCCCATGTGCTGCAACACTAGGGAGAGTGGGCCCTGTGCCTTGCCTAGGCACCACAGTAGTGCTGACCCAGTGGGTGGTCGCTTGGGTGATCCTGCCCCGAGGTTGTGATAGTGGGAGAGCTGGCCCCGCACCCCTCGTCTGCCATGTGGTGGCAATGGCAAGGCAAAGACGCCCTCTCCCTTTGCCCCTTGACACCTGGACAGGCCTTGCACTTTGCCTGGTTAACACAGTAGAACTGACCCTGTTGATGAAGGAGTGAGTGAGCTGGCTCTGAGAATGTAATGCTGAGAGATCTGGCCCCACCCCTCGTCTGCCATATAGTGCTGTGGGCAAGGGAGAGAATCCCCTCCACACACCTCGAGGTCTATGGTAGGTGGGAAAGCTGTCTTCGAGGTCACGAGAGTGAGCAAGCTGGCCCTGACTCTCACCAGCTGCAGCACTGTACAGTGTGACCCCTATACCTCACTTGGGCAACACAGTAAAACTGACTTTGGTGATATAGCAGTGGGCAAGCCAGCCAGGGGACATGAGAGCAAGAGAACTGGCCCTGACCCTTGCTGTTTACTACATTGGGTGAATTAGCCTGAGCAGTGCTGGAGAGCTCACCCTGGTGTTGAAGACGAAAGAGAGCTAGATGACTGACCCACGCCGCAACTATCCAGACTCAGAACCAGGACTATGAGTTGGCCCATCAAATCATCCACCCCATTTATGATCTGCTGGAGCATGTGAAGGGCCAGCCCAGCAGACCCAAAGTTGCAGGATCTCCATGATATAGAGCAAAAATAGAATATCCAGGAGTAGCCCCAGTGTGAGCCTACTATCTATGGTGTAGCAAAAACCAGATGCTTTGAACCAGACCAAAGACTTTGCAATGAACACTTACAGGTAATGATATGTGGGCTAAAGAGTTTGACTCACTGTGTCACACTACAGCTTCCACGACAAGATTTTTCTTTTCTTCATTTTTGTTTTCCTTTTTATCTTTGTATTTTTCCTCCTTTCTTTTCTTTTAAATTTTATTTTGTTTTGTCCTAGGGGCAAAGTTACAAGAGTAGAGAGCGATGGGAAGGGATGGGGAGATGAGTGGGATGAAGATACATTAGGTAATATCCACGAAGAACCAATAAAAAAGCCAAATTAGAAAAAAAAATTGGGGGTAGTTTTATGCTATGTATATCACATATCTGGGATATTCTGCTCTTTTATTATGTTAAATTCTAAATTCCCTACAACAGGAGCACATTAAGTAAAACCCACACATATAGTAAAATTCTGTGAGAGAAACCTACATAGAATATCTGAAGCAACTCAGGCACATTATGCCATAACAATTGCATGGCTCATTTTGCTTTCATTTTGTTTGTAATTTCAAATAGGAATCATGAATCTAGACAAGGAATCTTCCCTACTTTCTATTGCTAAAATTTAAGGATACATATTTCTCGCATATCATATTCTTGTGACTTTACCTTTACAAAATTTTTAGAAATGAGTTATAGCATTAGTCAAAATATAAATGATTAGTCTTTTCTTTTGCTTTTAGAGTGACCTTTTTTGTTGTCCGCCTCATTGAGAAGTTCTCTTCATGTATGTACATCCTTGATGTACTTTCCTTTGCTTCAAGATCTGGTACACGTATTTAAAGGAAATGACATCTCCCTGTAGTTTAAGTAGAAGAACAAATAACTCAGCATTTCATATCCATGCAGGACATTTCATAAATACTTAGATTTTAATCAGAACCTGAAATAAAAGAAAGAAAGAATCAAAGAAGATGCTTTCCAATCCCAGTCTATCTTATTCTTCAAGTGCTGTCAAGGATATAGGCTTTTTGTTCCCACTGCTGGGGTTTGTTGTTGTTGTTATTTTTGTTTTTGTTTGTTTGTTTGTAAAGTGATGTGTCAGTGAAGCTTACTTGAGTTATTCCTGGAATTCATATGTATGAAGCCAAATAAACTTGCAGATTCACAATTGATTGCATTTTTATATTATTAACATGAAAACTTACTTACTTTCAATATGAATTATTTATGATTGACATTTTTTTCTCTATATAATACAATAAGACTCTGAGATGACATACAATTTTGAAATGGTTATTATCTTGAAATAACATTATACTCCAAAAACTGGTCATAATCAAAAGCCTTGCATCACAATGGATGACTCGTGCACTGAGCTGTCTTGATTGCTCTGGCTAAAGTTCCAGATCATTTTCAATCTCAAAACCACACAGGCCCTTTAAACTTCTTGCTGGTATACTGGTTCTAAAATGTCAAATTCTGTTTGTCCGGGGTTTTCATTCTAGCAATGAATTCTCCACTGCAGATATTATTTAAGTAGATGACCTTCGATTAAACTATCATTCTCTATTGCTTTCACTTTGGTGCTGCTGTACTGGCAGCAATATAAAGGTTTCAGTAGCAATGCAACCCATGCATGTGATAAAAGTCTGTAAAAATTAGCTTTCCCTAGGTACTGGCTAGACTATACTCGATTTAAAAGACACTAAATGTGCTCTCCACAAAGTTATCGAGAATATATATATATATATATTCTCAGGAAGACAAACATATACTCCTATAATGAGTAGATTGCATCACATTTAGAAAAGTAACATAAAACAAAGTCACAAAAAACAAGTCTAATAATGTTGATTCTGATAGCTGAGTGGTGATAGTATTAACTATTCATAGTCAGTGTAATATTTTAGAGTATTATCCCATTTAAGAACAATATTGCCTTTATGTAGATATTATATTATTTGTTTCTTTGTAAGATTAACACTTATCATCTGAGTCATTCAGGTAGAAACTGACAACATGGTACATTACATCCAGTTTTTTTCTTTTGTCCTTAGTCCCTATGCTATGCTGCCTTAAGAAAATAAGTTCATCTTAGGCACCTGATAGAAGGATTTATTCCATATACCTTTCTTTAATGTTTTATTTAATATGAACATGAGTGGTCAGCAGTATATTCATTGAAAGCATTCGTTTATCATCCATATGTAGTATTATTTTATTATGTTCATATGTTTTCTAATAAGCTTTGATTTTTTTCTTTCACCAGTATTATTAAGGTCACTTAGCACAGATAACATTTTTCAAATGACCCTAATGCAGGGGAAATTCGAACTGCCCCAATGCAGAGGTTGTCTCTGAAAAGAAGTCTGAGTGTTCTGTACTAAGAAACTCAAAAGAAGTTCAAGGTGGAAACTTTCCACCTATGGAAACCAGGTTATTGCCTCTCATTTTTCTCTCCCTTGTCAAAATGCATTGTATTTTCTGCGTTCATGTACACATGGATTCTGAGTGTTCCAACCCACAGGTAGCAAGACAAGAGAGTGAGAATTAAGGAGTGTCAGACTACAGTACTTTGTTCTAACATTCTAGGTACAAGATTAACAATTTGACTCTGGATCCTATAGATCAACGGTTCTCAACCTCCCTAATGCTGCAACCCTTTAATACACTTCCTCATGCTGTGGTGAATCCCAACCATAAAATTATATTTAGTCCTTCTTCAGAAGATAATTTTTGCTACTTTTATGAATCATAATATAAATATCTGTGTTTTCTGATGGTCTTGGATCACCCCTGTGAAAGGGTCTATAAACTCCCAGGTTGAGAGACCATTGCTGTAGATGGAGAATATGTTACTTAAGAGAGAAGTAGACTAGGTGTTTCAACATGTTAGCCTAAACGGAAACATAGTGAGAAAACTTGAAAAGAAACACAAAGCCGGCTGTAGTCAGGAAATGGTTGATTGGTTTCTGAAAACAAAGGTACTTCAGAGTCAACTGTGGGCTTAACAATAAGTACAAAATGGTAAGAACAGAACTAATAAACATCTAGAAAACTGATCAAAAATGCCTGTAGAGAATCAGAAAGGGGACTTACCTCTTGACTATCTCCTATATTCAAATTTCTTCTGATTTGCGGAGTATTCAGATTCTTTTCACATTTGATTTCTCACTTAGTTCTGAATATAGATGTGAGCTAGATGAATGGGGATGGAATCTTGATTCTTAAAGCACATTTTTGCAGGAAACATGGCTGATAAACAGCTACCTTGCCTGACTGCTGCAGAATCAGAATCAGAGTAATTGTACTATCTCATCCTTGGTTTCCTGATGACTAGATTCTACTTTTAAACCTATCTGTGACAAACTTGAGAAGCACAGTTATTTAGCATTTGAAGGATGCTTATGAGAAATACACAGACAGCATCATAAGGAACAAATGAGAATTAATGATGCCCCAGATAACAAGGAAAATGGCACAAATAAATAATTTGGGACTAGAAGTCAACAGGTTATGTATAATTAGTAATTGCTGTATGCAATTAGGAAAGAAAGCCCCAATAGATAAACAGGACAAGGTGGAAAACACAATTAATTCCATCTGTGGAGTTTGCAAATGGGTAAGAGTTAGAATTGCATTCTGATGTTAAGATCAATTGTTGTATCATGAATTTATTTGAGGTCATGCCATGAAGGACTATAGTTACTAGCCTTGATTGAAGGAGAAACCCAATCTGTATTCTGAAATCATTGTACAGGCTCTTTCAAATTACACCATGATTTTATGCAGACATTGCCTAATATTAGCTCATAAAAAGTCGGGAACTTCTTTGACTTATGTTACTCCTCAGAAATTTTTGTTTACTGTGACAGCTGGCTCAATATGCATGTGTAGAAAGAGCTGAACACTGGTTTCTCAACTAACCATAAATGCAAATACCAATAAACCTGTAATTTATAATACAAGGATTTATTAAGTCTTTCTTCTAGATAATTTTTCATGTGTAGAATAAAATTATTTCACTCGGTTTATATACTAAGGTGCATACTATTTAATGAATAAAATTTATTCTATATATATCTCCCCAGGTCATATGAATCCTCCATTAAAAAAATAAATAATAAAAGAAACTGTGTTTACATAACAAGGAAGAAACTGTGTTTACATAACAAGCAAAGGTGACTTTTTATGTGATATTATTTACATCTTAACATAACCCCAAGTCCTAATGTAAAACACTTTAAAGGTTTGCATTCTGTTGAATTAGCCAAAAAAGGCAGAAATGTTTTTGAAAACAAAACAAAAAAAAAAGTTTTCTACAAATGACAATATATACTGGATTTTTTTCCAGCTCTGATTTTAAAAAAGAAAAGTGTACAACCCATAAAGACACAACATAAATTCACTGATATTCAGATTCACTTGCAAATTACCATGGAGTCTCTTCATTATTCCAAATGTGTTCATGTCTCTTCCTGAGACTTAGAGGCTGGCCCCCAGCTCCCATCTTGCTCCGGACGTCCCTTTTGGAACAGTCGTGAGTACCCTTCCTTGCCCCAGACCCCATCCCTGGGCACCAGCCACTCCAGGGAAGACCTGCCCAACTCGGCCCCAGGTTCTGGCCACCGGGCAGGTTCCCTGCTAGCCCCACCGGGAAGGATCCCCTTCTCCAAGACCCCTGGCAGACCCTGCAGTCTCCACGCCCTGCCCCCACGCCCATCCGCCTGAGCCCCAAGCCTCTTCCTGAGACTCAGAGGCCGGCCCCCAGCTCCCATCTTGCTCCGGACGTCCCTTTTGGAATACTGGTGAGTACCCTTCCTTGCCCCAGACCCCATCCCTGGGCACCAGCCACTCCAGGGAAGACCTGCCCAACTCAGCCCCAGGTTCTGGCCACCAGGCAGGTTCCCTGCTAGCCCCACCGGGAAGGATCCCCTTCTCCAAGACCCCTGGCAGACCCTGCAGTCTCCACGCCCTGCCCCCACGCCCATCCGCCTGAGCCCCAAGCCTCTTCCTGAGACTCAGAGGCCGGCCCCCAGCTCCCATCTTGCTCCGGACGTCCCTTTTACAACACTGGTGAGTGCCCGTCCTTGCCCCAGGCCCCATCCCTGGGCACCAGCCACTCCAGGGAAGACCTGCCCAACTCGGCCCCAGGTTCTGGCCACCGGGCAGGTTCCCTGCTAGCCCCACCGGGAAGGATCCCCTTCTCCAAGACCCCTGGCAGACCCTGCAGTCTCCACGCCCTGCCCCCACGCCCATCCGCCTGAGCCCCAAGCCTCTTCCTGAGACTTAGAGGCCGGCCCCCAGCTCCCATCTTGCTCCGGACGTCCCTTTTGGAACAATCGTGAGTACCCTTCCTTGCCCCAGACCCCATCCCTGGGCACCAGCCACTCCAGGGAAGACCTGCCCAACTCGGCCCCAGGTTCTGGCCACCGGGCAGGTTCCCTGCTAGCCCCACCGGGAAGGATCCCCTTCTCCAAGACCCCTGGCAGACCCTGCAGTCTCCACGCCCTGCCACCACGCCCATCCGCCTGAGCCCCAAGCCTCTTCCTGAGACTTAGAGGCCGGCCCCCAGCTCCCATCTTGCTCCAGACTTCCCTTTTGGAACACTGACTTCCCTTTTGGAACACTGGTCTGTCTGAACCAAGTGTGCGGATAAGGCCAAGAACGAACCACAAGGAGATGGGCAGACGTCAAGGCAGAAACATATACAACAAAATGAATAGCAATACAGCATCACCAGGCCCTAGCCCTCCTCCAACACCTAGACCTGAACATCAGAAATTGGAAGAAGCAGAAGAAAACAGCCTTATGAATGACATCATGAAGAAGCTAGAGGCTTGCGTAGAGGAAAAGACAAAAAAATGTGAAGAACGCTGTAAACAACTAGAGGAAAGGGCAAACAAATTAGAAGAAATCAATAAAGTCCTGGAAGAAAACAATAAAATACTGAGAGAAAATCAAGAAAAATCAATGAAACAAATGAAGGAAACAGTCCAAGACCTGAAAAGGGAAATAGAAAAAATGAAGAAGACACAAACAGAGGGAATGCTGGAAATAGAAAATCTGAGAAAACGATTGGGAACTTCAGATGCAAGTATAATCAACAGAATGCAAGAGATGGAAGAGAGGATCTCTAGCGTTGAAGATACAGTAGAAGAAATACATTCATCAGTCAAAGAAAACACTAAAACCAACAAAGTCATGAACCAAAATGTCCAAGAAATTTGGGACACCATGAAAAGACCAAACCTAAGAATAATAGGGGTCGAAGAAGGAGAAGAATACCAACTCAAGGGCACAGAAAATATATTCAACAAGATCATAGAAGAAAACTTTCCCAACTTAAAGAAGGAAATGCCTATGAAGATACAAGAAGCTTATAGAACACCAAACAGACTAGACCCCCAAAAAAAGTCCCCTCGCCACATAATAGTTAAACAACTAAACGTACAGAATAAAGAAAGAATATTAAGAGCAGCAAAGGAAAAAGGCCAAGTGACATATAAAGGCAAACCCATCAGAATAACACCCGATTTCTCAATGGAGACTTTGAAAGCCAGAAGAACCTGGACAGATGTAATGCAGACACTAAGAGACCATGGATGTCAACCTAGACTAATATACCCAGCAAAACTTTCAATCACCATAGATGGAGTAAACAAGACATTCCATGACAAAGCCAGATTTAAACAATACTTATCCACAAACCCAGCCCTACAGAAAGCACTAGAAGGAAAATTCCAACCTAAGGAAGTCAGATACACCCTCGAAAACACAGGCAACAGATAAAGCCACAGCAGTAAACCCCAACGTATAGAAGTACCCACACATCACCACCAAAAAATAACAGGAATGAACAATCACTGGTCATTAATTTCCCTCAATATCAATGGACTTAATTCACCTATAAAAAGACATAGGCTTACAGAATGGATACGAAAGCAGGACCCATCTTTCTGCTGCATACAAGAAACACATCTCAAATTCGAAGATAGACACTACCTAAAAATAAAAGGCTGGGAAAAGACTTTCCAATCAAACGGTCTTAAGAAACAAGCGGGTGTAGCCATCCTGATATCCAGCAAAATAGACTTCAAACTAAAATCAATCAAAAGAGATCAAGAAGGGCATTACATACTCATCACAGGAAAGATCCACCAAGATGAAGTCTCAATTCTGAATATTTATGCCCCAAACCCAAGGGCACCCACATATGTAAAAGAAACATTACTAAAGCTTAAATCACATATAAAACCCCACACGTTAATAGTGGGAGACCTCAACACCCCACTTTCACCACTGGACAGATCTCCCAAATTGAAACTTAACAGAGAAATAAAGGACTTAACTGATGTCATGACTCAAATGGACTTAATCGATATCTACAGAACATTCCATCCTAACAAAAAAGAATATACCTTCTTCTCAGCACCCCATGGAACCTTCTCTAAAATTGACCACATACTTGGCCACAAAACAAATCTAAACAGATACAAAACAATTGGAATAACCTCCTGTGTTCTATCAGACCACCATGGTCTAAAGTTGGATTTCAACAACAACAAAAACTACAGAAAACCTGCAATCTCATGGAAACTGAATAATACCCTACTGAATCACCAATGGGTTAAGGAAGAAATAAAGAAAGAAATTAAAGACTTCCTAGAGATCAATGAAAATGAAGACACCACATATCCAAATTTATGGGACACTATGAAAGCAGTACTAAGAGGGAAATTCATAGCACTAAATGCCCACATAAATAAGTTGGAGAAATCTCACACTAGAGACTTAACAGCATACCTGAAAGCTCTAGAACAAGAAGAAGCACAGTCTCCCAGGAAAAATAGACGCCAGGAAATTATCAAAGTGAGAGCTGAAATCAATAAAATAGAAACAAAGAGAACAATACAAAAAATTAATGAAACAAAGAGTTGGTTCTTTGAGAAAATCAACAAGATAGACAAGCCCTTATCCAAACTAACCAAAAGACAGAGAGAGAGCATCCAAATCAACAAAATCAGAAATGAAAAGGGGGACATAACAACAGACATTGAGGAAATCCAGAGAATCATCAGGTCATACTTCAAAAACCTCTATTCGACAAAACTGGAAAACCTAAAAGAAATGGATAACTTTCTGGATAGGTACCACATACCTAAGTTAAATCAAGACCAGATAAACTATTTAAATAGTCCAATAACCCCTAACGAAATAGAAACAGTCATTAAAAGTCTCCCAACCAAAAAAAGCCCAGGACCAGATGGTTTCAGCGCAGAATTCTACCAGATCTTCAAAGAAGAGTTAATACCAATACTCTCTAAATTGTTCCACACAATAGAAACAGAAGGAACATTACCAAACTCCTTCTACGAGGCTACAATTACCCTAATTCCTAAACCAAACAAGGATACAACAAAGAAAGAGAACTACAGACCGATCTCCCTCATGAACATTGATGCAAAAATACTCAATAAAATACTGGCAAACAGACTCCAAGAACACATCAAAGCAATTATCCACCATGATCAAGTAGGATTCATTCCAGGGATGCAAGGGTGGTTCAACATACGAAAGTCCGTCAATGTAATACACCATATAAACAAACTCAAAGAAAAAAACCATATGATCATCTCACTGGATGCAGAAAAAGCATTTGACAAAATCCAACACCCCTTCATGATAAAGGTATTGGAGCGATCAGGAATACAGGGAACATACCTAAACATAATAAAGGCAATTTACAGCAAGCCAACAGCCAACATCAAATTAAATGGAGAGAAACTCAAAGCAATTCCACTAAAATCAGGAACGAGGCAAGGCTGTCCACTCTCCCCATACTTATTCAATATAGTACTTGAAGTTCTAGCCAGAGCAATAAGACAACATAAGGAGATTAAGGGGATACAAATTGGAAAGGAAGAAGTCAAGCTTTCCCTATTTGCAGATGACATGATAGTATACTTGAGCGACCCCAAAGATTCCACCAAGGAACTGATACAGCTTATAAACACCTTCAGCAACATAGCAGGATACAAGATCAACTCAAAAAAATCAGTAGCCCTCCTATATACAATGGACAAAGAAGCGGAGAAGGAAATCAGAGATACATCACCCTTTACTATAGCCACAAACGACATAAAATACCTTGGGGTAACACTAACCAAGCAAGTGAAGGACCTATATGACAAGAACTTTAAGTCCCTGAAAAAAGAAATTGAAGAAGATGTCAGAAAATGGAAAGATCTCCCATGCTCATGGATAGGCAGGACTAACATAGTAAAAATGGCAATCTTACCAAAAGCAATCTACAGATTCAATGCAATCCCCATCAAAATACCAACACAATTCTTCACAGACCTGGAAAAAATAATACTCAACTTCATATGGAAAAACAAAAAACCCAGGATAGCCAAAGGAATCCTGTACAATAACACAACTTCTGGAGGCATCACGATCCCTGACTTCAAGCTCTACTATAGAGCTACAGTAATAAAAACAGCTTGGTACTGGCATAAAAACCGACATGTGGACCAATGGAATCGAATTGAAGACCCTGACATTAATCCGCACACCTATGAACATATAATTTTTGACAAAGAAGCCAAAAGCGCACAATGGAAAAAAGAAAGCATCTTCAACAAATGGTGCTGGCAAAACTGGATATCAACATGTAGAAGGCTGCAAATAGATCCATATCTATCACCGTGCACAAAACTTAAGTCCAAGTGGATCAAGGACCTCAACATAAATCCAGCTACTCTGAACCTGCTAGAAGAGAAAGTAGGAAGTAGTCTTGAACGCATTGGCATAGGAGACTACTTCCTAAATAGAACACCAGTAGCACAGACTCTGAGACAAACAATCAATCAATGGGACCTCTTGAAACTGAGAAGCTTTTGTAGAGCAAAGGATACGGTCAACAAGGCAAAGCGACAGCCTACAGAATGGGAAAAGATCTTCACCAACCCCACATCTGACAGAGGACTGATATCCAGAATATATAAGGAACTCAAGAAATTAGACATCAAAATGCCCAACAGTCCAATTAAGAAATGGGCTATAGAACTAAACAGAGAATTCTCAACAGAGGAAACTCAAATGGCCGAAAGACATTTAAGGAACTGCTCAACATCCCTAATCATCAGGGAAATGCAAATCAAAACAACTCTGAGATACCACCTTACGCCTGTCAGAATGGCTAAGATCAAAAACACTGAAGACACCTTATGCTGGAGAGGATGTGGAGCTAGGGGAACTCTCCTCCACTGCTGGTGGGAATGCAAGCTTGTACAACCACTTTGGAAATCAATATGGCGCTTTCTTAGAAAATTGGGAATCAATCTCCCCCAAGATCCAGCTATACCACTCTTGGGCATATACCCAAGAAATGCTCAACCACACCATAAGAGCACTTGTTCAGCTATGTTCATATCAGCATTGTTTGTAATAGCCAGAACATGGAAACAACCCAGATGCCCTTCAACTGAAGAATGGATAAACAAAATGTGGTACATATACACAATGGAATACTACTCAGCAGAAAAGAACAATGGCATCATGAGGTTTGCAGACAAATGGATGGATCTAGAAAAAATCATCCTGAGTGAGGTAACCCAGACTCAGAAAGACAAACATGGTATGTACTCACTCATAGCAGGATACTAGACATGAAACAAGGATGACTTGTCTGCTACTCACATCACCAGGGAGGCTACCTGGAAAACAGGACCCCAAGAAAGACACAGGGATCACCCAATGACAGAGAAATGGAATGAGATCTACATGAACAGCCTGGACATGAGTGGGGGTAATGAAAGGCGAGGGTTGAGGGAAAGAGAGCTTGGGGGAGCGGGAGATCCCAGCTGGATCAACAACAGAGAGGGAGAACAAGGAATAGGAGACCATGGTAAATAAAGACCACATGAGAATAGGAAGAAGCAAAGTGCTAGAGAGGCCCACAGAAATCCACAAAGATACCCACACAACAGACTGCTGGCAGAGGTCGAGAGACAGCCTGAACTGACCTACTCTGGTGATGGGATGGCCAAACACCCTAATTGTTGTGCTAGAAACCCCATCCAACTACTGAGGGATCTGGATGCAGAGATCCATGACTAGGCCCCGGGTGGATCTCTGGGAGTCCAATTAGCGAGAATGAGGAGGGTTTATATGAGCGAGAGTTGTTGAGACCAAGGTTGGATAAAGCACAGGGACAAATGGCCAAATGAATGGAAACACATGAACTATGAACCAATGGCTGAGGGGTCCCCACTGGATCAGGCCCTCTGAATGGATGAGACAGTTGATTGGCTTGATCTGTTTGGGAGGCACCCAGGCAGTGGGACCAGATCTTGTGCTCATTGCATGAGTTGGCTGTTTGAAACCTGGGGCCTATGCAGGATTGTTTGGCTCGGCCTGGGAGGAGGGGACTAGACCTACCTGGACTGAGTCTACCAGGTTGACCTCAGTCTGTGGGGAAGGCTTTGCCCTGGAGGAGATGGGAATGGGGGGGGGGGGGTGTTGAGGGGAAGGTGAGGGGGACGGGAGGGGGGAGAACAAGGGAATCCGTGGCTGATATGTAGAACTGAATTGTATTGCAAAATAAATTAATAAAAAAAAAAAAAGAAATGAAAGTTAGTAGTTAGACATTACAATAGAAGTTGTAGTCATATTAGATATGTTTTAAAAATTGAGCAGATATATTTTAGACAGGTCATCTTCAAACCCTTCAGAGATCTACAGAATATGGCATTTAAAATGTTTTAATAACTTAGAAAATTTTTCTTTTTTGTTATGATTATGAGACATGTCGGCTCCTGGCAGTACCAATCTACTTCAGAGAAAATATGGGCATTGAAGAAACTGCATATGGAGTTAACTTTCATTGTGGCAAAAGTTAGCCACTGGACAACAAAGTATCCTTGAATCAACTGCTGACAAAATGGACAGACAGGACATGAAACAAAGGACTACTGATTCTTGCCAAAACGAGTGTGGTTATGGCTTTATCAAAAGGCATCTTCTGAGGCCAGGACAATATGGCACCATCCCTGAAGTGGCCTTCGCAATTTGGAAAAGGTACAGTGCCCTTTTCTTCGAAGGCAGCTGAATAGGCAGTGGGCCGATGGCTTCTGATGTGCAATGGAACAGCAGCTGAAACAGTTATTCTTGAAGAGTAACTAAGCTCACGCCTCGCAATAGTAAACTGGCATTTGACAGAGGGATGTGGAGAAGAACGGGATGTTAAGATGAAGCCATATATACACAGCCAAGAATGGACAGCTGAATTAAAAATCAACAACAATTTCCAGAATTTAAAATCCTGAATCATGACATGACACTAGTGGAATTCAGGTGTTTCTGGTACATGGACTGCTCTCACCCAATGTGAGGTTGAACTGTCGACCTTGTGTACATCCTACTTCACAAATGAGTCTGTCAGATATGCTAAGCCTATAGGCTGAAGATGATGCCCCAACACTGTGGAGAAACCTCAGGTGACTGTCCAGGCAGCTGGCTGTTTCTGTCAACTCACAAATTTTTTGGAAGTTGCTTGCATGCACTTTCTGTTTTTATTTTTGTTAGCTAATATTATTTCCTTCTTGGGTCTCTGAGGGAGTTGAAGATTAGTTAGTTATAGTTGAAGGTTAGTTAGTTATAGTTGAAGATTAATTAGGATAGAAAGTGAATTAGATACATTTTGGACTTAACAAAATAGGATAGATAATGAAATTATTTTCTCTGAATTTGTCAAATACAAATGGACTAGACATTGTTTAGACATTTATTACTTGTATATATTGTATATAGTCATTGTACTTTTGTATATAGTTTTTCTTTTGTTAGTTATAACCTTTTTCTTTTTTTTCCTTTTTATTAAAATAGAAAAGGGGAAAAAAAAATAATAATTCTGTTGTGTTGGTATTTTAGTTTCTGTACCAGGATAAAAGAAGTCCCACATAGTACACTAATGTTTTGTTCCATTAAATCTTGCATAGTTGTACCAGAAAATGTGTCAAAGACTAACTACCTAGTTAAAGCTTGTGTTTACATAATAAGAATGGCTGAAACAATTAAAAGTTGAAGGCAGATTTATGAACCTAGTATACATGTAGCTTTCATGCTGTTTTTATAAGAAAAAAAAGAAAAAGAAATTGGATATTTCCCTGGTATGTATTGGAAATGAGACTAAGCAACCCTAGCATTTACTAGCAGAAATCTGTTTCATATTATTCATGATGGATTTGTAACTCATTTGATTCTTCGAAGTTTTTTGAGAAAAGCACAAGGATGAGGATTATATTGATTTTCTTTCTGTTAAAATCAACATGGATTAGATCTAGAAATAGTCTAAAGAGCTTAATCAAGTCTTGGTTTGGGTATTTTTTTACTTGATAAACCCCTGAGTATTACTTAATGTATTTTATTCTAGATTAAGAATTAAGTAAATCTGCTGCATATACTTTAATGAGATGCCTTTTACTACAGACCAAATTGCTGAACTCAGAAATTACATTAATGGGACCGGAAGTCTACACCAGAGTTATTGTATGCAGTATATTAATACCTATTCTTATTTATATATTCATTCTTTTGGTATATTTTCACTAGGTATTTGATTTCTCCTGTCTCTTTTTACTTTTGTTTCTTATATGTCTATATGCAGATTCTTTGTATTGATTTCATAGAACAAACACACAAATTTAAAAGCATGCTTTTGCCATTTTCTTTTCATGTGTGAAAATTTAAGTGCTGAGTAACTTGAACTTATTTTAAATTTCCTCTTTATTTTTGTCATTATTTGTATATTTATGTTGGAAATAAAGTGAAATATCCTCGAGAAAAAAAAAAAAAAAAAAAAAAAAAGAAGGAAATGAAAAAAAAAAAAAAAATGTGTTCATGTTTTCTGTTGATGCTAGTAAGCAAATAGAGTGACATTAAATTTCATAAATCTCAGTACTTAATTGCCGCCCCCTCACAGAGGAAGCTGCAGGGACCTTAAATGTTTTGATCCTCAGATGTCACCAGCTCCATGGTGTCTTGGATCCCGGGTGGAGCTCTTCTAGATTTCAGAGACCCCCAACATACACTTATTCCTAATCCTAAAGTTCAAGTGTTTTCTTAACCCCACTTTGTAGCTAGAGTTTTCCTGCCTGGCCCACGGTCAGGACAAACCTCGATCACTCACCAGTCCCACAGCCTCTCACACCCAACCAAGGAAACACACAGAGACTTATATTACTTATAAACTGTTTGGCCATGGCAGGCTTCTTGCTAACTGTTCTTGTATCTTAAATTAACCCATTTCTATTAATCTATAAGTTACCACATGGCTCATGGCTTACCGGTATCTTAACATGTTGCTTCTCATCATGGCAACTGACAGCGTCTTTCTGCCTCAGCCTTCCACTTCCCAGAATTCTCTTCTCTGCTTATCCTGTCTATACTTCCTGCCTGGCTACTGGCCAATCAGCATTTTATTTATACAGAGCGATATCCACAGCACCATTTGATGAACTTGGGGTTATAGGCATGCACTACCGCTCCTGGTTTTATGTTGCACTGGAGCTCAAACCACTGCTTTGTTTGTTTCTTTGTTTTCAAGACAAGATTTCTCTGTGTAGTTTTGGTGCCTGTCCTGGATCTCACTCTGTAGACCAGGCTGGCCTCAAACTCACAGAGATCCGCCTGGCTCTGCCTCCCAAGTGCTGGAATTAAAGGCGTGAGTCACCACTGCCCTACAAACCATTCCTTTTTGAATGCTAGGACAAATACACCACCAAGTTAAGATTCAAACTTGGCTTTTTTTTTTTTTTTTTTTTCCTTTTTTGAGACAGGTAACTGCTGTAACCCTGACTGGTCTCGAGCTTGTGGTGATCCGTCTGTCTCAGCCTTCTGGACATTTGCTGGTTAGTAGCACTGGGGAGCAGGCTAGCAGTGCTCGCTGTGAGGGCCTGAGTTGTTTTTAGAGACCTCTACTCAACTGAAGACAGTTCAGCACAGTAGAGAATTTCGGGACAAAACAATATGGAGCACAGCTGGGGTTCATTATGAACAAGGTTTAACATAGATTTAAATGGTTATGGGGAAAGAGAGATGCTCTGGGGAAGAATGAGGCACCCAAATATGTGTAGGGGGCCTCTCAAGAAGCCTTAATGTCAATTTACATGTCTGAGCAGTAGCCATACATAAATTTTGGTGGCTCTCAAGTTGCAACCCAAAGGACTGCTCAAGGAAACCTTTTCCCCTCCTCAACAAATGAGTTTAGAGAGTGGCTGTGAGTGACTCTAGAGGGGCCTTTGGTGGGACTCACCAGTTTAAACCATGAGTCACAAGGATTGCACAAAGGAGTTAATATGTAATATTAATATTTTATATATAAAAATTCATGAATCTCAACATTGATCTTATCTCCTACTTACTAGTTGGTTAGGATGGGGTGTTGAGGGGGAAATATTTAATGAAACTATTTGTAAGTTAAGAACTTCAGAAATATGGAACAATGTAGCAGTTAGGTATAAGATAAAATAATATAAAGTATTCACAACATAATCATAATTAACAGAGGAATTTACTGTGAGGGATCTTTGGAAAAACAATTGCTACACTATATGTCTAAATGTCAAGAGAAAAAAATTACAAACTATTTAATGAATTGCCTTGATCTGGGTATTTATTCTTTCATGTGCAGTATGTGTATATGTGCTGAAGCTTGTACATATGGGACATGTGTGCATGTGTACATGCGTATGTGTGTGAACAAGAATAGAGGACAGCACTCAGCTTCCGTTGCTGCTCCTCCTCAGGTACCATCAGTTTGTTCAGTGTGACAGCATCTCTCACTGGCCTGGAGCTTGCCCAAATGCAAGGCTGCTTGTTGGTGAACTTGAGAAAATAATAAAGCCCATTTTTATTCCCATTTCTTTTGATGCAAAGTTGCATTTTCAATCAAGCTGTGTTTTCAAAGTAACACTGTTCATAACATCCTTTTGGACATATCATTGTCCTTTTCACCAAAAGCCACTTAAATATTTAGATTAAAAATTTGCATAAGTATAAAAAACTGAACCTGATATTTAGAACTCAGGTTTGAAAAAGAAAGCCAGGTACAAGTAAACTGCCCATAGCTATGCTGAAGGATATCACATTGAAAAGGCAGATGATACATGTGTATCTAATCATTCACTATATAATAAATATTAACTATACTTATATAGTATACTGCATTAGTTAGCAGTATACACTAATCAGGAAACCCAATCCTCACTCAGGAAGTTTTTATTTAGAGCTGATGAGTTGATAAGCAAAGGCATAAGTACACCAAATAATAAAAGTTGTTACCTGAGCTTGAAAGGGAGTCAAGTGGGTGCTAAAACAGAACACGCAGGAGCTGCTGACTGTCCTATTTAGATGTACAGATGTTTCTCAATCAATGTGTTATGTACTATGAGAGTTGAAGGAGCGATCAAGGCTTAAGCATGACATGCACCTAGGTAGATGAATGTGTAAATGTCATGGATCTGGGGAAAGCCTGGCATATTAGATAATATCAGGACAGTTAGTGAGTGAAGCAGAAAAAGAACAAATAAGCACGACCATCAATTTCCAAGGTTTTTTTATGCTGAGTTATTTCTCAATAATAAAGTTATGAACAAATTACAACTGGGCATGGCATGATCTAATATGATCTCTCTGCCTTCCCTAAAAAGAGTCATATTGGAAGGTATACACAATATGGTTATAGTGGTACATGTGTACAAAGTTAGTGCTTGGAAGACAATGCAGAACAGTCAAGAGTTCCAGGGCAGCATAGGATACATAGTCAATGAATGGACAGCCTGAACTATGTTGCAAGACCCTGGGGTTGTGGATGTAGCTGAGTGGTAAAGGATTTGCATAGTATGTAATTGAAAGGCCCTAGGGACAACCCATAGTTTTTGGGAACCATGCAGTCTAGTCCCTAATCAGCTGTCCAATGTCTTTTCTTGGGACAAGAAACCTGTGGAAATTGATTCACATTTGGCAAGGACCTGTAAACCATGGGGCAGCTTAGGAATTTGCAAAATTAATGCAGTTTGCAGGCTCTTTTGTCTGTCATTATAATGTTGATTCTTTGGGCACTTTTTAGTTTTACTTTGTCAGTCACACAGGCAATAACTGTAATTTCCCCTAGAAATTCTGTTTTATTCTCAAATATTTCCCCTAATATTCAGCAGGGGGCTAAAGATTGAGACTTGGGAATCTCTTGTAGAAAGGGAACTGTATAAAATCATATCTTGATGATATAAAAGAACTGTTTAGGTTTGAATATTGTTGTTCTTAAAGCATTGTACACATGTCTATTACTTTTTAACTTTGTAACCACAAGCAGTTTCCAGCTAACATAAGTGCTGCAAGAGCAGGGTGTGTCTGGCTCAATATTTAGTTAAGCCTGCAAAAATATTGAACACTATGTTTAGAATAAGGTTTTGTATGGAGTGGGAAGGTGTATTTAGGGAAGTATAAAGGGGAACAATGGGGGATTTCATAATGTTTATGATGTATATCTTAAAATATGATGTATTTCTTAAAAGTCAAAAATAGGAGCCAATAATAAAGTTGTTCATGTAAGCCACATAGAAAAAAAACCTCTGTTTTAAGTATAAATAAAGACAGCTTGAGCTATTCGGGGCTACTTGAGTTCAATTCACCTGGTGTTCATAACTTTTCCTTGGGCAGATGCCCCTTTCCTGTCCCAGAACCTGAACCCAAGCCAAGGCTGGACCCTGGCACATAGAACATAATCATCTACATATCAACAAAATGTGCTGTCATTGTTCATAGTTCAGGTAAGGGGGCATAGTAAACTAAAATAAATTGATAGCATGCTAATTAAATATATATCAAGTGACAATGTGAGTTTGGGAAGGAAGAGTGAATAAATTGTGAATCTGGGTTGCTCATTCAAAAAGTAGTAAAACAATGGCATTATTACTACAAATAGAAGTACACGAATATGGGCACAAATTTCAGAGGGAAAAGCAAAATATACAATTGATCTAATTAATGTTGAAGCTTAAGTAAGATAATAAAATAGAAATAGCAAGTGAACAATTGAATATGTACTTTCAAAGGATCAAGCTAACAAGAATGTGGTTGATATATTGTGTACCCCAATAAACTTATCTGGGGGTCAGAGAACAGAACAGTCATAATATCAAACATAGAGGTTAGGCAGTGGTAGCACATGCCTTTAATCCTAGCATTCCAGAGGCAGAGATCCATCTGGATCTCTGTGAGTTCAAAGCACACTGGAAACAGCCAGGCATGGTAACTCACGCCTATAATCCCAGGAAGTGATGGCAGAAAGCAGAAAGGTATATAAGGCATGAGGACCAGGAAATAGAGCTGGTAAAGAGCTGAGTTCCATTTGGATGAGGTCACAGAAGCTTCCAGTCTGAGGAAACAGGATCAGTTGAGGAACAGGTGAGGTGAGGAAGCTGTGGCTTGTTCTGCTTCTCTGATCTTCCAGCATTCACCCCAATACCTGGCTCTGGATTTGCTTTTATTAATAAGACCTGTTAGGATTTGTGCTACACAAGAGCCATTTAGAAATTCTAGCACAAAGGTAACCTAGATTTCATGAGAACAAATTAGATGGTCTAGAGCAGTGGTTCTCAATCTTCTTAATGCTGTGACCATTTAATACAGTTGCTCATGTTGTGGTGACCCCAACCATAAAATTATTTTCATTGCTATTTCATAATTATAGTTTTGATAATTTATGAATCATAATGTAAATATCTAACATGCAGGATATGTGATATGTGGCACCTGTGATAGGCTCATTCCCCCAAAGTGGTCATAGCCCACAGGTTGAGGACCACTAGTCTATAGAAAGTGTATAAAGTATTAGTTGCAAGCTACTTATTCACAATATCTGGAAAACAGAATCAACCTAGATGTCTATCAACTAACACATGTGTAATGAAACATGTACATAATGAAATACCACTTATCTGTAGAAAACGAGAACATGATAACTGCAGGTCAATCTATAGAGCTTCAAATACTATATATACTAAGTGAAGTCTGGCAGACCCCAAAACAAATACTTGTTATCTCGTAAATGAAAGCCATAGCTTTAAATCTTTTGTGTATTTAACCCTAAGGACAGATAGTTTCTAAAGGATACTAGAAACTGTAGCTGGAGAATTTCTCTCCAGCTCCTGCCAAGTCCTGCCAGTCCCAGAGCCCACTTATAAAATAAACACACAGATACTTACATTATTTAAACTGCTTGGCCATTAGCTCAGGCTTATCATTGTCTAGCTCTTACTCTTACATTTAGCCCATTTTTATTAATCTATACTTTGCCACGTGGCTTCTGGCTTACTGGTACCTTACATCTTCCTTTTCTTGGCGGCGGCTCCAGGCAGTCTCTTTCTCTGCCTTCCTGTTCCCTCAATTCTCCTCTCTGTTAGTCCCGCCTATACTTCCTGTCTGGCTACTGGCCAATCAGTGTTTTACTTATACAGAGAAATATCCACAGCACTTCCCCTTTTCTTCTTTTTCAAATAGGAAGGTTTTAACTTTAACATAGTAAAATTACATATAACAAAACAATTATTGAGCAAGAATTACAGTTACAATATTAAAGAAGATATCCTATCTATCTTATATTTGTGAGTTTAAGGTTTTATATCTAACTTAACTTTTTTCATAACTAAGGAAAACTGTAACTATCTAGCTTCAACTACATCAAAGACCTCAAAAGGATATAATATTACCTGAGAAACGGGAGAAGGATGCATGCAACTTTCGGGAGTCTTGCAGGGTAGACAGAGACAGCTAACAGCCTGGATAGTCACCTCATGTTCCTTTGTAAAGTTGGGGCATCTGTCTTCAGCCCACAGGGCTGGAGTCTCTCAGTCATTTTTTTAGTGTCCTATAGAATGTCTGGCAGTTTCATCTGCGAAGCAGGAACCTGAAGGACCATTTTGTCAAGCAAAGTTCAGTGGTCATCTTTCTATGGGTCCTGTATGTCCAGTCGATCAAGCAGTCCAGGCAAGAACAGTTTCTTGCCCAAATGGCTATTTTTGCCAAGGTGAAGATAAACTCCATATGGAGTGTCTTCAATGCCCATCCTGCTCTCTGAAGTAAATCCAGTGCTGCCAGGAGCAGACATGTCTCACTGTCTAGAAAGTCTAAATTTTTAAAAATATTTTAAATGCCATATTCTGTAGATCTTTGAAGTATTTGAAGATTACTTATCTATCTGAAATATATCTATGTATACCTAGAAGACTTAACTAACGTGGCTATAAGTATGATTATCATAGATGACTAATTATTAATCTATTTAATTATCCATTCTAATCTAAATGAATTACATAAGCATAATACCTCAAACGAGAATAGAAATATATATACAGTATAACAAAATTAAGTTTAAACTTGTATCAATAAACTAAAATCTAAACCTTCCTTTTTGGAAAAAAAAAAGTGGGGAAGTGGTGTGGATATCACTCTGTATAAATAAAATGCTGATTGGCCAGTAACCAGGCAGGAAGTATAGGCAGGACAAGCAGAGAAGAGAACTCTGGGAACAGGAAGGCTGAGTCAGGGAGACACTGCCAGCCGCCGCCATGATAAGCAACATGTAAACATACTGGTAAGCCACAAGCCATGTGGCAACTTATAGATAAATAGAAATGAGTTAATTTAAGGTAGAACAGTTAGCAAGAAGCCTGCCACGGCCATACAGTTTATAAGTCTCTGTGTGTTTATTTGGTTGGGTCTGAGCAGCTGTGGGACTGGCAGGTGAGAGAGATTTGTCCTGACCGTGGGTCAGGCAGGACCAAAAAAAACTACAGCTACAAGAAACATGCCATTGGTTGAAGGAGTGTATTTAAGGGGCAAGATAGAGTACAGGTAAAATGGAAGTAGGGAGGGGGAATATTTGGGGCAGAAAGCCTCATGTATGTAGTGAAGTGATAATGATGGTACTATGGGAGGAAAGGATACCCAAAGAAAGTGTGAAGGATGATGCTATTTGGGAGCCTATCATCTTGTAATCAAGATTTAAAAGCAATGATAAGAATAAAACAAAATGTGATATGAAAGAATGGGGTAACGAAAATTAGAAGCTAAAGGTTAAAGCTGAAATAGGGTTGGGGGGAGGGTGCATGTGGCAAGGAGGGCTGTAGATGAGTTGAACAAAAGGTAAGAAAGTATGTAGAACCCTTTTTAAATTACACTTACTTTTTATGATGGTTTAAACACATTTAAAGAACAAAGGAGTTTAACGAGAAGTACTTCTCATGTTGAATCATGCTATTACTGGAATAGTTGGGCAACTAAATGAGAATGTTAGTGCCAGGCACAGGTTACTCCTATGTGAGTTACTGGTCAGAGAGATCCCAGAGGCTCCCATCATAATACAAATACAGGCTTTTGCCATTTCTCTTGTTTGTTCACTATAGCATCTGGGAAAACCCTATTGTTGAAGACACTACACAGGCTTGCTGCAGGACTCAGAAATCAGTATTGAACTGAACAGGAAACTTTCCCAGATAGCTAGCATTCATAGTGCTGGAAGGTGCTGTGGAGGAACAGACATCAGAGTTCATAGGGGTGATTGAATAATGCATGCTATAGCTCTAGCTGCCAGGCAAGGTATGCCCACTAGTGGAAAGTATTTTACGGAGTTAACCAATTGCTTTTTTAATTGGATTTGAGGCCAGCACCACAGGACACATTTCAGGTTTGGGTATGTCAACATACTCAAACCCATGGGTAGGAAAATTAACCTAGGTCCTAGGAGAGAAACTATTGATGGTGTTTTCTAAATGGTCATGTTGTCAAACTGCCTTCTACATCTTCAGAATTATATCTTTAGATGTATGTTGTTCTCACCCTTGGTCAGAGAAGATTCTTATTGCAGATAGTAGTGATTAATGCAGAAACTTTACTCTGGGATTAAGAAAATATGAGTGTTCAGCTGTATACCCCTCCCTCAAGGCACAGAGAACATTGGAAGAAGGGCAGAAAGAATGTAAGGGCCAAAAGTTGGGAATAAGTGCTGTAAAATATCTTCTCCTGGGTACAATGTGGCTGTTGCATTCATTAACAGCTATGGTTACCTATGTATAGCCTGCACTAGATTAAACTAATTAAAAATATCAGCTGGAATAGGGAGGAGCTCTCTGTTCCTAGATGGGAACCAATTGGCAGTTGATAGCTGCTCTTCTGAGAGGGATATGTGTTCTTTCAAATTGTGGTCACTGGTAAGTGGACCCCATGTCCTAGTGGATGACTCTATGCACATATGTATATGGGTAGCACTCTTGGATTCAGTGAGTTTTAAATAAATGGACAACAATCCTATAATAAGGGAAATGAGACTGTGGTGTGGGGGAAATTGGAACAGCAGTGGAGAATGGATATAATCAAGCTACATTGTATATATACATGAAACTTAAAACAAACACTTTTAAAAGAATTTAGGAAGGAATGTGCTGTGTAACATGAATTCTAATTGGTCTTAATTACAGTCACCCAAAGTTCCTCTGTAACATTGGGGCATCCATCTTTGGCCTATTAGCCTGGCATATCTGACACGCTTTATGAGAAGCAGGAAATTCTGAAGGGCTGTCCTACCTTGTCTTTGAAAAGTTCAGCAGTCACTTCTTTTGTGTTCTGCTTGTCCATTTTAGACAGCAAACTGTCAGCACTCAAGGCAAGAGCACTTTCTTGTCCAGTGGCTAACTTTGCCACAAAGAAAGTAAACTCCATGTAGAGTTTCTTCAATGCCCATCATCTTCTCCAAAGTATATTGGTGTTGGCAGAAGCAGACATGTCTCATTGTCATTTAAAAAAAACCTATGTTATTAAAACATCTTAAATGCCATATTCTGTAGATCTCTGAAGTGTTTAAAGATGACCTAACTATCTAAAATATATCCCTATTTGAGCTTGAAAACATATCTAATATGACTACAAGTTCTATTGTAATTGGTGACTAATTACTAACCTGCATTTCTTTATTGTCCTAAATTGCTTGTAATAATAGCTTCCAAGGACTAGAAATTTGCATTATATTGTTAAATCAATTGCCTAAGTGCAATACCCTGAACAAGATTAGAAATGTATTTACAGTATGTTCTAACAAAAATAACCTTAAATTTGTATCAATATACAAAAATCCATATCAATATAAAATATTAAAACTAGTAGTTGCTTTTTTAGTTTAAAACTAGACTCAATAATCTACCTTTTTATTCTATTTCTATATCCCCCCTTTTTTTTTCACAGTAGATTCAATAATCTACCTTTTTATCCTATCATTTCTATATTCCCTTTTTTTTCTTTTCTTTTCCTTTTTTTTCAAAACTAAACCCCTGAATGTAATCTCCTTTGTTCAGCTATGATTTTGTCAACTTGACAGGAGCCTAGATTATTAGGAAGAGGGAACCTCAATTGAGAAAATCAGTCAGATTGGGCTATTTGCACAATGCAGGGGGGGGATTTTCTTGATTTGCAATTATTGAGAATGGCATAGGCCAATTTGGGTAGTGCTGAACCTGGCAAGATGATACCAGAAGGTCTAAGAAAGGTAGCTAAAGTTAAATCTGAAGTGCAAGCTGGTATGCAGCATTTTCCTGCTGTCACTGCTCCAGTTCCTGCCTTCAGGCTCTTGCCTTGTTTGAATTCCTGCCTTGGCCTCAGTCTATGATATTCTGTGATCAGGACTAATAGTAAATAAAAATTGCCCTTGGTCATGATCTTTACACCAGTAGAAACCAAATTCAGATAAGTTGCTGCTCATGTAGGGAAAAAGTATGATTAATGTATGTGGCATTTTAGGACACCAAAAGCAAGATGGTTAATAGTTACTAAAATGTTTTGCCACAATGATTGCATGGGTATTTAATTTTCTATTGTCAGGTTATGACTAATTGTCTCATGTCTTTGAGCACTAGATAAAGGTGGTCTCAGTAGTGGCTTCCCAGGATAAGCCTAGCAATGCCTATGAGGAGAATCTGAGGAAATACTCAATGGGCAAAACAAATTAAAAGGCTGAGAATAGGGTGCCAAGTCAAATCACAAAATGCAAATATACATAGTTGTAAACACTTGTATTCCAGACAGATACAAAGCTAATTCCCTTGATATATTATTGAGAGCCACTGGTAGTGAAAGTCCATGAGAGTATACAGCAGTGACAACTAGAGTTCAGAAGGTCAACCTATCAGAAGTAAGGGTTTTGTTACAGGAAACCATCACACAAGGTGTTATGGAATTACTGCCTTTTGAATGAACTGGCTGTCTCTTGTTGTAAACTTCTTGTGCAATAACAGCTATGAGTCTCCCCATTTACCGTGCATCTCCATGTTATGTGTACATGTAATCTCACGATTGCATCTCAATCTTGGGCACAACTTTCCCTATACATTTGGGGTAATTGGACAACTGCCCCAGCTGTGTTTATCTTTCATTAACATATATCTGGTCAGAGCCATTCTCCAGACAAAAGTATTTCAACAAAGATACATTTTTCCAAGGACAAAACTGTACATAGATAAACATTAGCTCATCTCACTCACAGATAGAGAAAAGAACCACTAACAATTAAACCCTTACCTTCACCCCAGGTTATTTACACAAGACCCTAATTTAAGAGATTTACTGCTCACATTCCTGGAGTGAAGTTTTAGCCATTTGCTAGATACTGAGTTAAGGCAGTTACTTCCCACTGACCCAAGGAGCTTGCCTACAAGGCCAGGCAGGGGATAGGTACCAAGCTTCTTTCTTGTGCAAATTAAGTTGTTATTCCTCCTCAGCCAGGTGCTATTCCTAGATTTTTCTCCTCTGCAATTACTCTGAGTGAAAGTGCTTTTACTAACCAAATACTACATGCTCTGACATGGGTTGCTTAGCCACCTAACATATGTCCCCCTCCCTATCAGAAAGCAGTTGCAGCCTGGATGAGCGGGAAAAGTGGCGCCAAAGACAGTTTACTTTCTTGTGACTTACTGACCCCTAACATTTTACCTAGCCATTTCTAGATTATAGTTTGAGCACATAAATTCCCTAATTGATCTTAGCCTTTAGTTGACCCTACCAGAGAACTCCCCTTTAGTCACTCCCCTTTTGGGCTTTAATTGGAAGCTGACAATTAATTGCTTTATGTGTGGGTCCTTATCGCCTCTCTCTGAGACCCTGAAAACTTCAAGCCTCACATTGCTTTACCAAAGAATTACTGTGTGGGTATATATACTGGTTCTCTGAGAGCACTAGGATTGGATTGATGGAAAAGAACAAAGATGAGGACGGAGATGGAAAGAACTAGGTAGAATGATGAGAGAACAGCAGAAGGGACTGAGAGCAGGAGGGACCGAGAGCAGGAGGGACCGAGAGCAGGAGGGACTGAGAGCAGGAGGGACTGAGAGCAGGAGGGACTGAGAGCAGGAGGGACCAAGAGGAGCTAAGTAAGAGAGCAGAAAAGAAACTGTGCAGATAGAATCACCATAGAAGAATAAAGTGAATGGACTAAAGAACTCAGTGTGCTTAGATTTATTGAATATCCCTCAGATTAGAATCCTCAGCTGGTTGGTAGACTCTTCCACGGACCCTGGGAGCAAGCAATATAGGCTGGACCTAATATTGCTTGCATTAATATATCTCAGAGTGTGAAAAACCAAATTGTCTCTTTCAAACATAATTCACTAAAGAAATAATTACAAAAAGTCAGGGGACAAGTGGGTGTGGTGGTTTGAATAAGATTCGCTCCCATAAGTTCATGGGGAGTAGCACTATTAGTTATTATCTTGTTAGTTAGTTGTGTCCTCTTTGAAAAAAGTTTGTCACTGGAGTGGCTTTGAGGATTCAAATGCTCAAACCAGTGTCTCCCTCTTTTCCTACTACCTTCCTATCTGTATGTAGAACTCTCAACTACCTCTCCAGCCCCGTGTCTGCCTACATGTCACCAAGCTTCACACCATAACTATAATAGAATAAATCTCTGAAGTATAAGCCATCTTCAATTAAATATTTTATTTTAATTTTAAATGTAAAATTTTCTGTGTCTTCACAACAAATAAAAATGTAACTTAGACAATGAGGAAGCCACCAAATATCCTGTGGCAGATGAACAGAAAATGCTTATCCATCTGGCTTCATTTCTAGTAAAGTGATGGTGGATTTCATGATCATAAACAAAGGA
The DNA here is from genome assembly GCF_007827085.1 of Peromyscus californicus insignis. NCBI lineage: Eukaryota > Metazoa > Chordata > Mammalia > Rodentia > Cricetidae > Peromyscus > Peromyscus californicus. The sequence continues at coordinate 42,189,331 of NW_026294413.1, forward strand.
TAAAGAGATGTGAATTCAACTGAAGAATAGACTAACCTAATAAGACTAAAGTAGATAAGATTTTAATCAGACATTCATTTTATTTCCTCCCTACATTAAAGGCAGAATTGATTGCATACTATGGACTTTGTTCCAATTAATGACATTGCTCACATAAAGACTGAGTGCAGAGATAGCTTCTTATACAGAGAAAATATTTGACAATCCAAGAGTAATCTTTACACCTACTCATCTACTGAATCTATAAAATAGAGTTTTATATATTCTATAGATACATAGAATTATACTCACATATTCATAGTATATATAAGAAATTTATCTGGCTTATATATCTATAGATAAAACAAATGAACATTTACAGTTCAATAAGAAATTACACAGTTTAAAAATGAATAGCATAATAAAGAAGAGTAAATATATAAATGAGTAGTCAGAATATGGAAAATACACAAAATATAAAATAAGTAATCATTACAGAAATATAAATTAAATCCACAGTAAAATGTTCACATGATAGTAGCAAAAAGACAGCTCAAAAGATTGATAATAGGAAATGCTGACAGAGAAGTGTGAGCCGAATTCATCATACATTGCTGTAGGAAAGACAAAATCAAATAGTCACCTTGGAAAACTATTTGATAAATTGTTTAAAAGTAAGCACTCATTTATAACATGACCCAGGAATTTCTCTTATTTATCAAAAAGAAAGAGCATATATATGTTAATAAGAAGATTTGCTGAAGAAAGTTAACATGGACATTTGTGAAAGCCTCCAGATGGACAAAATCTAAACACCTGCCCTCAGATGAATGGATTAAAAGGAATAGTCATGTTATTACAACTGTATCTACTCAGTAACAAGGAGAAAATAGGCTTATACCTGCTACAGTAAGGATGAGTCTCAAAAAAAAAGATGATATAAAGAAAACTTAAATTCACAGGAAATTATCTGGAATGTGGAAACAAGGGCATATGAAGTAACATTTTAGAGTGTTGAAGGCAGTATAAAATATTATTCACAGCTGTTTCACATCTGTAGGCAATTAATCAGTGTACCAAACTACACAATTAAAAGGCTAAATTTCATTATTGTAAACTATTCCCATAGATGTTTGCTGCATACAATGTCCATTTGTTGTAAGGAGGTGATTAGAGAGCCTCTGCTGGCCATTCTCCAGGCTCTGGGACCCCTGTATGGGACATCTCACTTAGTTCATATTTACCATCTTAATATGCTGGATAAAATCTAGATGATCTCTTCTTTTCTAATTTTAGACTCTGAATGATAAGGAACATGCTGGAAGGATATCATTGCATAAAATCTCTGCTAGTTTATTGTGTCTACCTAAATCTATATTCTTCTATCTATAAATTTTTCTATGAGTCTATCATCAATAATTTTGTCAACTATGTAGTGCAACTTGAGGAATAATGTATAAATATTTCATTCATAAATTCATGGGACTTTTCCTGAGATATATTTTAAAATGTCATATAAGACAAATTTGTCAATGATATTCCTTTCTAATTGGTAAGAAATATTCAGAGATATATGACATTTATTTATAAGACAAATCCACATTTTAATGTGTCCCTGCTTGTATGTACTATTATACACTGGCAGTACTGTCTGAGATTCCAAATTGCATATTTTACTTTTTGTAAACCAGGTAGAAAACACCACGTTAGCAATGACTGCACTATATTATTTGTGATATGTGTGCTCCAATCCTTAATACTAAGAAACACGGTGACTATTGTATAGTAGATAATATTTATAAGTACATTTAAATAATTTCAGGAAAAGAATGACAGATTATAGAATTTCAAAAAATATATATATATTTTTTTTTGGTTTTTCGAGACAGGGTTTCTCTGTGTAGCTTTGCGTCTTTTCTGGAACTCACTTGGTAGCCCAGGCTGGCCTCGAACTCACAGAGATCCGCCTGGCTCTGCCTCCCGAGTGCTGGGATTAAAGGCGTGCGCCACCACTGCCTAGCTTCAAAAAAGATTTTTATTTACTCATTTTCCTCTATAAAAAGGAACATTATTAATGAAAGTAGTCTGGGAAATAAAGTAGATTTAAAGTGTCGGGTGCAATTAAAATGCCTAAGAATCTGAGGAGAATATGTTTGCTATAAAACTCATCCATCTCTCAAGATGGAGATACAGTGCTTTCTGTTTTGGTCTGACTTGTGTTTTTTTTTATCTGTCTTCTTATTCTCCGTGTCACCTTCTTGTGATCCTCTTCTCTTCATCATCCCACACAAGTGTATAGACTTTGGAAGCATCAGTACTGTGTATCCCTTTCCCATCTCTTGGAGTTATTCCTGGAACTTACTCGATATTCCTAAGTCACCTATTTTATGTTGTGCCCAATATGAGTTTACATGTGAAAAAGAGCATAAGTTCATTGAATTCAGTGCCAGGTCTCTCTTTGTATAAGTATTCATAGAAGCAGGCATTGTGTCTAGAATATTCTTGCGATGGAAGAAATGCTTGTTAAATCCAAAATGATGAAGGGATTTGGTTGAAAACGTGTAAGAAAAAGACTAAACACTTAAAAAAGTAAAGTGGACATTGCTGATAACTTGGGGCAATGTGAAATGTTGTAAAGATCTCCCCAGAACAAAGTCAATTGGCTGCAGGCACTGGATAAGGATGTTCAATTTCATTTTTCTTAGAGTAAAGGGCACATTTCTATCTTTCACACAAATTGGTGCAATTACTGGAACTAGATAGAATTATCCTGCTTGCTATTGTATGTGCTCAGTTTCCTAGAATATGGAAGATACCTTCAGGGATTTATTAACAACTTTCTACAGTCAGACAATTTTAACGTGGTGAATGCCCTGGACACTGAATCCTCAAAGTATAAAAGAGTTTTATTTCCAGAAGTTTTTGCATAGCACTGTTCTAATTGTGTTGGGAATAATATAAATTTTAACCCATAAATGTTCACTGGTTTCTTTTTCTTGCCTCAAAATCTCTAACAAATATGCTGTCATAGACTGACTTGTCTTCAAATCCTCACCCAAGCATACAGGGATAATATAAGTAGTGGAACCAGGGAAATACTAGTTAAAAAAGTGAAAGCACAAATGGATTTTATATCCTTGTGGTCAGAATATAAGTGGCAGAGAGGAAACATAAAAGAAATTAGATAGAGGGAGTAGAAATAGATGGTGAACAAAGAAAATATAGCCAGAATTTCAGGCTTCGGGATGAAAATTACTAGAAGGCTTTCGTTCTCTGAACACTGTAAAGATTGAGTCTGTTGCAATGGGAAAGATAATAGAAATATACTAGAGAGCAATAGGTATACTCCTCTTTGAATATTTTTCAAAACATGTATTTCAACAGCATCTATTACATATTAAAAATGAGAAAAGCAGGGCCATCCTCAAACTTAGGGTTATGAGCGATGCTAATAATGAACTACATACACATTTTGTTCTCTCTTTCCATTTCTGTCTCTCACTTTTTATCCTTCCCTTCCTTCTGCCTCATTTCTTAAAGAGAAAAAAATCATACATATAATTAAAACAGAACCTAGTATATAATAAGCATTCAAGGATGGCATAAATATTTATATGCTGTGTTACTTTTATATTGCCTTGATAAAACAACACATCCAGGCAACGTTTAATTTAGGGGCTCTTAGTTCCAGAGGGTTAGATTCCACGACTAGCATGAACCCATGGGAGATGGCTTGAATGGTAGGAAGCAGACAGGCACAGCAATGGAGTAGTAGCTGAGAGTTTACATGGTGATATAACAAGCACAAGGAAGAGAAAGAGCTAACTGTGTAGCTGAAGTTATCCTGTTCCTGCCCGGCTCCTCAGACCCAAACAAACACACAAAGACTTACATTATTTACAAACTGTATGGCCTAATGGCTCAGGCTTCTTGCTAGCTGTTCTTATATCTTAAATTAACCCATTTCTATTAATCTATAAGTTGCCATGTGGCTTGTGGCTTACCGGTATCTTAACATGTTGTTTCTTATCACAGTGGCTGGCAGCGTCTCTCTCCTCAGCCTTCTTTCACCCAGCATTCTCCTCTCTCCTTGTCCCACCTACACTATCCTTCCAGCCTGGCTACTGGCCAATCAGCATTTTATTTATCAATCAATTATAGCAACATATATTCACAGCATACAGGACATCCCACAGCATAACTGGGATTAGCAGGGGATTTTAAAAGGTCAAAGCCCACCCCCAGTGACACACCTCCTATGAAGGTGGAACTTCTAATTCCTCTCAAATAGTTCCACCAAAATATTCAAATATTAGCCTACAAAGGCCATTATCATTCAAACCACCACATATAGATAAAAGCAATATTGGGCATTCCAGAGTAAAATAGAAAAGGGAAATGGGAAAATTGCTCAGTTGTTAAAATTCTGCTGATGTGCAATGCCAAGTCATTTTTAACAATATATTTTTTAAATACTTAGAGATTTCCATACAATTTGTTTTGAACATAATCTCTGTTGAGTGATATTTTGTTTATGTTCTGACAAATAAAGTTTGCTGGGGGTCAGAGGGTAAAGTTAGCCACTAGTTAATCATAGAGACCTGGAGGCCTATACAAAGAGGAACAGGAGGTGATAAGGCAGGGTGGAAACAGGATTTCTGCCTTTTTGGAATGGAGAAATGGAAGAGGAAGGAACAACTATGGCTGCTCTCTTGCTTCTCTGAACTTATAGGTTTTACCCTGATATCTGACTCCTGGTTTTTATTGATAAGAGTAATTAGGTTTATGCTTCAATTCATCCCTCACAATTTTTCCCATAACCCATATGCTTTCCATATTTCCTTTCCTACCCACCCATCTTTGAGCTTTTTCCCCCCTCTACTCATACTTCGAGTCCAATTTGTATTGCACAAAAAGTCTTAGGAGTGGTCCCTGCCCTGAGTTGTGATTTATCTTCCAGGGATCACATCATTAAAGAAAGCTAATGTTCTTTGCAGTAGCAATCAAATGCCAATAGCTCCTCTGTGAGGGGTAGGATTCCATGCCCACCTTCTTTCTCTATCCTGGAATTCTGTCTTGTTCAAGCTTGTAAAGTTCTTGAGTAGGATGTCACAATTGCCATGAGTCCATACATGCAGCTGTCTTTTTGTGTCCAGAAACTATGTATCCTTTGCATTTTCATCTACTTCTACCTATTATAATCTTTCCAGGTCTTCTCTGATGAAGATGCCTCAGTGTTAGTGGTAGCAGTATGATAGATGATGATCCTGTTTTGAGAGGAACTCTCCAACATCTCTTGTTATTGAACATGGATCATTTGTGGGATTCTGTATTAATTTCCATCTACTGTAAGGGAGTGCTTCTTTGAAAAGGATTGAGAAATGTGGTGATCTAAGGGCACAGCAATAAGCATCAGTAATAATTTTAATACTATGCCAATTTTTCAGAATAATATTATTGTTTATCCATATAGGCCCTACCTAGCCTCATGTTCTTGGCCCTTTTAACAGTGTCAGATTTGGCATTTATCTCATGAACTAAATCTTAGATATAATCAGTAAGTGATTAGTTTCTCCCACAACATTTATGACAAATCTTAAATATAAATCAATTTAAATTTAATATATGAAATTTGCCAAAATATAATAATTTAAATATAGAGGTTAAATGCATTGTATTTATTATCTTTACTGCATAGTTATCTTCTCCATCTTGTATTTTGCCCAGGGCATGCCACAGCCTGGGGTTCAGGTCCTGAGTCAGGGAAGGTGCATTGGTGGAAGAACTGTCCAACACCAGATGATTTTCACATCAGTGCTTGGCCCTGAATAGCTCAAGCTGTCTTCATTTATACTTCAAAAATAAGCATGTTTTTCCACCCTTCAGGATTAGCCTCCAGAAAATACAAATATGTTTTCTTCCAATTTTTATATCAAAAATAACTTTTAAAGCCAATACAACACTTAGCATTTTGTTAACTCAGCTAAATCCCACCTCAGACACATCCTTTCTTGACATGGGCACACATTCTCAAGAATAACAATATCATTTAAAACTTAACAAAGCATAGTTACAGAAATAGGGGTAATTTGCCATACACTGCTTGCATACTGTTTCCTCCTATTTCTTTAACTGCCCATTAACTTTTCTTGCCTGTGATCCTGTCCACACTGAATCAGAACAGTGCCCAGGGACTGTGGTGACAGCTCCTATTTCCAGATAAGAAACCTGAGAAGCGTTAGTTCCCGAAGGATTTTAGGGGAAAATTTGAGAAAAAAAAATTAGGTTTCCAGGAATGATCACATCTGTCCCATGTTACATGACTGCCAACTAAAAACCACCAAGAGAATCATCAACATTATGACAGAAAGGAGAGCATGCAGGCTGTGCAGTTCCAGCAGTACTCACCACTGTACTGAAGTCCACTGGCTCTTGCCAAGTGAGAGACCATCTCCATGGATCTTGCCTCATGGAAACCCATTGTACAGGCACTTACACGCTGATCTTAAATTAGACCACACTGCTCCCAAAAGCACTTATTATATAATATATAAAAATAGAGAAAACATATTCTCTTGTCATGTACAAAAACACACATTTTTTTTATACCTAGAATAATAGCAGTTTTTTAGTTCACAAATCAAAACTGGCAATCCTGTCTTGCAAACTAGATACAGGTTTTAATGTATGTACCTCCAAAAGATTATTAACCACCCATTACAGGTTTAGCTTATCCTTCAGTCTACTCCTAGAGATTTTAGGACTAAGTCCAGAGCATTCTTTATGAAAGATCTTTAAATGTAATGAGTCTTTCTGGCAAAATCTTTTATCCTTTCTGGGCTGCCTTTCACATGAAATCAAGCAAGACTCCCTCTATTCATATATATACAGAGTGTCACTATCTTCTAAACAAAATTGTGGACTTACTCAAAGAGGCAATATTTTTCTCTATATGCTGCAAATAATTAAGTGTTTGGCATATTATAGACACTTAATGAAAAAAATATTAGAACATTTCTGAAATTTACTCACTTTTCAACTTTCAAATTTAATTAGTTAAAAATGTCTGGTCAGTTTCATTTCTCCAAAATCTGTCAAAGCACAGTCTTCATCTTCATTGCTGTTGCCAGTGTGTTAGAGTTCACACCATCATTACTCACAGGGGCTATTTCTAGTTGTCTAATTGGATGGTCTGTCTCTTTCTAGCCTGTCTTCCAAACTATAGATATCATTTTAGAATGTTAGTAGTATCATTCTAGATTATAAATGTAGTTATATTTGTGCCCTACATATTCCTAGGTATATCCCTTTTAATAAGTGTGTTAAATATATGATCATCATCTCACTTCTCACAAAAGCATTAAGATAGATACGCTTCTCAGCTTTCAGGTAACCTAATAACTCAGAACCTTCCTCTAAGTGCTCATCATTCAGTACTGTGCCTGCTTCCTCTAATCATCATCTCTATGTTTCTGATATCTGAAAGGGAGAAATATTTAATGAAAATTAAGCATCATCCTTTAAAGACTTGACCTATTACTTACAAAAACATCTTCTCCTCATTTCTCATTCACCAGAAACTACTTAGGTCCCAACTAGCTTGTCAATATTCTCTAGAAGAAAAGAATTCTATTTCTGCAATATAATGTCACCTATACCTGAGTATTTTGAGTATATATTTTCTTCTTTTCATGCACAGCTCGTTTTTTTTTTTTTCTCAAGCACCCCAACTCTTGGAATACATAGCAATGTCCATTAAGTTTCTGTATCCTTCTCCAGATTTCTCTAAGACTTCTGGAGAAGAATGGTCTAATGAATCAAATGTGTCTCCTCATTATGTGGAGATGTATACATGAACACCTATATCCAACTGTCTCCTGTTTGTCCATTTATTAACTAAGTGATTGCTTTCAATTCTATATTCACTCTCATTTTCTTGTAGCAGTTGCTTCAATCTGTTTGGGGAAAATGTGAAGAATTATTGTTTTGCAAATACTAAGCCTATTAAACTTAATTCCTGCTCCTTGAAAACAACACCTGGTTTTTTTTTTTTTTTTTTTTTTTTTGGTTTTTCGAGACAGGGTTTCCCTGTGTAGCTTTGCGCCTTTCCTGGAACTCACTTGGTAGCCCAGGCTGGCCTCGAACTCACAGAGATCCGCCTGGCTCTGCCTCCCGAGTGCTGGGATTAAAGGCGTGCACCACCACCGCCTGGCGAAAACAACACCTTTTGCTTTGGATTCATGGTCCCAGCATTCTATGTCTTGCCCTATAGAAATAATTCCTTACAATGTTTAACTGTGACCTCATATGTAATTGACAATGGAAGAATGTATAGAAAGCATTCTCATATTTGTGTTATGTAATTTGATTGCCTCAGTTTTCCTTTGCAGTTTCAAATTTAATAGGCTTTGGTTAATGATATTTATTTGAACACAAGCATCAACTCTAGTAATCTGGGTATGACTTCTGATATTCCCTTGTCTAGGTCCTTAAAACCAAACACTTCCTATACATAGATATATAATGTCTTATTAGTTGCTACATGCACCAGGGCATGTCTGCACCCAGGAAACTCTACCTGCTTGGGTCTGTTGGTGCTCGAGCAAGGCAGGGGAACAGCCAAACTCCTGCCATACTCAGATGAGAAAATCCAGGGTTTTAGGCATGCTTTCACCCCTTCTCACCAGCCCTGCTCTGCCCAGCTGCAACACCTGTGAACAGCAAAAATGTCCAGCATGACAAGATATCCATAAAGGTTGAGCAGTGACAATCACTTATTAGTGGCAAACAACAGTTCTCTTATTGAACTTAAGGCCTACTCAACAAGAGAGAAATCATACCTGTACTGAGAGCTTAGGCGGCTTCCTGGGGTGATGGAGGTCAAGGTCACAGAAAACTATCTATAATCATCTCTTTGCTAGCCCAGCATATTTCCATACTATATTCTAAATCTTATTCTTATACCCACATACAAGTGTAGCTATCACTGCTCATCAAAGAAGTCTCTCTTTACACCAGTGAGGACCATAACAGAAAAATTCAACTGGACATGATGCACAGATCACTGGACTGTGGGCAACTTAGTGTAGAAGAGTTTACCTATCACAATCCCTAAATCTATGGCTCAGGGAAAACAATGGAACATGGGGAGGAAAGATTGTGAGTCTCAGAATACTGGGAAAGCATGCAGTGAAACAGTTTCTTCCCAGAAAAGCTTTGTAAAAAGACTGGAACACGGGCATTATCAATGATATGTTAACCTGGAAGCTGGAAAAATTCAGAGTCTCACTCCTAGAAAAAAAGCTACAAGGTAATTAAAGACCACAAGAAGAATTCACCTCTCCCAGGGATGAGTACCCTTATTGGTTGTTAAATGCACTAAAAGCATATACACACAAACAACTAAAAAAGAATCATTGGATAATAGTCATATACTCAAATAGAAAGAGTTAGTCAATTTGAAAGCAGGAAAGAATGGGAAGTGCTGGAAGGAGGAAGCTTTGGAGAGGCTGGAGGAAAGAAAGGGATGGCAGAAAGTGGTGTAATTCTATTTCAATTGAAAATATTTTAAACAAATAGTGCTGTATAACCACACATAGTTGAACCTAGGTCCATTTATAAGACTGGTTAAGCAGAAAGAACTTTCTGTGGCAGAACTAGAGCCCTAGTCATTATTAGTGAAAATAATTTAATTCTTTCTACCATCATATGTTTCATGGTACAATGCTAAGAACTACTGGACAAAAACCAAGAATTTATTATTTCAGCAATTTTAATAGGAAAAGGCTGGGCACTTTAGCAATCAACCACTGTATCACAGAAAGCAGCACACTAGCAAATTATTTATTACTTGTCCTCAAATAATGAAGGTAGGGAGTCCATGGGCTTTATTCATTCACAAGGATTTTGAGCTTTTCTTTAGGAATCATTTAATCTGACTTCTGACTCCTTAGAAAAAAACAGGAAAAAAAAAAACCAACGGTAATTTTCCTTGTAATTAATTTTCATTTTACATGAGCATTTTCATGTATTTAAATGCAAATGTTTCTAAAAGCTGGTAATAGAATACAAAATTACCATCACTCTCCACTCTATTCTACATGTAAATCAATTTGTTCTGTCCTTCAGTCCTTTTCTTACTATCCCTTTTAAAATTGGAAGGAGAGGCTTTCTTTTATTATCCTATTTGTTTAAATTATATGCAGTTATAGCCATTCATAATGCTTTTGTATTATCTATACTATTATTATTTTCCTTCATATTATTTTTTAGGAAGCTAGTTATTCATCTGGCCTGCCTTATTTCCTTGCTTTGATTAATAACTTTTTTATACATTCTCAAGTAAGTGAGGAAAAATGTTTTAATATTTGATTTTTCAGAACCATTACCTTTTCCCCTTTCTTTATGTTTTCTATAGTTTCACTGACTTAAACTAAAAGTATTTGCACCCAAGTCTTTACAAGGTAGCTCTCCACTTGAACTTGGCAGTCAGGTGTTGGGGAATTCAAATATATTCTGTTGTAGTTGAGACAAGTTTTCTTTGTGTAGCACATGCTGGACTTGATTAATGGCTACCTTTCTGTCACAGTCTCACAAATGCTGAGGTCAAAGGTGTATGTAATAAACAAAGATCTAATGCTTTTTATTATTCTTATTTTTTATTATTATTTATAACATAGACAGTAAAAGGTTTACTAAAATCATAGTATTTGATTTTGATATTTACAATATTTTGATATTTAGTAGAAAAATGAGGAAAATTTTTATTGGATAACACTTGTAATATTATTTTTGTTTTATTGTTACTTTACCATTACCATGTCAAATTCTAATATATCTGTGGATATCAGTAGGTTCAAAATCATACAAAAGGCTAAGTCAATTTTCTAAATATTATATTTGTATAAGGTAGATTATTTCTAGCTAGATATGTAAATTCTATAGTTCTTCTAAATGTTCTTCAAATACATCATTGATAAATTCTTCATCTTTTTAGAGAACTTCTTTAATCTTTTCCACTTTTTTTTTTACCTCTCAATTCTTTTATTTTGCTCTACGGAAATCAGCTTGAACTGTCTGTAAACCCTCTTGCTGAGTTCATAAAATTCAACCATCATAATTTTATCAATGGCATCTCTCAAGTCCTTTAATTTCTTTTTTCAGAGGTTCACATTTGGTTTTGTCTCTTGGATAATTAAAAGTTCTCTGAATGCTTTTTGTTGAATATTTCACATGAATGTTGCTATCTGCCTCACTTCTGCTCAGTTACAAACTTTCTTTCAAAAATCATGATATTTTTATTAACTCTGATATCCCAGTTAGCTTTAAGGATGTTGGGGCTCAATCCTTCATTCTGGGAGTGTAATTTATATTATTTCTTATATGATGCTTCATGTCTGTCCCTCTTTCAAAGTTCTAAGGTCTGTACTGTCAAAAACAGGTCTTCAGGGGTGATATTAGTCGCATGTATTCAAGTTTCATTGCGTCATCATTGTGTTAAGCAAAATCAACCATGCTCTGAAGAGTATTGAATGTTTTCTCTTATAAATGTAATATACATTTGTGTCAATGCATATATACAAGCAGATGGATGATTGGTGAGATAAGGAATGATGGATGAAGACAGACAAAAGAAGAATATTTGAGAATGAATACAAGCAAAACACAATGATATATGTACAAGAAAATATCTCCATAAAATTCATTATTTTAAGAATTTAATTAAAATATTTAAAAGGACAGTTATTCAGTTAATTCCATTCATTTAAATACTCTTTCTAATTCATCCTGATCTTCCATGGACGTTTTCCTTTAATTTACAATAATTTGTAAATTCTAAATGTGAAACCATAATTAGTATCTGTGTAATCAATGAGGTCCTTGTTTCTACACTTTTGTTTTTCATATATTTGTGTTATGAATGCTCACTTGGCCTATTTAGTTTGCTTATTATACTTTGTTTTATTTTTTGTAAATGATGTTTGAGTCTAAGAATGATTTTCAATGATAAACCAGGATCATTGAAGTACTTTTAAAAAGTATATTCAAAAAGGTGATATTAACTTGTTCTCACAAGTTCTTAATTTAATTCTTAAGGAACTAAGTAAAAATATATTCCATATAAAAGTTCCATTCTACAATAAGAAAATTAAAATACATAACAAATCTTTTCTTTCATTAGATGGTTGTTATTAATTTTATTTATGACAGTGGCAGGCACTCTTCTCTTAGCTGGATATTCAAGGGTGAAAAGGTGCTTCACCATCTGGTAAGGTGAATTAAACGTGTAATTATTCATGAGTGTAAAAGTGGAACTGTTCTATGAGACATTGTAGGAACAACATCTGTCTAGGAATTATGAGGTCAGGCCAGGGTGAGACTGAACATGATGTCTAGGCTGGTGTCTGGATCATGTGTAAGAATTCACCGGGTTAATTTCAGGAGGAACAAAGGTCATACCAGAAGTACAAGAAGACCCAAAGGAGAGGGATATGAGCATGAATACAAAGAGACAGAAGAAGTTTGTTTTTAAAAAGTGGGAACTCTGATTAGAGATGAAGCAGGGTAAGAAGCCTAAAAACATCTGAGTTCAAATCTTAAGGCCATAAAATTAGTTTAAGTGTACTTTTAAGTACTTATTAGGGCATGAACTACTCATCTACAGTGAAATGTGTGGGTTAAGCAGAAGAAAGTATTAATACAGGTAAAATATGGGAGAAAGTAATAGATAGAATCAAAGCTAAATTCATTGAAAATCACTAACAGACGTGGAGCATTAAGGATAGAAGAACTACCCAGAATAGCACTATTTTCACAAGGCTTAATTAGAAAATTGGGTAACAAACAGAGTCCTTTTTATTGTTTTCCTGTTTGCATTTATCTTCAAGCTTAAAATTCAACCAATCTCTGTCTATTGTATTTTGCCAGCAGCAAGCAAAGAATAATTTCACATGGTTAATAGACTTTTTAGGGATCTATAGCATGAACGATTAAATCTCTTGATCTCATTATTGGCAGAGGAACTTTGAATGTTGCAGTGATGTGATATCAAATATGTACTTTCCTGTGGCCATAATTTTCTATGTGTGCTTTTGAAAAAGCTGCTTCATTGAGTATAGGTTGTCAATGAAGCCAACAGTTAGTGAAATATAGCGCATAGGTTATGAAATTTAAAAAATAGCAACATTTAATTGATTTAGTCTATCAAAGCTACACTGTGTCACAGTATATAGAATTCAAATTCCTTTTTATGAAATTATATTCACTTTAGCAATATCACTTGAGAAAAATGTTCAAAGTAAAAGTGTATGCACAAGCAAAAAGGAGAAAATACTGTGTAAAGAATAAAGATGAATTTGAAAATGAAAATAATATTTAAGGTAGAGTAAATACATTCAGTTCAAAATTCATTGTGATAAAAATGAAACAATCCCAAACACTTAGTTTTAGTAGATCCTAAGTATCTAAGCCTCATTCCTTTTCATCAACTCTTCTCTTGAAAGTCATATATTGACAGATAGAGGAAAGACTTGATTATTTAGTGGGAAAAATGAGGTCTGTGATAGACTGAAATCTCACAACAAAGTAGTTGACAATTTCCAAAGACCCAGTACCTACCAGATTCCACAGAGTCAGAAGGTGGCCACTGTCCTTTGATGTTCCTAGACTCTAAAACAATAACTGAACGTAACAAAGTTTCTAAGGACACTGTTAATGATTTTATTTTTAATAACTTCCTTCAGATTCCATGTTTCATTTTAATATTATTAAATATTTAATATTATGTAATATTATTTGCATATTCCTTATCCATTTATTCAATCTTTAATCAAAGCTAATATGGAGTAAATTAATAGCATTCATTATTTTAGGATAAGGGAAGTCTTAGTTTGATTGAAAGCTAATTAACACTCTCAGACAACAATAAATTGTTAACAAAGGAGAGTACATTTTAACAGCTAATGACACAGTTCATATAGAAATGCTTTTGGAGTCTAGGAAAGGGTCATGTAATTGTCTTGAATTAGGTACTATAAGATAACGTTTTGAAGCATAAATTTTTCTTTAATAAACATTCCCAAACTCTTTTTCAAAGTCTCTATTCAGCTTGGTTATGAGTCTGAATTTATTTAACCTTTAGCTTATCTACCTTTACTTTCTTATTCCCATTACCTGTTGTAAAAGTTGATATTGTTACTGTAAGCTAGGTTCTGGCATCCTGTAATGACATCACTGAAAGGATCCTATAAAGTAAAGCCTCAATAAAGCATGTGGTTCATTTGCACACATTAGCCAGCACTCTCATTACAAGTACATTGCAGTACATTTCCCAGTCTCATTCAGTCATCCTCATGAGCTTAAAAAAAGTAAATCTAGACATAATGCACTGTCTGTCAAGACCATAGAACAGACCTCTACACCAGCTCACATTAAAGAAAAACCACCTGAGTTTAATGTTCATATTTGCCAATGATAGGTGCTTGTATTTCATGCTAAGTTTGTGATGATCTCACAGACACTCTTTCATTCCCCCAATCTCTTTTGTTATTCTCTAATTTCAAAGCAAATTAAATTAAAAAAAAATAATTTGTGAAATCTTATTTTCACACAAAAATAAAATAATAATTGAGCCACTCAGGTTTCCATAAAATAGCCACAAGTATAATAACAATTAGTGGGAGCCTGGAGAGGTAGCTAAATCATAAATTCATTTGCTACACATCTAGAAGGCCTAGGTTTAGTTTCCAGCACCCACATTCAGTGGCTTAGAGCAACCCTCGATCCAGGGCATCTTCTGGCCTTCAAAGGCACTATATTCTGGGTGGTGGTGGTACAATCCTTTAATTCCAGGACTCAGGCAGAGCTGAGTGGATCTTTCTGAGTTTGAGGACAGCCTGGTCTACAGAGCAAGCTTCAGTATCAGCACTAAAACTACACAGAAAAACCCTGTCTCAAAAAAAACAAAAAACAAAAAAAGGCACTATATGTAAGTACAGACACATAGACAGACAAGCATAGACACATTTTTAAAAATTAAATCTTAAAAGTAATTCTAGCCGGGCGGTGGTGGCACACGCCTTTAATCCCAGCACTGGGGAGGCAGAGCCAGGCGGATCTCTGTGAGTTCGAGGCCAGCCTGGGCTACCAAGTGAGTTCCAGGAAAGGCGCAAAGCTACACAGAGAAACCCTGTCTCGAAAAACCAAAAAAAAAAACAACAAAAAAAAAGTAATTCTAATAGCAGAGTAACTGAAATGACCGTTGGATCGATGCTTTCTTTCTATAAAACACATTTGCATTTAATAGACTTTCTGCCTAACATTATTTATACTAATATTTTCTTCTACAGCCATACTAATGAATGTGCCCAATCTTATTTTACTCGTGATTTCTATACTTCAGACTCCACAAAGATAGTTGGGAGCTGCTTCCCCTACTAAAAAAGATGAATGCAATGGCAAAATTACCCTGCATATGCTGCTGGTTGACAGGGAACTGGGAATAATACAGAGGAGGGCCTGTTTGTGCTGCTCCCGTATATGAAAGCACTAGCTCATCAAGTGTTTTATTTGTCGAGTTTCCTTTAAGGACCAATGTTCCTTGATACAGTTTGATAAACAGTAGAGATCTACTAGAACTTTGATAGCCGTGTGTCTCTAGCTCTGCTCAACAATTATACAATTATAGTCCATAACGAACTTTTATGTATGCAAGCATTCTTTGTTCTTTTTTTTTATTTTGCTTTTAAACAGAACCTAACTATTTAGGTCAGTTTGACCTGTCGCATCCTGTGATCCACCACCTCTGCACCCAGAAAACTGTGATTACGTAAGTCTTCAATGATCCCCAATTATTAGCCACTTTATCAACATTTAGAAACCATGTTGGAAGACAGACACCGTCTTGGAAGACGGAATAAAGAAATCACAGTCCAACAAGGACACACAGCACAGAATCAAGGTTTGATCCAGGTTCTGGTTTTTCTAAATAAAGTACATTCCATCCTCTGCTAATATATTTAATAATCAAATAACTGTTGGTACAGGCACATTTCCTAAATCACACTCGGCCGCTAATAAATCAATATGGGAAATGTGTCATCACTAATAGATGATATTTTCCATTTTGATCTAGTTAATGACATTCGTAAGTATTTGTTTTTTATTGTGTATTGGTACACGTGAGCGCAGTTGTCTACGGAGGCTAGAAGAGGATGTGGAGTACTCTGCTGCTGGAGCTGAACTGTGACTCTCCTGGTGGGAAGTAAGGGAACTGAACATGGGTCCCCTGCAAGTCCAGTATGTGATCTCAACTTTTACTTTTAAGCCATTCCTCAATGCTTAGTTAATTATTTTTAATAGATATATTTGGGGATTCCTAATAGAAAATACATGGTAATGTTCATTTTCATTCCTGCTATAAACAGGCAAGAACAGATTAAGATAGTATAACACTAAGAATTTAGAATTATTCTAATAAATTCAAATTTTAATTTTTACATTGGAGTAGATGTTTGAAAGGAAGCAATGATTATAATTAAAGGTCTTATATATTACTTTCAAATTCTACTTCATGGGTTAATAGTTTCATATTGCAACAAACTCAAGTTATTTCTTACTAGACCAAAAACTAGTAAATTTCTACCATTGATTTTTTTTAATTTATATTTAACTCTGTTTTTTTCTGAACATATGTTGGCATTTTGGCACAAGTGTGGCTACCTGCAGTATGAATATTTTTGTTTCTCTCAATTTGAATTGACGCCAGAGTCAGCTGAAGTTGTCTATTATGTTTTAAACATTCACCTATTGATCTACTCAGAACTCTTTCAGACAACAGAGAGATTAGTAATGCTTCAGTGTAGGCTGCCAATTATCCCCATTTAAAAAATGTTTCCAACTTGTTGAACTATCCAGGCCTGAAGAACATAACTGTGTCAGAGGCTGTTCAGCTTGGCTGGCATTTATGTACTGACCAAGGTCTTATCAAATGTTAAGATAACTACAACTGTGGCATTTATTAATAAAAGATATTTTCAATGTGTCAAAGAACTTAACACTTCCTTGTGTCCACATTCTAATACATCACACAAATAACAATGAGTTTAATGTTTCAATCTCCTCTTTTTCACTAGAAATTCAGTGCGTGTGTGACTGGATGTGTTGTAATGGACTTTATTCTTAGTGACTGGATGTGTTGTAATGAATGCTATTTTGATGGATAGAGACAAAGGAAAAACTCAGAAAATCTCTATGATTATATTGATGATAACATTTATACATGTATGTTTTTAGTTACCATTTTTGGTGGTAAAAAATAAGAAAGATTACAATGTACTTTCACTAATTATATGATATTTAGGCCAAGTTCTTTAAAATACTCTATAAGAAGACATGCATTATGATAATTTAAAAATACTAGTATTTATTGAGTTTTCCTCTTAGCTAAATTCAAAGTATACATGTAGATAGATAGTCCTATACTTACAAACAGCCCTAAATGTTATAGTGTATTTGGTTTTGAATTTGGCATTTTACTTGAAAATGGAATTTGTCAAAATTATTAAAACTGTTATATAATTTGTTTTTTTAAAATATGTTAATAATTATGATACTAATGTCACTTGCTGAATATTTAAGGCATTCCAGAAAGTGGGCTGCTCACAGACTATCACAAAATTTAATCATTATTTATGTATTGTTATTGATTCAGTTTTACGTAGAAGAAGAGAGGCTAGTGGAGTGCCATATGCAACCTTAGCTATATTTTGATTATTTTTAGTATCAATCTGTGTATGTATGTTCCTTGTGTTCTTTGTATTAAACTAAGGACCTCACAGGCACTACCTACTAAACCATGTAGATAATTGATATACAACTGGAGTCATATGTTCCTTGTATAAGCAGTCTTAACCGAGGGTCACTAAGAGACATATATGGAATAAAAATTGATGTAAGCATTATTAATTTACAAAGCTAGTCTCTGTTCCAAGTGAGCATTATTTTAAAACCAAAGACAGAGAAAGATTAACAATACTACAAGAGATATTTTTTCTAGTTAATAATAGAGAACTTTTAAAACTCTTCACAGAAACCTGATATTTTGATTCATCCTGAACACATGTACTGAGCAGATGGCATTATGAATCTGTTACTATTTCTCATGTTGAACTGCCCTGAATTTTAAGAAATAATATACTTTAAAGAATTACATAGATCTTTCAAGAAAATGAATTTTTATTTTCAAAAGTTGTCATGGGTATGAAAACTGCTTTATTATTTGTGGCTATCCTATGTATTGCAAATTCATTTTAAGTAAGAAATTTAAAATAAGCTTTAAAACTATGATATCTGCAACTTTTTGTAGTATAAATTGCTAAGAAATGGATAACAAAGTCTCAAAGGAATTCTCACCATGACATGGAATTTTAGAGACATTCTGATGTGCCCTCTGACCACAAACATACAAACAATGCCAGATTTCACCTAGGTCTGTGAGTTCTCCTCAATGAAATGCCCTCTCTTTGTCTAATTTTCTTAAAGTCTCAGTTAAATTCAACAGAAAACGGAAGATGCATTTGAGATTTAGTGAACTACCTAGACTTTCTACTTTTTAGTATTTATTCAGAATATCACTTGAAACTGAGAAGCTTTTGTAGAGCAAAGGATACGGTCAACAAGGCAAAGCGACAGCCTACAGAATGGGAAAAGATCTTCACCAACCCCACATCTGACAGAGGACTGATATCCAGAATATATAAGGAATTCAAGAAATTAGACATCAAAATGCCCAACAGTCCAATTAAGAAATGGGATATAGAACTAAACAGAGAATTCTCAACAGAGGAAACTCAAATGGCCGAAAGACATTTAAGGAACTGCTCAACATCCCTAATCATCAGGGAAATGCAAATCAAAACAACTCTGAGATACCACCTTACGCCTGTCAGAATGGCTAAGATCAAAAACACTGAAGACACCTTATGCTGGAGAGGATGTGGAGCTAGGGGAACTCTCCTCCACTGCTGGTGGGAATGCAAGCTTGTACAACCACTTTGGAAATCAATATGGCGCTTTCTTAGAAAATTGGGAATCAATCTCTCCCAAGATCCAGCTATACCACTCTTGGGCATATACCCAAGAAATGCTCAACCACACCATAAGAGCACTTGTTCAGCTATGTTCATATCAGCATAGTTTGTAATAGCCAGAACATGGAAACAACCCAGATGCCCTTCAACTGAAGAATGGATAAACAAAATGTGGTACATATACACAATGGAATACTACTCAGCAGAGAAAAACAATGGCATCATGAGGTTTGCAGACAAATGGATGGATCTAGAAAAAATCATCCTGAGTGAGGTAACCCAGACTCGGAAAGACAAACATGGTATGTACTCACTCATAGCAGGATACTAGACATGAAACAAGGATGACTTGTCTGCTACTCACATCACCAGGGAGGCTACCTGGAAAACAGGACCCCAAGAAAGACACAGGGATCACCCAATGACAGAGAAATGGAATGAGATCTACATGAACAGCCTGGACATGAGTGGGGGTAATGAAAGGCGAGGGTTGAGGGAAAGAGAGCTTGGGGGAGCAGGAGATCCCAGCTGGATCAACAACAGAGAGGGAGAACAAGGAATAGGAGACCATGGTAAATAAAGACCACATGAGAATAGGAAGAAGCAAAGTGCTAGAGAGGCCCACAGAAATCCACAAAGATACCCACACAACAGACTGCTGGCAGTGGTCGAGAGACAGCCCGAACTGACCTACTCTGGTGATGGGATGGCCAAACACCCTAATTGTCGTGCTAGAAACCTCATCCAACTACTGAGGGATCTGGATGCAGAAATCCATGACTAGGCCCCGGGTGGATCTCTGGGAGTCCAATTAGCGAGAATGAGGAGGGTTTATATGAGCGAGAATTGTTGAGACCAAGGTTGGATAAAGCACAGGGACAAATAGCCAAATGAATGGAAACACATGAACTATGAACCAATGGCTGAGGGGTCCCCACTGGATCAGGCCCTCTGAATGGATGAGACAGTTGATTGACTTGATCTGTTTGGGAGGCACCCAGGCAGTGGGACCAGATCTTGTGCTCATTGCATGAGTTGGCTGTTTGAAACCTGGGGCCTATGCAGGATTGTTTGGCTCGGCCTGGGAGGAGGGGACTAGACCTACCTGGACTGAGTCTACCAGGTTGACCTCAGTCTGTGGGGAAGGCTTTGCCCTGGAGGAGATGGGAATGGGGGGGGGGTTGGGGGGAAGGTGAGGGGGACGGGAGGGGGGAGAACAAGGGAATCCGTGGCTGATATGTAGAACTGAATTGTATTGCAAAATAAATTAATAAAAAAAAAAAAAAGGAAAAAAAAAAAAAAAAGAAATGATCGATGCTGAGTGCATTTCCAAGACGGTTCTCAAAAATGAATCTTGGAAAATGTTCATAAAAATATCATCAAGATAACACATATTATAAACAAATACTGGATATATAAAAACTGTGAGTTTCCTTGTTAGAAAACTGCAAATTGACTATTCATATAAAGTTAACCTTCTAGCATTTTTGTATCTCCCAAATACTTTTTATGACAAAACATTTGAATACAAAATGAGAAATACACTTTACTAAAACTGTATGAAGAGAACAATAAAATTAGGTGGAGAACCCTGAATTCATGTCTTAGGGATATTCCGCATGTGTTGATGACTTAAATTTGTTTATAAAAAATAGACTTTCCCAGGGCTGTTAATATAATCTGAGATGTATGACACTGAATGATCTCATAAAAGGTTTAAAGAGAATAAAACTAAACATGAAGGATACAAGAGTTGGAAACTACAGTAAATGGGCACATACCCTTGTACATATAGACAGTGACTCAGTGTGCTTGAAAGAAGAGCACATGAGTTTGTGAGTGGAAATTGGTGGTGGGTGGTTGAGTTGGGAGCAAAATAAATGGCAAATGGAGATGTTAGTCTCTGCACCGACCAGAGCCAGCACACTGATGATTCATGTGCGGCAAGAAAGAAATCTGGCTCAACAGGACTCAGTAGCCCATGTTGGTTCAAATCCCAGGTAATTTATGGTAAGCATATTTAAGTACAGTACAGTTTGGGGGAAAAATCTGGTTTAACAAAACCCTCTGTGCACAGGAAGGTAATTATGTTGAAACTCTTCTCAAAGTACATGTCACTTCTTTCATGAAGATTAATTCTAGAGAGAGACTATGTGTTATCTTAAGGGTCTAGGGGAGTAAAATCAGGTATTACATCTCTCCTCTTGGAGAGACAGTTCTACGTGTTTAACATTCCTGGTTTTCCTCTTGCTTATCTGTGATTACAAAGACTTTGTCTTCCCAACAAGTGGATTTGACTAAAACACATTATATGCACGTATGGAATTCTCTCAACAGTACAGACAAAAACAGAAATTAGAAAAAGTAAAAAATAAAAAGAAAGAAACAAAAAACAAACAAACAAAAAACCCAGAAAGCATGTATAAGTTGCTTGGGCTTATCTTGGTGTTCTTTTGCTGTGAAGAGACACCATGACCACAGCAACTCTTAGAAGGGAAAGCATTTCACTGAGGCTGCCTCACAATTTCAGAAGCTTTGTCCATTGTCATCATGGCAGGGAGCATGGTAGCTCAGAGGCAGACATAAGCCAGGAAAAGTATTTACCCCCTAATCCTCAGGCAACTGGCAGAGAGGGCCATTCAGCCTAGTGTGTGGGCATTTGAAATCTCAAAGCCCACCCCAGTGACACACCTCCTCCAATGACACACCTCTTACTCCTTTCAAACTCTTCACCAACTAGAGACTAAGCATTTTAATATGTGAGCCTATGGGAGACATTCTTCTTCTAACCACCACAGGCATGTTGTACGCTTGTACATGTGTATGTTTGTACATGCATGTGTTTGTGTGTGTGTGTGTGTGTGTGTGTGTGTGTGTGTATACAAGAAAATGAGATGACACTCATACTTCTTAAATTACTTCATACTGCTATTCCCAAAGGCTCTCCACCTTGGTCCATCTTCTTTAGATAAGACAAATCACATTTCCATGATATGAATGCAAACAGGTGCTCCAAGCACCTCACATAAAATATTCTAAATTAAAATCTCAGGAAAGGAGCTCATTTTCTGTTTTCCCATAAGTAGACAGACTCTCTTCTGTATTCCATACTGGCACTTCACATTTTATTTTTAATACGTATAAAACCTTGTTTTCCTCCAACATCCCTGCAGAGCTGTTCAAATGAAGCAGGGATAAAATTACACACAAGTTATAGCATCTCAGACCCAATGTGTTTGGAGACAGCATGGTAAAAAAAAAAGGAGAGGGCAAACAAAAAAGGGAGGGATACAGAAAAGGAGACTATGCATTGTAAATGGTGTGGCAATGAATCTTTGTGAAACAAACACCTTTATTTCCAAAGAAAAAGAAGAGGAGGGAACATTTATCTTCAAGTCATTATGAAAGGAGAATTCATACAGAAGCACATTTTCTCCATTCCAAAATGCTTTATTTTTTTCTGGCATTTTACTAGAAAAAATCACAAAACATCTAAGTGGGTCAGGTTATCAGAATACAAATGAGATGTTGTATTATCACTTAGTAGTAAAAGCAGAAAGTTCCCACAAAGTAGCAAAATGGTATCTTGTGAGTCCTCGCCTTTACAGGGTAATCATTCCCCAAAGCCACAAAAATATTCTGTTCTCATATTTTTAAACCATAAAAAATAGCAGTATAGATTGGAATTTTAAAATTCAAATCCATGTAATAGGAATTGCATGTATTGTCTAACTCTGCAAGTACAAGGCCCGTTTTTGCTAGTCTGTTAGGGTAGCCCCTTGTAGAGGCAGAATGCACTTTCATGTTATTGGTTATATAAATATTAATATTTTAGTTTTGTAATATCGAGGAAAATGTAACAAAATCTTAAAAGTTCCACTATGTATCTGAAAACTGGATGGATAATTGATTTCTAGAAGAATGTCTGGGTGAAGAAGTTTGGACACATTTAACCATATAGTTAACAATTTGGTTTTCTGTTAGTGTTTAGGAGATCATGTTTCAGTGTCTCCAGGCATTTTCCAGACGTGCAGGATAAATACAGCACGAACAAAAACGTCATGAATTTTTAGTCTTTCATTTTGGAAATCTTACTGTCATAGGAAGAAAGTCTCCATCCTTCATTAAAGAAGTCACTGAACCTGGACTCTTATATGATAGACAATCCACAGTTCAGCACCAAAACTTTTCTAAGCTATATACATTGAATTTGTATTTCTACATGAGTTTCTATTTAAAATTTTCAACTTTATTCTTTAAATGAGAGCAGTGACTTTGATCTCAAATATTGAAGTAAATCTCAGAAAATAATACCTACCTAGCTAAAGATCTAGAAAAAATATTGAAAGTAAATAAGGCAAGAACATATGTTAATGGAAGTAGCCTAAACATGAATCAATGGAGGTAATGTCTTCATTTATTTTTTAAATTGGTGAATCATATAATGTTAAAAGGCTGGTTTAAAATACCCATGCATTTAAATTTTAATCTTTTAATTTTGTATGGAGACTCTATTACATCATTTCTGTCCTCTCTCTTCATCTTATCTTCTTTCTCCACCTCAAATTCATGGACTCTATTTTTTTTTAACTAGTGCTGCTACACACACACACACACACACACACACACACACACACACACACACACACACACACACTCATTCTTGCATCCATACGTACGTGTATACAAATGGATATATAACCACATACTACATTTTTAAGTCCTGTGTATCTGAAGTCACAAGTCCAGGTGCAGCATAACAGGCTGGAATAGGTTTGGAAGTTGTACAAGGAAGATGTTGTTCATAATCTCATTCTAGTTGTTGGTAGAATTCATTTCCTTGCAGCTGTTCTATGAGACTGGTTTTATTCTGATACCAGAGGCTGTTTTTGATTCTCTGCCACATGGAATTCTTAAACTTCAACAAGGCAACTAACTTTTATGATACAAGTACGGTCTCTGATTCTAGAGTGTATCTTCCGTATTTTAACAGGATAAGAAATGTAACATCCCATCACCTTTGTCATATAGAAGTGAGTAAATGTCACAAATTCTCTCAACTCAGAGGACGTAGATTACCAAAAGAGATGGAAATCATATCTGTCCTGCTGAGTTACCTTCACCTTCTTTTAAAGTCACAGAACCAGGTAAAGGGAAAAACTTGAAAGAAGCACAGGTCTTTTAGCAAGACACACCACTCTCTCCTCCAACTCTCTCCTTATCTCTAAGCTCCCAGGTGTTCCTGAGGCTACCTAGACTTTAAAATAAGTGGTAATTGAAAATTCTCTTCAGATGTCATTTGGAATAGAAAATCAATAAAACACAAACACACAATAGTGTATTTCCCCACCCCCATCCCCACCCGCCAAGGGATCATTACAAAATATGTCACTCTTGTTTTTTTCCTCAAAAGTATAGTTTGAAAAAAATAACCCTTGCATTCATATAAGAAGTTGATAGAGCAATATGGTAAAAAAAAAAAATTGGAATTATGGTTTTCTATTTAAGTCAATAAACACTTCCTTTTATGGAAGCTAAGAATCATTAAGCAGCAAGTGTTTTATCTACCTATCCACATTTTAATTAAATTGTGGTATTGAAGAGGTCATTCCCCATAATTAAGCTTGGATTGGAAGAAGGCTACTAGCATTTATTCTGATGAAGGACCTATAGCAAACCCTTTAATTGTTTTGAAACTAATATTTTGTCAATAAAATGAACAACTGTATACACTACAATGTTTCTTTAAAGATTAAATAAGGTCTACTGGAGTAACATTCATATTCTAAAGGGAAGATCATTTTATTTTAATGTATAAAAAATAAAACTGCATTAGTGCTATCTTTTAACTTAAATATTCTCTAATTTTATAGGAAAAAATAATGTGGAGGCTGTAGGCTGGATTGGCAGAGTTATGAAATGAACATCACAAGTGACCTCAATATGTGTATTCACAGAACCTGGATAAGGTCAGAACAATGATGAGACTTTCCATTTAACTCTAAAAGCCTTATTTTTCATGGTGTATACAACACTAATACTATTCAGAAATAATAAACAATATTTCCATTCTTACATTTTGTTTTTGCACATGAGCCTACAAGTTTTGTTAGGTGTAAAGAAGGATAGTATAATTTCTAGATAGCCATCTCTTATGTCTCTTATGTCCAATACTATATGAATTGATTGTACCCTATGGGGAAATATTCATATTTATATTTGAAATGCTAAAGCATTGTTTATAATTTTATAAAGCAAATCAATTATTATATTTTAAGCATGTGTATTTCTTTATATACATGACCTTTCTATATGCTTATTTTAAAATTCTTTGAACAATTGTAGATATTGTTAGCACTGATCTCAAAGCTTTGGCTAACTCAAACTCCCTCAAGCTTAATCTTTTATAGCCTACTTTTTTTCTTAGTTTCTGATAATTTTTCTGCTATTAAACATTTGGAAGTATTCCTAGAAATAAAATCTTAAAAGGTATGGTTTAAAGTAATGGAAATTTTCTTTGAATATGATACCTCATCCCTATTAAATCCCTTAAAACCCATTTGCTGTTTTCTGTCAACTGTGTTTTGCCTGAAAGGAAGAAAGTAATTACTATGAACAGGATTAGATTAGTTTTGGAAATGTTTTCATGGAACCCCTGGAAGCATTTTAGTTGACTTTGAAACTAAAGCTAAAATAAATGAGCTTTATTTTCCTTCTTGATTTTGTAGCTCTCTTGCTCCCAGATAGTTTTGACACAGTTGACTGTTGTTGCTTACAAGAATATTGGATTTCACTGGGCACCAGATTATAACAGTCTCTCTGAAGCATGTTACTTTCATAGATGATTTGCACTACTGTAAAATCATTAAGGGTATTCATTAAACATGTCACTCTTTTGCAGAGGATCAATATTTCTAAAATAAAAGGCATAGCTGTTTGCATTTAATTTCAATCATGTTTTCTTTTAGGCTTTTTATATTTTGTTTTTTAATATGCTAGAGTAGCTTGTTGTATAATGAGATGGCACTGTGCATAATGAGCTACTGTTTACTGTTATTCCTGGCAATGAACCATGGAAAGACAAGGCCTGTTAATACAAGTGCATACATGAGATGCTTCTTCACCTCCAGGCAAGGCTTGTTTGAGAAGAGGAAGGGAAATATTTTGCCTTCTGTTTAGTCTTCAGTCAGATTAGTATGGTTCCATCATTGCTTTCTAAAGTGCTGGATCTGCTGTGCCTACTGATTCTCCTTCCTGCAAGATCACTGATGTCTTACAAACCCAACAACATAGAAGCACAAGGCAGAAAACATTTACTTTTTATGTTAAGTCACAAAAAAAAGTAGAAGCTGACTTAAGACAGCTTAACCCAATCCACCATAAACTGAGTTTTCTGTACATTAGAGGAAGCCAGGGTTTTCATTTTAAAAGCTTGTGCTAGTGACTAACCAATTCAAGGCTTTCACTTACCTTTTCCCAAGCAATATAGTTTGCCTATGACTAGAGCTTTATGGAGTATGAATGCTTTAAAAAAAATCTATCAGAAGCAATGTCAAATGACTAGATCTCAAAACGATTAAATATATTCAATTTATCTTTCCAATTAATAATTGATCACATACTAATCACTCTATCTGAATTAAATGGATTTTATGTTCAATTTGAATCTATAGCATAGTAGGCACAAGAAAAGGTATGGAGAAACACACTACCATGTTTTTTGACTCAAAGGGAAGTTGCATATACAATATGGGAACCTATTCCATTAAAATAATGAAATTCTCAGGAAAACCTGAAATTTGAACAAAGTAACTTATAAAATACTGTTTTTATATTAAGAATCTTATAAAAACAGCAACAAAACACCCTGTTCATTGTTAATTTTGACCAGATGAAAAATATCTTGGGGAAAATAGAAACTTTTGGTCTCAAATATTTTGATATTTGTAAATTACAAATATACATTTTTAAAAAAAGAAAATAGGATGAGGGGATGGATCTGTTGATCAAATGCTTATGACACATGAATGAAGACCTGGTTACAAATTCCTAGAACACATCCAAAGAACAGAGTCTGCCAAGCATAGAACTGGAATTCCAATGCTACAGAGATAGATACAAGAAGATCCTGAGTACTTGCTAGCCAGCTGGTCTACCCAAGTCGTCAAGCTCTGTGTTAAGTGACAGACCTAGTCTACAACAGTAAGACAGGGAACTATCAAGGAGGACACCTAATATCAACCCTACGATATAAAGGTTGACATTACACTTCCACATGAATGTATGGACACACACACACACACACACACACACACACACACACACACACACACACACATCAGATCTGGGGATTGCTTTTGGACCATAGTATTTAGAAAAATCTATTGACTGGAGGCTGATATTTTTTAAAGAGTGATTTATATAAGTAAATTTATGTTATTATAATACTGTTATTACCATAATCGGATAAAATAAAATATCCAAGTTACATACTCAATACAATGCCACTAGAGGTACATTTTACATAGTAGAGTCATTTCAGTGTTTAAAATTCCCAGTGAAATACTTTGAAAGGAATAGAACTTTAGTTAACTTAATTCTAAAACAAATACGTACAACAGATGCAAGTTTTAATGCTTTTCCCTCCAGACTTCTGTACATTAAGGAAAGAATAAAGGCAAGGAAAGAATAAATGCATCCTTGTTTCCTTTTGAGCAGCTAGCTTTGTTTTTATTCAGTTTAATGAGGTAAATAAATAACTTTGAGATTTTGCACATGTCCAACAAAGCTTCTTACTCACATCATCCAGAATCTTTACCAGAAAATTGAGTCAAAACATCATGTGATACAATAATTATCTTCTAGAAATATAAAAATATTATTTAATCTCCTGAAATAAAACTTTATTGCAGACTATTCACAAAGACAAAACAAAGATAAGAAATGCCTCATCATTGACATTTGTCAAGCAATGTTTCTGATAGGTATTAAGCAGTTACAATTACACATGTGTAGTTGAAATTTTCATGTGTCCCAGCTGGCCAGCAGTCAGGACAAATCTCTCTGACTTGCATCTTCCAAGTAAACACACAGAGGCTTATATTAATTATGAACTGTGCTGTGGGATGTTCTGTATGGCAAATGTGTTGCTGATTAGTCAATAAATAAAACACTAATTGGCCATTGGCTAGGCAGGAAGTGTAGGCGGGACAAGGAGGAGAATAAAGCTGGGAAGTGGAAAGCTGAGTCAGAGAGACGCTGCCAGCCACCACGATGAGAAACAGCATGTGAAGATGCCGGTAAGCCATGAGCCATGTGGCAAGGTATAGATTAATGGAAATGGATTAATTTAAGCTGTAAGAACAGTTAGCAAGAAGCCTGCCACGGCCATACAGTTTGTAACCAATATAAGTCTCTGTGTTTAATTGGTTGGGTCTGAGTGACTGTGGGACTGGCAGGTGAGGGAGATTTGTCCTGACTGTGGGCCAGGCAGGAAAACTCTAGCTACAGAACTGTATGGCCATTTGCTCAGTCTTATTATTGACTAGTTCTTACACTTAAATTAATCAATACTTCTTATTTATATTTAACCACATGGCTTGGTACCTTTTCTCAGTTCTGCCTTGTCATCTTGCTTCCTCTGTGTCTGGCTGATAACTCCTGACTCAGCCTTCCTCTTCCTAGAATTCTCCTTGTCTGCCTACACTTCCTGCCTGGTTACTGGCCAATCAGCATTTTATTTATTAACCAATCAGAGCAGCACATACTCACAGCATACAGAACAACATTTCATAGCACACATGTACATAGGATTTTGATAGGAATAGGAACTTTATTATCAGGGGTGAAAATAAGTAAGAGAATGCCTTTTCCTCCAATAAAGGTGTTTATACTTTTCAAAATATGAAATTATCTCCTTTAGAGTACTTAATAATATAGAAAGAGTATATTTCTATTTTAAAAATTACACTTATTTTAGATTTTGAAAATATTGAGTGTGAACTTCAAAGAGTCTATAAAAATGTGGAATAAGAGAAGAAAAAGGCTTTCCAATACTAAATAAACAAACTGATGGTACATAGATGAAAAAATGCAATGACTATGTCCTCACTGCCCTTGTAGGTCACAGAAGCTAGGGGAGAATTTCCCATTATTATTCAGCTAAACTGATAAGTATTAAACTGACTCCTAATGGCTTATTCTTAATATTCATATATTAATGCACCTTTTAATTCTCACGGGAAATGATCCTTTTTGGAATAGATTGAGATTAACTCAGAGATGGACAGCTGGTCAGTATGCAGAAATCAGATGCTAAACAGTGCTCAGTTCTCAAAGAGACATTTGTAACACTTCCCCTCCTCTCAGTTCTCAGGGATCATTGAGGAAAACAGGACAGAAAGATTGTAAGAGCCAGAAGTGATGGATGAAAACAAGGGAGCAGTGTTTTCTGGACACACTAGAGCAGTTTAGAATTATCAACTCATCATAGTTGTGGCAGCATGGATGAGCACCCTAAAGCCAATCCAGACAAACTGCTAACGTAAAGAGAGCAAGTAGGCAAGAACTCTCACTCCTGGGACAGCAGTTACTGACAACAGACAGCCAATGAGAGAGGAAGAATCTGTGTATGTAAGTGTGTGACCTCTGCTAAGTAAATCAGGCTCCTGCGGAAAGCTAAACATACAAAGCCAGCTCAAATTGAACTAGATGTTTTTACCTTGGTTTGTTTTGTTTTAAGAGGAAACAAATTTGGTAGGAGCTGAGAAGGTGATTTTTGAACATGATCAATTTAAATTGTATGAAATTCTCAAGGAACTAGTTTAAGAAATGAGAAAAAAAATCTGCAGAGAAACAACATTGGAATTTTTTTTCTGGAGATCACAAGTCCTTCTCTCTCTCTCTCTCTCTCTCTCTCTCTCTCTCTCTCTCTCTCTCTCTCTCTCTCTCTCTCTTTCTCTCTCTCTCTGTATCTGTCTCTCTCTCCATCTTTTTTATTGAAAGTGTTTTTTCATATAATAAATCCTAAGTATTAATTTCCTTCCTCTACTCCCAGTTCCTCCCTCTTTACCTCCCCTTCCATCCAGCTCAACCCCTTCTATCTCTCATTAGAAAACAAACAGGCTCCTAAGGGATAATAATATGGTATAAGATAGTGATATAATATAATATGACAAGACAAAAACAAACACATTAGAATAGGCAAAAAACAAACAGAAGGAAAAGAGCAAAGGAAAGTCATAAGATGCAGATGTAGACACAGAGACAGATGCCTTCACACTCACAAACCCTATGAAAACTCTAAACTGGAAGCCATAATATATACAAAAAAGATGCGTGCAGATTTTAAAAAGAGAAAAAATAAAAGTAAAAATAAAAGCCACAAAATTTTATTAAGTTAGAAAAGAAGAAACGCCCTGACCTGACATTTGGAGATAAGGAACTTTCAAACATTACATTAAGTTTGTTTTCTGTTCTTCATCTAGCACTATGCATACAGTCTAACCCCAAAAGTAGTATGTTTTTCCACTGAGACTCCATTGGAGAAAAGTTAATTTTCATTAGCAAGTAGTTATCAATTGTTGATAGCTTCTGGGTTAAATATAGAGTCATGTGTCCACTGTTCCTGCTCTAGGGTCCCATTTGGTATAGATTTGTGTGGGTCCTATGCATGCTGCCTCGGTCTCTGTGAGTTCATATGTGTATCAATCCTGTTGAATTAGAGGTCCTTGTTTCCTTGATCTCCTCCATCTCTTCTGGATCTTACACTCTTTCTGCCTCTTCTTCATGAGGTTCCCTGAGCTCTGTGGGGAAGGATTTGATGGAAACATCCCATTTAAGACTGAGTGTTTCAATGTCTCTCACTCTCTGTACATTGTCTTCCTGTGAGTCTCTGTCTCTCTCTGCCCTATCTCTCTCTCTCTCTTTCTCTCAGCATGATTTCTTGCTGTACAGCTTAGTCTGGTCTTAAATTCATTGTCTTCCATCATCAACCCTCCAAACGTTATAATTAGTCTGTGGAGCCATCCCATTCACCAGCAGTCCCACTTTTACCTTGACCTAGTCAATACAATGTCATCTTTGGAAAAGTTATACAACTATGTTATAAAAGCACAGGACAATGGAAAGTATCATTTCCTGATTGCCTAATTTGACTATGACAGCAATAAAGTTTATTATTAGTGTTCTGGACAGTTTTAATTGCACTTGAAGGGGGAGGGACTTGAAGGAAAGGAAAGGAAACAACTAGCTATCATCAGATGCCAGTTTTTGAGAGATACAAAAGCTTCTTTGCTGGCCTTTAAATATGTAAATATGTGAAAATAAAATGTATATTTTACAGCTTGGCACTCTATTTAGTGCATGTAATTTCTAATTGCAGAATTTTATGTAAATGCATTTCCACTATTATTAATTTATATGATTCATAAAATTATGAGACTGATATGATCAATCCATTTTGCCTCTTTTTTCTTTCTACTAACATAGATAATGTTTTTTTGCATTTATTTCCATTTCATTTGCAAGCTCACAGCATGTTTTAACAGAAATCCAATTACACACCTGTGTTTTTCACAATTGTAAATTTTTGATTTGTTGCAGTAGCTGCATATATTAATGTGTTTCTCATCTCAAAACTTTAAATTCCACAGTGGCAAAAATTATGTGCTGTTTCTCTTCTTTGAATGTTCAGACCTTTATTATCCTATGCTATAAATTGACGATTAACTGTTGGATGTGCATTTAAATAAACAAATGGGTCACTGGATGAATATATAATAAATATTTAATTTATATAACAAATAATAAAATTCCTACATATGTCCAAGGCTCTTTCAAGACACCCCATAAATGGTTCTTTCAAGATATCTCATAATGTCTACATAACTTCTGTAACAGCTGCATACTTTACATAACACTGAACCAACACATTTGAGCCAACACATTTAGTTTTCACCTACCTGCATATGAACATTCAGATGTAAATATTTACAATCATGATACTTTAAGTTTATCAGACATGCACATTATCTTAGTCAATGTTCTATTCCTATGAATAGACACTATGACTACAACAACTCTTAAAAAACAAAAGGACAAACAAAAACATTTAATTAGGGATAGCTTACAGTTTTAGAGGCTTAGTCTATTATCCTCATGGTGAGGACCATGGCAGCACACAGACATGCATGGAAGCTGAAAGTTCTAATTTGGATCTGAGGACAGAAGGAAAAGAGAGAGCCACTGGTCTTGACCTAGCTTCTGAAAACCTAAAGCCCACCCCCAGGGACACACTTTCTCCAACAAGGCCATATATACTTCAACAAGTCTATACCTCCTAATCCCTCTCATGTAATGCCATTCCCTGTTGACCAAGCATTCAAATGCATGAGGATATTGGTGCCATTCTTATACAAACCATCACAGATATTTATTCCTATATATAAAATATATCACATAGGTATAAAATAAAAGCAAGAGAGTCACTGAAGCATAGTTATATACATTTTAATTTTAGAAAGGTACTGAAAAATCACAAAATGCTTTGCCAAACTATTTTACTAATATATAGTATAATTTCATCAATGTGTTTTAAAAATGTTTTCATCTCTTTAACTAATATTTTTCAAACCATTTTCTATGCACATTCCTTGGCTTTTATAAAAATGATATATGAGAAAATGTTTGAAAATTTGTTTCATTAACAATTCATCATTCCTGGTAAAACAAAATATGCATTCAGGGTTGCTTGCTTTGTGAATTCCTTAAGGCATCTTTTCTTGTTCTTATGAACTTACCATTTTCTTAATTAGATTTTTGGTTTTTGGTCTTAGTTAGGGTTTCTATTGCTACAATGAAACAACATGACCAAAAAGCAAGTTGGAGACAGAAGGGATTAGTTAACTTACACTTATATATTATTGTTTATCATTGAAGAAAGTCAGGACAAGAACTCAAACAGAGCTGGAATCTGGAGGCAGGAGCTGATGCAGAGGCCATGGATGAGTGCTGCTTATTGGCTTGCTCTTCCTGGCTTATTCATCTTGCTTTCTTATAGAACCCAGGACAACCAGCTTAGAGATATTATCACCAACAATGGCCAGAGACCTCCCACATTAATCACTACCTAAGAAAATGCTAAATAGCCAGATCTTATGGAGGAATTTTCTCAATTGAGGGTCTTTCCTCTCTGAGGCTTCTATCTAGTAAAAGTTGACATAAAACTAGCCAGGACAGTTTTGTGTTTATTCTTGACTTTAATCACATTTAAATATTTAAAATAACTTTTTACTCATTGAATGCATATTTTAGTTGATTAATTAGTCTAGTTAATTAATGAACTAATTTTTTGCAAACTCTCAATAAGAAGTCCTGGATGGTCTGTACCTTACTGTATGAACCAGGCTGGTCCATGGCTCACTAGTAGACCAAACTGGCTTCCAACTCACGGAGACCTGCTTATGCCTCCCAATTGCTAAGATTGATGTCATAAAACTGAAACAAATATACATTTTTAGAAAAGTTTGTCTCTTTATTATATTTAGTGAAAGAAAATCAGTATGAGTGAATTGCAGCTGAAAGAGTTCTGGAAAAGTATCTGGGAGGCAAAAGAAAGACAGACATGTGCTGTGGATATCGCTCTGTATAAATAAAACACTGATTGGCCAGTAGCCAGGCAGGAAGTATAGGTGGAACTAGCAGAGAGAAAAATTGAGAGAACAGGAAGTCGGAGAGGAGGAGACTGCAGCCGCTGCCAGGACAAGGAAGATGTAAGGTACCAGTAAACCATGAGCCATGTGGCAAAGTATAGATTAATAGAAATGGGCTGAATATAAGAGTAAGAGCTAGACAATGATAGGCCGGAGCTAATGATCAAGCAGTTTAAATAATATAAGCATCTGTATGTTTATTTTATAAGTGGGCTAAGGGACTGCCGGGGCTTGGCAGGTCCTGGGGAGAAAAACTAGCTACAGACATGTGGCTTCAATGATGACTATCCCTCATAGGCTTGGGTATTTCAGGACTATGTTTCCATTAGTAGTTTATTAGATGCAGTCTTGATGGAGGAAGTGTTCCTGGTATCAGACATTGATGCTGTATAGCCTTATCCAATATCCAGTTTATTCTCTTTGCTTAATGCTTTCCTTTGAAATCATGAGCACTTAGTTTCTTCTTCCTACTTCCATGCCTTCTTGACCTGATTAGCTTTTATCCCTCTGAAACCATAAGACAAAACAAACCTTTTTTCCTTCTATAATTTGCCTTGGTCATGGGTTTTATCACAGCAACAGAAAAGTAACTAATACAGACATTCTCAGCAAGAGAACTAAGGAAAGTCTTTTGGGGGAGGTGTAGAAGTTAATGGAGTGACAACTGAGCTTTCCAGGGAGTGTCACTGATTCCTTGGAAATATCCACATTAGTCTGTATTCACAATTTCGAGTCCTTCTCTTGCTCTTCAATATGTGCAAAATTGAATTGTCAATTTTCTCCAAGTCTTCTTTGAAGACCAGACATCTTCTTATTATAGTCCTTTTCTGTGTACTCAGATTTGTTAAGCAGTGTGGTCTCTTTGACCCAATGAAACTCTATTGCTTGGCCTGTAGTGTGTATGTTTCCAGTTCAGAACTTTCCTTGTGAATACTGCGGGAGTACAAAGGCTATAACATAGCGTACTGAGAGATGCTGAAAGCATCTTCCAACTATGTCTTCAGATATTTAGGCTTGCCCTGTGCTGTCTATCCCAGTTTGGTTGTCTGCCCTAATGCCTCCTCACAGTTTTATCAGTTACCTTACAGACAAATTAGTAGCTGAACTATCATCCAGCTATTCATTTGCTTATTTTAAAAATAGTATATTTCAAAATTTAAAATATTTTTTTTTGTTGTTTTGTTTTGAGACAGGGTTTCTCTGTGTAGCTTTGACGCCTTTCCTGGAACTCCCTTTATAGTTCAGGCTGGCCTCAAACTCACAGAAATTCACCTGCCTCTGCCTCCCGAGTACTGGGATTAAAGGTGTGTGCCACCACCATATGGTGAAATCATTTTTAAAGAAAAATTTTCATATTTTAAAACTCAGACATGTGTCATTGACTGGCTAGATATCCTTAGAACTTATATATGCCATTTCTTAGCCTGCAGTAAAATTACTTTCAGATGTTCTGTGTTCTATTTTTTTTCTGTATTCCATTATAGTAAAGTTACTTAGAAAATGAAGTTTAGCTAGCTGTTGCAAGTACTAAAACAAACATGTCATTTAATTTAATATCTTTCAGGAATTATCAAGAATATGACTCCTGAAGCTGAAATTATAGTTAGTTAGTTCTATAAGAAATTCCTTTTGGTTGTTAATCTTATTGTCCAATTTCCTGAAGGCTTGCTCTTCAAACCAATAAGCTGCTTGAATCCCACGTTGCAATTGTTACTTTGTAAGATTCAAAAAGAGTTAAAATTACCAGTGTCCTTAGTAGACTATGTTCTACACAAGTAGAGAAACTGTGGTACTTCAATTTTTCATGCATTGCACCTAAAAATCTACTTGACACATAGATATGTGTAGAGCGAGTTGAACAAAATCTTGTCACCACTGAATACTATATCCTCAGAATCAGTCTTTCCTAGCAAAGGAAAAAAGTAATCAAACAAAGCTGCAATATCAGGGAAAACAATGTGTTTTCAAACATATAGCACTTACTCTGTCATGTGAGTGTTTCTGACATTGCCTACTGATCCAAAATTAATGATTTATAAGTGTTTGTATTGTGGCGAAAGACTTACCAACTGACAATGGAGCGAAATACTTTGTCAGTCTATCAGAGAAGGGAGCAATCAGATCAGACATTGTCCCTGTATCAGATCCCTCTGTCTCCTGTTCTTATCTAACAGTGATTCTATCAGATCCCATCACAGGTAAAAGAAAAATAATAATACTCCTGTTCAGCTGCTTTCGATTATAAAAGACCATATACGGGAAAGTCTCTAGCTCTATCTGTGGTGCATAAAACAATACTGTGGGGTTCCAGTTAACAGAGGGGATGATTCTGTTTGTCTGGTTAGTGAAGGAGAAGAGTATGGATTTAAAAAGAGCAAATTCTGTTCCTAACCTGAAGGGGGGAAATGTCAGAAACATTAAAAGTTTTTATAGGTTAAAACAAAGGATACACAGAGAAATAAAATAAGCCAAGATGAGATGTACTGAATACTTCATGGAAAGAAGTAGGCTAGAGTAACCACTATTTTATTCCAGGTCATAATGCAAAACCCACATCTCCACAAGAGGAGTGAAGAGTCAGATAAGTCTTGTCTTCTCTTAGGCTTGGATGTCATAAGAACTGCAAGGTGGGGAGCAAAAAGAAGGATTGTAGAGATGTGATGAACAGCCAGGAGCACTGTGAACTTAGTGATTCAAGACTTAGGAAACGGTATTGATGGCCCTGAAGGCTTTGGGAAAAGAGTATCACTGGAACTGAAGCTGAAAATTAATATATTTTTGCTTGAGTTTCAAGCTTAGAGAATATATGAATGACTATCCCAGCCATTGCCTAAGTGCGCAACGATAGGATAATATAAGACCTGCTGGAGTCTTGCAGATGGAAGCAATTGTTCTCAAATGAGATTTGGGGACACTGGGAAAAATAAAACAAAGCAAACAAACTCAATGGCTGCCATCTGGGTGGGAGAAGAGCCTGCAGGAAATGTAAATACAAGTGTGATTGCAGCACCTCATCCCTTCAGAGCCTCAGATGCTAAAAGCTCTACATGGAAACTAAGGTCTCCAGACCACCAGAGACAAGGCTACACTTGGCAGATGTGTGCAGGGGCCATTGCTCTCAGACTGGGAAACTCCTACAGAAAGCTGAATCTGACATAGAATCATCTACCAGCAGGGGAGACATACCCAGCTAACTCATTTGAATATCTGAGACCCACAGCCCTCTCTCCATCTGCACAGACAGCTACAAACATTAACTTCAGGGATGAGAAACTTTTTGGATGTTGATCACAAAATGACAGTTTAACAGTTTCTAGTTCATGTTATTCTTATTTATATTTGTGTATCTTTAATTTCATGCTTTTAATTCTGATTGTTTAGTTGTTGTCTTTTAGCTTAACTCATTCCTGAATAGAAAATTATTATACTTGTTTGCTTGTACCTACTCCTTAATATTTTCTCCATTATTTCTCATATCCCTGGCACATATATTTTCATTGTTCAGCTGTGGGATGGTCTTTCTGTACGCTGTGAATATGTGTTGCCATCATTGGTTATTAAAGAAGCTACTTTGGCCTATGGCAAGTCAGGTTATACTCAGGCAAGAAATCCAAGCAAACATACAGGGAGAAGAAAGGCAGAGTCTGGACAGATGCCCTGCAGCCGCCCAAGAAACAAGATGCCGGCAGATTGGTAACTCCATGGCTATGTGGCAAAATATAAATGAATAGAAATGGCTTTTTTAACATGTAATAGCTAGCTAGCAATAAGCCTGAGCCAAAGACCAAACAGCTTGTAATTCATATTAAGCCTCTGGGTATTTATTTGGGACCAAACAGCTATGGGACACAGGAAAACTTCCAGATACATTGTCTTTCATATATTACTCCCGCTTTTCTTTTTTTCCCATATTTTCTTTCTTATTTTTTTTAACTTGTTCATTATTAACACCTTCAGTAACATCAGCCATATGGCTCTGTCTCTAAACAATAGCTGGATATAAACGAAGTCACCAGTGTTTTTTAACTGTATGATATCAGCAGGATTGCCATGAAATCGTTGTTTCTGTTAATTCAGTCTGCTGCTCTACTAAATGTTACTGTGTACCTAACACTATTGCAAGAAATCCATGGGAGTCTGCTTAAAGGATAAAAGGAATTTATTAGGAAAGAAAACGCACTAGACAGGAGAATCGGCACAGGGTCCGGGAAGGTTGAGGTGCAATCCCACGCTGTTTTACCACTGAGTCAGTCCGTCCCATCCAAGCCCATGACTGAGAAAAGAGAGCAGCACACGTGTTTCTCACGTCTAAAGGGTAGCCCTGAGGCCACACCCCGGGACAGGAACTTCAAAGTTCTAAGTAAAACAGTTACCCACTACATCTTGAGAGGCTGTACCTCAAGGTCATAGTAGAATAGATATTCGTTACAAAACATCTAAGCAACAACCAAATAGAAACACATGGGAACATGAATATATACATGAATGTACATCATACTCACATATAAAATATTGTTTATAGTTAAAAAGATATCTAATATTTTTATTTTTACTTATAAAGTCATTTTTTGTAATATAAAGCTTTGTAAAGGCTTTTATTGCAAAGATATCTAATTATAGAAAATTATGAGAATACAGGGTTTCTCAGCAATGACATATTCTTGATTTTTCCAAGTAACTAAATTTTCCCTCATCAATCATCAATAATTTCTGAAGCCTACTCATTGATTTACTTACACCAATATGAGTAATTGTAATATTAAAGAGCAAGAATGATGGCAGTGTGCACAGGTGGTATTGGACTATAAATCCATTGATTCATAATTAAAACCTTTATTGCTTCAATGTCACTTAAGGATATTTCACTCTGAAGACATGTGTTATATTATTTACTACTGAACAGTATACTTCTAAAACCAAACAAGCCTGGGGGAATTCACAGTTTTTCCCTCTTGTCATTCTTTTCGGAGTGAACATATGCTGTGTCTCTCCAGTGTCATCTTTTACACATAATTCCAATAAATCTGCTACATGCTCACCTTAAGAGAGTGAACTTGCAAATACACACTTGCCTGAGCATCAGGACTGGAAGTCTTCCACATCTTTCTGATTCAATGTATGTCATTTCAGAATTCTAACAGAAACTTCAATTTCTTGTTCATTTAATGTTCAAATCCTGAGAACACAACATAAGTTTCTTATGCCTTCTTGTAAGAAAAGGCTTAGTTAATGAACAGACTCAAGCTTAGAACTCAAGTTTTCATGGACCAATGCTGTGGGATGTTCTGTATGGCAAATGTGTTGCTAATTAGTCAATAAATAAAACACTGATTGGCCATTGGCTAGGCAGGAAGTGTAGGCGGGACAAGGAGGAGAATAAAGCTGGGAAGTGGAAGGCTGAGTCAGAGAGACACTGCCAGCCACCACCATGACAAGCAGCATGTGAAGATACCGGTAAGCCACGAGCCATGTGACAAGATATAGATTAATGGAAATGGATTAATTTAAGCTGTAAGAACAGCTAGCAAGAAGCCTGCCACAGCCATACAGTTTGTAAGCAATATAAGTCTCTGTGTTTACTTGGTCGGGTCTGAGTGTCTGTGGGACTGGCAGGTGAGAGAGATTTGTCCTGACTGTGGGCCAGGCAGGAAAACTTTAGCAATAGACCATATTTTGAAATCCACGTTAAAGATATTCTTTCTGTGTTGTATTCTTCAACTTTCCTCTAGTCTTCTGTGAACAAAAGTCATTTTTACCTATCTCTATTCCAAATACCACCACCATGGTAAATCTTCAAATACTATGTCAAGCTTCAATGTTATTCTTTCTTCACTGAATCTTTCAACTGTTTTGTCTCTGAAATTATGCAGATAATTGAAATATGGATGGACAATATAAACTCATGTAGTGTTCTGAACATATATGGTAAATTTTCAATTTTCACTAAAGTTATTATTCTTTCTATCAAATACAGAAAACCCATATAGATAAGCCTACACTTAAGGCTTCTTTCAGTACCAGAATAAAACCCTACTCGTCGCATGAAACATTTGTTCCCTTATAATTCATCTAGAATACCTCCCAACTGCTATAAGGTTCTTGGAAGATGATTTGTATGACAATCAGAAAGAGAAAGTTCTTGCCCTTGCCAAACCCAGAGCCTTTTATTGCTTTCAAATCATTTGTAAAAAACAAACAAACAAATAACCAAATGAAAAAAATGTGTTGTCTCTTTGAGGCCTGTTCTTTTCTGAAGGGAAACTGAGGAAAAGTAGATCTGGGGAGAGGGGAGGTCATAGAGGGGTGGTGGGAGGAGCTAGGAGGAGTGGAGGGTAGGGAAACTGTGGTCAGGATTTATTGTATGAGATAAGAATCTAATTTCAATAAAACAAAAAATAACAACAACAACAACATTCTTTTGTATTTTAAAGCATACCAAGCAACATTTTTGGCCTCTACTTATTCCTGCAGTCTATTCCATGCATTATAAATTTCATACATGGCATTTGGTTAATGGAAAATTTGTAATTTAAGAATCTCTGAAATACAAAAGAGTTATTTAGGCTGTGCCTTCATCACATCATCAGGCAACTATACAAACCGTTAAGAAGGACTTGACATATACAGACACCTATGAGCACTAAAGTGGTAGGAAGTGAGATAGAAAGATAAGCAGCAATTTTGCAAAGGGGTTAAAGAAGACACAGAACCACAATTATCCCAGATAAATGTGTGTCTGTAGTATCCTCTTTCATAGTCCTTTGGTATATTACCAAGAACGATATAGCTAGATTACATTTAAAAATCTTGATGGAATTTCCATAATGATGTCTATCGAAGCTTCAATCATTTAAATTCATACCAGCAAATTAATGTTCTCTCCAGCACAACCTCACCAGCATTTTTTTAAACTAATGACTGATATTAGGAGACTGGTGATGTAGTATCACAACATATAAAATAATTTGCATTTCTCTGATGGCTAAGCAACTGAACATTTTAAACAAATATATGTTGCCTGTCTGTTGTTCTTTTCAGGGGTGCATTCATTTATCTTGTCTATGCATTGGTTATTTGGGTATTTAACTTTGAGTGCTTTGCATATTCTAGATATTTGTCCTCCATCAGTGGTATAACTAGTAAGAATATTCTCACAATTTTAGACCTAATCTTAAGCTTGTTAATACATTCATTGGCTGTAGTGAAGTTTTCTAATATCAGGCACTCCTATTTGTCAATTTTTGGAATTTGTTACTCAGCTATTAGAATCCCATTAAAAAAGTCTGCTTCTATACCTACATGAATCATGATTTTTTCTGTGTTTCCCTGGTTGTTTCAGAATCTCAGCTGATACTATGTGTTTGACTGATTTTATTGATTTCTTTTCAAGGTAAGAGATACAGGTCATACTCCACTCTTCTATGTCTTAATATTTGGCTTGAATAACATCATTTCTTTTTAATGTATATTCTTTACATTTAATGTACAGTTGTAGCTATTAAATATAGGCTAATATATTAAATATAGGCTACTAAGTGTAGGCTTGTGTTTGGTTTGGAGTTCTATTCCTTGAGCAGACATGTCTGTTTTTTGTGCAATAGCATGATGTTTCTTGTGCTCCCACATAAAAGTTAAGTTGATTTTTTCCAACCTATTATACGAATATCTTTTGTATACTAGTTTTCTTTCTTTTTCTGAGATAAACATCCTGCCCAAAGCAATGTGGGAGAGAAAAAAAAAGCTTATTTAGATTAAAAGTCACAATCTGTGCTGAAGGAAGCCAGGGCAGGAACTCAGACAGGAGTCTGATATAGAAATGTGGAGAAAAGTCTCTTGTTTGTTTGCTCTTGAT
Organism: Peromyscus californicus insignis; assembly: GCF_007827085.1. NCBI lineage: Eukaryota > Metazoa > Chordata > Mammalia > Rodentia > Cricetidae > Peromyscus > Peromyscus californicus. The sequence continues at coordinate 42,230,961 of NW_026294413.1, forward strand.
TCATGCTCAGAATCCTTGGTCTTACAGCTCAAGCCCACATGTCTATGGTACTACTCATAGTGAGCTGTGACATCCTATGACAATAAGCAATCAAGAGAGTGGAATCTAGATATACTCACATGTCAATAGGATGAAGAAGTTCTTCAAATGACATTACTTTCTCTCAGGAGTGTCAAGTTGATAAAAAGTTTAGCTGTCTTTTCAGTAGTGAAACATTTTTTTTATAACTTCTGTCTTTTCATGTTCATGGGAGATCATTCCACTTTATAGTTCCCTTTTTAATTTCTTTCTTCGGTATATAAATATTTATTGTAGAGGTCTTTTACTTCCTTAGTTAAATTTATGCTTACAATGTTTTTGAGGTTGTATGGAGTGAGATTATTTCTTTGATTAACTTGGTCTCACTATTGGCTTATAGAAAAGTCTGAGTTTTCATATGTTGATTCATATCCAGATAATTTGCTGAAAGTGTTTATCAAGCCTAAGAGATTTCTACTATAGACTTTAGGACCTTTTAACTACAGGTTCCTTGAATCTGCATGTGCATATTTGACTTCTTTTCTTCCTATTTCTGTACTTTTCCCTTATTTCTACTTAGGTTATTACTATGGCCAAGATATTAAGTAGTCTATTGCCAAGTTATAGACAAATCCTAGGCATCCATCAGCAGAACAATGTGAAAATGTAATATCAAAATTTCTTTTAGCCATGAAGGTAAACAGTATTTTTACCCCCAGGAAGATGAATGCTGAGGATCATTTTGCTAAGTTAATTCCCTAAAAACATACATCATGTGATTTTTCTCATAGAGCATGGTGTGTGTGTGTGTGTGTGTGTAAGAGAGGCAGAGAGAGAGAGAGAGGGAGAGGGGGAGAGGGAGAGGGAGAGAGAGAGAGAGAGAGAGAGAGAGAGAGAGAGAGAGAGAGAGAGAGAGAGAGAGAGAGAGAGAGATTCATGAAGAAGAAAGAGAACTTGGGTAGAAAAATAAGAGGGTAATGAGAAGTGAGTTTGTTCAAAGTTCTTAATACATATATTGTTTATTACTTGCTTTAGAAATACAGAGAATAAAATGAATTTTTAATAACATCAGTTTAACCAGTATATACAATTAACTATCATTTCAATATACAATAAGTTTAACAATAACATATGAATTTTTTTTTAATTTTTGAAAAATAAAAGAAGTTAGTAAATGTTAAACCATAGTCTTTCTGATGAGTGTTTGGCCTAAATGAACCTCAAAGCTCAGAGAACATAATGGTAAATGAATTGGAAGGCCTCTGGCTCCCTGAAATAATGTTAAAGAAATAATGATAAAAGGAAATGCAATAAGGAAAACGGAGGCATGAGAGTAGGAAGGGACGACTTTCCTAGGGTAGGAAGGGAAATGAGGGGAGTAGGATGAAGACGACAATTGGAGTGCGTGGCGAATGTAGGCTCTGCATATTTTACAAAGGAATGATCTTGTTCTTACATGCCTTTGCTTAGATTCTTTTAGGACTGTATGAAAATACTGTTTGTTTTTTTTACAGGTAGGAATTTTAAGGCTGAAAATGAACTAAATAATTTGTTCAGGGTTTCAACCTAGCATTTAGTAAAAAATGATTCATGTAATCATGGGACTTTTGGTAAATTCAGGAGTTCTTGGGGTTTCAAAATGTAACTATTTTGGAAAAGTTCACAGATTCTTATAATGAGAACATTGTAAAATTCCTCAGAGGGAAATACACTACCAAAGCATTCTCTAAGAGACAATAGAATTACTATTCAGGGCAACTGAGGAGAAACAGTGGTGATCTACCTTTGCAACTGGGTTGTTTCAGTACATTTACCTTAATGTGGTCTCCTCCCTTGTGGTGATGAAATGGATGTTAGCAAACGTATGAGCAAGTGTTCCTGCTATTTTCACCCTCTACCAGAGGTGCTTGCTACCTTCATAAGTCTTCTTACTTGGTATAATTTAATAGAGCCTATCTTAAGGGTTTTCATGAAACAATTTGATCTGTGCAGGAGGCCTTGAAGTAAGAAATCACAAAATAGTGTCATAAATATGACCAAAGAAATTAAAAAATCATTTTGTAATACAAGAAAGAAAACTTAAATTACTATTTTGCTATATAATATAAAAAATTATACCACTACATACCAAATTATGGAGGCTATAATACATGAGGAGATAGTTGAAACAGGGACCAGAAAGATGGCTCAGTGGTAAACAGCCATGAATGCTCTTCCACAGGCCCCTGGTTCAACTCCCAGCTCTCACATAGCAGCTAACAACTGCCTGCCACTCCCGTTCCAGGGAATCTGATGGTTTGGGACCTCTGTGGGCACTGTACACATGTGATGAGCAGACCAAAACACCCATACACATAAAATAAAAGTGAAGAGACCTCAAAAGATTTAAAAGGATACTAGAAAGAGAAAATGACAAAAAAAAAAACCCTAACTTTAGTTCAATTAATTTGTGAACACAGACGAAAAGAATTTTTGCACAATACAGTTTAGATTTTTTTCACAATAAATTTTAGATTCCATTCCTTAAACAAAAACAATAATCATACTAGTGAGAATGGTTTGAATTATTTGAAGAACAAAATCTCACAAGTGTAATAGTTGTTAAATTATTAAATATTATTAAATTTTATGAATTATAAGTTCTGTTTCCCTTTGCACCTGTTATCACAGGAACATTAGAAAATATTAGTTTATAAATTCATTTATAATTTCTTTAGTGTTTATATACTATACTATATGACTGAACATTATATAATAATAATAAAATATTAATTTCAAATGAAAATAGCTATCTATCAGTTTTGGAATAAATGATACTGAACAGATTTTTTAAAATAGCACATCATCATCGCTGTATTACATTGAACTACAATTTAACAGACTGATTTCGTACTACTGATAATACAGTCACACTCACTTCTGATGCTGTCTTGAAGCGTTGCTGGAATGCACATTGTAGGGGTATTCCTTAGACTACATTTTCGGGGTGCTGTTATTTGTTCTATTTCATTCCTTCTGAAATGGTTTTTCCTGTGGAAGGGAAGGATGGAATGTCATAACCTGAGTATCAGATAAACTGCGGGTAGTGTATGACCTGGTGACATGCTCTTCCTAGTGACTGTTTCTTTGCCGCCTTTGCTGTATGTAAGCCATTGATTGTGTCCTCTTTTATTAGATAAGCATTTAAAGCTACAGATTTGACCATTAACTCGTGCTTAGAACATGACATATAAACAGATTTATAGTGCTTTAATAATGATCCTGACTACAATATTCCTAAAATTTCATTTCATCTTTTATCTGTGGAAAAATTATAGATAAATAATTTTTAAAAGAAAAATTATTTTAACTTGTTTTCTTCGGTTTACAAATACATCCAGATTTTGGGGTTATCTATTCACACTGAAATGGTTATACCATCTTTATTGATATACCTCACATGTGCCACAAAGATCAATCTTAAATACTGGAAATAATCATTCATGGCCGTCTTTGTTAAGAGAAAGTTCACAGTCATACACTCATGACCACTGTCAAAATTCTTTCATGACTTATTCTGTAAGACTTACATATTCTAGATAACATTTAAACTTTTGCGTGTTCTAGCCATTGGAAGATGTTGAACATTCTATGAACAGCACTAAGCCATGTGTATTCTATAGTTGCTGAGTAAATGTTCTAGAAAGTATAATTAAAATACAGATATGAGAGGATGTTCCTATCTTTCATGGCCTCACTTTTAATAAACTTCCATTTGTTTTTTGAAATGCTGAAATTTTCTATTACAGTTGTAAAATTGTCTATTTTTCTTATGTATATATATATATATATATTTGTATTTTAAGGTTCTTTTAGAAATATATATTCATAAACATAGTAACTTCACAATTCATTCATATGCTAAGTGTTACAAAGTTCCAAATCTCACATGTAATCATCTTTTTCCTGAATTAAACTTTGTCTAACATTAATATGGTCACTCTAGGGCTCTTATTTACTGTTTGCTAGCATTAGCTTCTTTCTGGTTGTTTCCAAATAATTTATGTCACTGTATTTCAAATACAATTTTTACAGTCAGAATAGTGTATTTATTTTTATCTATTTCATTATTACCTGTTTCTGATTATAGTGTCCAGTTCATCTGCCTTGAAATATGTTATTGATATGATTTGAATCACATTTAACATCTTATTATCCTTCTCTTTTAATTTGTTTTTACACCTCTGTTCTATTTTTTAACTGTTGGAGAATATATTTTGAATATTGCATTTTGTTTTAATAACTAAACTTTACCTCTGCCTTTAAAGCAAAATGCAATGGTTATTTTAGAGATTAAAATATGCTGTCTTAATTTTTATAGAGCTGGCTAGTGAATATACTCATATGAATCACAGGAAAGTTGAAATAATATAATTTTCTTAAATTTATTTGTGTCATGGATGTATGGTATATTTAATGTGTGTAATTTCCATAGAATTGACATTTCGGTTCTATTATTATCTGATATAATTTTATTAAATCAATTTTATTTCCTGTAATATAACAAAAATGCAACTAAACATTTTATAATATGTTATCAAGATTTTATTTAGTTTTTAGTTTTAGAAGAAGATCTCATGCTGAATGCAGAATTATTTTATGATTTGTTTCTTTCAGCATATTAAAAGGACAACTATTTAGGATATTTGTAGAGTGAGGAAATTACTAATGATCTATGGGAAGGGGCACTCAAGTAAGAGCAGATACTCTGCACTGTTACAAATGTTTTTTAAAAAACTATGAAAAACAAAGGAATTGAGGTTAAGATGTGGAGTGTCTGATAGAGGAATGAGTGTTGTAGTTGTTTTGTAACTCTTTTGCTTTTCTGGAGGACCTGCCAACAGCTCGCAATTAAATCCACAAGGAGGCTTATTTTTTCTTATAAATGCCGGACCTTAGCTTGGCTTATTTCTAGCCAACTTTTCTTGACATGAATTGTCCTGTCTACCTTTTGCCTATGGGCCTTTATCTTTCTCTATTTTTGTATACCTTTCTTGCACTTACTGTGTGGCTGGCTTTGAGGCTTGGGGGCTGGCACTTTCATGTTCTCGTCTCCTTGTTCTCTTGCTCATTCCTGATTTCTCCTTCTATTTATTCTCTCAGTCTTCCAGCCACACCTACTCTTTCTCTTGTCTTGCTATTGGCACTTCAGCTTTTTATTACACCATCAGGTGTTTTAGACAGGCAAAGAACTACAGCTTCACAGGGTTAAACAAATGCAACATAAAAGATTATTATAGATTAACTACTAATCTCATTTATTTTTATGTTGCAGTTTTAAAGGAGCTGCATAAGAAAAATACCCCAAACAAGAGTAGAAACATATGCACAGTGTACCAAAGTTAACCTTAAATTTGTATTAATATTCCAAAATCCATGCCAATGCAAAAGATCTGAATTTAGTAGTTGTCTTTTTTATCCAATATTCTTATATTATACTACACTATAACAAATATCCATAACTAACCAATAACCAAAGTGTCCTCACCCCTCTTGGGAATGAGGATGTCATTTTCTTTACACTGCTTCCTATTATCTCTGGGTGAAGTCATTTTTAGGGGTCTCTGAGGAAAAAAATGATATGATGGCCAAGTCTTTGGAAGACCAGCTATAACCTTTGTTGATAGATATCACCTATCAATTTTCAGGGAGTCTCTCTTGATCATACCTGATCCATATTAACCTGGAACAAATCTACAGCCTCTTGTTTTCTGTGAAACCAAAAGCAAAATCGCTTCTCCAAAACATTTTTAAACTTCTATTTGACAAATATATTTTTTACTTCTTTTTTAAAGTTGAGATAGTCCTAAAGTATATAGTTTGGTTCAATTTTGTAGTCCAGTTCACAGTCCCATGTCACCCAGCAGCTGTCTCTTGCCCATCAACTAGCAAAAATTCAAAATCAACAAGATATTATATAGGATCCAGACTCCCTGTTTATTTACCATCTTTACATGGCTTTTTTCTTTTATATTACTTTTAGTGTCTCTTTAAAGACTTTTTTTTAATTATTTCTTTCTTTCTGTGACTGTCTATACCCATTTTCATTTTTTTCTTAAGCCTATGCACATTGTGAAACACATTGGAACCTGTTTAGAGGTTTTTGTTTTTGTTTTTGTTTTTGTTTTCCATACTTTTTTTACCACAAGAGCAAACTTTAACCTGCTAAGCTACACCTGAATCCTCCATGCATCCCTTGGCTGGATCTGCATCCTTCTAGGGTTGTGAAAGCCAAGCCTAAAACTTGTAGCCTGGTCAGAAGTGCCCTTGACCAGAAACTACATTCAACCCACAGTCTATGGAACACCAGTGCCCTGCACTGTGGAAGGCATTTTTTACTTATTTTTCTTATTTCTACTTAGCCTGATAAGTAGTTTCTGTAGAGCAGAACTTCTTAAAGGAACTGTATCCATTTTTGCTTGTTTTGTCTTGTTTTTCAAGACTTCTCAGGCCCTATGGAAATTTGTGAGCCCCACCCTGGTACTGATTTTTTTTTTTAATCTTTTGCTTTTTTGGAGGGCCCCCAAAAGAGCAAGGAGTAAAAACAACCAAATGCAGAGTTTGCTGAAGGATAAATAACACTAAAGACCTCAAAAATTCACATGAACTGGGTGACAGTGGTGCAAGCCTTTAATCCCAGCACTGGGGAAGTAGAGCCAGGCATATCCCTGCGAGTTCAAGGCCAGCCTGGTCTAGAGAATGAGATCCAAGACAGCCATCAAAACTACACAGAGAACCCTATCTCTAAAAACCAAAAAAAAATATTATGAAACTATACTAGCCTACTATTGTGGGAGTTTCCTGAACACACACACACACACACACACACACACACACACACACACAGGGTCAGAGGAAGGGTCATTACCCCAAATCAGAGCAACAATACTCCTACTGGGCACCAGAGACTAATAAAAAGCCCAGTGCAATGAATAGTTACTGCTTTTGGAGCAGTTGGCCAGTGAGTTCCTGTAGACCACCAAACATTCCAGGCTATTATCATTACTCTTGGCAACCCCCAGAATTAGACCCTCCCACCCTACTGTTATCATGCTTCAGTCATAGAGCATAGAAAATTCATGCTTGGAACTGACCTCGATGCTTCATTCCTACTGGCTATCTTTTAAAATTTTGTAAGGTTCTGAAAATTCTTGTGGAAGAGAGTAAATTCATCTATTATACCCCAGCTGTGTACCTTTTGAGCTCTAATAATGCCTAGCCTGCTAGGATATGACCTCTTATGCAATACTGGCAGGAATGGAGTAAACAACCACTTTCTAATTAGATCTAAATCCTGCTCCACAAGATGAAAGCAATATCTGACACTATTTTCCAACCAAGAATCTGTGGCTAGATAGGTCATAGGCCTACTACTATATTTTGCTAAATAGAAATAGCATCAAACTGACCCATAATGATGTTTCATTTAGATCCACAAATCAATGCATATCTTAGCCCTCTTCTGAGAAGCTTCTATTTGAAGTAAATAGTGATTGACACAATGACTAACAGCTGGCCTGGCTGTAGTGACTAAGACACTGCAGAATGCTCAGCCCTAAATGAAACGCAAATACAGCATCCCTTCCTTCAAAGGCACAGGAATCATTGTCTGGTAAAGGAAGGAAAAAAAACATAGGACTCTGCAATGCTGTGGAATGTTCTGTATGGCAAATGTGTTGCTAATTAGTTAATAAATAAAACACTGATTGGCCATTGGCTAGGCAGGAAGTGTAGGCGGGACAAGGAGGAGAATAAAGCTGGGAAGTGGAAGGCTGAGTCAGAGAGATGCTGCCAGCCGCCACGATGAGAAACAGAATGTGAAGATACCGGTAAGCCACGAGCCATGTGGCAAGGTATAGATTAATGGAAATGGATTAATTTAAGCTGTAAGAACAGTTAGCAAGAAGCCTGCCACGGCCATACAGTTTGTAACCAGTATAAGTCTCTGTGTTTACTTGGTCGGGTCTGAGTGGCTGTGGGACTGGCGGGTGACAGAGATTTGTCCTGACTGTGGGCCAGGCAGGAAAACTCCAACTACAAATGGCGTCCAACGTGGGGACAAGAGTTTCCACCTAAAACCTGAGAAAAGATTCTAAAACGGAGCTAAAAACAGTTCCTAATTATCTCTCTCAAATGAGCGGCAGCTGCTGGTTTGAGCTACTTACTGGTGGGTTCCTAGCGTGTGTGCTCGACCTGCCTATGGCGGGAATGAGGCCTTTGCAAGTGGCACTTTGAGCTGCATGGTGGACTTAGCCTTTGCTGGTGCAGAGCAAAAGGGGAGGTTTCTGGGCTACACGCTGCTTGGCTAAAAGCATAGACCCCCGATAGCTCCCAGAGCTGGCGGTAAACCATGGCCATGTTGGGAAGCTGAGGTGGGTGGAGCCAGCAGCCACAGCTGCTGCAGTTTAAGGCAATAGATTCACAATAAGACAGATTCAGATGTAATAGTTTACAATGTGTGTAAAAGATACGTAGGCTTGAAAGAGACAAAAAAGATGATATATAGAGTTATAGAAACAAATACATAGTTTTAAAAAATAAAGTCTTTAAAAAGACAGTAAAGGTAGTATAAAAAATAAGCCACGTAAAAATGGATATTACACAGAGAATCTGCATTGTGTTGTCTTTGGGACTTTTAACTGCAGAAAAACATTTGATTGTAAAAGCTGTTGAGTTATGCCAAAATGTATATTTTAAAGGTACCTTGACTTCAAAATTTGGATATAAGGATATGTTACTTTGGAAAGGAGACTCTGCTTTTGTTTCCACAGAAAGCCAGAGGCTATGGATTTGTTCCAGATTAAGATACATCAGGTTTGACCAGCTAAGACCCCCTGAAAAGTTTCCGATGACACCATGGCCCAGATGATCCAACATCCAGAATGGTTTGAAGGCAACTGGCTCAGACGATACACCCTCATGGACTTTTCCATAATCCTAAAATTTCCTTTGTATCCCCATAAGATACAGCGCCCCCCCTCCAGCAGGAAGTAGTAAGAGAAGCAACGCCCAAATTCCCAAATTGTATGTAATTTTACTTTGTTAAGGTTAAAACCTTCCTTTTGAAAAAAAAAGGGGGAAGTGCTGTGGAATGTTCTGTATGGCAAATGTGTTGCTAATTAGTTAATAAATAAAACACTGATTGGCCATTGGCTAGGCAGGAAGTGTAGGCGGGACAAGGAGGAGAATAAAGCTGGGAAGTGGAAGGCTGAGTCAGAGAGAAGCTGCCAGCCGCCACGATGAGAAACAGAATGTGTAGATACCGGTAAGCCACGAGCCATGTGGCAAGGTATAGATTAATGGAAATGGATTAATTTAAGCTGTAAGAACAGTTAGCAAGAAGCCTGCCACGGCCATACAGTTTGTAACCAGTATAAGTCTCTGTGTTTACTTGGTCGGGTCTGAGTGGCTGTGGGACTGGCGGGTGACAGAGATTTGTCCTGACTGTGGGCTAGGCAGGAAAACTCCAACTACACTGCAAGGATGCACTGTTTTCCAGACACAGAGTAGCAGCTACACATATGAATAAGACAGCCTGCACAAGACCTCTGCAAGCCCAGATCACACCAAATCCCTGCATGGAAGTATGAAATAGGCACTTAGTGTCATCCCTAGTAATGGAGGTATTGACAATCTTTAGGTATTGGGAGATGGTTTTCACTGAGAATGTAGCCACTAATAGGTTAACGATATTTAAATGGAAGATGTGGGAGCCCACAACTGACTCAGTTTCCCAGTTTTCAATAGAGTTCAAGCTTCTGTGCTCCAGGGCTGTGAGAAAGTCCTGATTAGCCCACAGAGCCTCCTTGAATGGCTGTGAGTAAATCCTGATTAGCCCACAGGAAGGAACACACTAGATAGCTAGATGCAGGCTGCTGATGCCAGCTGGAGGTAAATCAAGATAGAAAATGAAAAGGCCTGCTCCTTGACTCAAGGCAGGATAAATAGTGGTTGAATGCCTGCGCTGTGCATTGTTCTACCTCCGTCCTTCAAAACTGTATATAAGCTGGCTATGAAATAAACTCGGGGCTGTCTGGCATTGACCGGCAGACCTGTCGACTCTTTTCTGTCCTCTTCATTGGCTCTTCAATCCCCATACCTCTACCCAGCTACACAGCTGACTGTTGGCAAGCTCTGACAGGAAGACCAAACAGATAAGAATATTTGGGCAGCAAAAATTGGTACTGATGAGAAACACACACACACACACACACACACACACACACACACACACACACACACACAGTTGGACTGGAAGAAAAGGGAGCTGTACATGAGAAAAGTTCATGGTGGGGTATGGATATAATTAAAAAACACATATGAAACTACCAAAGCAGTTTAATATACATGTTAAATACATACAAACATATGTACATATGTATACTATATATGTGTATATACAAAATAAAAGTACATTTTAATTTATCCAACTTTGTGTTACATCTAAACTATAATTCATTATATTGCTTCTTACATGCATTCTATTTCCCTCTTGTTGGCTTCTCAATATTTTTTCATTTATTGTATTTTGAAAGTTTATAAGAACTCTAGTATAACTTTTTGTCATATTTCCTTGTTATTTTTTATGAGATTGTAGATTTATCCATTAGGCTGCTAAACTCACCTACTTTAACAATGCTCTGAACCATAATTTTCTCACATACATCATTCTGTTCTACTTTCTCTGCTCTGAAAGTCAGGATTTGGGTTATTGGCTGTTGATACTTATTTTTCCACTGCTATGTAATATTCTTTGTTAACTTCTTTTTATGAAAATAAATTTTCCACTTAATTTTTTTTACTTATTGTTGTGTCTGGATGTGTATAGTGTGATATATGATACATAGTAACCCTCCCTCTATGTCATGAAAACATTTAATTTGTTCTGAAATTTGTTATTGAAGTAATCTGTAAAATTTTCATTAAAAATGTGTCTATTTTTCAGTTTCAGTTTCTGCATTTTATCCCATTTAAAGAAGGTTTATGTTTTTCTTCTATGACATTTTTATTCATTATTAGTGTGTATTTTTTAACCTCTTTAAATTGATTCATGATAAAAAATTTAAATATTCAACCTCATTGTAGTTCAGCATCTATATTGTCCTTCTATTGCTATTTTTATTACGTATGGGTAATATTTTTCAGTTAATGTTGCTTTATTTTGAATATCACAAAAATCAATTGTTAGTACTCATTTTTAATTTTTTCCAAAATTTGTTAAATTTTTTCTTTCTAACGGGGAATCTAATTCATTCTGAGATGCTGCAAGGTAACCAAATCATTAAAACATAGGTATTTATATCATTGATAGCTCTATATTTAGAAAATGGCTTTGGAAAGATTCCAGTGGTGAATGAACAAGGATTCCTAAAGACTAGATATATAATTTCCTAAATATTTTCACAAACAAACACAGGAGATCATGAAAATTTGATGTTCAGGTAGACAACACAAATTAAATCTAAAGATAAAAGAAAAAACAATGACAGAGTTATTAAAAGAAAAGCTGATACCTTAGATTCCAACAAAAGACAGTTTCCATTGAGTAGGTTCATCATCAATGATATACATGAGGCTGCTTAAAACAGGAGCTGAAATGTCTGTAAAGTTAGGTGCTATCTTTAGTGGTATCATAAAAAAATGTAACGGATAATTAAAAGAAAGAGGCTGTATTAGTCAGGGTTCTCTAAATCAACATAACTGACAGGATTCATTCTGTAGAACAATTTATTAGCAGGGATGAGTAGTCCAACAATTGCACTCTGAATGCTGTAGAAGATGAAAACTCGGTAGATGAACAGTCTAAGAAGCTAGATACTATTATACTCATGAAGTCCTAGAGAGATACTGGTCTCCAGTCCATGTTGTATGCCAAAGAAGCTGGATTCTAATGACAAAGGAAGATGGTAGCAACAACAATGGCATAGACATCTACCAGCAAAAAACATAGCCAGACAAACAAGCACTTTTTACTTTTTCACTAGACCTCTTTGTACTCAGACCTCTTTATATCTGGGCCACCACATAAAGGTGCTGTCCAATTCTGGAGACTGTTCTCCCTACAGTTTATAATTCTTGGAGGTACTTTCACAGACCTGTCCAGGGATTTTGGTGATGAGCAAAATTAATTATTGAGACCTAGATAGTTCTGGATACTGCAAGTTGGCAAGAAAGAGATATCATTCAGTTTCTTTATTGAACCAATGTTCAAATCCAAGACCCATTGAGTGAAGAGTTGGCCAGGTTCTCAAGTTAAAGTTCCTCACAATACAACAGTGATTATATGCCATGATATTCTGAGTCATCATTAAAGAGGTCAGTAGTCTTTACTTGTGTTGCTATGCACTGGAGGCAGAAGAATTAGGGAAATGACCAGATACTTGCAAGATCATCAGAAAAGAATCTGATTTGGTTTGATATTTAGGGGAATCAAGCATTGGTGCTGTGATGATGAGCATTTACAAAGACCACACAGTATAAGTGGTCTTTCTCTAGTTCCTAGAACAATGATTTAAATCAGAATATCTGGCTATTTTGAATAATTCTTATAATTGTCTCAGAAATAAGAGATCTTGACTTAATGATAAAAAAAATATATCATTCTATTTAAAATGAACAAACTGGGTAGATTGTAAATAATAGACTTCCAGAAACTCAATTATTTGCTCTAATTTAAGGTATAATGAAGGATATAGCAACACTATGTGAACATATTTATAAATATATGATTATTGATTTTGTGTTGGCATACATTAAGATTTAAGTGAGAATTGAATATCAGCAACCATTCACCTAGACGTAGTTTAACAGTATCTCATTAGATCTTTGTTCTCAGGCTTTGTCAATCTCTCATCATTTGAAGTAATGCACTATTAGAAATCTAGATCAACAGGACAGTCTAAGAGTAACGGTGATATCAGACGTCTTCAACACTTTAAAATATAGTTTTGATAAGACATACACATATGTAGTGTGTAAGATAAATTTTTTCTTAAAAAACATGTAAATGTATTCTTATCTTGTTTTCCACTTCTTAGACTAGCCAAAATAATATACTAAAACTTAATATTTTATTTTATATACTTATCCTTTGATACTATGTAGCTTATAGATTGCATTTTGTCAAGGATCCTACACAAATTTTAATGTATTCCAGATGTGTATTACTGCTCTTATCTTAAGCACTTTCCCTGCTGTGATCCTATCAGGCTGGTTGTGAACTCATTCAATAATAACACAGAGGTATTTCCAGCATGATACTGAGAATTGTCATCACATGCATGTATTTATTTACCTAATAGAATCTTTACACTGAAAAATTATTGTGTATCCCAGTGCACACTTTTAACCCCAGCAGTCCAGAGAAAAAAGCAGGAAGACCTGTGAGTTTTCAAGGCCAGGTTGGTCTAATAAGTATCAGACTTCAGGCCAGGCAGAACTACATAGAGAAGATCTGTCTCAAAGAAGGTGGAGGAAGAAGAGGAGAAGAAGGGGGAGCAGGAGGAGGAGAAGGAAAAGGAGTGTTGGTGAAATCATTAAGACAACTCCACATAATTGAAAGGGAGGTTTATTTTATGGGGTAACTTACAAGTGAAGAGATAGGTTACAGGATCTGGGAAAAGTGTAGTGCAGTCTGGCAGTGTTCTCTGGAGAACTCTGCTCAGTCTACCTCCAGTGTCCAGGGTCCAGGAACCAAGAGAGCCACTGAATCTGGATCTCAGGTCTTCAGGATCCTCTCTCAGCCCTGCTTTGTAGGCATGACAGTTACCGAAGCCTCAATGGGGGTTGGAACTTCCAGATCAAAGCTGGAATGGCTACCTGCTACAGAGGAGGAGGAGGAGGAGGAGGAGGAGGAGGAGGAGGAGGAGGAGGAGGAGGAGGAGGAGGAGGAGACAGAGAGGAAGGGTTTGAAGGGCAGGGAAGGAGAGGGGAGGGGAGGGGATTGAAGGGGAGAGGAGGGAAAACTTCTAGTGCATTGGTGTCCTAGCTAGTCTTGATTGTCAAAATGATAAACCTGTGCAGAAGAGACTTCAATTCAGGAATTGACTAATTTGATTGCCCGTGTGCACAAATATGGTGTTGGGTTTTGATTTCTAAGTGATGGAGGGGAGTTTATCCTACTGTGGTCTTGCCATCCGTAGACACATAGACCTGTATTGTTAAAGAATGATAGTTCAGGAGAAAAAGGGGGAAGCATGTCAGTAAATAGGGTTCCTCTCTGATTCCTGCTTAGGTACTTTCCTTTGAGTCCCTTCCTTAAGTTTGTTTTGAGATTTTTACTTGGTTTCCCTTGAACGATGGACTATATTCTTTAAATAAAATAGACTCTTTTGTTCCCAAGTAGTTTTGCATTAGTGTTTTATCACACCAACAGAAAAGAAAGTAGGAGGACAAAGTCTATGAAGGAGACCCGGGAATCCTAAAGTTTTTTGTTTTTTGTTTTTTTACACTCTAGAACAGAGCTCTTAGTCTCTCTCTCTCTCTCTCTCTCTCTCTCTCTCTCTCTCTCTCTCTCTCTCTCTCTCTCTCTCTTTTTCTCTTTGCATATAATCAAAATATTTCAAATTTCAAAAGAAACAGTTTATCTTCTTAGATTGTTTTTGAGAATTGTACTTGTCACTTATCAGTGATTAGTGAAAATGAATAAATTGTTTTACAAGTTCTGCATGCAGGAAAGTACCCCTTGATAATATACTGATGATATCATTCTATAGACCCTGGGTCTCACTCAGTTCCAAAGGAGTTCATTTATTTGATTGATTAATTGATGCATTTTGTAAGAGTGTTGGACTTCCTCAAGTACTACAAAAGAACAGCTCTTTTAGTCAAAAGAATCTCAAGAATAAGTTCAATATTTTTCAACAAAATAATTTTTATCCTTATCCATATATATCACATTGTGTCATGCAGAAGTGTTTTGCTAGCATGATCTCATTTATCATTTATTACCTCTGTTGTCTCTTTTTGCTGTTGACAGGACACTCACTGAATCAAAGAAGCAATTGCTCCACAAGGCTCCATGGGAAAAGTGCCAAATATCACCCTCCAGATGGCCATTTCTTTGCAAAAATATTGATTTCCATCTCTGAACTTGATCCAAGAGGCCCATGATAATGATGACAGTTTTACTGATCTTCTCAATGAGTGGACGAAGAGGGTTCAAGGCATGGTGGCCTGTCATCACATTGTGAGCTAGCACAGGCTGCCAGGAAAGATGAGTAAAGTGTGACTTAGATGAATCACATTTCTTCACAAATAGTATTGTTACAAATTTAAAATGTTCCTTTGCATGTGAACATTGCTTTCTATACTACAGTGTCACATATTTATACTTTAAAATTCTTGTAGTATCAAAAACTATGCAGAATATCATAAAGTTCATGGGGGGCTGTCTGAAGTGAACCTATGCTGCTTTGTAATCAGAACACAGAACACAGTATTAAAACTGCTTGTGTTTCCCTCTCATACAATGATACTCATTACATTATTATAGTGAGAGGTAATGTGTGTGTGTGTGTGTGTGTGTGTGTGTGTGTGTGTGTGTGTGAATTGGACTAACTGTACTATTTAGAAAAGAAAAGCATGTAATGCACAGACATAGTGGAGACCTCCACTAACACTTCTAATGCATAGTATGTTGCTATTGAAAGAATGGGCACAAAAAATATTGCCAGATGAGTGGCAGTTGGAGAAGCATATATTCTCAAATTATTATGACATAAAACAACAGTATCCTGAAATGGTTTCAGGAATTGTTTAGTGGTTAAGGAATGAATGAATTAGAGAAAAAAACACTAAAAAATTTCTTACTATCATTACTAAAGTGATGTGATATGCATTTTTCTCCACTGAACCTGAGAAAGATAATGGCTTTTCTCTCCTCTCAGGGAATTTGAAGATGTATTTTAAGAGGAAGCATAATTGGAGGTAATTTGACCATTAGTACAAATATATGCAATATCAGATTTGAAAAAATTAATAACAAGTGTTTGTAATAGATGAGATGATGCAGTATGTTTAACTATTTCCTTACTTAACATAGTTCATATTAGTCCATAAAGCTAATTAGTGGTTTAAATATGATATATTTTCAATATAAAAGTGGTTGAGTATGAGGTGAGCTATTAGTAAAGGTTAATAAAAGAGAAAATGGTCAGTATTATTATGAATGCTTTCAGAATAAAATTAAATATGAATGAAGTTTGGAATTATAGGTGGTTGTAGTGTAAATGTTTTTTAAATATTTTGCAGGTTCCATAATATTAGTAAGGAAATGCTAGGATGATCACATTCAATAATAGATAGGCAGATCTGAAAGATTTTATTTTAAAGGTCATACCTTCTATATTCAGTATACGCTATAACTAGCAACATTTTACAAATGTTAAAAAAATATGCTGTAATGTTCCTAACTTACAGTTAGCATATTAAGTAATAGACATGTTATTCGAAGACAAGTGGTAATATTCCACATACTGAAGTTTTAGGAAGTACAACACTTTATACACAGAACTCAATGCCAATTTAGTATGTAAATATAAAACAATGGTCCCAGAGGATGAAAGAGGTCTGCAGACAAAAGATGACACCTGAAAAAGAAAATTCTACAGGAGAAGTTACAGTGCTCCAGGAAAAGACTAAGCTAATAGATGGAAAGTTAAAACATGGAAGACACAGGGGAACGGAAACACATCTGCAAACGTGTGGCACAATCTAAAGGAGCAGAACTGGTACCAAAGACGCTGGAAGTCATCATTAGCCTGGTGCCTTGACAAGGAGCATGACTGAAATCAACAGAGGAGGAGCCAAGATTGAGATATTTAAAATTCTATGCAACCATAATAAGGGCTTGTCATTAGGAAATTCATATTAAAAACTGTCACACTGTGAATGATCACTTTGTATGAATTTCATATAATCCCCAAACAAATTTATCTTATAGATATTTGATCTCAAAAGAACTAGGGAAGTGCATGTGACAATTCCTGAATGTACGGTGCTGTACATTATTGAAAATTCTATCTTAGCAAACAAAAGTGTTAAACAAAGATTGGAAAGGTACTAAACATTCTACTTAGAGAAATTAATCAAAAGATATCCTATTAAATACTGCATTAAATAGATGTAGTAATTATTTTATCTTTTCTCACATCAAGTATTAACTAATATTATTAGAAAATTTTCATCATGATAGTATTGACATAGCTATAATGACAAATACAATAACAATGCACTTGAAATAATGATATTAGAAATGGATTATAATATACTTACAACTTTTCATATAACAGTAATAAAATTTCAATATTTTTTCATAAAAATAAAATTATGCTTTTAAATTTATTGATTCTAAAATGGATCCCTAATGCTATTCCAATGATTTTATTAAAGTGAATTATTAAACAACTAATACTGTATTTTTTCTAAACTTACAAGTTACAACAAATCAATATAAGAATTTATAATAAGTTTTCAATAAATTAGTACATAAAAGGCCATCAGTTACTAAGGACATAATTATCTTTCAATAGATTTGTCTCAATTATAAAATTAATTTGTATTATTACATAAAATCACATATATTATAAGTAGAATTCCAATCAAATACTTTTTCTCATATCTATATTTTATACATTATGCATAGTACAATTTTATATTTGTTTAATTCCTTGCTCATCCCAATTAAATAGTTTAATGGAGATGTCTAAGGAAAGACACAGAGTAAAAATCAATAATAAAATTCAAATGCACCCTAATTGTCGTGCTAGAAACCCCATCCAACTACTGAGGGATCTGGATGCAGAGATCCATGGCTAGGCCCTGGGTGGATCTCTGGGAGTCCAATTAGCGAGAATGAGGAGGGTTTATATGAGCAAGAATTGTTGAGACCAAGATTGGATAAAGCACAGGGACAAATAGCCAAATGAATGGAAACACATGAACTATGAACCAATGGCTGAGGGGTCACCAACTGGATCAGGCCCTCTGAATGGGTGAGACAGTTGATTGACTTGATCTGTTTGGGAGGCATCCAGGCAGCGGGACCGGGTCCTGTGCTCATTGCATGAGTTGGCTGTTTGAAACCTGGGGCCTATGCAGGATTGCTTGGCTCGGCCTGGGAGGAGGGGACTGGACCTACCTGGACTGAGTCTACCAGGTTGATCTCAGTCCTCGGGGGAGGCTTTGCACTGGAGGAGGTGGGAATGGGGGGTGGGCTAGGGGGAATGTGAGGGCGGCTGGAGGGAGGAGAACAAGAGAATCCGTGGCTGATATATAGAACTGAATTGTATTGCAAAATAAAAAAAAAAAAATTAAAAAAAATTCAAATGAATCAACACCTTTAACTCACCATTAATTTTGTGCTAATAGACTGACATTTTATGGAGTATGTTTCTGAATGTGGGTTGTATTGACGACAAGGTTGATGACATACAGTCAGTTAGACTTACACTGCTCTGTTCTTGGTCAGTCTCATGATTTTCTTTTTCTAGTGTCTCCTGAATGTAACAGGCTCGGAAACATGAAATTACAATTTGCACATTCTCATGCCATCCTGTTCCAGATAGTATTTCCAGCTAGACATCCTTGAAATAGAAGGCTTGAAGAGGTCAGCCGCTCTGTGCTTTCTTTCACTATTGATGCTGTCCGCAGCAGAGAATAAAGCTAAAAGTCTGGTGTGGTGATATTGTGTTCCCCAATATATCGTGCATCCTAATAAACTTACCTGGAGTCAGAGAACAGGACAGCCATTAGATAGACATAGAGGCCAGAAAATGGTGGCACACACCTATAATACTATCACTTGAGAGGCAGAGATCCATCCAGATTTCTGTGAGTTCAAAGCCACACGGGAAACAGCCAGGCATGGTGACTCACGTCTTTAATCCCAGGAAGTGACAGCAGGAAGCAGAAAGGTATATAAGGCATGAAAACCAGGAACTAGAGCCTGGTTAAGCTTTTAGGCTTTTAGCAGCAGTTCAACTGAGATTTATTTGAATGAAGACTCAGAGGCTTCCAGTTTGAGGAAACAGGATCAGCTGAGGAATTGGCGAGGTGAGAAAGCTGTGGCTTGTTCTGCTTCTTTGATCTTTCAGCATTCACCTGGCTCTGGGTTTGTTTTTATTAATAAGACCTTTTAAGATTCGTGTTGCAGTCTGGTGACCAGAATTGGTTTTCCCTAAAGAAGCAGTGGACAGACAGCTGGACAATTGCGGTAGTTAAGCCACTAGCAACGTGGTCATGTGAATGGACTCCTGGGAAACTCAGGAACACTGTCAACCTTCTAATAGCCAAGTGAAAATTCTTTGGCTTCATTGCTTCTTCATCTTTCCTAGAAGTTTACAAGCATTTCTACAAATGAATTTTATATATTTGACTTTTCAAATATGAGTAAACATTGACTGATCCAAATAAGATACAATAAAAATGATAAAAATGAAGGAGGAAGAATGAGAGGAGAGAGAAGAGAGAGAGAGATTTGATCTATACTTTGGCAGCTTATCCCTTTGTTCACTCCCCTCCCACATACCCTTCTCAGGGGCTTTATGACACAATCCGTTAAAGAGTGTAAAAGTAAAGGGACAATCGAGGCAATCGGTGAGCAGAATGAAAGTGGCTTAAAATGTCATGAGAAACTAATATGGACCATGAGAGACCGGCTCCCATGATCAGCTCAGGGTGACAAAAGGAATGCTTTAGAGTAGTGAGGGGTAGGAAACGTTTTTATCTGAGGGTAATTAGGAATAAGTTTTAACTTTTCTATGACTGGTGAAATAAGGAAGCACACATGCTTTCTGATGTTAACTTTCTCTTTTACTTCATCTTAAAAATGGTCTCTGACACCTTCTGTCTCCACACTGCTCCATATTTCCACACTGCTACATTTTATACATACAGTTACATATCTTTCTTCACATACATGCAGCCATACATCTCTATACACAGTTACGTCTGTTTTCATGTGCATACATTTCTCTTCTACATACCTTTTCTATACAGCTTTCTCTTTCTTGCCTCCATACAGTTACAAATCTCCACATGTTAGTTTATAGCTAAACATCTCATTTCCATACCTCTCCCATCATTTAGCCCTTTACACAGTTCCTAGGCACAGCTCCTCTACAGAGCAGCAGCTCTTTCACATAGCTCTCTCTCAAAGCTACTCACACACACACATACTTCTACATCATTTACTCGCTCATTCTCTTACCCACTCACGTTCTCACACTTCTCCCATGCTTCTTCATCTCTCACCCAGCACACACACACACACACACACACACACACACACACACACACACACACACACACACCACTCACATTCTGTAGCAGCTCTCACATAGCTCTACACAGCCATCTCTCTCCACACTGCCGCTGCTGCCCCTCTAACAGCCAAACTCTGGACAATTAATTTTCAGGGCTCTACCCATACTCAAAACCCCAGATAAGTCACATAGTTTCTTTTAGGCTAGTAATGTCACACTGACCCATGCGTGTAGATCTAAGTTGGTGAGGGGTCCCAGATATTAAACAAATGGCTGAACCTTGAGCCTTGAGCAGTCAGGGTACCTGCAGAAAGAGAACTACTGTGAGGAGCCAATCTCAGTGTAAACAGCCTGGCCTTGATTTAGCAATAAACAACACCTGGGTATTAGTCTTTGCGTGTATTCTGTAGGGGCAGCTTATTCTGCTTTGGAGTAGTTCTAAGGTCATTGCAAAATGTGTAAAGGCTGTTTTTGAGATTGAGAATACTGTTGCTTTCCTACGTCAGTAAAGAAGAATATTCTGGTAATATTTCTGCTCATCAGAATTATATAGCTTAAACAGAAATCCACAGCTAAATGTCTGTCCAGAGATGTAAAATACACTACCAAAGGGCTGTAGAAAGAACCCCACAGCTGATCTTATTAGGGAGGCATAACAGTGGCACCTGAGAAAGTACAGACAGGAAACAACCGGTTTCCACAGCCAGTGACCCCACGGCTTTGCCAGGTGGGGCTCCCCATCAGGGAGTTACATGTCTTATGGGGCGACTTGTAAAACACTAGTTGTCACCTGCTGTATACTCCCACGGCCCTCAGCAAGAAACTAGGTTATTTCAAAGACTTTGACTGAAATTCAACTGTGTCTAGGAATCGAGACCATGATTGATTCTGCTTTCCTCCTGCTTCATTTGGTGAAAAACAGTGTTTTTAAAAAGTTGAAGTTGTCTCTTCTTTTTCTCTTTTTTTGTGATTGAGTATAATCATATCTTTTGTTCATCTCTTTCCTCCCTGGCTCTTTTTCAAATACATGACATTTTTTTTTCTTCATTAATTGCTGTTACTATAAGTATCTATAGCAGGGTTTCCCAATCTATGGCTCACAGCCCCTTTAGGGGTTGAAAAACCCTTTCCACAGGGTCAAATTTTAGGTATCTGCATATTAGATATTTACAGTAGCAATCATAACAGTAGCAAACTTACACTTATGAGGTAGCAACAAAATAATTTTATGGTTGGGCGTCACTATATTAAGAATGCATTAAATGGCCACAGCATTAGGGATGTTGATAACCCACTGATCTGTAGATTTAATGTAGCATATAGCTCATTATTTTGAGCTGGAATTTTCTAACAGATGGTTTGTTGGTAGGCAAATTATGTTGACACCATTTTTTATGTAGTTGATGCACTCAACTGAATAAAATTTCTGTTACAATTATATATTATTTTTAACATTTCCAAATTTATGTAGATTTAAGCTGTTTGACAAAATGTACATGATATTGGAAAATGAATTTTTTGTTCAAGTAGTTAGCTTTCTTTTCCTTAACCTTTCAATAGTCTATTTTATACTTATAAACCAGCTTTCTTTTTACTAACTATTTCACAGTGAATTTCTTTTCTAAGGGGAGACTTTTGTTTTGTTTTAAGCCACTGTCTTACTATGTAGCTCAGTCTTTCCTTATTCTACAATATTTGGGTAACCGTCTCTGGTGTAGCAGAATTACAAGTTTCTCTCACCATAGCTTTTTTAGTTGGGTGCATTTTAAAGGAAAATAAAAATAGTATCCACCTATTGCTTAATGAGTGTATTGACTCTTCTTTCTTCTTTTTTTTCTCACATTTTTATTTAATGTCGTGATATTTAAGCTCTAGGAGCATGTCTCATCTTTAAATGGTTTCCTGGGGATTTAAACTTGTATCCTAATTATCACAGTCTAAATTCATATTCTAAGTATGTTCAAATTACAGAAATTTTCAGTGTTTTTTTTATACTTTTGCCATCTTTCAATTTTTTTAACCAACATAATCTTTCCTTCTTTTTTGTTAATTTCACACAGACAGTGATAATTGTAACTGCCAAAATAAATTAATGTGGTTTAATACTCAGGTACTTATCTGCTTTGATATTCTACTTCATTTCCCAAGTTTGAAAATGCATTTCCAGTTCCAATGCTTCTGGCTTTGTGTGGGTGTACTGGGGATGTTATTTCCATTCTTACCCCCAGTTTCTCACCCTTAGGAATTAGGACCATTTCCCAGACACCAGCCTTCTGGAAGCTTCTACTGAGCCCTAGGGTCTGGAGGAACCAAGAGAGTCTGGATCAGCTCTCCAGTTTGCATTAGATAAATGTACTCTGAAAATATTTCTGATTTCCCATATATATACATATATATATATACATATATGTGTATATATATATGTGTGTGTTTATTTGTGTATATATATGTGTGTGTAAGTATATATATATATATATATATATATATATATATATATATATACAAATTGAAAGAAATTACAGAAGTTACACATCAACTTGCAGTACTAAGTGTTCAGATTTAGTAAGATAAAAAACAAAATGTATTTATCACTTCAAAGTTGAAATAGTGTATGTTTTGAACCCACGTTACTGACAGGGACCTAGCTGACATACAAGCAGAAATACACTGTACACTCTTCATGTCTAGATAGGATGTCTGCATCCCACCACCTCTATCCCAACGTGCAGGCATCATCATGGAAGAGGTAGGAAAAAATTTAAAGCCAGTACTGGACAATTGTAATAAAGCACTTTTTGCCAGACTGACTTGTAATTCATTATGTAGACCAGTCTGGCCAAAAATTTATGATACTCTTTTGCCATCCAGGTATAGAGATTATAAGCTTGTGCTCAGTAAAACAACCAGCTCACAATCATATTTTAAACATCCCATTTCTTTTTTTAGAAATGTATTTGTAATTGAAGTGGAATTATATAACTTTTCCAAACCTATTTTTTCCTTCAGTCCCATGCTGTTATTGTTTCTAGATCCCTTCTTATGACCCCATTCTCAAGTTGGTAGTCTCTTTGTCTTTGAGGATTGTTGCTACAAACTTGTTTGTTTGTGTATGTGTGTGTGTATCCTATTGAGTTTATTTGTGTTGGTTGTATGTATACAATTTCAAGGCTGATCACTTTGCACTGGACAACTAGTAAGGATAATCTTCCCTAGGAGAGGTTGAATCACCTTATCTCAGCAGTTACTAGTTTCCTATAGTTATGTGCCCAAAAACAGGACTCAGAAAATATTCTCACTTCTACACTAATGTATCCATTAATATTGGCATTGTTCTGGTCTTATTTATGCAACATTTCTATGAAACAGATTCTAGCAGAAGACTCCCTGATATTGTGGTTTTTACAAACTTTCAGTAACTTCTTCGTCAATGTTCTCTGAGTGACAGAAGCAGGAGTTATGAAGTAGATGTGTTCGCAGGGGATGGGATCCCAACAATCTGATGACCTCAGCATTGTGCCCTCTTGTGTTTTTTGGGATAGTTTCTATCTGCTCTGCCAAAAAAGAGAGTTTTTGATTATGGGTGGTAACTATTCTTATTTGTGAACTTTCTGGATTCATTTTTCTTTGCAGCAGAATAGAATTCCATTATGTATATGTATTGTATTGTTACTATACATCTAAACAGATAGTTTGCAGTATAAGAAACTTAAAACATTTAAGAAATAAACTCCCCAAAGTGTTTATCAACTTTGGCAATTACAAATTAAAGCAACTTACCCCAGTCTGAATGGCTGAGGTCTTGCACCTTTATCAAATATCATTTTCTCAAAAAAGAAAATTTAGTTTTTTTTAAAAAAAATTGAATACTGAGCCGGGTGGTGGTGGTACATGTCTTTAATCCCAGCACTGGGGAGGTAGAGCCAGGCAGATTTCTGTGAGTTCGAGGCCTGCCTGGTCTATAGAGTGAGATCCAGGACAGGCACCAAAACTACACAGAGAAACCCTGTCTCGAAAAAAAAACCAAAACCAACAAAAAAATTGAATACTGACTAAAAGTCTTATTTTTACATTGTTTAGACCCAACTTGCCTTCCACAAAATATAAACTTTGGTATTCTTCCTCAGATTATGAAATGTGTTATGATTTGCACAGCAATATGTATATCAATTTGTAAATGAATTAAAATACGAACATTACTTATTCACAAAATTAAGATAGACTATCACTTTGAGTTATGAAATAAATAAGCCTCCAAAGAATAAATGAATTAAATAATCAATTCATTTCTAACTATAAAACAGTGAAAGTATCTCTGAGAAGATGTTATTCCAGGAATAGACTAAGGAGACTTTGAGGCAAGAAAAACGATGAGAAATTTTTTTTTTGTTGTTTTTTCAAAAGAAAATAAGAATCTCCTTTTCCTACTCAGATGTGTTTTCGTATAATAATGTTACAACACACCATAAATATGAAGTAGTCCTTTCAATTGTGCATAGTTACAAAATTAAAAACCCATGGAAACAGAATTTGAAATAAAGGATGGTTGATTTATACCCTTCATTGGTTTTGGAAAATCCTTACCATCACAGAAGAATACAAAGCATTTGCAGTGGAAAACAAAGAAGAATTCACAAAGACTTAAGCTTGAACACAGCAGCCCCCTGTATGAGACAGAGATAGATTCTCTGCATTCTTGTGAGAACTGAGGTCACGAGTCAAGGAGTAGCTGAGAGTTGACTCTCAGGGAAGAGACAGTAAACCTCACACAGACAGACTGTCCTGCAGAGCAGATTGTGAAAGACCCATGGCCTGAATCAGTCGGAAGCTACTCAGTATGCTTTCTATACTAAGGTCACATAGTAGTTACTACAAAAGCAGATAGAATGGGATTGACATTTTGAATTAAAAAGTAAAAGTTCACCATAGAAATTTAGCATTGCATGAAGAAAGACTACTAATTCCTGTGTGAATGCTTTGAACACAGAATGTAGCAAGGCAATGTTGAGGTAAACTGAATCTCTCTCTCTCTCTCTCTCTCTCTCTCTCTGTGTGTGTGTGTGTGTGTGTGTGTGTGTGTGTGTGTGTGTGTGTGTGAACAAGAATCCATATGCAAGTGTGTGATGCTATTATGGCTTTTGAAAGTAATTCATAGGATAAATTATCTTTTAATTGATTAAAAGCTTCTAATTTTCACCATCATGGGTTAATTAAATATGGGATGGTACATAATCCATGATTACAAAGAAAGTAATAAAATAAATAAACAAAATATAGGATAATTCTTCATTGTTTTCCATTTTTATAGCAGAAAATTAGTAATAGCCTCATTTTTATTAAATAAAATGTATAAAAATTATGTTTAACTCAAAATTAATTTTCTTTTCCATAATTATTTCATAGTTGCAAATTTCGTGTTACTTGTTACTCTTGTATTTCTCAACACAACTCAGTAATTATACAGTAATATACTGATAATATTAAAATTTAAAACTTTCAAACCTGTCAAACATTGCCCCTATTAATATGATGAGGACAGAGAAATTGAGCACAGTGACCATTCAGAATTCACATGCTGCATGGAATAAGAGCAAGATTTTGTTGGGGCACCCAGTATCAATGAGCATACACCCACACATAATCTTATTGAAGATTAGAAGTGATCAGAACATGATTACTTGGAAATGTGTGACATATTGAACCAAAGAATTATCATTGAAAATCTCCTCTATGCCTACAAATTGATCTCAAATATTTTAGCTAAATAGTTCAAATGAAATGTATTTCATTTCACAATAGGTTTCAAAACAAGGAACAAACAAAAAGTCTTGGAGGTTATGCAATGACAGCAATAGTCAAAAGAGTGAGACTATATACTAAAGCACTGTGGAATGAAGATACATGTAGTTGTACAGCAGAGTATGTTTGTTTTTGAAGTAAGTCAGATCTCAAAAGACAAATATCATATATTTTCATTTATATGTGGATATGAGTTATTGTCTTCTATAACCAGGCTACAATCTTTATAACAACAGAGTTTAAGGGTAGAGAAAGGGATTAGGGAGGAGGGATGGATCTTCCTAAAAGGGAAAATAGACTAGATTCTTAAAAATTGACAGAAGTTGAGGTTGGAACTAGAGGATCAAATGAAAAAAAAATAAAGATTGACTAGAGGGGGTGAGAGTGAGAATGAAGGGAGAGAAAGCTAAGCTTAAGGGCCATTGGAGGGATTGTATGGAAAACTAATACAGCAGATGCTTCCTATAATATATACTTATATAAAAGTGATCTAACTGAGTCACTGATTGTTCTGTCTGGACATCTCTAGTTCACCAAATTAAGACTCCATTTGGGGGACAGTGTTATACTGAATTGAGTTGGTGGACAATGGAGCCCCCTGGGAAGTCCCAAACAACCCAGGTTGTTGCCAATACCATTATTTGCTCTCTGCAAACAGATGGTAAGGGGCTATTTCTGGAGACACTACCAACCCAACCTACTGAAGAAGGAAAAGTCAAACTGGTGCTTACCTAGAGCCTTTAGCCCTAATGAATAGTGTTCATGGCATTGGTAAGTACTTTGCTCATTACCAAAGGAAAAAGCTAAACACCAAAAAAGCTATCAACTTTTTGATCTACAATGATGAACTGCATGTATGATATAGTAGTGAAATAATGCCACAAAGTTTGTAGGACTAACTAAATAATATCTCATTGGATTTAAGGTCAACTCCTTGAGATGGAACCTATCCACCATATCACTGTTTGGGTGACTAAGTACCTGATGCTAAATAGGCCATTGCACTAGGAGCACACAAAATATTGTGGTGATATATTGTGCACCCCAATAAAGCTTGCCTGGGGATCAGAGGACAAAGTCAGTCACTATATTAAACATAGATGTCAGGCAGTAGTACCACATGCCTTTTATCCTAGCATTCAGGAGGTAAGGATCTATCCAGATCTCTGTGAGTCCAAGGCCACACTGGGAACAGAGCCAGGAATGGTGGCACATGCCTTTAATCCCAGCACTAGGAAGGAAAGAAGGTGGCAGGGCACAGAAAAGGATATAAGGCATGAGTAAACAGGAAGTCTCTCTCTTGAGGCTAAGGATTTCATAGAGGTAAGAACGTGGCTGGCTTGTTCTGTTTCTCTGATCTTTTCAGTTTTCACCCCAATATCTGGCTCTAGATTTTTGATTTTATTAATGAGACCTTTTAAGATCAATGTAACAAAATACTACTATTCTGCTAAAGGAACATAGTAATAAAGTGACTCCTAATGACATTTCTGCTATACTCATAGTTCAGCACCATGCTCAGCCATGGTCAGAGAAGCTTTTTTTCTACAGTAGATGAGAATGAATACTGAGATCGATAGCCAGACAACATGCAGATAGTGAGAAACTTTGGAACACTTCATTTTAAATGGGATGTTTTCATTAATTCCCTTCCCTTGTGACTTAGAGAGCCCTAAGAAGTGGAGGCAGAGAGATTGTAAGAGTTGGAGGGAAGGGATGACAACAAAGAAACAAAGCCTTCTAAACACAGCAGAAACAAAAAACATATGAACTCAGAAAGAGTGGGAGAGCATGTCCAGAGCCTTGCAGGTCATGGCCTGGTTGGACTCTAATGCTGAAAGTGGAAGTGGACACAAGGCAACAACTCTAACACAGAAACTATCTTCAATTGTTAACTACACACAAATGAAAAATTAGTTTTCTCCAATGGGTCTCACTGGTTATACAAACAATTCTTAAGGCCAGGTTTCTTGCCTAGCAGTAGATGGCCAACACAAATGAACTCAACAGGATTTTTGAGGGTTTTTGTTGTTGCTGTTGTTGTTATTGTTGTTGTCTGTTTTATTTTATTTTACTTTATTTTGGTTCATGATGCTTTGCCTAGGGATGTTTTTTCTTACCCAACAGGTATTTTGTTTATGCATGATGGTTTCTGATTTTGTGTTTTTAAGGGGTTTCTGTGTTTGCTACTGTGTGTGGCTCCGTGTCTATATTTGGATTTTATGCTTGTGTTTGGATTTTTGTTTTACTTGCCAATTGTTTGCTTTGCTGTATTCAGGATTTTATTTTTTTAATCTTATTTTAGTTTTTTTTTCCTTTTGATTCCTGTTTTCTTTCTGAAGAAAAAATCAGAAAGATATATGGATTTGGGTGGGTGGGGACATGAGGAAGATATGGGGAGGGAATTCAAAAGGCAGGAAATACAATCAGAATATATTGTTCATAAAAATCTATTAGATTAAGAAGAGCAAAGATAATTTTGACATCTTATTTTTCAGCAGAAACAAAGGAAGTGGAGCGAGAACAAAATGGAATGATATCTTTACCAGAAAGTGATAAAGAAAATGCCAACCCAATATACTATATCAATTGTAGATAGCTTTCCAAATGTAGATAACAGAGACTGCAGATATCACTCAAAGGCAGAATGCTAGCCTAGCATGTGCAATGCCATTGATTCCATTCCCATCACCACAAAAACCAGTAATATAAGTAGGTGATGGCTCAGTCACTCTCAATAATACCATAATAACATGGAAGTTTCTTTAAAAAATCAAAAATAAAATTTCCATTTGATTCGGGAATATATATATATATATATATATATATATATATATATATATATGTGTGTGTGTGTGTGTGTGTGTGTGTGTGTGTGTGTGTGTGTGTGTATTTTATCATGACCTATTGTCATAATTATTTAAATATACTTGTTGGAAGTTAAAAATTTGACAGATCATAGGTGACACATTATGACCCTTCTAAAGAACACAAAAGAAACACACACACACACACACACATGCACAAACACAAAAACCTGATATTGATGGAAACATTGGAAAGATGAAAATGCTTGGTTAACTTTAGCAGTTGTTCTAGAGTTTGGGTCAAAGAATAACAATATGAAATTAGTGGAAAATATTGAAAGAGCATCATGGACCATGGCTATTTCCAAATAGCTCATCTTTATTCTAATTTTTGTGAAAGAAGTATAAAATGAGATTTATTAATGAATAATGTTGTTTTACATTATTATCTCTCTTAAGGAAGAATTGTACATAGGTAGGGTGGAAACATGATTCTAATAAGAAAAGATACAGTTCTTTGCATCATAAGGAACATTCATGGAAGATTTTCTTTCATAAGAAACATACAATGCTAAACTAGGAGCTGTAGGGAAGGAAGATAATAAGAGTAATGATCAGATAGTAGGACAGAAAATGTTTTACCTGGACACTAGACAATGTTAAAGATGAAAGGGGTTTAGGGCAGTCTTTTTTTTTTTAACAGAATTATATGTCACTTGGGTTATGAATAAGTCAGAAGTTCAGTTTTAAGAGAAAAGGAAAGAAAAATCACACAGATATCACACAGACGAAAACATGCACAGGGATGCATACACAAATGTTGAGAGTCAGAGAGAAAGAGTTTAGATAACAAGCAGTTTCTTGCAATTAAGAACTGACAATACAGTTCAGCTAACCATTTATGAGGCAGAGAACAGAAGAGTCACAGCCTCTATTTGCCCTGTTCATGGGTAAGCAAGGGCATCTTTTAGCCATATTAAATTGCACAGAAGAATGATTCTGTACAATAAGATGCTTCACAGAATACAAGATGATCTGGAAGTTTGTTAGCTTTCAATATTTTCTAAGAACAAGAGGCTTAGTTAAAATTCAATACAGACAATATGCCCAAAATGTACATATATATGCATATAAATTACTATTCTTTCATCTGGGTACTAGGATTCTTAATATTTAAAAGTATCCTTAATTGAACTTTTACTGTTGCTTGTTTCTGTAAATATTTTGGTATTGTATTTCTATGAAAAATAGAAAAATAAAATGGGAGCATATTATGTATGCATTTGGAGTTCATAAAAAGCACAAGCAAACAAATGAATATATAATTTATTAATGATTTATATATCTCCAAAATTATTGATATATTCAAGTGAAAATATTTCATTCTCTGACACTTCATAAATTTAGCATGCATGAAATGTAGAGATTCTCATGATTTACAGCTTAGCACTTCCCCAATGTTTATCATGAAATCTGTGAGAGATGCAATTTAAGGTGAATGCATAAACTGGCCAGTTTCATTTTTTCCTGGTACAGCTCAGACCACTGCCTAGGAAAGATATAGTTTGGTAGAAAATAATAAAAACTCTGAATTGCTGAATAAAATCGTACACAATGTTATTAAAATGTAACCCATATGACTTTTTAATCTTGAAGAATCAGCACCTATTCCATGCAGCTATTTGTAATTTAGAAATGTGTACAATTTATTCTTGGGCACTTATTTAGTTTACTGAAGAACTTTGCTAGGGACCAAGTCTGACTCTTGGCACATCTAACAAAACCAAACACTGGGTGTGGAGAACCATTTTGAATGTAGCAAAATGTTCTTGGGTTGCTTTTACTCTTCTGGAAGAGTTCACTAACAGATGGCAACTTGTCACTGCTAATGGAGTGTGAGCCTGAAAAACTTCAAGGATCCATGCAGAGTGTGACACCCTTCTCTTCCCCCTTTCAAGTTACCTCACAGAAATAGCCAATAATGACCTTTTTTTTTCTTTTCACAGATGATTGTACCTTATGTCTGCTGTTTCCTTCCAAGCCACATCATGGATGTTCTCATCCAAATATGACAAAAGACTTTTCATTGTGTGACAGCTACTCTGTGTACTAAATACTGGCCGCATTGGGCTGCAGTAGGAATGATGTGATCAGATAATTTCAGTGCTGGGGTCTCACCCTGACTCTGTGAGTCTTGGGCCAGAAATTGCTCCAGCTGTGGATGTCATTGTTCCCATTCAACATGAACAGTTTGTCATAGCAAACAATAGATTCATCTAATATAATATATGAGATTTCTTTTATATACACAAAGAAAGAATCATACTGTTAGTTAACCAGTAAGCCATATTCTGGTTATTTTATTTGATCAAAATTTCATCTTCAAATAAAAGGTGCCAATTTGGTTTCTAAAGCAGGTATTTGTCAAAAATCAACATCCTCATCATCTCATCTCTCTGTATTTAATAATGTGCAATTTGTGTAGATCATTTACCATGTGTATCTCATATGTCTTTAAATAAATTAACAATTTTGCAGTTGAGAAATGACAATAGAAAATTATAAATTCCTACCCCAAATCATTTAATATGGAGAGGTAAATACAGACTAAATCTTGGGTAAGATACATCTACCACCAAGCTTTGTTTACATATTGAGCCAGAAGTATAGACTTTACTACTAAAAATTAATACTACATGATACCTGTTGTGGAGGTTTGAATGAGAAATATCTACTTTAGATTCTGGAATTTGAACACTTGGTTCACACTGTTGATACTGTTTGAGGAGGTTTAATTGGTACAACCTTGCTGGAGGAAGTAGGTCACTGAGAATATGCTTTGAGATCAAAAATTATTTCTTTGTTTTCTCATCTTCTGCTCCATTCTTGCCATTTCCCATGGTGATAGACTCATTCCTCTGGAACTGTAAGCCCAAGTAAACTCTTCCTTCTAAAAGTTGCCACAGTCATGGCGTTTTATCCAGCAACAGAAAACTAAATAAAACACCACATGATTATATAATGTTTGGGATTTTAAAATAATTTTAGATTTGATTGTACCTAAATATTGGTGATATTATCCCAAAAATGGAATTAAAATTGTGTCTAAGACACAGAGCTAGTGAGTGACATGTGTCATTAAAGCTCATCAATGACAGACAGGTAAAATGGAGGTAGCTGCAGGTTTTCTCAGGATCCAAGGGCTTCTACAGGGTTTAAACTAGTCACTACTCTGAAAACAAAGTGGATTCTATACCTGAAAGCTTATTGAATAATACAAATAGCTACATTTGCATGCACTTTAGTACTTCAAACTTGCTGATATATTTTCTAGGTTTCTCTTTGCTTTTCAGTCTCAGCTTCCTTTGCTCTTTCCTATATTCTCTTTTCCTTTGTTCCATTCTTCCTTCCTCTCTTATCTGTAGCAGGAATCTTAAAAGGTCTTATTAATTAAATCAAACCTGAGGCCAGTTATTGGGGTGAATGCTGGAAGATCAGAGAGACAGAACAAGCAGCAGCTAATCTCACCTAGCCAACTTTTCAGTTGATCTTGTTTCCTCAGACTGGAAGCCTCTGTGTCCTCATATCCGAATGCTGAACTGTACTGCTCAAAACCTAAAAGCTTAACCAGCCAAATGCTTCTAGTTTCTGTTCTTCACGTCTTATATACCTTTCTGCTATCTGCCATCACTCCCTGGGATTAAAGGC
The DNA here is from genome assembly GCF_007827085.1 of Peromyscus californicus insignis. Taxonomy (NCBI): domain Eukaryota; kingdom Metazoa; phylum Chordata; class Mammalia; order Rodentia; family Cricetidae; genus Peromyscus; species Peromyscus californicus. The sequence goes on from NW_026294413.1 coordinate 42,263,593, forward strand.
TCACTTATGGGATTAAAGGCATGTGTCACCATGCCTGGCTGTTTCCCATGTGGTCTTGAACTCACAGAGATCTAGAGGGATTTCTACCTCTGGAATGCTGGGATTAAAGGTATGAGTGCCACCATTTTCTAGCCTTTGTATCTAGTGGCTGTTCTGTCTCTGATCCCAGATAAGTTTATTAGGGTGCACAATATTTTGGGGGACACAATACCACCACATTGTATTTCTAGTCATGTTGGTGTATAGAATACATATGATACACATATCATTTGCACAAGTCTATCATTTCACTGATAGACATATATGTAGATACCTTGGAATGAGTGAGCATATGTATACATACTCTCAATTGTATTATGAAAGAATAGTTTTCAGGTTTCTTTAGTTGGTATTTTTCATAAGTATTGCCATAGGTAGAATAAAGATAGAATTCAAAATAATTCATTACCTAACCTGGTAATCAAATTCAAGTGAATTTAATAGCATGTCTAAGGATTTAGCAAGTATATCTATATATGTTCCATAATTGTTTCTTTTGTGATTTATTCCTTTATTCAGATAGCACATTTAAATATGCAATTTCTTTAAGCTGTATGGCATTCTAAACCATTTCTTTTCAACATAATCTCATCTAATTTCAGGATTTTCAAAGTATTTTGACAGCATTTGCTTTCATGATGATATGAAAACAGTGCAATTTACAATGACTTTGGGTTTTTCCATCGGGCCTGAACATAGGACTTGAGTCTAAGTTAGTGGCTTATCAAAAATTTTATTTAATCTGTGCAATTCCTACTTTATGAATTTAACTAATTATAAAATATTTGAGTTGTGTGCAGGGTGATAGATATGGATATATTTGCATTCTTCTACATGCCTACACCAGCCCCATTTGTTGAAGATGCTCTCTTTTTCCCACGGTGTAATGTTGATTTCTTTGTCAAAAACTAAGTGTCCATAGGTGTGTGGATTTACTTTGGGGTCTTCTTAATAGGAGAAGAGTTGCCCAGTCTCACTGCAACCTGATATTCCTAAGCTAGCTGACATCTCTGGGAGGCCTGCCCTTTTCAGGAAAGAAACAGAAGAGTAGTACATTAGTGGAGTGGGGACAGGGGAAGGTGAAACTGTGGTCAGGATTCAAAAACAAAAAAGAAAGAAACAACCAAAATTGAGTTCTCAGTCTAGAATTTTATAATCGTGATAAACATGTAACTATTTATTTCTAAGTACCTAACATGTAAATAAACAATAGTAATCCTATTGGCCATGTGTTAATGGTAAACTTGAGCACAACAAGCAGCAATTATAATTCTTAGAAATCCCACCTCTTCCCTTTCTTTCCTCCAAACTTTCTCATGTACTTTCCTTGCTTTTTTCACATTCATCACCTCTTTCTTTCTATAAGTGTGTGTTTGTGTGTGTGTGTGTGCTCCTAAATACATAAATGCTGACAATTTGGCATTAGAAAAAAACTGATGTGCTCTTCCCCGAGGCAGAACAGTTCCCCTGCTTTCTGCATTACCCAGTTGTCTGTAGTTGTTTGTCTAGTGTTGACGTTCCATGGGATTTACCTTATCAATTTTAGCATGTCTGTCATTGTTATCCTTCTTCAGGTCCGAAATAAGCAGTCATTTGGTGAGAAATTATGGGTGTAGTTTCTAAAAATTCCAGGAGTTACAGTCTCATAGCAAGCACTTTCTGGCTTGTTCCTCTGGCTCTTATAATTCTCTGTGTCCTCATCTGCGATGACCCCTAAGTCTTGGGTGCAGAAGTTGTGTTGTAGGTTTATCAGCTGGTACTGAGTCCCACAACTCTGCATTTTGATCCATTGTTATTTTTCTGTAATGGTGTCCATCTGTTGTAAAGTATAGTTTCCTTGGTGGGTTTTAAGGACTGCATTTATATGTAGGGATGAGGACAAATATTTAGAATGTTGTTCAGAATTATGCTTGTTTGGTAAGGTGTGGGTTGTAGGCACATTAGCCTTAAGCATGTAGTAATGGCATGCATACCTTGGCAGTAACCAACAGCTCTCTAATTTGACTTATGACCTACTCAACAGAGGTAACCATAGCTGGTGTTGATAAACCTGTCAAACTACATGGGGCTAGTTCTATCATGAATCTTGGAGAAAGAACTCTCTTTTAAAGCCTAATTAAGAAAGAATGAATTTTAGTTTAAAATATATTCACAAATAATATAAAATGACATATGGATTAGTTAAAAACTATACTATGCCTCAAATTTAAATCAGACCTAATACCATCTCAGCAATGTCATAAATCTGAAATATTTTGCTAAGATTTGAAGAGAACAAAACAAAAATATATCTTATCACATATGTACTTTTTGGGGGGTTTTTTGAGACAGGGATTCTCTGTGTAGTTTTGGTGCCTATTCTAGATTTTTTGCTCTGTAAACCAGGCTGGCCTCGAACTCACAGAGATCCACCTAGCTCTGCCTCCCAAGTGCTGGGATTAAAGGTGTGTGCCACCACCGCCCGGCCATATATGTACTTTGTATTCTTATATTCACTTTACTTGTCTTTCTGCTGTAACCAAAACTACTCCTGTGTTTCAACAAGTATAAGTACCCAGACTGTTCTAGTACATACATATGTTGAAAGGCTCAGAATGTGGTAGCATATGGTAGCGTATTCAAATGTGAAAATTGAACAAACTAATTTATGAATATTGACTTTCTTAAGATCAACAATATTTTTTTAAATCTCATATATGGTAACTATTGGTAAAGATATGTGCTCTCATCTTCTCATCCAGCAGAATAGAATATTCATTCTTCAATAATTGTAGCTCTGAATAAATTATACATAACTAAATGCACACCACCATATAAGTATACTTTAAGTGTTTATGTAAAGAAACACTATTTCGTGAGTCCAATGCACACTAAGATTTCAGAATTAGTGATCTGGGATGGTAAAACTATGACAAATTAAGGATTTAGAATATATTATGAAAGCGATTGCTATGGCTAATGTTGATTGTATATTTGACAACACATATGTTCTCCGACAATAATTTAAAATAGGATAGCATTTGTGCATGACTGTGAGAAATTGTCTTTGAAATTGGCCTGGAAAACAATGTGGAAGGGCCGTCTCTTGCTTAGGGTTTCTGTTGCTGTGAAGAGACAGCATGGTCATGGCAACTCTTATAAAGGAAAATATTTAATTTGGTGGCTTACCATTTCAGAAATTTAGTCCATTATCATTATGCTGGAGCATGACAGTATGGAGACAGACATGGTGCTGGAGAGTACTACATCTTGTCTCACAGGCAGTAGGAAGTGAGCTGTGATACTTGGCATGGCTCGAGCAAATATAAGAACTCAAAGCCTGCCTACAGAGTAACACACACTCTCCAAAAAGGCCATATCTTTTCCAACAAAGCCATATCCCCTAATAGTGCCAGTCCCTATGAGTTTATGGATAATATTCCATTCAAACTACCATAGTTCACTCCCTGGCCCCTAAAAGCTTATAACAATATTAACAACATCCTAATGCAAAATGCATTTAGTCCAACTTCAAAATCAGATAACATACTTTCAACATATAATGGCCCAGGATATAGATTACACTTCCAAAATGTAGGGAAAGGAGTATAGTGAGAAAATACTGGACCAAAGCAAGACTGATAACAAGCTGGGAAAACTCAAAACTCTCCCTATCCATGTTTGATGTCAATGTGCTCTTCAGATCTTCAACTCCTTTGGGAGTTGTTGACTGCAATACACCATTTCTCTCAGGCTGATTCTACTCCCTGTTAGTGGATTTCCTTTGCAGGTATATCATGGCTCTGGCATCTCTAACATCTTTGGTACTACATGGCAATCTAGGCTTCAGCTTCATGCAATGACCTCTCTAGGCCTACATTCAGGGACACCCCGATACACAATTGGCCTCAACAGCTTTCCTTAGTCACAGAGCAACGTTCCATATTACCTTTCTTTTTTTCTTTTTTTTTCAGTTTGTAAAGATGGATTTTAATTATACAGATCAGAATGCTAGTTTATTTGTCAAGAAAATGTATGGTCATATATCTAACTTGTTCTTTTTTAACCATTTTAGCCACAGTTAGTGAACACACAATGCTTAGGCCCCTTTCTTCTATTCTTTTTTTTTTTTTTTTTTTTATTAATTTATTTTGCAATACAATTCAGTTCTACATATCAGCCACGGATTCCCTTGTTCTCCCCCCTCCCGTCCCCCTCACCTTCCCCCCAACCCCCCCCCCCCCCCCCCCCCCCCCCCCCCCCCCCCCGCCCATTCCCATCTCCTCCAGGGCAAAGCCTTCCCCACAGACTGAGGTCAACCTGGTAGACTCAGTCCAGGTAGGTCTAGTCCCCTCCTCCCAGGCCGAGCCAAACAATCCTGCATAGGCCCCAGGTTTCAAACAGCCAACTCATGCAATGAGCACAAGATCTGGTCCCACTGCCTGGGTGCCTCCCAAACAGATCAAGCCAATCAACTGTCTCATCCGTTCAGAGGGCCTGATCCAGTGGGGACCCCTCAGCCATTGGTTCATAGTTCATGTGTTTCCATTCATTTGGCTATTTGTCCCTGTGCTTTATCCAACCTCACATCACCAGAGAGGCTACCTGGAAAACAGGACCCCAAGAAAGACACAGGGATCACCCAATGACAGAGAAATGGAATGAGATCTACATGAACAGCCTGGACATGAGTGGGGGTAATGAAAGGCGAGGGTTGAGGGAAAGAGAGCTTGGGGGAGCGGGAGATCCCAGCTGGATCAACAACAGAGAGGGAAAATAAGGAATAGGAGACCATGGTAAATAAAGACCACATGAGAATAGGAAGAAGCAAAGTGCTAGAGAGGCCCACAGAAATCCACAAAGATACCCACACAACAGACTGCTGGCAGTGGTCGAGAGACAGCCCGAACTGACCTACTCTGGTGATGGGATGGCCAAACACCCTAATTGTTGTGCTAGAAACCTCATCCAACTACTGAGGAATCTGGATGCAGAGATCCATGACTAGGCCCCGGGTGGATCTCTGGGAGTCCAATTAGCGAGAATGAGGAGGGTTTATATGAGCGAGAATTGTTGAGACCTTTCTTCTACTCTTAAAGCCAGAACCATGTGACTAAAGCTGACAGGTTCTGCTTCTTACCATGGCTACAACATGGACCCTTGTTCAACTATGTCTTCACCAGCTTTCTGTTTTTGATGGTGTCTTTCACTGCCTAAGCTTGGTTGTCCTTCAACTTGCTCTGTAGAAAGGCTTGCCTCAAACCCAGAGATCTGCAAGCCTCTGCCTTCTAAGTGCTGGGATTAAAGCTATGCACCACAACACCTGGGTTTAAGCTTTTCTTTAATTCCATTTCACAAATTGTAAACTTAGCTGGATGGGACTTTGCCCTGAAGTCACCACTCCATTTATTCCATTTCTTAATCTGTTTATCTCCTTAGTCATATATCTTAGCTCCATTCCACTTCCGTGTTCCTTTTACCCTCAATTTTTACATTTTATAATTTACCCTTCTTAGCTTGCTCCTTTTCATTATGAATCTGTATAAAAGTGGTGAGTTATAACCACATGGCTGAGTCTGTACTAGGCTGTTTGGAAATGTTTCTCTGCCAATGGAATTAATCCAAAACTCTTCACTTTGGTCTTAGGTAGACTCTTCAGACAAGGACAAAAAGCAGCCACATCCTTCACCAAAATATCACAAGACCAGTCTCTAGGCCCCATATTAACGTTCTTTTCCTCTGAAACCACTTGATCTGTCTTAGTTAGAATTTCTATAGCTGAGAATTGATACCCTGACCACACCAGCTCTTATAAAGGAAAACATTTAATTGGGTGGCTTAAAGTTTCAGAGGTTTAGTCCATTATCATCATGGTGTGACATGGCAGCAAGCAGGCAGATAAGATGCTGGAGAGTCCTATATCTTGATTCACAGGCAACAGTAAGTGGTCTACATCACTGGGCATGGCTTGAGCATATATAAGACCTCAAAGCCTGCCTCCACAGTGACACACTTCTTCCAAAAGGCCTTCTCCTCAAGTTTCGGAGTCTATGAGGAAGAAGCCAGAAGATTTCAAGAGCTAGAGCTGGTAAATGTCTTAGAGAAGTGTGTCTTCCACACACAATGGAACTGATGGACATAGGAGCTCAGAGGAGCAGAGACGGCAAGTGAAAAAGCTGCACGACTTCAAACCAAACTAAGTCACAACACAGAGAAAAGGAAGTGGGCATAAAGATCCACCTCTAACAAAGAAGCTATTTGTAATTTTCTCCACTGAGTGTATTTACCACAGTCTAAGGCAGGTCCTATATCCAGGAATAGTTGGCCAACAAAAACAGACTCCACGTTATTTTGTGTGCTTTCTTATTTTGTTTTGGTATTTGTCTCATTGGACTTTTTTTGTATAATTTTGCTTTTTTTTTTTTGTTTTGAGATTATTTTTGAGAGAAGAGAAATGAAAAGAGAGAAAAAGATGAAATGAGGTGGACGTAGGGTCAATTTGGGAGGAGTTGGGGGAGGGGAAGTATATGATTAAAATATATTGTTTGAAAGTATTATGTAAAATGAAAATGGTGGATTATCTGAATTCATAGTAAGTTATATGTGCATATTATAATAGGTTATGCTTTGGACTATCAAGTATTTTTGAATCTGTCATCAACATTAAAAGCTAGGAGAGAGTGGAACTGAATTGGAAGTGACTTCTTGACTTAGCTCCCCTCATATATTAAATATTGATTGACTTATTCTTGTATGCTAATAACAGTTGACTGGATTCCCAAAGCACTATGATAATATCAGTAAAACCTCACCATTATACCCCCAAATAGGTCTCTACATGTGTCATTTTGAATCTTATAAAGTGATTATTTTATATTTACACATTTTCTACACCATGTACATTATAAAACTGAAACACAAAGCTCTTACGTTGAATAATTAGTGAAATATTCTTTTACTGGAACTAGAGTCCAGATTTTTCCTCTTCATCTACTACCTCCACAACCACATGCCTGTCTTTTTGCTTTTTGATCAAAATGAAAGTATGAGAAAAATGTAATGAAATTATTCTAGAATTTTCACAAAGTCTTCTAGATGATATTATGTTGATTGATAAGCTCATTCATTTCTACAAATATTAATATGTCCTTGACAAATGACTTTTAACTAAGAACAATTCATTGTTTTGGTCTGGCAGAAACACACAATTATTTAGTACTGTCTTCCATTTTACAGATCTATAAATTTGGCTAATGAGTGTGACTGCTCAAAACCACATAGCTACTTTCTTTCCCAATACCATTTTGCCTCCTTTGCCAAAGTTGACTACCTACAAAATGTCTATTTATAAAACATACATTTCAAAACAAAGTGAACTTTTATCTGCCATATGTTTTATAAGTAAATTTGATCAAAAATGAACAGAATTTTCACTTCCAGCTGGGGAAATTACATGCATACTCTGATAGACATGCTTTTAGTCAATTGACAATACCTTACTAGAGAAGAGGAGAATGGTCTGGATGGAAAACAAAGTTGAAACATATGCAGTTTTACATGCAGAACTTTGGAAAACTTTGTGTGACTTATCTGAAAGTTTAATGTCATTGGCATCAAAGGCCATTCACTGCCAAGGTAGCTGATTTAGTGCTTTAGGTGATAGCCAGCCATAGTCAGTCACTAATTTATTTTAGATAGGGTGGCATATGTCACTTGAAAGTTACATATCCAATAGAATAGAACAGTAAATGCTACAAACTAGAGGATATATATAATATATATACAAAATCAGGATGAAACACTAAAAAACAAAGCATGACAAAAACACTCAATTGTGTGTTTCATTTTAGTTGCAGTTTTAAACATGCTCCTGAAATTTGCCTTTTCAAAAGTATTAAAGTATTAAGAGTACTAAAAGTTATTTTTAATTTAAACATAAGAATTAATTATTAGTCTTATTTGAAGAATATATCAAATGACAAAATTAAGTTTGGTCTTTCTATATTCACCTTCAAATTGATTTAGATATCTTACATTGTAAGGTTGGTTATTGTGACATGTTCTATCAGTCTTTCAAACAGCTCCATTCAAGGAAGTCCTAACTGACTGACAATCTACGTTTTGTTCTATTTGTGTGTTGCCTTTATTCAAGTGCTTTTCTGAAGCAAAATCAGAGCAACTTTTCCAACTCTGCATGTTAGGATTTCCTACTATACATGCTGTTAAATGTAAACAGAAATAGTAAAAGTTTTGCATTTTAAAAATCAGAAGAGTTATAAGCATTTTTTTAAATGGCATTCTCCTTAACTCTTCTAAAGTTGAGTTTCTAAACTTTATTTTTGGATGCAAGGTTTGTATTACCTCAATGCTTACCTACTTTGTTGACTTCATCTTTCTATGTGTTTTAATATTGGCATTTGGAATGTCACTTGCAGACATTATTAGAATCTCAGAAGCACAGAACTGTAAATATTTTGTGAATATTAGGGCAACATAATGAAAGAAACTTAACTTTTAGGAAACAAAAAAGGCAATAATCATAATCAATTTTCCTTAAATCTCTGCTCTCCTTTATGAAGCAGTGTTTTTATGCTTTTGTTGGTTTTACCTAGGATACTGTGTTTTCCACCTAGGAAAACACAGGTCTGTTACCAATGGGACAGACAAATAAAGTTAATATCAGAAAAATATATAATTAAATCCCAGTGTTGTGACATCCTGCCTTGCAGCACTGAGATCATATGGTAAGTGTTCTTACAACTCACATTCACAACTCACTATCCTCCACATCACTGTTTTTAAAGTGTGAACTAAGCAAAGAATAGAATGTCCACGGTTAAAACTTTCTATAGAGTAATTCTTAAATTAAAAGCAATATTTAAAAATTATGCCTAGAAAGACAACTCAGTGGTTAAGAGCACCTAGAGTTGCTCCAAAGAGCCTGAGTTCAGTTCCCAGCACTCACTCAGATGTCTCATAACCATCTGTAACTCCACCTGTAGGGAATCTGTTGCCCTCTTTTGGCTACACGGGACACTGATAGACATGTTGCAGACACTACCTCTCATAAATATATACCTTCATAAAATGAAATAAATCCTTCAAAAATGATTCCTCTCTGATATATACTTCTCACTATAGTGCTTCTTTAACATAATATATTTTGTTAAAAATATGTATGAAATATAAACAAAAATCACATTTTCATACTACAAATTTTTTCATAAAGCATATATTCATTAAATCATCACTAAGTTTTATCAGTAGCACTTTACTTTCTTTATCCTCCAACTACATCCATGATTTTGAACATATATACATGTCATTTTCACCCTAAATCCATCTTTAATTTGTACCCTTTAAATAGTTTATTGATATTCTTTGAAATAAACCACTTCTCTCTTTCCCTGGTTTACAGACATCAGAGTTTATAGTTATTAGTTAGTTTCAATAAGCAATAGAATAAAAGATAATTTATGTGTAGTTTGAAAGTGGATTCTGTAGAGCTCAAATGAACAAGTAAATTTTCTCCATTTCTGATGTCCAACACACTTCAGATCTCCAACTCCTTTCAGCTTTGTTGGCAGAAACACACCTCTCTTTTTTGGGCTGGTTCCACTCCCTATTAGCAGCATTCTTTGGCAGGTATTCCACAACCCTGGCATCTCTAACATATTGGGGACTCCAAAGCAGTCCAGGTTTCTCCATCACAGCTTCATACAATGGCCTCTGTGGGCCTACCTTCAGGTATAACTGTTACACGCGTCTGGCCTTAGCAGCTTTCCTTCATCACAGGGGAATATTCCATAACTCCTTTCTTCTATCTTTTGACTCTAAAGCCACAAACACATGGACTAAGTTGCCAAGCTCTGCTGTCTGCTAGGGCTAGAACATGGTCCGTTCATTCAGTTACATATTCACTGGCTTGGCTATCCTGCAACTTGCTCTGTAGACAAGGCTGGCCTCAAATTCAGAGAACCACCAGCCTCTGCCAAATTTAATCATTTCCTTTAATTCATTTTACCAATTTGGAAACTTAGCTGGGTGGGATCTTGCCCTGAAGTCACTACTCTCTTTCTTTATTCTTTTGTTTATTCCTTTATTTATTTGTTTATTCATTTATTTATTTATTTTACATCCCAACTGCAGTTTCCCCTCCCTTCTCTTCTCTCATCCCTTCCCCTTTCCTCCCATCTGCCTTCCCCAAATCCACTCCTCTTCTGTTTCTGTTCAGAAACGGGTGGGCCTCTCATGGGTATCAATAAAGCATGGCATATCATGCTGTGGTAGAACTAAGCACTTAAGCAGCACTTAAAGAGTCCAAAACTTTTAACTGGGGTGGCTTACATTCTCAGAGGTTTAGTCCATTATTATCATGCTGCAACATGGTGGTGTGCTGGAGGAGTTGAGAGTTGTACATCTTCATCAGCAGGCAACAGAGAGTGGTCTGAGTGTCACACTGAGTGAAGCAAGATCAAAGAAACCTCAAAGCCCATCCCCACAATGATACACTGCTCCCAACAAGGCCATACCTACTCCAGCTAAGCCACAACTCGTAATAGTGCCACTACCTATGAGCTTATGGGGGCCAATTACAATCAAACTACCACAATAGTCACAGGAGGTTTTTCTCTTTCATTCTGTTTATTCTTACCAAAACTTTTCATCTTTATTGGCTTACTCCTGTGCATTATCAAATCCTTATATTCATATTAGATTTACTTCATATACATTCCCTCATAAGTTTTTTCTTGCTTTCTTGGCTTCAGTTATTCATTTTCTTATGATTTTTCATGCAACTTCATCTTACTTGCTAAAATAATTTTAAGTATTATTTTAATCATTTGATTGATAGATCTTGCAATAACGTGTAAAAATACTTAGTACAGGGGCTGATTTTACCTCAAAATACCTTTAATCTCTTCTCATAATGGATATACAATGTAAACCTCTATGGAAATGATGAAAGAATAAGGGGAAAAGAAGGCAGAAAATGCATAGACTAAGAAAAAACATTGCAGAGCCTGGAATTATTATGACAATATTAACAAAAATAGCATAATATATGTACTATGAGCATAAGATATGAACATGTTTATTTACTCAAAAGGAATGAGTGTGTTTTTTTCCATCTCTTGTCATATAACAGCCCCAAACCCTAGCCAACCTACAAAATGGCCATTTTGGTACTTAATCCTGTGTCTTTTTCCTCAAATCTGGACTTGAATCAAAAGGATTCTTTTACCAACTTCTCTCTCTCATTTATTTGTCAGCAGCTGTTAAACAAACAAAAACCCCTCTGGAACCCATTTACAATACAATAGAGAAGTAGAGGAAATAATGTAATTGTCTAACACAAAAAAGTAAAAAACATGCAGAGTGCAATTTGAAGTAAATTGATTTGAAAAGAAGAAAATGTTCTTGTTTCAATCTATAGGCACACATTTCAATGTTTTGGCTACTGGGGAATGAAAGAAGATAGTCAATATGCCAAGTATGCCTTAGAGTTTTCAGATTTCTAAAGAGAGAAGAATTGGATATCAAGAACTTAGGAGTGAGACAACACACTGGGTAGGCCTAAAGGCATAAGATTTGGTACAAACACACACACACACACACACACACACACACACACACACACACACACACACACACATACACGCGTGTGTCAGCATCAACTATATCACAACTCTTGATGCTATACAACAATCAAGCATATAGTGAATTGAAAACTAGCAGCCTAAACATTATGAGAGCAAGTTGTACCATATTAACTTAGCTTTTTCTCATTGATCCTCTTACCTATTTTAGCTCTGTTCTTGGGAGTTATACTCCAATGTACCAGTGTGTCAAATGTTTTAGAGCGATTATAGTATACATTGTCTTCCTAAACTGTTTTACTATTCAGAATGTCTGAGATGTTGCTAAAGTATGTATGCAATAAATATGACCTCATTTATCCTTAACTTGATTCTTTCAGGGTGGGAAATCCTAAAGCAGGATATTTATATGAACATTAAAAGATAAGGAAGCAATCTTCTTTCCATAGCACATACTCATCAAAATGGAAGTGAACAGAGGCATCTCCAAGCCACACAGTAGGCTGCATGGTGGATTTAGCTTTTGCTAGATTAAAAAAAAAAGAGTTTTCTGGGCTACACACTACTCAGAAGGAAGCATATAGACCCACTGCTTCCCAGAGTCAGTGATGAGCATGGTTCCCCCTGAGCTGGAACCATGTCATATTGGGAAGCTGAGGTGGGTGGAGCCAGCAGCTAAGACTGCTGCTTTTTGTTACAGCCACACAGTTTAGCAGTTTAAAATCTCTCCTGGTCAGAGAAGGATTATAGATTCACAATAAGGCAGATTCAGATGGAACAAGACTTTAAACAGTTTACAATGCGTGTGAAAATGTACGTAGGCTTGAAAGAAATATGAAAAGGAGGATAGACAGTTAAATAAAGAAATAGATGGTTTTAGAGAATAAAGTCATTAAAGAGACAGTAAAAGTAATAGAAAAAATAAGCCTTGAAAAGATGGATATCACACAGAGAGTCTGGATTATATTGTCTTTGGGATTTTTAACTGCAGAAAGACATTTGATTGTAAAAGCTGTTAAGTTAAGATAATAAATGTATTTTAAAGGTATCTGGTCTTCAAAGTTTATGTCTAAGGATAGGTTACTTTGGAAAAGTGGTTCTGCTTTTTGTTTCCACAGAAGATGAGAACCTATGGATTGCTTCCGGCTAATATGATTTGACCAGCCAAGACCCTCTGAAAAGTCTCCAATGACACTATGGCCCAGATTACCCAACATCCAAAATCAACTTCAAGGCAACTGACTCAGAGAATACAGTCTCCAGAGTCCTCCAGTCAGGACTTGGCCATAATCCTAAAATTTTATTTATGTTCCCATAAGATTACCAGTGCCCTCTATCAGCAGGAACTAACCTAAAAAACTATGCCCACATTCCCCAAAAATAGATTATGGGTGTTTGTCTTTGTTTAGATTGGTGGTTACAAATTGTTATTGGTCATAGTCAATCTCTTTCTAAAAGAAGAAAGGGGGATATGATATAGAAAAATAAGAAAAATATTTTACATTACTATAGATTTTAGTTTATTGATACAAATGTAACATTAATTTTGTTATGCTATATATATATTTCTACTATTGTTTAAAGTATTTTGTTTATGCAACTCAGTTGAAATTGTAGTGTATAGTTGAGAAATACAGATTAATAATTAGTCTTCTATGATAGTCAAACTTATAGTCATATTAAGTTTTATATGTATATATATATATATATATATTAGGTAGGTAATCTTCAAACACTTCAAAGACCTACGGAATAAGGCATTTAAAATGTTTTAAAAACTTAGACTTTTCTGGACAATGAGATACATCTGCTCCTGGCAGCACCAATTACTTCAAGGAGAATGATGGGTGTTGAATAAACTCATTATGGAGTTTGCTTTCTTTGTGGCAAAAGTTAGCCACTGGGCAAAAAAGTGCCCTTGTGTCAACTGCTTGACAATATGTCCTATGAACTGGACATGCAGGACTCATAGGAAGGTGACCATTGAACTTTGCAAGGCAAGATGGTTCTTCAGGTTCCTGCTTCACAGAAGAAACTTCCAGACATTGTACAGGACACAGGGAAAAGTGACTGAGAGAGCAAGCCTATGGGCTGACGATGGATGTCCCAATGTTACAGAGGAACTTTGGGTGACTGTTCAGGCAACCCTTTGTCTCTGTCATTCTAGATTTTTGGAAGTTGCATACAATGCATTTCTTGTTTACTTAGGTAATATTATATCCTTCTGGGGTCTTTGATGTAGTTGAAGATTAGATAGTTATAATTTTCCTTGGTCATGATATAAGATAAATTACATATGAAACTTTAGACTCACAAATATAGGACAGATAGAATATTTTCTTCAACTTTGTCAAATACAAATAGAATAGATATTGTAACTATAATTGTTGCTTGATAACTGTTTTCTTATATGCAATTTTACTATGTTAAAGTGAAAACCTTCCTTTTGAATAGAAAGAAAAGGGCAAATGACATGTGATATTATTCTGTATGTGGTGAATATGTGTTGCTCTGATTGGTTGATAAATAAAACTGTTTGGCCAATGGTGAGGCAGAATGAGGTTAGGTAGGACATTCTAACTAGAGACTGAGGAAGCAAAGAGACAGAGCAGAGGAGATGCTGCCAGCCACCAGCATGAAAAGCAAGATGTAAAGGTACTGGTAAGCCAAGAGCCATGTGGCAAAGTAAAGATTTATAGAAATGGGTTAATTTAAGATGTAAAAGCTAGCTAGCGAGAAGCCTGAGTCATTGGACCATATAGTTTAAAAATAATATAAGCCTCTATGTGCTTATTTTGGTCTGAGCGGCTGGAGGACAGGGCAGGACACAGGAAAACTTTCAGCTACATGTGTTAAAATGTACAATTACAGAAATTTTAAAATAAAGAAACAAAATTTTACCAATTGATTTGGAGAAACAAAGGCAAATTTTCTGAAATTGAAATACCAAGTAAAATTTCCCAGTAGAAGGACCATAGAAAAAAGAAAAACAAAAAGACCTAAGAGAATTATGAAACAATATCAAGTATATATTGTAGCTAGAGTTTTCCTGCCTGGCCCACAGTCAGGACAAATCTCTCTCACCTGCCAGTCCCACAGCCACTCAGACCCAACCAAGTAAACACAGAGACTTATATTGCTTACAAACTGTATGGCCATGGCAGGCTTCTTGCTAACTGTTCTTACAGCTTAAATTAATCCATTTCCATTAATCTATACCTTGCCACATGGCTCATGGCTTACCGGCATCTTCACATGCTGTTTGTCATCATGGTAGCTGGCAGTGTCTCTCTAACTCAGCCTTCCACTTCCCAGCTTTATTCTCCTCCTTGTCCCGCCTATACTTCCTGACTAGCCACTGGCCAATCAGTGATTTATTTATCGACCAATCAGCAACACACTTGACATATAGACCATCCCACAGCAATATATGACAAAGAATAGGTCAGCAAAATTGAAGACAAGAGACACAGAAACATTATTGTATATTAGTGGGCTAATAGTCTTAATTCAAATAAAATTCCAATAAGTTTAAAGTACTTGTTGAAATATTGTTAATAAGTATTCAGATAACAATTAGAGATATATGCATAATAACTAAATGGGAATACATAATATTACATAATAAAATTACTCATAAAATATATCAATACTCCTCTTAAATAACTTCAATAGGATTTGGTTACAAAAATATAGAAAAATAGCAACATGACAGAAAATCTATTTCTTGATTTATTTTATTTTGCTATTTTTAGTTGAAAACAGCATTGATCAATGTATTTTGATCACAGTCCCCCCCTATGGGTACAGCAGATTGTTGTTATGAGTTATTCTTTGCTCTATACTTCTGACAGAAAACAGCATTTGGATTCCACTAGCACCATAGCCTATCTAGTCTCATGTTCTGAGCCTCCAATGCAGTAAAAAGAGTACATATTCCCTTAGCAAGGAGGAGATCACTAATTGAAAAACATGCACTTATACATACATATCATCTTCATATGTCTTGTTCACAAATAAGAGGACAAGCCTTCTTGAATTACTCTATAAATTCAATTCAATGCCCAATAATTTTAGTAAAGTTGGAAAAAGTCCATCTTGAATTAATAGAGAATTTCAAGAAGCTCAGAATGGATAAACAAATTCAGAATATTTGCTGAAATTTATTTTTTTAATCCAACATCATATTTATACTCTTTATTTCAGAATTTCTTTTTTTAAATATGTATGTATGTATGTATGTATTTATTTATTTAACATCCTTGCCAGAGTTTCCCATCCCTCATCTCATCCCAGTCCCTCTCCCTTCACCTCTGCTCAGCCTCCTTCCACTATCCACTCTTCCTCTGTTTTTTTTCGTTTTTTTTTTTTGGATTTTTAAATTTTTATTATTAAGAAATTGTCTATTCATTTTATATACCAATTAGAGATCTCCTTCTCCTCCCTCCTCCTGTCCCCAGCCTTCCCCCAAACCCTCCCCCCATTCCCACCTCCTCCAAGGCAAGGTCTCCCATGAAGAGTGAGCAGAGCATGGTACATTCAGTTGAGGCAGGTCCAAGCTCCTCCCCCTACACCAAGGCTGCACAAGTTGTCCCACCATAGGTAGTGGGCTCCAAAAAGCCTGCTCATTCACCAGAGATGGATCCTAATCCCACTGCCTGGGGGTCCCCTAACCAGTTCAAGCTAAACAACTGTCTCACCTATCCAGAGGGCCTATCCAGTTCCATGGGGGCTCCACAGTTATTGATCCACAGTCCATGAGTTTCCACTAGTTTGGTTAGCAGTCTCTGTGCATTTTCCCATCATAATTTCAATGTCCCTTGCTCATATAATCCCTCCTCTCTCTCATTGACTGGACTCCTGGAGCAAGGCGTGGAGCCTGGCCGTGGATCTCAGCATCTGCTTCAATCAGTTACTGGATGAAGGTTCTATAATGGCACTTAGGGTATTCACTAATCTGATTACCAGAGTAGGCCAGTTCAGGCACCCTCTCGACTATTGCTAGTAGTCTAAGTTGGGGTCATCCTTGTGGATTCCTGGGGAACTTCCCTAACACCCTGTTTCCCCCTATTCCCACGATGTCTTCATTTATCATGGTATCTCTTTTCTTGCTCTCCCACTCTGTCCCTGTTCCAGCTCTTACCTCCCCATCCCCTTATGTTCTCATCACCTATCCCTTGCCCTCCATTACCTATCCCCACCCCCAGTTTGCTCATGTAGATCTCATCTATTTCTCCTTTGCTGGGCAATCTATGAGTCCCTCTTAAGGTCCTCCTTGTTAGCTAGCTTCTCTGGAGCTGTAGGTTGTAGTCTGGTTATCCTTTGCTTTACATCTATTATCCAATTATGAGTGAGTACAAACCATGCTTGTCCTTCTGAGTTTGGGTTACCTCACTCAGGATGATATTTTCTAGTTCTATCACTTTGCCTGCAAATTTCATGATGTCAATATTTTTTAGTGCTGAGTAGTACTCCATTGTATATATATGTGCTACATTTTCTTAATCCGTTCTTCAGTTGAGGGGCATCTAGGTCTTTTCTAGTTTCTGGCTATTGTAAATAATGCTGCTATGAACATAGCTGAGCATGTGTCCTTGTGGTATAATTGAGCATTCCTTGGATATATGCCCAAGAGTGGTATAGCTGCGTCTTGAGGCAGACTGATTTCCAATTTTCTGAGAAACCACTATACTGATTTACAAAGTGGCTGTACAAGTTTGCACTCCCACTGACAGTGTAGGAGTGTTCCCCTTGCTGCACATCCTTTCCAACATAAGCTGTCTTCAGTGTTTTTGATCATAGCCAGTCTGACAGGTATAAGATGGTATCTCAGAGTCATTTTGATTGGCATTTCCCTGATGACTAAGGATGTTGAGCAATTCCTTAAATGTCTTTCAGTCATTTGAGATTCTTCTGTTGAGAATTCTCTGTTTAGCTCTCTAGCCCATTTTTTTTTAAATTAGATTGTTAGGTATTTTGATGTCTAGTTTCTTGAGTTCCTTATATATTCCTCATTGCCTCCCAGTCCCTCCCCCATCACCTCTGCTTGGCCTCCCTCCACTATCCACTCTTTGTAGCTAGAGTTTTCCTGCCTGGCCCACGGTCAGGACAAATCTCTCTCATCTGCCAGTCCCACAGCCACTCAGAACCAACCAAGTGAACATAGAGACTTATGGTATTTAAACTGTTTGGCCGTGCCAGGCTTCTTGCTAACTGTTCTTATAGCTTAAATTAATCCATTTCTATAAATCTATACCTTGCCGTGTGGCTCGTGGCTTACCAGTGTCTTCACATGCTGCTTGTCATGGTGGTGGTTGGCAGTGACTCCCTCCACCTTCCTGTTCTGTCAATTCTCTTCTCTGTTAGTCCCGCCTATACTTCCTGTCTGGCTACTGGCCAATCAGTGTTTTATTTATTGACCAATCAGCAACATATTTGGCATACAGACCATCCACAGCACTTCCCCTTTTCTTTCTTTTTCTTTCTTTCTTTCTTTCTTTCTTTCTTTTTTTTTTTTTTGCAAAAAGGAAGGTTTTAACTTTTACACATCTCCAAAGTCAGCTTGGTATATTTTGGAATTTGGGCATAGCTTCTCTTACTGCTTCATGCTGGAGGGGGGCGCTGTATCTTATGGGGACACAAAGACAATTTTAGGATTATGGAGTAGTCTGTGAGGGTATATCGTCTGAGCCAGTTGCCTTGAAAAAGTTCTGGATGTTGGATCATCTGGGCCTTGGTATCATCAGAGACCTTTCAGGGGGTCTTGGCTGGTCAAACCTGATGTATCTTAATCTGGAACAAATCCATAGCCTCTAGCTTTCTGTAGAAACAAAAGCAGAGCCTCCTTTCCAAAGCAACATATCCTTACATCCAAATTTTGAAGTCAAGGTATCTTTAAAATATACATTTTGGCATAACTCAACAGCTGTTGCAATCAAATGTTTTTCTTCAGTTACGAATATCAAAGAGAACATAATCCAGATTCTCTGTGTGGTAGCCATCTTTATGTGGCTTATTTTTTATATTACCTTGAGCCTATTGCTTGAAACTGCAGCATTCCAAGACTGAAATAGCGCTATGGCTGCTGGCTCCACCCACCTCAGCTCCTGAACATGGCGGTGGTACTTTTACCGCCAGCTCTGAGAGCCATCATTGGTCTATGCTTTTATCCAAGCAGCGTGTAGCCCAGAAACCTTTTTTTTTTTTTAATACTAGCAAAGGCTAAATCCACCACACAGCAGCAGTGTAATTTGCAGCCTGTAGATGCCTCATTCCCGCCATACTGCAGGTCAAGCACAAACACCAGGAATCAGCCAGTAGCTCAAACCCACGTTTTGCTGTGTCCTGCTGTGTGTATGATACATGAAGCATGAACCTGGTTTTGTCTCTGTTTAGAATTGCTTATTAAATATTCTCAGGTCCATTTGTAGCTAGAGTTTTCCTGCCTGGCCCACAGTCAGGACAAATCTCTGTCATCTGCCAGTCCCACAGCGACTCAGACCCAACCAAGTAAACACAGAAACTTATATTGTTTAAACTGTTTGGCTGTGCCAGGCTTCTTGCTAATTGTTCTTATATCTTAAATTAATCCATTTCTATAAATCTATACCTTGCCACGTGGCTCGTGGCTTACCGGTGTCTTCACATGCTGCTTGTCATGGTGGTGGCTGGCAGTGTCTCCCTCACCCAGCTTCCTGTTCTCTCAATTCTCCTCTCTGTTAGTCCCGCCTATATGTCCTGTCTGGCTACTAACCAATCAGTGTTTTATTAATTGACCA
The DNA here is from genome assembly GCF_007827085.1 of Peromyscus californicus insignis. NCBI lineage: Eukaryota > Metazoa > Chordata > Mammalia > Rodentia > Cricetidae > Peromyscus > Peromyscus californicus. The sequence continues at coordinate 42,282,989 of NW_026294413.1, forward strand.
ATCAGCAACACATTTGACATACAGACCATCCCACAGCAACTCTTCCTCTGTTTCTATTCAGAAAAGTGTTATCCTCCATGGAAATCAACAAAATATAGCATATCAAGTTGTAGTAAGACTAAACACCTCCCCATATATTAAGGCTGAGCAAGGCAACCCAGTATGAACAAAAGGTTTCCAAAAGCCAGGAAAAGTGACAGTCACTGCTCGCACTATTAGGATGCCCATGAAAAGACCTGCTGTGGAATAATCTTTTTTGTGCACTATAAAGATTTGTCACTTGAATTGTTTTAATAAAAAGCTATCTTGCTGATAGCCAGACTGGAAGAATAGGCAGGACAACCAAACTAAGGATGTTGGAATGAAGAAGGGTGAAGCCAGAACATTTGAAAGAAATCCCAGAGGGAGCAAGACGTGCTAGAAGACAGGTAAAGCCTTGAGCTGTGTGGCAATACATAGATTAATAGAAATGGGTTGATTTAAGTTGTTAGAGCTAATTAGTAACAAGTGTGAGCTATCAGCCGAGCTTTTATAATTATTATTAAGTCTCTGTGTTGGCTACTTGAGAGTAGCTTGAGGACAGAAACTTCTGCCTATAAAGACCAAGCTACACAACTGTCACATATATGCAGAGGGCCTAGGTCAGTTCCATGTGGGCTCCCTGGTTGTAGGTGCAGTGTCTGTGAACTCCTATGAACAAGTTAGTTGAATCTGTGGGGGTTTTTGTGAGTCCTTGATCCCTCAGGCTGTATAATCTTTGCTCTCTCACTTTAGCAGGATTCATTCCCCTAGCTCGGCCTAATGTTTGATTGTAGGTCTCTACATCTGTTTCCACCATTGCTGGATGAAGCCCCTGTGTTTTGTTATGTTTTATTTTGTTTTGTTTTGTTTTGTGAGACAGGGTTTCTTTGTGTAGCTTTGGTGCCTGTCCAGGATCTCGCTTGGTAGACCAGGCTGGCCTCAAACTCACAGAGATACACATGGCTCTGCTTCCCAAGTGCTGGGATTAAAGACTTGAACCACCACTGGCCAGCTCTTTTGTTTTCTTTTGTTTTGTTTTGTTTTTCAAGATATGGTTTCTCTGTATAGTTTTGGTGCCTGTCCTGGATCTTACTCTGTAGACCAGGCTGGCCTTGAACTCACAGAGATTCACCTGGCTCTGCCTCCCAAGTGCTGGGATTAAAGGTGTGCATCACCACCGCCTGGCAATGAAGCCCCTCTGATGACTATTGGGCTAGGCAAAATCTATGAGTATAGCAGAATATTGTTAGACATCATTACATTGACATTTTTTTCTCCATTCCTGTTAGACTCTATCCTAGGTGTCTGGACCATCATGTCTCTGGGTCCTGGCATTCCAGGCAGTGTTATGGGTGGGCTCACTCTCATGGCATGGGTCTCAGGCTGCAGCAATCATTGTATGGCCAATCCTACAATTCCTGTATCACCCTTAAGCTAACACATCCCAAAGGTCGGACAAATTATAGGTAAAAAATTATGTGACTAGGTTGGTTTCCCAATCCCTGCACTGGTAGTCTTGCCTGATAACAGGAGGTGACCAGTTTGGGCACCTTTTGCTAGGAGCCTGAGGTGGGGTCATCCTTGTAGATTTCTGGGAGTTTCCTATGCAAAAGTTGCCTCTTTTAATATTCTCCCCCCACCCTGCGCCAAACTGATCCCTTGTATTCTCATCCCCATCTGTCCACAGTCCACCCACAAACTCGCTCTTTTTTTCCCTTTCCCAGGGAGTTCTGAGTGTTCCAATTGGCCCTCTTTGTTATCAGGCCTCTGTGGGTCTATGGATTGTAGAATGATTTTCCTTTATTTTAGAGCTAATATCCATTTATAAGTGGTTATATATCATGTTTGTCTTCCTGGGTCTGGGTTGCCTCACTCAAAGATTTTTTTTTTCTAGTTTCATCCATTTGCCTTCAAATTTCATAGTTTCATTGTTTGTAACAGCTGAGTACTCCTTTTTGTAAATGTACTATATCTTCTTTATCCATTCTTCAATTAAGAGACATCTAGGTTGTTTCCAGGTTCTGGCTATTATGAATAAAGCTGCTACGAATATAATTGAGCATGTGTCCTTGTGGTATGATTGAGCATTTGAGGATATGCCCAAGTGCGGTATAGCTGGGTCTTGAGGTAGATTAATTCTTAATTTTCTAAGAAACTTCCATATTGATTTCCAAAGTGGCTGTACAAGTAAGTATGCACTCACACCAGCAATGGAAGATGTTCCCTTTACTCTACATCCTTTCTAAAATGAGCTGTCCCTTGTGTTTTTGATCTTAGCCATTCTGACAGGTATAAGGAAGAATCTCAGAGTTGTTTTGATTTGCCTTTCTCTGATAGCTAAGGATGTTGAATATTTCTTTAAGTATTTCCCAGCCATTTGAGATTCTTCCGTTGAGAATTCTCTGTTTAGAGCTGTATTGCATTTTTTGATTGGACTACTTGGTTTTTTTGATGTCTCATCTCTTTAATTCTTTATATAATTTGGAATGCAGCCTTCTGTCAGATGTAGGGACAGATCACATCACTTCTCATTCCTCTCAGATTAAAAAAAAAGTTTGATGATTCACAATTATTTATTAAAATTTACTATAATGGTATACTAATCAATACTATAGAAATTGATACTATAATAGACATGTGTAAATGTGGAATAAAATAGACTTCAGAAATCAACCTTGCTATCATACTCACAGGATTCTAGACAAGGATTACATTACAATAAGACAAGAAAATACTTGTCTTTTCAACAAATTACACTGAGACTTCTGGATTTCTATAGGTAAAACACCAAAATGAGCACTATATCATACCACTTAAAATTTGACTAATATTAAGACCAAACTATAAGATCTGTGACTGAAAAATACAATACAAAATCTTTATAATTTTGAACTTGGCCATGATTTCTTACATTGAACCTTAAGAGCATAAGTACCTAAACAAATCTGTAAGCTAGACCCTTTATTGAAAAAGTATTTTGTACATTAAAGACCACTTTCGGGCTGGAGAGATGGCTTAGTGGTTAAGAGCACTGGCTGTTCTTGCAGAGGTCCTGAGTTCAATTCCCAGCAACCACATGGTAGCTCACAACCATCTGTAATGAGATCTGACACCCTCTTCTGGCAGGCAAGCAGAACACTGTATACATAATAAATAAATCTTAATAAAAAAGACCACTTTCAGTATAATGAGAAAAGTTTTAATATGTGAGAAAATAATTGTTTATAATGTATTCTGTAAGTGTTCTGGAGCCAGAATATATTAATGCTTCTTATAATATAACATAAAGACCAATTCTCCTGCAAAAATAATAATAGTTTACAGCACATGAAAATTTATTATCCTATTAAATCACTAGCAATTTTGAACCAAAATTATGATTAAATGCCACTTCGCTGATCACTATAATTTGTATGGAAACTAAGTGTTGACAAGTATGTGAAGAAACTACAGCCCTGGTATATTGTTTATAGGGATATAAATGTTGCAGCTATAATCTGGAGACCCTCAGAAAGTTAGTTTTACTACATGAAGCAGCAGCAGTTCCTAGATAAGTACTTGAAGAATGGTATACAAGTATTAACACACATAGCTTGCTGGAATGTTCATAACAGTACTTCAACAATAGCCAAAATTTCATTTTGATGCAAATATTAAGCAGAACAACCAACAAACTAAACATATTATAACATTACATTGGAATACTTTTTCAGTAGAAATCAATACTGATGAGTCACATGATAACAATAAAATAGTAGGAAAAGTGAAATATATCAACATGATTATGTTTATATAAAACATACACAAAAGGAGAATTTATTATACAGAAATAATCTTAGGGATTGGCAGGGATTGATGGGAGGGAGAACTTGATTAATGGAAATAAAATCATCTTTAGAGGAGATGACAAAATTTGGGTTATTAAGGTTTGAGATGATATGATTTGTGCACGATATAAACAACATCCTAAATAATGCTCAATTGAATTCTTTCAAGAGGTTGTTTGCTTTTACATTTCACTTCAATTTAAAACAAAACAAAGCCAAAAATGGCTAGTGACTGTTGAAAGACAAATGTTAGGTAGAATTCGTAGAGATACAATGATATGAAAGCAAACTTGAGATACTTAAAAGATTTTACATGGTAATGAACATGGGAAACATCATATAACAAAAATAGTGAATATTTGGTAGAAGTTATATTAGTAAAGGTACTATATTGTTGTTGAAAATAGCAAGAATGGTTAGTGAGTTAAAAAATCATATAAATTTTACAAAGATAATCTTTTGGCAAACTTTTCATGAAATTGGAAAATGCTGTATTGAAAAATCACAATGTATGATACATGGATGATCTAAAGAATCAGAAAAAAAAGTTGAAAAAAGACATTAAAATGCAAATGAGAGCTACGAATGTTAATAGAGCAAGTTCCAGAAGTAAGAATAAGTAGGCAGGCTGACTGAATTTTGAAAACGAGGAATGGTGGATCTTACTCAAAAAATGAAAGAAACTAGTGAAGTTACACATGGTTGTGAATAGCCAGGACTTTTATTTCCTTTAGGTAAGACAATTTTATGAAAAAACAGAAGATGACAGTAGGTACTGAAACAAATGCTAAATTTACTCTCCAGATTCTTTTTAAAATGAACAAACAGAAAACACAAAGCTCTGGAGACGTTATAGGATTTACCATAGATATAAATGATGAACCAGGAGTCAGAGGTGTGACTGAATGAGTAAGCAAAAGCTGGCTGAGCATCAGAAAGCAGATTCAATGAATTTCTTGTAATTGGAACTCAAGATTTCAGAATGTAAACCTTGCCATTAGAAGCATTCCAATTGGTGATAAAGATGAGGTTGAATTTCTTAGTGGATAATACAAGAAAAATCACATTAGTAGGTACTTCTTGACTCTATATGATATATCTGGAAGAAAGCAAGGTTCTGCAAAAAAGTAATTTTAAGAACAAAATTTATTCTAGGATAATAAAACCTAATGAAATTATATCCAAATCTACCTAATGCTTCAATGTGTTGTGCAAAGTATGATATAGAGGGGACATCCAGTATCTTAGAAACAAAAGAAAGACTTTCTAGAATCTAAGCAGAAATGTGATGTTTGAGAATGAGTTGTAAGTGTTCAAAGTGAGTAAAAGTATGTTTTTTAGTTGGAATAAACCAAACAGATTCAGACATGATCAGTTAGGTTGGTAGTAGTACTGAATGAAGGTCATTGAATTAGTTAGCTTTCTATGGCTATGAAAAACTGTAGAGAAAAACAACATAACCTATTTTGGCTCACAATTTCAGAAGTGTCAGTGCATGGTTGTTACCCCTTGTCACCTTCAGGCTTTTGGGAAAGAAACATAGTATGGTGGAAAGCAAATGCTAGAGAAAATGCTCACTTTAAAGTACACAAGAGGGAAAGGAGAGAGGAGAGGAAAGTTCCAGTCTCAATATTCCTTCAAAGGCACAGCCTCAATAACTTCATTACATCCCTTAACATAGGATGTTTGCCCTGACTCCTAATAGTACTAGAGGTTGGTGGCCAAGCATTTGGTTTATAGGTCTTTAATAGCTTGCAAATCATTCTCTCTCCGTCAACTGGCAAGTGGGATTTCAGGACAAAAAAAAAAAAAAAACAGTTTTAGTTTAATTCCTTGACTAGCTTAGCTTTTCCATTTCATCTCTAGAACATTATAAGTTGCATTCAGCACAAAACATACATTGTTGTACTTACCTTCCTACCTGGATGGCTTGACCTTGGCTACTTCAACAGTTGACTTTTATGCACGCCAAGAGTCAGTTGTATTTATTTTAGTGGCAATTATAATTTTGTATACTAACATGGTTGCTGAATACAGATTCTAAATCAAAATATGTTTTTTTTTTTTTTTTTTTTTTTTTTTTTTTTTTTTTTTTTTTTTGGTTTTTTGAGACAGGGTTTCTCTGTGTAGCTTTGCGCCTTTCCTGGAACTCACTTGGTAGTCCAGGCTGGCCTCGAACTCACAGAGATCCGCCTGGCTCTGCCTCCCGAGTGCTGGGATTAAAGGCGTGCGCCACCACCGCCCGGCCTCAAAATATGTTTTTGCTGATTATAACTAAAATGATGGAAGCTGTTGAAGAATTTTGAAGACAAAATATATAAAAAGATGTTGAAAACAATTAAATAATAATTTAGGAATTAGAATGATTCCCAAATACGTTGAAGACTGATACTTGCAACAAGCATTTCTTTTATAATAATAAATTATACAATAATATATAATAATACTATAATCAGAATTTAAATCAACTGCCTTACATTTAGCAAAATGTACTAAGACTATACTAAAAGATAAACAAATGGAAAACATGCCAAATAATAATTAATTGGGAATATATTTGTTTAAGTAAAATGCCTATAGTGTATACTAATTATGGATAGTAATGCACCTCTTTCCATGGTCTTTTTATAACTGAGTGTATTGGCTCCCTGTGTCGGATGAGAAGAGCTTGTCTCATTAACTGCTGAGTAGAGAGGAGAGGAGGACTTGAGGGAGATTGCTCAGCTTGCCCTGTAGAAGCACTGATAAAATGCTGAGCAAGTTACCTCAGGGCTTTGCACAGAAGTTTGATCGATAGATACTTGATGAATGAAAGCATAGCTTAGAATGTAACTCACATACTATGGCAAGACACTAATGGGTTTTAGCAAGTGGGATTGTGTTTGGAAGGATTAGTTTGTCTTATGTAGTGAATAATACATTTTAGGAATGACAAGGTGGGTGGGCAGAAAATGAAGGAGACTATTATAAATACTCCAGTGAGAACCAATTAGGACTAAACCCAATTAAATTTAGTATAGCTACATTACATACATCACACACTTATATTTGTCATGTAGCTACAATTTGCCATATTGTGGAGTGGGCATTAAGAGTTTATAGGGGAACCAGATAACATGAATCATGTTTTCATGTAATTTCTATCCAAGATGAAATTTAGCTAAAAGTTATTGCTGTAATGCTTCTGCATGTAATGATGGACAAGCTGTGGTGTGCTATGGATATGTACAGAAGTATCTGCTAGACCAAGGCAAAGACAGGAGCCTTTTCAGGAAGGAAGTGAAGTTTAAGGTCAAGTTTAAGGATGGAATCTGGTGTAACCAATGATGAGAATTTACAATGAAGGATCTGCTGGACAAAAGCAGGATAGAAACCCAAAGGCAAGAGAAAGTATGGGATAACATTAGCAGAATGAGTTGTGCAGTGCTGTCCATTGAGATAAGAGAGAGGGGCCAGATAGTGAAAACTACAATAAGATTAACTAAGGAGTGAGGTTCTACTGTCAAGGGCAACAGGAAATACTAAAATGATTAAAATAAGTATTTGTTGGAATGAATATTTTCTCTATTAAGAGAAAAATGGATTAAAAACATAGCAAGAGGATAATCAAACAATATACAGGCTATACCTATAACTAGGGTAACTTACAGATTGGGACTTAAACTGAAATATTATTAGGGAGTACAAAACTCTAATAATGTTGATAACATTCATTATTTATTATATATTTAGAAATGTGGTGAATGCTTTAACATTTTTTACAAATCCTCAAAATAGCCTATGATAGAATCATTAATGTAAAAAGCTTTGTTTATTGGTGATGGCATTGAAACTTAAAGATAACAATTAACACTCCTAAGATCATAAGATTTAAAGAATACTATTGACAATACTATTGTAGAAATATTAAACAGATCTCTCTGAAGAATTTGATGCTAATGAAATTAGTAGAAAAGCTGAAGACAGTGATTCTAATTGTGTCAGGAATGACTTTGCAAATGTTGATGGCATTGATAGAGTAATGATTTAGCAGAAATGTCAGAGCTCCCATCAAGCTATGACAGGAGCCACAGCCCATGGCTTCCTCAAAGAATCTCACTATCACAATTTCCTCTGGCCTGTAGTAAAGTGGTGGACTGATACTAACAATTATATCTAGCAGAACAGGAAGCCAGCTACTACTTCAGTCTGTTGCTACATTGTTGTTTTCCATCATTGAAAGGGGAATGGAAATGATTTCTGGATTGGCCATGGCCATGAAAGATTTTCAAAAATTATACGAGAGAGAGAGAATATATAATATAAATATATATACAATATATATATTTTATTATTTTATTTATATATAAACACACACACACAAACACACACACACACACACACACACACACACACACACACACACACATATATATATATGTGTGTGTGTGTGTGTGTGTTTATTTTCAGCCTTTCAGACCTGCTTCATGAATTGAAGGGACCAAATAGATACAAGTACAACAGAGTCTAACAAATATAGTTTTTTAAATTCATTTCTTTTATCTTTTCAAATTAAAATATAATCACAGCATTTATGGCTTCCCTTTCTTTCATCCACATTCTGTCATAAATCTCTCCTTACTCTCTTTAAAATTCCTGGACCTTTTCCATTAATTTTTATAATATATAGATGTATAGATATAGAGATATACATAGTGGCGGTTTGAAAGAAAGTGGTGCCCAAAGGGAGTAGCAATATTAGGAGGTGTGGCCTTGTTGGAGGAAGTGTGTCACTGTGGGTATCGGGTTGTAGGTCTCTTGCTGAAGCTTCCTTCAGTATGACAGTCAACTTCCTCTTGCCTATAAGTCAAGATATAGGATTCTCAACTCCAGCACCACATCTTCCTGCATGCTGCTATGCTCCCTCCCCATCCTAATGATAATGTATTGAACCTCTGAAACGATAAGGGAGCCACCTCAATTAGATGTTTTTTTTCATTTGAGCTTCTGGGGTCATGGTGTTTTTTTTTTTTTTTTAGCTCTTTTTTTTTTTTATTTTGCACTACAGTTCAGTTCTATATATCAGCCACGGATTCCCTTGTTCTCCCCGCTCCCACCCCCCTCACCTTCCCCTCAGCCCACCCCCTATTCCCACCTCCTCCAGGGCAAAGCCTCCCCTGCGGACTGAGATCAACCTGGTAGACTCAGTCCAGGTAGGTCCAGTCCCCTCCTCCCAGGCCAAGCCAAGCGATCCTGCATAGTCCCCAGGTTTCAAACAGCCAACTCATGCAATGAGCACAGGACCCAGTCCCACTGCCTGGATGCCTCCCAAACAGATCAAGCCAATCAACTGTCTCACCCATTCAGAGGGCCTGATCCAGTTGGGGGCCCCTCAGCCATTGGTTCATAGTTCATGTGCTTCCATTCGTTTGGCTATTTGTCCCTGTGCTTTATCCAACCTTGGTCTCAACAATTCTTGCTCATATAAACCCTCCTCTTTCTCACTAATTGGACTCCCAGAGCTCCACCTGGGGCCTAGCCATGGATGGCTGCATCCAGTTCCCTCAGTCGTTGGATGGGGTTTCTAGCATGACAATTAGGAAATGGATAGCTTTCTGGATAGGTACCACATATCTAAGTTAAATCAAGACCAGATAAACTATTTAAATAGTCCAATAACCCCTAAGGAAATAGAATCAGTCATTAAAAGTCTCCCAAGCAAAAAAAGCCCAGGACCAGATGGTTTCAGCGCAGAATTCTACCAGATCTTCAAAGAAGAGATAATACCAATACTCTCTAAATTGTTCCACACAATAGAAACAGAAGGAACATTACCAAACTCCTTCTATGAGACTACAATTACCCTGTTTCCTAAACCAAACAAGGATACAACAAAGAAAGAGAACTACAGACCGATCTCCCTCATGAACATTGATGCAAAAATACTCAATAAAATACTGGCAAACAGACTCCAAGAACACATCAAAACAATTATCCACCATGATCAAGTAGGCTTCATCCCAGGGATGCAAGGGTGGTTCAACATATGAAAGTCCGTCAATGTAATACACCATATAAACAAACTCAAAGAAAAAAACCACATGATCATCTCACTAGATGCAGAAAAGGCATTTGACAAAATCCAACACCCCTTCATGATAAAGGTCTTGGAGCAATCAAGGAATACAGGGAACATACCTAAACATAATAAATGCAATTTACAGCAAGCCAACAGCCAACATCAAATTAAATGGAGAGAAACTCAAAGCAATCCCACTAAAATCAGGAATGAGGCAAGGCTGTCTGCTCTCCCCATACTTACTCAATATAGTACTTGAAGTTCTAGCCAGAGCAATAAGACAACATAAGGAGATTAAGGGGATATAAATCGGAAAGGAAGAAGTCAAGCTTTCCCTATTTGCAGGTCATGGTGTTTCTTGACAGCAATAAAAAACACTAAGTTATATTATATTATATATTATATATATAACATTCTATATTATATATATATATATATATATATATATATATATATATATATATATATATATATATAATACTAAATATAACCTTCTTGTTCTGGATAATGTTACATATATGTATGTTTTCAGGGCTATTTGATATTGAATAACTAACTGGTGTGTTTCCTCTCTAAGAAAGATTAAAGTTTTGATTGTGCAAACTTTCTTGGGGCAGAAGGGAGGTGGAGGGAAAGAATGGGAGGAGAAGAGTGAGGGGAAACTGCTTTCAAGATGTAAAATAAATGAATAAATTTAATTAATAATAATTAAAAGAATGTACAGAAAAAGCCCTTAGTGAACCTATCCACGAGAGGGGAATAATAGAAGATGTCCAGAAGAATATTATAGCAGACCAACTATAACTAACCCCATTTTGAACCACAACAGTGAAACATGCACGTGGTGGGAAGGGTTTAAACTGTATTTAGGAGATAAAATGATCAAGATTTAGTGCCTCATTTGAATGAGGTGTGAGAAAGGAAGAGACATGTCAATATTAACATTTAACCCAAAGTGAGTGGAAGAATTAGACTTAGCATTTGCTGAGGTGGAGGGACTGGAGAAGCAGCAGGTTGAAAGAGAAACAAAGGGAGGAAGCTTAGGAATTAACTTTACCACACTGGGGAGCTATCTTTTTAAACATATGAGTACATGCTCAAGAAAACCATATCCAAAATTCAGTGTGAGCTTAGCTTAAAAACTACATTGAGAAGATGTCATTCCCTATTAATTTGACATTTCATTGTCCAACAAAAATAACTGAAGAATTTTAGACTGCGTATTTTTAAAATACAATTTCCATTTCTTTAAGAATCAGCAAGTTGTTACTATAACAATAATACAATATTTTCTCCCATTCCTAAATGATGAGATATTTAATAAATGACACATGTGAGTGATATGTAGAACAATCTCTACATTAGAATGAATGTAATTCTCTAACATGTCATTGTTGATATATTTACTGTTAAGGATAATATGCAAAGTGTGACCACCTGACACCATTAAAATCTAGCAAGTGTAAACAAAGATTTAACACATGTCTTAGAACAGGATAAGTAAAGGAAGATGACAGAGTTCATGTTTCATAGAAGAATTGAATGAGAAGTCAATGCAAATTCTGACAAAGAATTAAAACAAAATCAAGCAAATCCATAATGGATTTTGTACATTGCTTTGCATTGCTATTAAAGGACAGGATGATTTATCAGCTCTTATGATACATTGACATATTATTCTAGTTACAAGTCTTACATTCTTTGTACATCTAATATGCAGAAATAATAAAGATTAAAGGTATTTGTGGGCGATCGTGTGTTCCAAAGTTCACAGGTCACACTGTTGCCTTCTGTGCTCTGCTGCTTTGATTCTATTGCTTTTTTCCTCTCCTCACAGCATTATTTATTCAATCTGTTTAGTTTGCTTTACAGGCTGTGGCAGCATCCACAGGGTGGACCTATTGAACCAAGCCGTAATAGATGTAATACATCAATACATTTGAGCTGAACAGCTTTAATTAGGCCTTCCCGGTCATTTCATCAATTCAGTTGAGTACCACTGGGATTTGGATAACACCGAGCTTCCTGTCGAGCATGAGAATTACAGCACTTCAGCAAGGCTCCACCAGTCACAGTGCAAGGTTAGGCAATCAACTATAATTCACACAGGGAAGTGCCCAGTGCCCAACCCATAAACTTAGTCTTACAGTAATATCTTTGAAATCCTAAAGCCTCTAAACTCAAGTGTCAATTCAGAATGCAAAATGCCTTAAACCCATCATACTGACACAAAGCTTTTTATTTTTCCCTACTCGATAAAAAAACAGGATTTCTTTGCTGCCAACATAAACGTGCAACCAAGTCACCACTTCTGTAGTGATTAGGCTGACGGTCAAGATATGAGTATTGGAAAAGAAAGAAAAAAAAAGAATAATTACCACAACCCCCCCCAAAAAAATTAGAGTATTCTAAGGTTGTAATTGTGGTATGCAAAGAATAATAATGAAAACCAATTAAAAATAAGTAAAATTAATATATTATGCAATAAGCAATGCAGAAAGATGCTTGTTTTCATTCTTATTATATGCTATTCATATCAGAGCTTTCCTTCTGAAAAACAAATCATTTGACACATTAGACCACGATTGGCTTGAGATTATAAATTTATTTGGTTTGCTGCATGTTCATGAAAGGAATGCTGTAATCTAAACAATTTAGGGGTTTTGTCTTCTTCGGTGATTAAATTTTCTCTGAAGTGTCAAAAAAAAGAATTTGCAAAACCTAGTGCTAGACATAAAATATTGAAAATATTTAAAGTTTATGTTACTTAATTTCCGCTTTCTTCTGTTTCGTTTGAGAAAGGGTATTGCTCTGTAGCCCAGGCTAGGCTTAAATTCACAGCCATCCATCTGCCTCAGCCTCAAAATTACTTTTGTTACAAATGTGAGCCACTACTCTCAGCTAACATACTTGACTTTCATTCACTGTACTTATCTCCCATACATCAGAATAAATATGCTGAATGTAACCTGCTAGAGAAAAATCTATACAAATGAGAAGCATGTGAGTACAAAACCACTTATGGCTAGAAACGGGAAGACTATTTTAAAGGCAGCTTTGGCATACCTCATCACTATCTTCTGCATTCAAAATAACACAGTAGCCAGCATAGCTGGCCTAAATCCAGATAGAAAAAAAAAAGCCCTTATGTTTATGCAGAAGGGCATCAAAATGCCAATCTACTTCCCTTTGTACATGATGTATTCAGCATAAAGACAAAACCTTGTCAGGTAACTCAACATAAAGGTACAGTGGGGGACAGCCAGCATTGACTACAGCATGTTTAGCATAGAAAGTCCACCTGTTTTGTTTTCTAAGAAAACTTACAAAGAGGAAGAGATTAGATTTTGAGAAGAGATGGCATTGGGCCAAGAGAATTAGACAGGGGATTTCAATTTCTCAAACGCCAGGAGAAAATTTACAGATTAATTGTGAGCCTTTTTTTTTTTTTTTGAAAAATACAACAAAGGCTCTACCGGTTTCAGCAAGGGTTTCTTCTTCTTTTCCAGTGTTACAGAGTTAATTTCCTCAGAATGTATACTCTGGAAGCCTGACTATGTTGTGGCTAAACTGTTAAAACTCTGAGGCAGAGGTCACTCATGCAGGATCTTGAGTCAAGTTGTCCCCAAGACAAATTATTTTGTCTGTGGATGTTTTAAATCATCTCTCCAGACTGAAATAACAATAGGAAAGTAATGCTGCTTTAAAAAATATAACCTTGCTAAAACTGTTATAGTACAAAGTGAATAAAAATAAGCAAAATTAGAAAAGGGGAGCAGCAGAGGTTTCGGTGGTTGTGTTTCTTTAAAAAGCTAACCATGTTGCTATGAGCTCAGAGGATAATGCCACACACATCTTAAAATAATACTAGACATCCTATAGGTTAATTTGAAATCTTCTTTCTTTCAGCTACAGACAAGAAAACCAAATTAGTCTTAATTGTGCCGTGTTCCACTTGGCCATTTAGAGACTGTTTTCTAATCTAGATGCTTTTATAGTTAGCATGTCTTTTTACGTGGAATTCTTTTTCTTATTTGCCTTCGGTAACCCCTGGAATGTTCTTAAGGGGACATTACTATTTTTGGAAATTGTAAAAGAGGTGATATAATTATGCAGACAGAACTCTGAAGATTTCATTTTTTGCATTATGCAGTGCCACATCTTCATTTGCAATAGCCGTAAAAGGAGGAGTATATGTGGGCATTTAGGGGACGCATATAGTGCATAGTACGCATGCTGAGGAGAGATCTACATCGTGTTTAAGGGAATAGTGAGAGCCATAATAGTGAATGCGCCTACACTCATGTGAGGCTTATCAGTGGAGCTATGTCTGTCCTTAGCACTAGGCAAGTTTGTACTAGCTTGGACATCACACTGTGCTAAAATAAACATGAACGCCCTGGGTCAATCACAGGATGGGGTTTTTGATGCGGTCAAGATGAAAGAAGCACAGAACATATGCTGTTGCTGCTGCCAGGGTAGCATGGCATGTTGTTTACAATAAAAACTTGTATGAGAAGCATACTCAAAAACATTTGCTAAAATACAGTAAATTTACAACCCACAACAAAATCCAAGTATTAGGATTATAGAGTGTTTTATATTATACACAATTTCATATTCTGTACTTTTACAAATATGAAAGAACAATATGTTGAGTCAAATGCTGTGCTTCAACATCTCAATGTCTATAAGATCCCTATGCTACAGAGACTTGTGCCAACAGGATTGTCTACATGGTCCATTGTGGGTTGAAACATCTGTGTTTGTTGTATGATGATCTATACATTACACACACACACATATATATACATATATATACACATATATGTATATACATATGTACACACACATATAAATACATACATGTACACACATACATACACACATGTGTGTATGTGCATATATATATATATATATATATATATATATATATATATATATATAAATGTCTTAGTTAGGGTTTACTATTGCTGTGAAAAGACACCATGACACCATGTTATAAAGAAAACAGTTTTAGTGGTTCAGTCCATTATGATCATGACAGAGAGCATGGCAACATGGAGGCAGATATGCTGCTGGAGCTGAGAGTCCTACATCTTGACTCAGAGGCAACAGAAAGTCCAACTGACTGTCACACTGAGTGAAGCTTGAGAAAAAAGAACACAAATCCAGTCCCCACACTGACACTTCCTCCAACAAAGCCACACATCCTAATAGTGTCCTTCCTTTGGGGGTCATTTTCTTTCAAACCATCACATTCCACTCCCTGGCCTCCAAAGGCTTATAGCAATATCATAATGTAAAAATGCATTCAGTCCAACTTCAAAAATCCCCAGAGTCTATAACAGTCTCAAATTTGTTTCAAAGTCTAAAGTCTCTTCAGAGATGCATGCCAGTCTCTTAATTGTAATCAACTGTAAAAAATCAAAATCAAAAACATATAATGGCACAGGATATATAGTACCATTCCAAAACACAGGGAAGGGGCTGTAATGAGGAAATGCTGGACCAAAGCAAGATAAAAAACCAGCTGGGCTAATACCAAACTCTGCATCTCCATATCTGATGTCAAAATGCTCCCTATATCTCCAATTCCATTCAGCACTTTTGACTGAAACACACTTCTTTCTCTTGAACTGCTTCCACTCCCTGTTAGCAGCTCTCCTCAGCAGATATCCTATGACTATGGCATCTCTAAAATCTTGGGAAACTATAAAATTCCAACCTTTCAATATCTGGGATCCATCCCCCATCTTCTGGACTCCTTCAAAGGGCTTGGACCACTGGCTCTTCCTTTTGCAGTACACACAGCTAGTCTTCTAAGGCTCCAGCTGGCACCAGCTGGATCCACTCCACTGCTACTGCTACTCTTGGTGGTCATCCCATGGTACTGGTATTTCCAAAACAGTAATGTATTCTGCTGCAACTGGGCTGCTCTTTCACCAGTAGCTTTCCATAGGCTCTCATGGTGCCAAGCCTCAACTCTTTTGCATCACCCTTTTAGTTGTGGTCCTTCAACTGCCGCTAAAGCTGTCCTTTCACCAATGACCTTTTCTGGCCTCTCACAGTGCCAAGTATCATCTGTTCTCCATGATTCTGGCTACCAGCACAAGGTACAACTTTGGCCACCTCTGGAACACAGCTTTTTTGTGCTCTCAGGAAACACTTTCCAGATTTCACCCCAGTGATGCTGGTCTCTTCTTAATCACTGCTAATTTCTTAGCTGCCGTGTCCAGCATCAAGTATCCCAGCAAAGCAAAATTTTGCTTTAGTAGTTCTGGTATCTTGTTGATCACAGCTGATTTTTCAGCCCCAGCTAACCAGAATCATAGGATCTTAACCCCTTTCTTCTATTCTTAACTATAAAGCCAGAACCACATGGCCAAAGCTGCCAAGTTCTGCTGTTTTCTGGAGCTGGAATGTAGCCCCTTGTTTAATTACATCTTCACCAGCTTTCTGTCTTTCACTGACTAAGCTGTCCTGAAACGTGTTCCTGGACAAGACTGGCCTTGAACTCACAGATAACTGTCTACCTCTGCCACCATTGCCTAAGGTCACCACTCCCTTTATTCCATTTCTTAATCTGTTTATCTCCTTGAACAGAGGATTTAGCTCCATTCCACATTTTGGTGTCCTTTTCCCCTTCAAATAATTTCTCTTGCTCAGCTTTATCCTTTCATTATATATTTTCATTAGAGTTTCCACTGATATCCACAGGACAGAGTCTATACTGGACCTTTTTGAGATTTCCTCTGCCAATGAAATTAATCCAAAACTCTTCACTTTACCCCAAGAAGACTCTTCAGGCAAAGGCAAAGGGCAGCCACTTCCTTCACCAAAATATAGCAAGAATTATTTCTTGGCAACATACTAAAATTCTCCTCTGAAACCTCTTAAGCCAGCTCCTGACATTTCAAATCATTATCAGCACCATTGTCTTCCATGCTCCTACTAGTATGCCCCATTAAGCAGTGCTTAAAGCATTCCATTGCTTTCCTAACCCAAAGTACCAAAGTCCATAATACTCCAAACAAAAGCATAGTCAGGCCTATCACAAAAATACCTGAGTCCCTGGTACCAACTTCTGTTTTAGGATTTACTAAGACACTATGACCATGGTAACACTTACAAAAAAATTTAATTGTGGCTGGCTTGCTAACAGTTTCAGAGGTTCAGTCCAATATGATCATGACAGGGAGCATGGCAGCATGCAGGCAGACATGGTCCTGGAGCTGACCATGAGTCCTACATCTTGACTCAGAGGCAACAGGAATTTGATCTGACTGTCACATTGAAAGAAGTTTCAGAAAAGAGACCTCAAAGCCACCCCACAGAGTGGCATATTTCCTCCATCAAGGCCACACCTCCAAATAGTGCCACAATACATAATACTAACATTTACTTAAGTCATAGATTATGATATAGATATAATATAATAATTATATATGCTCTTCATTCCTCATAGAGTTTATTTATTTACACAAATATGCATATGCATTCACACACATGTGGCTGATGATAGATCAACTGGTAAATACCTTAGCTTTCATATCAAAGTGTATGTGACTCAGAGACCTTTAGATGAAAATACTAGAGTAGCACTTAACATACTTTTAGCCTTACAGGAAATTAATTATTGTGAATACATACTTAAAGTTAATTTCCAGTAACTAAATTAGCAATAATTATAGTAAAAATTTAAAGAATTGTAAAACAGGCCCAAAATTAAATGCTTCTTCTCTGAAATCTAGGACACTATAAATAGCCACAGTTGAAATACTGCATATAAAATTACATGTTTGTAAACTGAATATTTATTAATCATACAAGTGAAATATAGATCTAAAGTATATATACATATACATATGGCTTCTGTAATTTGTCACTATTAATTGACTCTTTCAAGAGGTTAATCCACCAGAATTTAGACCTATTTAAGAATACACTTCATTTTAGGTATTTTTTCCTATTGCAAGTAGTGTACAATACATATATATATATAAATGCATAAATGGACATTTGATGACACATCCTGTGTTAAGTTCATATATATATATACATAATATATTGTTTTATTCTATGAGAATTTTATGCATGCACATAATATACATTTTGGTCATTATGCCATCGAATTCCCACACATTAACTACTCTCAAATGGCCCCTTTCTTCAAATAAATTAGTCAAAGTCCTTATGTAGTTCAGGCTAGCAAAACTTGTTTTAAGTCTCCTGCCTCAGAATTCCATGTGCTGCTATAACAATAGTATATTTCTATGCCTGGTTAAATTTCTAACCTTTATTAGGTAGTTCTACTTTTATTAAGATATTTCCCATTATCCTTTACCTATTTTTCCAGTTCCACCTTACAGATCTGCTTATTAGTACAAGAAAGCTGTGGGAGACTCCCATTTCTTCTGACATTTCAAGATTTATTACAATTAACAATGTAAATGTTAAAAATATTAAAATATTTTCCTCAATGTATATTCTACTTCACTTAGTTTATGTTTTATTACATCAGTGATTTTTCTATTCAGATTAATAAACTTCTCCTTTTATGTCTTCATTGTTTCAAGCCACTTAGAAGTTACTTTTTATTTTATAATTTAAAAAAAAATTATCTTGTCTCTAACTATTTTTATGAAACTTCTGAGAAGTATTGTCCAGTATGAGTCATTAACGAAGGTTGAGAAATTCAAGGATGTAAAGAAACAAGCTCAGGCAAACAATTCTCGCTTAACAGATGACTGGAGGTTCCTGAATATTCCCATATAGAGGTCTTCACCATAAATGACACTACAAAGCTTGCCCTGCTGGAGAAATTAAGAGTTGTTCTTCACTGTCAGGAATTGATTTCTGACCTCTGTGCTGAGGGAGAGACATAAAATTCAAGAATTTCCTGGACTTCTGAAAACAAACTGGGTTTCCCCAGAAAAGCATAGCTCTTCAGAGAAGGGGCAGATGTGAACTATTAGCAGCAGATGGTGGATGAAGTCACCACATGTCTGGACAGGGTATCAACACACCCTTTGCTACAAGTACACACCTATAATTTCTTCAAAATATTTCACAGATTTCAGGAAAAATATGTAGTTTTTCTTCAAATCTGTTAAGCCATTTATTTTTGTCTTTAATTTTTTTCTAAGAAATTATAATTTTTCAATAAATGTGTTCATTGGCAATTTTGCAATCTTGTTACTCTTTTTAAAATTTTGTTTTGAGATTATAATACAATTCTTACTCTTTCTAAACTCCCTCTCACCTCAATAAATTTTCCTTTCATACATCCATTTTTACTTTTACACCTTTTTGTTCTGTTTTGAGATGTTCTTGTGTGTGTGACAATGAATTTGGAGTGTCAGTTGGGCTCATCTGTAGGTACACAGCTGACAACAATGACCATCCTTTACCTATAATCCATCAGCAGCTAATTGTTCAGCCAGGAAGGTTAGGGACTTGTGAAACACCTACCCACTATCAGTGATTAACAGTTGATACCACCAGCCTTGAGTTAGCCTATGTAAGATCAAGATTGCAATGACTATGTTAAACCCAGAATATAACATTTTATAACCTCATTCTATCTGTTCTGGCTCTATCTTTCTATCCCCTTGTTTGTGATGTTCCTTGATTCTTAAAATTTGTAGTATAAAAGTTCTGTTTAGGATTCAACACTCAAGCACTTCTTACTATCTGAACCTAAAGGAGTCACTGGTCTCTGAAGTCACCACCAGTCATTGTTGAGCTAGTTATCTTTGTCAACTTGACACATACTAGGGACATATGTGATGAAGAAACCTTGATTTAGAAAATCAGATGAACCTCTAGTTAAGTCTGTAGCATGTTTTCGTTCTTTCTTTCTTTCTTTCTTTTTTGTTGTTGTTGTTTTGTTTTGTTTTTTGTTTTTCCAGACAGGGTTTCTCTGTGTAGCTTTGCGCCTTTCCCGGAACTTGCTTTGGAGACCAGGCTGGCCTCGAACTCATAGAGATCTGCCTGGCTCTGCCTCCCCAGTGCTGGGATTAAAGGTGTGCGCCACCACTGCCCGGCACATATTCTCTTGATTAATGATTGATTGATCTGAGAATCCATCATTTATGGTCTCTTCTTCAGTTTTTTCCTCCAGGTTCCTACTTTTGCTCCTGACCTTTCTTCCTCCTAAGATAGACTGTGATTTGGACATTTAATACAAATAGAGATTTCACTACTACTAAGCATAAGCTACAGTCAGCTGAAAGGAGGAAACTTCAATTGAGAGAATGTCCCCATAAGACTGAGATGTAGGCATTTTCTTAATTAGTGATTAAGGGGTAGAGTCCAGACCATTGTGGGTGGTGCCACCCTGGACTGATGGTCCTGGGTTCTACAAGAAAGCAGGCTGAGTAAGGCCTGGGAGAGCAAGCAAGGAAGTAGGACTCCTCTGTGGCTTCTGCATCACCTTCAACCTTTTGGTTCCAGTCCTGTTTAAATTCCTGTCCAGGTTTCCTCCAGTGATTGACTATAATGCAGAAGAGTAAGTCAAATAAACCCTTCTACTCAAGCTTCTTTTGTTCAAGGTGTTTCATCGCAGCAATAGAAACCCCAACTAAGATAAAATGGAAAGAGAATCTTCTCTGGTTTAGATTGATAGTAGCATTTAATATAGTTTAGAGCATGTCAATTTAGCTATAGGACAATATTAAGTCCAACGTAAGGCTTCAGACAGCTTCAGCCATGGACTTTCAGTGGGTTTACAGTAGTAGCCATGAACTCCCTTTGTGGAATGATTAAGTTCAGACAGAAAAATAAGTAGGAATTACAGTTTCTGTTTACCTCTTTTATCCACACATGTGTGGCCTCTTCCCTTATTAACATCCCCATAAGAGCAGCACATTGTCACAATTGATGAAACTGTTAACATAGCGATTTCTCCCAGGAATCATAGTTCTTATAAGGGCTCACACTTGCTGCCTAGCCAACGGATTCCCACAAATGTACAATGGTTGATCCATCTTTACAACATCATACCAAAGTTGTTCTAAATCCTAAATATAACCTTTCAAAAGAATCAATTCAGCATTATTTTTAATATATATATATATATATATATATATATATATATTTCAATTTAAATTTATTTCTTTTTTCTTACCCTATGTGTAGGAGTACATCACAATGGTGCATTTGTGAATGTCAGACAACAATCTTGAGCTGTCTGTTCTGTTCTTTCACTTTTATGTCAGATCTAGAGCTTAAACTCAAGTCAGCAAGCTTCCTGAACAAGTATCTTTATCCACTGAGACATATTCCCAGCTCCTAAAACAGGCATGCCTAACATTTAATCAAACGATAGACAGAAATAAAATCTTTTTATGTAAAAAGAATTATCCAAAAGCAAATAAGGCAAAACAAATCATAAGGACTAAAAATTTAAACACTAGGGAAAGAAACAAAGAATGAATAATTAAATGTACCCTCAGGAACTGCTTCTGAGGAAAGTGTAAACCAAAACAAGGAATGGGAGAAAAATCAGAACATATAGTTCAGTCACTGTGGAAATGAGTATGGGATGCATTTTTTCATATTACTTGTTCTTAAGATTTCATGTGATTGTTTTTAATTACATGTGAAGGTGTGTGGGCATGCACACATGCATGAAGGTGCACAGAGGCAAGAAGAAGGCACCAGATCCCATGGGCCTGTAGTTAAAAGTGGCTTTGATATCCCTGATGTAAGTGTTAGAAAAACAAAAACAAAAACATGGGTCCTCTGGAAAAGCCATACATGAACTTAACTGCTATGACAACTTTCCAGCCCCACCACTATTTTTAATAATACTTGGATCAAATATTTGAGAATTTCTTACAATGTTTTTTCATCAAGTTTACATCCTACCCTTATCCCTCCCGGGTACTTTCTACTATTCTCATATCTCTACACACTCAACTTCAAGTTTTCTATTTGTTTTTTAACCCATCAAATCCAATTTGTGTTCCCAAAAACTCTTGGGAATAAGAAAGACAATGGAGTAAGATCAACCCACCAGGGTCATCACATTGAAAAAATAAACAAACAACAAAAACTAACTCTCCGTCTCACAGAAGCTATCAAATGCCAAAAGCTCCTCAGCCAGTGTAGAAACTGTACCCATCTTCTCCCTACATGCTCGGATTCTCTCTGGCTTGAGCTTATGCAAGTGTTTTGCATGATGCCAAAATTTCGTTAAGTTGCTATGTTCTTGTGCTTTGTTTGTCCAGAAAATAGTATTTTTGGATACTATCCTGCCACTTTGTCTCCTTAAATCTTTTAGCCCCATCTTCCTTAAAGATCCCTGAGATGTGCAGGGGGTTATGATACAAGTATTAAGGTTGAATATTCCATAGTATCTTATGGTTTTTACATTGCTAATTGTGGGTCTCTGTGGTAACTGTCATGTACTTCAAGAAAATGTTTCTCTGGAGAGAGTGGAGAGATGCACTGATTTGAGTATGGTGGTAAGACATAAAGAGTGATTTAACTCTATAATTACTTAGTAGAATGATGGTATTCTTTCCCCAGGGGCTGATGATTTACACTGCCACAAGTCCTTGGCCTCTTTAGCACTGGCAGGTATGAGTCCCAACTCATGAAGTAGGCTTTAGATCCCAACCGAAAGTGGTTCGTTATTCTCATAACATTCATGCTACTACTATATCAGTGCAGTCCTTAGTTTTTAAGTGAAGTGAAAATAACTTAAAACAATGTCAAAGCATCATAAAGGATATATAATGAGAACTATGATAAATAAACACATGAAATAGTCTGAGAAGGGGCCAAGCATAATCTTCAACTTAGCCTAAAATAGAAAACATGCATTTAACTATTTGTATCAAAATACTAGAAACTTCCATAAAAAAAACAAACAGAAGAATATTGTAATTTCCATTTGAAAGTAGAAAATAAAATTATGGAAAAAATAAACTTTATGTTTCTAACAAAAGAAGGTAATAAAAATGAAAACAGGCCGGGCGGTGGTGGTGCATGCCTTTAATCCCAGCACTCGGGAGGCAGAGCCAGGCGGATCTCTGTGAGTTCGAGGCCAGCCTGGGTTACCAAGTGAGTCCCAGGAAAGGCGCAAAGCTACACAGAGAAACCCTGTCTCGAAAAACCAAAAAAAATGAAAACAGGATTGAAGAGCTGGTTTTCTCTATGGAGTGTCTGTTGTGCAACCCTGAGGACCTGACCCAGATGACAAGCACCCATGGAAATGTTTGCATCTGTATTTCACATACTATTGGGAGGGAAGCAGGGACAGAGCCATCCAAGTGTCCCTTTACCTAGGAAAATGGTGTTCTCCAAAATATTTGACAGATATCATCTCCAAAAATAAGGTAGAGAGCTTAAGGAAGAAACCTCTGTCCTCTACATGAACATACCTAGATCTATACATGGCATGATGTGCATGTTCACTTATTTTGACACACGTCTACACTACACAGAGAAACAACCATATAAACACATGAAATTCCAAAAGAAACATAATAATGACAAAATACAAAAATATAAATATATATATTAGAAGATAAAATAGATTATATCAAGTTTGAAATTAGAACTCAACTGTGTGTTGGCGATATGAATTTTTTCTTACTTGTCAAGTTTCTCACTCAAGAAAAATTTATTCCTATTACATTTCTGAGCTCTCTCTCTCCTTTTATTGGGTGTGTGTGCGTGTGTGTGTGTGTGTGTGTGTGGTGCCTCAGGAGTTAGAATCTGGCCTCAGAGATTTGTAGCTCAAATGTGTTTTCTTTAATTCAACTCTCAGACCAGTTTTTCTATCGGGATTTGTATCACTGAAGTTAAACAGGGGTGTGTTCTCCATGACCTCTGCATCAGCTCCTGCCTCCAGGTTCCTGCCCTGTTTGAGTTCCTGTCCTGACTTCCTTCAGTGATGAACAGCAATGCTGAAGTGTAAGTCAAATAAACCCTTTCCTCCTCGACTTGCTTTTTGATCACAATGTTTCGTCACAGCAATAGAAACCCTAACTAAGATAGCTGCACCAAGGAAACATGTAAAAACTGGTGCACGGTGCTGTGGGATGGTCTGTATGTCAAATGTGTTGCTGATTGGTCAATGAATAAATCACTGATTGGCAGTGGCCAGGCAGGAAGTATAGGTGGGACAAGGAGGAGAATAGAGCTGGGAAGTGAAAGGCTGAGTCAGAGAGACACTGCCAGCCGCCATCAGGACAAGGAAGATGTAAAGTACCGGTAAGCCACAAGCCACGTGGCAAGGTATAGATTAATAGAAATGGATTAATTTAAGCTGTAAGAACAGTTAGCAAGAAGCCTGCCATGGCCATACAGTTTGAAACCAATATAAGTGTCTGTGTTTACTTGATCGGGTTTGAGCGGCTTGGGACTGGCGGGTGAGAGAGATTTGTCCTGACTGTGGGCCAGGCAGGAAAACTCTAGCTACAGGAAATTCTGTTTCTTTCTAGAACTCTTAGAAAGTTTCTCAAGTTTTAAAAAACTTCATTCACTGAGTCTAACAAAAGAACAAACAAACAACAAAGACAAAAACAAAACCACAGGGAGGCCCCTGTGATGAGCACATTGCTTTGGAATAAGAATATTAGGAAAAACAGCACATGAAATGCTGTACAATTAGAAGAGGTCACATGTAGTTATGGGATGAGATGCATATACTGGGGAGCTTATGACTCTTTCAAAGGCTATTTATTTTCTAATACACAAAGAAGCTATTTTGTCTTTTAAATGCCACATTATCTTTTAAAAATTGGGCAGTCCATCAAAAAAAGTGTCATTAACTTTAAATAGTAACAGGAGTTCACCAGAAAGAAAAGTAAAAGTAAGTCTCTGTAATTTAGCATTTTTGCAAGGTAACATATGGTCAAGTTTATTGGAAATTAAAAGGGAACCATCTAAATTTGGCTGCATATTATGAGAAGTTTTACATTATACTTATTAGTTGGCTGAATTCACTACATGTCAACTCTAATTCATCCTGAACAGGTCACCTTGCCAAATGCATGGGTTTTAATTGTGCCCACATTTCATAATGGAAATTGAACAGGTGCTGAAATTCTAGGGTCTCATATGTGTTGTTAAGATAAATGCATTTGTATGTTCTTGATTCAGTTTTTGCTTATTCCACATTCTCTTTTTCTCCTTTGGAATAAGGAGCATAAATGCAGACTGCTTCTGAAGGTACTTTGGGTATATCATATTTTAAGCTATGAAAAAGCAATTGCATTCACCAGGGGTATAGCATTGCATTTAATAGTGAAAATCTTTAGTGAGACACTGATAGTAGATTTGGCAGCTGAATGATGCATTTCTGGAAATAGGGAGATGTCCTAGAAGTAACTTGTGGCTGTTCCTAAAGATTTATTAAAACCAAGCTGACACTTCATCACTGATAGAGGTAATTTCAAAGCTCTTGAAATTCTACTGACCCTAAGATAATGAAACTACCACCTTATACACATTTGTATTCTGTGGCATGTGTTGTGGTTAGTGGTACAGAATTTGAAATGCTATCATTATCTTCCAAAAGAATTCACAAAAGAAACTGAGGGCAAATCCATGGACTCAGAGACATTACAAAGAAAGTCTAATACAGCACTGAGTATGGATGAGTGGTAGTGTACAAAACAAATAATAATGATAAGAGATTATATAGGGAGTTAATAAATCATGAGGCTCAGTGATGCCAAATGCCTTACAAGCAACATAGTCTTTTCTTTTAATTTCCTTTATCATGTGTTGCAGAAGAGAATTTACATTATGTTCTAAAATAGCTCAAGTCCAATGCTAGTGAAGGGTACCACAAATGGTCTGTGTGTGTTTACAACAGAGTTCCATAAATGAAAGATTCGGTTATTATTTAATTAATATTTGAACCGTGTTTTTAAGATAAGAGGTGTTGTTTAACTGTACTCTAAACATCAAATTTTAGGCTTACTCAAAATGAGAATTGCCTATGAATGGCAACAATCATCTATATTGAAATTTAATGGAAACATTAATGGAAATCTATAAGGATAGTGGACATTAAACTGACTCCAGAAATTCAGCAATAAACTATGATTTATTAAACTTGTATTCCTGAAAGTAGTTTACTTCTATTTCCCATCATTTCCCTTCAAGTAGTATATTCACTAGAGTTGATGCAAATAAATAAGCAATCAGATAAAATAAGGGATGAATGGAGAGTTTAAGAAGCAGAAGAATGCATAAATATAGCAGATGTTATACACAGATGTTAAAGGCTAGAAGACAACGAAGTGAGACAGCATGCACTCTTCTAATATTATGTATTCCTTGGCAACTTTATCATTATGCTATGAGATAAAATTGTGTTTCTCTGGTCAGATACTTCCCTCTTTGTGGAGGAAGAATATTGAAAATTCTCTCCTAATCTAATCTGCTTTCCATCACTCAAGTCCCTTTTCAGTTGACAGTTTCTCAAATTCTCACACTTAAAAACCACCTCAGCTGACTTCATGAGGCTCTGTCATGGCTGACTTCACTATCATTCTTTCCATAGTAGAAATAGTCTTTTGCAAGTGCTATATGTTAACTCTCCTTTCTCTATCATGACTGTATTTACCACTTTCTTATTTAATCCTTGACTCCATTGTACTTGCATGTTTCCTAGCCTGTGGCTTATTTCAGTTATACTTGACCTCTTATGTGTTTGCATCTATGGAGTGTTAAAAGCCTTTCTTTGATCTGATTTTCTTCCTGCTACTATGTTTTACTTCTACCATTTTCTTATCCTCTAGTCTTCCATAAAGAATATTTTGGAAAACCCCCTTTCAGTTTTTTTTTTTGTTTTTTGTTTTTTTTTTTTTTTTGGTTTTTCGAGACAGGGTTTCTCTGTGTAGCTTTGCGCCTTTTCCTGGATCTCGCGCTGTAGACCAGGCTGGCCTCGAACTCACAGAGATCCGCCTGGCTCTGCCTCCCGAGTGCTGGGATTAAAGGCGTGCGCCACCACCGCCCGGCCCCTTTCAGTTTTTGAAGAGTCTTCTTATATATAAACTTCTTGCCTAATATTTAATCTATTTAAATTTATTTTCTTCAATAGTTTCTTTTTTTGAGACAGGGTTGCTTTGTGTGGCATAGGCTGTCCTGCAACTACTTCTATAGACCAATCTGGCCTCCAACTCACAGAGATCTCCCTACCTATGCCTCCCCAAATTTCTGGGATTAAAGAAATGTGCTACCACCACAATACTAAAAATTATAAACTTTTCCTAATCCTTTTTTGTCTTTCTTCACTAAAGCCGTGGCATTTATTTGCTTTCAGGTATTACATAGCTCTTTCAAAACTAATCAGTTTTATTTTATGTGTCAGGGATTTTAACCATCAGTACGGTTGATATTTTTTGACTGCATAATTATTTGTGGTCAAGTATTTTCCAAGCACTGTAGGATGTTTATCAGTATCTTGACCATTTTCTGACTTTTTCTAGATGCCAGGAATAGTATCCTGCATCATGTTTTTATTCTCTCCCACAAGATATTAACAGACCACAGTTATTAACGTGTCATCAATGGTATGCACTGGTCTCCTTTTCACACATTCGGAATCTCTGTTTTCCCTCTCCTTCCATACCCCATAGTCTCTTTCTCCTCTCTAGATTCTTCTCTTTATTCAATTCAGTGTTGATATTATTTATATACTACCAAAGTAATCTGATTTTTTTCATATTTTCTACATCCTTGTACCTTACAAGCACATATATCATGTTAAAATGCTGCTAATGTTCATTATACCCTAACACATAAAATAAAAGGACCTCTCCTAGGAGCTTAAAACTCAGAATTTATAAAATTACCCTTTTCTCATATTCACCTCTTCCAACTGAACATTTTTATATATTCTTGGGGTAAAACAATATCTCTTCTTTCTGTTTCTACTTCAGAAACATGGGCATTATCCTCCAAAATAGCGACAATCTTATCTGTCAGTATTTTGCTGTATTTTCTCATTTTGAAAAACAGAATTTTTATCAGATTCCTGAAACAGTTTTATGCTTACCTCTTGATTTCAATATATTCCTCCTTGGCAATAATGACTTTTCGATGTTAACAACTTTGACCACTGAGTTGGCCCAGCAGACAAATGATCTTGATGCAAAGCCTGATGGCCTGAGTTCAATACCTGAGACTCAAATAGTAGAAAGAAAGAAGTAAATCCAATGAACTCTGTATGTATTTGCTGTATGTGAGCATACATGTAAGCATATATGTGGAAATATAAACTAATACATGTAGACCAAACAACAACTAAAGAACCTTGATGTTGTATAGAAAGTATTTTCACTGTATGTTCATGGTACACAGTGATAGGAATTCATGAAGACAGTTCACTTCGATTATGCTATACATATTGATCATAATTACCTGCTTACTTGCCTCTTCCCCCATCTTTAGTTATCTCTCTTCTCCACTTCTTTCTTTAGCCTGAAATGTGCTTTCACATCATATGTATTTATGGGTTTGCATCTATGTGCAATCTAGGATCCACAAATGAGAGAAAAATATGTGCTGTCTTTCTGAGTTTAGTTTATTCAATTTATATAATCTCCAGTCACATTCATTTTCTAGCAAGCAGTATAATTCCATTCTTTATGGCTGAATAAAGCTCCATTTGTATATATGCCACATTTTGTTTATCAATTCATCTGTTGATGGACACCTAGGCTGATTCCATTACTTGCCTATTGTTAGTGATGCAATAAACATGGATGTGCAAATGTCTCTTGTTGACGGAGAATCTGTCAGGTACATACCCAGGAGTAACATAGATGAGCCATATGTTCCTTCCAGTCTCAGTTGTCTGCTATACATTAATACTGATTTCCAAAGTGGCTGCAGGAGTTTATTTTTCCACTAGCAGTGTGTTAGTGTTCCCTTTCCCTTGTAATCTTGCCAGCATTTGTTGTTCCTTGTTGTCTTAATGATAGTTATTTAAACAGGGATAGCTCACGATTTCTTTAATTTGCATTTCATGGATTGCTAAGGATAGTAAGTATGTTCTTAGATAATTATTGGACATTTGCAGCTCCTCTGTTGAGAACTTTCTGCTCATTTCATTAGCTCACTGAAGTGAATCATTAAATTAGGTTTTGAGATTCTCTGAGTTTTGATGCACACATTTATAGCTCTAAACTTCCCCATCACACCATTTCATTAAATTCTACAGATTCTAGTATGTTGTGGATTCCCTTTCCTTAGATTCTAGGAATATTTTAATTTCCATCTGATTTCACCTACAGGGAATATTATGAGAGCAGAAAGACTATAAGAGCCAGAAGTTCAAGACTTTTCTGTGAGACTGTGTCTCCTAGTAACATCAGAAGCCACACCTATAAAGCCTCACCAGCATGACTGTCCAAATATGACCTTACGGATGACAACAATATACAGAAGAATTTGAAGAAAAGCCCACTAGGCCTCAACCCTGCACAAAGAACTACAGGCAACCAAGGAATGCTGAGAGTGGGATAAATTGTCTTCCCTAGTGAAGAGCACACCATACCAAATGGTCAGCCCTGAAAACACACATGAAACTTCTGTTGTTGTGTCCTTGCCTGCTTTATAGGATAGATTTATTCTGAATATCCTTATATGTTCAAGAAGTCAATTGAATAGGTCTGATTTTTCTTCATCTTCTCTCATTCATTTTGCAAATGTCCAAATTCTCATGTATGTAAAAGATTGTTTTCACTGGTTATAGCACCACGGGGAGCTTTGGGATATGATGGGACCCGATAAAAGGGAATTCGGTCACTAGGAACATGGCCTTGACAGGGCTATCAGGCCTGTGGCATATTTTCCTTAATTATAGCTCTCTTGGCACTATTAGATGAAAGCTTTCCCCTGTTATTCGTTACTTACCTTAGTATTCTGCCATCCTACATGCCCAAAGAACCCAATGAACATGGTGTGGAATATCTGAAATAGTGAGCCAAAGTAAATACTTGCTTCTTGTAAATTGATTATGTCAGGTAATTTCACCATTGCAATGTGAAGCTGCCTAACATCCCTGATCTTGGAGTCCATCTGCTTAATCATATCTGAATCCCTATTATATAAAAGGATAAAATACCAAACGAAAAAAAACAGTGATCCTATGATCCAGTTCCTGCTGCATTCTTTGTTAACACCTATTTTATGTTATAGCAATACTCAGTTCCACCCATTTCCTTATATATATCATTCCATCTAAATGCCGAGCCCTCCCATGTTATTTTCTTTGCAACACATATTTATGATTTATAAAAATTTTACTTGCAATTACAGAGACCTAAGTTATTTGGATTATTAGGTAGAAAATTTTGCTAGTTTCCAAGGTTATATAAGACTTATCTTCCGTGTTTTCAAGGACTGCTGTATATAGATGCATCAGTACACAGAACTGAGACTGTACACTTAGTGTATTTGTCCTCAAATGGGCATAAGTGATTTGAGGGTAATGCATTGTTTCAACCACCACTGTATCTTTGGTAACTAATAGCGATAGTTAATTAATAGCTAATACAATCAATACTCTATGAATATATACACATTGAGTGAACTCTAAATTGCAAAATTTTAATTATTTCTTCAAGCATTCAATTAGGTTTTGCAATTAATCACAATCTAGTTGAAAAGACAACAAAGCCTCCAATGGTAGGGGATCTAAACATATAAATGATAATAATGGAATGTGACAAGTCCATTTTAGGGCAAGTACCAGATCTATAAGTATATCTTATAACAGCATTTGAATGTCTTACGATTTTAAGTAGGTTGGGATAGATGATAAATGATGACAGAGCACTCTCAAATGAAACAAGATAAGATGAGATAAGATTATCAAGTGGAAAATCATCCAAGAAATATTTTTAAAAAGGAGAGAGGGAGGTTTTCCACTTATTCCAGAAAAAAACACTAGATATTATTTTATATACTCATCAAATATTTTGCCATTATTCCATAAGCATGGGCCCAGAGAAAAATAACAGCTGAGTTAGAGGCTATGTTAAGAGTTCTTTTGGATTATAATAAGACATGTCAGGCTTTATACATGTTGATACATTACTTAATAGTTCATTCTCCTCAAGTTGTGACTTAACAAGGGTGGAGGTATAAAAACAGTTCAGTATAAGTAATAAAAGACTTTAAAGTGGCTTCCTTTAACAAATTCTTCAGTGTCATCTGTCAAGGTGACAGTTTCAAGGAAACAAATTGAGAGAAGTGGAATAGAAATAATATCAACATCAGTAGAATCTGATAAATAAATATTTAATAACTTATATACACAACCTAGGAAGCAGGATTTTTATCCTAAACAGAACAAAAACAATCAAGATTTAATGTAGAATACAGATTCAACTCCAAAGGAATTCCTATTATGAAAATTAAAATAGTAAAACAATTCTGCAGAGAAATTTGCTATGGTAAGACAGTAGATTTTTCAGTTGAGCCTTGGGGTTCTCAGATAAGTAATGAACTTGATAGGCAACTGACCAGAAATTCTTCTCCAGACTGTCATTCAGAGTGCAAAGAGGGGTGACCTGAATCAAATTCCTTAAGCACTCCACCTCATCACTTCATCTGTAAAATGTACATTATCTATTATGATAACAGTTCTTAGCACTATAATTAAATTTCAGTTAGTTTTAACTTACATGAATTAACAACTTCCATCACTATAAAATATGAGTAGAAAAATAATACAAAGTAAATTCCAAAGTTCCATTTTATGAAATTAAAAAGTATGCTAGATTTTTTCTGGTAATTTATTATTGTTAATGTTTAGATATAGATAAACCAAAAATCACTAGAATGCAGAAATCTAGGACATGGAAAACTAAAATAAAGGTAACAAGATATAGGTTATAGAACGATGTGAAACATCTGTACATTTAAAGTATTGCAAAGTAGTTTCAAACACTGTTAAACAAATTACAACACATATACTATATATGTGATTTTCTTGAGATACTCTTCTGTGAAAAAATTGATAGGCAAAATGTTAGTTTTGATTAGGAGAATATGAAGATTATTTTTTAATACTTACCTTTGGTTCATCCAACTTCAGTATGTTTTTCATACTTCACATCTGAGTTAGAAAGGAAAATTAGTATATATAATAAAACATTGCAGTGTGATATTGCTAGCATTTGTTATTGAGCTATTCAGGTAGTGTTGCTACAGTAAACATCAGAAACCTTGGCCTGTAGTTATAGTAATAAAATAGATAGCTACATTTGTGCTAATGTTAATGAAAGTAGAGTAGTCTTTCATCGAACAAGGTGGGATGATCATCAAACATTCATCTGTAATTCCAGTCAACATTTCTTCCCGCCATGGTCCCAGATGGGCATGACCTTTGGGCTGCTTGATTATAGAAAGTGGAGTTTCAGAGAGGTGGTAACTCTTTAATAAAGCATCTCAGTCTTATGGGGACATTCTCTCAATTGGGGTTTCCTCCTTTCCGCTGACTGTATCTTATGCTAAGTTGACATAAAACTACTCAAGACACATTTGTCCTAGTTCGTTTCTCTGTTGCTGGAATAAAACCCTGACCAAAAAACAACTTGTAGTAGTAAAATCTCTATTTGTATTAAATGTCCAAATCACAGTCTATCTTAGGAGGAAGAAAGGTCAGGAGCAAAATTAGGAACCTGGAGGAAAAAAACTGAAGAAGAGACCATAAATGATGGATTCTCAGATCAATCAATCATTAATCAAGAAAATATGTGCCGGGCGGTGGTGGCACACGCCTTTAATCCCAGCACTCAGGAGGCAGAGGCAGGCAGATCTTTGTGAGCTCAAGGCCAGCCTGGTCTACAGAGCAAGACCCAGGATAGGCACAAAGCTACACAGAAAAACCCTGTCTTGACCCCCGCCCCAAAAAAGCATCTTTCATCCATCATCACTCATCATTTTTGATGAAGCAGTTGCATTATATCTCCATGTCCTTGTAAATAACCCTTTACCTATGCTTTTGTAAAAAAAAAAAAAAACAATAAACCCAATAATTTCATTATTTCTTAAAACTGACCTTGCCTGAGATCCTCTCTTTCATCTCTCACCAGTGTATCTGGGTGAAGACACATGCCTTTATGGTTTCCCAAAACTAAAAGATCAGTCTGAGCAAAGTAGCTTAATGGCCAGTGTCTTATGAGAAGACCTGTGGCTGAGCTATCTGATAATTGAGTCTACACAGGGTGAATCTTATGCCTTTTCCTCATTTGGCAAAGGAAGGTGCTCCTCTTTGTTTTGGTGGCAATTATATGAGGCTATTAAGAATAATATGCATATATGCAATTGAGGTAGAAGAAGCTTGACTGAGTAAGTCAGGGATATCAATGGGAAATAGAGTGGTGAGATGTTTTCGTTTATTTTAATTTCTGGTTTAACAGGAAGAATGTATAAGATAATGATGACATGGAGGCATCATATTTTATGCTATGGGGAGTAGCTGAAGAAAAGAGACACCAATTATACCTGTGCTGAAGATATTCTTCTACTGTGAAAAGGTGGATCCCTCAGGAAGAATCAGATGGTGAAGATAGAAAAAGGATGAGGTAGGAAAAATGATGAAGGAACAGGATATGAAAGAGGTAGTGTTTGATTTCCAGTTCATCAAATCATACAGGACTGGATTCATCTGAGATTTAAGATGGGAGTCAATGAATTCATCTTATCACAGCTACTGCATCTGTGAACTCAAGGAACAGCAGAGAAGAGAGGAAGGAAAAATTATAATGCTCAGAATGCTAGGAAGTCTGCTGCAAAACAGTATTTCTGAGAACTAGTTGCTTATGCAAGACTGGAACAATGTATATGTTAGGTTAGAATGGAGAAAATTATGTGGGTTCTCACCCCTAGATAAAGAGCTGCAGACAAGCGATGACTGGTGGAAGGAGGATTATCTTCTCATAGGGATGAACCTCATTATTGATTGTCCAATCCGGAGTGGTAAGCATTAACCATATATACACAAACAACAACAGTAAAATAAGCATGTTGCATTAATATATATTTCTAAACACACACATATATATACAACAATAACAATGCAAAGGGGGCTATGAACTTGAAATTGGGAAATGAGA
Source organism: Peromyscus californicus insignis (assembly GCF_007827085.1). Classification (NCBI taxonomy): domain Eukaryota; kingdom Metazoa; phylum Chordata; class Mammalia; order Rodentia; family Cricetidae; genus Peromyscus; species Peromyscus californicus. Next base: position 42,316,996 of record NW_026294413.1, read on the forward strand.
GGTTGAGTAATAGTGACTGGATAGACAAAAGGAGTGATGGAAGTTAAGGAATTCTATTTCAATTAAAAAAATTTTTAAATGTAATTCAGCAAAGTCCAAACATTGGGTATGGGGAATTAGTAACGTTCTGATATACATGTTTGACATCATTTTTATGAGAGAGCTAAGGCTCTGTCATATTTGAGTAACACAGGCCAGCATAAAAATGGGAAATATAAAAATAACTAAGTAATCAAAAAGGGATAAGGAAGATGAAAATTAGACACAAAGCCCTATCCAGATCACCCAAAACATATGTGTAAGATTTTACTTGAGATGTGGACCTCTTACAGAAAAAATTACAGAATTTTGTTGTAGAATATTGTTTTAAGACGTATTTTATTTCTTTATGCTGTGGAACATTTGTTTAATGTGCTGCATTCTTTTCTGTTGCTTTTCTTTAACTCTGTGAAGCTGTGTTATTGTGCCTGTCTAGAACATCTGATGGTCCAATGAAGAGCTGAACAGCCAATAGTGAGGCAGGAGAAAGGATAGGCAGGGTTGGCAAGCAGAGTGAATGAATATAAGGAGAAATCTGGGAGGAAAAGAAGAATCAAGGAGCAAGAGAACAAGGAGAGGAGGATGCTAGGGGCCAGCTGCCCAGCCACACAGTCAGCCATGGAATGAGTTAAAGTAAGATATACAGAAGTAAGAGAAAGGTAAAAGCCTAGAGGCAAAATGTAGTTGGGGGTAATTTAAGAAAAGATGACAGAAACAAGCCAAGCAAAGGCTGGACATTTATAACTAAGAATAAGCCTCTGTAGGTGATTTATTTGGGAGCTGGGTTGCACAACCCCCAAAAGAGCTAAAGAGCAAGAATAAAAAAATGACCAACAACATAAATGTACTTCTGTGAGCCTCTAGAAAGCTTTAAATCCAGAACAAACATTCACCAATAGCATGGACTACAGTAAAGTATAGGAGATAACCTATCATACACCATTGCTATGGGGGAAGAAGATCTCTGGGAACTGAATCTGTCCAGCCAGTCCTCTGAAGGTGTAGCTAACACTGTTTACATGTTAACACCATATATGGTAACTGTAGGTTACATGCTAAAGCCTGGGATTTTTAGAACCCTGCTAGTGAGAAAATGTACCTGAAATTTACTTGCTTCTGGGGTGTTCTGTGCCTTTGTAACTTTCAAAAGCAAGAGCACAGCGAGTATCAGTGAATACAATTGTAAATAACAAGCATCTAGCTTAACCCAGAGGTGGACCATTATCCTCATGAAAATTAAACCATGTACATTTTTCTTCTAATATACTAGTGGTTGATGCACAGCTAGGACACATTCCATTTGTGGCTTTCAGAGAGTCTCACCTAGGGCAGCCAGCTCTGAAGGCAGTCATGCATTATAGGAGGAAATGATTGTCAGTTTGGTTGATATTTCTCATCCAGCATGAGGACCTTTCAGCAACCAGACAACAACAGTTGATAGGGCAGCGCTTCTCGCTCCAAACATGTTGCTGTTCCTGATACTACTTTAATAAGAAAATAACTGACACAAAGGGTAAGATGTTTTATTATATATTGAGCCTTTCTAATGCTTTCTTCTTATTTTTCAGGAATACTCTTACCACGATTCTTAACAGCAATTTGTACTTGTTTAGGGTGGATGATATTGAATATAGGGGGAACCTATGTGCTCTATTAAGACAAACAAGAAGGGAATTAGTTGAAAATCTCAGGGCTAGAACACCCTTAAACACACACACATACACACACACACACACACACACACACACACACACACACACACACACACACCATACAAGCTCTGCCACTGTTGCTGGCTGCATACTAGAATTAGATGGTGATTTGTGGTTGCTAAATATACAACATGTAAAAGTTGAAGGACAGAAAGCAATTCCTCCCTGGCAATAATTATTAATATTAGAAGAGCCAATGTAAGTTACTGGTGGGGAATTTTTGGTAAGGTTCTTACTTGGTTGTGGATTCTGTGTGTTAGGCTTTTTGACTTTCCAGTAAACATGTGCCTACAAGTACCGTAAAACAAACCAGTTTCCCATTTGATCCTAACAGTCCATAGGATAAAGCAGGCAGCAGAGGAAATAGGCCCTAGTGGAAAGGTTTCTGCTATTGTTTGGTCAGACAGAAGTAAAGTGCCTGTCAAACTGCCCTCTAAACATTCGTGTGCTCTAACTCATCTATTAATGCTGTCATGCATTAATAAGAATTACTTCTTAGTCCAGTGGCCCGAATTACTGTGTAGACTCTTAACCAGGCAAAATACTGATAAGTGTCTGTTGCTGTGGGATAATGGCCTGCTGCTCATAATGCAATTATGCATATGTATCTGTGTAAGAGCTAGAGCAATAAGTGTGATAGTGCAGTGGAGATATTTCCTTGGGTAAGACATAACTATTAATTACCCTGAAGCAGAATTGTTGAGGTAAAGTATAGATTACATCGGTAGTTGATAATATCAATGAAATACAGAAAAATAGTGATAGTTTCATGTATCACCACAGCAATAAAGCTGTGTATATTTTCTAGAGAAGTGGAGAAGGGACAGCTAACCCTTACCTGAAATTTTATTCACTGTTCCCTCTGATCTCCTTACCACCTACATGGTTCCAAGTTTCATGTGAGTTAGGCAGGTGGCACACTAGACTCTGTGGGAGGAAATAAAGGCTGTTAGTACTCTGAAGGAATGCTGATTTCATGAGTCTTTACCTCAGCTCAAGTGGTAAAGTTTATGATTCAGCTGCTTCAAGTCAATTATGCTCCATTAAGGAAATTTGCACTTATACTCCTTTATAACATTAATTCTTGGTTCACCAAGATGGACTTGAGTAGAATCATGTCTTTGATCTTTCATTAGTCTATCAGCGGGAATGGGTGTTTCTTTATGACTCTCCAGGAAAAGTCATATATCGTAAGACATTTGAAGGTTTCAATGCCACTGGATTTGAGGAATATAGTTTTCTTTTTTAAAATATTATTAAGGGACAGTTTAACATTTATCTCATATTAAACAAACTTGAAATAATCTTCCAGATTTGTCTCATGATCACACTTTTTTGGAATTGTTTTTTAGAAAACATACAACTTAAAATTATTTATCTCTAAAAATTCAGATATAGGAATTTTCCTAGTCATTCTTTAGTTATTTACAAGCCAGGAATGTCTTTTTGGGGCAAGCTGGAAGACTTCCAATGAAATGTTCTTTGGAGAATAGAAGAACCTTTTTCAAAATCTCTCCATGCTCTGTGCTTTTCCACTGGCTCACCCCCACAGGTCTTTGATTCATGGGAATTAAAGCCAGTTTATCTTGCCATATATCTTTGCTGCCTATTTGGGTTCATTTGATGAATCAAAATTCTCTTAGAGAAATTATATTGGTAAACTATTGAATACTCAAATAGTTATTGATAAATTTCTATGTAAGGCAATAATTAATTTTCAAATTTTATTTTCTACATTAAAAAGATAGTTTTGAATTTAATAACAACTGAACCACCTTGAAATATGGTGTCCATGAGTATTTAAAATGGTATCAAGTTTAGTAATTCATATATAATACATATGTTCAAAGAACACTAATAACATTTAGTGTGTTATTGTCTTTAAATATGGCCATTTGTGACACACTTCAACACTTGTAGAGTAATTGTAAAAACTGATTTCTCATTCTCCATCTCACCAAGAGATAAGTTTTATAGAAGTTGGGATTATATGATGGAAAATACAATAACTTTCACAAAACTTTAATGTATTTACTAAGACTTACTTTGTAATGATATTTCAGATATGATAAGTTGAAACCACTATTAACATACTGTTAACAAAGGGGGGTAACAAGATGGGTCAGTGAGCAAAAGCACTTACTTACTACCCAGCCTACTGATTTTATTTCAATCCATTATGACCTACTTGGTGGGAAGATAGAAACAATACTTGCAAGTTCTTAAAGATGTCCACATGTGTGCTGTAGTAAATATGTGACCTCTGCAATGAAATAAATGTGTAAGCGTAATGAACTTTAAAAAATTAAAAGAACTATTGGCAAAGGACATCAAGATGGCTCTTTGTATTTCAGTCCTGAAAGATTGTTACTAGAAAATGGTACATAATCAAATCTTGGATTCCATTTTTACTTGCCAAGTAAATATTTTAAATTCTAATTTTAATAAAATCAATGTTAAGTATTATGTTGATTGAGAAATTAATGAAATATATGGACATGTAATTTATTTTAGCAATCTATAATTATATATTGAGTACATGCCATAAAAATGTGTTCTAACTTCAACATATTAGAGAACAAATTTTCAAGTTTATTATTATCTTAGTCATATGAGTCAATAACTTCATTTTATTAAGTATGTATATATCAACATTCAGAGAACAAATGTTTTCATTAATTTCCTCAAGTAGCTCATTTTTATATAAAGCCTTAGATTTAAGTCAATACCTTCAATTTAATTATGGATATTCTTACATTCAGAGAATAAACGGTTTCATTAATTTCCCAAACTTGTTCATTTTTATATAAAGCCTTAGAATTTCATTAATGTAGATATTGTCTGATATGGGATATCTTTCTATACACTGTGAATATGTGTTTTTACCATTGGTTAATAAAGAAATTGCTATGGCCTATGGCAAGGCAGAATATAGCCAGGTGGGAAATCCAAACGAAAATACAGTGAGAAGGAAGGTGGAGTCAGAGGACATGCTGAGTGCTGCTGTGGAAGCAAGATGTAATAGAGTACAGGTAATACCATGAAACCACGTAACAAAGTATAGATTGATCGAAATGGGTTAAAGTAAGTTTTAAGAGCTAGTTAATGATAAGCCTGAGCCATAGGCCAAACAATTTGTAATTAATATAAGCCTCTGAGTAATTTTTTTTCTTTTTAAGCAGCTGCAAAACCAAGGATGGGAGACATTCGTCTGGACTTCAGGGCTAAGTGGGACCGAGAAACTTCTGTCTACATTTGGGGCTCACTATCAGACATTGATCCACATAGACCAGAGAGAGCTTAAAAAGGGGTTTTAGAACATATAATCAGAGTCAAAAGCAGTTTCCTAGTTGTAACTCTTACTCACGTGAGCCATAATACAGAGACATTGTGGTAGGCAGGCTTGAGCTACAACATGGCAGATTCCCACCACAGTACACAGAGGTGTCTCCAAGCCACACAGCACACTGCATGGCAGATTTAGCTTTTGCCATAAGGTTTCTGGGCTACACGCTGCTTGGTGGAGGCATAGACCCACTACTTCCCAGAGTTGGTGGTGAGCATAGCTCCCAGAAATGGCGCTATATGTACCTCTGCCATGTTGAAAAACCAAAAGGGGCAGAGCCATCAGCCAAAATGGCAGCTTTGGTGCTAGCCACACAGCTTAACAATTTAAAAACTCTCGTGATTAGAAAACTATTACAGATGCACAATAGGACGGATTCGGACAGAAAAAAAAAACCTCTAAACAGTTTACAGTGTGTGTAAAAATATATGTAGTCTTGGAAGAGAGAGGAAAAGGAGTACAGGCAGTCATATTAAAAAAATAAATAGTTTTAAAAAATTAAGTCTTTAAAGAGACAGTAAAAGTATTACAAAAGAATAAGCCATGCAAAGATGGGAAATACACAGAGAGTCTGAATTATGTATTTTATTGTGTTTTCTTTGAATTTTTTGACTGTTAATGAGCTAACTGCAGAAAGACATTTGATTGTAAAGGCTAATAAGTTAAAACAACATATAGATAGATAGATAGATAGATAGATAGATAGATAGATAGATAGATAGATAGATAGATATTAAAGGTATATTGACTTCAAAATTTGGGTATAAGGAAATGTTGCTTTGGAAAAGAAGTTCTGCTTTTGTTTCCACATAAGATGAAAACCTGGGGACTGCTTCTAAGGTAATATGGTTTAAAAAATACCCCCTCCTTGAAAAATCTCTAGTTGGAACAGATAGCACAGATGATCCAATGTTTCAGAGTGCGTCAGTTGCAGTTTCCTCTGAGTTCTGCATCCAGAAAGACTTCAAGGCTGCTGGCTGAGATGATGCAGTCTCACAGATTATTCCAGTCAGAACTTGACCATAATCTTAAATTTTCTCAGGGTCCCCACAAGATTAACAGTGCCCCTAATCAGCAGGAAGTACCCTAGAAAACTACACTCACATTCCCAAAAAATGGATTATGGAAGTTTGTCTTTGTTTAGGGGGTTTGGTTACAAATTGTTATTGGTTATAGTCAACCTCTTTCTAAAAGAAGAAAGGGGAATATGATATAGAAATGATAAAAAATGATAGATTATTGAATCTACTTTGATCCAAAAAACAACTGTTGATCTCAAAATACTTTACATTGGTATGGATTTTGGTTTATTGATACAAATTTAAGGTTAATTTTGTTACACTCTATGCATATTTCTACTCTTTTTTAGGGTATTATGTTTATGCAACTCATTTAAAAATGTAATATGCAATTAAAAATATGGATTAATAGTCACCTATAGTAGCAAACTTATAGTCATTTTAGGTATGTTTTCAAGGTAATACAGAGATATACTTCAGATAGATATAATCTTCAAACACTTCAAAGACCTATAGAATATGGCATTAAAATGTTTTAAGAATGTAGACCTTTCTGGACAGTGAGACATGTCTGCTCCTGGCAGCACCAATTACTTTAAAAGAGATGATGGGCATTGAAGAAACTCATGGAGTTTGCTTACAGTGTGGAAAAGGCTAGGCTAGCCATTTGGGCAAGAAACTGTTCTTGCCTGGACTGCTTGACAGTATGTTGTATAAACTGGATGTGAAGGACCCCTAGGAAAATAACCACTGAACTTTCCCAAAAGAAGGCAAGATGGTTCTTTGGGTTCCAAGACCTTGAAAAAACTGCTAGACATTCTGTAGGACACAGAAAAAAGTAACTGACAAACTTTGCCAAAATAGGCAAAACATTCCTCCAAATACCCTGCTTCATTGAAAACTGTGCCAGAGACTCTAGGACTGTAGTCTGAAGACAGATGCCCCAATGTTAGAGAGAAACTTTGGGTGACTGTCCAGACGGCCAGATATCTCTGTCATTTCTAGAATTTTGGAAGTTGCGTACAATGCACTTCCTATTTACTTAGGTAATATTATATCCTTATGAGGTCTTTGATGGAATTGAAGACTAGATAGTTCTAATGACAGTTTTCCTTAATCATGATAAAAAGTAAACTAGATGTGAAGCTTTAGACTCACAATCATAAAATAGATGATAGAGTATTTTCTTTAATTTTGCCAAATATAAATAGACTAGATATTGTAACTGTAATTCTTGCTTGATAACTGTTTCATTGTAGGTAATTTTACTATATTAAAATTAAAACTTTCCCTTCTTATTAGACAGAAAAGGGAAAGTGCTTTCTGTACGCTGTGAATATGTATTGATATCATTGGTTAATAAAGAAGCAGCTATGGCCTATGGCAAAGCATAATAGAGCCAGACAGGAAATCTAAGCAAAAATACAGGGAGAAGGAAGGTGGAGTCAGAGGAGATGCTGATCGCTGCCAGGGACTGAATGGCTGTAGGACCAGGCAGGACCGAAACTTCTGCCTACAATTATCAGTGAATATTCTTTATAGAATAAAAGTATTTTTATTTAGAACAATAGTTTTCCAGCAATACATAAATACTATAAAATTCTTCATTAAATATGAAATTTTTAGTTAATATAAAGAAAGTATGATAATAAAATTATATTTTGGCTTTGATTTACTAATTCATGTCAATAATGTTTATATATGTTGAAATATGTTTGTAAGAATTAGTTAAGAGAGAAAACTGCCACCCCCCCCCCCAAAAAAAAAAAAGAAAGAAGGAAAAGAAAAAAGCTGGGCAGTGGTGGTGCATACCTTTAATCCCAGCACTCGGGAGGCAGAGCCAGGTGGATCTCTGTGAGTTCAAGGCCAGCCTGGTCTACAGGGCAAGATCCAGGACAGGCACCAATACTACACAAAGATACCCTGTTTCAAAAAACCAGGGAGAGTATAAAGTGAGACACTATAAGTTCTTCAAAACAGGGAACACTTTCAGTAATGATAAAAATATTTCTCTACAAATGTCTGGCATGAGTGAAGCATAAACACTTATCAAATATACAGAAATGGTAGAGATATTCTCAAAACATAAGTAGTATTAAAATGTTTCAGGCATCAGAAGCATAATGGGTATCAAAAATGTGACAGCAGAATTTCAAAGATGCAAACAATAAAGAGACATGTTGAATATTAAAGTACAATGATAGAGGACAGAGAAGACAACATTTATTTTAAGGTCAACTACGCAAGAAAGATGCTGTTATTTTCAACAGTCAAATATGCAATTTTCTCAAAGTAATTAGGAGTCATGAAAGCACATAAGACTGATTTCTCAATAAAATAAATGCATATTTTTGGCTAAATTTGGAAATAAGATGTTAAAATAATAAACTTTTTATAAGAAACCCTTGTCAGATAAAAACATTCTACTTCTAGTTTAACTTTTATGGAAACAGAATTAGATAAATAAATATCCTAAACTGCATGAGAAAAAACACATTAAGTAAGTTTTTACTGAGGTTATTTCTTATTTAACCCAAATCAGTTTACTTCATCTAAATGCATTACTGCTTTCCTTTTTATTTTCTTTACTTGGTACTCTGTAGGTTGAAGAAACTATGTAAACAAATAGGCATGATTTCTTACATATAATTCAAAAAGCACAGAAACAAACACTGAGCAAATATCGTGACACAGTTAAACTCAGAATTCAGTAAAATGTACACAATTCATAAAGTAGAGAAAAATATAAAATCTAACATATAGGAAAACAGTATAAAAACAGGAATCCCCAATTTTTGAATTACCCAAGCAACAACTGTTCAGAGAAGTCCTTGAGCCCTCAAACCTCCGCAAAGATCTATAGGCAATGAATAAAGCTGAGAGCAGGAAGGGTGGTCTTTCCCAGGGAAAAGCACACAAAATGGCTGTCTAGTTCCAAATGATGAGTTCTGAAAACATATGTAAAGCAACAATATATAGAATAAATGGGTTATATATTTATATATATGCTAACAATTAGTGAAAATAGAGGCCATGAACTTGATAGAGAGTAGGAAGGAGTGTATGGGATGATATGGAAAGAGGAAACAGAAGAAATGCTGTAATAATGTTATATACTTAAAAATATAAAAAATATATAAAAAAACAGAAAAACTTTCCTTTTAGACAAAATATTAATTCAAAGTTTTTTTCTGATTATTCTATGAGAGTTAGAGGTTAGGTATAGGCACAGATTTGGTGATATTATTCTATTCAGTAACATTAGTTAAAAATCTAGATTTGTTTTCTATGCAGTGCATTTTTAATAAATTTCATACAAGACTTATCATTTTCTTTATACAATAAATTAAATATTTCTCTGTGAAAGTGAGAATATTGATAGTACAAGTCAAATTTGCAATAATTCATTCAGAAATATTTAATTTTCAAAAAGTATGTAAATTATTTTTAAAACTATGATTACACATTTACTTTCCTATTCCAAAATTTTCACACGGTAATGTCCTAAACTTATTCTATTTGTTCTTTTTGTCAGTACATGAATGAATTTTCTCAGGATGGATTATTTGGGTTTTTTTGACACTAGCTTTTGATTTATTGAGGTTAACCCAGGATTAACAGGTTCAGTATAACATAAAAATAATATAACTTAAATTTTATATAATTTTTTAATGCATTCACATACTCATAAAAGAAAGTGATTTGACTAGCATGCTTTTTATTCTAGGGCAAATGAAAATGTTTTCAGTAAGGAAGAATGAAGTGTAACTCTATGTGGTTCTAAACTGAAAGCATACATTATCCAGAATGTAACTTAATGAGCAGCCACATATGCATAAAATAGTTAAGTACAGGAATGTATAGGAATGTGTTGTTGAAATAATATAAAATGATTGAATACTCAAGTGCTGTTTCAAGGGGAATATGGAGCATGGAGCTGGTGTCTTCAAATCTCACAGCACTTTGATCTGAGGTGCACGGGTAATTATATGCCACTTCAATTATCCTGAGTATTATTTCACAACATGCAATATAATATTCTGTACTTGAAAAGCACTTTGCAATCATTTGCTAATGAAAAGTATTTATGAAAACTCTTCTTTTCTTTCAGTTGTCATGTTGTGAACAAAAGCTTGAAATTTATCATGAAATCAACAACCTGTCCCTGCCCTTCCCCCCAAAAAAATTAAGACCTTAAAAGCAAGACTAGTAAATGAGAAAAGTCTTATCCTTCACTAAATCATACAAAACTTGTCAGAAAAACATCAGTTAAATCATGAAACATTTAACCAAATCTCTGTATATGTTAGACAAATGATGTCAGCACAAAGCAACGAATGTTATAGTTTATAAGGCAAAGACATAAGATTGATTTATAGTAAAATTTGAATTTAGTATAAGAAAAACTGCAAATAGTTTCATGGGAAAGTTGATACTGAATAGAACTCTTTCAGTATGGAGAAAAATATGAATATTATATATATAGTTTTTATTTTTTTTTTATTTTTTTATTTTTTGGTTTTTTCAAGACAGGGTTTCTCTGTGTAGCTTTGCGCCTTTTCTGGTACTCGCTTTGGAGACCAAGCTGGCCTCAAACTCACAGAGATCCACCTGCCTCTGCCTCCCGAGTGCTGGGATTAAAGGCGTGTGCCACCACCGCCCGGCCTTTATAGTTTTATATAAATATAATATCTATGTATATATTATTTTCTTAGATTATAAGATAATTGCATCATTTTTTTCTTTCCTTTTCTTTCCCCCAAAAATCTCATATAACATTCCTTTCTCTCTTTCAAATTAATGGCCTTTTTATAAGTAATTGTTGTTACATACTTGCATTTATGTATATGTACATATATATTAGTGAATATATAAATACAACCTGCTCATTGTGTATGGTGCTATTTGTATGTGTATTTCATGGCTGACCATTTGGAATTGAAACACTTATTAAAAATACATTTGAGCCGGGCAGTGTTGGCGTATGCCTTTAATCCCGCACTCGGGAGGCAGAGGCAGGCGGATCTCTGTGAGTTCGAGAGCAGCCTGGTCTACAAAACAAGTTCCAGGAAAGGCGCAAAGCTACACAGAGAAACCCTGCCTCGAAAAAACAAAAAACAAACAAACAAAAAAAAACATTTGAATGTTAATTTAGACAAAAGTATATTTTCAACAAGCAGAAATGGATGAAAATATCTTCAGAGGGCAGAGATAAAAGAATGCAGATGAAACAGATAAATATGTATAAGAGGTGGGGAAAGTAATGTTTTGGTTATTATAAGAAGGTATTGAGGGAACAAATGTGTCACAGTTTTCTGCACAATTGCTAGTATTTTAGTATAAGCAATTTTTCTCATAGTCTTTTGATAGGATGGCCCAAATTGTAGTGAAGTATTGGAAGAGGATCTAAGCCAGGGTTCTCAACCTGTGGGTCACTACCCCTTGAGAAGTCAAATAAACTTTTTACAGGGGTCACCTAAGACCATCGGAGAACATCGATATTTACATTTTGATTCATAACAGTAGCAAAATTACACTTATGAGGTACCAAGAAAATAACTTTATGGTTGGGGATCAACACACCATGAGGCACTATATTAAAGGGTCATAGCATTAGGAAGGTTGGGAACCACTGATCTAAGCAAACGGGAAGGCCTTAATCCTGAACGCAGATGTTGAAAACAACTGTCATAAGGTAGAGCAGATTACAGGTAGTCAGTTGTGTAACAGCATCAAGGCAAAAATAAAAGTAGTCCTTAAACAATGATACATGCTTGTCAAGTGTGACCAAAAATTAATCCAAACGGCACCTTCAAATAACATAATTCTTGAAGTATGAAGTAGCTCAATCATTATATGGATAATCTCAAATCAATATAGAAAATATTTAACTCTTTAAAAACTTCTCTTCTAGAATCTCCTTACACTTTCATCACTATGAACATATATGAACTAATCCATTTTGAAATTATTCACACAGCTTATTCATATAAGTTTCTCTTGAAATATATATTATTTTGGCCTTTTTGTGTCCCAAACATGTTTTCCAAAGGCATGTTGTGCATTTCCAAATGAAGAAAATACTATGACTGACTTACTTCCATCCTCAAGTGCTGCCAATATGATAGAGGAAGAAAGTCAGTTTGTATGTCCAACATTCCTGCCTTCAATTCTGTGATGCTAAATATATTTCTATTGATTTTCAACAAAGTGATAGCAAAATCTTATACCATCTAATAATGCCAGATGTGAAAACAAAAAGAAAGACGATTATAAAAAGAGGAAGACAGCAGTAGAGAAAAAACATTGGAGGGAAAAGATCAATAGTAAAATGAGAAACTGAATCACTGCTTTATTTCTAACAGCCAGTATTCCATAATAGGTACCATTGTTGCCATGTATTGTTAGTTGAAATTTTCTAATGTGTGTAAGTGTAGAGAAATCAAACTGCTGGTAACCTGGAAGATTTCTCTTTGCTGGATACATCATATAATATCAGAAGCAGAAAATTGGGGTGTTAGGAGAGAGAATCCATTAACAGACTTACGCAACTATGGACCCCGTAAGCTATACCAAAATGATTGACCAGACAATAGATGCCTATTGGTGCAGTAATAGCCTCAACCTTATGTGAGTAGCCAACCACTTTCTGATTTTAGGCATTCCACAAGAGGAAACTCATACCTAGGATTGACAATCTGGCCAAGTACCCTTGGCTGGGAAGCCTATAAGGCTGAGGAGATAAACTACTCTTATGGTGCTAAATGTGCACAATATCAAACTGCCTTCTAAAACCAAAAAAGTATTTCCAGGCCCAGAGATTAGTGAAGCTATTACTCCTCATCATTGGAATTTTCCCTAACACAGAGTGCCATAAATGGCCAAAGTGCAAAGAATAATTCTTAGTGGTAGAGTTCAGTCACAAATGGGACATCTATGTTTCAGGTCCTTCCCCTTAAGACTCTGGAATCAATTTCTGTTCTAGATTGCTGTATGTTGCTGTGAAAAACAATCATGACAAAGGCAACTCAGGGAAGGCAAGTATTTATATCATCACTCTAAGATCACGATCTATCACAAAGGGAAGTGAGGACAGGAGCTCAGGCAGGACTTGTCAGTGTTCTCATCTTCCAAATAGCAACTCATTACACTTTGAGGCCTCACTGGGTTTTCCAGCCCCAAATGTACAAACTCATCTAAGTCAAAACGTAACTTCACAAAACATTTCAAGGTGTAAAAGCCACGGGGTAAGTCCCATCACAGCAACACCCTATGTTTCTGGGAATCATTTCTCTGAACCTTCATCAACACTCAGCCAAAGACTATCAGATATTGCCAGCTCCTATTCAGTAGCCATCTTTCTGCAAATAGTTGAGCCAATCGATTAAACAAGCTCTTTGTACCATTTTTAATTATGTAAGCTTCAATATTAATTCGAGAATATCAACAAATTCAGCCTTATCTAGTTTTATACTCCTTCCAATAGTTTCCTACATCCTTAAAATCTATCACTGCAAATTCCCTCCAGAAAACTGCTTGACGTAATTAAAAGCCCCATTATGTTAGCTAGGGGTGTATCACACCTCCTCATGGATCTCAATTTCTACCTGACCTTTAGAGGCTTGCTTAACCTTAACTGTACGGTGAGTCAGGAGGCGATGATAGGTATCATAATCACGTCTTCTAGATGTGACAGGAATTTTGCACCCATTGACTCACAGCAGCTGTGGCTATTCGCACAATTCCTGGATAAGATCAAGCCAATCAATGTTCCAGTATAGACGTGGGAAGGAGCACATGAATAGCCCACTTCTAACCAAGTAGTTCTTGATAGCTGATGGATGCTAAAAAGACAATTTTCATTGAGGGTGATTCCCCTTTCAGGTTAACAATACTCCAATGGATGTCCTGTTACCCATATATATGTAGCAGGGCTAATTTGACTCTGTGGGTTAGTAGAAATATAAGGACATGAAGTTGGAGGGGATCTAGGAAGTTCATAAAGATTGAAGGGAGGGATATATGTAGCTAAAGTTTTCCTTTGTCCCGCCCAGTCCACAACCGCTCAGACCCAAGTAAACAAACAGAGACTTATATTAATTAAAACTGTTCAGCCATTAGCTCAGGTCTACCACTGACTACCTCTTACACTTAAATTCAGGCCATTTCTGTTAAACTATTTGTTTCCATGTGTTCCATGGCTTTACCTGTGTGCCATTACATGCTGCTCCCTGGATGGTTGGCTGGCATCTCCCCACTCAGCCTTCCTTTTCCCAGAATTCTCCTTGTCTGCTTATTCCACCTATACTTCCTGCCTGGCTACTGGCCAATCAGTGTTTTATTAAACCAGTGTACAAAAACATTATTCCACAGCAGACATATGATCACAATACATTAGCATCTTGAAGGATAAATAAAAATATTACAAAAAAAGATATTTTCTAATGAAATTACTTTTTTAACTTTCCTTCCCATGATTATTAATTTTCTAGCTTCCTTAACTATCTTCTATAAATTTCTCATTATTCAGGTATTAACATTCAATATATATGTACACACACACATACACACACACACATATATAAACTTTTTATTAATTCTTTGTGATTTCATACCATGTACCCCATTCCCACTCATCTCCCTATTCTTCCCTATCCACCTGTAGCACCTGCAACTTCCTCCTGAAAAGAAAACAACCAACAACAACAACAAAAAAAAGGAGAAAAAAGAAATCTCACCTTGGAACCTTGGAAGCTCAGGTGTGTCACAGTGTGTCACATAGTATATACTTTTGCCCAAACATCTTTTCTGGCAAATGCTTATTGCAATGAGTCATTGTTCTGGCTCAAGGCCCCTGGCTTCTGCTGCACTATCAATACTGAATCTTCACCAGGACTCCTCTCTGATATCCTTGTGTTGCCTCGTGTCATGGGGATCCTGCAACTTTGGTTCTGTAGGACCATCCCCTTCTTACAACAGATCATAAATGTGGGAGATGTTCAGAGTGAGCCAACTCAGAAGCCTTTAATGAGCACTAAATGGTAGCTAAGCTTGCCAGCCTGCCTATTCTTCTGCATCAGTGCCACCGTTACAGATGCTATGAAGGGAAAATATTGACCCAGAAGAAATAAAGGACATATAGAAGCTTGTTGTCCTGAGCAAATCCTCAGAGACGGCGATACTTTTCCCTCATCAGCCATAAATTTTATTTTTTTTTTTACTGAAAATTGATTTTATGCAACATATTCTAATTATGTTTCCCCTCCAACAACTCCTTGCAGATCATCCTGACCTCCCCACCTGCCCAAATCCACACCCTGCTTTTCTTGCTCTCTCTCATTAGAAAACAAACAAGCATCTAAAAAAAAAAAAAAAAAAAACCAGAGAGAAAAGAGAAAGGCAGGTAAAAAGATATAAAATAAATACAAACAGAAAAAAAAAAAGAGTCAAAGAAAAAGTACAAAAAACATGTAGAGATGCAAAAACACACATACACATTTGCACACACAGAAATCCCATGAAAACACAAAAATGGAAGACATAATATATAAACAAAAAATCCTTCAAGATAAAAAACACTTTTAAAGAGCACTGACAAAGCATTATGAGAAAAAAAGAAGAGAGAAACAGAGACAGAGAGAACCCCTCCCTCCAATAAAATTTAAGTTGGCCATCTACTGCTGTGCATGGCATGGGCCTGGCCTTTACTGCACTGTGTGCACCCAGTGAGACTCCATTGGGGAAAACTATTTTTTCCTTTGTGGGTCATTATCAACTGGAGGTAGCTTCTGGTTTAGAGCTTATGTCCATGTCCAGTCTCATTATTTGTCCCCATCTGAATTAGATCTTGGCAGGCCCCATTCATGCTGGGGCGGCTATATTTCCATTGATTTCCATAGGCTCTAAATAAATAAAATACTCACTCTTGTAAAATAACAACTGATAAAGATACTTTAGAAACTTAAAAGCACCCACTTTGCAAAAGAAATAAAAAAAAAAAACTGGAGATATTTTGCAAATAGGAAGAGTAACACAAATTTTTTCCATAAAAGAAAATATTTAAATACTGTAATTTGCAACTAATAACCAATATTTTTTAAAATTAGGTAGAAAGGAATTTGTGTCAGAGGGCAAACCAAAGAGAGAGTCTATCAAGGAGTAAGCAATATCACTAATGACCAAAAAGAAATAACCACGCTTAATTCATATCAAGCAGAATGAAAAGTCAATTCAGTGTTTCACCAGAAAGCACATAAACTTTTTTTTTTAATGCAGCAGAAAAGTAATCAGAATTGTTGGTTCCCAAGAGCATTTAAGCATCACAGGTCTATAGAATGTGCAAACAATTGCAAAATGGGGAAGAGAGACTAAAATTGAGGGAATTACAAAAGCAGGGGAAAGCGCTGAAAGCCATATCACAGAGGGGGTCTGAGGCTGACTGCTAAAATTTGCCCCGAGTAATTGCTGTACTAGCACAATACATTTGAAACTTCAGAACTTATCAAATTATTTTGTTGAGAAAGCAAATAGCAACAATTTTCTCTTAAATTAATTGGATGGCGAAGGCAGAAAGAAAATGCAATACAAGTAATAGGACAGAAAATCATAGACTGCTGGATCTGAAGGGATCTTAAAGGTAAATACTAACAAACAGGCTGGGAGTTGAAACAGTTTTCTTTAAACATTGACCCAACCAAAGTAAACTAAGCAAGGGCTCAAATTTTGATGAGTTACTTTATTTTGTTTGTATTTAAAACTGAGAGGTTGAAATGACCAGAAATACAAAGGACCTTTCAGAAGAACTTTCATCATTCAAAGTTTGAGCCTGTTGCAAACTTGTTTTATTCCATGTGTCTGCTGTGATTTTTTATTCAGAAGATGGTAGACTTAATTTCCAGCTACATGTGTTTAATAATGATGGAAAATTCTCTCATGATTACCAGACTATTTATTTAAAAACGCTTAGTGACTGCTCTATGCTTCCCCCCTCTTTAAATTGTTCTTAATAGAGGCTTTTCACTGTCGTTATGGAAAGATGTACACTTTATACTGCTATTAGCCTATCTATATGACTTTTTCTCTCCATTTTGCCAGAAAATACTAGCATCTGGATCAATATAATCAGTGATATTATATATGAAAGTTGAATATATTGGAACTCAATAAATATGGTTCAAATAAAGTATCAAAACTGATACTAGAACATAGGATTTAAAATAAGTGTTTTGAAGTCAGATCACACTGGACTAGAAACCCTATTGTTTCTTAAAAGTAACTTTTAACATTTATCAATTTTTACCCTGTATAGATTGTTCTGTTTGTCTATTGCATTCTACTAAAACCACTCAAACCTAATGGCTTAAAAAAAAACAGCAGCAGTTGCTTTCTCCTTAAATCTGTGATCTAAGCACCATTGCCTAGGGGAAACAGTTTGCTGTTCCATATACTATCATTTGATGCAACAAAAAGGTTGGGCAACTAGACTTATGGGCAAGTTTATTTTGTACTCCTGTGCATGGAAGTAGATGCTTGCTGGAATCTGATCTATTAGAAAGAGGACCCTCAGGTAGAAAGGGACTCATTGAAACTACAAGTTGGATTCTAAGTGCAAGTATCCAAAGAGATACATGTGGAAACAACTGAAGCATGAATAAGCTGAGTCCAGAAGCAGGGTCAGGCATTAGAACAGATTTGGTTGACATCCCTGGGATGCCTGCTCTTTTTAGAAGGGAAATGAAAGAGAGGTAGATCTGGGGGAGAGGGAAGACTGGTGGGGGAATGGGAGGAGTTGAGGGAGGGAAGGTTTCAGTCTGTTTGCATTGCATGAGAGAAGAATAAATAAAAAGTAAAAAGAAAGAACTCTAAATTCAAGAAAATGGGAAACAGATTTTTTCTTTTGTAGAGGTAACAATGTTCTAGAAGATCACTCATAGTAGGAGTGTCAGGTGTTCCACCTGCCACAGTCTGGCATAGTCATTTGATCTATGAAACACAATTACTCATTGTCCCATATCTCAAGCCTTATCCCATTACACATCAGCATGAACTTCAAAGGAAGGTCTCTATACCTTGTGCAGTTCACCTGTGGAAGATGCTTCATTGGTGCAGTGACTCATCTAAACTACATTTGTTGCTGTTGTTTCCTTTATTTTTAAAAACAAGGTCTTTCTATGTAACCCTCACTGAATGGGAACTTGATGTGTTCATCAGACTTGCCTCTGCATACTTGAACTGAAGAATTGTGCACTGAATAAACAGATTATCTGCCTCTCAGTTTCCCATTCAGCCTACCTGGTGGGATAAACTTTTCAAGATGAGCAATCGGGAAACATTGTGAACATGAAATCTAGTTCAGCAATTTTTGATTTCTTTCACTGGCACTCAGTCCTATTCTATTGTATGGCAGTATACAATGGGTAATATTATGTCCTATCATTTATTTTTCATAAGAAATAGTCACTTTTTTAGCCATGGTGACCATCTTCCAGTAACTTCCCAAAATGCCAAACAATAAGGGAAAAAGGACAATCACCCACTATGTTTTTTGGACCTTTAGAAAACACAGAAATTTCAAAGCAGTTACAAACCCTTCTATCTACAAGTATCTCAAAAGCTAGTAAGTTTCCTATGAATTATACACTTTTTTCTTTGGATTGAGTGTCCAGAATTTAAATATTTGGAGTTTTTCTGTTTATTTTTACTTTCTTATAAGACATCCCAAAATTTGTTTGCTTATAAGAACAACGACATTTTTTGATGAGTCTGAATTTGGAATCTGCTATATTGAGTCAGATGTTGGGGACTAAGATCATCCTGTCTCCTCATACATGTATACTCTGTTGATTTTTCTGTAGGCTGAGGATTTTGCTGGGACTGTCTGGCAAACAGTTACACTGTACTCACAATTTGACTTGTCTTCCTTTATACTAAAGATAGTCTAGTTCCAACTTTGGGCCTCCTGAGTTAGACTAGCACAAAAGGGGGTTGTATGGCCATTTATAATCCATTTGAGAAAACTAAGCATCACTTTTGCTTCTTTTTATAAATGAATATCAAGGTGTCAATGATCTAGATGAGTATATAGGCTAAGAATTACTGCTATTACCAGTTCTGTAAAATGTAATCTGGCATATCCAAAATTTATATGCAATTTAATACTGTAATGGATTTTGAAATCTTTACTATCTTTATATTATGGGTGAGGCAGTTGATTCTCAAATAGTGACTTATCACAAGCTCATACAAATTTAGTAAATTTCAACATCACAGTACAAACCCTGTTTGTCTGAATAATGTGCCTGCAATTACTCCTTGGTGTGGTTCTATAAGTACAGGTTGAATTATCTAATTTCATCAAGTAAATGAAGATTGGTTTATCTCTTTTCTTTAACTTCTAAAATAAGAATAAATGTGATAAGTTGCAAGTATTTAAAAAGTTATCAATAGTGCTAATAGCAGTAACATATTAAGAACAAGGATTTTGTTTTCCAGTATTTGAGTGATGTGTTTCAAAACTCACCTTTGAAACACTGCAAAACTGGTATAAATAATATTTATAAATTGTCTTTGAAAGGGCTTGGAAATTATTGCAAAAGGAAAGAATAGGTAATTGTTATGTACTTTAAAGAATATTAAGCAATCTGTAATCTAGATCTCATTGTAACTTCAGGTAGGTTGCTGTTTGTTCAAAGGCAGTCTAAGTAAATGCCAAAATACCACAATGAAATATTCATGGATGAGTCTGTATATGTGTTTTTAGACTTTATTTTCAGTCATCTTTAAAGGCAAATTCTGGGTAAGAGACTATCACTAGATTTAAGAGTAAGATTGTTCATAAACACAGAAAAATATTGCTGTTTGCAAGATAAAATAATGAATCATATTTGTCACTAATACTCAAAATTTGGAGAGGCACCTCTAGTCAAATTCAATGCTTTTGTGTACTGTTTTGCTGTAAGTATTCAAACAGCACTTTAAGATGATTAGATAAATGTTCTTTTTTACTTCATTGTTTAGTTACTTCCATTGTTTTATATGGACATGGGGGATTCACATTTGTTTTCCCTTTGTATCAATTTACTCTGCTTCTCAACCCTGCTCTGAGCTCAGAACACTGACTCCAAGTACTGCACCAATCAACCTGTGATATTCTGCTTCAAATACAACTGAAAACAGCAACAGTATCACCAAGGACAAGAAGAATAAAGCCTTGTACGCACTTCCTCTTCTGCCTTCTAGGGTGACTCTGCGTACTTAACATTACTTACCATCTTCCATAAAGCTTGCCTTCCCATAAAGTTGTCTTCTTTAGAGGTTAGTGATTGTTCCTTCCCCTGATTTTGCTGACCCACTAAATATTCATCTCCTATTGGTAATAGAGGACATTGCTATATTCTGTTAAATATGAAGGAAACTAAAGAATAACCCTTCTAATCTAATGTGGAAAACAGCAGAGAAGTTCCTAGCAATAATAATGTAATGTGTACCCTAAAAGAGGGATGCATGGAATATTTGAGGGGAAAGTGGTTTTGAAATGATTCTTAAATCACTGGTGACATTAACAAATGCTTTTAAAATAATCTTTTACTTGTTAAAATCTAGTAAGCATATCACATGGTAAACTTAGAATAACATCGAGCTGAGAGCAGAATAATAAGCCATGAAGAAAAGTACTCAAGCAAAGAAAAGTACCAATGTACAAGGACATTACCTATCTCTTAAAAAATGGTCTTGTAACAGCAGTGGAAAAATCTTGTGAGATTTTTGTGAAACTCAAAGGAATAACGGTAAAGATAAGGAATATTCTTATGGCCAACTTCTGCTCTTTAGGTTAAAAATTTCCTAACTATCCTGTGAAGATTTTGTGCTAAATCTTACCTTGCCATTCATGATACTCTTCAATGTCTATCTCTTTTAATGTTTAGATGGAGCAATCATTTTAGTTTAGTGTATGCACACTATATTGTATTTATTTGTTTATTTTATGTTTCCTTCTTGAACTTTGTTTAGAATGTCAAATATATAATGAATTATGTATTTCTATATTCGGTACCTTTAAAATAGTTTTAGACAGAGAGTGGATGCTCAATTAATATTTGGTAGAATAATTAGTTGTGGCAATGGGTAGTAGTGCTCATCTGTATTGCCAGCAGTTGGTAGGCAGAGGCAGGAGGATAGTTACAGGTTATAAGAAAGCCTGATTAGCATGGTGACTTTCCATTCAGCATTACTGTTTATTTGCATATTCATTAGCTTAGCTGTTCATTTGCCATGGTACTCTGATTGCTTTCCCTAATGCTCCATCACATCTGCTAGGTTCATAAGGAGTCTAAAATCTGTCAGAGCATGATGATGTTATGAATGGTCTTTGTTTTCTCTCTGGTTTAATTAATTACTCTGATTTTGATCTTCAAGTTGCTTATGTGTTTGCTTTGTACTTCATTTTTTGATATCTGCTATTTTATGTTCATTAATTTATTAGGTAACTTATTTATTGCTTCTCTCTCTACTGAATATGTACCTTGGATTTTAGCTTCTTTTGATAGTATTCTTTCTCTCTCTCTCTCTCTCTCTCTCTCTCTCTCTCTCTCTCTCTCTCTCTCTCTCTCTCTCTCTCTGTCTGCTACCAACTCCTGTGCCTGTGGGACTTCACACTTCAAATGCTTAACTTGATTATTTTGTTGTTTTCGAGACAAGGTTTCTCTGTGTAGTTTTGTAGCCTGTCCTGGAACTCACTCTGTAGACTAGGCTGGCCTCAGACTCAGAGAGATCCGCCTGCTTCTACCTCTCAAATGTTGAGATTAAAGGCATGCGCCACCACCACCCTGCCTTTAACTTCACTTTATAAAACATCTTAACATAACCTCTTCATAAAAATCTTCATAAAAATTACTCACAACAAAACATTCCCATGAATTTCCCTTCTTTAAATTAACCATGTAAAAATTGAGTAAGATTGATGTTGGGTGCCTTTTTTGATCCCAGAAAATAATAAATCCCTTGTCCTTGCCATGATTTTCACTTTCCTCATGATTATGATCAGAACTCTCCATTTTCATCTGCTCTCTGTTGCTACTGCAAAGTAGCACAGTGTCATTTAGGTCAAATATAAATCAGGGAGTGTAGTAGGAACCTGCTCAGCCTCCTCTTTCACAGTCTGGTCATCTATCTGTCATGCTCTGACACTCCCCTCTGCCCTTCCCCCCACTATTTCTCCATGTCACTCTTTAGTGTAATACTTAATTTGCATATACACTCAAGCTCAGCTGTTCATTTCCCTAGGTCTTTGAGCACTTACCCCAGTGTCTCAGATTGTCTGCTACACACGCAAGAAATCTCAAATCTGTTGAAGCATGATTCAATCAGACATGATACTTGTTTTCTCTTTCTAGTGTCTTTTACAAATTTTACATGTTTTTAAGTCATTTTGTTTCTTAAAAATAGCAATTTTATTATTATCACTTGTTTCTTGGAACAAACTTTCAGTCTGGTGATTTCAATTTGCTTGTAAGTCTCACTAGTTCTATTTAAATTTCTCTCTGATATTGAATTCATTTTTTCCTGCTAATATATCAGTGTGGCCTATATTTTATCACATAAGCTATTCCACAAATCTACTAATCATATTTTTATTATCCTTAATATCTTATCTGCACAGAAATCTAAGTTATTTATGAAAAGTCTTCTAAGTTATTGTTTGATGACATAAAACTGAGTGGATTTCATTTCAATGCTATATTTTATTGCTAAAATATTTAGTTTAGTAGTTCACTCTTACTTTTTAATGAATATATACTCAGGCTTATACATTTATTTGACTATTTCAAATACTAATTAAAATTTCTGTAATTCTAATTTTCATCCTCAACCATAGAGGTTAGCTAGATTAAGAGACTAAAATAGGAGGGAATTATATCCCTAAGAAGAGGAAATAGAATATATAGTTATGGTTGAACTTGGAAGGTGCTGGAATGGAAAGATCAAATGGAGGAGAGGAATGATAGACCTAAGGTAAGGAGTAGAGGGAGGGACAAATAAAACTATGTGCCATCTGAGGGGTAGAAAACTATAGATTTCTAAAGTATAGACATATATGAAGATGATTGAAATGGAATCAGCAAATAACAGGAGAGAGAGATCTCCATCAGGACAAATCAATGGGATCCACAAACAACCTATGCTATTGCCAACGCTACTGGTGCACACACACCTTTAATCCTGGCATTCCGCAGGCAGAGATCTGTCTGGATCTCTGTGAGTTCAAAACCACCCTGGAAAACAGCCAGGCATGGTGACATATGCCTTTAATCCCAGGAAGTGATGGCAGGAAGCAGAAAGGTATATAAGGTGTGAGGATCAGGAACTAGAGCCCTTTTTAAGCTTTTAGGCTTTCAGCAGCAATTCAGCTGAGATCCATTTGGGGGAGGACTCAGAAGCTTTCAGTCTAAGGAAACAAGATCAGCTGAGGAATTGTTGAGGTAAGGTTGGCTGTGGTTGGTTCTGTCTCTCTGATCTTTCAGAATTTACCCCAATAGCTAGCACTGAGTTCTGTATCAATAAGACCATGTAAAATTCATGTTACATTGAGTATACAAGCCACACTCTATGACAGGACCCATACCAGCAGTAGATGGCCAACATAAAATAAACTCAATGGTATTTTTCACAGTTTTCTTGCTCTCATGATATTTTGTCTGGGCGTTTTGTATTTCACCTTACAAATGTTTTTCTCATAAATCATGGTAATTCTTTCCTAGAATCACCAGCCTATAGTCAGTGTCACTACTTGACAACTGTGGGCACTTCTTGGACATTGTGAGTATCCACAAATGCCCACAGGATGCTTGGATCAGTCCTTCTACAAGAGGCAGAAGATAACACACACACACACACACACACACACACACACACAATACATGTACATACATACATAACACATACCCACACACACAGGCACACACGTGCACACATACATAAACATGCTCATACACATATGCACAGGCATGCACACACATATACATATATACACAGATACACACACACACACAGAACATGAGTTCTTTTCTTTGACTTTTTCAGCTAATGCATAAAGACATTTATTTCAGTAGAAGAGCATTAATTATACAGATATTCAGTGACCTAATTAAAAATGTATTTTAGTGACAATAGCAATAAGAGTTGAAAAGATTAACAAGTACATTGAAGGACATAATGTTATGATATACTGTTTTAGTTGACAGTCTTATTACTATGTTTTCTAAAACTGTCCCAAGAAATTGTTTAATATTTTGGAATCTCCTTCATTTTCCTGTAGTTATGATTTTTTAATATTTACCTTTTTTGTATATTGTTCCTTGTATCTAAACTCATTAGCAACTGCTCATTTGGCTTCCAGCCATACACTATAGGGGGCTTTGTCGCACATCCTTTGTGAAGAGTAGAGACATGACATTACCATTACTCTACTGTCTTTGTGTTCTTGTTACTCAGTTTGTTCTAGGAGACACATTGTGATTTTGATGCTATCGACCTCCACCTCAAACCTCCGTGGCCAACCCTCTTACCTCCTATATTATTCACACTTTTTCTGTACTTAATATTATCCATGTAACATTGAAGGACAGCTTCCAAAGCACCAAAGCTCAAAACTATGTGTATGCAAAAGGTGTAAGGATATTTTCTAATCCTGAACAGAATGATGATCTCCAAGTCTAAATACACCTGACAATCACTGAAGAGATGAAGCTCAATATTTTACTTATTGTTGAGGTATCAGCATTTGGCCCATACATTCAATCCCTCCTACATTATTCCAAATGCATGCCGTACATAGAAATAGATTTTGCCAGCAAGATCAGCAATATTTACCCTATTTCTTTGTTTAAGCCTTTTTTTTTGCTATTGGGCTTAAGCCAACATTAATTAATTTTTTCTCATTCTGTTCATTTTTTTCTGTGTTGCATTGTGTTAATCAATATTTCATCCTGCATGCAAATTTAACACATGCGTTCTTGATTTCTTTCTAATATTTCTTTCCATATTCTGTTTGTTTTTTAACTCTTTGGCTTTGTAGGGGGCCTGCCACCCAGCTCCCAAATAAATCACATACAGAGGCATGCTCGGCCTTGGCTTGGCTTGTTTCTAGCCAGCTTTTCTTAACTTAAATTATCCCATCTACTTTTTGCCTCTGGGCTTTTTCCTTTTCTTACTTTTGTGGGTCTTACTTTCACTCTTACTCTGCAGCTGGCTGTGTGGCTGTGTGCCTGGCACCTAGTGTCCTCCTTTTCTTGTTCTCTTGCTCTTCAATTCCTCCCAGATTTCTCCTATTTATTCTCTTTGACTGCCAGCCCTTGCTATCCTTTCTCCTACCTTGCTGTTGGCTGTTCAGCTCTTTAATAGACCAATCGGGTGTTTTAAACAGCAAAGTAACACAGCTTCATAGAGTTAAGCAAATGCAATAAAAAGGAATGTAACACGTTTTTGCATCTTTAAACAAATGTTTCACAGCATAAACAAATTTAACACATTTTAAATCAATATTCGTTCTCTGTCATTGAGTTGAAAGGAGAAGTTGAAATTATAATACTTATGCCATGTCTGTCTGACTACATAGGCAATTTTATCCCTGGTTCCTTGTACCACCAAACAAAATCTAGAAACTACTAGACCCACATACAAGGAGCAAGTTGTTTCTGCAGTCATACAAATCACCAGCTCAATTGAAACATGATGATTACCATACTTCTGCTTTATAAAATGAATTGCAAATAAAAAAGCCCTTCTATTTATGATTTTCTAAGCAAGTCTGTGGCTACCTTGTAAAAGAGATTATGTCAGTGTGTGCCATTTATCATCTGCATTTTTGAAATATTTTCTTAAAACAGCTTTAACAAATAAGAACTAGTATAGAATTTTTGATAACTCAGCAAAATCTGGAATTATTCTTAACCTGAACACCCAAGTTTAGAAAAATACATTAAAATTTATTCCTCATAGCAGGACACCTGCAGCCATATTTTAAACTACAAAATATAATAATAGGAACTTTCTCTCATTAAGTCATTATGTATATTGAAAATGATTTGTTCAGTTTATGAAATGTTGGATCTACATAAGGACTACAAACGTATCCTCACAAAAAAGCCCGACATAGATGTCATTGCTGTGCTTATTCCTTAGGTGGAGGATCGTGAGAATTAATTTTCTACTTTGTGCACGTTGAAAATACAGAATAGAAAATGTCCAAAACTAATATAAATTCGCATAAATATATGGAATTTTTGACTCACATATATTTGGTATAAATATATTGGTAATATAGATTTTGAATGGCTGTAATAATGTAATAGAAATATTTTCTATTACAACATTATCTGAGTTTCTTGAGTACTGCCTTTCACTCATTAGCTGAATGTAAAAAATGGAAAAAAGAAAGAAAAACTTCATAAGTTAGTTCATTAATTCTAAATTGATATATGTATTTCATCACCCTGACATTTCTAGAAAATATATATTTCAGCAGAAGTTTATGCTTGCGCTCATCATTTTCTCAGAGTACCAAAAGAACCACATTCCTACTCCTATCTAGATGTAAGTACTGTTACCATTTCTGTTTAATCCACTAGAAGATAGAAGGAAGAGTGAGCAGAGTTCTTGCTTTATTTTGGGAAGTAATGAAATTTTTGTCTGTAAATGTAACCAAAATGTGTGATGTATATAGAACCAAAACCTTTTAATGTGTTGGTGGTAACCTGAAAATAAAAATGTTTAAATCAAAGCCAAGTGATGCTAAACATATAAATCATATAAAATTGTGTTCATATGCAAACAGAAAAAATATACTGTGGCATCCAAAAACATAATTATTTACGAATAGTACCATATGAAAAAAGACAGTGGAATGCATTGACCAGCATAGTACATCTCCACTGTTTTAATATGTGCCATTTTTACCTGCTTTATTGAAATATTTTCTTAAAATTGTATATGGAGTTAAGATAGAATCAGTCAATACAATTGTATGATACAAAGGAATTAGCATATGCCTCAGAGGTAAATATCTTTCTCTGAGATAAGTCCATGGTTTAAAAGTCTTTGGGTACTCTAGCTATTATATCTAAATGTCATAGATAAGAGAAGGGAAAATAACTAATCATATTATATATATATATATATATATCATACTCTGAAGTTATTTATCTGGCCACAATTGGAAAGCATTTAAAGCACTTTCACTTTATGATCTAATTATGATTTCCTTGGCTATACACAAAATAGCACCAGAAAAATAAGAAAATAATCACCATATCTAATTATACATCATTCAAAGTGATCTGAACATGAAAGTTTAGACATATTTTGAATTTATATTTTAACACATACACAGTTTGATATTAGTGCATGACCTATAGATACCATTTCGCCAAGTGTGCTAGAACTTTTTATCTAAAGTAAAAGGTACAACTTAAAGAACAAGTGTGAGATTTAGTGATATGATTTCATGTTGAATATGGTGACATAGAAAAACACCTAAGATCTAATATTAGCCTCTTCATATATTTAAATAAATGAAAAAATGTTGTGACTTGGAATTAATGAAACATTTTTAATTTCTGAGACATTCTATAGACCCAACATCTCCTATCTTAGTTGACTTGTTAACATTTAGAAATTGTCTCTGAGTAAGTATAGAAGCATTTTCTTCATATTTACACAGGCTCTGAAATTCAAATTTGAAGTCCAAGTGAGTATACACAAATAAAACACATTAAAATTTCAATTAAAACAGGCAATACCTTCTGCTTACTTTGAAGCTAATGTTTTTTTTAGAATGTTGTTGGGTGCTAAAATTACTGAACTAGGGAAAGGTGGTAGCAGTGCCTGTATGCCTTTAATCCCAGCACTCGGAAGGCAGAGGCAGGCGGATCTCTGTGAGTTCGAGGCCAGCCTGGTCTACAGAGCGAGATCCAGGACAGGCACCAAAACTACACAGAGAAACCCTGTCTTGAAAAACAAAACAAAACAAAACAAACAAACAAAACAAAACAAAAACTAGAATTAAATCAGTATTTAATCATCCCCCATCTCTTTCCCTTCTTTCTCCTTCCCCTTTTTTTCTCTCTCACCAAGTGCCTGTTCCACTCTTTTTCTGAAGCTGGGAATCAAATCAAGGGCTACATCAATTTTTAGGGAAGCGCTCTAACCTAGAGCTATATAGATACCTCTACAAATGACCACCTTAACTATTTCTTTGTCTATGAAACATTCACAGACTTCAGTGACAGTTCAATGCTCATGTGTATTAAGAAGACACACACTGTAATTTCCTTTATGTGACACTATATTATGTCGTGAATACTCTCTATGAGTTTAAGATTTATAGTATATACTAAGAAACAAAGAAATGTTGATAATAAAGTTGAGTATTTTAAAAATAGTTTTCTATTTAATGTGCAAAAATATAACTAAACATTAGAAAAATTCTTTGAAGTTTAACAATCAATGAGTTTTCTGAAATTCTAGGCAGTGCTACTTAAATGATGTGCAATTAATCTAATAGATGACATTAATTGTTAAGTATATTTCATAATAGTCTAGCTGTCACCGCTTAATTATTATACTTTGGTAGTACTATGTTCTTCAAATTAACTTCAGTAGATTTAATATGAACAGGAGATACTGCAAGCATAAATGATCAAATCATCGTCAAATTGTTTGCATGATTACTCTCTCTCAAGAATTAGCGAGTCTGTAAGATATAACTTTTCAGAGTTTTAAAGAGGAAATGGCTGGAATCTACATTTTCTCATACCCAGTCTTCCTTCTCCTGGTCTTTTCTATCTTTGCCTTATACTCTCCTTATATTCATTCATTTTACTTGGTCTCCATGAAACACCTTATTTCTCCCTTTTCTCCAAACCCTCTATAATAATACTACTATATATAAGAGCTAACTTACCAATCTAAAAGAAATTATTAATGGATTTTATGTGGTAGTAATTTTCTGCCCTGTTTCTAGGAAAGTCTCTCTTGAATGAGTTGAACCAGATAAGCCAAACTGATCGAAAAGGCATGTGAGGTGAAAAAGTCCATAAAAATTAAACAGTGGTCTTGCCAACCTCCACATTTGAGCTGAAAACTCTTCTGATCTAATTTGGAAGTTACTTTACTACATTATTCAGGTAATAAGCTAACTTAAAGAATGTCTTTCCTGAAATTTAACAAATGCGTACATATAGGTAACAGTATATAAATTCTGTCTTACTTCCAATTTTGTAAAAAATTAAATTAACTATACCAAAGACTGATTGTGTGCCTATAACTGGGTAATCAAATCCACAAAATATGTGAGTTTTTTTTAATGTGTATGGGTGCTTTTTTTTTTTTATGTTTGTCTGAGCAGTACACGCTTGCCTGGAGTTTGATCCCCTGAACCTGGAGTTATAGACATATTCTTCTGTTATGTGGGTTCTGGGATTTAAAGTTAGGTCTTCTGAAAGATCAGCCATTGTTCTTAACCACTAGGTGCTGTGGGATGTTCTGTATGGCAAATGTGTTGCTAATTAGTCAATAAATAAAACACTGATTGGCCATTGGCTAGGCGGGAAGTGTAGGCGGGACAGGGAGGAGAATAAAGCTGGGAAGTGGAAGGCTGAGTCAGAGAGACACTGCCAGCCGCCACGATGACAAACAGCATGTGAAGATGCCGGTAAGCCACGAGCCATGTGGCAAGGTATAGATTAATGGAAATGGATTAATTTAAGCTGTAAGAACAGTTAGCAAGAAGCCTGCCATGGCCATACAGTTTGTAACCAATATAAGTCTCTGTGTTTACTTGGTCGGGTTTGAGCGGCTGTGGGACTGGCAGGTGAGAGAGATTTGCCCTGACTGTGGGCCAGGCAGGAAAACTCAAGCTACAACTAGGTTTCTCCCCACTCACATTCTAATATGTGGCATTTTAATTGATATAGTTATATTGGATCATGTTGGAAAAAGAGGCTTTGGAGACAAAGTTGAACATTGCCTCATGTTTGTCTACGTAGATTCCTTATCCAAAATGTTCCAGTCTTCAACTCTAATGTGTAGACAGCCTAAATGTGTTTGTCTAGATGAGTAATTTAAATGACATGCCTATCTTTACTTGAAAGGTAGTAATGAACTTTTCCTCTTACATAATAATGAATATTTATTCTGTTCCTGCTTTGTTTTAAAAAGAACCTGAAAATGTTTAGTTCTATGTAATCATTTTAAAAAGGACATTTTAACTTGGTTGTGAAACATATTCCACATATTTATGTGTTAGGGACTGTTTTGCTAGACAAAGGTTCTTTGAGAAGTGATTGGATCCTGAGGGACCTGAAATAATCAATAGATAAATCCTTTGATTAGTTCTTAATGGAATATAATCATTGGTGGTCGGTGAAAGATGGAAAGTGATATTTAGTTTGAGGTACTATGTTCATAGTATCCTAACATGGAAAAATCTATTTTATTCCTTACCTTATATCTGGTTATCTACTTCCTATTATATAACATAAGCAATATCCTTTACTGTACACCCCTGGTACCACAATAACCTAGTTTTTAATATGTCCTGGACCACACAGGCTCTGATTTAAGACTGAATGCTCTGAAGTGCCTGAATTGCAAGTACTACTCACAATGGTGAAAAATAAATAAATAGACAAAGAAAATTTGTACCAGAGCAGTTGAGTCATTGCTGGGGTATCTGGTAATGTTTAGAATTGCTTTGTAACTGAAATGTGAAGTAATTTGGGAACAATGGAAGAGGTAAGCTAGAGAATCCCTAGAACTCTCCAAAGACAGCTGGATATGGCAATGCTCACAAGATCTGTAGGAATGTGGACAGAGAAGGTAGAACTCATGGGTTTCACATAGAATGGAGACTTTTGTTCATTATACTGGGTTCATATCCCTTTGTGCCAGTAATTTGTATCCATTTGGTCCACATGCCTTGAATTTGTGAAAGGAATATTTTAAGGCTGAGGGACTAAGTGCCATGGTCCCACTGCAGCATGATTCATGTCCTGAGACAGGAAAGGTGCAAGTGGCTGGCCCGAATAGCTCCAGCCCTCTTTAT
Organism: Peromyscus californicus insignis; assembly: GCF_007827085.1. Taxonomy (NCBI): domain Eukaryota; kingdom Metazoa; phylum Chordata; class Mammalia; order Rodentia; family Cricetidae; genus Peromyscus; species Peromyscus californicus. The sequence continues at coordinate 42,348,211 of NW_026294413.1, forward strand.
TTATAATTTAAAAATAAGCACGTGTTTCCCACCTTTCAGAATTAATCTCTGGAAAAAAAACAAATATTTTTTCCCAAAGTTTACATCAAAACAAAATTTAAACAAAAAAAAGTGTTCAGCATTTTGTTAGCTTGCCTAAATACCAAGCCAGAAATATCCTGTCCTTACAAAGCTAAAAGATGATAAATGTAGGCACACATTCTAAAGAACAACAATGTCATTCAAAAATCTGAGAACCATCAGTGTTGCATGAATACTAATTGATCCTCTAATAAAAACCCAGAGCCAGATATTGGAGTAAATGCTGAAAGATCAGAGAAATAAAGAAACAAGCCACTAGAGAAATTTCTCACCACTACCGAATCCTCAGGTTGAAAGGGAGGCAAGATCCTGTCTGTATGAATCCTCAGACAGAATGCCTCCGAGTCCTCAGCTGAAAGGACTGAGTTCCTGTTGCCTCCTGACTTGTATGCCTTTCTCCATATTTCTTTCTGTCTCAACCTTCCTAGTACTGGGATTAAAGGAATCTGACTCCCAAGTACTGGGATTAAAGGTGTGAGTCATCACTGCCTGGCTCTGTTTCTCTTTTAGACTGGATTAATCTCATGTAGTCCAGGGTGGCCTTGAACTCACAGAGATCCACACAGATCTCTGTCTCCCAAGTGCAGGATTAAAGAAAGATGTGTTCTGCCACCGGCTGGCCTCTATGTTTAATCTAATGACTGACACTGTCCTCTGATCATCAGGCAAATTTTATTTGTTAGAGTACAAACAAAATATCACCACTTATCAGTTTACAAATAATTTTAGGGTGAAATATTGAAGGAAAAAATGGAATTTCTGGGAATGATCACATCTGTCCCACTCATGACCAACAAAGTGACACTAAAATCCACCAAGAAAATCATCAGTATTATGACAGAGAAGAGAGTGAGAGCATCCAAGCTACATGGTCTCAGCAGTTCTCTGTGCTGTTCCGAGGTCGACTGGTCTTTGCAAAGTGAGAGACCATAAACACTGGTCTTGCCTCTCAGAGACCTATGGGACAAGCATCCATTAGAGGATCTGAAACTAGGCCACATGGCTCCCAGCATCTAATTGCTCTGAGAAAATGCCCTCTAAGGAAATGCAGGATTTGGGCTGTGGCAGGGTTTTATTTATTTGGTTCTTTGTTCACTTCTTTGTTTTTAGATACGTTTATTAATGAGAACTAAGAACAAAATCAGACTAGAAACATTCAAGAAACTTTTACACATACACCCCAAAGAAGTGTATGCAAATTTGGGCAAGAAAATTATGTCCATTGAGGAGATGTGTGCTATTAAGCAGATTAGAAAAATATTGGCATTAAGGAAGTTCATATATCATACCAATTTCTGGCTAGATTTAGGTTTAATTTACTTGGAAGACGTTGCTTTGAAGGGAACAACATGGCATATTGTACATACAAGCCTGCTAGGAAATACTCTTCTGTAACACGAATTCACGAATTGCTAAGTAAAAAAAAAAAAAAAAAAAAAAAAAAAAAAAAAAAAAAAAAAAAAAACCTGGAGCCAGATATTGAAGTGAAAGCTGAAAGATCAGAGAAACAGAACAAGCCAGCCATGGTCTTACCTCTACAAAATCCTCAGCCTCAAGAGCTAGAGTTCCTATTTCTTCATGCCTTATATACCTTTCTGCGTCCTGCCGTATTACTTCCTGGGATTAGAGGCGTGTGTCCTTCCCATGCAAAGACGTAAGATCTCAAGTGTTGGGATTAAAGGTGTGTGCATCCAATGTGATTGAATGAAATGTGCTTGGTTGATAAATTATCAGCTGTATCTTTAATGGTTCATGATGATAGTCTGCTTAATCAGATTGAGAGATCCCTAGTATGTCAGTAAAGCACATTTCATTTAGGTTCTATGAGGGTCCCAGAGAGAATCATTTAAAGGAGGAAGTACTGCCATGAACATGTGCCAACCACCCAGTGGACCAGGAACCCAGATAGAATAAAAGGGAAGAGGGAAGAAGAGTGATAGCATAAGCTCGTGTTCTCTGGGCTTTGACTGCCATGATATTAATAGCTCTCTCTGCAATGCTCTTCTGCTGTGGCATATCCCCTTACTGTTATTCCACAAGACAGAACAAGCCTACCCTAGCCTGAAACCCTGAGCCTTTTCTAAGTTGTCTTACTAGGTACTTGGCCACAGAAATACAAAACTAAACATGAGATAGCAAGAAATAAGGTCTTGCTTATTTTATTTTATCTCATTTTATTTGTTTTGTTATTTATAATTGTAGTGAGAGAAAAATAAGTTTAAAAGATGCATATTCTATTTAGAGTACCCTTGATCATTTATAAATAGCTGATCTTAGCCTTTGTGGTCACAGTTTATTGGCATGGAAAGCCTCTGGGTTGCCATGGTGTTTTAATAGACCTGCAAGTGGCCTTCTAAGTATGCCTGCTGTGTTCAGGTCAGAAAATGTCAATACTTAACTAGGCCAAGGTTTGAGAAAAAGACTTACACTCACCATATGCCATTGTAATTAGTTAATATGCTATAATTCTTAACGCTAAGTGCAAGTCTAATTGATATTTATCTTTAGAAAATAATGAAATCAACTTTGGGATATAATATTTATAAAAATGTTGATAAGAAAATAAGAAGTCCAAACACAAAAAGCCACCATTTGCAGAAGTTGCACTCTGAAAAGCAAGCTTTGGTATGATACTCTCAGTCTCCCTTCTGGCCAATACATGGAACAGCAGTAATCAATCACAATTGTTTTATAGGATTGAGTTGCTGGTACCATGTCACAACAAACTGATTAAACCCTCCCAGAAGAAATCACCAACTTTATTAGGACTAATGATATCTAAGATCCCGAGTCAGAAAGCTGTTTTTATGTACCCTTCATGGAAAAGTCCCAATTTTGAAAATAACAAATCTAATTCAATTTTTTGCCACATTAAATTTATCAAGTTGGTACACTATGCTATATGTTTATGCTTCAGTATATAAAAACAAGTTGCAGTTTTAGAATATAATTGAAGATTAAATTCAAAATGTCTTATTGTCTATATTTTGTGACATACTTGTTTCATTTGTTCATGCAATATAAAATTCTAGATTTAAAGAAATTAAAGTTCACTTTAAATTAAAATTGATAATGGGTCTAGGGCAGAAGACAGATACATTTGTGCAGGTAGTAAGAGAAAAGTATCAGGGGACTACTACAAGCTACTCTCATATGTTCATGGGGAGAACAGAGACTGGGATTAAATGACAGACAAAGGGTAGAAGTGGAAAAGCCTGAAGCACTGTAGAAAATGAGCCATGGGGCTTAGAGTTGGGTAAAGGATCATCAAACTAGACAGACAGGAGGAAAGACATGGCTACATGCCAATGATGGCAGGCAGGCTGGCCACATGAAAACCCTTGAGACACATATATAAAACATATTGTCATTTCATATATCCTTGTTTTTAGACCAGCTGACTATAAGAGACTTAATTATAAGTGAAGATGCAATCTAACAAGAAGTTTCTACATAGAGCAACACTCCAAACCGTACTAGAGACAAGGACCTAAGTATGGGATATCCAGAAAAGACTATGTTTATATCTTGGTGACTGTGTTAGTGATAAATCTTTGGATGGTAAAAGCTACAACCTGGTCATGTGAATGTGAAAACAGAATATAGTCTAACAGCAAGAAAGACACTTGTAAATCTACAGGGCGCTAATACTAGCTGAGTGCCTAATAACTAGTAAATAACCGAGGTCAATCATTAACAAAACCAGAGTCAGAGATGGACAGATGGAGGCTTCAACTACAACCTAATTGCATAAGCATTATGTGAACAGTGTCTTGTCACTCTCAACGCCCTGCATAATTTGTTATGAGATTGTGATAAACAGAAAATTAAAGACAAAATTAACAAAATTATGTGGTTTATCTGTTGTTTTAAAGATAAAAAAGGATGTAAAACATAATAAATAGTCTTATCCTACTTTCTTCTCAAAGTCTGTGGTATCCTACACCAATAAATAGAATTAAATACTAAAGGTAAGATCACATCATCTGAAATATCTCATATATAATATGACTAAACTGCAATTTTGCTGTGATGTTTATAATGATATTGTGGAAAGAAACTCTTACTTGGGAAACAGCTGACCAATAATTCTAGATATATTAGAGAGAAGCTGTATATTCTATAAATAATATTTATCATTTTAGTCCAAATGTGAAATCTCTCCTGTAGTCCCATATATTTAAACATGAGATTGTTTCACAGCTAATACTTCTTTTTGGAAGGTTGTGTGAACATAAGGAGGTGATGCTCACTAGAGGAAGTATGTTACTGGGCACAGTCTTCAAGCTTTCATAGGCTAGCTCCACTTCCTTTCCAATCTCTGAAATCTGACTTAGAACCTATGTGACCAACCAACAATCATGCTGCCCTGCCTTCCCCATCGTGATGGGCTATGTCCCCTCAAACTATAATAAAATATGCCCAAGTTCCCTTATATTGCTACCTGTTGGATATATGGTGATAGTTACAAGACAATAGGTACTACACTGAGATGTAACTTGAAAATCACCCAAAGGAACCTTACAAAGATTGTATCCTTGTTAAGAGATATGTGACTATGTATGAGTTTTTCAGCACTCTTTTACTCAATAACTTGGTGTCTAAAATTTGTGATCATTAGCTAGAATTTGAAACATGACTATGTTGTATATTTTGAATACATATATTTAATTTATATGTACCACAATACATTATATCAATAATTAAATTAAATTAAGTAAATGTTGTAAGGATTCTCTCACTTTTTAATATAGTTACCTACTGTTAATGTTTCCAAAATGCAGTTTGTTTTCCTCCTTTCCTTCTTTCTTTCTTTCTTCTCTTTTTATCTCTTTATTTCATTATTTCTTTCTTTTTTGTCTCTTTCTTAACTGTTTAGAAAAACAACTCAAAGCTAACTGTAAGTATTAACATGTGTATACAATGCTGTTGCCTATACATAATGCCTTGTGGGTTTTGAGGCACATCTTGGTACTGGGGCATGTGAAATATAAGGTACATGCTTCCGTTGTGCAACTCTCTCAAGTGAATTAGGCAAATATTTCAAGTGGATAGAGAGGTAGGGGAGATTGTGATGGCTATGACTAGGTGTCAACTTAAATGCATATGAAATTAACCAAAAACCAAAGCAGACGGACCCACCTGTGAAGGATTTTTCTTGATTTGATCATTTGAAGCAGAAAGACGTACCCTAAATCTGAATCATTTGAAGTCAGAGCCCTAAAGCTAAAACTAGGTCATGCTGTCTGGTGTCAACTTGTTTAAAGAACACAGAACAAAAGAAGCTTTTGCTTTTTGCCTGCTTGCACTCACTCCAATTGACCAGTTCATCTATCCTGTTCCTGAGGCATTCCCTCATTGGTATTAGAACCTACTTCTTTTTGACAATGATGCCAAAAGCATACATTGAAAAACTGAGATCAAATATAGTGTACAAATTTCTCAAAGAACTAATGAAACATAAAACTTGAAAGTAGTGCCTGTAGAATACAGAATTCGGAGATAAATATTTGCTAGCTAGCTATCTGACAGAGGATTAACTTTTAGAGTACATAAAGAACTTTAAAAATGATACCAGAAATCCTACTTGATAGATGGGCAAGTAAAGGGCCTAGAGAAGTGGCTTAGTGGTTAAGAATACTTATTCATCTTTCAGAGGACCCATAATCATTTTGCAGTACCCACACAGTGGCTTATAACTGCCTATAGATCCAGTTTCTGACTTCCAGAAGTTCCAGGCATATAAATGAAAGACATATCTATAAGCAGGCAAAATACTCATGAAACAAAATAAAAATAAATCCGTCATAAATGGCCCAATGAAATCAAACAATTTTAAAAGATGAAGGAAAACACAGTAAATATGAAATATTATTTCACATCCTTAGTCATCAGGGGAATTCAAATTAAAATGACAGTAGCATTCTGCCTCATCCTATTAAGAGTGTATATTACTAAGAGAAGATAAAATATACATAAATAAATACGATAGATACAAGTGTCTGTGAAGATAAAGAGGTAACTACCTTTATGTCTTGTTGTGGGGATGAGTATTAGTCCAACCACTGTGAAAATATGTATAGAACTTTGAGAGAAACCCAAAAATATAATTACAGATTACCCAGTCCCACCCCTCCAGGTTTTGTGGCCAAAAATCAATATATCCAAGAAATGTTTGCACATCTTTGTTTATTAAAATATAACTAACTTACAATACCACAGTTATTGAATGAGTTTAGATGTCAGTCATAGATAGATGAACAAAATGTATGTAGTAGTACATATACACTATAAAGTTCTGTTAAGCCATAAGTAGAATTAAATTTTATTTTCAGGAAAAATGATACAAGTGGTGATCATCAGGTTAAGCAAAGCAACACAGGCTCAGAAAGACAGACAACATGTCCAATTTTAAGTAGATACATAAAATTATGTTCAAATACTGTGATTCATAAAATATTTACATGCTGTAAAAATATATATGGAGTGGGAGCAGAAGTGAGAGACTGTCTTGAGAAGTGGTTTTCACCCTGTGGGTGATGACCCCTCTCTATTTCAGGATATTTGATCATGCTGTGGAGCCTGAGATTGTTATTTACTGCAAAAACCTGGTTCTAGTTTGGTAGAGTCTTATTTGAGACTGTATAGGAGAAAGATCCTTTTCTAGAATGTCGACAGAGGAAGAAGTTCAGTTGGATGCTTTCTCTGACTCTCTGAGCTAGCACAGACTTCCACCCCCGCATCTGGCTCTCAAGCATTTATTGGTAAAATTGAACAATTGAGATTTTTTTTGTTAAAAATAAGACCTCTGGGAGTCACACTTCATAGGAACCACCTAAAACCAATAGAAAACACAGATATTTACATTACAATTCATAACAGTAGCAAAATTACAGTTATGAAGTCACAACAAAAATAATTTTATGGTTGGGGTCACCACAATATGAGAGACTGAATTAAAGGGCCGCAGCATTAGGAAAGTTGATAACCACTGTTCTAAATGATCTATGAGAACCTGAAGAGGGTGGAGAGTTGAGAAAGAATGAGATAAATACGATCAAATTACATGATAGACTTTAATGAAATTTCTTTCTGAAGCACATCTGCACAACCATTTGTTTATTCATCTTACAAATCTAGTCTCATCGAGTCCAGTATGGAGGCCTCATGGAGCCTATAATCCTGGAAGCCTTGTGGAAGGAGGGCAGCAATTCTGAGACAAGCCATATTCATAGATCCACATGCTGACCTGAGCTATATCATGAGGCCTTGACTCAAAATAAGCAAATAAATAAATAAATAAAATCAAAGGAAAACAAAACAAAACATTAGTTCTGTACCACCTGATGATAATGCTTAGGGAAATAAAGCATATGCATGGATGGCTGGATTAACTGTCTCTGCCTCAGTGGGCACTTCTGATGTGTACAATTTTTGATTTGACACAGTTTTAGGTTCCATAACCACATCTCTATTGATGGCTATACCCAGTCAATTACCATGTTGTCAGCCTAAAGTGAAAAGCAACACAAGACTGTTTCAGATAGACTTCTAGTACTTTTGGCAGATTAATGTATGAAGGAGTCTTTTCTCCCAGATCCAAGAATTTTTGTAACTGGATCTTTAGTCCAATGTGCATTTATTAATATACATCTCTCTAGCAAACAGAGCTAAAATGGCACACTTACTTGATCTGTGCATTAAGGTCAGTTTTCATGTGTTGATGTCATTTAAATATGTTCTTAGTTTTAGCTCCTAATGTTTGGGTTCTCCAAGCAGTAACAGTTTGTAGCACTGTTGCAGTCTCCTTATCTTTGGAATGCCCAGTTATTCAGTTTTGTTAATCCAACCCATGTCTTTCTTATAAACTCATGTCTCATATAGGAAACCAGAAATAATACATGCCAATAACTTTGATCTCTGTCCTCTTTTCTTCTTGCAGTAACTTCCCAATATACCATTACCTTTCACAGAGGAATTTCAACGGCTCCAGGCTGTATAGCAATGGTCCATGTAAAGCTACACTTGCCTTTGTCATTCACTATTTGTCACTGGTTAGCTGCCCAACACCATTACTGATGATTAATACTTCTGGTAACAATGTCAGGAGTGCACATAGACAGTATTTTGATAGTCTTCTATAGATCAGAAGAGCTTCTTTGACCTCTTTATCCTTAATCATTCTTTGACTACCCTTAAAATTCTGAAGAGATCACCAATTTCTTATCTCTCAGACTGTGCCTACATATACCTGTATGCTGATTACCATCATAGTCACTATCGATGTTCCCTTCTGCATTTACCCAAAGTGAAAAGTAATCCCAGTATCTTGAATTAAGCTAAAGAAAGTGAATGATACATAAATGAGCATTTGTTATGAGCATGCAATAATTTCTTTGAAATGTTAAACTCATAGGTGGTACACGTAATTTTATATCCTCAGTTTGTGTACATAATTGATATCTACTGGACTAGTGCATTCAATGTCCTTATAACAGAATATATGTGAATGACTAATTTCTGTGGAAAAAGTCTCACAGTTCTGGTGATTGGAAGCACAAGATGGAGTGTCAGCAGGGTCAGTAGCCTGGAAAGAACCTTGTGCTCCAAAGAGTAGTAATAACAGTAATGGAAGATGGAAGGTGGAAGGGCAAGGCTGCTCTATGCCTTTTTATGTTAAGGTATTAATCTCATTCAAGGGAAATAAGCCTTCAGGACATAATCAACTCTGAGGAGCCCCGCATGAACCATCATTCTGACAACTAATCTACACCATTCAATATGAATGAAGTCCATCTATAACACAGCAGTCAGTGAGTGATAACGACAGCAATCCTAATTCTAAAATAATGGTTCACACCATTTCATGCTATGCCGTATTCTAAGCAGTAGACCGGTATTAACTAATTTAAACCTTATAACAACTGTGAAATATAACAGAAGAGCTCCTTTACACAGAAGAGGACATTATGAGATTTTACAAAAGCACATTTTGCCAGTGATAATAAACACAAGGTACGTCTGGTTAAACTGAAAAGAGTAATTGTCTTGCGTTTGAATACATTTTTGATTGACTCAGAACCTAACAGAATTCCACCTCTAAGTTCCAGATGCTTTTGCATTCAGGGTGATTACCTGAGGAAAGTTAGACAGATTTACATGAAAACCCTGAAATCACATCTTATAAATCTCCACATACTTGACCTCCCATTAGGGTGGTTCCATATTTTTAAATAGGAACCCAGCACAGTGAGGGCTAGTTTTCCTCATGAAGCACTTCAGATATCTGAAACAGTCTAACAAACAAAACCTCAGAACAACTCCTGAGGTCCAGCATGTATGTCTTAGACTCTTCTTCACATTCCATAAGCTTGTACATGATAGGAATTTTCATTGATTGTGGTCATGAGGACCATGATTTCCCGTATTTTTCTTCTATACACTCCTTTAAATGCTGATAGCAATCACCTTGAGAGATTGATTGCTAATGTTCAAATTGACTTTTGTGTGAAGCTGACAAATTTAGGATTAAATTGCTGTTGGCCATGTTTTCAGAAAAGTAGATCTTAATAATGACATTTAATTTTTCTTTTTGAACAAGTGAATGAGTTTCAAAACTGTTTCTACAAAGACAAAGTACTATGTAAATTTCACATGAAAGCAAGCCCTAATTCAAAAAAAAATACCCTAATGATGCCTAATTATTTCCTTGAGAATAAGCAGCAACCTAATTAGTCACCTTTATCTTCATATGCACCTGGAATTGCTATTGTGGATGCAGCGGAAAAAGCTCAGTCCATTTTTAAAACCATACTCCAGAGTGGAGCCCACTGAGAAAGTTTGTGTTAAGAAGGCCAGACAATTTATGACAAATTTACATTTTATAATAGTTACTTGATCCATATTTTAGAAAATTGATGAAATAATTAATAGAGTTTGGAAAACTTTTCATACCATGCTACATGGAGTCATCAAAGGACTAAACATAAAAATATGTCCTCAGAGAAGAGACTGCAGTGGGAGGAAATGGTATCTGTACGTACCAGATGTTTTTCCAACATCCCAAAGGCTGACTAGTGACTCCAAATGTTGAACATTTTTAGACACAATTTCACAATCTCTTCACCATAAGATTGCAGTGTCTTCCCAGAGATGGACCATCGATGGGACAGATTAACAAAACTGAAAAACCCTTAGATGAGATGTCAGGTAGGTCCTAGCAGCAAGAAAGTCCAAATAAAATATTGATCATCTTTACTTCTATTGTAGACCATGAGTCAAAAATTAGAGTGAACCACTTATGAAGATCAGTTAGGAAGACAAGTGGCGTCCTGTACTACTATCGTCTATACTGTTTCTGTTACAGCAAGTCTTTGTGTGCATTATTATATTATGTTTTTGTCCAGGGAAAATCAAAGTGGACATTCTATCCATGAAAAAACACTAATGATTAAATTAAACCGAAAATAAGTTACTTTGGGAGTTTAGGACATGGTGGTTTTAATTACTCTTTGCATTTTCTTTGTTGTAATTTAATACGATTTACCACAGATCTTGGTGTTCAAAACAATGTTTTCTTGTTTGTTTGTTTTCTTTCTTATTATTGTTGTTTATTTTTTTTAGATTGTCATTTAATTATATTTTTCTCTTCCCTTTCCTCCATGCAAACTCTCCCATAAGCAAGCCTCTCCTAGCTCTCCTTCAAATTCATGGCCTCCACTTCCATCCATTGTTATTACATGCATATACACACTTGTATATGCATATATTACTAAATATAACCTGTTTGGCCTGTATAATGCTATTTGGATATATGCTTTCATAGCTGACCATTTACTACCAGAAACCCAAACTAAAGTGTGATGTATGGGATTTTACACAAAAGAGAGAAAATACAATAGGCAGATAACAGTAAGAAATAATTGGATTTTCTTAGCTATATTTCTTGATGGACAGAGAAAAATCTTGACATTGTAGACAGGTGATAACATCTAGAAAGAAATGTCTGAATCTTTAAAAAGTGAGAAATGAATATACAACCCAGAATGTATAAATATGTGTATATTGTAAAATGTTTCATTTTGATGTTTGTTTCCAGATTTGTTAACTGCTACTTTCTGTCTTTTAACTGGATTTTGCTTAGGACTATTACTTTCTACTCTCACTAATAAATGCTCTCCCTATCAGTGCCTGAGAGATATCTCAGAGATGGGTTGGAAACTGCTAATGATGCAAGCTAACTTAAAAAGGAAATAACAGAAGTAGGCCATGACCATGCTGTCATAGTGTGTACTGCCCTGGGCATTATCCTGCCATCTCAAGGGCCTTCCACTAATAGGAGCAGAGATGTCAGGCAGGGGCACTGTATCAATCTTCTCATTTTCTTTAATGCTACTGCACCATAATTTTAACCTTACAAAAGATATTTCAGTAGGCTTCACTTTGTTTATAAGATCAGCAGAAGGGAGAGTTAATACTTGAATTGGGAATTGAATCTACTAAGTAGTGCCAGCTAGAAAAAAATATTGAAATTTCAGATGAGAAAAGTTCAACACAGTAACTTTGCATTCTATGGTAAATATATAGACTAAGTACTAAAGCGGTGTTATCTTCTGTCCCACTGTATGGGTAATTACTAAGGGAGATGTTACATGACTTAAGCCAACTAAAAGCCTATGTATCCCTGGTTGCAGTATTCTGTATACCAAAGGCCAGAATATTTCCTTAACCCTACTAAAGGCTTTTTGTATTGCAGACTGGTCCTTAGTTGTCAGCAACAGTCCACAAAGATACTTAGTACCTTATTAATGTGAATTAGCTTGGTAACAAAGCCAATATTCTTAACAGATGTCACCCTGGCTTTGCAGATGGAGAAATTAAGGTTTAAGTTAGAAAACCATGCATCAATAAACCTAAATGAAATTTAAGACTGATTTTTTTTCAATATCTTACAAAAAGTAAGTAATTATGCTTAATTTCTGGCAATTTTCAAGGAAATGAATTTAAAATCTGTGTGAGAAGAAAACCTTTCATCACATGCAACCTCCATCAGAGAGTGGTAGCATTTCTTCTTGGCCAACCGGTCCTTGTAAAAATCACATCTTACTCTCTCAATGTTCAGCTCTAATTAGAGGGAACTTATTGGTCATAACAATTTCACTATTTACCACATTCTTGCCCACTTTCACTTTACATTTTTTGTTACTCTTGTCATATCCTTTATCAAATTTCTACTTTTAAAGAAAAATATCTATAATTATTTCATCGTGAATTTCAAAACAAATGAATAACATAATTGATTAGGAAATAAAATTCAGTTTTTTCACTATTTTCAGATAAGACATTACTAGAATAATTTTCACTTGATTTTAAAAACATGCAAGAGTTTATTTACATGTATTATGTATGCAAGATATATGAAGATGACAGGAAGTCCAAAAAATATATCTTGCTCTCCAAGGCAATCTTCTATTCTCTGTTGTTATTTTCTTTAAGTTATTTTTATAGACCATTGAAGAAGAACTTTGATGGTCAACCATGTTAGAATGAAGAGGCTCTGATTTCTTTGTATAAATAAGAGAATGGTGCACTTATCCTCTTATCACAAAAGTCAGGGAATCACATTAGATCATATTCTATTAACATATTTTTAATATCTGGAAAATATGCAAATATTAAAATTTATGAATTGAAAACTATCAGATCTCTTTACCTAATGATGCCTAACGACTCCATCAATGAGATAGGCAAGATTCTATATATACACAAAAAGAAATCTTTCAGTCCTATTCATTGTTTCATGGATAGCATAATTACCTAAAAATCAGCCATTAACAATATCAAAATAATGTGGTTAAAGAACCAAGGCATAGAGAATGACAGAGTCTCAAATTAAAATTCACCTGTTACAAAATTCATTCAGGAGAAAGTCTATGTCACCTATGATTCAGGAGGGTGAGCAAATTTTTTCCTCCAAATCACATCCAGGTTGATACATAAATGTTGAATGATATGATTAAAAATAGAAGGAGGTTCTATTTGCTTGTTGTGTGTTGGCCATAGGCATCTCTCAGTGTTTTAGTGAATTTTATAAATTCTTGGCAACAGATAACTGTTTGACAGCACCAATATTCAAATTCATTATTTTACTCCTATAATTTTAGATGATCAAATAAAAACAGATTATCAAAACTCTTGTTTTATGAATCTTTTTTGGTACATTATCACAAGCATGTTACACAGAATAGGTGTGGTATGCATTTATTGAAATTGTGAATGTGCTAAAATTAGTGAATTTTGGTAAGTGTGGTAAAAAAGAGCATATAGTCATGGGATTTCCTATGGAATAAAAATAAGAAGGTTTTTTTTGTGCACGGTGGCAGACATGGAAAAATCATCCTGAGTGAGGTAACGCAGACTCAGAAAGACAAATATGGTATGTACTCACTGATAAGCGAATACTAGATGTAAAGCAAAGAATAACCAGACTTCAACTAACAACTCCAGGGAGGCTACCTAGTAAAGAGGACCCTAAGAAAGACATAGGGATCATCCAACGACAGAGAAATGGATGAGATCTACATGAGCAAACTGGGGGTGGGGGGAGGAAATGGAGGGCAAGGGTCTGGGGAAAGAGAACTTAGGGGAGCAGGAGGTCCCAGCTGGATCAGGAACAGAATGGGAGAACAAGAAAAGAGATACCATGATAAATGAAGACCCCAGAGGAATAGGAAGAAGCAGAGTGCCAGAGAGTTCCCCAGAAACCCACAAAGATACATCCACAATAGACTACTGACAATGGTTGAGAGAATGCCTGAGCTGACCTACTCTGGTGATCGGATGGCCAAATACCCTGTCATGTTAGAACTCTCATCCAATGACTGATGGAAGCAGATGCAGAGATCCACAGCCAAGCCCCAGGTGGAACCACAGGAGTCCAATCAGCAAGAGAGAGGAAGGATTGTGTGAGCAAGAGATATTGAGACCATGATTGGAAAAAGCACAGGGACAAATAGTCAAACTAGTGGAAACGCATGAACTGTGACCCAATGGCTGAGGAGCCCCCAAGGAACTGGACCAGGCCCTCTGGATAAGTGAGACAAGTGATGAGCTTGAACTATTTAGGAGGCCCCCAGGCAGTGGAACTGGGATCTGTCCTTGGTGCATGAGCTGGCTTTTTGGAACCTAGGGCCTATGCTGAGACACTTTGCTCAGCCTTGGTGTAGGGAGGAGGAGACTGGACCTGCCTCAACAGAATCTACCAGGCTGGACTGACTCCCCAGGGTAGACCTTGCCTTGGAGGAGGTAGGAATGGGGGTCTACTGGGTGGGGGGAGGCTGGGGAGCAGGAGGAGGGAGGACAGGGGAATCCATGGCTGATTATAAAATTAAATGAATTATATAAAAAAGTAAGAAGTTAATTTTAAAAGTTAAGGTGGTGCATATTTTTCCCACAAATTTGAATATTAGGTAGTTATTTTCCATATAGTTAGTATATGTTCATAGAGACCAATGTAGATAGATGGGGAACAGAATTAATATCACACCAACAAGCCAAATGTAAACTAATAACCCCTCAAAAAAGAGAGATTAAAACACGTTTTTATATGAAATTAAAACTAGAGAATTGGGACACAAAAATATATTTTTGCTGGAGAGGATATGATCACATAAAACAGTTTGCTTATATACATAGGTTCATAGCATAGTCATCAAACACAATATATATGAAAGACATAAACATCAAGAGATTTTAAAGGTATATTGTTTTGCATGTGTATGGTAGAGAGCACTGTGATATACTAAATATTCCTAGAAATACTAGGAAGAAAACTTAGCAAGTATCTGTAAACCAAAAGAATTAGCAATTTTATGTTTTTTTTTCAGTGGAATACCATATCATAAAGAATACAGATGAGTTACTGATAAATACAACTTGCTTAAATTTGAAACACATAATGCCAAATTTAACTTAAAAAATTCTAGACATCAAAAAATACTTTTGAACATAATAAAATTTAGAAAAATTAATAATTACCATTTCATTTATCTGTGTGTACCTTTGTATACATGGAAATCATGTGGTGTGTGTGTGTCTGTGTACGTGTGTGTATGTCTCTGTGTGTGGATGTGTGTGTGTGTGTGTGTGTGTGTGTGTGTGTGTGTGTGTGTGTGTTGGCATTGTTTAAGTTAATGTTCTCAATGATAGCTAACTCTGTACTGGTTCACTTTATAATTTGTTGCTGCTACATTAACTTTTATGTGCTTTTATGTGTGATACATTTAATGATTAATAAACTCCTAAAGGGAGATGGAAGATGATTAGCAAAAAATGCTCTTTATGTTCTTCTATGTGTGCTCAGTGAATTTAGAATATATTTAATTATCTTATTTTATTGACATACATATATTTAAAAGGAAAATGTAATTTTAAATGTATAGTTGTGTTGATAGTAAAGAAATAATACAAAACTTGTTCTCTTATATTTTTTGAGAAAACACTGGCCTTTTGAGTTTTTGTTTCTCCCACTCCAGCCCTCCCACAGAAAGAACTATTTTTCATTCATTCGTCATGATGGAATTTGAAACAATTTTTGTTACATCAGCTGTGTGTCAGGCATATCTATCTTTATTCATTGTATAAAATGTAAAGGTTTTATCTTAGGAAAAAATAAAGCCTAACCTCAAGTGTTTTCAATTATCTACATTTACATACAGCTTTATACTTTAACCACATTTCACTGCATACACCAGTAATATATTGCCTCACTGAAAATAGCAAGTTGATCTAACACCATAAGATGAATTAGCACAATAAATGGCATAAACTATTGTTTTGTTTGTTTTAATTTTATCTAAGTTACATTTCTTAGTTTATTGGAAGAAAGTTACAGAACAATAAGCAGAAGAAATGTAGAAAATGAAAATTGTTGTTACAAACACATTACACATTTAGCTGTGACCCAAGCAAGCAGTTTGCTACAATTGCATCACACATTCTGTGTGATTCTGAATGTGCTTTGTCTGCAGTGGAAAGGAGGACACATCTCTTTCTTGGCAACTGAAATACTGCTTAGGATGAGGTGGGAGGTAACTCAGATAGCTCTTACTCCTGTGTTCAGACTTCACCGGTGTCTCCTGAAATCCAAAGTCTGTTTAAAATTTGTTTTATGGGAATGGCACACAGTAAGTAATGATGAATGAGTTTTTGCTAGAAGTTCTGATCTTTTGTAGAAATACCCCATTAGACTTAACTCTTTTGAAAATATTGTACCTTGAAGAAATGCTATGGAAAAAATGAATATATTAAAGTGGTGTTTCCACATCATACTACACTAGGAATCAAATCTTCAGCTATAATGTATGTATATTTTTTCTGAAATATAACATGTATCTAGCTAATATTCTATGAACTCATGCAAAAATATACCAAAAATTCATTTATGCCTGCTTTTACATTAATATATGATTAGTGATCTACTGTTATATTTCCCCATTAAGTTTAATTTCTAATATCATTTAGATCAATTTGTCCAAAATTTTAATATTCAATGATCTTTTACATGACACGTAAGATATAAATCATAAACAAAATTAGTCCAGTTGGTCTAATTACTTTCAGAGGCAAATTTTGTAAACCAACCAGCAACACTCTAGGAAACCCATTAAGTCAGTTGTGCCATTATTTGGCTCCGGATGAGGAGAAGATGAGAATATGGGGATGCATGCCCTCATCTTCCTGCATCTTTTTCTCACCCAGCATATGAGAAACACTTGAGTTTTATAATTTTCTTCTCTTACGTCTTGCTGGTGCAGGTTAAGAAGCTAAGACAACTTGTATCAGAGTACTGAAAGGGTTCCTCGTGAACTTTGTGGCCTGGGGACTTTTCCAACCTTGTAGGCTTAGGTTCTTTGACTCAAAAATGAGGACAATTTTAAACATATTTGTCAGTTTCAAATATGTGTTTATTTGCTATCATATGGGAAATGACAAGATTTCATTTGTTGCTAAGTCTACATAGTATTACATTTTGCAAATGTACCGCACATTTTGTCCATAATCTGATGGTGGATATCTTGGCTTTGCGAAGAGTGCTGCAATAAACATGGAAATACGAGTGCATCTTTGACATGCTGCATTCTTTTCTTTGGCTAAATGAGCTAGTGGCTCTGAGAGTAATTCTATTTTAGTTTTTATTAGCATATGTTCACTCTATATGATGATAAGCTTCATGAAGAGACTTTCTTTTTGGTATATAATATACATTGACAGTGTTGACCTCCTGTGCTGTCTCCTGTCTCTTCTCCCCCTACTCTAAGTATTCTACTTTCTCCAATATTCTCCATTTGATTTTATGTCACATGTATATGATTTTATACATACATGTGTGTGTGTGTGTGTGTGTGTGTGTGTGTGAGAGAGAGAGAGAGAGAGAGAGAGAGAGAGAGAGAGAGAGAGAGAGAGAGAGAGAGAATCTAGAATTCAGCCATGAGAGAAAATGTGATATTTCTCTTTAAGAATATGGTTTATTTCACTTAATATGTTGATTTCCACTTTCATCTATTGATTGGCACCTAAATTAATATTATAATTTGGCTTTTGTGAATAGTGCTAGAGAAAATATGGAAGTAGACACGTCATCACCTCTTCTCCTGTTTTGCTGAATTTAATTCATTTGAGTTTGTCCCCAGGATTATATACTATATATCATGAAAGTTAAAAGTTCAGTTTTATCTGGACACTCCATTCTGATTTCCATAATTTCTGAATTAAGTTATATGCACAACAATGTATGAGGATTCATTTTTTCCTTACATCTTCACTAGATTTTTTTCATATTTACTTTCCTTTTTTTTTTTTTTTTTTTTTTGGTTTTTTCGAGACAGGGTTTCCTTGTGTAGTTTTGGTGCCTGTCCTGGATCTCACTCTGTAGACCAGGCTAGCCTCGAACTCACAGAGATCTGCCTGGCTCTGCCTCCCGAGTGCTGGGAATAAAGCTGTGTGCCACCACCACCCGGCCCATATTTAGTTTCTTAATGATTGCTGTACATATCACATTTCCATTTCTTCATTAAATGGTTCAGTTTCACAGTATTTTTGTTCTATATATATACATAAATTTTATATTTATCATATGTAATATATCATATTTATTTTATTTTGTTATATCTATATATCAGTATTAGGTATTAATCTTCTGTCTAATGTGAAATAAGCAAAGTTTTAACCCTCTCTCTTTACTCTGCTGATTATTTCTTTCTCTGTGTAACCACAGTAATTGACTTTTGTGATTATTTCCCTATATAATGGGACCCTTTCCACAAATAACATGCCTATGCCTACAATTTGAAGTTTTCCTTATGTTTTCATTCACATTCAAATGTTCAGGTTGTACACACATGATGCTCTTTGTTCCATTCTGATTTAATTTTTTTATACAAGGTGAAAATGGGGATCTTGTATCATTTCATATTTGGATATCCAGTTTGCCCAGCACCATTTGTTGAAATGTATGTGTTTCTCTAATGTATATTTTTGACACCTTTTATAAATATTCAGGTAAAACTAGTCATATAGTTTTATTTATGTTTGTCCTGAATATTTTATTGATTCTCTCTCTCTCCACCAACTCCGTGTGTGTGTGTGTGTGTGTTTGAACCAGTACTGTGCTGTTTTTGTTACTCTGGACCTGCAGCATAGATTGACAACAAATATATTGATAACTTCATTTGTGTTCTTTTTTACCTAGACTTGGTTTGGATATTTCTAAAGTTTGTGCTTTTAATGAATTTCAATTTCTGTGAAGAAAGGCATTAAATTTAGAAGGGGTCCATTTTGA
Organism: Peromyscus californicus insignis; assembly: GCF_007827085.1. Taxonomy (NCBI): domain Eukaryota; kingdom Metazoa; phylum Chordata; class Mammalia; order Rodentia; family Cricetidae; genus Peromyscus; species Peromyscus californicus. The sequence continues at coordinate 42,367,130 of NW_026294413.1, forward strand.
CATTTAAAGTACAGCCATGTCCACAACGTTAATTTTGCTGACCTATATGCATGTGCATTATTCCATCCTCTCGTTTTTCCCTCAGGTTCTCTCTTTGTTGTTTTAAAGTCTTAATTGTGAAGAGTTCATTTATATTTATTTACTTTTACCTCCATGGTTAGTGTTATTTCTAGTTTCTGTATTTTTTTGAAAACTTTTTAAATGGGATATTTTACACTGAATTATTTCTCAGCGTGTTCTTCATAGGTAGGAAAACTATTGATATAGTAAGCACTGCTTTGTGGAAAGTATTTTTCAGTTCTAAGACTTTTCTGATGATGTATTTAGGGTCTGATATATATGACTATATTATCTGAAAATACAAATAATTTGATTTATTTCTTTCCTACTTGAATTATTTTATTTATTTGTATTTTCTTAATATTCTGGCTAAGAATTCAAGTATTATATTAAATAATAATAAAAACTGAGCCCATGTGTCTTATTGCTGATTTTAGAGCAAAGCTTTCTTTTATAACCCATGTTTAGTAGAATACTGGTAATAAGCTGTAAATATCCTTCAAGCTTTTATTCTTAATTTCTTTAAGACTTTATCAGGCTGGACTTGTCAAGATTATTTTTAGCAATTGCAGGATGATCATGCAATAATGTCTGTCCTTGTTTCCATTTGTGCCATGTTAAATTTATTAATTTACTCACATTACACAGACCTTTGAGGCTGCAGTGAGGCAAACTTAGTCAGAGGGAGTGATGTATATAGTGTAAACATGTTTGTAAGTGGTTTGTTGATGCTTTTCACTTCAAGTTTATCCAGGAAATTAGCCTATATTTTTTTCTTGTTATATTATTATCTAGCTTTAATATATAAGCAACATACAAATAACACTAGTTTCTCATTTTTATTATTTGTGAAACTTCCTCAACAATGATTATTATATAAAGTATATTTTCATCAAAAGTATATAGAATTTCTTTTCTCTACATCTGTTCACATGCTTGTTCTTGTTTATTTAATGATGTTTATTCCTACTAGTGTAAGAACTTGGCACACTGTCCTTTGATTTTATTCCCTGGGTGTTATTGATGTTGAACATTTTTTATATGCCTCTGAGCCTTCTGATAGTTCATCTTGTCACCTTAACACCTGATAGAGTCACATGTGAAGAGGAACGTCAACTCAGTAAATACCTCCATCCTATTACTTGTAGGCAAGTTCATAGGACATTTTTCTTGATCTGTAATTGATTTGTGTGGGTCTAGGCTAATGCGAACAGTGCCAAACTTGGGGGTTTGTCCTGGGTTTATGAGAAAGCCATGGGGATCAAACCTGTAAGCCATGTTCCTTTGTGGCTTTTGCTTCAGTACCTGCTTCCAGGCTCCTGCTCTGAGTTCCCGCTCCAACTGTCTTCAGTGCTGGCATGCAACCTGAGAGTTGTAATATGAAATAAGCCATTTTCCTGTTCATTTGTTTTTTGTCTTACTATTTGTGAAACTTCCATAATAATGAGTACAATAATGTGCATTTTCAAAAAGTTTATAAAGATTCAGGAGTTGTATGAGCTACTATTATATTCTTAATAGTAACCCAGTGTCAGATGTTTGGTTTTTCAATATTTTATTACATTCTGTAGGTTATTTCTTCACTGTCTTGATTAGTCACATTATTATGCTAAGCTTTTCAGTTTGATATTATCTATTGCTGCTTTTATTTCCTTTGTTTGGGGATCTTGTCCAAATGAACAGGTTTTCACACCCCAATGTCCTGAAATGTTTCTCCTATGGTTTCTTCTAGTAGTTTCTTGGCTTTGCATCTTATCTTTAAGTGTGCATTCTATTTTAAATTGATTTTTGTAAACCAGCAAGCTAGTTTGATTTTCCTGGAAATAAATGTCAATTTTCAGAGTAACATTTAATGAAGTCAATTCTTCTCCAGAGTGTATTTTTGGAAAATTTGTTTGCTGTGTGTCTGTGGTGAATATGGGAGGTCTTAATTGAAAATAACATTTTTAAATAATAAATACTGATCACGGTTAGCTTTCTGTCATATTCTCCCCACCCACCCAAATCCACCTATTCTCTCTCTCTTTTTTAGTAAACAAAAAGTCAAATAAAAACAAACAGAAAAGAAAATCAGAATAAAAAAAGAAAAGAAAGTGTAAGTAACACATACACATGCAGACACACACATACTTTTGAACACAACCATAAAACAACAATCAGATGTGGTGACATACTCTGTACCCCAATGAAGCTTACCTAAAGACGAGAAGACAAAGCCAGCCACTAAATTAGACATAGAGGTCAGGCAGTAGTGTCACACACCTTTGATGCTATCACTCGGAAGGCAGAGATCTGCTTGGATCTCTGTGAGTTCAAGGCCAAACTGGGTTATATGAGAGAAACAGAACCAGGCAGTGGTGACACACACCTTTATTCCCAGGATGCAATATGGCAGAACACAGAAAGGTGTGTTTTCTCTTGAGGCTGAGGATTTTGTAGAGGTAAGAACATGGCTGGCTTGTTCTGTTTCTCTGATCTTTCAGCTTTCATCCCAATATCTAGCTCTTTTTTTTTTAATATGACCATTTAGCAATTTGTGTTAGAATCAGAAACCATAATAAACAAACAAAAGACCAGGAAGATAAAATTAAATATAAAAAGCATGAACAAAGAACTATGAAAGAAAATCTCCAAAAGTATCCTTGAATTTACCTTGTCTTAGCTATTGAGTGATGGATATGGTGCCTGCCCCTAAGTAGGACTTGAATTTGGTGAGAACCATTGAAGAGAACTGATTTTTCCTTTGTAAGTTTGTCAATTGGAGATAGCTACTTGGTTAGGAATGGTAGCTCATGTGTACTTCCCCATCTTAGTGCTGGCACCTTATCTAACATAGACCTATGCAGACTCTGTTCATGCTGCTTCATTCTCTGTGAGTTCCTATGTCCATCCATCCTCTTGTGTCTGAAAGACACTATTTCCTTGATATCATCTAATCCCTTTGACACACACTTGCAAATTTTTTACCTCCTCTTCCACAAGAGGAGTTTCTTAAACTCCGAGGGCTGGGGTTTGATGAAGACATTCTATTTATGACTAAAGTGTTCCAAGATTCCTCAATTTATCTGCACATTTTCCAGTTGTGGGTCCCTATGTTTGCTCTCATCTACTAAACTGGGAATGCTCTCTGGCTGTGACTGAGTGAGGCACTTCTCTATGCATATAGCAGAATGTCACTGGAAGTCATTTTACCATGGAGTGGGCCATATATCTAATCTGATAGTAGTCAGCTGGACCCATAGCTTCTGCACCACATTTGCACCAGTGTATCATGCTAGCTTGTCACCATGGTAGATCAAAGAACTTGTAGCTTGTTTGATGTTTACTTTCTTCCTTCTCTGGTAACACTGAGCATAACTTCCATTTCCATGAACACTAATTAGTAGGTATGAAGGCTCCTGTAAGGCACCAGCTTGACTTCTTGACTTCTCCATCTTTTTTTTTTTTTTTTTTTGTATTTCTTTTCTACAGTGACTTTATTTCTTTCTTTTTTTTTTTTAATTTATTTTAATTTATTTTGCAATACAATTCAGTTCTACATATCGGTCACGGATTCCCTTGTTCTCCCCCCTCCCGTCCCCCTCACCTTCCCCCCAACGCCCCCCCCCCCCCATTCCCATCTCCTCCAGGGCAAAGCCTTCCCCACAAACTGAGGTCAACCTGGTAGACTCAGTCCAGGTAGGTCTAGTCCCCTCCTCCCAGGCCGAGCCAAACAATCCTGCATAGGCCCCAGGTTTCAAACAGCCAACTCATGCAATGAGCACAAGATCTGGGAGAAAGACACAGGGATCGCCCAATGACAGAGAAATGGAATGAGATCTACATGAACAGCCTGGACATGAGTGGAGGTAATGAAAGGCGAGGGTCGAGGGAAAGAGAGCTTGGGGGAGCGGGAGATCCCAGCTGGATCAACAACAGAGAGGGAGAACAAGGAATAGGAGACCATGGTAAATGAAGACCACATGAGAACAGGAAGAAGCAAAGTGCTAGAGAGGCCCACAGAAATCCACAAAGATACCCACACAACAGACTGCCGGCAATGGTCGAGATACAGCCCGAACTGACCTACTCTGGTGATGGGATGGCCAAACACCCTGATTGTTGTGCTAGAAACCTCATCCAACTACTGAGGGATCTGGATGCAGAGATCCATGACTAGGCCCTGGGTGGATCTCTGGGAGTCCAATTAACGAGAATGAGGAGGGTTTATATGAGCGAGAATTGTTGAGACCAAGGTTGGATAGAGCACAGGGACAAATAGCCAAATGAATGGAAACACATGAACTATGAACCAATGGCTGAGGGGTCCCCACTGGATCAGGCCCTCCGAATGGGTGAGACAGTTGATTGGCTTGATCTGTTTGGGAGGCATCCAGGCAGTGGGACTTCTCCATCTTTAATGAGAAATGTAGGTATTACGTTCAGCAATAAGGCCTTCCCATAAGTTTGTGGAAACCAACCAATAGCTTTGGTAATGTCCTGAGATATTTGGCACTTTTTGGTTTTCTTCTGATGTTTCTTTTTTTTTTTATCTTGTATATGTTATTATGCCAATGTTTCGGTATTTTACAAGCCTTTTTAGTATATTTTGAAGTCAAGATAATATAAGTCTTCCCTTGTATTTATTTATTTTAATGAACTTGACTGTTTTATCATGGTTTCAATCAAATTTTAAGATGATTTCTTCTAGTTTTGTTATTGGTGTTTTCATAGATATTTCTTACATATAACAATCTCAATTATTAAAGTAATACAGCAAAATGTAGTCAATTTCAACAGAAAGAAAGAAAGGAAGGAAGGAAGGAAGGAAGGAAGGAAGAAAGAAAGAAAGAAAGAAAGAAAGAAAGAAAGAAAGAAAGAAAGAAAGGATAACAACCAGATTCTAATGTATTTTTTCCAGATTGTATGTAAGGAGGATGTTTCACTTGCTTTGTAGGTAACAGGTAGTGGTGACTTTATAGTAACTTTTCATGCACTGCACTCAGTAACAAGACCTCTCTGTCACAAGTTCCACCTGCTATGCAACACTTTACAACAAACCACAAAGACAGATTGGAATCCAGATAGACTTAGAGAAAATAAGCTATTTCTTCATTTACATTTGCTCCCTGAAATATCCACATCCTTGATTTCCTACAGTTGAAACTGAAAGTGATCGATGCTTTGATCCTTGTTTTCTCATAAAATAATATTGAAAACTCTGGGAAATTTTTCTTCAATTCACTTAAAATTTGGAAAATTTTGGAAACAAATTATAAAGTTCTGATTTTTTGGTTGTTTTTTTTTTTGCCTACTATTTCTCATTGAGATACTCCTCTGCTGTTATTTTCATAGGCTCATCAAAATGCCTGCTTCTTCCACAGAGTCTGTAATGACTCCTTTTGGGAGCAGGTATATTCAACGTTTGCTAACATCCAGTGTTGCCCTGGTGCCAACAGTCCCAAGTGCTGTGCCAGAATGGATTGTTCACTGTTCAAGACTATTAATCTTGTCTCTGTTCATATCAGAGACTAAGTTCAGTTCTCGAAATCTTATTTCCTTAAATCTTCAGTGTTCTTATTTAACATTTAGTAGTTGTTTATGAAATTCCTCTCCTTTCTCTTGAGCAGACTTCATCTAAGGGGCTATCACCCACCTGCTCAGTCTTTATGCCTCATTTGAAATTTGCATCTTCCGGTAGAAATTGTCTGATCATCTTACTTCTTAGGTCTCTTGCATATGTGTGCTCAAGCTACTTTCTCTACTGCAACAGAAATCAAAACTGTTTAAAAATGCACATGTGATCATCTGTCTTCCTCACAAATTCTATGGAGGCAGAAACTGTGAGATATTTAGTACTTCTCATACAACATTTCACATTACAGTGATCAGAAAATTCATTCTTAATCAATTAACATATACTAATAAGTAAATTAATATTTTTAAGTTACTTAACAGCACAGATTATAGACTCTAGTCCATGAAGACTGTCCACACAGCACTTTATAGGAGTGTGGAAAATTTCAGAAGTCTTCAAACTTTAGTGATTCTTTTGGAGAATCCCAATGCCAGAATTTTTATAGACATCAAATATTTAAATCTTCAACATATTCCACTTTCCTGAGACCTCAAAATTGGTGATATTGATAGATCATATCTTTCCATGTTTTCGACACACTTTGTAGCATCTGCCTTACTGTTTTGAGATTGGCATTATGGGGCTCCTTATATTAGAAGAGAACTTTTAGGGGTTAGGCAGTCAGAAATCACAGTGTAATGCATATTTAGTTTAAGCCTGATGAACTGTAAGCAGGAGTACTGGTATGTTTCTTACTGAGAAACAGTTATGCTTTTCAGTGTGAAGAAAATATAAAAGTGTGATTTTTGTTTAATGAATAATTTTACCAACAGTGTAGTTAATGGGTTGTTTTTTACACTGGGTAATTCATGAAAATTCAAATAAACACTGGCAGATATCTGAGCTCAACATTTTATGCTGACAGTTTCTCTAACCATATATTTAACTGTAGGATGCCTTTTTAACTGTTCGTTTGCATATCTGTTTATGCATGTATCAAAGTAATAATAAATACACTTTTTCAAAACCCCAATCATCTCCATCAAGATTAAATTAAATGGGAGAATGAATGATGAAACCTCAGTACTAAAAGAATAGTGAAATAAAAAAATTAGGGTAATTGTTAATTCTTTACTCTCACTTAATGAACTTGTGATAGTAAGGTTGGTATAATTAGAGCTGTCAATATTGAATTCCATATGTGCATTGCACTATGAATTTAATTTAATTTTTTCATCCCTGCTTTTCCCTTCCCATCACCACTGGGAGAAACTGAGCCACTTGACTGCTGCTGTGGCAAATTGGATCCTAATAAGGATGATGCTTTAGTGCTTCTTGTTTTTGCTAAGATACAACTGCAGCATTTCAGAAGAACTCACCTGGGCATTAATTCAACAAGAGATGTTGGTAGAAACATTATATTTTCCACGTTCTAATATCTCAGTGAATGTGTTGCATATAAAGAAGAGGAGCAGCTGGATTGTTTCATTCACCAATGTGCTTGTCATTCTTACTTCAGGTGAGGCTGACTAATCCCTATGCATTTAGAAATGACTATTTGAGTGTCCAAATTATTGTATATGGTAATTTTCAAAACAAAATGTCTATCATAAAGTAATGAATAAATATGCTTCAATATGAAGAGTTGATATCAGAACCTATCCTGAAAAAAAAATGGTAACAATGTGGGTCCTTATGGAACTTGTTTAAGCAATGTCTAAGAAATCAACAGCTATACTATAAACAATTAAAACTGAACATAATCAATAGTCCCCTTATAAAATTAAAAATACAAGTTCCAAAAGGGAAAACATCCTGAAAATATAATAAATATGGAGAGATTTAGAAACTACATAAAATACATCAAGCACTAGTAACATTTGAACATTAGAACTCACAGCCTGCTGAAAAATAAGTGATGTAACTACCTTCCGTTAGTTTAATTGTATCTATTAAATCTGATTGCTTCTATAATTATAACACACACACACACACACACACACACACAGTTTGTTTTCCTCAAGAGTGACAGCATTAGTTAAAAGAATTTGAACTGCAAATAACACACATATGCATCAATAATATAATAGACAATAAAGTTGCATCATAGACCAAAAACAAAATAAGTGGGAATAAACAACTGACACATGGAAATTTTAACCAATTTCTCAATCATTGTTCTGAATGAAAGAAACCATGAGAAATGAGTTCTCTGTCACAGTTAGTTCAGAAGAGCAAACTCAAAAATAATAGAGGGCTCAAACGCTGTGGGGGAGCTTCTGGGATGCGGATCAAGTTTTACTTCCAAATATTACGGACATAATTCTCTTTTATAAAAAATGCCTCTTGATGTTCATTTTAATTTTACACTGTGTGTGTATGTATGTATGTATGTGTGTGTGCATGTGTGTCTGTATAGAATTACAACTTAAAAAACAAACAAACAACTTTTAACCAAAGACTGTTTCAGAGGTTAAGTCCTCTTAAAGAGGACCCATATCTGGTCCCTAGCACTACATTTCAGCGAATTACCATCTGGGGGTTCAACATCATCTTTGAGCACCAGGCATGTATGTGGTGTATAGACAATCATGCAAGCAAAAGTAATATACATAAAATATAAACAGAAAAAAAGAGTTTTTGTGTTATTTAAATAGGAAGTGGGAAATACAATAGAATATATGATACACCTAGGAAGAAATAAAACTGCAATTTCTAATTCTTAATTATCCATGATATTATTGATAGCTTTGCTACATTACACAATTATATTTTTACCTCATTAAATCATGAAAGTAGTAAATCAGAAACATACATTCCAATTATAGTAAAACAAATATCTGTGGAGGTACTGTTTACATTTTAGGCTTTCTCATGAAAGAAAATATGTTTTAAACTACTACTTGTTGAGTGCTTGTTGTGTGCCAGTATTGCTATTAATTATTTGTGCACCAAAATAAGTTTACCAGAATCATACAAAGCACTCGGTAGTAGTGGAAATATGATTGAAATTCAGGCTTCAAAATTCGTTTCTGAACTTTTGTAAAGAAAAAAATTAAGATTACAATATCACCTGCTTAGCAAATAAGGACTCAGTGTATGTATACTACAGACTCATTTAAAATGGTGAGAGTCCCTTTTGTGGAAGCACAGAGAAAATGTTAGCAATCTTTTGTTTATCAAGCACTGTGCTAGTCATCCAAAAGGCAGATAATTGCATCATAGGAAGTCTCAACTGTCAGAAACTCTACTTGGTAGAAAAGACAGTCTCTAGGAAAATCATCATAGCTGCTGTATGTTTTATCAAGGAAGTCTATTGAATTCATTAACCTGCATGATAGAATACAAGGTGTGCTGGAGAAACAATGAGACCAGTGTGATAGAACTGAGGCAGCCAGGATATATCTAGTGTGAAAGGAAGACAGGGAGAAGTCAGGGACACGACTGATTTATAGAACAGTAGAAACTGCCAGAGTCCAATTATTGGACAAAGAATTCGGATGAATGGTGTGTTTAAAGAAAGCTTAGGTCATCTTGAGTAAATGTGGCTGAATGCTATAAGAAATAACAAAGTTATCCTAATAATAAACAAACAAACAAACAAACAAAAATAAAGGAAGGTTGCATATGATCAAGAGATAGGAGAAAAGGTAAAGGAAACAAAGTCACAGATGCTGAAGCTGTCATTCTGCTTGAGTGGCAGATTTTAAAGTTTTGCCATCACGTAGTTTCTGTATCCATAAAAAATGGTGAAATAAACAATCCTGTACTTTTCCTCCATCAGTGAGTCATGTGGCGATTCAGTATCAGTGGTAGCTCTTAATACTCTGGTCATTCAACAAATCCTTGAAGCAAGAGTGTTCAATGACTGTTATTTCCACTGTCCAAGTCAAGAGTCAGTAGTGGCTGAGAGGTTACAGGATTGATGCTGCTGGGATTCTGAAAACATCTCTCCCCTTAAGCTCCTGAAGGCAATGACATAGCCTTTATACGATCTTGACATTCATTTCTTTTTCTCATATCTCTATAATAAAATGTCTGGTGCCTGAGAACCTGACACACATCAGCCTCCAGTCGTCTTTGGAGGACTCACAACCACCTTAGAGAATCCAGAGTGACATGGTGTGGCTCAACACCTTGTGCTGAAATTACAGCAGTGACAAGCCAAGGTGACTCTAAGAGTTTTGTGTTCATTGAAACTTTGTTAATTTAGGTAATAAAAAGTTTAAAAGCAACAGATGTAAAATTGACATTTATAAATATGTATTTGTCAAACAATGCAAATTCATTTCAAATTTACCTATGCTCTCTATGCTTTTCGTAGCCATTAAAAAAGATATAGAAGCAATAGGTGTGACAGACAGGCAAATTTTGTGGGAATATGCTAAAAGTGGAGTAGGAATATATTGCACAGTTTCATGAAATAATGGCATCATTGTCCTACAGTTGATCCTGAGAGCCAGGCAGGAGGATGCTGATAGGGAAGTTATAAACTAGATGTCTCCATGGAGTAAGAGTCTGATTATTTATTAAAACCAAACTCTTCAAGATTTCAAATAATAATTGTTACTATTGAGCACTTAATCTTTGCTGGCTTTATTCTAAGTAAATGGCAAAACTTCCCAATTCAATAGTCCTGGCAAACATACTAAACTATGGTAATTACTCCCAATGAAAAGGAACCTAAGGCTTCAAGGAATTTAGTGAGCTCGTGTTAATCAAAGCTGAGTCTTAAAAACAGTTGTTTACCCTTTCGTAAGACGACTCAATGGAAAAGACATGTCCATTTTCGTATGAAGTGGATGGAAGAATTTGGACAATTTAGAAAGCGATGTTACTGTCCCCCTCAGACTCTGTAGTCAGTTCCTTAGAAACAAAGTTGCCATACTGTGTTTAATTTTATGTTTTCCTTTATCTGATTTATAACAAATATTGAAGTTACATGGTTTCAGTAAATGGCAGGAAATAAGTTTGTGAAAATGGGAGCCCCAGAAGCAGCTTGAACCAACAGTCTAGAGATTTGATCAGTGATTATATGTGAGGAAGACCCAAGGCTTCCCTTTATCTAATATCATTATGTAGGAAAAATACTATTTGTAATGTCATTTGTAAATATATAAAAGAAAACAATACTATCTCTGCAAAAACTTGTAATTTTGCATATATATATATATATATATATATATATATATATATATATTTCATAATTACTATGTAAAAAGCATTTCAAAGATATTGACTCCAAAAAGATTTTAAAGTACTAGTCTATTCTAATATTAATATTTTTTCATAGGTTCATTTATTTTAAACTTTCTTATGTTTTTGATGAGAAAATTCAGTACATGTATGTAAAAATATACATACAAATAAATATAAATACATTTTTTGAAAAGTAACAGTGGGTCAAAAGTCCTTAAAATTCACGAAGAAAGCCTAAGAATTTTCCCTGAAACAAGCTCACTCCTGCTGCCCTTTTCCTTACAGGGGATTCACTTTAGACAACTTGTGAATGATTTTGCCATACTTTGGTTACATAAATATTTTTGAAAGCTTCCTTCTAATTCACCGTTCAGTCAGGTATTTCTCAAAGATCTTGGAGTCTTCTATTAGAAATATAACTAGAGGGGAAATAGAGTTCCTGTTTTCCACCCTCTAAGAAGGTAGGAGCCTAGCTGAGGGAGGAAGGGACACAGAAATGTAAGCAAGTTTTAAAACTACCTCTGGCATAAAGATAAGAAAGGCTTACTTATTGATTTAATATGAAATAACAAAAAACAAACAAATAAAAAAGCAATAAATGCTATTTAGCTTCTTCCCCATACCAGCACTTTAAACTCTAAAATTGTTTCCTTTATCAGAGTTAAGCTTGACCCCTCTGTTCTATTAAAGCAGTCTGAGTATCTTCCTTGCCTCTTTAATTATGGCAAGTATAAGTTTTGCTTTGGCAGTAAGTGGCAGTAGATACAAAGAGACTAATTGGATGTCACTGGCCAACCATGTTATTTCAATAGCAAAGAGCAAAAAATAATAAAGCAGACATCAGTGTGATATGTAGTATAGCATGCGAGTAAAGAAGTACTGTAGCTAAAAGTTGTCCTGTGCTTGCCCAGCTCCTGCGGCCCTGTGGTCCCGCTCAGACCCAGACCCAAGTAAACACACAGAGGCTTATATTAATTAAAACTGCCCAGCCATTAGCTCAGGCTTACTACTGACTAGCTCTTGCACTTAAACTCAGCCCATTCTGTTCATCTGTATGTTGCCACGTGTTCTGTGCCTTTACCTGTGTGCCATTACATGCTGCTCCCTGGACAAAAGGATGGCGTCTCCTGACTCAGCCTTCCTCTTCCCAGAATTCTCCTTGTCTGCTTATCCTGCCTCTACTTCCTGCCTGGCTACTGGCCAATCAGCATTTTATTAAACCAGTGTACAAAAGCATTATCCCACAGCAGAGAACAACGTATACAGTGGCAAACAGTGGAGGGGGTTTTGGAGGCAGATGGAGAATTCTAATCATTCCATCAAAGGGAAAGCTAAAGTATGTTACCAGTTTGTGACTTTGAGGGTGATCTCAAAATCTGCTGAGTATAGTTATCAGAACTTAAGGAAGATTATGAATGATAGAAATGCATCATCGATTCATTGAATGGAGTATAAATATTATATATATTTATATAATATTTATAATTATCAAATTATAAAGAAATTGAGTTAATAAATATGACAGGACCCTCCAGTCCCTATAATGAGCCATCAGTAGACTGTGGTTTCAAATTTCATAGAAGAGAAATCACCAAGCCTGACCTAACTCCTCTTTTCTGGCCTATTTTCTTCATTTCAGTGTTGATATGTAAATGCATTTTGCTTAATAAATCTCAATATTAAACTATTTTGACTATTATTTGTACCAAATTACAAAGTCAAATGTAATGTTTACATTAAACTGAAGGAAGCTGTATGAAAAGATATTATCATAAAAGCTGAGACTAGAGAGGTCATGGGCCCTAGGGGAAAACTGACTACAATTAATTTGCTAAAGACACATAGAAGCAAAATGACTCTCAATGACATATTGTGATACCCATATTAGAGTATTGCCTCTTCAGAGGATCTTCTTATAGCAGGTATGAATTAACACAGAGACCCACACCTGGAGATGTGAAGAGTGAGAAACTTTGGAGCACTTTGCCCTAATTGGGATGTCTTTTATCAAACCCTCACTTCAAGGCTCAGTGATCGACGAGGAAGAGGAGGCAGAAAGATTGCAAGAACCAGATGTAGAGGATGATGCTAAGGGAACTACATCTTCCAGATGCAAGACGACTCAATATATATGAATTAACAGAGATTGTGAGAACATACATGAGACCTACATAGGTTTAACAGACAAAGTACCAGAGAAGGGATAGTAGACACAAATCCTATTCAATTTTAAAAAGCTATTTGCAATTGATACCTGATGGCAAAGGGGAAAAATCAGTTTTCTCCAGTGGAGTATCAATGCCTATATCAAACACAGTCCAGGTCATGTTTAAGGCCCAGGAGTATTTGGGCAACACACAAGAGACTTCATGCTTTTTGTTTGTTTGCTCATTTTGTTTTGTTTGCTTGCTTTGGCTTTTTGTTTGTTTGCTTGTTTGTGAGGTTTTTGCTTTGTTTTTGCTACTTTCGACTAATATTTATCATTTTTTAGTTTGTTTTGATTTTCATTTTTGATTTTATTTTTTTGTATTCTTTTTCTTTTCCACAAAAGAGAAGACATGAAGTGTACATTAAGGAGGTGCAGAGGATGTGAGAGGAATTGGGAAGAGAAAGAATATGAACAAAATACATTGCAAGAAAAAATAAGAAAAAGTAAGTATTATTAAAACAATTGAAAATAGTTTTTCTAAAATCATGCAGATTTGTCTTTATATGTAGGCAACCCCTCTATGAAGTAATCTAGAGAAAGAAAGATGAGGAAAAAGAGAGTCAATTGCTATAGAGCTTCTAGGAAAGTGTAAACAGTAAGGCAGAGCTGCTGCTGCCATCAGTGGCAGGCAGTGGGCCACACTCAGGTTACACTTTTGAAGTATGCTTGTAAATATTTACTAAAATTATAGACTCTGCGAAACAAAATAGAAACATAGCAGATGTTTTGAAAATAAAAAAAAGTGAATGAGTAAATAAATACACACGGGGGGGGGGGGGGGGTAGGGAGGGGAGGGGGCACGTATTAGACCTTCATTCTTCCTCAGTAATCTCATACTCTTCTGTAAATCATATTTTGACCAAGAAAATACCCTTGCCCAAGTGTGTGCTTACTCATTTTTAATCATAGTTGCTAAATTAGACTAATAATTTTATCCCTCCTTGCATTTTTGTGAGATTTCCATTAATTTAAATAGTGTATTTTTGTTTTGTTCTTTCTTTTTTGTTTTTTTTTATTAATATACAATTACTTGATAAGGGTTTGTAAGGCCAAATTAAATTGTCCATTTTGATTGCTTGTTGTTTTCAGTCAGGCAATTTGTTGTTGCAATAATACAAGTGAATCCTGTGCTACCAATGAGGTGTTTTGGATGATGTTTCTCAAAGCTAGACAATTTCATTGACAAATATAGAATTTTAAATATACACAAAGTGTTTTCTAAGTTCCTGTAAATTTTTCACCATGGAAATTTTTTTTTCACTATGACTAAAACATACACAAATTAATGAAAGCCAAGTTGTGTTGAATTTTAAATACAGGTTTTCTGATAGTTTGTATATTGTGACTCAATGTAATTTACTAAAATGCTGACCTTCAGTTTTTACAATACTCTTTTTAGTTTTATATATGCTATATATTTAAAAATATTTATATTTTCAAAATAAATGTACACTGCCCATAAAAGAGAGATGCCAAGCTATAAGAAAAATTGAAAGTATTTCCATTATCAGAAGACGATATTCCCATGTCACTCTAAACATCTAATATTTATCAGTAATGTCCAAATCGTTCTCGATTATATAATGTGACAAGGTTATTTCAAAGCATGGACTTCCACTCTGTTGGCCATGGTTACATGCTCTTGCTCCCAATGTATTTCTGAGTCAAGTGTTCTAAGCCAGACCAGTGAGGTCTGCCATCCACCTGGATCATGAACTCTTTTTCATCTTCGACAACTTTTCAGATTTTTGCTGCATTTTCTTTCATTTGATTCTTGTATCCTTAAGACTTCCCCATCTTCGTGAAGCTTATTTTATGTTTAAACCTCCCTTGGGAACCATCTGCAACCCTGAAGCCCACACAAGTTCTGAGGAAATTTTTGTAATGCTGCCATCTACCTGAGTGGCACGAGGGATCTGAAGCTTCTTAAAACATATGAAACACCATCCAACAAGTAGGTATTTTGAAACAAAACAGCTTGCATATGGAAAAGTTGTTAATCCTGGAACACCAGATTCCATAAACTAGGAGTTATGAGCAGATTTCAACTATTGAATTGTAATCACTACAAACATCAAACTTTATAATAACAAAGTAAACTTTTATCATTTTTTATACAAAAAAAAATGTGCTGTGGATATTACTCTGTATGCTGCGAATGTGTTGCTCTGATTGGTTAATAAATAAAATGCTTATTCCCAGTAGCCAGGCAGGAAGCATAGGCAAACAAGCAGAGAAGAGAATTCAAGGAAGGGTCAGGAGTCTCCAGCCAGACACAGAGGAAGCAAGATGTCAAGGCAGAACTGAGAAAAGGTAGCAAGCCACATGGTTAAACATAAATAAGAATTATGGGTTAATTTAAGTGTAAGAGCTACTCAATAGTTAGCCTGAGCTAATGGCGGAGTAGTTTTAATTACTATAAGACTCTTTTTGTTTACTTAGGTCCAAGCAGTCACAGGACCATGGCAGCTGGGCAGGATCAGGAAAACTTCAGCTACAAATATGTGATAAAAATGTCCTTGAAAAATGAAAATATGCATCCCAAAGCTCAGTAAAATTTGAATTTATCTGATAAATTTAAAGTCTGTATATACTTACAAATAAAATAATGGGGAGAATAACTGAAATATTGTTGTCTTTTTTTTGAGAAATCAAATAACAGTTCCCTGAAACAGCTAAGGGTCCTGATAATGTGTTGTCTGATTAAAAAGACCAAGCTTATGGAGTCAAACAGCCAAAAATATGTTAAACAAACTATAAGATAGTCAATCCAGCCATTGACAACATTAATTAAAGCAATAGTAGTCACTATCCTTTCCAAATGTCAGATACTTTTGAAGGTCAACATAACTGAATTGACTTACACTGTTTTGTAGTGGCTTTGATCATGATAAAAAAGAGATCAGTCTCTTATTAGATAATATATAAAAGAAAGTTAAATAATAGATGTTATGTGAAAAATCAATGACATAGAGATAATTTATATTTAGTATACACAAGTGCTTTTAATCCTTCGATGGCTATGTAAGGACACAGAGTCTGAACTAAACACAGGAATCTCCTGATTGCCTTCTTTCATATTAAACATAAAGAAAAATGGACTTGTCATTGTTAATTTCAAACATAGGTGATACATAAGATATGGAAAGTGCTAATAGACTTATTTATGTGTGCTGGGCTTCATTGAGAACAGCTTTTGGAACAGCATTATATTTATTTTAATTTGCAATTGTCATGTATAATTATTAAAAATATTTTTAGACTTCTTTTTGGAGGGAGAAAGAGGTCACAAGGGTGTGGGGTTGGACCTAGGAGGACTGTGAAGTGAGTGCGCTTGGGATTCATGAAATGAAATTCCCAAATAACCAATAAAAACATTATGAAAAAAGAGTATTCTCAAATAAATTTTTCTCTCCCTGACATTATGGGAGGGAAAATCTGAAAGGCTATGGAGCCAAAAAAAAGATAAGATTTGAATGCATATGTACTAATTTCTGTTCAATCTAGTTACACTCCTGCTTATTTCAGTTAAATTATATATATTGAATTGTACAAGCTGTTTCAAAGGGCAATCTGTTCCAAAGATGCTGAAAAGTGATGAAAGATGTAGAATGAGACAAATATATGTAGCAACAGCCTTGAATAATGTTGGTGTGTAAATGAAAAGCCAAGCAAATACATTTTGAAATCTGACATGTTAGTTTACAGCCTCGTTGAAGATGATTCCATATTTTTTCTCTTAGTTTCTTAATAATTCCTGTAACTTTGCAATATTCAAAATTCCTATAGTTGGAAGATGCTGATTGTTGTACTGCATTGTTCTTGAATGCACTTCTAGATTCTGAATTATGTTCTATATCAGATATTTGCATTGTTTCTTGTATGTTAATGTCATTTTTGATGTCGGTTTTTGTGTGCGGATTTCATTATTCATTCTTGACCATGTTTCCCTTGCTTTTCTAAACTTGATTACAATGTTTTTTTTTTCTTTTTTATGTGTTGTGCTAATAAAGGAAGCTTAAATTTACTGTTTTTAATGGAAATTCTGAATTTCTTGATGATATTTCTTGAACTTGATGCACTGGGGATCAGGGTTTTTTGTTTTTGTTTTTGTTTTTTTTGTTGTTGTTGTTTTGTTTTTTTTTTAATTGGCCAGGGCAGGTTTTTGTTGTTGTTGTTTTTTGTTTTTTTGGTTTTTTTTTGTCCTTATATGTTTTATATACCCTAAGATACTGGAACATGTTTTATAACTATATTTATTGAACTTTATTTTGCATTACAAATTTTTGTTTTGTAGAATAAGATACTGTGCATTTCTAATTTTATATTTATTTTTTCCTACATAGATGATTTTGTACAATTTCTTATTTTGTTAATGTCACTGTATTATATATCCTTTTCTATCATAATGTGATCAAAAGTTCTTTAATTATTCTTAGTGAAATGTTTCATTATGGGTAAGGAATGTGCCCAAGGTATCCTGCCTTTCCTTTGGAACTATTTGCAATAAGTTGTTACTGGCAGAAGGGAGGCCATTTTGTTCAGTAGTATGGCCACTGTTGAGTTGTACTTGCTACAACAGAGGGACTCCTGGCCTTGCTCATGCTAGAAACTCTGGTTAAACTCAGGCACACATAGGAAGGCATGTGACTAGAAGGGGAATTTGTTGGGAAGAACAGTTTTATTAGCAAAGGAATTTTAACTGGAAAGGAACTGTTGACATGAAAATGACTAACATTCATTATAGAAATGAATGAAACTATCAAAACTAGTAATCAAAATGGTATACAGTTTTAAGAATTTATCAGTTTTAAAACTAGTTGGTTTGTTTTTTAACTCTGTTTTAATCTTTTATTTATTTTGATTTGCTGTGATTATGTTATTTCATTTATGTTTTTGACCTGTATATTTATTGCACTTTGTTCCATTTTTAATTTTGTCTTATAATTTTTCTAATATTATTTTTATTCTAAAAGCCTATGTATTTTCTATTTTTATTATAACTGAGATAAAATTTATCACAATTTTGTTTTAATAATGGTTTATATTAAGTATTTGTGTAAGTAAATTTTGAAGTTTTAGATTTGCTTGATTCTTTAAATGATTTAGGTAGAAGCAAGTATTAGGGATAAAATGTTTGCTGCAAATCTTGCTCACAAACTAATTTATTTTCTTTTTCGATAAAGATTAGCAAATATATTTTCCAATATTAACTCACTATGTAATTTATATGCCACGGATTCTTCTGCATCTCAATTTCTTCAAAAGCTATAGATTGTACTTTAAATACAAATTAGTGTGTCAAATACACTATGATAATTGCAATCAGTAGTTGTTTATCACACATCATAAGTACACACAATTTAGTGAACTCTGTTCTTCCACAGTAACCATAACACGTCTATTTTCTGAGAAATACCATCATATTTAGAGTCAGACTCCTCATCAATTTTGTTTATTTCAACGAGTTAATTAAATAGGAAAATTGAGCTTGAACACTAGTGAATTAAGGATTGTATAAAGGAGGAAGAATGGGTACACTGAATTTTGAGAAAATGCTCAAAATATATATAGTTGTTTGTTCTGCTAAAAAGTATGTGCAGGTTGTTCTGCACATCCAAGGCTGTGTGATTTTCTATTTCTAATCATCTGGAGATTATTTTATGGTAGAAACAGAACAAAACCAAATTCAGTTTATCCAGGTTGGCAGTTTAAGTGAAAAAAAAAATACATGTAAAGGATCAGACTAATTATGAAATATAATAAAGTATAGGGTGAATCAAAGTGTCCATCTGACCATTAAGATAAGCAATTTGAGTGATTCTAAAGTTTTATTACTGGGGAAAAGAAAGTCAATTGTAGTTGGAAGTTTTTCTGTG
This sequence comes from Peromyscus californicus insignis, assembly GCF_007827085.1. Lineage (NCBI taxonomy): Eukaryota > Metazoa > Chordata > Mammalia > Rodentia > Cricetidae > Peromyscus > Peromyscus californicus. The sequence continues at coordinate 42,386,034 of NW_026294413.1, forward strand.
TCCCAGAATGCCAGTGGTCAGAACAAATCTCTCCCATTTGCTTCCCCCAAGTAAACACACAGAGGCTTATATTAACTATAACTGTTTAGCCACTCACTCAGGCTTGTTATTGACTAGCTCTTACACTTAAATTAACCCATAATTCTTATTTATGTTTAGCCATGTGGCTTGGTACTTTTTCTCAGTTCTTCCTTGACATCTTGCTTCCTCTGTGTCTGGCTGGTGACTCCTGACTCAACCCTTCCTTTTACCAGAATTTTCCTTGTCTGTTTACCCTGCATATACTTCCTGCCTGGCTACTGGCCGGCCAATCAGAGTTTCATTTATCAACCAATCGGAGCAACACATATTCACAGAGTACAGAAAGATATCCTACAGCGCTGCCACTTTTCTGTCTAATCAAAAAGGAAGAGCATTGTTAGCAACTTCCAAAAATCTAGAATGACTGAGACAGCTGGCTGCCTGGACAGTCACCCAAAGTTCCTCTACAATGTTGGGGCATCCATCTTCAACCTATAGGCCTAGAATTTTTCAGTCACTTTTTCCTGTATCCTGTAGAATATCTGGCAGTCTCCTCTGTGAAGCAGGGACCTGAAAGACCATCTCCACAGCAGTCAGGTCACTGAGAGCTTTCAAGGATTTGCAGATATTTTAAATAAAGGAATTTTTACAACATTTTCTTATGATCTCTGAATCTGAAGGGTTATTAAACATGAGAAGGAACTAATTGTACACCAAACACAACCCAGAGGCCACAGAGAGTACTTGTTTTCTGATGTAATGGTTATAACAAAGAAACAGGCACTGCTTGAGTGAGCAAGTAAACCAGTATCTTTAAGCGGCAGTCCTGATTTTATTTGAGCTAAAGATGAAGTAGTCTTTGAGAGATTTTTCAGAATAGGATATGTTTTAATAGTGCCAAATTGGGCAATCCAGCATGTTATATGAGCTTAAGGAGGTAATGAGGTAAAATATTTTGAATCAAGGGGATTATTGTAAGATTTTCATGCAAACAGAATGAAGGGATTCCCACTAGTAATAGCAGCATGGACAATAACAAAAGCTTTCCTTTGTGTTCTACAGAAATGTAAGAATGTGAGGCACACACTTTATACATTCAAGTATGTCATTTGAAAAGTGAGATTGAGAAAATGAATGGTTGGATATGTAGTGTCAATGACTAGTATTTCAGTCTCTTGGCCATAATTGAAGATAATCAGAATGATGTAAGAATCAAGTGATTTTTCTCAAAGACAAAGAACAATTTTGTCTGAAATCATGGTTGCCTGAACATTGAAACAGTGTTATAAGCGATATAAATGAAGGTGGAGAAAATAGCTATTTTATGTTCTAAAACCTAATATTAAAGGAGGCAGAAAATATCATGTTGAAGAAAGTTTAAGATCACAGAATGACCAATGTATCACAAGAGAGGAAATCAGAGACTGAAATGAAATAAGATCTTTCAACTCACCCTGTGCATAGTGAGTACTCCTGATACTATGAACATATGCAGCATATGAATATGTACATAAAATATATTACATACATAAACCCACAGGGAAATAGGTAGATACCTTCAAAATAGGTAGATTGCCTTCAAAATTCAGATCTTGGTTGTAGTAGTAATAGTAGTAATCATCATCATCATCATAGTTGAGAGAAAGAGTGTGTGTGTCTGTGTGAAAATATTGATTTATATCAATATGGAAGTCTCAGAAACACATTCCAGAAAGGGCAAGTAGAGAGAGGGAAGAACACAAGAACCATCAGTGTGGGAAAATGAGAAACTACAGTGAATTTGACTATAATGCTTCTGAGACAAATACCCACTGTTACAGATGCTGTGGATATTACTCTGTGTGCTGTGAATGTGTTGCTCTGATTAGTTAATAAATAAAGTGCTGATTGGCCAATAGCCAGGCAGGAAGTATAGGCAGGACAAGCAGAAAAGAGAATTCTGGGAAGAGGAAGGCTGAATCAGGAGTCACCAGCCAGACACAGAAGAATCAGAACTGAGAAAAGGTACCAAGCCACGTGGCTAAGCATCAATAAGAATTATGAGTTAGTTTAAACTTAAGAGCTAGTCAGTGGTAGGCCTGAGCTAATGGCTGAGCAGTTTTAATTAATATAAGCTTCTGAGTGATTATTTTATGAGCAGCTGCAGGGTCTCTGGGGCTGGGCAGGACCAGAGAAAACTTCAGATACATGCAGAGTCATATTTATAACAGTATGGAGGAATTATTCAATCAGATGATCCTTTATCTCCTGAAACCTTCTGAGTCTAGCCTCTTTAGAAATCTTGCTTATAATTGCCACCCTAAGTTTTAAAATATTATTTTCCTTCTCAGGAAAATATATATATATAATCTCACTTGAAAACTTGTCTACTTTCTTTTATAATCCGTTTTCTAATAAAAAAAAAACATATGGGTACATTGAACTTGAAAAGGGGACTAAAGGTAGCAAAATCTTTAAGAGATCAAAGTAAAGTCAGTGTACCTTAATCACATGCCATTCAAAGGCAACAACATTAATAATTTGTCTGTTATGAAAGATTACTAAACCGTTAGTATATGTGAGATACTGAAGAAAACTATGTGTACTGAAATTATGGAAACTAGCATAAGTAAGGAAGACAGCAAGACCCCTAAAACCATTAACTGTTTTACAGGTGACATCAGTGGAATTATGCATCACAGGTGAAGAGCAGGATAGACTGGGTCCATTCCATCCCAGGTTAAATCACAACTGGCCTACTTCATTCAAATCAGCACACTAACATATTTATAAGTTAAAATATCTACTTTGCACCAAAGGAGTTTGTGGATTGGCTTTTAAAAAGATGATAGGTAGGAGGTCACAAATAACAAGGGACGTTGTACTACAATAGGGACCCTCAGTGGGAAGGTACAAGAAGACAGTGTCTTCTTAGAAGGTGGCTAGGACTTCCAATGTAAGGTAATTGAATCACATGGTATAACTTTCTTAGTACAATGCTTCCTTGTGTTGAACAATAAGTGTAATGGAGTATTAAAACCAAATAGCCTGTACTAATAGAAAATCATTAGCATTTTTTCTTTTAGTTTGATGGGGAAACTTTCTTTGGGTGATGGAATTAGACAGTATTTTAATTATAGTTCTAAAAGGGAAGAGTAAACAGTAAGAATGGTAAGAAAAAAAAGGGAAGACAAGCAGAAAACACTACTCAACAACATAATAAAAAAGAATTGTAGGTTAACCAGCACAGAAGGAAGCATATGATTTGGGAACTAAGTTAAACACTTCTCTAGGAAGGGTTAGAGAACAGAACAGGATCATGAAGTGTAGCAAATCAGGAAGACCTCAGCAGAGAGAGCAGTATATAGTTCTTACTAAACAATGGCAGGATTCTAACAGAACAGGAGGTTCAGAATTTGACAAAAGTTTACAGCAGGTCAGAACATCAAAATCCTCTAAAAATTTCAGTTTGTCTATAGAATAGTACTGCCCCTACAGAAAACCATACATGGGCTCCTCAAAAAAAAAGCTACAAAACAGCAATAAAATTACATATCCTAGGATACACTTTTCTCACTGCTGTGAATATATCTTAAAAGGACTCAGAATCTGCATATTGAGGAAACAGTTCTGCACCCTTACTACTACAACACTATTCACAATCACCAAAATCGGAAACAACCTTAATGTCCATCAACTGGCCAGTGAAAAGGAAAATTTGGAACATATGCACAGTAGAATGATATTTGGCTATATAAGAATGGAATGCTAACAGTGACAGCAATATGAAGAGAACTGAGATCACTGCATTAGTACAGAAAAACCAGGCACAGAAACAGACATACAATCCTACTCATGTATAGAATATAGAAACATTGATATGCATAGGTTGCTATAGTCTGGAAATGAAGAGGCGAATGAGGAATGATGATTATGAGTACTAAATTATAATAAGGAATGAGAAGGTTTGCTATGTTACTACACAGCTGCATAACTGATTATAGTGATGGCATATTGTAGCTTTAAGAAATGAAGACAATGATTGCTTTTATCATAAAAATGAAGAGATAGCTTTAATGTAGCTTGTTCATTTAAATGTACACATGTATATATATATATATATATATATATATATATATATATATATATGTCATATACATATAGATTAAAAATTTAAAACTGCATCTTGTGGTCCATATATGTCCAGTTTCTCATGAAATTCCACACTGATTTCCAAAGTGACTGTATGCTTTGTACTCCTAACAGTACTAATTAAATGTTCCCCTTTTGTCCATGTTGAAATCAGTATTTGTTGACATTTAGTTTTTATTCTAATTTTAACATATCAGTTCTAATAAGAGTGAAAAAATCATAAAAGGTTTTAATTTGTATTTCCCAAATGGCTAAGAACATTGAAGTTTTATAAAATATTCTTGGCCATGTACCCAAAGGACTCTATTTCCTATCACAGAGATACTTACTCATCTATGTCCATTGCTGCTCTATTCACAACAACAAGGAAATAGAAACAGGATAGATATCTATTAATGGATAAATGAATCATGAATTGTGGCATATTTATATAATGGAATATTACTCAGTGGTAAAGAAAAATGAAATTATGCAATTTGCATAGTATGAACAGTATGGAGCTGATAACAATCATTCTGAGGGAGGTAACTCAAATACCAAAAGACAGCTGTTACTTTTTTATATAATATTTAATTAAGTTTGTGAATATTTTCTTAAGAATTTTTGCATCTGTGTTCATCAGGTTCTCCTTTTTTGTAGTGCTTTTGTCTGGTGTGAGTAATAAGGTAATACTGGCTTCATAAAAAGAATTTAGAAGCCTTTTCTAATTTTCTGTTTCATGGGATACATTTGAGTTGTACTGAAATCAGATTTTCTTTGAAGTTCTTTTAAAATTATTTAATGAATCCATCTAGTCCTAAACCTTTTAAGTTGTGAGTCTTTTTATTACTGCTTCAATCTCATTGGTGGTTAGCAGTTCTGTTTTATTTTATCTTGATTTACATTTTATTTTATGTACCTAAAAAACATCAGTTACTTTAATCTTTTCCATTTTAATGCAATAGAGAATTTTATTTTAGATAATTCATTTTCTTTTTTTTAAATTATAATATGATCACATAATTTCCCTCCTTTTTTTCCCTCTAACCCTTCCTATGCACTGATTTCCTATGTCTCTGCAATAAATGACTTCTTCCTCATTTATAACTGCTGTTTCTGTCTCTCTCTGTCTCTCTGTCTCTGTCTCTTTCTCTCTCCCATCCATTCCCTCTCCCCACTCTCTTCATTATATAAACACCAGTCTCTATAATGTTCGTTGTGCACACATTTTTGGGGCTGATCATTTTGTCTTTGAGAACAGATCAAGACAGTCTTCCCCTGGAAACATCGTTTTTCCTGCTCTCAGTTCTCCTCAGTTGTCCACAGTTCGCTGCCTAAGGCTGAGTTCCTGTAAGCCTTGCTCCTTCCACGCTAGCATGGCTGTTGTTGTCATCAAAGAGGGGCTTCTCTTGATTTTCTGAACTTCATTGGTATCTGTGTACAGTCTCCATTTGCCTGTCTAATTTCATAACTTTGGATCTTCTGTCTTTCTTTTGGTTAGTTTGGCTAAAGTTTTGTCTCATTAATATTTTCATGAAATCAACTCTTCATTTAATTGCCTTTTTGTATTATTTTATTGGTTTTGTTCATTTCTATTCATTTATTTCATCTCTGATTTGGGGTATTATTTATTTTTTAGTAAAGCTTTCAGGTACCTCTGTAGTTTATTATTTTAGGCTTCTTTTTTATTTGTTTTTTAATGTACATACATAATGCAATAAACTCTTTTTTTAGGACTTCCTACATTGGGCCCAATAGATTTTTTATGCTGTGTTTTCATTAAAACTTAATTAAGTTTATTTCTTTCCTTTATGACTTTCTTGGTGACTAAATTATCAATCATTAGTGGTTTGTTCAGTACTTTCTGTAGCGTGTAAAAATATTGATGGGTATTTTATTCTATTGTGGTCAGATAAAATGCAAGCTCTTATTTCAATTTTCTTGCATTTGTTGAGATTCAACCTGTTTACTAATATGTGGTCAATTTTGGTGAAATTTACATAAGCTGCTGAGAAGAATAATTTTTGTGTTGTTTATTTTTTAGTGTTTTCATGGACTTTTATAGAAATGTCTGTTAGGTGTACTTCATGTATCATCATTTCACTCCAGTGTCATTTCATTTCAGCTTTTTCTTCAGTAATTCTGATCTTTATTGCATCTTTAATATCTTATTCTGGCATCATTATTTCATTCAGTTTTTATGTGATTTTGGAGTGTATTCATGTCTTCTTTTAGTTGTTTGAATATTGTATGATCATTCCTTTTAATTATTTGACTGGAATTTTTTCCAAGTAATCCTCACTGGGAACTTAATTAAAGAATTTGTAATTTTTTGTTTCTTTTTTTGGGGGGGATTATAATTATATCATTTCACCCATTTCTCTTTCCTCCTACCAAAGTTGCCCAGATAGACCTCCTTGTTCTCTTTCAAATTCATGGCCTTTTCCCCCTTAACTGCTGTTGCATACATATATATGGATGTACATGTAAATTTAACTATACTTCTAAACACATAAATACAATTGTGTATTTTGTTGTGTTTTTTTTTTTTTTTTTTTCTGGGAGGGGACTTGTACAGTTGGAGTAGTATGTCTCAAGAATTTTTTTTGTTGTTGTTTTCTTCATTTTATTTGTTATTTTACCCATTCTTTTGGTGGAAATGTTTGCTGTGTTCCAGAAAGACTAAGTCTTAATGTGTTTGAGATATTTTTATTCTCTCTTGGAGGCCAATACTTCTGTCAATAGCCTTTGTCTGAGAGTCAACTTCTGCCTCCTGCATATAAGTAGGTTCCTAAGATATTGCCTGTGGCTCCTGGCACAAGAAACTCTAAGTCCTGGTACCTGGAAAGAGTGCCCAGGACTGCATATGTGGAGCTTAGCAGAGGAGGCTGAAGTGGCTCATTTTGGTTCTGGAAAACATGTGAGGTGATCTTCTAGAACAAAATTCCTCGGCCTTGTGAGTGAGCCTGCTGTAGAGGGCTAACTAATATCAGTGCATATTCAATATTTAAGTCTATATGGGATTTAGGCCTTTATTATATTTGCCTTTTAAGATGTAGAAATATATAGCATACAATTCAGAGCACTGCAGCTCTGGTTAATGTGGAAGTGTAAGTTTAAAATGACAGAGGATCTTTTTAATTATTTTGCTAGTTACTAATCTGTTATGTGCCTTGAACACTGACTATTTTACTGGAGTTTTTTGAATAATTTCACATGAGGCAATTGCTACAGTTCTTCTCGGAGCTTGGTGGGAGTTAATCATCATCATGGAACTAGAGTTAGCCTTAGAGATCATTAACTGTAACTGAAATCAAGTGCCACCCATTCTCAGAAATGTCCATATGTCTTCGGCTTGAATAGTGTCAGTGGTCACGTTTTAATCAATGTTCACTGTTCCATGATTGTATTGATGCCATTTATTTTTTAATTTTATAAATAACTACCATTTAAAACAAATTTGCATAGTTTAGCTAATGCAATCAGCAGTGTCACTAAATTATATCCCAACAGAAAATAAAATCAATGTACTAGACTAATAACTGAAACTTGTAATTTCCATTCTGTGCTTGTCATTCTGAATGTATTGTACTCCCAAAGGGCACTGTTCCGCACAGTATTCTGAAAACCAGAATCAGTCCTTCAAAACAGTGGTTCTTAATATTTTTAAGGTTTTGGTGCCATTAAAACCCTAATTTGGCCGGGCGGTGGTGGCGCACGCCTTTAATCCCAGCACTCGGGAGGCAGAGCCAGGAGGATCTCTGTGAGTTCGAGGCCAGCCTGGGCTACCAAGTGAGTTCCAGGAAAGGCGCAAAGCTACACAGAGAAACCCTGTCTCGAAAAAAAAAAAAAAAAAAAAAAAAACAAAAACAAAAAAAAAAAAAACCCTAATTTGTCTAATCTGTAAAATGGCAAAATTAAAGGCTTTTATCATGAAAAAGAAAAGGGACCATGACATGGCTTACATACTCTGTCATGAGAATAGCAAAAGAAGCTGAATCTAGTTAGAATCCCTGCTTTGGATGAGCAGGCAATTGAAATCTTCCTGTAGTACATCTGTTTTGGCAGAAAGACTGGCAGGTTATTTTTTATTTATTTTTCTTAATTAAGAAATTTTCTACTCCCTACACATACCATCCACAGATCCCCCTCTTCCCTCCTCTCTCCTCCCACCCCCCAGCCCTCTTTCCCAAGCCACCCCACATCCCCCAAATCGAGGTCTCCCATTGGGAGTCAGCAGAGCCCAGCACACTGAGCCTAGACAGATCCAAGCCCCTTCCCATTGCACCAAGGCTGTGCAAGGCATCACACCACAGGCACCGGATTCCCAGAAGCCTGCCCATAGACCAGGGACAGATCCCGATCCCCCTGCCTGGGTGCCCCCCAAACAGTTCTAGCCAAACAACCGTCTTCTGTATCCAGGGGGCCTAGTTCAGTCCCATGGGGGCTCCACAGCCACCAGTCCACAGTTCATGGGTTTCCACTAGAGTGGCCTGTCTCTCCTGTGGAATCTCTCCTCTCTCTCATCAATTGGATTCACGGAGCTCAGCCTGGTGCCTGGCCGTGGATCTCTGCATCTGAGACTGGCAGGTTATAGTGGCACATATTTTTAATTCTAGTACTTGGGAAGCAGAAGTGGGTGAATCTCCGTGAGTTCAAGGCTAGCATTGTCTGTTTAGATCTATATTGATCTATGTCTGTGTTGGCTCACCTCTAACTTCTTTCTTCATGTCATCTCTGCGATCTTCTCTTTGCTACTTCAAGATAGTACTCTCATCTTTATTAGCAAGGCCACATGGCAGTCTGATATTCTTATTCATCCTAGATTATTGTCATAAAATTGTAGATGCAGTAGAATTTCTTTCATTCTCCTAATATAAAAACAATTGGGAATCCAATTTATGACAGAATCAAGTCAAAAGTAAGCATTATCCAGATGTAACTATATAACTCCCATGAATTGTTGATCAGTAATTATACTCACTAAAACCTAAGAGGAAAACAAGCATTCTGGTGAAAGAAATAGATGGAGGATCTGAACAGATATCTCAAAAAAACATGCAAAGAACTAGCGAACTAAAATGGGTCTTGATTTCTTGATACATCATGAACAAGCCTTTAGAATCTACAATGGCAGACCAAATTCTTTCAGGTAGACTATCTATTTTAGAATAAATAAATAAATAAATAAAAACACAAAACCAAATTCTTTCAGGTAGACTATCTATTTTAGAATAAATAAATAAATCAATAAATAAAAACACAGAAAGTAATACATGCCAGTGAGGAAGCAGAGGAAAGGGAGCTTTTGCATGTCACTGTCAGAAATTTAAATAAGCATGACTATTACTGAGAATAGTTTTGAAAGTCCTCACAAAACTAATTTAAATCTACAAAAGACCTAGCATTCCAATTTTTTTTTTAATTTTAATTTATTTTGCAATACAATTCAGTTCTACATATCAGCCACGGATTCCCTTGTTCTCCCCCCTCCCATCCCCCTCACATTCCCCCCAACCCCCCCCCCCCCCATTCGAATCTACTCCAGGGCAAAGCCTTCTCCACAGCCACAGACTGAGGTCAACCTGGTAGACTCACTCCAGGTAGGTCTAGTCCCCTCCTCCCAGGCCGAGCCAAACAATCCTGCATAGGCCCCAGGTTTCAAACAGCCTACTCATGCAATGAGCACAAGATCTGGTCCCACTGCCTGGATGCCTCCCAAACAGATCAAGCCAATCAACTATCTCACCCATTCGGAGGGCCTGATCCAGTGGGGACCCCTCAGCCATTGGTTCATAGTTCATGTGTTTCCATTCATTTGGCTATTTGTCCCTGTGCTTTATCCAACCTTGGTCTCAACAATTCTCGCTCATATAAACCCTCCTCATTCTCGCTAATTGGACTCCCAGAGATCCACCCGGGGCCTAGTCATGGATCTCTGCATCCAGATCCCTCAGTAGTTGGATGAGGTTTCTAGCACATCAATTAGGGTGTTTGGCCATCCCATCACCAGAGTAGGTCAGTTCGGGCTGTCTCTCGACCATTGCCAGCAGCCTGTTGTGGGGGTATCTTTGTGTGTTTCTGTGGGCCTCTCTAGCACTTTGCTTCTTCCTATTCTCATGTGGTCTTCATTTACCATGGTCTCCTATTCCTTGTTCTCTCTCTCTGTTGTTGATCCAGCTGGGATCTCCCGCTCCCCCAAGCTCTCTTTCCCTCGACCCTCGCCTTTCATTACCCCCACTCCTGTCCAGGCTATTCATGTAGATCTCATTCCATTTCTCTGTCATTGGGCGATCCCTGTGTCTTTCTTGGGGTCCTATTTTCCAGGTAGCCTCCCTGGTGATGTGAGTAGCAGACAAGTCATCCTTGTTTCATGACTAGTATCCTGCTATGAGTGAGTACATACCATGTTTGTCTTTCTGAGTCTGGGTTACCTCACTCAGGATGATTTTTTCTAGATCCATCCATTTGTCTGCAAACCTCATGATGTCATTGTTTTTCTCTGCTGAGTAGTATTCCATTGTGTATATGTACCACATTTTGTTTATCCATTCTTCAGTTGAAGGGCATCTAGGTTGTTTCCATGTTCTGACTATTACAAACAATGCTGATATGAACATAGCTGACCAAGTGCTCTTATGGTGTGGTTGAGCATTCCTTGGGTATATGCCCAAGAGTGGTATAGCTGGATCTTGGGGGAGATGGATTCCCAATTTTCTAAGAAAGCGCCATATTGATTTCCAAAGTGGTTGTACAAGCTTGCATTCCCACCAGCAGTGGAGGAGAGTTCCCCTAGCTCCACATCCTCTCCAGCATAAGGTGTCTTCAGTGTTTTTGATCTTAGCCATTCTGACAGGCGTAAGGTGGTATCTCAGAGTTGTTTTGATTTGCATTTCCCTGATGATTAGGGATGTTGAGCAATTCCTTAAATGTCTTTCGGCCATTTGAGTTTCCTCTGTTGAGAATTCTCTGTTTAGTTCTATAGCCCATTTCTTAATTGGACTGTTGGGCATTTTGATGTCTAATTTCTTGAATTCCTTATATATTCTGGATATCAGCCCTCTGTCAGATGTGGGGTTGGTGAAGATCTTTTCCCATTCTGTAGGCTGTCCCTTTGCCTTGTTGACCGTATCCTTTGCTCTACAAAAGCTTCTCAGTTTCAAGAGGTCCCATTGATTGATTGTTTCTCTCAGAGTCTGTGCTACTGGTGTTCTATTTAGGAAGTGGTCTCCTATGCCAATGCGTTCAAGACTACTTCCTACTTTCTCTTCTAGCAGGTTCAGAGTAGCTGGATTTATGTTGAGGTCCTTGATCCACTTGGACTTAAGTTTTGTGCACGGTGATAGATATGGATCTATTTGCAGCCTTCTACATGTTGATATCCAGTTTTGCCAGCACCATTTGTTGAAGATGCTTTCTTGTTTCCATTGTGCACTTTTGGCTTCTTTGTCAAAAATTATATGTTCATAGGTGTGCGGATTAATGTCAGGGTCTTCAATTTGATTCCATTGGTCCACATGTCGGTTTTTATGCCAGTACCAAGCTGTTTTTATTACTGTAGCTCTATAGTAGAGCTTGAAGTCAGGGATCGTGATGCCTCCAGAAGTTGTGTTATTGTACAGGATTCCTTTGGCTATCCTGGGTTTTTTGTTTTTCCATATGAAGTTGAGTATTATTCTTTCCAGGTCTGTGAAGAATTGTGTTGGTATTTTGATGGGGATTGCATTGAATCTGTAGATTGCTTTTGGTAAGATTGCCATTTTTACTATGTTAGTCCTGCCTATCCATGAGCATGGGAGATCTTTCCATTTTCTGACATCTTCTTCAATTTCTTTTTTCAGGGACTTAAAGTTCTTGTCATATAGGTCCTTCACTTGCTTGGTTAGTGTTACCCCAAGATATTTTATGTCATTTGTGGCTATAGTAAAGGGTGATGTATCTCTGATTTCCTTCTCCGCTTCTTTGTCCATTGTATATAGGAGGGCTACTGATTTTTTTTGAGTTGATCTTGTATCATGCTATGTTGCTGAAGGTATTTATAAGCTGTATCAGATCCTTGGTGGAATCTTTGGGGTCGCTCATGTATACTATCATGTCATTTGCAAATAGGGAAAGCTTGACTTCTTCCTTTCCAATTTGTATCCCCTTAATCTCCTTATGTTGTCTTATTGCTCTGGCTAGAACTTCAAGTACTATATTGAATAAGTATGGGGAGAGCAGACAGCCTTGCCTCGTTCCTGATTTTAGTGGAATTGCTTTGAGTTTCTCTCCATTTAATTTGATGTTGGCTGTTGGCTTGCTATAAATTGCCTTTATTATGTTTAGGTATGTTCCCTGTATTCCTGATCGCTCCAATACCTTTATCATGAAGGGGTGTTGGATTTTGTCAAATGCCTTTTCTGCATCCAGTGAGATGATCATATGGTTTTTTTCTTTGAGTTTGTTTATATGGTGTATTACATTGACAGACTTTCGTATGTTGAACCACCCTTGCATCCCTGGAATGAATCCTATTGATCATGGTGGATAATTGTTTTGATGTGTTCTTGGAGTCTGTTTGCCAGTATTTTATTGAGTATTTTTGCATCAATGTTCATGAGGGAGATCGGTCTGTAGTTCTCTTTCTTTGTTGTATCCTTGTTTGGTTTAGGAATTAGGGTAATTGTAGCCTCGTAGAAGGAGTTTGGTAATGTTCCTTCTGTTTCTATTGTGTGGAACAATTTAGAGATTATTGGTATTAACTCTTCTTTGAAGATCTGGTAGAATTCTGTGCTGAAACCATCTGGTCCTGGGCTTTTTTTGGTTGGGAGACTTTTAATGACTGTTTCTATTTCGTTAGGGGTTATTGGACTATTTAAATAGTTTATCTGGTCTTGATTTAACTTAGGTATGTGGTACCTATCCAGAAAGTTATCCATTTCTTTTAGGTTTTCCAGTTTTGTCGAATAGAGGTTTTTGAAGTATGACCTGATGATTCTCTGGATTTCCTCAATGTCTGTTGTTATGTCCCCCTTTTCATTTCTGATTTTGTTGATTTGGATGCTCTCTTTCTGTCTTTTGGTTAGTTTGGATAAGGGCTTGTCTATCTTGTTGATTTTCTCAAAGAACCAACTCTTTGTTTCATTAATTTTTTGTATTGTTCTCTTTGTTTCTATTTTATTGATTTCAGCTCTCACTTTGATAATTTCCTGGCGTCTATTTTTCCTGGGAGACTGTGCTTCTTCTTGTTCTAGAGCTTTCAGGTATGCTGTTAAGTCTCTAGTGTGAGATTTCTCCAACTTATTTATGTGGGCATTTAGTGCTATGAATTTCCCTCTTAGTACTGCTTTCATAGTGTCCCATAAATTTGGATATGTGGTGTCTTCATTTTCATTGATCTCTAGAAAGCCTTTAATTTCTTTCTTTATTTCTTCCTTAACCCATTGGTGATTCAGTTGGGTATTATTCAGTTTCCATGAGATTGTAGGTTTTCTGTAGTTTTTGTTGTTGTTGAAATCCAACTTTAGACCATGGTAGTCTGATAGAACACAGGAGGTTATTCCAATTGTTCTGTATCTGTTTAGATTTGTTTTGTGGCCAAGTATGTGGTCAATTTTAGAGAAGGTTCCATGGGGTGCTGAGAAGAAGGTATATTCTTTTTTGTTAGGATGGAATGTTCTGTAGATATCGAATAAGTCCATTTGAGTCATGACATCAGTTAAGTCCTTTATTTCTCTGTTAATTTTCAATTTGGGAAATCTGTCCAGTGGTGAAAGTGGGGTGTTGAGGTCTCCCACTATTAATGTGTGGGGTTTTATATGTGATTTAAGCTTTAGTAATTTTTTTTTTACATATGTGGGTGCCCTTGTGTTTGGGGCATAAATATTCAGAATTGAGACTTCATCTTGGAGGATCTTTCCTGTGATGAGTATGTAATGCCCTTCTTGATCTCTTTTGATTGATTTTAGTTTGAAGTCTATTTTGCTGGATATCAGGATGGCTACACCCGCTTGTTTCTTAAGACCGTTTGATTGGAAAGTCTTATCCCAGCCTTTTATTTTTAGGTAGTGTCTATCTTTGAATTTGAGATGTGTTTCTTGTATGCAGCAGAAAGATGGGTCCTGCTTTCGTATCCATTCTGTAAGCCTATGTCTTTTTATAGGTGAATTAAGTCCATTGATATTGAGGGAAATTAATGACCAGTGATTGTTCATTCCTGTTATTTTTTGGTGGTGATGTTTGGGTACTTCTATACGTTGGGGTTTACTGCTGTGGCTTTATCTGTTGCCTGTGTTTTCGAGGGTGTATCTGACTTCCTTAGGTTGGAATTTTCCTTCTAGTGCTTTCTGTAGGGCTGGGTTTGTGGATAAGTATTGTTTAAATCTGGCTTTGTCATGGAATATCTTGTTCACTCCATCTATGGTGATTGAAAGTTTTGCTGGGTATATTAGTCTAGGCTGACATCCATGGTCTCTTAGTGTCTGCATTACATCTGTCCAGGTTCTTCTGGCTTTCAAAGTCTCCATTGAGAAATCGGGTGTTATTCTGATGGGTTTGCCTTTATATGTCACTTGGCCTTTTTCCTTTGCTGCTCTTAATATTCTTTCTTTATTCTGTACGTTTAGTTGTTTAACTATTATGTGGCGAGGGGACTTCTTTTGGGGGTCTAGTCTGTTTGGTGTTCTATAAGCTTCTTGTATCTTCATAGGCATTTCCTTCTTTAAGTTGGGAAAGTTTTCTTCTATGATCTTGTTGAATATATTTTCTGTGGCCTTGAGTTGGTATTCTTCTTCTCCTTCTTCGACCCCTATTATTCTTAGGTTTGGTCTTTTCATGGTGTCCCAAATTTCTTGGACATTTTGGTTCATGACTTTGTTGGCTTTAGTGTTTTCTTTGACTGATGAATGTATTTCTTCTACTGTATCTTCAACGCTAGAGATCCTCTCTTCCATCTCTTGCATTCTGTTGATTATACTTGCATCTGAAGTTCCCAATCGTTTTCTCAGATTTTCTATTTCCAGCATTCCCTCTGTTTGTGTCTTCTTCATTTTTTCCATTTCCCTTTTCAGGTCTTGGACTGTTTCCTTCATTTGTTTCATTGATTTTTCTTGATTTTCTCTCAGTACTTTATTGTTTTCTTCCAGGACTTTATTGATTTCTTCTAATTTGTTTGCCCTTTCCTCTAGTTGTTTACAGCGCTCTTCACATTTTTTTGTCTTTTCCTCTACACAAGCCTCTAGCTTCTTCATGATGTCATTCATAAGGCTGTTTTCTTCTGCTTCTTCCAATTTCTGATGTTCAGGTCTAGGTGTTGGAGGAGGGCTAGGGCCTGGTGATGCTGTATTGCTATTCATTTTGTTGTATATGTTTCTGCCTTGACGTCTGCCCATCTCCTTGTGGTTCCTTCTTGGCCTTATCCGCACACTTGGTTCAGACAGACCAGTGTTCCAAAAGGGAAGTCCGGAGCAAGATGGGAGCTGGGGGCCGGCCTCTAAGTCTCAGGAAGAGGCTTGGGGCTCAGGCAGATGGGTGTGGGGGCAGGGCGTGGAGACTGCAGGGTCTGCCAGGGGTCTTGGAGAAGGGGATCCTTCCGGGTGGGGCTAGCAGGGAACCTGCCCAGTGGCCAGAACCTGGGGCCAAGTTGGGCAGGTCTTCCCTGGAGTGGCTGGTGCCCAGGGATGGGGTCCGGGGCAAGGAAAGCCACTCACCAGTGTTCCAAAAGGGAAGTCCGGAGCAAGATCCTAGCATTCCAATTTTAAGTTACACTTCTAAATGAAAAGTAATCAACCAAGAGAGACTCTCAAAAAGATGTTTATTATGGCACTATTTACAAGAGTTATATGTGGAATTAGCATATTCTACAGCAAGAAAGCAATGGATAAAGGAAAAATGGCAAATATATACAAAGGAGTATTATTCATCCAAAAATAAGAATGAAATATGTTATATAAACCAAACTAGATGGACTGCAAAAGTATCTGTGATCATGTGAGTAAACCAGAAACAAAGAGACAAATATTGCATGTTCTCTGACATAATTTTGTGGCTATGGTTTGGTTTTTGTTACAGCAATAAGGAAAGTGATTAACACAGAGGCTAAAAAATGTTAACCTGAAAGAAGAGGAATGATTAATAGGTATTGATTTTAAGAGTGGGTGTAAGTAGATGGGAAGGGGGCGGGTTAGAATTTTTTCTGTGCAGACCATATGTTTGTATGAAAATATTATAATCATCCTCATTAATATGTATGATTAATATGATGAAGAGATAATGAAGTGAATCTAAAAATTTAAAAGAAAAAGGACTGCAAAATGCTGTGGGAATTCTTTCTATATGCTGTGAATATGTGTTGCTCTGATTGGATGATAAATAAAGCTGCATTGGCCTATGGCAAGGCAGCTTATAGGCAGGGAATCCAAGCAGATATACAGAAAGAAGGAAGGCAGAGGCAGAGAGACTTGAGTAACACCATAGCCACGTGGCAATATATAGATTTATAGGAATGAGTTAATTTATAATGGAAAAGTTAGTTAGCCAGAAGCTGAAGCCTTGGAGTGATTGTTTTATAAGTGTCTTCAGGACCATGGGGCTGGGCAGAACTGAGAAAAATTTCAGCTACAACAAAAGGATCTGATTGCAAACTTTTTTCCATTTAAAGTGAAATGCAAGTGAAAATGATCATAAAATTATGGTCAAAGTTTGAGAATACATTATTTTGAATGCCCATCCCTATATGGGACATCTTTATTGTAGCAGAAGAGGTGGTAATCAAATTGTAAGAGCAAGAGGAGAGGGAGGAGTGCTATTAAACCCTGTCTTCTGAACATGCCCTGGTCATTGCAATCATGACCACACAACTATGTGAGACTTACAGGGAATAAATCAGCCTACATTTCAGCAAGGACTGAGGAGATCCTCTTGTAGATTCACTCCTATCTGAGGAGCAATCGGCGGTTGATAGCTGCTATAGGAGGGAGAGTCATTCCATGGGAGTGGTTACATGTGGGTAGCTTTCTTTATTAGTTTTAATTATCGGCTTGACACAACTTAGAAATAGGAAACCCAAGTTGAAGAAGTACCTTGATCAGATATTCAGATTGGCCTGTGAACATGTGTATGAGATATTGTATTGATTGCTAATAGATAAATGAGGTATCAACACCTATCTGCAGTATCATCTCTAGGCACAGGGTCTTGGACCATTTCAAGCTATCTGTGCCAAGACAAAAATAAAAATAAAAACAAAACAAACAAACAAATAAACAAACGAAAAGCCCCAGCCAATAAGGAGAAGTGCTCCATGTTTCCTGATTGTTTTCCTGCCCTAACTGCCTTCCATGTTGGATTAGAACCTGGAAGTGTAATCAGATAAACCCTTCCCTCTCCTAAGCTGCTTTTAATCACAATGCATTATCACAGCAACAGAATGAAAGTTGGAGAGTTGTCCATGCTCAAGTGGATGGGCATGCCCAGTGTGTAGCACTAATTGAACTTAGTGGCTTATTTTAAAATGAAGGAGGAATGCATATGAAATTGGGAGGGAATGTGTTGTCAAGGATCTAGGGAAAGTGGCAGGGGTTTAATGTGTTACTTCTCAGATGGAAAGGAATCCTGGCAGTTGAGAGCCAAGGAACACCACAAAGTCACACCACACAACAAACCTCACACAAGAGATTTATTGGGATGGAAAAAACACAGGGGTGGCTGCCTCTTCTCAGGTGAGAAATAGCAGGGAACTGAACAGAAGACAGGGTTTATATAGCTTTTCTCAAGGGATGGGGTGGGAACAGAGCTTTGCTGGGTGAAGCTTTCAACGATAGGGATTGTTGGGAATTCAAGTCCAGAGCTTGGACTTTTTACTCTGGAGGGTGGTAGCAGGTGGTAGCAGCATCCAGCCCTTAGGACTGTTAGAGTGTTCTGTGGGTAGAATATGGTAGGTGGAGGTCCTCAGGGGAGAGGCATGGCCATTTGAGGGGCTTACATTAAGAATGTGTTGATACTTATAATCACTGTAGAGTTAACGGCTTTGTTTAAAGGCATTTGAATCATGTATATAATTATAACACAAGCTACTGGGGATGTGATAGGATTTTAGAAGTAAAAGGAACACTCAGAACCTAGTCTCTTTCTGTTTCCTCTTCGCAGTCTTCCAGATAATGAATAGGGGAGTTTCAAAGCATTGAACACCCTGAGAATTTTACCAGTGAGTGTTTATAGATGTTGACCCCAATCACTTCCTTGCTTCCTTTCAAAACGATGGCAAATTTCTCTCCATCTTTTTAATCCTGGCAGGGTAGAAACAACATCCTGTGTCATTCCTAATTCCTGTATCTTTCAAGCTTCTGATTGTATTTTCATATGATAATATTCTATGTGAAAAGCAAACTTCACCAACTCCACACATGTATTTTCATTCTTTAGAGAAAGTCAATCTATTTCCTGAAGATTTAAGCCAGATAAGTGAGGCCCAGAAAAAGAAAGTGCATCCTTAATAAATTATATTTACATATTTAGAGTCCTTTTGCTGAACCAAAGAGTTTTGTTTCTTGGGGTAGATTTTTAAAGATTATGTATTGTATATAGAGAAGCCATTTTTACTAGGATTAATATAACATGCTTTAAGAATTTCTAAAGCCTAAAAATATTTTATTTGCATTTGGTTTGTATGTACTATATGTTTTTCCATGTATATATTTTATAATTACCAACATATACAGGTAGAAAATGGATATATTGGATGGACATTAGGACTGTACTGTTATAACAATGATAGTCTCAAAAGTGTTCCATTATTGTAATTGGAAAGAATAATACTATGTGTATAGAGTTAAAACCCAACTTAGAGGTTAATTTTTCCTGTGAGTGATCATATCATATGTAATTCCCATATATGATTTTATTGTGTTTCCTTTATAAAGATGAAGATATGTAAGACTGAATTATCATTTAATCTCAGCTGATTTATAGCTCAGTGACCTTGAAAACATGATTTGCCTTTGGGTACCTGGCTTCTCACTTGTAGAACAAAGCTGAGGTACAGACGGATCCTTACCTGGTATCTGCGAAATGACCCTTGCTGCATAGATGGGAGCTACTGTTACTATCTCTATTGAAATTAAAGCGGCCTTATTAACCAAAAAAAAAAAAAAAAAAAAAGAATGTGGATGAATATGATAATTTCATTTTATATATGTATGAATTTCTCAGAAAATAAATTTTAAAAATAAAAATTTTTAAAAAATAGGTGAAATCAATAAATAAACGCATTTACAGACACAAGCAGCTATGCAACTGTAGCTGTCTGTCCATGCTTTTTAGAGGAGATCATGTACTCTCTTCCTAGTCCCATTTTCTTTACAGAAAGAGTGTGGAAAGGTTGAGAACACAAGCCAGCAAATATACAAAAAGATACTAGTTTGTTTTGATTTGTTAAGTTTAAATGCTGAGAATCCTAGATCTTAACAGTTGACAATAGGACTAGCTGAACGTTTTTCTATATGATGGGGAAGTTTGTTTTCATCATCTCCTTTTGTTTTGGGAGTGCTGAAGGTCAAAGACAAGGAAAAGAAAGGCAATAAAAGCAGAGAGGATTGTGTAACACAGCACAAGTAAACAAAAAGGGTTTACAAGCTTAGAAGCAGAAATGTGAGTCAAGTATCCCATTGTGAGTTGCTCCTGAGACTGTGCTATGAACTTCCTTCACCTCTCCAAAGCCTGCTATAAATGGTGCTTTATAACATAAAGACCAAATGGGAGGCTGATCTATCTGGGTTTACAGATTTCAAACAGTAGAAAACAGTTGTTAAGGATGGAGTAAACTTAAAAGAGCTTCATAGAAACTGTAACTTGACACAGAGGGAATGATCATGAGAAAGTCAGAAGTGAAAAATATATAAAATCAGAAAGAATGGAGTTAGAGTAGTTGCTACGTACTCTTAGTAGTTAGCTGCAAACAAATAAAAACATGTATATGGTATCAAAT
Organism: Peromyscus californicus insignis; assembly: GCF_007827085.1. Taxonomy (NCBI): domain Eukaryota; kingdom Metazoa; phylum Chordata; class Mammalia; order Rodentia; family Cricetidae; genus Peromyscus; species Peromyscus californicus. The sequence goes on from NW_026294413.1 coordinate 42,406,126, forward strand.
CATTGTAATTATGCCATTTTCTAATACACTAACTGTCAACATTATAGTTGTCCAATACAATGTAAAATTTCAACCTCTTTATTTAAAAAAATTAATTGAATGATTTGTCTGAAATTATAAAACAGGTTCTTATTTAAACTCCACCAACAAAATACAGAAATATCACTCAGAAAAAAAAGTTTCATTTCCTTCAACACTTTAAAGATTATAACTAACTTTTCATAAGAAGGACATGTGCAATTAGGTATTTAAGAGATGTGTGTCTATACATATATGCATTCTAGTACAATTAACTGCACATTGTTAAGAATATTCTGGAAATATATTGTATGGGATAGGCTATTTGTCTAGTATTTTAACATTTTATCATTTCATTTAAAGTATGTCTGATATAACAATATTTCTTTTATATGAAAGAGTAGAAATTGTAAAGGGTAGAAGATTTATTTTGGAATTGTGTGTATATTTTTAAACTGAACAATATTCTGAAACTGGATGTTTGCCCACGAATCTACTAAAAATATTTACATCTAAACTTCAATGGGAGAATTCCATGGCATATAAATCATATTTCAGTAGGGTTAGCATAATATAAACACCAGAGCAATGAAAGGAAAGTGAAATGTTGTATGCCTTTAGTGTTGATTCAATCATAGCACAGATTACATTATCATTGAATATTATTGTGGCTACAAATTTGCTTAAATGAATCCATCAGCTATTAAATAATCTGACATTCATATTCTAAACTAGCAGGACTACAACAGTGAAAACAGATGTATAACAACAGGATGAAAATCTGAAAAGCTGATACTTTTAAAGGTTTGGCCTTGAAAGTTGTTTAGAATATAAATATTTCAAGTTTAAATTAGTCTATGTAAACTTCAAATAGTTCAGCATAAAACTGGCTTGAACTGCTTAACAAGTTCATAAATGTGTGGACATCTGGTAATGTAATGCATGTACTAGCCTGATGGTCTAATCATATATTTAGCTCAGTAGTCTACAAGGTAAATATATAAAATATGCATTCAGAATGGTATTTTCAAGTGATTAGAGACTTAAACAAAACATTTTGTATATAAATATTTATATATACCTATATGTTTATGCATACATATATACACATATTCAGGCATGTTATCTTCTACAAAATATAATCTAAGTATTAACATTGCTGCATTGTCCTTACTTTTTTTGTCTCAACAGTGTTTTTTTTTTTAATAAGATAAAACAAAATCCATCACATCAAAATTAGAGAAGGCAAACTAACCGAAGGAATGGAACCCCAAGTGAAGGCACAAGAACCAGAGACACACTATTCACACACTCAGGAATCCCATAAATGTACTAAACTGGAAGCAATAGTATATACTATGCAGAGGGCCAGGCACAGACAGGTGTAGGTCTGTACTTGCTCCTTCAGTCTCCATGAGTTCATGTGAGCGTTGCTGGGTTGATTTAGAGGGCCATTTCCCTTGATGTTTTTATTTTTTTAAGATTAATAAAGGTGGGGTTTTGAGAACTTATATATAAGTTCTGCATTTACATTATTCTCACCCATCCCTCTTGCCTTCTCCCTCCAAAAGTCATTACCTCTCCTTCTGTGTTACATGTATATATATGGACAGATAAAGTGTATATACAACCTACTGAGTCCATTTATTATTGTTTATATGTACATGTGTCCAGAGTTAATCACTTGGAATTGGACTATTTTGTGGGAGCATATCCACAAAAAGAAAACAAAAACCAAATTTTCCCATTCTCAATAGTCCTTAATCTAGATTTGGGACTTTATGGAATATATACCATCCAGAGTGACTTGCCAACTGAGATACTATTTAGTAACAGGTATTCCAGTCCTCTGGCTCTAACAGTCTTTCATTTAGAAATTGCATTGTCTGTGTATATATTTACATTGTACATCCCATGGACACATATTCTCCATATTTTGACAAGCTGTAGATCTCTGTAAGAGTCTCCTTCAGTTCCATAAAGAAGCATCTTTGATGGGTAATGAGACCTACACATAATCTATTCTTCTTTTTAAAGATAAGGGTATTCTAATTATGGGGTGGAAGACAGGTTAATGTAATATTTTTCTCCTCATAAATTTTAAATGGTATTAATTGTTCAATAGGTAATGATCTTAACATAGAAAAGAATGAACCATATATATATACAATGTATATCAATGAAGACATAGCTTTACCTGCAACAAAATTCTGAAGAGCTGAAGAGTCTTGGAATAATGCCAGAATTAGATATAATGTTTGTGAATCAAAATGGACTTGGCATCTCTATCACTCTTTTTATACAATTCCATCATGATATATCAGATGATATATTAAGGAGAGGACTGGATAGAAGATGAGTTATTGCTTTAGTAAAATTTTAGTGAACATATTACATGTGAGTTGGGTCTGATGCCTTTGCTTTATTTTTTGTTGATAAATACAAATTTCATATAAGATATCTTACAGTTTAGATGGATATTAAGAATACAGACATGTTTTTTCCCTTAATGTTCAAAGATAATCATCTCCTGTTTGTTAGACCATATAGAGGTTCACATTCAAAACTGCTGTATCCAGAAAGCACAAAACTTGAAAATATTTTCAAAGTCTTCATGGACTTAAAGAAGTGACTGCAAGGTAAGTTAAATGAATTGTGGGCTGTAACATGAATCTTAAAAGATCTTATTAGTGAAAACAAACCTGGATCCAGGTTTTGGGGTGAATGCTGGAAGGTCAGAGACGCAGAACAAGCCACAGCCACCTCACTTTGCCATTTCCTCAGCTGATCCTGTTTCCTCAGACTGGAAGCCTCTGAGTCCTCATCCAGAATGAATCTCAGCTGAACTGTGCTGCTCCAAAGCCTGAAAGCTAAACCAGGCCAAAAGCTTCTAGTTTCTGGTCTTCATGCCTTATACACCTTTCTACTTTCTTTTATCATTTCCTGGGATTAAAGACTCTTGTTACCATGCCTAGCTGTTTCCAGTGTGACTTTGAACTCACAGAGATCCAGATGGATCTCTGCCTCTGGAATGCTAGGATTAAAGGTGTGAGTGTCACCATTTTATGGCCTCTATGTCTGTCTGGTGGCTGTTTTGTTCTCTGACCCCAGATAAATTTATTAGGGTGCATGATATATTGGGGAACACAATATCACCCCAGTGGGCCCCATACACAACAAAGCACAATGCACAACCATTTCCTGCCAGTGTCTCTAGCACCATGAAAATTGCACTAAATGTCATATTTCAATTACATAAAATGGCTACATATATAAAGTGAGTGTCCTTAAATCTTTAGTTGTTACTATTAAGCTTGTGATATTATACACACTGAACATCTTGTTTTAAAATGACTTCCTTTCATCCTCAAAGATATGTATACATGCACACATGTGCACAAACACATACACACATGTACACCATAACTGTGTGCACATGGAGACTCCTGCACACTTAGAGTTTCTGACATTGCATAGGCATGATAATTAGGCCAGTGTCTTAAAACTATATTATTATTATAAATGAATACTACCACAGAATTTATACAACACTGTACATTTCCCAAGAACTTGCTTTTTGTAGTCTAAATCCAAGTACAGAATTCTTTCTCTGTATTACTGGCTTCAAAATCCATGAACTGGTCCAGAATACATGAGTTTTTCTAGAGTCATCCAAAATACAAATACTTTTGGCTAATATGGATATCTAATATTAAAAAATAACTACAAGTACAATTATTTCCCTTTAAAGTAAGATCATTTTTTTATTTGTAGAGGTGGAGAAGAAAGTTGACAAGAATTCTAATACATGACCTTGAATTCTCAATGTATCCGAGGATGACTTTCAATTCCTGATCCTCCTATTTCTACATTCTAAGTACTCAAACCATAAGTACATGCAACTGTATTAATGTCATTAATTTCCTTGAAAACTGCAATTATGATGTTATAAACGTAGAGAAATATTGATTTGATAGTTTTTAAACATTGAAGTCAAGATAAAACATAATGCACAGCTTTGCTTAAGAGCCTTTTAGCATGTATACTCAATGCATATCGCCTATTTTTGTTGTCAGTACATTTTGACTTATTGTATTCATCTTCAAAGTCAATCATCTTGGGGCTAGAGAGATGTCTCAGTAGTTGAGTGCTCCTACTGCTCTTTGAGAGCACTTTTGTTTCATTACCGGCACTAACACGGTAGATCACAACTGTCTCTAATTCCAATTCTAGGACCTTCTTCTGGCGTCCTTCAGTACCAAACATTCTGTGAAGCACACATATGTACATTCCTACAAAACATTCATACACATAAAACAAACAATTACTCTAAAAGACAATCAGCTCTATGAAAATATCTTGCTAAATCCAAAACAAAACCCACACACTAATTGAAAGTGTCCTTGTTTGATCACTAATAGCATCTTCATGTACAATTAAACACATATAGGGCTGTAATTATTCTAATTATTTCACCATTAAGCATGAAATGTAGAACTGTTTCTCAGCAATTTCCTTGTCAATGTGTCTGTGTAGCTTTGCATTATCTTTTGAAATGTAAAATACTAATAGCCATTATTATTAGTAATAAACCTGAAACATGTAGAGAGTATTTTCTAATTTTTATATTCTCACTGGTGACTAATTATTGAATATGATAATTTAGAAAATAAACTATTAATGACCTTAAGAAATGTCATGCTTTATTAGTACTTTGTTTTAACTATTTTCTTTATTAGAGATCATGGTGGATGTGCACTGTATGCTTTGGTAATGTTTTTCTTGCAAAAATCCCAAAATATTTTCTTAAAATATACCTTAACTAGTAAATTTTGTATAAAAAAGGAATCAGAGACTTAAAAGTCACAAGTTAGTACAATTTTATGACTTTGGTTCTATTTCTACTCAGTTTTTATGAGATGTGGATAGATAATTTATCTAAAACCTAGGATTCTAGAAATCTCTATGGTGTATGCAATTCTGCTTTTCAAGTACAAATCAGGCAGCAACTGCAGAGAATTGTGGGTCCTGGTCACCATTTTTCTCCTCTAACTGTATTGCTTTTCTACACAATCCATCTGGTCTATTGGATGTAATTTACTGTAGTCTCATTGCATACTCACATGCCTGAACATACTTTTAGTAGCATTTTAATTAATTAATTAATTTTTTTTTTTAAATTTTGCGACAGCGTTTCTCTGTGTACCTTTGGCTGTCGTGGAACTTGCTATGTAGACCAGACTGACCCGAACTCACAAAGATCCACCTGCCTCTGCCTCTCAAGTGCTGGGATTAAAGGCATGCGCCACTGCACCTAGCACCTGAACATATTTTTATTCTTAGCATTAGGTCCTATGCTTTGTATACTATTTCGTGTCTGCCCTATTTATTGAATACTATAATGGATACTTTTTTTTAAATGCTTCCAGTTTTCATTTGCTGTTCCCAATGAAAGAGAAGATAAACATATATACAGGTCAATGTTTTCAGCCTTGTTTTAATAAGACCATCTCAAATGAGACTATGAGAGTGTGTCAAGGTGCACAGTCCTCTCTCCCCTTTGGTTTTGTTGCTTCATACAATGCTGTGATGCACAGAAAAGTGGATGACATGCACCTGATGGGAAGGCCCTTTCTTTACTGAACCAAGACCAGGTATGACAGTTTCTGCCTTGACTCTAAGTCAATTTATTATAACTGTTTGTTTTCACTTAGAAGGTCCCTAAAGCTCAAAACATCTTCAGTTGCCCCATTTTATGCAGTTGCCTTGCCAACAAGCACCAGTCTCCAAATCGCATATTTTGGAGGGCAAAGACGGCAGTCTGAAATTTCTATTACAGTTACCCGTTGATCATGGAATATTGGCTTGTCCTGTCAAGGATGACTGTGTTGGCATATTGTTCTCTACCTACTTCCTTACCTTTTAGAAAGTGTCACAAATAACTTAGGTCAAAAAACCTACTCATTCACATTTGCTACAATAAAGAGCAAGTGGTGATCACAATAAAGTATTTTTAATATTTCTATTTCTTTTTATTTCTGTTCAATAGCAGTAAAAGAGAATTTGTTAAAATCAATTCAATATAGTTTGACAATTACACTAATGAAATCCATCTTTGCTCATGCACAATAAGTGCTGTCCTTGGCTAGATTAAACTAGGGGCCAGGCTTCAGTTTTTCTTAGAAAACAGTACTCTGCAGGGGACCCCCAGAGACTGAGCTTCATATTGCAGAGCTGTCCCACCAACATTTAGATGAACTTTGTCTATAGGTAACATCCATCTTCTCATCAATAAAATGATAGGAACTGAAATGGCTTTCTAGTCCCAGTTACCTGTAACATTTGGTACATTTGGCAAATCTTTGTGTTTACATGTGGGACTTGGGAGTGAGGGAGCACCTGTGCAAACTACTCTTTTCCATTGAGAATTTCCCTGAGATTTCACAAGGGGTAACCACAACACTCCATTAGCTTATCCATGAACTTTCACTGCCAAGCTCAGTAGATTCTCAATAAACTACCTTAACCCCCTTGGATGGGTCATGTTCTTTCTTTCTCCTGGGTCAGTGTGCATTCTGTTAAGATATTTTTTTCCTTACCATAGTAAACAGATTATGGCATCCCTTTTTCATTATTTTATTGCATTTTCTGGATGCCTGCATTTCCTTTTGAAGACAGTCGATTACAAGCTAGTAAGTATGTTTCCTCACAGAATCTCTTTTCATAAAGACAGATTTTGCTTTTGCAGGACACCGAGACCTGGACCATCTTGGTCTAGAGCTCTTAGAGCATTTCACTCTTACCACTCTTGCTGATGACTTCTTGTTATATGAATTTCAAGTATCTGTTTAAAATCCAAGCTCCAAGCTCCCTTCTAAACAATGGCCTGGAGTGTTTAGAGAGACACAGTTTAATAGTTCATTCTGATCCAGTTGGTGATGCTGACTAACTTCTGGTATCAAAACAACATATATATATATATATATTATATATATATATATATATAATACTCTTCAGTAAACTAGACACAGAGAACAATCTTCTCTGAAATTAGGAATAGTTTATCAAACTGTAGGTCTCAGAACTCAGAATGAGAGAAACCAGTGGGTTTGAGGAAGGACACTGTTAGTCATTTCTTGGGAATGGGTTGATTTCTTTCGGGTGCCAACTTTCCTGGGTGCTTTATCATTAATGGGTCATAAAGCCTTGCAAATATGAAGCCTGTATTTTTTCAAAAGGTTAATACTAAGTGAACTAAGTGGTATTATTTATGTAAATAATGGGATTTGAACATAACTTGGTGTCTATGTGTATGTGTGTGTTGTATACATGCATGCATGTGTGTATGTGCATAGCTGATAGCCCTGGTAGGTTATTTATAGTGGTAAGAATTCAGGGGACTTCCTCAATTCCTCCAGCTTACATTTAGACATAAAGTTTCTCACTGAACCTGGAGCTCACTGATTATCTATAAACCAGGTAGCCAGTGAGCTCAAGGAATTTGTCTTATTCCATCTGCCATTACTGGTGTTCAGATAATCATTTGTCTGCATGCCCAGATTTTTAACCCAGTTTTCTTTAACTAACTTGCAGTCATCTTTGGAAAGGACAAAGTTATCCCTGATCAGCTATTATGTGAGGCTATATTTCAGCCTTTTCTCTAGCATAAACAAATAAACTAATCACTTTATTTAGCTCGTGTGCAGATATTTTAATGTGTTCCTATGAAACTGATCTCCTGTTATATTCACTCCTGAACAACCCTTTACTCGTCAGTGTGGTTGGAAATTAGGGATTTGCTTCTCACTACTTCTCCAATGATAGATCATAATGTTATGTAAGAGTCATTGTATTACACCATCTAGTTTTGTTCTCCTTGTTAGCTCTGTAGGAAAATGCTGTGATGACCAAATCTGGGAGGAAATAAATTTGCCCAGTAACTTAGATGAGATTGTGCACAGACTATCCCACTTGAGCATCCACATGAGAAACCAGTTTTGTCTGCCATCTTGATTACAATTTTAAGGCTATGAGATTAGACTCTACAGTCATCGAAAATATGTAATACTAAGTTGGTCATTTACAAATAATAAATTATTTTTAATTTTCTAGAAAATATAGAAAATAAATGCAGGAAGTTTGATGTGGATTTGATCATATATTATTTCCTTCATAGCATTATTTTTTAATGAATTTAATAAATATTCATGCATATTTACTATTTACATGCTTGTACTGCATTTCAATACATGCTTAAAAGAACATGAATGCATACGGTGCTTCTTTTTTCTCCAGTAATAATCCAAAGTCGATTAATAAGACTTTTTAATTTTGCCTCAAAACGTAGCTAAAACTGCTTGTACTGCTCTGGAAATTATTTCCCTGTCTTATATTTTGTTGGGAGCCATTTTCATTCTTGGAAACTATTCAATCACACCAAATTAATGGTCAGTGTTTTCTTATTATTCTTTGGATTCAGATTTCACTTTGGGCTTCACAAGTGCTGTGAGGTCTTGCTTCAATCAATAACTTGCTCTTGTTTCTGAACATCTTGGTTGGTGAGCTCCACCCATCCTGTGTAGATGTAACCAACGGTCTTATTAAATAAGAAACACAGAGCTGATTCAGAGAAGAAAGTCAAGAGGTCAGAGCTAAGAGCCTCACCCTTCCTGATTCAGGGATCCTCTTCAGCCAAGAGAGCTCTCCGAAAAAAGGGGCCTCTTCCTGTGTGTATGACTTTATATACTCTAGCTGTTCTGCCTTCTCATTGGTTGTAAACCCAAACATGTGACTGCCTCGTCACTGCCTGAATGTACCGCCCTCCAGGTCCTTAAAGGCGTGTGCCACCGCCGCCACGCACTTGCTATGGCTCTAATAGCTCTGACCCCCAGACGACTTTATTTATTAACATACAATTAAAATCACATTTCAGTACAAGTAAAATACCACCACAATCCTGTCCATCACTGGTTAGCTCCACGAACTCTGTCCATCATTACACTTCCAAACATCACTGCCTCCTCTGTGGGACTCTCTGTACAAGTACTGCCCAGTTGTTCTCAGCAGGATGAAACTAATTTTTCTTCCTGAAAAAAAATTCATACATTAATTTTCTATCAAATTTGTCACAAATAATTTCTAATTGTTTTCTTTCTACGTCATTCCTGTTTGCTTTGATGCTACCCACCATAATGTCAGTTCCATGAGCTTGGCATCCAGCTTGTATTTGGATGCTATTCTATGTTCAGCCCTACCTCACTCACAGTTTCAGTGTCTTCCTTATAAAGACAAGGCACTCATCTTTCTGTTTCTTTCCATTTCCTTCAATTGTCTCCAGCATTTCTGGTTCTGATCTCTCAATCTACTTTCAAAATATTTTTATCTGATTAATTAAGCAATACCCAGAAACATCTCTGGTTATTTTAATGTGGGCAGACTATATCCATTAGTTGCAGCTGAAACTCCTTTCACCTTTTCTGAGTAATATTTCATAGGGATGGACTGCTATTTTACCCAAGATCAAATTGAGACTGGTCTGAGCAGCCTTTATACATAGTTTAAAAGTTATGGGAGCCACATTGTAATTCTGCCTTCTACAAATATTAGCACTCACTTTCTGACTCTGAGTTTATTCTTTTCTTTTTTTGCAGATATGCTAAATATTAGATTTCTTTTAGACAAGTTAAGGAGTGAAATACATTAACAACCAAAATGCAAGTTAAAACAAAGGAGCGCATAGCTTTGATATGTGTGTCTGGGATAAAGTAACTAAGAAAGAGAGGTACGGTGGTTTGAAAGAAAATGGCCCCCAAAGGGAACTGCACTATTAGGAGCTGTGGATTTTTTGGAGTGGGTGTGGCCTTGTTGGAGGAAGTGTGTCACTGAGGAAGCAGGCTTTGAGGTCTCTTATATGCTCATGCCACATGAAAGGTTTTAGTTCACATTCTGTTGCCTGTGCAAGCTGTAGAACCCTCAGCTACCTCTCCAACACTGTGTCTGTCTGCATGTCACCATGTCCCATCCTGGTGATAATGGACTGAACCTCAGAACTGTAAATGAGCCACCTCAATCAAATGTTTTCCTTTATAAGAGTTGCCATGGTCATGTTGTCCTTCACAGAAATAGAAGCCCCAAAGAAGACAAGAAGCATCAAACTGTTATAAGATGTTTAAATACTTACAAAATTCATGATAATGTCCAGTAGCCAAAACAATTTGTCTTTAAGTGTTACTGAGGAGTATTAGCAAGCCTATTATGTATACAGTTATTTTTTTTCTTATATCAGACAAACAATGGGCAGAGATAAATTCAGATCAATTTATTATTTTTCCCATTCACTTATTATCATTTCTCAGGGAGCCCAATTCTAATTTTTAACTCTGTTTATTGAAGAATTTTGTGTTAAGTGTCAACTTCAAATATAATAACATTATAGCCCAGTCCATTTGTTCTCTGGCTCTTCTACTGTGAATATGTATAGATGATGGGGAATTCCAGAGACATCCGCAGGTAGTCTGTGATTTCATAGTATCTTCTGTGCAGGTAAAATACACCACTGTAGCTAGAGTTTTCCTGCTGGCCCACAGTCAGGACAAATCTCTGACATCCGCCAGTCCCACAGCCACTCAGACCCAACCAAGTAAACACAGAGACTTATATTGGTTACAAACTGTATGGCCATGGCAGACTTCTTGCTAACTGTTCTTACAGCTTAAATTAATCCATTTCCATTAATCTATACCTTGCCACATGGCTCATGGCTTACCGGCATCTTTACATGCTGTTTCTCATCATGGCGGCTGGCAGTGTCTCTCTGACTCAGCCTTCCACTTCCCAGCTTTATTCTCCTCCTTGTCCCGCCTACACTTCCTGCCTAGCCACTGACCAATCAGTGATTTATTTATTGACCAATCAGTAACACATTTGACATACAGACCATCCCACAGCACACCACTAACTAAAACTTGTTAAAAAACTATCTTTGCCATGCTGCATGTCACAGCAATACCAGTGTCCTATTGAGTGCATTATCAAATATTAAAACTGGCAAAAGACCATTGAATGTTACAACAGCAAAGAACCAGTTATAACATTTTGATTTCCAATTATTAGTTTTATATATTTAGGTATTTTGTTTGTATATGTGTATTTACATGTACATTTCTTGGACTTCTTTGTTTTATTTTTTTTTATTTTTTGTTCTGGTTTTTTTGTTTGTTTGTCTGACTGCTTGCTTTCTAAAGAGAATGGAGAAAGAAAGCATGGAATTGAATGGATGGGGAGTGGTAAAGATCTGGGAGGAGTTAGGAGAGGAGAAACCTTGATAGATTACATGAAAAAATTCAATTAAAAAAGTAAAGAAAGTATGAATTTACCATCTGACAGGCAATATACTCCACCTGTTTTAAGCTACCATGTCTTTAATCTTGCCACTCCTTTCATCTGGAATCTTCTCAATTAATTAATATATCGGAGCTTCTTTCAGATCCATTAATCTCATTGAAAGACTCCAGTTATTACTTTTTATTTTCTTTGAACCATTCAGGTACTATTCAAACTAATATATATATATATATATGATAATTTTTGGCTCCATTGTTACCTATGAACTTTAGATACTAAATTTCCCAACTTCTTCCTTATACTTTCTGTTAAGAGACAAGGTCTTACACATTCCAGACCATCCTAAGACTATGTTTTTGAGATGGGCTTGAATGTCTGATCCTTCTGCACCCCTTCCAGAGTATTGAGATCACCAGCATGAAATTACTGTCATGTACCACCACACCTGGTTTATGTTGGTGCTGAGGCTGAAACTCAGGGCTTCCCATGTGCTATGCAGACACTCTATCACTGGAGCTACATTCTCAGCCCTACTTTCTCCTGTTTCTTGTTTACTAATTTCCTCTTTATGGCTTTAATATGTCTTCCACTTTTTTCCCGTTTTTAATTCTAACAATAGCACCATTTCACAATTTTTCTCCTCCCTCTAAACTCTCCCATGTCTATTCCATTCTGGTGGCTCCCTAAAATTCATGAACTCTTTTTTTTCACTCTTATTATTACATACATGTAACATATGAATACAACCTGCTGATTCTATCCAGTGTTGCTCTTAAGTATGTTTTTAAGGCTTATATATAGGATAACCAATAGTGAGATACATCCCAGAGGAAAACTAATTCTCCCTCTTCCAGTAGTTACTAATTGGCTGTAGCTCTTCATCAGAGAGTGAAGAATTGTGAGATTTTCTCCAACACACTGGTCTGTCAACTAGTGTTGTCACTGTTTAGGTTACATTTAGGAAGAAATATTATTGAAATTTCAATGTGCAACTTCCCTATCACATCGAGAAGACACTATCTTGTATCAAACTTCCTGCCCCTCTAATACTTACAATACTTTTTTTATTTGTTATTCAAGTTTATTATCAATATTCTTGAAAGTTTGTGAGGGTACCCCTTTTACTCTGGATGATCCCATTTTTGACAGGGTGTATATCTGAAATACACTTCTTCTCCAAGAAAAAAGCATTATTTTCATGAGAAAATAGTCTACCAGACATTTATAAATCATACCTACTTTTCAATCAATGCAGACCAAAGTTGGAATCCATACATATATCAACAGATATCATGATTCATACTTATAAATGAGAGCCATCATTATTCATTCGATTAATATTCTGTGCCCAACACTTCAAGTTTTAGGCCTGAAAGATTTAAGAAAAACGAGACTTGAGAAAGTCTATCTTTTTGAAATATATTTGTTATTTTACGTCAGAAAAAATGGTCATAACAATATAGTCAAACAACTGATATTAATATAAGTATTTTAAAAGGTAGTCATTATGTAATTTATAGTTTACAAAATGTTTATCAAGGAGAAGATAACTCTGTGTCACAAAATGGAAATGACACAGCCAGAACCAAGTAAATAACATTCCAGCACCACTGAAACAATGGATAGATTCACTAGAGTGAAAATTTAGAAATACCCAGTTCTTGAAGCCTGGAAATTGGCTCCAAAAAAGTTTTGAAGGGCCTTGCAGATCTTTGTAAAGTTTGTTTAATTTTTCTCAAGCTCTTTACACCATTTATTCTGATTTGATTTATCCTCTTAAAAATCAACTAGATACAGAACAATAAAGGAAAACAAAGAAATCAGAAATTCTTATCTGTGCCAAGGAGACAGGTGGACATTTTGCAAATACCTTAGGGATATATTAAGAACAGAAAGAATGCCAGATGTAACATGTCAACTCCTGTGAGTACTGGAAGCAAAGACAGTGGAAAATATTTAGTGAAAATATGAGAAAAACAGAGACACATATCACAAACACACTCAAACATGTGCGCGCGCGCACACACACACACACACACACACACACACACACACACACACACCATGTTCAAATGAAGAAAGAATCACTCAAACAAAAATATACTACACATTCAACACAAAGAGAAATCCTTCACACCACATATCATATTCCATATCAGTTCCAAAGTGATCAAGGGACAGAAGTCCAAATATGTTGTTCCTCCCAGTTATAAATGAAAAGAGCTATTTGTAAAATCAAATCAATCATTTTAATTAAAAAGTGCATTATTTCTCTTTCATAGAACATGAACTTTATTTTCTATATCTGCATATTAAAGAGCTATACACTGTTAATAGCTTGCTTTATCCTTATGAATTTTAACATATTTCTTTAGCCTCAGTATGTGGATCAATAGATGGAGACACTTTAAAATGCCCTATAGAGGCACTCAGTCAGTCAGAAAAATGAAATCTTATTAAACAGATAAATAGCATATAACATGCTTTCATGGCTGAAGGATTTTAAAAGCTGATAGGTCAAGAAGAAATTTAAGCTATAACTCTGATATAAAAAGTTATTTTGTAATATATCTTAAAGGACAAAATAGTTAATAGGACTCCCAGAGAATTATTTAGGTACTAAAAGAAGTTGTTTTGGCCAAAGATTTCTTAGGTGTTAGACCAAGAGGCAGCTTTTAATCTGTTCAATGACAGCTTTCTACCTACCAGAACAGTAGCATGCAACCACATACTGACCTAGACAACTGTGTTAACTGCCTGCAATCAGTAACCTAATGTCCACAGCCATATTCTGTCTGCCCAGAACTTGCTAAACTAACCTAGGTGTAAGTCATTTTGAACACATGTAGAAATGTAGAAGGTGAACACAGCAAGTTCTTCAGTGGAACTGCTTCATGTGCTCCGTGTTGATGCTGGACATGTCTGTAAGTGTCTTTGTGACAAGTGTCCAAGATAATTCTTAAGACTGGACAAGTCTGAGTACATAAAATACAAATAATGTGGCGAGGTTTCAATCGGACTATGATATTAACACATTTTCTGAGATTACAGCCCTGGTCTATCCCCTTTTCCTTCCTCTCATTTAAGGGACATTGGCAACCAGAGAATCTGGAAGACACTTTAAAATAAATGATGTAGGCAGGCACTCAATAAGTAAAAGAAGTCTTATTAAAAATACTTCACTCATTTTCTACAAGGCCTTTCAATCTTTGTCGGACTGGTAATTGATCTGATAAGCTGTCAATAGCCTCTAAGATGCACAGTTCCAAGTAAATCAGCTGGAAGTTGGTACTGCCTTACAAAACCAATAAATTCCCACATGGATTCTTTCTGTGAAGATGGAGGGGCAAAGTGATACAAGGAGGCCTATCAAGGCCGGGCAGTAGAGGGATGTAGATCGCTGTTTGTCTGCCAGCTTGTCAGGGCTTATGTTTGAGAAATTGCTCACCTTACTAGATAGAGCTTTGCTTTAATGGAGATAATGTTGTCTTGGTTTCTAGCTTCTGTTCCTAGGGTCCAGAGAAATAAACTGGAAATGTCCCATCTTATGTAGCCACTAAAGTTAGGGATGCAATGATACAATACGAGTGGTATATCTTCCCTTCATAAGCATTGCAAACAGAAGTCTTAATAGTGGTGTCCATGTAGAACTTCTGTTGGACAATTTCCCAACCTGTATGCTAAGAAATTAGTAGGTACACTGAGAAAAATAAATGTCAAAATCTTACTAATGTAGTTCTTTTAAAGATTGATTTTATTTTTAATGATGAATGTATTCAGATATGATTCTTTCCTGGGAAACAAGTTTCAGATCCAATTAGAAAATGGTTGTTTGCCTCATGAGTCTTTCCACTATTGTACTGGAGGAAAAATCTTGCCTGGCACATCTGTATTATAACATAATATAACAGGGTCTAGTTCTAGGTAAGACCACTGAGACTCTTCTTCTTACACAACACTCTGAAATCTGGCCAGCAGGGAGAATATTTCCATGTCAGTTTGATATTATTTTCTTTATGAAGTCACCAGCATATATAGTGTCCTCAGTGATAAGATCATATTATTTAGTTATGGTAGAGAACCAAGAGAGCAATGACAATAGTCTGCATTGTGCATCCACGCATGATACCTCTATACAAACTCTATCTGCAAATATTATAAATTGAAAAGAGCTTACAATCTAGTAGATTAACTTTTAATACATGCTTATTTGTGTGACATATTCCTTCCCCTCTTCTCTCCCATGCCATCACACCCATCTCCACTAATTTAAACCTAACCCCCCCGTGATACCTTCTTTTTATTTCATTTCACATACAATGTACAAATGCCAATTATATTTTTTATTAAGAAATTTTCTACTCACTTTACATACCACCCACAGATCTCTTCTCCTCCCTCTTCCCATCTCCCAGGCCTCCCTCCCAAGCTACCCCACATCCCCATATCCCCCAAATCAAGGTCTCCCATGGGGAGTCAACAGAGCCTGGCACACTGAGCCTAATCAGGTCCAAACCCCTTCCAACTGTACCAAGGCTGTGCAAGGTGCCACACCATAGGCACCAGATTCCCAAAAACCTGACTGTGCACCAGGGATGGATCCTGGCCCCCCTGCCTGGGTGTTCCCCAAACAGTTCGAGCCAAACAACTGTCTTCTGTATCCAGAGGGTCTAGTCCAGTCCCTGGGGGCTTCACAGCCACTAGTCTACAGTTTGTGGGCCTCCAATAGTGTAGCCAGTCATCTCTGCACTTCCTCCCATTGTGATCTCGATGTCCCTCGCCTGCAAAATCCCTCCTCCCTCTCATCGATTGGATTCCCAGAGCTCAGCCTGGTGCCTGACTGTGGATCTCTGCTTCTGCCTCCATCAGTCACAGGACAAAGGCTCTACGATGATAGTTAGGGTATTCACTAGAATGGTCACCAGAGTAGACCAGTCCAGGCACCCTCTGGACCACTGCCAGCAGTCCAAGGCGGTGTCATCCTTGTAGGTTCCTGAGAGCCTCCCCAGCACCCTGCCTCTTCCTTTTCCCATGATGTCCTCATCTATCATGGTATCTCCCTCCCTGCCCTCCCACTCTGTTCCTGTTCCAGGTCGACCCTCCCATTTCCCTATGTTCTTATTCCCCACTCCTCGTCCTCTGCCACCCACACACACACCCAGTCAACTCATGTAGATCTCATTCATTTCTGTTTCGCTGGGTCATCCATGTGTACCTCCTAGGGTCTTTTCCTGTTAGCTAGCCTCTCTAGAGCTGTGGGTTGCAGTCTGGCCATCCCTTCCCTCACATCTGGTATCTATCCACTTATGGGTGACTACATACTATGTTTGTCCTTCTGAGTCTGGGTTACCTCACTCAGGATGATATTTTCTAGTTCCATCCATTTGACTGCAAATTTCTTGATATCATTGTTTTTTTACTGTTGAGTAGTATTCCATTGTGTATATGTGCCACATTTTCTTTGTCCATTCTTCAGTTGAGGGGCATCTAGGTTGTTTCCAGGTTCTTGCTATTACAAATAGTGCCGATATGAACATAGTTGAGCTTATGTCCTTGTGGTAAGATTGAGCATTACTTGGGTATATGCCCAAGAGTGGTATAGCTGGGTCTTGAGGAGGACTTATTCCCAATTTTCTGAGAAACTGCCATACTGATTTCCAGAGTGGCTGTACAAGTTTGCATTCCCACCAACAATGGAGGAGTGTTCACTTTGCTCCACACCCTCTCCAAGTCTTCAGTGTTTTTGATCTTAGACACTCTGACAGGTGTATGATGGTATCTAAGATTTGTTTTGATTTGCATTTACCTGATGACTAAGGATGTTGAGCAATTCCTTAAATGTCTTTCAGCCATTTGAGATTCTTCTGTTGAGAATTCTCTGTTAAGCTCTTTAGCCCATTTTTTTAATTGGATTGTTCAGTATCTTGAAGTCTATCTTTTTGAGTTCTTTATATATTTTGGATATTAGCCCTCTGTCAGATGTGGGGTTGGTGAAGACCTTTTCCCATTCTGTAGGCTGTCGCTTTGCCTTGTTGACTGTATCCTTTGCTCTACAAAAGCTTCTCAGTTTCAGGAGGTCCCATTTATTAATTGCCGCTCCCAGTGTCTGTGCTACTGGTGTTATATTCAGGAAGTGGTCTCCTGTGCCAGTTCATTCCAGACTACTTCCTAATTTCTCTTCTATCAAGTTCAGTGTAACTGGATTCATGTTGAGGTCTTTGATTCACTTGGACTTGAGTTTTGTGCATGGCGACAGATAAGGATCTTTTTGCAATCTTCTGCATGCTGACGTCCAGTTATGCCAGCACCATTTGTTGAAGATGCTTTCTTTTTTCCATTGTGCCATTTTGGCTTCTTTGTCGAAAATCATATGTTCATAGGTGTGTGGATTAATGTCAGGGTCTTCAATTTGATTCCATTGGTCCACATATCGGTTTTTATGCCAGTACCAAGCTGTTTTTATTACTATAGCTCTATAGTAGAGCTTGAGGTCAGGGATCATGATGCCTCCAGAGGTTGCTTTTATTATACAGGATTCTTTTAGCTGCCCTAGGTTTTTTGTTTTTCCATATAAAGTTAAGTATTGTTCTTTCCAGGTCTGTGAAAAATTGTGTTGGGATTTTGATGGGGATTGCATTGACTCTGTAGATTGCTTTTGGTAAGATTGCCATTTTTACTATGTTGATTCTACCTATCCATAAGCATGGGAGAACTTTCCATTTTCTGATATCTTCTTCAATTTCTTTCTTCAGAGACTTAAAGTTCTTATCATACAGGTCTTTCACTTGCTTAGTTAGATTTACCCCAAGGTATTTTATATCTTTTGCAGCTATTGTAAAGGGTGATGTTTCTCTGATTTCTTTCTCATCCCCTTTTTCATTTGTATATAGGAGGGCTACTGATTTTTTTGAGTTAACCTTGTATCCTGCCACCTTACTGAAGGAGTTTATCAGCTGTAGGAGTTCCCTGGTAGAATTTTTGGGGTCACTTATGTATACTATCATATCATCTCCAAATAGTGAAAGTTTGACTTCTTCCTTTCCAATTTGTATCCCCTTGATCTCCTTTTGTTGTCTTATTGCTCTGGCTATAACTTCAAGTACTATGTTGAGTAAGTATGGGGAGAGTGGACAGCCTTGTCTTGTTCCTGATTTTAGTGGAATTGCTTTGAGTTTCTTTCCATTTAACTTGATGTTGGCTGTCAGCTTGCTGTAGATTGCCTTTATTATGTTTAGGTATGTTCCTTGTATTCCTGATCTCTCTAGAACCTTTATCAGGAAGGAGTGTTGGATTTTGTCAAAGGGTTTTTCAGCATCCAATGAGATGATCATGTGTTTTTTTTTTCTTTCAGTTTGTTTATATAGTGTATTACATTGACTGATTTTTGTATGTTGAACCATCCTTGTATCCTTGGGATGAAACGTACTAGGTCATGGTGGATAATTTTTTGATGTGTTCCTGGATTCAGTTGGCCAGTATTTTATTGAGTATTTTTGCATCAGTGTTCATGAGGGAGATTAGTCTGTAATTCTCTTTCTTTGTTGCATCTTTGTGTGGTTTGGTTATCAGGGTGACTGTAGCCTCATAAAAAGAATTTGGCAACAGTCCTTCTGTTTCTATTGTGTGGAACAATTTGAAGAGTATTGGTATTAACTCTTCTTTGAAAGTCTGGTAGAGTTCTGCACTGAAACTATCTCGTCCTGGCCTTTTTTTGGTTGGGAGACTTTTAATGACTGTTTCTATTTCCTTAGAGGTTATTGGGCTATTCAAATAGTTTATCTGGTCTTGATTTAACTTTGGTGTGTGGTACCTATCCGAAAATCATCCATTTCTTTTACATTTTCCAATTTTGTGGAGTACAGGTTTTTGAAGTATGACCTGCTGATTCTCTGGATTTCCTCGTTGTCTGTTGTTATAGCTCCCTTTTCATTTCTAATTTTGTTAATTTGGATGCTCTCTCTCTGCTTTTTGGTTAATTTTGATAAGGACTTGTCTATCTTGTTGATTTTCTCAAAGAACCAACTCTTTGTTTCATTGATTTTTTATATTGTTCACTTTGTTTCTGTTTTATTGATTTCAGCTCTCAATTTGATTATTTCCTGGCATCTGTTTCTCCTGGGTGAGTTTGCTTCTTCTTTTTCTAGAGCTTTCAGGTGTGCTGTTAAGTCACTAGTGTGAGATTTCTCCAGCTTCTTTATGTGGGCATTTAGAGCTATGAATTTTCCTCTTAGCACTGCTTTCATAGTGTCCCATAAGTTTTGGTATGTTGTACATTCGTTTTCATTGAATTCTAGGAAATCTTTAATTTCTTTATTTCTTCCTTGAGCCATTGGTAATTCAATTGGGCATTATTCAGTTTTCATGAGACTGTAGGCTTTCTGTGACTTTTGTTGTTGTTGAAATCTAACTTTAAGCCATGGTGGTCTGACAAGATACAGGAGGTTATTTCAATTTTTTTGTATCTGTTGAGATTTGTTTTGTGACCAACCATGTGGTCAATTTTGGAGAAGATTCCATGGGGTGCTGAAAAGAAGGTATATTCTTTTGTGTTAGGATGGAATATTCTGTAGATATCTATGAAGTCCATTTGAGTCATAATATCTTTAGTTCCCTTATTTCACTGTTAAATTTCTGTCTGGCAGACCTGTCCATTGGTGAGAGTGTGGTGTTGAAGTCTCCCACTACTATTGTATGGGGTTCGATGTCAGATTTAAGCTTTAGTGATGTTTCTTTTACAAATGTAGGTGCCCTTGTATTGGGGGAATAAATATTCAAAATTGAAACTTCATCTTGTTGGATTTTCCCTGTGATAAATCTGTAATGTCCTTCCCAATCTCATTCAAGTGATTTTAGTTTGAAGTCTATTTTATTAGATATTAGGATAGCTACACCAGCTTGCTTCTTAAATCCATTTGATTGGAAAGTGTTTTCCCATCCTTTTATTCTGAGGTAGTGCCTGTCTTTGAAGTTGAGGTGTGTTTCTTGTATGCAGCAAATGGATGGATTTTGTTTTTGTTTCCATTATGTTAGCCTGTGTCTTTTTATAGGTGAATTAAGACCATTGATATTAATGGATACTAATGACCAGTTATTGTTAATTCCTGTTTTTGTTTTTTTTGTTTTTTGGTGGTAGTGTTGTATGTTTCCCTTCTTTGGTATTTGTTGGTGTGGGACTATCTCTTGCCTGTGTTTTCATGAGTGTATCTAACTTCCTTAGGTTGGGTTTTTTCCTTCAAGTGATTTCTGCAGGGCTGGATTTGTGGACAGATATTGTTTAAATCTGTTTTTACCATGGAATATTTTGTTTACTCCATCTATGTTGATTGAGAGCTTTGCTGGGTATCATAGTCTGGTTTGGCATCCATTGTCTCTTAGTGTCTGTATAACATCTGTCCAGGACCTTCTGGCTTTTAGAGTCTCCATTGAGAATTCAGGTGTTATTCTTATGGGTCTGCCTTTATATGTAACTTGGCTTTTTTCCTTTGCAGCTCTTAATATTTTTTCTTTATTCTATATGTTTAGTGGTTTGATTATTATGTTGTGAGGGGAGTTTTTTGTTTTTGTTTTTTTGTTTGTTTTGTTTTGTTTGGATCCAGTCTATTTGGTGTTCTGTAACCTTCTTTTATCTTTATAGGCATTTCCTTCTTTAGGTTGGGAAAGTTTTCTTCTATGATTTTGTTGAATATATTTTCTGTGCCTTTGAGTTGGTATTCTTCTCCTTCTTCTATCCCTATTATTCTTAGGTTTGGTCTTTTATGGTGTCCCAAATTTCCTGGACATCTTGGGTCATGACTTTGTTGGCTTTATTGTTTTCTTTGACTGATGAATCTATTCCCTCTACTGTATCTTCAATACCAGAGATCTGCTCTTTCATGTCTTGCATTCTGTTGGTTATGCTTGCATCTGTAGTTCCTGTTTGTTTACTCAGATTTTCCATTTCCAGCATTACCTCAGCTTGTGTCTTCTTTATTGTCTCGATTTCAGATTTCAAATCTTGAGCTGTTTCCCTCATTTCTTTAATTGCTTTCTCTTGGCTTTCAAGGGATTTACTGATTTCTTCCCATTTTTTGTTTGACTTTTCCTCTAATTCTTTAAGGGAATTCTTCATTTTCTCTTTAAAGGTCTCTATCATCTTCTTAAGGTCATTTTTAAGGTCAATTTCTTCTGTTTTTTCTGTCTTGGGATGGTCAGGTCTTACTGATGTAGGTTCTGATGAAGCCACAGTGGTTTTTTTGCTGTTGACTATATTTCTGCACTGGCATCTATCCATGTCTTTCTCCACTTGGTGCAATTGGTGTCTGTGTCTGAGGGAGGCTCTCTCAGTCTGATCTATACTCTTGGTCCAGTGGGAGCTCTTGGTCTAGTCGGTGCTGATTGACTGTTTGACTCAGGGAGAAGTTCTTAGTCCAATTGGCCCTTGTGGGCTCTGTCTCAGGGAGTAGTTGTAATCTTGGTACTCCTATGGGTGGAGAAGAGTAGGGCTTGTGGGTTACAAGGTCTGGTGTGGGATGGTGGTAGTCTGACCTGTCTGCAGTAGGTCTGCTTGCCCACTGGTCTGAAACTGGGACTGCAATGGGTGGTGATGTAGGAGCACATGGTTGTGCCCCTGGGCCCCTCCTAGACAAAGACTCACCTCTTAGTCCAATCGGGTGCTGGAGGTCTCTGTCTCAGGGAACAGTTGAAGCCTTGGAGGGTGGGTGGGATTTGGGGGAGGTGGGGCTTGGGTTACAGGGTCTGATGGGGGATGGTGGTAGTCTGACCTGTTTGCAGGAGGTCTGTCTGCCCACCGGCCTGAAACTGGCACTGCAATGGGTAGTAGTGTAGGGGGGCATGGTTGTGTCCCTGGGCCCAAAGCCTAGGGGCTAGGGTGTCCATGTTTGAGGATTAAGACTTACCTCTTAGACCAGTTGGATGCTGGTAGGCTCTATCTCAGGGAACAGTTGCAGTCTGGGAAGATGGGTGGGATTTCGAGGAGGTAGGGCTTGGGTTACAGGGTCTGATGGGGGATGGTGGTAATCTGACCTGTCTGCAGGGGATCTGCCAGCCCGACTGGCCTGAAACTGGGACTGGGATGGGTGTTGGTGTAGGGGCACAGGGTTGTGCCCCTGGGCCACACCTAAACAAAACTCACCTCTTAGTCCAATCAGGTACTGGAAGTCTCCCTCTCAGGTGGTAATTATATTTTTATTGAAATATTTTATTGAGTTTGAAATAGTACGTGATCATGTGCCTTTTCTGTAACTCTTCTTTTACATTAACTGCCTCCTTATACTCATTTCCACTCTTAGTATGCCACCTGTCTTCTCCTACTTCACCTGCAATCTACTATCCCACTTTCTTCAATTAATTCTCTATAACAATAATCTCTAATTTCTTGTCTTCTACTTGTGTTCCAAGATAACTACAGAAAAGAAATTAAGATCTACATACGAGAGAGTGCATAAGGCATTTACCTTTTGTGATTTTTTCTGTGGATGACTGATTGATAAACAAAATGCTGATTGGCCAGTAGCCAGGCAAGAAGTATAGGTGGGAAAAAGAGACAGGAAAAGTCTGGTAAGTAGAAGGCTAAGGCAGAGAGAGACACTGCCAGTTGCTGTGATGAGGATCAGGATGGAAAGTAGCGGTAAGCCATGAGCCACGTGGCAAAATATAGATTAAATGCCATGGCCATCCAATTTATAAGTAATATAAGCATCTGGGTAATTATTTTATAAATGGACTGCAGGGGCTTGGCGGAACCCAGAGAGAAACTCTCCAGCTACAGATTTGACTTTCCTGACTCACTATAATTTTTCCTAGTTCCCCCTATTAACCTATGAATTGCATAATTTAATTTTTCTTTTAAGTTGAGTAACATTCAATTGTGTATATGTATTCCATTTTGCATATCCATTTATCTGCTAGTAACCACTTATGTTGATTCCATTTCCTAGCTATTTTGGATTGAGTATCAATAAATGATGTGGAACAAGCCTTTTGTATAATATGAAGATGTGTTGCTCTCATTGTTAATAAAGATCTGACTGGCCAACAGCTAGGCAGGAAGAGGTTAGGTGGGAGACCCAAAATGAGAGAACCCTGGGAAGGAGAGCAAAGTCTCTAGTGAGAAGCAGAAGAAGCAGAAGATGAATATGCCATGCTGAAAAAGGTACTGCCACATGGTAGAGCATAGATAAACATATGGTTTAATTTAAGTTGTAAGAGCTAGTTAGTAACAAGCCTAAGCTATCGGCTGGGCATTCATAATTAATAATAAGTCTCTGTGTGGCTATTTGCGGAGTCTGTTATCTTGACCAAACACTCCACCTACAAACAAACATGGCAGTGTAAGCATTGCTATTCTAGTATATAAACTTTGGATATACAGCTTGTTCTAGTTCTAGTGTTTGAGAAACCACAAAACTGTTTTCCAAGGTCACTACAAGATTCTCCCTCTCATCAGCAGTCCATAAATGTCCCTCATTCACATCATTCAATCTAGTATTTATTGTTACTTTTATTCTTGATGACTAGAATTCTATTGTGAAATGGAATCATATAGTTTTAATATTCTATTCCCTCATTACTAAAGATGGTGAACACCTTTTAAAGTTTCTAATTGCCATTTGTATTTATTATTCTTTTTAGAACTTTTTTGGAACTGAGCAGTGGTGGCTCACACCTTTAATCTCAGCACTTGGGAGGCAGAGGCAGGCAGATGTCTGTGAGTTTGAGGCCAGCCTGGTATACAGAGTGAGTTCCAGGACAGGCTCCAAAGCTACACAGAGAAACCTTGTCTCAAACAAACAAACAAACAAAAAAAAATAGAATTTTTTGTTCAGTTCCATAGCCCATTTTCTTTATCTTTTTACTGCTTCAGAATTTCATGCTTGCACAATGAACTATTTTTATTCAGTCTACAACCTCACTGGCTTTCTGCCAATAACCCTTCAATGTTACCACTCCATTCTTTACCTATTTAATGTGTCTTGATTTTTAAACTTATTGAATTCACTTAGTGCTGTCAGTATATCTACAGATTTAAAGATATCTACTGGGTCATGGGTTCTTCTCAGTGAGTGAATTCTTGAAGAAAATGAACTCTACCATTTCATAGACATCATCAGTTCCCATCCCATCAGATAAAGAATGGAATACACAACCACCATTCCCCACCTTGCTGACTTTTTTTCTATTTTGACCATGCTTATGTGTTTTGCATGTTGTCAGCACTGCTATGATCTCATATATGAATATACACTGTTGTGTCCTAAAAAAACACTGTTTCACTGTATTTATCTGATAGCCTATAGCTCTTGTAATATTTCTGCTTCCTATTCAGCAGTGATCCCTGGACATTGGTAGGAGAGATGTTGCATTTAGGAATGAACAATTCACAGTCTCTTATTCTTTGAACACTAGCCAATAGTAGGAGACTGTGTTAATCATCATCTGGTGCAAAACAAATTCTGTCTGGTGAGGATTAAGAGATGCATTGATCTGAGGATATAATGATAAGTCTTTATGGATAAGTTATATATTATGTCCATCTAATAGGATACTAGTAATAGGTTCTTCCTAAGCACTAGGACCCACCTAGCCATGGTATCTTGGCCCTATGAATGGTGCCACACATGAATTAAGTCTTATAAGCAGGTCTTAAATGCATTCATAAAATTGGTTACTAAAGTAATATTTTGCCAATATAATCTCAATGGGCATAGCCTGTTAAGCTGATTGTTAGTGTAGCACCTAGGGTTCATTATTGGTTCAGACAGATTATTCTTCTTCTACCCAGGTAGTTTACATAGCAGAGTCCAATACTATTAAACTTAACCATTAAGGATAAAGCTTCCAGGTCAATACCAGCTTGATGTCTACAACTTATAATGACTTGGGTGACTGGTATCTACACCAATAGAATTATACTTTCAAGTTCTGAAGAGTCATCAAGAGCAATGACAGTGGACTGTGATGTTTATTGGCTTTAAAGAGAACAAACAGTAGCAGATGTAGACAGTACTGGGTTTCCATTATCTTTCCCTATATTCTCTCTTAATCTCTTCCCCCTACCCCTTTCCACTTAATCCTTTTTTCTTCATTATTCCTCATCCCTCCTCCATACTACCTGGGTTCTATCCCCTCTCCATTGAAACACACATCTCATATTCTAGTTCCTAATCATAACACAATTGCAATTGAGTTGTTTCTTTTCTTAGTGTTTAATGTTTTGAAATATTTATATGTTCTACACACTAATCATTTCTTGGATGACTAGTTGTTTAAGATTTTTTTGCCTTCCATGTGCTGCTTCTAGATTTTGATAATTTCCTTTGGTTTAGAGAAGATCTTTAGCTTTGAGCTCTTATTTTCTGTGTTATTGGAATCTATTAAGAAAGTTATTGGCTTTTATTGGTCCTTTGTACCTTCATAACAGTTTTGTGTTGTTTTTCTTCATCTATAAAAAGGTGATCGACAATTTTCATTGTAGTTGTATTGAATCTGTAAGTTGATTTTTGTAGAATGGTCATTTTTCACAAGATGATTTCTTTTGATGCATGAATATGGGTTAGAAATAAACAAACAAAAAAAACTTTTCCAGAGTTAGTTTTCCTTAATTCTTTTTTGTATCTTAAAATTGCCATTGTAACATTCTTTTATGTCCATGTGTGGGTTTGTTTTGGGGTGTATACTTTTTGATTGTAAATGAAATTTTTTTTCCTTCGTGTCTTTTCTAGTAAATTTATCATTGATATATAGGGAGGCCATTGATTGTTTTGCTTGTTTTCCTTTTTGTTTTGGGAGAGAGTTTATTAGAGAAGTCATCTTAGTGTGTATATTTATTTTGTAAATTAACACTTTGCTCAGAGAAGTATTAGATCCTTTGAGAAAAAAAATTATAAGATTTTGTCAACTATGATATTAAATTATCTTTTACATGCCACCATCATTTTTATTCTACCTATAAATTAACAGTAATTATATGGTTTATTCTTTTAAAAATTCATTTTGGTGTTCACAGACATTCTCTCTGAGCCTATTCTAGTGTGAATGCACATATAATTTGCAAACATGTGAGTTCAACTCATTTTTTTAAAATCACTATTATTGGAATATACTTCTCTCTGAGCACTCCCCATTTTATATTTTACTAAATTCTTTGAAATTATGCTCTCTTTTATGAAGGCTTTCTAGCCAAAAGAAATGACCTGATGAAGATTTTTCTATATTAGTTATTCATTGTTCATTCTCCCAGTTCCTTGATTACCAGATAAATATTGGTTCCTATCTTCTTTGAGCACCTTTCATCCTACGCAGTATAATTTTATGTTAAGGTTTAGAGATACCACAATTGAATTGCATAAATCTACTCATTATATCATTTAAGCTTTTGACTTTATAGTGTAGCCTCTGGGAAGGAAGGCCTTTCCCCATTCTGTAGTCTAAATGTAAAATCTAGAAATCTGACCAGATGTTCTCATTAAGCATTAAATGAATACCATGCATGGATATCATTTCATTCTTGCACATAAAATGCCTATTTTAGTTTTAATTAAATATGGATTTTCTTTTCTACTTAGCTCATTCTCTAGATAGCTATACTAACTATAATAATATTCTTAGTATTCTCCAATGCCATTGAATTTTTATAGAGTCAGTGTCTCACTGTGAAAGCTCAGCTAGAAACTTATGACATTTATGATCTTTCTACATAAAGTTGAGAGCTCCTAAATAAAATATTCCTTTCAAAATGGAACATTTCAAGTATTCCTAGCATGGGGAAATTGTATAAGATTTATAAAATGTATATTCTATGATTCAAATCAAAGTGGAGAATTTGCCATTGCTTCATAAGTACTCTTAAAAATATGACATAGTATAACAATAATGGCAAAAATGTGTCCATACTTCATCATTATCCCTCAAAATCCACAGAAAAATGAACATTGATCTGAGATACCACTAGTCATCCATGCATTACATAATTATACAGTGTCAATCACATGGTTGGTACCATGCTGAGATTTGAACTATGAAAATTCAAGTTTATATTTATTAAGCTCTAGTCTTCTCAGAGGAAAAATATCTATATAACGAAGGAAAAGAATCTTTGTTAAAGAAGCTGTATATGAGATGCTCAAAAGACATTTAATAAAGAAGGTATTAATAAACCTGGTATCAAAAAACTTCACTGTGCAGGCATTAAGTCAATGATGAAAATTTATACTCAGTAGAAAGATGCATTTCAGCAGCTAAAGGTAGTAGTTAAGGAGCTTGAGACCACATGTATTAGGTTCAGATGCAGCAGTACAATGTCCCAAGCCCAAACTTGCTAACTGTTAAGTACCCTCTACATGCCAGAGTTTTCTTATTTTTATGATGGGGTAATAATGGTGACAACTAGGTTGTTTTCAGGTTCTGGCTATTACAAATAATGCTGCTATGAACATAGTTGAGCATGTGCCCTTGTGGTATGATTGAGCATTCCTTGGGTATATGCCCAAGAGTGGAATAGCTGGGTCTTAAGGGAGGTTGATTCCCAATTTTCTAAGAAAGCGCCAAATTGATTTTGAAAGTGGCTGTACAAGTTTGCACTCCTGCCAACAATGGAGGAGAGTTCCCCTTGCTCCACATCCTCTCCAACATAAGCTGTCTTCAGTGTTTTTGATCTTAGTCATTCTGATGGGTGTAAGAGTCTGCCAGGCTGGGCTGACTCCCCATGGGAGACCTTACCTTGGAGGAGGTGAGAGTGGGTGGTGGATTGGGGAGTAGAGCTAGGGGGTGGGAGGAGGGAGGATGGGGGAACCCATGGGTGACATGTGAAATTAAGTTAATTATAAAATAAAAATACTATAAAAAATAATGGTGACAACATCACTTGGTACATATGGAGTGTTCTGAATAGTTTCTATTTAAATGTGAGCTAAACAAAAATAAATAAATTCAGGATACTAAGTTTTCTGAAATACAGAATTTTAGGCAAATAAATGATGGGTTAAGGTGGTGAGAGCATAGCCATATGAAATTTTTTTAAGAAGATAAACATCAAAGTAATTTTGAGGAAAGTGAGATGTTGTAGACAAGGTAGATTAATTCCATTCCTCTTGAAGATATGTCAAAGTCCATTACAGCTTCTCTGACAAATATGGCAGAAGTTAGGAAGTTTCTGAGGTCAGAAGATGGCTAATACTTGGATAAGCCTGGAGTAACCTCTTTTGAAGCCCTGAGCCTGGGTATAAGAAGTCTCACTGCACAGACACAACCACTCAAAGTTGCTACATTGATGGTTTTATGGAGGTCCACTTTTTAGTCCTCTTTCCAGGTAAAAAATGCAGGAGTGAGAGTGGCATGCTTTTCTGGGCTGACACATGTACTCTTAGGAATACCTAGGGGGCTTCACCAACTTTAGATTCACTAAAACAATCACCTTGGCCCTGGCTGAAATCTTCATCAAGGAAATAACAAAAAGTTTAAAGGAAAATAGCCACAGTTTCATCATACTAAATTTGTATACAGTTATTTCTTCATCAATGCACAACGTCATTAGAATAAGATCACATTTTCTTTCTATACATATACCCTTGCTCTATGAGAAAACAAAAATAACATAATTAATAGTGTTTCTATTGGGGCACTATAGCATGATAAGGTGGATCTTTTCGATAAGGTAAATGATGAGGGTCTTTAAGAAATCAATGTGAGTACTTATAGAGGAGAATCTAAAAGACATTTAAAATTAAAAGATTTATTTCAGAAATGGTTTTTGGAGAGAATCACTTGAAATTTAAAATCCTGTGTGTGTGTGTGTGTGTGTGTGTGTGTGTGTGTGTGTCCCTCATTCTTTCTCTCTGTCTCTGTCTCTCTATATCTCTGTCCCTGTCTGTCTTCTCTCCTTCTCTCCCTCCCTCTCCCCACCTCTGTGTGTGTGTGAATTATCTCAAAGGACTTAAATTCTTAATGTTTCTATGATATTCCCTTAAGTAAGAAAAGTCACGAAGTGTTTTGAAATTTTGCTGTGGTGTACCACCACCCTGAAACTGAACTAAATGAGAAAAGGAGAAGGAAAGGAACACTGGGAAACAGCATCATGTGCTAAAGATTCCAGTGTTATCCCCCAAATCACTGAGGACAATGTAGGAAGTGTTCTATCAAATAAACAATTTCCTTTTGGCCAAGGCTAGTTATTAGAACTCATTTAATATTTCAGCATCACACACACACACACACACACACACACACACACACACACACACACTCCAAACATTCCATAAACTCTTTCTTTTTGGGCAAACTGACATTTCATAGATGTTTTCAAAAGTGTGGGGAACTCATATGTCCCACTATACTGATGTCTCCAACTACCACAGATTGCCATTTAAAAAACTATCGCCGGGCGGTGGTGGCGCACGCCTTTAATCCCAGCACTCGGGAGGCAGAGCCAGGCAGATCTCTGTGAGTTCGAGGCCAGCCTGGTCTCCAAAGCGAGTTCCAGGAAAGGCGCAAAGCTACACAGAAAAACCCTGTCTCGAAAAACCAAAAAAAAAAAAAAAAAAAAAAAAAAAAAAAAAAAAACTATCACAGCCAGGCATGGTGTCATACACATAAAATCTCAACACTCAGAAACCAAAGCTAGAAAGATCGAGAGTTTAATGATCACCTCACATAAATAGAGACTTTGGAGCCAGTCTATACTATATTAGGTCTTTACTCAAAACCAACAAAAATATGTACCATTTGCTTGCAGAGAGTGTGTAGGTAAGTAGACAGACAGATACAGATAGATAGATGATACATAGATATAGGTAGATGATAGACATAGATAAATGACAGATAGAAACAGATAGATAATGTATAGAATATATTTTTTGTGAATTTATATTTAAAAGATAGCATTTATCTATTTAGAAAAGCATCTTGAAGAATAACTGCATTGAATGTGAATTCACAGCTATTGAGGATCAGCCTCTGAAAAGTGTTACATAAAATACATAGCATGTCGACTCAGAGAGGCAAAGGTAACACCTTTCTGTGGCCCCCTCTCAGGGCCAGACTCTATCACAGAATGTGTAAATGGAGCAGTATTTTGGACTCTGGAGAAGCAGCAAACAGTGAACATGGATAGGATGACTGCACAACTTGTGAAGACCAATTCACCTCTGTGTGTGCCACAATTACACGAAAGTCACAGCTCCATCTCAGCAGAAGCCTACACTGACAAAAGACAGGAGTGAATCCACAGCACTTCCACCATCCTTACTACCAGGTTGATTTTTTTTAGTAAATATGTTTATTTTCTGCCTCAGGTTTTCAGATTGTTTTGAGACTATGGAGATTATTACATATAAAGTCTCTCTTTTCTAGCCAGGTTTAGATAATGACAGAGAAACATGGTATCTCAAGGCATTTGTACCTATACATTTCAATTACCAATTACCTAGTCTTTTCATTCTGAAGCAATATTATAAAACCATAGGCTGCTCCAGGGCACAGGGATGTAACATGGTAGATGGATTAAGAGAT
The DNA here is from genome assembly GCF_007827085.1 of Peromyscus californicus insignis. NCBI lineage: Eukaryota > Metazoa > Chordata > Mammalia > Rodentia > Cricetidae > Peromyscus > Peromyscus californicus. The sequence continues at coordinate 42,436,990 of NW_026294413.1, forward strand.
AATCTGGCCGGGCGGTGGTGGCGCACGCCTTTAATCCCAGCACTCGGGAGGCAGAGCCAGGCAGATCTCTGTGAGTTCGAGGCCAGCCTGGTCTCCAAAGCGAGTTCCAGGAAAGGCGCAAAGCTACACAGAGAAACCCTGTCTCGAAAAACCAAAAAAAAAAAAAAAAAAAAAAAGAGATAATCTGGGGTAACAAAAGCAAAGTTTTGAGTATGTGTTTTTTTTGTGTGTATGTATCTATGTATGCATGCATGCATGTTTGTATCTACATGCATGTGTGAAAGAGATTAAGGCAAAGATGTAGACACAAATTAACAGAAAGATTGGTAGAAAGTATGACATGCATGAGTAACTTAATAAAATTTATCCATCAAATATGTACTTTTTTTCATGTACAAGACAAGAAATTTAAACCGTTTCCTTGATGCAAACATGAGAATTGAAGAAATATTTTTCTACCATACAAAAAAGTCAAAGTAACATGACATGAGTCTCACCACCAGTCACATTCAGATATAAGAAGGACTTCAGTGGCTTGTCCTTCTGCGTCCTCAACTGTGACTTTTATAGTGTGGTCTGCCATGTACTCAAAGACATACAAAGATGAGAGGTATCTGATTCATTTCTCACTTCAATATTTTCTATTTCTATTCCACTCTTATATTCACCACTTCAGAGACACAATTTTCATTGAGGCCACAGGTAAATTAGTTATTGCTAACTTAAGAGATGGCATGTTTCCCTTTTACATTTCAGTACTCCATAGAAAACGGTACTGTTACTTCCTCTGCTTTGAAATTCCTTCTCCTTCAGGTTTTAGGACATGAAACTTTGCCCTTTTCATATACTAGGACACAACTAATTGATCTCTTTTATTTACTATCCTTTCATTTTCCATTCATGAAAAGCTGGGGTTCATCATCAAGCTTAATGAAAGATAAATTATTTGTATGTTTATGGCTGCCTTATTTAAGATTGCAAGCCTTATTTTTTTAAATAAAAGCCTTTATTGGAATGTTTAAAGCAATAAATAATCCTACTATGTTATAGCATCCTATGGAATTCACAGAAAAAGTGCAACTATAAAATTTTAAAGATATTCTGTTGTTGTCTTTCAACACCTTCTTTCCATTCCTCTACTTATATTTCTATCTGAGTTAGTAAGAACATCAGCCATGTGTTTGCCTAAATAAGATTTTTAGAGAATCCTTATTATTCCCTTACCAAACGTCTCCCCTGTGGGCTGTTCATATCTGTCCTCTCAGATTTTACATGAGGAACTGCTAACACAGTTTCATTTTTACATAAGAAATTTTTTCTAGAATCCTTGTTAGAGAGGTAACACCTTTGTGCTAGAATATGTGAAGAAACATGTTTCTGCCTTTCAGACAATTGCTGACTAGAAAACACCTTCCAGAGAAAGCAATTTTGGAAAGGAGTCTATGCTAACTAAAGGGGAAATTGTCTATATTGGTTTGTATCTAGGTTGCATGAAAATCATGACCAAAAATTGAAAGACAAAAAGTAAAGCCCAAATCTGAACTCACTGAATAATTTCCATAGTTTTGATATTGAAGAAGTGAATTGATAGGCAATGAACCAAAATTCCAAACAAACAGAAAACATTTAGAAATATATTTTGGGCCACTCAGACTAAGCTTGTCAAACAGAAAATCTTTGTAAAAAAATGTCTTATCAAGGAAAGACATAATTACTACAGAAATTATCTTCATTTTCAAATTTGTTTGTGAAAGCAAGTAGTATATCAATTTAAGTGTTTGATACACTGCATGCTCTTTCAAACAAATCAGTAGTATTTCTTTTGAAAAATAAATAATGCCTTGGATATAAAGTCTCCTCTTCTTCAGGATCTACAACCTTGGAACTTACTCACCTCCATCTGACATCACTGTAACAGAACTGCAAAGGCAGCTCTTTAGACTACTTTCTCATCCTTATGACTGAAATTCAAAAATAGTTATTAAACAAGACAAATCCGACATCAAACATTCCACCTAACTCAAAAGAACTGTGAGTTTAAGCAAAGTCAGACAATTAAATTATGTTCTTGTAGTGCTTTACAATGAGGCCCCAGCTCAGTGAAGTAACATTTATGTTACTGAAAGGCGATGGCACAGTAAATCCTACTTCATTGCTAATAAACTGAAGATCAAAACAATCAACCAAGCTCCACTGGTAATAAATTGAAAGTCAGTGGAGCACAAAATGTATTACTGTTAGAATTAATTTTGGCACAAAATGGGTTGTTGAGTTTTCCCCTTTTCTTAAAGCAAATCAACCCCAAGCAAATAGTTAATAAGCTGTTGAAAAGCAAATCCATTCTGCTAGTAGTATTCTAATGGAATTTGAATTTCATATTTTTTGAGCACAATGTAATCATTTGGACTCTAGCTTATAAGTATTTTGGTAAAGTTTTTTTAAATGGAGCTTCCTGATTAAATTGCATCTTGAAAACTCTATTGAATTGCATGTGATTTTTTTTTATTCATTTACTAAAATTTTCTCTTAGGGAGCAGCAATTATTCAAATTATTGTTTATAATAAGCTAGACTGGTATTTTATGGAATTCTGTGAAGTATGTCAAAAAGGTTTTTGAATGCTGTGTGGACTTATAGTTATATAGAATAGTACCAAACTAAGGAAGCTGACCTGTTTTAAGGGTACTCCCTAAGTGTAGATATAAAACAACAAATAATAAACACTATGGAGAAGTACAATTCTGTGTAAAAGCTATAGCTAATCACTCATATATATGAGTGTAACTATTACAGGTTGTTAAGATTCTAATTTTAATTCTTCCTCTTTCCCTCTCCATTTTCTTCCCCCACACATTTTTAAATATTTGAATAATGTCACTTTAATTTTGTTTTTTAATACTGGAAATTGAACCCACAAACTTGTACTTGCTAGGTCAATCTCTAGCCCCAGCTACATGCTTTGCCATGAGCAATGTTAGTTTCAATAATGACTTACTGCTTAATATTTACCATTGGGAATAGTTATTCATTTTTTTTTTTTTTTTTTTTTGGTTTTTTGAGACAGGGTTTCTCTGTGTAGCTTTGCGCCTTTTCCTGGAACTCACTTGGTAGCCCAGGCTGGCCTCGAACTCACAGAGATCCGCCTGGCTCTGCCTCCTGAGTGCTGGGATTAAAGGCGTGCGCCACCACCGCCCGGCTAGTTATTCATTCTTGAAGTGGCTTCTACCCATATTTATTTAGATGTAGCCAAGTCCTTCACTATCTAGAAGAGTAGACAGTATTTTTTGTTGTGTTTGTTTTTTGTTTTTGAGATAGAGTCTCACTGTGTAGTGAGACTGGCCTGGAACACTGTGTAGCAGGCTGGCCCCAAACTAACAGACATACACTTGTTACTACCTCTCAAGTATGAGTGCTGAGATTAAAAATTTGTGCCATCATATCCATCTAAAACCATTGTATTTGTCTCCTTATTTTCTTGCAGTGCTGAAAATTGAACCCATGCCCTTGAGCATTCTAGGCCAATAAGGGACAATTTGTTGATAGATGTATTTTCACATGCAGGGTTCTACATATTAAAAAAGGTACAGGACAGTACATACTAGATATAACTTACAAAATCTGATTCCATAGTCCATAGAGAAGATGTTTTACTGTTTCCTTTTGAAACTAACTGGCCATATGTTTTTCAAAGGATTCTGTAAAGGTAAATATTTTAAAGTATATATGTCAGTTCCTCATTAAAACCATGTTCCATCAGTCAATGAGAAACAGGTAAGAAGTATGCTATGTTTTAAATTCACAAATGCATCATAAGTGTCATAAACTATCTCTGTACAAGTCAATGAACCCAATGGTAGAATGTGTGTTGCAAGATATTATACTATATTATAGTAACTTCTCCAGTGTCTTTTAGAAAGAGCTGAAGAAAGACGCTTGATATAAAGAACTCAAAACCTAGACATTAATAAAACAAATAACCTAATTTAAAAATGGGGTACAATATAAACAGAATTCTCAAAAGAGGAAACACAAATGACTAAGAAGCACTTAAAGAAATATTCAACATCCTTAGTCAACTGGAAAATGTAAATCAAAACTACTTTGAGATTTCATCTTACACCAGTCAGAATGGTTGAGATTGATAAAAGAAATAACAGCTCATGCTCGCTGGTGAGGATATGGCGTGAAGGGAATGCTCATCCATTGCTGGTGGGAAGGTAAACTTGTACAGCCACTAAATAAATTAGTGTGACATTTTTTCATGAAGCTGGGAATTTATGTGACTCAAAATCAAGCTGTGTGACTCTTGCACAATACTCAAAGGATATTTCATCCTACCACTGAAACACTTGTTCAGCCATGTTCCTTGCTCCTCTAGACTTCCCAATAGCCAGAAATTAGAAACAGACTATATATTCATCATAAAGAAAAGTGTGGTACATTTATATAATGGACTATTACTCAGCCAATCCCCCAAAAGTGATATCATGAAATTTGTAAGGAAATGGATGTAATCAGGAAAAATCCTCATGAGTGATATATCCCAAACTCAGGAAGACAAATATGATATGAATACTTGCTATTAGCTATTATGCCTTCTACAAGAAACCTACAGTGTATATAACCACAAAGATTAGACATAAAGTAAGCAACTAGAACTGTAGGATGAATCTCCCTAGGAAGGAAAAGTAAAATAGATTGTTATGGTTGGGCATGGTGAGGGCAGCGGCTAGAGAGTGGAAGAGCAGTATGAGGGAGAGAAAACTAAAATTAAGGGACACTTGATATGTTGTAGGGAACATAATGCAGTTTTAGATTCCTATAATATATAAATTTTTGAAGGAAAGCTAAATGAAATAGCCAAATAATGGGTGAGACAGAGCCACAACTGGACACCTCTTGACATCAAATGAAACTTCCAGTACCAGGAATCATTATATAAATTGAATTGTTGTCCAAAGGAAGGGGCCATGGGAACTCTCAAACAACCAAAGTTATTAACAAAGCTATTGATTGCTTTCTACAAGCTAATGGTAATGCCCTATTCTGAAGACAATAACTACACAACTGATTGAACATGAAGAAGTCAAGCTGTTGCCTACCCAGAGCCTTCAGCCTTATGGACACTAGTCCATAGGTACTGTAAGGTACTCTCCATGATACCAAAAGAGAGACCAATCAATTTTGATCTAAATTGATGTCCTGCCTCCATGATGCACAAGTGCAATAGTGGCACAAACATTGTGGGAGAAACCAACCACTATCTGATTGGATTTAAGGTCCACTTCATAAGATAGAACACATCCCAAATACTACTGAGGTTGCCAAGAACCTGAGACTAGGTATGCCAGTGACCTAGAGATGAAATATTACTCTTTTGCTGAAGGAGTATAGCATAGTGTTAAAATAACTTCTAACTACAATGTACTATAGTCATAGATTAGTCCCTTGCTCAGTCATCATCAGAGAAGCTTCTTTGTACAGGGTATAGGAACAAATACAGAGACCCACAACCAGAAAAAGTGCAGACAATGAAAAATCTTGGAATATTCAGATTTAACTGGGATGTTTCATCACATCCCTCTCATAGGGTCTCAGAAAACCTTGCAGAAGAGGAGGCAGAAAGATTTTAAGATCCAGAAGGAATGGAGCACACCAAGGAAACATAACCTTCTAAACAAATAAGTACATGTGTACATAGAAAGTCACAGGGACTCTGGCAGCATGCACAGGGCCTGCAAACAGTCTGCATTAGATGGGGTTCCAATGCTGAGAGAAGAAGTGGACACAAGTCTCATCCCTAACCCAGAAGCTATCTCGAATTGATAAACAGTAAGAAAGGAAAAATTAGTTTTCTCCAATGGCATCAGAATGGCATACAAACCATTCTTAAGGGCAGGCCCTATTTCTAACAGTAGATGTTCAACATAAAAAGGACTCAATGGGATATTTGAAGGTGCTTTGTCTCATAATCTTTAGTCAGGGAATTTATTAATTTTCTTATTTTATTTTATACCTTATTTGTCATTAGCATATATATTATGGCTTCCAATTTGTGTTTTTATAGGATTCCTTCATGTGGGAACAATTATGTTTCCATATCTATATGTGTTTATTGTGCTTTTTCTTTGACAGTTTTCCTTATGTTTTTGTTTTATCTTATTGTATTTTATTATTATTCTTTAGTATCTGTTTGTTTTCTAAGGAGAGACAGAATGACAGAACGGGTGAATGGATACTGGTGAGGGGTAGGGGGAGAGGATCTCAGAGGGGTTGGGTGCGGGAAAACTATAATTGTGTTTTTCCTCTTTTGAGGGGCCCGCCTCCCAGTCTCACAAATAAATCACACATGGAGGCTTATTCTTAGATTTGAATGACTGGCCTTAGCTTGGCTTATTTCTTGCCAGCTTTTCTTAACTTTAAATTATCCCATCTATCTTTTGCCTCTGGCCTTTTATCTTTCTTTTAATTCTGTATATCTTACTTTTACTCTTACTCCATAGTTGGTTGTATGGCTGGGTGGCTGGGTGGCTGGCCCCTAGTGTCCTCCTCTTCTTGTTCTCTTGCTTCTTCTTCTTCCCCAAGTTTCTCCTCCTATTTATTCTCTCTGTCTGCCAGCCCCACCTATTCTTTCTCCTGCCTTGCTATTGGCTATTCAGCTCTTTATTAGACCATCATGTGTTTTAGACAGCCAAAGAATCACAGCTTCACAGAGTTAAACAAACACAACATAAAGGAATGCAACACATCTTTGCATCATTAAACAAATTTCCACAGCATAAACAAATTTAACACATCTTAAAATACTCTTCTACAGAACTTAATCATTATGTGTGTATGAAATGGGAGTCGTTTTCAATAAAAAAAAAGAGAGGAAAGCAACAAATGTCTTTCTATTGTTTGCAACTTGAAGGGCAAATTTGGTATTAATCATTTTGAAATACTATGTTCCAACTACTTTTCAGCACTGTAGTATTTACTCTCCTTTGTGTGCCTCAAGTATGACCTCTCAATCATAAAAAATGAAACTCCTGAATTGTCCACAAATAAGGAGCCATGAGCTTCCAAAGAAAAGATTATTATTATTATTATTATTATTATTATTATTATTATTATTATTATTTATTATTGTTAATCACTTTTAAAACATTAAGATAGTGATTAACAACAAAAATGGTGGTGCACGGCTTTAATCCCAGCACTCAGGAGGCAGAGCCAGGCAGATCTCTGTGAGTTCAAGGCCATCCTGGGCTACAGAGTGAGTTCAGGAGAGGCGCAAAGCTATACAGCAGAGAAACCCTGTCTCAAAAAACCTAAAACAAACAAGCAAACAAAAAAACCTTTCAAAATATTATGTTGAGTGTTGTTTTCACTGAAGAACATTTAAGTCCAAAGTCAGAGAGGATCTGTCACCTGATATCTAACTAAGAATGACATAAATTACTCAATATCATATGGTTGTAGGGTCAGAATTTTGACTCAAATCTCACAATTTACACAAACACTTTTAAATTAATAAATATTTTCCTATTTATTAATAATATTTTAATAATAATAATATATTTAATATTATTGATAATATATAAAATTTAATTTTATGTTATTATATATTGCATATATTATTAAATATTATATTTAAACAAATAATAATATTTAAAATATTATTAATAATATTTCCTATTAATTTAATAAATTATTAAGTTAATAAATGATTTGCCACATTCCCCCTTAATGTATTGGAGCCCTTAGTTGCATTTGACTTTTCATACTAAAGATCCACAGCATATATAATTATTCAAACTCATATTTATCCTTGTAGACTAAAACTAAGTATATTATATATGAATCCTTTTAAAGCAAAGGAGATTATTATCACTGTTCATCCATTTTGTGATTCATTTTTGTCTGTATCTAAGAAGTTACAGGAGTCCCTCAACGTTCCTCTGGGGTTAACACACACAGATTTGCCAGGAGATAGTTTAGTTATAAAACTGTATTATTAGGTATAGAGAGTGGGGTTTATCCTCCGATAATATCACAGTCTCTCACAAATAATCCTCACAAATAATGCTTTCCAATGAAATTATAATCCTGATTTTTTTAAAAAATCTGAGGTTTATGAGGGTGTAGAATATGTAAATAAACTTAGATATCTGGACCTACTAGGTATGAGCTCAGCAGTAATGAGAGAACTGGCTGACTTAATAACTGCAGTTGCATAAAATTACTGAAAACATTGGTCAGCAGAAATTATTTGTAATCATTGACACTGTACAGCATTATTAGTTTATCAATTTTGACAAAACAGTTCATAACATATATCTAATGTAAGGGTACATTTTTTAATTAATGTGTTTGCATTGTTACTATATAATCAAACTTAAAGTGAGGTAAAATGTGAATAAAATGAACATAAACTTAATGAGAATCATGCAAATAAATCTAACACACACACACACACACACACACACACACACACACACACAATATAAAAATCGGTGAAAGGTCCTTAGAGAAATAGTTCTTTATCCTACTACTTTAAAACTTAATAGATAAAATTAGGCAAATGTCCTTTCTTTTGTAGATTACAACTTGTAGTAAGTGCCTACTATTGACCAGTCTATCATCAGGTGTATGATTGCCAGAGAATCAAACCCAAATTCAAATCTTATTCTCCAACATGTATTTCTGGAGTTGGTAGCAATATCTCACCTCATTAGATAGCAATAGAGGTATTTTCTATACAAGACTCAAAATGTTTACTCTATTTGTTTTGTTTTCTGTATGCAGGATTTATTAACAGAAGTAATAATAACCATCATTTTTACTGTACAAAGTTAATCCACATAAACAATTGCAGTTTCTAGTATTATAATTACCCAGTTCTTCGACTACAGCTTCCTAAAAGATCTTATTTTGTAAGATCAACGACTGATTGGGATGCTGCAGATTAATTATAGGTTGTAACTATGCAGACAGGGTCAGAACTATTCCAACTGTGTCAGAATATCATATGCCCTGAAGGGGATAATGGGGAAAGACCAAAATGTTCAGGAATTTATTTTAGTTTACTTGAAAATAAATATTTACCATTTTGTAAACAGTAACTGAACACCTATATAAATTTGCCAGCTTTATCTCTGTTTTGAGAATCGTGAGAGAGAATTAAAGCAGTACTTTATTCTCTTTCTATAGTCTAACATTAAATTATTATTAGCTTAGCTAACAAATAAATTAAAAGTTAGAAAATTGTCCAACCTCAACAGCAAAGTGAATATAGGATATGAAAATCATGTGCCCTAAGGTCCCTAACATCTCTTTAGAGTCCATAATAATAATGAACTTCAGATATAACTTCCTTTAACCAGTAAATAGGATTGGATTCTAAGCTTCTTTAAAATTTATTTTTCTATAAATATTGTGTGTTTCGCTAAAAACTGTATAAGCACAGTGTTGCGCTTAAAATGAAAGCAGTATTTTACTGTAATATTCAGTTTAAAATGTCTGAGGCATCCAGCATGTGATTTGTTTGGATAATAGAAAGCACCCTTACAGCAATAAAATGTATGTCTGAACTGAACAACTTTATTATTTGCTTTATAGATTTACAGATACTAGAATACATATCTGGACTGAATAAGTCTTGTTCATATTAAGCAAGGGGGTGGAGCTTGCTTCCATATAGCAACTGCTTATGTTCTTAATGTTGCATTCACATGTTTAAAACATCAAGGATAATCTACAAAATATTTTTAAACTAGTGAAAATCCCAAGTATCATCATTTGCTGAAAGGTGAAGACAGACTTATAAGACTATTCAAAAGACAAAAATAAGTGTTTCTCACCTCAAATTATTTTTACTCTATATAGAAATTCATCTATAGTTTGTAAAAGGACAAAGAACTGTCATCATTGCTTTCTTGCCATTCCTTTTAAGGGGGCTAAAATTCATGCTAGGAAGCAAGTTTTCCACAATTTCTAATTTCAACTTTTGGATAACCATATAGCTTTAGTGGAACTCTGCTTTTTTTTTTTTTTTTTTTAACCATTTCCATCTTCAATGTTAATCACAGTTCTGGGACACTTATCAGTTAAATATGCCAACCTCCATTAGTTTTTGAAGTAATTTTAAATAGAAACAAAGAAAATTTCTCAGAAGGTGAATTGGAATTTTCTTAAAAAAAAAAAAAAACTTTGTCAAATTATAATACGTTGCAGATAAGACACCCACCCAAGCAAAATTGTGCAAACATAGATGATATTCAAATTTTTTTTTTTAATTTATTTTGCAATACAATTCAGTTCTACATATCGGTCACGGATTCCCTTGTTCTCCCCCCTCCCGTCCCCCTCACCTTCCCCCCAACGCCCCCCCCCCATTCCCATCTCCTCCAGGGCAAAGCCTTCCCCACAGACTGAGGTCAACCTGGTAGACTCAGTCCAGGTAGGTCTAGTCCCCTCCTCCCAGGCCAAGCCAAACAATCCTGCATAGGCCCCAGGTTTCAAACAGCCAACTCATGCAATGAGCACAAGATCTGGTCCCACTGCCTGGATGCCTCCCAAACAGATCAAGCCAATCAACTGTCTCACCCATTCGGAGGGCCTGATCCAGTGTGGACCCCTCAGCCATTGGTTCATAGTTCATGAGTTTCCATTCATTTGGCTATTTGTCCCTGTGCTTTATCCAACCTTGGTCTCAACAATTCTTGCTCATATAAACCCTCCTCATTCTCGTTGATTGGACTCCCAGAGATCCACCCAGGGCCTAGTCATGGATCTCTGCATCCAGATCCCTCAGTAGTTGGATGAGGTTTCTAGCACAACAATTAGGGTGTTTGGCCATCCCATCACCAGAGTAGGTCAGTTCGGGCTGTCTCTCGACCATTGCCAGCAGTCTGTTGTGTGGGTATCTTTGTGGATTTCTGTGGGCCTCTCTAGCACTTTGCTTCTTCCTGTTCTCATGTGGTCTTCATTTACCATGGTCTCCTATTCCTTGTTCTCCCTCTCTGCTGTTGATCCAGCTGGGATCTCCCGCTCCCCCAAGCTCTCTTTCCCTCGACCCTCGCCTTTCATTACCCCCACTCATGTCCAGGCTGTTCATGTAGATCTCATTCCATTTCTCTGTCATTGGGCGATCCCTGTGTATTCAAATTTTATGGGGTAATAATACACAGATTACTATCCTAAAACATGTATGTACAACCAAACTAGTCAAGACGAATGACAAAATTGTTATGATTCTGTAGGAATTACAATCACTTTTGAATCTTCTTCACAGTTAAAATTTTTGTGGTTTTCAATTTGAAAATGTTGTTACATATTTCTAGGGTCAAGAAGAATATTTGTTTGTGTTTTATACCTATGTATTGATATTGATATTATTTAATTAAACTGGCCTTATTAAATTAAAACTGTTAATTTCGGACACATTTCTCTGAAACTTCTGATTCAGTGCATCATTCCTTCCTATTTTTATCATGGATTCTATTACCAGTTCATGATGAAAGTTCATGCTTAAAGTTCCACCTTAGCGTTCCCCGAAAACATAGGCCATGTACAAGACAATTTGAAAACTTTCAGTATTAAACAGAGAAGTAGATTTCCCCAGGTGGTGCATGTATCCAAAAGCTGTTCCAAATAGATGCAAGCAGTAGCTAGCAGCACAAACCTGTCTGGGAAACTATGAGTTAAATAAAAGTTTAAATGGAGAAAATTGTGCCAACAGCATCATTTCTACCAAGGGTAGAGATTTGTTTAACCTTCAACTTTTATAAACATGGATATAACAGTGGATTGGGAGAAAATAGTTTTCTGGTTTAGAGAAACTCTGTACTTTGGCAAACAAAGGAAATAGTAAACTGAAAAATTCATATCTAAATGACCTGGTTTTACTATAACATGACCTAGTAAGGAAAAAAATTTTTGAAGTCTTTCTATCTCAAACTTTCTCCAATGGGATTTATTAGAAAAATACCAGGAAAAATTCAGTCGTAACATTTTCTAACCTACAACAAACTAGTGTGGTTCTGACCATGTTATACATACCCCAATGTTCAATTGTTTACACAAGTATAAATAAATTCAGACATAAACAAAGGAAGATACATTTCAGAGGCTGTCTACAGAAGCATATGGAATATAATCATTACCTTAACTAACTAGTCATAATGTGTTTTAATTGCTGTGAATATTACTAAAAATAAAAAGCCTAATGAAGATTCTGATAAAAAATATTCTTTGTTTTTATTGAAAATAGATTCTTCTCTCATATAATACATCCCAACCACACTTTCCCCTCCCTCCACCTCTCCCAGTTTCCTTCCAACTCCCTTCTTCCCCAGATCTACTCCCCTTCCATTTCCAATTCAGAAAGGAGCAGACCTCCAAGAGACAACAACCAAATACAAAGAAATGCTAAATGCTAAATGGAATAAAGGGAGTTATGACCTGAAGGAAAGACCCCACTCAACTAAACTTCTAACTTATGAAAAGGAATTTAAAAAATGGCTTAGGCAGCAGAAGAAACCATTCACAACAGAAAGCTGATGCAGATGTTATTGAGGGAGAAGGCAGGTTCCCGCCCCAGAAAGCAGCAGAACATGGTAGCTTCAGCCACACATTCCTAGCTTTAGAGTCAAACAGATGTGGCTTTGTTTCAGGAAATGTGTCACTAACAGTGGACTTTGAGTTTTAAAAATCTATACCAAGCCTGGAATCCTCTCCCTCCCTCCCTCCCTCCCTCCCTCCCTCCCTCCCTCCCTCCCTCCCTTCTTTCCTCCTTTATCTGCTTGTGGATCAGGATGTAGCTCTCAATTACTTCTCCTTAAACACTCTGCCTGCCTGCCAACCATGCTCTCTGACATGATAATAATGGACAACTCCGAAAATGTAAGCACAACCTAGATGAATGTTTTCTTTTCTAACAGTTGGCTTTGCATGGTCATGGTTCCTTGACAACAACAGAATAGTGAATAAGACACTGTCATTCCCTAAATATTTTAAAATAATGTGCATTTATTTGTTATAAACTGAAATACTGAACACATAATAGTTATACAGTGCAACAGAAGAAGAAAGGTTCTTTATTTAGGATCAGATATTCTCATGTGTTCAAGCAAGAAAAGTAGATAAATACCTATTTAAATCAATAGATAACATGGAGAAAACATGTCAAGACTATGCATTTGTTCTGCTAATCCCATGAAGAAGTCATTTTACCATACAAAATGTTATTTTTTAAAATAAAATGCTGTCATTTGCAAACATGTAGATTTTTATGCCAAGTAAAGTGAATAAAGCATAGAAAATCTCATAGGAGCTACCTCATGTAGTGGGTAGAAAAACTTAATGTCATGCAATAGTCATACCATGGGCTGGCAAGGGCAGTGGAAAATTGGAGAGATAGGAGGACAAATGGATACTTCATTATAGCTGTATTGACATAAGAAGGCTGATTCTACTATATCCCAGTAAACTTGATATAAATTGTGTTAGTGCCTGCATTTCAAAAAGTTCAAACAGGTTTGGGGAGATGGCTCAGACTGTGAAGTGCTTGCTAGGCAAGATTAAGAACCTATGTTCAGACCTCCAACACTGATGAAAAACAGCATAGGGATGACGCCTGTAATTCCAGCTCTGGTGGGAAGGAGATATGTGCATCTACAGAGTATGGAGTCTAGCCAGAACAGCAAGTCAATGAAGACCAGGTGCAGCACCAAAACCCTGTATATATGTGTGTATATATATATATATATATATATATATATATATATATATATATATACACACAGTGGGAAGCAATGGTGGAAGGCAGCTGAATCGTATCTCTGGCCTTCACATAACTGTATAACCAATCAATTATTTACAAGTGTAGTAGAATATACTAAGGTGTATTACTTTTGTTTATGTTGCATTTGTTTAACTCTGTGACGCTATCTTACTGTGTCTGTGTAAAACACCTGATGGTCTAATAGAGAACTGGCCTATAGCAAGGCAGGAGAAAGGAGAGGCTGAACTGGAAGGCAGAAAGAATATATATAGAGGGAGAAATCTAGAAAGGGAGAGAGGTCTAGCAGCCAGAGAAGGAGGGCAGCAGGGGTTAGCCACCCAGCTACACAACCAGCAAGCCAGGCAGTAAGAGTAAAATATACAGAAGTAACAGGAAAAGCCCAGAGGCTAAAGTTAGATGTGATAATTTAAAGTTAAGGAAAGCTTGCTAGAAAATAAGCCAACCTAAGGCTGGGCATTTATAAGTTATAATAAGCCTCTGTGTGTGATCTATTTGGGAGACAAAAACACAAAAGAGACAAAAACAACATACAAGGGCACAAACACACACACACCTTATACACAAATACGCAAACCCACATAGTAGGCTCAAGGAAAAGATTTGAAACTCAGAAGCTTCTGTAGGGCAAAGAACATGGTTAGTAAGACAAAACGACAGCCTACAGAATGGGAAAAGATCTTCACCAACCCCACGTCTGACAGAGGGCTGATCTCCAAAATATGTAAAGAACTCAAGAAATTAAACATCAAAATACCCAACAATTCAATTAAAAAATGGACTACAGAGATAAACAGATAATTCTCAACAGAAGAGTCTCAACTGGCAAAAAGACATTGAAGGAATTGCTCAACATCCATAGTCATCAGGGAAATACAAATCAAAACAACTCTGAGATACTATCTGTAGCCTGTCAGAATGGCTAAGACCAAACACACTGATGACAGCTTATGTTGGGGAAGATGTGGAACAAGGGGAACTCTCCTCCACTGTTGGTGGGAATGCAAACTTGTACAGCCACTTTTGGAAATCAGTATGGTGGTTTCTCAGAAAATTGGGAATCAATCTTTTCCAAGACCCAATGATACCACTCTTGGGCATATACCCAAGGGATTCTTAATCATATCACAAGGACACTTGCTCAACTATGTTCATAGCAGCATTATTAATTATAGCTAGAACCTGGAAACAACCTAGATGCCCCTCAATTTAAGAACAAAGGAAGAAAATGTGGTACATATACACAATGGAGTAGTACTCAGCAGAGAAATGCAATAACATTATGAGGTTTGCAGGCAAATGGATAGAAATAGAAACTATCATCCTGAGTAGGTAACCCACACTCCAAAAGACAAGCATGGTATGTACTCACTCATAAGTGGATACTAGATGTAAAAAAGCAAAGATAACAAGACTACAACACACAGCTCCAGAGAAGCTAGCTAACAAGGAGGACCCTAAGAGAGATGTATGGATTGCCCTGGGAAGGGGAAAGAGATGAGATCTCCTGAGTAAACTGGGGATGAGGTGGGCAATAGAGGGAAGGGAATGGGCAATAAGAACATAAGGGAATGGGATAGTTGAAGTGGAACAAGGACAGAGTGGGAAAGCAATGAAAGATGTACCTTGATAGACGGAGACATCATAGAGATAGGGAGAAATCTGATGCTAGGGAAGTTCCCAGGAATCCACAAGAATGACCCCATCTTAGACTACTAGCAATAGTGGAGAGAGTGCTTGATCTGGCCTACCCTGGTAATAAGATTGGTGAATACAGAAGCAGATGCAGAGATCCACAGCCAGACACCAGGCTGTGCTCCAGAAGCCCAGTCAAAGAGAGAGAAGAGGGATTCTATGAACTAGGGACATCAAGATCATGATGAGGATCTCTACAGAGATAACCAAACCAAGCTAGTGGAAACTCATGAACTTGAGACCAACAGCTGTGGAGCCTCCACAGGACTGGGCTAGGCCCTCTGCATAATCAAGACAGTTGTGTAGCTTGAGCTGCTTAAGGAGACCCTGGTGGTGGGATCAGGATCTATCCCTGGTGCATGAGCTGGTTTTTCTGGAGTCAATTACCTGTGGTGGGACAGCTTTCATTGCCTTGATGCACTGGGGTGTGAGGTGGGGATTGGACTTGCCTCATCTGAATGTACCAGGCTTTGATGACTATCCATGGAAGGCCTTACCTTTTGGAGGAAAGGATGGGGGAAGCAGAAGGAGGGATAAGAGGGGGATTTGTGGTTAGTATGTAAAATGAATAAAAAAAAATCTTAATAAAGAAAATAAAACCCTACACAGATTGTTCTGGAGAAGGAAGAGGGAATTATTTCTAACTGGAAGATTGTAACATTTCTTTGTTTAATGCTGGTGAATTTAAGAGGAAAAATACAATCAAGGAAAACTATGGTGATATTTTATTTGTGCTGAAGTGTGATTTTATTTGTATGTTAATAAATAAAGTTTGCCTGGAGATCAGAGGTCATAGGGAGCCAGGAACAACAAACAGTCAGACTGTGGTAGCCCATGCCCTTATTCTGATCACATGGCAGGCAGAGTCTCTGTGTGGTCAAGGACACAGCCAAGTATTGTGACACAAACCTTTAATCCAAGTACCAACCATAGAGACCTGGAGGTGATGAGAAAGTCATGTGGTTGGATTTAGAGCCAATAAGAAAGCAGAAGAAAAAAGCAAGTCAGAGACAGGAAGAAACTCTCCCTGGGGAAGCAATAGTGGTGAGGTGGTAAGATCAGGTAGTCGTGACTCTCTGATCTCTTTGGCTATTTACCTCTGTATTTAGCTCTGTGTTTTTTATTTTTTTTATTTTTTATTTTTTATTTTTTTTTTTGGTTTTTCGAGACAGGGTTTCTCTGTGTAGCTTTGCGCCTTTCCTGGAACTCGCTTTGGAGACCAGGCTGGCCTCGAACTCACAGAGATCCGCCTGGCTCTGCCTCCCGAGTGCTGGGATTAAAGACGTGCGCCACCACCGCCCGGCTTGTGTTTTTTATTTACTAAGACTGTTTAGACTGTTGTCTACAGAAAACCCGGGGGGGGGGGGGCTGGGGGGAAGGTGAGGGGGACGGGAGGGGGGAGAACAAGGGAATCCGTGGCTGATATGTAGAACTGAATTGTATTGCAAAAAAAAAAAAGTTAAACAAAAAAAAGAAAAGAAAAAGATTTGAGTGTTTTCACTATGAGAAGTGACAAGATACACATTTTAATTTAAATTTTAACTGATTTAACTTGTATACAACACATACTTTTTACAATATAACATACAATCTCGTAAGTACACACAGTTCTTATGTTTTAGTTGGAATAAATTTAATTTAAAATTAAAAAGTTATTTTCTTATCTTGCTTTTAAGCAACACCAGATATCATTAATTTTTTGTCTCTGTTTTACTTGACTATTCTTAGTTGTGTAACTAGACCACATTCTCATCATATTAGAAG
The DNA here is from genome assembly GCF_007827085.1 of Peromyscus californicus insignis. Classification (NCBI taxonomy): domain Eukaryota; kingdom Metazoa; phylum Chordata; class Mammalia; order Rodentia; family Cricetidae; genus Peromyscus; species Peromyscus californicus. The sequence goes on from NW_026294413.1 coordinate 42,454,234, forward strand.
TTGATGCTTAATTTCAAATTCTGATTCTATGAAAAAAAGTAATTATTACTTACCTATTCTCTATATTGTACTTTTTTTGTACTTTTTGAATAAGTGAGTACAAATCTGATGTATTTTATTTGCAAGACTTTCCATGGCTCTATCACAGAAATTGTTATATATTGACTTCTATTACTAAGATTTTTTAATTGAATGAATAAATTGGCAGATATTTTTCATGTATTTCATACCTGAGATGCTACCAGATGGTCCTGTGGTATTCTCAGGGTGATCATTGTGTGAGAAGCCTGGGCTCACAGCCAGACCAGTCACACCATTGACAGTAAAAGCAATGCAAGGCTGAATGAAACCTTTGCAAAAATAACCAGGGGTACATTTCACTTTAAATAGATATCTGCTTTTGCATGGCATGTTTATCATGTCTGTGAAATATGATATAATATGTATAGTATGATGAAGATATTATTTTATATATTATAATGCAGTTTATATTCTATTACTCTATTTAATATATATTTTATTTTATTTGGGGAGTTGCAAGGGCAGAGGGTGGATACAAAGGGACAGGGAGATGAATGGAATCAAGATGAAGGATGTGATAGTCACAAAATGTAAATAAAAAGTTTTTTAAAAGACTATATCTATGTTGTGATATAACATGTATATTTAGATACTTTTATAACTGTCCCTGTGTTTTCACCCTAAGCCTGACCTGATAATTCTCAAGGGTTATGTTACTCTATTTACCTTGGAAAATTCTCCACACCTCCAACTTAACAAAGTCACCAGCTAGGCACAGGCATGGCTAAAGACTCTTCTTTCTGTCCAAAGAGCCCTGCAATTGCATCAGAAACTGTTACAGACACAATTTATCATTTGAAACTATAATAAAGTACACAGAAATTTCTGGGGAGGCTTCATTCAACCTCTCTTTTACCTATCACATCCATATTCATTGGTCTAGACATATGCTTAGCAGCCTCTCTGTATTCTTTTTTTTCAATATATTCAATTTTTGAGTATTATATATGTGTGTACTATATTTACATAATTTTCACAACCCCCCCATCCACCACTAATGTCTCTTCTGCTGCTCACTCTCAAATTTGTAACTTCTTTTTAATTGATTATTATTATTGCATATATATGCATACAGTTAGAGTTGCTCATATGTGAATGAGTAAGTGTGTGTGTGTGTGTGTGTGTGTGTGTGTGTGTGTGTGTGTGTGTGTGTGTCTTTAAGGCTGACAACTTGTGATTGACCAATCTATCAGAGGCTTGTCCCTGGAGAAACTGATTCTCCTTCTCTCAGCAGCCGTCATTTTACTTTAGCTCTTCATATAGGAGTAGGACCTTGTACAGTTCCTTCTATCTGTGTTAAAGTCTTATGTGCTGGTTTAAGTATAAATGTGCACCCCCATCACCATAGGGTCATATGTTTAAATGCTAGATCCTCATTTAGTGGAATTATTTGGGAAAGATTAGGAGATACGGGCTTGCTGAGATAGGTGAGACCTTGGTTAAGTAGGTGTGTCACTGTTGGTGGACTTTGGGTTTCAAAAGCCCACGCCAGACTCAGTTTCTCTCTCTGCCTGGTGCCTGCAATTCAGGGTATAAAGCTCTTAGCCTCTTTTCCAGCCCCAAATCTGTCTGAATACATGTGATCACACTTTCCACATTGATGATAATAGCTTAACCCTCTGAAACATGAAGCAATCCCCAAATTAAACGCTTTCTTGTGGTTGATATATTGTGCACCCCAATAAACTTATCTGGCAGAAAGCAGAAGGGTATATAAGGAATGAAAACCAGGAACTAGGTTATTTAAGCTTTTAGGCTTTTAGCAGCAGTTCAGATGATACCCATTTGGATATGAGGACACAGAGGCTTCCAGTCTGAGGAAATAGGATCAGCTTTGGTATTGGCAAGGTGAGGTAGATGTGGCTTGTTCTGCTTCTCTGATCTTCCAGCACTCACCCCAATAACTGGCCTTGGGTTTGTTTTTATTAATAAGACTCTTTAAGATTCATGCTACACTTTCTTCTATACTTTGATTTGGTCATAGTGTCTGTACACAGCAATAAAACAAAAACTGAGTCTTATTTAGGCAATTATATTGTTGAGATCTCATAGGTACAGCAGTCCTGTCATGTCTAGAATGTCTTACAGTAGACAGCTTGCTCTTTATGATTTTCTCACCCTCTCTTCCACAGTGTAAGTGAAGGGGTTGTGTTGTAGATGTATCAATTGATTTTGGTGTTACATACTCACTGATTCACTGCATTTTGATCAGTTGTGGATTTCCTTTATGATCTTTTCTTGCAGCAAAAATAAGGTACTTGATGAGAGTATCATTGACACATATATGTGGGTATAAAAATAAGTAAAAATTTAGAATGCAGTTGGACAATGCACTGGCTTGGGAAAGTGACTGTTGTATGTTCTTCTCTAGGTTCCAGAACCTCACCAATTATGGGCATGTTTACAGCAGCAGGCTTGAAATTCTTTCTTTGAACAGGGCTTAAATCCAGTTAGACAGCTTTTGACAGCTCCCAAAAACATAATTGTTACCATTGCATCCTTGTGGATACATCTTTGTGCTGGTCATTGTGGGTAACTGGCTTTTCAATTGGGTGGTTGTGGGAGGTTGAATAAGAAGGAGCTACACAGATTCAGATATTTGAATGACTAGTCATAAAGGAGTGGGACTACTTGAGAAGGATTAGGAGATGTGGCCTTGTTAAAAGAAGTATGTCACTGGGGATGATGGGTCTGATGTATCAAATGACCAAGCCAGGCCCAGTATCACTCTCTCTTTCTGCTGCCTGAAGATCTAGATGTAGAACTCTCATCTACTTCTCCAGTATCATGTGTACCTGTCTGCCACCATGCTCCCTGCTATCATGACAATGAACTATACCTTTGAAACTGTAAGCAAGCCCCAATCAAATGCTTTATTTTATAAGAGTTTCCATTTTTCCTCCTGATTAGCTTGGACAGCACCTTCCAATACAATGAGAATACATTCTCAGAAAGGAGGTTTTCAGGTTCAAATCATGTGGTATCTTTTAGCCATGTGGTCTTACCTTCCTGTTCTGGGAAGCAATCAGGGACAATGGCAAGAACCTCTATTGTCTTCAGAGTCTCATGGATGCCCACCTATGAACAACACAAAGGGAGGGTTCCCATGCCCACTGTGATTTTTGTCAGTTTATGGCACCTGGGGGAACAATTATCATAATATGTGCTCTAACTCTATTTAAATTTTATATATATATATGTATGTATATAGATGCATATATATGTGTGTGTGTATGTATATAAGTGTATATACTTTATGTGTGCATATATTAATATATCCACATAAAATTATACATGATTCTTTTAAAGATGTTTAAATAAAATGAAAATACAGCATTGCCCTCCTTCTTTGCTCTTCTCCCTCATTCCCTTCCCATGTAATCATCCTGCTCTCCCAAAATTCATGGTCTTTTCTTTTTTAACCATTGTAACAGCATATACATATAAATGAAACAGTTTTTTCAATAGAAACTGGTAAATCCATTCAGTGTTGCCTGCCTGTATATGTTTATATTCCATCGTTATGGGTTGTTCTATCTGTTGTGCCAGTCTTTTAGTTCACAAGTGATAATACCCCAAAGTGGTTTGGTTGTTGCTTTTTCTTTGTACACTGCCTGAATAGGTACACACACTCATGTGAGGATATGTATGGAAGTACAAGATACAGATGAGAAGTAATATATACAACAAAAGATGTACATCTTTATATACATACACCTTGTCACCCCTTCATATCCTGGTCTTTCAAGCATTCAACCATTAATAATACCTTTCAGAACAGTTAGTGATTTAGATGATAACTGATACACGTATGTTTAATGCTCTTTGGAGATATTTAACAAGAGATATATGTTTTTAGTTTCATTTTAATTAACTCTTTATGTAGGGCTTCTTTTACTATTTTGATAGTTTTTGATATTATATTTTAATTACTTTTCTCCCTTTCCTTTCCTCCATCCACACTCTCCTATAAAACAGCTATCCTTGCTTCTCTTCAAATTTATGCCTCTTTTTCTTCATCAATTTATGGCATGTATATCTATCTATATATTTGCATACATATTAAAATATATGATATATTTATGCATTCACAAATATAACATATTAGTCCATATAATGTTATCTCTATGTATGCTTTCAAGGCTGGCCATTTGACATCAATTGGTGTGCTCTTCCTGGGAGAGGTCTAGCTCTCCCACTCCCAGCTTTATTCAGTTGACTGTAGTCCTTTGTGTAGAGTTAAGGCCTCATAAGCTTTTTCCCACTCAGTTTGGCATCTTCTATGGTGTCCTCTTTGTTGAGCTCATGTTTGCATGATCATGTGGCTGAGACTCTACAAGTACAGCTTTTGATGTTACTTGAAGACACAATTTCATGTCAAATTCTCTGATCCTCATTCTCTCACAGTCTTTCCACCCCCTCTTCCATAATATTTCCTGAGCCTTGGGTGCAGGGGTGTGTAATAAGTTTAACAGTTGGGGCTGGGTTTCACAAGTCCATATATTGATTGAATGTGGTTTTCTGTAACAGTGTTCATCTGTTGCAAAGAGAAGTTTTGTTGATGAGAAGTGAAGATTACACTTATGTGTGGGTAGAAAGATGAATGATTCTAGATTGCTGTTAATGATTATGTTGGTTTAGCAAAATTTTGGTTGTGCATTCTCCTCCAGTAAGTATGATTTCAGTAGCCCTAATTAGTTAACTACATTTCCAGTAACATGAACGACTTTTCTCTTGTTGAACAGTTGTTAAGTCCAAATAGAGAAGTCCTGGTTATCTACAAAATATATGTGACATTACTGCACCCTTAGAATAATCATGCCATGCTGGTAATTGCTGTAGTTCATAGGTATCATAGCTGTGTGGTACTATTGGTTACTTTTCTCCTTTGGAAGCTTGAATAGCACTTACAGGTACCCGGAAAGTTGGTTCTCATGGATGGGACATTCAGTTCAGCTCCAGGTCAAGGGCCTCTATTCCCTCTTTTTGAAGTGCATGGTGTCTTCAACAATGGATACTTAGGTACCACCTCTATGGGATAACCAAGAGCAACAGTGAAAGGCTGTATGGTCTGGGAGACTATTAGTGAACTCTAGCTGAAAACTCAAAAGAAGAATTCTCATTCCTGGTATTGTGTTACTGTTTAGCTGTTTTTGGCTCTCAGAGGGGCACTCATCCAAGATTAAAAAAAAGTTCCTTAAATCTACTTTTGTATATTAATGCACAGAATTGTGTGCATTAATTTTTAAGTAAGTAGTAATGTGATATCCTGTGATTTTTCCAGCCACAAATATTGTTACATAACTGGACGCCTCCCTCCTCCTCCTTCTGTATTTTTCTCCTTCTCTCTTCCCTAAGGAATCTCTCTTTTTCCTTTTCCCCATCAGATCAAATATATCCTGCTGTTTCCTTTACCATTTTTCGGTATTAGCCTTTCTCCCTAAGAAGGCTTCTTTAATTTTATTTTTTTTAAATACTGTATAAATGACATAGTTAACCTGCAAAACTTAATCTTCTCAAATACACATATTTTAATTACCTTCTTAATGTTCAGTTTCACTATTAGATAAAATTTAGAAGAAAAAGTAATACTGGAGCTTTACATGGGGCACAAAATTAATTAGGAGCAATAAAGATTTCATGTTTACATGGTACAACTGATAGTGTGCAATTAATTGTTGAGTAAGCCTGAACCATTCAAAAACTTGTGCTTGTGCGGCTTGAATGCAAGTGAAAATAAGCTAGGCTTATCCATCTTCCATGATCCTTTCCTTTGGACAATTTAAACCAAAAGTTTTGTTAGATATTTTCCATATAATATGGGTATACTATATCAATTATGTGTAATGTATATGATGAGCAATGTATGCATAGTTGTTTCTCTATGAATTTGGATATTTATCACAAATATAAAATTATAAACCTACATAAAGGTAGGTAAGTTTTTAAATTTTATATATTTGAGTAGAATGTTAATCATGAAATATATCTTCTTATGAAAGGGTAAGTGTATAATATAGTACTACTACTTATAAATACATGGGGTACTTTTTTAAAAGAATTATAAAAAAAATTCACATTGTCAGGAGAACTGCCATATATTTTACTTAAGACAACAGTAGGAAATTAACTGAAAATTTTCCTTGAAAAATTGTATTAACTTCAAAATATAAAATTAGAATAGCTAACCTTAAATATCAAAAATGGCATCATCCATCTTCTTAAGATTATTTAGCAAACAAGTTCAGCTAACTTAAATGCTTGCAATAGAACTTTAGGAGCACTTTGGGTTCATTGGAAATACTTGCAAATCATTAAATAAATGATTAATTTATTGTTAAGCGTTTAAAAATCATAAATACAGCTGTTCAATATGTGTTTCAAATAGACAAATACGTTGAAAATTCCAGCAGTCTTACTCTACATCAAATCATTCTTAACAAGAAAAATATAAGACAAAATGAATGCTGCATTGTTTAAGAAATAGGAAAATCAAAAAGATAAAATTCTGTTATTATAAATATCTACAATACTTGTTTATTGCTTGTGTAATTAATGTGGTCATATAGCAAAAATTATAAAATGTGGTCTTGCTGTTCTTACTAGAACATAATAAATGTCAAATGCTGAGACGCAAAGGTCATGGATCACTGTATTAAACCGTAGTTACCAAGTGAAATGGCTGTTTATAGAATACTGGTTGTTTATTTTTCTTTCTTCCAAATCCAGACTTCTTTTTGACTTTCCATGGACATTTATAGATTTTTACCTGAATTTATAAGTAATCCCTAAAAAACTATTTATTCTATTTTTAAAACAACATAGCATCTACATTTTAAAAATTTAGGCGCAGAGCCATTCAAATATTCCCTTAGCTCAAAATATGTGCTCTTTGAGAAACTTCAATATCATATATTGTCAAGATAATTTTAGTAACTTATTAAGTTCACACTCTCAATTTATGATATTATGCTCTTTCATCACTATCAAGTACATATAAAAGAAGTAATTTGCTGTGGGATGTTCTGTATGTCAAATGTGTTGCTGATTAGTCAATAATTAAAACACTGATTGGCCATTGGCTAGGCAGGAAGTATAGGCGGGACAAGGAGGAGAATAAAGCTGGGAAGTGGAAGGCTGAGTCAGAGAAACACTGCCAGCCGCCACGATGAGAAACAGCATGTGAAGATGCCGGTAAGCCACGAGCCATGTGGCAAGGTATAGATTTATAAAAATGGATTAATTTAAGCTGAAAGAACAGTTAGCAAGAAGCCTGCCATGGCCATACAGTTTGAAACCAATACAAGTCTCTGTGCTTACTTGGTCGGGTCTGACGGCTGTGGGACTGGCAGGTGAGAGAGATTTGCCCTGACTGTGGGCCAGGCAGGAAAACTCTAGCTACAGTAATTCAGTGCATCAATTAAGTGTTTTAAGCTCTATAATATCTGTTAATTTAGTAGAAACTGATAAATGTATCTTATGGAGTATAGAAGATAAAATCACAAAGCATTTTATTACTATATTAATAAAATTATATTAAATAACAATACTTCAAACACACACACACACACACACACACACACACACACACACACACACACACACACAAGGGAGAAGAAAAATAAGGCAGCGTTCCATACACATTTCACGTTATTAGAGGACTTTTTGAAAAGTCTGCAGAAATCAAATAGAGATGAAACTTAAAATGAATCAGATCTCTGATCTCTTATTATTCTATCTACAAAATTTTAGTTCTGGTTAAGTCCTAGATTCAAAGTAATTCAGGAAAAAAGAAAACATAGCTAATTGCACAAATCCATGTGTGTTTCCACATGAACTCAATAGCTATGAACTCAATGCATTTTATAGCTATCCTAACCACATAGCTAGAGAGATCAAAAGTCCATGAGGAAAAACATCAGAGTCATATTGATATAAGTGAGTCCCCTCCCATGACTTATCAGCTTCCTGATTGTTGATGCCGACTTCATTCTCCATAATGCTCAGTTTCCTTAAATTTGAATCATCCCTGCTGTTAACATAACTACTTTTTGCCTCTCACTATCATTCTTTGCAAACCAAGATATGAGGAAAGACTGAAGAAGTTTCTGCTATATCACATATATGAGTTGTATTGATAAGATTCAGCATCAAACAATAGTGAAAAAAGACATATTCTCATCTAAATTTAACAATGGTCCCATCTTTAATAATCTCTACTTTTATTGTTTCTTAAGACATAGAGAACTTTCTGAAAGAAAAAATGAATTAATTTTTAAATATTATTTCTTTATTCTATGTTAAAAAATACAACAATTTGAATGTATCACTTGATTTCAGATTTAAGGTTAGCTCCCAAACACTGTAATTAATAGCAAAATCATAAATGTTAACTATGGAGTCCAAGGATAAACATCATAAAATGATGGGAAATCATGGGAACACAGCTGATTTAAAGAAATAGTAGAATTGCATGTGAAACTAAACTTGCTATAAGAACAAATATAAATGTTGTCCTTGTATTTTTAGTTTGTTAATGAATATGAATGGTAAGTAGGCATCAGCAGTTAGTGGAAATTAGATGCCTTTGTTTTATCCTATGAGTATGCATGAAGAACAGTTTACAGTGTCAAAGAGGAATATAGCAAAACACAAATAGCAATAAAAAAGAGTAACAATACAAAGTCATACCCCAGACAACTATATTCAAATATTTTCTGGGTTTATTGTCATTATTCTTCCAAAGGCTATTTTAATATTAATATGTTCCTTAGAGTAATAGGAAAAAAAGGAATTTTAGATAATTGGTGGCATGTAAAATATTTTATAATGAGTTTAAATAAATTTCTGAGAGGTCAACAGGGTTGCCAATTTAGCTACTGAAAGAGCCAGTGTGGCTAGACATAAAGAACAAATTCAGAGTACTTTTTCCATATGACAACCTTTCTGTCTAATTAAGTTTTTTTTAATAAAGAAAATTCAATTTCAATGAATAATTATCTCTAATAATCTCTATTTTTATATTTTTAAGACAGAGAACTTGCTGAAAGAAAATAAATTAACTATTATTTTTTTATGTAAAAGATATGGAAATTTGAATGTATCATTTGATTTCAGATTTAAGTTTGGCTCCCAAATATTATAATTAATAGCAAAATCATAAATGCTGGCTATGGAGTCCAAGGATAAGCATCATAAAACGAAGGCTATCAGTATATGCTTCTGAAGTCTTTCTGTTATCATATTTTTTCACCATATCTATAAAACCCCGGAGAGTCAGTGTTAAGTCAAATGGATGACATCATTATACTTTGTTGAAGGAGGAAGACCCAGAAAAGGAGGATGAGCAGGAAAAATTAGATGATAAAGGAAAAATTGAAGGTTATGGTGGCAAGGAACCCATAACTGGATCAACAGGTAAAATCCAACAGAATAAAAAATGATGGATTTCAGAAGTTTATTAAATTGAAGCCGGCTACATGGCCATCATTTATCTTTAGAAACAGATTGCAATTAAAATAAATGGAGTTAAAAATAAATTTAGATAATGTAATCAAAATTTTGAATTCAATGTATCTTACTCAAATATTCACAGCCTAATAAAATAGAAAAATGATTATTACTATAGACTATAATAATGTCATCTAGGGACAAGCAAATGTTTAGATGTGGAATGATGTAAACTATGTACAAGCTATATGGAAAAGTGTTGAACTTGGGGTAGGATTACAAGAATAGACTTAAATATCCATGAGCACTGGAAATTATACCTAGACCAGAGTATATACAGGATTTACACAGGCAGAAACAAAAATAAGGTCAGTTCATTGAAGTCAAGTGAGTCCATAACATTCTGGTTTGACCAGCTACAGTTCTAGAAGATACCCAGTTTCTTATCTAGATCAATATATTTAATTGAAAATAAAAATACACCTGGGTTACTATCATGTCTGAAGTAAATTCCTTTAAAGGCTCTAAATTGCTATTGTATTTATAGAAATAAATGGTAGCAAAGAAGACAGTGCCTTTCACAACTAAAAAAGTGAAGTTAAAAAAAAATAGAAGCCATCCCCTTTTTAGTTTCTTAACACAGAGATACACAAAATCAGATGAAGATAATGATCATCACAGGAGGGAGAAATTTGTACTAAAGCACTCTTACACATTTTAGAAACAGTTTCTTTGAAAATGACAGTATTTTACTCATCTACTGGGATCTATCATAAATTGTTTTCCATCCATTTATAGTAACTGTGTAAAGAAAGAAAATTTTAGAGTGACTCATAGTTCTGAGAAAGAGAGTCATCTTGGTAATGGTATCATTATTATAGAATTGTGAGGCTACAACAGGAAAATGACATTACATCTATTTTGTGGTGCAGTAGTGTAGAAAATTCATATAAAAATCTCAAGGTATTAATGTGTATATAGAATTGAATAAATATAACTCTAATGGAAAATAGCAGGCATACATACATCACTTGGAAATCTATTCATCACATACTATTAGAGAAAGGTACTTATAGAAATATGTACTTATCTGAAATATAAACCCTGATCTTTCGAGCATAGATTCATTTCTTTTCATATACTAACTTTGATCCAACAGCTACTTATAACTAAGATTTTCAATATTGTGCACTTTACAAAAAACCAATAAGTGCATCTAATTTTTCTGTTCTCATGATGTTCTTTGTGTACAGATGATATTCAGTTGTATTTACAATAAGAACTTTGAGTAACTTTTAAAGATAACCAGAAAGACATGTTTCTATGAATCTGAGCATAGAAATGAAAAATTATTCAATCCATGTCCTGAGTAAATCACAAATTACTATATTATTTTCCACTCTGATCTGACATTTACCAAAAATCCAATATTCAGGGACCAAACATTTATTTTAGAATATTTCATGTATATCACACTTTGCAAAGCAATATCATAAAAGTCAAACTCTATGCCGAAATAAACTTACATGTGACCAACACAAAAGAATACTCAACTACAGTAGACATGATTTTCTGGGTAATAGGTTTCCACTTAAAAAAGATAAATTAAAGCTTTACAACTTGAAAGAACTTGATGGAGAAGTAAATTAAAGTAAAAGTTGTATTAATACAAACCCTATAAGAAAAGACACTAGTTGCACTTGATACTCGAAGAATTTTGATACAATTAGTGTCTATTGGTCTATGAAGGGTATAATAGGTACTCAAAGACACTCATGGGAATACTTTTATGAGAGTGACACAAATGACGTATTTGAGATTTTGAAAGGTAAACATGATAGAATAGCACTATACAGATCCGGTCTACGGAAGAAGAACATTCTACTCTCACAACACATTGTGAATGATTGTAAATTATATCAAAGCATTAAAATTGAATACAATAGTTGACTTGAAAGATCTGCTTGTCATTTGACTAAGTTAATTAGTTACTTAGAATAGATACACAAGAGCCTGGAGGGATGGCTCAGAGGTTAAAGAGTATTTGCTGCTCTTATAGAGTATCTGGGTTTGATTCCCAGCACCCATATGATGGCTTACAACTCTCTGTTATTGCAACTCCAATGAGTCAAACATCCTCTTCTGGCCTCCACGGGAACTTCATGCACATACATATATGTTAATGATCAATCCACATGAGTCTATGAATGGGTATTGGGGATTTATTAAGATATAAATTGAGGAAATACACTCATGAATACAGAACCAAGTAAACAGCTGAAGTTATCCTTTGTTGTGTCTGGGAGCGAATGCACCTGGCTGTCCGGTCACACCAGGAAGAAAGAAGCAAGGGTCCAAATGACCTCTCTCCCTTTCAAGATGTCATGTAGGAAGGCAAAAGCAACACCTCTTTTGGGCCATATAGCCCAAGGTCATGTGTGGAGCAAATACTACTACATTTCCCCTTTTTGTCTAAATAGGAAAGTCCTAACCTAATACAAAATTGTATAAAAGAGGAATAATTGTCAAGTGTTGTCCAGGAGGTGGGAAGGGTAACAACAAACAAAATAGAAATACAACCAATATGAACAACACCAGACAAGAGACACATACTAAATATCCAGAAATATCCAGACCATAGGTAAATGACATGTTACATAGTTTACTCCAATAGCTGTCCCATTCTGAAGCATCTAACTTTAGTACCTTAAATGTTCTTAACTAAGATATGAAAGGATTATAACTATAACTATCTAGTCTTCAACCCCATCAAAGACCTGAGAAGGGAAATAATATTATCTGAGAAAACAGAAATTGCAAGAATAGACAGACAGTTGGCAGCCTGGACAGTCACCTAATGTTTCTCAGCACCATTAGGACATTTATCTTTGGCCTACAGGCCTAGAACATGTGATACATTTATCTGTGTAACAGGATTTTCTAAAGGGCTGCTCTACCTTGTTTTGGCAAAGTTTGGCAATCCTTTATTTTGTGTACTGCTTGTCCCTTTGGGACAACATACTGTCAGCAGTTGAGGCAAGGATACTTTCTTCCCTAGTGGCTAACTTTTGTCACAAAGAAAGTAAACTCCATATGGAATTTCTTCAGTGCTCATCATCTTCTATGAAGTATATTTGTACTGTCAGGAGTTGACATATCTCATTGTCATAAAAATAATAAGAACATGTGTTATTAAAACATCTTAAATGCCATATTCTCTAGATCTCTGAAGTCTTTGAAGATAACATGTCTATCTAAAATATATCTGTTTGACCTTGAAAGCATACCTAACGTGACTATAAGTTAGATTGTAAGAGGTGACTAACTACTAACCTGCATTTCTTTATTATCCTAAATACTTTGTAATAATAACTTTCAAGGACTAAACTGATAAGTTTTAGGCTTCCTGAAGACTTCGTTGCCGATGCAGCAAATCCAAATCAGACTGAATCAGGAAAAGGCCAAGTTTAGTGGGTAAAGTGCTCCCAGACAATTCCCCAGCCCTGAGAGAGGAGACAGGGACATGAGACCAGAAGAACCACTAGTCTGTTTTCTGGGATGCCACATATATCTCCTATGGGAATCATCCTGAGCCTCTCTCAGGGAGGAGCTGTGTTTGGCAGGCTTTGAAAGGGCAGGTTTAGGGAAAGAGATGGGGAAGGGAGCCCAGGTGGAACTTCCACCAGACTCCTTCCAAACACTAACAATTTACATTACATTGCTAAATAAGTTGTACAAGTACAATACCTTGAACAAGTCATTCACTGAGTTTTATATATATATTGAAAGTTTTGTGGGGGTACTACTACCCATGTATAATTATTCTTAAATCCATGTTTTCAAATTTCTTATAACAAATTTTGTCTCCCAAATATTCTTTTTAAAAATAATATTTTGCATAACCAGCCAAAGGATGAAAGAGTGTTAAGGAAATAAATGTTGAAACTAGCACTATTTTAGAGCAGTGGAAATAGAAACATTCAAATCAGTTCCAATACATAATTATTTCTGTTTCAGTGGGTTTGTTTTTATGCCTTTGTTTTATGAGGCTTTATCCTAATACACGTACCAGGTTGGCTTCATAATTGAGGTCCTTCTTCTCTTCCTTCTGCCTCACTCACCCTAGTTCTGGGATTACAGGCTTAGTTGCAATGTTTCATTCTGAAATACATAATTCTACCTCCCTCTTCCATTGTCTACCATAGCCTATACAGTCTCCATTTGTATATATTGTTTCAGAATTTTTCTCTGTTTAGGAAAAGTGTATACTTAAATTTTTAAGCAGATATCACTTTATTTTGTCTTTATGTTTATAGAATAAAGTTAAAGGGTACAACAACATTTATTGTGAAGGTTTTTAATTGTCTCAAACAGGATTTGTAGTAGATATTAGATATGGATATTAGATATAAATGTTGGATATATTAGAACACAATAGCAATTCCAATTCTCATTTCAAGCTCCATACCAACTATGAATACTTTCCTACTGGAAGGCCTCATTCTCAAATGGTTATATTCATATGCTAAAGTGATTTAGAATATAATTCCAAACATAAGAGAAAAGGCAGACTAACTTTAAGTTAACTTTTCATGAGGACACATAAACTTCCTTAAATATTCTTCTAAGAAATTAAACAATGAGCCTATTTTGTCTTGACAAGTACCTCATTATTTTTAGGAATATTTTTAGAGTGTTTTTGACTGGGGAAAGATGGTTTAAAAATTATGTATAACAAATTAAAAAATAAAAAGAAGAGCAATTAAAGAAAATGAATGAACTCACCAACTGCCAGGGAGTTGTCTCATAGTTTGAGGAGCTTATGTCTCTCATGAGTGCTGTATTAGCTTTGTGTACTATGGTCCCAGAAAGAGCCCTGAGTCTCCGCACTAACCAGTTAAGAGACCTTAGACAAGCATCTCACTCCCTGTGGGCTTCAGCTCTCTCAGCTGTGTCTAAAAGGACCTAGTTACCGAAATGTCTAAGACTTCTTTTTATCTTTGTACATTTACCAATTCAACTATCACATAAAGCCATATCAATAAATAATTTCTTGATTTCATTCGACTTACCTCAAGGAATTAGACATGTTTAACTGTGGCAGTAATATTTTCTACTACACTGAATAATTGAAATTACAACTTTAAGAGTGTTAGTTTTCCATTTTGCATGTAAAGTTTAGCTTAAAAAACATGTCTCAAATAGCAGTTGCAGAGGCCCACAGGTAAACATTAGGTGGAACTTGGAGAATCCTTGGAGGAAGAGTGGGAGGAAGGATTGCAGGAGCCAAAAGGGACAAGGACACCACAAGAAAACCCACAGAAACAGCTGACTATGGGGCCTGGCAGAGATCAGGAAGCCTGTATGAGTCTGACCTAGATACCCTACATATGTTATGGTTGTGCAACTTGGTGTTTTATTGGGACTCAAAACAGTGGGATTGGGGCCTGCCTCTGACTCTTTTGACTGTTTGGGGGATACTTTTCCTCCTACTGAGTTGCCTCTTTGTCCAACCTTAATATGAGGGTAGGTGCCTAGTCTTATTGTAACCTGATATGTTGTATTTAGTTGATATTCCTTGGAGTCCTGCCCTTTTCTGAAGGGAAACAGAGGAGGCACGGATCTGGGGGAGAGGAGAGGCAGTGAGAGGAACTGGGAGGAAAAGAGGGAGGAGAAACTTCAGTCAGGATATAATAATATGAGAGAAGAATAAATAAAAAAGAGAGAGAGAAATAGGTGCTGAGATGAAGCCATATATACACAGCCAAGAAGAATGGACAGCTGAATTAAAAACCATCAACAATTTCCAGAATTTAAAATCCTGAATCATGACATGACACTAGTGGAATTCAGGTGTTTCTGGTACATGGACTGCTCTCACCCAGTGTGAGGATGAACTGTTGACCTTGTGTACATCCTACTTCACAAATGAGTCTGTCAGATACGCTAAGCCTATAGGCTGAAGATGATGCCCCAGCACTTCGGAGAAACCTCAGGTGACTGTCCAGGCAGCTGGCTGTTTCTGTCAACTCACAAATTTTTGGAAGTTGCTTGCATGCACTTCCTGTCTTTATTTTTGTTAGCTAATATTATTTCCTTCTTGGGTCTCTGAGGGAGTTGAGGATTAGTTAGTTATAGTTGAAGATTAGTTAGTTATAGTTGAAGGTTAGTTAGTCATAGTTGAAGATTAATTAGGATAGAAAGTGAATTAGATACATTTTGGACTTACCAAAATAGGATAGATAATGAAATTAGTTTCTCTGAATTTGTCAAATACAAATGGACTAGACATTGTTTAGGTATTTATTACTTGTATATATTATATAAGTTATTGTACTTTTGTATATAGTTTTTCTTTTGTTAGTTATAACTTTTTTTTCTTTTTATTAAAATAGAAAAGGGGAAATATGGTGGTATTTTATTTGTACTGAAATGTGATTTTAATTGTATGTTAATAAATAAAGTTGCCCGGGGGTCAGAGCTATTAGAGCCATAGCAAAAACTGGGCAGTGGTGGCGCACGCCTTTAATCCCAGCACTTGGTAGACAGAGCTAGGTAGATCTCTGTGTGTAAAAGGATACAGCCAGCATTGGAGACACATGCCTTTAATCTCAATCCGAACCATAGAAGACCTGGAAGTCTCTACAGACAGGCAGTGACGAGGCAGTCATGTGTTTGCGTTTACAACCAATGAGCAGGCCGAACAGAAAGACTATATAAAGACAAACACACAGGAAGTAGGTCCCTTTCGGAGAGCTCTCTTAGCTGAAGAGGATCGCTGAAGCAGGAAGGGTAAGGCTCTTAGCTCTGACCTCTTGGCTTTCTTCTCTGAATTGGCTCTGTGTTTCTTATTTAATAAGACGGTTGGTTACATCTACAAATAGGTTACTGTCAGGGAATATAAATGAATGCCTACAAATCTCAGCAAGTTCTTGATGCAGTTGCAGCACTGGTGGGTATAGAGGGCTAGATAAAATAGCTCATCTCAAGATGAGAGCTAGATATTTGCTAGAACTTTATTTGAAACTGTGGAGGGTTAACTCTCTATTAAGGTAGAAGTCCATGGAAGGTTTTTTAACAAGGAAGTAATGCCATGAGATTTATGTTTTGGAGACTATCCTAGCAGAAGTTCTTATATTAATCAGTTTACCAAGTTGTCAAGACATTACAAACGTTAATATCTTTAAATATGTATATGAGATTATACATACTTTAGGCATATACTAAAAATTCCTGGGATAAATATCTGAATTGTCCAAGGTTACATTTGGAACCAATTTTTTGAGACATTAAATACTTTAGAATATTCAATATTCAACAGTTTTTGAGGCTTACAATTTTTGCTAAATCTTTATTGTTTTTTGATGGAGATTTTTCAAACATATTTTAGGAATCATCTGTTCTAGCTTTAACACATTTAAACAAGGGCTAAAAATTATTTTCTTTCATCTTTGTGAATAAATGATCCATATGGGTTCTGAAGGAATGTTGCTTGGTTGATTCCAGATGAGGTTACCATTCTAGCTATTCCTAGAGAAGCTTCATGTGACTGGCATTCATGTTGATTCCATCCTGTTTGATAACTCAAGAACTCTAAAGTACTTCATTCATAGAAACATGAAAAATTACAAATTTGGCACTGGTGAATCATTCATTAGCAAAGTTATGACATACTCTTAATTCAGTGTTGTTTCACAATATTTTTTTTTATGATTATTGTCTTAGTTAGGGTCACTACTGCTGTGACCAAAGGCAACTTGAGGAGGGAAAAGTTTATTTCACTCACACTTCCATAGAGTTATAGACAGTGGGTACTGCAGGAGGGAGCTGAGAGATGATGCATCAGCTGGAGAAGAGTATGCAGTGTGTGCCTACTGCAACTGGCTTATTCCTTTACTTTCTCCCCCTCTTGCTATGTCCTACCCACGGCTCCCACTTCGAAACAAACTTACAGATCCATCAATTGTTAACTTAAATGACCAGACATTTACACTAAGTGGAGGAGGGAGAGACTAGACAAAAACCAACAGGGCTATATTCAGAGCTCAAAAATGTCCTGTCTCTATGCCCTCTTTGTTCTCAGCTTACTGGATTCAGTTATACAGGAATTTGGGTGTCTTTTAAGTATGAGACTGTTGTTTTATGCTGTCCCACTTCAATTAAAAGCTGGCTCTGGAGTTGGGGTATGACTCTGCCTTCTCTAGACGCAAGCACACTTGTTTAAAGTTGTTTTTGCTTGTTTGTTTGTTTGTTTTTTCCCAAAATCTCTGTCCCATGTCAGGTGAGCCACCTGACTGTGGGACAGAGAAAGAAAAGCAAAACAAAAAAAAACGGGACAGACTATTCCCAATAGGGACTATTGCTATTCATCTTATATTCATAATCTCATACTTTTGGTTTTGGTTTAAGTCTCTAACATCTTTGCTAAGTACGAATCTTACCTCAAAATTTGTAAAACTATCACATAAACTTTCTGCAACTCAAAATTTGTAAACATATTGGGTATGATTAAAACCTGGTAAAAATCTATACCAAACAGGTTAACTTAAAACTCATAACACCTGGGTTGATACTTAAAAATCTGTACATGGGTAATCTCAGAGGAAACATGTGGCATGCTGCCATCTTAGCTACTGTCCCTCATCAGGATGTGGCAACAATATGGCTGACAGCCATCTTTGCTACAGTTAGAAAGGATGGACTTTGCCATGTGATCTCACTCCCATCTTCATTAAAAGTGACTACATGGCATGACCCAATCAAGAAAAACCAACTCCTTCTAGTTCTGAGGCCCCCCCCAGACCAGATGATTCTTCTACAATTTTGAATCATACTAACAAGCCTCTTCCACATCAGTCTCAACCCACAGTCCTTTCCCTTCCTCTCCAGCCTCTCTGGTTTGCCTTTTTCTCCCCTCAGGAAGAGGCCTCCTACACAGTCAGAACTAAGGTATTCCCCAACCAAGATCCTGAATGGAATTACAATACACTAAGGGATTGGATTTGTAACTTGCCTCCTGGCTGGTTTTCATAAGGCCCACACTTAAAGCAGTAGATTAGGAGAAAATCTAAGCGGTCAGCTAGGACAAACACGATAACCCATTTCAATTCCTAGACTGTCTCACAAAGGCCCTCTTACAATATACCAATCAGGATCCTGAGACCCCAGAAGGAAAACAACTAAATCCTTATGACCCACATCTCCTAGAGTTTCCACAATATTAAGGCAAAACTTAAGCATCTAGGGAGAGGACCTCTGACTCCACAGGCAGAAGCCTTATCTGTGGCCTTCATGGTATACCATAGGAGAAATGAAAAAGCCCCCCCCAAAAAACTACCTGATGGTGGCTAAGACCTCCTAACTGGCCAAGGCAGAAGCCCAGGCTCCCTAGCCTCCCAAAGCTCAAAAACCTCCACATCCTACTTTCAAATGCAGTCAGGAGTGTCACTGGGCCAGGGCCTGTCTGCACCCTTGTAAACCACCCAGACCATGTCCAAAGTACCTCCAAGAAGGGCATTGAGGTATTGACTGCCCCATGTCCCTTGAGGCATGGGTACATTAGGCCTAGATCTTCCTTCTACCAAACTCTTAGATCCAGCCATGGATGATTGAAGAGGCCTAGACTCCCTTGGCCTGACCACTACCATCTCTGACAAGGAGCCTCAGGGGTAGATATCACAGTATCAGGCCGATCTCTCTCTGTCCTCCTGGACACTGGAGGCACCTGATTAAGTTTTAGGGACCTACATCTTCTTGTCCCCCTACTGTCAGGGTAGGAGGACAGCTTTAACAGCCTCACTACATCCTACTAAACTCAGGTTTAATATTCACTTTGTCTCCACAGACTCAGGGCACTTAACCCTCTTATCTCTGATCCTTGAGAAAAAATGTCTTGCACCCCATTTCTTCCCCCTTTAATCATCCCATACTCATGATAAAAATAAAAATAAAACCATGGAACCTACCACTTGGTTTAGGGTCTCTGATCTATCAACTCAGCAGTGGTTCTCCTTCACCCCAGAGTATGCAATGCCTGTATCCCCTTCTCTACCATCCCCTCAGAGACCTCCAATTTCTCTGTTCTAGACCTCAAGGAGGCCTTCTTTTCCCATACCTCTCAATCAACAGTCACAAAATAGCTTTGCCTTTATTTGGACTGACCCAGATATGCATCTTTCCACCCAACTCTCCTGGACTGCTCTATCCCAGGAGTTCTGGGATATCCCACTTATATTTGGCCAGGCTCTGGCCTCTGACTTAATATCTCTGTCTCTTCCTAAATCCAAGCTTATACAATACCCAGCTGATCTTCTCCATTGTAGCCCATCCCTTCAAATTAGACAGGCCCACACCTCTACCTTATTAAACTTTCTGTCCAGCCAGGGATATAGAGTCTCACCCTGTAATGTCCAACTGTCCACCCCTCAGGTTACTTATTTAGGCTTAGCTATCACTCCAACTCACAAGTCCATTACCCTGGGTAGAAAACACTTAATTTAGTGACTCACAGTTACCACCACCAAGGATGAAATTCTGTTCTTCCTAAGGATGGCCAGCTCCATTCTGGGAGTCTCACAAATCTTCTATGCCCTCCTGGGCTTCTCTCTTGCCTCTCACCTCCTACCTGCATCTCATAGAGACTCCTTCCAGTGGAGTCTCTGGAGTTCATTGTATGACCATTCCTGTCTTACTCCATGGACTCAGATTTTATTAAAGCTTCACTTTGTTATAACAAACATCTTGGCCTCAGAGCATTTTTGTGGCCTAAATTGGCATACTCAATTCTCAATGGGTGGCCACTTCTGCCACTGCACAATGGATCTGAAAATCTTTGATATCTAAACTTGTTCTCTCCTCCTCCATTTCTTCCTAAAAACACCTGTCCAGGGTAGCTCTTACATATGGATGTTTATCTTTCAAGAGACCCCCCACTGTTAACCAACAGTCCTAATAGGGTTGGGAAATTGTTATACATCCGTCTGTCAAGGGCTGATTCAGTTCACTCTAATTCCTTTATCCTATAGTGTCCTTCACTAGGGCTTACCCTCAAGCCTGTTTTCTTTATTTTTTATGATAACTCCTGTCATAAAACAGGGATTTTTATAAGATTTTTTTTTTAAAAAAAAATGCTTGCTTAATAAGGTATTAAAGCTGCACCTCCATGGACTCATAAAAGAATGTACTCAATATTGGTAGCTGAACTTTGTAATGTAAGAGTCACTTGGGTAGTACTAATTTTAAAAAGACATGAAGGTATCATAAAGAGAAATTGAGACTTGAAACTGTGTGGCAGGACTGAAGTTTCTAAAGAGAGCCCAAAAGAGGTCATTGGTGAAAACACAACCACCCCATTGCAAGGAAAGCCTAAGAAAATGTTAATGAAGGTCTGAGGTTGAGAAAGCTTCAGTAAGTTCCTAGGTTCTAAGAAAGAGGATAAACATCCAAGGATACAAAATCTTAAGAAAATTCTGAAGGTATAAAAAAATGATTAAAGGTAATAAAAAATGTCCAGATTTCCCCTCCTCTATGCTATTGTTATATTAAGATTCCAAAGTTTCAAGAAACCTATACTTCATGAACCCTATACTTAACTGGTGAAATTCAGACAACTGGCATTGTGGGGCCTGCATACTGCAACCAAGAGGTTGCCAAAAGGGGGTATTTGTCCCTATAACACATAAATCATCTCTAATACACCAGTCCCCTGTGCTTGCTTTCTCTATGATCAGACTAGAGATTACTGTCGACATTGGTCAGAGACGTATCGAGGCTGCCCTTTTTGGTCCTGTAGGAGACATGATGCATATTCAGGAAGACTTTCTACCTTTTATGCAAAGTGACCAATCTTTTATAGTCTAATTAATGACCCATGGCATCCCAGATGGGTGATGAGGATCATTGGTAAACTTTACTATAGCATTTATCAGAACTGCCCATCAGGTACAATCAATATGCAGAGGATACACACCCAACTCCCTCAATTCCTAAGAATTGGCATAGCAGAAGTTGTCCAAAGCTCCTCAAAGATGTTACATCCCTAATACCATCTTTTTTTGTTGATATTCATCCTACATTCCTGTCACCCCATCTATTGTTTCTAACATCAACCTCGGCATATCAGCTATTGCATCACACTTTGCCGGATTGCCTTGGAGAATGCTGGTTGTGTGTCTCTCCTGGATCAAACTCACAACCACCATTTATGGCCACACTTATTGTCTTATTAGATTCTCTCATCTTGCCTCTTGTTACTTGCTCTAAGCAAAATATTACTACCACCCCTTATCTGTCCCACACCATTCTCTTTGGTATCACAGACCGGTTTAACTCCTCAAGAAAATGCTTTGTGGGCACACTATATTAAAGGTGTGTCTTCCTCCCCCAAAGACTGAGATTAGGTTGAGATCTTCCCACTTCAAATTAATCAGAAAACCTCACAGGTGTGCCCTCCATTTTGGGTTTTAGTTAATTCCAGATTTTGTCAAGTTGACAACCAAGAATAGCCATCACATTG
Organism: Peromyscus californicus insignis; assembly: GCF_007827085.1. Taxonomy (NCBI): domain Eukaryota; kingdom Metazoa; phylum Chordata; class Mammalia; order Rodentia; family Cricetidae; genus Peromyscus; species Peromyscus californicus. The sequence continues at coordinate 42,476,279 of NW_026294413.1, forward strand.
ACTGTGAGACCTTGAACTCATCTGCAGTCCAGCTTGTTTTGATGTTATAATTATCCTGTCTCAGCCCCATGAGTACCTGGGATCACAGTCATGTGCCACCAAGGACTACAGGAAACCATGACATTTCATTACAGGATTTGACTTGAAAATATTAAAGATGTCTAATGAACATTTTAATTTAGTGAAATGATTTCTAAGCAAACACTAAAGGATGTCACCAGGCTTCATCCACCTGTTTTCAATAAAATGGCAGAAATGAGAGATTGGCTATATAATCAACTCTTAAGGAATTCAGATTAGGTAGTAAACAGAAATAGCTTAACAGAGTCCTTCTAACTAGGAAGCAGTTCCCAAAAGAGAGTACAGTCTTGTTGTAGGGTCCTGTGAGGTTCCCTTAAGGGAGGGGGTGAGCAGGTGCAGAGTCAACAATATAGGCCCTGGGAGTCAGGTTGAAAACAAGCTCAGTTTATTCAGGAAGAGGGAAGTCTTACATACTGTCTACCCCACCCCAGGGGAAGGTCTGATGAATATGTATCTGCTAATGTGACATGGCTGCCTCTCATTGGCCCAGGTTATCTCAGATCAGGGATCAGCTGCTGTTGCTAAGGCCCTTAGGTGGACTCATATTGGCTCTCAGGAAGTATCTTATGTGCATGCCCTCAATTACCAGTTTTCACTGGCCAGCCATTAGGCCTGGTAGAGCTGAGTCATTCCACATAGTCTTAGTGTGATGAGCACATCGCTGATACTGTAGGTAGAACAAGGCAAAGTCCTGCTGTCTGGAAGAGATTTGTCAAGACCACAGAAAAATCCAATATCTCTCTTACTCTTCCAATGACAAAGAACAAAAGGGCCTTCTGCATTCATGCAAATGGAAGCTGCTGGATGGGCAGTAGAATAGAATAGTGATTTACCTTCAAGAAGCTCAAGAAGATTCTAAGGGAAACATATCTGAAGAGTTATAGAAAATAAAGAATATTTCCAAAGGTCATCTATTCCCCAAATGTAAAAGAGAAAGCAATCTCTGAAACTTAAATTTCTGGAAAAGTCTATACTACATAGAAAACGAAATTAGGAGAGAGCAAGACTAAAGCTGGGAGTCATGTAGAAAAAAACACAGTAGTACCACTGGGGTCATTGGTGGCAAAGTGAATGTGAAGGACAGGTGTTGAAGGACTGGTAGCCTTCTGAGTTTCCCCACCACATTATGGTGCAGGATGCTTTCTGTAGTTATTGTGCCTGGCTTGTCTGTGCATGTTGGGAGATTTGGACAATCATATGTCTTTCTTTCATTAAATTTGCTCTTTGGCAGTTCTACACATACATAAACATAATACTTACTGAATATTCTAACCTTCCACCCGCTCCCACCTCCCTGTTACCCTGGTTTACCCAACCCCTCAATCTCTTTCTACAAATCTCTCTCACACATTCATAACTATTATTTGTTTTATGATCCACTGAATTTAACCAGGGTCATCTTTGTAGGCAAATTTTGAAGCTATCCTTTGCAGCTAATGGACTCATTCACAGATCTTCAAACTAAAATTATCATATTTGAGGAGTAGAATCCACAGAACTCTGTCTATACTTAGATTTGGTTTAGGAGTTGGGCATGCTGAAATGGAAAACTGAGCCACATGTCAGTTTAAAAAGAGATCATTCATTTTCTTTCACAGTGGAAGAATGTCTGTGTGTTGTGATATAAACAGTAGTTGCTGTATGTGTGGCAACCAATTGGGAATTTATTTTATGGATAGTTATAGCTATATAGATCCATTATATAGATCCACTTTAGAATGTACATCATTAAAACTGCTTCAACCATTATAATATGCCAGAACTGCTGCCACATTATAAAAAGCAATACATCTTACATGTTCAGTGGCACACATACTGTTAATAGTATTTGGAGACTCCCATACTGAAGAGGTCATATTTGGGCATTGTGGTGACAATTCTGAGTTCAGTCTTTCATATATTTCCATCAAGCTACCATGTATATGAGTACTGTTTGTCTTCTCTAGGCAAGACTCAGAGAGCAGATGACTCTCATCAAGTTAGCTCTCAGTCCTGCACATGGACAGCAAAAGCCATCCAGCTAAGCTCTGCTAGACATCTACATGAACAAAAAAATATGAAGTGCATGAGAATATATATATATATATATATATATATATATATATATATATATATATATATATATATGTCGTATTCGGTGGTCATTTGCCCCATAGAATCTTGGAATATCAAATTCCTTCCAAAATCAAAAACCTTAATGGTTTAAGTTATGAGAAGAAACAATGAAATGCTATAAACAAACACAAATTTGAAGGGGGATTACTGAAGGAATAAGGGGAGATATGTTCTCCTTTCTTATTTCATCACAGGCCGATGGACTAAAAGTAGATTGTACCAAAAGTGTGTCTTATAATGAAGAGAAAGTGGAAAGCTATGAAAGTCTTTGTTAGTACATTCTTCCATTCCTTTCTTTTATCAGATTATCTTCCACATTTAACATGGCTAGAATCTTCCTACACAGGGATGTAGTAAATATAATTCTTTGTAGAACTGACATGTATTATGCATTTGATGGACATTTAAGTTCTACCTTATTTACCTGCCGTCTTCCAATCAAATAAATTATGAATGTCAGTAGAAATACATTTCAGACTACTTCTCCACCTCAGAGAACCCAGGAGGTCCAGTATCCAGAAGGATTCTGCTGAGACATATCTGGAAGTACCAATTCAGCAATTAGCATTTCCAGACAAACATATCAGTTTACTCCAATCTTCCCTGTGTTATCATTCCCTTCATGGGTTTTCATTATCAGAATAAATCAAACCTGGATTCTACATCAGGCACTAGATTCTCTTTCTGTCACTGGCATGCCTTGTTGAATCCTGATTTGAATGTCTGTGCATCTCCTTACTTACCCAGAAAGTTAGTACCATTATTTTTGAGAATATATGCTTCAGTCTGCCTTGAAATTATAATCTGTGAAGTAGGAATTACACTACTTTTTTCCAATTTTCTTAACCTTCCTGTAATTCTCTCTAGAATCCTCAAGTTGGCATTAACTTGGTTCAACTTAGTTTTTTTATTGCTTTTGTTGTAGTTTGGCTAGTACATTTTTATTGTTATCATCTTCATCATCATTGTTATTATTAATTTTATTTTTCTCAGATATATTACATCCTAATTATAGTCCCCTTCTCTCCCCTTGCCTAATCTCTCCCCTTCACCTCCTCTCTCTCCCAGATCCACATCCTTCTGTATACCCTCAGAGAACAGTAGCCCCCCACCCCCACCCCCAGGGATATCAACTTAACATGGCATAATGTGCTACTATAATGTCAGGCAGATATTGTCATATCAAGACTGGATGAGGTGATCCAATAGGAAGAGAAGGGTCCCATAAGCTCCCAATGACTTATACACAAAAGGCACCCAAATCCCAGCTTCCATCAGTTGCTGGATGAAGTCTCTCTGGTCTCTTTGATGATGAATCTTTTGAACTCTAGTACCAAAACACTCTAAGTCAAAGGTTTTGTGGCTGGATTGGTATCCCAGTCCCTCCACTTGAGGCCATACCTGATTACAGAAGATGGCCATTTAAAGCTCTGTGTCCCCCATTACTAAGAGTCTTTGCTAGGATTACTCTCATAGATTCCATGGAGTTTTTATTGCACCAGGTTTCCACACTGCTCCTGAAATGCCCCCCTCCCCAATTCTAGTCATTTCTCCCAGTATTTTCTCCTCTCTCCCCCCCAACTTGATTCCTTCTGTTCCTAATCCCACCCGCCCCAGTCCACCCTGAAAATCTATCCTATTACCTCTTCTCAGGGTGATCCTTGTGTCCTCCCCTTAATTTCTAGTCTACTGACACAGAGGGCCTAAGTAACTTAGTTTTTATTGACTACACACTTCTCTCTTACACTCTTGTTAGATTTTGACAAGAATGTGATGCTTTCTGTCAGTTTGTATGTCTGAATTCCTGCATGTCTTGATTCATTCCTGCCTAGTCCTCACCGTTATATTCTCTGGAATAAGTCTTGTCTGGTTTTTTATAATGTGACTCTTTATTATTTTCTAAAAGCTGACTTGATTTCCAAGATTTGTTTTAGCTTCCTATATATTCAATTTGGTTGGTTTATGCCACTGCCAAGTCCAAGACTGGTTATAGGAAAACAACTTGCATATGGTAGCAAGTGAGGCAAAGGTATCTTTTTAATAAATAAAAGTATATGATTGATGAGATAACCTAGTAGGTAAAGTACTTGCCTCATAAACATAAGGATGTGAAAATAGATCTCAAGAACCCACATGAAAGTGAAGTGTAGTGATACTCATCTGTATTCCTTGTGCTGGAGAGACAGAGACAGGTGGATCCATAGAATTCATCAACAACCATCCTAGATGAATTGATGAAATCCAGGTTCACTGAAGGATCATGTTTGTCATAAATGTGGAGAATGCTTCAGGAAGAATCATAGTACAACTTCTAGTATCTACATCGCACACACACACACACACACACACACACACACACACACACACGCATATCTTTATGTACCTATTCACGTACTCACATGAACACACGCATATACACAAAATAAACAAAAATATATCATAAATCAGTTGTGCCACTGTTTTTCAAATGTCTCTATTCATGTATTTAAGTCCAAAATATTGTGTTCTTCATTTCTAATCTTTCATAGAATAAAAACTGAATACCATAGACTGACAAATTAAATTAGAGTGTCTTTAATGTGTATATATTTACAAAATATCTGACTTTAGAATCACATACTATTCAAGTGATAGTGCTTATTTTCATGTTTCCTTTTGAATAATAGCATCATAGTCCTTATATAATGCAAATATAATATAAATACTTCCAAATTAACTAGCTTTACCTATAAAGCACTGAGGACAAGAGTATTAACTTGAAGTATTTGATAGTTTTCTCCTTTGGAAAAAATGCGTTTAATAATTCCAAACTGGATTACTGGTCAATGATTTAAAGCAGTCACAAAATATGCATGCCAGCTACTGTTATCATTTACAAATTTACAAATAAAGTTACAAATATTTAGAACATAGTTCATATATTATATATGGTCATAATATTTGGGGCCAAATTGGGAGCGAGACATATAATAATTTAAGTAGAGACATTTTAATGTAACCAGAGATTACTACACTGTCAGAGAATTGCATCTATAATGAAGATAAGGAAAACCGTTAAAACATGCTCTAGTGCATTCCTTTACCTTTGACTTTGATAAGAATGTATGTTACTTATAAAATAGTACAATGTGGGACTGGAGTGATCTTTCAGTAGTTAAGAACACTCACTCGATATTCTTCCAGAGTACCCAGGTTCAATTCTCACTACCAAAATGGTAGTTTACAACCATCTGTAACTCCAGTTCCAGTGATCTGATATTCTCTCATGGCCTCCCCAGGAACCAAGCATGCATGTCCTGCACAGACATACATACAGAAACAATAGGTATATACATGAAAGAAAACATAATTTTGAATTAAAATAGAGCGACCATAACTAGCATTCTCCCCTAGCACTACCCCTCTATTCCCATAGCCTAAACCAGGATAGGGTGCATTCCCACTCAGGCAGGAGGGCTGTCAGAGAAGAGAACTGCAGGATGCCATGATGCTTTGTACCCTAGGTCCCGAGAGTAGGCTGAACACACGTCCCATGCAACTGCTCTTTGCTGGAAATAGAAAAACAAAGACAAGAAAGTGCCAAATATCATATACTCTAACCAGGAAAGTGCTGTCCTTCTCATTTGGAACATATCTTCAGAGCCTTTGGCTGGCAGAACTAAAATTGTGCTTTTTTTATAAGACAGGGTATTCTTGAAAAGCAATTGACCAGAGTGTGCACATTGGAGAGCAAATTTGATTGGAAGCAATGCATTGATGGTTGCTGTATTCATCATGTGGTCACCTCACTATATTATATGCACATATTAAACACTGAGAAGACCTTATTCTGACATGGACATTCTGACATCCCACATTTTCACAACTAACATGCAATTCAAACAATTACATATTAACATTTTAAAAGGGTTAGAAGAATAGAATTTGTAGTCTATAGATATTTTAATGACTCCCCTCTACAAATTTGAAATGATGTAATCTTTGCTCTAGAAAGATTTGTCTGCCCTGACAGAAAGCAGATGAAGTTGACATGGACCACATATCTATCTTTATGTTTGACATTTACTATATATAAAAAAAGATTTCTGTGTCTTTTGTTTTAGTCTCTGGAAATCTTCAAATGCATGTCAGTAGCAAAAATCCACTCATATAAATATAATGTAACTTAAAACAAACCCCAGTCTGTCAACTAATCCTGATGCTATAACCAATGTTTTGACCTGCAGTGGTTCGAATCAAATATAATCATTTTATTCTCTGAATAAAACATATTTTCCATTCTACCATTAGCCAATGAGGAGCGGACTAGAGAGTGGACATTTGTTGTACAATTAAAAACATTCATTCACACACACACACACACACACATACACACACATACACACACACACACACACACACACACACACACACACACACACACACGAGAAAAGGAACAACAAAAATCCCAGCCAACTACACATAACTGGGAATGTTTGGTCCACTATTGATTTTCTAAAATCATATGGAGCAAGAGAATGGTATTTTGCTGGGAGAGTGCTGGAATACTTAGTACCAACCACGTGTTCTTCTTACATTAAGGGCAATGCATTGACTAATTTAATGTAACTTTTTTCTCACCAAGTGTTAAGGAGCTATGATAATAATTAATATAATGGCATTTAAAAATCAAAATTTGCTTTTTAGTGCTTTAATCTCCAAGGAGTAATTGAAAGTCATTCTGGAATTAGAATGTGCACTTTATGTGCAAGTAAATGAAGTGTTTCTCTTCTAAAAGTTACTCACATGGTTAGCCTAACCTATTGGGTAGAGATGTGTGGCCTGAAGAAAAGAATAACAAATTCTACATTTGAGTTTCAAGGTAGTTCAATGATTCATTCTTCCAACTAATATTAAGTACGGGATTGTGATGCATGATGAGAAGTAAGAAATGAGCAAGCTGAACCCTGTTCTGCTCATAGAAATCATATTCTAATTCAGAGTGAGTTCCATATAGTAGATAAACAGCTAACATAATACCTAAACTATTTGAAGTACTTTGTACAGGGATATGGAGCAATATGAAAAAGAGAATGAGGTCTATTCTTTCGTATTTTCTAGGAAAAAATTGTCAGGAGAAATTACATATGACTTCAGTTCTGAATAGTAACTAGGAAGAATCAAGGTAGGACTTTTAGTGTTGGGTGTGTTGTCTAGGTGGAAGGAGAAATCTATAAGCTTGCAGAAACCTATAGTAGAGGGGGGTCTATGGTGTTGTCATACAAGGACTCAAGCCATATGAACAGATAAAAATGAAAACCAAAACAACTGTATTCCATGTCTAGAGGGCCTAGTCTAGTCCCATGGGGGCTCCACAGCCACCAGTCCACAGTTCATGGGTTTCCACTAGTGTGGTCCGTCATCTCTGCATATCCTCCCATCATGATCTCGACGTCTCTCTCCTGCAGTATCTCTCCTCTCTCTTATCAATTGGATTCCCAGAACTCAGCCTGGTGCCTGGCTGGGGATCTCTGTATCTGCCTCCATCTGTCACTGGACAAAGGCTCTATGATGGCAGCTAGGTTATTTGCTAGGCTGGTCACCAGAATTGACTGGTCCAGGCACCCTCTGGACCACAAGCAGAACAAGGTGTGGTCAACCTTGTGGATTCCTGACAGCCTCCCCAGCACCCTGCCTCTTCCCATTCCCATGATGTCCTCATCTATCATGGTATCTTCCTCCCTGCCCTCCTACTCTGTCCCTGTTCCAGCTTGACCCTCCTATTTCCCTATGTTGTCATCCCCCACTCCTCGCCCTCTGCTACCCACCCACACACAGTCTACTAATGTAGATCTCATCCACTTCTCCTTCACAGGGTCATCTATGTGTCCCTTCTAGGGTCTTTTGCATACAGAAGATGGTTGTTTGGCTTGGACTGTTTGGGGGGCACCCAGGCAGGGGGATAGGGATCTGTCCCTGGTGCATGGGCAGGCTTCTGGGAATCCGGTGCCTGTGGTGTGAAACCTTGCACAGCCTTGGTGCAGTGGGAAGGGGCTTGGACTTGCCTAGTGTCAGTGTGCTGGGATCTGCTGACTCCCTATGGGAGACGAAGATATTGGGGATGTGGGTATGCGGGGTGGCTTAGGAAAGAGGGCTGGGCGTGGGAGAAGTGTCCCAGTCTCCTTGCCTCTCGCCTCTCGCCTCTCGCCTCTCGCCTCTCACCTCTTGCCTCTTGGAATTGAACCTGGGTCCCCTGGAACAGCAGTCAGTGCTCTTAACCGCTGAGTGCTCCCAGCTGTAGTCTTGACCTCTGCAGGAGTGCTGCAGTACCCCACCCCTCCAGATGACAGTAATTTAGAAAAGTTAAAGTGTTTCTCTTCCTACAATCTGGCTCCACAGCCTGGAGGTGTGCTCAGGGAGTCCATATCTTCAGCTAGCTGTCCGTGCTGGGGGGTAGAACCCAGGGCCTCATTAATGTTAGACAAGTATTCTGCCAACTGAACTACATGCCCAGTTCAACAATGTTTCTCTCTCTCTCTCTCTCTCTCTCTCTCTCTTGGTTTTTCGAGACAGGGTTTCTCTGTGTAGCTTTGGTGCCTGTTCTGTAGACCAGGCTGGTCTCTAACCCACAGAGATCTGCCTGTTTCTGCCTCCCGAGTGCTGTGATTAAAGGTGGGTGCCACCTGGCTCAACAACGTTTCTTAACATGGTTAATACATATAATAATAAACCAGGTATGGTGGCCCAAGCCTTTAATCTGAGCATTTGGGAAGCAGAGGTGGGTAGATGTCTGTATGTTTAAGGCCATCCTGGTCTACAAAGCAAGTTCCAAGTTGGTAAGACCCTGGAAAAAAAAAACACAATATATATATATATATATATATATATATATATATATATATATATATACACAATTAATATATATAATAAAGTAATCTATTATATAGAGTAGATAATAGACTGATATGTTAATAAATATAAATGTACATCAGACTTATGGCAGATTTAAAATGTCAGTATTGATATTGTTTGGGATGCTTAAGATATTCTACTTCCAATTTATATTCTAGCTATTGCCTACTCTCCCCTTTCCAGGAGGCAGAACCTGGGGTTCATTTCAGGGCCTCAGCATTGTGAACTTAGCTAAACTGCATCTAGAGTGGACCCAAAAGTGCAAGCTCTTAACTGGTCCTTGGTACCACACACTCAGTCATTCTGGACAAATGTTTACTGTTTCCAAGAGTAATTGGGGCCTCTGACACCCACCCTGAAGGTCTTCCATTTCCAAACCTGGATGAATCTGCACAGCTTGAAAACTGCACAATGCTTGCTCTGGTCCCACCCCACACTCTCCACACCCAGGAGGCTGGTGGGAATGTACAGGACCCACTGAAGGCCCAAACCCTAAGCCAAGTGAAACCAGATTGCCGGCCTTTGAACTGGAGCACCAGGCACTGGGCTGAGTCCTCCATGTAGGACCCAGGCCTGGAGCGATTAGTGCAAAGTTCAAATCTATGGCTACTCACAAGTGAATTTGGCAACCATTGGGTGGCCCCTGACCTTCCCAGCCCTTTAACCTGTGACCCCAGGCCACCCTTCCTGGCAGTGAGACACACACACACACACACACACACACACACACACACACACACACATCCCCTGTCCTCCAAGAGAAATGAAAAACAAAACACTGCAGTTATGTATTAGGATTTAACAAGCAGGATCATTGAAAGAAAAGGACTCAAAATTATCCTCAGATGAGCTATATTAGTAGAGCTAGCAGCACCACCACAGGCAGCCATGATTAGGAATTAACTTCTGAAAGTGTTAGAAGAGATAAAGCATCACAGCCATAGGCATGCATAATTGGCCCTTCCTGGAAGTGGAGAAACTTTCCTTCCAATCCCATGATACAAGGAGAATTAGGACATTTCACTATTGACCGGACAGAGGACTTCTGAAGGGCAAGGCAGACCTTTCACTTCAGAGAACAAAAAAGGTTCTTTACCATATAGGCTTCTAATGTAAATATAGGGGTTGCGATTTTTGTACTACAAGATATGGCCTTACCTGACCTACATGTCAGAAGTCAAGAAACCACTGTGAAGAACCAGGTTTCATTATAGCTTGTGCTTGGTCTAGGGATTAGAAGAGGGGAAGTCTAGGCTTGTACACAGTTGCAAGAGGAGGGAAAGTAATATATGACACTTCCTTATCAACTTGCAGTCCCTGACACAAAGCTAAAGGATGCCTGGTCTTATGGTGATATTTTATGTGTGCTGAAATGTGATTTTATTTGTATGTTAATAAATAAAGTTACTTGGGGGTCAGAGCTAATAGCAAGCCATAGCAGAATTCTGGCAGTGGTAGCACATGCCCTTAATCCCGATCGCATGACAGGCAAATCTCTGTGTGTTCAAGGACACCACCATCATGGAGACACACGCCTTTAATATCAATATCAACCATAGAAGACCTCGAGGTCTGTATAGATAGGCAGTGACGAGAAGGTCATGTGGTTGGGTTTACAACCAATGAGAAGCCAGAACAGAAAGTCAGTAAAATGACAGATACAAAGGAAGTAGGTCTCTTTGGGAAGGGAAGGACAGCAGCAGGTGGTAAGAAGGCAGTTTTAGTCTCAGCTCTTAGATACTGCTCTGACCCCTTGGGCTTTTAACTCTGCATTTGGCTCTGTGTTTCTTATTTAATAAGACTGTTACATCTACATGGCCTAATTTCTGGGAGAGGGAAGAAAACATTGATAGGGTCTGTGAAATAGCATGCAATGGTGTCATCAATGTTTTTAGGGATATCAGCATTAGTTAATCATGTGTGCATTTGGGGATTAATCTAATTATTCAGAAGACCAAAAAGGCAGATAATAAGAAATCATCAAAAGGGAATCCGTGGCTGATATGTAGAACTGAATTGTATTGCAAAATAAAAATTTAAAAAAAAGCCGGGCGGTGGTGGTGCACGCCTTTAATCCCAGCACTCGGGAGGCAGAGCCAGGTGGATCTCTGTGAGTTCGAGGCCAGCCTGGGCTACCAAGTGAGTTCCAGGAAAGGCGCAAAGCTACACAGAGAAACCCTGTCTCGAAAAACAAAACAAAACAAAACAAAAAAAAAAAAAAAAAAAAAAAAAAAAAAAAATTTAAAAAAAAAGCAAAAAAAAAAAAAAAGAAAAGAAATCATCTACATTGTTACCACATATCTTAATTTTCATTCTTGAGTGAGGTATATAGGAAGATTTACCTGGTCGAGCAGGAAAGCAATTACCTTCTGACACACTGAAGTAATTTGCCATGAGCATGTCATCATTGTCTCATTTCAGAAAACTATCACTTAGCTTGCCTTTCTTGCTTTCTTTTTCATTCCCTTTGTTTGAGACAAGGTCTCACTATGTAATTCTTAGATAGATAAATAAATAAGATAGATACATACATACATACTTACATACATACATACATACTTACATACGTATATACATACATACATGCGTATATACATACATACATACATACATCATACATACATATATACATACATGCATACATACATATATACATACACACATACATACATATATACATACATACATATATACATACATACATACATACTTACATACATACATATACACATACATACATACATACATACATGCATACATACATACATACATACATACATACATAAAAAGAGGTAAAGGCATAGCTAGGCAACAGGTAGACAGATAAGAGAGATCAGACATTCTGCATATAAGACCACACTTGGAATATTTTCCTTCTTCTCTGTCCTTAACATTCCTTTTCCCTTACTCCATTGTTTAGACATTTTCCTTCCTTCATTGGAATCCGTTTTGTTACCATGTCATATGTATTTTTTAAATTCTAGATTCCACATATGAGAGAAACCATGTCGTATTTGTCTTTCTGAGCCCAGTGCTGTGGGATGTTCTGTATGGCAAATGTGTTGCTGATTGGTCAATAAATAAATCACTGATTGGTCAGTGGCTAGGCAGGAAGTATAGGCGGGACAAGGAGGAGAATAAAGCTGGGAAGTGGAAGGCTGAGTGAGAGAGACACTGCCAGCCACCATGATGAGAAACAGCATGTGAAGATGCCGGTAAGCTACGAGCCATGTGGCAAGGTATAGATTAATGGAAATAGATTAATTTAAGCTGTAAGAAAAGTTAGCAAGAAGCCTGCCACAGCCATACAGTTTGTAAGCAATATAAGTCTCTGTGTTTACTTGGTTGGGTCTGAGTGACTGTGGGACTGGCGGGTGACAGAGATTTGTCCTGACTGTGGGCCAGGCAGGAAAACTCTAGCTACAAATGGCATCCAACGTGGTGGCAAGGGTTTCCACCTAAAAACCTGAGAAAAAAGATTCTAAAACGGAGTTAAAAACAGTTCCTAGTTGTCTCTCTCAAATGAGCAACAGCTGCCAGTTTGAGCTACTTGTGGGTTCCTAGCGTGCATGCTCGACCTGCTGTATGGCGGGAGTGGGACCTTTGCAAGTGGCACTTTGAGCTGTATGGTGGATTTAGCCTTTGCTGGTGCAGAGCAAAAGGGGAGGTTTCTGGCCTGCATGCTGCTTGGATAAAGGCATGGACCTGCAATGGCTCCCAGAGCTGGCAGTAAGCATACTGCCGCCATGTTGGGAAACTGAGGTGGACGGAGCCAGCAGCCACAGCTGCTGCAGTTTACAGCAATAGATTCACAATAAGACAGATTCAGATGTAATAGTTTACAATGTGTGTAAAACATATGTGGGCTTGAAAGAGACAAAAAAGGTGATATAGGGTGATATATACAGTTATATAAACAAATACATAGTTTTAAAAAATAAAGTCTTTAAAGAGACAGTAAAATTAATATAAAAAATAAGCCACGTGAAGATGAATATTACACAGAGAATCTGGATTGTGTTTTCTTTGGGATTTTTGACTGCAGAAAAACATTTGATTGTAAAAGCTGTTGAGTTATGCCAAAATGTATATTTTAAAGATACCTTGACTTCAAAATTTGGATATAAGGATATGTTGCATTGGAAAAGAGTCTCTTTTGTTTCCACAGAAAGCCAGAGGCTATGGATTTGTTCCAGATTAAGATACATCAGGTTTGACCAGCCAAGACCCCCTGAAAGGTCTCTGATGACACCATGGCCCAGATGATCCAACATCCAGAATGGTTTCAAGACAACTGGCTCAGACAATATAGCCTCATGGACTATTTCATAATCCTAAAATTTTCTTTGTGTCCCCATAAGATACAGCGCCCCCTCCAGCAGGAAGTAGTAAGAGAAGCTATGTCCAAATTCCCAAATTATATGTAATTTTACTTTGTTAAGGTTAAAACCTTCCTTTTTGGAAAAAAAAGGGGGGGGGGGAAGTGCTGTGGGATGTTCTGTATGGCAAATGTGTTGCTGATTGGTCAATAAATAAATCACTGATTGGTCAGTGGCTAGGCAGGAAGTGTAGGCGGGACATGGAGGAGAATAAAGCTGGGAAGTGGAAGGCTGAGTGAGAGAGACACTGCCAGCCACCATGATGAGAAACAGCATGTGAAGATGCTGGTAAGCCACGAGCCATGTGGCAAGGTATAGATTAATGGAAATAGATTAATTTAAGCTATAAGAACAGTTAGCAAGAAGCCTGCCACGGCCATACAGTTTGTAAGCAATATAAGTCTCTGTGTTTACTTGGTTGGGTCTGAGAGGCTGCGGGACTGGCGGGTGACAGAGATTTGTCCTGACTGTGGGCCAGGCAGGAAAACTCTAGCTACAGCCCAGTTTAGTTTTTAAATAATGTCACGACGTTACTTCCATCTCTTTTCATTATAATGCCTATCTTATGGGTCTAGGAGTCATCTATTTTAAACAAAGGCACTCAGGGACACATCACTCTGAGTCCCAGTTTCAATGGGAGAGCTAAGCTAAAGTTTGGCCAGTATTATGCTCCAACTTAAAAAAAAAAAAATTAAGTTCTCTCCTGAGGATATGGTATAAATGATAAACACTACACCAACCAAAACAAAACAGACAAACAAACAAAACATGGATCATGGAACTAAACAGATCCTTTCCAAATGATGAAATCCAAATGATTGAGATATATTTAAAAAATAATCAACATCCTCAGTCAGAATGACTAAGATCATGAAACTAAATGATAACATATGCTTGCATAGATATGAGGAAAGTGGAAGACATATTCACTGCTGTGGGAGTGCAAACAAATGCAGCAACTATGGAAATCAGTGTGAAAGTTCCTGAACCATGTACGTGTGTGTGTGTGTGTGTGTGTGTGTGTATGTGTGCCAATCATGTGATCCATCTAGATTACTCTTGGGGACATACCAAAAGATCTCTACTTGCTATTATAGAGTTAACTGCTCATACACATTAATTTGTGCTTTATTCATAATAGCCAGGAGATGGACCAGACTATCAACTAATAAATTGAACACGAAAATTTGGTAAATTTACAAAACAGAGTACTATTTAGCCATTTAACAATGAAATTCTGGGGAGTACAAATTTGTACAGCCACTTTAGAAATCAGTATGGAGACGTCTCAGAAAATTGGGAATCAATCTACCTCAAGACCCAAGGATACCACTCTTGGGCATATACCCAAGGAATGCTCAATCATATCACAAGGACACATGCTCAGCTATGTGCATAGTAGCATTATGTATAATAGCCAGAACCTGGAAACAACCTAGATGCCCCTCAACTGAAGAATGGATAAAGAGAATGTGGTCCATATGCACAAAGGAGTATTACTCAGCTATAAAAAACAATGACACCATGAAATTTGTAGGCAAATGGATGGAACTAGAAAATATCATTCTGAGTGAGGTAACCCAAACTCAGAAAGACAAGCATAGTATGTGCTCCCTCATAAGTGGATACTAGATGTAAAGCTAATGATAATCAGACTATAACCCATAGCTCCAGAGAAGCTAGGAAACAAGGAGGACCCTAAGACAGATGCATAGATTACCTCGGGAAGGGGAAACAGAGGATACCTCTTTGAGTTAACTGGGAATGAGGGGGGCAATCGAGGGGATGGAATGGGGAAAGGTCAAGCTGGGGGAAGGATGGAGTGGGAGAACAATGAAAAAGATATCTTGATAGAGGGAGACATTGGGGCATAAGGGAGAAACCTGGTGCTAGGGAAATCCCCAGGAATCCACAAGGATGACCCCAGATTAGATTTCTAGGAATAGTGGAGAGGGTGCCTGAACTGGCCTACCCTGTTAATCAGAGATCTACAACCAAGCACCAGGCCGAGCTCCAGGAGTGCAGCTGAAGAGAGGGAAGAGGGATTATATGAGCAAGGGGAGTCAAGATCATAATGGGGAAATCTACAGAGACAACTGAACCAAACGTGTACGAACTCATGAACTTTAGACCAACGTAACATGCATGGGACTGGACTAGATCCTCCGCATACTGGAGAGACAGTTGTGTATCTGAGTATGTTTGAGGGGCCCCTGGCAGTGTGATCAGGATCTATCCCTGATGCATGAGCTTGAATTCTATGGTTAGACACCTTGCTTACCCTTAATCCAGGGGGGAGGGCCTTGGTCCTGCCTCAGCTGAATGTACCAGGCTTTGCTGTTCCAGCATGGAAGGACAAGATGGGGGGGGGGGGGTGTTAGAGGGGAAGGTGGGGGAGGGGGGAGCAGGAGGCAGGATGGGAGGGGGATCTGTGGTTGGTATGTAAAATGAATACATTTTTTAAAATAAAAATGGAATTATAAAAGCTGGGAGGTAGTGGTGGTGCATGCCTTTAATCCCAACTCTCTCGATGCACAGGTGAGTGTATCTCTGAATTTGAGGCCAGTCTGTTCTACAGAGTGAGTGCCAGGACAGTCTGGGCTAAACAAACACTGTATCAAAAATTTTAAAAAATGAATTCATGAAAATTTCAAGTCTATATGGATAGACTTCAAAACAAAAATACAAAGGAAACACAGATTTAGAACAAATGTTGCATGTTGTCTCTCATATGTGGATGTTGATTTTGAATCTTTAGATATATGTGCTTCATCTGGAGGTCACAAAATTACTAATGTGTGATGGAAAGAGGCTGTCCAAAGAGCAGAGGGGAATGGAATGGCCTGTGATTTTAAATCAATGATTTCAATGCTGTTCTTATGACATGACATTTGCAGATTTTCAAGGTTGCAGATTGATGGTCGATTTCTTCAAATTGTTGGATTAGCATTTGTGATGCTTTGAATGAGAATGAGCCCAAAAGGCTAAAATGTTTGAATGTTTGGTCCTTAGTCCACGGAACTGTTGGATAAGGATTAGGAGATGTAGCCTTTTTGGAGTAGGCGTGGCCTTGTTAGATAAAGTATATCACTGGAGATGGATGGACTTTGATGTTTCAAAATCCTATGCCAAGCACAGTCTCTCTCTCTCTCTCTCTCTCTCTCTCTCTCTCTCTCTCTCTCTCTCTCTCTACCTGCAGATCAGGATGTAAAACTCTGTTTGCCTATCTATCACTATGGTTTCCACCACAATGATAATAGATGATGGACTAACCCTCTGAAACTGTAAGCAAGCCAACAATTAATTGCTTTATTTTCTAAGTTCCCTTGGTCATTGAGTCTCCTCACAGCAGGAGAACAGTAAGACAGAATTCATTTATTTGACTTTCTTTTTAATCATCAGACTAATATATAGAAATTATTTAATTCAATCAAATAAAATCATATGACATGGTAATATTAACAAGTTGAAGTAATATTTGTCAGTAGCAACACAAATCTTCTTAGCCTGTGTCTTATAGTCACTAGTACTTCTAAAGCTATGCAGTTGACTGAATGTTTATGCCCACATAATAAATAAATATGTCAAAATCCTATACACTGATAATATAAAATCATGAGATGGGATTTCTGTGAGGTGTTTAGGTCATGAGGATAGGGTAAATTAGTGTCTTTTACAAAGAGACTCCATAGAGTTCCCTTGTCCTTCCATAATGTGAAGATATAACATAAAAAAAAAACAACTTGAAAGTTAGCCTTCACCAGGTAACAAATCTCCTGAAACTTTCCTGCAACTTTTAAACATTCATCATTGTGAGAAATAGGCTTCTGCTGCACATAAACCATTCTGGGTGTGGTCTTCTGCTGTAGGATCCTGAATGGATTAATGTAGGCAAAGAGAACCTACCACAGCGGTCAAGTGTACCTTCATCACTTTCAGAGATTGTTTCAGAGTTAGGAAGCAGCAAAGACCTGTTGCGTGTTCATGGAGACAGCAGAGGTTCATTATCTTTACATCATCCTCATTTGAATATTTCCTAACATTATTTACATTGAAACTTGCATTTTATTTAAATATTTAAATTTGTATAAAACCCAATGAAATTGTTTTCATCTAACCAATTTTCTGTGATTGAACTTTATTCATAGGAATAGTCAAATGTCACACACTTGTTGATTCAGAGGAAAGAACATGATGATATTAAAAACAGTGTAGATGTATACAAGTAAGATAAACTGCAAAGAAAATATGATGTCTAGTTAGAATACATGAGATGTACCTTTTTACTTGTTGCCTCATCCTGACTGAACTCCTACAAGATAGTGTCATGCTTCTATCAAGAGGACATGTGCATCCTCCTTGCCCCAGGTTGAATTACAAATGTTCTCATGTGGATAACTATACTGTAGTATACTTTTATGTGATCTACACAGTTCCTTTACCATTGAAGAGTATGAGAGAGGATAGATATGCATCTAGATTTTAACATTTATTGTTGAGCCTGTTAACTGGAGTTTCAGGATCTGACAGGATGACAATAGTAGTTGAACTTTGGAAGTTTTAGTTACAATGAAAGAAGAAAATTAGGTAGTAAGTAAATGAGCCTGTCTGTAAGATTGTATCTGCATTTTATTTCAATGGATATCAGTAAACAGAATACACTTGTATAAACTATACAGTGTTTCATATACATTTCTATGAAGAGGGTTTTTCACTTCTCTGAGAATGTTGAGTCCTAGCGTAGTCACTATTAATTTGTAATTGAGAACTGAGAAAGGGAGACTACCAGCGATGGTCTTTGAATATTGGCGAAATTATTAAGGCCACTCCACGTAGTTAAAAGGAAGATCTATTTAGTGGATAACTTACAAATGAAAGGATAGGTAGGTCGCAGGGTCTGGGGAAGGTGTATCGCATTCTAGCGGTGTTCTCTGGAGATCTGCTTGGTCAACCTCCACCGTCTAGGGTCCAGGGACAGAGAGAGCACTGGCCCATCTCGATCTCGGGTCTCCAGGGTCCTCCCTTGGTCCCACCTTGTAGGCGTGACAGTTGCCGAAGCCTCAATGGGGGTTGGAACTTCCAGATCAAACCTCGAATGGCTACCCACTACATTTGTACTGCTCTGGATAAACAGGACAGGGCACATTTCCATCATGTTTTTGATATTATAGAGACAATTTAGAATAAAAATTAATTCAATAATATTAAGCTTAACATTTAGTTCTATAAAGTACATTCAGGCAAAACCTCTTTTTTTAAGCTAAAGAAAGGACAAGTTTAAGTTTCCATGACAGACTAAGGAGGTAAATAGGCAAGCAGCCATAGCATTATTTCTATTTCATCAGTGTCAAAGTCTTACAGGAAATTATATAATGACTTTAGTTGGGAAAGTGACCAAAATTTAGTGGCAATCTTTATTTCCTTTAAGGAGCTCTCCATCACATGCTGACTAGTAAAGCAATAATACCTCAGAACAAATCTTTGAGAATTTAGCATACTCACATTGAACAAACCCTTTCGCTTTTATCTATATTATATAAGCTGTGTTGCCAATCATTCATTTTGTTCTATATATGGTATTCTGAAAATTAAGAATGATCTTAATGCCTCATTCTCAACAAAATAATCAAGAAAATTGATGTTTACTAACAATTGTTCCCATTATCCTGAGACTCTGGCTTAAACACAATCCCCAACAAAACAACAATTTCTAATAGTGATGTTACATCATTCTTAATACCTTACAATAAATAATACAGTAATTATATAAATAAACAAGATTCAGACATTGTCCTCAACTAACTCTGAGCTAAGAAAAAAATTAGACATACTTATTATTTAGTTGTCAAGACAGCTTACTGGAGATCTGATCTATTGTTTGCTGTTAGCCAAAAACAGGTATGAAGAAAGTCTATTGAATGTATTATATTGGATATAATAAATAGTTTTATATAGGGCTTACTGTATGATCCAAATTAGATATAAGGAGAGTTTGCTGGTTACTGCCACTATATATTAAGGAAGACTCATCAGCTTCAACTGTAAGTTGTAACTGTTGTTTTTAATTTGTTTTCTTAGAGGAATTTGTAAACTAAGAAAAGATTATTTTTCTTAGTAACACAGAAATATATCAAGCCCATTAAATAGTAGATATTAATTATGTTGGCAGAATATAGCATAATTATATTAGAAGAACCTAAGTCACTCATTGCTTATTCCCTGCAATCCTAGAGCTCATGAGGCTGAAGTGAGATGATCATGAGCTGGTGATCAACCTAGGCTACACAGTGACTTCATGTCCAGCTTAGGTACATAATGGGAGTTTCTCTGAAAAATATTACAAAAAAGAGGACACATACAGAGAGTTTGGGTACCCACACAATACCAAAATAGACATAAGAAAGAGACATTTAAAGAAGCAGACCTTTAAAATATGGCCTTGAGCTGGACATCATGGTACACTTTTGATGGCTCATTATTTCAGAGGTGGAGGCAGGAGACTCAAGAGTTCAAGTCCAGCCTATGCTAAACAAAACATTGTCAAAGGCCACCTCCAGAGATATACCTTCTCCACCAAGATCACATAAACACACACACACACACACACACACACACACACACACACACACACACACACACACACACACGCACACATACACACACACGTATACCCTAGGCACATACACACACACACACACACACACACACACACACACACACACACACTCACACACACACAACACACACACGCATATTGTGAAAAATATTGTGGCTGGTAACATAGATTTAGGTTATCAACACAAATATAATCATTAAGACTTTGGCATCAAGAAAGTTCTGAAAGGAGAGTAATATGAAGCAAAAGACACTAGGGTGAACTTTGAGAAATATGAGTGCCATGTTAGTTGTTGTGATGAGACATCAGAAGGCCCTTTAGCTTTATGAATTGTTCAGCCAAAAAGGTATATTAGATAAATATTTTCAATAAACTGGTAGAGTGAAACTTTATTTTAACTGACTTTTTCTGGTTTGGTCCATCACTTACAGAAAATGTCAAGTGATTCTGAAGACCACCTGGAGTTTCTTTAACTTCAATCCCCCCAAGAACCTCAAAAGGTCAAGTATCAGCTCTTCCTGCTTCTCAGATGCCTTCACCCCACACTGCGTTCCCAGTTAATCTTCCTCATGCCTGTGAGATTCACATTCACAGTGCTCTTGATAGAAATCATACACACTCTTTCAATTTCAGAAACTCAGCTTTCCTCGTAGACTCAGGGGGATCATCCTTCATTTTAAAGATAGAATTTAAAATGTTGAAAGCTGGAATGATCAAGATTAGAAGAGCTCTTAAAATACCCTAGAAACATATTATACAGTAATAATGTACATTGTTTTAGAAAGTATGTGAATTAAATTGAAATATACTGTAAGGAATTATTTGAAGGGAAGTTTTATATATGTGTATGTATATATATATATATATATCAATTATAATACAACATACATAAAATGCCACACATACATGAGTGTATATATAGTAATCTAAATTCATCAATATATAAATAAGTACTGTGTGCATTAATTACACATAACATATTCATAAAGTTATTCCAAAGCGTCAGCAGTAGTGAAAAATCTCATAAACTCGTTTCTTTTGTCCAGATACTAAGTGGGTCAGGTGATGCCTACTTCTATTAGAGAAGACACTCTTTTTCTCTAGGCTGCTGATTCAATTGCTGGTCCAGAAACACCCATAGACACTCCTTGAAGCAATCTTTAATGTAGGCATTTCTTGAGTTGTCAAGTTAACAGATAAAATTAATAAGTGCACCAAGAAGGACAAGGCTTGCTTCTCCAATGAATGATCAGTACGTAAGAGAGACCTATAAACAGATAAGTATTCTGCTATTCATTTATTCATAGAAATTCCAGTGGAGAAAATATGTTAAATGGTGGTTCCCAATAGAGGAGGAGAATAAATGTTGACTTTAACTAGAGGTGGCATGATGAGGTGGAATGGCACAATAAGAAAAGAAAACAAGAATTTAAAACAATTGAAGGATGTCAGAGGCTGTGATCCTTGCCTTTAATCCTAGCACCTGGAAGGCAGGTGTGTTCAAGGTGAGCCTCATCTACATAGATAGTCCCAGGGCAGCCAGGACTATGTAGTCAGTCCCTGTCACAAACACAAACAAACAAACAAATAAATAAGTAAACAATAAAGACAAAATGCATATATTCTGGTATGATTTATATAATTATGTTAATATCTTACTTAGGGTGACTGTTTCTATGATAGAACACCATGAAAAAATTTGGAGAGGAAAGGGTTTATTTGGCTTAAACTTCCATATAACTGTTTACCATCCAAAGCACTTAGGGCAGGAACTCAAACAGGGCAGGACCCTGGAGGAAGGAGCTATTGCAGGGCTGTGGAAGAATGCTGAATTTCTGATTTTCTCATCCTGGTTTGTTCAGTCTGTTTCCTTCTAGCATCACAGACCAATGGCCTAAGAATGATACCATCTACAATGGGATAGGCTCCCTACAACATTCACCCATTAATAAATTTGCCTACAGGCTTGTCTACAGTCTCATCTTATAGAAACAAGTTCTCAGTTGACTCTAGCATCTTGCTTATGTCAAGCTGACAATAAAACCAGTCAGGATAGTGAAGTCTCATATCCCCTCATTCCATTGAATTATCACAAAACCCTGTGATTGAAAAGAAAATAAAAGTTTAAAAACCCCTTGGTTTTTGTGAAATAATTTTTAATAACAATACTCTAATATTGAGTAAAAATATTGAGTAAATATGCATCAAATATGACAGTGGTTATTTAGTGTATTTTGATAAAATTAAAAAAATTATTCAGCACAAGTCACTGACTATAGATATATATTAAATCAATGTGATTCTCATTTTGTACTTGCATGATACTGCAGCTTTTAAAAAACTGATTGCCAATTCACAGGAAGGGATTTTGCACTAGATAGTAATAGGAAAAGATATTCCAAATAAAAATTGAAAATAAGGAAAGTAAGCTAAGACTAGATGAACCTTTTTGAATGAAACAGATGAGAATCTCTGACTGAAATATCAGGACTGTACAGTAAAATACTTCCCTAAGGAAACAGGGAAATGCAATTGCATGGAAAAACAAAATTACATCTGAAACACACATGCACACACACATACAGAGAGAGAGAGAGAGAGAGAGAGAGAGAGAGAGAGAGAGAGAGAGAGAGAAACATATATATGGGTGGCAGCGGGTATCTTTAGCATAAGGATTTATTCCATCTGTTTTTCTTCAATTGTCTATAAATGGTTGTAAATTTGGATATCATTATATCCAAGCCATGGTTGCTTTCTTTGTTGTTTTTTGTTAATTCTGATATCCAATTTCCTCACCCTCACCAAACCTAAAGTAAGTACAGGTATTGGTGAAATTATTAAGGCCACTCCACGTAGATAAAAGGAGATTTATTTAATGGCGTAACTTACAAATTAAGGGATAGGTAGGTCGCGGAGTCTGGGGAAGGTGTATCGCAGTCCAGCGGTGTTCTCTGGAGCTCTGCTTGGTACACCTCTCCAGTCCAAGGTCCCGCAACAGAGCGAGAGCCCGCCGTTCCAGATCTCAGGTCCCCAGGCGCCTCCTTTCGCCCCGCCTTGTAGGCGTGACAGTTGCCGAAGTCTCAATGGGGGTTGGAACTTCCAGATCAAAGCTGGAATGGCTACCCACTACATCTCCCCCTTTTTGTCTAAATAAGAAAGTTCTAACCTAATACAAGACTATATACAAAGGAATGGTTATCAAATATAGTCCAGGAATAATGAGGGATAATGACCTAGATAAGATGGAACTACAACCAATGCAAACAATATCAAGCAAGAAACACATACTATAATCCAGAGAAGTATAGAGCATAGGTAAATGGCATGTTACAAAGATCATTCCAAAAGGTGTCCTATCCTAAAGAACCTGAATCTAATACTTAATATGTTCTATCTACTAGGTTGTAACTATAACTGCTAGTCTTCAATCCCATCAAAGACCCGGCTAGCTCAGTCGGTAGAGCATGAGACTCTTAATCTCAGGGTCGTGGGTTCGAGCCCCACGTTGGGCGCCAGATATTGGTGAAATTATTAAGGCCACTCCACGTAGATAAAAGGAGATTTATTTAATGGCGTAACTTACAAATTAAGGGATAGGTAGGTCGCGGAGTCTGGGGAAGGTGTATCGCAGTCCAGCGGTGTTCTCTGGAGCTCTGCTTGGTACACCTCTCCAGTCCAAGGTCCCGCAACAGAGCGAGAGCCCGCCGTTCCAGATCTCAGGTCCCCAGGCGCCTCCTTTCGCCCCGCCTTGTAGGCGTGACAGTTGCCGAAGTCTCAATGGGGGTTGGAACTTCCAGATCAAAGCTGGAATGGCTACCCACTACATACAGGCATAGTATACCTTTGAAAAAAAGTATCATTTGAGAAGCATCACAGTGACAAATTTAAAAGTAAGTTGGCAAGAAGGGTGCTTTGGTACATCAGAATCCAAAGACTAGAATTTGAAAGCATTTTTTTCAAATCTAGAAATTTTGTAGTCTGTTATTTTTCCAAATCAAATGGAATTTTTAAAATAATTTTCTTTTGTTTATGGTACTGCTAATAGTGACTTATACAGTGAGATATTATTGTTCTTACAATTTTACGTATCTTCCTTTGCCAATAATGTTTATATAACTACCTTTTTGCAATAATCTTCATGTTAAAGTCTAAGGAAAAGAGACTTAGAATATGTGGACTCTTGCCGAGTCTATAGTGCTAAGTCTAGAACCCACACTGCCGACTTTGACTTGGTCCATCTTTCAACTACAAATTCTCAAGTAGCTCAACTATTAAATTTATAATTTACACGAACAGTTATAGCTTTCTCTAAAATACACTAGAGTTTTATGAAATGTCCTGGAAATCATCTGAAGTTTATGGTGGGTTTGGATGAATTCAATATACCCAGAAAGTAAAGCTACAATGATATGCAAACGAAGAAAAAATCATTTAAAAATGACAAAAATTCAAGCTTTCTTCTGTTTCCTCTAAGCCCTCTTTTCAAGGAGGCCTTTACCTTTGGCCCTACTGGGTCTGCACAGCTGTAGCCAGAAAGTTACTAAGTAATGAAGAGAGTATCCCTCTTTTGGTGTGTGACCACCCTTAAGGTCTATGAAATGTGAGCAAGTTCTTACATGTCCTGTGAAGAATATCTCATGACCCTGCTTATCTTTAATTAGAATTGTGGTGCATCAGATTATAAGAATGTCCCTGCCTTACGTCCCTTGGGTAACTGACTAGATTCTACCAATGCTCTTCTCCACTCTTGATCTATAAATCCCTACTTGTTAGGTTGAAAATAGAATACAATCTTATACTCATGTACCTCCTGGGATATTTCCTAGATAAAGCCTCCCTTTGCTAGTTCATCTACTGTGTAGGCGATGATATTTTCTTTAATGCTATATGCATGTGTCTTGGCGAGGGGTTACTTTGAAAGTCAGACTACTTTGGTCCAGGTGCTGATTCTTACAAATAAAGTAATTAATGAGCAGTCACTGAAAGCCAGGAAACAAAAAGATTTTCAAATGCAAGTACTTGGTCAGGGACACACTTCAATTGGTAAAGTGATTCCCAGAGTTTGATCTCCAGAACCCTCATTGAAAGAAAAACATTGTTTCTTGGTTAATGATCAGTTCGAATTGTTGACTTGGCACGTCCTAGAATTACCTAGGAAGAGACTATCAATGAGCAATTGTTTATATCAGGTGTTGGCCTGGGGCAGGTCTGTGAGGGATCTTATCTTAATTGAGTCAATAGAGGTGGAAAGAGACAGGCCACTGTGGGCAGAACCATTCTTTGGGCTTGGGGCCCATATAACAGTCAAGAAACCTAACTGAGCACAAAACAGCCATACATTTGTGCTCTCTTTTCTCTTAACTGAGGATGTGATGTGACTGGCTGTCTCGAGTGCCCGCCAGGGTGATTTCCCTGAATTTGTAGTCTACACACTTGTGTGCTAAAGTAACCACCTTCTCACCTAAGTGACCTTTAGTCCGGGTGGTTTGTCACAGCACAATAAATTAAACTACAGCAGATGTCAAATGAGAATCACTATCTCAAAAACCCAGGGTGGGCAGTGTCTGAACAAGAGTATCTGAGATTGCCCTCTGTCCTCCAAACTCACAGGATACACACATGCACTTTCAGCACTGTATGTCACACACTTGAACACGCAAACGTACAGGTACCTGCAGCCGCAAACAAAACCATATACAAAATGACCTGCATAAAAAAGAAGGGGCATTTGAGTTAGTAAAAGCAGACATGCCAGAAACAATGCTGGTGAACTTGTGAGTGAAGACCACTTGTATTTGGTATGTTCTTTTGACCAACCAAGAGATACTGAAGAGAAGAGACTGAAGAACATTTGGATCACATCAACCTTTTAAAATAAATTATAAAAACATTTATAATATCCATGACCCATGGCCATACATTTTATTGATTTGAAGCTGGGAGCATTTGCAGTGGGACTTTTTTCCTTGAATTTGTCTGTTGTATCACCAATGGAAGCTCAAGTTCTCACCACCTGGGGGGGATTTTTAGGACTGCGCACACTTGGGAGTTTCATGTACTTTACTCAGATGATTCTGAAGGACACAGCATTTGGGGAAGCAGTCAAGCCTCCCCCTTCTTGACTAGATAGAGGACTGGTAGTTTACTTCAATGTCATGAATTGTTTGATAATTATACTTGACCCTGGACTCCCTCTTGGTTTCTCACGCAGGACTGAGAAACCAGAGAACATTGAGGAATTTTGAAAACAATTTTATTTTATATCCACAGAGTTTCCTGCTTACATTGAGAAGATTTGTTATAAGCTTGGAATGCGATCTTTGATTTCTTATGCCAGCGGGAGACTGCAGGAAACTTCCTCTACAGTGGAGCAGACAATATGGTTGTTTACTTCTTCAAACCTCTCAAATTTGTGGAGGAGATATAGACTGCATCTTTTAGTTTACTAATGGACACTGTCCTGAGAGAGGACCCAATCGGCGTGAAGCAGGCTCTAGAGCTCCCCATTGTGTCAGAACTCAGTTGCTTTGATTAGAATTCTCTCTGGCTAAAATAAGACTCTTATCTTTCTGCATGCTACCTTTGATGAGCACAAAATTTCTTTTAAGAAGAAAGAAACAGTTTGATCCCCAATCTGATCTCTGCAGGGTAAGTCAGTTTATCATTGATAATGTTCTTATGGAGAGAGATTGTATTGTTCAAAACTGTATCTCATGAAGCAGTCATAAAGGACTTTCAAATATCATCAAGTGAGCACTTTGAATGTTAGAATAACAAAAGCAGGGTTATCTTGCATTTGATAACAAGTCTGTTGTGATTTCTCTTGTGTACTAAAGAAACCATTTACAGTAGCAGCTGTAAAAACAGCATAAAAACAGCAGCCAAGTCTCAGATAGCAGTGAGTACTGAACAGACATGTTTTCACCAGCAAAGTTAGCCCTTTCTTTTGAAAAGCAAAATTTTAAATTATGACTTGATAGTTTTGGTACTTTTATTATATGTGACTACATAATAATCCTTTCAGGTCCGGAAAATCCTATTTATTGCTATCAAAATGCACTTAAAATAAGTCTCTGTGTTTTTCAATAACATGATTAGTAAATATATCCTACTATCTGAAATCCTACAATAGATGCTTTTTCATTATTTTCCAAAAGATCTAATAGAACATTCTTGATTTCAATCAGGTGGGACATCCTGTCACAATCCAATCTTGGCACATCAGTGACAAGGCATATCAGAGCAGTCAAAAGTTTACAACTTGTAATAAAAACTGAACAAAAGTTAAGCATGCTCTCCTCTTACAGGCCAACGAGGGCTTTCGGCAACTTGTGATTTGTAGGCCCAGTTACATCCAAATGTTCACCGTATCTAGCCCTTGGCAGGATGTCAAGGACAAGAAATAATCAGTCTTTAGAGATCACTTTTGAAAAGCTCTGCACTCTGCTTCCTTCAGGTGAATCATTCTTTCCATGTTGTCAAGATCCTCTGATGAAAACTGATGCCTTTCAGTAGTGTGTGACAGGTGAGGTATCCACCTACTGGAATGCAGAAAATGATACTTCGAAACATTTCAGTAGGCATGTTGTGAGTGAGTGATGAGTTTGTCTTTCCCATGAACTGTTGTAGAGACAAAGTTCAAAACTGAGGAATGGACATGATCTTATACCTCAGAGTACAGTGGTCACCACAAGGCTAGACAAGAGGATGTCTAACTATTTATTTATACATAGTTCATGTATAGGATCTCTTGGAGGACAAACAGTACAATTTAGTTAAAATCTTAGTATATTAAAATCTGGCAAAAATTAAACAGGGTCAGTGTTATAATAAGCGATGCTGAGGAATTCAGTTTTATGAACAAAAAGGAACAGCAGAATATTGGGGGATTTATTAAGGCAACTCCACATAGTTAAAAGGGAGGTTTATTCTGGGGGTCTTACTTACAACAAGTAAAGGGATAGGTTACAGGGTCCAGGAGAGATGAAGTACAGTCCAGCGGTTCTCTCCAGATAACTCTGCTTGGTTTACGATCTAACATTCAGTATTACCAGGAACCAAGAGAGCTGGCACATCCGGATATCAGGTCTTAAAGGTTCCCGGCTCAGCCCTGCCTCAGGGGCAGGCCATAGGTAGATGTGACAGTTACCGGAAGCCTCAATGGGGGTGGTACTTCCAGATCAAAGCTGGAACAGCTACCTACTACAGCAGAAAGTAATAACAACACCCAAAAAGAAGACAGGACATTTAGAAATAACTTCCTTGTCAGATAGAGAACTGAGGAAGAATAGAAAAATATCTGAGCTGGACATGGTTGCTCAGCTGTATGATGCCAACCTTCCTAAGGCAGGAGAATAGCAAGTTCCTGGCCAGCCTGAGCAATCCAATAAGATTTTCTCAAACAACAAAGTAAGCCTGGCTAGCAATTCTTTATATGGCAAGAATTATGTCAAAGGGAAAAAATTATCAAGTAAAATGGCCTATTTGGGAAATCGGGCTGCTGTGTCTATAGTCTTGATTTCAGTTGAAGTCAGAGCACATTTACCTGGGAGATAAATGTGACAGATAACAGTTTGATTTGAATCTAATGTACCGGGGCCCAGGACAGGAGTTTAGTGCAGGACAACAATCTCTTGTAACTTCAAATGACTGAAAAATTGTTTTCATGATTAAAATCCTTTAAAACTGTGGACAAATATTAGGTGTTTAAAAACAATGAGGGGCCGGGCGGTGGTGGCGCACGCCTTTAATCCCAGCACTCGGGAGGCAGAGCCAGGCGGATCTCTGTGAGTTCGAGGCCAGCCTGGGCTACCAAGTGAGTTCCAGGAAAGGCACAAAGCTACACAGAGAAACCCTGTCTTGAAAAACCAAAACAAAAATAAAATAAAATAAAAAATAAAATAAAAAAATAAAAACAATGAGGGAAAATGTTTTCAGTATTCATATAACAGTATCTACCTAATATGCCTTAATATGAGTTTTACTTTCCTTATACATAATCTAATATAATTATATTCTTAAACAAATGAAGCAATCACAAAGGCTAACTATTTATTCTGGGTTCCTTTCCATGTCACTGTGTAAATGGCTTAGCACCATTCTTTTGGCATTTAGACCGGATGGCATCGCATGGAAAAATCAGATCTCAAACCTTTCTTTCTGAGAGTTCCACAGCGCTTATAGTAGTCATTTTCATCATTGAAGTGACAAAATGCTGACACAAAGAACTGAAATAAGGAAAATTGTATTTTAGCTCACAAAGGGCATAGGCTATCATGATGAAGTCACTGTGGGACATCTGGTCCTAATGTTCCCAGAATCCTTAGGTAGAAAGAGGAAAGCTGGTACTCTTCTGTCTTTCTCCTTCTTATACAGTATGGGCTCCATCCCATGGGATAGTGGCAACTAAATTCAGGGTGGATCTTCCCTCCTCTGTTGAAATTTTCTGGAAACATCCCAATAAATACATCGGAAAGTGCATCTCCATGGGGCTTTTAAAGGCATTCAAGATGTCAATAAGTAGTAACTGTCACAGAACCCATGCCAGAATTCGGTGAGTAAGAATATCAAATCTTGTTTTGGGATCATAGAAAATAAGTCTTCTATGCACTATGCATTCCAAAGATTGTTACTTAAAACAGATCAACATAGTTGTTTTTATTATATCTTCAAAGGAGTTGTTGATTTTCAAATAGCAACTTATTTCATCATGATAGATTTAGACTGCTTTTACTCACTAGAATTCCAATTATTTAAGTCATAAACCTCCAATATAAGTTTTCCTTATCATTACTCTTTTATATTTATGGAAACAGCTCCTTTTAAACAAAGATTATTATGTATTTCCAAGTAAATTTAGATCTGTATTTTTAGTTTTTCTTATCATTTGGAATAAATCCACTAAACTCTATGGAAAAGTAGGTAAAAGATTGTAAGATCTAGGGGTGATGGATGACTTCAAGAAAACAGAGTTCTCCAGACACAAGAGGGCAGATGCACATACAAACTCAGAGAGATTGTTACAGCATGCACAAGAGCTGCATAAGCTCAAGCCAGACAAATCCCAGAATGGAAGAGGGGACGTGGCCATGAAATGTAACTCCTAGCCACAGTATTGGCAATTGATAGCTGCAGGGGGAGGGAAAGTCAGTGTTTTTCAATGACATAATACTGGTTAGATCCCACCACCAGAAATGAGTATAAGCAAAATATATAGTATGAAATTCTAAATAATAAATGAAGATATTATTAAGAAAAATTTTAAATTAGAAGCTATTGATTATGTATTTTGTTTCATTAAATCTTAAATGTTTTCAATAATTCATAAAAATATGCATGTACATAGGTTTGCATAATCTGTTAAACTTTAATTATACATTTTAGGGTTTTAAAATGCAAAAGTTATTGAATATTTTAACAAGTGTTACTTATTATAACATATTATTCTAAAAAATTAAGTTTAAGATTTTTACTTGAAAAGTAAACAAATCCCAAACTGTGGAATAATTTCTACTGAGTCATCTCTAATTACATTTATGTTATAATATAAAATATACATTCTTTTATTCTAAATGCTGGATGTTGCCCTGTGCAGATGTTTTTGTATGTGCTTAAGTTAAATAGATAAAGAATACTACTGGACCATATTGTACCTTCATGTTAGTTATCTGATATATATGTGTACTAAAATATACACATTTGTGATGTATATAACATTCCCCTAAAAATTATATGCGAAGTCATGTGGACATGCATGCCTGTAATTCTAACACTAGGAAGTTGAGGCAAGAATATGAATTCCTGGCTAGCCTAGGCTAAGTAGTGGGATATTGTCTGAAAATAAATTAGACACACACACACACACTCACACACACACACACACACATATAAAGATATATATGCAAGTGCACATATGATATACACATATATGCATGTACACATACATATGTGTCATCACATACATATATCATATACCCAAAATGCAGGATGTCTGATACGCAACCCCCATGAAATGTCCATTTACCCCCAAAGGGGTCATGGCCTATAGGTTGAGAACCAGTCCTCTAATGCATTAGATATGTCTGCTGTACTCATGGTATGACTCTGGTTTCTTGTCTTCTTTCTCCACCTTTTCCCTCTTTTTCTAATCTCTTTACAGTATGCATACACAGTGAGAAAGCTTCAAACTTACAATTGCCTCCCAGAGAACTATCTGTCTCCAACATGGATTAATGAAGTTGCAATATAGATTTGTGGCAGATACATACATTCAACATCCATTATAACATTACAAAATTCAGTGGAAAAATCATTTAAATATACTGCAAGCCAACATTTCTTTAGGTGAAACACTATAAGTTGAATGTATCCTGTTTTTCAAATCTTAGATGGTCTTTTAATAAAAAATCCAGAGCCAGATATCAGGGTGAAAGCTGAAAGATCAGAGAAGCAGAGCAGCCAGCCACTAGTCCTTATCTCTATGAAATCCTCAACATAAAGAGAGTTAGTTTCTGTTTCTTCACATCTTATATACCATTCTCTGCCAGACATCACTCCTAGGATTAAAGGCATGTGTGCTTCCCAGTACTGGAATTAAAGGTGTGTGCCACCACTGCCTGGCTCTGTTTCCAATGTGGCCTTGAACTCACAGAGATCCAGAGGATCTCTGCCTCCTGGGTGATAGGATTAAGAGTGTGTGCCACCACTGTCTGACCCCTATGTCTAATCTAGTGGCTGTCTCTGTCCTGTGATCCTCAGACAAGTTCTATTAGGGTACACAATATATCACCACAGTATCCACACATAATCTTTCTTTAATATTGCAAAAATGTTTTAAAATATTTAAGAGAATATGACAACATGATAGAAAGTAAAATCTCATGTAAACAAATTTAGAAGATGATGAAGTAGTAAAAAAGTAATGCCTGGCTTAGCAAACTATAATAATATGAAACCTACAGGAACAAGAGCACCAACAGGAAGCCAGCTTGGGAAAGAATCCTGAATTAAATGACAACAGAGTTCTAAGTTACTTTTTAGAAGGAACAGGAAGAGACAACTTTTATCTCTAGACAATGACCTGTACCTAATGAGAAGCTATCAGAAATGATTTAATTGAAGAGACCTGTACATGGAGAGTAGGATAAAGCTGAATTTGAGAATTAATGCTCAACACAGAAATTAGTCAAGATTTAACTTCTGTAAATAATTGATGCCTGCTGTGGGGCAAAATAGATCCACATAAAACCCAAGAAAGCTTAAACAACAACAATAACAAAAAAATAAAGAAAAAGAAAAAGGTTCTAAATACACAAAAATGGTGTTAAACCCGGCTTCCTAGTCTCATGTCTCTCAGGCCAGCCACAGCACAAAGAAGCATCTCCTGGTAGCTACCAGCATGCCATGGTCTAAACTGCATGTGGGTTTCTGAAGTCTCTCACATGGGCTGAGGTACAGAGAAGTTTCTTTTAGCCACTACCTTTGAGTTTGAGCCCTAGCATGAATTCTGCTGGTACACTGCATGGCAGGTTTGGGATTTTGGTCATACAGACAGAAAAGGTAAATGACGCTTAGTAAAGACAGATCTAGGCGGGAAAAAAAAAACCCTGTAAATGTGTTACAGTGTGATTAAAAATATACATAGGAATGGGAAAGGAAAGAGAAAGGTTAAAGACAGTCATACATTAAAAGATAGTTTAAAAAATATTTAAGTCCTTAATAAAGTAATAGAGTAAAAAATATAGAATAAGCCATGTAAAGATGGAAAATACAAAGAGAGTCTGGATTCTGTATGTTATTGTCTTTAGATTTTCTGATTGCTAATAAAGAGACAATAACTGCTAAGACACATTGGATTATAAAAACTCTGGATTAAACCAACCATATACTTTTAAAATGTCTTAACTTCAAAATGGAAGTCAAAAGGTATACTGCCTTGGGGAAGAAGTTATGTTTTTAATTCTACAGGAGATGAGAGGCTATGGATTTGTTCCAGGTTGATATGGATCAAGTTTGAACAGGGAAGATCCCCTGAAAATCCTGACTACAAACATAAAGAAAAAATAACCTAAAAGAGCTAAAGAATGATGTATATTTTACTTGCTCAAACATAAAATAAAACAAATCATCTTTGCTGATTTTTGTACAATGCACAGTCTATACTTGTCTTAATAGAGACATACATGCTATCTTTAAAAGTTTATGTATTTTCAGAGCGAAGGACCAGACATCAATAAAAACAGATGGCTCAGTTAATCCAGCATTCATAAATGCTTCAAAACTGCTAACTGAGATGATTCAGCCTCACAGAATACTCTAGTCAAAACTTATAATTACCCTTATTTTCTCAAGGTTCCTCCAAAGGAGCCAGCACCCTCAAACAACAGTAAACAGTCTAGCAAAAACAACATCCATATTCCCAAAAGATGGGTGATGAATATATGTCATCATTTAAGGGGGGTTGGTTACAAGTTGCTATTGGTCATAGTCATGAGAAAAGCTAAACAAAAGAGTTAAATGCTGTCATCTCTTTATAAAGGAATAAAGGGGAATATGATATAGAAATGATGAGATAAAAGGGTAGATTATTGAATCTACTTTAATCCAAAAAACAACTATTAATCTCAAAATATTTTACATTGCTATGGATTTTTATATATTGATACAAGTTTAAAGTTAATTTTGTTATACTGTATGTATGTCTCTACTCTTGTTTAGGGTATTGTGCTTATGCAGCTCATTTAAAAATGTAATGTATAATTAAGAAATAAGATTAAGATTAATAGTTAAAATAGTCAAACTTATCGTCATGTTAGGAATGTTATCAAGGTCATACACAGATATGTTTAGATAGCTAGATGGTCTTCAAAAATTTCAAAGACCTACAGAATATTGCATTTAAAACATTTTAATAACATAAGGCTTTCCTTGACAGTGAGACATGTCTGCTCCTGGTAGCACCAATTTACCTCAGAGAAGATGATGGGCATTGAAGAAACTCTGTATAAAGTTTCATTTCTTTGTGGCAAAAGATAGCCGTCTGGGCAAAGAAACTTCCCTTGCTTCAACAGTTGATAGTATACTATCCAAAGTGGACCAGCAGAATTCAGAAAAACTAACTGCCAAACTGCCAAGACAAGATAAGGACAGTTCTTCAAAATTCCCTGCTTCTCAAAATGTCTGTCAGATATACTAGGCCTGTAGGCCAAAGTTGGATGCCTCAACATTGCAGAGGAGCTTTGAGTGACTGTTGAGGCAGCTAGCTGTTTCTGTCATCTGTTAATTTTGGAAGTCATTTGCTCTGCACTTCCTGTTTACTCAGGCAATATTATGTCCTTCTCAGGTCTTTCATGGGGTTGAAGACTATATAGTTATAGTTACAGTTTCCCTAATCATGGTAGAAAGTAAATTCGGTATGAAAATCTGGATTCTTCAAGAAAGGATAGCTGATGGAGCATTTTTCTCTACTTTGCCAAATACAAGTGGACTGCATATTGCAACTGTAATTCTTACTTGATAACTGCTTTTGTTGTATATAGTTTTACTATGTTAAAGTAAAAATATTCCTTTTTATTTAGACAAAAAGGGAGAATGCTATAGAATAATCCTTCTGTACATTGTAATTAAGATAAAATTTTTATTCATTTTACATACCAAAGATCCCCCTCTTCCCTCCTCCTGCCCCTCTAGCCTCCCAATCCACTCCCCATGCTCTTTTACAAGAAGGTAATATGGAAATTTTATAGATGAGGTAAATGAGCCTCAGGGCAGCATGTAGATTAATAAAAATGGGCTAATTCAAGTTGTAAGAGCTGGCTGGGGGCAAGCCTAATCTATCCACTAAGCATTTATAATTAATAATCAATTTCAATGTGGTTATTTGGGGGGCAGCTGCCAGGACACAAGAGAAAAGTCTACCTACAGATATTTTTAGATCCTTCTATTCCAATCAATAATATTGGAGAATACAAATTAAAATATTAATGATGCTGATATGTGGAAGTCCTGAAGACTAAGCTCCTGTCTTCTCATCATATACTGAGGTCTGATAGCAGACCAATGAATAGCAAATAGCAGTTAGAGCTATGTGAATATAATGAGTTATTAGAGAAATAAAAATGAATTGTAATATATTTTACCAATAAGAACTTAAAGCTCCAGAGCACAAGAAAATTCTAATTTAAGAATAAATATCTGGGCTAAGGAGTGTGGTCTAGTTGGCAAAGTGATTGCCTTGAAGGAATGAGGATCTAGGTTTTGATTTCCACACCTTCATAAACGTGCCAGTGTAGAAGCATGCTTCTATTCCCAGAGCTAGGTGGTGGAGATATGAAGATTCCTGAAGCTGTTTGGATAGTCAGTCTAATCTAATTGGTAAGAATCAAGCCAATAGAGGATCCCATCTCAAAAGAAGACAGTGTTTCTGAGAATGACACACAGGGATATCCTCTTGCCTCACACACACATATGCTTATATGTATTAGCTCACACACACACACACACACACACACACACACACACACACACACACTCAAACAATAAAAGAAACAATTAAATGAACATCTGAGAAGTAAACAAAAGGGCAAAATTTGACAAAACAGAGACACCAACTATCTCTAAAATAAAACTAGAAAATAACAGAAAACTGATATTATGAGAAAGTATTAGTAAAACTGAAAACCAAGAAGAACAAATCAGTTAATTGATACAACAATAACAAATCATATGTTTCAGTAAGCTGATACAGAATTAGATAAGAGAAAATAGCATGGAAATCATCAAAGAAACAATACACACAATCTTTCATTAAACTAAAATGATAGATTTTTTAACAAAGTCACAATGACTACTTAGTACAATAAAACTATATAAAAACAGCTCTGTATAAAACATTTTAACAAAATTTCTTTTTGACAAAAAATATTTTGATTTTTTATTTGAAGATTTCATACCAATATATTTTAACCATAATATTCTCCATGCCCAAATCATCTCAGGTACATCATCACCTCGGTACAGCACCAAACTTCGGCTTCTTTCTCTCTATCAACAATCCAGAGCAAAAAGCAAATAAACAGACATGGAGTACAATTTAAAGTACCCATGAGACTGGGTGGTTATTGTGCCTACACTTATTTTAACATGTTATTCCATGTTTATTTGACATCCCTCAGAGGCCTGCTCTTTTCTGAAGGAGTGGATCTTGAGGAGAGGGGACATGGAGGGACTGGAAGTAGTGGAGGGAGGGGAAACAGCAGTGAGTATGTGATGCGTGAGAGAAAAACTAAAAAAAAAAGCAGGAAACAAGTATGGGTGTATTAAGTATCCATATTGAAAATAGCATTTTACTTTTTAAGAGCACTGCAATGCAATGGAAAGAAGAAAAAAAAAATCCTCTTGGTTTAGACCAAACTGGTACGCAGTCCTAAATTGTACACCAAAATAGTCAAGTCTAAGACATACTATATTTCAGTGAGTTTGAAAATGTTATTGCACATCAGCAAAGTATTTCCCTGTGACTACTGAGCAGGCAGACCTTTACACACCTCTTGACTATACTACTCTTTGCACTATCTTCTCTCTGACCTAGGTTCTTGACCTTTCTTCTTAGAGTACTTATTTCAGAAACATTGTCATTGTGAATTATTTCTCTGCCCTGTTGAGAGTTAACTCTACTTTTTATTAACAGAACAAGTATTTTTATAGCCCAGAAATATCTTTCTTGAAGCCTGAAAATCATCTCCTTAAGATTTAATCACAAAAGAAGACAGAACTCTTATCTTTGTTTCCCAGCAGGTGCCTTCCTCTCACTTGTAAAACTACTGCCTGCTCTAAAGCCTGAAGAGTTAATTGTCCTTTAAAAAAGCCAATTATCAGGCTCAGATCTCCCCATCAAATTCTTAAAAATTCCCCAGTGCTTTGTTTTCCTGAGGTTGACGTCAGACTGGATTTGGGACAGTCTTCTTAGCGTCTTTAGATTTTAGATGTTTAAATTTTTCCCTGGATACAAAATTGATGGATAGTTTTGATTGTCAACATGACTTGACGTAGAGTCATGTGGAAAGGGCATGTCCATACAGAACTTTCTAGATTAGGTTCGCCTGTGGATGTCTGCGAAGGATTTTCTTAACTGAGTTAACTGAAGAGGAAAAATCTGCCATGGATTTGGCATCACCAGTCTCTGGGCTGACCCTGGAGTGAACGAAAAGGAGACAGCACCCTGAGCACAAGCACATGTACATTAATTCAAGGCTCTCAGTGTGACTAGCTAGTTCAAGTTCCTCTCTCCCTAGAATGGCAACCAAATAAATCTTTTCTCCCTTAAACTGTTTTAATTGGGGTTTTCAGTTAAGCCAATATTAAATGAATCAAGAAAACAGTTATAGATTGTGTTGCCAAAAAGGGTGTAAGACACAGCATG
The DNA here is from genome assembly GCF_007827085.1 of Peromyscus californicus insignis. Taxonomy (NCBI): domain Eukaryota; kingdom Metazoa; phylum Chordata; class Mammalia; order Rodentia; family Cricetidae; genus Peromyscus; species Peromyscus californicus. Next base: position 42,513,780 of record NW_026294413.1, read on the forward strand.
CAAAATAGGACACGTACCAGGAAAAATATGACTAAAACCTCCACCAGATTATGAAGACAATACCTGAAAGAATCTGTGGAAACTTGGGGCACCTCAAGACCAAGATCTCAGCACAGAAGTTCTCTGCATAAAGGAAATGAATTGACCCTGAGGGACCAAATGCAGGGAACAAGAGACAGGAGATAGATGATGTGGGAGGAGGGAAGGGATCAAACAGGGATTTTTTTTGGGGGGAGGGGCACAAATGGACTGCCTCTGAATAGAGAGGAGACTTGGAACATACAAAAAATGACAGTACCAGGTGCTGTGGGATGGTCTGTATGTCAAATGTGTTGCTGATTGGTCAATGAATAAATCACTGATTGGCAGTGGCCAGGCAGGAAGTATAGGCGGGACTAACAGAGAGGAGAATTGAGAGAACAGGAAGCTGGGTGGGGGAGACACTGCCAGCCGCCATCAGGACAAGGAAGATGTAAAGTACCGGTAAGCCACAAGCCACGTGGCAAGGTATAGATTAATAGAAATGGATTAATTTAAGCTGTAAGAACAGTTAGCAGGAAGCCTGCCACGGCCATACAGTTTGAAACCAATATAAGTCTCTGTGTTTACTTGGTCGGGTCTGAGCGGTTGTGGGACTGGCGGGTGGCAGAGATTTATCCTGACTGTGGGCCAGGCAGGAAAACTCTAGCTACAACCAGGGAAAAGGGAAAAGGAAAAATCCCGTGTTAGGATGAGCTGTTTAATTTTAATTGGGCGTGTTAGTTATGTGAGTCAAAGGGATCTTTTGCTTTCTGGGCTTCATGACTTTGATAGCTGGACCTTGGTAGTCAGCCTCAGGAGGAAGAAGTGGCCAAATAAGGAAATAGACTTGGGGGCTAGATTTAGGAATATAATCTAATGGTTTTTAGCAAGGCAGAGGGGATACAGAAGGGCAAGGTTTGCCAGAGCCATGTTTACCATGCTTGGGTTCTCTAGAGTCTCTTCAACACTAAAGATGGCCTTTACAGGAACTGAGATTATTAGAATATGTCGAGAGAGACATTAATGTCACTCAGATTCTTCAGCAAAATACTAAATACTGTAGATGGGGTGGCCTAAGGAATAGTCATTTTTTTGGTGAGGTGTTATAACTCTGGAGTATGGTGATATTTTATTTGTATTAAAATGTTATTTGTATGTTAATAAATAAAGTTGCCCGGGGGTCAGAGCTATTAGCAAGCCATAGGAAAGCAGGGCAGTGGTAGCGTACGCTTGTAATTCCAGCACTTAGTAGGCAGAGCTGGGTAAGTCTCTGTGTGTTCAGGGATACAGCCATTATTGGATACACATGCCTTTAATCTTAATACCAATCATGGAAAACCTGGAGGCCTATACAGACAGGCTGTGAGGAGGCGGTCATGTGGTTGGGTTTACAACCAATGAGAAGGCAGGACAGGAACTCTATATAAAGACTTTAACACAGGGGTAGCTCTGGTTCAGAGAGGTAGGACCACTGCAGGAGGAAGGGTAAGGTTTTGGCTCTTGGCTCTGACCTCTTGGCTTTCTTCTTTGCATTGGTTCTGTGTTTATTGTTTGATGGGAAGGTTGGATACATCTACATTTGGCGCTCAATATGGTAACTGACTCTCAGTATGCTGAAAGAGTAGTATTACATATTGAGACTGCAGAATTTATCCACGATGCTTCAGAATTAACTTCATTATTTATTCAATTACAAGATACAATCAGAAAACGGAGTCATCCTTTATATATAACTCACATCCGATCCCATACTGGTCTGCCAGGCCCTCTAGCACAAGGCGATGATGAGATTGATAAATTATTGATAGGAAATGTGCTGGAGGCCTCAGAATTTCATAAAAAACATCATGTAAATAGTAAAGGTTTAAAAAAGGATTTTTCCATAACCTGGCAACAAGCCAAAGAAATAGTAAAGAAATGTCCTACTTGTTCCTTCTACAATCAAACACCATTACCAGCAGGATGTAACCCAAAGGGTACTCAGAGGAATGAAATCTGGCAGATGGACGTGTTTCACTTTGCAGAATTTGGAAAACTGAAATATGTACACCACACTATCGATACTTATTCAGGATTTCAATGGGCAACTGCTTTGAGTTCTGAAAAAGCTGATTCTGTAATCACTCATTTGCTAGAAGTTATGGCCATTATGGGTATACCTGCACAAATCAAAACTGATAATGCTCCATCATATGTCTCTGTTAAAATGAAACAGTTTTTTGCTTATTATAATATAAACCATGTAACAGGTATACCACATAATCCTACAGGTCAAGCAGTTATAGAAAGATCAAACAGAACTCTAAAGGATATGCTAAATAAACAAAAAGGAGTAACAAAAACCCCCAGAAATAGACTACATAATGCTCTATTAACTTTGAATTTTCTCAATGCCAATGAGAAAGGAACAACAGCTGCAGAGAGACATTGGATAATAGAAAAAACTACAGAATTAAATCAACCTATATACTTTAAGGATGTGCTGACCTCAGAATGGAAACCAGGGTATGTGTTACGTTGGGGACGAGGTTTTGCTTTTATTTCTACAGGAGAAGATAAGCTGTGGGTACCATCAAAATTGATAAAGGTTCAATTTGAACAAGAGAGACCTCTTAATTAGAGGAGGTGATAGTTCATCAACTATCGTAAACATCCAATTTAAACTAACTTACACCAGTAACACATGCCTTTTCATTTAATCAGATAACTTGTCAAAAAGGAACATCCCCAAAAAACCTTGGGGAAAGGTTTTTGTTTTTGTCTTTTAGGAGAATGAAGGTTAAGGAATTTGAAGAACACTGGACAAATGAGACAACTGAAGAAAAGGAACAAATCATCTATCCTAAGAAACAGAGTGAAATGGCGTATGGGTATGTTATCTAAAAAAATTTTATGTCTTCCTAAATGTTTGTTTCTGCTTTTCTTTAAAGATTTAACACTATTTAACTTCTAATAGTCCCAGTTCAATTAAAATTTAAAGCTGACTTTGGAGTTGGAGAATGGCTCTCTCCTTCTTTAAACTCAAGCATGTTGTTAAAAGGAAAATGCAAACTCCCTGTATCATGCCAGAGGAAAAGAGCCATCTTCTGCTATGGGACAGGAGAAAAGCCAAATTAATTAAGGGACTATTCTATTACGAATCTCAACTCTTTGATTCTATTCTGATTCTTTAAACTTTTCTTAAAGTATGAATTTTATATCAAAATTTACAAGATCAATATATATAGATATATATACATTTTAAGCTTTGTTAAGATATAAATGGTCATATAGAGTACTAACTAATTCTAAAAAGTCGCATATATAGTCTTTGTGTTCGAGTCTCTTATCAGTTTTTTGCAGGAAATCACGGTTAGGCCTAACATCAACTGAAGTCTCCAGGAAGAAGATGGGGCCCCACAACAACAACAATTCCACGTGGACAATAATAACATCACTAAGCTGACAAACATCATCTACAGATCAGCTTTGAACTACAAAGTGCTCAGAGCAATTTTGAGAAGAGCTAGCTGAGATGATCCAGTCTCAAAGACTACTTGAATAAGGATTTGAGATAAACCCTGAATTTTGGCATTATACACAGACTGGATAACGAAGGATATATTTACCTTTCCTAGAATTTGACAATTAACCTAAAATTTTTCTTTCAGGATAAAGATACCTTCGCCCATACCCAGCAGGAAGCAATTTCAAGAATACGACGCCCACATTCCCAAAGAGGTGGTGTGGGGCGGTTGGTTTTTTTGGTCTTTTAATGGGTTTTGGGTCTGGGATAATTTTCATTGATTCGGGGGGTTGGTTACAAGTTGTTGTCAAGGGTTAGGAAAAAGGCTAAGCAAAGGAGATTAGATTTAAGGTTCTTATTAAAAAAAAAAAAAGAAAGAAAGAAAAGAAAAATGTAAATACTTTACATTGGATTGGATTGTTTTATATTGTATACAAATTATATATATTGAAATTGATATTGTTAGAAAATGTTATATATATTTTTCTAATTGTACCGTTCATCTAACAATGTAATGCAATTTTCTGATCCTTGAATGTTATTACCAACTATTAGGATATAAAGAAATGAAAGTTAGTAGTTAGATATTATAATAGAACTTGTAGTTATATTAGGTATGTTTTCAAGATTGAGTAGATATATTTTAGATAGACAGGTTATCTTCAAACCCTTCAGAGATCTACAGAATATGGCATTTAAAATGTTTTAATAACTTAGAAAATTTTTCTTTTTTGTTATGACTATGAGACATGTCGGCTCCTGGCAGTACCAATCTACTTCAGAGAAAATATGGGCATTGAAGAAACTGCATATGGAGTTAACTTTCATTGTGGCAAAAGTTAGCTACTGGACAACAAAGTATCCTCGAATCAACAGGACAAAATGGACAAACAGGACATAAAACAAAGGATTACTGATTCTTGCCAAAACAAGTGTGGTTATGGCTTTATCAAAAGGCATCTTCAGAGGCCAGGACAATATGGCACCATCCCTGAAGTGGCCTTCGCAATTCAAAAAAGGTACAGTGCCCTTTTCTTCGAAGGCAGCTGAACAGGCAGTGGGCCGATGGCCTCTGATGTGCAATGGAACAGCAGCTGAAACAGTTATTCTTGAAGAGTAACTAAGCTCACGCCTCTCAATAGTAGACTGGCATTTGATGGAGGGATATGGAGAAGAATGGGATGCTGAGATGAAGCCATATATACACAGCCAGGAAGAATGGACAGCTGAGTTGGAAAACCATCAGCAATTTCCAGAATTTGAAATCCTGAATCATGACATGACACTGGTGGAATTCAGGTGTTTCTGGTACATGGACTACTCTCACTCAATGTGAGGTTGAACTGTTGACCTTGTGTACATCCTGCTTCACAAATGAGTCTGTCGGATATGCTGGGCCTATAGGCTGAAGATGATGCCCCAGCACTTCGGAGAAACCTCAGGTGACTGTCCAGACAGCTGTCTGTTTCTGTCAACTCACAAATTTTTTGGAGGTTGCTTATGTGCACTTCCTGTTTTTATTTTTGTTAGCTAATATTATTTCCTTCTTGGGTCTCTGAGGGAGTTGAAGATTAGTTAGTTATAGTTGAAGGTTAGTTAGTTATAGTTGAAGATTAATTAGGATACATTTTGGACTTACCAAAATAGGATAGATAATGAAATTATTTTCTCTGAATTTGTCAAATACAAATGGACTAGACATTGTTTAGGTATTTATTACTTGTATATATTGTATATAGTTATTGTCCTTTTGTATATAGTTTTTCTTATATTAGTTATAAGCTTTTTCTTTTTTTTCCTTTTTATTAAAATAGAAAAGGGGAAATATGGTGATATTTTGTTTGTATTAAAATGTTATTTGTATGTTAATAAATAAAGTTGCCCGGGGGTCAGAGCTATTAGCAAGCCATAGGAAAGCAGGGCAGTGGTAGCGTACGCTTGTAATTCCAGCACTTAGTAGGCAGAGCTGGGTAAGTCTCTGTGTGTTCAGGGATACAGCCATTATTGGATACACATGCCTTTAATCTTAATACCAATCATGGAAAACCTGGAGGCCTATACAGACAGGCTGTGAGGAGGCGGTCATGTGGTTGGGTTTACAACCAATGAGAAGGCAGGACAGGAACTCTATATAAAGACTTTAACACAGGGGTAGCTCTGGTTCAGAGAGGTAGGACCACTGCAGGAGGAAGGGTAAGGTTTTGGCTCTTGGCTCTGACCTCTTGGCTTTCTTCTTTGCATTGGTTCTGTGTTTATTGTTTGATGGGAAGGTTGGATACATCTACACTGGAGTCTAGAAATTCTAAGACTTAAGCGTTTCTGGTGAGGCTCTCTGTTCTGGCTTCTAGACAGCTGCCTGCTCACTGTATTCTCATGGTCATCCCTTGGGAGGCAGGAGACATAGAGAAAGTTTCAGACAGTAGGAATGAATAGATCTGTTTGTCTCTTCTTGTAAAGTCATTAATCTCCTTATGGGGTCTCACTCTTGTGGATTAATTTAAATTTTATTTCATTCCAAAGGTCTTAATGTTGTGTGTCATGACTTTTCCTTGGGGGCAAGAGCACCACAAAAAAACCCATCACTTATACATCATTGAGTAGGTCTTAAATCTGAGACAACTAATGTACCTGTTTTATGCTGTGAGATGGTCTATATGTCAAAAGTGTTGCTGATTGGTCAATAAATAAAACACTGATTGGCCAGTAGCCAGACAGGAAGTATAGGCGGGACTAACAGAGAGGAGAATTGAGAGAACAGGAAGGCGGAGGGAGACACTGCCAGCCACCACCATGACAAGCAGCATGTGAAGATGCCGGTAAGCCGCTAGCCACGTACAGGCAACTAAGAAATGTTTAGAGTGGGAGAAATGATCTCCTCCAGGGAGGAGCACAGAAGTTTGTTATTCAGCACCAAATGATAAGCTCTGAATATATGCATATGAGTAACATTATGCAGACTGAAAAGGCTATAATTAAAAATATGTATGTATGTGCATATATATATATATACATATACATGTAATAACAATAACAAAGAGGGAATGAATTTGAAAGTGAACTAGAAGGGTTATATGGGAGGTTTTGGAGGGAGCAAAAGGTATAGAATAGTGATATAATTATATTGTAATACCCAAAATAAAACAACAGCAAAAAAAGACAAGTGACAGGAGAGTAAGAAAAAAAACAGTCAAAAATATTTTGTAAAGTAGAAAATGATGCTTTTGCCCTGTGGTGAGAGTGCACACCTTTAATCCCAGCACTTGGGAGGCAGAGCCAGGCAGATCTCTCTTAGTTTGAGGCCAGCCTGGTCTACAGAGCTAGTTCTAGGACAGCCAGGGCTGTTGCACAGAGAAATCCTATCTAGAAAAACAAACAGACAAAAACAGTGCTTTAAAATTTAAGTTTAAATAAACCACTCCATAGCATCTCTGTGGGATCACTGGACTTGATCAATACTCTACTAAAGAAAAGCAAGTGAGCCAAAGTAACACTGATAACTACAACAAAATGTACTCCTTCACTGAGTGAGAGGCTTAGACCTCAACTCCTCAGCTTTCAATGAATCACATCTTATCACTACTATCTTCTAATATAGTTCTGACAGAGAGGACTATGGAAGTCCCATGGGGTTTTCCAAAGTTCTCTACAATTTTCTATGTATTGACATTTTTTGTCCTGAATGAGCTATTAAAAGAGTTCGCCATCCTCTTAAAGTCCTATAGTTACTCCCTGCCACACTCATTCTCAGCAATTAACCTTACCTTGAAAAGAAATTGAACACCATCAGATCACACCTTTCTTTCTCATTTGTAAATTCCACACCTTCAAATACATCTTAATTTTCACCTATACATTCTGCATGACTCTCTTTTTAGCGGTGGCTGAAAACTAGACCCAGTACCTCCCTTGCACATGTCTGGTGGTTTATAGAGTTCCAGGCTAAAGTGCTGACCACCAAGAATATTGAATATTTGTTGAATCTGAAATTTTTTCTAGTGCCTAGAACTATGTAAAATGCATGTTAAACAGCGTTATTAGAAAATCTACTACAAGTATTTTCATAAGCATGTTCATTGTCTGAGTATTTCTGTATATAACATTCTCCTCAATCCATACAATCTACCATAAAATTTCACCTGCACTATTAAGTGATATTGATAAAGAGGAAAATGGGAGAGCTTTGATATTGCACAAAACAAAATATTCCCGATAATCTCTATCTTATTTTCTATATTTTGCAAACTCTGAAAGCCCAAGTATCCTTTTGTTTTTGGAACTACATCAATTCAAGATTAGTTTGGGAAGAAATCTATTTTATGATCATGACATTTCCTAACTATCATTCAGATTTCCTTTTAATATTTTCATCCTTTCTTGTTTCCTCTCTTACCACACACATATGCTCATTTTTTTTTCCCAAGATCAGTCACAAAATTTCAGGACTTGCCTTCCAGAACTTTTCTCCCGCCAATGAAGGTGTTTTCTACTACCAATAACAAATACATGTTGTACATTTCATACACTAATATGTCATTAAGATATTCTTACATTTAATTTCTTATCACATCAATACCCTTCTACTTTGTGTTATAATTATTACAATAAACTTCTGATTATATCCTTCATCAACTTTTCCCTCAAACACCATTTCAACAATATCTTCCTTTTAGCCTTCACATTCTCCCATTTAGTGATGCATTAGAAAATCCATATATGTATTCCTCACTATAGTTACATATATCCAAACTTGAAGTCTTATCTCCCTCACATGCAATTATGCAAATATGTATTTATACTTTATTTTTTCTTCTGCTATCTACATTTTAATAATTACCCATGTAGTTGGTTAGCATTGAATGTCTATTCCACAGGATGTAGAATCAAGAATAGATGCCTTTGGGCATGCCTCTGAGGTGGTACTTTTGTTACGTTAGTCTCTGATCTTGCCAATAAGAGAGTATCTTGATTAGGTTAATTGCAATAGGAAGACCATGATGAATGTGAGGAACACCATCCCTGGAGTTCTAGACTGCACAAAAATAGGAAGCAAGCTGAGCACCAGCATGCCTCACTCTCTTCTTAACTGTGAATGTGATGTTTTTGGCTGCTTCAAGTTCCTGGTGCCATGACTTCTCTTTCATGATGTACTGTACCTTTGTGCTCTGGATCAAAATAAACTCATTTCCCCTTAAATTGGTTTTGTCATTGTATTTTATCCCAGAAATGGGACAAATAAGTAAGATACTGTATTAATTGCATTTCTGATGCAGTGATAAAATATCATGACTAAAAGCTTACAAAAAAGTTTATTTTGGCTTATAATTCCAGTTGTGCGTAATGGTGAGATAGGCATGGAACAAAGAGTAGGAAGTTGCATCTCAACAGCACAAAGAAAGCAGAGAGAACAAGCTAGAAATGGGAAAGGCCATATATTCTCAAACCCCAGCCCCACTGATACACTTTATCCAGCAATAGTCTACATCCAAAAAGACAATTACCCCCCCCCCCCATGCAGAAACATCAGTTGGCATCCAACTACTCAAATACATGAGCCTCTCAGGAACACTTATTTATTTATTCAAACCACAGAAGACAGACATGTAAAAATTTTCTTTCATAAATGTCCTTCAAAAACATCCATGACTCTTAATTCACACAGGTAGACACCTAATTGAGTAAATGATTATTTCCATTTGGATTTGAGAGACAACTTCATTGTTGATATTTCTTCCATGAGATTTCTTCCCCACCTGCACATTTGATTGAGGAAAACGGTGATTTCCCATTGGATTTTACAAACTATTATATGGTGATATTTTATTTGTACTGAAATGTGATTTTATTTGTATGTTAATAAATAAAGTTGCCTGGGGGTCAGAGCTAATAGCAAGCCATAGCAGAGCTGGGCATTCGTGGTGCACGCCTTTAATCCCAGTACTTGGTAGGCAGAGCTAGATAGATCTCTGTGTGGTCAAGGATACAGCCAGCATTGGAGACACACACCTTTAATCTCAATACCAACCATAGAAGATCTAGAGGTCTGTACAAACAGGCAGTGATGAGGCGGTCATGTGGTTGGGTTTACAACCAATGAGAAGGCAGAACAGAAAGTCTATATAAAGATAAACACTCAGGAAATAGGTCTCTCTTGGCTGAAGAGGCTAGCTGCAGCAGGCGGGTAAGGCTCTTAGCTCTGATCTCTTGGCTTTCTTCTTTGCATTGGTTCTGTGTTTTTTATTTAATAAGACGGTTGGTTACATCTACACTATTATCAAGATTTTTTGCTTTTCCAAAATGAAAAAAATTTAAAAGTGGTTCCCAATTGCCTTAAAAATAGAGCTTTCCATCTATATCCCGTTTTACATGTACCTTGAATATTCATTCATATATTTTTCCTTAGCTTAGTTGCTTCATCACTCATTTCAACATTTCTTCTTATAAGAATTAGTTTTTCAACCAAATAATTCCTTCTATTCTTGACTTTTACATACTGTGTTCAATATTATTTCAAAGCTTCCTTCCTTTTAACACCAATTTACTTCAATTTTCCTCTGGTTCTAATTAATCCTTCTGAGTTTCATAGAGCCACAATAAAAAACAGCATAATAAGGTTGCTTCAAGATATCTATTCTTTCATATTTCTGCAGACTATCATTCAAACTTACAAGGCAATCCAACCATATTCCCAGTAACATCCCTGGGGAAAAAATATTTCATGCCTCTCAATAATCCTGATGGTTACTTGGATCGACAAAAAATCCAGATTCCAACAGGACACACCTACTATTCCCTATCTCAGGAGGTGGAAGCTGGTAGGATTTTGTGGCCAGTCCCACTTACATAATACTCTGATTCAATAAATCAAAAATAAAGTGAAATAAGAAAATATAGTTTATATCTTATTTCCAAATAAAGTCACATTCTGAAATTCTAGAGATATAAATTTGTGAGGGATACTGTTTAACTTAGGAGAGATGCCCTTTTTACCTAAATACCCTTTAACAGTCTAGTTATAACATTTTATTGAAAATTCCCCCTGACTTTTCTTTTCCACAACTGAATAAAGACAGCAATATGCTTCCCTTCTAGGTCATTTCATCTCCAGTCCCCACTGCAATGCCTGGCAGAGAGGAGAGGCTCAATAGACATTTGAAAATAAAAGAATAAAAAAAGAACAGAGAATAAAAAGCTTCTTAAAATTCTCACAGCCTGCTCATATGATTCAGGATGACTTCCTGAGGTAGAACAGACTTTTCAAGCAGGTTTTCTTTCATTCTCTTCTTCTTATGTCCTTGGGTCACTTTCTGAACAAACAAAAAGCAAAAATAATGAATGCTCAAATGAATGAAGTACATTTGAAGACAAACTATATTTTATTTGATCAATTATTACTCTTGGCATTTTATTTTACCTTATTTTGTATTACCTTGATCTACTCTTCATCTTGATAACTTTTACATATCATTTACCTTGATTCCTTTGATTTTACTGTTAGATTGGCCATCTGATTCTGTCTCCTCTCCATTCCTTTGAAGTAGATACATTCCTGTACATTCCTATAACACTCCCAATCACCACACTGCCCAAGATCTCATCTTTCTGATAAATCACATACATTCTGGTTGCATCTTGGTACAAGTACAACAGAGTGCTGGGCTGGCTGAAAAACAATGGATCTGAAGTCCTAGAAAAACCTCTGACAAAGATAACATTTGCAGTAGGATCAGCAATTAAGGATTCAGCTGGGGAGTATCTGTACCACTTATCCCAGAACCTGCAGGCAGTCTGCTTCATTCTGTGTTATCTGTCCTGTAGTGAAAACTGACCTAAGACATTCCATAAAGCTCTTCTAACATCATTCATTATGCTCTGCAATCTACTCACTGGTCCTTTGCAACTACTACTGTGTACCAGCCCCAGTGGTTTGAGTACTACTTCATTACTCACTGATGCCAGGTGCCTAGTAGTAATGCTAGCAGTATAGTAGGAGCCAATACATGTTTACTGGATTTTTTTCTTCTGTCTGTATAGTTCATTCTCAACTTTATTATCATATGATAAAAATTAAATTTAAAAGTGGTGAGGACTTTAAAGTAGCATACCTGATACTAACATGTATTACATTATATATAATGTATAACATTTTATATATATATATATATACACATAAGTACAGACCTATGAAAAATTGTACCACTTAATGCTTATGGGCTTCATACCATTATTTTGGTGTAAAAACATACACTTAACATTTAGCTTACTTGTTTTCAGAACATTCAGAATGCTCTTTGAACAGGAAACTTTATATTTAAAATCAAAACCCTTTTCTTAGTTTTCTTTTCTTTGATGTTTACTCCCTCATCAATTTCTACTTCTTTACCAAATTGCATTCCTGTACTGGAAGAGCTTACACTACATTGTCAGATTTAGTTGGTTTTGTACACAATGTGGCACGGAGTCTGATGTATTGTGCCCCCCTATTGTCTTGGTTTTCTTAATTTATCTACTGCTGTGAAGAAGAGTTGAGCTCACAGACCAATTCAGTGAGTCTTAGCAACATGAAACAACATATTCAACTTTGCATTGTGGGCATATTTACGTAAATGTTCTCCTTAAAATACTCTGATGTACCTGCTGCTAAAATTAGCATGGTTGGAAGAGATACAATGTTATCTTGTAGGAAAGAACAAGAAAATAGAAGGAATTCTTTTATTCAGTACTGAAACTCTGAAATAACTTTTTTGTCTTCGTTTTTATTTTGAAATATATTTTAAGAATTTTCTACACTATTATATTTTATAAAAAAATATAAAACTAAAAAGATGACAATTCTGGAAAATTCTAAATCTATGCTTGCAATTAATTTAGTGTTTCTTCAGTTATGGCAAATAAAGAAATAAATAACAAGAAGGAAATGGACAAATTCATTTTGTCAATATGAAGATTAAGATAATTTTGACAACATATGAATTATTTTGTTGTTATCAACCTTACTGCTTAGAATTCATAGAATATAGGATGCTCAAACTTTGGTTTAACAATTATTTCAGTTTGGATGCATGTTTATTGGCCTTCACAGTCTTGAACATTAATTGATATGTAATCGATTTGATTTCAGTGAAAAACTTATGTCACTACTTATAACCAAAGATTCTTTTGAGACATGCCTTTTTCCTACTTTCAATCTGGGTAATATGTTAGGTATTTGAATCATTGTAACAAAAAGGGTAAAAGAAACAATCTAATTGAAGAACAATTTATATTGGCTCAGAGTTTCAGTATTTTCAATCCATGACTGTTTAGTCTAATGTACTGGACTAACATCCTTATCACAGAGGGGACAAGGCAGAGAAACTCCTTCATTTCCTGAAGCACAGAGACTTAGGAAGGGACCGAGAACCAGGTATAACTATGCTCGGCCCACCCACAATGATCTACTTCCACCAGGTAGGTCCCCTTTCTAAGACTTTCACCTCCTACCAAAATAGTTCCAGCAAGTAGACTCAGCTTTCCACACATGAGCCTGGAGAGGACATTGCATATTCAAACCAAGGATGGAAGCCTTCATTTCAGCCACTGGGAAGAAATGCCTTTGTTCTCTTTTCAAGGAGGTATATGTCCCCATGAATTTTATAGATCAACATTATATTCATCAATACAAGGAATGATGTAAATATATCCTTCAATCTTGAGTTCTATGTTACAAATAATTCAACAGATTTATAAGTTCTTTGTTATAGATGTAGATATGAGTACCTGTAACTCTCAGAAAGCCATCTGAATTCTCTTCTTTCTTTCCATTTAGCTTGAAAAATAGCCTCTTTGTTTCTAAAAGCATTGTCCATCCAGGCATAACAGGAAAATAGAAACACTATGCACTTACTGTTTCGTTTGTTCTGTTTGATTTTATTTTTACCTCCCATTTAGATTTTTAGATACAAAATCTCTTTTGCAAGTTAGCACAGATAATATTTTTCCTAAGTATTTATATCCTTCCAGTCTCTAACAAAATTTCATTGTTAATGAATATCTGTCCTATAGGCTAATGTCATGTTAGTTATCAGTTAAGGACCCAGATCTACTACTAAGATTTGTGCCAGTCATGAGAGGCTCACTTATTTCATGGAAATGAAAATCTCATCTTCTTGAAACGAGATTGTCTTTGTCTTGTTGATGAGGTGTATTATATCACATGTTACCAGAGGGGCTCTTTCCAGGCTGATGGTGGTTGCATTTTAACGCATTAGAGGAGTCAGGAGAAAAATGAGAATATGGTAAACTAAGTGTTCACTCTTAAAACTGAAGCTTAACTATCACATGAGGCACATCTGCATGCACTTTATCTATCCAAGCAAGTAACATAATGTACTCGGCTCAATAACATCCTTTTCAAATTCATATCCCTTTGGAACAGCAGAATATGAATTTAATTGGCTGTAAGTTCTTTGTAGTTGAAATTAGTTAAAGTGAGATAATACTACATGATGTCTGCTTCTAAACTGAGTGACTGTTGAACTTACAGCATAGAATAATGTGATGATGCTCAGGCATTCAATCAAGGAAGCTAAAGGAAGATGAAAGCCTGGATTGTAGTGATGCATCTACAAACCAAGGAAGAAAAAGTATTGTTTTCACCCGCTGAGAAGTGGACATGGGATAACTTCTCTCTCAGAATTTCATGAAAAAAAATCTAAGTATTCTGACTCATTGAATTTGGAATTCTGTCCTCGACTAAAACATTACATTGCTTTAAATCACCTAGAACCACTCCTAGATAATTTATTATGTTATCCTTAGGAAATGAATCATACATGAGGATTGAATTTAAAATGAATAATCTTTCCATGGATAGCATACTAAATATAATATAAGTTTACTCAATTAGTTAATTTATTATTGTGTGAATGTCTGTGTTTGGTTATATGCACATGAGTATGCATTTTTGCAGATGCACTTGTCAATGCTTCCACATATAGTCATTAGGGGTGGACCCAAAGGATCTTCCTCTATCACACTCTACCTTCTTTGTTGAGACAGGCTCTTTCACTGTACCTGGAGCTTACAATTTTACTTAGATGTCCAATTCTTCTCCCAGGCCATTCTATCACTCTCTAAGCCCCCGCCAGTATGGGGTTTCAGATGGAGTTGGGACACCTGTGGAATCCAATCTTATGTTCTCCCGCTTGTACAACAAACAGTTTATCCTCTGAATCATTTCCCCAATGGATACATTTTATTTTCTGTTGCTGTTGGTATTTCTGCCTTCTTGCTATTTCTTTGTCCCTGTAAATAAACCATATTTTCTCAGGTTTTGAGGATGTCACATATGGATACAATATATTTTGATTATATTTAAGCTCTGCTCACTTATCCTTCTAACTTCTCCCAGATCCAGCTTCACCTCTCGCATTTATTTCTTGTGTTTGTTTGGTTAGTTGGTTGACGTGATGGTAAATGTTGATTGTTCAATGGACAACATTTAGAATTAACTGGGAGAAAAGCCTCTACGACATCTGTCAGATTATCTCGCTTAAAGTTGCCTCTTGTCAGTCCTGTGGGGGGATTGTATAGATTAAGGAAACTGAAGTATAAAGACACATCCTTTCAATGGCTACACAACTGCATGGGTTAGGTCCTGGGCTAGATCAAAAGGAGAAAGTAAAGGAGAGCTTGCCCACAGCTCCCTCTGCTTCCTGACTGCACATGCCATGAGATCAGCTGCTTCCAGCTCCTGTTGTCATGACTTCCCTGGAACTGTAAACATGGAACTATAAACCCAGATAATCCCTTCTTTTGAAAATTGCTTTCTCTAGGTATCTTCACTGCAACAAAAGAAACCAACGCACTTGGTCTTGCAGTGATGAGGTGGAACCCTAGGCTCTGTCCCTGTGGAGCTATTGCTTATCTGTGAATTTTACCTGGAGCCTAGGAGTGCCAAGCCCAGATAATTCTCACGAAGATAAGCACAATGGCAAAACATGCCAAAGTAAGTTTCCAAAGTTTACACCTATATTTTGAAGTGATGTTGTTAGTTTCTAACTTCTGAAAAAAATGAATTAAACAAAGTAGATATAAAATCAGTGTCTGTAAGTGCAATTCATGAACAAATAGAGATATTTGAGAAAAAAAAACTATAGAATGTTTTTATTTTTTATATAGAAACCAAATGTCCTTATCTTTTCTGTTGTCGTAGTACCTCAGAGTGTAACTCATGGAAAGCAAACATTAATTTCTCTTAGCTCTGACATCCAAGATCAAGATATTGGCAGATTTGTGGTGTCTAATATGTGCCAGATTCTCCATGAATATATGTTTTTGTCACTGCCAGTTCAACTGATAAAAGGAGTAAGGTGCTCTGGTATTTTTTTGTATAAACATGCAAATCAATTACATTCACGAGAGCTGTACACACACACCCTAATCACCTCCTAGAGTCCTAACATACAATTTTTTCCAGATTACTCACACATATGGATCATAGCAACAAGTATTCTGAGGGTGAAAAATTCAACAAATGAGTTCCTTCCAGGCCCTTTGTCCCTTGAGTTATTAGAATGTGAAATATGCAACCTCTGAATTTGTGGTTTTGCCTCTGAATTAGAATGTATTCATTTATTATAGTGTCTTATCAAAATCTGTGTGCATTATTTTCCTGTATAACAACACAATTATAAAATCAGTGGTGACCCAAAGCCTTAAAGATGGAGGAATCAGTTCAGATAAGAAGTTTAGTGAAATTTAAGTAGCAAATGATATTCACACAAACTACAATTCTATGAGTAGGTCAGAAGTGGTCATTTTAGGGGAATATTCTATGAGAAATATTTCTCTGCAAAAGTTCTTCAAATAAAGGCACAAAATGTTCAGATTCAATGTAAAAATATATTGCATTGTGAAATTACCTTTTATATCCCCTAGTTTCCTAATAGTTGATATTTGTGTTACTCATCATAGTGGATGCTTGGAAAATAGTACTTCAGGTCATACTATCTGCTTTAATATTGTTGCGCAGTACATAATTTTATTATTTGTGTCATCCTGATCCTAAATGGGTAGCTGAGTCAGAGGGATCTTGATCTTTTGAGTTGAACTAGAAAGATTATTCATTCATTTGTTTGAATACCAAGCAGGAAAAAAAGAAAGGGGTGTTGAATCACAGTCTGGAAATGAGGCTGCTCTTAAAGGAAAGGAAGGTCTTCACACATTGTGTTTGGAAGGAGCACTTTGCTAGGAAAAGCAGCTAGGACAAAAGTGTTTGATCCCTAAATATCAGAAAATGTTTCTAAGATAACAATCAAATTTTGAAAAAATAACAACATTCATGAAATAAATAAAGGTTATACAAGACCATTTGGTAGATCCACCAACACCAAATGTTATAACGGTGAGAAAAGGAATTAGACATCGAGAGTTGTAAAGTATGACCCAGAAGTCTCTCTTGAAGTCTGTAGTGAGAAACATTCAGGACATAGAAGTGAGGAGTCAGCTGAAGGTGGAAAAATGTCCTTTTCCTTGGCGTTCATTCTGAAGACAGGCTGGGATTTCCATTTCAGGACAGGCTACTGTCTTCAATGTTCTTGGTGACCTTTGCCATGTCTTCAATTTTGCAAAGAAAGCTAAATAGGATTGAACTTCATTAGGCTACATATCAGAGGACAAGTCAGGATGGGATTTATGTGTATATTTGGGAAGAGAAATAGAAATCAAATACCTTGAATAAAAAAAAATGGGACCTTGAAAGGTTATCTGAAATTTAAAATATTTTTAGAAGTCCACTAGATATATTTCATTCAACAGAAAATAGTATTGGTAATGATTTTAATAGTTTATATGTTGATGTTTACTTAGTCTATACTTCATTATGTTAATATGCCCCAGTTTATTTTGCTTTTGAGGGATTTTTGTTTACATAAATTACATATGCTCTCACATATACTTATATAGGTACTTATGTCTTCATAAATGAAAGCACAGATAGGCATAATCACACTTAAACTCCATGAAATGCATTCATACATTAACTTATTCATGATTCAAAAGACATAGGTTTAAATAAGCATTTTTGAACACATAAATGTTTATGCAAAAATTTCATATACTTAAATTTAAACACTTTTTTTCGAGTTAAATTCAAGAGTGTTGTCAAGTGAGTACTTTCAAAGGCTAATAAAATAAAAGATAATGGAAGTACTGGATATATAGAATGCTTAATTGTGAGAGAAAACATGAAATCTCCACTTGCATCTTGCTTCTACTAGTGTTAAAGAGTTTGAATTTGGAGACAGAGGAACTTAAATTTAAGTATTCTTTTCAAAGCTTTCTAGCCACAAGATTCTGGATAAATTACCTAATTTAAATCTCAATTTCATCCTTGTACTTGAAAACACTGTGGGTTCTTCCTGTAGAGTCTAGTTGAACATTGAATGAGGCAATCAATGTCAAGTACTTATCACAGATGTTAGCATATAATGAGCACCCCACAAATATTGGTTATTATTGATCTCTCACAGGGATGAACTCACCATTGGAAAGAAGAAAACAAGAACCCCAGAGAAGGAATTGAACTTAAATAACAAAGATTACAAAGAATACCTACACTCTGTGCTTGAGTTTAAGTGCCTGGCTTGTATATTTCATAGTAATTTTAGAGTTTCAGGAGCCAATATTATCTCCTAGATACCATAGGGGCACTGTTAATATGAGTCCAGGTCCAACTTCAATTTCATTGTTCAACAGGGGAAGAACTCAATACTGAAAATGTGTTTTATATTTTATTTTATTGGGTTTATTTTTGGCAGAACTAATGATTAAACATAGAGTCTTATACATGTTAGGCAAGAATTCTACCACTGAGCTACAGACCCAGCCATTATGGTAGTATTTTAGAAGTAGTTATTAATTTGTAATAATTTCAGAAGGAAAAACTGATGATCATCAACCAAGCTAGAATCACTGAGACATGAATTGGAGGAAGTGAATAACAAACCCATTTGCATATATCAAGGATCATTAGAATATAGCATTATACAATTACCTGCTGTTAGTTTTGGGTATTTTGTTTCTAAAATTGCTAGCAATAAACATAACAGTTACATTTTAATCCAAACTAATGTTGTATAGGTGGATGGAATAAGCACAATAGATGTTTTAAAGATGAATGTGGTGGGAGGTATAGTGTCACCAATGGATCCTATTTTCCTAGGAGAAAGGGATTTTCCTGAATATACAACTTTACATGCTAAAAAATAAGGGTTCCCGTAAATTAGGGTCAAGATTCTAACTGAAAAATAAAAGATAGCTCTGGTGTGGTGGTGTACATCTTTAATCCCAGCACTCAGGAGGCAGAGAGAGTTGAATTCTCTGAGTTTGAGGACATCCTGGTCTACAAATGTGAGTTCCAGGATAGCCAGGACTTCACTGAGAAACACTGTCTTGAAAAATAGAAAAAGAAAGAGAGAGAGAGAGAGAGAGAGAGAGAGAGAGAGAGAGAGAGAGAGAGAGAGAGAGAGAGGGAGGGAGGGAGGGAGGGAGGGAGGGAAGGAGGAAGGAAGGAACGAACGAAGGAAGGAACGAAGGAACGAACGAAGGAAGGAACAAAGGAAGCAAGGAAAGGAGCAGGGCTTTCACAATGTATTCAAGTTTCCACCAAGCAAAATAGATGGATAGGATCAACATTTCATTTATACACCTTTTGATTCTCTGAAGGCACCATAGTGGTTGGTATGAACAAATCCCTGAGAAAGATAGCAGGAAGGGAGCCAAGATAGATGTGCTTGATCTAAAAGCTCCAGCTTAATTCAATACTACTAACATTAGGGAAAAAGTTGTCACAAGGACTCAAGAAACCAAAAATTGTATCTGATGGAGGTCATGTATTTGTAGTGAGCCTTACTGATCTACAGATGACAACTTTGTGTATACAAATTCAACCTGATTACTGAGTAGGTCCATGATAAAAAAAAAACAAACAAAAACAAACAAACAAACAAAAACCTACTGAATGACATGCATAGCATGGATCTTACCTGGAACAAGTTCTGTTCTGGGGTCAAAAAAAATGGCTGATCATGAGATAAGCACATGTCAATTTTAAGACAACCCACAGTTAATTTTTTTTCTTTCCTGTATTGACTTTACTAAATAACATAACAAGTACAAGATCTCTTATGTGAAGAACCCACAGGTCTGCCAGATCTGGAAACCTTGATGAAAATCATGGATAGATAAGTGCACACCATTAAATTAAAAGAAGTGCTTAGTAAGTGGATCCCAGTCTGCCCTGGGAAAGTATAGGAAAGGCTCACCATTCTATTTATCCTCTTCACAACATCTCTGTTAGAAAAGTGAAATTTTGAAGAAAACCCCCTTTGAATTTGGAAAAATTCGTGGAGCTTCATGGTAAAAGGTGTAGTTCTTGAATGACTGGTGCTGATAAACAGGTGTTAAAGCTAAATGAGTTGATGGATAGAAATAAATCAGTTCACAAACCTCTTTAAAATCCATCTTATAAGTAGTGACAAATAAAAAGTCCTATTTCTGAAAAAGAAAACTATTTCATAGTAGATTCTGATTATGTAAACTTCTTGATGTTGGATGTTCAAAAAATACTAAAATTAAGTAATTATTTTGTAAAAATATGCATTTTGTCACACAGTATTGTAGGGATTGTATATTTATAATTACATTATTTACTCTTAGAGTTATTTGAAATATTTAACTCTATTATCTTTTTTGACAATTAAAAACCATAATGAAAAACTAATTAAATAGTTGTCCTGTGTTCAAATAACACTTATGAGATTAAGATTAGTCTTTAACAGTGAGTGCATACTTTAATACACTGGAAGTACAGTGAAAATATTCTTGTAATTCATCCTCTAGTGTATTATTTCTCTAAAAGAGGAAGATCCAGGACAGAGGATAATATAGAGAAAATGATATATGTAAAGTTCAAGAACCATTAGTCAATTGAGGCTTCTATGGCCTCATTACTTAAGTTCCAAAATAGCTGAGGAGTTAAAAGGAGATGCAGAGTATATGTGGTGCATATAGATGTCAGGAAATGTCTAGAGTAGACCTAAGATGCAAATCTAAATCCACCGCTCACTTTGGTGGTTTGTCTACAGTGGAGGTGGCACCAGTATGAGCCATAACCTGATGTTCAAAATTGAAGGCACTGCTGATTTTCTGGGGACTAAGCTATGTTCCCACTCAGCAGGAGCTTTGAGGGTTGGTTTGGGCACTTCTTGTAAGCATCTGAAAGGCTGTGAAATTTCAGGGTTCCTCTCAGCATCACAGTTAGAGATTCATCTTCATAGTGAGCCTCCCAATTCATGGAAAGAATTAAAGAGATTGCAATCAGACAGTGATTTTTCTGTGAATTTTCTTCTCCCCTGGTAGTTGGTACTATCAATTCCTCCTTCCTGGTAGGAAAGACTGCACTCCAGAAATTCACTAGATGGAAAGGGGAGCTCAAGCTTGCCACACTAAAATGAAAATGATAGTGTAATGAGAGAAAGCCATAGAGTTTAACTCTGTTATAGCTTATATGTTGAAAAATACATTCATGTATAAAGTGCTCAAAATTAATTCAATTAAAGAAATGTATCAGAGAGAAATAAAATCTCTATCTTTGGATTCCTTTAAGCATAATAATATTTCCTTCATGTTGAAAACTTTCCAATAGTAGAGAAGCTAACAGATCAACTGATCATTTGTTCACCAAATGCCCATTAAGTTTTGAAAGTAGACATGATGGTTTTATATATCTTATGTAGTGTTTAGTTTACTATTTTTAAAGAGTTTCTGTTATTCAAATATATAATGAAAAGGTTTTTAAAATATCATTAATCTGATTTTACACTTTTATCTACCTACAACATCTTTATTTAAACCTCTTAATTATATTTATTATTTTGGAAAAGGCAATATGTGAGATAGCTCACTTTTTCTGCATTTTTCTCTCCAATTCACAAAATGAAGACAATTTTTTTTTATTATCACTTTGTTCATGTCAATAATATGTGGTACCCAAACTAAGATTTAACTGCCATGGACTTAAAATATATTTCTCTGTACTATAATTTTCCAAGACAACAATTAAATTGAATTTAATATTTTTATAAAAGGCTATGTGTGATACAACAGCCTATCTTGGAAACACTAAAAATGCCAACCTTAAAAACATTGAAACAGCTTACCATACATCTATTTTTAAGTATATATCATGGTCCAATACCTGTTCACTAACGTTTACATGTCAGTAAGCCAGTCCTGCTGTTTGCCTGTTAATGCCTTGGAATTACTCTCATTAGCACCCTATACAGGTACCAAGTAGGTCACACAGATCTCGTGGTTTGGATCATGTTGTTTTGAGCTCTTAAGTTTTCTCCATTCACTTGCTTAGTTGAGATCATTTCATGGTTCTCAAGGAACTTCTTTTAGTAATATTTCAAAACTATGAAGTCTGAATTCACCCAGCTAGTAAATGAATGCCATGATGTAAAATATCAATGTAGTCCTTGACCACTTCAGTCGTTCATCAGTCATTTCACAGTCATTGAATGTCTCTGTTGTTCACGTAGGAGGCATACAGTTTACAACTGGATATGAGATCGTTTTAGAGTAATGAAAAGGTCTCCAAAACCCTTAGAGATAATTTCAGGTGACAGACTACCTAGACTCTGGTATGGAATGATATCATTCAGCCAAAGCATTAAACAATGGAATTTCATTTTATCTAGACATAAGTAAATAGTATACCATATTCTTTACTTTTTCTTACTCCAAGATACATGCGTCTTCATTTAAACTTTGATTTTTTTTATGATAGCTCAAAAGAACAAAGAGCATGCATTTTACAGGAAATTAGGCTGAATTGAGCTAGATAACCTCTCAGGACCCATTTACCTTCTGATTCACGCTTTTAAGGTATATGTGACAAGGTCTAAATAGGAAAATAAGTCAATAAAACATGTAGATAATTTAATTCAGAGACTAATCTTATGATTCAAAGATCATACAAGAGTCATACATGGAAATATTGATAGCCCATAGCATGGCAAGAGCAGGAACTACTATGACTTTAGGCCCAAAAGCAGAAAAGGGAGCCCAGTGTCCGAGACAACGCATAGAAAGCAGTCAGCATGATATAAATCACAGGGAGCCACTGCCAACAGGACATGCAGGTAGGTATTTATATATAGCTTGTAGGGTACACTTCATTAGGCAGAGAGAGATGGAGGATTGCCCTAGATTCTTCCTCCCTGCTCACTCCATCAGTTCCCATCCACTGGCTCCATAAGCTGAACTGAGCCCAAGGCAATATCACACAGAAACGTCCTCTGATTTCAAACTGAAACCGGGCAGAGGGCCACAGATGTCCAGGATTGATACATAAATAGAACTGTCTCTTCTAGAAATAAAGACAATATTTATAAGTCTCGGGACTCAAAAAATGGAACACAGAAGCACCATTACCCTTGTTATTATGTTATTTTTGAGTAAATCATCAGGTCATTTTCTTATTCTTTCTGTGGATTATATTGGATGCACATGCCTGTCTTTCAAGTCTCTCAAGAATTAATGACCAGTGTTTTGCTGTGTCTACTGGTTAGAACTGGTTCATTCAGGTTTTCCTGCAAGTCACCAATCTGATGGTATTTTTCTTATTGGTGTAGTTACAGGGCTATCTGTTTCTTTTTTGAAGGCATTAGGATACTTCTCATAGCAGCTACAAAGTGACATTTTTACTCTGACAGCACCAGCTTTTCTAAATTTTTACTACCTGATGTTTTAAAAATAAGCTTCCATTTTTCAGTGGAAAGAAACCACATTTTCTCAAATTTATGTTTACCCATATTTCTTCTCTCTGCATGTTTTATGTTTCAAGACTTTATTATTATTTAACATTTATTCTCTCTGTTTGAAGAACTTCCTTTGGTCTAAGTATAGGTACAGAACTAGATAGGCTGCTGAAACTATTTTCAATTTTCTTTCTTTTTAGTGCAGCTTTATTTTTCCATTCATTTCTTAAAGATAGCTCTCCTATCTATGGAGGTATTGGAGTTTCATTGCTGCTAGGTGAGTTCTGCTGGCTTCAGTTCTCTTTAACACGGTGACACTTGATATACTGACCATATTCTGCCTGTCATCTAGCAGTAGTTGGTCAACACAAACTGGACTCCATATTTTGATTTCTGTTAAAAGAAAAAATCGAGAAAATATTATTATTTTTGATAGAGAGAGATAGGGGAAGATCTGGAAGGAATGATGGAAGAGCAATAAATGTGATAAAAAATGTATCATGTGAAATTCTTATATAATAAGTAAAAGCATTATTTTAAAAAATAGATTCTAAGACATCATATCAATCACTGCCAGTATTTCAGCATCTTTAAACAGATCACAATACTTAGGTTCTTTTTGCCTTCAGATGGGAAAACAGTTCTTAAGTGGGTGTCTATTCACCTTAGAAGTAATGTTATTCTTTCTGGGTTCTTTAACTATTACTTTCATTGAATTAAATTTTCAGAAATTTACTTATGATTTGCCTTGGAATATAACCCTCTGAATCTACTTTGTTAGCATTTACTTAGCATCTATAAAATAAGTGGAGATTTATCCAGAAATTTCAATTATACCAAAGACTGATCTGTCTAGTTACTATTCTGCCGGTTCAGGAGAATATGTTCTCCATGGATTTTAGTCTGTCTTCATCTTTGTTGTGCACGTTGAGAAATTCTATCAATTCTTTAATTCCTGGGTTCTACGGCCTATCATTTCTAATATTTAAGGGATATTTACAATGTTTGAAGATTCATAGCTGATTTTTGGACCCCTGGCTCAGCAGTGTCTGTAACTGATATCAATAAAGTGTCTGTGACTTTGCATAATACAAAGTCTTTCTCTAGCCTCTCTCAGTGTCTCTCTGTCTTCATGGTGTTTGCATCAATGATTCCCCTTGGTGGTTTTGAGGGGTTACCACATACTGTTAAAAGGACTTTAGATCTTGGCAAGGGAAGCTCTCACCTGTTCCATCAGGAAGCCTGAGATAGAGAACTATTCTTCTATTGGGCCAAATTTTGTATGATCCCTTCTGCTCTATTATTTCTCCAGTCCTTGACCCCTACGGCTTATTGTCTTACTGCATTTCCCATGTCTATTTGGGTTATCTCAACACTGAAGAGAATTACAGCTGTACTGGAAAGGATAGGCAGAAATAGTGCTGCCCTGCCTGGGCTCGATTAACAGACCTTTGTCTCTAAACAGTTTCTTCTTCATGGCAATATTGCATGAAGATATAGCTGGTAGCAATATTGAATGGTGGCATTTCTGATATCATACCTTGGAGAATCTAAAATAGAGGGTCCAGAGTATTGATAAACCTCTTACAATGCACAGGAGAGACCTCAACAACAAAGAAACCTTACACCCAAAGTTAACGGTGCTAAAGTTGAGATATCTTGTTTTAAAGATTCTATGCTTTGTGAGAAAAAACATTAATTTTCCAGTTTATTTTAGAGATTGACGTCAACATCACTTTTTTTTTTTCTGTTTTCCAAGTAGTTTTTAGTTCAGGGGTGCAAATCTTGCAGACTTGCAAAGAGCCTTCTAAATATATACCTAAGGATATATAATTTTCAAATTTGAAAATGTCATTTTCTTAATTTAATGCATTTGCAAATCAAAGTAATGGCTATTATATTGCATGGCCTCAAGATGATCTACATTATATTTAATAAAGGAAATTTTTTAGAAGCTAATAACTCCTACCCCTCCCATTACATTTAATACAGTTATATGCACAAAAGTGGTCTGGGGCTTTGGGCTTCATTAGCATAGGTTTCATTTTGAATATTAAATATAATCTGGCACACATTTTAGTAATCATTATTCTAGTACCATTTGATGTTGTAATTTATGCTTTATACTGGTATCTAAATTACTAATGATCATTTTAAGAACTGAGGAAGTTTCTGGAAACCTTGCTTCTGTAAACACTGCTACAGACTTGGGAACTCAAAGAATTAAAGAAGGAATTGATGTAGCAGTTCATTGCTGAGCTGTGAGCTCCAGGTCTATTGAGTAAGTGCCAGGAAATATTTGTATTCTTCACTCATACCCTTTATCCCCTGTCAATGAGGTCTAAAGCACACTACCCGAGTGCGGCTAATTCTTCCTGCTTCTTGATGCTCTTCCCTGGTATAGAGGAGTTCTTATCAGTCTCACTGTTCCTGCCCTGTAGGAGTAGCATGTAGGGGCCAAGAAAGCAGGCAGGTATTGCTTCTCAATACATACCTCATCAAAAGTCTGAGAACAGAAGGTTTAGAATGAATCTGAGCACTCTGGACAGTTGTTCAATTGCTAATGAGGAGCACAGACTCTTTTCTCAAGCTGCCCAAACCAGGAGGCCATCTGTATGGCAGAATTGTTTCTCTGAGGATAAATACAAAAAGAACTGAGCCTGACCTCTCAAGGGAGTGCTTTGCACTGAATCTTCTTACTTTATAATTATATAAAGCATGCATAAGAAATAAAAAAATTAATATCAATTATTGAAAAGGCCCAATTTTAAACATATTTTATAAAAATTTCCTTATGTGCTTAAGCCCTATTTGTTAGTTTTAATAATTGTTTTGCTTCACTGTTATATATCTTAGTAATACTTGTAATTATTCCTACTCTCTGTAGGTCAAGTACTTCTAATATGATAATTCATAATGCATCTCTTTGTTTACATCTTTGGTTTCTTCTATTGTAATTGCATTTCATTTAAGGGTAGAACTATGTTATGCCTTTAAAAATAGTGCAATTTGGAAGGTGGTGAAATAACGTGATATTTTAAAATATTTATTTTGAAAACTGTTTTTATGATTCTATAGATATATATTAAGACTTACAATCAAGCATACTCTTATATGAAGCATCTGTGGACAATATAGTTATTTGTTCCTTATTTCTATATACTTGAGCTGAACACAGGAAGATATACTTAAGAGCTATTGAAATTTTTCCTCTACCATATCAATATAAATTTAAATATTAATCCTCTATTAATTATATCCTCTGTTCACATTATCTAAATTGTCATCTTTATTAAATCATATGTTTATGCCCAAGATGTGAAATTGAGCCCTTGGATTTGTGTAGTTTTCTTGATAGGCTATTGAGTCATTCAGTTCTCTTTGAGGCTCCTGGACAGTATCAAGAGACAAACAGAACCAATGCAGCTACCTCATCACCTAACAACTGCACGTGGTGCTTAGCTTTCATTAACAACTTGAGATTTAGAAACACCAAGGAGACATGCCTTTCAGAGTGTCTGTGAGGGTATTTCCAGAGGTAGGCTTACCTAAGAAACGTAGATTTATCTTGAATGTAGGCTACAGGGTTGAATAAAAAAGAAAAAGAATGAGGAGACTAGATGAGGACCATCATTTAACTCTTAACTTCTTGACCATCTAAAGGTAAACAAAGAGCCTCACATTCCTGCCACCAGGCCTTCCTCACCATGGTGGACTGCACTCTCTCAAACTACCTGCCAAAACAAATTCTTCGCACCTTAAGTTGGTTTCCATCATTTGCATAAGATATTTTATAACAGCAGTGAAATTAGAAACTAACGCATCACCCTCTTTCCTTTGTGGAAGTACAAGCTTCTTTTCAATGATTTCATACTTTCTTATCTCCATAGTCTTACGTTTTTGCCTATTTACTCAATGGACACACCCTAGTTTTCATTACAAGCTGTTCAAGTGCATGTAAAGGACACATATGAACAATAACACGGAAGAAGCTTAATGTTTGGTGACCATAATTAGTAAGATGAAGTTTATATTTAACTATAAAATAAATAACAAGGGCATATAAACATGTATGCACACGAGATAGAGATAGAGACAGACAGACAGATATATGATAGATAAGTAGATAGACATACACACACATTCATTCATATTTTTATAAGTAAAAGGACTTCTGCTCTTCTTACCAGTCTTCTGCTATGGAAAACAAAACATTCTTCTATGAATAAATGGCTGACATTAAAAGAAATTCTAAACCAATGCCTTCATTCAAACATATCATTCTCTATTTTCCTTTAGGAGCTCTATGTTACTTTACAGTTCACTCAAGCACTTGGATTACATCTCTCCTGTCATCAGTCTTGAGGTAGCCTCTATAATATCTATGGGCTTCATAGAGTCCTAAATATGACCTATGATTGGTGCTTTATGGGCATTAAATACAATAAAATCTTCCTTCCTAATTCTCTCTTTCTTTTTTACATTCATCCGATTGGTCTTTTATTGGCATATTATTTTGTCCAAAAACGCATCTCCATGATTTTTGTTTGTTTGCATTACTTTTGCATTTTTATTTGTTTCTTGTTTCTGTTCGTTTATTTGTGCATGTGTGTTTGTGTTTTAAAGAAAGAGAAAGAAGGGGTGTTGAGTTGGGTGGGTTTTAAGTTGGGAGGGAAGAAACAGTGACAACATATTGTGTGAAAGATTGTGTTCATAATATATATGTAAAGAGAAGAAAAGAAGTTTTCAAGGCAATATTTCAACTTTCTGATCCTTTTGAATCATTTTTCAGTTCTGAGTTATACTGATCCCTCAAAGAGTCGCACGTGAAAGGCTAACACTCCAGAGAGCCAGAGAAGCAAAGTATGCCATGTATACACTAATTTAGTTTATACAGACAGAAGGTAGCTGAGAGGTGACGGTGTAATGGGAACCTGGGATGTTATGGTTTGAACACTAAGTGTATCCTCAAGGCACCTGTGCTGATGTCCCCAGTACTGGTGCTATCATTGGATATGGTGAAACTGTATTTGGGCACTGGGGCTTAATTGACTGAGTTGTTAATTCACTGATGCTTTTGATGGTTACAACTGGCTCTCATTCATTCCTTTTTCTGTTTATTAGTCACGATGACATGAAGTGCACTGCTTTGGCTTGTCTTCTCTGCTTCAGTGGACTGAAAAATCTGAAGTGTTGAGTGAAAATATTTCCTCCCTTATAGTATTGTAAATAGTATGTGCCTTCTTACAAAGAGAAAAAGTCTGACTCAAATATATAGGCAAAAATTGATTCTGAGTTCCTTTTATATACTAACAAAATGGTTTTAGAAATGGGAAATCAGGCCTAAGTGGTTAAACATAACATTAAATAAACACTTTAATATAGTTCATCTTATTTTATGTGAATTTTATTATGTTAAAATATTGTAAAGACAATTAAGAGCTAGCAAAACGGCTTGTCAGCTTGATGTACTTGCTGTCCAAGGCTGACAATGTGAGGTCATTCTCTGTGACCTACGTGGTAGAAGAATAGAAACAGCTCCTGCAAGGTATTCTTTGACCTCCACACATACACCAAGACTTGCAAGCATATGCATATACATGTGCACACATAAACAATAAATATAATAATAATAAAAATAATATCTAGAACAACGAAGTGCTAGATTCTGAAAAATTGAGCTTAAATCTTGTCTATAAGAAAAAAATGGCCGGGCAGTGGTGGCACATGCCTTTAATCCCAGCACTTGGAAGGCAGAGCCAAGCGAATCTCTGTGAGTTTGAGGCCAGCCTGGTCTATAAAGTGAGTTCCTGAACAGGCACCAAACTCTGAGATACCACCTTACGCCTGTAAAAGATCAAAACACTAAAATCAAAAACACTGAAGACACCTTATGCTGGAGAGGATGTGAAGCTAGGGGAACTCCCCTCCACTGCTGGTGGGAATGTAAGCTTGTACAACCACTTTGGAAATCAATATGGCGCTTTGTTAGAAAATTGGGAATCCATCTCCCCCAAGATCCAGCTATACCACTCTTGGGCATATACTCAAGGAATGCTCCATCATACCACAAGGGCACTTGCTCAGCTATGTTCATATCAGCATTGTTTGTAATAGCCAGAACTTGCAAACAACCTAGATGCCCTTCAACTGAAGAATGGTAATATAAAATGTGGTACATATACACAATGGAGTACTACTCAGCAGAGAAAAACAATGACATCATGAGGTTTGCAGGCAAATGGATGGATCTAGAAAAAAATCATCCTGAGTGAGGTAACCCAGACTCAGAAGACAAACATGGTATGTACTCACTCATAGGAGGATACTAGATGTGGAACAAGGATGACTGGACTGTTACTCACAACACCAGGGAGGCTACCTGGAAAATAGGACCCCAAGAAAGATACTGGGATCGCCCAATGATGGAGAAATGGAAGAGATCTACATGAACAGCTTGGACGTGAGTGGGGGTAATGAAGGGCGAGAGTCGAGAAAAAGAGAGCTTAGGGGAGCGGGAGATCCCAGCTGGATCAAGAACAGAGAGGGAGAACAAGGAATAGGAGACCATGGTAAATGAATATCACATGAGAATAGGAAGAAGCAAAGTGCCAGAGAGGCCCACAGAAATCCACAAAGTTGCCCCCACAATAGACTGTTGGCAATGGTAGAGAGACAGCCCGAACTGACCTACTCTGGTGATGGGATGGCCAAACATCCTAATTGTCGTGCTAGAAACCCCATCCAATGACTGAGGGAACTGGATGCAGAGATCCACGGCCAGGCCCCAGGAGTCCAATTGATGAGAAAGAGGAGGGTTTATATGAGCGAGAATTGTTGAGACCAAGGTTGGATAAAGCACAAGGACAAATAGCCAAACGAATGGAAACACATGAACTATGAACCAATGGCTGAGGGGCCCCCAACTGGATCAGGCCCTCTGAATTGGTGAGACAGTTGATTGTTTGATCTATTTCGGAGGCATCCAGGCAGTGGGACCGGGTCCTGTGCTCAGTGCATGAGTTGGCTGCTTGAAACCTGGGGCTTATGCAGGGATGCTTAGCTCAGCCTAGGAGTAGGGTACTGGACCTGCCTGGACTGAGTCTACCAGGTTGATCTCAATCCTCGGGGGAGTCTTTGCCCTGGAGGAGATGGGAATGTGGGGTGGGCTTGAGGGAAGGGCGAGGGGGGAGGGAGGGGGGAGAACAAGAGAATCCGTGGCTGATATGTAGAATTAAATTATATTGTAAAATAAAATAAAATTAAATTAAAAAAAAACTACACAGAGAAACCCGGTCTCGAAAAACCAAAAAGAAAAAAAAAAAATGGTTAAGCAATGTCATTGGGACAAGGGATACTGAAAAAGTGTAACTTCTTAAAGCAGCTACAAATATTTATGACACAGGCACAATGCCTTGTTCCTGTAATCCAGTATTTGGGAAGTAGAGTCAGAAGAATTAAAAGTTCAAGGTCATCCTCTTCTATATAACAACTTTCAGGCAAGCCCCGGAAAAGAAGAAAAGGTTTTAGCAATATATCACACACACACACACACACACACACACACACGTTTCTGTTTTGAATGGCTGCAACAGTATATTCAAAATCATGAGGGTTTCTCCAAAGGACACTTAGGACTTTCGGCATCTGTAACAGATGCTGTCCTCCAGGTCCCTGTCAGAGAATGTGACTGTTTTCCTGGAGTGGCAGTCATTTGAAAGGATGCTGACTAGAGTCCTTGGTATCACCTGGAACTCAATCCCTTCTAGGTTTACAAGTTTTGGAGACTTTCTGTAGGTCATCAGAAAACTTCTGTGGCTCTTACTCTGAAGAAAGCAGTATCCCATTTTCTGAATGTCATTCAACAACTCAGCAAATAAAAATAATAGGACACTAAATGAGCCATCCTTCCTTCTAACGAAAAGCACAATTAGTCCCTATAGCATATTCCCCAAAGCTCTGGAGCTGTCAGCTTTTTAAATGATTTTGCTTCCATCCTTCCTCTCTCTCGCTTTATTGTCTGGTATGGCTTCCAGTGATCTGGAGTGGAGGTTTGCTGTGTGTGATGTTCACTGGAGGACAGGTTCTTCCAAGTCTGCATAAATGAATGCCCTCAATTCTGATGGGGACAGATTTCTTCTAGGTTCACTAAATGATGATGATGATGATGATGATGTTCGTGCGTGTGTGTGTGTGTGTGTGTGTGTGTGTGTCTATGTGTGTGTGTGTGTGTGTGTAATATAGGTGTCTGTGTGTATGTGTAGGGTAGTGTAGTTTAGTGTAGTGTGTATGTGGTGTACTGTAGTGTATGTGTCTATGTGTGTGTGGTGTCGTGTAGTGTTGTATGTGTGTCTCTGTGTGTGTGGTGTAGTGTAGTGTGTCTTTGCATGCCACAGTATACCTGTGAAATGAAGAGGACAACCTTTGGAATTAACTTCTCTCCATTGTGGATTTTTGGGATCAAATTCAGGTTTGCATGGCACAAGAGAGAGCAAAAGGGACTGAAGGAGGAAAAGGGGACTGGAGAGAGGAAGAAGAAAGACAAGGAAGGAACTGAAGAAGCAGACAGGCCAAAACAGGAAAATTACTCTAAGTAGGATGAGGTTTGGTCCCATGATAGAAGAGTATTTCAACTATTTGTGAAGTCTGCTCACAATTAAGGAGTTGCCCAATTATCCAGAACTGCTATTTAAATTAGGAGGTTATTCTAAGGTCAAATAATGGCACTTTTTCTCTTTTAGATAAACACTAATGATATTGGACAAGGTTTAGGGACACAGGAAAGTTTCTGAATTTATTTTAGAGATAAAAATATCTTCCTGGAGCACATGGAACAAAATGGAAACGTAAATCCTGCAACATGTATCTTGTCAACCATGTAATAAAGAGAAAGTGACTAAGAAATCTAGTGATGCTATTATTCAGAGCTAAGACCGTGGTGTTCCAAACCAAGTGAACTAAGGGAAGTACTGTCTTTGCTAAGGTCAGGGGAGGGGAGAGTTTCGTTAGTGGCTAGTTCCAAAAAGGGTGAGACCTGGTAACTATATAAAGTAGCATTTACAGCATATTTCTTTGTCTCACATTTCTTTAAGTATTATGATTATTGTTTATGGCCATTATGCCTTTTTATGTAGTTCACACTTCTTTTCCATTTGAAGCACACATAGCATTAAGATTGTAGGTGGCTTTATTAAGATCTTTCAGAGACAGGATCACATACATCACAAATTTACTGCATTCCTGGTAGACTAACTATTGAGTATGGATTTTTAAGTTTCTCAAAAGTTTTGGGGGAATCGATGGAGTATATCTAAATCCTGGTTGTTTCAGTGCCTTATTCTGGTTTTGTTTTTAAATTTTTTCTTTGATTTTCCATTTTCTTATATTGTTATCTCTTTCAGGTGGTGTTGGCTACAGCTTGGAAGAGACACAGGAATCACCAATCATTTCCTAAGCCATGGTTATCTTACAGACCTGTGAGGCTGAATCAGGACCAGATGGTTCGCAGAGTGCTTAGGACCTTATAGAAAGCTGCCTTCTCTGAAAGGAGAAGACAGGGACATTCTGAAGACCAACAAAGAATCTGAACCAGCAATCTGCTTGTCTTTAGTAGATTGTACCTGTGGTCTGCTCATATTTCCCAAGACTCTGCTCTTCTCAAATCTACTAAAGTATTCACCTGTCTATCTTTTCCTCTGAGTTCTCATTTTGTTTGAGGAGTCCAATGTTCCATGACAACTGACACTAGACAAATGTCAACTTTTTTTCATTTCCTGCCATATTAGAAAACGAATCTGAGTTGCAAAAAGGAAAAGATTATTTTGTTTTTGTTTTTTTGTTTTCTGTGTGAAGAAGGAAATAAATCAGTTGCCTTATATCATAAAGGCACATTTGAAGAAAGGAATATTCTTCCATAATTGTCTTTAGTAGGACCACCCAGTCAACAGAGAATTGATATCGCAATCATGACGCCCTGATAGAACAACAATAAAACCAATGAGAAACAGGCAAAGGTTATTTCAATATTATATTTCCTTTAACAAAACATAACATATAATTTTAGCATATGGTTCATTAAAATGTAATTTCTATCTATCTGTTATCCATCCATTAACCTATATTGCTCTAGGTGTTCAAATTACAATTAATTTATAGTTAAGAATTTGTATATAATAAATCTTAAGTCTATTGAGCAATGTCAAGTGCTGAGTAGGTATAAATAGACATATATAGAAATAGTCACACAGTTAGATCTAGTTAGCAAAAACAGAGTAAAGTTTGAGGAGGTCATTTAAAGAAGGGATTCTAAATGTTGAAATGATATTTAGGATGTGGAATGGGCTTTATGATGATTATGTGTTCAGAGATAATGCGTCCCTCTGTAAATGAAGAATATACTTACAGAAAATAAGCCCAGTATCTGGTAGGTAGTATTGAAAGGGTTAATAGCTATTGATTTTAGGATATGGTTCAGAATTTTCCACCTAATATAGCAATAATCTAAAAACCATATTAAAGTTATATGCTAAATAAGAGAATCTGGGTCATTTTTATTCAATATTTTTTCAAATCTTCCAGAATAAGTGAATTTTTATATGGCATATTAAGGTACAGAAAGTTATAGATTTTCATATGCTTAGAGTAGTTACCACCCTTTTAAACTTTATTAGCATACAAATAATTATATCCAAATAAAACAATTTCAGAAAAAAATGTGCATCAGTTGTTTCTCACTCTTTTGTTTAATGTTATTTTTATTTAGCGTATAATCCCTAACATTATAAATTCATCAGAACAATTTTAATATCTGTAATACAAACCTAAAGATCACATAATCCACCTTGGTTAGTTGAATTAAAATAACTGTTATTACTTTAAAGTATTTGCTAAAAGTAGTTTATTGAATCAGCCCATATAGAAATAAAGTTGATTGACCTTAGGGTCAAGTTGGTGCTTGCATAAATACACACCTAATACATTGAAGGAAGTAGTAGGAAGTTACCAAAACAGAAGTTTCTCAGGCTCCTAAAGTCCTGCATGCTGATGGTGACAAAAAGAAAAATATATCCAAAAAACCTAAGGGAAATTGTGATACAGAAACCATAATTAGTAGTTCCATGTACTGTTGCAATAGCTCAGTAAACTTTATCCTATTTTGAACTAATGCTTGACAATCTGGAGAATTTCAATGAGACACAGAATGATATATAAAAGATGTCCTACTTAGAGGCTTGTAAAGACTAGGTAGTGGGGGGGAGCTACCCACCACCCCCACATTTCCCCAGAGTGCTCTTGAATGGGAGCAGCAGGAAATATTAAATAGAAGGATTTAGATTGTGGTGAAAAACAGATAAAAAATACAGGATAGCCTCGAGAGGGCCCAGAACCTATTCCAACAGCCCTCAACTGTCTCTGCTCTAAGGTATTTATAGAAATGCCAAGAGGTGGAGCAAAAGACCTCCCCCATGCACAGCCAAGTGCAGACCATCTCAGACACCTGCACTCCCCACCGGGATCCAATCATCCTCTCTATGCAGACCTGCTGGGTAAAGCCACTAGGAAACCTGAAAATGGGCTCCCACAGTAGGGAAAACTCATAGTCAACCAACCAAATAATAGTACAGTACACTATAAAGCATTGCCTTTAAAAATAATTGACAATTTAACTTGTGATAGCAGATTCTAAATGATGACATAATATTTGCAAGGGTATAATATTGGATACTTAGAAACTACTAAAGAATAGTGGAATAAGAAAGAACATTTAATAAATTATTATTTATCATATCCTCTAGGAATAATTACTAAAGAAAAGTGACAGAATACATAGAAGTGGAGAGAGAATATTATAGCTAAAATTCAAGGAGCATATTCAATTTTTATCTCTTAAGTTGTCATTTTCTATCTTTTGGTAGTTCCACAATAGATATAGCTCAAAGAAGTCATGGCTTCAAGTGGTTTCCACCTTTCTGACTCCTTTTGTAGTGCTGTACTGGGTTCACAGCTATTACAACAGTATAAAGAGCAGATCATTGGAATATCAGAGTTTGGTAGTAAACTGAGATAGATGTACACTCAGGACTCAGATGCAGTCATGAAAATATTTCACATTCATATGGATTCTCATATAATAAATATATCCTGGATATAAGATTTATAACATTATTAACATTCACTTCAATTGTGACACCTACAAATACTTTGCAGTTACTACTTGTTTTGTTACCTAATGGCAATCACTAAAAAGTGTCTCTGCTATAGCTGCATTTCTCAGTAATGGTCATAAAATCCAACAGTTGATAGTTTTGCTTTCATCCCTAAGCCTCATTTATTTATGTTCTTGAGAAATTTAGCATTTGGAATAGTCATGAATCATGTAACTGTATAAGGATTCCAAAGACATAAGATGAAGAGAAAAGTTGGTGGTCTATAGTTCTATACTTACTTCATGTAAAAAAAAAAAAAAAAACATTGTGTCCTGATAACTTTTATTTAAATTATTCTAGTACACATTCCAGGCCTGTATGCAGTGATTTCAATCAAATACTTTTCCATAGTGGATTTTACAACCTTTTTGTATTTTGTGGATAATTTTTTTCCAGTAGTAAAATAATCTATCAAATTAGAGAATCTGCAACAGGGCTCCCTCAATATTTTCCAGTGTTGACTACTTTTCATCCAAGATATTTTTATAGAACCCAGGCACATAGATATATAAAGTAGATATACAAATAAAATACTTACTGATGATAAATTATAAATTACCTTATTTTAAAAAATAATTATTAGTATATATATTATTTTACCATTTATTGAAGTTGAGATCAAACTTGCATACTAATAAATAGAATTAACATTTGGTTGGATATTTGACACCAGAGGACATAAAATATCTTCAGTGTTTTTCTAACTGCTACTTTGATCTTATAATTTTGTGTGCTAAGAATGTTATCTTATGCTAATACCAATAAAAGATAATAGCAGTATGTTTAGGGCCTTTTCAGAAATTTGTAAAAACTCTATCCTAGCCCCAAGACAAAATTCCTTGGATAAATTTTTACAAAATTCAAGTCATCAAAGCAAATGGCACATATTTTTATCAATAAAGCATTCTAGCAAAAATACATGAATGGAATGTGTAGCTAGAGTTTTCCTGTCTGGCCCACAGTTAGGACAAATCTCTGTCACCAGCCAGTCCCACAGCCGCTCAGACCCAACAAAGTAAACACAGAGACATATTGTATTGCTTACAAACTGTATGGCCATGGCAGGCTTCTTGCTAACTGTTCTTATATCTTAAATTAATCCATTTCTATAAATCTATACCTTGCAACGTGGCTTGTGGCTTACCGGCATCTTCACATGCTCGTCATGGCGGTGGCTAGCAGTGACTCCTTCCGCCTTCCTGTTCTTTCTTTTCTTCTCTCTGTTAGTCCCCCTATACTTCCTGCCTAGCCACTGGCCAATCAGTGTTTTATTTATTGACCAATCAGAGCAATTTGACATACAGACCATCCCACAGCAGGAATGCTTACCTGCTGAGGAAAATATTAAGTGTTTGTATACATAAACTCTGATTTTACATAAGAGCATGAAATGTTGAATGTAGAGCAATTCATAACATAGAGTAGTCTTGATTCTGAGACAAGGTGGATCAGACAGAGCTCATGAGCATTGTGTGGGATGAAAGCATGTGCTGAGCAGTGTGCATGTTGAGTACATGACCAAGGCTGTAGGGAAGTCACATGAAACAACATGGGTGAGGCTATGCCCCAAGCATTTCATTTTCATTGGGTTTGGCTGTGAATTAATTTTTGGTTTTTGCAAATTCAAAGAGCTTACAGTTGTCAATTCTGCTTCACAACTTCCTGTGATTTAGAATGTCTGTCTATATGGAAATAAAAATGGGAGGGTTTCATTTGCAGCAGGAGTAATTTGTCTGCATTGGTATCAGTCTATGCCCTTCTACTTTGTAGAACCCTCATTTGGAAGAATGGCTGTTTCACATTTTTGAAGGGAATTATACCAATTCTTTTAAAGATAAGACTCCCCTATCTCATAAAACTATTTTATGCTTTATTAACTTGTATTTTATTTCAATTAGTATTCTTCCTTTATATTGTTTCTCAGGTATTATTACATTAGTCCTCTTTCTTTCATAATGTATATTCTTCTATATTGTCTCCCAAACTCCTATGGTCATGATCATCAGACTTAGGAATATTTGAATGAGAAGCCTCTTCCAAAGACTATTATTTCTGACTGAAGAAGCTGCTTAATTTGAAGTTGCCTGCCTCCTGCCACTTCAAATAATAATCAACTATCAAAAGATTCCCTCCAAGAATGTCATTGAGATGAACAGCTAGATGAAAGAAAAGTTTCCTGTACCCTCAGAATAACTGACAGACTTGAATTTTCCTCACAGAATGATGACTTATTAACTTTAGAGATCTAAATAATCATGAATTCCCCACCTCTAGATGAGAGCTGTAGTTACATCTGCAAACTCCATAATCACAGTAGTTTTCTAGATAACACAAGAAAGATAAACATAAAAGTTTACTTCCATTAGTAAGATACTTAAAAGAAAACCATGATTTTTTTCTCAAAACATCAATATAATAGCTTCCTTCCTCCTTTTCCTTTAGAAAGTAGAAAAAGAAATAAATTGAAAAAAAAAAAGAGTACTCTGTTTCACTAGGGGAGCTTAAAAGTTCTCAACAGAGTGGCTTCTGGCGCTGTCGCGGAGATGCACAGGAAAAAATAACTGAAACTCTCAGAGTACTTGGTAGAGTTTCACTCACTATTGAGTTTTGCAAACTTGGTCTTTGTTCTACATGAGCACAAAAAAGTAAGCAGTGTTCCTAGAGCTTCTCAAGATCACCCACATTTCAAAGTATCATTTCAAAGACAAGCTAAGGGAAAATAATAAGTTTAAATGACTTGTTTTGTCTAACGGTTCTCAATCTAGCTTCATATTAAAAATCACCTGTGACATTTTATGCATACTGCCTCTAATACTGTACCTGAAGAGAATCTGGCTTAAGATGTCTCAGGCATGGATGCTTTTTAATGGAATATTTTCGTTGTTCTTAACGCATATCCACACTTAAGAAGCATTGACCTAGTGAATAACTTGGGAGATGTGCAGTCTTTTCTTGATTAAGAACTTTAACTTAGTATAGTTTATTATTGCATTTGGATTCAATTATTATCATAAATGATAATGTGTGAAACATGACTTTATTCATAAAGACTCAAAATGTAAATATTAGCCTTTCAGAGACTGCTGCATTCTTTGTTTGCTATTTGTATTTAGGTTTAGGTTGGTGGATCTCTTTGCCTTTCCTGATCCCCTATCTCAAGTAATTTAATTTTTCCACTTGTAGTCTTAATATTAATAAAACATATCCTGAGAAAAATTGTACCAGCCATCACATGCCATTAGGAAGAGGTTTAGAGTTAGGTTCTTTCATGGCAACTTCCAAACCTTGAGGTTCTTTTATCTCCTTCACAACATAATGGTCTCCCTTTGCACCACCCAAACGTCCTTCTTAGACCAGATATCTTTGTGTCACTCCATTTATCTAATACTGACCACAAAAAAACAATTCTCTTTCTCAGCCATATAGTGTATAATCAGTGCCTTCCTAATGGGAAGATCACCTGCAGTGACTCAGAGTTCTCTTGCCCTTGGATTCTGTCAGCAGCACACCACTCTCTCCATCATGTTTTTTACCTGGTTTCAACCTATAGGAAATAACCATGTTTCTGGATGTTTCACTTGCCATTTCTAGACGTTCTTTACCAGGCCAATTGATTCTCCCTCAGCCCAAGACTTATTGCAACGCCCCCCACCCCACTGTGTTAAATAGAGATACTAGCTTGCCTATTATTTTGACTGCTTCTCACCTTCTATAAAGGTTGATTTTCAGTTGTGTTTTCAATTAAAAATTACTGTCACTTACATCAACAAATCTATGCATTAACTTATTTGGCTACTATCCAGTTGCCAGAGATTACATAATATACCTACCATATGTGCTAACAACCTTCAACTTGAGAGTCCTAAAAGCAATGAAAGTGTTCAAACAAAACAACTGTCTTCTTTAAATGACACCGTGGAGATCAGACAGGCTTTAATCATGAAGTCTAAGCCCGGGGCATTCCAAATGCCTTCCAGGAATTTGTCTTTTTCTTGTTTAAAATTAATTGAACTTGCAAAACATTGTACTTCAAAATCATAAACTGTCTTCAATTATTAATATTTATATCATTGACCTTTAAATAAAAATTCAAGGAAAGCAAAGGTATAAATTCTAGAATGTGTCTGTTTCTTAATTTGAAAAAAATATTTTGTTTCAATATTACAGAAGGAAGTTAAATTCATTCAGCTTGTTGGAAA
This sequence comes from Peromyscus californicus insignis, assembly GCF_007827085.1. Taxonomy (NCBI): domain Eukaryota; kingdom Metazoa; phylum Chordata; class Mammalia; order Rodentia; family Cricetidae; genus Peromyscus; species Peromyscus californicus. The sequence goes on from NW_026294413.1 coordinate 42,553,516, forward strand.
GGTAAAATATAAACTAAATACATTTGCATAAATTGTTACATTTATTTTCTATGCTTTTCCAAGTAAGATTCTTTCTATAATAAACAGCATCAGAACAACAGCAGTCATCATGATAACTCACTAGACAATTTTACATATACTTACTGTGGGGTTTATGTGTGTGCTCATGTGCATGCGTTTGTGTATATGAGTGTGTGTATGCATCCGTGTGTGTGTGTGTGTGTGTGTGTGTGTGTGTGTGTGTGTGAATGGATTAGTGCATGACAAAGAATAATTTAAAATTCATCAATTATAAATATGGAAATTAGCAAGCTACAGTTTTTTCAGTATATACATTGAGTATGACACATTGGCTATAACCCTAGACTTCTGATATCTTCTAAAAATACACTAAAATGAAAATACTCCCTCCACCTTTTAAAATATTTGATTTATATTACCCTATACACAAAACTTTATATGCAAAAAATGTCATGTGTTGAAAAATGTAATTAAGTAAACCATGGATAATCATAATGTTTCCCCATTGATGAGCCATTACACTCCAGTATACTGCAGTATCAAGTAATTATCACTGAAATAAGAATTTAGCAAGGAGAAACCAAACATGGGTTATGAAATAATCAAATAGATAATATTAAACTATTCTGTCTCATCTTCCAATGTAATTTACTGAGTTTTCTGATAAATTAATATTGGCTTTCAGACTTAATGATTTCATTACAATAGTCATTAATGCAACATTGAAATTCACCGTGAAATGTAAACTTGATTTAAGATAGTCAAACTGCACAATTAGCCAATTATTGTTCTTGAAAGCACATACATTCAGAAAGGGGTATTTTGTCACTTCCTCTTTGTTTTATGAAGACTCACGTCTTAATCATAATGTACTGTATCTCTTGTTATTGGTGTGACGGATGCAGACTTAGCAGGACTTTTTATTCCTTTGTATTTCACTACTACTATATAAAGTGACTCCTGAACACACAAAGCTTTCTAAGTTTGCATAAGTAACAAAGGGGTGCCTTTACTCTGTGATCCCCTTTATACAACATTGCAGGTGCCTTTCTAATTGACAATTTGATGGCTAGGAGGTATCTGTCAATGTAGTCTGTGAGGTATAATGTGTAGATAGATATTTAATGACTTCCTGCTGTCATCAGCTTTCTGACTGTACATCCTAGGAGTCTTACTACTTAAAAAATGCTTTTTTAGTCAAATGCATTCACCAGCATTTCTAGGTAGCAATTATTTCTTGACCAAGTCAATTGTTGCATTTACACAAGTGTTTTCCATGGAATGATTATAATCTAAATCTGCCTTCCTGGTTGATGGGCTACAATTACTTTTGGTATTTGTAGACATGTATTTCACAAAATCTAGAAGGAGTTTTTATTTCATTACTTTTATTTTACATTACGTTATGTGTATTGATGTTTTACCTTCATGTATGTCTGTGCACCACTTATGTGCTGATAACTGTGAATGCCAGAAGTAGGCAATCAGATACCATAGAAGTTTGATTACAGACTGTAATAAACTGTCATGTGGGTGCTGGGAACTGAACCCAGGTCCTTTAGACAAGCAGTCACTGCCCATTAACACTGAACCATGTCTCCCACCCGGAAGAGTTTATTAGTTTGGATATTCCTACAGTAAATTTCACTTCAGATGGTGTAGATTATTCTTGCCTGGCTAAACAATTATTTCTTTGTTATTTTCTAATTCTAGTACATATGCTGATGAAAGTACCAACAATTTTTATTTGTTTAAATACCAAATTAAAAATTAACAAGTGAATAAATAATAAGTAAATAAACACCGTAAGGGTATTCTTTCATAGTTCTATTTTTTTATATCAATCTTGAAAGCAGGGTATGTCTTGCTGATTGATAAAGCAAAGTCTTAGAATGTGCAAGGTCCTGGGTTCATACACATAGATGCACACACACACACACACACACACACACACACACACACACCAAAACATCTTCAGGAAACAAACTATTTGATCTCATAAATAATCCGTAGGTCTTGAAATTATGGGTTTTATTGTATTTATACATACCATTGTTAAATAATCTTTATTTTGTATTTCGGAAGAGTCCCTACCACATGTTGCCAGATGCAGGATTTGAAGGCAGAATGCTGCTCTAAAAGGCAGTTGAAAATTTATGCTTTGGGTAGCATTGGGGAAGGTACTGGGGTACTAAGGGCACTAAGGGTAAATCTCTGGACATCAACAAAGTCACCACTTGGAGGGACTCTGGCCAGCTCAAGCGTGGCAAGCATGGCTCTTGCCGGCCTTACCCTTATCTCCCATACCCCCTGCCTTGCTAAAAACCGCTAAATTACATTTCTAAAGCTAGCCACCAAGGTCTATTCCCTTATTTGACCACTTCCTCTTCCTGAGGATGATTAGCAAGTTCCATCTATCAAAGTATTGAAGTTCAGCAATCAAAAGCCGCATTTCGTTTATTTAATTAATATGCCCAATTAAAATTAAACACCTCATCTCATCCTAACAAGGGCATTCTCATTTTACCTTTATAAACTGCCATTTGCCTATATGCCATGTCTGTCTCCTCTCTATTCAGAGACAGTCTTTGTCTCTCCAGGACAAACACCTTTTCCCCCTTTCTCTTGTCCTGCTTCCCTTCTCCCTCATCCCCTATCTCCTTTACCATTGTATCCTAGCCCATTCTAACCCAGACCTCTCTTTCTTCTCCTCTTAAAAAAAGCCAAACGAGCCAGGCGGTGGTGGCGCACTCGGGAGGCAGAGCCAGGCGGATCTCTCTGAGTTCGAGGCCAGCCTGGGCTACCAAGTGAGTTCCAGGAAAGGCGCAAAGCTACACAGAGAAACCCTGTCTCGAAAAACCAAAAAAAAAAAAAAAAAAAAAATAGCCAAACGAGGGGGGAGAACAAGGAAATCTGTGGCTGATATGTAGAACTGAATTGTATTGCAAAATAAAAATAAAAAAAAAATAGCCAAACGAATGGAAACACATGAACTATGAACCAATGGCTGAGGGGTCACCAACTGGATCAGGCCCTCCGAATGGGTGAGACAGTAGATTGGCTTGATCTCTTTGGGAGGCATCCAGGCAGTGGGACCAGGTCCTGTGCTCATTGCAGGAGTTGGCTGTTTGAAACCTGGGGCCTATGCAGGGTCGCTTGGCTCGGCCTGGGAGGAGGGGACTGGACCTGCCTGGACTGAGTCTACCAGGTTGATCTCAGTCCCTGGGGGAGACTTTGCCCTGGAGGAGGTGGGAATGGGGGGTGGGCTGGGGGAAAGGTGAGGGGGGCGGGAGGGGGGGAGAACAAGGGAATCCGTGGCTAATATGTAGAACTGAATTGTATTGCAAAATAAAAATAAAAAAATAAAAAAAAAATTACACCTGCAAGGTCATTTGCTGCTGTTTTTCTGCCAGAGTCAGAAAGTAGCCACTTTAACTTTCCTTCACTGCTTAATAAATGATTTTTCTTAGAAAACAGGTGTTTGTGTGGTTTGTGCCTAATCCACAGTCTGAGAGAGAACATCTGCTGTGTGGGTGTCCCCTTCCCCACTCATTCACATCTAGGAACTAAAATCAGTCAGTGGCCTCTATTGTCAACGTTCATGCCCAGTAAATATTTTATCCATGCCTTTGTCTTAGAAAATGGTGGTGTTTTCTTCTGTCTTTTGATTCGGGATGCTGTTGTTTGCCTGCTTTGTTTGAATGTTTGCTTTATAAAATACCAAAAGTCTTTCAAGTATCAAAGGGGGGGAAATGTAATAATTGGTTTTTGTTACTTTCAAGCACATCATTCTCTTGGAATACTACAGAGGGAAATAGAAAACACATCACTTTGAAGCCATTGCTATGTGTTGAATAGTAAGCTTGACTCTGGCAAACCTTTTTGCTCGTCTCTATTGTTTTGAACAAATTTGAAAATGAACACTAAAATTGTTTGAAATTATTTATTTTTATTACCACTCTTTATTTTCTATCAGAAAAAAAAACAATTAACTAATAAGGAAATTTTTAAGAAGGAATGAGCCTTTCCTGATTTTGGCAAAATCTCAAAACAACATAGACAATTTATTTGAAGAATTGAAGCAGGGGTTTCAGAAAATTAAATTAGTTGAAGACATTATAAGTTACTATAGCATAAGTGGTGAGTCTAAGGGCAGGGATTTCACTCTAGCTGACACCCAGGACTGTGCTGATGGTGGTCTGTAAAATATTCCTACCTGGGAGTCTGCAGATAAGGCCAGAATTCACTCCCACCCTCAGCTCACTCAGATTGGCACTTGGAGATGAATGGCATTCCCTGGAAGGATGGATTTATTTTCTGCTTTGTCTACTCAGAGAAGAAGCTTTGTGGCAAAACATATAAATACTCCATGTATTTATTTAGATCTTTCTTTACAGTCAGAATATGAAAATGATTGTCAACAAGAATGTACAAAGATTTTCCAAATAGTCTTCAAAAATGTCTGTATATATATATATATATATATATATATATATATATATATATATATATATATACATGGGTGCATGCATGCATGTGTGTGTGTGCACGCGCATGTGCATATGTGTGTTTCTTATGGAACAATCTAACTCTCTAGAAAATCAATAATAGCCATGCCTGAACTGAGAGTCTTAGTGTGTTTAGAGCAGATAATTTTGTATGCATCTTTGTAAAGTAGAAATGTTGGCCACTGGATCCCACTTTGGTAGTTCTACTACCCTCTAGATTGGATCATATATGATCTTTAACCACTTTGCCATCCTTATCACTGTAACACTTAAAGCTACAAGGGTGATAATTTGAAACTACCATGCTATTTGATGGTTAAAATAAAATTTTCATTTTTGGGGGGCATCTTGTTATGTACCCCTGATTAGCTGTGGATCCTTGGAACTTGCTCTTTGGATCAGGGTGGCCTCAAACTCACAGAGCTCAACCTGCCTCTGCCTCTGCTGAGTGCTAGGGTAAAATGTGTGTACCATCACATCTGGCTTAATATATTTAATTGTGCATAATGTAGACATACATGCATGTCTATTGCTAAGAATTCATATATTTCATAAGCATATGTTTTATACATAAAAATATATTAATGTGTACGTGTGTATATATATATATGCATATATCTAGGATAGCTGTCTCAGTGTATAGATGTATATTTCCCTTGCAATTAATATTAATTGAAATCATGCTATAATTCTGTTTTGTACACTAGCATGAGGTATTCCTTAAGTGAAAAATTAATCAAAGGCTATAGAGCAAAAAATAATATGTAGACATACACTTATATATAATCAATATGTTTTTATTGGGATGTTTTCCTCTGAAAAACAATCCTCTCAGGCATACAGAGAAATTCCATGTTTAAAATAAATATAGTATGTATATTAAGAAAGATTCTACCTAAATATTCTACAGAAGTAAACTACAGGCATCTAATTAGAACAACTTAAAAAAAAAAAAACCCTAACATTCAAACCACTTTCAATGATGGCTACTTTTGTCTAAATCCCCTAACAGAATGCAATCTATAAAGGTGTACTCCATCACGAAGTTTTTAAGAACAGAAACCCAAAAATATAGTGCTACCAAAACAGAATGAATTGATAGCCTTACATGAATAAATTAGAAATTTATATGTGGACTTATGTGGAGTCATCTTTTACATTCTTTTATTTTGTGGATGCTGAGAACCAAACCAGGCTCATGCTCATGTTTTTAAGACTAATTATGGTTTGATGTATGTGCATGTGTGAGTGACTGCAGGTGTTCATGTGTAACACATGCGTGTCTGATAACTGTGAAGGTAAGAAGTGGGTGCCAAGTACCCTGAAGCTGGAGTTCCAGGGAGTGATGAGCCCACATTTGGATGCTGGAAACCAAACCTGGGACCTCAGCAAAAGAACCAAGTGCTCTCAATATCTGAGCCATCCCTCCAGCAACCCATGTTTTCATCATTAGGTCTAGAGTAACTGATACATAAACACGATCTATCTTTGTCTATGTACATACCTACCAAATAATATGTCATACAAAATAAGATCTGTGTTTAACTGACAGGATCTTAGATTAACTTACAGTAAAAGCTGAATTTACATTCGCAGCTTGGTGTAAAATGTTGTAACTGTAGCTAATTACAAAAGTTTGTTCTACGGAAAATACCATGATTCATTTAATACGTCAATCAATGATATGAAGGACTTTAGAAACTTTCTGGATAAAGCCAAGTAGAGAAAATCATAGCCAATCATGCATAAGGAAAATCTGCTCCAATCGTTCATGAATGTTAAATGTCAACAGTGATGGATATTTATACACAAAGGAGGGAAAGGTGGAACAGTGGTATTATGGATCAGATTTTTGAAAGTGACATTGATGTGTTATGACAGATGAAAGAAATAGTAAAAAATTTGAAATAGGTTAAAAAGTTTAAAAAAAAGAACAGAAGGAATTTGCACCATGTTCTGTAGGCGAAAGCCTGAAGGTCAACAGAGTCATTTCTTCATGAATAAAAATCATTTGTCAATTATAAAGAGCCCTGCTTTCCATGCAAGATCCAAGGGATGAATGCATGGCCCTGGAGGAAAAATACTGTTTCCAAAACTCCACCAGTCAGTTATTTTAACTAAGCATGTACAACAGAAAATGATTAATTTTTGACAATCCTGTGGACATGATTTCTAATCAAAGCTATCCCTTGGGTTAAGTCTAGTTTGAAAATAGATGCAATTTTGCTCTTCTAAGTTATTCAAGAACATTAATAAATTTATAAGAAATGAGATTATACAGGAATCAACATGACTTAAACATATAGGAGTGAAGCATAACTATGATACGCCTGACCTCATTTTTTTGTGCTTCATTCTTTATAACAAAGGATAATATCCCTAACAGTATTAAGAGAGATCAGAACGCTACAAATATAAGGAAGATAAAATAAACTTACAAGAAACACCTTCCTCCTTATGCTACATCTAATTCTGAGAAGGGACTGAGTAAATCTGAATAATTTACAAATCCTTATGTATCATATATACTATCATTTTTATTCATTATAAATAGTGGTTCTATAAGCTAGAAATTGTTCATGGCATGCTTTGTAAAATTACCTCACTCTCAAAACACCTGTTGGTGGAATATATGATTGTGTATGTGTGTGAGATACTTATACTTTTGTGAATTAAATTCAAATTTTGTGAGTTTCACTTACTGGACAATAATTTTTCAATAAGTAAGTACAGAAATATATTAAAAACCCATGAGGCTGTATATTATAATATACTAAAATAGTGCCAATATCCCAATCTCTAAAAGATTAATTGAGGAGAAAGGTAAGTCAAACTTATGCATATTTACTCAGTAGAAAAATGCCTTTCTGTTGGAAAATGATTACTTTTTAATTAACCAATCAAAATAACTAGAAAGGCAGTGTGTCAGAAGGTTTAAGTAAATTAAAGAATTTTTTAAAACTAAGTTGCAATTCCTATTGTGGAAAACTTAAATTTGAAAGAATATAAAAACTGATACTGTAATTTAGTTTAGCTACCAGGATTTCAATTCACTCGTGCCTTGTGCTAGCTAATAGTGTCCATCTGAGTAACTGGATCCTTTGGTAAACAGTGCAAATCAAGAGTCTTGGAATATATTACTCACCTTTCTATGGATGTGGTAAAGTACCATGACCAAGGCAGCTTACAGGAGGAAGAGTGTGTTAGGTTTGTGGGACCAGAGGATGAGAGTCCATCAAAATCCCAGTTGGGATACAGGGCATCAGGAAGACATGGTAGCTGGAACAGCATCAAGTGGGGAGTTCTCATCTTGAGCCACAGACAGATGAGAGAGAGAGAGAGAGAGAGAGAGAGAGAGAGAGAGAGAGAGAGAGAGAGAGAAGAAGAAGAAGAAGAAGAAGAAGAAGAAGAAGAAGAAGAAGAAGAAGAAGAAGAAGAAGAAGAAGAAGAAGAAGAAGAAGAAGAAGAAGAAGAAGAAGAAGAAGAAGAAGAAGAAGAAGAAGAAGAAGAAGAAGAAGAAGAGGGGAGGGAGGGAGGGAGTACACTGGAAAAGATTGGGAGGTTTGAAACTTCCAAGTCCCACCACAGGATGGTACTTCCAACAAGGCCATACCTGCTAGATATTTCCTAAAGGCACTACCAACAGGGGACCAAGTGTTCAAATACATAGAGTATTCCTCTGCATGGAATATGCAATAATAGTCAACTCATATAGCAAAATTCCCATGTAGATTCCCCTATATGTTTCCATCAAGTAAAAACAATCCACTTGTCTATACATCAGGAAACCATTCATTTCCAAGAGAAGGTATAATTAATATTCCCCAATAGCTTGTGTCTAAATATACTGGGCACTGTCCTTAGAGACCTAAAAATATTTCTGAATGATTCAAATAAGTTTATTATGTCATTCTGTCTACAAATTGTGTTCTAAGGATAACTGTTTCAACTCTCATATCAGAACAGGCAAGTACGGTTTCCATAGATGTGCATTCTCTATAGGGCCTTGCCTTGGGAATTGAGCTGACACAAATAGATGAAGATGGTTTTCACCAAGGTAGTCTTGGAAGTTGACCACTGCCTTGTAAAGTGAAAGGGGTTGGATCCTGCTTTCTGCTTGTAAGAATGCAGCAGAAAAGGAGGTCCCCCACATACGGTTCTCTGTAATATCCAGGCCTCATCATCAAGAAATCCAAATTTGAAAAACAAAATTCATTTTAAAGAGGAAATATTCCAGGGCTAGTAAGATGGCTCAGCAGGTAAGGGTGCCTGTGACCAAGTCTGACAATCTGAGTTTGACCTCAACTACCTACGTGGTAGGAGAGAACCACCAACGCCCACAAACTGACCTCTGACCTCCACACACACCATGGCACATGTGCATGCACACACGTACATAGATAAATAATTTTTTTAAAAACTTGAGGAGAGTTATTCCATGGAGTGTAAGATTTTAATATAGGAATGTAGCCTAAATAAGTCTTTGGAGGTACCCAAAATGTTCTATTTTCTTCAAAAAGTAACATTACATATTTGTCACATGTAAGTCAAAATGATAACTCCCTAGAGCAACTGGAATTTGAAAATATGTAAAGGTAGCACTGAAAAATAGCAGTTACAAATATGAGGTTCAGAGGAGGACACTTTCTGGTACAAACTTGCAGCATCCAGGTTGTGTTGCCTTTGACCTCTGACCAGCTGCTGGCCATCCACTCATGGTTTTCAGGTGCTTTCTATTCATGAAGGGCTTTTTCATCTGCTCTCTTTGTTATTTGTTCTCAGCAAGATCTCATAATCTTAGGTGCATCTAATGTATACATCCCGAGAGGTCAGGACTCTCAATGGTTCTGCTAAGATTGGAGACCCACTATTTTAACGAAAACTGCTGGTTGCATTTCTACCTGATGTAACCAGCAATTACAGATTACTCAGTAGCTACTGAAAGTGTATTTTTTTAAAGCTCTTAAAAGATGTTAAAAGAAAAAAAAGGCAACTTAATGAAATAAGGCAGTTGTTCAAATGTTTTTCTCTTTCTGTGAGTGTCCATTATGACAGATTCAGATGCTGACGAGAATTCTGAGCTGCAAAGCCATCAAGGGTGCTATCACTTTTCATAGATCTCCTCGAAACTTTGTAGTCCATTATTGCACTTGAAAGTGTTTCATTATATCCATCTTTTTTGGACCAGTCAAGGTAAGTGAATACAGCTGTGACAAAACCTCTTTCTGTGTCAAAGCATAAATCCCATGAAACCTGCTGTGTGATCATCACAATCAATACCAAGATTATTAGGTGAGACTCTCAAGGCGAGTCCTATTTTCCTAGCACGTTCTTCTGAGATGTTTCTGGTAGCTTCATCTAACACGAAAATTTGAATTGAAAGCACATCCCTGTGTTCCTGACGATAAAATATTCCTGTACAAAAATCCCTGGGAAAGACAGTAGTGGTGTTTGAGTAAATTGCTCTCTTACTTGCATCTGTGACATGGAAAAGTAATCATGTCTTAAATTTATAATATTGCTCTTAAAATATATTAGTGAGTTCTCCCTCAGTGCGAAATCATTCTTCATATCACTCGGCCCCAGCATAAGGCTATGATAAAGTGACATGGATGCACACACAAAGATTTTTGTCCCAAAATCAATTTCCAGAATTAAAACTTCCACAAATAGCTAGATAGCTAGAGATAATGGATATTATTCTATATTGACAAACTGTTACAGTACACAAGTTGGGAAGAACAAGCATGGCAGATGAGGATTTTATTGACTTACTAGTATTAAACTAGTATCTTTTGGTTCTCTCTGAACTGATGGAATCATAAGTTAAGGCATTATTTATTGTAAGCATTAAGCATCTCCTTTGTAAATCGATTATTCTGACCCTGTCCATCTCTATTCATCAATTAATGCAAAGATAATAAAACAAGGGAGAGAAGCAGAGGACATTATAAGAGAAAATTGAAATTTTCTACAGTAAAAAGTTAACAAAATCTAAATTACAAGTCATGTTATATTTCTTTTAAGTTAATGCGACAATGTGAATAAATGAGTAAAAATAGAATGGCGATATGAGCAGGTTTCAACCCAGAGATGGCTTTTTTGAGACGGGCATGTATTCCCAGTCCTTTGTGGAGCTTTTTTCCTAAGACCAGATCACTGGTTCATATGATGCTTGCTGGGATTGCATACACTCACCCCAGTCTGGATTCTTTCTATATCCACAGCACACTTAGAGACAGATCTTACTGCTGACACCAGCTTTCTTCCACAGAAAGAAAGATGCCTCTTCCCTCATCTATCAAGTCCTAATTATTCTATCTTAAAAGTCCCTCGTTCCACATCTAGTATCCTCCTATGAGTGAGTACATACCATGTTTGTCTTTCTGAGTCTGGGTTACCTCACTCAGGATGATTTTTTCTAGATCCATCCATTTGGCTGCAAACCTCATGATGTCATTGATTTTCTCTGCTGAGTAGTATTCCATTGTGTATATGTACCACATTTTATTTATCCATTCGACAGTTGAAGGGCATCTAGGTTGTTTCCATGTTCTGGCCATTACAAACAATGCTGATATGAACATAGCTGAACAAGTGCTCTTGTGGTGTGGTTGAGCATTCCTTGGGTATATGCCCAAGAGTGGTATAGCTGGTTCTTGGGAGAGATGGATTCCCAATTTTCTAAGAAAGCGCCATATTGATTTCCAAAGGGGTTGTACAAGCTTTCATTCCCACCAGCAGTGGAGGAGAGTTCCCCTAGCTCCACATCCTCTCCAGCATAAGGTGTCTTCAGTGTTTTTGATCTTAGCCATTCTGACAGGCATAAGGTGGTATCTCAGAGTCATTTTGATTTGCATTTCCCTGATGATTAGGGATGTTGAGCAATTCCTTAAATGTCTTTCAGCCTTTTGAGTTTCCTCTGTTGAGAATTCTCTGTTTAGTTCTATAGCCCATTTCTTAATTAGACTGTTGGGCATTTTGATATCTAATTTCTTGAGTTCCTTATATATTCTGGATATCAGCCCTCTGTCAGATGTGGGGTTGGTGAAGATCTTTTCCCGTTCTGTAGGCTGTCGCTTTGCCTTGTTGACCATATCCTTTGCTTTACAAAAGCTTCTCAGTTTCAAGAAGTCCCATTGATTGATTGTTTCTCTCAGTGTCTGTGCTACTGGTGTTATATTTAGGAAGTGGTCTCCTATGCCAATGCGTTCAAGACTACTTCCTACTTTCTCTTCTAGCAGGTTCAGAGTAGCTGGATTTATGTTGAGGTCCTTGATCCACTTGGACTTAAGTTTTGTGCACAGTGATAGATATGGATCTATTTGCAGCCTTCTACATGTTGATATCCAGTTATGCCAGCACCATTTGTTGAAGATGCTTTCTTCAACAGATGACTGGACTGCTACTCACATCACCAGGGAGGCTACCTGGAGGACAGGACCCCAAGAAAGACACGGGGATCGCCCAATGGTGGAGAAATGGAAGAGATCTACATGAACAGCCTGGACATGAGTGGGGGTAATGAAGGGCGAGGGTCGAGGGAAAGAGAGCTTGGGGGAGCAGGGGATTCCAGCTGGATCAATAACAGAGAGGGAGAATAAGGAATGGGAGACCATGGTAAATGAAGACCACATGAGAATAGGAAGAAGCGAAGTGCTAGAGAGGCCCACAGAAATCCACAGGGATGCCCCCACAACAGACTGCTGGCAGTGGTCAAGATGCAGCCCAAACTGACCTACTCTGGTGATGGGATGGCCAAACACCCTGACTGTCGTGCTAGAAACCCCATCCAACTACTGAGGTATCTGGATGCAGAGATCCATGGCTAGGCCCCAGGTGGATCTCTGGGAGTCCAGTTGGCGAGAAAGAGGAGGGTTTATATGAGCGAGAATTTTTGAGACCAAGGTTGGATAAAGCACAGGGACAAATGGCCAGACAAATGGAAACACATGAACTATGAACCAATGGCTGAGGGGTCACCAACGGGATCGGGCCCTCTGAATGGGTGAGACAGTTGATTGGCTTGATCTGTTTGGGAGGCATCCAGGTAGTGGGACCGGGTCCTGTGCTCATTGCATGAGTTGACTGTTTGAAGCCTGGGGCCTATGCAGGATTGCTTGGCTCGGCCTGGGAGGAGGGGACTGGACTACCTGGACTGAGTCTACTGGGTTGATCTCAGTCCGCAGGGGAGGCTTTGCCCTGGAGGAGGTGGGAGTGGGGGATGGGCTGGGGGGAAGGTGGAGGGGCATAGGGGCGAGAACAAGGGAATCCGTGGCTGATATATAGAACTGAATTGTATTGCAAAATAAAAATACAAATTAAAAAAAAAAGAAAAAAGAAAATGGTGAATAAATTTTGTGGTTGCTACTTAAAAAAAAAGTGCCTCCTTTTACTGCTTGGCATCTACAATATTGCATATTAAATACTATTAAGTAATTATGCCATAACACCAGACTACGAACTTTAATCTACTAATATTCAGTACATATATCTATAACTTAGAAAATACTATTAATTTTGTAAAAAATATATGCCGGTTTGATTAATTCTTGTATTTCCCCTTCCTTAACCACTTTAAAAGAAAATTTTTATTTTAATAGATGTGTACGTATGTGTGTATAGTAACAGGTTGAGATTCATAAAAACATTATTAATGGAAATTTAGATTGTAATCCTTTTCATGTCTAGGGATTGGTTTATAATCACTCACAGTAAAGTAAGGACAAAAGCAGACAGCAAACCACTGCAATTTGAAGGAGTAACACTGTATCCATTTAATTTTTTCAGAAATACTAAATATTTTTAACGGAGTCTTGTGTTCTGTATGTATCTTTCTTAATTATTTCATGTTTACAGGAACTAAACATAGTATGTGTATTAGGATTTCCTCTAGAAAGAAAATCAAAGAGAGTTTCTGTGCATGCCTGTGGATGGGATCTGAAGTTTACTGATGGCCTACTAGTGCTGAAGTATGCATTTATTGTTCAAAATATCCCTGCTGAGTGGTCAGGTCAACAGTATATTTCGATGTTTTTTTTCTTCTTCATCTATTCTGTATATATGGGTGTATATAGAATTCTGTTTATTACAAGGCATTGCATGGTAACATGCAGTGGCCTAGTCCCAAGAATTGCAGGCAGAGTCAGCAAACTAAGGACCAAGGGGAGTTGATAGCATAGTTTGCAGGCCACATGGATTAAAGAAGCCCTACCCACACTTCGGAGATAATTGGCTTCACTCTGTCTAATGATCTTCAAAACCTTATTTCATCCAATGTCATTAAATAAATATATAAAATAAGGAAGGAAAACATAACAAAATTTGCTGGCAAGTGAATTGACCATTCAGTAAAGACATTTAGAACAACACATTAGAGTAAGAAATATAAATGTCTATAGCTTACCCATCCCTCCTGGAGTCACTTTCTTTGTTTGTATCTGATTGTCTGACTCATGATGGTTTTATTCTAACAAGCTTCTTTTAACACTTTTGCAAAACAAGTCTTCCTGGAGCACATTCTTCCGTTTTGGTTGTCTGAGAAATCCCTCATTTCTCTACTAATTGTCAAGGTTAATTCCACAGAGTGAAGAACTATGGAATGATATTTTATTTTGTCACTATCAACAATTAAATTCTCAACATACTACTGTCCAGCTTGCATGATTTCTGGGAAACAGTCAGAATGTTCTCCTTTAAAGATCATCCAGCACACACATCTCCCAGGTTCTTTCAACACTTTCCTTTCCTTTGATTTTCTGAAATTTGGAGATACATTGCTACATTAATCCTGCTCATATTCTCTTAGCTTCTGGTAGACTATGGTGTAGATTTAATCTTAAGTCAGGAGAAATTATCTTCTTACGGCTTCAGATATTTCTTACTTCCTCTTCTCCTCCATCTATTCCCATTTTGTATATTTGCCCTTATGATAATTGTCTTAAATTTCTGGGTATTCTGTTCTATACTTCCATCTTTTTCTGTTTGACATTAAGTTTAGGGACATTCAAATTAGACATACTCAGAAAAAGAGATCATCTCCTCAACTGAGTAAATCCGACTAATACCCCCATCAATGGCATTCTTCATCTCTGTTGTGCTGTTATTTCTGATATTTATTTTTGGTTCCTAGCACTTCCATCTGTTTGCTTACACTGCCCATCTGTGCTTGCATGCTGTCTACTTTGCCCGTCAGAGCCCTTAGCATATTAATCACAGGTGGTTTAAACCCCCATCTGATCATTTCAACAACCCTGCTTTTTCTGAGTCAGGTTCAGATGCTTTCTTTGTATCCACAAACTGTGCTTTTGGACTTTTAATGTGCAGTGTTACTTTTCTCTCTGGAGTTGGAGTTGCTGCACACTGACCTCAGTATGAAGTTGTAAGAGTCCGGAGAGAAGAATCATTCTATAAACCTGTTATCAGGTTTCAGTCTTCTAGTGAGAATTTGCTTTGGACTGTGAGCCTCACACCAGCTTCTCAGAGCACTCCCTACCTTTAGGTGATAGAGGATGGCCACAGTGGAATGGGTTTAGGTATTTCCCTTCCCAGAGATCAATCCTCCTCTAATAAAGCCCTAGCATTTTGCTCTGCTTAACTAGCTCCTCTTGAAGACACAGCTCATTTCTAAGAGGAGAGATTGTTCAGTGGATGAGTACACTTGCTTCTCCTGCAAAGGACTGATGTTTGGTTCTCAGCACCCACTTGGTGGCTCACAACTATCTGTTACTGCAGTGCTAGGGAACCTGAATTGTCCACTAAAAATATCAGACATGAGTTCCATCTTGTGGAACAGATTTAAATTCAATCAGAATTTATTTAGTTATTCCTGTAACCCTCATGTCACTATTGCTCCAGTGGATGCATCTTGCTAGGTTGGCCATTACAGTAACTCACTGGGTCCACAACTGGAAATGACTGTGTATTCCTTTTCTCCCTCTGGTAGCATAAATAGAATCATCTGGCCTAGGAAGGCTATCTTGAGGATGATTCTTCCAGGTTATTGATATCTTCATCTCTTTATGTTCTATGATTCAAATATGTGGTGTCTTTAGCAACAGTGTTTTATCATCAAGGTCTGGAGGGTAAGCCAGAGCAATGGCAATAGACTTTAATGTTTTTACTTGGGGAAAGGTGATATGGGACCCAGCTGACCAACAACTCAAAAAGTAGGTGCTTCTTTGAAAGCCTATGGTGTCTGAGAGAGACATTATAAAGTAATTATTTTAAAGCTGTTATGTATGTATTACATGTATAAAACCCATTAATATTATATATGTAGATATTTTATTGAATTTCAATGGCAGTAGGTTTCCATATGGCTTTTTCATAGGTCTTTAGTATTGGTAATCCTTCCCTGTACTCCCTTTTCTACCCTTTCTTTCCATCACTCATCTATTTAACTCTTCCTGTTCCATTATACCCCTTTTCCCCTTCATATAACTTACGCTTCCTTCCACTGAGCCCCACCCTCCCAGCACAAACCCTTACTAATTTTCTGACTTCTGTGGGTACTCAACTTAAACACACATATCTACAATCTCAAATTTAACATTCACATATGAGGAAGAACATGTGGCAGCTTCCTTTGTGTCTTGGTTACCTCACTCAGTATAAATATTTCTAACTCTATCCATGAGCCCTAGGGGAGAGCTGAGAACTTAATATTAATTCTCTGCAGATTAGCACAGTATTAAACTATCCCCGGAGTTCTTATCATTATATTCATATATCAGAGTCTCTCAACTTTCATCAAAGGAGCTTCTTTCTCTAGAAAATGGCAATTAACGAAAAGACCCACCACTGGTCAAGTGCAGAGAATAAGGGACTATGTAAGGCTCAGTCCTGAGTGGGATCTCAATATCTCACACCCTCCCAACAAGGAAAGGGGACCATAAAGATGGTAAGAACAAGGAGAAATAAACATCTACAGAAAAACAGTGTTTTCTGAACATGACAGATCTGCTATGCACATGAAATTACAATGGCTATGACTGCATGCCTACAGTCTACAAAGGTCTACAACAGATCAAGCCAGCCAAAATTCTATCATGGAATGAAGAGGAGATCATGAGGCCTTACTCTTATGGGAAACTACTGGAAATTGAAGGCTGCTAGGGGAGTGGGAAAAAGTTTTGCTCAGTGATGCAGCCTTTGAAGTGCTACCCATGTTCCAGAAGATTTACGTTCCTACATTCATCAGGTGGCACTAAGTAGACTCGTGTGTGTGTGTGTGTGTGTGTGTGTGTGTGTGTGTGTGTGTGTGTACAGGAGAAAGAGAGAGAAAGAGAGAGGGAGAGGGAGAGAGAGAGAGAGAGAGAGAGAGAGAGAGAGAGAGAGAGAGAGAGAGAACACATTGTTACGACATAAATGTGTGGTAGGGTCAGTACAAGAGAAGTTAGAGAGGAGGCCATAGAAGGTGGATTTGATTCAACACATAATATGCATGTATAAAACTCTGAATAAAAAAGATGAGAATGTTTTGACGTATTTTAGAAGCTTCACTTCGCTCTGTTCGTTGCCAGACAGCAAGAGGGTATTTACCAAACATTCACTGTTAAATGTGTCAGAGTTCCAGAAGACAAAGATCATGTTGAGGGATAAGGAGGCTCTTTTCTGACTGGGTTTTCTTCAAAAATTGAGTTACATTAATTTTTTTCATTTAACATCTACCAATACAGCAGCTGTGGTCCTGATTTCTTTATGGTTAGTATAGAGTCATTTCATGAAAATTCCTGCTTCGGAGCTCTGCAGTAGAAAGCTTTGATTTTCAGTTCCTGCCTGTTAGTGTCTCCAGTTGAAGAGAAGCAGTGGTTTACCCTGTGACCTCACTTTCCTTAAACCTTGAAGAACTGTGGAATTTTCAACTCTTTCCTCTTTTACTTGTTGGGATCAAAGGAGATTTCGTAGCTTCTTGTATGTCAGACCCAAACCAGAAGCTAAAAATGGTTTCCGTGTGTCAAAATCCAGCTAGACTTGAAGACTGAATTTATGAATTTTAAGCAACAAATAATTGTCAGATACTATGTCACACAGATGAGTAACAGAAGTACTTAATTCATCCTTATAGCTAAACAGTGAGGAAACCGACTTCACTTTACAACTGAGGATATTAAAGTTTAGAGTATCAACTCATACATCACATGACAAAATTATAACTTAAATTTAAGTCAAGATAAAACTGTTAACAAATTGTCTTTTGACTGTTAGAGAAAGAACGAAAAGAAGAGTGAAAGATGGAGAAGAAAAGAGGGAGAAGGGAAAATAGAGAGATTAGGGTTCTTTAAAAAAATATGTACAGCCATTGACTTCATTCCATGAAAATAAATATATGATTATTATGTTTTCAAAGCCAACTAGAAAGAGTCTATTCCAAACTTTTGTGCAATGCACATCTTCTTGTAGAATAGAATTGTGATTATCAGTAAATATATGAAAAACTTTGGAAAATTTTTTCTCTCAACCTGTGAGAGAACAAAAGGACATTACATATTTGAGTTAGACATGGCATTGTCCCAGTGATGTACAATCTTATCACCAGAAATGTGATGAGAAAAAAGCGCCTGTCCTCCATGCCTTCCTGGTTTAACGTTGGAGAGCTGGTGTTTTATCACCACTCCAAGGTGGTGCCATCATTTATGTATGTAAGAATTACTCAGGTAAATGTCAGTCCAGTTAAGGCCAGGAGGCCTGTGCACTCTATAAATCATGGAAGAAAAGCTCACCACCATTTCTTTACCTTAGGCAACATGCTCCTTGAAAGGAAGGGAAAAAAAATAAAAGCCGTAAAGCCAGGTAAATGAAGGGAGAGAGTTGAGTGAAAATGCACAGGCAGTTTCTGCCAATATACTTTATTGTGAGTCATTTTGTAATGTTTTTATTCCCCATATGTGTTTGTTGAAAGTTGCATATAACCAATGCTCTGCTTATCATCAAGGCAGTGATTATATTAAGAAAGCTATCTCAGGCTAGCAGGGTTCTAAAGGTTGGAAACAAAGTCTGTTTAAGGAAAAACATTAATTTTAAACTTTGTCCTCTGCTGTCAAAGCACTAATAAAAGTGGGAATACACCTCACTTATTTAAATCAGAAGAGTACACAACTGTCATTCCAATAAGGGGCCATATAATTATATGGGAAAGCTCATACAACAGAAGTCAGAAGTCACTGAGCAATTTCTCTCTGACCAAAGAGGAAAGAACTGTTCCAGTAGAAAAACTAACACTTGTTTAAACTGACTGTGTAATGGGAAACTAGGTTAACAGCTGTAATTATTTAGAGACAACTGTATTGAGTTTTTGTTCCCTTATATTCACTTTTTTTTTTTTTTTTGAGACAGGGTTTCTCTGTGTAGCTTTGGAGCCTTTCCTGGAACTCGCTCTGTAGACCAGGCTGCCCTTAAAGTCACAGAGATCTGCCTGCCTCTGCCTCCCGAGTACTGGGATTAAAGTATTATCAGGATTACAAAGCAGACTTTTCAGATAACAGTAACAGTCATATTCCATGAATATACTTTTAACTACTAAATGACAGATGTTGAAATATATCATCCCTAGTGCTTAACATATATAAACATACATCATCAGCTTATTTCTAATACTAACTTTCATCTTCTATTAACTATTATTAACTGTTTCTTTTGCTATGTGGTTATAAAAAGACATACAAAAGTGAATATAAAGCTGATCAGTGATAGTGCATGCCTTTAATTAATTAACTCTAATTTTACTTAATCATGGCTGTGAAGCCTTACAGTGATCATGGTGGCAAGTCAACTGGAGAAAGAATACACTGTAATACCCTTTCAGTGATAAAGTTCAGGTTATTTTCTTATGAATGAAGAATATATATTCTGAGGGTTTTTCAAAACTTTAATAAGTGAAACTTCCCTCTATGAAATTTTGAAGGAGAGAAAATATCCTGCCATGCCTTAAACTAGAAAACGTATGAGAAAAATCACATTCAAATAACTTTTTATGGTAATTTGCCGCATGATTTATTTTATTACTTGTTATTGTTGTTAGTTTCTTCCTGTTCCTAATTCATGGATTCAGTTGCATCATGTATGTATATACATGAAAAGAAGGTAATGTATACAACAAATATATAATATGTATGATTATATATATATATCAGTATTTTCAAAAATATGGTTGAGGTGAGGGTCTTGGAAATTATCTCCATAGATAAATGAAATAACCCATAATTAAGTTTCACATAGCAAAACTAAAAATCATGAATCATTTCAGATATAAATAGGAATGCACATAATCTAATAGGTATATTATAATCATTTTAATACTTATATGGTTTAATAGTATTAGATCTAATCATGTTAACTTCTACAAAATGACAAGTAACTAAAACTATTCATGAGGTTGTGTGGTAGATGATGTCCTCTCCATGCTTATGAGAAAAAAAGCTGGCACTTGTGTATAAAACTGAGTAAGTAATACAAACAGTATCCCAAACGTCATTTGAGATCTTCTATATATAGACATAAAATAAAAACAAACATGAATATTCTATACTACATTGGCATGGATGTAAAAAAGTACTGCCCATCAAACTATCATTTTTAGAATAATGAAGCAAAGTATAATGAACAGAACTATGGAATTCAACTAAAAACTGAAAATGGAGAAGGTTTACATATGAACACATTTAAGTAATTTAAATGTGTACGATAAACTAAAGTGCTATGAAACTGTTGGCATAATAATTTATGTGCTTTAAAATACAACCACAAGACATCAATACACATTTCATGAGGACAAGTAGAAAAGTTATCAGTGGATGCTGAGAAAAAAAGAACAGTGAAGAATCAAAGAAACAATAAAGTTAACTAGTGTAGACCAGAATTAAGGCCTGTGACCATCTCAATTTGTTACATTACAACACAAAAAGAAAGAGAGTTTTCAACAGACTTTGTCACATGTACTATGTATGTTTCAGTGTGAAAACATAGTTCAAAAGAACTGTAATTGAAATAGTGACCACTGGGACTTAAGAGTCATAGTTTTGATAGATGAATTTGCTAAATTTGGCTTCTTCCAAATCACATGATTAAAGCAACTACCTAACTTCAAACAAACGGGTAGTATTCATTGGCAACATTCAGCTTCTCCTGCTGTTATGATAATGGGTTCTGAGATTTATGGGCTTGGTCATTGATTCTTTAACAAGAGAGGATTTTTGTTGTTGTTGATGTTTTTGTTTGTTTCATCTCCTTTTTACCTTTTCATGTCAGTAAAATTCACTCAAAATCAGTTAAAAATTATTATTATTTTTTGTGATGTGCCCTTCCAGTCAAGCTAGACATATCAAGAAGAATATGATTTGGAGTAGAGAAGCTCTAATTTAGTTCATCAGGCTAATTGTTTGTAAGACATATCATTTTAACAAATCTCTACAAATGAATGTAAAATGTATCACAAATCCACACAAATTCTCACAAACAATTAAAAATTCATAAGACAGAAATTTCAAAGTGAGACTCTAGTCTGTGTGTTCTAACTTTTTTTTATTAAAATTATTATATATTGGTAGTGGAGTATTACCCTTAAACACAGTGTGAATCACCACACACAAACTGTTGAAAGCTCTCCACTGATTAGAAAGAAATTCTGCACCATCTTCTAATACTCATTTCTCTACCAATCTCATCTTTGTCCCTTTTCTCAAACTTAAATAGGTTTCAAATTAAGGCTTAGAAGAGAGAAAATGAGTCTCATATCTACTCTATTGATGTTTCCTTTAGTTTAGCTATGCTTCTTCTCTGATAATTAAATCCCTGCTGTTGTTTTAAACTTAAGTGCTTCTACCTCTACCTAGAAACAATTATGCAGTTGAAAGTCACAAACTCTTATCTTGTGCATGTATCTGAATTTATTTATAACATTTCTATCATACATACATTGTCCTTGAGTTGCAGATATGAAAATATTTATCTCTACATGTTCATAGCATTTTAATACATGATTATGCAGAAGCTATATGTTTGTAGGTCCTGGATAAAATTTCCTTCCATTCTTACCTCTTGATTTCCTTCTTTGCATATCATAAATTTACTGAATAATTTGGAATGATAACAGTTTAACATTATAATATCTCAAAAATATACCTGTAAATTCTTGTTAGTTGTGATAATTTATTTGTTGTAAATTTCTCCTTTTTGTAATTTTAAGAATGAGATAGCAAAACTTATCAGGGACAAAATTGAAGATGGTAAATAAATTGATACATGATGCAACAAATAATAGAATGAGAAGAGTTAGAGATAGATGATATACAGGTAAAGATAGATAGATGATAGATAGATAGATAGATAGATAGATAGATAGATAGATAGATAGATAGATATCCATCATCTATCAAAGGTAAGAGTAGCAACACAGAGTCATTAATACAACAGAAACCAGCACCTACAAGTTGGCATAAACCCTGGGAAGTTGTCATAAAGATTATGAATCAGGAATTGTGTTATATTAGGTACTTGCACTGAAGAGTTGAGTTCATTTGAAACTCTACAAATGTGTATGATTTTATCCCTATTTTTTGAGATTACAATAAAATTTATAACATTTCTACTTTCATTTCTTCCCTCTAAACCCTCCCATATACCCTTCCCCAATCTGCTTCAAATCCATGGCATCTTTTTTCACTACTTGTTATTTCATACATATATGCATGTGTATGTACATTTAAATTCCCAAATATAACCGGTTGAGTGCATAGAATGTCACTTATATGTATAATTTCTGGAATGATTATTTGACATTAGACAAACAATTGGTGTGTTCTTCCCTGGGGGAAACCACCTCCCCGCTTTCTTCAGTTGCCTATAGATCTTTGTATAATGTTAAGTTCTTACGGGCTTTTTCTTGTCTACTTTGGCATGTTCACATCCAGCTTACCATTGGACATGCATAATGATGAGAGTTTTGGGGTATAGCTTCTGATATTGATAGCAGACAAAATCTCACAACATACTCTTGGATCCCCTGGCTGTTAAATCTATATGCTCATTCTTCTGCAATATTCCCTGAGCTCTAGGTATGGGGCTTTTGGTAGGTGTATCCACTAGGTTCCATAGCTTTACATCTTACTTGTAGTTTTCTGTAATAGTCTCCATCTGTTTCAAAGAGAAGTTTCTTTGATGAATGTTGAAGACTACAGGTATCTATGGGTATAAGGATAAATGTTTACAGATTGTTATTGGGAATAGTGCTAGGTTAGTAAATTAGTGGTTGTAGAATCTTCAATAACCATATGTCACAAGCACTGAGTAAATAGCTAGGTTTACAGAATTATATAGTTTCCCTCTTGTAAGGGAAAATTTGTTAAGCTTGTCTTAAGTTCAGTTAGAGATTTATTGGTTATAGCCAATCACATGTGCCACTACTGCATCCTTGGGGTTACCTTGCCATGTTGTTTATTGATGTGGCTCATAAGCATCAATGCTAGGTAAGACTACTGTTTGCTTCCCTCATTTAGTGCCTTTCGAGTAAGATGAAAGCTAGCTTTCAGGAAGGAAAATTTCAGCTCAAGGATCTCTGGGTCCTGTTTTTTCAGTGTGTGGTGTCATCAGCAATAGAGACTTGACTTCTACCTCTGGGCACAACCAAGGGCAACAACATTAGGCTGTATGTTTTGTGAGTCTCTTTGACACCACTGATCAAAAACTCAAAAGAGTGACTTTATATTCATTAAGGTAGGATAGATAATTAAGTATTTTCTGTTAATTTGTCAGACACAAGTGAACTGGAATTCATTACATTGTGAATGCAATCTTTACTTGATAATTGTTTGTGTTGTGTACAGTCTTACTGTGTTAAAGTTAAAAACCTTCATTTTTTATTTAGATGAAAAGGGGAAATATTTCAAGTTGCGTTACTTTTGTTTATGCTCTGGAATATTTTAGTGATGCAAATATGTGCTTGATTAAATAAAATTCACCTGTGGTCGGGAGGCTGAGTCAGAAACTAGCTGACAGGAAGTGGGAGGGAGAAGCCAGGTGGAGAAGGGTCTTAAAGTAGGGGCGAGGAGAAGCACAGGGCTTTTTGGAGGACACAAGCAAGGTGGGGAGGTGAACTACTTGCTATTCAGCCTCTCTGCGGAGCAAAATTCCACTTTAAAAATAAAACCTCAAAAGAGTGTTTCTCATGCCTAGTGTTTGTTTTGTTTGTTTGTTTGTTTTAGGTGGCCATTTGGCTCTTGAAGGAAGCACTATCATCTCAGATAAGAAAAATTCATTAAAACTGTATAAATATGATTATACAAGGAATTACTTATCCCCATTTTATACATGATACAACAAAAGACAGAAAATTTCTAGTGGCCTAGATCTTCAGCTAAAATTACTTTCCTGTGCCAAAAGGTCTGTTGAAAAATGAGTATCAGAAGAAGAGGGGCACACTTGGAAGAGGAGAAACAACCCTGATTTGAGAATTGAATTTAAAAATGTTAACAATCACAAAGTGATAGAAGGTACAAAATATTGAAAACCTTAGATGAGGATTGTTTGCTTAAGTCTTCCAGTTCTCATTCTGTCCTGCACATGAGCATGGAGATAGATAAAAGAGATAACTTAGGTGTAGAGCATGAAATGCATTAGATGGGATGTGAATTACACTCTTCTCAACCTGCTTAACATATGAGGTGAAGTAGCCTGTGACGACATTGATGTTATCCTTTCCTTATAATTTGATCCATCCTTTATTCAACACACTTGACAGTGAAGAGTAGAGAAATATTTACTTGACTTTAAATAGAGCCAGTGTTGACATCACACCCTGAATTTCCAATTATTTCAATGGAAGACAGGCATGGAATTAAGTTGATTTCATAGTTGATTACCCATACACTTCAACTACCGATGCTCCTTTTCAACCAGGCCCTCTTCCCATTTTCTCATTCCTTAACCTTGACCAAGAGGGACAATCCTCCTTCCTCATACTTTATAAGTATTTTTGATATACTTCTTTGTATTTTGCACAGAGGATACATGTTTTTTGTTGAGATACTAGCCAGCTACATTTGTTACCAGTGTTTCATAGTGCTGAAAACTAATTGCCTAGTAAAAGAAGTTTGGGTTTTTCTACAAATTTGATGTGACTTGCTTTCAGTCCCTGCTAGAAGAGTAGATAGTCAGGACACCAGCTGTCTCTCACACAATGGACTGGCAGACTTCAGTCTCCCATCAGCACCTTCTTCATCTTACAAGAGACCAATATTCTTGGCAACACATCAGAGTATTTATTTCCAAGTGATGGAGTCACCTTCATGATTACATCCTTAGCTTTGTTTCAGGTCAGTCACAAATTGCATGGGATTTTCATGATTGCAAATGTTTGATCTGCTGATTTGTTTTGTGTTGTTTTGCTTGCTTTGTTATGTTTTTCCTATAGGACTTAGTTTAGAGAACTTACATTCTTGCTTTTGAGCTCTTAAGTCTTCTTGCTATATTTTTACCAGTTTTGCATCCAGAAATGTCTTCCTTGGGGACTTGGGTGCTGTTCCTTCAACCTTCAAGGTCTAGGAAGATGGTGTCCCTGTCTCAGTCTCAGGGTGGGTAGGTGCCTAATTGTAACGGTTACAATAGGCTAACAAATCAGAGAGATCAGCTTCCTCCTAAATTCCTCCATCATTGTTTTCCTTATTTAATCTATGCTAACCCCCATACCTACTGTTTCCAAAAATTTGAAAATCATCTTCCACCTATATGTCAATAGCCTTGGCTTGTGTCTCACTTGTCTTTAGAAAAATACTTCACATCCTTCAGTCTGTCCAGAGCAGCTTTACTTAGACACTTTGAGAGTAAGGAGGAAACTGGACTACAGTTCTTAATATTTTATGAAGAAATAGAAGATGGTATATCCTTTGGTGTAAACAAAGACTATTCTCACATACATACATATGCAAACTAGTTGAACCTGATGGGAAAGTCAAACCCAAGTTGCTTTGTTCATTTCGGTGTCTGCCTGCATCTGTCTGTATTTGAATTTGTGACCCTGAGTTTATACTTTTACAAAAGCCAGAAGGAGGTTATTTTCAAGTACCTTCTGCTTTAGGCCCTGAAAGGCCCCTAAGGCAAAGAAACACAAAAGACTTCTTAGAACAGGAGGAAAAAAATGCAGAGCACAAAACACATTGAACTCTCATTCCTTCTCATCACTCCTCAGTGGAGTAAAGAAAACACAAATGAATTTTCCAATAAATGATCCTGCCACACGGTGTTTGTGAAGTGCCATGCTTTCTGCTCATCTTTGCCACGCAAGTGCCTGCTTGTTAATAATTCACCAAGAGATTCATTACCCACTTTTCTTATGTTTTGTAGTTTTTAATAAAGTTAGGATGCTGTTCTTTTTATTTTGAAATGTGGGATTTCAATTATCAGGATACTTTTTTTTCCATGAAAGTCAATGTGAAATGTGTTAAAATGCCCTGAGATCCTCTAGTGAAACGAATGAGATAAATAACAATTCACTCCATAAACAGTTGACACTTAAGCTTTTGGGAGTTCTTCAAACGTCTCTTGCCCTTGGTAATTTAAATGGGAATCTAACCTACTACTTTCCACTAATCTGCATTGTAGCATCATTGTAATTTACACCTGTAGCAGAAAAGGGTGCTCTGTGGGAAGGAATCAGAGACCACAGAGGAGTTCTCTAATTTATCATACTCATTACTCAACTTCACTGTTTCCAACATATGGAGTCCTTACTCACAGTTCCAATTCAAAATTTATTGAATTCTTCACAAAATAATAATTTCATAACTTCTATGGAACATGATTTAGTTATTGCATATATCTGCCTGCTGTTTGCCTGAAGCAAAAAGTCCTTTACTGCTTTCTGTCATCTGTATTTAGAGAAGAATGCTTGCTTGGAAGGCTCAGACATGGAGAGAATGTCCTATTCCTCATTGAGTTTCTTTTTATTAAGCCTCAGCTACCCTTCCCCTGATAGTAAGTCTTCACAATTTAGATTCACATCTACAAAACAACAGGTTCTGAATTAGAGGCTCAAAAAGATCAGTCTTGTCTTATTTAAACTCATTCTTTTTTTTTTTTTTGGTTTTTCGAGACAGGGTTTCTCTGTAGCTTTGCGCCTTTCCTGGAACTCGCTTTGGAGACCAGGCTGGCCTCGAACTCACAGAGATCCGCCTGGCTCTGCCTCCCGAGTGCTGGGATTAAAGGCGTGCGCCACCACCGCCCGGCAGACTCATTCTTAAATTATTAATTGTGATTTAACATTGTCACTCAGTCATTCAGCACATAAATAAGAACTCAAATATGTAGCAAATGTTATAAATGAGAAATGGTACAAAATTGACATTATCTTTTATAATTTTCAGAATTTGAAATCGGGAAGTAAATTCTACTTCATAGAGCCCAGCGTGTCTAAATCATTTGCTTTTGTTTGTTTTGTTGTTGTTGAAAAAACAAAATATTTTAGACTGGCTGGTTTCAAAGGTAGCATACTTTGACAAAGAGAATTCTTAGCCCTTAAAAGTTACAGTCTTTGTTAAATGAGAGTGTGAATGATAAGAAAATGGAAGAGTTGATTTTTGTATTTGTTGTTTTATTGCGGTTTTCCATTACATCAATGAGAGACTTTGAAAAAGATGTTTCTTTAACAGGTTCCCAAAAAAGCAACTGGATTTTAGCTATTTGTAGCTGGGGAAACACAGAGAGGAAGAAAAGGGAAGAAAAACAATAGAATTTTATTTTCAAAACTCCAGATGCATCATAACACAATGAAATACAAATGAAGATATTTTACTTGTAAATAAATACACATAACCATATTGTTTACACTCCACATACTTTTAAAACCTACTGTATCAAATTAAATTTGACAGTGGATATTATGTTATAGTTAGATAGGAATAAAATGTTTGGGTGTACTATTGAACTGTGAGGTTACCATAGATACCAGAGCTTGCTTACCTGACATTTTAGAACATTTTAACTTGTTTTATTAATTTCTATAAGTTTGGAAAGGAACTATGTTATCTTGTTGGGAGTGTTTTGACAATTGACTTGGAGAGAACCATTTGTCACAGATACTTGGACATTCCAGTATCTGTGGTGAACTTTAATAGACATTTCCAGCCAGGATTGATTGTAAAACAATCTAGGAGTCCTTTGTGGTAGCTACAGCAAACCAGCGGCCATCAATTTCTGATACCCAGGTCAAACAAATGAAGAAGAAGAGAAGGGTTTGGCCTGGCTCTGTGGAATATGGGAAACCCCAGTGGTAGCAAACACTGGGAAAATGAATATTTGCCTTTTTTGCATGTTTCGGAAAAAGATTCCTCATTCTAATTTATTTTGCTATAGTTTTGTTAAAGAAATCAGCTGATTCTCTTTGAAATGTGCTAGATGACTTCAGAGCAAATTACTGACGAATAAAATCAGACCACTGGCTACTTAAACTCAGACTTCCTAAATTATTGAGCAGATGTGTTTCATAGCAACTTAACATCTATATAGTACCCTTAGAAAGGAAATAATTCAAAGAGTTCACACCTAGTACTGAATTTCTTCATTCACTACTTAATGTCTAAAACTCTGTACCTTATATTTCTCCCTCCAACTTCTTGATGCTGATGGATTTCCTTATTGCTGATTACTCAGGCTTCTTCCCTGCTCAGTGAATCCACTGCTGAAGTAACTGGTCATGGCAAGGTCAAAATAAGCATGCTCAGAGCTGACTCACAGCTGCCTTCCTGGCAGGGAATCTCTCCTTCTCAATACCCCCCTCCTCACCACGCCCAGGAAAATATAATCACATATTTCTTTTGAATATCAAAAGCGAATAAAAAGATAAGTTCTTTGGCTTCAATTTTCACATTTGCAATTATTTACAGAACTCAATTGGTATGCGATATTTGAGAAATCCTTCACGATACCTCATTGAATATAAATATTGAGTGAACTGGTTATATTTCTCAACAAATATAAATAGTTTTAAGCCCCTTTATAATGTCTGACACATTAGATAATTACTCACAAGATTGACAGTTCTCCATATGCTTGTGCCACTTGATGGCTCACAGAGTCTCAAGGCAGTTGCTGTGAATCCCCTTCCTAACCACACTTGGCATGGAATTCAATGAGACTCTTCAATAATTATAATGATGATCATAATAATAATTGCTTGATCAGTGTCCCAGTCAGAGAACAGATGGTACATTGAAAAGAGACCCTTGAAGATGGTTTAGTAAAGAGATGATTTACAAAGTTGTGTGCTGGTTTAAGGAGATCCAACAAAGACAGAAGACTGGGAATGATTACATCAGGAGAGCTCCTACATCCCTACAAATGAAAGGAAAGACAAGGGAAGAGGCAGGGGAGATAGTACTTGACAGGACACCAAGGTCTGCCTGAATTGAAGCACAGTCCCTGCCAAGCCATGGGGAACAGAAATGGGATAATAAAGATCTACACCCATTTCTTATGTTGTCTCCTTCTCCAATTCCACTGCCAATGCTGATTAGCTGCACTGTGTCCCATATAAGGAAATCTTGTATCTTATGTAGTTCCAAATATTTTCTTTACACATAAATGTACATATATTCTCAGTATTCACCCAAAGTAAGATTACATACAGAAAAATTTAAACCTTACTTTAAAGTATTGCCTATATCAGGATTGTTTCCAGAAAACGTCCACCATTTCTGTTTATGATCTATATTCCATCCTCTGCTTAGAAAAATTTCAGCAATCCTAATCCTATGCCCTTATATTCACATGTAAGTATAGTCTTTACTGTTCATCAAGGAAACTTCTCCATGTAACAGATGGGGACCATCACACAAAACACAGCCAATCAAATTTCAGAGTTGTGTAGCTCAGTCCCAATGAGTACAACTATGAAACACTTGTACACATAAGGATAAGGGCACATTGCAGATGAGGTAGCAGAAAGACTGAAAGTGAGAGGATCAGGGATTTTGCTGGGAGATTGTGTCTCCTGGTAATGGCAGAAGCTAACCTCTTAAACTCTCACCAACGTGACTGTATAAATAGGAGCTGAATAAGGACAATAGCAATAAAAAGGCTAAATTAGATATGGGATAACCCATGAGACTTAAGTTGTACACAAAGAACTAGAGAAACAGTCTCCTCCAAGGAAAGCTACGTCCATTGATTATCCCACACCAAATGATCAGCTCTAAAAACATATGTACAAGTAAAATCTCAAGCTTAGCAGCTTGCATTTAGAAATGCATACACGAATATACATATACATATATGCCTGTAATAATAATTTATGAACAAATTGGTCATATATTTAAAAACAATCAAGGAGGTATATGTGGGAGGTTTGGAAGGGAGGAATAAGAGGAGAGACATTATATAAATATATCATTATCTCAAAAAGAAAAGAAAAAAATTAGAATGCATATCTGCACCATTTTAAGATCTGGGTATGTTTTGTTCTGTCTTGCTTTGCTGTTTCAAAGAAAACAACATTTGTTTCCAGAGTTTGCCCTATTTTCTTTTTTTTTAAATTTTTTATCTTCTCAAGCTGATTTTTCACTTGTTCCATATTCCATTAGCATCTCTGTATTCATTATAAGGTCCAATCCAAACCTTGAACATGAAAATCATGCCCTCATCTTTGAATCTAAGTCAGGAATGGGTTTCTTAGTAATTACATCTTTTGCATAACACAGGGGCAAGGGAGGAAATTCAAAACACAAATAAGAAAACCCATGAACCTGGCAAGATTAAGCGACCAGATTATTCAGTTATTTGTTTGTTAGAAAGAATATGGAACTGAAGTCAATAAAACTACTCTCTAAATAGTTTGCTTACCACTACTTTATCTGCGAATTGATCAATCACATGTCATCCAGGGACAGATTGGTAAATATTCAAAATAATATCATTGATCTCCAGAGAATTTCATGAAGATAATATGGGATAAGACATATAAAAGAATTATAAATAACAAAAGCAATAAATGTTCTTAAGCATTACTGATCATAAATATTATTATCCTCTTTGGAGGAACTATTTATTTTGCTTGGAGCACAATACTGCTTGGTTCTTTTTCTACTTTATTTTTACACAATATGATGATCTCAAGAGATGACTACTAATCATTATAAAGGATCAAGATGAAAATATACAAAGAGAAATTAGCTAGAGAGATAGAAAGAGAGAGAGGAGTATATAAATGGGGAAGGTGGGAAAGGGAGAGTTATTTCTAGGTTTGCACACAAATTTATGGCCTAATTTATGTGTTATTGAAAATGTATTATTAAGTTGAATGAGCTGAGTGCATACGCTGCTGTTGCTGGAAGCAGTCATATGTCACATTCTGACAGTTTACAAGTATTTAATGCAACTATTTATTTTTTATACAGGAGAATGAGTAATTTCTTTAGTAATTGCCAATCATATACTTCCTGAAATTCGTGGCATCTTCTTGGGGAAATACATTTACCAAAATGTCATGTGAGCTTATGCATATTTTGAAGCAAATTTAGGAGAAATATGCATAAGAGCTCCCGGCTTCCTTCCTGATCATTGGCAATGACAGGCTGTATTTTCTTTTGTTATGTTTTTTTACAAGATTTGAAATTTTTAAATACTTCTTGCAATTCAATAAAATTTACCCAGCTATAAAGAATCTAAATATATGCAATATTGAGGCTAGTAGACATTAACAAGATCAATATTTCTGTTATGTTCTTCATCCCTTTGGGGTTTTTTTGGCTTCATGATCACATAATATAGTTGATCAAGTCAAGGGATTTGACTATATAACATTTTATCTGTGCCATTGGGTGGACTCATCAGCTAATATTTCACCAGAAAAATGAACACAAATCTGTTAACAAAATTAAGGAATCTAAAATTACACATGAAAATTAACTTAATTCTTTTAATTTTAATTTTTATTTAAAATAGTTTTTATTCATTTTACATACCAACTACAGATACTCCTCTCATCCCTCATCCTTCTCCCCCACAGCCTCCCCCTGCCACCTGCCCCTCATCCCCTCCTCTAAAAGGATAAGGCCTCCCATGGGGAGTCAGCAAAGCCTGGTACATTCAGTTGAGGCAGAACCAAACCCCTCCCTTACATCAAGGCTGAGCAAGGTGTCCCAACATAGGTAATGGGCTCCAGAAAGCCAGCTCATGCACCAGGGATAGATCTGTATACCACTGCCAGGGGCCACCCAATCAGACCAAGTTTCACAACTGTCTCCTGTATGCAGAGGGCCTAGTCCAGTCCCATGCAGGTTCCACAGCTGTTGATCCAAAGTTTGTGAGCTTGGTTCAGTTGTCTCTGTAGATTTCCCCATCATAATCTTGAAACCCCTTCCCCCACTTGCTCATGTAATCCCTTTTCCCTCTCTTTGATTGAACTCCCAGAGCTGGGCCTGGTGTATGGCTGTGGATCTCTGCATCTGCTTCCATCAGTTACTGGATGAAGGCTCTATGATGACAGGGTATTCACCAATCTGTTTACCAGGGTAGGCCAGTTCAGGAACCCTCTCCACTGTTGCTAGTAGTCTAATCTGTGGTTGTCCTTGTGGATTCCTGAGAATTTCCCCTGCACCAGGTTTTTCCCTAACTCCATAATATCTTCCTCTAGCGAGATATCTCCTTCATTGCTTTCCCACTCCATCCCTCCCAAAGCTCGACCATCCCATTAATACTAGTGTTTCTTGTGCTGTGAAAGATCAGTCATTAAATATTATGAGCCAGGTATTTTATGGAGTTCTAATCTGAATTGAGTGGGGAGCTAAGGTAATACACGCTATTTTTCTGAGGGAATGTAGTCTTTTTTCATTTTTAGTGATTTTCATGTTGTCCTCAGCATTTAGATAATGTAGCAAAATGTTTGTTAGAGTGATCTGTTGATCTCAAAATGTTAGCTTGTAATATTATAAGAAATATTTCCCCTATCTTTTTATTTTCTAAAGAAAATTTCAACAGTTAGTTCTTTTTTTTTTCAGAGTCCTTTGAAATACTTGACTGTCCTTCATTCATTTTTATGCCCGATAATAGACTAAAAAAAATTGATACAATAGTTCTAACAATAGATTCAAGGGCATTTAAAAACAGCATTCCTTTCTTTCCCACTTTTCACCGTTGTCATAAAATCTTATAGCCCATTGTTAATTCTTCATTACTTTTATAGACTTGTAGGAATTACCACACATTCTTAACTATCTCCATAGTCTAGAAAGAATAATTAAAACAAATGCAGAATTGTGGTGATATTTTATGTGTGCTCTAACAAATAAAGCTTGCCTGAAAATCAGAAGGAGGAGCTAGCCACTAGTTAACCATAGAGGTCTGGAGGTCTGTATAGACAGACAGGAAGTGATAGAGCTGGGTGAGAGAGGAAGTGATACGGCAGGTTGCAGAGAGGAGCTTATTCTCTTTTGGTGGAGGATTTCGTAGGGGTAAGAACTAGTGGCTTGCTGCTTTGCCTCTCTGGTCTTTCAGCTTTTACCCCAATATCTGGCTCCAGGTTTTTTATTAATAAGACTGTTTAGCCATTCATGTTACACAGAATTACTTTCTTAACTAGAATATCAATGCATCACAAAGACATAATTAAACTTCTTTGGTTATGTATATCCATTGTGTCTTCCTGACCTTTACACATGGAACAATATTAAAGGAGAATCTCACAGCTGTTCACTGTCATCTATTCAGATATAAAGTGGTGATTTTTCAAGACTTATCACCATTCCTCTTTATATCAGTCAGCACAAAGTGATTCAGGCAAGAATACTTTAGAGTGACAGTGACAGGAAGAAGAACCTGTTCAAACATGATTCTTCTCATGTTGCCTTCTTATCTAATCAGTCATGTTGACAAACATAGCTGAGCACTTAATACATCTAGATGCAGAAGAAAATAGATTTTGCCATTGAAAACACTAGTATCAATTAAAAATTGTATGCCCTCCACATTAAGATGTATTTGAAAGTTGTAAGAGATGCTAGTATCAACCCATGCTATGGACAGTTATAGTATGAAAATATTAATCCCTACTGAAAAGATCAGGCAGTCTAGACTATGGTTAGGTAGGAGACAGAATGAAAGGAGAAAGAAGATTTTTTTGCCAGTGAGGAAGGGTAAAAAAAGTGAAAAGCATCTATGTGGACCAACGCAGGAAAATAGAGAAGGATAAGATTTAAATTTGCTTACTTGACTTGATTATTAGCATCTTGCAGTAGGACTTAGAACACAATGCTACTTGAGTTTCCCCATCTCTGAGTAGAAATCTCTCTTCCACAGTTTTCTATGACATGCCAGTGAGTGATGCACAGCCAGAGGGAAAAATCAAGAGCAATTTAATTTAACAAGTCTTCAAGAGCAACTTTCAGAGTGGCCACTAGTCTATTAGGATGAGTTAGCAAATGAACAAAGAATACGATTGGCAGAGTGGCATGCCAATAAATGTAGACTCAACCATGGGTGTACACCTGGAGTATGTGGGCCTCTGTTTCACTATATTCTAGCGTACAGCATAAACAGTAAGCAGAAAAGTTGGGTTAGTTATTGTCTTCAGATTCTGTGAGTATATATATTGCATGTGTGCATGCATTTATATTGCCTTTGAACGTTTTCTCTTGGGTAATGCGTTGAGTGTATTTCTAGAATTCTGAGTTATACTAAACTAAATATGATCAAGGACCATGTAATTGTGTTTTGGATGGACTTTATGACAGTGATTCAGAATATTCTATTGCTAGTGCCATCCTATCAGGTTAGTATATGCAAGCACACTTTAAGATGTTTGCAGGATCACTGAGCATTCTAATGATGCATTAATTAAGATAGCATCCCTTCACCAAGTGAGTCAAAGCTATTCTATTTAGACGAGAACATGAACCCATTTTCTATCTCAGTGTTAATACACAAGAAGTTCCCTAGAGAAATGCTTCTTGCATGTTTGTATTTCAGGTCTAGCTGGGTAATAAATTCACCTAAGGTGTTCACTAGAAAAATAGTTCCTTTTCATGCTGTCATTATTATGACATTCTCATACAACAAGTATTAGTTAAGGGATCTAGGGTGGAGGCCAGTGATTCTAAAGCAGCGACAGTACTCTATAATATGAGAAAGGTCATCATAAAGATAATTATAGGTTGGAAATCTGCTATTACATAATCAAAATCTCTCCACCAAGAATAATGTAGCTAATTAGATAAATTATTTCTGCAAGCCTTTGTTAGTAAAATTTGGATACTATCAATAATGCTTTTATGAAATACATTATTCCAAAGACAGAACATTACAATTTTTTCATGTTCTGGTAATATTTGCAAGGAAAGTTCTTGAGTACTGGCTAGGGAACGACTCTGAGGTGATCCAGCCTAGACTCCAAGCACTGTGAAATGAATGTCAGATGTGGAAACATTAGAGCCCAAGTCTTGTGCACCCTCATAATCTGAAGCCTATTTCTTAGGTTAGTATCTAAAATTTGGCAATTGTTTAATCTTTATCTCAATTTTATTTAAATTTATGTTTATTTAAATTGACAAAAACTATAACATTAATCATATTCAACAGGATTCTCTGGAATGCAACATCAATATGTGCATACCACATGAACTATTCTTTTGATTAGAAAACAAAATGTTACTCCCTCAATTCTTTTAGAATGCAAAGTGTTAATTGTGGCCATGATGCTGTAATAGCCTTTTTAAGATTTTCCTTTTGTCTTATTGGACTTCTTTTCTCTTTGTCATGAAACATAGTTACCTACCTACTGACTTGACTTCTCAGAGTCTCCATAATGGCAACAAAGCACATGCATGCAAAATGTCTTCCACCATGCCCACTTTTGATTTTTACTGGTACCAGACCTGTTTCCTCACCACATCCAAAATACCAGTATCTTCACAGTTGCTCACTACTTATGGAAACTTCCTATTTGTGAAACCTATTTCCTTTTTTGCTTCTTATATTAGTCTAACCCCCTTTTTAAGTTTTCACAAAACTATTTTATTTTTTCTTTTCTTTGTGCATGTATTTATTGAAAACATTTTTTATACAGTATATTCTGATCATGGTTTCACCTCACCCAGCTCCTCCCAGCTCCTCCCCACCTACCCAAATCCATGTCCTATCTTTCTCTCTAGAAAACAAACGGGAAAAATCAAAACAAACAAACAAACAAAAATAAATAGGAAAAAGAAGCCAGAATAAAATGAAAACAGAGAAAAACATAAGAAGCAAAAACTCAGAGACGTATAATCTTTTCTTTTCTTAGCTGTCTCTCTCTCTCTCTCTCTCTCTCTCTCTCTCTCTCTCTCTCTCTCTCTCTCTCTCTCTCTCTCTTTTTATTTTGGATTTTCAAGATAAGGTTTTTCTGTGTAGCCCTTGTATCCTGAAACTCTTTCTGTAGGCCAGGCTGACCTCAGATTTACAGAGATCCACCTGCCTCTGCATCTGGAGTGCTGGGATTAAAGGCGTGAACCACCATCACTACCTGACTTGTTTTTTGATGTGTGTGTGTGTGTGTGTGTGTGTGTGTGTGTGTGTGTGTGTGTTTGGATTTTTTGTTTTGTTTCTTTTTTTTGTCCCAAAGTATAAAGTATAAGATAAAGGCTTATTTTTTCCTTCTGAATGGTGGATTATATCTAGTCAAAACAGCACAAATAGTTTTAGCCTGATTGCACCAGCATACTGGAGAGCAGGTCAATAACTTTTTATAACTAAATACAAAGTTAAATAATATTTTTAATTTAATATGCTGAAAATTGCCACTCATAGTAAAAGTTTGGCAAAAAAAAAAAATATATATATATATATATATAGCCAGTATAATGTCTCCAATAGAGCTCAGGTATCCTACCACAGTAGGTCTTGAATATTCAAACATAGCAGAAGCATAAGAGAAAAACTTTAAAAAAACACATATATGAAAATGATAAAGTTCCTTAAAGAAGAAATGAATAAATCATTTAAAGAAAGCCAAGAAGACAATAAAACTGTTAAAGACCTAAAAATGTAAACAGAAGTAATTAAAAAAAACACAAACTGAGGGGAAAATATTAGAATAAGATTCAGTTAACATGAATGGTTAAGTTTATAAACAACTAGTTATGATTTTGAAATGTTCTTCAAGGATTGTGTTAACATTATGGTCCCCATTCTATGGCTCCATTAGAAGTGGCAAAAGATTTAAAAGTGAGGGACTCCTAGGAGGAAGTTAAGTCATTGGGATTGTGTTCTTAGGGTAGACACTGGGATCTTGACCCTTACCTAGCTCTCATTTTCTGAGGCATATCAGCCAGACGTGAACAGGTGTCTCCCATA
Source organism: Peromyscus californicus insignis (assembly GCF_007827085.1). Lineage (NCBI taxonomy): Eukaryota > Metazoa > Chordata > Mammalia > Rodentia > Cricetidae > Peromyscus > Peromyscus californicus. Next base: position 42,590,355 of record NW_026294413.1, read on the forward strand.
TGTGTCTCTCCAATGATATTCTGGCTTTCCATCCTCCCAAAAGCAGTGGGCCAAATATCCGTTGCCTGAAATCTCTGAAATCATAAAACAAAATAAACTTTTCTCTCTTTTAAATTGCCTTTGCTCAATTATTTTGTGATATCAATGGAAGCATACTGTTACTTAAATTGCACCAGCATGCAATTTAGTATTATTCCTATAGCCATATAAGACGATACCTTGAATATTATTATGTATTAGAGTAAATAAACACACACATAAAACTTCATGTTAAAATAAGGAAATAAGGATTATGGAATGGGAATTGGGGTTTTTAATAATGTCGGAAATGTCATCCCTATTTGGTTAAATTCTGTTCTATTGGAGGATAATGGGTGGAGGATGTGGGGGCAACACTACACAGCAGGGAAAGAAGTGGGCGGGGACAAAAGAAGTCTAGAGGATGGGGAAGACTAAAGAGAGAAGAGGAGGGAGATGTCAAGATCTATCTTTAAAAGTGAACTTCTTCCTAGCAATGAACTTAAGATTGATATCTTTAAAGTATATGTGTTCCTTTTCCATTCAAAACACTTGCTGAAGACTAACAAACATCTTCTATACTTTGAAACCTGTAACACAGGCTGAAAGGAAAGCCTTTCCTCTTTGTCCACCTTCAAATTCAAGGACGTACTGAGTGAATATTCATTTTTTTTTTTTTTTTTTACAAAAAGACATTTTATAATGTTCTCATTTGAATATGATTTCCAGTTTATTCATGATTTGGTCTGCCATCTATACTTCATGGTGACATTTTCTTAAGTCCTTTCTTTTACTTGTGTGTGCTCATACTTGGGTTTTTGGTATCTTGAATTTACCACTGGGGGACCTTCATCAGTCTTTCAAAATTAATGAATCATATGCTGGCAAGCACATGGATTTCTGAAACACATTTTTAAAAGAACAGGCTTTAAAAGTCAAGAACGATAAGGAAGAGGATCAGCTAAGCACCACAGCCACCAATCTCATTCACTCCTCAGTGCTTCTGAATTTATTAGCGGGGTTTCACTACACCTGAATTACTTGAATTACTTCGGCTCAGATAAGTAATTCCAATAGATCAACCCTAGAGATAATCGTCCGACTTTAAATTTGGATGCTCTGAAAAGTCTGCTCTCATCAAAATATCATTTTCGAGGTTGAATATGTTGTCCTATGAAGATCTGAGGAGCTTTAAGATGAGAGGCACATGTGATATATTACATCACATGTATAATATAGATTTGACTTTCTTCTCAAGGTGTCACATTTTTTATCAAGTTACACTGCTCAAATACAATTCAAGGGACTTCTCATTACCCTGACTTCACTCTAAAGGGAAATGGTTGAAATAATAGTTATTGTAGTGCTATGCTAGCAAAGAAAACTAATTAGCTTAGGTCAGAGGCTATAAAAACAGAACAGTAAGCAGATTCTGGATCATTATAATTAAAGAAAAAGGATGATTACACGAAGGAAGAGACTGCAGAAATAAAACTGAGACTTGCACATGTTCATTATTAGCATCATCCCCCTGAATTCAGTGAAATAGATGAGGAATAATTGCAGTGGGTGATTTCCTTTATATCTGACATACCATCATTTCTACCCTATGATGATTTATCAAAACTGCATAAGTAAAAATCATTATTAATGTAGAAGTAGAGTACATAACTATAAATTTTGGGGGAGTTCATGCAATGTCAAATATCATTAAAGAAGCCACTTAGCATTTCTAGACACCTTTGGAGGATCCTTGAGCAAAATGAAAAATACAAAGTGATTAAATCAGCATATGAGAAAGGAAATCAGATAAAGATGGATGAAACAGATACGTGAAGTATCCCCTGAAATTTACAAAACCTCTCATTAATTTACTCTGAAAACTTTGTATCCATTATCAATGAACTAAGAAGCACTATCATATTATTAAATTGAGCTAAAGTAAGATATTACAGCATGAACTTTCTTGCCTACAAATAAATAGTAATGTCTGGTACAGCAGCTTGATATGTAAAACTGGCCATTTTAGTTTCTATGAACCTAATAAAAATGCAATAGTTTCTCTGATGTTCTCCATCTCTTAAGTCCTTGAGTACTAGACTCCTAAGAATTCTCATAGCCATTTTGTACTGTCATTACCCCCTTCTCTACTACAGGCTTTAAGGTACCCTCAGTTTGCCCTTCAGGTGGAAAAAAACATATTCTACTTTTGACAGTAATATCTTCCATTTAGTCCAAATAATCCAACAATGGCTACCTGTAAATGATGGAAAGTCCAAGAATATAGTAGTTGCTCATTCCAAGAGGCCGGGGGTCTCAGTTGATCTTCTGTATATGCTGAAATCCTGAATAAATAGACTCTGATGCCATTGAAGGAATGGATGTGGTGGCAAGGTGAGGGCAAGTAGGCAAAGAATGAATGGACGACCCTTCCATCTTCCATAGGCTTTCAGCATAAAGTGTGACCCAAATTATAGATGTGTCTTCCAGCCTCAAGATTCAGATTAATGTGCTATTCCATCGCAATCAAGATCTGGATCAAAATCCTGTGTATTCCAGCTTCAAAAAAATAATAATCTCATTAGATGCTGAAAAAGCCTTCAGAAAAATACAACACCACTTCAGAATAGAGGTCTTGGAGAGATCAGGAATACAAGGAACATATCTAAACATAATAAAAACAATTTACACCAAGCTAACAGGCAACACCAAATTAAATAGAGAAACTCAAAGCAATTCTACTAAAATCAGGAACAAGACAAGGCTGTCTGCTCTCCCCATATTTATTCAACATAATACTTGAAGTTCTAGCTAGAGCAGTAAGACAAAAGGAGATCAAGGGGATACAAACTGGAAAGGAAGAAGTCAAACTTTCACTATTTGTAGACGATATGACAGTATACATAAGTGACACCAAAAATTCTACCAGGGAACTCCTATAGCTGATAAACTCTCCTTCAGCAATGTGGCAGGATACAAGATTAACTCAAAAAAATCAGTAGCCCACCTATACACAAATGTTCAATAGGCAAAGAAAGGAATCAGAGAAAAATCTTTCAATGTAATCCATCATATAAACAAATTGAGGTGATGTTTTTCAACAAGACAAAAGTAAAACAAAATCAAAAAAAAAAAAATCCTGAAACAAAACAAAAACATGTTCATGACTTTTCCCAAAGATGTAAATAGAACCAAAAAAGTAACAACTATACCACAAGTAAAATTTCTTAACAAGTAGCATTAATTTAATTAAGTTTTAATATTGAGTAATACTTTTTTCTCCTGAATAAAATTGACAATGAAATTTCAATACCTCAAAAATCTTTAGACAGGGTATCGTTATGACAAATACCCCTCTTCACAAAATTATGTGAAATCTCATTTCTTAAGATATAGACATTTTATTTTATGTCTATGTGGGATTATAATAGCATGAAATTAAATTTAAAGCATTTTAATCCACATATGTTTATAAAAGATGACTTAGTCAGAAATATCCCATGTAGTCCTAAGCTTCACTGCCCTGGCTCACAGGTACTCAAGTCCACACCCAGGTACTGAATCACTGCCCTGGCTCACAGATACTCATGTCCACACCCAGGTACTGAATCACTGTCAAGACTGAACTTGCAAAGCTCAGCAGTTTTGCCTAAAGTAACCTTGCTGTTTCTCACCCACCAGGGAGAAAGCACATTCATTTCTTTTATTACGTCTTCCATACTCTTGGCCTTATCCATATACCAATTGTTTACCATGCTATATTTGTCTACTCTGTATTTTCAACATTCTGTCAAGGGTATCCACAAACGCATCGGAATGACTACTCTGTTGCCAGGTTTTGCCCGTTCTACTCTAATGCCCAGAGCCAGCAAGCAACTGGAAACAGTGTTCTAAGCACAGAAAAGATGACTGTATTACTGAGTTGCTATAGTGCCTCCCTGCTTTAAGAACGCTAATGAGTCTCCTTTGCTTTCAAGCTCATATGCCCTGGTCAAATACACCAGCTCCTTCAAGGCCAGAGTGTAATTTTTCAACCTTTTCTTCACATGCCCCTTTATATTATATCTATTAACCTTTCATTCTACAACCCTTTAGTGGCCTTTTTTACCCCACATAAATGCCTAAAGTGTGTAGCCTCTGTGTCATTATTGGACATCGCATGCAACTTTTCTTAGAAGATTATCTCATTTCTCCTACACTGTAATTGTCACTAAATTTTGTTAACCACTCCCATCAAATGAGTCATTCTTCAGAGTAGTCAGGACTCACTATGATTTTAGTACAATGTCCAGAGCATTATATTTAATAAGGATGGTGCAGTAAATGTGTAGAGCAAACTATGGTCTAATCCTATAACCACCCACAACCGATGATAACTTTGAGGAATAATGTCACTGTACATGATTGCTTCAAAATCATACAATGAAGAATGCAGCGAAGAGTTGTCAGTTTCTTTGCTCTTGTAGTCTCAGCTTCATTGAAATTTCCTGCTCCTGAATTTCGAACACTTTGAATTTCTCTGAAATATACATTTAATTGAGTACGGTATTTATTGAAGATTTGCTACCCCCATGGCAGTTACAAAGATACAATGGGAAGACATGAGTGACATATCACTGCTCAGGTAGCAAAATGATGAAAGACAAGCATCATTTATCTTGCTCTAACTCAGCCTTAAATTATGATGGGAATGCACAGAGATTCTACTTTGCTGATTTCATTCAAATGCAGAACTGTCCCCATGTGGCAGGCAGTTCAGTTCAGACTCCCCAAATTAATATTATTAAAGAACAAAAAATGAGTTCTGAATGATGAAAATATAATAAAAAATAACCACTTCAGAGTGAGATATGTTCATTTTTTTTTGCTTTTATGTGAACAAAAGCAGTTGCACACATAAATGTCTTGCTAATAAAGGTTTATATATACATATATACTTATCAAAAAGGGCTATGATATAAAACAAATCAGCCACAGAATGTATGTGTTATTCTAATCACATTCTTTCCTTATTGACATAGTACCACTAAATATTAAAAGAATATTTTATTGACTTATTTGAATTTCTGATATGTATTAAAGCCCAAATATATAGCTTCTGTTGTGGAAGATGTCAGAAATAATTAAGAATACATCTCAGATTTTACTGGTTAATAATCTAAGGCATTGACATAAGTATTGTTAAGGATAGATCATAGGAGATGTTCAGTAGATCTCATAAAAGTAACTTTCCCTTTTTGCTTTTTTTGGTTGCTTCTTTGTTTGCTTGCTCTGTGGGGTTTGTTTTGATTTTTATTTTCTCTTTGGAATGTAATTTTTGGTTATCAGAAAAGGAAAATTCAGATAAAGCTCATCTATTCCGACCCTATTCAAACACAGCCTTCTCTGTGATCAGCATCCCTCTTGAGAGGGGTATAACCCCTCTGTTATAACTGAGTAACCTACATTGTTTATCATAATCACCTGAAGTACAGAGTTGGCCTTAAGATTCCATCTTAGCTGCAGTGTATCATTGAGGTTTCATGCAAAGTATTGTCCCTGACATAAACTTCTGTGCTCTGCTCTGCTTAAATATTTCTGCTTGCCCCTAAACCTTGGCAAGCCTAATAGTATCTTCTTCATAGTTTTTCCTTTCAAAGCACAGCATATGTCAAAATTAAATATCATTTAGCATTTTTATTGGCTTCTTTTATTTTTATTCTTTTTAACAGCTATCTATGTCATTTGGTTTGTGTCTGATAATATTCTAGGTTTGGGTGCAACAGCATATATTTATCCATTTACCTGATAATTGACATATTAATTTTTTGCAAGCTTTGGCTATGACGAAGAAGAAGGCTCCCACAAACATTCAAGAGATGGTTATGCTGCAAACACAGACTTTTAATTTTATGATGTAAATTATAAGGACCTTGATTATTGTTTTTGACGCTAAGACTATGTTTTGTTGTATAAAATATTTCCAAACTCTGGCATGCAGTGGTGTTTTTTTGTCTTTTCACCACAAGACAGTTATGAAGGTTTCTGTTGTATGTGGAACTCCAGATGTTAGTTATTCCAATAGTTCATGCAATTTACATTTCCGTGAAGACATAAATATGCTGCATATTTTCACATATTTATGTGTTATCTTTAATTTTCATTGGTACAATATCTGTTGAGGTTTTTAGATTATTTTTTAATTAAGTTGTTTATGCTTCTTATTGAGATTTAAAGGTTCTTTGTGTATTTAGAAATAAAATCTAAATGAGCATGCCAATGTGAACGCCTTATTTCTTAATTTTTCATTCTATACATCTTTGTTTAATTTATTATTATTGATATTGAAAAGGAATAGTTGATAGTAAGAAATCTTCAGAGCAGGGAGATGATTTATGATTAAAAGCTTTGTCTAAGCTTTCAGAAGTCCTGGTATGATTTCAGGCATTTACATGGCAGCTCAAGTCTGTAACTAAAGTTCCAGGTACAGAAAAGCACAGCAACCATACACACTCAAAATAATAGAAGGAGGAGGAGGAAATTTACTCTTTCTGTGTTAACCTAAAAGCTCAAATTTAACAGACTACAGCTTGATGTTATCTGCAATACATTTGTAAATATGCATTAGCAAATTGAAATTCAACTCTATTCCTAGTTTGCTGAGGTTGTTCCTAGTAGACAATAATTAGTTTTTGGGTTTTGTCAAAGTTCTCTGTGTCTGTTGATATGATAATGTGATTTTACTGTTTTAGTTTGTTGATGTGATGGTCTACATTAATTTATGTTTTAAATGCTGAACTATCTTTCATAGTGAAGTTGAATTTCATTTTTTTCTCTCCTACGTAAAAAAAAAAAAATTAACATTAATTCTAATGTTTTGATGACAACAGTGGACCAGATTTTGAGAACTGGCAAACACACAAGAATGAATTTCTGATCTTCTGAGATTTTATGGGCCATGAACCCCTTTGAGAATCTAGTGGAAGATCATGCACTTTGAGAAAAAGTATAACTTGATTAAATCAACACATTTTTGCATGTAATTTCTGCTTTGCACCGAGAAAGTAAATATGCTCAGTGACCTGTTCTAAAACAGCAAGTACAACTGAAGCAGAAAAGTCCTCAAAGAGTTAATTTTTTTAATGAAATGGAATAAAAGCAATTACATCTCCTAGGAAATTGATATTTGTTAGATAAATTTATGACTATTGATGGAAGGAGTGGTTGCCTTGAAGATATAAAATAAAATTGTATGTTTTTTATTAATTTATAGAAATAGATATTTACAAGTTTTCTGGTGACCACTGTAACTACATGATATAAAAGCTTGAACTAGAGAAACATTTCACTTTAAAACTGCAGAATGAGTCATATTCCCAGGATAACCCTACAAGCCAGGCACTATCACTTTAATTATTTACCTAGTTGCTCATTTATCACTGATATGATATGATACTATTCCATACATAGCTATTTCATGAATACTGAGGCTTGTTAAAAATTCTGAAAGGTAAGTGAAGGTGTCTACTTGTGTGTATTTGTCCATGCTTTCTTTTCTGGAATATTCTGGGGAAGATTACAGTAATGCAATCCTGGGTACAAGACTCGGATAACACAGTTTACCTTACCAGTTCTTCTGAGACATCAGATAGACAATATCACTCAGTTCTCTGTACTCTTTTTAGTTCCAAGTAACAGAACCAAGCAGGAACTCACTCATTCGAGTTCTGTGGTCAATACTCTCTGATAGATTGTTCTTTAAGGCAGGAGTTTAGTGTTATTTATTTTTCTTCACCCACAGTATAAGTCAGAAAAGCCAGCACTGGAGTGTTTACTGAATCCAAACATGCGATTGTTTACCTCTACAAATGTAACCGTTTCTTCAGTGGCATTTAAGGGGAGCCATTCTTTGCAGCTAATTTTTAAGGAGCCAAAACAACAGAGAAGCCATATTTATCCAATGCACCACTTTAAACTGGATACTGAAGTTGGCATCTGGTGTAGATAATCAATAAATAATGTGGAGTGACTTTTGAATCAATTAATTCAAGTGACCATGAAGGACATCTAAGGAACATATTGCTCCAAGGAAACTGTTTCCTTGTTTGGTGCTGGCACTCAATCCCCAGTCCTTGTCAAACAAATATTTCTCTTCTGATTCTGTGAATAACATCAAGACATCATTTTCAATCTATTGTCCGGCAGTGCCTTTTGTTTATCCATCCAACTGCTTGTGAGGATTCCAGAACGGTCCACAGTATTTTACATTACAGCTGTTGAACAAGGAAAGAAAGAAAACCCAATCACAGGACATGGTGGTGAGGGTAACACAAAGGGATAAGACCGCAAGGAAGGGCGTAGATCAAGTAACTATGCTCACTTAAAAATCAAGACCTTTGGGAGGGACTATTCCACTCAGAGTAGAAGCTTACCGGTCATTACATGAGACTGACAGGAAACCACTGGACAAAGGTGCAGAAAGTCCTGGGAAAACAGCTTGTCATAAGGACAGAAATGAAAAGCACAGAGAATTTCAGACACTAAAAGGAAAAGAAGATGCTGTAACCACTACTTACTGTGCCCACATATACTAGACCCTTTCACGAACAGTTTTTTTCCAGTATTTCTTGGCTTCAAATTTAAAATATCAGTTCAATTCAGCCTTTAGAACCATCCTTCCTAGCCATCCCCTTTCAGTCATCACTGAAATACTACCTTCATCAGCGAGGCTTTCCATTTCTTTTCTGTTGGTTACGCTCTGTCCTGACTGGGCCAGCAAGTTTTACCAGCATCAGAGAAGCCAGGGCTCTGTGCTCTATAACCTAGTGTCTGATTCGTTTCATGTAAAATTCAAAGGAGACTGGAAGACTGGGAGGCAGGAGAAAGCATGACCAAGCACTCTGGCTGACCTGTTTACAGTCAGGAAATTTCTGGCACCAGGGATAAGGGCAAAATTGTTAATAGAACAATGGGTTTTTCTAAAGACCTCTTGTCAAAGACAGTAAATAAACCATATTTACTTAAAGCCAAAGATGATGGATAACCTTCAGGTTTCTAGGACACCCTGCTCCCTCTTAATCTAAGCAATAACCCTCACAAATCCACCTCACAATTTTGTTTATAGAAGAAAATCATCTTTACTTTTTACCTTGTTGTAAACATCATTTCATCTCGGAGTGATGTTTAAAGCTGTGGGTAGGAAGCTGGTCTTAGAAGCCTTTGGAGATATAAGCAGAGAGCCTGCATGTCCATTGTAAAGGTTCTTAAGTGTTACTCTCCCTTGAGAAGTCCACACCCTGCCAGCAGGTATGTTTTCTTTTCTTGGGTGGCATTCACTGTCCTTTTAATAAATTCAGTTTTACATCATATTAGCAACATCTGAAATTCATTTTACCTTGGAACCATGAATCCTTTTTGTCTGAATAAAGGTCTCCAAGGGGAAAGGGAACCCTTCAGGATGCTGAGGACTAGGGGGAAGGGGGACTCCTAGAGTTGTGTATCATCCTTACTGCAGTAACAAAACAAATCCTGTAACAAGATGCTGGTGTTTACACTGGCCTAAATGAATTGTTGGTGAATTAATCTAAAATGAGCTGTCTTGTTTTTAATCTTTCCTATTTATTGTGATGCTCTTTAGATATTTATAAATGCAAATATTTCCACGTCCTTTACTCATTTTAACCAAGGGTTTCCAGTGCATGAAAGATAAGGACTATCTATAATCCAGTGTTCTTTATCAAAAGAGGTTTGCAGAATTTGGCTTCAAAATTCCATAGAAGCTTGTGCTGAAAACTCCTGCTTTCTTCTCCAGAATTAGGATGCAGGCGTTTTACAGTTCCTTGAACAGAACTCCCATTTCCCCTCTGCTTGTCTTTTTCTCAGGTACTCTTTACTCTTCTAGACTCTTCTTCCCAGTGCTCCTTTTTATAGAGTTAATTCAGGACACATTAGCTCTATGCAGACATGTAAAAAAAGTGACATTAACAGTGTATATATAAACAAACTTGTCTGTTGGATGTTTGGGAAAACATTCTCCTTAGGATCAATGATCCAAGGCAGTGTTTCTCAAGGCCCTAAGGGTTCTGTCAGACTCCATCCTTCCACTGCAGATTTTTCAGCAGTGTCTCAGGACATAGCCTTTATAAAATTGCATTTTCAAATCTTGTATATATTTGGTTCTATTTTTGGTGGTGGAAGTTTATTCAATCAAGTGTGTATGTATATTTATAATCAAAACGGTGAAGTATTGTCTTCCAGTTGTGGTAATCAGTTGGCATAGGTTTCCTCAGAGAAAACTAAAAGACTGAACAGGAATATATTTCTGGAGGCTCGGCATTTGGCTCCCTTTCCAGCATATGAAAACTAGCTAAGCTCTCGGACCTTCACAAGTTATGATGGTACTCATAGATAGGTGATAAATCAACATGACGTAGTAGGTAAATACATTAAAACATTATTTGTTTCTATTAAAAGAGTGAGATTGTGGTCCCTTGGATGGCCTAGCAGGTAAAGGAGCCTGAGGGACAAGCCTGGCAAACTGAGTTTGATGCCTTGAACCTATGCAAATGTATGAGAGAAGAGATTCCAGGAAGGTGTCTTTTGACCTTCACAGGTATGCAATGGTGAAGGCATCACTGTACTCACTTGGGAGCTTCCTGATGGACCCCTCTCTCCTTCCTATATAAATAAATAATTTAATTAATTCTTTCACTAAATTTTAAAAAGTACAGTAAATTCTGCCAACCACAGCCAAGTGGCTGGAACTGGAGTTCTTCTCAAATGTAGAAGTTACAAAATAAAGCTGAGCTGAACGTAGCTGAGTAATTTTTGTACGTTGGGTAGGGTAAATAACAATCAAGACTTGATTGGGTCATACTTTCCATGGGTTGAGATATCACTTTGAAACCCATTACAGGAAACAACAATGTATATTTAAAGACCATAATGTCATATTAAGCATTTGTTTCTCTAACTATCTTTTTCTTTTTTGTTTTTGTGTTTTATGAGACAGGGTTTATCTATGTAACAGCCCTGGCTGTCCTGGAACTCACTTTGTAGACCAGGCTGGCCTTGAATTGACAGAGATTCGATTGCCTCTGCTTCCTGAGGGCTGGGATTAAAGAGGTGTGTCACAACACTCAGATATATTTCATTAACTTCTAGAGGTCTCTAATATCATAAAATTGGACTGTAGCCACATGATTCCTCCCTCCTTCCCTTCCTACCTTCCTGTCTTCCTTCCTTTCTTTTCTTTTTTTTCCTTTCTCAGATGCCAAAAAATTTTATGTCATTTGCTATTATAATTAATAAATAATGTTATTGGAAGAAAATAATGGGTTTCACTGTGCCATTTCCATACATGCATTAATTGGAATTTCTGGAATTGTGTCCCCAGGTGATTTAAAAATCTATACATCTTGATATTTTCTTTGGCAAATATACTTTGAATGATATTATCCTCATTTAATTTTAGAGGTACATTCTTAATTTAATAAATAAAAGAAATGTCTGTCATTTAATGCATCTGCAAACATCAATATGTGATCTATCCAATATTCATTCAAATTCCAAAATATTGTCAAACAAATCATTTGCCCTGCATATAATTATCATGTTCCAAAGTATATATTATTTTTTTTACCTCCCCAGGGTCTATGGAATACTCAGTTATTGTGTGCCTCCCCATATGTAAGTATGTATGTGTGTGTGTGTATGTGTGTGTGTGTGTGTGTGTGTGTGTGTGTGTGTGTGTTTGTGTGTGTGTGTGTGTGTGTGTGTATGTGCGCACGTGCGCGCGCACACATTCATTTGTATAAATACTGAGGTATTTCTCAGAATACATACTTGTGCACATTGTTTTACCCCTTTGAGTGATAATTTGCCTTCATAATACTCTGTATATGATTTTGAGAATTATGCATTTATTCCAGTTCAGGAAAAAAAATTGTGGTAGAGCAAAATAGCTCATTTCATATTATGGCAAATAGGAAGCCAAGAACAGTAAAACCTCATTATGTCACCCATCTTTTAATAGTCTGACCCATTCATTAGACCAGAGCCCTCAAAATTGTCTGTGCAAACACCATTAAATACACAAGTGTAATTCACTAAGCTTCTAGGAACTTCTCCTCCAACCATTTTGACAATTAAAATTTACTATCCCATGTAGACACAGAATATCTTAAAAGAATAACAGATAGATAAACTATGTAGAAAATACAACCATGACCAACCATATCATAAAACTGTTGTGAAGCAGGAATGTGGAAATGTTGGATTACATGAATGTCATTATCAAATTTTTCTTTTAGGATATGTGAATATTCAGTAAAAAAGTAGAAAGATATTACCAAAGGGTTGTAGCAAATTCATCAAATATATATATATATAGATGTCTCTTTTCTATTATAAAATCAAAGGTAGTCTTGACGTTCAGTACAAACAAGGATGGTTTCATATAGCTCTGTCATTCAAACAAAACATTTGGAATAATGGGTGATTGAATTGAGTTAAAGTGAAATGAATGCTTTTAATCCCAATAAAATTGATTCAATATTTAAAGCCTAGAAACAGTTATCCATAGTAAAATTTGACCTGAGAATTTACAGTACTTAATAATTTACATTTTTTCCTAAAAAATGAAAAATATAGGTTTCCTTTAAATTTAAAAAGGTTTTCTGAAAAAAATAAGGTTGTATAAGCGGATAATGATTCAAGTGTTTTTAAAGAAACTATTCCGTTCTTTGGATACTATAATTCTTGATTCTGTGGGTTTCAATCTCAGTTGTGGCATATATCAGCATGATGTTTAGCAATTGCTAAAACATCTAGGGGGAAATAAAAAGTGGTTCCTTATAGATTTTTGGTTTTAAAATGTTTAATTTGTAGAAACAATATTTACTACTCTTTAAGGTTAGTCAATATCAATACCCTCCATTACTCTACAGTGTTGGAAACTCCTTTTAATGCAACTTGAAACTCTAAACTCTCCTTTCTTTAATATTTTTAATGGATCACACTCTTTAAACTGTTACATCCCAATTATTTTTGCTTGGAAACAGAGTGGGAGGTTCCTGGAGACAGAATTCAAGCCTCATGCTAATTATCTGAAATTCAATTTGTTGTCTACATCGCTTTAGAAATGTGAGCTATGTAGTATGCACTATTCATAATATGACTAGGTGCCTCATATGAGAGTAATTTAATCGTCAGTGCTGCTCAAGCATTGTTTAATGAATTCCTAACAATTTGAAAGGCAAGCTGTTGGAAGGCCGTTATTAAATTTCATATTTGTGCTGCAGTTTTCTTTACCATTACTTCATCTATTTAGGCTTATGATAGCATTAACTTTTTAAAAAATAGAATTTTCGCATAATCAAGCCATAACTTCTTATCTACTTGCAAAACAGAATAAATTCATTTTAAGGCAAACTTGGGACAGGTCACAGAATAATGATTACGTAAATCTGTAAGATACAATACAGATTCATAAAGCAAAAGGAATGATTATTCATTAACTCATTCAGTAGCAACAATAAAGAATGTTCTGTTAAAACACTGAAGAGGAATTCAGGTAATTACAGTAAAAACTAATCCTAGCAGTTAAAAAGGTTAATAAATTGTGACCACTAACATCTAGAAAAATTACACAAGGCACAAATTATTTATATTATTTATCACAGGAATGAACATAGAGATTATTCCTGTGTTAAGTTGTTGGGATACTTCAAGATAACATCAAAAAAGAACAATTTTGTATGGGTTTATTACCCAAAAAGTAGCCAAAAGCTATCTAAAGAAGTTAATTAGCTTGATGAGTGAAAAAGACATATAAAATTAAGATATACATTTCCAAATTTCCATAATCATGAATGCTGACTTACAATCCATTTAAATAAGAATTTCCATTTATATGTCTTTGTACATGTCTCATCTCTAAAGCATCATGAAAAGACATCTACTTATGATCTCATTGTTGTCAAAAAAAATCATAATAGTGCCATGTTGTGAATGTGAGAACTTTCAGAGAGTAGAGAAGGAAAGACCAACATTGTCCAGGTTCTGGAGAAAGGTTATGGTTATTAATGAGGAGCTGCTGAGAATGCCATAAATTCCAAACTGATAGAGGGAAAATAAAGAAAAATCAGAAAATTTTCTGAATGAATAGATTCAGGCACATTTAATAAACTATATCAAGTCAATGAGCATTTGATGGAAAGGCAGTTAAAAAACAAAAATAAAACAAAACCTTGCAGCAGTAAATGAAGGTTGACCAGTTATCAAGCACATCAAAATGATGTGTGTGTTGGCTTTGGGAACCATATTGGATTCCCTGAACTGATCTTCAATACTTAACTTGAATTCATTATGTAAATGTTATCCAGGAAGACAGAATGACAGTAAAGCACAGTAAGTAAATTGTGTGTTTCAGTGATAGAGACTCAGATGTGTGCTTTCATGATATCTCTGCAGGTTTGAAATTACTATCTCAGTCCGATTTTTACCATGCTTTACTAAAGACCTCTGAATACATTCTGTGATAGTCAACTGTCTTGGTAACTAATAATAGTTCTCAATGTTTCATGCAACAGAGCCCATTATCCTAGACACAGATCACCCTTCTCATCACCTCTCAAACTCTACTCCCAACTTCTAAGAGCAGTTGATGCCTTGAAATTTGAGCATAGGTAAAACACTCAAACTTTTATATAAACTAGTTATGAAGGAGACCAGACACCTGATACCTGTGGTTGGGAATCTGCATGGCATTAAATTCAGATACACTGGATACATAATTATGACAAAAAGCAAAGTCTTACAAAGAACATGATAATGAGCATATCTACCACAGTTGATGTTATTACCCCTTCACCTATTTTCTGCCTAATGACTCCTTCTATCTTCTAGATCTTTGATGAAAACTGTACATGAAGTCATCTCATTGACTGAAGCAACATGCACAGGGCCTGCTCAGGTCTGCACCAGGTTCTCTGTGCTTATATTATGGTTTCCAATTTAGTGTTCTTATGGGAATCCTGAGTGTGCAAACAAGTTGGTCTCTGACTTTTATTCTTTTTTTCTGGGGCCCCTTTTCCTTCTGTTGGTTTGTCTTGTCCAACTTCCATGAGATAGTTTTTGTTTTATCTTATTTTTTTATTTTGTTATCTTTTAAAAAATATATGAATGAGTGAATGGATAATGAATGAATGCATGAATGCATGAATGAATGAATGAATTATCGGGGACTATGGGGGCCCAGCCCCTTGATAGTCCCCTCCCAGGGTCTGGGAAGAATCTACAACCAGCTGATAATTAATCTTTGATGAGAAGAAATGAATCTATGCACACGAAACTCCTTAGTCCATACACTTTATTCTTCTGAGTCAGTTACAAGCTTATATTCTGCTCTTGTATTTAGCTCATTTCTAGCCTGATTTCTCTCTACACTTGTCTGTGGTCCCCTCTGATGTGGGATGGTCTATATGTCAAATGTGTTGCTGATTGGTCAATGAATAAATCACTGATTGGCAGTGGCTAGGCAGGAAGTATAGGCGGGACTAAGAGAGGAGAAGAGAGAGGACAAGAAGCTGGGTGAGAGAGACACTGCCAGCCGCCATCAGGACAAGGAAGATGTAAAGTACCGGTAAGCCACAAGCCACGTGGCAAGGTATAGATTAATAGAAATGGATTAATTTAAGCTATAAGAACAGTTAACAAGAAGCCTGCCACGGCCATACAGTTTGAAACCAATCTAAGTCTCTGTGTTTATTTGATCGGGTTTAAGCGGCTTGGGATTGGCGGGTGAGAGAGATTTGTCCTGACTGTGGGCC
This sequence comes from Peromyscus californicus insignis, assembly GCF_007827085.1. Lineage (NCBI taxonomy): Eukaryota > Metazoa > Chordata > Mammalia > Rodentia > Cricetidae > Peromyscus > Peromyscus californicus. The sequence goes on from NW_026294413.1 coordinate 42,606,182, forward strand.
AGGCAGAAAAACTCCAGCTACAAATGGCGTCCAACGTGGTGGCAAGAGTTTCCACCTAAAAACTGAGAAAAAGGATTCTAAAACGAAGCTAAAAACAGTTCCTAATTGTCTCTCTCAAATGGGCGGCAGCTGCCGGTTTGAGCTACTGGCGGGTTGCTGGCGTGCGCGCTCGACCTGCCGCCATATGGCGGGAATGAGGCCTCTGCAAGTGGCACATTAAGCTACATTGTGGATTTAGCCTTTGCTAGTACAAAAAAAAAAAGAGGTTTCTGGGCTACACGCTGCTTGGATAAAAGCATAGACCCACGATGGCTCCCAGAGCTGGCGGTAAGCATACTGCCGCCATGTTGGGAAGCTGAGGCGGGCGGAGCCAGTAGCCACAGCACCAGCACCGTTTCAGGCTTAGAAGGCTGCAGCTTAAAACAATAGATTCACAATAAGACAGATTCAGATGTAATAGTTTAAAATGTATGTAAAATATACGTAGGCTTGAAAGAAAAAAAAAAGGTGATATATACAGTATAGAAACAAATACATGGTTTTAAAAAATAAAGTCTTTAAAGAGACAGTAAAAGTAATATAAAAAATAAGCCACGTAGAGATGACTATAACACAGAGAGTCTGGATTGTGTTGTCTTTGGGATTCTTAACTACAGAGAGATATTTGATTGTAAAGGAAGCTGAGTTAAACCAGTATGTATATTTTAAAGATACTTTGACTTCAAAATTTGGATGTAAGGATATGTTGCTTTGGAAAAGAGTCTCTTTTGTTTCCACAGAAAGCAAGAGGCTATGGATTTGTTCCAGATTAAGACACATCAGGTTTGACCAGCCAAGACCACCTGAAAGGTCTCCGATGACACCATGGCCCAGATGATCCAACATCCAGAACCGTTTCAAGGCAACTGGCTCAGATGATACAGCCTCACGGACTACTCCATGATCCTAAAATTTTCTTTGTTTCCCCAGAAGATACAGCGCCCCCCTCCAGCAGGAAGTAGTAAGAGAAGCTACGCCCAAATTCCCAAATATACCAAGCTGACTTTGGAGATGTGTAAAGGTTAAAACCTTCCTTTTTAAGAAAAGAAAAGGGGAAGTGATGTGGGATGGTCTATATGTCAAATGTGTTGCTGATTGGTCAATGAATAAATCACTGATTGGCAGTGGCTAGGCAGGAAGTATAGGCGGGACTAAGAGAGGAGAAGAGAGAGGACAAGAAGCTGGGTGAGAGAGACACTGCCAGCCGCCATCAGGACAAGGAAGATGTAAAGTACCGGTAAGCCACAAGCCACGTGGCAAGGTATAGATTAATAGAAATGGATTAATTTAAGCTATAAGAACAGTTAACAAGAAGCCTGCCATGGCCATACAGTTTGAAACCAATCTAAGTCTCTGTGTTTATTTGATCGGGTTTAAGCGGCTTGGGATTGGCGGGTGAGAGAGATTTGTCCTGACTGTGGGCCAGGCAGGAAAACTACAGCAACACCCCTCTAGGTTCTATCTTAATTCCTTCATCTAGTTCTGCCCCTTCTAGGTTCTCATCCATCTTGTTCCTTCCCATATCATCTTTTCTCCCTTCTCCTTCTCTCTCCTCATCTCGTTCTTCCTCAACTTGTTCTTCCCCATCTAGTTCTTCCTCATCTGGCTTTTCCTAATGTTCCATCTCATTCCTCTGGTACTCTCTTCTAGCCCTACAACCTAGTTCTTCCCCATCTCAGTTTGTTCCTCTCAAGTTCTTACCCGTCTAGTTCTTCCACTTTCTTTTCTCTTCTCCCTCCCTGTGCCCTGGAAGTCCTGATATATATACACTTACAAGCAGTAGTCCCTTGCCAGTGCAAAACCAGGCTTCCAGGGTCAAACGGAAGGGTGATAAGAATCACATAGGGAGGCAATAACTGTTAATTATCATTTGCAACCCCAAAGGGAAGTGACCAATGGGGAAATGAATTAACTAAAGGCTGAATTCAGGTAATATCTATGAAGAGGGATCTTATGTGCTCAACTATAATCTTAAACGTGATTGGTAGAAAATGTTAAGAATCTATAAGTTGCTAGGTCAATGGGAGAAAATAAAACTGTCTTCTTTTTTCCTGTGGCTCCTATCTATCCAAGCTATCTGCTGTTTTTCTGCAGGGTGGGGGAAAGTGTGCTCAGTCGCTAGGCAACCTGTGTACAGCTAGATGTCTCTGGTGATAGTTAAAGGGAGATCTGGAACTGGAGGTAAGGTTTGGGAGAGGAGGAAGTAAGGCTTAATTGGCACATCTGCCAGGCCTTCTCAAACAGGTAGCCTGGATGGTTAAGTCTGTTCTTAGAGAATACAGAGGTATCTCTGATAAAGTATTCTCCATCTGGGGATGGACCTGGCCAGATGCTGCTAATGATGATAATTACAGGGAGGCTTGAACTAGGGTTCTGGCTGAGCATAGCTGTCAGTGCAGAAGGTTATCTAAATATTCCTACAAGTGGTTAGGTAAGGAGTTAGCGGTCTATAAAGTTAGTAAGGCTGTAAGAAAGGAGGGTCCGAGCTGAATTGTGTAAAGCTATTACTTAACGTCCACCTGACCTAGGTGGTGTCTCCTTGTGGAATTTACCTTAAATCAGGAGACTTGCATATGGACTGTTATTACTGCTGGTCCTTGAAAGTGGCCAAGGGAGATATCTGATTCCAGAAAAAAGCCTTTCCTGAGGCTGTTCTCCAAAAACCTGGAATGTGTATGTCCAGAGAGTGATCAGTCCACACTGTTAGCCCTTCTTGGGGAGAAGTCAATTGGGAAAACTATGAAGGCACATATGACTTTCATAACAGAATACAGCTGATATATAACAAGCCAAATAATACCAAAAACTCCTTGGGATTTGGCTTCCTCTGGAGGAATTCCCTGATCCCTCCAGGTAGTGACTTTGCAAAAACCAGCTGAGTTCTTATAATATATTCCTGAGGCCCGTAGGAATGAATGAATGAATGAAAATGTAGCCACTAGTGTAAAGGTTAATAACTGAACTGTCATTTATACCTGCTGGGAGAGAGAAAATAAGTTTCCTCCAAAGGAATGACAGTGGGTATATCAACTATTCCAGGGCAGACCTTATGTTCAAGAGCAGTTGAACAACATATAATGGACTCCACAGTTTTGGAGCTGCTTTTATTTGGCTACAGCTTGATGTTGTTTTTTTGTGGGTGGAGGTGCTTATGTTATTCTTTTGGTTTTTCAGGTTTTTGTTATTGTATTGGATTTTTGTTTGTTTTTTGAGATAGAACTTAAGGTTGAGGAGTTAGGGAGGCGGAGAAGATTGTGGGAGGGCTTTGAGGAGGGTAAGAATAAGATCAAGATATATCTATCTATCTATCTATCTATATAGATAGATATATAAAACTTAAAAATGATTTTAAATAATAATAAAAAATATAATAAAAAGAGAAAAATCATCTCATTTAATCTTCATATGATTTATGAGTATTGTATCAATTAAATTTAGTTTAAATTATAAATGAAACAGTCCATTAAAAAGGCAAAGGAACTGAACTAATGTTCAGATACATTGTACTCTGTACTCAAGTACCTAATCGTTAAGGCATGTTTTCTGATCTTCCTATAATTCCAGTGAAAATAAGCCTGTCATTTAAATCACACAGACAATCCTTTTGTTTCTCCAGGTTTCTTGATATGTACACATGTGGTGTGATTACACTAGGTGAGATCTTAGAACCTTCCAAAATAAAGCACACTGCAGCATGCATAACAATGGTCTGTGATCACAGTATTGGGAGATGAAAAACAAGCTAGGCTCCATTCTGCTCATCTGTTTTCAATGGATTTTGTAGTCGACAACAGTTTGGTAGGGAACACTTGCATCTTCAGAATTTATAAAATGAAGAGTGATGAATAGTGACATTGCATTCTCCTTTCAGCCTACACCAAGAGTTTTGGAATGAGCATAATATATCATAAATGCCTCTGGTAAGGAAAAAGTAAGTTGTCATAAATCTACACAATCTTGCAAAGAAAAAAGAAAGATTATCTTTAGGTTGAATGTAGAGCCGAATATTTCCAGTAGGAGAAGTGGATTCTAAGGGAGGGACAAAAAGATGACATAGTGATCTGTGACCTTTGTTCTGGATCTTGTTTTTAAATGTTCTTTAGCTGTCTCTACTTCTACAGCACGGCATATCATGTGCAGTTAATTTCCCTAGTCATTTTTTGGGCTGGTTTTGGTATCTTTTTCTTTCTATATATTTTTGAAAACAAAATTTAAAAACCATCTTCGGAGAAAACTGTATTTTTTTCTGCAGCTGTCAAGATGATTTAAAGTATAAACTCTCAATCAATGGGCAGTGGCCACTTTGTCTCTAAATGGTTTTTTTTTTCTTTCTGATTCTCTTTTGTCTTTTGTTCCATAAATGTGCCATTAAAGTAGTGCCTTTGAGTTGTTCAAATTGGCCCATTTCTTGAATTGTCTTGTCTTTTCAAAGTTTCACTTAATGTCTCTCTAATGGTTACTGTCAGAGGCCCTGCAGAAGGTGTGACTATGAGTTTATGTCCTCACTAATGCACATAATCTTGAATATTTAATAATGCATGTCTTTGAAAGGATGCAGTTTTATCTAATTGCAGGCTCATTTTCTTGTCCTTCTCATAAGATATGTGCTGTGTTGTGAATTTCCTCTTGGTCGTTTTTAATCTTAATTTTGACTTTATTAAAAAAACTTTATAAAGGACATCTTTACTAAATGTCAAACATAATTCTACCTTCAGTATGCACTGAATGTGAATGACAATGGGAAGGAAACAAAAAACTAACAAGCTTATTATTATTATTATTATTATTATTATTATTATTGCCAATTTTCTATATTTATAACATTTTTACCTTATTTAATACTTCACACAGCTTTATGCGATTTGGGCACTATTCAGCAAATATAAATGAATAAGTATGATTAAAAATTAATTATTGCTTCTTTCTGAAGCTGTGAACAGAATCCTGGCTTTGGTTCACTTTGCTTACCTGAGTGATTCTACTCACACACCTCTGCAACTCCATTGTCTCATCACCACTAGATCATCTCATCTCTGCTTGGCCAGTCTTTCTCCTCTGTTTAGGTTTTTTTTTTTTTTTAATTTGTTTCATTCTTCTCTCATACATTGCATTCCTACCATAGTTTCCCCTCCCTTACCACTTCTCCTCTAACCCAGATATACTGTTCCTTTCTCTACAGAAAAGTTCAGGCCTCCCAGGAATATCAACAAAATATGACATATGAAGTTATTAGGACTAGACACATCTCCTCAAACTAAGGCTGGATGAGGCAACCTACTAGAAGGAAAGGGGTCCGAGTTAGCCCCCACTCCCATTGTTAGAGGTTGTACAGGAACATCAAGCTACACAACCATAACATATATGCAGAGGTCCTATATCATATGCTCATAGGCTCCTCCATTGTTGGTTCAGTCTCTGTGAAGCCCTATAATCCCTGGCTAGTTGATTCTGTGGGCCATATTCTTGTGGTGTCCTTGACTCCTCTGGCTCCTATCCTCAGCCTGTAAGCCCCTGGAGGCACTCAAGGGGCCAGGCCCCTTTCCCAAGAACCTCTAACTGCCAGGTTCCACCCACAGAATACTCTAACTGCCCTTACTGATGGATAATGCCCCCACCCTGCAGAGCAAAAAACCCTATCTCTGGGCATGAAATCCCACCAATCTCCACCCTGGAAAGCTCCACACTGAAAAATTCCACCCCCTTCCCAAGAAGCTCTATATAAACCCTCTATCCTGTTCAGTTTGCTGCTGTTTCTTGCTGGAGCAGAGGTGGCCACTCTCCTGGTTCTTTTTCCTCCCAATAAATCTCTTGTGTGAGGTTTGTTGTGTGGTATGACTTTGTGGTATTCCTTGGCTTCCAGCTGCCAGGATACTTTTCCATCTGAGATGCAATGCTTACATTTAAAAATGTAAGCGAGTGTTACAACTCCGGGGTAAAGAGATCCTGACCGCTAGGGAAGTCAGGCTATACCTGGAGCTGCAATAGGACAGCTCTGGCAGCTGGAGCTGCAGTGGGACAGCTCAGCTCTGGAAAGGAATCCTGACTGTTCCTGCAGTCAGGCTATATCTGAAGCTGGGGTGTGGTGGTGGAGGTCTCCCAGCAGGATATAGCAATCCTGCTTCTCTCCTGGAGAGCTGCTACAGTTGAGCTTTGTTCAGCCCCCTTAAGGGGGCTTCCTAGCAGAGCTCTACCTCTTCTTCTCTCTGGCCCAAGATGTTGCTTCTTTTGATTCACTCTGCTAAAGGGGAAACTCTTGCAGAAGTGTAGCCATCTCTTCTGGCTTCAGAGAAAAGTTGTTACTTTTTCTGCTCTAGCTTGCTCAGGCCCCCTAAAGGAACATCTTTACAAGATTTTTTTTTATGCTCAGTTCCCCAAGGAAAGTTTTAACAATGTTCTTCTTCTCTGCACTGGTGAATGAAGATCATCATCCAAGACTCTTTTGAGAAAGAGATTTATTTGGGAAGGAGGAGTCCAGGAGAGTAGCTGTACCAGGGTGGGAAAGAACAGCCATTAACTGAACAGGCAGGGTGGTTTATATAGGGTTTCTTAGGGGTGGAGTTTCTCCAGGGAGAAGATTTTCTGTTCAGAGGTTGCTTAGTTTCATTGGTCAGGGGCAGAGATTGTTCTGGTTTCACAGCCAACCTGTGTTTCTTTCACTGGCCTTTTTTTTTTTTTTTTTTTTTTTGCCTTTGGCTCTAATTCTAAGGCCAGGGCATATTTCTTTCACTGGCTCTGATTCTAGGGACAAAGAGTGTTTCTTTGGCACTGGTTTCAGTGTCAGCACATGTTTCTTTGGTTCTGGATTCAGGGATAAAGTGTTTCTTTCCCTGACTTATGTCCCAGATCCAGGCTGTGTTTCTTTCACTGGTACTGGGTTTCAGGGTCAGGGTGAATTTCTTTAGCTGGCCCACTTTTCCCTACACCCCCTATTGTTTAGTAATAAGAAGGTGGGGATTGGAAAGGGGGTGAAGTTATCTTTAGACTATTTCCTACTGAATTGGGGCATTGAGGTTCTTGAGACAAGCTTGAATTTCATCTTCAGAATGTAACCAGGTTCTGCAGATATCTGGCTCCATAGCTAGGGGCTGGTAATCCTGTAATAGTAACTGGTTACAAGTCTGGTTAGAAATATTTTGGATCTGTTGTTGAAGAAATCTAGACAATAAGTTTACAAGGCAGGGTGCAATTAGGAAGATTAAGAAAAAGAAGAAAAGAAGGGATAAGAATGGTAGCATCCAGTTTCATATCTGACTATTAGTGATCCACTGGCTAGAGGTATCAAGCTGTTTATGGGCTTTAACATCCATTTGGAGTCGTTGGATCTTATCTTTCACACACACCTGATTGTTTGACATAAAAACAACATTCTTCCCCAAGAAAGAGACAAATACCACCTCTTTCTGCTGTTAGTAATCTAATCCTCTCCAATTTTGTACTACTATGATGGCCAGCAAGTCTATTAGTCCTTGAAGGGTAAGGATATTCTGATTTACCCATTGGAAATCCTGGATGAATTGCAAGGAAAGCTGATGGTAAATAGCTAGGGAAGTAGTCAGTCCTGCTGTTCCAGTGGCTGTACCTGCAGTTATGCCCAGGGCTGCTAGAAAGGGCATTACTTGGGTTGCTCATTTGTCATGCTGTGCTGCTATGAACTTGGCAATGGGAACTGGCAAAAGTTCTTCACCAGGTACCACCCCTAATTTAGGAAACAGGAACAACAGGATGCAAGTCCTAGACCACTTAATATGTAAGCAATGATAAACTTGAGTACCACAGAGAACAGAGGCATTGTGAATATTTGGACGTAAGGGCTAATGATATTATTACAGTTTGCAGAATCCACAGTAATCACGAAGTGTGTTCCTGAGGAGTTAAATTAGTCTATAATGCCAAAGAGAGGAATATGAGAGGGATAAGATTTGGTAGTGACATTTGGTTTGGAGCAATTAACAAGTGGTAAGGTGAAAGAATCTAATAAGATGATGAGTGAGGCCAAAAATGGTGGGTACAAGTTTGACCCTAGTGGGACACACACCCAACACTCTTCAAAGCAGTAAGGCTGAGCATTGTTCAATAGCTGATATGCAGTAGTTAGGGTCTGAAAGAAGAGACAGTGTGACAGGGAGGTGGGATCAATATCATCAAGAAAGGGTGACATTAAGGATATAAGAGCCTTCAAAGAGCTTTGGACTACTTCTTTTGATGTGTCTATACCTAGGGTCTGAGAGAGTGGAATGTGTACCATCTGTATTTTGAGCATATCTGGTGGTCAGGTTTGATAAATGCTATAGTAAAGCTTACCAATGACTCCCATTTCCCAGTTGGGATGCCATGGGTCCTTAATTAGGATATAAAAGGTTCCTCATTCTTCAGAAAAGGTAGAGTGTTTACCTGAATATGTATTATGTCTCCAGCAGTCTCTAGACCCTACTACATGAGTGGTCTGGTTGAACTACTGGGCATATGTCTCCTGAGTCTCATGTCTCCATACATAGATTTTGATAGCAATATGGGTGAGTGGGAAAAAGTACAAGGAGAAGACCCAATAGGGTGGGGCTCAAGTCTTGACAGGTTTGTGAGGTCTCATTCTTCTAAGGCCAGAGGCAGGCTGGCAGTCTGTATATAGTTTTAGGGATTGTCTATTTGCTAATGGACAGGCACCAGTAAGAGCTATTAATTCAGCCTGCTGATTTGTGGTATAGGCAGGAAGGGCTCATATTTTGACCACTATGGTGTCTGAAACAACAGCATATCCTACTTCATGTACTCCTTCATATAGGAGAGAGATGCCATCTGTACAGCATGTATAAGTGGCCTGAGGTAGTGCTCCTTCCTGTATATGCATAAGATAAGGTAATAACTCTTCTAGGGTCTCGATGCATGAGTGTGTTGGGGAGTATTCCAGGATTGGTTAGGGGAGAAGATTTGAAATGTTAAGAAGTAGACATGGTTGAAAAGTCAGTGTTGTGTTCCTTACCAATGCTACTTGAAGGGCGAGAACTCAGGAGGGAAGTAATGTTTAAAGGCCCTTGTATGTTAAAAGGTATGACAGGTGGTGAGGAGAAAGAACAATAATGGGTGACCCAAAGGTTAATTTCATAAGGAGATGCTTTCCATCTGGGGTCTCAGGATCCAGGTTGCTATATTGTAAGAAGGCCTTTGTAAGGCATTGAATTGAGATGGGTTTTCATGTTTTTCCTGGATGACTTCTTGGACCTTTTCATAATTTACTGCCTTAAGGGCAACCCTGAGGAAACCAGCTAGGAGGCAAGTTATAAATTGATTCCTAGCTAGGATGTCCCCTGGAGTATTGTAATCCCATTCAGGCTCCTGATCAGTGATTACCTTAGCCCCAACTGGGTAGGTATTAGTCATTTGATAGAGTTCATCTGCATGGGTGCTGGCCTGATTGCAGACTCACCTACACTCCTCTGGAAGGAGATTGTTGTTAAAGATCACATAAACACTGTGAAAAGTTAAGTTATAGGATTGGGTAATGTACTGGAATGCTCTAGTAAATGTGGAAGAATTGGCAGTATAGGACTCTAATCTTTTTTCTACTTGGAAGAGGTCAGATAATGAGAAGGGGTTATTTGCCCTAAACCATCCACCCCATCAATCTCTTGAAAAGGGAGAACTGGGGCTGGTTTAGATTAGGGAGACACAGGAGGTCCCAAGGAAGAGTGAGAACAAGTAGCGGGAGGACTAGGGGCTGTTGGTGGGCTGAAAGTGGGTGCCAGGGAGAGTTGATCTGATGGATGACCTGTCACTGAGGAGGGAGAAAGGGAAACTGAAGGATCAGAAGAGAGGGAGCTGTGGGCTCTGGTCTCTAATGGGGAGGGGCTCATTAGCTGCAGCAAAGGAAATAGATTCATCCTGTTCTGACCTCATAACTAGCAGGAGCCGGGGCAATGGTGGCTGGGAACAGGAGGCACAGAGGGAAGGGTTTGAGTGAACGTAAGAGAAAACTTGAACATAGAGCATCTCTTTCCGTTTCCTTGATCGCTCACAGTAGTTGTAAAGGTCCTGAATAATAATGGGATCTAGTGTGCCATTAGGTGGCCTTTTGGATAGATTATTTAAGGGGCATTGAAGCAGAATTTGATTGCAGAAGCAATTAGTGTCATTCAGGTCGGGTGTCAAGTGGGGAGGCTGGAGATTTCCTAAAAAGCATCCTGATGGGGAATGGGAGGGTATAGACTTCTGAGTTCCCATGGATGAGAGAGGTGAGGGAAATGGTCACTGCAGCCTGTAGTTGCGGGCATCCCCTAGACTCAGGGAGGACCGAATGAATAAGGACCAAGTCATTCAGAGGGTCATCACCCAACTCAACGGGGGTCAAACGTAGCAAGCTTAACCTAGATAATCCAGTGGAGGTGAGACGGCGAGAGAAAACTGAGTTCTGGGGGAGGGTCGCATCTGGAGGAAAGGACCAGAAAAATTAGGCTTTTGTGGCTCCTTTTCCTACGGCAAAGACAGGGGAGAGCACAGGAAGGGATGCTATAACCCAATAACTCAATCGGGCCTAAGGAAACTGCCTGATTGCAGCTCCAAGGTTGGGGACATGTGGTCAGGTGAAGAGGGCAAGCTGTATCCTTAAAGATTGTGGCTGAGGGTACCTCTGCTTTCAAGAGTACTAGAGGGGTACTAGTCACTCAACAGTCACTTCCTCAGACTCAGGGAAATGTTTACACCAATCAAAGGGAAACTTACCTAATTGATTCTGATGGATGGGGTGCTGAGTGATAGGTGAGCCAGAAGGTGAGTCTGATGTGGGTGGACTGGAGAAGAGGGATAGGGTCCCAGTGCATATTAGACCAGGAGAGACTATCTGAGGTATGATACCAAATTTAAGCATTGCAGCTTAGATGGAAAGGTGTCCTGGCAGCTGGAAGCCAAGGAATACCACAAAGTCATACTGCACAACAAACCTCTCAGAAGAGATTTATTGGGAGGGGAAAAACCAGGAGGGTGGCTGCCTCTGCTTCAGCAAGAAACAGTAGCAAACTGAACAGGATAGAGAATTTATATAGAGCTTCTTGGGGAGGGGATGGAACTTTTCAGTGTGGAGCTTTCCAGGGTGGAGATTGGGGGGATTTCATGCCCATAGATTGGGTTCTTTGCTCTGCAGGGTGGGGGCAGGGTCCATCAATAAGGGCAGTTAGAGTTTCTATGGGTGGAACCTGGCAGTTAGAGGTCCTCAGGGGGAGGGACATGGCCCCTTGAGTGGCTCCAGGGGCTTCCATGACCTTTTCCATGGGATTCCTGGAGCTTTGTGGTGCCTAGTGTAATAGAAACTCACAGGGAATGATGAGGGTGACCCTAGCAGAGACTCCTTGTAATGGGGAATACAGAGCCTGAACCCACCATCTTCCATACTAGGCAAAGATTCCAGTGGAGGGTTTGAGACACACACCTAGCCCCAAACCTTTCAGCTACATTCTGCCCTGCGTGCAAGTTATGCTAGGGTAAAGATGGTACAGAACATTTGGTAGTGGCCAACCAATGACTAGTCCAACTTGAGAACCATTCTAGAAGAGGGAGCCTACACTTGACAATGCCTAGAAGGCCAGGAACCAGAATCTGGATAGTCCAGAGACCTAGAATAGATCCAAACACAGCCAGATTAAAAAGAAAAATCAATGAAATGATTCCTAATAATTTTCTGGTATACTCATATACTAGAGCCCAGCATAATTATTGTTAGAGAGGCCTCATCAAGCAATGCATGGAAGCAGATACAGAGGCCCACAGCCTTGTTTAGTTTTGGGAAAGATCTCTTTGCCCATCTCCTTATTGCTGCTTCACTTTCTCTTCACAAGGTTATAGTGAAGAGTTATCATAGCAGGCAGATAGAGTAGAAAGCAGACAAATCCCATCTTTAACCACAAATAAGAAGTAGAGAGTGAACTAGTGTGTCTATAAACTCTCAAAACCCACTCCCAGTAAGACACTTTATCCAGGAAGCCTCCACTTCCTAAAGACTCCATAAGCTCCTGAAACAATGTAATCGGCCGGGGAACAAGCATCCAAATACATAAGCCAATGAGGGGCATTTTTCACTGAAACTTCCAATTATGCAAATAATTAACCAAAAGAGGATGACACATCAAAATCAGAACACTAAAATGTAAACTTGTAAATTAACACAGACAAGAAAAACTCAGTGAACCTTATTTAGATGCAACAACTAAGAAATAGTACATTTAAAACTATGTAAATTTGACTGAAGTAAAAATGAACCTTTGGTTTAAAAAGTTTAAAAATTCTTAAACCTTTGGTTTAAGGAAATGAAAAAATAAACCACAGAGTAGAGAAAAACTTTGTGAAGTAGAGATCTGATTGAAGACTTGTGTTCAAAATATTTAGAGACTCTTTAAAATTTAATAAGAAAATAACACAAGTCAAAACTGAGCAAATCAATAGAATATACATTTTACCCAAGAAAATATGTGGATGACTATTGAGCACATGTAAAGAACTCGTTAGGAATCAATAGAAAAATGCAAATTAAAAACATCAGCAATACCACTTTAAGCCCTCTAGAATAACTATAATTAAAAAGATAAGACAATCAATGCTATAGGCAAATTGACAGCTAGGATTCAGCTAAATTTTGTGAGCAGCAAGGTACAGCCACACAACAGCCTACTTTTTATGTAATTTAACTTTATTTACTGGCCATCTTTATCCTATATCCACTAGTCCACAGTAAAACATAGGTCACAGGAGACTTGTACAATTACACATAAAGCATGAGAGGGGAGGGAGGGAAGGAGAGAAGGAAGGACAGAGGCAAGGACAGAAACAGGGAGAGAGAAAGAGAGACAGAGACAGACAAAAAGAGAACATGCTACTGGGAGAAGGAAACCAGGTATAAAGATGGCATAACATATGGAGTGTCCAGTAAGAACCAGTGGTTGGAAAGCAAAAAGTGTGACTGGCTGGGCAACGAGCTAGAGTTGAGTAGAGCTGCTGACAGATGTGGTATATTTCACGATATGGACATTTCGAAAACTGGATCGTGGTGGTTGTACTGTACAAAATTTACTAAAACTAAAAATGTGTACTTAGACTCAGTTTTATGTCTATTAATTTTATATTTTTGCTACAACAATCTGTCAAAAAACAAGTAGATTCAAACAACACAAATCAAGCACTATACATCCTCTACTAGGTGCAACATCTGGGCTAAAGTAAAGGTGCTGACAGCTGTGTTCCTACCTTCCAGGGGGATTTAGGGGACACTGCCCTTCCTATTTCCCAAAAAGTAGCAGGACTGGAAGACAATGTGGGTTTCACATCGCCCAGAGGACTCTATCTGCCTTTGAAAGTACCATCTGCATCTCAGAGATAGAAAGGAAATGTAATTACCTCATAGACATTCTCTCTGTCTCTCTTCCTGTTGTTACATCCCATCTATTTCAGCCAGTATAGTTTTCAGACATTAAAGGCTCAAGTTGTTAGCTTTCATCATGGAGATGGCCTCATCATTTACAGATTCATAACCTCATATTCATCTTCAAAAATCTCCTCTATCATGTAAAGTAAAACATTCATGACTTAAAAAGTTAGAGTATGTATATCTTGGAGGATCCATTATTCTACCTACATGAAACACTACATTTTACATACAAATTTTTAAATCAAAATCATGTATTGGACATGAAACCCTCAGGAGAATTGTTTAATATGGAGAACATTATTTTATCTGTATACACAGAGTACATGGTTTCATTACTTCTATCTAATCAAATACCTGTAGTTTTATATCTTTTCATTTTCTTATCTCTTATGTCCCTATAACCTTACACACAAATAATATTTTAATATTATCCGACCAAAATGTCAAACCATTTCAACTCATCTAGCTTTCCCTCAAGTTCCTCAAAGAACTGAACATTTCTCAATGAAGCCTGGTTCTTCATATCTCCCTGCATCTTGCATTTTCAGTTTCTGAAAGTTTTCATCTGGCCTGTTCCATTTCTACTTCTGCCCTCCTCTACTCTCCTCATCTAGTATTCTTTTTATTTGATATTTGAAGTGAGTGAAGGTCACTGTTTAGAGAGTGGATCATAATGGTTATGCACCATGATTTTTGGTAATAATCAAGACTCACTGAGTGTTAGCAGTCTCATGAATGTCTTAGATGGATTTACTTATCTACTTTTCAAACTAATATTATGAAGTAGTTTTATTATTTTCCCAATTTTCACACATATAGCTAAGAAAGTACCGAAGAAATTCAACCTATAATTAAGAAGACAGCAACTTCAGTGGCCAGCATTCAAACACAGCTTAGTTATTCTAAAGCCTAAGTGCAATGCATATAGTGCACTGATCATTTAACAAGTATGATTAATGCTAAATTTGTCTTGCTCTATTGACCTGGTTGTTCTTATAGAATCAAATCATTCCCCATTTCACTCTTGAATATTGCACTAGAATTCCAAGGAAAATCCCAAAGTGCTTCACTGGCTATATGAACATGGGTATAGATACTGAGAGATACATGGAGCTCTCCTCACAAATGATAGAGAGGCTGCAAAATGATCATGAATAGGGCTACTGTGGGAGAATTTGGTTTCTTTGTTGAGTCTCTAGGTGGTAAACTTGGCCTCCGTTCCTTAGATTTTCTTAGCATGGAGAAATCAAATCACTTAGAATGAGGGCTGTCTGGCTCTCTTGGAGGTTATATACTGGTGCTTTGGCATCTAGGGGTGGAGGGAGGTGAGAACTTACCTAAGAATCAGAATTCTAGACCAGTAATCTAGGCAATAGACCTCAAGAAATGTCCATAGGCTGTGCAGGAGAAAGCAACCAACCAACGGGGTGCTTGCCGTCCAGAGACTGCCCATCAGCAGTGTAGCTTGGAAGGTATGAAGAACGAGACAGGAGAGGATTACAGCACAAAGGCAGTGACAAGGGGCTATTTCAACTACTCTCTCCCTTGCCTCTTCCTCTTCACTTGGCGGAGGGGCACAGGCTGACACAGGAGGGAGAACTGTGAAACAGTGTTGAAACATGAGGCCATAATTTTCAAAACCTGAGGGCACAGATTTCAGCAAACTATGAATCAAAGGCATCTTTTCAGAATATAAAGGCATGTATTTTCATTAGCACTAACCATCACAAACACATTGACAGGCTTTACATACTGCATGTTTAATCTCTGTCACGATGAAACTTTTGATCACCATAATATTAAGTTACAGACCATCTGGGAGTAGACTCATACCTCCTCATCCCTGTTCTTTTCCTTACCATACACAAGATACAATTTGTAGCTTCAGTATCCTTGTGTAGGCATCCTGAACTGCTTTCCCCTATTCATTTTTCAAAACTCAACTGTCAAGTTTTAAATCTATCCTGAGGAAGCTTTCTAAAATTTGACCCTCTTCTAGACATAATGATCAAATTATTTTCATCAGCATATCTGGTTTACTGTATTCATCACTTTTCCAATAATAGAACATTTAGAATGAGTGTGAATCTGTTCTATTAGTTAGCAAATTCATCAAAGTATATATAGCAGTTCCAATTAGGAGATTTGTCTAGAAATTTAAAAATTGTCTGAGATTGTCATTATTCTGCCTGCCACACAGACTCTACACACCCCAAGGCTGGCCCAAAAATCCAGGGGCCTTTCAAGAGGATGATAATCACACCCAAAGAATTTTGAAGTTCTTGTTCCTTTCTCTGTTTAGGATCCATGTAATCTACCTTTTCCATTTTCCACTGCCTTTTCAGTTTCAACTCTATTTCTCTGCAGTTTGCAAGATATGAAAAGTATGAAGATCCACCTACAGAGAAAGGATGCAAAGTCTCCACTGCTTCTGTTCAAGATGAAGTTGTGACAGCATCACTGGTGTACTGAGCCAGGGAAAATCTGTTCCACTCGTTTCTGGCCTCACTGTTGGAAAACATCTGCCTAGCTATCTCTTTCCCAGGTGCTGTGAGTCAAATGTTAAGGATGATATTTGAAAAAAATATTGCATGCTTTTGATTGGTATCCGACACCTTCTGATTAGTTCTTATGGGAGTGACGTGGGCATTTACTTCCTCTATGCAAGCCATTTGACTTTTAAAGATGTGCTGTTTTTCTTCTGAACCAAAGAACAACTTTAACTTTGCTCTACTCGAACTCTTCCACGTTATTAAAAGGAAGGGGTAAGGGTGGCACTGAGCCTCCACACCTTAGTGTCTAAAGATTCACTCCTTCATGGAAAACACTGTAAATGTGAGTTAACATTCTAGAGCTTGTTCTTTCACAGACCATGGCTATATAGAGCCAAATAGCATGTTCCTGCTAGAGGCAGATGCAAATTCCCATCAAGTATAAGAAAACAGAATCATTATTCTTTCAGACAAATGGATATCTAGAAAGAAACCCTGCTGTGCATATTCAATCCCTAGTTAATCTTTGCAAACTAATCATTTAACACATTTCTGTCTACAGACCCATATTCCTCACTAAAAACCAAAGAAACTTGGTTGATTTCATAATTTGTTCAAGTAGAAAATTAAATTAGTTTATGCTTTACTTCTCCATTTTCATTAACAGTTCAGAACCAAAGGCAGAAATAAACAATGCTATTGAAAAAAATGTGTAACTTTTGTAGCACTTCTAATAGTCAGTAGAAAAGGTGGGACACAAGGCCAAAGAGTTAATTGTGAGAAATAGTATTCCTTATTAAGACCAAGATGAGTTTCATACCTAGAGATTTTCAACAGAGTTTTCACCTGGAGATACTTAGCATAGAACCTGAAGAGAAATGAAATAATTATGATGATTGGTTCTTCATGATGTGATTTAGAAGCCATTACAATATGATCTTTACTATTTTCAGAGTCACCATGTAGAAAATAATTTATTTTCCAATTAATAGAGGTAGAATTAATGCTAACAGTGGTGAGGGTCTTATCCAAACAACTTTAAAAGATGGTGATTTTAATGAACTCAATTATCTGTGTTTGATATCACAGATAATTCGTGTGTGTGTGTGTGTGTGTGTGTGTGTGTGTGCTTGGTCAGTTGGTTGACTTTTTGGGATAATTTTCAGATATCTCAGGCCTAACTCAAACTACTTATCCAATTGGCTTCTCCCTTCCCTAAGTACTGATATTACAGGCATATGTCACCACACTCAGCTTTCTGCCAGAGTATATAATGGTTCCTTTGACTTCGTGTATTTCCAGTTGCATGTTAAGCACAAACATGAATAAATTAGATGAGCTGTAACACTCAGAGGCATAGTATATTATCTGTCAGTAACATAGGATCAAGACAACAGATGATTACTTCTGTAGACAATCTAAGTGATATCTCCATGGCCCACCTTTACTCCATCAGTTAACATCTAAACCATAGTAGATGGCACTGATAATATTCTATGTTCTTATACTATAGATCCTGTACAACCCCATAACCCAATCTTAATTATTGCATTGTAGAAAATGTTACAAAAACTAACATAATCAAATTAGAAACATTTATTAATTTGGTTCTTTGTCTCTATCTCTCTGTGTCTCTCTCTGTCTTTGTGTTTCTCTGTCTCCCTTTCTGTCTGTCTGTCTCCCTATTTACTCTCATTAAGGGAAGTATTACTCAACTATAACATTATTAAATTTTTAGTGGTTTTATTCAATTATGAGAGTCATGTGCTGTAATATCCTGGACCATTACTTCAATTCTAACTACTAAGAATTCTTAATTTTCTGTTCTTCTCATCAGACACTATTTTGTACTTCTCTTCTGTACATACATATGATGTAGCTAGCATAATCTATGTACCTTCATATAAGACACAATAAGTAGTCAGCTTCAAGCATGGAGACAAGACTAAGGCATTCTATTTCACTGACAAAAAAAAAAGATACTTTATATTCTGACCAGGGTTTCCTCTCCTCCAACTCCTCCCAGACCCTCTGCATGCACCTTTTTCTGTGCCCCTCCCTCTCTTTATTTCTCTCAAAGTCAAAAAAGAAGGAAACAAAAAATACATAATAATCAAAATCAAGAAAAAAAAGCAGCACACATACACATAACCTAAAATCAATTAAATCAAAAAATGAGAAGCCATAATATTCAAGCAAAATTCTGGTAAGACAAAGACAAAACATATTCAAGCAGAACCCTATGAGGCCAAAAGTCTACAGAAATACCATTGAGATCATTTTGTGTTGTCCATCTGCTGGTAGGCATGAGGACTACCCTAAGTGTTTTTTAATATATCCATTGAGAATCCAATGAAGAAAAGTAACTTTCCCTTTCAAATCAGATGTAATTGTTGATAGCTTCTTGGTTAGAGATGGAAGCTCATGCCTATTTTGCCCTCTTGACACTCATACCCCATGTAGATTGTACCTGTGCAGGTGCTGTCCATGTTTCCTCAGTCTATGTGAGTCCATACATGCCTCAGTCCTTTTATGTCTAGAAGAAAACAACTTTGGAGTCATCTATCCCCTCTGTTTCTTACAAGTTTTCTTCCCCCTCTTGTGTAAGCTCTCTGAGTACTGAAGGGAGGGGTTTGGTGAAGACATCCCAACTGAGTGTTCTATAATGTCTCACTCTCTATATATTGTCCCTTGTAGGTCCCTGTGCTACTTCTCATCGGGATCACTCTTAAATGAGTCTGTGACCTGTGATACCTTATGGTAACAGTATAACTCCAAATTTCCTCTTAACAGTAAACATTCTTCAGTATATTTCTACCAACATAGTGTTTAGACTGTCAAACAAAAATATCAGGACTTACTAGCAACTGAAGACTAATTTACTATTCAAATATGCAAAGCCTAGCAGGGAGACATAATTATTACAAGTAGTAAGGGATTTTCCTTTGTAGCTTTTCTTTCCTTTCACTGTCTTGCATTAGCTGCTGCCATGCTTTTTCTCATGCTAATATACAATATCTTAGAAAGAAGTTAAAACCTTATTCTGAGGAACAGAACTGTGAGTCTTGTGGATTTTATAGATGAAAAAAATCAAAACATTTAGACACCTGTCTGTCCGTTGATGTTTAATGCAGTATACATAAAAATAAATTAGTTTAGTATTCTAAGAAAGAAATTTACTTTTTCTTCCTACATTTTTTTTATGGAAAATCACTTTTTGTCTTGAAAGTTATGGACTGTAATAGGCGATCTGATGCTTTTAGACTATGTTAATGTATTTACCGAACAGAATGGGCATGCCGCTCAGCACTGCTCCGTAGCTCTTTAGCCAATATTCCGGTATCCACTTTCCTTTTTCCTACCCACATGCTCAGCCCACTTCAGCTTCACACCTAGCAGCTGTTTCAGCATCCTGCCTCCATCCATCCTCCACATGTATCCAGCTCAGTGGAGCTGCATTAAAGTGAGCAGGGCTTTGCTGTAGTGAGGTTGGCTGCCTGCCAGGACTTCATTATCAGTGATCCTTCTTACTGCTCATGTTTCACAGGCTCTTGTGACACAGAATCAGGTTTTCAAGAAACTTCACGGAGAGCTGTGGCAAGCCTGCACTTCGCTGCCTTCACTCAGTAGAGGCCAAGCCTGACTGCTGACAAGTCTGTCCCTTGCACAAAGGATATGCGTGTGTAAATAATACATAAATTCTGTACACTAAGGTGACTTGGCATGGATGATGGTGAATGCATTTATTTGGAAGAAAATATATCTCCACAATACTGAATAATATTATGTTAAACTCACTTCAACATTTACTTTCCACTGGAAATTATAAGTATTGGTGCTTCACCACAGCTAGTAAAACCTGTGTCCTAATTCCTTAGTTTAGCAGTCAAGAATCTTACATTTTAGTAGAACTGTGCCTTCTTGTGTGATAATGGCTTACATTTGCCATCCAATTTAGGACAAAGTCAGGCAAAATACAAAGTTAAATATAAATAAGAAAAAAGAAATTGTTATCCAAACTCATGATTCTGGGAGAGGTAGGAGTAGGATTAGTAGGGGTGTGAAGTATGTAAGAAAGTATGGGTGTAAGTGGGGGATCATACCGCATTATGTATGTGGATGAAATTATAGAATAAATAAAATGAGATATGAAACCAAAACAGAAGTTTGCATTATTTTCTTTCTCTAAATTTTTGTCCTATAAAGAATAATGATTTGTACGTAGATAGTCTAGTCTTCTCTCATAATTCAATTGACCCTACAAGTCACCCTGGCGACATTATTTGAATAATGTTCAACTTGAAAAATACTTTGGCAATAACTATTCTAACTTTTTTATACTTCAAATGAGGAAAAAGTTGAGCAATATATTGTCTCCTAGAGAAGCAACCCTGATTCACTAACTTTATTCTGTCCCACTGAACGAATGGACCCTTTTGCTTCAGAGAGAAAAGTCCTGATTTATCTCTTTATTATCCACACACAGTTATTTCTATTTCCTCCCCAAATACCACAAGCTCTCTTTGGTGAAAAGCCTTATTGAGAACCTAGAAAGGTGAACCAAGGAACCATGTGTTTCCATTGTGTTTGGTTAGATTACACCAGCACTAAATGAAACTGGTCGATTGAGTTTCATAAAATTCAGCTACCTCCTCTTTCTCATCCCAGAACAAGTCAACTGTAGAAAGAACATGACATAAGAATAAGATCACAGGACAAATGATCCGGAAACCCAGGTCTTAGTGT
Source organism: Peromyscus californicus insignis (assembly GCF_007827085.1). Taxonomy (NCBI): domain Eukaryota; kingdom Metazoa; phylum Chordata; class Mammalia; order Rodentia; family Cricetidae; genus Peromyscus; species Peromyscus californicus. The sequence goes on from NW_026294413.1 coordinate 42,626,864, forward strand.
CCATTATTTTATTCACCATATGGCTATACGTACCAGGCCTTCCTTTGTGTCACATATAAAATATAAGTGAAACCACATAGTTTTTAAGTGCATTGCTTACTGAATTGGTTCATTTGCTCAGAAAAATTCATATTACTTGGGTAACTATTGTACATTGGTTGTTATTGCTGTAAGCAGTATTTTAATGAAAATTAAAAAATAGGTACAAAATCCTATCCTTACAGCATTTTATTCTGGTGGATAAATCAGAACACAGTCACAATAAACATGTTAGGCTTATAGTATGTTTGGCTACAACAAATGTTATGGGCAAAATCAAAGCCAACAAAAAAGAGTACAGTGTGCAGAGTAAAAAGGGGTAGTCTAGGGGGGAGGGTCTAGGTATGCTTTAATGGGAAGATGACAATAACAAGGAATGAGAGCCACTCTCATGGATAGCAGGAACCTGACAAGTACAACCAAACAGAATATTTGACATGAAGATCTTAAGATAGAAGTGGGCTTCATCCTCTGGGAAGATTGAGAAAGGTATGAGGAATGGTGGAAACAGGTAAGAAAATGAAGATTCTGTGGGATCGAGAGCATATAAGCCCTTTAGGGAATTGTAAGCAATTATTTTATAACTGAATTAATAAAAGAGCTTGCTGGTCCATGAAAAGGTCTTACAAGGTTTTTGGTGGGTTGTTGTGACTACTGTACAGAAAATAGACTAAGCCAGAGGTAGTTTGACACTGTTAAATGTCCAGTTAACAGATAAATGAAATCATTCAAAGAGATACTCCCTATCAAAACATGATGAAAGCATTGCCATTGATTAGAAGTTCTTTCGTTGGTGTATTTTTGAAGTAAATCAGGAGGATTTCCTAGCAGCTTGAAGGTGAATATGAAAGATATAATGAGTTGTGATATCAAGCATTTTGGCATGGAAACCCAGTAAAGCCCACCAGTAATGGAGATTAGCCGCTGATGTCACAGTTACTGGAATGTCCTAGGCTTGATTTGAACTTGGGACTCTCAGCTGCCCAGAGAAGACCAAGCAATTTAGAGCAGATGCTGAAAAGGGAGTCCTAGTTTCAGAACAGAATGTAAGGAGATACAATTTGAGAGACATTCCTTTGCAGATTGTATTTTAGGGCATCTGATATGTTGGGGGTTTTGCTTGGATTAATTCTCTGTATTCTTCTGCCAGATTTCAAGGATATACTGTAGAGTATATATGTTCTGCTCATGTAGAAATATGGTGTGTTTTATAACTTTGACTGTAAATTTATTTTAAATAGATGTAAGTCTGTAGAACTATTTTAAAGACACTGAGGTAGCCTGCGGGCTGGTGGCTTTGGATTGGATTCCTATTCAACTATGCAGATATGCATGCTAATTGTTCAAGGAGTGTCTGTCTAAAAGCTGGTAACACTTAACCTGTGTCATCCCCATCAGGGCTGAAGGCACAAAGATAAGGATAACTGGGAGTGTCTCCTGTCAGCTTTTTGTAAGATCCTAGTTGTGAAGTGGCATCCGGAATTCTTCAGTCAATAGCCTCAGTTTGAAGCCACTTTACGTTCTACAAACAGTGGTACCTAGCAGATTTGATAAGTCACCTACCATGGGAGCACGACAGAAAAGGAGGCACACACACACACACATACACACACACACACACACACACACACACACACACACACACACACACACCAAGGCCCCAGTTTGTTTGGATGTGTTTGTCTAGGTGTGTCCCTGTCATGTGAGTGCAGGTGTCTAGAGAGGTAAAAAGAGGGTCATCAGATCCCCTAGAGTTACAAGTACAAGTTGTAGTGAGACCCTTTGCATGGCTCCTGGGAACAAAGTCTTTTGGAAAAACAATAAGTATTCTTAACTTCTGAGTCATCTCTTCAGCACCCAAATAAATGGATTTTTGAAATGATAAAATAATGTTCCATATATGCATAGATAAGTGTGTCTTTTACCCCTCAACAAAGAATCTTCTTTTGGAAGTATATGTCAACCATTACAGAAAGCCTAATTTCTCAAACTGCAGAGGGCAGTTAACACCAATTAATAAATTCATAACACAACTCATACACATAAGGCTCAGGGAACATCTAGAATGGGGGCACAGAAAGATGGTAGATCCAGAGAGCAAGGACATCTGCCATGGGATAGTGTCTTCTAAAAACAAATAAAATACAAATAGAGAATATAAAGTAGGTGAGAGAGTTGGGAAGAGAGGTTGGCTATGGGAGAATAAGGGAGTAGGTCTATGCAATTGTCAAAGAATTAGTAAAAACATTATATTATTTAAAAATGTATTGAAATTAGAAAACAGAATATAAAAGATAATGTTCTACCAAGTACATAAGAGATTTTGGCATGTAATATTAGAAAGTTTTGCTAACTTCTTTTTTGTTTACAGCTAAATAGTTTGCCATATTTGCCATATTATCATTTTCTACTCATCAGTTAAAGGAACTTTAAGTGTCCATTTCTTAACTATTGTGAGTATAATATAAGAAACATGACTGAACAAGTTTCTGTATCATAGAGTGTTGAATCCTTTGGGCAAGTACCAAGATGTGGTATTGATGGGTCATATAGAGAACTTTTGTATTTTAGCTTTTTTGAGGATTCTCCACATTGATTGCCAGACCAGTTTGCAATACCAAGAGTGAATTGAATGAGGGTTCCCTTTTTCCCGCATCAGCACCAATATTTGATGTCAATTGTTCTCTTAATCTCAGCCATTCTGACTGGGATAATGTACAGTCTCAAAGTTGACGTTATTTGTGTTTTCCTAATTGCTAAAAAATGGTTGGAATTCATTGAATTATTACTTGCTAATTAAAGCAGGTTTTATGTGGAGTCTGAAACCTAGGCCCAGTACTGGGGAAGTCCTAACAGATTTGTTGTAGCCACTGTCTCCAAACAAAAGAGATGAAACTAACTGTGAAAGGTCAAGGAAGGATTTGGGGGGATGACAGTGATCAAGCATGTGAGCAGGGGCCTTGGGTACTGAGGTGACCTTTAGGTTTAAATAGAAGAAACACTGGAACAGGTGGTGAGAGGAATGGATAATTGAGCAGTTGGTGTCAAACTGATGCAAACCGGTGACTATTTTCCTGTGAGATCCTTCTTTCTGCAGCACTGGGGCCGCAGTGTGTGTGTGTGTGTGTGTGTGTGTGTGTGTGTGTGTGTGTGTGTGTGTGTGCCTCCTTTTCTGTCGTGCTCCCATGGTAGGTGACTTATCAAATCTGCTAGGTGCCACTGTTTGTAGAATGTAAAGTGGCTTCAAACTGAGGCTATTGACTGAAGAATTCCAGATGCCATTTCACAATTAGGATCTTACAAAAAGCTGACAGGAGACACTCCCAGTTATCCTTATCTTTGTGCCTTCAGCCCTGATGGGGATGACACAGGTTAAGTGTTACCAGCTTTTAGACAGACACTCCTTGAACAATTAGCATGCATATTTGCATAGTTGAGTAGGAATCCAATCCAAAGTTTTTTGGTTCTTTTTTTTTTTAAGCATTTAAAAAAAAAAGGCAGAGATATCAAGTTCACCCTGCTTTTAGTTACCTATCGGGCATTTGTGGGTCCAAGTGAGGATCCAGTGCCTTTTAGTAAAAGTATAATCTAATTATAGATTAACTTAATGACAATAGTCAGACATATCTTGGCTGAATATGCTTGATTTTTTTGATACAGTATGTCAAGTGAAAGGAATAATTTTTTTTCAAAAATGTAAGATAATAATCTCCCAAGAACTATATTTTATTTGGGAGCAGAGCTTTAGAAGCTTAAAATGGCTACATATATTACCAGCATTTGATTCTCATGTTTCAATCAAAGGAAGAAATTCAGAGTAAAAGTGTCTTTCCAATTTTATAGATAAATATGGATTTTCAATGGTTAATTGACTAATACGTGGCATATCTTAATGTGGTTCCAACTTTTTTAATTTATATTCACTTCTTGATAGCGCGTTGTTTCTCACAAAATGTAGAGAAATCCTAGATTGGCCTAAGTCAGGGACAATTCATAGGGCCACAGTGCTTCACTGACAGAACAAAGGTAATAGATGCCACCAGTCCATGCTAATACACTGAAGGGCAATGTTTAAAGTCTAAATATGTAATGCTGTTAAGTATACAGAAGATGCAAGTGTTTTACATTAACTAACAATAAAAAAGGTTAGTCTTTTACATTTTCATATGTTCAGTCTCTGGGAAGGAGAAATCTATAATGGTAGCTTCCATCTTTTTTAATGTTGCTATGTTTTCAGATGAAAGATAATTCCAGGAATCTTAATGAATAATGCAATCTTCACTTACTTACAATAATCTTTGAGAAAGTATGTAAAGGGTGCCAAATTACTTATGGAGTACCATAATTGATAAATACAACCTCGATTCCTTTTGACGTATTTAGAGATACTTGATGAGCCATTCCACCTAGTCTTCTGAAGGTACACTGCAACAGCCAACACAGTGTGGCTATGCTTTACCATTTGTGTGACTCCTTTCATAAACCTGTCTCAGAGTCAGACACAGTATTTCCCAATACTCTGTGCAAACTGTGATGAAGGCAGCATGATCTGCAAATAATGGTGTGTTTGATGTGACATCAGAGGGAGTCAGTTCCTCACATATCAGAAAATGAACTGTCCAATTCACAAACACCCCTAATGATGGACAAGAAAGGAAAACGTGATAGGGAAACCTGAAGAGATGACCAAACCAAACTAGTGGGAACTCATGAAAGTTGGATCAATGGCTGTGGAACCTGCATGGGACTGGACTAGGCCCTCTGCATGGCAAGACAATTGTGTACCTTGATTTGCTTGGGGAGCCCCCTGGCGATAGAATCAGAATCCATCCCTGGTGCATGAGGGGGATTTGGGGAGCCCACTACCTATGATGGGACACCTTGTGCAGCCTTGAGGTGAGGCGGAGGGAGGGCTTGGACTTGCCTCTACTGGATGTGCCTCCCCAGGGGAGGCCTTGCCTTCTTGTGGGGGGGGTGTGGAAGAGGAAAAAAGGGGATCTTTGATTGGTCTGTAAAATGAATGAAAATTTTTCTTCATTAAAAAAAGAAAGAAAGGAAAGAAGGAAAGAAAAAAAGAAAGAAAGAAAGAAAGGAAAATACAGCCAGGCATGGTGGTGTATGCATGCCTTTAATCACAGCATTCAGGAGGTGAGTTTGAGGCCAGCCTCTTCTATAGAGTGAGTTACAGGACAGCTAGGGCTTTTATACAAAGAATACCTTTTGCAGCCGGGCGGTGGTAGTGCACATCTTTAATCCCAGCACTCGGGAGGCAGAGCCAGGCAGATCTCTGTGAATTCGAGGCCAGCCTGGGCTACAGAGTGAGTTCCAGGACAGGTTCCAAAGCTACACAGAGAAACCCTATCTCGAAAAACCAAAGAAAAAAAAAAGAATACCTTTTGCAAAAAATATCTAAAATAGAGGAAAAAGAAAAGAAATCCCAGAATGTGTAAAATTGGGTATATGCAGAGATGGCTTATTGTCTCCTACAAAGTTTCTTACTGCCAAACTGTGGATAGCAACCAAAAGTATTGGTGCTAAACACTTGAATCATAGAACATGGATAAGTAAAGCTGGTGCTGGTGGCAACCTACAGACATTATCAATCCCTACTGGTTTACTTTCATAATACTGGAAGGTGCTATCTATGCTACTATAGAGAAAAGTAATTAGCTATCTTACCCAGTTGTGAACCTTGCTGTCTGCAATAATGACTGGCATAAAAAGACATGCCCGCTTGTGTAACTGTGACATGAACATCTTTTGAGTAACTAACCACTTTTTGATTGAATTTAAGTCCTGGTCCATAACATAAAACCCATACCTAGTACCAGGTCAATAACCTATTGCTAAAGATATCATATGCCCTAGTGGAGAACTATTATCATTCTGCTAAATGGAAATAATATTAAACCTGTTACTAATTATTTATCATTATACATAGGCATCACCCACACATCACCAGAAAAACTTTTAGTTGTAGAATATGGTGATTAACCCAGAGACCCACAACTGTCCAGTGTACAGAGAATACAGACTGTAGGTTGCTACCTATAATAGAAGGTCTCAGTTATGGTTTCTATTGCTGTGAAGAGACACCATGACCATGGCAACTCTTATAAAAGAAAATATGTAATGGGGATGGCTCAGTTTCAGAGGTTTAGTCCATTATCATCATGGCAGGAAACATGATGACATGTTGGCAGACATGATGCTGGAGAAGGAGCTGAGAGTTCTACATCCTGATTTGCAGGCAGCAGAAAGTGATCTGTCTATACCAGACTGACAGTAGCTTGAGCAAATAGACCCCCAAAGTGACATGCTTTCTCCATCAAGGCCACACCTACTCCAACACCTCCTAATAGGGCCACTCTCTTTGGGGGCCATTTTCTTGCCACCACATGAAACATACATGCTGTACTCCCTCTCAAAGTATCAGTGATCATTGAGAACACAGGCAGAAAGAGTATAAGAGCCAGGGACAATGAGTGGCTACAAAGTATTTTCATCTGGATACGGAAGGATAGATGCACATACTAACTTGTAGCACTTGTGACAGAATAAACAAAATATGTGCAAGCCATATTGAATCCCAACATGCAGCGGGGAGTTGGGAATGAAGCCCCATTGCTAGCCAAAGAGTTATTGGCAACTGATAGCTGTAGGGGATAGAGAGTAGATTTTCAGAGAGCACAAAGTTTGGTGGGTAGGAAAAAAGGGTGGATCTCTAAAGAGTTGAAGAAGGAAGAGTAAATATTATCAACATGAAATACTCAAAGATATAATAAAAATATTTAAAAGGAGTGATGTTTTGGTGAAGTTGTCTTCCCTTTCTTGCTAGTTATGCTCATATAGCTGTATTTTCTGAACATAGAAAGGTCATTTAAAGGTTGTGCATATCTTCAATAATTGTCAAAGTATTGTCTTGTTAATTGACATTTGATATCACTGAAGAAAGCTCTGGAAACCCAAACCCACCTGAGTCTAGGACCAAGTCATGGTTTTCACATCCTGGGCCTAGAAATACTCAGTGCAGAAGAAGGTGATTTTTATCTTCTTAATTATCAGTGAAAGAGTGTCACCAATGTTACTAAATTATAATTAAATTGAAGTTGCCATATTGGACGAGACTACAAAAGTGAGAAACAAAAAGTTAAATAAATAAATTAGAAATAAATTTAAAAGCTTAACCAGGTTGATGTAGAAGCAAGACACTTTTATAGTAGAAACTAAAATTGTTCATACATATATAACTCAAATATACATTCATAGGTATTCTTTATACTTATTTGAGAATTTCATACATGAGAACTGTATTGACATCATTTCTACTCCTCCCTCTTCCACCTCCTCCCTTGTTCACCCCACACCCTCTCCAATTTATGACATCTCCTTTAATTAATGCTACATACATACACACTAATCTAGCTTGCTAAGTCCATTTTGTGTTGATCATATATATATATATATATATATATATATATATATATATATATATATATAAAACATTTATTTAGCCATCAACTGTTGTAATTGGATAATCTCTCTACATGTTCATCCCTGGAGAAAACTAATTTTTACCTCTCTCAGGAGTCATTAGTTTCATGGAGCTCTTTATATAGGGTTTAGGTCTTGTGAGATTTCCACCTTTTACACTGGAATGCTGACTAGGATTTTTTCATTGTGTGTGACTTGTTTAGGTGACTATACTATTGACATTTTGTGGGTGCAGCTTCCCTGTCATATATATCAAATGCAATCTCACAACAGACATCTTAGTCCTCTGGCTCTTACAATGTCTGCATGCATGTGAGCACACACAACTGCTTTTGTGCATGATTGTGTGTATACATTTATACACACATATATATACATATGTACATATATATCTATACATATAAATACATACACACACATATACTATACACACACATATATACATACACACACACACACACACATATATATATATATACACACATACATATACATACACACTATACACACACAAATATGCTGGCTAATTTTCAGCCAACTTGACACAAGCTTGAGTCATTGGAGTAGAGAGAGTCTTAGTAAAAGGGCCTGCTTACTGGTCCTGGTAGTTCTGGATTCTTTAAAAAGCAGTCAGTGTAGTCTATAAAGATAAAGCCAGTAAGCAGCATTTTTCCACAGTCTTTGCATCAGCACCTGTCTCCAGGTTTCTACCCTGTTTGAGTTCCTGCCCTGACTTCTTTCAATAATAAGCAGTGATACAGAGTTGTAAGCAAAATAACCATTTCCTTCTAACTTCTTACTTCTGGTCATGATGTTTCATCACAGTTATAATGAACCTAAGTAGGACAAAAATTGGAACCAGGAGAGTAGGGAATTGCTATGACATGTTTTGGGGAATACTGTGGAATTACTTTGGGACTTTCTGCAAGAAAAGCCAGTGAAGGTTTAAAACTTGGTATTGTAGTTTGAATGTAATTGACCCCTATGATCTCATAGGAAGTGGCACTATTAGGAGATGTCATCTTGTTGGAAGACTTATGTCACTGTGAGGGTGGGCTTTGAGGTTTCCTATGCTCAGAAAACAGCCCAGTGTCTCAGTTGACTTCCTGTTCCCTGCAAGAAATGACACTCTAAGCTCTAGCCCCAAGTCTGCCTGCATGACACCATGCTTCCTGCCAAGTTGATAATGGACTGAACTTCTGAAGCTGTAAGCTAGCCACTTCAGCTAAGTGTTTTTCTTTGTATGAGTTGCCATGGTCATGGTGTCTCTTCACAGTAATAGAAACCCCAACTGAGCCACTTGGTGAGCTGTTGTAGGAAGATAAAACTGTTAAGAGAAATGGACTATGGAGGCCTGGCTTGTGAAGTTTCAGAGGAAAATTTGAGAGTCACTTAAAGACTCTCTTGGGGTCATTGCATATTTTGAGTAAAGAATCAGAGGATCTAGTTAGCTGGGGAAGAATCAACTGTGATTTAGAAGATACAAGAAACACTAAAGTGAAAACTTTGCTTTACAAGGATATTTAATACTGGGCAACTAAAGCTAAGAAATTTTATTCTATCACAGAGAACTGGTATCTAGGTCAGGTATACAAACTAGCCTTGCAGTAGAGAACACACAAAGAAATTGTTTACCACAATAATTAATTATGTAGAAACACTCAGTTACACATAAACATGTGTAAACAAGAATCCTCCAAAGGGATGACAGCCTCCCTATGTTTTGCTTAATGGTTTTCTATGTATATTCTGAATTTTTTCCATAGGGAAATGTGACCAAATTAGACATATCTTGCCAAGGGTTCAAGGCCATATTATTTGAATCAAAATGAAATATTAGGAGTCTGGGAGTAGCAGACATGAGTAGTGCACATAAGAATAGCATGGTGGTGGAAGAGGATGTTCCTGGGAATTCCTATCAGCTCAGATAATAGGTGTATGTTGTGTGGTCTCTGCCTTGAGCACACAGGAACAAGCTAGGTGTAACAACCTGTCTTTCGAATCCCATATGTCTCTAATTAGACCACAGTAATCTCAATGTAAGTGGCATCAATGACAGCTTTGAAAAGTTAAGTGCCAGGTTAAGCAGACATTCTCACAAAGAAGGCAGAATTTGGTACCTCCTATTCCCTATGTCTGCAAATCCGCTACGTGTACAACGCTCAGAAATATTTCACCCAGACCTACAAGTTAGTAAGGACAGAGTTTAAACATGTTTCTTTTAGTCAGTCTGTTTGGTAGAAGTCAAGTTAGTTAACACTCCAGGGTATCAACTGTCTCCTAGGTAATACAGTCTAATATCTTGCTTGTAGAATTGTTGAGCTTGGCTGCTCAGGATAGACAAGTATAGACTTTTCATCTTACTCTAACAGGAAGTAAGCTTCTTGATGTCAGAGATTAAAGACATATGGGGTGCTAATACATTGACCAGTAATTGACACACTTACATTGCTGTGTAAGGATTATATTTATTGGCTAATCAAATACATGATTAGCATCAGGTGTCTGGAGGATAAGCTGCCTTCAGAACTATTTCCTAAAGATACATGATGAGTCATGTTGCCTTTTGGATGGTGAGAAATACCAATGATACCATCTTCTACAAAATACACAAAGTAGTGACTAGACTTTGAGGACTTAAGTGCTCACCTTGACTGTAAAGAGACTTTTAAATTATGTTCATGTGTTCTTTCTCAAAGTGAAAAGGGAAAAGACCGACCCATAGTTTAAGTAGCTGTTCATTTTAAGTACAAGGACAAGCACTTGTGATTAAAAATAATAACTCAGCTGTTTAGAAATCTGACTCGGCTATTTTATCAATGTCATTTTCTCTTTTATATGACTTTTCAAACACAAACGTTTGGGCAGGAGAAACAGCTCAGTGGGGCAAAGTGCTTGACATGAAAACTTGATGGCCTTTTGATACCTAGATTCCAGGGTGGTAAGATAACATTGACTGCTAAAAGTTACCCTTTGTTCTCCACATGCATGCCATCACACAAATGCACCCATGCTCAAGCATACATATTGTAAATAAACATCCATAATAATAATAAAAATAAATGATATTGCCTTCTGTAACATAAAATACTAAATATAAATTCATTGGTAGAACCCCCAGTACTATAGAATAAGCCTATCAATCAAAATTTTTTTTTTCTCTTTATACTTTGAAAACTATTAAGCAAAACTTTGGGAGATTACCATCCCCTTAGACAAGGTTCTGTACACAGAACAACGATTAATATTCCAAGTATCAATATTATAAAATACCTTTTCTTATTAAATTATAAAGAAAGTTCTGGGGCGATACCTTAGTCAGTAATGAGATTACTACCCTAGTTCAGCTCCCCAGCGCCCACCTTAAGAGCCAAACACAGAGATGCACATCTGTAAAACCAAAACTGGGAAGGCAGAGATAGAAGGACTTTGGGAGAAGGCAGTGTAGCAGAACTGATGAGGTCAGGTTCACTGAGAGACCCTGCCTCAAAAAATAAGATGGAAAGTGATAAAAGAAGACACATGCACACACACACACACAACATACACACACATACATACATACAACACCACACACACACACACACACACACACACATACACACACAAATGTAATCTAAACTTAAATGTTTAATTTACTACCTGGTCAGTCATGACTATACATTCAAACCCTGTCTGAAAAAACAAACAAACAAACAAAAACTAATCAAAGGAAACAAGTAACAAGGTTAATCAACTAGAAATTACTTGTGAAAAGTACATGTTAATGTCAGTATTAGGTCAGTACAGCTTTTCATGTATGTGCTTATGTGGATGTAAATTTGTGTTTCACTTTTACTTGTTTCAAGAGAATTATAATTTGAACACTATCACATAAATTTTATTTTCTAGGCTATTAAAAATGTACACATTTAAGTTATTTCAAGCCATTCCATGGACCATTTGAACCTGGAAGGTTTGGAAGAGATACTATTACAAAAGCAAGTAATAATTTTAGAATTTTTACATAACCTGTTCAAATATTTTCCTTTTAAACACTTTACTTTTGAGATGATAATATAACATTTCTTCCATCCCTTTTCTCCCTCTAAGCTGTCTTGTACACCCTTCCCCACACTCTTTCAAATTTATTGACCTCTTTTTTCACTAATTGTTTTTGCATGCGTGTGTGTGTGTGTGTGTGTGTGTGTGTGTGTGTGTGTGTGTGTGTACAGATATTTATATTCCTAAACAACATGCTTATTCCATATAGTGTTATTCCTTTTTATGCTCTCAGGGTTGACCATTTGGTGCTGGACAACCGATATGCTCCTCCCTGGAGAAGGCCACTTCTCCCAGTCTCAGTTTTTTTGTTTTGTTTTGTTTTGTTTTGTTTTGTTTGTTGTTGTTTGGGTTTGTTTGTTTGTTTGTTTGTTTGAGACAGGGTTTGTCTGTGTAGTTTTGGTGCCTGTCCTGGAACTCACTCTGTAGTCCAGGCTGGCCTCGAACTCACAGAGATCTGCCTGGCTCTGCATCCCGAGTGCTGGGATTAAAGGCTTGGATCACCACCACCCAGCTCAGTGAGCTTTTTTCAGTTGCCTATAGTCTTTGTGCAGGGTTGAAGCCTCGTGGGCATTTCCCCACCTACTTTGGGATGTCCATTGGTGTTATTCTTGTTCACCTCATGTGTGTGAGAGTTGGAGTGTAGCTTCTGATATTACAAAGATTTTTTTTTATTTTATAATTTAATTTAATTTTACATATCAGCCACGGTTTCCCCTGTTCTCCCTCCTCCTTCCCCCCCACCCTCTCCCCAACCAACCCCCATTCCCATCTCCTCCAGGGCAAAGACTCCCCTGGGGATTCAGCTCAACCTGGTAGATTCAGTCCAGACAGGTCTAGTCCCCTCTTCCCAGGCTGAGAAAAGTGTCCCTGCATAGGTCCCAGGTTCCAAACAGCCAGCTCATGCACTAAGGACAGGTCCTGGTCCCACTGCCTGGGTGCCTCCCAAGCAGTCCAAGCTAATCAACCGTCTCACTTATCCAGAGGACCTGATCCAGTTGGGGGCTCCTCAGCTATTGGTTCATAATTCACGTGTTTCCACTAGTTTGGCTATTTGTCGCTGTGCTTTTTCCAATCATGGTCTCAACAATTCTCAGTCATACAATCCCTCCTCTTTCTCACCGATTGGACTCCTGGAGCTCCACCTGGGGCCTGGCATTGGATCTCTGCATCTGCTTCCATCAGTCATTGGATGAGAGTTCTAGCACAACAGTGTGTTTGGCCATCCTATCACCAGAGTAGGTCAGTTCAGGCTTTCTCTGGACCATTGCCAGTAGTCTATTGTGGAGTTATCTTTGTGGATTTCTGTGGACCTCTCTAGCACTTTACTTCTTCCTATTCCTGTGGGGGTCTTGATTTATCATGGTCTCTTTTTCCTTGATCTCCCTCTCTGTTCTTGATCTAGCTGATATCTCCCACTTCCCTAAACTCTCTTTCCCTCGATCCTTGCCCTTCATTACCCCCCCTTCAAGTCCAATTTGCTCATGTAGATCTCATCCATTTCTCTGTCATTGGAGGATCCCTGTGTCTTTCTTAGGGTCCTGCTTTCTAGGTAGTCTCCCTGGAGTTGTGAGAAGCAGTCTAGCCATCCTTTGTTTTACATCTAGTATCCTCCTATCAACATAAATCCAGTTACTCTGAACCAGATAGAAAAGAAAGTAGGAAGTAGTCTTGAACATGTTGGCATAGGAGATCATTTCCTAAATATAACACCAGTAGCACATACACTGAGAGAAACAATCAATCAACGGGACCTCTTGAAACTGAGAAGCTTTTGTAGAGCAAAGGACACAGTAAACAAGACAAAGTGACAGCCTACATAATGGGAAAGATCTTCACCAACCCCACATCTGACAGAGGGCTGATATCCAGAATATATAAAGAACTCAAAAAATTAGACATCAAAATGCCCAACAGCCCAATTAAGAAATGGGCTATAGAACTAAACAGAGAATTCTCAACAAAGGAAGCACAAATGGCTGAAAGACATTTAAGGAATTGCTCAACATCCCTAATCATCAGGGAAATGCAAATCAAAATGACTCTGAGATACCACTTTACACCTGTCAGAATGGCTAAGATCAAAAACACTGAAGACACCTTATGCTGGAAAGGATGTGGAGCTAGGGGAACTCTCCTCCAATGTTGCTAGGAATGCAAGCTTGTACAGCCACTCTGGAAATCAATATGTCACTTTCTTAGAAAATTGGGAATCAATCTCCCCCAAGATCCAGCTATACCACTCTTGGGCATATACTCAAGGAATGCTCAATCATACCACAAGGGCACTTGCTCAGCTATGTTCATATCAGCATTGTTTGTAATAGCCAGAACCTACAAACAACCTAGAAGCCCTTCAACTGAAGAATGGATAAATAAAATGTGGTACATATACACAATGGAGTACTACTAAGCAGAGAAAAACAATGACATCATGAGGTTTGCAAGCAAATGGATGGATCTAGAAAAAATCATCCTGAGTGATGTAACCCTGACTCAGAAGCACAAACATGGTATGTACTCACACAAAGACATTTTTTAAAATTATTCAAACCCAATTTTTCTTATTTCCTTTTCAAGCTTTTACAAATACTATGGTAACTTTCATTTTGTTTCTTATGCCTAGTGAATAATGTAATCTCTTACCATGAATAGAAATAATCGTGTTTTATTTGATTTTTAAGATTGCACGATTCCAAAATTGAGAAATTGTAAGCTCCAAGAATAGTTGGTATATTAAATCTCTTACAAAATGCTTATAAATTTGCATGTAACTGGAACTATTCATATTTCACTTCCCATTGTCCCTTTCCTTAAAATAGAGGGAAGGAGAATCACAGTGCTTTCATGGAGATGGCACTTCCTAGAGGTGATTGCGTTCAGGATAAGAACAATGAGGCAGTAATGTGTGACTTTTCCAACAGACACTAATTTCTGTTTCTTTGTTAGGATTTACAAGTATAATCTTCTATTCTTAAATCTTAAATAAACTTTACTTAGTATTCTCTACTTTTTCATCCCATGCGTTGAGAATTTAATCAACAAACTTACATTTCTAGTATTATTTGTATCAATGACTATGTGAGTAAATAAAAATACTGTACGACAGTATAGCAAGAGACAGGATTTTTCCTGGTATTTTCTTTTGTCTCCTAAGGACTGGTGATAGTTGAGCATGTACTGGCATACCACAACCAGCTAAACTGGAACAATTTGAGGAGTCACCTGGGGGCTTGAAGTCTTCCAGATTATTGTACATAAATTCTACACATCAGTTTTTATTTTCTATTTTCATGACTCACATTAGTAGTATATCAATTTGCAGTACTAATGCCACATATTATCTCTTTCAAATATTTACATATGCGCTTCTGACACTTGTTTTCCAATGTCGTTTTTCTTCACACTGTTCTCTTTTAGCTTTCATCTGCGTTACTCAGATATCTTCTCAATTGCCACATATTTATGTTGTAGTTTTTGTTTGTTTATTTTGTTTTTTATTTTTATTTTATTTTACCAGAATTTATAGTCATAGTCTTACCTCCTCAATCTATTGTTCACTTTGGTCCCTTAGCAATCTTTCATATTTGTGCTTGGACTCTCATAACAAAATGCCATAGACTGCATGGTTATTTTATGTTAGGAATTGTGAAGTCTTCCTAAACTTAACACCGAAGGAGATCGGGAAGAACTGGGAGGAGTAGAGGGACAAGAAACCATAATCTGAATAAAGTATGTAAAAAAATCTATTTTCAACAAAGGAAAAAATTAAAATGGTCTTCAGCATGTCAAATGAAGCAAAGATCTTTCCAAAAGACTTCTAACTTTCCCACATGTCCATGAAAATTATTTGAGGAAGCCTGACAACTCAACGTAAAGTTAGCTAGAAGGAAGCAACAGTTGGTTCTCAAGTCTAAGTGGAGCATCACTTTCCCAGATTCAAATATGATTTCTCTGTAGTTACTATTTGAAAATAATATCAAAGGCTCATGGGTAAACGCATATTTACTACAGTGTTCAAAACTTTTAAAAACCAAAATTCATCATGTACTTAAGGAAGACTTTAAATAGAAACCATATCACATTTATTTTGATTACCCGTTAAAAGAACTAAGGAAGGCATGGTGACACTTGCTGACCTTTTTAGGTCTAAAATGGGAGGACTATGAGTTCAGGATTCATCTTCATTCTAGTAAGATTCTGTCAAAAACAACAAACAAAACCACAACAAAATTTAACAAATGTATTGATGGGAGCTGGCATGCGCTTAATAAAATATTTTGTTTTCTTAATTTATAAAACAAGTATAAAGAGATAGGGGAAAGTATGTTTATCCTTATTTTAATTTAAATAATTCATGTATTCTGTAACAAAAAAAGCCAAAGGACTAAATTTACCTTATTAACTAAATCTTTTTTGATTGATGAAGTATTTTCTTTACAAAAATACTCTGTACAGAAGCAACTAGTTTCTTCCATTTCATCCCAAATAGTCAGCTCTTCCATTGTTGTTAAAAGTTGAAGGAGAGTCAAGGGAAAGTAAAAGAAAGTTTCGTTCCATTTAACTTAACTAGCATTCTTTTCCATAAAATACTCAAAAGAGGGTCCAAGAGATGGCTCAGTTGGAAAAGTATTTGCTTCACAATCATAAAGACCTGAATTTCATTCCCAGAGCCAAACAAAAATTCCACACATGGTGGTTCATGTGTGCAATTCCAATGAGAGAAAGAGAGAGAGAGAGAGAGAGAGAGAGAGAGAGAGAGAGAGAGAGAGAGAGAGAGAGAGAGAGAGAGAGAGGTTCTCTGAAACTTACTGGCTGACCATGTTCCAGAGTATGATACCCAAAAATATCTATCCTCTGGCCTCTCCACACAGGTATACACAGGTTAATGTACATCTTCATACATACAAGTACACAAACACGTAAATGCACAGAAACATTCTGACAGGTCACAGGTAAGCATCAGTTCAGTTTCTAAGACAGGCAACCAGTGGTCCTCCTTCAGTGTAGTGTTGTCTTACTTCCAAACTACCAGGCCAGGTTTTACAACTTTCCTTTCTTGATATGTAATCCTGAATTCTTGACTTACTTTCAAGGCAAACTACAGCTCTGTCTAAGAGAGCTATGTTACTGATGGCTTTCCTGTCTGGTTTTATCCTAAGTATATGCTTCACTAAGCTTGTCTTAAGAACCATTCCATTTGTCTCAGACTTGGGAATCATATTTGCTTAATGTTCATAAGGTATAAGAATATTTAAAGAACCTTTATTCTTCTTAAGTAAGAACAAATGCCCTACTGTGTTCAGAAATGTGATATATTAACAGAAATGCACATTGTCTTTAAATGGAAACTTCTTAGAATGCTTGGCTAGGTGTTGATGGAAGCTTCATGCAGCTTTCCATTATGAACACTGTGTCTTATGATAAATTTCCAGCTGTGTTGTTTTTTCTTTTAAATCAGTTAAATATAGCTGTCTTTGTATTTCTGACTTTTTAAGGTTTCAAAGGCTATAATTTGGAGTTCCAGATAAGCTTTTAATGTGTTTAATTTAGTTAGTAATCTAAGTTTCTATTGGACTTTTCAATAACAATGCAATGATGGGGTCACTGAACACAGCTCCATTTAGCCTCCATCTAAGAGTTTTGAAGAAATTGCTTGAAAATTAATACCTAAGTTAATAAGTATGATGGGGCCATGTATAGACTTTCTTTGAGTTCAACTTGACAACTTTTCACTGTTTTTCTGATTTCTTGTGATAAATAGAGCCTACACAGTTAAAGAACAAGAAGACACTTCAGGGACAAGAATGAAAATTTGACAAGCGTCTGAATGCCTCATACACTGTTAATCTTTGGCTCTTTTGCTTTCTTTAATATAAGAATATGTTTAATTTTATACAATATTAAGCAATGTTACATGGATATATTTTAAAACAAAAAGCCTACTACTATAGTAATATTCCTTCCCTTGTAGCTACTGTAAAATTGAAGATGAATATCACATATCATCATTGGAAATCTAACCTTCACATGTCTTTTTTATAGCATTTTATTTCTGTAAACTTTTATAAATACTTCTGTTTATATAATTCTATAAGTGCTGTCTGTACCATAAAAATCTTATTTATGCAGTTACTGTAAATTTGTGGAGTTCTTAACGCAGTGAAATGTAGCACTACCATCTTAATCAAGCCAATTCTTTCAAACTTCAATTCTGGCTAATCTGATGGCTACTGTCTCCAAGCCTAAAAATTCTTTAATTGTTAAACTTGTAGTTTCAAATGACAGTCTACTCACATACTGTTAAATGGTTACATTGTTTCTATATTATAGCAACACTATATGTATCTATACATATTCATGTTGGTCTGTGTGTTTATGTGTGTGTAGAAAGAATATTCTGGGCCATGATCCATGTTTTCAACGTTGTTGGATGCATGAAATTAGATTGGTCACTCTGAGCCTTGGTTTTGTTACTTGTGAAATCAAAACAGATGGCTATGTTTCACTGTTTAGAAAAAAGGGGGGGAAACATAGCACTAATAGCAGATAACTGATATTCAGTAGAAGGACTGTGTTCATAAAAATAAATAGTATCCTTTCTCTCTTTTTTTTTCAGTACAAGTGGCCTACTCCATAAAGAAAATTCATGACAAGCTGTGTTTGAATTTTATAATTTCACAGTATTACTTTCACTCCTTTATTTTTTCTCCTAGAATTTCCTACATCTACCATAAAATGTGGTTTATATAGTAGTTCAGTGACCATTTTCCCTTCTAATTGATTGATTTAATTACAACAGATCAATTTAATTTCAAAACTTCTGTTTGGGGAAAATATGAAATAGTACGAGGAATCATCAATACCATAGATATGATGGTTGCCAGCCTGGTACAACTCAGGAACTTTTAGTAGGCTTGTGACTAAGGCATATTACAGGGAAAACATAGACACATTGAGAGAGAAAGTGAACCAAGACGTTAAGTACAAGCTGTCACTGATACCCCCTTCTAACCGAGGCACATAGAGGCATGCTCAGACTCCCTTCTTACAGCAACTGTTATAGCTGCCAACTACAGAAGCTCACGCACTACTTTCCGCTGGTGCTTTGTCAGTCTTGAAGGCATACTGTAATTCAATTATTAGACTATGTACTCTTCAACTCCCTGCCTTCCACTCTCATTCCCACTCTGTCATGTTTGCCTTTCACATTCCCAATCCTCTACCCTCCTACAGCCCTGAAGAAAACAGCCACTTAAAGCCTCATTTATACAGAATTAGTCTCCTTTGGCAGAAACCAGATCTTCACCCAGAATAGAGCTAGTTGGTCAAAAGACTGTCTGGAATCCATAGTTTGAACACTTCAGAAATGTCTATTAACCTTTCTTGCCTAATATTACAATCACATGACAATACACTTAAAATTTCCCTTTCATCTGTTTCTTAGTCTATTGAATTGCTCTGAAAACAGGAAAAATAATTTCATCTGCTGATGCATCCCTTCAGTCCCATGTGTGCATCTTCCTTTTTGATAAGCTGATGTGAATAGTGCTTGATACCATATTGAATAAGTAACACATCTTAATTCCCTATATTCACATAAGCAACTTCTCTACCCTTTTCACTATATATTTTTCGTTTAATTACAGAACTGTAATTGTCAGAACCATCTACTTAAATATGTTGACATAGATTCAAAGATTTACCTTAGACATCTTCTTCAATTTCTTTTTTCAGGGACTTAAAGTTCTTGTCATATAGGTCCTTCACAACAGACTGCTGGCAATGGTCGAGAGACAGCCCTAACTGACCTACTCTGGTGATGGGATGGCCAAACACCCTAATTGTTGTGCTAGAAACCTCATCCAACTACTGAGGGATCTGGATGCAGAGATCCATGACTAGGCCCCGGGTGGATCTCTGGGAGTCCAATTAGCGAGAATGAGGAGGGTTTATATGAGCGAGAATTGTTGAGACCAAGGTTGGATAAAGCACAGGGACAAATAGCCAAATGAATGGAAACACATGAACTATGAACCAATGGCTGAGGGGTCCCCACTGGATCAGGCCCTCTGAATGGGTGAGACAGTTGATTGGCTTGATCTGTTTGGGAGGCATCCAGGCAGTGGGACCAGATCTTGTGCTCATTGCATGAGTTGGCTGTTTGAAACCTGGGGCCTATGCAGGATTGTTTGGCTCGGCCTGGGAGGAGGGGACTAGACCTACCTGGACTGAGTCTACCAGGTTGACCTCAGTCTGTGGGGAAGGCTTTGCCCTGGAGGAGATGGGAATGGGGGGGGTTGGGGGGAAGGTGAGGGGGACGGGAGGGGGGAGAACAAGGGAATCCGTGGCTGATATGTAGAACTGAATTGTATTGCAAAATAAATTAAAATAAATAAATAAATAAATAAATAAATAGATAGATAAATA
Source organism: Peromyscus californicus insignis (assembly GCF_007827085.1). Lineage (NCBI taxonomy): Eukaryota > Metazoa > Chordata > Mammalia > Rodentia > Cricetidae > Peromyscus > Peromyscus californicus. Next base: position 42,646,868 of record NW_026294413.1, read on the forward strand.
AATAAATAAATAAATAAATAAAAAAGATTTACCTTAGAAATGATGTTCCTGTGTTTCATATTTGTGAAAATTTGGAAACAATCTCCATTTTAAACTTCAACAGTTTTAAATGAAATTATAATTTTAGAGTCAGTTTTGATAGATAACCCGAAATGATTGTGCTGACATTAGGTCACAAAAAAAATGTGATAATGATATATTTTTAAATACTGGCAACATTTAATGGAAATAGAAGTATCACATATCACTCTGAAGTACATAAATCTTATCAAGGACAACTTTATATTCTGCTCTGTATTCATATATAGACTGAATTAACAATAATATTTAGACATTTATGTTTTATTTTTCCTGTATATGAACTCTCCTACAGAAGCAAATGAGAGCATTGCTACAAAAGGCCTTGTAATTAGGATCCATCTGAATCTTGAACTGTATGTGGGATATGAGCAACTAAACACATCCAAAGCTGTATGCAGGCCACATCAGTAGAGGTAATGGAATAAATTTCTATGAACTGTATAGAGATGACCATGAGTCTAATTGCAGGGAATGCAGAGATCACAGCTTCATGGGGTTGTACAGGATCCTGTAAGGAGTATCTTTGCTTATAAAGACATGATTTTTCTCTAAATAAAACTCTGGGAAAATGTACTCTTTTTAAATATAGCAGAATCACATTTCCAGCTAATTTTAGCTAGAGTGTGAAGAAAACATTTCAAGCAGATAAGCTCACACTGTCTTCATTCCGATGACAATGCTCGGCCATGTAGTATGATCCTGTGGTTTTTGTAATGACAATGGAGTCTTAGTTTTTCCTCATCTTTGTCATTTCTGACACAAGAACAAGTCATCAGCATTTTAATAGCCTGTATATATTTTCAGTGGTTCTGACTATGCTAAATTGCCAGCAGCCTACATTATTGTAATTCTGCTTTGCAAGCCTCCCGGCTGCAGACTTCTTGTTCATGACAAGCTTCCTGAACATATTTCTTCTTGTTGGAACTTCTTCTACACTGGCTAGCTACCTGTGGCATATTTTATGAGTCTTTAAAGAAACCATTTACAGACTTTTCTACTTACTTTCAGATTTTTTTCCATCGTGGTACTTGATATTTATCAGATCTATGCCACTGCATCATCATTGAATCCTAAAGACTTTATATAGAGCAGGCATTGCCTTTAGTATGTGCTTAAACAGAATAGGAGTTTATCATCTCCATAGCTGGATAGTGAATCAAGTTATAAATTTTAGTTCTTTCTGTTATTAACTTTTGATTTTTTTAATTAACACATGACATTGTTTTTCCCTTCCTTTTCCTCACTCCAACCTTTCCCATGTACACAACCACCTTGCCCTCTCCTAAAATCATAGTCTCTATTATTTTAATTGTGACATGTATAAATATGGAATGTGGTGATATTTCATTGCTGTACACTGTTGCTTTCCAGTTGCTATTGATCAGCTAGGCTTAATTAGCAACTAAAGACACTAGTTTATGTCATATCCCAATGTATGTTTTAAGTATTCTTCAATGACATTGGCTGTACGTTTCTAAGAAGAAGAAATTGAGTATTTTGTTATGAATCAAACAGAGGAAAAATATTAAGATGTTCCATTTAAAGCAGTGGTTCTCAACTTTCCTAATGCTGTGACCAGTGAGTACAGTTCATCATGTTGTGGTGACACCCCCCAACCATAAAATTATAACTTTGCTACTGTTAGGAATCATGATGCAAATATCTGGTATGCAGTATATCTGATATGTGACCCTGAAGGGGGTCATGACTCACAAGTTGAGAGCCCCACTGATATAAAGGCTCATTATTTTGAACATTAAATAGAGATCTGATTCTCAGGTAAACACCACCCAATATTCTTCCTTTTACATAAAGGAGAAACAGTGCTCCCTTCAAAAGTTCTCTCATTTGCTCTGATATGTGGTACCCATATTCAAGACACATGCTGCCTTCTTTTTCTGTTTTGTCCAATTTCCTAACACGTAGAAGCTATCAAAACTTTGGATACACATCTTATGTTTATATGAGGAAAATATTTCCTTAATTAAAAAAATAACTGGGGCTGTTACAATGAGCTTCCTATATGGAGAGATTATACGAATACTTAAAAATTATTTGCTTAGTTTATTGGATGTGACATGTGTGGTCCTGAGTGAATATGTATATACCACATGTTTGCAGGTGAGCTCAGACCTCAGAAGAGTCTATCAGAGGCCCTAGATCTGGAGTCACAAATGTTTATAAGCTATGAGATAAGAATATTGGGAATCAAATCTCAGTCCTCCAAAAGAGCAATAAGTGCTATAAACCACTAAGCCATTTCCAGTCTCCATGTGGTGATATTTAAAAAAAAATGATTTATTAAAATTTTAGTATAGTGAACTTGTAAGTAGAAAACATCACAAATCAAAACTAGTCAGATTCAAAGTCTATACATTTCTAATAATTTTTATACTGTTAGAATAGCCATTCTGAAGCTAGTGTCACTACATTTCAAAAAGGTTATCAGATAATTTTAAGGCTCAAGGAGTGACAGACTTTACCAATTACAAAGAAACTTATATATCATGGTATGTGTATATCATCCCACACATAATTTTCTTAAAATTTTTAAATTAACAATGCACTGAAGGTATAATTAATAATCATAGGAAGCATGAATAGATCCTGAGAACCTACATAAATGCTAGTGGGTGTCGTAATCCAACTGCAATTCCATCTTCGGAAAGCAGAGACAAGGATCCCCAAAGCTTGCATCTATGGTCACTAACCTGATTGGTGAGGTGTGGGTGCTATTGGGATACCCTCCTTCAAAGGTGACCATATCAGAAGAACTCCAGTCAGCAATGACGTTTATGGAATATAGTCCAGTGGATAGCAAAGGTACGATGGGTTCCTTTAGGGGCAAAACCCTGGGATATTGTTTCCAGAACATCCCTTGATTCTGCTGTGCTTCTGCCTGCTTGCTGCTACTGTGTGCCTGCTGTGTTGGCGTGGTGTGATCACTACATAAACAAATCCCACTGTATCTAGTATAGGGTGATTGTTTCATGGGAAAATCCCACTCCGCACTGGACGATTTACTTACATATCATACTGAAGATGATTTTTATGAGAGCAATGATACTTAGTTGAATCAATGATTGAACTGAACTTTCTGAGTCATCCTAAAAGATACAGGTGGCTAAAACCGTGATTAGGGAAATGATTTAGGCTATTCTGCCAATTGCTCCTGTAAGAGATACAAAAATGGCAAAAAAAAAAAAAATATGCTAGACATCACCTTTCCCTTTGTTAGATATGAGATTTGCAGAGCATGGAAAATAAGAACAAGGAAGTTTCATGCATTTAAGACTCATGAATTCTGCCTGTGGATAAACAGCCTGATGATTAAAGAAGACAAATATGTTTCTACACCCAAGGTTAGGTCTGACTTCCTTGGTCATGTAGCTTACAGCATTAATCACAGGTTTTGGTACACACCTTGAAAAAACAAAACTGTGAAAGTAAATTAAATGACTCTATTGTGTGTAAAGAAATATAGATGATTAGCTGACCACTTGTTTAAAGATTTTGCAGAGTAGAAACAGGATGGGAATCTGCTACACTGAAACCACAAATAGTTGCCTATCAGCACAAAAGGAACTGGCTGAAATATACATAACTCGAATAAAACTTGGTTAATCAATTATAAAAGAATCCTTGGTCTTTATTGAAGATGTTATGGTGAGAAAATTAATACAAAGAAAAATGTTTAACTCTTTGTGTATTTCTAAGAAAAACATATAACTTTGTGATCCTAATGTGATGTCTTCCTGTACAAAGATTTTAATTTGTTTTTGGAAAATATGTAACTTGTGGTTGTGTTGTGAAGTAATCTTTTCTTGTGTAGAATTTTTAGTCTTAGGAAGCATAAAAGGGATAAGAGAATAATAAGAGAAGAAGAACAGGGAAGAAGTAGTAGGAAAAGAAGAAGGAGGAGAAAAAGAAGAAGGAGGAGGAGCAGAAGAAGAAGGAGAAGGAGAAGAAGGAAGAGCAGGGCAGGAGAAGAGAAAAAGAGAAAGAAAGAACAGAGAAGGAGCAGAAAGAGAAAACAGTCAAAGTGTTTCACCAGCTATCTGAGAGCTTAAAAATCCTTCCCACTTCTGTCTTAATAAAGTTCAGAATCGACTTTCCCCATCCTCTCAGCAGTCTTGAATAAAATCTTCCATGTTGTTTGTTTGGCCTTTGCTAAATTTAGATTTGATAACTCTTTGGAAGGAGACTCTGGGGAAAGGATTCTCTGGTAAGCCACTTTTAAGTGCTACCACTGTCCCAGGAGAGATGAAAAGCTGACTGTGACTCTCTTCTTTGGCAGTAGGCCTTGGTGAGGTCAACAGGAATGCTCCTGCAGCATATGGAACTGGAACTTAGTCCAATAGTGTTTGTTAGCAGACTGATATGCTCTTCTTCTTCAGGGAAATATTAGTTCACATAAACAAATGAAAACTACAACCAAACTACCACCTGAGCAATCCTCACTGTTCCCACTTCTCTTACAGCCCCAGACACTGGAGAGTAAATGGAAGAAATAAGGAAAGGAGCATGAGAAAGCAGAAAAACAGCATTGTGCATTTCACTGAGGGGATGGAGCCACAGAAGGTGTTAACCTTCAAGACTAAAGTGAAACTGCCATTTCTGAAGGAATTGAGCTATGTCTCAGTAATAAGCATCATATTGCTTAAGTATCAAATTATTTGAAAACTTTTTTGTGGTGATATTTTATTTGTGCTAAAATGTGGTGATATTTTATTTGTGCTTTGATAAAGCTTGCCTGGAGATCAGGCGGGAAAGGCCTGCCATTTTAAGTAAACAAAGTCAGGCAGTACACACCCTTAATCCAATTACTTAGCAGGCAGGATCTCTGTGTGTTCAAGGTCACACTAGGGAACAGAGCCAAGCACGGTGACACACGCCTTTAATCCCAGTACCAACCATAGAGACCTGGAGGTCTGTACAGACAGGCAGTGACAAGGAAGTGAGGTAGCTGGGCTAAGATAGCCAATGAGAGGGCAGAACAGCAAGGCAATAAAGGCGTGGGTAAGACAGGGAGTAACTTGTATTTGGAAGCTGCAGAGTTGATGAGGTAAGGCTGGCTGGTGGCTCCCCCTGTTTCCTTGATATCTCTAAGGCTTTCACCCCTATGTTTGGCTCCATGTTTTTTATTTAATAAGACTATTTAGAAATCTGTCTATACTTATAAAACTACATTTATGTGTTTTAAGTGAACCTGCTTTGTGGAGAAATGATTACTCTTTAAGTCATCTGATAGAGCACCCCCTTAGACTCACCACATTGATTTTGATCCCATACATATACAATGTCCATCTTGCATAATGAGTGTTTATCAAGCGGTGTGTAAAATTGACTACTTGAAAAATTGAAGTTGAAAGTTTCAGGAGGCAATGATCTGATTGTTCTCCCAACTGCTACAGCACTAACAAGTGGATGATGGATGGTATAGTGGAATAGAGAGCCTTCTACTGGCGAATGATGCTGGGATAACTATTTTGATAGCCTAAGCTGAGGGAGAATCCTTTGTTCTAGCAACTACTGAGTCTCGAAGACAAAAAAAAAAACCCAAAATGGTAGAAATTACCAAGATTTCAATACAAATACTGTGACAGAAAATATGAACATTTTGAAAAAGCAGTTGATTGTCTCATCATCTAGTGATATTCTTAAAAAACAAAAAACAAAAAACAAACAAACCATCAAACAAACAAACAGGAGAAATCTCTGTCTCCAAAGCAGTAACTGAACTTTGTAGCCCTTTTCTCATAAATGCTGCCTTCTCAGATGAATATTTGAATATAAACATGTTTATGTATTAAGTCTATTTCGCAAGCTTTCTGCTAAGTTTCTTTACCTATTCCTGTTTTGAGGGTGGTGCTTCAGACCTACACAAATCTTAAATGTATCGAAGCAAAAAGTGCCTCAGAGACCACTATTTAGTTTTAAAAACACCTTTACTGGATCACCTTGTGAAACAATGAGCCTTGAAGTTGCAGCCTCTAATTCCAAATGTATCAATAAAAAAAAAAAAATACCCAACCTTTCAAGCCATGCTTGAGCTTGTCCTTCATCTAAAAACAAGGACAGAAATGCTCTTCTCTTTCACCAGGGTGCTCAGAGGAATAACTAATTAAAATGACAGTAGCATGCTTATGTTAGAATGGAAGGGCTATGCAAATACTAAATAACAGGAAGAGTCATAATCACACAACCAGAGCTGAGTTAATAACAACAACAACAACAAAAACTGGGCATTTTAAAAAATAAATGGTAAGTGGAATACGTCCTTACAAAAACCATATGTCTCTCAGAACTTAGCTCCCCATGTTCAAGGGACATTCATATTAACTTTTTTTTTCTAGACTAAAGGAGTCTAAAAGGCTTTCTAACTAAAGAGATTCAGTGTTTTGAGTTGTGGAAATAACCTAGCATATAGTATGATAAAAATTAAGAGCTATTGAATTTGGTTCAGATGGATCATCAGATAAATTAAACTGTCCAATATGATCTTACTCTCTATATATGCACATATAAATGACAGCAGGATTTTCCTTTGTATCTGTACAGACAACAAAATAGAATTCCTTGTATGAACATAAAATCAGTTATGGGTAGAATGAATGTTTTCATAATTCAAGGATGGTTTATGTTTTAAAATATTACCATGTAAGCTGCTTTGGCATCATTTTCCTGTATTTTTAAACTCTGGTAAATATAAATTCCGTTATCATTTAATTGCTGGCACATTCCTCTTCCTTTATTTTCTTTAAATAATTTTATTTGATATATTTTAATCATGTTTTCCCTCCTCAACTTCACCCAGATCCTACCCCTCTCCTTACCCATTAAAATTTATATTCTCTCTGGCCCTCTATAGCCATACAAAAAAACAGATTAAAATGAATAAACACATTACTCTTTCTTAAAGGAAAAGAAATTGAATCATATCATGTGCATCTGTTGGGGTTTTCTTTTTGTATAATTTCCCAAAACAAAACAAGAACTGAACTGGTAAGAATAACATTTTAATTATGGGATATATTCTAAAAGTTCACCTTTAGCCCTAGACAATAATACAGTATTATCCAAAACAGGACATGATAAGAGGAGATTGTGAAGAACAGAAGTTATCTTAAAAGAGAAGGCAGAGCATCTCAGAGCTTAGACTCAACCCTCTGTAAATTGGAGGCTGTAGCCTCTTGGTAGAGAACTTGTCTGGTACGTGTTAAGCATTGGGTTCCATCCAAAGCAAAATGAAACAAATCCAAATCAAAACTCTGCCAAAATCAAGTCTTCTGAAAAATAAAAAATCTGTGGAGTAGTTTTGATACCATAAAAGTAACCACCAGTTTACCTTGTCTTTTTTCTGAGTATCTCAGGACTCCAAGTACCTTTACAAAGCTCCACAGGACACTTCTTCCATAGGAACATGATACTAGAGGGCAATCTTGTACCTTCACTCTTTTTTTTTTAGTAGTACAGAGAACTTTTCATTAAAGAATCTTTTCTATGTATGACCAACCTGTTCAAAAATAGCTCCTGTGACACCTCCACGCCTTTTCAGTCCTGAACTTATGCTATGTCTTCTCTCTTCCTCTTTCAAGGCTCTGAAATAATTGGAAGAATATTTGTATTGTGCCATCTTTCTGGAAAGGAAAGCTGGGATAGTATAAGAAGGGCCATTCTTTCTTGTAGTATTTTTGGCCATGACTCAGGGTGGGACGCTTTATATGTGTCACAAGAAAGATGGCCCTCATTACATTTACACCCCATTTGCACAGGCACCAGAAGAGCTCAAAGGAGAAAGTTCAGTGTCCTGTCAGTCACCTAAAAATGTCTGTCTTTTGACTTTTGTCTTTCACTTTGTCTTATACACGCATTTTTTCCCTTTTTGTTAGTATTCTTTAGTCTTCCCCCCTCTTTTCTTTTTAACTTGAATGCTTTTTTTACATGGAGACTCTTACTAGTCTAGCCACAGGCCTAGGACCATTTGTAATTGTATAATAATAGTAATAACCCATGTGTGTGCAGAATGTTTCCCTCAGGAGCCCAGAGAACTTCATAAATGCCCTCCTGTTAACCTTGGCAACTTTCTGATTGATAGGCACATAGCTTTGGTCCTCTAAGCTTGTGAATTTTCAGACTGGGAGCTGAGAGGTTCAGAAATGTACATTTGTTCATCCCCATCAATGCTGTGGCAGCTTGAATGTGCAGCACTGTGATGCCACAAAGGAACTAAGGATTTAAACAACATGACCTGTTTGGGTATCATTAGTGTTCTTTTTATAACTATGTCTTTCTTTTTAGACAGATTTTCCCAATACCTTATCAACTATTAATTAGAAGTGTTAATTCTGCCTATTTGACATAATCTCTCTAATATTCATAGACATAATCTCACCTGGAATGGTCTCTTTTCTTTGTAATAGATATAGGGAATATGAGTGCATGTAAATAAAAAGTGAAGAGGATATTAGGAAATTCGCACATAGACATAATTTATTTACTGTTAGGTTGAAGAGCCAAGTAAATAACTCAGAGATCATCACTGGTGTGAAATTTGCACTTGAGGATATTTAAAAGGATAAAAATAGTAGCTGATTAAATGTTAGTTTTCTCATATTCAAATGCAAAATCATAAAAAGTTGTGTTAAGAACCAGAAGCTATGTATATATTTGTGTTTTGTATCTTTCTGTTAACAATTTGTCCTTTGGCCTCATTAGTGATGTCAATCTCTCCTTGCTCTAATTCCTTCTTTAGACCATTAGGTTGTTAAAAATAATGACTAAGAGAAAAAGCTCTGGAGCATGATTGACAAGAGCTTGTTTTAATTGCTCTAGATTACCTTTTTGTTGTAATGAACAAGATATTGTGAAATCTTTTGGAGCCGTGGTCAGGAGAGAAAACAAAAAGGCATAGCAGAACTACCCTGGTATCATTATGGGGATAAAGCATATACCAATGATATCAAGTTCAAGTCTCTGTCAAGAAATAATTATCTTCCTTGCATTAGTTACAGTGCTTAGGGTTATGACCTGAGTGTCCTTTTATCAGACTCCATCAAAGGAGTCTTCCCCTTGACTCTCTCACCTGGTAGCTGTCCTTTTTGATTCCATTGTGATTTACTGTGACATTAGGATGTTTAGTGTCTCGAGAGGGGTCACATTAACTAGTTTGTTTTTCTTTGATGAGTTAGTGAAAATCAAGTGAAATGTGCAGGTGTTTAATGTTGCCCAGCTTACCACTGGCCACATGGTGCACGGAAAGAATTCTGAAAGCCATTTTTGCAGTAATAAAATTTATAAATGAAAGAAAATTTCATGTAATCAAAGTCTTTCTGTGACAACTAAGTGAAGTCTCAGGGACTAAGCATGTATCTGTTTTATCAATCAAGTCTTATTCTAAAATAAGACAGCACAGAAATATTTTAAACAAACACATACATGTATATTTGTTGTATATGTTATTTGTTACTTATTAGCTAATGCCTTAGACATTTTATACCATGTTAGAATGACTAAAGTGTGTAATGTTTAAAGAATGAGATTTTATTACTGTTAAGTCACTATCGGCTGTCTCTCATCTGGTGAGGGTTGAATACTCAAAAAGAGAAACACAATTTTCCCTTCTAAAATTTACCTGTAAAATGTTGCCCAAACGCTGTGTACTAAAGGAGTGGTTCCCATCTGATAATCTTTGGGAGGTAGTAGAAATGTAATAAAAGGAGAGTCTAGTGGAGACAAGTTAGTCACAGGGCTTGTGCCTTTAAAGGTGGTATTTTTTACCTATGTCTCTGACATTCACCACTCTTCCTAGGTGGCATGCAGTGTGCAGCGTTCTTATGCTTCTCTTTTATACCCTGATGCTTCTGCCTTGCTGAATATCAAAAGCATTGGAGCCAGCTCACCATTGGCTGAAATCTCTGAAATCATGAGCCACAATGAACTTTTTCCTCCTCTTAAATAGTTTCACTAGGGTATTTGTCACAATAACAGATAAAAAGTGAAGAAAAGGAAAACCCGAAGGAGTGAGTGATTATCTAGAAGTGGAGCCATTTCTGAGATTGTACCTGACAGCGCAGCCCAGAAGGATGTGGAAATGGTTTAAAGCAGGGCTTTAGAAAAGTTTAGAATGTTTGCTAGAAATGGCTCTGAATGCTGCAAACATAGCTATAATAGATAATTGTGGTGAGAGCTCAGAAGAGAAGGATGTTGACAAATGACGATCAAACCTATGCCGATGGTTTTCAGATGGAAAGGACAATTCTACTCGGTATGTTAGTTGAGATCACTCATGTTGTTTTGGAGAAATGGGTCTGCATGTTGTCCATAGCTTTTGGTGAATCTAGGTTAAAGGCTAACAATTCATTTAACCATGGAGACAACATTAAGGAAGCAAAACATTCAGGCTGGGCAAAGTCTTCTGCTTTTAGCCAGAATTACAGTGAAAATTCAGAGCAAGAGCAGATGAGGAAAAATTGAAGACTTCCAGTCTGTCTCTGAGAGGAACACAACAAAAGCATGGAGAAGGATGCTGGGATTGCAGATTAAATTAGCACCTGGGACAAAACAGCCAAATAGCTTCCAATGGGCCAATAGGAAAGTTGCCTTGCAAGCACCTCAAAGATTAGCCAGACCACACCCATTTCACATTCAAGTGTAATTTATTTTGAAAGATATTTGTTGGAGAAGAGAATACCAGGGTACCTTGTTCACATAAGACCAGTGATTTTTCTCAGACTTAAGAGATGGCTCAATCTACAATGTATATACAATGTTATGCAAACATGAATACCTGAGTTTAGATCCACATAAAAATCCAAACATGCCTAGGCATGTCTATAATCCCAATACTGGAAAAGCCAAAACAAGAGGATTCCTGGGCCTAGCTTTCCAACCAGTGTACTAAATTTGTGAGCTCTAGGTTCAGGGTAAGATACTGTTTTGAAAACTAAGTGTGAGGAGCTAGTGAAGGAGATTCCTGACACTAACCTATGATTTCCACAGGTACATGCACATGTGTGGTAACATACTAAACATACCCATGGCTACCGCAAATGCACACACGTGAACACATACATACATGTGCACATGTGCCAAGAAAATAGTATCTCTAGAATTCTTTCAACTGTGCTTTGCTGTTCAAGCATTGGTACTCCACTGAAGCCATGCTCGAAGTCCGCACGGCTGCTTGAATTGTTCCCAGGCCTAGTGTTGTATGTGCTCCTGGTTCTGTAAGCATGAAAAAATGTAAAAGTTGTGGGGTGACGGAAAATTCTACCTTGAATTCAAAGAATAGCCTGGGAGGCTAAGAAGTGTGTGATAGAGTCAGAATCTAATGTTGAGTCCCTGAGAAGCTGATGCATTAACCCAAGAGAGTGAATCTGAAGCTTCAGTAGAGATCCTAGCATATTAGGAATAGGAGGGGTGAGGAACAATTGCAAGACAAGCCCTAGCCTATAAGTCAAGCCAACCTAAGACAATCTCAATTTGTGGTTCAGCCAGTTTGGGGCCAAGGCTGTCAAAGCTATTTGGAGCTCATACTTTACAACCATGTGTCACAGTGGACAGACATGAATCTACTTGTTTGTCCTACTGGATTCCATATTGCTTTGATCCCATACCTCCTTGGTATTCTATTCCAGAATGAGAATGGGAATGCTTATGTTATACATTGAAATTGTAGCTGGCTTCTACTATTCCTTTATTATTTTCAGATTACCACCAGATTGCCTTCAGTCTCAGAGGAGACTTTGGGTTCCAGTATTCTGCTGGAATTGTTTGCTTCCTGGAAAACTGAATGCACTTGCGTTGTGAGACTCTTATGTGTCTTTGCAGGCCAAGGGTGAAATTTCATTATGTAGATCTTAGGGTTTTCCTCTGCCAGCAACTTCCACCATGAAGTTTCTGCTTTACCATGGGCCAAAAGCAATTTCAGACCATTGACTGAAAGCTCTGGAAACTGAGATTAAACAGACCTTGCTTACTTTTTATTTATTTATTTCATTTCTTTATCTCAGGTATCTTGTGAGAACAATGAAAATCCAACACTGCCCCCACATTGCTGACAGCGGACGGGTGAGAGAGTTCAGTGTTACTTGAAACCTCTTTAATTAATAAGGCCCTTTATCTCATTCAGGAGGGAAGATTCTGGTAATTCCCTCTTACATGTTGCACTTTTTTTATTGTCCCTTGGTTAAACTTGACTCTGGGAGGTCATACAGTCAAGCCTTACATTTAGGTATTGAAAAGCTGAAGAGTGAAAAAAGTAATTTTTTTTGAAGAGGTAGTAGCTGTAGGGTGAAGCTTCTACATAGGGGGCAGAGAAGAGGTTAGAATTACTGTAACTTGGAAGCTTCCTAGAAGAATTCTACAAAGCTAAAGTTTAGAGTGCTAAATAATGGGTGTTACCTGTTCTTACTGTTATATCTCAGTTCAGGAAAGAGACTCGTGGAGCTCTGAGCTAGAGGGGTTGTCCTCCAGTGACATCTGTGCAGAGGCTGTGATATGGCTGGTTCTACAAGTGCTAACAATACTGGAATGTGTTAACAACTAGAATCAATTTCCAATGCCAAAGTAAAGCAACATTGTCCATAAAATACAAATAGAAGAAATACATAAGAAAATAAGCTTCATTTTCTTTAGCCATTACTTCATTCTCTAGAATTCATTATTCATTCTCTAGAACTGCCAATTGACAGACATATTGGAGTGCCCAATGAACAAAGAGGAATGTAATTGGGAGCTGCAGTTCCATCATCACAGATGGATGAAGAATGGATTAGACGGTGTGTGTTTTACTAACTATAACGAACAGTTAGTGTGAATGGTAAGTACACCACTAAACCAAATGGGTAAATCTGCTGGTAGATGTTGAAGTGACAATTGAAAGTACATCTTCAACTTCAGTTAAAGTCTGTTTCATGTCTTATACAAGTGAAATCTTGCCACATGGGGTTTTTCATCTAGTAGCCTGGATGTTAAAATCTTTTGCCCTACGCAACTTAATTTGCACCTTGACTTCATCTCACTTAATCTGTTTTCTATATCTTGAATGACTTTAAAACTAGACTTTAATCTCTCATGCTATGGTTTTTTTTTTAACTCAAGAATTATCTGAAAAAAAGGTAGGACAACTTTAAATGAATTTAACCTTCACCAAAAGAGATTACACTTGGCTGTAGACCAAGACTCGAGAGTACCTGCTCCCAGAAACATTTTCTTATAAAAAAAAAACCTTCAAGATTATCTGTTTATCTTTGGCAATCAACATCCATCTTCAAGAGTCTATCCACTTGTTCACCCTCCATTATCATGCTATATCTGCTCTTCATGCCTTTGTGCTCTTAGTTCATATGACTGGCATTGTGGGTCAGTATCTGAAACTATGATTAACACCAACCTGCACACATATGCTGTTTTCCAGCTCCTCTGATTATATTATATTTTAGTGTTGACCTGTTAGGCTAAATCATCCTTTTATGATGATAGTAATAGGAGTTTTATATAATGACACAAAGGGTAGTGGTTAAGAATATGACTTTAGAGGTGTTATTCCCAGATGGGAATCTTAGTTAAAACACATGCTTACTATGTGACATTTGTGATCTGGACCAGAAGATCATTCTTCAGTGACAGTGTCCTGAGAGAGAGGACCAGAAGATGAGAAGATAGGGGGATAAAGTTTGGAGTCAAGGGGTCTTACAGAAGCTATGTCTGATGCCAACCAAATTTCTCAAGATTTCTCAAGCAATTTATACACTATTTGCAGGACAAAAATGGGACAGAGTCAGCAGAAAGTTATCATACAATAGGATAAATCACCACTCTGCGGTGGGAAAACCCTGTAAAGAATTGGTCCCAAACAATGGTGCAAGACCTCCTTCTGCTAAGAAATATAGAGGCTGGAAAGGAAGGTAATGACTATGTTTAGAGTAAGGCTTCACAAACTGTCTATTTATAAAGCATCTTACTAATGTATCAGCGTTATCAGGGAAGAGCTATCTTGGAAAAAGATGCAGGACTTTGTGTTATTATTGTTGAGTGGATGGTATCTTTAAAATTGTACATTTGCACAAATGTGCGGTGAATCTCACAATTAAACATCATTCCAAATTAGAACATTTCCTCCTGTACATTCATGGGAGTTTCCCTTGCACCAGGTTTCTACATGACCCCCAAATGATCCCCCCATCAAGACATCTCTTCCATTACTCTCTCCCTTCATCTTCCTACCCAACCCAATCCCTCATATTTCCATCTCCGCTGGGCCCCAGTCTACTCAGGAGATCTCTTCTATTTCCCCTTTCCGGGAAATCTATGCATCCCCATACCCCTCTGGGCCCTCTTTGTTACCTAGCCTTTCTTCGGCTGTAGGTCATAGCCTGGTTATCCTTTACCTTACAGCTAATATCCACTTATGAGAGAATACATACCTTATTTTTTTCTTTCTGGGTCTGGATTAACTTATTCAAGAAGACTTTTAGCCATCGTGGATAGGTAGCCTGAACTGGCCATCTCCTGTAATCAGATTGGTAACTATCTCAGTTATCATCAGAGAGTCTTCATCCAGTGGCTGATGGAAACAGATGCAGAGATCCACAACTAAGCACTGAGCTGAGCTTGGGGGATCCTATTGAAAAGAGGAAGGAAGGATTGTATGAGCCAGGGCCTTGAGGTCATCACATGGGAACCCACAGAAACAACTAACTTGGGCTCATAGGAGCTTATAGACTCTGGACCAACAGCTAGGGAGCCCGCATGGGACTGACCTAGGCTCTCTACATATGGGTGACAGTTGTGTACCTTGATCTACTTGTGGGACTCCTAGTGGTGGAAGCAGAGTCCATCTCTAAAGCTTTGGCTGGCTTTCAGGAACCTATTACTCATACTATGTTGCCTTGCCAAACATTAATACAAGGGGAGGAGCTTTATCTTACTTCAACTTGCTATTCCATGCTTTATTGACACCCATGGGAGGTACCCCTTTCTGAACAGAAACAGAGGAGGATTGGATGATAAGGGAGACCTGGGACATGCCGGGGGAGGTAATGTAAGGAGAGGAGTGAGGAGAAACCAGTCAGGATGTCAAACAAATAAATAAATTTAATTAATAAAAAAGCATGTATTTCCTTTTGCATAGTACATTAACAAGACATCAGTATCCCTCACTCCGAAAACACTTGTGATAGTAATCTATTTAAAACTCTTAATCCTTTCATGTATTATAGAAGCAACATAAACAAAATATCAAATATTTCTATTTAGCATCCTAGTTTAGAGCATAGTAATAACCTCCAAAATGTAGCCAAAAAGAAGGTCCACTGCCCAGATGAGTTCCAGACTAATTCCATTATCTTCTATAACTTCCTGGTTGAATTCATGAATATATCGTTTTTAAAAACCCACAAGCTTTACCATTCAGCATTACTTAGGGACCTGTGGGAAACACTGGTTCTTGGCCGCACACCATTTCTACTAAAACAGAATCTTTATTCAAGACGATTTCCCGATGTGACCCTCATTATTCTTTGAGAACTCAACCTGTGCAGGCCTCACTCAGCCTAGTAAATTGTGCCTTACTAGAGGAGAGTATCCTTATCTTAAAGAAATTACATTCTCTGATGTTTTAGATGGAAGATATTTAATATTAGTGGTTAAACTGAATTTAGGACACCTTTGTTACCCATGTGAAAAAGAGATATTTGTAGCATCTTATTCAGTAGATTGCAAGGGATGCTGCTTTACAACAAATGCTGTGATCAGAAAACTATTGAGAGAACAAGCTCAGAGACAGCGTTTTCATTTTTAGTAAAAGGCATTATTGCATATTTACAAACTAGAAATAAAATATGCACCTTTTTAATAACGAAAAAATAAAACTCGCCAACTTTCTCTAGGTAAATGTTTTTGCCCAAACTAGATTTGCCAAAGGGTACAATACATGATATCAAACACTTAATTACAACTTTAATGTAAAATTTATACTGCATATGGAAACCAGAATAAACATTTTACTTGCAAAGACTTTTAAAATATTGTATTGATATTCTTAGAGTATTCATAGTAGTACAGAATTGCACATTTTCTATTTTAGCTTATGTCCATTTATCATTTGGGTATATAAATATTACTGAGAGAGAGAGAGAGAGAGAGAGAGAGAGAGAGAGAGAGAGAGGTGAAATACTCCTGAGACTATTTTAATATGAAATCCATGTAAATTTCTTCTGAGTTGATTTATCCTGTAATGTTTGCTTAATCAGTGTCTTAGCTGTCTTGAAGTAGGAAGTTTGAAATGTTCCCCTCAAAAGTGTTAAACTCCCTCTTCTTATCTGATAATCATTCTAAAGATCATTCTTGGGCTGCATTTTTCTAAGAAGTAACCTGGCAGTTGGACTAGTTCTTTAGCACTTAGTTGTTTAAATGTAGCATTCTGGAATCTTGTATTTATAACCACAAGGTGACTGATAAGGGAAGATTTGTTAGGTTTACCTTTACATTTTAAGTACTTTATAAACCTGTTGTCTAGCAATTTTTACTAGAGTTCATGGCTGTATTGTAGTCCTATTAATCTTGTGTGTACTATACAAAATAAATGAAATTAACACTTTCAAACACCAGTAATTTGACATTCTGTAAAAGGAAAGCTTACAGAAAGATCTCTATAGAATTTTAAGGACTGATCCATGTGTTTTTAGACAATACAGAAATAAATATATAAAAACTTCCAATGTATGGAAGTAGTCATAATAAACTGTGTTACCATGAGAAAAGCAATTCAATATTGACCCATAAGGAATATATGCTTTCATTTACACACACACACACACATACACACACACACACACACACACACACACACACACACACACACACACACTCATACACACAAATACATCATGTAGATCCTATGCACTAGTAATGTAGTTCCCACTTGAAGAATGCAATTCTAAATTGTGAATACTTTTTTTTTTGGTTTTTCGAGACAGGGTTCCTCTGTGTAGCTTTGCACCTTTCCTGGAACTCACTTGGTAGCCCAGGCTGGCCTCGAACTCACAGAGATCCGCCTGGCTCTGCCTCCCGAGTGCTGGGATTAAAGGCGTGCGCCACCACCGCCCGGCGTGAATACTTTTTTACCATGGAACTTATACTCAAACAAAAGGCAAGCAACAAACTAGGGAAAATAAAACCAGGCATATATATATATATATATATATATATATATATATATATATTTATATACACATATGAGGCAAGTCAAAGAGGATAAATAGGTGAAAGAGAGTAGGAAAGACTTTTCTTAATAATTCACATATAGGATAGTCATCAATCTGATTACAGCAGATGTCCAGTTCAGAACCCTTTCTACTATTGCTAGGAGTCTTAGCTGGGATTGTCCTTGTGGATTCCTAGGAGTTTTCCTGGCACAGGTTTCTCTTTAACCTTGAAATGTCCCCCTCCCACCATCGAGATGCCCCTTTCCTTATTCTCCCCATCAGTCCCACCCCCAACCTGCCTCCTGCACCCAGCTTTCCCAACCTGCTCCCTCAAGTTCCCATCCAGTCATCACTCTCACCCCACCCTAGTTGTTGACTACCCTAATTGTCTTCAGAGAGTCTTTACCCACTAACTGATGGAAGCAGATGCAGAGATCCATAGCCAAGCACTGTGCCAAGCTCCTGGAGTCCTCCTGAAGAAAAGGAACAGGGATTGTACAAACCAGGGGGGTTATGTCATGATGAGAAACCCACAGAGACAGCTGACCTGAGTTCATGGGAGCACATGGACTCTGGCCCAAAGTTAGAGAGCCTACATGGGACCAACCTAGGCCCACTGCATTTGTGTGACAGTTGTGTAGCTTGGTCTGTTTGTAAGGCTCCTAGCAATGAGATCAAGACCTGTCCCTGGCACTTAGCTGGCTTTAGGGAACCTGTCCCCATTCTGGGATGCCTTGCTTTGTTCAAGCACATGGAAGACCTGCCCCTTTATGAATGGAGACAGAGGAGGAGTGGATGAGGAGGAGGGTAGATGTGGAAGGGAGGGAACAGGAGGAGAGGAGGGAGGGGAAACAGTGGTCAGTATGTAAAATAAATGAAAAAAATCAATTAAATTAAAAAATAAGTTATATATAAGTTGACCAAAAAATCTTTACATAGAGACAGTCTGAGAATTTTTGAATATGGGAAATTGTTGAACTGAGTTATTAAAGAGTATCATTCAAGTTGAAGTTTAACAGTATGCTCTGAATTAGCTGTAAGAGGCCTTGCCAAACACAGAAGCTTGGATTTCACTTGAAGAGTCCTCACCAATTATCATAGGAAATAATTGAATTTGTATTTTAAGATTTTTCTTTAGTTACTGAATGAAATTAAGGGAAGGTAAGCAAGAAAGAATAAGGCAGTAAGCTTGAAGATTTGAGAATTAAATAGAAAGGTAAGTTATCTTCAATAAATGAAATAAAACTGATCACTTTTTACCTTAATTACATGTTATAGTTTTGGTGTGAAAACACATTTAATAAGTTATTAGTAAAATGTGTCTACTTGCTATATGGATTTTTTTAATTTTAACCATTTACGATTTTTAGATGCAAACAACAGAAACGGCCATACTGAAGGAAACAATAAGTTAATTTGAGGAGTGTAAGGTTGTGTTTATAAATACAAATGCCTTGGAGATATGTAGAAATTATGGAAATGCATTAAAGTACAAACTTTTCATTGATCTGGTTTCCATAATCAAATTAAAACACAATAATTATTTTACAATGTACAATAAAAATTAAGTCTCCAGCAGAATATGAAAGACTGATTGTACATTCCTTTGTATTATTAGAGCTTTGAGAAAAAGGAACTATGAAAGAAACAATGAACAATCAGACCAACTTCATGGTGAGAGTCAACACATACCTTAAATTACACAGAAACTATCACTATATGACTTAGGGAATATATTATTCCCTAAAGGAGGATAGATACCAGGAAAACACAAATATGAAAATGTTCATAAAATAATATGAAACTATCTGCTCTTTGCAGGTGTGAAGATACATAACTTTTAATTACAATACTGATTAAATGAAATATAATATGTTGCCTTAGACTTGATCCAGAAAGACATATTCTCAAGAAAGTAAAATGAATAGATTCATAGTGCATTGAAGGGGGATCTCTGTTCCATCTCTATTCCTTGATGGTATACATCTCCACATCATGTCAATACAGTCTACTACTTTTCACCTATGAGTATTGGTGTTTGGTTGGCTGTTGGTTGTTACTCAATAAGAAAATTTACTGGACAGTTATGTTATCAAGACACATTAATTTGGCTCCATTTATCACACATTTGTCAGTTCAGTACAATTAATGTATTACAAATCAATATGATTATCAATATTTTAAGCTTTTCTATCACCAGTTGAATTTTCATGTTTATCAAATACTAACAAAAGTATGTTAATATGTGAAAGTAATACATTTAAATTAATAAGACAAAGAAGCAGGCATATTTTACTGCTATCTATCTTTAAAGACATATCTGAAACAAACATTTGGGAAGCAAAATCAAATATACATAACCCACTTGGTTGACTTCCATTAATTATTTTTTGCTGCTATGATGAAACACCAAAACAAAAAGTGATGCATGGAAGGCAGTTTACTTTGTTTTACAGTTCGAGAGTGGAGTCATTAGTGGTGAGAAAGGCAGGGTGGTCCAAGTAGAAAGATGAGAGATAGCAACATGTCATACAGGAACCTGAGGGATGGCACTGAAGTGGGTTGAGTCTTCACACTCTTAAAGCACCCTCCTCTGTGGCACTCCTCTTCCTCTAGCAAGGCCCTACCTCCTAAAGTGTATAACCTTCCAAAACAGTGTCAGCTGGGCATGAGGTGTTGGCATTCCTGAGCCCACGGGAGACATTTCCCATTTAAACAAACACCTTCAACTCCCTAGCTCATATAGGATCATGGCCATTTCATGATATAAACTATATTCCAACTTTAAAATTTCCCACAATCATTAACACTTTAAATTGAAAACTATTTAAAAGACCAAAGTTAAATATCTCTCCCAAAGACATAAAGTAATGTCTTAACTGTTAACTACTTTAAAATAAAAAAAAGCAAAGTACACACATCAAATATACAATAGCACAGAATTTGGATTTCCATTCCATAAATGGAGGAATGGCTACTTAATGAGGAAATACTGAACAAAAGCAAGGGTAAAGCCAAGCAAGACAAATACCAAATCCTACCCAATGTTTGAAACTACAATTTCAAATGCCTTAAATGGCTCATTCCCTCTAGCTTTGATATTTCCAACAAATCCCTCACTCCCAGATTGTTTCCTTCCACTTCATGTACCTCTCCTTTACAAATATCTGATGTTTCTGCCATCTCCAACATCTTGACAATGCAAGCTTCACTTTCATGCTTTCACACAATAAGCTCTCAAGGCCCTTCCACAGGGACTACTCTGCCCTGCATTGCCTATCCTCAGTGATTCCCTGAGACCCCAGAGGAAGAATCCATTACCCAATGACTCTTACATGCTTCATGCCTCTAAATTTAGTTCCACATAGACAGCTCTAGCAAATTTGGCTGCTAATATGAGATGTGACTTTACCTCACATAGAGTACATTAGCAGTATCTTCGGTATGCTATTTTTTTTTCTAAGAACAGAGGACACTTCAGGCCCTCTCCCTTTACAAGTTGGAAGCTTAGCTCAGTCATACGGTTCCCTTAGGTTACCTTTTCTATGTTTCAATGTAAAGCAGGAAGTCTTTTATTAATGGTGCTAATCTCTTCAGCAATTAATTACATCCTCTTTTCCAGCTCATCTCTTGACTGTCACAATAAACTTCCTAGTGCGTTTTTCCTTACCAAACTACATTTGTAAATAGTTTTGTCCAGTGTGTCCTTTTCCATTGTAGTCTTGCAGAAGAGCTATCAGTATCAAGCATGCCACAGACTCAAGGTAATGTCTTGAAATTTACTCAAAGACATTAACCAATCTTATAGGAATAACCTCTAACCCACTTGCCAAAAGAGTCCTTGTTCCCTTCTGAACCCTCATGAGCAGGAACTCTACAGTCCACTCTACTGTCATCACTCTGCTATCCATTTAAACCCCCACACTTGTCATAAACAAACCACAACAACAAAACAAACAAAAATACAAAAACCCCACCAATGCTAAATTTCTTCCCTGTATTGCATGGTATTTAAAAAACATTATTTCTTAATTTTGACAGCCTAGTGGTGCCTTATTAAACAGTGCTTCTCAAGGAATTCTATAAAACCCATTAAGTATAGCAAAACAAAAATCAGTGGATATATTTGTAGAAGAATATCTGAAGAGCAATATTATAAAGCAGCATTTGGAAGGGAGTATTGCACTGTGATCATGAGCCTGGGCTTTCCACACAAATATGGTGTCTTACTTCTTTTCCTATTTCCATGACAAAATACCATGACTAAGAAAACTTATAAAAGGAAGCATTTAATTTGGGGGTTCATGTGTCCACAGCGTTACCGTCCACGACTACTAAGATGAGAGAATGGAAACAGGAAGGCAAACGGGGCACTAGAGCAGCAACTGAAAGTTGACTTCAGAAGCTTGAGGCAGAGAGAGAGAGCTATCTGGAAATGGTGTGGGCTTTGGATACTCCAAATCCCACCTGCAGTGACATTCCTCCTCTAACAAGGCCACACCTTCTGAACCTTCCCAAACAGTTACACCAACTGGGGACCAAACACTCAAATATATTAGTCTTTCTCTCTAAGTCATGTGTGTGTGTGTGTGTGTGTGTGTGTGTGTGTGTGTGTGTGTGTGTGTGTGTGTCTGCTTACAAAATAAAATAAAAAAATATATAGAATTGCTTTTGGGAAGCAAGTTTATTGATTCACATACATCGAAGTGTCTAGCAATTGATGATGAGGATAATGCTGACTATGGTTTTACACAAATAAAGGCATATTATAAGACTAGAAGAAGAGGCTTGTGTAAGATTACAGCAATCCCAAGGATAATGTGTCAATCAGAGCACAGAGAAGTAGCAGAAATTAATGGAGAATCATAGACCAGGATAAAATCCTTTCTCAGAAAATTCTTGAGCTTGTCAGTTTATAACTGAACTTCAATGAACTTGACAAAGTTCACTTTTTTCCATCATATTAACCTTCCTTCAGTCAAAATTATTAAGGCAAGTGATAGGATTCCTGGTCATGGGAAGCTATCAGTGCAGCATTGGACTGCTAGTTATCAAAGGTAGCTGAGGAGAATACACAAGTGGTAATTTTCCCCCTGGTGAATTTAACAGCATGAAATCTCAGATAGTCTTTCCTGCCATATCCAACTTCTTTAAAAATAAAATAAAGTAAAATTGTAGCCTGCCTATTTAATGAGTGTGTAGAATGCTGTCCACATTGCAGAATAATCCTCTTTCGGCAGGAATACTGGGTATAATTTTCTACATAAATGGAAAAAAGTAATCTTATCTCCAGTATATCCCTTTTCTGTGATATGCTGGGTTATGAAGGCTAAAGCTGTTGACAGAAAATTCACCACTCGGGTGAGAAGCAAAGATGAGAAAAGGCATCCCAATGGTGACAGGAAACCTTTACATAATGAGGCAAATCCCAGAACCTCGGGGATCTCATTCACTATGGAAAACATTTCATGTTTCTTTCATTATAGGAATGATATGCTGTCTATTAAAAGTACAGAAGTGAGATTGTCTCGACAGTTATTTTAATAGAGTAACTCGCTTTGGATTGTCTTTTGGTTTTGGCAGACAATAGCACACGAGCCTTCCCCCCACCCCCCACAGAACCATGCATCAAGCCAGCCCAACCTATCACAGTACGGTAGAGTTAGAACCTCTTATTATACAAAATTGTCAGGGCATTACAATATAAACAACACATTCTGCACAGCTGCAAACCACCTATTCGAGGAGTCCATTTAGTTTCATAAACTTTTTCTGAGTCTCTGACACCTTAAAAAACTATGACAGGCGTTTATATTATATGCCAAACAAGAAGAGTCGCTCACTATGTGACTACCAACAAAAGAAAAGAGTACAAGATAAACTCCAGTGGGGAAAAATATCAGATATATTAATAATCCCTGGGAAAATATTCACATTTCTTTGCCTGTCATCAAAGCAAAAGACAACAAAGTATCAGATTTAGCTCAAACTCAAAAATCTCTCTCAACTATGATTTTACATAATTTACTCCTCTTAATATTGGTGCTGTTTGGCTGTTCTATTTGATGTGATTCTGCTTAATACTAGCATATATATGTAAGTATAATCTGACTGAAAATATGAATAAGAGAATGTGTATTTGCGATTTACACCCTTCTCACAACTGTGTGTGTGTGTGTTTATGTGTATGTCTGTATAAAACAGCAAATAAAATAATGAAGCAAGGCATACTGTTCTGGGCTTATACATCTGCTTTCTTTAGAGTAATTATTCTTCTCTAAGCTGAACTTCCTAACTGAAACATGCCCTAAGGCAATTCTGTATCATAACACTGTGGTTTATAGAAAGGCTTCCAATTTCGCCCATCCACACAATTTAGGAATCTCTGCAAGTGCTGCAAGAAGGAGCCAAAGTCATCCACAGAGGGAGGCAGGCTTATAGGAAGAGAGACAAGTACACTTTCAAGGGACTGAGATTTGAAGTATTGATATAGTCACATTAATTGAATTTTTGCCTTGAGAAGTGATTACAAAAATGTTGCTCCAATATTAATTTGTATCTGCTTTGGATAAGATTAACATTAATTTCTTCACCAGTCCCCATTACTCTTTTATTATTCATTAACATCTCTCTTTGCATGTGTAAGAGACCTTGATGAAGCATGTTTATTCATAGCCTAACCTTTTTAAATAATTCTAACAGCTCTCTAGCAGTAACCTTCCTGGCATGCTGAATATTTCTTCTTTGTTTCATTATTCAATGCTTGCACTCTACCCTCCACTTGAGATGCTGAACATGAATCAAACTCCTCTTCCTGTTGCTCTCTTCCTCCCCCTAAAATGTCCTCTGCAGTCTGTTCCCACCGGAGAGCTCTGCTCACAAAACACACAAAATACTCCAACAAAATCATGCCCTGGTTGGATCAGGGACAGTATAATTTTCAGAGATCCGGATTGCAATTATTGATTTACTTCTCCTGTAGCTCATTACAGATTTGTTACCACATTTTGGCTTATTGTTCACGTATCTTTTGTTAGAATATTTAGTTTGAGTCTGCCTTTGACAAAAGCTCTCGAGGTGACATTTTATCTTTTCTTTGAACGTGTAAGCTCTCAGCTTATTTTTCTGAGCAGATAAAATGGACAAAGTGGGAAATGAAAGGGAGAAAAAGAAAAGAGGAACAGTTGAATAAGTGAGGCTATTATATTTTTTTCTACCAGCTGCAGTATTGTTTTTGCTGGAACTTCACAATCACATATAAAATACAAAAAAAAAAAAAGCAATACTTGCATTTCAAATACAGATTTATGTTAGATACATATCTTAAAATAAAATTTGACTATAAGAGGAATTGCTAAACGGTCTTATTAATAACAAACCTGGAGCCAGAAAACTGAGAGATCACAGGAATAGGACAAGCCACAGCCAACCTCACCTTACCAACTCCTCAGGCTCCAGAGAGAGCCACTTCCTGTATACTCATGCCTATCTCCTTTCTGTGCCCTGCCATCTTACTTCCTCTCTCTGCCCAGCTACATTACTTCCTCTTTCTGCCCAACTCTATTACTTCCTGTCTGTCTGTACAGACCTCCAGATCTCTATTGTTAACTAGTGCTGGGAATTAAAGGCGTGTGCCACCACACCTGGTTCTGTTCCCAGTGTGGCCTTGAACTCACAGAGATCCGGATGAATCTCTGCCTCTTGAATGCTAGGATTAAAGGCATATGCTACCATTACCTGACACTTCTACATTTAATATAGTGGCTGGCTTTTTCCTCTGATCCTCAGATTAGCTTTATAGAGGTACACAAATAAAATATCACCACATTTGACTGCATCTCACTTAAAAATTACCAATTTTCTTTTTTTTGGAGTTCTGTCATTTGGAGGGTCGGGTGGGAACAGACAAGCATATTTGTTTAAGTGTTTCTGACATTAAATATGTTTTCTTTTTTTATGACATGGAAGGGACATCCTATAAAATTTTGGCAGGAACACAGAGTACTTTATCATTGCTAAAAGAATAATTATTTTAATATATTTTCTGAGTTGAAAATAGATAATTATATGTTTTCCTGTAATCACTCAAATATTTTCACATGGCTTCTGCTTTGTCATAACAATGAAATGAAAAATAAATCCCTTCACTAGAGCTGATAAATACTTTGCTGGCTCTTAACAGCCTACAGAATTAGGCTATGTCATTTCTTATTATTTTTCTTCATAAATGTATTGAATATAAGCTAGTTTGCAAGAAAGTCACTTAACTTCCATATGCTTGGGTAATTCATTACTAATTGTTCATTTTATAACGTTTCTATTTTAATATTATGTTTAATCCTCTGCTACTAAATTCTTACAGGAAGGGTGATACATGTCAAGTGGAATTTTGTTTTGCTGAATGTAAACTAGTATAAGAGAAATTTCTTTAAAAGACTACCTGGTTCTGTATGACACAAAATAAGTCCTAGATTGGCTGTTACATTTCAAATCAAATAGGCTGAGCAGGTCTTAGAATTCTTCACAGTATAATTAATTCAAATTCACTGCAATTGCAATTGACTTCACTTCATTCAACTATGTTGGAGGTTATAACGGATGCAGCCTGTGCTATATAACTCAGAAATCACAACAATGAAAATCTGTAAGGTACACCAACAGTTAAAGACAAACCGCACAATGCTGTGCGCACATGGCAGAACAGAACAAAACTAGTAAAAGGAATTTCCTTTTAGGAGAAAGTGAAGGTGCCCATTCAGTGGTACTGGTAAGGCAGAAGCACTCAGGAGGGTTTGATATCTTTCTTTGACAGAGAAAACGCCCTAAGGTCCTGATCTTATCAACAAGTCTCACTTGTAAAATGATAAGAGGAAAAAAATAATCCCAGTTCAGTGATGATATTTCCAAAGGAGGATAAGTTTGAACACTAAAGTCTTGTATAACTTAAGAAAGTAGATGGCACTGGGCGGTGGTAACGCACGCCTTTAATTCCAGCACTCGGGAGGCAGAGCCAGCCAGAGCTCTGTGAGTTTGAGGCTAGCCTGGTCTACAGAGCGAGATCCAGGACAGGCTCCAAAACTACACAGAGAAACCCTGTCTCAAAAATCAAACAAACAAACCAACAAAACAAAACAAAAAAAAGTGACTTGAAAGATTATGCTGTTTTTGCAGAGGACCTGAGTTCTGTTCCTACTAAATCACAACCTCTTGTAAACCCAGCTGTAGGAGATCAAACAACTATCCTCTACAAGCTCTCACACATGCACACACACTTAGTGGATCCCCACCCTTCGAACATAATTAAAAGAAAACAAAATAAATCACTAAGATATATGCCAGTCAGCTTACATGTGTATGAATATATCCAGAAATCTTAGAGTGAGGCTTGAACAAACATCTCTGTGATTTCTGTGTCTATATCTTCATGATGAATTATTAGAAGTAAAGGAAGCCTATGAGCAAAGTAACAGCTTCAAACACATAAAAATGAGTATTTTTAATTTAATTTGTACTGATGAGCATTTCTGGAAAGTTTAGTTCAATTTGCAATCTGTTAGTATTTCTGAGTTTAGCTTACTCTCAAATCTCCATTAGACTCATTTGACCATTATTAGTAATCATCACAGATTATCTGATACTGCTTTTAAAGTTCACAACACAATGAACAATGTTTTTAATGCTACATTTGTTTTCCTATTTCATATATATGTACTTATGATTATTATTTTCTCACTTAATATGTGAGAAATAAATAAAATGTGTCAAATCACTGATACATTTTAATCATGGACATGAGAAAGTATATGGATTTCTTCTTTACTTACTTTCTCTTGATGATTAATTTGGGAACAAAGATTCGAATTAACTTTTTATCTTATTTGAGTAATTGATTTAGAGACCAGAAAGAGATAATTTTTGATTGAGGTAGTGGTAAGTTGATAGATTAGTTTGAGAAAAATTAGCTTCATTACCATGTTAAGATTATTCATCCTGGATATTTTTTCTATTTTTACATTTTATAACAACTAAAACCATACTTTTAAAAATTAAATACATTTTTACAGTTTAAAATTATCTAATACTTTTAAATACAGTAAATACTTTTAGAAACAGTTTTGAAGAATTTTTAAACAATTTTTATTAAATATTTTCACATATCTTGATCACATGATTTGCCCTCCCTCAACTACTACATGATCCTAGCCATGTCCCTCCCTCCCCAACTTCATGTTCTTGCTCTCTTTCTCTCCTCTCAAATTGCCCCACCAAAACAGGAAAACAAAACAAAAAAATCAAAAATCAAAAGAAACTAACTCTAAAAAGAAAAGGAAATCAATAAGACAAAAGAAAGGAAAGAAAGAAAAAAAGAAGGAAGGATGGAAGAAACACTGAAAGACAGGAAAAGGAAAATACACACACACACACACACACACACAAATCCTGGAGTTATTTTGTCTTTGCCAATGGGGCTAGAGTGCGGTTATGTGCTCAGTGGCACTCCATTGAAGAAAACTTATTTCCCCCTTTCCAGCAGATATCAATTGCTCATAGCTTCTTGGTAAGGGAGAGGATTTTGCTTCCACTTCTTCTCGTCAGTGCTGGGATTTCTGTCTGGTTTCAAACTCTGTAGGTCGTGTGTGTGCTGCTTGTGAGTTCATATGTGCATTAGTACTGTTGTGTCTGAATGACTTTTCCCTTGGGGTCACCTACCACCTCTGCCTCTTAAAAATCTTTCTGCCTCCTCTTCTGTAAAGAGCCACTATCCCTGAAGGGTGGTTTTGGATAAAGACATCCCATGTAGGACTGAGTGTTCCAAAGTCTCTCACTCTGCACAGTATCTTGTTGTGGGTCTCTTTGTTAATTGCCATCTACTAAAGAAGCAGCTTTTTTGATAAGGGATGAGAGATGCTTTGCTATACAGGCATCGCAATATGTCATTAAGAGTCATTTCATTTTTATATTCCTTTAACAGAATAAGATTGTTTTTCCATGAGGCCCATGAACTATCTAGTTTCATATCAGGTTATTAGCTACTTTGGTAGTGTCATATTTTCCAGGACATAGAGTGAACATCAAATTCAATTTTTTAAAAAGTGGTTTGTTACTTCCATAACATATTGCCAGTATCACACTGTAGAATTAAGATTAAAATCTACCTAAAATATAAATACTAATTTTGCAACTTTTCTAAGATAAGTGATTGAGTTATGCCTTTCTTTTCCCTTGTTTATTATTTGCTTCTTTTCTACCTTTCTGTATTTAATTGGACTTACCAATTATATGTGGGAGAGAATACTTTCACTTTTTATAGAAGTGTTCTACTCCAGACTGTGGTAGATTTGCCTGGATTATTAAATTTCCGTAAATGGTAACTTGCTGGGTTCTACAAGATACTGTCTGTCTCATAAAATACATTTTTATTTTATTTTATTTATATTTATTTATTATATATAATATATGTAATTAATCTTAAAATTAGTATAATATATTTTAATATAAAACAGATTCATATATATGGATTTATATTTTTATATTGCTATTTCATCTAAATATTGTTTTGATAATTTGCTTCAGATTTTTAGAATTATTGTGTATCTTCATATCAAAGTTTAATAAGCACTGTCATGTAGCTATGTTTTATTTTATTTTTTTACTCAGAGAGACTTGAACAAAGCCCAAGCTAGCTTCCAGTTTCTTAAGGAGCCAGTGATGACCTTGGATTCCTGAACTTCATGCCTCCATCTTCTTAGTGGTAGGATTAGAAGGCACATACACTATGCTTGCTTTTAATGTCGTGCGGGGAACTAGGGTTTATGCAAACCAGAGTGTGTATCAGGTGTGTATTCTACCAACTGAGCTATATTCAACCTATAACAAACAATTTTATTAAATCTCTTGATATTTTACTTATTTAATTTTACAATTTATAAATTATATTAATAGAATTTGACCTATCTTACTATTTAATAAATTCTCATTGTGATAAAACTATCTAAATCTAAATTATTTATAAATAAAACCCTTCTGAAGAACGTAATTCCTACCAAGTAATTTTTTAGGTTATACTACAATTACGTTTTTTTTCTATTAGTTAGTAGAGAATCATTTTTAAAAAATCTGTTCTTTAAATTTTATAGTACTAGATGAGAAAATTAGCTTCTAATAAGAAAATCATCATCATTGACTTACTTTGCTTTTTTACTTTTCGAAGTTAATTGAAAAAATAATTCTTCTAGTTGCATCATTTGCCTGCAAATTTCATTGTCATTTTTTTTAATGTTGAGTAATGATTTATTGTGTAAATGTACCACATTTGCTTTATCCATTCTTCAATTACAGGACATCTATGTTTTTTCTAGGTTCTGGCTATTATGAATAAAGGTGCTACGAACCTAGTTGAGCAAGTGTCCTTGTGGTATGATTGAGCATCCTTTGGGTATATTAGGCCTCTGTTGGATACGGGTTGGTAAAAATCTTTCCCATTCCATACCCTGCCTCTTTGTGTGATTAATGGTGTCCTTTGCCTTAAGAAGGTTTTCACTTTAATGATATTCTTTATTAATTTTGATCTTACTGCCTACACTATTGATGTTCTGTTCAGAAAGCTGTCTTCTGTGCCAGTGTGTTCAAGGCTATTCCTCCATTTTCTCTTCCATCAGGTTCAGTGTGTCTAGTTTTATGCTGAGGTCTTGAAACACTAGGACTTGAGATTTGTGCAGCATGATACATATGGATATATTTTCATTCTTCTACATTACAGACATCCAGTTTGACCATCACCATTTTTTAATATACTTTCTTTTTTCCACTGTGTATTTCTAGCATTTGTTTTTATCAAAAATCAGATGTACATATGTGTGGATTTATATCTGAGTCTTCAATTCAATTCTGTTGATCAACATATCTATTTTATGCCAATACCATGAGGTTTTTATTACTATAGCTCTGCAGTATAGCTTGAAGTCAGGCTCGGTGATTCCTCCAGCAGTTCATTCTATTATTCTTTTAGCTATCCTGAGTTTATCACTTTTTTCATATGAAGTTGAAAATTATCCTTTCAAGGTCTGTAAAGAATTGTCTTAGAATTTTGATGGCAATTTCACTGAATCTGTAGATGGCTTTTGTTAGGGTGACCATTTTTACTGTGTTAATCCTACCAGTTCATGAGCATAGAAGATCTTTCCATCTTCTGATATCTTCTTCAATTTCTTTCTTCAAAGACTTGAAGCTTTTATCATACAAGTCTTTCATTTACGTGATTACAGTTACCCCAAGATTTTTTTTGCATTAAGTTCTTAGGAAGAGTGTTATTTCCCTTTTTTTTTCCCAATCTGTTTGTCATTTATATATAGGAGAACTACTCACTGTTTTATAGTTCATCTTGTATCTACCTACTTTGCAGAAAGGGTTTATCAGCTATAGGAGTCCCTATACAATTTTTTTTCAGTTTTTTCCCTTCAATTTTTTTATTATTAAGAAATTTTCTATTCATTTACATACACATACACAGATCCCCCTCCTCCCCCTCCTCCCACCTCCCACATTTTCCCCCTCAATCCACCCTCCATTCTCACCTCCTCTCAAGCAAGGCCTCCCATGGGGAGTCAGCAGAGACTGATATACTCAGTTAAGGCAAGTCTAAGGCCTTCCCCTGAAACAAGGAAGTGTAAGGTGTCGCACCATAGGCAGTGGGTTACAAAAAGCTCACTCATGCACCACGGAAGGATCCTGAACCCACTGTCCGTGGGCCTCTTAAGCAGATCAAACTACAAAACTGTCTTGCCTATGCAGAGGGCCTACTTCAGTCCCATGGAGGCTCCACAGCTATTGGTCCACAGTTCATGAGTTCCCACTAGTTTGGTTTGGTGGACAGAATCCCTCTTCTCTATCTTTGACTGGACTCCTAGAGCTCAGCCTGATGCTTGGCTTTGGATCTCTACATCTGCTTCCATCAGTTACTAGATGGAGGCTCTATGATGACAGTTAGGGTATTCACCAATCTGATTATCAGGGTAGACTAGTTCAGGCATCCTCTCCACTACTGCTAGTAGTCTAAGGTGGGGTCATCCTTGTGGAATCCTGGGAACTTCCCTAGCTCCTGGTTTCTCCCTATCTCCATGACATCTCCCTCTATCCTGGTTTCTCTTTCATTGTTCTCCTACTCTGCCCCTGTTTCAGCTTGACCATCCCATTCCCTTATGTTCTTTCTCAACTACCATCCCCTACCCTCTATTGCCCCACCTCACCCCTA
Organism: Peromyscus californicus insignis; assembly: GCF_007827085.1. NCBI lineage: Eukaryota > Metazoa > Chordata > Mammalia > Rodentia > Cricetidae > Peromyscus > Peromyscus californicus. Next base: position 42,678,410 of record NW_026294413.1, read on the forward strand.
GTTTACTCCTGAAGATCTCATCTATTTCCCCTTCCCAGTGTGATCCATGTGTCTTAGATGCCCCTGAACCAAAAAAATAGATAAAGAAAATGTGTCACATATACACAATGGAGTACTCAGCAGTAAAAAAAAAAAAATGACATTATGAAATTTGCAGGCAAATGGACAGAACTAGAAAATATAATGAGTGACATAACCTAGACTCAGAAGGACAAATATGATATGTACTCACTCATAAGTGGATACTAGATGAAAAGCAAAGGATAACCAGACCACAACCCACAGCTCCAGAGAGGCTAGTTAACAAGGAGAACCCTAGGAGGGACTCATAGATCACACTGGGAAGGGGAAATAGATGAGATCTCCTATACAATTTTTAGGGTCACTTATGTGTATTATCATGTCATTGGCAAATAATGATACTTTGACTTATTTCCAGTTTTTATCTCCTTGATCTCTTTTAGTTGTCCTATGGCTTTAGCTAAAACTTCAAGTACTATATTGAATAGATATGGAGAGAGTGTGGACAACCTTGTCCTTTTTCTGGTTTTAGTGCAATTGCTTTTAGTTTCTCTCCATTTAATTTGATGTTACATATAGGCTTGCTGTAAATTGCCTTTATTATAATTAGGTATGTCCATTGTCTCTTTAATTTATCATCCTGAGTGAGGTAATCCAGACCCAGAAAGACAAAGATGGTGTTTATTCACTTATAAGTCAATGTTAACTGTTAAGTAAATAATAATTAAGCTACAGTCCACAGATCCAGAATTGTTAAATGAAGAGAAGGGATATGGAAAGGAAGCATGGGTTTCCCTAAGAGGGGAAAATGGAATAGATTCTGTGGGTGGACTATGGGCAGGTTGGAATGGGTGGAATGCAAAGAGTACAAGCAGAGACAGCTGGAACTGGCATGTATTTGGGGAGCTGTGTGAAAACCTAGTTCAGTGGAAAATTCCGGGAATCTATGAGGGTGAACCTAGTGAAGACTCCTAGTAATGGAAGATGTGGAGTTTAAACTGGCCATCATTTACAGCCAGGCAAGGCTTCCAATGGTGGGACTGTATTATATCCATTGAATTGTTGGCTGAGGAGTTCTGGTGGCCAACCCAGGCTGATGTGTTGCCTCCTGAAAGCTGACACCAGGCCGCATGGATGAAAGACTATTTCCACTCAGCTCATTTAATGTAGAGAAGTCAAGCTGATGTAGGCTTGGGACCTTCACTCTTTTTTTTTTTTTTTTTTTTTTTTTTTTTTTGGCACAAGAAGGTACACTGCAGGCTATGGAAAGAGCAACCTGGACATCAATCAAGCCACAAAACCCTCCACTTACAATCTGTCCTGCCTCTAAGATATGCTAGGGCAATGATGGTATAAAATATGTGGGAGTGGCCAACCACTGTTTGGTTTGTTGAGACCTATGCCATGAGAGAGAGCCCATGTCCTACACTTTGTTGATGGCCAGGAACCAGAGGCTGGATTACCTACTGAGCTGGGGTAGAAACAAACATGATGAGGAGAAAGAGTACAAATTGGAAGTCTCCACTGAGTTCTTCCACTTGGAGATCTGTGAACAACACAGAAGAGCGGGGAGAAAAAAACTGTAGGAGTCAGAGGGGATGGAGGACGCCAGGAAAACAATACCCACTGCATCAACTAAGCAGGGCTCATGTGGGCTCACTGAGACTGAAGCAGAAAGCATGGGGCCTGCATGGATCTGAACTAGGTCCTCTGCATATATAGTATGGCTGTTAGCTTGGTGTTCTGTGAGACTCCTAACAGTCAGAGCACACAAATCTCTGACTCTTTTGCTTGGTCTTGATACTCTTTTTCCCCTATTGGGTTGCCTTGTTCAACCTTGATCTGAAGCTTTCACCTTGTCTTACTATATCTTGTTTGGTCCTGTTTGGCTGTGGTCTCTTGGAGAATTTCTCTTTTCTGAAGACAAAATGTAGGGGGAGTGGATCTGAGAGGGAAGGGAGAAAGAGGGGAACTAGGAGGAGTGAAGGAAGGGAAAACTATGGTTAGGATATATTGGATGAGAGAAGAATCTATTTTCAATAAAAAATAATTATTACCTCATCTCTAAAAAAAAGAAGAAACATTAAATTTTCTAGGAAAATTACATATGTCTAAGCACTGGACTACTCAGTGTTTTGTTTTAATAATCTCCAAATTATTGCATCCGTGGCTTCATAATCATCTATGTTTCTAATGGTAGAAATTTGTCGTCATTTTTTTTCATATGTTGAGCACTAAGTTCAACTGATCTTCTTGTTTTCATTCTAATTCATATATCTGCCTCAGGGTGAGAAAAAAAAAGGTTACACCTGTAACATTACAATCTCTACCCATTAATTTTTTTATTCTGTGTTCTCTATATTTTGTATACCTTTTTACTTAACCTAGAGTTTAAATGTTCATGTGAATTTAATATTCATTGTGAATTTTCCACAAATTGATGTAAATATAATTCTTAAAAATTAATTTCTGTGTAAATGATTTGTTTGGCTTTACTATGTATTCCTATGATTTTTAACATTTAAAAACCTGAGTGTGGACTTGGGGACTTTATTATAATTGCCCTGTTGGTAAATATCGGTATAGGAGAACACATGAAAAACCTCAGCTTTCAGTTTATAATTAATGAAACTACCTACTTCTTTTCTTTGTTTTTTGTTTGTTTTGTTTTGTTTTTAAGTTGTAATACTGCAGATGGAATCTAGTGCTTCACACATGCTAAGCAAGACATTTTATTGTTACTTTTCTTGGTCTCAGTCGTAATTACACATCTTCTTTAATATTTTATGGTTGCTCTTTTTGATCATTCAATATTCAGTAATCCTTTGTTTACTCAGAATGTGCTCTTTCCTATCTACTTTCACTCCCAGGCTTCCATGTCTGGTTCAAGAGTTTAAAACTCTTGTCAAATAGACATTTTCTAGAACTAATACTTATGGAGTCTAACAAACTTCCCAATGTCTATAAGTAGAGAATTTGTAAAACAAATGTTATTTTAATTGTTTTTAGTCTTTTAGATTATAATGTAATTACACCATTCATCCTTTCCTTTTCCTTTGTCTAAGCCTTCCCATATATCCTTCCTTGCTCTCTTTCAAATCCATTACCTTGTTTTTATTAATTGTTGTTTTACACACACACACACACATAGTCCATATAATGTTACTTGTATGCAAATGTTTTTAGCACTCTTCTGTGATTCTACTCACATGCTGTTACAGAGGTAAACTGCAGCACGAATCTTAAAAGGTCTTATTAATAAAAACAAACCTGGAGGCCAGTTATTTGGGTGAATGCTGGAAGATTAGAGAAGCAGAACAAGCCACAGCTAACTCACCTTGCCAATTCCTCAGCTAATCCTGTTTCCTCAAACTGGAAGCCTCTGTGTCTTCATCCGAATAGATCTCAGCTGAACCGCTGCTCAAAGCTTAACCAGGCTAGCTAGTTCCTGGTCCTCACACCTTATATATCTTTCTGCTTCCTGCCATCACTTCCTGAGATTAAAAGTGTGAGTTACCATGCCTGGCTGTTTCCAGTGTGGTTTTCAACTCACAGAGATCCAGACAGATCTCTGCCTCTGGAATGCTAGGATTAAAGGCATGTGCTACCACTGCCTAACCTCTATATTAATATTATGGCTGTTCTGTTCTCTGACCCTCAGATAAGTTTATTGGGGTGCACAATATATCAACCACAGAAACCACCAGAAAACTATGCTGTATTTGCAGTGTTGGAGAACTCAGTTGTATTATGCATTCTCGTCTGCCTACAGTTATTGCTCCAAGATGTCATACTCCTATCCTTGCCTAACTATTTTTACTGATTATGCAGCATCATCTTTGATATTTTCTTAATTGGTGAGCATAACATAGAATCTATGTGCCTACAGACCTATACATTTTTTATGCATTTATTCAATTTTCACAGGGCAGATGTGCTTTCAGAATGGTCAGGGTAATTATTTTGGATTTGTCTATATCTCAAGGCAAATGAATGTGGGTTTGAACTAGTGCAAGGATAAGCAAAGTTTCAAGGAGAAAGTGTAGCACAAACAGAGCATATTTTAGTACTAATTTAGGATGCAATAAAGTTTGATTCTCTTTGGAAAGGTCTTAAGTGCAATTAGAGAGATGTTGGTAGTAACCAACAAAACCTGCCACTACCATTCCTATAGGGTTATCATGCTATGTGGTCATTGAAATGGTTCACAGGCAATATAGGCTGGCAGAAGTGTTGGTTGCCTCCAGTTCTCCCTGGGGAAGAGCACACTAATTGGTTATCCACTGCCAAATAGTCATCCCTGAAAATATACATACAAATAACATTATTTTATTTTATTTAACATTATATGGATTCCATAGGCTATATTTAGGATTACATATATAATACATATATAATATATGTATATAAATATAAAACATTAACATTGATAAGCATTAACATTAATGAAAAAAGGCCAGAATTTTGAGGGAAAGTGGAGAGAGACATATTGGAGTGTTTGGAAGGAGGAAAGGGAAGGGAGAAACATTGTAATGAAAATTACAATCTCAGAAAATAAACAACCACAAAACAAACAGAAACTTAACTCTCTTTCCAGTTAACTCTTTCAACAATGCCACAGATGTGTGCTTGTATAACTTTCCTTTGTGTGTCTGTTAGGACAAATTAGTTGCAACTTACTACACAGAACAAATGCATTCAATGTTCAAATAAAGAATTTAAATTTCTGCTTAAGGGAGATGAGCATAGCAGGAAAGATGCAGGGGTAATAGAGCACTGGCTGGTAGGTACTGTAAGAAAATATAGACGTTGAGCGAATTTAAAGAAAAACAGTTAAAAACCAAGGCTTCCCAAAACTGCCTGAGATATATATGAGGAATGAAATTAAAACTTTAAGAGTTGATGTGTAAGGAATGAAAAAGAAGCTTTAAGCAAAGGATGATCAGCTACAGATGTTTACCTGAGTGTTGGGGTGGAGGTTCTAATAGATCCTGGGATGTTAGGTGCTTTTCCTGCAAGGTAAGACTGATAAGCTAAGCAATTAACTGACTACAAAGGATCTTGTAAACAATGTTAAGGAAGGTTATTATCCGCAAAGTAACACAAAGACATTGAAAATGTAATCAGGGAGTTGACAGAAGAAAATGCATTTTATAAAGATCTGGTGTGAGACTCAAGCATTATTTGGAAAGGATATCAGTTAGGGAACAATTACCTTTGGGGAGAGAGAAAGGTTCTGAGGAAGGGAGTTAGGAGTGCAGGGAAGTGAGTAGATTTCCTCAACAATTACATGTTTGAATTTAAAGACTTGGAACTGATAAGCTGGTGTGAGAGTGCTGGAGGGCAAAGCACTGGCTTTACTGTATTCCCCATCCCCTTCTTTAAGAGCATGAAAGACAAATTATGTGAAGGGAATGAATAAATTTATTTGCATGAAAAACAGCAAAAGAAAGACTGGATGTGGCAACTCATATCTCGAATCCCAGCACTCAGAACAAGGAGACAAAGGCAGGAAGACGACCACAAATTCAATACATTTCTACTCTGCCTGGTAAGTTCCAGGCCCTCCCTGGCACCATAAAGCAAGAGCCTGTCTCAGGAAAACAAACAAACAAAAGGCAGAAAATAACCAATCGGTTTCATCCACAGTATTATTTCACCACATTAACTTTACTATGAGAAAATGATATCATACTAGAAATAACTGTTCTTTTAGAGAATATGCCCTTTTACCTTGCTTGACAGGTCTCAAATAGTAGATTCTGGAATCGTTATGTATTAAATGTTAAATGTACCCTTTCCCCAGGTTCATATATTTGAATATCTGTGTCCTATGTGGTCTTGTTTCCAGACATTATAGAATGAAGGTCCTAACTGTCAAACATAAGCCATGGATGGGGGACTCTGGTCAGCTCTATCTGCTCTTCTAGTCTATGCCAATGTGCTGCTACCATAGCCTGTCCTCTCTAAATAGGATCCAAAATGATCTCTTCCTGCCTTAAATGGTGCTTCAAGAAGGTGATTGGATTTTTTTTTTTTCTATTTTTTTTTCTTGAAAATAGAATTTTTTTTGCTGGGTGATGGTGGCACATGCCTTTAATCCTAGCACTTGGTAGGCAGATCTCTGTGAGTTTGAGGCCAGCCTGGTCTACAGAAAAAACAAACAAACAAACAAACAAAAACAAAAAAGCAAACAAACAATACAAAAATTGCTTTTTTTCATACAATGTATTAGGATTATGCTCTTGTGAGTTCCTGCTCACCTCTTCCACCATCCAGATCCACAACTTCTCAGTACAAAACAAACAGACATCTAAGGAATGATGATAAATAAAATAAAACAAAAACAAATAAACTGCAACAGAACTGAATGAACGAAAAGAAGAAAAAGAGCCAAAGCAAAAGACTAAGAAACACATGCAGACACCGAGGCATTTATGTTTCATGAAATAAAGAATGTCCAAAGATGCCACTGAGTTTGTTTTGTGTTGACCATCTACTTCTGGACATGGGGCCGGGCCTTAAGAGTGGTCTGTGTCCCCAATGAGACTCCAGTGGAGAAAACTAGTTTTTCATATACAAGTCGTTGTCAGTGGTAGATAGCTTCTGGATTGGGATGGAGTTTGTTGCTCTTAAGTGATGCTTCTGTTTCCTTTGCTTAAGGTAGATCACTGAAAGATATTTAAAATTTTGATGACAATTGGCAATATTGCCATGGAAGCAGGGGAGTCACAGCATGAAATGATTTTAGATTATGAATTTGGAGAGATTGTCTTAAGCATTTAATAAACAAGTTCTTCTCCTTCCTCCACTTCCTCCTCCTTCTTTTTCTTCTACCTTTTGAAGACAGGTTTCATGACCCGGCATCTTCTGTTTCTTGCTTGCATGGAAGTAAACAATTATTGATCTATTATGTCTACACCCACTTTCCCCCTTACGGCTTGAGCTGCAATTGTTTTTGTATAATCATCCACATACAATTGAATCAAACCTATCATGCTAGTCCTCACTGAGTGCTTCCCTCAGTGTTCTCCTCTGAATGGATGTAGATTGAAGTCAACTTTCAGACCCTATTCCCTTTTAGCCAAAGCTTGAGTGTCCAGCATGCTTTGCATTGCAAATATGTAAGAAGAGGGCACTTTAGGAGTAAGTTCATGGAATTCTTTAGAAGTGTAATTCTTTTGTAGAGCAAAGTATACAGTCAACAAGGCAAAGCGACAGCCTACAGAATGGGAAAAGATCTTCACCAACCCCACATCTGACAGAGGACTGATATCCAGAAAATATAAGGAACTCAAGAAATTAGACATCAAAATTCCCAACAGTCCAATTAAGAAATGGGCTATAGAACTAAACAGAGAATTCTCAACAGAGGAAACTCAAATGGCCGAAAGACATTTAGGGAATTGCTCAACATCCCTAATCATCAGGGAAATGCAAATCAAAACGACTCTGAGATACCACCTTACCCCTGTCAGAATGGCTAAGATCAAAAACACTGAAGACACCTTATGCTGGAGAGGATGTGGAGCTAGGGGAACTCTCCTCCACTGCTGGTGGGAATGCAAGCTTGTACAACCACTTTGGAAATCAATATGGTGCTTTCTTAGAAAATTGGGAATCCATCTCCCCCAAGATCCAGCTATACCACTCTTGGGCATATACCCAAGGAATGCTCAACCACACCATAAGAGCACTTGTTCAGCTATGTTCATATCAGCATTGTTTGTAATAGCCAGAACCTGGAAACAACCTAGATGCCCTTCAACTGAAGAATGGATAAACAAAATGTGGTACATATATACAATGGAATACTACTCAGCAGAGAAAAACAATGACATCATGAGGTTTGCAGACAAATGGATGGATCTAGAAAAAATCATCCTGAGTGAGGTAACCCAGACTCAGAAAGACAAACATGGTATGTACTCACTCATAGCAGGATACTAGACATGAAACAAGGATGACTTGTCTGCTACTCACATCACCAGGGAGGCTACCTGGAAAACAGGACCCCAAGAAAGACACAGGGATTGCCCAATGACAGAGAAATGGAATGAGATCTACATGAACAGCCTGGACATGAGTGGGGGTAGTGAAAGGCGAGGGTCGAGGGAAAGAGAGCTTGGGGGAGCGGGAGATCCCAGCTGGATCAAGAACAGAGAGGGAGAACAAGGAATAGGAGACCATGGTAAATGAAGACCACATGAGAATAGGAAGAAGCAAAGTGCTAGAGAGGCCCACAGAAATCCACAAAGATACCCACACAACAGACTACTGGCAATGGTCGAGAGACAGCCTGAACTGACCTACTCTGGTGATGGGATGGCCAAACACCCTAATTGTTGTGCTAGAAACCTCATCCAACTACTGAGGGATCTGGATGCAGAGATCCATGACTAGGCCCCGGGTGGAGCTCCAGGAGTCCAATTAGCAAGAATGAGGAGGGTTTATATGAGCGAGAATTGTTGAGACCAAGGTTGGATAAAGCACAGGGACAAATAGTCAAATGAATGGAAACACATGAACTATGAACCAATGGCTGAGGGGTCCACACTGGATCAGGCCCTCTGAATGGGTGAGACAGTTGATTGGCTTGATCTGTTTGGGAGGCATCCAGGCAGTGGGACCGGGTCCTGTGCTCATTGCATGAGTTGGCTGTTTGAAACCTGGGGCCTATGCAGGATTGTTTGGCTCGGCCTGGGAGGAGGGGACTAGACCTACCTGGACTGAATCTACCAGGTTGACCTCAGTCTGTGGGGAAGGCTTCGACCTGGAGGAGATGGGAATGGAGGGGGGGTTGGGGGGAAGGTGAGGGGGACGGGAGGGGGGAGAACAAGGGAATCCGTGGCTGATATGTAGAACTGAATTGTATTGCAAAATAAATTTAAAAAAAAAAGAATAAAATAAAACAAAACAAAAAAAAGTGTAATTCACTGAAATTTGGAACAAATTCTTGACTTGTCTTGTACCAATTTCATATGCCAATAACAGAATATTCCTTCTTAAATATAATGCACAGATTAATTTCTTTGGTGCTCTCTTCCATACACTATTTTTTCCTAATTTAAAGTCAACTATGAATTTAAGCTACCAAAATAAAAGAAATCTAAGAATTCACATTTTAAAAAGAGTTTTGCCACAGGCCCATGGCATTTCGCTTGCCTGGGAAATTATATATATTTCTTGCTTCAAAAGTTTCCAAAATCTTATCTCTCACATTGAAAAATCTAACACAGTTTTCCAATAATGTGAGGACTCAGATCCCAAATTCTAATCCTTTACAATTCTGAAGTTTGAGAAATTTTTCTCACAGCAGGGAAAGTGATAAGGTATGCAGAGACACAGACAAACCAGAAACCATAATATCCCTAGCCAGAACTAGGGATATCCTAATTTTTAATCAAGGAAACTGAGACTTTCTAATAAATCCATCAATCTCTGTAGGGGAACTTACGATGTCTACAGAGTTTTGAAAATTAACCAGAATGAGGTAAAAGGCCCATAAACTTTTATATTGCTACTTTGATGAAGGTAAAACAAAACAAAGCAAAAAGCTAGGAATGCAAATTCACATCTGCCTGTGTCTTCTGCCATGGCTGGCATGATTATTCCACTGGCTATGCTTATGTTTGCTGTTGATAGAGTTTGATCAAGAGAGATAGAACTCCTTCTCTGATATTCTCTGCTGGAGCATTACTATTCCATGACAAAAGTCCTTTCCTATGTTACTCCATGCTTTTCAGTCTGTTCTCCCCTAAGGTGAATAAAATCATGCAGTTTTAGGAGCTGGAAACTGGTATAAGAGTTTTTGTTCGTTGTTTTGTTTTTTGTTTTGTTTTTCTTTTTTAATTTGGTGTGTGTGTGTGTGTGTGTTGTTGTGTGTGTGTGTTTATTATGCATTCTCTTTCATCCATTAGTCACTTCTTGAGAGTCTGTAGTACTTTGTCCAGTCCAGTCAAGATTACACTTTCTATTTTTATATCATCCAAAGGTTTCTAATCAGTTTAATTGATCCTGTCAGTCAAAGATTGAAAAATCAGCATTTTCCTTTCATGAAATCAGTTGCAGCATAATTGAGACTCAATTATCCTCCTATTGTAGCTGAAGGTTTCTCCAGTCCTGCCCAGCACCATGGACCCTGCAATCACTTATAAAATAATCACTCAGAAGCTTATATTAATTAAACTGCTCTGCCATTAGCTCAGGCCTACCACTGAGTAGCTCTTACATTTAAACTCAGCCCATTTCTGTTAATCTATATGTTGCCATGTGTTCCGTGGCTTTACCTGTTGCCTTTACATGCTGCTTCTGCTGCTCCCTGGACAGCAGGCTGGTGTCTCCTGACTCAGCCTTCCTGTTCCCAGAATTCTCTTCTCTGCTTGTCCCATTTATACTTCCTGCCTGGCTACTGGCAAATCGGCATTTTATTTATACAGAGTGATATCCACAGCATCCTATCATGCTTATGAACTATGTGGTGACTTTGCCTCTGTAATGGATTTAATGCATCCTGAAGCCTGGATGGGGAAACAGACAGCTTAGAAGGACTTAAGGATAGTTGGCGAGTTCTTGCTTTTACTGTCCGGTTTTTACTTACTACTGCATAGCCATTTCCATGGTTCACTCCCCAGCCATCAAGACCAAATCAACAGACTTTGGCCAAAGAGGGTGCACAGAGATTTGTCTCTGTTTTCATGTTCTGAGGACAAAGTGCTCCTTACATCTCATATGCCTTATGAAACCCAATGTTGATGATGCTGATGGCCATACTTGCAAACACAGGAAACACTTAATTATCTCCTAAGTTGTCAGAAAGCCACCATGTTCCTCGTTTTAAAGCAAAAACATAAATGAAGAGACATGGGAATGGTTACAGACTAAAATTAGACAAGAGGCCATTGAGAAGGCACAAGAGGTATTGAGAAAGGTGGATGGGGTCAAAAGCAGCATGTGACATGGAAGGGTAAGAGAGGCAACTGAGAGTGGGTGGGAAAGAGAAATGGGGTGTCATGGGGAAGAAAGAGGACAGTAAAACAACAAAAACAAGTTTTATTTGAAAGTTACCTCAAAGAAATCTAATTATTCAGGAGCTAATAAAAAGAAATAAGATGACATTATATTTAAAAAAAAGATACATATTTTTCCTTTGCTCTAAAATTGGCTTTCATGCCCAAAGTCAGGATGCCACAGAATTAGCACAGCCATCAACACCATTCAGCACTTACAGAACTAGCAGAGATGGATCTGAAGTTGAAATGAATTCCCAACATGCTGAGCGATGTGATCTGTCATATTAGTCTAGATGTCAGGTGCCTAAACTTTCTCTGTGAGAAGTATTTACGGAGTCTTTGCTCAAAAAGTCATAAAGAACATATGGGGGAGATGACTGTTATTTATGTTGGTGAATTGTAACTATTGTGAATTTCATTTTAATAAAAAACACCTACACAAATTAGTTCATGATTTTTATTGAAGTGATTATTTTCAAATTTCATTTTCTCTAGTCATATCATTGTTTGTTGCAGAAACAAGGCAGGCTGTCAAATGAGTGAAATTTCTTTTTCTAATCCTGATTTATTAGTGTAATTTTTCCCTTCAAAATTCACAGAAAAAACTATCCATGGAAGCTATAATTGGCTATGGAATGAGATGTTGCCTCTGGCAACTGAGTCTAAGTCAGTTGGCTGTTGAATGGTAAAGATCTTGTTCTTAGCTGGCTTCATAGCTGGCATTCCATCCTCTCTCTCTCTCTCTCTTTCCCTGTCCACCTGGCCAAAGTTCATCAACAATCTGCAGTGTGAAGTCCGAGGTATTCTGAACTAGTATTTGGGTTCAATTTCATGATGGGTGAGTGAGTTTGGAAAATGACTTCACTCCCTTGAGTATTACTTTCCACACCTGTAAACTGGGTACCATGCCACTTTGATGAAGTGTCCAAGAAAAATTAAGTGTGATACATATTTTGTAACTTGCAGGAAATATGTACTAAATGTGTGCTGGTAGTTATTGGAATAAGTTGCTCTAGTCTAGAAATAATAAATTTACTAATTTGAATTGTATATTCAAAGAACCCTATGTTCCTTCCTAGGACATGGCCAGGCTTATTCCTTGGACAAAATATTAAATGTTAATTTTAAACCCTGAGCAAAATTTTATAGTGAGCTATCAACTCCAGAATATGGAGGTTGATAATGGAAATGCTGACAAATCTTTGATATGCTCAGAATGTAGGATATCAAATAGGCTTCTTAAGGAACCTGACTTGCAAGGTAAGCTGTTCATTCTTTTCTGCAAGGGAGGCAATTATGCAGGCCTGTTGGAGAAGTTTATAATATGATTAAATAGTCAACATTAAATCAAATGGTGATTGAATTCCCAAGAAGCACTTTACCTTCACAGTACTTCTGAGTTACTGACTTGTATTTTCAAATGTCTTTGCACTGAATACAAAGAAGACTTTTGCTAGTGTTTCTCAGAAAGTATGAAAATGCTTTCAGAGTGAGATGGTTTTAAAAAGTTCAAACTCTAATAATTACTTAAGAAAAAATTACCTCTGTTTACATTAAAAAATGTTCCAACAGGAATAAATAAGTAGTCTAAACAAACTCCCAAATGTTTGCTCACATTAACTTCATGAATTTTACATTTACTATACAGTAAAGCAATTTGTACTAACACTTGTAGCTATTAAAAAACCCCATTTAATTTTATAGTAATTGAATTTTCATTTTCATTAATTAAAATTGATGAATTGAGTCCATAGTACTTGAACTTCTAACACCTAGGACATTACTATTTCTACAAACAATAAATATTTTAAGCATATTATATATGAAGGAAGATTCTGTGTATTGTCTGTAGAAGATAAATGTTCATCAGTAAAACAATCAGTAAATTATATTTTTATTTTCAATATAATGACAGTTTTATTTATTATTATTATCTACATGGGAAAAATCTTGTCTTTAATTTTCAGAAATATATTAATAACTACTAGTAGCCTCTTTATCAGTGAATTCACATTTAAAAGCTTAATAAATGTATGAGAATGTATCTTCCTTTCAAAATGAAATCTGTTCAAACAATCTATTATATGGGACAGAAACAGTCATGAATCCTGAGCAAGTCCCAGTCAAGCTAGTATAAAGCAGAATAAAATTAAATGAATCAATAGAGAACTGTTTAAGCACTTAATAAGAATTCAAAATTCTGGGGCTGGGCGGTGGTGGCGCACGCCTTTAATCCCAGCACTCGGGAGGCAGAGCCAGGCGGATCTCTGTGAGTTCGAGGCCAGCCTGGGCTACCAAGTGAGTTCCAGGAAAGGCGCAAAGCTACACAGAGAAACCTTGTCTCGAAAAACCAAAAAAAAAAAAAAAAAAAGAATTCAAAATTCTGATTATAATGAGATAGATACATATGGTAGTTTGAATGTAACTGGCCACCATAAGCTCACAGAGAGTGGCACTATTAGGAGGTGTGGCCCATGGTCATGGTATCTCGTCACAGCAATAGACATTCTAACTAAGACAGAAGTTGATACTAGAGACTAGGGTATTTCTGTGACAGACCTGACCATGCTTTTGTTTGAAGGAACATGGATCTTGGGACTGTGGATTAGAAAAGCAGTTGAATGCTTTAACTGCTGCATAATGGTCCATACTAGTAGGAGCATAGAAGATAGTGGTGCTGAATGTGATTTGATGAATTGTGAAAGCCTTCCAAAAGGTATTTCAGAGAAGAAGAACATTAATATGTGGCCTAGAGATCGTTCTTGTGATATTTTGGTGAAGAATGTAGCTACCTTTTGCCCTTATCTAAAGAGTCTGCCTGAGGCTAAAGTGAAGAGTTTTTAATTAATTCCATTGGCAGAGGAAATCTCAAAACAGCTTAATACAGACTCTGCTGTAAGGTTATTAGTATTTATTCTGATGAAGATTTATAATGAAAAGGAGCAAGCTGAGCAAACAAAAATACAAAATGTAAAGGTTGAGAAAAGGGGCACCAGGGAGTGGAATGGAGCTAAATCCTGTGTTCAAGGAGATAAACAAATTAAGAAATGGAATATAGGGAGTGATGACCTCAGGACAAGATCCCACCCAGATAAATTTTCAATTTGTGAAAAAGAATTAAATAAAAGCTTAGAGCCAGATGTGGTGGTATCTGCCTTTAATACCAGCAATAGAAACCTTAACTAAGACAATACAGTAAAGCTAATTTAATGAGTGATACAGAACAGTACATAGGGCTAAGGTACTAACTCCTTTGGGTTCAAATCCTGTAGTCTTTCTCAACGTGCTTTGTGACTTTGGCATGTTAACCTCTGTGTTTCACTTTCCTTAGATGTAGAATAGGAAGTTTCTAATACCTTTGAAATTCATTGATAGTTTATATATGTATAAAATATTTCAAAGTGTTCTTAAACAAGAGTTTTGAATTACTAAATGTACATATATATATACATACTGATTTTTTGAGACAGAGTTTCTCTATGTAGCAGTGGCTGTCTTGGAACTCACTCTGTAGACTAAGCTAGCCAAGAAACCACAGAGATCCACCTGTCTCTGTCTCTTAAGTGCTGGGATTTAAGGCATGTGCCACCACTGTCAGACTGTTTGTATATACTTTTATATAAAAAAAAATTGATCTTAAAATTTATTTTTCAAAAATTTCCAAAGATTCTTTCAAATGTGATTTTTTTTGTTTTGTTTTTGTTTTTGTTTCTTTGTTTCCGAGACAGGGTTTCTCTGTGTAGTTTTGGTGCCTGTCCTGGATCTCACTCTGTAGACCAGGCTGGCCTCGAACTCATAGAGATCAGCCTGGCTCTGCCTCCTGAGTGCTGGTATTAAAGGCATGCACCACCACCGCCCAGCTATTCTTTTTTCTTTTCTTTTCTTTCTTTTTTTGTCAAATGTTTAATACTGACACAAACTATACCTTTTCTCATTTCTCCTTTGGCAGGCAAGGCCTACAAGAGAGTAGAAAATTTCTTTGTTCTAATCTCACTTCATTCAGGAAGAGGAACTCAAAATCAGTGGCAGTGGTGGCTTATTTATTGTACCGTCATATTTAGAAATGCAAAGTGCTATGAGCCCAGAAGGATAAGCTGTGGGACTGGAAAAGGAAGAGGGAAGGAATCACAATTAGCACAGGAAGAGAATTGCAGAGGGTGGTGGCCCCCATGGCTGTCTAACCTCTTGAAGTGATTGGGGAAAGACCTAAGAAAATTTAGCAATAGCCAAGGACACCAATCATATCATTTTGATCCTAGACATTCTCACCTGTTGCCAACCAGAAGCAGCTGCTACATATAGCATCATTGTGTACTTTGCTTTTGTTGAACACAACACATCAAAGGTGGACCTATGGCTGCACTGAATGTTATTTTATACAGCTACCTGTAGTGAGGAATGCCTTACACATTTTGCACTAAGCTGTTTTTGTTGCTGGTAAGCAATGTAAAGCTAAAGTGCTAGGCAAACATTGAAAAGCAAAAACGTCAAAGCAAAACAGCCAGATCCCAAAGCTAAACACAAGAGGTCAAAGTACACCGAAAGGAATGCAGCCACAGATGTCTCGTGTTTAGATGGGGAATTCTAGTTTGCCTACATTTAAGAGAGCATTTTATAATGAGCACAGCACCTAAGATCTATTATGTATCACCAGATGATGTCTAAATGACAAAACTGTCTGCAAATGTCTCCTTCACTTCTGTGTAAGATATTTTTAGAGGTGAATTCAGTGACAGAGTCATGACAGCTGATAGCTTGGTACCATTTAGTGTGAGATTGTGAGATCCTTTAATGTGTTAACACCAAATCCATTTTAATGCTTCATAAAATCTTGCAATTTAAAAAAACACACAGCCTACTAAATATGCACATTATTTATTTCTATATGTGCATTTTTCAAAGTGAAACTAGAAAAATTTGAAAGCTCATCACACTAAGGGAAATTTAACCTTGGATATAACAGTGGATTCTTTACATTTGAGTTCTTATGGTTTGTAATCTTGATCATAACTGATAATGTAAAAATGCTTAGAACTATAGAAAATTATGAAGTCAGTTATTCATTCAGATACTTTTTTCAAATTCAATGTCTTATACAGTGGAGAAAAACAAATTTAATAAGAAGGATAGAGATATGCTTTCTTAAGAGGAGACAGATACAAAAAGAATCGCTGAGAATTCTTAAAATTATATTTTAAATTTGGTATTTTCTAGAGCAGTGATTTTCAATCTTCTGAATGTTGTGGCCCGTTAATACACTTGTTGATGTTGTGGTGACCCCAACCATAAAATAATTTCATTACTACTTCATAACTGTAATTCTGCTACCGCAATGGATTGTAATATAAATAGCTGATATGGAGGATATCTGATATGTGACCTGTGAAATGGTCATTTAACCCCCAAAGGAGTCACACCCCACAGGTTGAGAATCACAGCTCTAGAGGAATGGGGAACAAAGGTGAGAACTTTCATGGTGATTGATCCTTGGTCTTGAGGACAATTTTTTTTTCTTTAGTTTTGGTGCCTGTCCTGGATCTTGCTCTATAGACCCAGGCTGGCCTCAAACTCACAGAGATCTGCCTGGCTCTGCCTCCCAAGTGCTAGGGTTAAAGGCATGTACCACTGCCACTGAGCAACTGTTGCTCTTTTAATAAATCGAACATTGCTCTAAAGAATATTTTATGTCATCTTTAATCTTTATCCTGTGTTGAGAAAATTGTATTGAGTGATGTTCAAAGAGATATTTGATTGGCATCTAATGTGAATTTGAAAGATCACTCAGAACATCACTCCCATTCAAACTGTCTGTGCATTTCCAATAATGGTTTTACAGTTGCCCAGTACACCCACAAGGTGGGTCAGTAGTGCAAACAAAAGATACTATTACCTAAAGCCATGAAAATTCAGTTTCCCAGTATCCATGGGTGTGGAGAAAATCCTCTGAATGCCCCAGAGTATGCTCAATCACACTTCTGCATTCTATGCTCTTCTGTTCATGTTTATCCATGTAAAAGCTTCTTTCAAATGCTTATTGATACTCTTATCTGGCCTGTCTATTGGCCAGATCCTTATTTAATCTAGCCTAGTAGATATTAGAAGCACTCTCAACTGCTCATGAAGCTCAGCTCACGCATGAAAATAGAAGCCTCAGGTAATAAATCAGTTAATACTTTGGTTTCAATTGTATACCAGACACTGCATCATGTAATCACAAGCATTATCTCTTTAATCTCTCTAATGTGTCTGTGACCTAGTAGTGATATTTTATCCCCACTCAAACTGAAATCAAAATCTCATTGATGAAAAGTTCCTGAGCAAGAATTCAGATCCTGGTGTTTTATTTCAAGAGCTTGTTCTTCATTTCTCTATGATGTTCTATCTTCTCTGAAGGCCAAGAGTAGGGTCTGCTTCAAATCAGTCCAGGGAATCAAAACTTCCTATTTTATCTTCTTCAACAGTTTTTAATCATTTTTGTCCAGAATATATACCTTATTTGATCACACATTGCATGTTGAAAAGTGTTCCACACTTTTTAGGAACTCAGTAATCATTAACTAACTTGAAACTCACCTGTTAAAACAACTCATGAAGTTTCATATTTGCTATCAAAATAGTAGATGAGTCAGCCAAGGACTTGCATATTTTTTCATTTTTATTGCATAGAGTTATTAATTAACAATATTTTATTAGGAATATCATCAGGTTATGAACTAGTATATTCATATCACAAAAAATAATTTAGGACCGTCTTTTTTAATCTTTTTGAAGGAACAAGCATTCCTCTTGTTCCATCTGATAGGAGAGGAAACTGAGATTCAAGTCAGGTAATAAATATCTCCTCTCCTAGAAAGCTACTTATCAGCAGATCTGGAAATTAAAACATTGCATGTAGAATCCAGTGCCCAGGGTCTTAAACCCTGTACAACACTTGCTGTCTTTAGTCATAAATTATGAAAAATGTTTTTTTTGATGTCTAATTTCTTTGAAGCTCATATCTTCTTTAGGTCTGCATACTAAGCAGTTATACTTAACTTTTTTTAAAATTTTATTTCGTTATTGTAAATTGGATGGAATGGTCAAAATTTCATCAATATTGTCTTTGTAAACAATTAGGATGTAAAATCTCATTTTAAAATATGTTTAGGATATGTCTTATAAAAATGCTATGGAGAAGAATGAAGGGTTTATAAAGGCTTGGGGTGATCCTTTCCCTTGATAACCTTATCTCCTGCTACGTTATCAATGGGAATGGACTAAAAGATGCAGGTATCTCACAATAAGCATTTTGAGTCTTGTAAGTGACAGGCTTGCAGTCCTTTCCCAAAGAGTGTGTTGTCTCCACTTCTAGGGTTATTCTAATACTAAACAACATCATAAGAGGAAAAGACAAACCCTGTACACAGTCCTGTTTGTAGTCAGCCTTAAGTTAATGCTCATGTTTATTCTTGAAATTTATGAGATCAGCATATAGATTTCTTATGTAGTAGTCTGAACAGTTATTTGATATTAGGGATGGAAACAAAGCAACATCACTGGTGGATTGCTGACTATTTCTCTGTGAAGTAGAGCATGTTCCTTTCTTTTGGAGATTTGAAGCCAAAGCTATACATCTTTCCATTTGAAAATGCCTGAGAATTACAGTGTGCTGAAGTTTTAGACCTTCATAAAGTTTTCTAATGCAATGTCACTAAACTGTTCTCATGCAGTTCTCATAATAATCACCAAATTAAATAATGTGTGCTTACAAAAAAGAGAGAAAATATTCTCTCTGGGAAATACAGGGTAATGGCTCAAAGTTAAAATATTTACTAAGCAGAGATGTCCGAAATAAATAAGAAAAACCATACAATCTTTGTGGAATAACTTCATTGGAAAGGTTACTGTGAAAGAAGAGTGTGGAGTCAGGTTACAATTTGACTAAGCTAACTACAGAATCCTCTGAAAGAACATGAGTCTTAAGAGGGTATTCCAGTGTCTGGGATAACACAGTTGACGAAAGAGGAAAAATCAAAGTTGAAAATATTTCAGTAGTACTGAACTAATAAGGCTCAGGATGAAAACACATTTCAGATATACATTCATATCAATCGCATTTCCCTAGCAGGTGTTAAAACATAGTTGTATAAACTGTTAGGAAAGTGAAGGCCTCTGTGATGATCAGGCTTTCAAAATCAACCTATAAAAGTAATTCACAGCAACCTACTTACATCTAATCAGGTCAGCATGACAATGACAAAAATCAATACCTTCCTATTCTATAGGAAGTTGAGTCCCATCATTTTCTTCCTCTTTTGTTTGTTGAGAATGAAAACGAAGTTTCTATTTCGATACTAGATAAAAATGCTTGAAATTTTACCACATCTCTATGGCTAACTTTAAAAAGTTTTTTTTAATATTTAATATGTCTTTGATAAACAATTTTAGTCAGAAAACTTAATAATCAAAACACTTCACTATCATCTAAAGTGCTTGTGGTTTTAATAGACAAGTAAGAGGCAAAGGAAAGCCGTATATGCACCCAGCAATATAAGTGAAATTTTCAATTATTACAGAACTGACTTCATTTACAAACTGTGACTGTAGATTTGAATTAAAAATCAAAGACACAGCTTTGGTGGCACACGCCTTTAATCCCAGCACTTGGGAGACAGAGGCAGGCGGTTCTCTGTGAGTTCGAGACCAGCCAGGGCTGCAGAGTTGAGTTCCAGGAAAGGTGCAAAGCTACACCGCTACACCGAGAAACCCTGTCTCAAAAACAAAAACAAAAAAAACAAAACAAAAAAAAAAAAAACCAAAAAGGTACAACACAACTGATTTTTCAACATTCAGTAAAATTTTCTTGCTTAATTTAATAAAAAGACACGGAACTTTGATTATTGTGGTACACAAGTCTTTTAAGGAATTTTTAGCTATATGATATTTGCTTGATAGAACATACTGTAATATGATTGACCAACATCTTATTCTTTGAAACATACCATTTCTGGATAAAATATGCTTCTCTTTGAAACAGATTGCTATAAAAATGTATGCATGCTATAAAAGAACAAAGACAAACTGTTTTCTAAAACATTAACTTTTTATATTCACACGTTTGAATATTGGTGAAAATAAACATTCAGAGAAACCTAACTAATCTAACCAGCTGCCCCAAACCTGCTCTGTCTTTTTGTGTTTTCTCAGAAGGACAATGTGGGAGGGAAGAATGAGTGGTCTCCCTTAGAAGAAACACTTACAAAGACAGTGCTGCCAGGATTTTCCAAACTCACATTTCTCAAATTAAACTAAAGTAAAATGGAGAAATGAAATGACTGGTTTTCTTTAAATTTTTAAATATGTGACATCTTGTCACATTGTATCTGTTTCTTTCTGTCAACCTGTTCCAAACATAACTGTGTTGAAGTTTCAAAATACAGAAATTTACAAATTGGTTAAAAATCAGTAAAGTGGTCTCTTTTCACTTCAATGCTATAGCTGTAAGGCATCAGAGAGGTCATACTATTATCAAAAAATTATATTCAACTTGACCTAGTGGTCAAAACTCACTTTCCACTTTCAACTGCATTTAAGAACTATACCAGAATTTGATGGTCAAAATTAAATGGCAAGAGGTTTAATTTCCTATGAACTTATGGGCCTGTATTTTCCTAGCAACCCAGGCTAGGCAACCCTGAGGTATCACGATTACACTGTTCTCGAAATATTGAATAATCCCCACTCATCCATGTTTCCTACATCTGACTTTTGACATCATTAAGACAGATCCCTGAAAGATTAAAAGGACATGGAAGGAATATAGAGTTGACCAAACGTATTCAAGAACAAAATTGCAATTACTGAGTTGTAACTCAGTCAAGGTAACTCAACAAGAGTAATCTCTAAGGAAGTCATTCTCTTTGTTAAGTATGAGACTTTTTCTTGCCTAGTGTGAGACGACAAAGAGGGTGCTCTAACCATACCTTTCTTTCTTGAGGGCCAAGAGATCACAGCAGGTTATAATTGATGTTCATATGTCAACCCACCAAATGAATGACTCTTTGATGGGAAGCCCCACCTGGCACGGCCATGAGGTTACTGACTGCTCACTGTCTGTGTTTCTCTCATGTGCCACTTCATTTCTTCCCTAAGAACTGCACTCCTTCCTTAATAACAGCTGTGACATCTCCCCATTTACCGTGCATTTCCATGTAATATGTACATGTAATCTCACGATTACCTCTCAATTTTATGGGAACACATAATTGTGGATCATCAAGAAGATGCTTTCTTATATAACTGTATGATTTTTATTAATAGAAACATACTAAAATATACTTCTTAACTAGGTCTATTGTTCCATGTGGACTGTAGACACACAGAGGTCTTGTTCTCCATCATTAGCCACTGACAAGGCAAAATTGGCCAGACAAAGTGTCCTCATGGAACTTTCACAGAGCGGAATTGCAGGTGCCTGGCCTTGTTGGAACAAAACCTTTCAGAAGAAGTGTAGCAAACTAGAAGTGATAGTGCAGGTGTCTGGCCTCGTTATATCACAATCCTTCAAGAGATCAATAGCACCTATGTTGCCCTAAGCTTCCTCCACCAGCACCTCCCCACTCTGATTCAAATAACAATTAATGCTTTGTATTTATTTCTACACAAGTTTTTACCTTATCTGCAAGATTTTAGGCTCAGTAGATTAAGTATGTATAGGTCCTGAGATTCAGGTGATTAACAGAAAAAGGCTATTCACTGACTAACCATGTACAGATTTTATTATTCACATAAAATAGTACATATATTCTTTTCCTATTCCTTAGATCTCTCATTGGTTGAGTTTCTTTCCTTGTAACCCTTGGAGCTACCCTAGAACTTTTTACAACCTACAGCCATTGTCAGTCACCAATTAAGCTAACCAAGGCTTTGTTAAGTGTGACTCTTAACAGAATGCTTGTCCCTGAAAATTTGCCTTGTAGATTTTACTAACAAGTTGTTAATGAATGGATATATATGTATAAGTACTTGGGAACTTTTAATGAGTATTAGTAGAATAGAGATGTAGTAGAATAAAGATGTAGAGAAGAATAAAAGTGGAAGAAACAAAGAACACAACAATAAAGAGCACATGGAATGAAGAGCATTGGCCTGAGTGTATGAAGTTATTATACAAATCTTTCACATTTCCCTCACTCCTGGGAAGCATTTCTCGGAGGACCCTGGGTACAAGCTGAAGGTAGGTACCTCACCCCTATGTTTCTTCAATCATTGGGGTTCTGAGGTGTAATTTTAATCCACTCTAAAAGGATAAGTAAGATTTTCTCCAAGAATGCCACAAATATCAGCACTGTGTAGATAAACACAGTGAGCTCAAAGCCACCCTCAAAGCCAGTTTGAAGCAAGAATAATGCACATGAGACCCTGTCTCAAAAAAAAAAAAGGTATACAACTCTAAGAGTTTGAGTAAATGCATAGTTGTAGAGCATCACCACAATCAAAATAGATTATTCTCATAATTTTCAAAAGTCTCCATATTTGACTAGTTATTTAATTACCTTCTCGATTTCCCAAATGGCTGTTAAAGCGATTTTCTTGTGTGAAAAGGTTTCTACCCTGTATTTATGCCTTTCCAACAATGCTGAGTAGAGGGTTTCATAAAGAATGTGCTTTTTTATGATATATACATATATGTGTGTGTGTTTCTGATAATTATATATACTATATTATACATATAATTAAATCATTTTCTCAATTTATTCATGGTTGTTATTGAATTACCAATGTAAGGATATTCTGCAATTTGTCACTGGTGGATACTTTAACATCTGCTTTTGGTGATTATGAATGAAGCTGTTACACATATTTGACTACAGTTTTCCTGAACTCCTGCTCCCAGGATGTCTTCATTTCCTGTAAATAATTACCTAAGAATAAAATGTTTCATCTTAGGTAATAGTTTCACCCATATGTGTTATTATAAAACTTTTTTTCCAAAGACATTAAACCAGTTTGCATTTCTACATCTGTGTTTTAGAATTATAGTCATTCTGAATCTTGGAAAGCAGTTGATGTTCTCTGTGTAGCTTTTTATTTTTTTAAGCCACTCCAATAGTATTGTTACAGCTTTTATTTTAATTGTTTTCTAATGAGTCATGATATTGGGTGTCTTTTATGGGTTTTTGACATTCATATCTTCTGGTTGGTGTATATTCAAATATTTTATCAAGTTTTAAATAAACAGGCTTATTTTTGAATCTTAAGTTTTCTTCAAAATGATATATAAAGGGAAAAGATGCATCAGTTTGGGGGAGTCAATGGATAGAAACAAAACAAACAGAGTTTCCTTTAGTTCATCATGTATGTGTGTGTGTGTGTGTGTGTGTATGACAGAGAAAGAGGTATTAAAATACATATTTATGTGTTACTGTCATATATGTGTGTGTATATTATATAATATATATAATACACACATATATCTATACGTACACACATATATGTATATATATATACATATATGTACACACACACACATATATATATATATATCTTCAACTTAGAACTTCTCCCAAATGTCATTTGAGCACTGTAATATGATCTACATGACTTATGTTTTAAGTTAAATCAAAGAATGAGACTTGGCAATCAGAAATTCTTCTATTCAATCTGTTATGATAATGAGTTATTTGGATAAAAAAGGAGATGATATCAGCATTTGAACATTGTCAATACACTGGAAGAGAGGAGGACCTGTAGTTAACATTGGATTGGAGTCAATTATCTCTTAAATCTTAGCTGATTTGTGTAAAACAAAGCTTATGGCATCTACAGTACTATGTGAGGAATTTGTCTGAAGACAAATATAGACCTTGTGCATAAGAGAAGGCATTCATAATTATGGCTTTGTATTAGTGAGTACAGAGGAACCCTCCCTCTAGTGTGAATTTTTTTATGTATTAGAATATTTGCAATATGGTAAATCACAGTCTTTCAGATAAGGGCAGTATCCTGGAATGTGAGGCAGAAGTAAATGAGCCCAATTCCTCAGGAGGACAGTGTTTGCGAAAGGGAATGTTTTATTCCAGCATGTATTGTCTTTTCTTCATTCACACAATACACACAATAATAAATGGTTGATGGTGATTATGATGATGATGATATGATGATGATGATGAAATTATTGCAGAAAAAAGGTATTAAATACTTTGGAAAAGAAAACTAAATAACAACAAAAACAAACAAACAAGAGAAACAAAAAAAAAGAAAAGAAAATCCAAAACATAAACTATGTGAATCCCAGTTTTCATATCTCAGACACCCAAATTGATTGGTAGCCTTGAGGTACTATTAATATTTACTAATGAAAGCACAGTTGTCCATGAAGAAATGTTATGAGAACTGGGGAACCTGCTCCCTATGAAGACTTCCTGTTGAAAGTGAGTTTTCAGGTGATAGAATACTGCTGGATCATGATGGCTTTGGGTACTGCCTGAGTGAATAGATGATTGAAGTATTCCCTGCCTCCACAATGAGGTGGGATCACATGAGTTTCAAATTGTAGGGTCCATTGAAAACTTAGAACCCCAACTGGATAAGATTCAGTATTTTTCCTATCTTTACTTTAAACAGTAACAAAACATTTCAGCACTTGAGAGGCTGAGGCATGAGGATCACCATAGGTTATAAGCCAGCCTTCACTACACAGTGTCTTCACTAGACAGTGCCTCACTCCCTGAAAACAAAACAGAACAAAAAGGAGACTAGATGTATATTTCACTATCAGTGCATATTAATATGTGGGCTAAAATTCACCTTTGCCCCATGATAATATATTAAGATAACTAGCACACTGTACATAACAGGGCTGCCTTTCCTGGGGGCTAATTATAGTGACTCTGTTGTCTTTTTCTTCAGCATGACTGTATGTACAATGTCAATTTCTATACTCCCCTAATTATTAAGCGTGATGGCTTAATCCCAGTAATCAGTAAGAAAATTATATCATTTATAATTTCAAATGTCAGGGAACAAGTATTCACCAATCACATCGAGTCTTAAGAAATTATCGAGCATCATATCAATCAGATATTTGAGAAATTCCCAAGTTCAAACGTAGTTGCAAAGTTGGATAGACTAAAATCTACATTCTGATTCTAATCTTCTTTCCTCAGGCTAAGCTAATGTAGCAGTTGTTAAATGGCCATCCAACACAGAATGGTAAGCCTTGAAATCAAATAGATGCTAACAATAGAAATGGACTTAGCAAGGTTGTATTTATATGGATTTGTGCCTATACATACATGTACACACACACACACACACACACACACACACACACACACACACACACACACACATATTCACTCACACATGCATGTAACAATAATAAAGAAAAAGTGAGTAAGGGAACATAAGAGTTTGAGGGAAGACAGATTGCAGACACTAAAGAGAAGAAAGAGAGAGAGATTTATGTGATTCTATTTTAATTAAAAACATATTAAGTAATAAACAAATTTGGGGATGGGATAATAATAAAAACAGGAATAAGAATGAAATATACTATTGCATCATAGAAACTTGATTGCATATTTATCGTTACAAGCTCTTTAAATATTGTATTCATATTACGATATTTTGTGTTTGGAGTAGTTTCCCTTCAAAAGTTCATCTCTCCCAACACTCTTCTATTTTGCTGCCCCTTGACAACAGTCAATGTTAGAAAGACTTTCTAGAGAACAGAGATCAATTCTAAGCAACTCAAATGTGATTCAAAATTCACTTTGAAATAACACATGCTTTTGCTGCTAATACATGCTATTTGGAGTTTAGCTTCCCATAATTTCTCTGATTTCTTCACTGGTGAAACCCTGATATATAGGGAATAATGTATTACTTTGTTATTTTCTTAGTTTGATGAATGCATAAATTAATAATTAACTATCCAGAGAAGATAATCTCTCACATTCCTTCACACAAATGAAACGGATTACCCACTTCATACATTTTGCATGGCATACCAGATAAACCTCTAAAACTGGGTGTGCAAGAGTTAGCTTGTGGTTATGACCCCAGAAGACAGTGCTGAGTCTTACCTGGGAGGGCCATCTTGCCTGCGCTGTTATTTTTGTATGTAAAGAGGGGGTTTTGTGGTTATCAGAGTAAAAATTTCATCCATATGCTTTCTGTATACAGAATCTAAGCAGAAACCACAGAACTTTAAAACTGTGTATTTGTTGCAAGAAAATGCATTTTCAGAATCTCCAATTATTGAACCAGAGAGATTATATAAAACTCCATGCCAACAGGAGCCAGTAGAGATTACAAACACATTGAGCAAAAAACAAAAGCATCATGAATGTCTTTACTGAGTAAACTGCCTCATCATTTAGTTTTGAAACACAACTTGGGTTTTCTTCCCTCTCCATTGTCTCTGATGTAATTTCAAAGTCTGAAAGATAATTGGAGGATTGGAAAGCTGAAGACACACTCTGTACATGACAGGGCAAGCCAAAAGGATGAGACAGGGAAGGCATGCAATAGTAACTTTTGAATCCTTTTAGAACAAAGCAAAAGATTCATCATGTGAGAGGTACTTACACTCACATTAAGAATCTCCACTGTTTGAGCCCCTAATGTGGCATTTTAGAATATAAATTGTGTGCTGCTTGTTAAGATAACACATTGTAACCTTTCCTTCACCTCTGTGCAAAAGAAAATAGATGTTGAACAGTATTGTTTGTCAGAGAATATTTTGATCATTATTTTACTGCTTTCTAAATATGAAGCACAATAAGTGTGTGGGCTAGCATATCATGAGTGCTTGACAAATACGTTTCTTTTTTTGGGGGGGTTGATTTTCCTTTTCATATAGTTAAGATATTTCATGCTAATGCTGGTTAAAGACAATTCACAGCAAAAGTAGAAATATTTTATCCATCTATATTTGAATTTCCTTCATGCATTCAGATTTCCTATCATGATCTACTATTTTTCTCAATTCTGTCTTACTGATGACCACACAGCTTAAAAACACAATCTTCCAAGGGAAGTAGCTGCCTTTATATGCCGTTACTTAGCTTCGTTGCTTGTTTATTTTTGTCTTCTAAGTATATTTTTTACTGACAAGACTCAAACATATACACTGTTGAAATAAATTAATATGATCCTAAGGCTAGTTAATTGTAAACAAACCTGCTTTCTAAAACTTAGCTGTGGTGATATTGTGTTCCCCAAAATATTGTGCACCCTAATAAACTTACCTGGGGTCAGAGAACAGAACAGTCACTAGTCATAGAGACCAGAAAATGGTGGCACACACATCTTTAATCCTAGCATTCCACAGGCAGAGATCCGTCTGGATTTCTGTGAGTTCAATGTCACACTAGAAATAGCCAGGCATGATGACACATGCCTTTAATCCCAGGAAGTGATGGCAGAAAGCAGAAAGGTATTTAAGGCGTGAGGACCAGGAACTAGAGCTCGTTAAGCTTTTAGGCTTTTAGCAGCAGTTCAGCTGAGACCCATTCGGATGAGGACACAGAGGTTTCCAATCTGAGGAAACAGGATCAGCTGAGGAATTGGCAAGTTGAGGTTAGCTGTGGTCTGTTCTGTCTCTCTGATCTTCCAGCATTCACCCCAACACCTGGCTCTCAGTTTGTTTTTATTAATAAGAACTTTTAAGATTCGTACTACACTTAATGAATAAAACGCTGTTTAAACTTGCAATCTAATATCTTAGACTATGAAAAGAAATTGGCTGAGTGTTTATTTTGCAAGACATCTTCTCAATTCGTGTTTTAGTTCTACACTTCAGATTAGATTCATAACAGTAAGATTAATGTTGAATTCTGAAGTAATTTCATTCAAATAAAGGCAATGATGAAAATATCATCTATAATTTTACCAAAATAATTTCATTCCATGAAGACTTAAATCAACAATTTATCAAGGTGTACAAAACTTGCTTTGTAGTTTTGTGAAGTCATGTGTATTTGGGTCTATTGCTATTTCCAATAGTAACCATTGTGAGACAAAATTTTAACAATGTAATCTAGAATTTCGCAAACTTATCTCTAGCCAAAGGCAGATAGTATATAATTTGGGTTTTGTGGATCAACTGTCATACCTCCTGAACTCCATCTACTGTAAGTTATGAGCAGCCATTAACAAGAAATGGTCTTGGTTATATCACAATAAAAATGTATTTATGAAACAGGCCATGATTTGCATTTGTCTTTTGAACCACAGTTTGTCATTGTTGTAAATCATGTAAGTCATTAGGACCAATGAAAGGGCTTAGCAGGTGAAAGGCCCTTGCCCCCAAGCCTAAGAAGCTGAGTTACAACTCGGGTTCCCATATGGTGTAAAGAGAGAACTGACTCCAACTGCCTACTCCTCTGATCTCCCTACATGCACCATGGCATTAAGTACTGCCTCCCCACAGACATGAAATATACAAGCAGAATTTAAAATATTTTAAAAAATAGAATCACCAAACCTTAATCACTCTCATGAATAATCAAGAATCTTATATACTGGTTTATAAGAACAGGGTTTTATTCAGCTGTATCTAAAGCATCACCACAGATCTTTTATCACATGACCAACAAAACCAGCATTTTACTCAATCAGTGACCTAATTCAGCCATCTATGGAATAGTTGTAAGGTGTAAGAACCTTATTTCCTACGTTGTTTTCATACTGTATGCTGTTTCTGATTTCTAAATTACTTACTGAAATCTTGCAGAACAGGTCAACTTTCTTCTACTGTCTTGCAATTTCTCTTGTCAATAAACAGCTCAATATGAAACTCCGATGGACTGAACCCATCCTTAGTCTTTAAAATCTTCCTGTAAATTATTAAAATATTGATGCAAACCAAACAAGCTCCTGAAGTGAAGATCACACACAGTGAGGGTAAAACACTGAGGTTAATTTACAAAATCGCCCTGGAAAAACAATCTGGGGCTAAAAATCCTTCATCTTTCATGAGCTCTTTTTAAAGTGTGTCTTCATTCTAATTCATAGCAGTACTCTACCTACAATGTTCCCACTTTAATGCGTCTGCCTACTTCTCTGTTGATATTACCAGCAGGAAGAGAGTCCTTTACACGCATTTTCAGTGGCATAAAGTCTGTTTAGAGGGTTTTACTAGAGTCAGCTGAGAGCTTTAGCTTCCTTAGTGGACTCCAGTTCCTGCAGTTTGATCATGTCCTTAAGCAGCCTGTCACAATGTTTTCTTTACTTTATCATCTTGTTACCATTTAAAGTATGCATACTTTAGCCACTTAAATTAGTGAAACCAATTTTCTCCTTTCACTGACAATAGCAAAATAGATCTATTAAAACTTTACAGGGGTGAAAAAAAAAGAAGGAAAGAGTAAACTTTAGTATTTAGCAGGAACTAAGCAAAACTCTCCTGTGCCTGCTGACTCAGACCCTCCCACAACATCTCATTTACCAGGTTGCTGGCAAACACAGAAAAATTAGAGCACATTCCATGTGTTTCATTTCGGTTACAGCCCACTCTCTCCTCAACCCTGCATTCTTCCCACAATGCCCCATCTACCTTGCACCAAAGAAGTCGGCGCTTGATGATTAATTCCGAGTACAACAGAAAAGATAACCAACCTGTGGCAATAGTGGAAACATGAGCATGTATTTCTTTTATCATAAAGAAATTACTAAGTCCTATTTATCCCAGGTGTGTAGATTTATGTTATCAGCATCTGCTGTGAATCACATGAAGTTATTATTTTCATTCTACAGCACCAATGGGTGTTTATGAAAATAACTACACACTATACAATTTTGATTGCACGGAGAGAAAAATAGTTATTTGGAATGCAATTTGGACTGCAATATTTCTTTTTCATTTGCCTCTCATTTGGCAGCTTATTCTACTCAAATATTATCATCAATATGCCATACATAAACTTAAATTCATCACAGTCATCACTAGTACTTATGCTTATTAACTAAACAGCAATTATAGTATGGTAGGAGGATCATGGGAGTGTGTACAACTAACTGTGTGTTTCTTTCTTCTTCATTTCACAATATGGGTTTTCTTGTTGCTGTTACCAGCAAATCATAATATAAACAATCTGTGTACAAGTATAAAAAGTGTCATTCAAGGCCAAACAGTATATGAAGTCATTCTCCTACAAAATTTAACAAACCAGCATTTTCTAAAATAAAGTATATCAATCATAAATGGCACCTAATATTCATTTGTAGCACAGTTATGCAGAATAATTAAGGTCTCAGTCTTAGTTACTTTTCTATTGCTGTGAAGAGACACCGTGAACAAGGTGAGTTATAAAAGAAAACATGCATTGAGGCTCATGGTCGCAGAGTATTAGAGTACGTGATCATCAAAGATGGGAATATGACTGCAGACAAAAGGCATGATGCTGGCTGGAGCAGTTGCAAAAAGCTTATATCTGTTCCATAAATACAAGGAAGAGAAGGGTCTTAACTTAGAACTGGTATAGGATTTCAAAAACTCAACTGCTGTCCTCAGTGACCCACTTTATCCAACCAAGACATGCTGCCTATTCCTTCCAAAATACTACCACCAACTGGGAACCAAACATTTAAGTATATGAGCCTTTGGGGGACAATTCTCATTCAAAACACCACCATCTGAGGAATGAAAAAAATCAAAGTACTGAACCAGATCTCAAGATTAAAAACAATAGTTTGAGAGCCTAGAGAGATGACTTCATTGGTAAAGTGCCTGTCTTGTAAACATCAGGACCCAAATTGGGATTCCCAGCACCCATACAAAAGTCAAGAGGCTCATTGGGAACCCCATTACTAGACAAAGATGTGGCCAGTTAGATAGAACCTTGAAATTCATTGGCCAGCCTACTTAGCTAAATAGATATATTCTAGATTCAGTGAGAGTCCCTGTCTCAAAAAAAAAAAAAAAGGAAACTGGAAATGATATCTGTTACATGATAATATCCAATGCCGACCTCTGGACTCCACAATCAAGAACATCTTCACAGACATGATCATGCATGAACATGTACTCATAACACAGGAATCCATATATGAATAAGATTTTTTAAATTATCAGTGCCAGTTCATGATAAAACAAGGACACATTATAGTGGGTCATTGATAGTCTCTTGACTCTCCTCAGCATCTATAATGCAGAAGTCATTCCTCTCTTTGTTTTTATATTTAGAAAGAGCTCAGTGAAATATCCCTGTCTGCCACATACATGGATAATTCAGTAAACTGGCTTTAGGAGTCTATGATTATTAAAGTTTTTCTATAATGTCATCAATAAAGTATACTTGAAGACTCAGAGACATGGCTGATATTAAAAATTACTATGTTTTATTATATTGTTTATTAAGGAAACAAGTGAAGTTTGGATCCTGAAAGCTATGTTACAGAGTAAAATAGTCATAAAACATACTCATGTAATCTGATAGAAATCATATATATTAAAAATTCAAAATACTTAGACCTGGAGACAGAAACATGTTTCTTAAGGAGTTCTAAAATTTTAGCAGGAGTTGTTGCTGTTTGTATAAATAAGAAGTTATAATATTTATTGTCCTGAAAGTCATTCTTTCAACAGTTTTTCCTGAATTTACCAAGTCAGTTGGTATAATTGCAACTCTGCTCTAATTTGCATACATTAACAAAGTTTTGTATTCACTATGTAATAAAGCAACATGATGCAACTAAAGGCATGACTACAATTAGGCTGGCAAGTTAGAAACCCTAGGTGTCCATTAATGCTCTGGGCCATGATCCCACTTGCCCTCACATGAGCTGATTTTCCTTACTCTGTGTCCATCTTGTTGTTCCATTAGAACAACAGTCCCTGTCTACTGAATGACACCTTAGCAATAAAACTGTATGTTCTAATTTTAAAGTTATCCTAAAAGTCTTTAAAAACAGGAAACATTCCTCTGCAGAAATAATAACGACTCTGCAAGTTAACTTTTATATTTAAAAATTAAAATGCAAACTTGCATTTTATTTTTGAAGCACACCACTGCTGTGTGGTCCAGATGCTCAGTTGACACTTCCACTATTAGCAAGAAGTGAGTAATTTTCAGTGTGTTATATGACAAGTCTCAGTTTATTTACTCTTTTAGGACCACTATAATCTTGCTTATTTTTTGCACATTTTGAACATAGAGTATCATACACATAAAACTAATTATAACACTTAAAGACACATCTTATTAATTCAGAATACATATTCCATGGTATGAATCTTCCTTCAGTTTCAGGGTGGTTTTTCTCTGAAGTTTCAAGAACATAATTTATTTTGTGTACATGTAAGTCATCTACTTGAAACAAAACATTTTAAGCACAACTACTATGTTTATATTAATGAAAAAGTATTTTTTATCTTATTTTCAATATAGAATTTTTATTTTTAATATGTAATTATGGAAATTTTAAATTTTCATTGTTTTCTATTTTTAAGACACACATACACACAGACAACACACAGTGATCTAATTATTGATTATAGGAAAGGAATTAGATTTCTTCTAAAAGGAAATTAAACATTGGAAAATAAACATTGGCTTAAATGTATAACTTGCTAAATTAAATATGTTTAATCCTTCACTTATGGGTTGGTGCTCTTACTGCTTCAATTTTGCCATTGATGCCTTTGTTCCATCAATTATTAGTTGTATTGACTTGAAGTTTATTATAAATTATTAGTTGTATTGACTTGAAGTTTATTATATATATAGTATAGGCAGGATGAGTAGAGAGGAAAATTCTGGGAAGCAGAAGGCTGAGTCAGGAGATGCTGCCAGCCACTGCTGCCAGGAGAAGTAAGATGTAAAGCACTGGTAAGCCATAAGCCACATGGCAACTTATAGATTAATAGAAATGGGTTAATTTAAGATATAAGAACTAGATCGGAAGAATCCTGCCATGGCCATACAGTTTATAAATAATATGTCTCTGTGTGTTTACTTGGGTCCAAGTGGCCAGCTGCAGGGCCACTGGAGCTGAGCCGGACCAGGAAAACTTCAGCTACACATTCATATATATAAAAAAAAAACCTAAAAATAAAAATGTAAGTAGAACATGCATCATTGAACATGTATTATGTGCCACAAGTTAGTCTCAGCTCTTGTTTAACTTTTACTGTTATAATCTCTGCAACTCAACTGTAGTGAATATAAGCAAAAAGGCATTTTTTACACCACTATTTTATCACTAGATAAATCATTGGTAGATTGCACATGAATTTCTAAACAATCTTATTAAATGAGAAACACAGAGCCAAATACAGAGGTAATAGCCAAAGAGATCTGAGCGAATAGCCATGACTAGCCTTAGCTTTCCACCACACAGTAGCTTCTACAGAGAGAGTTTCTTCCTGTCTGACCTAAGCTTTTATTGCCTTCCTATTCTGCTTTCTCATTGGCTCAAAGCCCAGCCATATGACTACCTCATCACTGCCTATCTATACACACCTCCAGGTCTCTATGGTTGGTACTAGGATTACAGGCTTGTGTCACCATGCTTGGCTGTGTCCTTGACCACACAGAGACCTTTCCTGCCATGTGATCAGATTAAGGGTATGAGCTACCACCACCTGACTTCTGTTTATGGTTTGCTGACCTCTGATCTCCAGGCAAACTTCATTTATTAACATACAAATAAAATATCACATTTCAGCACAAATAAAGTATCACCACAGTAGATCTATGGAAAAATGCTATGGTACCCGAGGAATTATATTCAACTATGTAAGCTGTGTACAGAATTCATCTAGTGAGGAGGCTAACCTTACTTACCAACCACTAAGAAATGTACCTTCTTCAGTTGTCATTCTACAGAATTCACCGCTGATTCTTTCACCAGAAAGAGAGAATCTTGGTCATATGGTAATGGGATCAGAATCTATGTCAATGCCAGCCTCAGTGCTTGACAGTCCAGCCAAAACTAGAACATGTTCCCAGTCTCCGTTCCAAGAAACCAGAGAAAGTGTGATACAACTTAGAATCAACACATTCACTATCTATAATATCATACAATATACGTGCTCGCTTCGGCAGCACATATACTAATATCATACAATATAATCAATAAGATCCATATTGCAAAATATTCCAAGCATACAAAAGAGATAGGTACTGCAGAGTCATATTCAACACCATATGGCATAGACCATCTCATTCAGCTTTGTATCACAACACATTAGAACATTCAAACATATTGTAAAAAAAATTACTTTAACAAAATCACATAAGGAATGTGAGTAAGAACAAAACTGAAATAAGATACAATTTTATTTATTATTGAAACAGAATTTAAGGCTCAATTTTGGGGATCATGATTTATGTCATGGTTGGTCCTATAAATTGGACTGGATCCTGTGATCAATGGCTCTGTTTAACCTAAGACTGACTAGACTCTTAAATAAAGATGTAGAACTAGAAATGCAAGTGTTTTTTCATTTAATAAATAATTATAGCAAATGTATTAGAAATATGTTGTTCACAGGCCCCCAAAGAAATAATATTTCATTTGAATTCAGTTGTCAAAGTAGACAAAACTAAAGTAAAATCCATATACCCTTTGGATAGAAAGTCATTACGAAATAGATCAGTGGAAATATTTTGGCCAAACCCTCTAACCAATTAACTCTACATCTTACTCCTGGTCTTTGAACACACTCCATTCATTATTCAGGATACATTTATTGAGGGGCACACTAAGCACACTCTTGGATCCAAGTAGAACCTAATGAGAAAAGTGAAACAGTCATGCTTCCACCTTGGAGGATGAAGGAGTAGAAAAGTTCTAATCTTAAACAGTCTATTGAAATCTAAAATGTAGAGATATTCCTTAAGCTATTTTTGCCTACATTATCTCAAATGTTTCTATGTCACTCCCAATATAATTGTCAAGCATGGGTTGTGTCTCAGCACTCTTCCCATATCCTTTCTTTGGCCTTTCATTCCATATGCTTGATGCTTTCCTGCCTGTGGGTTTCTATTTCTGTCTCCATAATGAAAAAAAAAAAAAAAAAAAACAGGGGAAAAAAGATATCACTTTGCCTGCTGTTCACTAAACTGAATAAGGAAATTATATCCATCAACTTTATCTCCTGGCACTATTCTTTCCAGTAATATATAGCATGCTACTAGTTTACAGGTTAACAAAAAACACTTGTCACCTAATTATGGATATATGGATATATCCTGTCCTTTCATATGTATCCTCACTGCCTTTAGGAACTTTCAAACTAGACAGAAAGTCTAATGATCACTTGTCTTCTCATCTTTTATAGGATCCAACTTTAGAATATTTATCCACTGGTCCATAAGCCTAAAAATTACCCTAAGAGCATTAGCTTCACTTTCAGTCTTAGTGTTTACATACTCTAGGACCAGAGTCAAAGAACACAGTGATGGATAAAATGAACAGACCTCAACACTCTGCTTGAAGTAAGATGCCATCTGTACAAGATGTGTTTGAACTCACATGGAGCTGTCTATCACAGTCAGATCGAAGTCATAAGAGGACAAGGGGAGATCAAGTATAAATGCCATGGAATGTTTGATGTAGACACAATTTTAGACTTTCCTTGACAAAATCAATGTAGGTAATAGCTAATTTTGTCAAACTTTCCCCTTTGCTAGCTAATTTTAGAGATGTGGGTTTATTCAAAGCTTGGAAATAACCATGTGTTGGGGAAGAGTTACCTTCTTCAATAAAAATTTTCAGCTTCTGGAAACTTAAAATCCAATCAAACACCAGCTCTGATAACATCAGAGTTAGTGCTTTGTAGATATTCACTGTCATTTAATAACAACCTTTTTATTTTGTTTCTTTCTTTTTTTTTAAACCTCCATTCCAAGGACCATGTGCTACATCATCCCTGGCACTACCCAAGTGCAAAGATGAGTGTGGTGTCATTTTAAAATTCTGGGCATCAGAGTCACCACTGTTTTTACCTTTATCTTGTTTACCTGCATAACATTTTTATTAAACATTTCAGGAATTATTTACTCCAGGGACTAGAGAGGCGAGATGAGCCAGGGAGAGAGTTACAACCTGGATTTCAGATGCTGCTGTTCCTCAGATCTAACTACACAATGCAGGAGAAATGGGATACCCAGTGAGAGCCCAGTGTGTGGGGAGGTTGTTTTGTTATGTTATGTTTTGCTTTTGTTGTTGATATACCTGAGATCAAGATGTGTCCTAATCATAACATTTAAAAGCATTTCCAACTGCTAATTTTTTCTTTGTACTCTTAAAAATATTGGCAAGTAATTTTAAGATGTTTAAAATGTGTGAATACCAATGTGTGCACTAGCTATGTTCTTAACTATTGAGTACAAATATGTTGAAAACTTCTTGGTCAATGGGAAGATTACCAGAATTACTATTTTGCTGTTTGATCAGGGCTGTGATAAAATATATGGAGGCATTTCCAAATACATACATACACACACACACACACACACACACACACACACACACACACACACACACATTCGACTTATCAAATATAACCTCTGACCTCTGGAAGGTGGTTAGTTGGTTGACTGGTTGCTTTATTGGTTTATTGAGACAAGTTCTTACCATGTATTCAGACTGGCTTAAATTTTCATATCCTCCTCATTCTCCCTTTCAAGTGCTGGAATTAGAGCTATAGGCCACTACATCTGGATCCTCCAGATGTTCTGAAAGTTTAACTGAAGATAGTCATAGGACACTCCAATGCACAGTCTATGATTTCATTATATTTAAATGTTTTTATCCATTCAAAGACAATTCCTATAATTCTGTAAATCAGTAAGATTTGTTCGTTGTTGTTTTTAATGGTTCATTGGAGACCATGTGTTGATGTGTATCCAACCTAGGGATTTACAAATCTATCTAATATAAACTCAGTTTGGTTCCTGAAAACTCAGAACCAAGTAATTGCTTCTGACTTCTCACTCTGGTAAACACATAGGGATGGCTTTAGTTGTCTGTTGTTTGCTTTCAACCTATAATATAGAACAAGTTAGATTAAAAACTGCTGACAATTTCATTACATCTCTATCTGAACAACACTAATATATTACTCTTTGTCCATGCAAATTTCAGTTCATTTTTAAATGATATTTTTTTATTTATTCTTTGAGAATTTCATACAAAAATTCTTTTCGTATTACTCTCTTTCATTCTTTTATTTTGATGTTATAGGATCAAGCCAAACCTGGATTCTTTACTAAATAAGACTCAAAACCATAAATATATAATTTACAATTTTTTAGAAAACTTTAGTTATTTTCTGACAGAAATTAATATAACAATTAAATTATAATTGTAATATTGATGAATATAATAATTTATGTTATATTAAAATTCTAATAAATGGCCCATAATAAAGCAATAAGAGGAGGATTTTGTACTAACAAAGACAACTGCAACCAGTTCAGTGGAGATGACCCAGGAAATGTTTCTGCTGAATGGAATGACTAGCTATCGTTTGGCTCTAAATCAAATTGTCTACAAATGTGTCCAATTTCATGAACAGAGTTAGAATATCTATTGAATATAAACCATGCAATATTAATAAATGTTCAGTACAATGACATAATCATATAAGAAAAATCTATTTGATATCAGTAATATAGTGCAGCTCTTTGCTCATTTTTCCTATGTTTTGATTTTTTTTAGATAGAGTCTCACTCTATGACCTTGACTTCTTAGAACTTGTTATGGTCTGGAAATCATGGCAATCATCTGGCCTTAGTCTCCAGAGTGCCAGGATTACAGGTGTGAGGCACTATACACAGTGAATCACTTCTTTATTTTTTGGTGATGCTGGGCACTGATCCAGTGACATGCTAGGCAAATCCTCTATCACTGAGCCATACTTCCAGCCACAGAAAATGATGTGCAAAGACCAGGTATGTCCTGGTATACTTCTGTGGTCTTATGGAATCATACACAGGTCATAAAATGAATGTCATACTTTTACTCCAATTTGTTCTTAGAAAATTAGATAGTTTCCTGGATCTCGCTCTATAGACCAGGCTAGCCTCGAGCTCACAAAGATCTGCCTGCTTTTGCCTCCCGAGTGCTGGGATTAAAGGCGTGCACCACCACCGCTCGGCTAGTTTCCATCCTAATTCTTTCTTACTGATTGTTTTTATTTCAGGCCAAGCCTTCATGTCTTTTACTGAATAAGAACATAATAAGGTTTTCAAATTATTTACTAAATACTCAGTAAGTCAATTCTTATTTCTTATACTTGTTTTTAGGATCAGTTCTATAGCGTTTTTCAATATGTTTTGTATCCTGGGTTTTTTGTTTTTCCATATGAAGTTGAGTATTATTCTTTCCAGGTCTGTGAAGAATTGTGTTGGTATTTTGATGGGGATTGCATTAAATCTGTAGATTGCTTTTGGTAAGATTGCCATTTTTACTATGTTAGTCCTGCCTATCCATGAGCATGGGAGATCTTTCCATTTTCTGACATCTTCAATTTCTTTTTTCAGGGACTTAAAGTTCTTGTCATATAGGTCCTTCACTTGCTTGGTTAGTGTTACTCCAAGGTATTTTATGTCATTTGTGGCTATAGTAAAGGGTGATGTATCTCTGATTTCCTTCTCCGCTTCTTTGTCCATTGTATATAGGAGGGCTACTGATTTTTTTGAGTTGATCTTGTATCCTGCTATGTTGCTGAAGGTGTTTATAAGCTGTATCAGTTCCTTGGTGGAATCTTTGGGGTCGCTCAAGTATACTATCATGTCATCTGCAAATAGGGAAAGCTTGACTTCTTCCTTTCCAATTTGTATCCCCTTAATCTCCTTATGTTGTCTTATTGCTCTGGCTAGAACTTCAAGTACTATATTGAATAAGTATGGGGAGAGCGGGCAGCCTTGCCTCATTCCTGATTTTAGTGGAATTGCTTTGAGTTTCTCTCCATTTAATTTGATG
Source organism: Peromyscus californicus insignis (assembly GCF_007827085.1). NCBI lineage: Eukaryota > Metazoa > Chordata > Mammalia > Rodentia > Cricetidae > Peromyscus > Peromyscus californicus. Next base: position 42,717,367 of record NW_026294413.1, read on the forward strand.
TTGACTGTTGCCTTGCTGTAAATTGCCTTTATTATGTTTAGGTATGTTCCCTGTATTCCTGATCGCTCCAAGACCTTTATCATGAAGGGGTGTTGGATTTTGTCAAATGCCTTTTCTACATCCAGTGAGATGATCATATGGTTTTTTTCTTTGAGTTTGTTTATATGGTGTATTACATTGACGGACTTTCATATGTTGAACCACCCTTGCATCCCTGGGATGAATCCTACTTGATCATGGTGGATAATTGTTTTGATGTGTTCTTGGAGTCTGTTTGCCAGTATTTTATTGAGTATTTTTGCATCAATGTTCATGAGGGAGATCGGCCTGTAGTTCTCTTTCTTTGTTGTATCCTTGTTTGGTTTAGGAATCAGGGTAATTGTAGCCTCGTAGAAGGAGTTTGGTAATGTTCCTTCTGTTTCTATTGTGTGGAACAATTTAGAGAGTATTGGTATTAACTCTTCTTTGAAGATCTGGTAGAATTCTGCGCTGAAACCATCTGGTCCTGGGCTTTTTTTGGTTGGGAGACTTTTAATGACTGTTTCTATTTCATTAGGGGTTATTGGACTATTTAAATAGTTTATCTGGTCTTGATTTAACTTAGGTATGTGGTACCTATCCAGAAAGTTATCCATTTCTTTTAGGTTTTCCAGTTTTGTGGAATAGAGGTTTTTGAAGTATGACCTGATGATTCTCTGGATTTCCTCAATGTCTGTTGTTATGTCCCCCTTTTCGTTTCTGATTTTGTTGATTTGGATGCTCTCTCTCTGTCTTTTGGTTAGTTTGGATAAGGGCTTGTCTATCTTGTTGATTTTCTCAAAGAACCAACTCTTTGTTTCATTAATTTTTTGTATTGTTCTATTTGTTTCTATTTTATTGATTTCAGCTCTCACTTTGATAATTTCCTGGCGTCTATTTTTCCTGGGAGACTGTGCTTCTTCTTGTTCTAGAGCTTTCAGGTGTGCTGTTAAGTCACTAGTGTGAGATTTCTCCAACTTATTTATGTGGGCATTTAGTGCTATGAATTTCCCTCTTAGTACTGCTTTCATAGTGTCCCATAAATTTGGATATGTGGTGTCTTCATTTTCATTGATCTTTAGGAAGTCTTTAATTTCTTTCTTTATTTCTTCCTTAACCCATTGGTGATTCAGTTGGGTATTATTCAGTTTCCATGAGATTGAAGGTTTTCTGTAGTTTTTGTTGTTGTTGAAATCCAACTTTAGACCATGGTGGTCTGATAGAACACAGGAGGTTATTCCAATTGTTTTATGTTTTGTAGGTATGGCTAAACAATTCAAACTTCTGGGACAGAAATATACTTCTGGGATAGACTTATCTTCATATGTACCTCAGTTTTTCATACACAAGAGATGAAAAATGCTTCAGATTTATAAGGTCTTGTTATTCCTCAATTTTTTTTCCAAAACCTGAATATTAAAATTTGGACACGATGACCTCCAAGGCATTCTTCTCTAGATTTGTGTCACTGCTAATAGACCTACTGTCTCCAAGCATATCTATCTAGGTAGGGGCATCCCCTTGGGAAGTAAAATAATAACAACAAAAACAAACAAACAAACAAAAACGCTGGGTGTATCTTATTTAGCTCTTCATCCAAATACTGAATTAATTGGTTGGGGATGTTTCTTTGGCTTTGGGACTTTTTCTTTAATTTTGGGGGAACTTTTAATATTCATAGGAGTTTTTTACTCATGATACATGATACATCAGTATTGTGTACCTTTATCCATATTTTCTGAGCTTGGGCCATCTTGTTCAGGCATATGTAACCTAGCAAAAATATGAAGGACTCAAAGAGACTTTTAAGGGTATATCTCTTATGAGGGACCATATTCAAGAAGGGTTCTGGATAACAATAGGTAAAAAAAAGTGCCTAATGAAAAATGAGGCATGTATAGAGGTACAGTTATCAGACTTTGGTGCCAAAAGCCTCCTACATGTTCCAATGAATTGGAATCATGACCGTCTCTTACTCCAAGCAAAGCCCTTCAACTCTCTGCATATTATTACAAGAACAAACCCCAATTCCAGTGGATCAATTAAGCACATTATTTTCAGAAAATATAGGTAATAGTGCTATAAAGAGATATAGTATTTATTATAGCATTTCATTTAATGGTGTTTAATTTAGATGGCTGTATACAAGGAAGGTAATAATTGCATTGGTGCTTAATGTACTGGGACCACATTATAGCAATCCTATACAAGAAATGAAGTGTTGGAGGAAACAGCTTTATATGCAGTGTGAGGTAAATGAATATTTTATTGTGCACCCTGGGTGCTTGATAAAAATGGAATTCTTCTGATTGTCATTAGTTCAACACTGAGAGTCGTGTAATAAGTACTCATGGGTGTCATACCGCAATTGTCTCTTTTTCTTCAACACAGCTTGAAATTCAGAAAGTAAGGACACAGCTGCTAACAAAGGAAGTATTCGATATTTATTCATCATCTGCCACAATTCCATTGCCACTTGAACCAGATAAATTATGAGGGGATTTTAACAACTGGCACTTCAGCTAGTAATCAGAATGTGTACAGTTCAGTACAAATACATGCACCATCAAATAGAACAGTCTTTTAGATAACTATGAAAGTATCTGAACTTTAAGCTTTTAGAAGTTTATTCGCATTTATTATAAACATTTTAAATTTTGAAAAATGCAATGAGAATAGTCTACTTTTAATTTCTGCATTCGACAGTCTTTCTGAAAAAAACTGACTGATAACTTCTGTGATTTTTACAAGGACAAAGCTGTTCATTTATAAATATAAACTTCATTTCTTAAATTAAAACTACCATTCAAAGAGTTCACATACCAATGCATTATATAAATTGATTAAGTGTTTTAAATACTGGGGCAAGTGTATGATCTGAGGCATTCTCAACACGTTAGCTATGTGAGGGAAAATAGAAAGGGGCTTGTGGTCATCTAACACATTTGTTTAAAGTTTTATGTTAATATATTGAACATTAATATGACAAATATTATTGAATATCTACTTCTAAATATGAATACAAATGGTGAGTCATAGTAAACTGAAATATCACAACAAGAATTAGTTCCAGGCTAAAACTGGAAAAAAGCTAAAATGTCTGGCATCCAATACAGTGCATATTCACTTCATGAGATTGTGACTACTATACACTTGTCAGCCATGAGATCATCAACTTCTTGCCACTGCTTTTTTCCTCTCATATCAACAACCCTAAACCATCAACTCAAGATTTTATTTAAAGAAATTCATACAAATGGCCAAAATGAACTGGTTTTAGGGGTATATTTTTTTATTCACTACCAAGATTTCCCGGTAATATTTAATAACATTGCCTTTTTTATTGATTATCTATCATCTGTCTATTATCAATCCATCCATCATTTTTCTGTCACTTATCTTTTTGTCACATATATTTTTAGTATTCAATGTCACTTTTATATGTTTTTAAATTACAGTTGCCAATAGAACATTGACAAAATGTTTCAGCACAACTACCATTATCTAGAGTCCTATATATGCCACCTGTAATGAAATACACTTGCTTAAGAATATATTTCCTGTGTTTTCATGAATATGTTCACCTATTGAAATCTGAGAAATAAAATTTAATTAAAACTTGTATACATGTTTCTTTCCATATTATCCAAGACTGTTTTTCTACATTGGCTGCACTGACAGTTTGTGGCATGTATCCTAAAGGTCCACAAAGCCTAAAATATTTGCAGCCTGACCATTTATAGAGGAATTTGTTTTCATGATAATCTATCCAATCTTTTCCCAGCTGAATTTTTGGTTCAAGCATTTCATATTTAACATGTATTATATAAACCCTCTGTATACAGATCCTATCGTTCACTTACTGATTTGGAGATACATTCAGTTTGTGAACTATAGTGATGTGGGTTTTTTTTCTTTCCATTTGTTGCTTAGAGTACTCCACTATATACACCAGTGTGCTCATTTCTTATTGATAGCTTCCAATACATTTCCAGTTCAAGGATCTTTTTTTTTTAACTTTGGAATATTTCAGTTTTTACTAGTTATTTAACTTAAAAATACAAAAAGAAACAAGTATCAGTATAGAGTCATCAATAAGTACATGAAATCAAACTGCTATCAAGTTAAACCAAAATAAAAATCTTCTTTGATAATTTAAAGAAAGAACCAGCTAAGGCAGTGAATGGAGCTTCTGTTTTAATGCACAATATAAAAAGATAGTAAAAGATATTTGGTTACATTACAGCTTATTTGCATAAAGGACTTCTGTTTTATCAACTTGGAAATTTTACATGCAAAACTGATAATCAGAAATATAAATATGTCTAGTTATATTAAAAATACTGACAATATTTAGATTAAAAACTAGAAGAAATTCCCATGGCAAGATCTGTTTTTTAAATCTCTAATGAAATTAGTTCCTGAAGAAGCCTGGAGACTGGAAAGGCATAAAGGGCCAGACACTAAAGCCTTCTTAGAGTCCTACCTTGATGAACACATATGTAGCTGAATTAAACACAAAGAGGCTTATGTAAGAGCTAGCTAGAAAGATGCCTGCCATAGACCATACAGTTCAAGGTTCTTATACAGAGTATGAAGCCAAATGCTATGTTATATTATTTCATTTTTCTTGGACAAGCACCTAGGGGTTGAATCACTAGTTTACAGAAGAGATAAACATATAGTTTGATAGGAAAATGCCAGACTGATTACCAATGATAATAAAATTTTACATTCTTACTGGCAGTGTATGAGAATATATTGGCTTCACATCCTTACTACACGGATAATATCAGTCTTTCTTTCTTTATATGTCTATTCTATTGGGTACAGTAGTATCTTGTCTTACCTTAATTTCAATGTTCCTAATAATTACAGATGACCAAGGACTTCCTGAATTCAGTCATTAGTGATTGACAACCAAAAAAAATTTAGTCTGAATTTCATATATTTTATGTGTCTCATTATTATAAAATTGATTATATATCTTTAATTATGACAATTTCCCCCCAAAATTAGTGAAGAATATATTAAATAGTTAGTTGCTTCACTAATACAAGCATTTATGGGACTATTTGACTTGTGATAGAGTCTCTTATCCAAGAAGAGCTCAGGAAGAGTTAACCATACTTAACATGTTGCCCAGGTTGACCTTGAACTCGTTATTTCTGACCTTGTATTAAGCAGTTTACACTCTAGAAAAGACAAATAGACATCAAATACATAATTATATAAGCAAATAAATTAAATATAGTTGGGAATGAAGCACTGTGTGAAGGAAATGAAAAGAATAGTGAAAGAGAAGTGGGTATTCCTCTGGAAAACGATAGTCATATCTGCATTAAAATCTAGTAGTAGAATTCACATTGTCTTTCTGAAAACCATTTTTCCATGTTACATGTTATCCCTCCTCCTTGTCCATAATGCACAGATTGATCTTTATCAGGTTTGCTTCAGTTAAGTTCCATCACAATGAATAGATTTGGTCAGTGGAATGCTAGGAAGCTTCTGGTAGAATTCTTCCCAAGTCATTAAGAAAAGTTTATACCTGCAGACAAAAGGCTTGATCACACACCTAACAGCAGGGCAGAGTACCTACCTGCAAGAAGGCCTGGGAAATTCATGAACCTATCTTCCGACTCTCTATATTGTCTACTTCACATAGATATTTTTAGGTGGATTTTATTCCTTTACCTGAAAATTATCAAATAACTATATACACTCACAACAATTATCTGTATGTAATAACTTTGCTTTCCACAGTAATACATATTTTTTAAAGGAAGAAAAACAATAATTTGAAAAGGAGTTGGGAAGAGCCTATATTTCAATGTATCTACAGTTCAAACAGAAGTCAGAAATGGCATGTTGTAGTACCTCATCTAGCTTCTATTTCTTTTGAAAATAATAACAGTTAATAAAAATTACCATTGTAAGAGTACAGGCAACTATTCTTCAAGTAATGACTAAAATTAACCTTTATTAAAGCAATCTGAATGGATTCGCTAGACACAAAGTTGTACAAGGAGACTATCAGTTAAAATAGTTAGGTGATCGTTATCCTAAATTCCAATGCTAAGTGTTTAGGTTTGATAACACAAATTAGTTGAGGAGGCCTACTCGCCATAGTAGCAAATGATTCTGTGTTGAAATCCTTGTAAGAACTGAATACCCATTCCTAGAACCTGTGCCACGGTGGCTTAGAAAAGTTCTTCCTTGTTCATACTTGCAGGTGAGAGGTCAGATAAGTGTCTGGTTTGCAAATTTCAAAAAAGGTAAGAATAATTATTAATTCATGAATCGCTAAAAGGTTCTGTTCCTCTTCAACTATAATTTCACCTTATTTACTACAAGTAATTACATTGTTTTAAGACAGTGGCTTTATCGCTTTCTACATAGCTGTATTTCCGGTGTTTCAAAGAGAGCTGATAACACTAGAAGTGTGGGTGCTTTTTTTCTTTAAGTAATTCAAGGGGATCTAAATCTAAAACAAATTAACTGAGGAAGACTAAACCTCAAGACTCAATGAGAGTGCAGCCAAAGCTACAATTAATGTAAATTTTCATAAGTTTAAAAGCCAGAGTTATATTTTAAAAATTGAAACATGCAAAGATACCATGAACATGGCAATTCATAAAAAATTTAAAAAAAAGAATAATGTTCATTAAAAAATTGAAATATGCGAGCTGAGAATTCTCCTTGAAATTAGACAATATTTACTTAAATAAAATGTATCATACAAATATGCGAGCTGAGAATTCTTCTTGAAATTAGACAATATTTACTTAAATAAAATGTATCATACAATAATATGTATTCGGTGTAGTCTTAGTCATATAAAAATTGTCATAAAAATAAATGTAATAAATAGATTAGAGAAACACAGACACACACACACACACACACACACACACACACACACACACACACACCACAAACACAAACAGCTAAAGAAAATAACAATGGGCTGGTTCTGTAACTCAGTAATAGAGTCCTTGCTCAGCTTGCTCTATATCCTAGATTCAAATCCAGGTACAATACACACACACACACACACACACACACACACACACACACACACACACCAGTCTTATTTGTGGTATTCTACTTTTACTTTATTTTTTATCATCTTGTTTTTTAAAGAGTTCAAATAAACCTTTATAAAATTTTAGTAACCCTATGCAAATCTCTTGGTTAAATGAGTGATTATTTTTAATTTTGGCATTGGCACTTGGCAATAATTATAGGAACAGAATCTTAAAGATCATTTAGACCAATTTTCTCATTTTTACAAAATAATATTAGAACAAAGAAAAGAAAAAAATCTGGTTCCAAGACACATGGTCTTTAGATAAAAACTAAAAGAGTTATCTGGTTCAGCAAATGATTTTGAAGTCTACTGTGTATCAGACATCATGCTAATTGCTTGTTCCTGCCCTCCAGGTATGTGAGATGTGAGTGACTGGCATACGTAAATAATATGAGTAAAATTCAGTGAATGTTATAAATGGAGCACACAGAGAGCTAGTGACAGTGGGCTGAGGAGATCCAAAGACTCACACATGGTGCACACATTACCTACCTGGCTGATTCAAAGAAAAGATGGCTGAGCCATCGGATGCTTCACATCAGCATTTTGTTTTGTCCAAGATGCAGACAGTCGGGATAGAATGTCTACCTGGCAGGCTCTTTGTGATCATTGGATGATATTTTACAAGGTAGTAGCTTTTTATTTCATAATAATTCTATAGAATTTTCAACACCCAAATCATTACATGCCTAAGCCAGTCATTTATTTCTTCCTCACACATTTATATGTGGGTTGTTTTTTTGGCGAATTTGTGCTATGTTTAGTGAGATTGGATCAAATGGTGAGTCGATTTCCAGGCTTTTCAGTACCCCTTTCATTGTTCTTAGGAAGCCAGCATGGCTGGAAGTGTGGTCTTCTCTGAAGCAGGCAGAAACACAACCAATTCCAATCACAGAAATCATCCTGTGTCCTTTTATGTGATATTTAGGCAGATGTGGCTGTAAGAATGGACCAATAAGAGGCTCAGAGAAACAAAATTATTGTTATACATAGAGGTCCACAAAATATGAGGAATGCCATGGTATGCCAGATGCTAGAAAAATTTCCAGGATGGGGCCATTCTGTTTTCAGCTAGCCTTTATCAACAGCCTCCTAGTTATGGAAGGTACAATAATATCCATTCATATCATCTCCTGCAATGGACTCTTGTTTTGGGCAAGCAAATCTAGCTAGACTAATTTATATCAGGTGGCCTTGATCGCATATCATTTAGGGCAAGTGGATTAGGATCTTGAAACATTGAAGAGTAAAAATTCAGCTCTAAAAAAAAAAAAAACAAAGAAAAACAAAAACAAAAAAACCTCTGTAATTTTCTCTAACAGAGTTCTACTTGCAGCTGTCCCTGTTTGTGAGCCTCTGACTGTAACAGAGTGACACAAAGGTTTCAGTGTCTGTGGTATCTGCCCTCATAATGGTTGAATAATAGGACGTTCCACTGGACCTCACCCTTTTCTGCTTTGTTGTGGTGCCCCCTCCACACTATGCCTTTGATAGTGGAAACCAAAAATGGCTTAATTCCCAGGGATCATGAAAGGATGAGAAAATTCTGACTAAAAATTACAACTCTTATGCAATTGAAAGACCCCACTGATTTCATCAATTTTGTTTTTCCAGATGGGATGGGAGAAGGTGGGGTTCAGTTAGCTTGCTATAATATCTCGCTGTTCAAGATGAAAAGAATGAAATAGTATTCCCTACTGCATCTTCCAGAGGTGTCGGCCATTAAGTGTGTGTGTGTGTGTGTGTGTGTGTGTGTGTGTGTGTGTGTGTGTGTGTGTGTGTCGGGTGGGAGAAACAGATGTTTCCCTTTTAGATAAATCTAAACATCTTGCAAATAAAGAATCTATTTACCACATGTTCTATCTAACCAACATCAACCCACCTGCACCAAGGCAGCTGAACTTGTCCTTTCAGACACGCAGAAACTGAAAGGTGACAGGAAAAAATTGGTGAGAACAGATGAGAGACTAAAAGGAGAAAAAAAACAAATTTATATGGGATGTTTCCCTGTGTCTGGAGGCAGAAAAAAATGTGATTAATTCAATTTGATTCATCAGAAATTCACTCAGGACTCTACAGAATACCTACCATTATGTCATTCACATTAGGGAGGTCCTATTGTCTTTAAGTGTCATTTAGGATGAAAGTCTTACTGTCTCCACCATTCACAGGATAATGTGGTACCCACAAGCCATTCCTTCATATCAATCCATTGGCATTGGATTTCATGATACTATTTCTTTCAAAATATTCTGCCTCATCTATAAGTTATCACTCAAGGCAATGGTGTTTGTAGAACATATGTGGCATCGCTCATTAAAGACACGGGGGAATGAAAGGAGTAAAGGTAAAGAATTGCTCATCTATCTTCATCTATCATCAGGAGGAGGTATCTCCCTTCCTGCCCTCCCACTCTGTCCCTGTTGACCCTCCCATTTTCCTATATACTCATGCCCCACTCCTTGCCCTCAGGCAACCTCCCCACTCCCAGTCCGCTCATGTAGCTCTCATTCACTTCTCCTTCACTGGGCCATCCATGTGTCCCTCCTAGGGTCTTCCTCTGTTAGCTAGCCTCTCTGGAGTTGTGGGTTGCAGTTTGGCCATTCCTTCCCTCACATCTAGCATCCACTTATGAGTGAGTACATACTATGTTTGTCCTTCTGAGTCTGGGTTACCTCACTCAGGATGATATTGAGGGAGGTACCATGATAGATGAGGACATCATGGGAATAGGAAAAGGCAGGGTACCAGGGAGGCTCTTAGGAATCTACAAGGATCACCCCACCTTAGAGTGCTGGCAGCGGTCTAGAGGGTGCCTGGACTGGTCTACTCTGGTAACCTAACCGTCATCACAGAGCCTTTGTCCTGTGACTGATGGAGGCAGATGCAGAGATCCACGGCCAGGCACCAGGCTGAGCTCCGGGAATCCAATTGATGAGAGAGAAGAGGGATTCTGCAGGCAGGGGACATTGAGATCATGATGGGAAGACATGCGAGATGACAGGCCACACTAGTGGCCCATGAACTGTGGACTAGTGGCTATGGAGGCCCCATGGGACTGGACTAGGCCCTCTGGATACAAAAGATGGTTGTTTGACTAGAACTGTTTGGAGTAAGAGGTTCCAGCACTTAGTGCGGGTAAGGCACAGGGTCTGCTGCTGTAGGCATGAGGAGGCTTCATATTTTATTCAATAAAGAAACTATTAACAAGGCTTGAGAAATAAAAGTTAATGGGTTTCCTGCTCGTACAGAGGACTTTGGATTCAGTGTCTACCACTCGCACTGGTTAGCTCACCACTGCCTGTAACTCCCTCCAGTGGATTTGATGTCCTATTCTGTGTTCTTTGAATACCTGGACACATATAGTGCTCATACAGACAAACAGGCTCAAATACATAAACATAAAATTAAAAATTCAATAAAGAAACTATTGGAATATATTGGGTAAGAATATCATGTGGTCAGTAAGATTATTCCAGCTACGGTAAATGCAGACAAGCACAGTGCAGGGAGAGGGTAGGCACAGGTAGTGGTCTGCTTCAACAGTGGAGGTCATTAATGAGTGACTTTATCCACTCCAGTGAAGACAAATGTTGAGATTCAGAGCATATTTTAAACTTAAACCCAATGGGGTGAGTAAAAGAAGAAAAAGAAAGGAGACAGGAATGCATCTGATATTCTCACCTGAGTAAATTGGTGCAGTGAATAGGTAACCAGAGACAGGTCTTTAAACTAGGGGGATACACGTGTGTTTGCAAATGTGTGTATATGGATATGACTGTGGATGCATATAAATGTAGAAGTATGTATGGATTACCAAGATTTCAAGTTTTAGACAAATTTTAGCTTTCCAGAATAGAAATTTCATAAATGCAAAGATGCCATCTTGCTCACTATTACAGCATATAGAGAACACTGTCTGGAAACCATTAACAAGCAAACAAAATAGTTTTGTATGAGAAAATGAATTAATAAATATATGAATGAAAATTGAGGTGTTGTAGGCAACTCAAGTTTAAAATTTGAAATTGGTGAGTTATTTGCATAAGGGTGCTACAAAAACAAGCTACCAAATGAAATCAGGTTGAGAGTTTATGGAGAAAACTCTTAAGAACTGCATCGTGGAGAGCATAATCTAACATTTTAATGGAAACAGAATACCCAGCAAAGAAACTGAGAGGTTTCCATCAGTAAATAGGAAGCTGCTAGAGTGCTATTTCTCAGAAGGCAAGTGAAAATAAGCAAGTACTTCAAATGAGAATAGGCTTTTTCATTTGTAAATGTGGGAGTCATCCCGACTTTTAAAGCATTGTGTAATACAATAAACACATAATTTAAAAAACGTTTTCAACACCTGTTTTGTAATACAAAAGCATGACTCATTAACTTAATTGTAATTAATTAATTCCTCATTTTATCTAGCATAAGCAACGGCATCATGTGGAACTAACATATTTGAATGTAAAGTGCTACAAAATTTTTAGACAAGTTTATGACAAGAGGCATTACTCCTGTTTCCTAGGCATGGTTCTGGGAAGATACACAGTGCTCAAAGAAACTATCAGAACTGTGCTTTTGGAGGTAGCAGTAAATAGTGTGGGACGGAAGTGGGAGGCTGGGGTTCGTAGAAGGTATGCAACTGAGTAGAAACCAGGAGACAGAAGGGTGTCAGTGGAAATGACAGTGCCATAGGACCTAAAAGCACCAGTGTCACCAGCATTCTCTGTCTAGATGTTTCAGGGTCCCTGTTAGTTCTTTTGAATAATTAGGAAATTATGCAAAGATAAAAATAAGCACCAAGTATTTTTGCTTGGAATAAACAGCGTGCAAGAGTTTTGGATATATGCTCAAGAGAAGACAGTAGCCCACCTGAGCAGGAGAGTATGCAAAGGCTTCTGTGGAGAGCAGGCATGTAAGCAGTATGCACACATACATGCAGACATTCACACAAATACATTAAATAAAAGTATTTAAATAGATTAAATACAAATATTTTAATTATATAAAATATAACCAAGTGATGGTAAATAGGAGATTAGCTCTAAAAGTTCACCCAAAAAATACAGTTTGCCTTACTGTGCCTGCATCAAAGCAGTCTACATCAGGTCAGACCCTGTATTCCAAACCCAAACATATTCAGGATTATTTTTGCATAGAAGCAAAATATTATCATGAGGTTGCTAAGGAGAGTAACTTATTTTCACTGATTAAGGCGCATATACTTGCAGCCTGATGCTTGTGGGAGTTCCAGTTGCCAACAGGTTGCTATATGCATTGTTAAGAAATGGCTATGTTTTTTTGCCCAAAGAACATGGAGTCCTAGATTACTGAACTATTCCTGTGTTTGCCCGACTCACCAGGTATATGAAAACACACAATTTTGCACTATTGAAAATAAGCAATGAATGCTTAATGCTCTTCCATAGTTGCTCTCTTTTCCCAATGTTCTTTTCTTTATCTCTCATACCAAAATTTTCTACATTTAAGAAATAGCACAAATTTCCTTTTGTTTCAGGACACTGGGCAAGAAGGGCAAACATTTATTTCCCACACTCAGCACAAAGGTATAAATTTTTTTTCATAATCTGAAGAGAATAATTTGATGTTGCAACTTTTCAAATCCTCCTTCTACCAACTTGAAAGTCAATAATGACAGCAACATACATGAAAGGATTATAGTGAGTACTTGGTCACAAATTTCATATAACTTTGTAACGTATAAAACCATCTGGGTAATTTTATAGATCAAGAAGTGAATGATTGATATTGGTACCTCTCACATAATATTCTGAAATTAACCCTCAAACATCAGTTAGTTATTAGTGATTCTGCCCACACATATTTCCAATAATACACAAAAGAAGCCAGAGACAAGAACTTGTAATAGCCCTAATATGACACAGGGGCACTTTTACAAGTTAGTGTGAGTTTCCTTTAAGATGGAGTCTTCTGTATATTGGTACAAGGTTTAGAAATATAAACATATTGTTTCATAATGTCATTGCTCATGATGGCTCAGCATTTCTTCTTTCTTCTCCTTGAAACATTATTCTCTTGTTTATTGATACTTTAACAGACTCTTGTTTTTTATTTCAAATCCCAGAGGAATCACATTACTGTCTACCCACTGGGACCTCCTTAGTAGCATAAGCACAAGAATGGGCTGGAGTAGGTATCACAGATGTTTTTAATATACCTACCCTACCTAAATGTTGTGCATTGTTTTAATAGATTGCAGAAGATACAGTGCAAACATCTTTGTGTGTCAGTGGGACACATTTTCTCCTTGTTATATGAATGGTCCTGTGTGGTAGGGACTCAGGACAGAGTTAACCAGACTTTGCTATACAGCTTTGTCAATGACAAAGTGCTTTTTTCCCCCTGAATATAAAAGAATTTTTTTTATATCTGTTGTTGAAAAATAAATGGAAGACTGTACTCAATTCAAAATCATTTAAAGCACAATTAAAATAATAAATAGATTTTTCTTGATTATAAATATTTATATGTTTAGATTTATCACAAATTGACAGTATTTTTGAAAACAGTATAGTGTATGATTTGATATGAAAATGCAATCAGATGGTCTGGTGGTTTGAATGAGAATGGCCCCCATAAGCTCAGATGTTTGGAATCTTGATCCCCAGTTATTGGAACTGTTTGCAAAGAGGTATGGCCTTCTTGGAGAAGGTGTGTCACTAGGGGTGTGCTTGGAGTTTCAAAAATCTATGCCAGGCCTAGTCTCTTTCTATCTGAAATTTGTGATATAAATGTGAGCTCTCAGCTACTTCTTCAGCACCATGCAAGCCTGACTGCCATCATGCTCCCTACAATCACAATAATGAAATGATCCTCTGAAACTATAAGCAAGCTCTCAATTAAATCCTTTCTCTTAGAAGTTGCTTTGGTCTTGGTGTCTCTTCTTGGCAATAGACTAGTAACTAAGAAAGATGGCATTTAAAAACAAAAGCAGACAAACAAACAGAAAGTCCTTTCATGTAAAGAGAAATATTGAATTTTTACAGCTGGAACTTTGTCAGCTATGAAATGCTACACATTTCACTTAAAAACCCACGGCCAAGGCAAAAGCCAAATTGGAGGGAAAAAAAATAGACCACTACGGAGTATAGACAGAAGGGCATAAAGGTGAAGTTAAAATATGAGAAGAGCTTCAGGAGTGAGCTGTTTGTCTGCTTTCTGTGGACATGCTGAAGGCATGCTATGAATAAATACAGCTTCCAAGCACAAGATGTCCTTATGAATCTTGAGAGCCCTTAAGCATGAGATTGGAGTGTGCAGAGACTCTTAAAAAAAAGAGAGATTGGCCAAAGTGGGCCAAAGTGAAAAACAGCATAATGTTTAATATATTCTGCGGTAGTCTGCAAAGACCTATTTTTATGCCAACTGGTTGGATAGAGACATTAACAAATGGTGAAACGGGGGGAAAGGGAAGAAGAAACTATCTATCTAAAACAAAAGAGCTTTCCCAAAAGCACAAACAAAGAGACAGAGGTGAGGGGCTCTGGGAAACACATACAACAACATTGCTTGTTTGGGAACAGAAGTTAAGAAGTAAGAAGTGTGTCCTTGGGCACCTGTGGAAAAGACAAATAATCAAGGATGAATCTAAAGAGGAAGATGAATTAGAAAGACTGTGTTTGTGGGATATAAGTAGGAAAGTTTTAGTAATAAAACTCATTTTCTGTGTTTCCCTTTCTTAAGAAAAATATAGTTAAAGCAAAAAGAGGATATGTCACCCCTAAGAATAAGGCCTTTAAAGATTCAGAATTTAAAAAGAGCATCAAAGCTCCTGGACTACTTGTCTCTATTATTATATGTAAATTTGAGCATTCTGTTTAACTGCAGAGGTTTGTCATTCTAATAATGGGGAAACTGAAAGGCTGACTATTGGAGGATGATGTGAGAAGAATTCGTGGTGCTATATTATTTTAGGCATGGAAGCATTTTGTTGTTGTTGTTGTTGTTGGTATTTTATGGCATAGATGATCAAGTCAGCTTTTTTTCAGAAGTCCCTTGGTGAGTACAAAATCATCTCTTTGAGAATTGATTCATAGAATTAGATATACTTAATCTGATTTTGGGTAGCTACCCAATAACATTGCTTAAATAAGGGGATTTTATTCATTTGCATGTTTTTTTTTTTTTCTTTTCAGTGTTCCTATTCTAGTGACCAAGACCTCTAGTGCAGAGGTCTCTGATTTATGGGAGAAGAGGATCCAGCACACCTAAATAAGTATTCCCAGCAGCTTGTCCCGTGTCTCCCTGGTGTGTGATTCTTGTATAGTAACAACAAGGTTGTCTGCCACGGTTTTTAAGCTTCTCCTGTGTGACTGGGCATAAGGTTTCTAAGACTCTTTACCAACAAGCTTCCTTCTATTAATTTATCCCTTCTAATTTAGTTAACATGCCAAAGGGTTTCCAGGATTGGATATTTTCAGCATTTTGTTAAAATACATCCAACCAAACCTTACCCTGAAATAAATGGTAGGCTCTGTGGTGTTGAGGAAGAATGTGGAAGCTGTACTTTAACATATGTGATGCCATACAGAAGGAAATATATTTTCATATACTTGTCTTGGATCTATGGCTGGAAACTCTATAAGAAATGATACATTGATAATCAAAAAGTCTATAAACTTGTTTAACACAAATTTTATTCGATCTTAGAACACTAAGAAGAAAATGAAGACTAAAGATTGAGTTAATGTGTGCATTCTTTTACACGGCTAGTGTTATTGAAGAACAGAAAACTGTTGAAAACTATGATAGAACAAAGAATATAATTCAATGATAAACTTGGATCAACATGGCAAGTCCTGTTTGATAAGGTTTTTCTCCCTGACACCTTAACTTTATGATAAGGACATTCCTTTCTTCTAGTATGGACAGGTCTCTCAATGAGGTCTTACAATTTGCTTGTGGGGAAGTCAGAAATCCTTCCAGTGATTTATATTGGTGTTTAAGGTAAAGGGAATGGAAAGGAAAGATGAGAAACTTCCCTAATTCTGCTATTTCATCAAGTGCCAGACATTTTGGGGCAGGATGTAATGAACACTTCATCAATGATACTCCTCATATCTTCCCAGCTTTTTTGTAATCCAGAAATTTGTGTTCAGGAAGCACAATGGCTTCATATTTAAATATTTTAAATGCCTTATTTTAAATATTAATTTCTACCTATTTATATGACAACATATTGACTGCAGTTCCATGAATTTTTTCTGCAAAAAATTTCCTTTGATCTTTTCATACACCTGGGCATTCCCAGATTTGATCTATCAGCATCATTTATACATCTTGTAAACACAAAGACCAGACATCATTCTATAACAAATGATATGATCTGTGGATTGGAGAAGAATTGGGTAATTATATATATTTAACATACTTCTACTTTAAAATAGTCCCCAAAAGTGTGTTGTTACATTATTCTTATTGTGTACTCCTAAAACATATCTAAGTTTTCAAATGTGTTAGGTTTTGCTTTGCTTCTGAGAAATATCTGTGAGCTATTTTAATGAAACTAAGATAATAATGATAATAATAGGCAGCATTATACATCAGGATTTTTTTCAAAGAGTTTTACATTTGACTTTGACAATGAGGCTGTAAACAGACCATAATTATTACCATATTCTCCCCAGGATTTTAAAGGTAAAAAGTATAACTTGAATTATAATTTGGAGTACTGATCTAATTTTCACTGAAATAGGTTAACTGTAGACATAAAGCACTGAATTTTCCCAAAGTTTTCTCTGATAACTCTTTATTTAGAAATTCTCAGAAGAATGGTCCTGTGTTGTTTATTAATAACAACTATATGATAAGGTATCTTAGGAATATGTGAGGTAAAATGAAACTTAGCAACTGAATTACCCTCACCAACTCATGGATACAATAATTGCTCATTTGACATTCTAGAATAAAGTTTGAAAGGGAGAACAAAAGAAAATACTTAACTAGTAAGTCTTGTCCCTTCTCATAAATGTGGCTTTTAGTCTATCATTTCTACAAGATTCAAATGTCTTACCTCAAAGGAGACAATGATACATGCTGCATATTATATTTTCAAAGTGAAGTGAAATGGTTAGTAAGGTCTCCATAAATGGCAGCAATTGATATCATGATCACATATCCTGAAAGGCCCAGGATTCTTAAGGTGACTCTTGCTGTTACTGACACAAAAGAGAGAAGAAACAGAGAAGAGCGTTCCTTGTGGGTACACATAAACACCAAAAGTGTTAATAAGGAAGCAGTAAGATAACACATGAAGAAATAAAAGCAACGAGGCAATCGATTTGTGATAGCAAAATCTCACTAATATGCATTCATTTGAGATTCTACACATTAAATTCTGAGTGACAAATTTGATTATTAAGGGATGTTAATAAGCATATAGTATGTGATACATCAAGAGCAATAGAAACCCTTAACAGTTCAATTACTATTAAGTGGAAGTCATTTATTATGATTATGTCAGTCTTAACTTTTATCATTTGATATATTCTTTACTCTAAAGGTGATACAAATAACTACTTTTTACAAAGGTTTGCCTTGTTCTTTTAATTCCTTGTTAGAGTCTAACCATCTAAGGAGTAGAGTATCAGAGCCAGGAGTATTTGCCGTAAAAAAATGATGAGTCATTAATCTGATTTTTGCTATCTTCTTAAAAAATATGTTCAAAGACTTCTGTAAATAAAGCATACGATGAAACTGAAAACATTCATCATTTAAATTTAATTGAAAATTTCTTTTAAACATTAACTTTAAAGTCAAAGATGTCAGAGATATGAAAATACTGTCTTGACAGTAGCCCTGAGGGAGAAGAAAGAAATGATTGCTTTGGGAGCAGATCAAATAATCCCAGCAGGACTTGCTCCTCCAGCACCGGAGCTCTGTTTAACCTTTGAGAAGATGGACACTTCACAATACCCTTCCTGCAGTAGGCAGTGAGTCAATAACTGATCATTCCATTAAGTATAAGCACATGTTTACACTTCACGTCTCCATTAGCAATTCTTCTGTTAATTGATTCCAGTTCAAATAAAATGGAAACAACCTAAGACTATGAGAAATTACGAGTGCCCACTGTAGGTGGATCCTCGAGTTCTGATTAATTCTCACTGAATATGAAATGCTATCGTTTTTAATAGCAATGCTGGTAGAACCTGCTCAAGAAAGGGACTTCCTCTCTTTCAGAATTGTCTACTCTGAAAAATTCAACATGGTAGAGATTCAGATGTGTCTAAGCAATCACTCATTTGTTACCATTAGTCTACTCGAGTCAGGTTTCGCTAATGAAATAATGAACACATGTTTCAGTGTTCCCAAAGCTTATTCCAGGCATATTAAATAAGAAAGCATACAAATATATGCTTGCATTCTCTGTGAAGGTCAATTAGATGATGTTTTAAAATTGTCATAGAACATTTACTCCAGTAGAGAATTTAAAGAAAAGTCCCTTACGAAGTGAGAGTGGATCTATGTGTAGGTGAATGCATCTGATATTAAGGGAAGAATATCTGAGGCAGTGATAATGTAGTGAACAGACCATGGAGTGAAGAAGCATGGCAAATGCAAGAACAGAGGAAGACTAAGGCAATTCAAGCAGTGAGGGAAAGGAAGTGGTTCTGTGAGTCTGGGAAGAGTACACAGGGACCAGTAGAGCCACATGCCACCATGGAGTGGTTTTAAACAGGTAAAAACTGATTACCTTTGCCTGTGGGTTATTTGTCCCGACTGCTGCCAAGAGACCATATCTGGGAATGCCATCCTTACCATACCCTGCTTTTTAAATGTGGATTTCCAGTCTGAATACAACATGGTTTTTATCCTCATAGTCCTCTCCAGTAGAACTTTTTGTGTACTGTAGAGTAAAGTAGCCATCAGCTACATGCACCTATTCTGCATTTTAATATTCCTAGCACATGACTGGAACTGAATTTTAAAATTACTTACAGGCATTTTTTTTTCAAATTTACAGTTAAGTCAACAAGATTTGATTCTAATGATATTCTTTCAATAGTTTGTCATTGTTTGATTCCACTGTAAGAAATTATAGGGGGAAGGAGATGATCAAGGAGATATTTACAGAGGAACCATATGTGATCAACCCCACCTCTGAGTAGTTGACACACATTTACACTGTGCATACATTGTGGGTGTCCTGGAGCAGTTTAGTTTTTATACCTGCAATCAAAGCATAATATTAATGGCACATCCTCACACTCCCAAAAGTATCATGAAGTAAGTGAAGAGTTATATGCCGGTTTGTAGCCAAATGAGGCTGAAGACATTTGTTTTATTGCACAAGATAATATTTGCAAAAAATAAGTAATGAAAGTGGGAATACAGCCTCTGATTTCTTGGTTAGAGCTTTCACTAGGAGGTTTTAAAACATTGAAGAAAAATGCATATAAATTTATATTTATCAAATCATAAAGTATAAAATTTTAGGAAGTTGGTGAATAGAAAAACTATTTGAGTGGCTAAGTTTTGTCAGGTTCTCCTTAGCAATGTCAGATAAATATATTTCATTAATTCTTATTTGCCTAACTCTCCAAGTAAGTAAGTTATTAACCACCCACTACTTCTTCTGTGACAGATTAAATGGTCTAAACATTGAGAAAAACAACATGAATGACATAGATGCCAAGACTTAGTTGAAATGTGAAAATATATTTAATACCAAGGTTATGTTTACAACTCCTACAAACACATTTTAAAAAGCACATAGTTAAGTAATATCAGTAATTAATGAGGACTGGTAGAAAATCTTCATTTCTTTAATTCTTACTCTGTAAGCTGTCAGAAACTTCATGTAGAAAATCTCAGAGGCTAAATGAATAGAGAAAAGGGCAATATATTGTACTAAGAACTAATTGAGTAGAAGAACCATATCAAAGATATTCCAAAAGTTGAGATAAGTTAAAGCCTTGGAGTAATTAACAGAGTAAGAGAAAAATACCACAAGGAAAGATGTGGAGTCATCTGTGACTCAGTTTCCCATGCTGAGCACATCTGCACTCTCTGTGGCCCTTTTCTGCATGCTAAACATGACACTATGCCTCCCAGTGACCAAGCATTGCTTAGTGAAGTTTCTGTGATCTTTTCTGCCCAAATGTATTTTTCCCATCTAAGACAAAACTGAGTTAAGCAGTTGCAAAAGAAAGGAGCATACTCATGTATATATGGTGCTTAAAAAAGGCTGTTAACACCCAGATTAATAAGTAGCTAATGTTATTTGCTCCCATATTATAAAGATGGGACAAATAGCCAAAACCAAAGATTCTCTTAAGATGTATCCCATGGAGGTTATATCTCAAAAGTAAAATATTTCAACTATAGAGAAAAAGCTTTAGTCAAAGGAATGGAATTTTCCAGGGTAATATCCTGAATGCAATGTTTTTTCAACACATATCCTGATGTAGAATTTTTTATCAACCTCCACACACATCCACAAATTATTCATTGATGGAAATAATGATTTCACATATTTTCATAGATTTTTTGAAAAACAAACAGGCATAGAAGCAACTCTTACAAATCACAGCTGAATTAACTACATGTGAAAATGGCATGTTGAGTAAAGACCAAGGATGTGCAAACATTCTGATCACACACAATTTGCTATGAACTGATGGACAGTGCAGCATGGTTGGAAGCCCAGAGCAGGATGAGCACATTGACAGCTATGTACAATTTGTATTTGGTGCACTTGTTTATCTAAAAAGAACCTACAGAACAACTCCTGTGACTCACACTTATGATGACTTACTTCTCATTTACAGTTAGTCATTTGTTTGTTTTGTTTTATTTTGACTTAGTTTAATGTATTGTTTGGTGTCCAGATTCCATGTGAAACATGTTGTTTAATTGACTGTGGTATTTCTGTGGTTTTTTTTTCTTTCTTTGTGGGTATATATTCAAAGTAAATAATGAGTACTTCTAGAATGATTTTCTGAGCTAAGCTCAATCCTGTTTCAATGTGCCGTATATTATCAATACACAAAGAAAGGTGAAAGGGCAAAATGAAACATAGGACTTGGGAGAACTAATTTGACAGGAAAGAAATGTTGCTTGAAAGTTAATGAAGATACTTCTTACAAATGCATCATACACAGTATGAATCAAAAGAATACAAAGATAATCAGGGCTGTAACTTTTTTTTTTTTTTTGAGTCACTGGATAATAGGATATAACAAGAGCACATGTAAGTGCAATTAAAATTAGAAGTTATTTATTGGAAAGAAAGAGACACAAAAGTGTTTGGAAGTTCCAAGGGAATGAGAGGAGATAATTGAATATTCAAATCACACTCTGTGCTGATCCTAAAGCACTGGTGGAGTTTTGACAGATCGATATGAAGTGGAGGAGCATTTCATGTGAAAAGAACATCATCTCAGAGATGGGAAAGCGCAGGTAATGTCAAGTTGTCAGGTTTCAAAAACCGTGTAGACATATTACAGAAGAGATGAGACGATAATTGCAAAGATATATTGAGACTGGGGCACGGAAATCTTTGAATTGATGCTTACACACCTCAATTTCTTTAGAAAGGACTAGGAATCGGTTTGATGTTTGGTGAGGACGCTGCATGTGATTGAGGATGGCTCCTTACCAACCTGCAGAATGAGCAGGAGTACACCGATGAGGGCAACACCTGCAGTAGCAGGGCCTGCAGTAGAGCCCTCTGCTGTCATGCTTGAGACCTTGGGTTTGCTACTCAGTAATAATAAAACAAATCAATGGACATTCTGTTTCAGAGTTATGGGTGCAAGATGAAGTGAGGAGCTTCAAATAGGTTGTCTCTTTCCAAACATGCAAGAGCCCTAATATTTCACTTGTTATTATATACTTAATATATTCAGGAAATTGCAAATTACTAAAAACCTAATAAAATGTACCCTATGCTCCACAAACCTAACCTTCTAAGATCATGGGTTTTAAAGCTACTTAATCTTTCATTTAATTAATCTCTGTTATAAAATATATAAATTTAGTGTTTTCCTTTAATGTTTTGTTTTTATTTATTTAAATATATTTGGTTCAGACTATTTGGTTTTGTTTTTCTTTTCTTCCTTTGACCTTAACACCAACAGAAGTTGCAACTCATGGGAAACAGAATGTCACATCTGTCATATGGGTCTTATTTACTTATTTTATGATGGCCACTGATGACAGGTTCTATGAAGTATTTTAGAACATTGCAATCACAGATGGATTTTTTTTGTAACACTGAATTGTAATATTCATGATATTTAATTCTTACTTTGGCACACTTGGGAAAGCATCTTACTTTTCAGGTAAATCATTGACATTGAAGCATTCATCCCCAAGTAAATTCTTTGTGTGACTCTAAGGAATCAGTTGTAACACCTGTCAGGTGCTTTTCCATTGTCACCCATGTCCAGAGCTCTGCCTTTGAGGTATCCTTCTGCTTAATATAGTCTCACCAGGTAATGTCTGAGAAATATCCACACAAATGACAATTTCTATATTATTAACTGCATTTTCACAAGGAAAAGTCTATATGTGTCTTTATCTGCTGAGGAAAATGTAATCTACTCTGAACACTTCCAAGAAAACATTCTTGAAGATGGAAAGCATTTCAATGCAAGGATGATGATGAAAGTTATTTATATATCATATATATGGATACATGCAGGTAAAAAATGTGTATACATAATGTATGTACATTCATATACAAAGAAAGACAGAGAGAAAAAAAAACTGAATACAGAATTAACCAAAATAAATAATTATTTAGAATGCTACATAGGGAGTAGATTTTGGTATTCAGATGTGGGCATTGAGATCCAGTTCCAAGTCTTCCTTAACTTATTTGTCTTTCTAAAGTGTCACATAACTTTATAAAGCCTAATTTCCTACAAAGAAAAATGAAGGGTTGACTTAGTTGATGACTCCAAAACAGTTTTCCATAAGTCTTGTATTATTTTTTTATCTCTGTGGTCCAAGTCATGGTCAATCTTTGCCCATTTTGATGTGGTGAACAACCTTATAAGACAGGGATGATGTTATCCTCCAGACTTATGATGGTCAAGCATACTTAGTGTCCTTACAAAGTGGTTGGGTATCTATGTTTGAAATGTCATTCTAATAGCTCATCTCACTGTGTGATCAGATGATTTTTGCCTACTTCTTGTCAGCCTGGGAACTTAGAGCAGTGGTGTATGAACGAATTATTACTCTGTTGCTCCTATTGTGAGTGATGAAAACCCTTTTCTGTGACCTAGAAGCCTTCTGGTCTTTTGCAAAGAGCCATACAACTGTGTCAAGCTAGCTAGTTAGAACGTCTACATTAAATTCCCTATTCTTCACAGTCCTGCACATTGATGTAGCCTTCACAAACCCTTGCAGGAATGTATGGGCCCTCTCCCTGGAATCTTCAAATCCACTCTCTCTAACCTCCGTTTTCAGCTCAGATAACCACCCAGCTCACTCCTGACCTTTGCCAGGGTAGTTAAATTAGCTCGTCTTCACTCACTACCTCACTGACCCCAAAGTCCTGCTCTGGAAACATACACTGCAGTTATAACTAGGAAAAGGTTAAGACCTTCCAGAACCTGAATAATAAAATGAACCTCCATGTGTAATTCAAAGTGAAACCAGCACCTAATAGCTACAGAAGCACAATAAAATTCTAATTATACATATTGTGACCATGGGGTCACTGCTGTTGCTCTAGTAGAAAATATGAAGGGTTTTCATTTTTCATAATTTTCCCACTGCTCTATTGTGTACTTTTTATTAATATTTTATAATTAGAGAAAATACAATTTAAATCAGCACACAATATTCACAACTTAATAGGGTACTTTGTAATGTATATGTGAATACATACATATATATTTTTCTTTCCGTTTTATTGCTATGGAGTTATAATCTTATCCCTAGGGCATATATCTAAAAGAAATTTAACCAATATGCCAAGAAGATACATAGATGTCCATGTTTATTTCAGTTCAATTTTCAATAGTCAAGAAATCAATGATTCATTGACTGACAAATTAATAAAGAAATACAGAAACACCCTAACACAAAAGTAGGATAGTGTTCACTCATAATAAGAATAAATGTGTATATATTTAAAGAGAGAGACAGAGACAGAGAAACACTGAAGTAGTAAGTGTATTCTTCTCCTCAAATGTTTAGCATTTCTCTTTAGTAAAAATATTCTCAATCTCTTCCCTTGTCCTTCTGTGAATAGTCTTTAACTTTACCTAAAGCTCCCCTGTGATGCAACAGAATGTCAGAGCTTATTTCACTGAGTTCATTATAAAATAACACTAATAAATAAGACATACCTACTCACCTTAACTTATAGCAAACTCTATTCCCTCAACCTCTTAAAATCACATTCTTAGAATCCAGATATAAACCAGATCATGAATACTTGACCTTTCATGCCAGTTTGTGTTACAAAAAAAAAAAAAAAAATTCCATACATATGTGTTGCTGCAAGTGACAGAATTTTATCATTTTTCAGACTCGGCATTATTCCAAATTTGTGTCAATGTGTGTGTTCATATGTATGTGTTCATGTGCATGTGTTTCTGTGCAAGTGTATGTATGTATATGTCTGTGAACACGTGTGTGCTTGTGAGTGCCTGTGTATATTTATGATTGCATGTGTGAATGCATGGTTGTGTACATGTGTGTCAGTGTTGTGTGTGGGTGTTTCTTTATGCATGTATCAGTCAATGAAACACTGATTTAATTATTTATTTATCTATTTATCCATTTATTTATTTATTTATTTATTTATTTATTTTGAGACAAGGTCTTACTATGTAGCTCTGGCTTTCCTGGAACTCCCTATTTAGAACAGGTTGGCCTAAAAAAAAATCACAGAGTCTCACATGCCTCTGCTCCTGTGAGCTGGATTCAAAGTCATAACTACTTAACCAGTGATTTCTTGACTACTGAACATTAAACTGAAATAAATTGGGCATGTACACATCTTTTTAGCATATTGATTTAATTTCCTTTAGGTGTATGCCCTATTAATGAGATTGTAATGAAATAGGAAAAAATGAAAAGACAAATAGTACACGATAATAGTGTAGAATACACCTAAGAAGGCATTTCTCAGAAAAGAGCATACAAGGCACTGATTTATGTAGTTAAGTGGAATTCAGAAGCTTTAGTGTTCTGTTACCCAAAGGGAATTTTACTCTACACTATCATACATTTCAAGGAAAGCTTGAATGGAAAATCTAGAACATTCTCACTAAAAAGAAAGGATATATTTTTGAGGAAGTAGTTATACCTCATTGTGAAATAAAATATTTGCTTAACTAATTAAAGTTGTGTTACATTTGTTTGTAGAATAATTGTATAACTATGTAAAGATATGTTGAATTTGTTTAAGCTGAATTTGTTTAATTATGTCAAGATGAGTTGCTGTTTCACCTTGCCTGCCTAAAGCACCTGATTGATCTAATAAAAAGCTGAATGACCAATAGCTAGACAGTAGTATAGTCAGGGCTGCTGGGCAGAAAGAGTGAAAATGAGGAGGAATCTAGGCTCTAGAGGAAAGAAGGAAAGAGAAGAGAGAAGAAGGGAGAAAGAGAGGAAAGAAGTCAGAGGATAGCCAGGCAGTTGACAGACAGACAGACACAGAGTAGGACATATAGAACGAAAGAAGGGTACAAAGCTCAGAGGCAAAATGTAAATGAAGAGAAACAGGTTAATTTAAGTTAAAAACAGCTAGCCAGAAATCAGCTTAAGATAAGGCTGAGCACTTATAACTAATAGTAATGTCATGATTTGGGAGCTGGTTGGTGGCCCAAAAGAAAGCCTACTACAATTCTTATTGACTTGAACACTCTTGCTCGTCTCTCATTCATTCATATATATGAATGAATATATATAACTGAAACAGACGGAAAGGCCCAAATGTTGGTGCAGACTCACAGAAAATGAAACCCTCACATCCTATAAGCTAGTAAAGCCAATATAGAAAGTAATACAGAGGTTTTTGAAAATGTAAGACTTTTGAATAATCCAGCTGCAGTTGTTCTAAATTTGAATCTCCTGTGCCGAAATCTACTCTTTGTGTTCTCCCCAGCTCTCTCTGTCCCAATTTTACCCTCCTTTGAAGACTGACTTTGTCAAATTTATATAAAAATAGCAAAATTAACTCCTTACTAGTCACCTCAAAAGTTAAATTGAGATTTAAGGATCAACAACACACAACATAATGAATCTTGCCACAAAGGAAAAAAAAATCCTGCCACCTAACTAGAGTACATCCATCTGCAGGCTGTGTGGGGCTATGCGTATTTTCTAAATCAAGTTCATTTCAGTCATACTAAATCTTTTTGTATCGTGTCTCAATTCCATTTTTTATCAGCTCCTGCCCTCTCCTAATCCAGAACATTCAGGCTGGGTCCCTGCCTTCCTACTGTCCACACTGTGTTATACAAGTTATTGAACCAAATTAAAATGGAAATTTTACTTGAGTCCCGGGAGTCCTCCCAGTTTCCTCTCTTAACAAGAGACCCACACTTTCTTTATCACCATCTCAAGGGATTCTGACTGCATCTCTGCTGCTCACTCCAGCCCTACCAAGATCTTCCCTGTTTGGAAGCCATTGTGGCAGCACAAGGGCAGAAGATTGATCTGAACAGCAGGAAGAATACTGGCAAAGCTGCACATATGTGGTAAAAGTCAGTGTGCATGTAGATCTATTAGCAACTACTCTGAGAGACTAGGGAACATGGATAAAGGGACAAAGAGAAGGAAAAGGAGACGAAAAACATCAGTCAAGACTGGAAAGGCTAGGGCAGGCACAGAAAGGCAGATGAACCAGGTGTTTGGGGTCATGTTGTTGGTAAGGGAATGCTGACATCCAAATTATCTGTTAGATGCTGACTGTCATGGCTACATATCATGCACATGGGAAGTAGAGGTTTTGCAAGAGTAATAGTTCAATTAAACTCTGTAAGAGATATTAGAAAGCAAAGGAATGATTATGGAAATGAAGAGATAGTTAAGGTGCAAAAGGGATTTGAAAACTTGGTATGGTGGTATTTTATTTGTACTGAAATGTGATTTTAATTGTATGTTAATAAATAAAGTTGCCCAGGGGTCAGAGTTATTAGAGCCATGGCAAGAGCGTGGCGGTGGTGGCACACGCCTTTAATCCCAGCACTTGGTAGACAGAGCTAGATAGATCTCTGTGTGTAAAAGGATACAGCCAGCATTGGAGACACACACCTTTAATCTCAATACCAACCATAGAAGACCTGGAAGTCTCTACAGACAGGCAGTGACGAGGCAGTTATGTGTTTGGGTTTACAACCAATGAGAAGGCAGAACAGCTAGACTATATAAAGACATACACACAGGAAGTAGGTCCCTTTTGGAGAACTCTCTTGACTGAAGAGGATCCCTGAAGCAGGAAGGATAAGGCTCTTAGCTCTGACCTCTTGGCTTTCTTCTCTGAATCGGCTCTGTGTTTCTTATTTAATAAGACAGTTGGTTACATCTACAACTTGGGGCACTGGGAAGAGGAAAACATTGAAGCCTCTAGTTTGTGAATTTAGTTTCCTTAGATGCTGCTGGGGAAAGTGAGTAGAGGAATTCTGCAGTTATCACAGGAATTTTTCTTATTTGGAAAGTATTCTGGAAACTGTAAACACCAAGCTATACAAGACAGCACCATCATTATTACAAGCAGTGCTGTTTTAATAGTCCTTTGGGTGTAGAGCTTGATCTGTAGGCCATTTCTTATACTTGAAAGAAACCATATTACAGCTACTCCATTTGGATGGTATGTAACCTGTGTAAGATCCTCCAGAGATGGAGAAATACAAACTGGAGGAATCCCTTCTTCGTAGCAACCATGCATCTTTCCAAATGCATGGCAAAATCTCTTCCGGGTGTTATGCAGTATTCTTGGACAATTTTTAAACATAGTTGTGACATTTGACTACCACAGAAGCACTCCTTTTGCTGTTCATTAAAATTCAAATCTAAGTAAAACCCTTGGCTTCATTTTCAAAAGCTATAAAAATAGAGAGATCAGTCCGTCCTAGCATATCATAGAATCTGTTTTCACAGGAATGCTGAAATGACTTTCGTCTGCTCTTTAGTCTGAACTGTGTCTTGGGAAGCTGTAGATGCAATGATTATATCACAGACACACAACCTTTCTAGACATCTCCAAAGACAAACACTTTAAATGTCATACTGTCTCTGTCCATGTGTTGTTCCTACTGTCTTCTTCTCTTTATGTATTTTCCCTTTCCATATAAAATTATTCATATAAAAACATGTACAGAATTTATGCTTAAATATTACAGTTCTTTTGTTGTAGGTGGGATAAACAGTTTAATTGATGCAGCATTGCATGTGTGTTAGCCATGAGGAAGATACTTGATTTTACCTCTTTCCGTGACATGATAATAGTACCAATGAATAAGTGCTGAATTTCAAAAATAAGACCCTACTCTGCATTGGACTGCTTACTCTCAAATTCTATTTTGGTTGTATTTAAGGTTTCATTGCTGTTTGCTCTTTGTTCGGTACTGACATGAAAACAAAGAACACCTATTTATTTAAAATATATATCAAAGATAGAATCTTAAATTTAAGAGAAAACTTTTTGTTTACCTGAAGTGTTCTCCTCTGTATCGTTCACTTTTGTTCTCCAATAGTCCCTGCGTTTGACATTCCTGTTATTGAGAATAACAGGCCCCTGTAGCGCATCTATGAAACACTCCACTGTGAAGAGGTAACTTAAGTCAAATGGAGATTATTTAATTTTTATCTTCCCTAGAACTCCAGAGAAAAGCATTGACAATGTCTTATTTCATTTGAAGATAAGCCTGTATTCATCTTAGGTTAGCTGCTTACCCCTACTCACTTTCATATAACGTTAACATATCTTTTTTTTCTTATAAAATAATGCCTACTTACATTCTAGAATGAATCACTTGTGGCTATTTGACTTTTTATAGCTCATGGATTCGTAATGAATATCTAAATTGTATTTTTACTCCCCAGCATACAATATTTTCTCAAAAAGCAAGATTTTTATTTTATGTGTGCAGCTTGGTGCCTAACTTATATATATCAGCAGAAAATGTCTTCTTGATTTATTCATGAAGGAAAGAAAGAGAAAGGTGCCTGCAAGCATTTGGACTTGGTATTTCCTATTTGTCTGCTGTTTCCACTCTGCCTTTGCTGTATCTTTCTTCTTTCTTCCTTGTTCTTCTTCCTCTACCTTCTTCATTCTCTTCATTCTTTTCCTCTTTTCTACTTAAAGTCTTGCTATATATCACAGGCTGGCCTTAAATGTGCAGTCTTATCCTCCTGGATCTGCTTCCTGACTACTGGTATTACAGGCCTCTTTTCCTAAGATTTGTATTGCTCTATTAGCAAAAAAGACAGGATGGTAGGCTGCAAATATTGTTTTTCTCATATTATGTTTCTCACACACATACTTGAAAATGCATATATCTACAAACAGAAAGTTGAAACTCCTAGTAGAGCTACATGGTTCTCTAAAATAAGGAAATTCAGTGTCAACACTCCTTGTTACATAGGATATTTTAGAATGACCAAAAAGAATAAAAAGTGGGGCTACAATAATTTAAGTCAGCATTTCTCAACCTGTGGGTCATGACCCATTTGAGAGCTTGATCAACCTTTACACAGGGATCATCTAAGACCATCAGAAAGCACAGATATTTTCATTCTGATTCAAAACAGTAACAGAATTACCGTTACGCAGTAGCAGTGAAAATGATTTTATGGTTGGGAGTCGCCACAGCATGAGGGTCACAGCACTGGGAAGATTGGGTACCACTGATTTAAATAAAAAGACAGGGAAACAAAGAATTTAGATTACAATGTGATAAGGAACATTGTACTATTTACATATTTTGACCACTGGCAAGTACTAATATTTTCAGAGTGAAAACATATTTTTCACACTCTGAGATGTGTACTTTATGTCATAACACAACTCTTTACAAACACATTCAAGTAAGCTATTGACTTCACATATGCAGAGTTGCCATATTCCCAGATTTAAATATATGATAACTATATAACTGAACATAATGAAGTAGTAGTTATGATAGAATCTCTCCTTAGCATCTTTCCTATGATGTTTACTCCTTAGGTGCTACTAAATACTGTGTAGTGGCAATTTTTTGTTTGATGTGGGCATATTTAGAATCGAACTGTACAAAATTTGAACTAAATACTGCATTTTGTATTGAGGTTTTCCATCTTTATTAAGTACAATAAACAAATGCAATCTGAGCACGTTCAAAATATGCAGCATTGTATTTAATATATGATTAAAATTCTACATTTTGTATTTGCTTTGATAGTTATTTGAATTGACTTCAGAATAAGTTTAAATTTCTATTCCATTGGCAGAAGTTTTCTTGTTTCAATCATTAGATCCTCTCCACTATTCTACTTTTCTTTTGTTCTTCCTGTGTTGGTAAGGTGATATTTGAACCACTTCACTATTGCCTGAGGCTTGGGATATTGAGAAAGCCACATCCCCTGGGATGATTTGCCTCATGATCCTTTCTCAAGTTTATCCCATTCAGAGAATAACAGAATCACATCCTAATAGTAACCACTTACCTTGCACAAAACAGATCAATCTTTTCCATTAGATTTGTCACATGAGACACAAACTCAACTGTAATTGATTTCAAAGTCTTGTGGCATCACAGCCTCTATAGTATTTTTCCTATGATAGTCTCAATCAATAGACTTAACAACTTAACAAAAATAATTACACAGACATATCTGCTTTCCTGACACCATTTTGTTTGTAGATGCTGGAAACAATCTGGCAGTAGAAATTTAATAGATTAGAAACAGGAAGGCAAAAAATCCAGGTGTCTAAGTGCTGTGCCTCCTGGACTGCAGTGGTACCAATTCCCTCATTTTTTCAGTCTTTTCACAGCTCACAGTGCAGTCCATCAGTCCTGCAAGCAGTTCTAATAGCTCCTGGATTTGGGGTTTGATGCAGGCTTTGTATGAACAGATGCTTATACAAAAGCTAAAATAGGCAGGTATTAAAAGGATTAAGTGATTCAGTAGAGTATCTCAGCCAGCCATAATTCAAGACACAATAGTTCAAATCTTTCATTGCTGTTTTCTTTGATAAAATGTAGGTTTTAACCTTTTGGGAAGTCTTTTTCTACAGTGTCAGCAGCAACTCCAGACTTGTCAACTCAACAATACCTTACAACTAATGCCTTTCACAATGTCTGAGGTAGAAAAAGGAATTGCAATGAGACCGCCTAGGATTCTGTGAGATTGGAAATGTGGTCGCATGCACTGGCTAGTTACTTTGTGTATGGAAATGGGAGAGTCGACAATGACATGAGGGAATAAAAATACCTGCAGCAGAGCAGCACGCCACTAGAAAGAAGAGCATTATTCTATCAGAATATGTCTGAGACAAGTGCTTTCTATGTCAGAATTCAAATTATAAACCATTAACATGTCATTGTAGTGCTTATCTGAAGAGCTTCCAAAGACTAACTTTTGTTTGCATCAATAAAGTAGAAATTAATTCAGTCATTTAAAGGCTCAGAATGGACATTTCTGCTTACCATGGTTATTTATTTATTTATCCCTTTATTTGACGCATTTCTTAAACTTTGGGGTCTGACCATAATTATTCACTCAGTCAACAAGCACTGGGTAGCTGCCTGTTGTGTTTTAGATAAAACAGCAAACAAACAGAAATGGTCTCTTCTGAGAATTAAAAAGTAATAATCCAAAAAAGGTGAACACTGAAGAGAGATGAGTGCATATTTTAGCTATAATGCTGAGTATATTCTAGAAGGGTAAAGCAGTAGATCTTAGACACTGAAATAAAGTAAAAATTAGCTTTCATATGTCTGAATTTAGTTATGAATTAATTAGGGAATATAAGTTGTTGCAGGATATATGATCATATTGTGAACCTTGAGTTTGCATTTGTGTTAATTAAATAAAATCAACTTTGAATCAGGAGGCAGAGCCAGCAACTAGTTGATCTTGCCTCTTTGCCAGCAGCTCAGAAAAAGAGCATCTCTTCCATGCTTCAAAACAAAAAGCACCTCCACACTCAAGTCCCTCCCTCCTACTTCCTGTGCATCTATCTATCCATTTTCTGAACACCCTCTGACTCTCTATGATTATTTTCTGTCAGCTAGTTGCTGGCTTCACCTCCTGACCCAAGGTTTGTTTATTTTTTAATGCAGATGCAAACTTGGAGTTCACAGTGTGGTCATTATCCTGCAACAATAAATTGTCAATTAATTAGCGAAAATAGATTGTATGATTAGGAAGTATGCAGAGCGGCTTGAAGTTTTATATATGTGTACTGAAATATAGTTATACTTAAAGTATCATATACCTCTACTGGGATCAGAGGTATGTGTTTCTGTTTTAAATGAAAATTCTTCTAGGGACATAACAGAGTGATACTTATGGTTATTTGCACTTTTGCCACCAACTTGGGATTATTTAATTATAGTCAACCAAAATTAAAACATGGGTATTAATGTGGAGAAATACAATTAAACTTCAGCACTGTTGGAGAAGTTCCACAAAATAAACGTCCGAAGTTCCACAAAATAAATTTAGACAGAGAGATGTGTAGAATGTGGAGTTACTTCACAAAGAACTTTTTTACGACCTCATAGTAAACTTCTCACTGGAAGAGAACATGCTGATGAAGTTCTGAATTGGATTTACGGTCAGATATAATTCTAGATGAACACAGTGACCAATTTTGCACAACGTCTTCTGCTACCAAGGAACACAGAGGAAAGAAGGGAGGGGACACACACACACACACACACACACACACACACACACACACACACACACACACACACGTTGATCATTAATGTAATACTTTTTGCCCAATAAGAGATAGGCTACAGTCACTACAAAACCAAGTCAGAAAATACGTAGATAAAAGATGACGGTGATTTATTTTTCCAAATAATATTTTCCTTAAGGTAACAAAGACATCCTTTTTAAGAGAGTGGTTTCCCACACGGGGGAATTTTCTGATATTCTTAAAATAAACTGTTCTTAGAAATTCACTGAGAGGGATGGGAAAGATGTCTCAGCATTTAAGAGCATTTGGTGTTCCTGCAGATGAGTGAGCTTTGGTTCTTTGCATCTAGGTGGTGGCTCAAAACCTTCTATAACTCTGGTTCCCGGGTTCCACTGCCCTCTACTGGGGCATACTAGGGGCAAAGGTGGCACACACATGCACACATTCGGGCAAGGCACTCATACATATTAAGTAACTCACTAAATACTTCACTAAAAAGATGCCTTCAACTGGAAACATAAAAAAATGAATTATGGACTATTCTACAGAGGTATGAATTTCTTTTTGAAATATTTTATCAAAAAATTTAAACAGTTCTTTTTCAAAAAATGAAAAATAAGGGAAAACCCCTTTCCCTCTTAACCCCTACTCCAATAGAATCCAACATACCTGAAGAAAGGTGCACAGAAACCAAACCCTGGAAGACCAATGACATCTATAAGGTATTGCCATTGTCCCTGAATGTATAAGAAAAAGAATTGTGTATTTGTGATATTGCCTTCGTAAAATATTTCTCTTGACAATTTAATAAAAAAATTTGATACTTCTTAACTTAGTCCTTAATGTCCTATGTCAAGACGAGCTCACCATTTTGTATCAGAAATAATTAAATAAAATTGTTCAAGTTATTTTGGCCCACATTTTTAAAATATTTTGAAACCAGCTAAAGTTACTAATTTTCAAAATATTAATTTTAATATTTAAGGATATTTTTATAAATATACTTTCTTTACATTATATGATAATTTGTAGAATTTTTCATCTTATCACAGTGATAGGGTCCATATTAACAGTTATATTTATTAAATTATACATTATAGAAAATAAATTAGCATAACTTTAAGCTTGAGTACACTCTTTTTCTACTACAAAATTGAAAATGGGGTAACCCTGATACACTGAACTCACCATAATAGACCAAGGTTGTGGGGGAAAAAAAAACTTATTTAGTGTAAGTCAAAATATTCCTGTTACTTCCATAATCATTTTAATTATGTATGGAAGAAGCAAATTTCTTATTTAAGAAAGTATATAGAAATGTATTATTACTAAGGAACACAACATTGGCTGGCATGGAAGTATGACAGCGTTAGACTTTGGTTCAACGTTCTCTGAACTGTCAACAATTTTGTAATGAGAGATACAGATTTACACAGTCTGGAAAGATTAATATCTTTTCCTTTGGATTCGTTGTTGTTTGTTTGTTTGCTTCAAAGGGATAACAATAAAATAGAATAAATAGGATAAAAAAATACTAACACATCGGAAATGGACAAAACAAATAAACAGAAAGAAAAGAGCCCAAGAGAAGGCACAAAAAAGACATAGTTACTCGTTCACACATGTAGGAATCCCATAAAGCCACTGAACTGGGTCCCACAAAGGACTTGTAGAGTAAAAGGATAGGAAAAACAAATAAATATTTGAATAAAATAAAATGAAAATTAAAAATGAAGTACAATAAAATCAAAATCCCTGACATGAGGCCGGGCGGTGGTGGCGCACGCCTTTAATCCCAGCACTCGGGAGGCAGAGCCAGGCGGATCTCTGTGAGTTCGAGGCCAGCCTGGGCTACCAAGTGAGTTCCAGGAAAAGGCACAAAGCTACACAGAGAAATCCTGTCTCGAAAAACCAAAAAAAAAAAAAAAAAAAAAAAAAATCCCTGACATGACATCATTATAAGAAAAGGAACCTCCACTGTTGTTGAGTTCATTTTCTGTTGGTCATCTACTGCTGGGTGTGCAGCCTACCCTTAAGAGTAGTTTGTTTCCCTAGTGAGACTCCCTCTAAGAAGAGTACATTTTCATTTGCAACTGGTTATCGATTTCCTCTGGGCTAGGGATGGGTGCCTATGTCCAGTTTTTCTTTCAGCTCTGGGAACCCATCTGGTACAGACCTTTGCAGACCTTGTGCATGATGCCTCTGTGTCTGTGAGTTCATAAGATCTTCAATTATGTTAATTTAAAGGGCTTTGTTTTCTTGTTGTCCTCCATCCCTCAGGCTCTTACACTTCTTCCCCTTCTTCCACAGGTTTCCCCAAGCCCAGAGAAGGATTTGATTGAGAAGTCCCATTTAGGGATAAACTTTATATAGTCTCTCAGTCTCTAGATATTATCGGCCTGTGGGTCTCTATATTTGTTCTCATCTGCTGCATGAGGAAGCATCTCTGATGATGGTGGAGCAAAGTGTTGATCTACGAGTATAGCAGAATGTCATTAGGAGTCATTTTATTGCCATGTTTTGTTGTTTGTTTGCTTTTGTTGTGTTTTGTTTTTCTTTTTTGGAGAACAGTAGTACTTGGTTTTACCCTAGGTCCCTCAGATTTCCAGTCTCTGGTTCTTCTGGTTCTTGGTCATCCAAACAGTGTAGGATATGGGTTCCATTTCATGGAGAAGGCCTTAAGTCAAACCAGATAGTGATTAGTTGCTCCTACAAACTTTGTGTCACCATTGACCTAGGATGTCTTACACCATTGTAGACTGAAGAGTTAATAGCTTAGTTAGTGTTAACCTTCTTCTTAGGTAGCATGAAAGTTCTTTCTTTTTTTTTTTTTTTTTTTTTTTTTTTTTTTTTAATTTATTTTAATTTATTTTGCAATACAATTCAGTTCTACATATCGGTCACGGATTCCCTTGTTCTCCCCCCTCCCGTCCCCCTCACCTTCCCCCCAACGCCCCCCCCCATTCCCATCTCCTCCAGGGCAAAGCCTTCCCCGCAGACTGAGGTCAACCTGGTAGACTCAGTCCAGGTAGGTCTAGTCCCCTCCTCCCAGGCCAAGCCAAACAATCCTGCATAGGCCCCAGGTTTCAAACAGCCAACTCATGCAATGAGCACAAGATCTGGTCCCACTGCCTGGATGCCTCCCAAACAGATCAAGCCAATCAACTGTCTCACCCATTCGGAGGGCCTGATCCAGTGTGGACCCCTCAGCCATTGGTTCATAGTTCATGTGTTTCCATTCATTTGGCTATTTGTCCCTGTGCTTTATCCAACCTTGGTCTCAACAATTCTCGCTCATATAAACCCTCCTCATTCTCGTTGATTGGACTCCCAGAGATCCACCCAGGGCCTAGTCATGGATCTCTGCATCCAGATCCCTCAGTAGTTGGATGAGGTTTCTAGCACAACAATTAGGGTGTTTGGCCATCCCATCACCAGAGTAGGTCAGTTCGGGCTGTCTCTCGACCATTGCCGGCAGTCTGTTGTGTGGGTATCTTTGTGGATTTCTGTGGGCCTCTCTAGCACTTTGCTTCTTCCTGTTCTCATGTGGTCTTCATTTACCATGGTCTCCTATATGCTGGAGAGGATGTGGAGCTAGGGGAACTCTCCTCCACTGCTGGTGGGAATGCAAGCTTGTACAACCACTTTGGAAATCAATATGGCGCTTTCTTAGAAAATTGGGAATCAATCTCCCCCAAGATCCAGCTATACCACTCTTGGGCATATACCCAAGAAATGCTCAACCACACCATAAGAGCACTTGTTCAGCTATGTTCATATCAGCATTGTTTGTAATAGCCAGAACATGGAAACAACCCAGATGCCCTTCAACTGAAGAATGGATAAACAAAATGTGGTACATATACACAATGGAATACTACTCAGCAGAAAAAAACAATGGCATCATGAGGTTTGCAGACAAATGGACGGATCTAGAAAAAATCATCCTGAGTGAGGTAACCCAGACTCAGAAAGACAAACATGGTATGTACTCACTCATAGCAGGATACTAGACATGAAACAAGGATGAATTGTCTGCTACTCACACCACCAGGGAGGCTACCCGGAAAACAGGACCCCAAGAAAGACACAGGGATCGCCCAATGACAGAGAAATGGAATGAGATCTACATGAACAGCCTGGACATGAGTGGGGGTAATGAAAGGCGAGGGTCGAGGGAAAGAGAGCTTGGGGGAGCGGGAGATCCCAGCTGGAAAGTTCTTTCTTGTATCAAAGATGCTAGCATGTAAGGGTAAAAGCTCTATGTAGGCATCTGCTTTACTTCTCCATGTTCAATGAGTTGTCTATAGCAATAGGGCCTTGCCACCAGCTTGTGGAAAGCAACCTATAGTCTTGGCAACAGCTTGGGTTTTTTAGGAATTCCCAAGGGACCCCTTTACACAATAACCCAATTATATGCATTGAATTCCAAGTATTGGAGCCTTCAATTGGTGACAAGAGATGCCCAGTTGGGGCTCTTTCTCTCCTATTACTTGGTAACTTGGTAATTTCATTTAGATCACATTTATAGTTGTATAAATTTTAGGAAGCTTCTAACCTATTAGGTTTCTATACTATCCTGCAAATGACCCTTCATTTTAGGGGTCTCTCCCAGTGTTCTCTCACTCATCTCCCTCTTCCTCCTTCCCATTCTTGAACCTCCCGTTCCAGTTTCCATCAATATCTATTCTGTTTCCCACTCCTAGGGAGATCTGTCTGTCCACCCCCCAAGTCCCAGTCACTTACTCTGTACATAACCTCTGTGGTTCTACAGTAGCTTGTTTACCATTGACTTAGCAGTTAATATTCACATACAAGCAAATAAATACCATATTTCTTTTTCTGAGTATGTATTATTTCTTTGTCTTATGTTTGTTGCAGTTTATGTTGCAATTCTCAGGGTCTACTGTAGTAGTATTGCTGGGCTTTAGTGTAGACATATTGCCCTGGCTGTGATTTACTGGGTTTTTATGCTGGTGTCTAGGCATCTGAGTTTGGGATGATTGTAATTCTAGGAACCTGCATCTTCATCTTGTCTTGTCTGTTGGGTGCTTATTTATTGTTTTTGTTTATCCCTTGGTCTCTGTTGCCCTCTGTGGTTCTTAGGAAGTTGTAGTAGCTTTTCTGGGATCTTTGAGGGCTGGTCACTGGGGTTTCCAAATAAAATGTGTTTCTAGATAGTGAGTGATGACACATAAAAATGAGAATGGGCTAAGAATGGCAGCAACTGAGTGAGTCCACAGGAGGGAGGAAAGTAGGGTGTTACATCAGGATCTGATTAGTCTCCTGTGAATGAGTACAGAGCATGAGAGGCCATAACAGGTAGTCTGCTACAGAGTTTAGGGTAAGATTGGAGGATTGGATTTGGAGGGAGGAGACTGAAATATTGGGGGAATTATTAAGGCAACTCCACATAGTTAAAAAGGAGATTTTGGGGGATAACTTACAGCTAGTAAAAGGTTTTGTTACAGGATCCAGGAGAGATGAGGTGCAGTCCAGCTGGGTTCTCTGGAGAAGTCTGCTCAGTCTACTATCCAGCATCCAGGATCATCAGGAACAAAGAGAGCCGGCACATCAGGATCTGGGATCTTAATGGCTCCAGTCTCAGCCCTGCCTCAGGGGAAGGTCACTGGTAGGTGTGACAGTTACTGGAAGTCTCACTGAGGGTAGTACTTCCAGGTCAAAGCTGGAACAGCTACCTACTACACTGAAGCTTATCTATCTGATATACTGGACTTCTTGCTTCTCTGGCAGGCTTGGCTGGCAGGTTCCTAGGAAATGCATGCTGGAATTGAGGGCTGAGATAACAGCATGGGTAGGGAGAAACTTGAAGGAGATCTAGATCTGCTGCTGAGGGGTCCAGCCCCCAGCATGTCAGAGAAACTGAAGAGGAGATGAGGATAGGCAAACTATTGGACAGATGCACAGACTCATACAGGAACTTTATCTGAGGGTCAAAGCTTAATTCTTCATGTTATTTTTCTTTCTGCTGCTTGTTCTTACTCTGATCTTTCTCTGTTCTGGTCTTTTATTCTGTTGTTTTTCTTTTAGTTTTTCTTCCCAGTTGTTTTCTACACCTTTTCTGGTGTTATCTTTTACTTTTTCCTGATGTTTTCCCTTCTATTTCTTCCCTGATGTTTTTCCTTCTATATCTTTCCTGGTGTTTTCCTTCTAACTTTATTTTTTTTCCCTTACGGCTTATATGCTCTAGCAAAATCTTTCAAGCAATATAAAAATTAAAATGTAGTTACATTCTATTTTTTAACTGAATGATTACAATGAATACAAAAAAGCATGTTTTTCATTTCCCTTACATGATTAAATATTTTATGTATTACAGATTAAAAAATTATTCATAAGGACCCACATACATTCATGTCTAAGCTACTTGTTGTAGATTAACAAAGTGTAAGCAAGCATAGTATTTTTCTCAGCCAGTTCTTATACTGGCAGGATGCATTTTGCAATTACAAAGAGAGGATCAGTCATTTTATTAATTATCTCAAAAGGTAATCTTATAAAAAAAGTCTTAAAAGAATCACAAATCTAAACTTAAATATAAGAAACAGTCATTTTTACTTTATGTTCTCCAAGTGCATAACCACTCATCAACATTATTTTATTAAATTATATCAGTAAGCTGAGAGCAAAAATGGATACCTGGAATTAATCATTGCCTTTGATCACCAACCCATCTTTAGCAAGAAAGGAAGCTTAGCTAATAATAAGCAGGCTGCCATTTTTCTTGTTCACTGACCTTAACAAGTCCTTTGCTCAACTCTCAAAAGCGTGCCTTTCTAAAGTTTAAATTGCTCCCCAAGATTTTCTACATCAAAGCCATCAACAAAAAAACATCTTAACCTACCTTTACTAACAATCTACATGTCTAAATTCTTTATAAGGGTAGTGATTGAATCATTAATCTGCTCCAGCAGCAATGCTTGGAAAAAGTCAATCACTATTATTGTACACACCAATCACACTGCTCAGTAAGGGGGTAAAATCCCCCTTAGAGTTTTCACTCAACTCATAGATTATGAAGCACAGGGGAGAGTGACCACGAGGGCAGTGAGCAGAGCTATTATCAATATCAGCATCCTCAGGACACATGATCCTCAGGGCCTGGCTCTCCAAGGCTCACTCAGCATGTTTATGCTGACTGCCAAGCCTTATTCCATGAGTTCAAAGCCGCTTGCTGTTCCTCTAATATGACCCCTGACATGGATCAGCTGGAGATGAGGGCAGAGCAGGGGGAGGGCCACAGCAGTTGGCCTGCTATAGAGATAGTGGTGAGACTGAGGGATTGGATTAAGGGAAGAGGAGAGAGGGAGATGGATGTCTGCAGGTAGCCTACCTGCTTCCCTGTCTGGAAAGCCTGATGGTGTTGGGGGCTGGGATAATGTGATGAGTAGGGAGATTGAAGGTTTGGAGGCTCTGTGTGATGCACTGGAGGTGTGGGCAGAATGGAAAGAGAGGCCACAGCAGGTGATCTGCTAAAGAGCTGAGGGGGAGACTGTGGGACTGTATTAGAGGACAGGACAGAGAAATGAAGATCTGAAGTTAGCCTACCTGCTTCCCAGACCAGCATGGCCTACAGGTTCCCAGGGAATGCCTGCCTTGTTTTTTCTTGGTAAGTATATCCATCTTTTAGGAAGGAAGTTTAGGAAACTATTTCCTATTTATAGTTTAAATTTATATTTCACACCACTTAATTATCTGATTTTGGAGAAGTGGAAAACAGTACTTAGAGTATTACAATTGGGTCAATAAACTCTATGGAGAGTTCATAGTGTACAGTGGTTAAAAGTATCTATAATATGAAACCAAAGAAATGAAAAACATAGCTTTATTTTCCCTGAGAATCATTGTAGTTATCTATATAACTGAACTTGATTTTGAAAGAGTATGGTTTTTATCTTCCATTTAAGCCAAATTGTTAGTACATTTCATATTTAAATAAATAATAAGAATTAATTCTTGAAGTAGTTCTCAAGGTTCCTAATGCTGCCACCCTTTAATACAGTTCTTCATGTTGTAGTGACCACCCCCCATCATAAAATTACTTTGTTGCTACTTCATAACTGTAATTTTGCTACTGTTATGAATTATAACCTAATATGCAGGATATCTGATATGTGACCCCCAAGGGGGTTGTAACCCATCCATTGAGAAGAGCTGCTTTAAAGGGACTGTAATGTAGATATTTTAAGGAGGTACTAATGTTTTAATAATCATTTGCTCAATGTAATTTTTTCATCTATCAGCTTTTTTTGTTTTATTACTCTTCTAAAGAATTATTTAAATAAGCAGAACAGTCTTGTTGTCCTTTTTATGGGTTCCTTTGGCTTTCCTGGGTCTGAAGATGACTACAGAGGTCTGCGATTGA
The DNA here is from genome assembly GCF_007827085.1 of Peromyscus californicus insignis. NCBI lineage: Eukaryota > Metazoa > Chordata > Mammalia > Rodentia > Cricetidae > Peromyscus > Peromyscus californicus. The sequence continues at coordinate 42,758,725 of NW_026294413.1, forward strand.
AACAGTGAAACAGTGAGAACATGGGAACAGTAGTAACAATGAAGAAGGAGAAAAATAAGATAGTGATTTGTTATGACAAGGCATTGTCCCTGTGGTTGTGGGTGATAACAATAAAAAGAAGACCCATGTTCACTCTCCTGCCTTGAGAAAACAGGAGATGATGATGGTAATAGCATAGATAGAGACATATGAGAAAAAACAGAAGGAAAATAATAAACTTGCAGAAGACACAAACTTGCTTTTGAAATGTAGATTGTTTTGTGAGAATATACAGTTCCAGGATAAAGATGTGCAGTTCCAACTATGCTGCATGTTATTGTCAATTAAGAGGAGTCCGTGTCCTCTCATTTCAGAATATTCTATTCTATATATCTTGTGTTCAACCATCCTACCTTTTGACATCATGCATGTTTCATTCCCATGACAAGGAAAAGGAAAAGGAAAATGTTTCAATTACCACATACTAAAAATCTCAGTCTGGAGCCATTTATCAAATTATTCTTTGCCAACTTCCAAAGCCACTTTGACTCAGCCTTCTTTAACTTCTATTTTGTGAAAAGGTGCATAGCATACATATTTATTTGAATCAGCTTACTTATATTTCACAGGAAATGCTGAGAAATACATGAAGTGTGAATTTTCTGGTTTCAACATCCCTCAGAGTTGACCTGCACCATGAACTTCTGACAGGTAGAGAGCATGATTGCTGAGCTTATATTTCATTTATCTACAATTTGACCTTTGCCTCAGCTTCATCTCATAGCCATGTGTGAACATGACTGCCATGACTTTTTCTGCTCACGACATATAATCAATATTAAGGGCATTAGTCATGCTTCTAACACCTATGCAAAGGTGAAAGTTTCTGAGGTCACAAGGATTCGAGGAAGCCCTCTAGCTCCCCAGACTTGTGCTGCTGCTGCTGCATTTAATCTACCCTGCTAAAATATTTAATGAAAAGTCGATTTCTTACTAGTGCATTGGTCTGAAAGTGTCAAAAGAAGTTTTCTAACAAATGTTATTTTAGAAGGAACAATTGAGGGAAATTCTCCTTTTCTCTTCTGTAGGCAAAGATGTTGTTTAATCAATTTTGAAATGAGAGATAAATGAATAGGTTGTAAAAAAAAAACATCCCATCACTTTGCAAGGTTAGTCTAATAAAAATAAAGAGCTTCAACCCACAAATTCTATAATTTGACTGGCTATAAATTATAAATGCCAATTCTTATCCTACAAATGCAAACTCATGGAGGGAATATCAATGGAAAACAATTACTAGGTGGATTTTGTGCTCTGGATCCACAAAATAAAATACATTTAGTGTTTTCAAATCAATGCTGGAGGAAATGTCAAGGCTGGAGTATGCATTTATTCATTTTGCAGAGATGTCCAAAGCTATTAACTTTCTGCACTTTAATTAGAAAAGCAACACAAACTCTTCTCTCACTCAATAGTAGGAAATTCAAGACATTTAGTACTGGGAAAATACCTGAATTTGTGAAATCTTATAGATCCAAAGGTATTCTTGGGATAATGGCAATAGTTACTAAAAATCATTTCTATTTTTATGACCATAGATTGATTTTAAATTACAAACCTTAAGCACACAAAGATAATGGATATTGAAATTGGAAGATAATTATAGGAAAATTAGAATGGTTAAGTAGGCTCAAAAATAGTATAATTTTTACTATAATGTATTAAAATGCTTAATTGTAAGCTCAGTTATAGGGTGGAATTTGTCATGGCCAGTAAGGTATTATTGAAGACTATTATTAATAAAATATTCAGTGATTTTTGTTTTTTTAAATGTAGTCCATTCCTTCTATACAGAATTACTTAAGAATAAATTGTGTTCTAACTATAAGCCACATTAGAATCAATATGACATTTTCATGCCTAAAGCAAAAATATATTTACAGCTATGGATTTAAGAAAAGTGTCCAACCTGGAATATTTTACGCCACATGGTAATCTCAATTTCTTCATTAAAACTTCATTTTCACATTTATCATGCAGATTAGTAATGCTGGAAAATGGAAAGCTTAAAGAAAAGATTGGAAGAGAGAAGAATGAAGAGGAGAAAGCAGTTCTATAAAGCCTTTGCAGGTAGCTCATAAAATCCACAGCTAGTGCCCATGGACTCCAGTTTTCAGAATCACTTGCTAGACCATTCACAAATCATGTTAGTATCTTATAAGTGAATAGAGTCAGTGTGGGGTGTTTTAATATTTCGTGATTCTCAAGTGACTAGACATGTTTTAGATGGCTCTGTTGCTGAACATTCAGAAAGGTTCTCTGTGGCCAAAGGGTCTTTACTACCATGTAGGAGCTATGCGAATGCGATAACAGCTATTGTTTAAATTTTCTTGTTCTGATATTATACTTAAAATTGTATTTCTTTAGCTGGCTGGATATTTATTACAATCATTTGTTGCATTTCAAATAACAAGCTGCTGATTGCAGTATTTCTCTTTTCAGGAAACATCTGATCATTGACTTAATAATGTAAGTTGGCATCAAGGCTTTCCTAAAATCATTCCTTTTTTTTTAATTAAGAAAAAAATTTTTATTCATTTTACATACCAAAGATCCCCCTCTCCCCTCCTCCTGACGTTCCAGCTTCCCCCTCCCAAACCACCCCCATTTCCTCCTACAAGAAAGTAAGGCCTCCAATGGGGAGGTACATTTACTAGAGGAAAGTCCAGAGCCCCTCCCCTTGTCTCAAGGCTGTGTGAGGTGTCCCATCATAGGTAGTGGACTCCAAAAAGCCTGCTCATGCACCAGGGATGGATTCTGATTCTGCTACTAGGGGGCCCCTTAAGCAGATCATGTTGCACAACTGTCTCGCTATGCAGAGCGCCTAGTCCAGTCCCATGCAGGCTCCACAGCTGTTGATCTAAATTTCATGAGTTCTCATTAGTTTGGTTTGGTTGTCGCTGTAGGTTTCCCCATCATGATCTTGACGCCCCTTGTTCATAGAATCCCTCTTCTCTCTCTTCGACTGGACACCTGGAGCTAGGCTTGGTGTGTTTGCCTGTGGATCTCTACAACTGCTTCCATCAGTTACTGGAGAAAGGCTCTGTGATGACAGGGTATTCACTGATCTGATTACTGGGATAAGTCAGTTCAGGTACCCTCTCAACTACTGCTAGTAGTCTAAACTGGGGTCATCTTGTGGACTCCTGGGAACTTCCCTAGCACCTGGTTTCTCCCTATCCCCATGATGTCTCCCTCTTCCATTGCTCTCCCACTCCATCTCTGTTCCAACTCTATCATCCCATTCCCTTATGTTCTCTTCCCCCATCCCCTACCCTTCATTGCTACCCCTCATCCCCAGTTTACTCCTGGAGATCTAAAATTATTTCTATAGATGGGAGTTGTCTTGAGGACACATGAAAGTAGTCTTTTGAATTCACTCAAGCTTAGTAACTTCTAAATTCTAATTAATTGTAGTGTGGGTTCTTACATGCCCTCAGTGTATATATATATATACATACTGATAATAAAAGAAAACAAGAAAGGAAGGAAAAAAGGAAGGAAGGAAAAATTTTATGGTACATACTATAGTTTGAATGAGGGTGTCTTGTCTTTTCTAAAGTTCTTGTTGAAATTGAATCTCCAGTGCCTCAGTATTAAAAGATGTGGCTTTGGGGAGGTGATTAAGTCATGAGAGATCTGATCTTTGATGAGAGTGGTACCCTCTTGATTAAAAAGGCTGAAGCTGAATAAGAGATGCCCCTACAACCCATCAAATACTGTCACTTATATTTTGAGTAATTTCATATATGAGTGTTTGTGTTTGCTTAGTTTCTTCCAGTTTCTAGGGCAACACTTTGGGGTTTCACTGCAGTGGAATTAGCATACAGGGTTCAGGAAAGAGACTAGAGAGAGCTCTTAACTCAGCAAAAACCTAACAAATTAGACTTAAGAAATTTACCTCAGTGCTGTTGTTTCATTATATGATGGGTTAGTCATAGTTACAAAGTGGTAGTCAGTTAATACATGTAAATCAGTGGTCTAGTAAAAGCACTCATTAAATGTTGGCAATGATTTTCTCTATTAATATGCATTTTTTTCAAGTTAACTATAGATAAGTAAAAAAAAAACACCTTCTTACTCCTCTTTGACACATTCAAAACTGTTGACATGTAAGATATGGATTAATACAAACAATATGTTCAAGAGAATTGCAAAGCACTATATCAAATATGCATCATTTGAATTTTAGGAAAACCATAAAGATCAGATCTAGGAACAAAGTAAGACAATTGAGTTTATTTCCTTCAGAGTTTCTGTTGCAGGTTTTTATATTGTTTAATTACTTATATAAATTAAGATATAAGTAAAATTATATCTAATACTTAAATAGTGTGTCTTTTAGGACTAAAGATCTTTATATGGTTTTCAAATGAAGTCTATTATAGTATTTTTTCTCACTAGTATAGTTTTATTAGGAGGTTGCTTTTATTATGTTAAACTAAATCAGACAGCTGTTCCACTTACTATCTCAGAAAATTGATTCTAAACTGAGCCAACAATATGATAACAGGAAGTCAATAAGAAACTGTAGACAATGTGAACACAATAGTTTTGTTCCCCTGAACACAAACGGTCACATTTTAGAGAAGAGATTACTTAATACTTAAAACAGGAAAGCAGGACAGTAATCTCAACTGTACATGAAGTTAAAAAGAGTGTCTGAAGGTGTTTATAAGCTGTATCAGTTCCTTGGTCAAATTTTTGGGGTCATTCATGTATACAACATGTCATCTGCAAATAGAGAAAGCTTGACTTCTTCCTTTCCAATTTGTATCCCCTTAATCTCCTTATGTTGTCTTATTGCTCTGGCTAGAACTTCAAGTACTATATTGAATAATTATGGGGAGAGCAGACAGCCTTGCTCATTCCTGATTTTAGTGGAATTGCTTTGAGTTCCTCTCCATTTAATTTGATGTTGGCTGTTGGCTTGCTGTAAATTGCCTTTAATATGTTTAGGTATGTTCCCTGTATTCCTGATTGCTCCAAGACCTTTATCACGAAGGGGTGTTGGATTTTGTCAAATGCCTTTTCTGCATCTAGTGAGATGATCATGTGGTTTTTTTCTTTGAGTTTGTTTAGATGGTGTATTACGTTGACAGACTTTCGTATGTTGAAACACCCTTGCATCCCCGGGATGAAGCTTACTTGATCATGATGGATAGTTGTTTTGATGTGTTCTTGGAGTCTGTTTGCCAGTATTTTATTGAGTATTTTTGCATCAATGTTCATGAGGGAGATCGGTCTGTAGTTCTCTTTCTTTGTTGCATCTTTGTTTGGTTTAGGAATCAGGGTAATTGTAGCCTCATAGAAGGAGTTTGGTAATGTTCCTTCTGTTTCTATTGTGTGAAACAATTTAAAGAGGATTGGTATTAACTCTTCTTTGAGGATCTGGTAGAATTCTGCGCTGAAACCATCTGGTCCTGGGCTTTTTTTTTGGTTGCGAGATTTTAATGACTGATTCTATTTCCTTAAGGGTTATTGGACTATTTAAATAGTTTATCTGGTCTTGATTTAACTTAGGTATGTGGTACCTATCTAGAAAATTATCCATTTCTTTTAGATTTTCTAGTTTTGTGGAGTAGAGGATTTTGAAGTATGACCTGATGATTCTCTGAATTTCCTCAATGTCTGTTATTATGTCCCCCTTTTCATTTCTGATTTTGTTAATTTGGGTGCTCTCTCTTTGTCTTTTAGTTAGTTTGGATAGGGGCTTGTACAACCACTTTGGAAATCAATATGGCACTTTCTTAGAAAATTGGGAATCAATCTCCCCCAAGATCCAGCTATACCACTCTTGGGCATATACCCAAAGAATGCTCAATCATACCACAAGGGCACTTGCTCAGCTATGTTCATAGCAGCATTGTTTGTAATATCCAGAACCTGGAACCAACCTAGATGCCCTTCAACTGACGAATGGATAAATAAAATGTGGTACATATACACAATGGAGTACTACTCAGCAGAGAAAAACAATGACATCATGAGGTTTGTAGCAAATGGATGGATCTAGAAAAATTCATCCTGAGTGAGGTAACCCAGACTCAGAAAGACAAACATGGTACGTACTCACTCATAGGAGGATACTAGATGTAAAACAAAGGATGACTAGACTGCTACTCACAATTCCAGGGAGGCTACCTAGAAAACAGGACCCTAAGAAAGACACAGGGATCACCCAATGACAGAGAAATGGATGAGATCTACATGAGCAAACTGGACGTGAGGCGGGGTAATGAAGGGCAAGGGTCAAGGGAAAGAGAGCTTAGGGGAGTGGGAGATCCCAGCTGGATCAAGAACAGAGAGGGAGAACAAGGAAAAAGAGACCATGATAAATGACCCCATGGGAATAGGAAAAAGCAAAGTGCTAGAGAGGTCCACAGAAATCCACAAAGATACCTCCCCAATACACTACTGGCAATGGTCGAGAGAAAGGCTGAACTGACCTACTCTGGTGATAGGATGGCCAAACACCCTAACTGTCGTGGTAGAAATCTCATCCAATGACTGAGGGAACCGGATGCAAAGATCCACGGCCAGGCCCCAGGTGGAGTTCCAGGAATCTAAAGAGGAAGGATCTAAAGAGGAAGAGAAAGAGGAGGGATTGTATGAGTGAGAATTGTTGAGACCGAGATTGGAAAAAGCACAGTGACAAATAGCCAAACTAGTGAAAACACATGAACTATGAACCAATAGCTGAGGAGCCCCCAACTGGATCAGGCCCTCTGGATAAGTGAGACAGTTGATTAGCTTGATCTGTTTGGGAGGCTCCCAGGCAGTGGGACCAGGTCCTGTCCTTAGTGAATGAGTGGGCTGTTTGGAACCTAGGGCCTATGTAGGGACACTTTGCTCAGCGTGGGAGGAGGGGACTGAATCTACCAGGTTGAGCTGAATCCCCAGGGGAGTCCTTGTCCTGGAGGAGATGGGAATGGGGGTTGGGCTGGGGGAAGGGCAGGGGTGCAGGAGGAGGGAGGACAGGGGAATCTGTGGCTGTATGTAAAATTAAATCAAATTACAAAATTAAAAATAAATAAATAAATAAGAGTGTCCTATGTCCTCAGCCTATAATCCTTCCTGACATCTTATAAATATATAGATACATGAATATTAGATAATTGTTTTTGTAGTAAAACTAAACCAAAACAAACCAAAATGTTACAGTTATTTAAATTTGGCAGAAATAATTTTAAAGTGGATCAAAGCACTTGCCTCACAAGTCTGATTTTCAGAGTTCAATACTTGGAACCTGTGGAAAGGGGAAAGGGGAAAAAGTTGTTCTCTGACATCTGCACATGTGCTGAGGAGGTGTGCACATCTTACATGATCTTACATACGTGTTCATGCGATAATAAAGTTGTTAAAAATTAACACTTTTTAGTGGGAGTTGGGGCCCTGGGGAGCTGGCTCAGCAGTTAAGGGTTCATGCTGCTGTTCCAGATGACTTGAGTTTTGTTTCAACACCCCTGTGAGGTGGCTCATAACTATCTATAACTCCAGTCCTAAAGGAGTCAATGTCTTCTGGCCTCTGTGGGCACCTGAACACATGCAGCATACACTCACAGGTATGTGTCCAGAGGTGCCTGCAGAGGTATATAGACATAAATAAAAACAAGTCTTCAAAATATAAGTTTAAGCTTTAAAATGAAACATAAAGAACAATGCCATTTTTAGTATTAAATTGCAGTATTTTAAGTACAGAAGGATTGATCCAATGCAGGCATCTGAGTCAAGTTCCAGACATGCTCCTTCTGAGTTTTGTGAACTCCTAGCAAATTGTTTTTAACTTATAAGAACTTTCACAGTAACTGCTGGACATATAACTATATTTAAATTTCTGAAACCAAGGAAACACTCAAGATATGTATTAATGTATATGGTTTGTTAAAGAAAATACTCATGTTGTTTATCTTCCAGTGGATGGTACCTGACTTACAATGTTGATGATTTTAGGCCTTGGTTTATTGCACTCTGATTTGAAAAGCTCCAGCAGAAGGTCAATATCTCTCCCAACATCTATGTGATTTATGACATATCCAATCTATAGGTGATTGAAGCAAATTATTGTGAATTCTGGAACCATTTTGAAAGCATTTTGCCTAACAATTAGTTTAGATGCTGAAGTTTAAATTTTATATTTTCCAACATTTGTCCCTTCTCAGTTGTGCTTGAAATTTTCAGCAAGTATTCTGGTGAAGGAAGGATTTGCTAGTGTGGAAAGACAGACATAAACTATTAAAACGTAAGAAATGAACAATGTTTAAAAAATTGTAAGGTAATCCATACTTCATTAAAGTCACTGAAATAAATATCAGGAATCCTGGGTTTTATGCCAGCTCAACCACTTTCCTGTTAAGTAATTTATCTGAGGTTGAGTTTCTTTCCATAAAACACCTCTGCAACCATTAGTGAGTTTGCCATAGGTCATCCTTGGACAATGAGGGTTAGAGCTCCCAAATGGGCTTGGTGTGACATTCTGGCTCCTTCCTGATCCATTTTCCATATACTAAAAGTAGCAATGCATCATTCTTTAGCATGGCACCATGTCACATAAAGCCTCCCTGCACTGTTTCACCGGGTTTTGTCTGAAATACAGAGTTCGTGGTTGGTGTTCAAGGACTACTATGGCCCTACCCCTTCCAACCTCACTCATTCTTCTTTGATTTTTCTGTGAGTTTACAAAAATATTTCTTGTAGTCTGCCTATATTGCTTCATTCAAGATGATTTTTAATTGGATTTCCAGGAGAAATAAAGTTGAAAGAGCTAAGAGAGAAAAGCAAAATCCATAAAGCAGAGTTAACTATATCTCTTTGCACCACAATTCATGGTCAAGGTCCAATAAGTTATTAATGGAATCGTTAAGAAGGAAAACAATAACCATTACACTAAAATATGCGGTGTTAGCCAAGTACTAGTGAGTAGGCTCTAGAGAAAACAGAAGTAATTGGTATTTGAAAAATACTTTGTGTCAAGTATTTTAAATGTACAACCTTATTTGTCATTATAATAAAGCACTTAACTGCATTCTCCAAGAATGACTGATGAGACTTTGTCCATTCTAGTATAATACTAAGATTTTAGTACACTAGTGAACACTGTGAGCTTCCAGCAACGTTAAATGAATTAATTAAGATTGATAATAAAAGCAACACTGGAGAGGCTAAGTAGCATGCCTACATTTTTCAGCAATTAAATGTTGGAGGACCACAATTTGTTTTCCTTCAAAGGCTTGCTTACCACTCACAGTGTGTACCTCATTCAGAGAAGCCTCCTTTCTCAGTCCAAAAGTTTCCAAAATTTCTGATGTTTCTGTAAAGGATATACTCCAAATAACAAGAAAGCACATCACTAATTAACTTGAGAATCAAGAAGTCAAAGCTGTTAAGTAATTCTAAACTGTTGAAGCAAGAAAATAGAGGCCACATTTCTGTATGTATATTTAAGGTACATAGATGTATCCTTTACAAGCTTTCCGAATGTGAGATAACAATTAGGCATGGATGTGAATATGTGGACAGCGGTGAAAAGAAGGTCTAAGACTTGAAACAATATCATTGGAGCTAAAGATAAAACATTGACAAAGGCCAGGCGGTGGTAGTGTATGCCTTTAATCCCAGCACTTGGGAGGCAGAGCCAGGTGGATCTCTGTGAGTTCGAGGCCAGCCTGGTCTACAGAGTGAGATTTAGGAAAGGCTCAAAGCTACACAGAGAAACCCTGTCTCGAAAAACAAAAACAAAACAAAAAACATTGACAAAGTTTTGGTGGAAATTAGAGGAGTGATTGCATTTTCTTGGCAGGGAGAGTTTAGAGAAGAGAGGCTAGGAACAGGATTTTGAAAAGTAGCTGCTCAGAGAGGCAGAGAAGATAACATGAAGTCAATGTAGAAGGCAAAACTGTACCAATCATTTCTCAGCAGACGGGCAGTTTTACTCCAGTAGGTGGGTCATTAGGTCTCCAAGGTGTAGTTGTGGTGGGTTAGAGGAATTCATCCCCATGATACCTTGGAGAGAGATGAAAATGAGGTGTTTATAATTTTCCTGTTGAGTAAAAACCAAAAGAACTCTCAAGGGTCTGGCATATTAGCTGCCAAAAAGAATCCCTGAGCTATTTGTTCCTCTGGAAACCTTCTGGGAGTTACATGGCAAACTCTAAGTAAAATCTCCACATTTGTTTTTTTGTGATATTTTCAGGTTTGAGCACAGGGCAGCTGTGTAACTGGCAGGTCCTTGGGATGATACATTAATACACTCATTTGAAGAGTATCAGTTCACTCCTGTCTATTGGTCAAAATTGCTTACTCTGCAGCTACCTGAAAGAACCCAAAATAATGATTTTCAGTACCTGAGAACCTGAGATTCTGAAACATGCAAGACCATTGCTGTCCGTTATGATAAGTACATGCCTTTAATCACAGCACTCAGGAGTCAGAGCCAGGTGGATCTATGTGAGTTTGAGGCCAACCTGGTCTACAGAGCAAGTTTCAGGACAGCCAAAGCTACACAGATAAACCCTGTCTTGAAAAAAATGATATTTGTTTAAAAAAAAATAATTGCCAGGCCTTATCTCCAGAAAATCTGAATCAAATGGTCTGTAATTTGGCTGTGCATTTTTCAAAAGCTCAGAACATTTCTGAAATTGAATGGTCCTTTGAGCAATTAAAAAACAAAGCAAAACAACCACCACCACAACAATAGATAACATGTTCTGAGAAAATCTTGAACTGGTTTGAAATGTTACCAAGTAGACATAATCTTCATTAACCTATAAACAGCAATTTATCATGCGGTTTTATGTAATTTTTTTTATCACATGCTTCAAAATAAATGATTAGTATATGAAATGGTAACTCTGTTTTATATAATTTAGTAATATTAAATACACTATTGTTTCCTGTCCTAGAAAAAAAATGGCCAAATTAATCAAATCTTGAGGGCATCATAAATCATGACCTAAACACTCTCACAGTCACACTTTGATAGATTACTAAGGGGAACATGTTCAGGAGGCAAGGGTTCTCCACTGAGAATATTGTGCTTCGAATTTGTATCTAAGAATAGATAGGATTCTAACCAGATGCAACTGACATGGCATGGAGTGGGGGATGAAGTACCTTCAGAAATAATTAGGTCCCAACACATTCAGAATGTTATAAATAATAAACCAAATGTTAAATTGGATGAAGAAATGGAACTGATGTTCACTTGAAAGCACAGGTGTTTTGTGTTTGGTATGCTGTGCCTCACCCATGAAGCTAACAGACACATTCGATACAACTTAATGAATCTTCTGGGAAGGCCCCAAATAGATAACTTCAGGAGCATCCAGTCCAGGAAATGTCAAAGGCAGACAAACTACTGCAATGCATTGTTGAGAAAGACAATACAGCCTCAAATATTATTGACTGTAGAGCAGACTAATTCACTCATGAACCACAATGCTAATAGACCCATTAAGGCGCTTAACTTAGACTCCATCGAAGCAACATAGAAGAATGCTGGGTAGTCATGTGTTTTAAGTTTCTTACAGGTTTGTTGTGCTTTATATATCCATTTTAAGAACAGATGGCTTTTTAAGGTAAAATCTAATTTATTGTAAAAGTAAAAGGACTTTTAGTAAAATTACTTATATGGCACATGATATTTTGTAAATATTAGCCACTTATTCCTTTTATCCATGTTATGGACAAATACATCTTAAAGTACAAAGCAGTGAAGTAACCTGCCCCAGGTTGCAAAGCAAAAAGTGAAAATAGGTGCCCAAATGACTGAACCACAGTAGCATTTAGACTTAATCATTTCACTATTCTGCCTTTTGCTATATTTTGCTGCCAAAAGAGGAAAACTAGAAACTAGATGTTAATCTACTAGACTAAATTTTTGTAGAATATCCACCCTTGGAAAGATTTAGAGATGTATCTAAATTTAATTAGATCACACCATAAAACGACACAGCTGCTGGGGGAACATCTGTTTGGTTCCGACAAAGTAATCAATACTGTGTCTATGTAGACATCTAGGACTCCTTCAACTAAAGACGGGGTGGAGGGGCCACAGCGTGGGAAGCAGCCAAGGAGACCACAGTTGTTTCTCACCTTTGACATTTTTGTCTAGATGTAATTGTGTGCTGTTAATTTCTGTCTGAGTTTGCTTAATCGTTAAATGAAAAGGAAATATTAATAGCAGCTTTCCTGTGTTATTATTAAGACAATGTTACTTTCTGAGGAATGAAAGTGACGCCTGACACAGAAGACACAATATGAAAGAAACCCTGCTATAATAAGGTTAGGTGCAGGAGCATGTCAGTGTAGAATGAAATAATTTCACATTTTAACTGCTTTGCTTAGATATTCCTCAGGGTTCTTTGCAATAATGGAACCTGTACTTTGCCAGGAATGTACACCCATATTGAACATACTTGAAAACTTTGTGGGTTCCTTGAATTTCTCTGAACCTATTTCTTTTTCATTTGTACAGTAGTTCTCTTTTCTGCCCGGTAGTAGTCTTCTGCATTAAATAAGGACAGGACTGCTCTTCTAAGAATTTGGTAAGGGTCACTGAAAAATTGTAAACCACATGAGAAGCAAGCTGTATATCTATGATATGAATGATTAAGCATACTGTAAAATAAGCACTGCAGGCTTTTCCCAGCAGTGTTATCAACACGTGCTTAACAAAACCAACTTAATGTCCAAAGATGTAGCAAAATGGCCCTAGACATGAACTTCATCCATTATAAGGTCATCACTGCAGATCTCTGTGTATTTCAGACAGCTGCTAATGGGGGTTACAAATTTAGAGAAATTTAAGGGCAGAGGAATTGATTTGCAGCAGAATTTCAAATGTAAGGTGAGTTAGTTGAATTGAAGAGAAGTTGTACATTAACTCATACCAATATTCAATCAAACTTTGCAAACCTCATGCCATGTATTTAACTGCATGGTATGAATATTCTAAATTCAATAATCACAAACACATTAATGTATTCACTTTTAATTTTAAATATGAAAGCATAGCTGAGTTTTAGTTTCATGAGTATGTAGGCATGGCTCCTTAACATCAACAGAATGGGCAAGGGAATGCTAAAATCTCAATGGGGCCCATTCTGCTGTTAAAAAACTTCTAATATTAGCAATAAACATATGAAATGAAGGCTTTTATTGAAAGTTTCTTAGCATCGTAGTATTTGATGCATAAGAAGAGGAGCCTCCAGGCATCAATGTGCAGTGAGTCTTTCCTCCAAATTTATTAAATAAATTCTGTGAATTTTCTTTTAAAGATTATTGTGTTATTAATATATTACATCCATTGTCTTGCTTTGAGGTTAAGTTTTCAAATGTTCCTTTTTTCAAATCATAATCATATACAAGTCAAACACAATGCCTCTAAGCAAATGCAGTTCCCATGGAGAATTGGTTCCATGGGAAGTCAAAAAAGTTATATTTGATTATTTATGTGCCTGACTCTCCTGTGTCCAATATAATGCAATTTCTCAGATAAATCCTCTTCTGGACAAAGGGACTGAGGATTAACTGTAAACAGCTGCAGGCTTCTGTGCATGTCAAGAAAGGCAAGGTAGAAGTCACTCATAAATGGAAGGTTGATGTATAACATGATGCCTTCTGAATCCTTAGGAATCTCTGAAGCTAATATGGAAACACACAGTGAAGTCCTATGTTAAAATCTTGCACAACATCCCTTACACCCCTGACTTTACCTCCCTTTTGCCACCTAAGACTATTCAACACATACAAAATAAACAGCTTCCAGCAAACTGACATGATAATTCAAGCCTGTGCTCCTAGCACTTCTTGGATACAGGTTTAAGACCATCTTCTGCTACCTATTGACTTCAAGGTCAGTCTGAATTACATGAGACCCTATCACAAAAAAGAAAACAAAAGAACAAAAACTGCCACCCCAAACTGGCTCATTCTTCTCTAAAGACTTACATATGCGATCCATCTCACAGTAAGTCTATCATTTACTGATAATTTCATAAAAAGTATAATTATGGGCTAAGATTTTGAGTAATTATTGCTTTTGTACTATTTGATCCATATCATATTACATGGTGAATTTTTCAGAATGGAACCATACCATTAGCTATATTTCTACTATTTCATTGGAGAATCTGAACTCTTTGCTCTTATAGCTCACAAATTAGTGCTGAGAATTAGCTAGTAAGATGTTTTCAAAAAGTGTTAATTTTTGTTTATCATGATGAACCACTAAGTTATATAATGTGATATAGGTAATCTTATATTGTATGTACTTTTTAAATTCATAAATTATAACAAAAATCGTAAGTGTGCTTTATTAACCATTAAAAATGTTACTTATGAGTAACTCCCAATACTTAGGAAGAAGCTTGTTAGAAAGTAAGGTGGTAGCCAGGCCATGATGGAAGGCAACTTTAATCCCAGCACTCAGGAGGCAGAGGCAGGCAGATCTCTGCAAGTGAGAGGCCAGCCTGGTCTACACAGAGAGTTCCATATCCACCAGGAGTACACAAGGAAACCCTGCCTCAAAAAAAAAAAAGTAAAATGCTGTATAAATAAAGGAAAATTCTGATCTGTATTTTAAACTTAATATATAAAGCAAGAAGAACAAGGGACAAAATAAAATATTTAAAGTTAAGTGTAAATATCAGCTGTAGAGATAGATCAATAGGTAAAGTAATGTACTTGTCACCAAGCCTGAGGATCTGAGCTCTTTGTCCAGGACCCACACGGAGAAAAGATAGAACTGATGAAGTTGAGTTGTCCTTTAGCTTTCACATACCTGCTGTGACATGTAAGTGTACACACACACACACACACACACACTCACATACATGAATGAATGAATGAATGAAGAAAATGTTTTAACAGTTAATAAGTAAACTGCCTTAGTGAACATAGCTGCCTTTTGTTGCATTTCATTTGCTGGGCCATTTCACTGAAATCTCCGTTCTCTGACTTGTGGAACAGCACCTGTGGTGATATGTTGTATACCCTACTAAAATTTGCCTGAAGATCAGAGAACAGAACAAGCCACTAGATTAAACATAGAGGCCAGGCAGTGGTGGCACACACCTTTAATCCTAGCACTCAGGAGGCAGAGATTTGTCTGGATCTCTGTGAGTTCAAAGTGCCCCCCCCCCCCCCACAGACTACATGAGATTGACTCAGTCTAGGAGAGAAACAGAGCCAGGCCGTGGTGGCACACACCTTTAATCTCAGTACTTGGGAATCACACACTTTTAATCCCAGCACTTGAGATCTTATGCCTTTGCTTGGGAAGCCCACACCACTTTAATCCCAGGAAGTGATGGCTGGGTGGAGAAAGGTATATAAGGTGCGAGGAGAGAGGAATTAGAGGCTTTTTCAGGCTGAGGAGTCTTGGTAAGACGAGGCAGTGGCTTGTTCCTTTGTCTCTCTGATCTTCAGAAAAATTTTACTAGGGTACACAATATATCACCACAATCACCAGATCATAAAAGGATTCCAACTGAGTCTTGCTCAATGAACCAAATTTCCTTTGGGGGTTGTTTATAGGAACGTGGAAAGAGTCACCTACAGTGACATGGGTGATTCAGGAAGTTGCACCACCATAAAGTCCACCCCAGCATGAGTGAAGGCTCATAAAAGCTTCATCTTTAGACATCTATAAGGAACTAGCAGGTAGCCATGTCACTCAACAGTTTCCACTCCCCAAAATGCTGCTTTGTTAACAAGCCTGTAAGTTTCTTGAGTTTTTCCAACTCACAGTCGGAAAGTGTCTCCATGTGGAAGAAACAACTACAGAACTTTCATTGGTCCCTTGCAATCCGGCAACAAAGACAATGTGGGAACAAGATTAATTCATGCATATTCATATTTTAAACTTGTGCTGTCCTGGTGGGGCTACACTGGGGCAACCACAATTTTTCCAGTATGACTCTCTGTGAAGTCGATTTTATGTTCAATAAATATACTGACTGAATATTTTTGCAAGCAAAACCGAGGAGATGGGCAACTATGTGTGAGCTAACAATGGAATAAATAAAGAGATATGAGCTGTGGATGCTCTTTCTCATGAGCCTACAACTCAGTTAAAACAAAATGAAGCAGAAAACAAATGAACACAATCTTTCTGCCAACTCTTCTGCAATGCTTGCTGAACCATAGGTACAGAAGTTGTGTTGTAGATGGACCAGTTGGGACTGGGCCTCACAATTGCATTTAAATCAGTTTTGTTTTGTTTTAAATGGTCTCCATCATTTGTGAAGACACGTTTTCCTGGTGAGGGGTGAGAACCACACTTATGAGTGAACAATCAGGAAAGCTGTTTAGAATGTAGTTAGAGATGACACTGGTTTAGTAAGGCAGTGGTAATGGGAAGGTAGGAAATGATTTCATTATATAATCTAAAAGAATATTTTTTAAAAAAATTAAGACAGTCAAAGATCAATGATTATGAAGTCATTGAATGATAAAGACAGTGACACATTAGAGTCCAGGAAAAAGAATATTGTCCATGATGGGGCAGATCTTCCCTAATATTAATCTTAGCTTTTATTTTTTTATTATAGTATTTTTATTTTACAGTTAACTTAATTTCACATATCAGCCACGGATTCCCCTGTCCTCCCTCCTCCCCCCCAGCACTCCCCCCAATCCACCCCCCATTCCCACCTCCTCCAAGGCAAGGATTCCCCTGGGGAGTCAGCCCAGCCTGGTAGACTCAGCCAAGGCAGGTCCAGTCCCCTCCTCCCTATACCAAGGCTGAGCAAAGTGTCCCAGCATAGGCTCCAGGCTCCAGAAATGCCAGCCCATGCACCAAGGACAGGTCCTGGCTCCTTGTATGTGGCACTTTTTTTTTCTTTTGACATTTAAATGACTTAGATGGATTTTGTTTTAACATTTTAAATTATATTAAAGTTTTTATCAATATATTTATTTTGAAAGTTATTCTGCATACCTGTGGATGTACAGGTGCCTGTTTGTACATGAACGTGTGGAAGCCAGGAGTACACCTTGGATTTTGCTGCTCAGGAAATGTGCACCTTGCTTTTAGAGACTGAGTGCCTCACTGAGTCCTACGTGTTGCTTATCCAGTAAGACTGACTGGCAGTAAGTCCCAGAGCTCCTTCTGTCTCTGCCTGCTCAGTGCTGGGATCACAAACACAAGCCACAGTACCTGAATTGTACCTTGGTACTACAGATCAAGCCCAGGTCTTTTTGCTTGTGTGATTCTTTCCCCAGCCCCTACATTCATTGTTATATGGGGATTATATTTTAAGTGGTAGTGTTTGAAAATTATATAAACATAAATATCTATTATTATTTTATTGAATGGGATCAGAGACAGAATGATTTTAACTTAGAGTTCAGCAGAGAAACGCTGGGCTATCAAACTTCAACATACCTGCATTTTGATGTCACATAGTAGTATTCAAAACCTTTTCAAACCATGTTGCAGCTGCACATTCAAAATGATACTCCAACAGATTTACTTTAAAGGATGTAACACTTTACAACCACTAAAATAGTCTTCCAAAGGATATATTAAAATGGAAAAATTGCATGGCATAAATTGTGCCATCATATGAATAATTTTCTACTATTTATAATCTTAAATTTTCACTGACTCTCTTGTTTATATGTTGACTTCCTCAATGAAGTGAAATGTATGAATTCCTTATTCCAGATGCATTGAAATGTAATAACTGGGAGGAAATTGTCTTCCTCTAAGGTCACTCTTGCCTGCTGTTAAGTTTTATAAGCTATAGTCTGACACCCTGGATATTCTCTCTTGTTTTAAGTTCATATCAAAGGAAGTTTCACTTTTGTATGTATATTTTACATACAAAAAGGGACTTTTGGGAGAAAAATATGTACGAATATGAATTCAATTAATCCATTTTTAAGATGGATCTTATTGTTTGATTTATTCTTATGTGTAATACATTTGAATATTTGAAATTCTCCAAATGATAAATTAACTTGTTATTGAGCGATGTCATTCTAAAGCACAATGATTCTGCATTGCCTTGTCAATCTCAAATGGTGAAACAATTCAGGTATGATTTCCTATTATTATTATAATGGGTGTCTTATTCAGAGTTTCTATTGCTGTATAGAGATACCATGACCATGGCAACCGTTATAAGAAAAACATTTAATTGGGGTGACTTGCAGTTTCAGAGGTTCAATCCATTGTCATCATGGCAAAAGCCTTGCAGCATACAGGCAGACATGGTGGTTGGCGACCTCTTGACTAGAAGGCAAGAGGAAGTGATCTGTGAGTCACAGTGAGTGAAGTTTGAGCAAAAGAGATCTCAAAGCCCACCCACAGTGACACACTTCCTCCAAAAAGGCCACACTTACTTCAATAAGGTCACATCCCCTAATAGTGCCACTCCCTTTGAGGTCATTTTCTTTCAAACCACCACAATGGGCTTATTTGTTTTAAGCCTTATAAGTTGAAGAAAAAAATTGAATTGAAATTATATAAATTTCATTATGTTCAGGTAGAAACGAATTTTAAAATATCTTATTATTAATTGTTTCATGCCTATCTGTGTGTGTGTGTATGTGTATGTGTGTGTGTGTGTGTGTGTGTGTGTGTGTGTGTGTGTGTGTGTGTGTGTGTATGTCTACATCTTCAGAGACAAACATTTGATATTGGATCACTAGTTGGCATCTCTTCCCTAGGGAAGACTATTTCCCCCCACTCTCAGCATTTGTTAGTGGCCTGTAGTTCTTTGTGTAGGGTTGAGGCCTCGTGGGCTTTTCCCTATCAACTCCGGCACGTCTATACTGTTTGTTGTTCCTGTTCAGTTCAATTTTCTGCAGCTATATTGATAAGACACTATGGGTGTAGCTTCTGACATTACTAGGAGGAACAATCTCACAGCAAACTCCCTGTGCCTCTGGCTCTTAGTCCTTCTGCACTCTTCCTCTACCTCCGGGAGTTGTTTTGTAGGAATTTCAAGTTGGAAGCTTTTGCTTTACAATGATTTTTACAAATAAATATTTTTCCAAGGGAAAAAATTAAAGCCTGATCATTTTGTTTGAATAACTGTCCGTTGTCATCACATTCATAAAAACAGCATATAAGGTTACATGTAAAATTTACCACTGAGTATACGTTAGTCTAAAATGACATAAAGAAAAATTTCTGAGTAAAATGTTTTAATATAATACCAAACTTGAATATGGTGCATAAATATGCAATAGTGACTGTGAAATATGGGTGCCTTAGGAGTAGTCTTCTGGCAACAGGCTCTGTCTCCTAGGTGTTGTTATGTCCCCCTAGTCACCCTACAGTCTTTCCTTCACTTTGCTACATGGATAGTATTTACTCACAGTGTCAGGAGCCAAGCAGCAGCATCTCTTCCATAAGAGAAGTACCTAGTCCAGTTGGTTGTGGTGGCTCACTCCTCTAATCTCAGTACTCCAGAGGATAGGGATATGGAGTTCAGAGAATTCAAGGCCAGCCTGGTCTACATAGTTCCAGGACCACCTGGGCTACATAAAAAGATCCTGCCTTAAAATAAATGAATAAATAAATAAATAAATAAATAAATAAATAAATAAATAAATAAATAAAAGATGAAAAAGACATGTCCATTCTTATCAAAGAATTGTAAACCTCTGTAGTTGTCAGATGCAAACATACAGGTTAAAGATGGGAAATGCTGTTTGTAGCATATCATGTCTGACAGTGAGGTATTTGGGGGGACATGCATTCACCACATATTAAAGGGACTAGCATAAAACTTTTTGAATTTTATAGTTCTTTAAAGTTTGATTAATTGTATTCATTCTCTTCATTTATAACTTGTAGGATTACAATTTAATGATAATAGATTCACCTTTGGATTACCATGTTTCCTTAAAATGGTTGCTACTTGATATAGTTTAAACAATATAAATATAGGTGGATAATTGTTTTCTCTTGCTGATGAGTTAGATTTGACTTATTGAGTCCTGTCATTTGGGAAGATAAAGAAGGTGAGAAAATGTAGTATGAAATAAAGATATAATAGAATAATTGAGTTTTTGTTTCTTTCATAGATTATGAGAAACTCCCATAAACAAAGAAGGATGTACTGGGGAAGACATTTGATAAGAGATGAGACTTGTAAATAAGATTTTGGTCTGCTCTGTAAGACAGAAGTGATCAGAACACGAGGTACTTTCTTAGGGCTAAAGATGACACTGGGATTGTCATATGAGGTCAATTAGTTATAGTGGTCTTTCTTTGGATCACATACTTGGTTCTCATGGCACCTCTCCTACAAAAACTGAAGCAAATAAACCATTTCTTTCTTCATTATCAATATCGGCCAATTTTATGTTGCTAAATTCTTTCATTAATTTAATAAAGAAAACCAAAAATTACTGTTCAATGTTTCTTTCCCTTCAATATGATGATTCACACCTCAATATGCCACATAATGTTTCCACGTCTTTTATTCCTCTTGGTGAATAAAATATGAAGATGTACACTAGCAACAAAGAAATGTGACTTTGTATAGTATGTATGTGAGGTAATTATAAAACTCTTTAATCAGGAAAAAAGTCTATTTTTGTGTTTTTTTGTTTGTTTGTTTTTGGTTTGGTTTGTTTGTTCACAAAGAATTGTTTCAAAGCATTGAGGGGTTTTATTCAATTATCTAGAAATAGGTTGCCATTCTTTTTCCTCAACCTTCTATATACCTCTCTGAGATGAAGATATAATAAACAGACATCAGAACAAGTTGGGAAGAAAAGAGAAACACTGTAACACTGTGAGGTAAGAAATGGGAAAAGAACTATTGATAAAATTCAGTGTCTGAGTACTTGTCTAGTAAATGTAATCCCTTGATTCAATCCCCAACATCACACAAGCACACAATAACAAAAACCTACACAGATATATTTATGTTTGAAACAACTCTCTCTAGGATCTGACACAACCAAAATGTAGAGACCCTTTTTAATATGGTTAAATTCAACTACTGCAAGAAAATTATTTACATATGAATGAGCAAAAAGTGGCATCTTGGTTACTTTAAGATTATATATTTCAGCTGAAATAAACCTTTTGTCTTTTTTAATGTTGAATTTTGGTTGAAAAATACTGTCCTTTTTCAGTTGTTAATTTTATGCATTTTACCTATACCTTTGTTCTCTATCCATTCTATTCTATCTAGCCAATTGAGACATTAAACCATAAAAAAAAAAAAAATGGAAGTCACATATGTGTCATGATCCTAACAAGGCCAATTATACCACAATACCCAGTAGTTAGATGAGGTCAAGTTACTTATGAAACAAACGTACTTGGACATTCTTATCTAATATCCCTTCAAGGGTAATTGTTTTTTTTGTCTTTTTAAATTTCACCATTTTGCTTGACGGCCTTGCATTGGGTACATAATTTAAAATATTGTGGATTGGAAAACTATATGTTTTAAAAAACATTTATTTCAGTATAACAGTGAAATATGAGTTACCCTAAATATCTAAGAATGGGGCTACGATTAATTGAGTTAGGACATGAGTTTTAACTTCCACTTTTGGACTATAATTACTTAGATTGGATAGCAACACAGAAGCTAATTCTAACTGGAAAAATGATACATTCTGGTATAGAAAAATAAAAAATATAGATTAATTATAAAATACAAACTCATTTAGAAAGATGAACAAAAAGAAAAATAAAACAAAAATGACAGCCATATTTTAAATTTTAACTTTATTTTTCTACTTTCAATGTTTTTGGTGATGCTAAAATAATGTTATGTTGAAAATAGTTATTATTTTAGCCATTTTTGTAGTTACTTATTATTTTTCATTGGAAATTTATTCAGTAATGATAATTAGACTTAATATTTTGGTATATGCAATTTTATCATCAGAAAAATATTATTTCATGAATAATAAAATGAGATATTCTATCATCTGGAAATTTTTGACATAGTGTTAATGTTTAGAAATTACTTTTTCTGTGTTTGTCAGTGCTGTTACTGAATGCATTCATAACTTGATATTGATATGGAGTATTTTTATAACTTAAAGTCACCTAGTAACTCACATTTTGCTTACTAGGATTAGTTTAGGGCTTCACAATAGATGAAGTAGCTGATGATAGATAAGGTTTCAGAACAAAGAAATGTGAGTGTAGAGCCAAGGGAACAATACTTCACTTTAATTGAGGAACCTTATGCTGGCCATACATTCCCATTTGTCCCAGGTGTAATCACACCAACATTATTTAAGTATAAAATTATCTATAGCACTCCCTGGCCCTTATATAATCCCAAGGTTTAGTGGTAAAATATATGGTCTTCTTATTTTCCAATGTAGGTGAATAGATGGCTTGTTTTGATCACAAGTACATTGTGTTTTTTCTATGGATTGGAACAAAAATCGATTTTTGAAGTAACTCAAAGTTACAAGAGCTATTTATGGACTTCATGGACTGCCTCATGTTTTTGGGTCTGTTTCAGATCTAGGTCTTATTTACTTGATTTGGTACACAATTCTAATGGTGGCTAGTATGTGAGGATCCTGCTTCCCAGCACTGAGCTCTTTGCCTTTGAAGTTGCTACGTTTTGCTTTGATCATGAAATAATTTTTTCACAGTGTTTTGATGATGAATAATGGTTAAAGTCATAATACCAGAATGTGACTTTTCCTGTGTTTTACCTGTAAGCTTAATGGAATTGTCAAAGATGAACTCTTAAGTTCCTCTTTGATGAAAATCCCAAAGTTCTTCTCAAACCCATTTTCTCTTTTTCTTAAAAATAAAAGAAAAGGGTATGTACAATCTTGTGGGGGAAGATAAAAGAACACCTTCTCTTGCCTTGGGAGTTTTTCTTTTATCCAGAGAATATGTTTTGAAGGCCATCATATGCATTGTTTATTTTACGAGAAAAAAGACTAAACTAGTTATTATTATATTGGGTATTAGTTCTAAAGTCAGACTGAATATTTTTCTGGGAATCAAACATCCTAGACTGTATAAACTAACATTTCCTAAGACAGGGGTTTCAAGATTATCTCACAGTTTAGTTCATTTCTTGTTCTCTTATTTTAGTGAGACACTACTGAGTTTTTCTTCATAAACTGGGTGTGGTGGTGAATGCTAAAATTCCCATCATACAGGAGACTAAGGGAAGAGAATCTACAAGACTTTGAGGCCAACATGAGCTGTGTATCTTGGGAAAGCTTGGATACAGAGTGTGACCCTGTCTTAAAATTACTGCTCATCAGTAAATAATTGATATTTTGCTACATGGATGTGTGATTAAACTGCCTTCTAAATATTTATGGTTTTACTCATAGGCAAGTGCATCTTGCAGCTAGTCCAGAAATCCTCTTTGGACAGTAGCCATGGTCAAAGAAGAGACTCTCATCTTGTCATAATAAGTGATAACTGAGTGTTCAATCCCAAAAAGGGCATCTATAATCACCCATTCTGGGACCCAGGAATCATCACAGAAGAGGGATTGGGAAAGCTGTAAGAGTTGGAAGATGTGGGGGAGTGTTATGAAGCCTGTCTTGTGAATGTGACATCACACTGTACTCATGAATACATACCAGTGTGACCCCCTGCAGAAAACCTATTTAAAGAAAAAAAAATGAAAGAGAGAAAGAAAGGAAAAAAAAAACAACAGGAGGAAGACTGATTGGATAGAAGATGGAGGGCAGCATGCCAGGGTG
This sequence comes from Peromyscus californicus insignis, assembly GCF_007827085.1. Lineage (NCBI taxonomy): Eukaryota > Metazoa > Chordata > Mammalia > Rodentia > Cricetidae > Peromyscus > Peromyscus californicus. The sequence goes on from NW_026294413.1 coordinate 42,782,443, forward strand.
AGATGGTAAGAGAGCAATACGAGGTTGAATATGTTCACAGTGCATTGTATCTAGGTATTAGATTGTCAAAATTTAAAATACTAAGAAAATACTGTCCCCCCAAAATGTTTCTCTACACAGAGGACAGTGGATATCAAATTGAACATAAATTCACCTATAACTCATAACACTATACTGTGATCTAAGAAACTCAGTGGACACTATCACTGCTTCTTATATTTCTTTCTATTATGATGCTAGTGGCAAGCAGTGAGGACCCAGTTGTGACAGAATACCGAGGAGATGGGCAGTCCAATGGGAAAGAAGATCACATCTTCATGTTAACTCCATTTCTCAGAATGCAGAAGAAGTTATCTAGACTTAGACATGGTTCCAATACTAAATAATCAATTAATTGAGAAATCTGTGTGGGACAGATGGAATGTAAAGGAAAAGGCATTTCAAGCCCCCAAACAGTGGGTCTATAGATTAAATACCACATTCATACAAGGAAAATTTGTGAGAACCCATTGTGCAAAAGGGAACATTCAATGCAAACCAGGATTGTGACACCCAGTACAATTCACAGTTCCTTACAGAAGCAGAAATAAAGAGAGTTGGGCACAAGGGAGCTCACACCAGATACCTGTCCCTGTGTCTGCAGGATGAGTTCTCCAAGCTCATCTGCCTTGGTAGCTAGCTGTAGCCTTTCCTTTTTGCAGGCTTACCATTACTCTGTTTATATTTTATTATATATCATTTATTCTTCTATTTTTTTGTGTGTATTTTGTCCTGCTGAGGACTTGACACAGGACTTTGTACTTAGAAGACAAACACTGTGTGACAGAGTCAAATCTATTGAATGTCACTCTAGCTTCTGATTTCCACCATTGTTTAAAACAGTCTCAATAATTCTTACTTCAACCCTGTAGAAGAGGTTGATTTTATTCCTGCTCTGCATCCCTCTTGTCACATCCCGAATTCCATAGCATTTTGTGGCCATTATTGACTCATAAGTCAGTTTGTATAAAGTTTACAGGTTAGAATAAGTTGACTATTTTCTTGTTTTTGCTTTTTCTAATTTTGAACTGAAAAATAGATTCTTCGCTCATACGATACATTCCAACTGGCTCTACATTAATTTAGATTTTCTTTTTGTGGCTTTACAAATTTTTTCTACCTCCACATTTCAAAGTTCTATAGCATCTATTAAGCAGGGATGTTAGTTTCATATCACCTTAGGGTGACTTACCTCATTTCCTGGGTTACTACTGAAGTCTCCTTGTAGGTGACTTATGTTACTCAGTGCGAACACCAGAAGTACTTTCCTGTGGTCTTAGAGGAAACCCTCTTGCCTTTGTAGAAAAGCCTCCCCATTACCTTGTGGAATTTAAGAAGAAAATCTAGCAAAACGGATCACTGCATAATTGCATTATGATGAATGGATTTATTGATGAATTCAGTTTGCATAACAGAAGTTCAAACATGTGCACCTATACGTTACTTAACATAATGGCAGAATTTGAATTTCAGTGTCAACCTATCTTAAAATGCCTTCTTTTAAGATATGTATTTCTAGTGTAAAGTTACTCAAAATTTCTGGGATTCCATTATTTATCAGGAAAACAAGGATTATATTGCCCAGTTTTAAAGAACAAGGTTATTATAAAAAATATATTGAATTCAGAGTCCATGATACATTTCCTTATACATCAAAGGTTTTAATACATTCTAACCATAAGGATTTGTAGTTTTTAAGCTACTAATTACTGAATTTCATTGCTTGTCCAAAACCACCATTTTCAATGAAGTATCTTTTCATTCAACTGTTTCCCTTCTTATTGTACCTAAACAAAGAACGGGAGGTAGCTAAGGAGTGCTGGAGGTGGGAGAAATGTCTTCCTCATCCAAAGACACGGCAGCTGGTTATCTAGCACCAAATGGTGAACCCTGAAGGCATGCTTACATATAGCATTACACAGACTGAGCAGGCTATATTTAGAAATACAGATGTATATGTTCAGATACATAAATAAATATGACGTCATTTAATGGGAAGAGAGGTCATAGATTTGAAGACTGTATGGAGGATTTGGAACAAGGAAAGGGAAGGGAGAAATAATGTAATTATTTTTTAATCTCAAAATATTGATTTTAAAATTTAAATTTTAAATAAATAATAAATTAATCAATAAATAATTAGAAATTTAAATGAAGGCAAATGCTTCCTTACTATTTGTGGGATATCCAATTATACCATGTGAAAATGTGTCACAGTTTTATTTTGATTGGATTAATAAAGAGCTGAATGGCCAATAGGTAGGCAGGAGAGGATAGGCAAGACTTCTGCAGAGAGATAGGAACTCTGGGGGGGGAATCTGATGCAGGGAATTCACTAGTAAGATGTGGATAAGTACAGTATGGAAGGGAGATAACAAGCCATATGGCAGAATGTAGATTAATTTAAATGGGTTAATTTAAGTTTTAAGAGCTAATTGGGAATAAACCTAAGCTAAAGTCAAGCTTTCATAGTTAATAAGAAGTCCCTATGTCATTATTTGGGAACTGGCAGTCCAAAGAAAGTCTGCCTAAATTTGGCACTCAATATCAAGTGTAGAGTAGCTGGTGCTAAACCTGGTAGGTAACTAGATAGAAATTCCTGCAGCAGCAGGAGCTCAGCAACTTCCCAGAGCTGGAGCAGGTAGGCACAGCTCCCAGCTGGGACCCAGAGGCATGAGGCTAGGCTCTCACAGAAAGAAGCAGTGACTGCAGCCCAGAACCAGTGGGGGTAGCCTGCTGGACCAACTAGAAGGGGCAGAGCCAGCCCCCAGCACCATGTGCAAAGCAGAGTAGCATAGCCAGTGGCCTAGTCAGTTAAGTCTTGGCACACATGACCAGAGAAGGCTGCAGTCATACCAAAAGCCATGTCCAGACTGAGAAAATGTCTGAACAGGTATAGTATGCTTGAAAACGTGCTTAGACGCCAAAAGAAGAAAAGTAATGGGTATGGGTTGTCATAGAAAAAATAGTCTAAAAATAATAAATTAAAATCTTTAAGAAAAGAGTAAAGTAATATACAAAGAACAAGCCACATAAGGCTGGGAAATACAGTTTCTGGACCCTATACAGTACTTTATTAACTCTAATTTTTTAATGCTAATGAGCAAAAAACAACAGTTACCATGAGATATTGGATTATGGAAGCTGCTGAATTAAACCAGCCTATATCTTAAAATAGGATGTTTTGACATAAGAATGGAAGTCAGGAAATGTGTTGCATTAAGGGAGACATTATGCCTTAGTTTCTACAGGAAATAAAAAGCTATGGATTACTTCAAAATTAATAAAGACCAGATCTGATCAGGGGAGACTTCCTGAAAATCTTGGCTACAAACGTGAAGGGAAAAATCATGAAAAACTACAAGATTGGTGACATACATGCTAATCCTTCTAGATGGAACAGCTCTGAGACTAGATAAAGCACGATAAATTTTTTTGGCTACAGAGTCCTTGACATTATTACATGCCATTGTTTCATATCACATGGATGGAAACTTACATTACAGTTTGGTCATTCAGTCCAAATAGACTTATAAAATTGACAGATGTGCTTTACCTGCTCAATTATAGAGCAGAAAACCATTTTTAGCTGATTTGTGCACACTGTATATTCCATATTTATGCTAATGAAGACATGCACATTACCTTTAAAAGTTTGTGTGTTTTCACAACAAAAGGACCACATATCAATGAAGACAAGTTGTTCAGGTGATACAGCCTCTCAGAGTGCCTCTGTGGCAGTTTCCTCAAAAATCTGTCTTCAAAACAACTTCTAAACAGCCAGCTGAGATGGTGGAGCCTCACAGACTACTCTAGCCAGGACATCAGATAAGCCCTGCATTTTCTTATCACAAAGAGACTGAACAAGAAATTATACATTTAGCTTTCCCAGGACTTGACCATTATTCATATTTCCTCAGGGTCCCCGAAAGATGCAGTTGCACCTAGACAAAAGGAAGTAATTTTAAGAACATTATGCCCACATTCACAAAAGGTGGGGTGGGTGGTTTTTTGGTCATTCAGTGGATTATGGATGTCTCTCATTGTTTAAGGGGGTTAGTTGCAAGTTGTTATTGGTCATGGTCAAGGAGGAAGATAACCAAAGAAGGTTAGACAACTATTAATCTCAAATATTTTATGTTGATATTAATTTTTGTATATTGATACAAATTTAAGGTTATTTTGATATAACATACTGTGTATATGTTTTTATCCATGTTTTAAGGTATTATACCTGTGCAGCCATTTAATGCCATTTAATGCCATGTAAAAAAATGTAATGTAAATTTCTACTCCTTGAAAGCTATTATTACAAACTATTTAGGATAATTAAGTAATTCAGGCTAGTAGTTAGTCATCTATAACAATCAAACTTGTAGTCATGTTTTTAGGGTCAAATAGAGATATAATTCAGATATATAGGTGATCTTCAAACACTTCAGATATATACAGAATATGGCATTTAAGATGTTTTAATAACATAAGGCTTTTCATGACAGTAAGATTCATCTGCTCCTGGCAGCACCAGTCTAATCATGGGTATCCAATAATGTCCATATTGAGTTTGCTTTCACTGTGGCAAAGTCAGCCATTGGGCAACAAACTTTCCTCGACTGCTGATAGTATGCTGTCCAAATGGGACAAACAGAACACAAAAAATGGTGACTACTGAATTTTACCAAAACAAGATAGGACAGCCCTTCAAAATTCCTGCTTCACAGAAAAGTATGTCAGGTATTTTAGGTCTATAGGCTGAAGATGGATGACATGACATTGCAGAGGAAACTTGGGTGACTGTCCAGGCAGCCAATTGTCTCTGTCATTTCTATAGTTTTGGAAGTTGTTTTCTCTGACCTTCCTGTTCACTCAGGTAATATTTTATCCTTCTTGGGTCTCTAATGGGGGTTGAAGACTAAATAGTTTAACAATTTCTTTACCAAATTCAGAAATAAAAAAAAAACTTTAAAAAGAGACATAAAGCTTATAGGGTTGAGAGACATAAAAGCTTAAATTGTTTATTAAGGAAAATATTTTAAGGTCCAGAAAGTTATTTTTAGGTTAGTGGTAATAAAAGTTATGATAAAAGTGGTTTAGGTATAAAATGTTGAACTGACCAAGATAGGATAGATAATAGAGTATTTTCTCCAAATTTGCAAAAATACAAATGGACTGGACAGAGTGAGTGTAATTTTTACCTGAGAGTTGTTTTATTGTGTATAGTTTCACTGTGGTAGAGTTAAAACTTTCCTTTTTATTTAGACAAAAAGAGGGAAATGTTGTGGGATATTTGATCACACTGTGTGAAAATGTGTCACTCTTTTATTCTGATTGGTTTACTAAAGATTTGAATGGCCAATAGCTAGTCAGCAAAGGATAGAGTGGACTGTTACAGAGTGATAGGAACATTGGAAGGAATCTGAGGTGGGGAATTTACCAGCGAGACATGGGTAAGCCAAATGTGCAGTATTAAGGAGAGGTAACAAGCCTCAAGACAGAACAAATATTAATATAAATGGGTTAATTTAAGCTTTAAGAGCTGGTTGGAAACATGCCTAAGCTAAGGTCAAGCTTTCATACTTAAGAAGTTTCCGTGTCATTACTGGGGAGCTGACAGTCCCATTGAAAGTCTGCCTATACAGCACACATAGTTTCACCTTATTAAACTATGAACAAACCTTGTCTTGTCCCCAACCTACTCCTGTTTATGATGTTCAACCAGCTGTGGGTTCACTTTTTCTCTCTCTTTCCAACTATTCTGCTTTCAAGGCTGAATTTGATTATTTACTTCCTATGAACACTACAACACCACTCAAGTCTACAAAGGTGTGTTCTTGAATGCTTTAAAGCTTTTTTTTTCACTCATAAACACATACTTTGTATAGAAAGGATAAAACTCATATCATTTTCAATATTCAGGTTTTTCTATTCTATAAGATCTATATAGTGATAATTTCTTATGATGAGATAATGCAAAGAGAAAGAATCCAATCTTCACAAATGGAAGACAGATTGAAAAATCAATCAAGATATCCAGATCCCCTCCCCCTCTGTATGTGTGTGTGTATGTGTGTGTGTGTCTGTGTCTGTGTTCCTGTGTATCTGTGTGTCTGTGTTTAAATAGCAAATGATGTGTGCTTCCAATTTAAAGAAAGAAAAGAAATAATGTAGAAAAACATCCATCAAAGTGACATTTAATTCATGTTTACTAAGAAGTTTCTTTAAGAGACAGTGATATTAGACAAAGTAGTAGACATGCAAGTTGGTGCTGGGTTGTGCATTTGTGGTAGTATTTACAGAACAACTTGAAAAGAATAATCTGTTTATAAGATTTCCAGAAAGATTCACATGAACCAAGTTCCAAAATGTAAGAACTTCAACATGGGGTGTTCAATAATTACAAAAGTCTGAAACTGCACCAATTGTGAGTACAGATTTTAAAATGGAAGAAAATGCTTGATCCTGAAGGAAAACTTCAGAGAAATTGAGAAATGAAAGATGAACTTTGGACCTTAAAGACAAGAGAGGACACATCTGTGATCTAAAGGAGCACTCTTATTAGAGTGACAAGAATGTAAGAGAGGTTAAGAAGGGCAATAGGCAAATTAGGAAATTAAAAACCCAAAGATAGATATGTATCAAGAAGTCTTCTTAAATGTAATGGAAACAGAAGGAAGAGCAAGGTTATGAAATAGCTCAAGGTATCTAAACACAGGATTAAGGAAAGAGCGTGTGTGTGTGTATGTGTGTGTGTACAGAAAGTGTATACTTCACTTTCAAATTAATTGCATCTTATGTTATTTATTTCATATAATTTAAAAGTTAATGTGAATTCAAATTTTGTTAAAATGTTTTAAATATAACAGGAAATTTGTTAAGAAGTAATCTCTTGATGAATCATTGATTAATTATGAGTAACTTTCTACTTATTCCTGTATCTCACTGAAATCAGCAATGACTATTCATATTCATGCACACTAGATATTTAGACCTGCTTAACACACATAGATTTTTAGTGCCACCTTGCAAGTCCTATTATCTCTATTTATTTGTTTTTATATTTGAGTCCAATTCTATTTTCACATCCCATCTAAGTGCTAAATCAGGTAATATTTTCCAATAAATAAAATACTTGGATCCCTTGGGAAACAATAATAATATAATTGAGCTTCTCTGATAAAGGTAGAGAAAAGGTATTAACTGTTGTTAATATCCTTGCATTCCATCTTCCCACCATCTTTTCTTAGTGGTTCTTCATTTAAAAACAAAGAGAATCCAATTTTTCATCCTAGATACAGACACCTAATCATGACCCACAACAGGGAAATATGTTCAACCTTTAATAATGGAATGTAATTTAAAGGTTAAGTAAATCCAATTCCCACATACAAAGTGCTTAGGACGCTCTTAAAAGGAAGCCAGAAATTCATCTGATTGGGATAAGGTGTGATCTATTAGGAATTGATACACTGGTATAAATTAGGCACTTTTTGTGTTGAAAACCCTAATAGCCTATAATATCTACTCATCTTTCTTTAGGGTAACAGAAGATTCCTCCTGTTTTTCACAAGCCTATTGGCTTTCTGAATATTTGGAGTCTGTGTTTTCTTTTTTTAACTAAAATATAATTGCACCATTTCCCCTTTTTCTCTCTCCTCCCCTCCAACCCTATCTCACCCCCAATTCAGACCTACCCTCTACTTTAACAATTGCTGCTACATATACATATAAAAGATAAATATGTAAATATAACTGACCTGCTGAGTCCATCCATAGATGCCACTACACCCATTTCTATTTTAAGCTTAATCTCTGGACTTTGTTAAAGCTTAGCTTCCACTTTTCTTCATCAATTAAACATTTGTCTTTCACCATTTTGTAGTTTGCTATTTTTTTCTCCCACTAAAATGCCATGACAAAAACTAGCTGCAGGATCTTATCTATTAATAATAATTTCCAGATTGATTTACTGACTAGGTAATACTATTCTAGATTTGGGGAGTGATGATGGTTAACAGGCAGAAGAAATTCCTGTCCTTAAAGAATTTGAGCAATTGTCACCAGAATTGTACCCGTACTAGCACCCCTAAATGATGTAACCTTGTGGTTTTTGCCTTTAAAAACTGAGCTTGCAGAGAGGTAGGCACTTCCTCCAGCCTCTACTGCATTGGATCTCTTGGACAAAGTCCCTGCCTAGGCTTGTATTGCTTTTGGATATCCAGAATTAAACCTTGCTTTTGCATTCCGGCATGCTTGTCTTCAGTGGTCTCTCTGGGGGTCACGACCAGGTCACAACAAAAGTAACCCTATATATTAAAAACTCAAACTATGTAGTTGACTTGCAGCATACAGAGAAGACAAACATTAGTAAAAGAAATAATGGATCTTGAGCATGCTAATACTATGAGTACAAGTTTCATGAGTCAGAAGGGCCAAAGATATTGCAAAAGTTGTTCAGTTTTGAATATAGTTTGTTTTTATTTTTGGAACAGGGTGTCCTGTGGCCCAGGATAGCTTGGAATTCCATTTGCAGCCTAGGCTAGCCTCACACTAAAAGGTGGGCCTCCTCCTACAGGATATGGAGTTCTGGGATTATAGACATAAGCATTACACCCATCTTGTACTTCTAACTTAAAGAAAACAAAGAAGAAAAAACACAGATGACAGCTTTCAGGAATAGTGCAAGTGGTCTATATGTGAAAAGCTGTAAAGGAGATGAACGTCTCTGTAGATGATTCTAAATGGTCTTATTAAATAAAAAAACACAGAGCCAGATATAGGGGTGAAAACCCGAGAGATCAGGGAAATAGGGAAAGCCACAGCCAACCTTACCTCACCAATTCTGCAACTTCCAAATATGAGTTACTTCCCATCTAACCTTATATGCCTTGCTATTCTGCCATCTGATTTGCTCTCTCTGTCCAACTACATCACTTCCTCTTCCTGCCCAGCTCTGTCACTTCCTGTCTGTCTGTACAGACCTCCAGGCCTCCATGGTTAACTAGTGTTGGAATTTAAGGTGTGTGCCACCATGTCTGGCTCTGTTTCCAGTGTGGCCTTGAACTCAGAGAGATCCAGACAGATTCCTGCTTGCCAAGTGATAAGATTAAGGGCGTGTGCTACTATTGCCTAACTTCTTTGTTTACTTAAAATGGCTTGCTTTTTTCCTCTGATCTCCAGGCAAGCTTTATTTGTTAAAACACAAATAAAATATCACCACACATCTCAACTTTCAAATGTCTGTAATTCCACATTCCTTTAGCATAAGTAAGATGTATTATAAATCTGAGTGTTTGCTGAGATCCATTCTGGAAATATTCCTGATCAATTTTAAATAAATACATGTTTTGCTTTCTGAGTATCAGCATCTAGAATACAATGCTGTCTGAAAAACCAGACTTTACCCTTCTGTACTTCCTTTGTCAATTTACATCTACATCCAGTTTTATAAGTGCCATTGTCTTAGAACATATATCATAATCTTTGTAGTACTTTCAATAATTTTGAAATATTTTTCTGTTTTTTATTTTTGGTAGTTTATGCCTTTTATAATCATGGACTTGCTTAGTATACTTCTTTGCCCTTTTGTGGCCTATCTGTCTGTTCAAAGTGTGATGCTGACCAGCTTTGATGAATTAGTTTGGCTGATTTTTAATTATTTATCTGCTGTGTTCACACATGAAACTGTTTCTCTCCTATCATTTTGTACAACTTAAAATTAAAGATAAATTGTGACACCATTTGTGGTAATGCTAAACCTTATCTTTTCCACAATTTTTTAAAAAAAATATCAATTTTGATTTAAAAAATAAAGATAGATCATGTTCTCATCTTAATATTTAATGCATTACTACAAAAGTACTTTATCACATGGCTCTCATCAAATAATTTCCGTGGGCCCTTTAGGCCAGCTTTCTGTGCCTTGGAAGTTTCACATACCTGATTAATTAGTTAGGAATCCTTTTCTTAAAGGGAAGGATTACTTACTAGACTTCTGTAGCAACAAGTAACTATACAGTTAAATATGAATCTATAGTAGTACTAATTTGCTTATATCGATAATAACAATTATCAGTTGTGCCCATTTCTCTATCTTTGCCTATTCCATACACTTGGAAAAGTGGTTTTGATATTCTCTCTGTCAACAGTGAGATTCTTTGCTCCCTCTCTCATCTTTCTTATTTTCATTATTTTTGGAGAGTCCTGTAGATTGAGCCCTTGCCTTGTGTATCCTAGGTAAGCATTTGACCACTGAGAACCACCCACAGATCTGTTTTATTACTGTTCTAATGGGATATGGCATCACTAAGCTCTCTAGGCTGTCATAACGCTCACTTTGAAGTCTTAGAAGACCAAGACTCACTGTCCTTATGCCTCATTTTTCCAAAGTTATTAAGACTCTAGCCATTGCTAAGATCGTCTCATCTCCTTCATCGTAGCTAGAATTGTGACATGTTTTATGCAATAACTTATTGAAGACTGTTTTTTGGATCAAAGATTCCATGCACTTGTTAATTTTTCTGAATTCTTCTCAGATAGTGTAAGAACAAGTATAGGAGAGCTTACTGAACAATGAGACCCATGTCTAACCAACTAGGGCATCTCATTGGACAGTTGGATCCCAGAGTTCAGAGCACCTTCTGAGTAAGGGGCATGCAAAAGTTACAAAGAAAAAAACAGGAAACACTGTCCATTGCAATTTGTGTAACTTAGTAAAATTGAGTATTATGTTTTTCTTAGAGGTCCTTTAATGTTGAACATGTTGAACATACAATATGCAGGTAGAACAAGTACATAGTTGTAAATGATCTTAAAGCATAGTATTTACTTGGTTATCACTTGGGTAACCACTTGAAAGTTTGGTTTGTAAAGGCAAGCTTTAAACAACATTCCTCAGGAAAACCATTCCCATAAGTATCTTGTACAGGTTCAAGACAGAAGCAAAATACATTTAATGCAAATTACACATACTGATGAAATCAATAAGTTCATTGACCACAAGTGGACAGCAAACATAATATCCAGAATTACTATTGTCATTTTGAAGAGAATGACTTAATAGATTCTGGTTCGTTTGCTTGAAAGTCACTAATCTGTCCATCCAGAGCCCTTGTTGGACCATTAAGTGTACTTTATAGAGAACTGCAACTAGAACTGGAAACAAATCAAAGCAATTAAAGAAGGCTACCCCAGACAAAATGAAACTCACTACCCCATTATTTCAGAAAGAGCTCCATTCATAGTAATTGGACCTCTTCATCAGATCTGCCAATCAGCACAGCAAAATTCTGGAAGTTTTACATGATGTCCTTCTAAACTACATGAAAATAAAAAACTACATGATACTTACCTGACTATAGTGCCTATAGAGCAAGAGAAATACATTTGCATACTAGGAGACCCAGAAAGAGGAAGTTTGTTTTTGTACCTATAGGAGTTATCTTTATTTATTCTTGGGATCTTAGCCACTAAATATCTATTACAAACATCTGTCAGGATATTTTCTTAAAATTTTAATGCTTTTCTGGGAATTCTATTATAGGCTTCTGCTTCTACATAAGCGAACAAACTAAATTTTTACTTAAAATGTATTTGATAAATAACCCAAGATCCTCTATTAACATGTAAATATTTAATGAAGTGTTTCTCTAATGTCTTATCTAATAAATTACCACCCAGTCTAACTGAGGGGATAAAGTAAGTTAAACTAATGGCTGAAATTTTTCTTAATACTGTTTTTCCTCCACACTGAATTCAAAATTAAATGAAAACTGAAATCCTGCCTTGCTTAAACTCAGCATAAACTAGATTGTGCCAAGTATTTCCCCAAATTAAAAACCATGATTCTGGGTACCTGTCTCAATTTTTCTTATTTGATCAAACAAATACAGATAGGTTCATAGATGATTCAAATAAGAAAATGGACTAACTTGTTTGTAGGAGCAGAGTAAAGCTGAAAATTCCGGTTTGGGGATAAGATTATTAGAAGGAATAATATGCTTTTCCTAATATGTGTTGTTTTTCATCCTGAATAAAAATAGAAGTGCTCAGTACCAGTGTCAATGCAATTTGGAGTGGTAAGTCAAGAACTGTTAGAGAATAATATTGTTGACAGATACAATAAGGAAATAAATGAATATGTCCATCTTATTTTTTCATTTGATTATCAATATATGTGTTTCCACCTTATATTTAGCTCTCTTGAAAAGCTAGTGCATGGATATCAACAAATCAAAATGTATTAGTGTTTGAGGCATGATTAGATTTTACGATATTAAGAAAAATCAGTGTGTAGAAAAGCCTGAGATGTCCCTAACAGGTGATTTCACATGTCCTTAAATGAGGTTCTTCATCAAGAACAGTGAAATAATTCCACTATAATAATGATAGCAGTGATAATAATAGCTTTCCTTCTCAGAACATTGCACAGAAAAAATGGAAATCCACAATGTCCATAGAATCTGAAAATTTATTCAAGTTCCAATTTTCATATTTCATTTTATGTAAACTAGAGCACACTGATTATTTCCACTAAGCTGTCATTTTATTAATCTAATAATGAATGTTCCACCTTCTGACCTAGCTAATGTGATTATTATGAAAATAAATAATGGATATGAAATAGTTTTCAGCACATGCACTTCAATGAGTTTGACTTATTAAGTGAGTTTGATTAACATTTGAAAATTTTCTCTCCAATTATCCTCATATCCTACTAATTACTAGGAATTTAAAATAAAAGAAATCCGGTAATATATCCTAAATTACTCAACACTGTAGTCTTTGATTATTTATTCACTGAGAATTTCAGGGCAGTGATCACTCTAGTTTGTTTGTAGCAATAGCTCTAGGTCTCATACCTATGGTAATTGATTAGAAATTAATACTAATGCATGATTTTGATTAAGGAAGGTTTCATGATCAATTGATCTCTTTTATTCCAAGATTAAGATCTCAGAGTTCATGAATTCTTGAAGACTGCTTAGTGAAGAACCACAGACTTCATATAAAGTTTTGAAGATCTCTATTTTGTTTTCACTAGAATGGAATTCTAGGGAGTTTCTGTTTGGAAAATAAGAACTGCTTTGTAAAACATACAAATTCTTTTCTGATCTTTAGAGGGTCTAATTTGCCTTTTGTTGCTGTGCTATACATCATGAACAAATGCAACATGGGGAGAAAGTACCTATTCCATTGTATAGGATACAGTCTATCATGGAAGGATGTGAAGGAGGGGGTTTGAAGCATAAAAACACAAAGATTTCCAAATTGCTTCCTCTGTCACATTTAGTAATTTTTCTTAAACTGCTTAGGCCCAAATATGCAAGGATGGTACCACCACAGTAGTCTGGACCTTATTACATCAATTAGCAAACAAGAAGATGAAACACACAAACAAATACATCACTTCTGGCTCACAGGTAAATCTGATGGAGATATGTTTTCAATTGATTGTTCCTCTTTCCAAGTGTGTCAGGTTGATAACTAAGTTTATCTATCTCATTAGAGTGATGGAACTAGTTCACTTTCTGACATTTTCATTCTCTAACATAAATATACTGACAGAGTGGAATGTTAAGTTACAGAGAGGTGCACAGTTCCAAATCCAGATGTGAAATATTTTATTCAGCAGTATAAATGGTATGTTTATATGTATGGGTACTGCCACAAAGGTAAGATATTTCCTAAAAAAGTTTCAGTCTACTTATACTCACAAAAATGTGAGGTTTTTTATTTTATATTATCGTTTCTTATACATGATCCCTTGATCAAACAGGTTATTCCTCTCTTCACCTTATCTTGGAAAAAGAATTTTGATCAGTATCAGGGCAACATTGTCATGTTCACAGCATTGATCCACACTCATCACGTATGATTTTATAGCCCAGACTTTGAGAAAAACATAATAGCAAACATTCCCACTAAATATTTTTGCTTTAGCTGATACCATGTAATATGACTGAATCTCTGTGGCTGGAGACTAGACAGTCATGGCATCATTGTAAATGACAACTAAATTTCCTTTTCTCTTCCCTTCTCCTCCATATGCAACTCCTTTATACTCCAACACTAACATACTAGACTCTATAATCAAATATCACCTTAGAGTCTAAGAATGTTAGGATCTATGAACAAATATATTTGTGAATTCAAGCATAGAACTAGAGAAAATCTGTCAAACTTTTTTAGCATTATAAGATGAAGGAGTTAAACACTGGATTTATGTGTGGAAATATAACTTTTGTGATATTGGGGAAGTAAATGCTATTTATATATTTAAAATACTTTGTACCATTACTGGGCATTGGAGGCACATGCCTTTAATCCCAAGCACTTGGGAGGCAGAGCCAGGTGGATCTCTATGAGTTCATGGCCAGCCGCATCTGCAGAACAAATCCCAGGGCAGTCATGCCAACACAGAGAAACCCTGTTTTGAAAAAAAACAAACCAAAACAAACAAAAACACATGTAATTTTTTTTCTTTTTATTGAAAAAACATACATTTTGATCATGTTTCCCCCTCCTCCACGTCCTCCCAGATCCTCCCCATCTCCCTATCCACTCAACTTTATGTTCTATTCCTCTCTCACTTTAAAAAAACAAATAAAGAAACAAAGTAAACCAAAAAAAAAAAAACAAGAAACACAGAAACAAATACAAAAACCAAAATATATAAGCAAAGATCAATAAGAAAAAAAATGATTGAATGAAGTAATATGAAAGTCTACCATTGATTTTGTTTTGTATAGGCTGACTACTCCTGGGCATTGCCCCTACCCTGAAGTGTGGTTGATATTCCAAATAAGACTCCATTGGAGAAAACAAATTTTCCTTTGCCAGAGATGTCGACTATAGATAGTCTCTTGATTAGGGGTGAGAACCCATGTCTACCTCCCTCTTTCAGTGCTGGGACTCCTTCTGGCTTGAACTTGTACAGAACTTGTACATACTGCCACAGCCTCCATGAATTCATATGTGTATCAGTCAAGTTGTGTCTGGAAGACATTGTTTTTTTGGAGAAATACATCACTTCTGGCTCTTAAAGTCTTGTCTGTCTCCTCTGCTTCACAGATCCCAGAGACTTGAGGGGAGGGCTTTGATAAAGACGTCTCATTTAGGACTGAGTACTCCAAAGTCCCTCACTCTCTGCACATTGTCCAGTTATAAGTAATAAAAAATTTTTATCTGAATTTGTCAAATGTTAATGAACTGGACATTGTTAATATATATAACGGAGTTTTTTTTTGTCTGAATCTGTCAAATATTAATGGACTAGGCAATGTTAATGTAATTCTTGACTGTATACACTTATTGGATATAGTTTTTCTTGTATTAGTTATAAGCTTTTTTAAATTTTAGACAAAAAGGGGGAAATCTGATGATATTGTGTCCCCCAATATATTGTGCACCTTAATAAATTTCTGGGGTTTCTCTGTGTTTGTCCTCAGCTATGGCAAGAAGAAGCTTCTTTGATGATGCCTCAGTGAGGTATTATTGATTTAAATATAGAACTAAAGAAAGATCTGTCTAGCTTTTTTAGGGTCATAAGATGAAGGAATTAAAAACTGACTACATGTGTAGAAATATGTCATTTAGGGGGTTAAATATTATCTGTACTTTTTAAATGTTTGTGTCATTTTTCCGTTTTATTTTTTTTTTTAGTTTTTGAGATAATAATATAATTACAACATTTCTGCCTTCCTTTTTCTCCCTGTAAAACTCCATATACCTCTCTTTGCTTTGTTTAAAATTTATGACCTCTTTCTTTATTATTACTAATTTGAAACAAGTTAGTTATGACCTTAACAATGTAGCTTTGCCCAACCATCTACTTATTTAAGAATTAATTTCTAATGTTTATTCTTGTATTTTTAAAACTTAACTGAATTTTAAACCTGTATCTGGGAGAAATTTGTGTTGACAGTACTGTTTCATAATTAATAAAATGTTTTTTATTTTATTCCTTAGAAAAAATTTACAGAAAAAAAAATAAGTGTTAAATCTCATTTTTGTGAGATTCGCCTGGAAAAATCAAGAGGTAGAGGAAGACAAATCTTTCTCATAGTTAGTAGAGGCCGAAGAATGCTGAGCAGTGATGAGGATCTCATTAATAAAGAGCCTATGTCAACTCCAGTAAAGCAACTGACTGCACTTGTTCCTTTTTTTATTTTTTTATTTATTTTTATTTTATTTTATTTTATTTTTATTTTTATTTTTTTATTTTTTTATTTTTTTTTTTTGGTTTTTCGAGACAGGGTTTCTCTGTGTAGCTTTGCACCTTTCCTAGGACTCACTTGGTAGCCCAGGCTGGCCTCCAACTCACAGAGATCCGCCTGTCTCTGCCTCCTGAGTGCTGGGATTAAAAGCGTGCGCCACCACCGCCCGGCTTTATTTTTATTTTGCAATACAATTCAGTTCTACATATCAGCCACGGATTCCCTTGTTCTCCCCCCTCCCGACCCCCTCACCTTCCTCCCAGCCCGCCCCCCATTCCCACCTCCTCCAGGGCAAAGCCTTCCCCGCAGATTGAGATCAACCTGGTAGACTCAGTCCAGGTAGGTCCAGTCCCCTCCTCCCAGGCCGAGACAAACGATCCTGCATAGGCCCCAGGTTTCAAACAGCCAACTCATGCAATGAGTACAGGATCCGGTCCCACTGCCTGGAGTTCTCAATCATGCCACATATTAATTCCTTGCCAATATTTATTTTTTGTGACTCTGTCTTTGCACTACACTATCATAAACTCTTATTTGCAAAAACTTTAACACTGCACATATATAGACATATCTAAATATAGATATAGATAATGTAGCATTTCATTTGTAATTAAAAACTGAGAAAAGATAGAAATGTAAATGGTAAGATCTCAATATAGAGATTGTTTTCATATCTAGTCTAGAGCATTATGCCATGTTTTAAGAAACACTTTTTATCTACATATTCGTTTCTTTACATCTAAACTGACCAGAAGTTAAATAATCAATTGCTGTCAGAGCCAAACCTAAGAATGTTGGATGTTTGAGAGATTATGCTAGGTCGATTGTGGGAGAATTAGTAAGAGTATTGCTTTTGACAGTGTCAGCCAGCTACTTATTATCTACAGGTTATTAGAAAAAGCATGCTAAATATTTCAGATTTTCAATTTTGTGAAAATTAGCAGCAAATGTATAAAATATCCTAATTTATAAAACGTTGACAATTCAGTTTTATTAAACATTACATGTACAATATTTCATAGCCAGCACTGCGTTTGGAGTTTGTGTGCTGCTGGTTTTTATCATAGCTATGGTGCTATGGTATCTTAATTGGAAGTGTACTAGACATAATTTAACATTTCATTCATGATTCAGAAACTTCCAAGGGGTTTGAAGGTGATGGCTCAGTGGTTTAAAATGATTCTTCTGCAAGGATGAGGAGCTGAGCTTTAATCTTCAACATGCACACAAAAAACAGACACCAAGTTGCGTGCTTGCAACAGCAGCAAATCATGTTACAGAGACAGGCCGATGCCACTCACTGGCTGGCCAGCCTGGGTGAAACTGACAAGCTTCAGTTCCGTGAATGCTCTTGCCTGAAGTACATAAGGAAAAGAGAAAGGAGTGAAGGAGGAAGAGATTTGATCTACTTTACTGGCCTCCATATGACACATGCGCAGGCACATTTGTTTGCATAACACACACACACACACACACACACACACACACACACACACACACACAAACACGCTCTTCAGAATTTTATGGGTGGCATTGTTTTAGAGAACTAACAAACACAATTATTGTCCAAAATGATAGACAGAAATTATTTAGTTGCTCTGTTAGTAACTGAAGTCACTTTTGTTTTCCTTATTTTTTTCTGAACATGCTCCATGCCATCTGTAGTTATAGGAAGAGAAGTGTTAGTGCAATTTGATGTTTACTAGGTATGAGTTAAACAAACCAGATAGTTCTGTGCTGCATAATTTGCTGTCATAGGAAATGTTCCTGGAAACATGCATTATTACCAAACCAATGCCTAGTATTATAACCCAGTGACAAATAGAAAGCCCAGTGCACCTGCTAATAATGGCAGCTTCTACCAAAGACTTGGCCTACAATCTGTTTGTTAGGGGAAAACCAGCTTTCTAAAAGTCTAATTATCATCATTTCAATTGATTACGATGTTTCTCAAAAAAATTACACTAAAACATAGTGCTGCTTTTATGACAAGATCGAATAACAATGACGCACACAATGTTCAGTCTCAATGACAGACTAGACCTTCCAAAAACCCATCACTAGATATCTCCCTGGAAAACATATATGTGTCACAAATAGAAATTACCCCTGAATTCATATGGGAAATTAACATTTTTCAGTTGAACTTTTTAATGTGCTTCAGAAAATAGTATTGTTCAAGTGCTTGGATTTTCTTTATATCTGTTTCTAAAAAACAGTTTTCACCTCGAAAAGTCAAACTCTACTGATTGCTAGTCATGGTACTCACACCAAAGAAACAGACGCATTTACTAAAATTCAAAGTCCTAAAACCACCTCCGAGGTAGCCTTTTCTTCAGAAACAAATAGCAGGCAGGAAGTGGGTTTAGTCTTTGTGGAGATGCAAATTCACTTGCAAGGCTCTCTTCCCTCCTGCTCAGCACTTAATTGAAACTTCAATTAGAAAACTGTGCAATTTGGTTTGGCTTACATTAGTGAATTACTCCCCCCCCCCCCCATTTCTCTTCCTCTTTGTTCATTAAATTCTCCTTGGATGGCTTTGCACTCGCTGGCTTACATTGCTCCTAGATTTATTTGCAGTCAAATTTTCAAATTTTTGTCTACAGTCATTTTTTCTGACTTTTTACATTTCTGCACAGTCTTTGTTCTAATTTATTTGCCTCCTTAACACAAACAGGCACATGCAAATATAATGAGAAAGAGGAAAAGGAGAGAGGAGAGAGAGAGATCTCCATTTCTTCAAGTTCAATACTAACATTTTAAGTAGCTTATTTTTTTGCTTAGCTTTGAGATTCTTTTTCCTAGAAGACTGATGTTTATAGGAACACACATCTTTTATCATCTTTATAAGAATGCTAATTTCAAAATTAAAAATAATATTCCACATATAAATTTACCTTGCAGTTTATAGTCTGTGTTCTGAAAGATGTTAGATCTCTCTAAACACTGCTGTAATCAGGACAGAGAATAGTTTCATACCTGCCGGATCAGCATGGCCTCAGGGACTTGGACATGACTAGGGTGGCAAGAGACTGAAGAAGAGACAAATTCAGACAGATACAAAGACAGAAACTGGGACCAGGTTGTCTAGGCTTTCTGACAGAAGCCTCAGCACTCTGGAAGCTCACTGAGGCTACTATACGGAGCTGAACACAGAGGCAGGTTATTGTACATAGTTGGACACATTGGAGGAGTTATGATATACAGATAAACAAGAAAGTGGGATTTGTGGGATACAGAATAATCAAGGGGACAGTCAGGTTTAGCTGATTTTGATAAGCAGTCTCTGTAAGGGAATCAATCTTCATGCTCTAAGCATCTTAGAAGAAAACTACATTGGGCATTTTCTGCACACACTGTCAATATCAACACGTGTGCCAGAAGGGAAGGCTCTACCCTTTCCTTCTCAGACTTGCCCCCAGGGATAAGGATTAAGAATTCCTTCATGGGTCTGAGTTTCTGGCATCTTTGGCATGGCCATGGCCATGTCAACAGTACACAGTGACTCAAGACATCACTCATTCAGGGCTTTCTCTGCTCCCCTCTGCTGCTCCTTGCTGGTCAGTATCCTACTCATGACTCTTGGCAACTGTGGATATGTGGATATTGTATTATTTGGCTTTTGGGAATATATTCTAAATGAAATCATGTACCATACAGTTGTTTCAGTTGGGCCTCTGCAATTAGCAAAATGTATCTGAGCCTCATCTATATGACTGAACATGTCAACAGCTCTTATTATTTTATCCAAAACAAGTTTAATATTTCTAAAATTGGTTCTGTTTGGAATCATTTATTACATGATAATACATCAGAGTGTGATTTAATTGCTGTTTATTTTTATAAATGATAAAACCTTGTTGTTCATAAAAGTCATCAGTATAGCTTTCTGATCCAAGCAGGTCTTCAGTCACTATCAACTTCCTTGGAAAAAGAAGAATGGCAGTTTGCGTGTGGAATGAATAATATTGACTGTCAAGTTTATGTGGCTAGAATATGGATGGATATATATCTGGTGTCCTGGGGTAAATAGTCTACATAGTTATTCAATATAACTAAACAAGAGCTTTTTGGTTCTGTCACCATTTATATTAAAGTCTATAGTTTTCTCCTGGAAGTTGATTTCTCTCTCTCTCTCTCTCTCTCTCTCTCTCTCTCTCTCTCTCTCTCTCTCTCTCTCACTCTTGCTCTCACTCTAAAGAAAGGTATATTAGGTGAAGAGGTAAGTGTCCTGGTTAGATTTTTGCCAATTTTACACAAACCTAGACATATCTGGGAAAGGAGGTTCTTAATTTAGAATATTCTCCTCTCAGATTGGCCTGTAGTCAAGTCTGTGACAGGGTATATGATAAACCAGCCTGCCTCTGTCTTAGGCTTGAAAGCCATCTTACAGAAATGTCAAACTTGGTTCATTCCTGTATATGACTAAATCTATTTCTCAAGATGGGGCTATGGTTCACCTATAACCTTAACTACAAATGGTTCTGTATCACCTGTTCAGGAAATGGCAACCATGCTTTTGATTCAAATAGTTAACTCTTTTGCGTGCTCTTGGGACCCCTTTCCTCCTATGGGTTTGCCTCCTCCAGGATATAAGGGTTTGTGCCTAGTCTTACTGCATCTTTTTTTAATGCCACGATCAGTTGATATGTCTGGGAGGCCTATTATTTTCCAAAGGGAAATGAAGAACCAATGAATCTGGGTGAGAGGGAAGGTGGAGGAACTGGGAAGAGTGGAGGGAGGGAAGGCTGCCATTAGGATATATTGAAAAAAGCTGTTAGGACCACCTTGTTATGACCACCTTGCTATGATTTCCTTGCAACCACGTCTTTGTTTCAGGAGGTTACTACGACCAACTTGTTATGCTTATATTCTGCTTCTGTAACCCCACTTACTCACCTGCTGAATCCCCTATTTGGAAACTCCCTACTTCTGAGCTATGAAACCCTTTATGCCAGGTGGCAGTGGCACACGCCTTTAATCCCAGCACTTGGTCAGCAGTGGCAGGTGGATCTCTGGGTTCTGAGGCCAGCCTGATCTACAAAGTGAGTTCCAGGACAGCAAGGACTAAACAGAGAAACCCTGTCTTGAAAAAACAAAACAAAACAAACAAACAAAAGCAAAAACAACAACAACAAAAAACCCACTTTTATCTTTGCCATGTCCAATGCTGATTTCTTGAACTTTGCCTTTAGGCAAAGACAGCCCTGAATGCCAATTTTTTTAAAAAAAAGTTTGCTTTAATTAATTTGGCTATGATAATTTGGGTCAGTGTTCTTTCTCCTTGAATCTGTGGCATTAACATATTGTCTTAATTAATGATTGATGTGGGAGAGTTCAGGTCAATGTGGCCAGTGGCACTGCTGTGGATATGGTCTTGGGTAATATAAGATAGAAAACTGTGATATACCGGGGTTCAAGACAGAAATCCTTGTTCCTCTGTGGCCTCTGCCTTAGTTCACACACCCAGGTTTTTGCCTTAAATTCATGCGCTCACTTTCCTCAGTAATGAATTGTGGCATGAGAGCTGTGCTCTGAATAAACCCTTTACTCCCCAAGCAACATTTGGTCATGAGATTTTATCACAGCAACAGAAACCCTAAATAAGACAGAAATTTAAACCAGGTTTATGGGGGAACTTTTTTTTTTTTTTTTTTTTTTTTTTTTTTTTTTTTTTTTTTTTTTTTGGTTTTTCGAGACAGGGTTTCTCTGTGTAGCTTTGTGCCTTTCCTGGAACTCACTTGGTAGCCCAGGCTGGCCTCGAACTCACAGAGATTCTCCTGGCTCTGCCTCCCAAGTGCTGGGATTAAAGGCATGTGCCACCACTGCCTGTTTGAGGGTAACTTCTGGAACAGACTTGACCATTTCTTTAAGATGATTGTGAAAGGAATATTTAACTTTGGACTAGACAAGCCATTGAAGGGTCAGAGCATAATGGGCTATCATGGGAACTGAGAACACTGTGCTAAGAGCAGTACAGATGATGGAGGCCTGGCTTGTGAAGTTTCAGAGGGAAGGAAAGATAATAGAAGGACCAGATTTGTTCTTTTACATATTAAGACCTTGGTTCTGGTCAGCTGGAGCTAAAGGATTTGTTGTGATTAACAAGAGATCAGACTACTAAGGAGAACCCTTTGCTTTATTAGGATAATCAATACTGTAGATCTGGAGCTGACACATCAGCTGTAATTAAAAAGAGAACATTATCATCGAGGCAAAATTATCTGGGAAGTATTACCTCAGTGTCAGCACACTGAAACTGTGATCAGAGGTAGCCAAAGCTTTACCTTGTGCTGGAAACCAAACTTGATAATATGCAAGTGTCTACTATGTGGTATTGATATTGAAGGCATGAAAGTGTCATGGGGAGCAGCAGTCTTGTAGCCTAGAGTGGCCATTGGTGAAGGTGTAGCCTTAGCTGCAGTGGAGACTCCAACATGTGAGATGTCTGAATTGTCAGAAAACCAGCAAGTACAGTGGAGGGTGTGGTGGAGTGGAGCTATCCTGATCCTTTTAGACTGTTGGTGCTATGTATGGCAGAACAAGAAAAGTAGAGCTGCCCAGTACCTCAGCAGTCCAGAAGAGCATAACAAGTACATATGCATTAGAAATAAATGTAATTTATAAGGGAAATATACGCCATGCAGTGGTGGCACATGCCTTTAATACCAGCACTTGGGAAGAGGAGCCAGGCAGATCTCTGTGAGTTTGTGGCCAGCCTGGTCTACAGAGCGAGATCCAGGAAAGATGCCAAAGCTACACAGAGAAACCCTGTCTCAAAAAAAAAAGGGAAATATACATATATTTCTACAACCAAAATTATACATAGAAAATCCTTTCTTGCCTAGTATTAGCTCTCAGTCATTTTTCTATGAGACACATTGTAAGAATGGAGTTAACATTCTTGACATATTTCCTTCCATAGAATATTCAAGTTTTCACCATTGTGGTACTGAAGCTAGGGGCAAATAAGTGGCAGCAATGTGTGCTCATCAGGTAATAACTGCCTTGCAGACACTTACAGAAATATGGTTGAGTGGCTCTATGTAAGATTGTGGATAAAACTAAAACAATCCATCGCTCCAAAGTTCCATTATATAATGGATGACCAACCTGTGAAAGCTACATTAGAGTCCCATTTTCCGTTACCTTTCCATTTCCTGCCCACTTTAACACCCTCCAAGGATACTTGTAGCTGTAGATGAAAGACGGGAATAAATGCTGATAATTACATGTATTATGATATGTGGATGAATCGTTGGTTACAAGAAAAATGTCTAGATATTTATCTGATATTTACTGTTCTGCTTATTTTATTGCCATGGCTACCAGGTAAAGCTGTCTTTACTCCAAGAGAACAATGGGATGATCATATTATACTAGGAGGAAAAAGCCATATGACAGCTCCATATGAAAACAAGACTGTTCCTTTATGTTAACTATTTCTATGTTTCAGAATAATATCTGAATATGTTTTAAAGATCTGAATAGTTGTCCTAAAAGAATGCTGAAGGCCTTATAGAAAAACAAAGGGAAAGCAAGTGAAGAAGAAGCAAATAGAGTAACATGCTTAGAAATTTAAGTTAAAAACATGTGGACTCTCGGGTTGCACAGTGGCAATTGCTAATTTGTACTCTTCTATTTAGTGGACAGATGGATTCATTTATTTCTCTCTTCCTTCTTCTAGGGGTGAAAATGATAATACTGATATCAAAATACATGAGTCTGAGACTGTACAATCTTTAGCACATTAGCTAACATAGAATTATTAAATAACTTGGATTCACTGTACATGGCTCTTTGAGAATATCTTACATTATATTTAGCTTACATTATATTTCTGATAGACCACTTTACTGGTGTAGTAAGTCTTTATTAAGTAGACCTTTATTATTGAAATGTACTTTTCCAAATAATCACCCTTGAGCCACCAGAAGGAAAAATGTGATATATTTTGGTCCACTAACCCTGCTGGTTTTCCTGTGGAAAGCTTTCACAAAAACCATCAGAGGAACTAAGTAAATAGTTTAATTGATGGCATGTTGTCCCAGCATTCAGGAAACCCTGGGACCATCCCTTAGCACTGTAGAGTCAGAATATAATTTATGTGTATAATCCTGGGGACAGACAAGTCCAAATTTCAAAGGTCATTATTGGCAGGTTATTGAGTTTGAGGCAAGCCTGGGCTAAAATGCACCTAAAAAAAAATAAATAAAATGGGAGAGGAGCTTGTGTGTAAAGAGAAAGTGTTCATTAGGAAGGGCAAGGAGATAAGAGAATAATTGGGGGGGGCACTGTAATAAAGTACAGGACATATAGTTAAAATGTAGAAAAATAAATTAAAAACTTCTCTGATTGTTGGCTTAAAATGACCGTTCATCATGACATGTTCCAGCAATGTCATAATTTGTATTTTGAATGATGCAATAGTTGTTTGTAGTGCATGTCTTTATTTTTTCTGAACGAACAATTTAGTTTCCTTCAATAACAAGAGAAACAATAGGTTATATATTAAAACCCTTAGTCTCTCTCTGTGGTCCTAATATCTGTTTGTGGCAGCTTCCTGTTATTGCAGTGGTTGTGGCCTATGAAGGCTTCATGACTTAACTGTTACTCCTAGGGGAAACTTGGGTTTAGGTTCTTATGACTCATCCGGTCACCGTTTCCTTGTCTAACAGTCAATAATTTCATTGTATTTGTGTTTTGGCTGAATGATGCTTTGTATGCGCAAGCTTCAGAAGCATCGACATTGCACTCATGGCAATAGGACTAAAACTCAGACGTAGACAAAGACTGTGTAGTATGTGCCTTGCCTCTATAGAGGACACACACCTGAGCACTATGCTGAGCATCAATTTTTTTTTATATAGTAAAATCAACTAAGCACAAAAGTTACTAAAATACAGTCACAAACTGATGGAAAAGACCATTTGTTTATGTCAGAAAATGATTTCTTCTAGTGGCACTTCAGCTGATGACATGAATTCTAGCAATTATAAGTTTTCGCTTGCTTCTCTGAGCACAGCACTGAATGCTTGCAAAATGCTATAGTTCATTTAAACCTAACTAAATGCTAACCATCTGATGAACTTACTAAACCTATGAACGATAGGAATCAACTATATTTTTGAATTATATAATTCTTGAAACCTAGCTATGAGAAATGACATTATTATTTGCGCTTGTGTGAATGTGTACATGTGCATGTACAGGTTAGTTTTTAGGATTGCATGCCCATGCACAGGCATGGGGAGATGAGAATAACTGATCTATTGCTCTCCTTACTGTCTTGAGACAGTCTCTCACTGAACCAAAGCTAGCCTTTTTTAAAGTCTGGCTAGAAAGTAATCTCTGGGAATCCACCTGTTTCCTGCATTGGTAGGGTTTCAGGCACATCCAGCTTGCCTGGCTTTTTATGTGGAAACTGGAAATTTGAGCTCAGGTTCTCCTGTTCTCATGTTTACAAAGGCATCTCAGCCACTGAGCCATCTCAGTCTTTGTATGTTAAATATAACATTTTAATCTTAAACTGGTAATTTGTTATAATCAGTACTTTCAGAATATATGGAATAATTCAAGATCATCCAGGCTTTGGCAGGTTTGTGATTTCATCCCCAGAAATCCTTAAAATGGTCTATATTATTATTGACTCTATTTGCCTCAACACAAGCCAAGGAAAAACACCAGATCTCCAGGATTCTGCGGGAAACCATGATCAAGGATTGAGAACAGTAGTTTTAGAAACTAACTCTGAAATGCAAAAAAGGAGTCTGACCACTAATAGGCAATACTGTAAGTAGTAAGTGCCAATCAAGAATATCCACTGAGCATTCCGCAAGGAATGCTCAACCACACCACAAGAGCACTTGTTCAGCGATGCTCATATCAGCATTGTTTGTAATAGCCAGAACTTACAAACAACCTAGATGCCCTTCAACTGAAGAATGGATAAACAAAATGTGGTACATATAAACAATGGAGTACTACTCAGCAGAGAAAAACAATGACATCATGAGGTTTGTAGACAAATGGATGGATCTAGAAAAAATCATCCTGAGTGAGGTAACCCAGACTCAGAAAGACAAACATGGTATGTACTCACTCATAGGAGGATACTAGATGTGGAACAAGGATGCCTGGACTGCTACTCACATCACCAGGGAGGCTACCTGGAAAACAGGACCCCAAGAAAGACACGGGGATCGCCCAATGACAGAGAAATGGAATGAGATCTACATGAACAGCCTGGACATGAGTGGGGGTAATGAAGGGCGAGGGTCGAGGGAAAGAGAGCTTGGGGGAGCAGGAGATCCCAGCTGGATCAACAACAGAGAGGGAGAACAAGGAATAGGAGACCATGGTAAATGAAGACCCCATGGGAATAGGAAGAAGCAAAGTGCTAGAGAGGCCCACAGAAATCCACAAAGATACCCCCACAACAGACTGCTGGCAATGGTCGAGAGACAGCCCGAACTGACCTACTCTGGTGATGGGATGGCCAAACACCCTATTTGTCGTGCTAGAAACCCCATCCAGCTACTGAGGTATGTGGATGCAGAGAGCCATGGCTAGGCCCCAGGTGGATCTCTGGGAGTCCAATTAGCGAGAATGAGGAGGCTTTATATGAGCGAGAATTGTTAAGACCAAGGTTGGATAAAGCACAGGGGCAAATAGCCAAACAAATGGAAACACATGAACTATGAACCAATGGCTAAGGGGTCCCCAACTGGATCAGGCCCTCTAAATGGGTGAGACAGTTGATTGGCTTGATCTGTTTGGGAGACATCCAGGCAGTGGGACCGGGTCCTGTGCTCATTGCATGAGTTGGCTGTTTGAAACCTGAGGCCTATGCAGGATCGCTTGTCTTGGCCTGGGAGGAGGGAACTGGACCTACCTGGACTGAGTCTACCAGGTTGATCTCAGTCCACGGGGGAGGCTTTGCCCTGGAGGAGGTGGGAATGGGGGGGCGGGCTGGGGGGAAGGTGAGGGGGGCCGGAGGGGGGGAGAACAAAGGAATCCGTGGCTGATATGTAGAACTGAATTGTATTGCAAAATAAAAATTAAAATTAAAAAAAAGAAAATGTTTCCATAATATCAGACTGTAGGCAAGCCTGTAGGACATTTTCTTAATTGATGATTGATGGGAGAGGACCCAGACCATTGTGTATAATGCCATCCCTAGGCTGGTGGTCCTGTATTCTATAAGAAAGCAGGCTAAGCAAGTCATGTGGAGCAAGCCAGTAAGCAGCACCCCTCCATGGCCTTTGCATCAGTTCCCATCTCCAGGATCCTGCCCTGTTTTGAGTTTCTGTCCTGTCTTCCTTTGATGATAAGCTATGATGTGTAAGCATAAGCCAAATAAACCCTTTCCCCCCTAATTTGCTTTTTGGTCATGGTGTTTCATTGCAGCAATAGAAACCCTAAAACAAATATTATTTAAAAAGAATAGCAGGAATTTGCTCTTATGGATCTTATTCAATTCTGTGGGGTTGCAACTAGTTTTCCCTGACACAGAGACTGGGGAGCAGCGGAGTTGGGTTTGCTGTTCTGTCATTCATCTGTTGCATCACAACGAGGCTCTGGAGTCTGAGTTTCAGGATAGTTCCATGTATACCTTCTGAGAAATCTTGAGAAGACATTTGCTCTGCTCCTGCAGATGAGATCCTTTCTGTCTCTGTGCCTGGACTTGATTAAATACATCCCCTTTGGAAGGAGTAAAATTTGTATTGCAGTTGGGGTTGTGAATTTATTTATCTCTTTCCCACCCCTTTGATACCATTTAAGGTCTATTTGTGAAATAATGATGTGTAACAAAATTTGTGTCCGTATTTCATTCTTCAAATTGTTTGCAATCTCATATTATACATGTATGTATAAATAAATGTGTGTATATGTACATATGTATTCAATCCACATAACTGAAAAATAGTAAAGAACTCTATATTTAAAAAAAAAAAAGAATATCCACTGAATTTACAGAGCTCTGACTTGCCTACCATGTGACTTTCTCCAGTGGTGATTTTCACTCTAGGTGTTAGATGAGAAGTATTCAATGGGTAAATTGATCCAAGTGAAAAGTGCTGTGGGATGGTCTATATGTCAAATGTGTTGCTGATTGGTCAATAAATAAATCACTGATTGGCCCGTGGCCAGGCAGGAAGTATAGGCGGGACAAGGAGGAGAATAGAGCTGGGAAGTGGAAGGCTGAGTGAGAGAGACACTGCCAGCCGCCATGATGAGAAACAGCATGTAAAGATGCCAGTAAGCCATGAGCCATGTGGCAAGGTATAGATTAATGGAAATGGATTAATTTAAGCTGTAAGAACAGTTAGCAAGAAGCCTGCCACGGCCATACAGTTTGTAACCAATATAAGTATCTGTGTTTACTTGGTTGGGTTTGAGTGGCTGTGGGACTGGTGGGTGTCAGAGATTTGTCCTGACTGTGGGCCAGGCAGAGAAACTCTAGCTACAAATGGCGTCCAACGTGGTGGCAAGAGTTTCCACCTAAAACCTGAGTAAAAAGATTCTAAAACAGAGCTAAAAACAGCTCCTAGTTGTCTCTTTTAAGCTAGCGGCGGCCTGCGTGTTTGAGCTACTATGGCGGGTTCCTGGCATGCATGCTCGACCTGCAGTATGGCGGGAATTAGGCCTCTGCAAGTGGCACATTAAGGTGTGTGGTGGATTTAGCCTTTGCTAGTACAAAACAACAACAACAAAAAAGAGGTTTCTGGGCTACACACTGCTTGATAGAAGCATAGACCCACTATTTCTGAGAGTTGATGGCTCCCAGAGCTGGCGGAAAACGTATCACCGCCATGTTGGGAAGCTGAAGTGGGCGGAGCCAGCAGCCACAGTGCCAGCCGTTTCAGGCTTAGAAGGCTGCAGTTTAAAGCAATAGGCTCAAGCTAATATAAAAAAATAAGCCACGTAAAGATGGCTACCACACAGAGAATCTGGATTATGTTCTCTTTGATATTTGTAACTGAAGAAAAACATTTGATTACAAAAGTTGTTGAGTTATGCCAAAATGTATATTTTAAAGGTACCTTGACTTCAAAATTTGGATGTAAGGATATGTTGCTTTGGAAAGGAGGCTCTGCTTTTGTTTCCACAGAAAGCCAGAGGCTATGGATTTGTTCCAGATTAAGATACATCAGGTTTGACCAGCCAAGACCCCCTGAAAGGTCTCCGATGACACCATGGCCCAGATGATCCAACATCCAGAACCGTTTCAAGGCAACTGGCTCAGACGATACACCCTCATGGACTACTCCATAATCCTAAAATATTCTTTGTGTCCCCATAAGATACAGTGCCCCCCTCCAGCAGGAAGTAGTAAGAGAAGCTACGCCCAAATTCCCAAATATACCAAGCTGACTTTCATGATGTGTAAAGGTTAAAAACCTTCCTTTTTAAGAAAAGAAAAGGGGAAGTGCTGTGGGATGGTCTGTATGTCAAATGTGTTGCTGATTGGTCAATAAATAAATCACTGATTGGCCCGTGGCCAGGCAGGAAGTATAGGCGGAACAAGGAGGAGAATAGAGCTGGGAAGTGGAAGGCTGAGTGAGAGAGACACTGCCAGCCGTCATGATGAGAAACAGCATGTAAAGATGCCGGTAAGCCATGAGCCATGTGGCAAGGTATAGATTAATGGAAATGGATTAATTTAAGCTGTAAGAACAGTTAGCAAGAAGCCTGCCACGGCCATACAGTTTGTAACCAATATAAGTCTCTGTGTTTACTTGGTCGGGTTTGAGTGGCTGTGGGACTGGCGGGTGTCAGAGATTTGTCCTGACTGTGGGCCAGTCAGGAAAACTCTAGCTACAGAAAAGTTTTCAATAAATAGAGTAGAGAGGAAGACAAAAGGCACCTGTTGAGTTGCAGCATGGTGTGTCTAGAAGTGAATCAGATTGGAGACACTCAAGTCTTTATTAACATCAGAGAGATTTCCCTAGCATAAGAATAGAAAGAAATTGAGATAAATGAAGTTGTGATCAAAGATTATGTGTTAAGAGTTTAAATCAGCAGTGGTCCAATAGTTTGAGATGCCAACAAAGTCCAAGACATTCCCAGAGATTTAAAAATGAAAGGTTTAGATTGATTGATTCCTGCTAAAGACTTTTTCAGTGTTGAGTATTGGATTTTTTCCACATTTATTCTGATTGAAGCTCCTGAAACAGAACAATGTGAGTTATACAGCAATGTCCATTACAGATAAGGGATGATAACTGTAGAGGTTGAAAGTAGCTGTAGATGCTTGGAGTTTAATGTAATAAGCCTTAGGAGGGAAGTGCTTATATGAGATTAAGAGAAGAGCTGTGAGGAATTGGGGATAGGCAGTCAGGAGGATGCCATTGTCATCTCAGATCTCCAAGTTCTCTGTTGTATAGGAGGCTGAGAGAACATCATGTTCCTGTTAGAAGAACTGTTGGGGAACTTAATGTGCTCAGTCTGAAAGGAAACATAAAATAATGTCAAACTTGTTCAGAGAAAATTGTGTACATAGGCTTAGCATTTAAGGCATAGGTTTATAATAAAAGACTAATGCTACAAAACACACTTTACAAAACTGGCTGTGAAAGGAGCGTGGCAGTAAGCAGAAAGATGGAGAATGCTGAGCAAGAAGGAAAATAGGGTAAATTGGTTTGTATATTTGGTTGTACTTAAGAATAGTTGGAATTAAATGAGTTGATATGTTAAATAGGAATTTCATTCTCAGCAAAAGCACATGTAAAACTCAATCAGCAACAGAAACTCAACTCACCAGACTGCGCTTCTCAGTCTTAACCCATGCATTTGGCTCCGGGTTGATTAACATGGGTGCCAGTGTTTTCAATCATGTGGAAACAGCTGGCCCATTCTGAGACCTGCTTCTAAGAAACTTTCCAGGCTGGTTATCAAGACTGCCTGTGCATAGATTTAGAAGCTGGGAACAGCTGGCTTTTCTATCAGGGAGATTTGAGAGTGGAAGATGATTGTGTAAATTTGATCTCAACTGTGTTCTTATTTTCTACCTCTCCTTGTCTCTGGCCTTCCTATTTAATCAATATGCTTACTCATGTTTTCACGCACGCACACACACACATACACACATACACACACACACACACACACACACACACACACACACACACACACACACACAGAGAAAGAGAGAGAGAGAGACAGACAGACAGACAGAGATACAGAGAGACACACAGAGAGATTCAGTATACAAAAGAAAATATATCCTGCTTCTGTATTCCATTACCACTTTTTGTTATACGTTGTTTTCTCCCTTTATACCTCTTTTTCTCCCTCCATGCCACCATAGTCCCTTTCTACATGCATAAATACATACTCTGTGTGTGTGTGTGTGTGTGTGTGTGTGTGTGTGTGTGTGTGTGTGTGTGTTTGTGTGTGTGTCCTACAGCTGGAGAAATGGGTTAGCAGTTAACAGATAGGCTGTGATCAGTTCCCTGAACTCACATTAGGCAGCTCACAACCCCTTGTAACTCCAGCTCCAGGGGGATCTGGCACCTCTGTACACTGCAGGCTTCTGCACTCAGCTGCGCATACCCCCTACACACATGTGCATAATTAATAAATAATAAAACTAATGCTTAAAATCTAGATTTGGCTCATTTTGTTGGCCATGATGATCTCAAGTTACATTCATTTTCCTGAAAATGACATAATCTCTTCTTTATGGCTGAATGAAATTCCATTGGGTCTATATATCATATATTGTTTTATCAATTGGCTCATTGATGATCATCTAGGCTGGTTGCTTGTCTTGGCATTGTGAGATCACAACAATCCATATTGATATGTATCTCTCTCTGTGCTATTCTTATTTAGATTCCTTCAAGTTTATGATCAATAGTGACAGACCCTGAACATATATGTATATGTTCTATTTTTTGCTAATGTCTGCACCATTCCCACCAGGATTCCTCATCAGATTTTTTGTCTTTTATGTTCTTCAGAATAGCCATTTTACTATAGTGATATGAAATCTCAATATACTTTCAATTTCTATTTCCATAATAACAAAAAATACTGAAAAGTAAAGTATAATGGCCATTTTTTAGATCCATTTGTTCAAGCTATATTTTACCAACTTTGTGATTAGATGTCTTGCTTTTTATGTTAATTTTGGGAGTTTGCTATGGATCCCAGATACTAATACTCTATCTAATATATAATTGACAAATATTTTCTTCTTTTTTGGAGGTTGTCTCTTCATTCTATTAATTGTTGCCTTTGTTTTTTGAATTCTATGCATCCCATAATCCATGGGATTATTCCCTGAGCTACTGAAATCTTTTCCAGAAAGGTTTTGAACAGGCCTGTTTCTTGAATTGTTTTGCCTAAGTTTTTTCTCTAGAACTTCCAGAGATTCATTTCAATAGGTACAAAAATGGCTTTCCTTAAAGTTTAACATATTTTTATGATAAAAATTCTGAAGATTCTAGAAATAGAGTGTATCTCCATATAACAAAGACTATACATTATAAACAAATAGCTAGTATTGTACTAAATGGGGAAAATTTGAAAACATCTCCTGCAAAATCAAAGAAAAGAAAATACTGCTTGCTATCTCCCCTCCTGTCTGATACAGTTCTCCAAGTCTTAGGAAAAGAAGTTAGCCAAGGGAGGAATAATGAGATCCATTCAAATTTTAAAAGAACAGATACATCATTTCTATATGTGGATGGCACGATCCTGCATTTTAAAGCCTCTACAGATTCTCCCAGGCATCTCTTAGTCCTGACAAACACGATGAGTGAAGTAGCAGTACAAGACTCAAAGCCAGTAAGCGAAGACTACTAGCATCTGTGGCATACAGTGATAAAAACTTACTGAAAAAGGATAAGCGCATTACTTCTTTCTCAGGTTCTGGAGATGGCTCAGTATGTTTGAAGATGTACCGTGCAAGGATGAGGAACTGGGGTTGTTTGAATAAGAGTGGTACTCATAGGCTCCTGTATTTGAATGTTTAGTCATCAGAATGTTAGTCACCATTAGGCACTACTTGAGAAAAGATTAGAAGATAAGGCCTACTTGGAGTAGTTGTGGCCTTGTTTGAAGGAAGAGTGTCACTGGAAGTGGACTTTGAGGTTTCAAAATCCCAAGCCAGGCCCAATGTCTGTCTGTCTCTCTACCTCTCTGTCTCTGTCTCTGTCTCTGTCTCTGTCTCTGTCTCTGTCTCTCTCTCTCTCTCTCTCTCTCTCTCTCTCTCTCCCTCTCTTTCTCTCTCTTCCTGCTACTTGTGGATCTGAATGTATGATTTCTCAGATACTTCTCCAGCACCATTTCTGCCTACAAGCTCACTACCATATCCCATGATGATAATGGACTAAACCTCTGGAATTATAATGATAGCTGTTTGAAAATTCCATAATAAAACATATTACTTTGTAGGCTAATCAAAAAACAAAAAACCCAAGGGGGAAAAGTGCCCAATAATATAAACATTTTTCTAACAAAATTAGATAAATGTAAGAAGAATATGTTAATTTTTTGTCAGCTTGTCACAACTGGGGTTATCTGTAAAGAGTGAACCTGGATTTAGAAAATGCCTCCATAAGATTGGCCTGTAGGCAAGCCTGTGAAGCATTTTCTTAATAAATGATGGACATGTGGGGCCCAGCCCATTCTGGGTGGTGCCACCCGTGGGCAATGATCTGAATTATATTAAATAAAGCAGACTGAGCAACCTGGAAAGCAGATTTGCTCCAGGGACTCGATACATTTCTGGCCTCCAGAGTCTAGTTTTGCTTCCTGCCATGACTCCCCTTTAGGATGGAATGTAAGATGTACAAAGAATAAACCCTTTTCTTCCCATGTTGCTTGTGGTCATAGTGTTTATTACAGGAATGAAGACAGGCTAAGTTAGAGAGTAAAGTAAAGTAAATAAATACACACACACCTACATAAATTGATACAAGATAAAAAAAAAACAGATAAAGCCACAATCCTACTAAAAGTACTGCAGAAATTTTGTTTGAGAATGAAAAACTGAGAAAAAAAATTAGATAAATAAATGATGAAAAATAAAAGCATAATAGTTCTAAAAATATTTTAAAATAAAAGTATTAGTAAAATGTAGGAAACAAGAGAACACACAAGAGACAGATTTAAAAAGATGACCTATCCATAAGGTGTGGTGCTGTTTTATTTGTGCTGGAATAAAGCTTGCATGAATGTCAGAAGGACTAGCTAGCCATTAGTTAACCATAGAGGTCTGGAGGTCTGTACAGACAGACAAGAAGTGATAGAGCTGGGTGGAGAGAGGAAGTGATAAGGCGGGGTGGAGAGAGGAGCTTGTTCTTTTTTGGTGAAGGGTTTAATAGGGGTAAAAACTAGTGGCTTGCTGCTGTGCTTCTCTGATCTTTCAGCTTTCACACAAATGTCTGGCTCTGTTTTTTTTTTTTTTTTTTTTTTTTTTTTTTTTTTTTTTTTTTGAGACAGGGTTTCTCTGTGAAGCTTTGCGCCTTTCCTGGATCTCACTCTGTAGACCTGGCTGACCTTGAATTCACAAAGATCTACCTGCCTCTGCCTCCCTAGTGCTGGGATTAAAGGCATGTGCCACCACCGCCTGGCTCTGTTTTTTTTTTGTTGTTGTTTTTTTGTTTTTTTTTTTTTATTAATAAGACCATTTAGCAATTCAGGTTACAATAAAGTTTCCAGTTATTGAAAATTCAGTACCCCCGCATGTATATGTCAGTGGGGTGGGGTGCTGAGCCTGTGGAGTGTTTTGTTTCCTATGACTCATGCTAGTGGTGTTTCCGTGTGGGAAAAGTGTCAGGTGTCAGTGCTGTGTCTCTCCTCTTTAGTAGCTACTCTTCTTTGCATTCCAGGGGTATCTGGTGACCACACCTAGCTTGGTGGTCTGCCCTGTGCAGGTTCTATCATCCTTCTAGGACTTCCCAATTTATAACCCCCTGTGAGAGCTAAGACATCCTAGCAGAGAATCCTCCACCTTGATGGAAGTGCAATGGGTACTTCTGCACTGTGATCTGCATAGGTAAACCTGCCTATGTACCTTTAAAATCCACCAGCTTTCGTTCACCAATCTTGAGGGATGCAGCTGCAGATGTCAAGAAGTCATCTGGAGCTTCAGAGCTCTTGAGTTTCACTGAAGTGAACCTTGAACAGACAAGGTTGATCCACTCAGAGACCTCAGCCCAGTGCTGTTGAACTGTCTAGACCCTTAGTAGAAGAGGCCTTCCCTGAGCCACCTAAATTCAGCATTCAACCTTTGGATCTCTTGGCATCCTGAGGGCAACCTCCTACTGCCCTTACTTTGTGCCTCAGCATTGACTTTCTGGTAGCTGCTTCCCAAGGCTGGGTGGCTGTCTTTCATCTGTGTAGTATAGAATGCAGAATCGATGCTCTGTTTAAAGCCCCAGGGTAGCTCAGTTTTAAACAATTGGTTCCTTCTCAAGATTACACCTGACCATGCCTTCTGTGCTTTTTGAATGAAAATGGCCCACATAAGCTTATAGGAAGTGGCATTATTAGAGATGGGGTCTTGTTGAAGTAGGTGTGGCCTTGTTGGGAAAAGTGTTGCAGGAGATGGGCTTTGAGGTTTCAGAAGCTCAGACTAGGTCTAGTGCTCCCTTTTTCTTCCTACTGTCTGCAGATCCAGATGTAGAACTCTCAGCTACCTCTCGAGCACCATGTCTGCTTGCATTTCGAAGCTGTGCTTCCCATCATTTAGACAATAATTGACTAAACCTATGAACTGTAAGCCAGCCCCAATTAAATGTTCTCCTTTATAAGAGTTCCCTTGGACATGATGTCTCTCACAGCAACAGAACCCCAACCAAGACATCTTCTCACCTGAGGAAAGTGACAAAATGGAATTTCCCTCCACTGGTTACTTTGTATCATTGAAGGAGTCACTGTCCTCAGTAGTGTTGGAGAACCCTGCTATTAAGGTGGCAGTCCAGCATGTCCCCATAGCTCCCTGAGCTTGACACAAAATGGAGAACTCCCTTTCTTAGTGGGGATTCCTTTTCTCTGTCTAATCTTAATTGGAGAGTGTCCCTAAGCTCAGATGCCTGACCTTATTTGGAGGATGACCCTGAACAGAGCTCCCTACAAATGCTGTATGATTCATCATGTAAGTACCACTCTTTCCCCCTGCTTGTATGATAATTAGGTGCTGGGTTATAACCAGTCAGTCCTTCCTACCCATAACTCTAAGAACCCCTATATACCTTACCTCGGGAACAGATAAATGAGCTGTCTCTCTGAGGAGGCTGACTCTCAGAAGTTCTTTCTGTCATGCTCATGGCCTGTGAACCTTTCTCACTGCTTCTGCTTCCTTTGCCCTCATGGGCTAGTGACCAGCGCAAGACCTGCCATTGGATTTGAAAAAACTGAGAAGTGTCAGACTGTGCTATTGGTAGGTCTGCCAGTCTCCTTATATAAAAAAACATGTGATTTCCTTCCTTTAAAGAGGGAACCATGCTACTAGAAGGGGGTTCAGCTTAGTCTTCTTCTCTTTGCAGTGCCATCCTTCCATATCTCCACACATTTCAGGTATCCATGAACCTCCATCTTACCATCAAATTACCTGCAGATTGATTTTACAAAAAGGTCAAAAGTATTGTCTATAGATCCAAGGGCTTCCTCCAAGGTAGATAATGTGATAAGTGCTTGTGTTCTTCCAGTTTATTTTGTATGCTGTGTACTAACTGTGGACAATCAAAGCCTTGCTACAAAAAGAAATTAAGAACTAGATCTCTGATTTGTATATGGCATGTTGTGTGTATTTTATAGACACATTATTTCTTCATATTTACACTGTGTATATATGCATCATATACATATCCCCAAGCCATTTTCTATAAACTCTGTTTTTACAGTGTTGACTATCAAAGTCAGGGCTTCAAATGCTAGAGAGTACTTTGTCACTAAACTGCATCCCCAGAATCATAAACCATATAAATTTTTTATTTCATAACTCTGTTATACTTATTTATTTTTCCTAATTTATGCTTCTATATTATGTTCTTCATACTTTTTAAGGTAATATTTCCCTTCCGTTCTACTTTCACAAAGAGAACCAATAACATTATTATTTGATTTTCTTTGACTTTTTCAATTCTATCATGCAGACACACACATACACATTGTTTTCCTTCTAATTTGACTTTGACATCTATATTAGCATTTCGCAGTCTCTAATCAGGTATCTTAAACACAGACTGTATACAGCCTTCCTTTTTAATGCTTTTGTCTTGATTTTGAGAACCCAGACTCAGACTTCTTTCTAATGATGTGGTTGAAGATATTGAAAGATTAGAAACTTAATGAAGTTTATATTCTGTTCCTAAATGGGATATACTGGACCATGGACAAGTATCTGTTCAGGGCCAAGAGTGAAGCGGCCTACCATGGAAGTATTGTGTCACTCCTGACACCACAGTGTATCAGTTTTCAACTTTCTAGTCTAGAGTCATTTGAGAGATGGGCTGATGAGCATGCTTGTGGTAATGTGGATGGAGTGATTCTAGACTGTATAAAATGGAGAAAGCAAGCTAGCATTCAATAATTCCTCTCTGTTTGCCAATTTTGAATACAATGGGAGCAGCTGTCTCAAGCTTTTGCTGTCTTAATTTCTCTGCCATGATGGACTGTATCTTGAAGTGTGTGTTCAAAGAAACCATTTCTCCCTTAACTTGCTTTGTCAAAATATCTTATCACAGCAACAGGAAAAAAAAACTAAGACACCATGACACACTAAGACATTGATGTCCTAGGCAATGGGAAGATGCTCCTCAAAGAGATTTCCAATTTTATTTTATTTTTTTACCTAATCCATGTCTCTCCTAATTGTGTGGTGGGGAGAATTATACAAGATTTCAAGATTGTTTCTACTTGCCCTCTGTAAAGGTTGTTGCTTTTATAAGGTTGGGGGCAAAGAAATAAGACAGAAACTTAACAAATGAATGAATCATCTGTTTTATACAATAGGTCTATAATAATGCTAGCCACACAATGGGAGTCTGAAACAGACACGTTCAGGCCCCACAGACAAACAGGGTGTCTTTTCTTAATGGCTTCCCAGAATAGGGAGGTCCTGAGCCTCAAGGAAATAGGATTAGTTAATATGTGGCATATGGTATGTGACTGAGGTAAGGAAGAACTCTAGCAATGTATCAGGGACAAAGAGGCTATGCATGAGGGCTTCAGCTAAGTTTCTTTGGACTCCAGGTAACTGGGTGGGTAGGACTAGGTGATCCACCCACTGTGCTCACAGCAGCACCTGGGAGCTCTGTGTTCCAAAACCCCTGTCTTAAGCGCAGTCTCTGAGGTCTGAGCTAGGATCCACTCTTAATGAAGGTTTTCATTTCTTTGTTTATACTCCATTTTATGGGGAATAGCTATTCTTTGATGACAAAGCTTTTGCTGAACTCCACTCTCTCTTATGTTTTCATATTTGTAAGAATTTGGTGAGCTCACTTCTTTGATCTGCTTTGCCTCTGGTACTTTTACTCAGAGTACTCAACACTCATTTTGAAAGGTGGAAAACATTAAGGCCCAAAGAACAACCCCATTTATCTATGTTTTTTTCCAAAAATAAAAGCTTTTTTTTTTTCAATTTAGAGAACCAGAAAACTTTTTTATTAAAGTATTCTTGTGAAATTTCATACACTCAAATGGGCATAGGTGTGAGGCTATTCATTGGAGAATGTAGAGGAACCAGTGGTTTCATCACTGAAGACAATGAGTTTTTCTCCCCAAACAGATCTTAACTGCCATTCTCTCCCTTGGGCAAGATGGGTTCCCATGAACCCTCTCCACTTATAACTAGAACATTTTTAATGAATACATTTTGGTGAAATCTTATATAAACCAGTTTAAGTAAGAAAAAAAATAAAACAAAATATATTACATAGGAAAAATTATTTTCAATTACTATATATAAATAATAAAACATTTTTAAAAACAACAATAAGTGAAATACAATATAAAGAAAAACATGAATTTACAACTTTAGAGAATGTTAATTTGTTAATTGGTACTTCCCTACATACCTATGACTTCTTAGGAAGAAAATTGTATTTACTATGAATCTAAAAACTGAAGTTAAAAAGATTGTAAGATTTATGTTAAATGAATGCAATATAGCTAAAGCCAGTTCCTGTTATTATACTGCCACTGAATTTGACACACCCAAGGACTATAGTCTTTGTTGACTAGACTGAGTCACAAGCAGTGTTTCATTTCTGGGCTAGAGAGGAGAAGCACAAAGAAAGGGGAGGACAGGGATGTGGACAAGGAAGGGGAAATGATCTAAAACAAACATTCTTCCATCTCCAGGAGTTGTGATTACTTGTCTGAAGAGCTTTCTTATAGAATGTACCAATCTTTTAGAATCATTTTCTACTTCCATATCAAACATCAGCTCACTAGATGTGATCACAGGGTTAGGTTGTTCGGTGCTATGGGATGTTCTGTATGTTAAATGAGTTGCTCTGATTGGTTAATAAATAAAACACTGATTGGCCAGTAGCCAGGCAGGCAGTATAGGTGGGACAAGGAGAGAGGAGAATTCTGGGAACAGGAAGGCTGAGTCAAGAGGAGACACTGCCAGCCACCACCATGAGAAGCAACATGTAAAGATACCGGTAAGCCACAAGCCATGTGGCAACTTATGGATGAATAGAAATGGGTTAATTTAAGATAGAAGAACTAGATAACAAGAAGCCTGCTGTGGCCATACAGTTTGTAAACAATATAAGTGTCTGTGTGTTTACTCAGTTGGGTCTGAGCAGCTGCAGGACTGGCAGAAGAGAGAGATTTGTCCTGACACTGGGCCAGGCAGGACCAGGAAAACTCCAGCTACAGTTCAGGGCTTTGTTAGTAGGATGGAGCATCATAGGCTGAGTGAAGAATCATGTATCTCCTTAGGACAATGAGACCAGTAATGCAGTTATCGACTTAAGAGGCAAAAAATCAAATTCTTTGTGGAGGATGCAATGTAACATGTTTTGTTTAAATTCTACCAACTGGTAGGGGAATGTTCCAATGTAAGGAATGGTATGGAATGGTCATCTTAAGTGAAAATAAACAAACAAACTGACATACACAAAAATCCCAACCATTTTGGAGATTTACTCATCTTTAACTTCTTCAGTCTCTTCTTTCTTTGATTAGAAATTTGGGAATTTATTTTAGGGCTTTGATAGTGAGTTTGTTCAATCTATCAGCTCTGTGTTACCATACTCTTCATTTCTCTCCCAGGCAGATCTTTCATTTTAATTCAGTGGATGGACAAGTCCTCAATTTCTTTGTTTTGGGGGAAATAATAAGTCTTTTATTGCCTTCACTCAGCTGGTATGTTGTCTGCCAGCCTCTAGAGATGGTTGTTTCTATTACTATCTTGTATGTATTAGACTTGACAAATACTGTAACTGCAACTGTGGCCTATTTGAGTTTGTTGTGCTGTGGGATGTTTTGTGTGCTCTGAATGTGTTACTCTGATTGGTCAATAAATAAGTGCTGATTGGTCAGTAGCTAGGCAGGAAGTATAGGCAGGACAAAGAAAGAGGAGAAGGCTGGGAAGTAGAAGGCTAACTCCGGAGACACTGCCAGCCACTGCCATGAGTAGCAACATACAAGATACTGGTAAGCCACGAGTCATGTGGCAAGGTATAGATTTATTTAAATGGGTTAATTTAAGATGTAAGAACTAGATAGCAAGAAGCCTGATCTGCTGTGGGATGTTCTGTATGCTGTAAAAAATTATGCTGTTATGATTGATTGTTAAATAAAATGCTGATTGGCCAGTAACCAGGCAAGTGTAGGCAGGACAAGGAGAGAGGAGAATTCTGGGAAGTGGAAGGCTGAGGCAGAGAGACGCTGCCAGACACCACCATGGGGATCAGGATGTAAGCCAGGAGCCACGTGGCAAGGTAATTTATAAAAATGGGTTAATTTAAGATATAAGAACAGCTAGCAAGAAGCCTGAGCCATTAGGCCATACAGTTTATAAATAATATGACTCTGTATGTTTGCTTGGGTCTGAGGGCCACGGGAGCCGGTCAGGAACAGAAAAA
Organism: Peromyscus californicus insignis; assembly: GCF_007827085.1. Lineage (NCBI taxonomy): Eukaryota > Metazoa > Chordata > Mammalia > Rodentia > Cricetidae > Peromyscus > Peromyscus californicus. The sequence continues at coordinate 42,823,757 of NW_026294413.1, forward strand.
CTTCAGCTACACTGAGCCTTTAGGCCAAACAGTTTAAATAATATAAGCATCTATGTGTTTATTTGGATCTGAGTGACTGTGGGCCCGGGTGGGACTGGTGATAACTCCAGCTACAGATATGCTATTATGTTTTACACATAATTGTTCCTTTAAATGCTCTTTGTCATTATACATACTTTAGAGGTGACCTTTGTTTTCAAACCACTAGAAAGACAGAATATAAATTACTGTTATATTGACACAGACTCTATTATATTTCAGGTATATGAATCATTTTTACCCACAAAGAACGTAGGTATAAATCTGACTACAGACAATCAACCATACAATCTTGCATTTACAGTTCTAAAAATCAGTCTCTGTGGGAGGGGAAAGTTGTTTTGATTTGATTTTGAATGTTTTATTATTTTATTTTTCTCTCATTGGTAGCGCGATTTAACTTCACTAGAACTCATTTGCTGGGAAAACTGGTATATGAATAATTATAGATACTCTAAAGAGTATCCTTCGTACTTGAGTGGACCAATGTGATACTAATAAGTAATACATTTATTTATAGAATTCTGTCTCTGACTCCACTGAGGTGCTGTATATAATACAGCATTTTTATAATGCTACTTTGTTAGGTCTAAAAATTTCCAAATGTGCTTCTTACCCAACTGTTTTATTTGAGGTACTAGGAAATGTAGAGAAGTTCAGTTTGTCATGTCAGATTGATGCCTTCTGTGCATAGCAACTTAAAATGGTTTCATATGGTGTTATTACCTACAGCTTGCCAGGACATGGGTGAATGCCTTTCATTGGGCTAGCTTCCCATGCTTTTTTCTTCCTCCATTCATTTCCTGATTTGACTAAGTGTTTTGATGCCATATGAAATGGAAGTAAGGTCTTCCTGTGGCTTATATTGGTGTTTAAAATTGAATATACTATCTTTTAATGTTCAAATTGACTAGTTGTAATTGAATCTGTCCAGAAATACAAAATAGAAATGGTGCAATTTTCATAAGTATCTCATAGATTTTTCACGGTGGCACTATTAATTTGGCCTACTATTGACAGATTTGTGATAATTATCACAACATGCCACAAATTTATGAAAACACAATTGTCTAACAATATGCAGCACTTAATCTCCCTTTTACATACTTCCATCAAACAGGATATCTTCCAAAAGCAGTTATCTAAATTATGCATAAATAGCTCAATAATTTAATATCTTCACATTTTTTATGAAAACAATTCATTTTAGTCTACTTGTAAAAAGGCTTTTAAGATTCTAAGTAACAAAGGTAAATAATTGAATCAATTATTTCCATAAACTATGTAAAATTGCTTTTTCCTCTGAAAAAAATCACTTTAAAGAAAATTTATAATAAGCAAATAAGTATCTTTGCTATTATGCTTTAGATAATGAAAATGTTTAAATAATAGAGATTTTAAAACATTAAATTACTGGAAGTAGGTACTGAAACAAATACAACACTAAATAGGACTATTTGATAACAAGATTTCTGTTGATTTTTGTGTTATTAATGAATTTTCAGGGGTTTCTCTTATTTTTAATTTCTGTGCTATTTAAATGGTGTAACTAGATTTTTAAAAAATATTTTAAACAGTAGAAAAGTATGTGAAGTGTAAACTTTGAAAATATAAATCCCTGGGTTACTTTAAAGTGATGAATTTATTTTGTCTTTTGATCATCTTGCTTAGACTACGTGGTAGACTCCCAAAACATTTCAATCTATTGCTATTGCTCTATATTGTCCCCTAGAGGTGGAAGTAAAGCCCCTGTTGCTGATACACCATGCACTTCAGACACAGGGCTCAAAGGACACTAAGCTAGAACTCACCAGCCTTTTCCGTGAGGACTAACATCCAGGACACCAGAAGGCACCAAGCAAGGCTCCAAAGGAGGGAAGCAACCAACAGTCCAACTCAGCTATGCCTCCTATGAATAAATCACAACAAAAGCCAGAATGGCACAATAATTCTAAGAGCTAATGAAGACATGTGTCTTGGAAGAGGTTCTACAACTATCTCTTTACTAAACCAGCATAATCTCTATCTACATTCTAAATATGTGTCCTTATACTCACAGTAAGTGTCGTCCTCACCCCTCATCAAGGCAACTTCTTATTGCAATAGATGGATACCACTAGAGAAAACTTTAAACAATTAAAATACAGCTTTATGGAATCCAGCCCCAAAGAATATATGTAGTGGTATTTACTCCACCCATGACCTTGGGCTCTAAAGCCTGAAGGAGGCGGTGCTTCTTGCCTGCAGACATGACCTCAGAAAAAGACAGTTAGAGGGGTCTAACTTACTCTTCTGGGTATGACACAATAATGGATACCACCAAATTATTTAACAATTTTGAAATATTAAAAACATTTATGGTCTAACTTATAGAGTGAGATGACATTCGGCCTTTTAAATATGGAAATAGATGAATATGTATTGCTCTTTAAATATCTACATGGCATTTATTTTTTTAAAAGATCAGGCAATGCATAAGCTAATTTTTGCTTGAACTCATAAACATGAAATTATAGATGGTAAATTAGATAGATTTGACTAAATTCATAGTCATGTTAAAGTGAGAGATGAAAGTTACAAATAGAAAAATATGAGGAAAAATTGATTAGCGTAATTCCTTCTTGAAATGAAAGATTTTTTTCATAGTTTTAGCATTAAGAAAAGGTCATATTTTTTCATAAATTGAAATAAAAGAGGCAATGATCAACATTGTGATCTAACAATTTCCTCACTCTGAAGAAAATCATGTTTATTATTTTTCTCATACATAATCTTAGCTACTCTTTCCCTTTCTAGTGTTCCTTTTATTTTTCATCATACATACTTCAGGGATTAGAAGTGCATGCTTGTAAATGTTTGAGAGTTACAAAACACATCACAATGACAAGATCTAACTGAAGTCTTTCTTTGCGAATCATTTTTATTTATTTATTTTTTTGGGGGGTTCTGAGTATTACACCAATCCTTGTCTTGTTTACTGCTTTCCATGTATTTTCTAAGAAGCATGGGAAATGTTATTTTTTATCATTTAGAAGTTTAAAAGAGAATTTATTCCTGAAATTGTTAGTACCATTTTTTTTTCAAGATTAGACATTACATGAAAAATGAATCCAACAAGGAGAAAAGAGAACAGAAAAATGGGGATGTGAGTGTTCTCCTATGATATCATTGAGTCTTTGTGAAAACATTTTGAAGAAAATTTTATTCCTAGACCAGTGATTATTACAGTGTAGATGCTACCCCATAGGACTTGGTTGCAAAATCAAATTATCAGTCCCTTTTTCACATCTATTGCTTAAGAAACTCTGGAAGGGAGCCCAACAATTTTCATTTTAATAAGACCTGTGGGAGATCCTCATGTATGCTAAATGTTGAGAATCACTGCCCAGACTTCTAAATTTCACGAGTCATTAGATAACCTTCTGCCTGTACCTTCTGATTTAAAAGCTCTGGCTGACAGGTCAGAAGAGCTAGTATGTGTTGGGCTTGGTGGCACTTACCTTTAATTCCAGAGTCAGCTGGATCTTTGTTAGTAAAAAGCTGGGTTGCTCTACATAGTGAATTCTACACCAACCAAGGATATATATCTCCCTGTCAGGGAATAAAAGGCTACAGGGTTAAAATAAACGAGTTGGTTAGTAACAGGTGATCAATATTGTGAGACAAAGGCAATTGGAATTATTATTTTTTTTAGTGGCACCAGAACACATGATCATTGACTTCCTAGACAAAAGCTGTCCAAATATAAGACCAGAAGTGGTAATTTGTTAAGATTTTAGGGTCATTGCTTGAGAAAAACATTAGCAAACAATAGGACCATAACTGAAGTAAAGCTGTAAAGAAAATAATCAATAGAAGTACAAAGGTAAACGCAGGAGAAAATTTATTGGGATGATTTCAATATGTGTTTCTGAGAGTAAGGCAATAAAAGGAAGCAAGAACATGTTCAAACATTTACATATACTCATTCAGGTAACACCAGTTAATAAGGGATAATAGAGTTCATGATGATATGACTAAAACTGTTCAATTGTTAATGTTAATCGACACATACTGGTATTGAGAAAACAATTTTGGGTCCTTGGATAGGACACTTGGACACTCAGAAGAATTTAACAAAGAACATAGCTCCAAAGTGAACAAAGTAAGAGGCATTTGGTAAATAATAGCAATGAGGTATCTTAGCATGTTCCATCTAAGTGAAACGGGTCTCAGATATGAAAGTAGTGTTTTAGGAGTGGAAGTCAAGAAATGCTATGTATGCACAGTTATGGAAACTGAACACAGGATGCTGGATTATAAACAACCTCAGTCAAGTAGAAATAAGAGAAGAAATATTTAGGAGAAATCAAGTTTAGATTGGAAGCTACATGTGCACATGCTTACTAAAGACTAATGCATCTGTTTCCTGGAAAAAGCAGCATGATTTTAGGGATGACAATGAAACATAAATAAACATGCTCTGCTTAGCTTCCATTTTCTCTACTATGGAGGATAATATTCAGAATGGAAGTTAGTTAAAAAGAAAATTGAAGATGAAAATCATTTTATGCTCTGTTACTGTGTATTAACATATATCTTAGACTAGCTAAGATTAAAACTGATCTATTTCTACAAATAATTTGTAGAAAGTCTTCATGAAAGATTCTTCCTGTGTGTGTGTGTGTGTGTGTGTGTGTGTGTGTGTGTGTGTGTAATGGGGCATGTTTGATTACCATTCAGACATAATAGTTTTTTTCATTTTGCTTGTGGACAATGCAGCCAGCCTCTTCTAATAGTAGTTCCTTCATAGCTAGCAGAGACTTCTGTTTCATGGCCCTTTTCTAACATAGCACCTTTAATAGAGAGGACCAGATTTCCTTTTAGGTTTGCACTCTGTCTTTAAACACTGTTCATTATGATTGACATTGGACTATCACTAAGCATCGAGGAACTTGTTTGAGATAGTGAATAAAATACATAGAATACACTGCTTGGGAACCAAAAATCTATAAATCTCAGATGGGAAAAACTGTCTCTGGATTACTAGTAAATAAATAGTCCATATCCCTTCCTCAAGCAACAAAATATTCTTTCAAATAACCTGGGTAAATGATACAATATCCTTCACAAAATGAGTTGTTTTATTCTCCCACTCTCATCAGAAATCCTTAGACTTCACTGGTAGAGAAAACAATGCAAAAATAAAGTCTGATTTAAACAGAAAAAAAACATGGTTTAAATTTTTATAATGTTATTTATTCAAGGTTTTGGTTTGTTTGTTTAATTGTTAATAATAATGGATAGTTCAAGAATTAGTGTATTTTTTTTCCCACTCCAAGTGAAAAGAGAATAATTAAAACAACAAAGCACATTGGGTCTGGAAAATTGCGTATGGGGTTGACTAATTTCTGCTATGTGTTCATGGAAATTTGCTTATCAGTGAGCTATGGTATTTTGCTTTCCCACGTAGACAGGTGCTACATAGGTGTATCTAGCTGCAGCACATTGAAAAGCACATTTATTAAGAACATTAAATACTCCCTATACATCAAAATGCTTCTGAGAGGCTCCCTGCAGAGCTTGTCTAACTCCAGCTAATGAGTTCTAATCCATGATTTTCTTGTACCTCGCCTCTCTTTACACGTCAATCTGTTCATGGCATCTGTCATGCAAACAGTAACAGAGAAACCGCTGGGGCTGTCAAGGAAATGACACCTTTCTCCTTTACCAGAATCTCAGAATGATGCCTAGATTTCTCTGAAATTCTCCAGGCAAACTATGTCTTTCTTTTAAAACCAACACCATCTGCCCAGCAGACATTTGTGAGCCAATTGTCACATGAAGGAATTTTAGCTGATTTTTTGATGTTCAAGCCTGTTACATTAGGTTATCAAGCTTGCACTTAGCTAGATGGCATACCTTGCATATTTCAGGTTGAAGATGGGTAGTAATGAATAAATTCATATCAATTAATTTCATCCACAGTATTGAATGATAAGAGAAGCAGCCTCGGCACATAGATAAAAATAAGGGTACACAACATTTGATTCTCCTATGTGTGTATGCATGAACACACATACAGACAGAAGCATTCTTACATTTTAATATATGTACATAATTATTGTTTAAAGTATTTTCTCTCAAAAAGAAATATGAAAATAATTCATATAGTATTAATGAATGCAAATTATTTTTAATTCCTATATTTTTGACAAAGTAAATTTAGAGACAAATTTAACATATATAATTATGTATAATATCCATAAAACTCTCAAATACATCAAAATATCTCCTCTATAATCATTCCTAATTACATACCTAATCATGTTTAACAGATAATTCATTAACAAGAGTAATTTTCAGATGAATCATCTAGATAATTTGATTAAATTATTTTCTTTAATCTACAAACTTTCTAAAATAATTATCATCTTAGAGGAAGAATATATAAACATGAAATATTTAATTTTATAATGTGTGAGTGACTATGTATTTACATTATGTTAGACATTTTAATTTTTATTAAAACATCAATGTTATTTCTATGTATATAATTATGCATATAGAGCACAGATTTTAATTTTAATTTCATGTATCTGTGTGTCATTTATGTAAACCTCCTTGTGCAACTGTTAGAAATTTGCAATATATGGTTCTTGCCAAAAGTAGCTTGATGAACATAATCATGAACTTGTTTTTATAAGCTTGCACAATTTTGTTCATTTTCATAACTCCCAAAGAATTTTGATTAATCATCTAAATGCTATGAGTATTATAGGTATTTTGATATACATTTCCATGTGGTTTTATTAAAAAATTATAAAATTAGACTTCTTACACTGGTACATGAATTTCTCCTTTCATACAAATTTCCACTTTGAACATTTCAATTGGTTACCTCTCACTAACTGAAAATATCTTCTTGCTGAAGTAATTTCATCAGTAGATATTAAGGATTACCTTTTCATAAATTTAGAGGCCATTCTATGTATTCCTATCATGGCTTATGGCTCAGGTCATTACTCCAGAAGACTGGTGATATTTTTTCTGTTATTTGCAATAACCATATACTCACTTAAAGGTAGAAATTCTTTATTTTGTTAATCCCAAAGATACAAGGAGAAAGACCATGAACCCAAATAATCATGGTTTTCAGTTAATTTGAACCCAAATTTATTAAACCAAGCAACTCATTTAAGCAAGATTTTGTTTGTTTGTTTGTGTACATGGGCTTTCCTCTAGGGCTGAGTTCAAAAGATCAGAATTGGATATGAGGAAGACAAGGTTTTTATAGTTTGGGGTAGGGAGTTTCCAAATGATGGATTTATTGGGCAAAGTAGATGGGGTTTACAGAAGCAGAACAGGAGCATAGCAAGTTACTTCTAATGGCCTCCTGAAACAGACATGATTGCAAGGTAGTCATAACAAGGTTGTCATAACAACAGGTAGTCATAACAAGGTAATCATAACAACCTTTTGAAACAAAGGTAGGGTTGTAAGATGACTATAGAAACATTTTGAAACAAAGGTATGGTTGCCATTTCTTGGATCAGACAACACAGGTTATAGGTCAGGCATAGCCAAATTCCTGAGAAACAGGTTTAATCAGAAACAGGAATGAACATAGTTAATCTTTACTATAAAATCACTTTTAATCCTAAAATGGAGGCTGATTCTTTGACATATTATGTAAATCACATGAAAAATTCCCAGATTTTATTTGTATTTTGAACTTGAAAAGTTCACCAAACTTAATGCCATATAGTGTTTCACAGTTTCCTTGATATTGTTTTGCTTCATGATTACACAACTGTTCAAGTGGTATCTTTTCTGGCCCTTAGCACCAATATATATGAGAAATGACACAATAAAATATCACATATTAATGGAGTCTATGAAATTTTGAAATATCTTTAATATATGGAATTTCTTTAAAAACACAGAATATGTTCCTGTTTTGTATTTTAAACTATTTGTGCATCCCTTTATAATCCCACTCCTTTATCATATACACTAAAATTACTTTATCAAGACTTTTTCCCAATACCATTTTAGTACTAGAATACAAATTGATCTTGTGTGCCAAGATTCTGCAAATGTTTTCATGGTTGTTACTTCAAATTGATTTTAGAATGATTGGTTAGTTTCTAAAACTAAAGGTATATTACTTTTGTACCTGTGGCCATCAGAACCTCTAGACACTTCTCACTACTCACTATTCTTTCCTCTTTTCTCAATAGACAACCCAAAGTTCATCTGTATATAGACCACCTAGCTTTGCTATTTACTGTGGCTATGTTATTTGTGCCAAAGAGAGACAAGAAATTATGGTATTTATAGTCCTTTCCTTAAAATTGATCACTTTTCATACTTTTCTTTCTGATTAATAATTAAGAGGTGTAAATTTTTCCTTCATCTAAGGAAGTATACAGTAAGATTTTTTTCTTCTATCATTTCAACCCTAAATTTAAGAATTAGAAATTAATTCTGTGTAGCTGAAGTTTTACTGTGTCCACCTGGCTCCTTCAGCCATTCAGACCCAAGTAAACACACAGAGACTTATATTGCTTATAAATTGTATGGCCGTGGCAGGCTTCTTGCTATCTCATTCTTATATCTTAAATTAATCCATTTCTATTAATCTATAAGTTGCCACGTAGCTTGTGGCTTACCGGTACTTTTACATCTTGCTTCCTCTGTGTCTGGCTGGCAATTCCTGACTCAGCCTTCCTGTTCCCAGAATTCTGCTCTCTTTGTCCTGCTTATACTTCCTGCCTGGCTACTGGCCAATCAACACTTTATTTGTTAACCAATCACAGCAACACATTCAAAGCATACAGAGAGATATCCACAGCAATTCTGGAAAGTGCGATACTTAAAATCCTAGCTTAGAAAGTAATGGTTTAAAAACATAAAAAGATATAGATAGCATTGTAATCCTGAAATATGGTTATTCATTTTATGACAAGGGAAATCACTGGGCAGAACACTTGCATGCAGTCCATGCTACGATTATGGGAGTACTGGTTGACAATTTGTCTAATTCTTGAGAAAAGTGCCACTCTGAACTGCTTTCATTAATTGCATTTGCAGTGAACCAGGCTTTCAGAAAAAAAAAAAGTAGTTTTTAAGCAAAGATAGAAAAGAAAACAAGCTTGGATTAAGAAGCATATGACTAGAAATGGCTTGGAATATAAACTAATTATCTAGCAAACAAGGCCTAAACAATTGGGATTCCCCAGTGCTTCTTTGTGGGAACAACAGGAGATACTGTTACTGTACAGAATTAGTCTGGAAGCCAAGATCCAATTAAAGGTGCTCCCTCCCTCCCCCCAGGAACACCTGAAAACAGTGACAACAAGGAAGTCTCTGTTACAGGGCAGAAGAGGAGCTAGAACCCAAACTCAGAAGATCAATAAGGAAGGAACTAAATCTAGAGGAAATGGATGGTTAGTTGGCTTATAATAGATATAGAGTAGACCATTCAACACTAAATTCGGTGGGAAATGTATTGACAATAAATGGAAAACTTAACCAAAGAAACTAATGGCTGTTTCTTGCAAAAGTAACTTTCAGATTTGTTCATGTCCACTAGATGAAGAACCACAAGGCATGATGGGGGAAGAGAACCTGCAAAAAGTTAGGTTGGAGATATGAAAAATTTTGACAGGTGCAGTTACATCTAGGCTAGATAAAGGAACTAGGTGTGGTAAGACAGGTTCAACCACAGAACTCACTCTCTCTGATAAGGAGTCTTCTGCCAACTATCATTTGTTTCTGTGGTGGATAGCTGAATATTTGTGAATCGCCTTTCCAGATAAGTTTTACTTGGATTTATTAAAATTTCTTAATCTGATCTTAATTTTCCATACATGCTGATAAGTTTGCTATGAGTAGTCTTTATTACCAGAATTTCTTAAGGAATAAAACACCAATCAGTTCATGCAAAATGACCACATGCAAAAGTTCAAAGTCATATAAGAGACAGAATATAGTTCTTCCATCATTCCACAGTATTACTTTATTTACTAAAGGATACCTTCTGAATACAAGTGGAGTTTTCCTGAGCTAAAGACACCCAGAACTTAACTTCTCCATCTATTATAAGTTTGAGAAATAAGAGTACAATGTTGTTTAAATCCACTAATTTTAAGGTCATTAGTTACTATGCATGTACATATTTCTATGCTGTCAGAAATAGTTATAAACTCAAGGCCTAGCCTCCCCCACAGCCAGCTGAGGAAATGTGACTAAGTTCTCACCAATGTGATGAATACAAATTCTAGGGCATCTTAAAAATCTCTTGTTCTTAGAAAGAATCATCCAGAGTGAGGTCCCAGACCCAGAAGGACAAACATGGTATGTACTCACTCTTAGATGGATATTAGACACAAAGCAAAGGATAACCAGACTACAATCCACAACCCCAGAGAAGCTAGGCAAAAGGAAGACCCTAAGAGGGACACACATGGAGGGCCCCAGGAAGGGAAAATAGTTAAGATCTTGGTAAACTGGGGCTTTGGGGGTAGTTAGAAGGGAAGGAATGGGGGATGGGAACAGGAGGAACTGAGATGGTCAAGTGGAGGGAGAGACAGAGACAGAGAGTAATGAAAGAGATATTTTGGTAGAGGGAACCATTAGAGCGTTGGGGAGAAAACTGGTGCTAGGGAAATCCCCAGGAGTCCACAAGGATGACACCAAATAAGACTCCTAGCAATAATGGAGAGGGTGCCTGAATTTACCTTCCCTGATAATCAGATTAGTGACTACCTAATTGTCATCATAGAACCTACATCCAGTAATTGATGGAAGCAGATGCAGTGATCCACAATCAAGCACTGGGCTAAGCTCCTAGACTTCAGTTGAAGGGAGGGAAGAAGGATCATAGGAGCAAATTAGGTCAAGATCATTATTGAGAAAACTATAGAGACAGCTGCCCCCAAGCTGGTGGGAGCTCATGGATTCTGACCTGTCAGCTGGGGAACATGCATGAGACCAAACTAGATCCTATCAATGTGGGTGACAGCTCTGTGGCTAGATCTGTTTGGGGACCCCCTGGCAGCAGGACCAGGACTTATCCTGGGTGCATGAAATGGCTTTTTGGAATACATTGTCTATGATGGGATAGCTTGTTGAGCCTTGAAACAGGGGAAGGGGCTTGGTCCTACCTTAACTTACTATGCCAGACTTTGTTGACTCCCCAAGGGAGGCCTTCCCCTCTCTGAGGAGTGGATGGAGAGAGGTGGGAGGAAGAAGGTGAGGGAGGGGGAACTGGAATTAGTATGTAAAAATGAAAAAAAACTTTTTAAAATAAATACATAAGTAAAAAATCTCTTGTTCTTGCATCTAGTTTCTGTTTTTAGGCTTCTTAGGAAATAATAAAAGCTATACCAAATCAGGAAGCCATATGATAACCATTCAAAAACCATATTGACATCCCCAGATCTCTTATCTCTAGACTGTTAAGGAGAAATAATCTTGTTTCATACTCCAGTCATTATCATTACACGTCACATTATTGAATTTGTAGCACCATGGCCCATACTGAAATAAGTGAAACATTATTGCAATAGACAAATGTCTCTTCCATAAAAACAAGTTTTTGATACACATTTGATAAGAACATGTGTTAACTTTCATTCATTCTCATTATCTCTTCCTTATCCAAAACGATTTTTACAGCTCTCATTTTCAATTGAAAATAGATTTTTTTCATATAATATATTATAGTTTGATGTCCCCCTACTCCTCCCAGGACTCCCCCCTTCCCCACCCACCCAAATTCACACATTTTCTCTCTCTTATTAGAGTACTATCAGACATCTAAAAAAATAGTAATAAGAACAAACCAGAATTAGACAAAACAAACAGAAAAAGAGCCAAATAAAAATCTCAAGGAACAGACAAACCTGCAGAGACACACAATCTTGTACAATCAGAAATCCCATAAATATACAAAACCAAAAATCCATAACATATATGCAAAAGACCAGGAACATTGAAAAAAAAATCCCCGACAAAGCATTATGATAACAAGAACTCCAAAATTTCCATTGAGTTCATTTTGTGTTGGTCATCTACTTCTGGTCATGGCGTCTGGCCTTAAAAGTGGTTTGCAGTTGCATCCATTTGCCTGCAAATTCATTCTGAGTGAGGTAACCTAGAACCAGAAAGACAAACATGGTATATACTCACTCATAAGTAGATATTAGGAGTAAAGTACAGGATATCTACAGCCCAGGAGAGGCTAGATAACAAAGAGGGACCAAAGAGGGATGCATGGATTTCCCTCTGAAGAGGAAATAGAAGAGATCCCCTGGGTAAACTGGGGGAAGAGGTAGAGAAGTTGGAGGTATGGGGGAAATGGGAGTGTGTTAGGTGGGCTGGGTATAGGAGGCGGGTTGGGGGCAGAATGGAGGGGGGGAGTAATAAAAAATATTTCTTCATAGGGGGAACCATTTTTGGGGTTAGGGAGAAACTTGGTGCCAGGGAAACTCCCAGGAATCCGCAAGGATGGCCCCAGCTAAGACTCCTAGTAATAGTGGAGAGGGTGCCTGAATTGGCCTTCTACTCTAATCAGATTGGTAATTGTCATTAGAGAGTCTTTATCCAGTAACTGATGAAAGCAGGTGCAGAGATCCACAGTCAAACACTGGGTCGAGTTCCTGGAGTCCTCCTGGAGAAAGAGAGGAAGGGGTGTAAGAGCCAGGGGTCTCAAGGTCATTATGAAGGAACCCACAAAGACAGCTGATGTAAGTTCATGGGAGCACATGGACTCCCAACCAACAGTGAGGGAGCCTGCATGGGATCCACCTAGGCCCTCTGCACGTGTGTGACAGTTTTGTAGCTTGGTCTGTTTGTAAGGCTCCTAGCAGTGGGATCAGGACATGTCCTGACACTTAGCTGGCTTTTGGGAACCTATTTCCCATGCTGAATTGCCTTGCCCAGCCTTGATGTAGGGGGAGGAGCTAGGCCCTATGGCAACTTGATGTGCCATGCTTTATTCAAGCCCATGGGGGGCCTGCTCCTTTCTGAATGGAGACAGAGGAGAAATGGATGGGGAGTGGGGTAGATGGGAGTTGGGGGAAGGAACAGGAGGAGAAGAAGGAGGGGAAACTGTGGTCTGTATGTAAAATAAATGAAAAAATGTTAATTAAATAAAAAAAGAGTGGTTTGTATACCCAGTGAGAGTCTGGTGGAGAAAACTAATACTAATTAATATCTATTTGTGAGAGGTTATCAATTGAAGATAAATTCATTTTATATAGCGCTTATCAGTTATATTTAAGTATTTTACATATTTTTTGTGTGCACAAATAAAATATTTCACCTCTCTCTCACTCTCTCTTTGTGTGTGTGTGTGTGTGTGTGTGTGTGTGTGTGTGTGTGTGTGTGTGTGTTTACCGTGTGTTGTTATATGAACACATCTCATTTTCAGGTATCAACAATATTCAATCCCGGTTTTGTAATTTGTTTCTCTTTTCTTTTCCCATCATGCTGAGCCACTGTAGCTCCTGCTTGCTCTCTGACAGTCATGGTACCAAACAGAAACTCACATCTTGGTATTTTATTTAGAGTTTCAAATGCACTTACATCAATTCACAAAATTCATCATTCTGATCTTTCACATTCTTCCTCAAGTGCCATTTTTCTGTAGGAATTGCTTATATTTTGAATCTCAATTTTGTTGTGTTTAGCTCAAACTTAAGGCAATCTAGTAAAGGAAATTCCTTTTATAAAAAAATTAAAATGCCAAAATACTTGACTAAGAAGAATTACCAGTTTTTAGAAAATTTTAATAAGTAAGAGTATGACATAGTCTGACCTTTATAAGCAGGTTGAAATTCTCATTGATTTTGACAACTTAGTAAATGTTTTTATTTAAAGAGCTTTGTTTAAATATTTTGGATCCTCCTAGGTAATTTTAAATTACACCTGATTTTTTCATAACAGCTTTGTGTGTGTGTGTGTGTGTGTGTGTGTGTGTGTGTGTGTGTGTGTGTGTGTGTGTGCTGTATGAGTGTGCATAATTGTACAGAGGCCAGAGGTTGACTTTGATGTATTCCTCTATCACTTACTTTTCAGTGTGTATGTGAGTTTTTTTTTTTAAGAATAAAATTGACACCACCTGGCAACAGTCATCTATGGAGAGTATTTATTCTTTCATCAATTAGAAAATTATTTAACTATGCATGTACATATATAGATGCAAATGTATTTATGATTGTGTGGGCTGCAGCTATAAATTCAATAGGTAGAGTCTTGCCCAGCATTCATGAATCCCTGAGTTTTATTGCAGCTCTACATAAAATGAGCATGATGTTATGCAGATGTAATGCTAGCCTTCTCAGAAGGCTAGCCTGGGATATATGTCTTAAAGCAACAACAAGAAAGACAGCAACAAAACAATTATGTGCATAATATTTAACATTTCTAGAAAAATTGGGAGTTTATTTCTTTCCCACTTGTCATATCCTCAGAGTTTGGCACCATGTTGTCTCAGTTTGCTCACACAGAGTATTGTACAAACATATGACAGGTCAGTTAAGACTTACACTGAGCTCCACAATCTCCCTAATAGGGAGAAGGCTAACACTTTAGTCATACGTTTTACAGAATGAATTATAAAGCAGGAAACTCCTCAAGGTTAGAGACTGCACAGTAGTCATGAAGCTCTTAAGGGAGAATGTTTAAAGCTGCTGAGTGTTGCCTTTTAATTCACCCTTACACTTGACTGTGAATGCCTTATGCTCTTTGGATGCCTTTTATGCTAGACACTGTCCCTGCCAGTGTTTATAAATCATGCAAGTTACACCTAAGCTGTTATATTTTTAGCTCTTGTTAAGATACAATATTTTCCCTTGGACTTCTGATGCAGCTCACAGCAGTACCCTCAGAGAATCACAAACCATAAGATATTTCTGATGAAGTGTGAAATCCTCTACAAGAAAAATACAAGAGACACCAATGTAAAGAACACATGAAAAAATAAAAAGGAAAACTTACCTCATGAAATCACAATATTCCTATCGCTCTTAAGTAATTTTAAAAGAAAAATTCAAAATTTTCTTCATCTTTTTTTATTGTAAAATCTGAATAGAATTAATACTTTTTTCTGCAATATATATATATATATATATATATATATATATATATATATATATATATATATATATATTTGGTTTTTCGAGACAGGGTTTCTCTGTGTAGCTTTGCGCCTTTCCTGGAACTCACTTGGTAGCCCAGGCTGGCCTCGAACTCACAGAGATCCGCCTGGCTCTGCCTCCCGAGTGCTGGGATTAAAGGCGTGCGCCACTTTAATCATCAGAACCACAGTGCCAGGAAACAAACTAAAATGTGTGATTCAGAAGGGCAAAAAAAAAGCCTTGTAGTGAGGAACTTCTGTGGTCAATATGGATTCCTTATGATCGTGTGCAAAAGAAATTCAGTGCATTATCTTACTGCAATCATGTGATGTTACTGCAATCACGGCCCAGCGACTACAAGAACAGTTCTTGAGAACTAATTTTGCAGAAACCTTAGAGGTAAGGCTTAACAAGACTGGGGTGGTTTACTAATCCCTTTGTAGAGTGTGTTTCTCATGTTCTTGGCCTACTTTAGATAGCTCCTCACTGCGGAGCCCAGAAGTTTTAATCAAATCTTCTAAGACAATGGAAAGGAGTCCTGAATAAATACACCATCTGTTTTCATATTTTTCTTTTTTTAAAAATATTTACTCTAAGTATATTGGAGTGAGTTTACTTCTCTATATTTGTTTTCATTGGAATGTTTTCTTTACACATGTAAAAGTGTCTTCCGATTGCATTCTTGTGGCTTAGTACTCTTCCAAGAAGCCATGCTTCTAAGCACTGTAATAGAGGAGTCTATCATGACCTCGACGTCCCCAGCCTGCAGAATTCCTCCTCTCGTCAATTGGATTCCCGGAGCTCAACCCATGGGAGACCTTGATCTGGGGGATGTGGGCATGTGGGGTGGTTTGGGAGAGAGGGCATTGGGGGGGGGGTGGGAGTAGGGAGGAGGTTGGATCTGTGGGTGGTAGGTGGAGTGAGTAGAAAATTTCTTAAAGAAAAATGAAAAAAAAAAAGAAAAAAAATAGAGGAGTCTAGAATAGATACTTTCAAGTTTGTTGAGTGGAACTTTTTTTGTTTTTGTTTTGTTTTGTTTTGTTTTTTACCTGCTCCCACCCTGCATAGAATGGTTTTGTTCTCTTTTGACTCTGGGAGTTAAACAAAATAAAAAAAAAAAAAAGTAAAGAAAACCCAACAAATGTTACCTGAATTAGCCACCTGAGGAACAATGTCCGTACATGTCTCCCTCATAATTTTCTTGCATCCCAGATAGTATGAGCCACCGAACTTACCATCCCCTACTCTGTTACTACCTCTGATAACTGCTGTGCTAAAATTAATGCAGAAAAGTGTCACATTCTCCAGAATTTCTGCAGACCATTGGATCAAACAGTAACTTTCCCACAGGCTTTTCCTGTTGGCTTCAACCTGGAGGTAGGACTTAAGGAGCTACACGCCTTAGCCCACTGACACACAGTGATTTTTCTCACTGTATTGAGTCCCCTTCCTCAAGCCTGGCATTGAAAAATAGCACACACAGCTCCTACTGAAGATGCTTTGCTGCATCAGCCCCAGAAAGCTGTCTTTAGGCACTTTCATTATTTAAAGTCCTGATAAGTTGGCTCAGCAAGGACTCACAGTATTTTCTTGTTAAGCAGCCTTGTAGCGTGCTGTCGAGCAATTTGGCAGTTACCTTCTCTCAGACTCATTAGTTTTTCCTCTAGGTCACTCATTTGCAGATTTGAGTTTCTCAGGGTGAAAAATAGCTTCCACATTATGCTTGAGAAAGGCCAATGTCTCTTTGAACTGATGCTTCAAAGGGTCTCAGCAAATGGGTATCATAGCATATGTTCAATCCATGCTCAGTGTAGATCTCCAAAACAAAAATCTAATATGACTGAATGGCCGTTGATTCATTAAAACAGAGTTTGCTTTGGTTAGACTGTTAAGGGTTCTGTAAAAGCAAAGCAGGGAAAGGGAAAGATTTATCAATCACTTCAGTTTATCTAGGATTTAAAGTTATTTCAAATGGCCTTTCAGGGCTAAAATGCAGGTAGTCCTGTGCAAGCATGAATTGCGTATCCTATTTTTTGTCTTTCCTTGTAGTTAGTTTGCCTTTTTATCCATTCCTACTATTGCATTTATAGGAAAAATTAGCAAGTAAACTGATGCAAGTAAAATAAAATATTTTCCTTGTACGAATCATATTATTTAACCAACATTGTTATTCCTGCCCATTTCAATTATTCTACATAATCTCCGAAAGCAAAATTACCAAAAGAGTTGGAGAGGGAGGCAGTTCATTTTCTAAAGGAAATTGGTGCTCTACTTGAGTTCAAACCTCTGTAACGATACACTCTTGGACATACCTGTAACCTCAGTCTGTGGGAGCGAGAGACACAAGTATTACTAAGGCTTGCTGGCTGCCGCTTTGGAAAAAGTCCTAGGATCAGGGTTCATGGAGAGATCTTGTTCAAAGGGGTAAGGCACAGAATAATAGAGACATCAGATGCTTTCCCTGGTCACCATAAATGTGTGCAGCTATGCACAAACCCAACATACCCACACAAATCTATACATTCACCAAATACACATAGACCACATACAAACAATAATTACAAATGAAATTGTTTATAAGCATGAAAATGACAGGGTTAGTTCTGACTTTGATATACCTTTTAGTCTCAAATTTTTTTTAAAGATTACTCCCTAGCTTGTCATTCTATTTCTGTTTTCTGTGGGACCATTAGGAGATGGGGCCTGCATCATCAACATAGGTTAGTAAAGATTATACCTATCCCTGGTTTCAGTCATGCTCTTTCATGCATCCTCTACCACCATGTGAGTAACTGCTGTCTTTTGCTCCCCCCAGCACAGTCCAAGCCACAAGTCTCTCCTCCCATAAGTTGTTTCTGTCAGGTGTACTGCCAAGGCAACATAAAAGCAGTTCATACAGATATGTTAGTCAACAGTACATTCTAACCATTCCACACACTAGTGTATGCACATGTAGTGCAATACAGACTTGACTTACCAAATGCTAATTTTCTCCGTTAATTGTGTCAACTTCTAAACTCGTGGTAGAAGAGATAAAGGGCTTGTTTGAATATCACTTGAAGCAAATAAATAAATTAATACATAAATAAACCTGATATTTTATTGGCTATAAGTTTTGGCACTATAAAACAAACATTTAACTCTTCCCATTGCTAGTGCCTCGAGATATACTTGTACATAATAAATAAAAGTAGATTCTACAGGTAAAGCTTAGGTAATAAAAAAAGAAGGCAACATCTGTGTCAAAGGAATCACTAAGAAAGTTAAATCTGCGTTGTTTGACCTGAAAACTATCACAGCTTGTTTGAATTACGCTGCCACCTGTCACAACTGTGCTTGTGATTCTCTTAAAACAGTAGGAGTTTGTCACATAAATGGGATGTGCAGGATTTAAATTATTGCAGATGATGTGGCCACCACCAATGAATGTGAAAGTTTTCAAAACAGAAATGACTGGGCTTGTGCCTTCTCAAGTCAAGTAATATTCCCTGTGGGTAACTGCCCAGAACTCCCACAGTGTAATGCAGGATTAAAACAACATCATCATCATTGCTCTTAGTGCAAGGTGACCAGTGTGAACTAGCAAGATGGAATTCATAAACATTCACTTTGCATAAGCCATTTGTTTACTAATAGTACACAAGATCACTGAGTCAATTGTCAGAGTGGGTCTAATAGGTGACCAACTGGAAGTAAAATAGGAGGGACTGTATTGTTATATTGTAGAGTTTTTGTTGTTGAAACCTTATTCATTCCCTCAACCTTGAAAATACTTTTCAAAGTCAATCCATATTAGTCTCCCAGTGGATCTCTTCCTCCTGGACCCTTCACTACCACATCTTCCCATGTGGATTCCTCACTCCAGTCTCTCCCTACTGGACACGTTGCTCTCCTGCAGTCCTCAGCCCAGTCTCTCCACCTGGATGCCTAACTCTACACTGAATTATATATTGAACTTCCTGACTTGGTCTATCCTCAGAAATGATCTTTTATTTATTTACACCCAAAGCCATTTTTCTATGTTTTACAAATGAGTCCAGTTTCATCTGTTGAAGTTACACCCCTTCAAAATTTTCTTAACTTTTCATTACATTTATTTCAGCATCTCTCATTTTAAAATAATTATTTTTAGTTGATAATATTGGTAAATCCAAGAAATTATGTGTAATATTATATATATAACCTGTATATGTAGATACATTCTGAAATTACATATAAATTTGTCACACACAAAAATGACTGTTTATATTTACCTCGTATCCTGTCAGCATATGTGTGACTTTTCCTTTATTCTCTTCAACAGGCACTACCCATGCTGATTGCAGACCTACTGTCAACACTCAATTTAAGCCATCTGTGTTTTGAGATGCCTTTCAGCTTACATAAATTGGAACTAAAAGGAACCTGGCCATCAAAGAACTCAGCCTACTTATTTCACAGATGAACAGACTGAGGATGAGAAGTATATTTCTTTAATCTAGATATATGTCTTGTATCACTTAGACTTCATGTGAATTAAAAGAAAATGGGTTCAGTTGCATGGATTGTGTAGTACCCTTACTAAAATTTGCACCTGTGATGAACTCTGTGTCATCTTCAGAAAGGGGGAGAAAAGCACTGTCCCATTAATGGGCAATTACAGAGTATGAGGTAGACTGCAAGTGGGAAGAATTTCTATGTGTATGTGTGTGTGTGTGTGGGGGGGTTCTTTCTCATTCAACTGGTAAGACTCAGCAGGCAAACCTAGATATGATCATTAATGCTGGTGAATCATTACCCTTCATGATTGATTTCTATAAGGGCACTTAACTTCCTTCTACCTAGCATACTTAGAATCTGTTTCAAAATTTTGAGGTTATTTCTAACAGATATCAAAAAAATCATTACCCTCCAACCCATGTTTCATTAACATAATCCCAATATGGAAAATGGATTAGACAATGAGTAATGGTTTGGATCTATTAATGTAAATCATACACAGTAGGAGAAAAGCACAATGAGTGATATGAGGATCAAAGATGTCGACATCACATTCCTGGTTTCAAAGAATTTAGAGTAAGAAGCCAAAGAAGCCATCTTTCTTGCCTCCAAATTCAACTGTAGAGAATATGTGATCCTAATGTATACTGAACATAGAATTCAATTTCTTGTAAGTTATCTTTCCTCATTTGAAGGGATGTGAACTGAAATATTAAAAAGAAAAAATCAGATGTATTTTGCTACTTGGTGAAAAAAAAATGGTGTGTTCATGAAAGGCACAAGCTACATATTTTCAAAGAGCTAAAATATGTTATGGAATACTATGCAATTTTTCTTGAAAGGCCATGAAAGCACAGAGAAGAAATTATGTGAAAGGAGCAGAAAAAATAACAGAAGACCATTGTTCATCCAAACACCAAAATATATAGTAGGTAATGCAAGATATTAATTATTTGATATTTGCTTCTTTGGCACTTGTATGAATAGGAAGAATGTCAGGTAGACTTTCCACTGTGCACTTTTTGAATTTTGAACTCTGTGACATGCCAGCTTATTAAAATATAATTGAAAGTTAGAGTGAAAGATATTTTGTTATTAAACTCAAGCATCATGTTCTGATCTAGCTCTTTTCCATTCCTCTTCTTGATTTCCTGGTATCTCAGTGGCATTTGCTTTTCAAGGTTTCTATAACAGTCTTCTGTAAGTGTTCCTTCTAAGAAAATGTCACATTTCATCACATTGATTCTCCAGAGGTTGTATATAATTCAAGAATTAAAAGTGCATCAGCAATTCATTTCATATTTCTGATATTTATTTATACTGGTTAGCCAGATATTTTATCAGCTTATTCCTCTATGAGGATCCAGATTCTTCATAGACCTTGAACTTGATTGATTCATTTATTTTAATTTTAAATGGACCCACTTCTACAACTTAGAGTTCATGTCCTTGAGAGTAGAGAAAAATAATGTTCTTGGAACGTAAAGGATAAGGAAGTAAACAAAATGATTATGATGAAGGAAAATGACTCACTCATTCTTTTCCTGGTAGGACATTTTGGAAGTCTGGCTGTTGTTTGTTTTCTAATCAGTTAACCAAAAGAATGAAGTGACATTTATATCAGTGTATTCATTCATTTCTGGATTATAGGTAATTATTTTAAACTTTCTTTAAATCAATGTGCTGTAAAGAGTAGTATTTAAAAAAACAAGATATTTATATCCTATGGAATCTGGGATATGAGAAAATTTCCATTTTTTTATTCACACACCCACAAAGAATATTTGAAATTGAGTATTTTAATGGGAACATATAAATGATATACATTTACAACCAAAGACTGTATCCTACCATTGCCACTATATCCTTTAATGTTAAGAATTCATATATGCTACTTTGGAAAGTTAATTTTTCACATTAGAAAAATTATTGCCAAAGATACACTACTCAAAATTTGCAAAGTGTTTAGACATTTCTTCATATGATGAAACCATGTGTGAGGTCAGTAAAATTAATAGAAATAAATCACGAAACACTTACTAAGTAGATATTTGTTAGTCATTTTTCATTTACATAATCCCCACAGAAGTCTAATGGATTGTTCTTATTATTCTTCCACTTTAACATTTTTAAATTAAAACAGAAAAAGCTAAGGTGCAATTATAATGTGAGTGTGTGTGTGTATGTATGTGTATGAGGGAATAGGGAATTTTACTTGTTATTTGGCCTGTCACTAATAAGGATTCTTGTAGGCAGAATTTTCTGTTCCACCTGTCAGTTCCCAAATAACCACACAGGGACTTCTTAAATAATTATGAAAGCTCAACCAATAGCTTAGGCTTGTTCTTAACTAGCTCTTATAATTTAAATTAACCCATATTTTTATTAATCTGCCTTCTACCATATGGCTTTTACCTCTATCCCATTTTGTATGTCTGAATTATTCCACTGGCTTCTGTCCCTTTCTTCTTCCCAGCATTTTCTCTACCCAAAAAATCCTATCTAGCTTTTGGCCATTCAGCTTTTTATCAAACCAGTCTGAGTGACTAATCTTCACAATATACAAAAAGATTTTTCCACAACATTTCCCTCTTTTTGTATAAATATAAAGAAAAAGTTTTAACTCTAACGTAATAAACTATAAACAATAAGAAAAACTATCAGGTAAAAATTACATTTACAATGCCTAGTCCATTTGTATTTGGCATATTTGGAGAAAATATTCCATTATTTATTCTATCTTGATAAGTCCAAAATTCTGTGACTAATTTAACTACTCTCTTAACTAAGGAAAACTATACCTATCTAGTCTTCAACCCCATGAAAGACCTGAGAGGCATATAATATTACCTGAGTAAACAGAATGTGCAGATCAAACAACTTCCAATACTATAGAAAAGATAGAAACAAAGACAGTCACCCAAGGTTCCTCTGTAACATTGGGGCATCTATCTTCAGCCTATAAGCCTAGAACATCTGTGAAGCTAGACTTTTGAAGGACTGTCCCGCCTTGTCATGGCAAAGTTCAGCAGTCACTTTCCTTCATGTCCTGCTTGCTCAATTTGGACAGCACACTGTCAGCATTTGTGGCAAGGGCAGTTTCCTGTCCAAATAGCTAGCTTTTGCCATAAATAAAGCAAATTCCATATGACAGTTCTTTGATGCCCATCATTCATTTTTTAAGTAAATTGGTGCTGCCAGGAGTATATGTGTCTCACTAAAATAAAAAGCCTTTTTGTTATTGAAATATTTTAAATACCATATTCTGTAGGTCTTTGAAGTGTGTGAAGACCATTTATCTATTTAAAATGTATCTGTTTAATCTTGATAACATACCTAATGTGACTACAAATTTGATTATTATAGATGGCTAACTACTAACCTAGATTTCTTAATTACACATTACATTTTTAAATGAGCTACATATGCACAAAACTCCAAATAAGAGTAGAAACATATGTTTAGTATAATAAAAAT
Organism: Peromyscus californicus insignis; assembly: GCF_007827085.1. NCBI lineage: Eukaryota > Metazoa > Chordata > Mammalia > Rodentia > Cricetidae > Peromyscus > Peromyscus californicus. The sequence continues at coordinate 42,846,880 of NW_026294413.1, forward strand.
AACTTTAAATTTGTATCAATATGCCAAAATCCATACCCATATAAAATATTTGAGGTTAATAGTTGTCTTTTTATCCTATATTCCTATATCCCCCCACCAAAAGGATGACAAACATCCACAACCCACAGATTGACCAAAACCCACCCACACCACCTATTGATAATGTGGGAGTTCTGTTCTCTAGATTGTTTCTTGTTGTCCAGGGTTTCTGGAATCTTTAGAGGACCCTGAAAAAATTAGGGTAATGGTTTATTTCTAGCTAGAATAGTCTGTGAGTTTGGACAATCTCAGCCAGCAGCCTTGAAACTTTTCTGGATGTAGAACTCTGAGGAAACTGTAACAGAGGCACTCTGAGTGCTGGATCACATTGGCCACCTGTTTTTATTTGTGTCTGGTCCCCTTGCCCTGAAAATACATAAACTTTTAAAGGTAAAATATGTATCTATATTAACACCGTATGGACAGTGCATTGTACACAAGCCAGCCACAGATGATTAAAATATATGTCACCAGTCCTGTAGTTTTTATTGGTTTGTTTGCTATATCTGTAGCCAAGATTTTCAGGAGGTCTCCCCTGATCAAATTTGATCCTCTTTATCCTTGAATAAGGATTTCCTTTTGTTTTTCTGTAGAAACAAAAGCATAATCTATTCTCCAACACAGCATTTTTTTATTTTTATTTTGAAGTGAAGACATTTTTCAAATATATAGGTCCATGAGAAACAACCCCACAGGCCTCGACAAGAGCTATTTTTTAACGAGAAACTACATTCAATCTCCTAGCTCTGGAATGCCAGTGCTTGTGGTCTTACTAAGTTTGGTGTTTCTACTTTGGTACCAGCCTCAAGTACTCACTGGATGCAGAGATTCTTAAAGAAGCCTTGTACCACTTTCTTTTTTTAAGCTTTCTCAGGCCCTATGTGGAAATTCGGTTTCTGAATCAGAATGCCATTTGTAGATGGAGTTTTCTGTCCTGCCTGCCAGCTTCCAAATAACCACACAGAGACTTCTTATTAATTATGAGACCTTGGCCAACAGCTTAGGCTTTTTCTTAACTAGGTCTTATAACTTAAAGTAATCCATGTGTTTTTTTAAGATTTATTTATTTTTTTTTTATTTATTATGTATACAGTGTTATGCCTACATGTATGAAAACAGGCACCAGATCTCATTATAGATGGTTGTGAGCCACCATGTGGTTGCTGGGAATTGAACTCAGGACCTCTGGAAGAATAGCCTGTGCTCTTAAACTTTGAGCCATCTCTCCAGCCCTGTAACCCATATTTTTATTAATCTGCATTCGACCACATGGCTTTTACCTCTGTAGATGTATCCAACCTTCTTATTAAATAAGAAACACAGAACCAATGCAAAGAAGAAAGCCAAGAGGTCAGAGCTAAGAGCTAAAACCTTACCCTTCCTCCTGCGGTGGTCCTACCTCTCCGAACCAGAGCTACCCCTGTGTTAAAGTCTTTATATAGAGTTCCTGTCCTGCCTTCTCATTGGTTGTAAACCCAACCACATGACCGCCTCCTCACAGCCTGTCTGTATAGGCCTCCAGGTTTTCCATGATTAGTATTAAGATTAAAGGCATGTGTATCCAATAATGGCTGTATCCCTGAACACACAGAGACTTACCCAGCTCTGCCTACCAAGTGCTGGAATTACAAGTGTACGCTACCACTGCCCTGCTTTCCTATGGCTTGCTAATAGCTCTGACCCCCGGGCAACTTTATTTATTAACATACAAATAACATTTTAATACAAATAAAATATCACCATATACCTCTATCACATTTTGAGTATCTGAATCATTCCATATCTTTCTGGCTTCTCTGCTACAAACATCCTGCTTAGCTATTGGCCATTTAGCTTTTATTTAAACCAATCCAAATGACAAATCTTCACAGTATACAAAAAGATTATTCCACAACAGATTTCCCCTGCCCTCATTCAGTCAACTATAGGAATTGAGAATAAGGTCCTGTCTTATATAATTGACAAGGTGCAGCAGCTTTGCTGGTTATGCAATTTTCATAATAGGCAAAGAACATGTGCTTGGGAGGTCTTAGAAAGTGTGTCTGGTGGGTAATGATGGAGTCAAGGCTTTCTTTTTCAGCTTTACCCCAAAATGTAAATGTTGTCACAAATTCACAGAAACTTTGCTTTGGAGAAAGATAAGTATGATCTCCTCACTAGGTAGAAAACACTTGAGTTCTGACTGAAAGAGTAAGATTAAAAATAGTACATGCTCCAAAATAAAGACCATAGAAAAGAAATGGGGTTAATAAAGATTGTGTCCAATACATTTTATTGAGTTATTTCAGACACTAAATAGTATGGTACTGTGGGAATATAATTTCCTCTGTAGTAACACTGATGTGGAAATAACCTGAGAAATAACAGAAGTTCCTGAGGGCTGTGTGTGGTTCCTACTACCTATTCAAAACAGAAGTAATACCAACAGTGGGAGCTGCGGTTGGATCTCAAAGAGGAAATGTCAGCATTCATAGTCATCAGTTAGACATTTATTCTTCATAACTGAAAACTAACTGACACATGAAAATCAAATTATAGGGACACAAGACAAGACTGGAAGGTCATTTAGGAAGTTGTCATCATTAATGCAGAGCAGGAAATAAGTGAAGATAATCACAGTAGTAGGGAAGGACATGACATAACTACCACAGCAGAGTTGGTGGAGCTCAAAAGTTCAAACCTCCAGGAACATAAATGCCCACACTAAATAATGCTCTGATCCATTCCTTCTCAGATGGGGAAAGGCTTTCAGTTATCCCCTTGCAGAGATTTTGGATGAGAATGGCACCCATACGTTTATATGTTTGAGTGCTTGGTCCCTATTTAGTGGAACTATCTGGGAATGAGGAGGTATGGACTCCTTCCAGGAGGAATGGGCTTGTTTAAGGAAGTGTTTCACTGGGGGTGATGTGCTTTGAGGTTTCAAGTGCCTCTGCCAGACCCTGTCTCTCCATCTCTGCCTGTTGCATGTAAATCATGACATAAAGCTCTCAGCTTCTGTTTTAGAGCTATATGTGCTGCTGTGCTCCCCACCATGATGATAATGGACTAACCTCTGGGACTGTAAGCCAGCTCCCAGTTAAATGCTTTCTCTTGTAAGAACTGCCTTGGTCATGGTGTCTTTTCACTGCAATAGAAGAGTGGTTAAGACATCCCTTAACAGAATGTGCTCCCTTGTCCCACAAATGAATTGTTATTTATAAAAGAGCATCACTGACTATGGCGGTATTTTATTTGTACTGAAATGTGATTTTATCTGTATGTTAATAAATAAAGTTGCCTGGGGGTCAGAGCTATAGCAAGTCATAGCAGAAGCTGGGCGGTGGTGGTGCATGCTTTTAATCCCAGCTCTTGAGAGGCAGAGCTAGGCGAATCTCTGTGTGTTCAAGGATACAGCCAGCATGGAGACACACACCTTTAATCTCAATACCAACCATCGAAGACCTGGAGGTCTGTACAGACAGGCAGTGACGACGAGGTCATGTGGTTGGGTTTACAACCAATGAGAAGGCAGAACAGAAAATCTATATAAAGACAAACACACAGGAAGTAGCTCTCTTGGCTGAAGAGGATAGCTGAAGCAGTGAAGGGTAAGGCTCTTAGCTCTGACCTCTTGGGCTTTCATCTCTGCATTGGCTCTGTGTTTCTTATTTAATAAGACGGTTAGTTCTACAACTGACCTCTGAGGAGTCATTTGGGATTTTGTATATCTGAAATTTACTTCTTCCTGATTAAAATTGCTGCACTTGAGGTATAAATTCTGATCCATTATAAGAGTGATAGGTTATCATTTCTTTGTTCTTTTTAATGATTGAATAGAAATCCATATTCATACCCATTTACATCAAGAGTAATTTTTTCTGAGTTCAGGGTTTTCAACACTTAAGAAAGTCAGCTCCTTTTGTCCCTTTTGTTCCAAGGCATAGATTTTAAAGGTGAATTTTTCTCCTAAAGCTTTTTTAAAGGAAAAAAAATCTTTAAAGATCAAATCAAGCCCTCATTCAGATCTTGGGGGAGCTATGGTGATGTATCCCCATGGTGGTAGAGCATATCCTTGAATTCTGTTGGGCATTTTTTCCTTTTACTCATTTGTTTATTTTATTTGTCTATCTGTGAATGGATAATTATTCCCCACCTTCTGTGTCCCCTCAGTGTTCATGTTCTGTGTTTTTCAGTCTTATTTTCCCTTGATTGTTTTCTTATGGTAATCATCAGGCAAGAGGGTGATATCCACTTTTCATTTAATTACAATTTTCTTTATCATGCAAATTTCAAGATTAATAATGGCACAAGCTGAAAAGAAAAGTCTCTTTAGAGTGTCAGTATTTTTACTACATAATGATATATTGTTTATACTAAATCATTCTATTTTATAGACAGGTTTGAAATACTTAGAAAGAGTTGAATTATCTTTTCAGCTTAAACAAATTCTGCAGGAACAAGCTTTATTCCCTAAGATATAAGTTGCAGCAGAGTTTTGATCAAAATAGTCACAGTATTACATACAGAAATTTTCCATAGTGAATTGAGAATTTCAATAGTTATATAGTTTGTTTTCTTCATATGTCTCTGAAAACAGCATTTACATTGTTCAAATATCAATCACAATCAATTAAAAACTGTAAAACTCAAATTTCCCATTGGCCATTTATTCCAGATATTAAAATCATAGCTCTCTAGAAAAAAAAAACTATTTGTAGTAAGCCTTTTATTTAAAAAGAAAAAACCCTACCTTTGTGTATTTGAATTCAAATGTAGTCATTTATATCAAGTTATAGATTGTTCAATGAGCTTTTTACTTGTTTTGACAGTGGTACTTGGAGACTAACTGGGAGACCAAGTACTTTAAGAACACATGAGACAGGAGAGATGAATGTGATAATTCAGGTGTAAAAGGATAGGACCTCTACAGTTTGTCTGCATGCCATACTTCTGGTATAGAAAGCATGCTCATCCATGGAGCGCTTCCTGATGTAGACAAATATAAACATTGCACACAGGTACCATGCTATGTTGTATAAAGCACACAATGTTACCTTTATACTTCTGGCATAGGAAATTAACAGTGACTTAATTGTTAAAAATAAACCTTACATTTCTGTGAAAGTCAAAGACAGCCTCATTGCAATCAAACTAAGGAGCGAGCGTGATTATAACCCTCTCTGCAGACTCCATAAAGAATGTCTTTCTTTGCCATTTACAAATTCTGGGGTATGTGTACATCCCTTGGCTTCCTTCCTCCATGGCCATAGTCATCAATAGCAGAGTAAACCTATCTCATGCAACATTATTTTGCCTATTTTTGCAATATTTTGCTTTTAAAGATTCTGAAATTATTGAGTCTATTTAAATAATCCAGAATGCTCTCCCTTAGCATCAGCTTATTTAAAACCTGGGCCTCTTGCTGTGTAGCTAATTCTATTAGCAGATACCAGGCATTAAAACATGGGCATTTTTAGGGAGTCATTTTCTTCCAAATACATATATCTTTTGCAAATTGTAATTCATCTCATCATGAATTTAACTGCACAAAAAACTACATAAAACCTTAATTTGCTTCTCAAGGTACAAAGCATTCCCAAAATATGTGTTTCAGAATTAATAGAATTACACAGATTTGTGAAATAGTCACAACAAAGAAGCTTAATGTTTTAAATTACATTTATTTATTTGTGTATATGTGTGAATGTATACTAGAGCACTTGGGTTGAGGCTAGAGAGAACTGTGTTTGAGTCAGTCCATCCCTCTTTGCATTATGTGGGACTTTGGGATCAAACTCAGATCCTCAGTCTGGACAATAAACACCTTTATTCATGGACCACCTTTTCTTTCAAGATAAATAACATTTATACCTATTAAATTCATTCTTTTTTTATTTTAACAAATAGATATGGAGTAACGATATATTTAAATCTACCTTTAATAGTGGTTAAATCAAATCAAGATATAAAATGATCAAAAGTTATCTTTTCAGTTAAAAATCACTTACTTAAACAGAAATAAATATTCTTGTTTGTAGTATCTCCTTTTTCATTCCATATGCCAAATGGAATGAAGACCATAGAATCCACGTTAACATCACTTTCTCCTTATTTCTTTAGAATTCTCTATGCTACTCTAAGGACAATAAATAGCAATGGTGATTAAAAAAAATACCTAGAGAAAGAAAAATCATAGCTGAGTTACAATATATTTTATTCCATTTGCATCCCTCTAAAAAAATTCCACAGATTGAGTAAGATTGACAACTGACACTTATTTCAAGGTTCTGAAGGCTGGAAAGTTCAAAGTCAAGGTTCCAGGGCCATTAGTGACTGTCGAGGTTTGCTCTGTCCATCTGAGAGCTTCTTCTGCACATGCAGACTTCTGTTCTAATATGGAAGGAAGGAAAGAAGGCAGGTGAGGGTTCCCGTCAACTGAATAGGTTTTTCAGAAGTCTTTACCTTTATTTATTCACCTCCCAAAGCCTACACCTCTTAACATCTGTGCACTGGGAGATCAGTTTCAACATGAATGTTGGAAGGGGACACCACCATTCAAGCCAAATCAGATGGAAGCAAAGATGCTAAGAGGAAAAGTAATCATTTGGGGAAAAGAACCATCACTTAACGGTGTTCAATCTCCCACCCAGGACTTTATGCTTATCAGCCTACATGCTTAGAGTGGTTATGAGATGGAGATTCAGAACTATTCTTTAATTTTAAGCCTTCTTAATGTAATATGAGCCAGTTTCTTGGATGAGAATATCTCCAGCTAGATAGACAGTAAGGAGGTAATCCCTTTTGATTAAAATAATGGATAGTTGAAATGGTATTTTCATTGATTTGTTTATATTGAGGTATTATTGTTCTCTGGGGCTGTTACTAGTTACATCATAAATCTAAGGAGCACTAGACAATATCATCTAGACAGTACAGAACTAGACAACAGAAAACATGCTATAATGCTACTGTTCTATGACTATCCTGAATAGTGGATGGTTTTCTTGAGATATGTTTAAGTTGATGGCCAGTAGTTTCGAAATTAAGAGCTCTAAGTTGTTTCTTTCATAGTGTTGTCCATTTACTTACTCAGAAGTCTGTGGCATTAAATTTCACAGATCTTCCATAATCCCACATTTTCATTTTTCCAGGTATCAAAAACCCAATCCAGTGTTGCCTTTAAAAATATAATGAAATGTTGTATAATTTTTTTTTCTTCCCGATTTACTCATGTGGGGTAAATTTAGTTTTTTCTTCTAATTTATGTCTTTGTTCTTGTCAACTTCTAAAGTATGTCTCTATAAATCCTACTGGATTTTTTCCTCTTACTGAAAATAGTTTTTTCCCCCTCACATAATACATATTGATTAAGGTCCCCTTCTTTCTGGCCTTCCCCATTTCTCCACATCTCTCCTCCTACTCAGATTCACCCCTTGTTGTTCTTATTAGAAAACAAATAGGCTTTTAAGGATAATAATAAAACAAATGCGATAAGATGAAACAAAGTGTAAAATATCTACACGGGACAAATCTAACAGAGGGATAAGACCCTAGAAAAGGCTGATGAAACAGCTAGAGATGCGGAGACCCACTCATTCACACAATCAGGAATCTCATAAAAACACTAAAATGGAATCCATAATATAAACACAAAGGACTTATAGGGTAAAAAGAGAGAAAAAACATATAAATAAAAGAAAAGAAATAAAGAATAAGATTTTTAAAAAAAGCCCTGACACATTACGAGATAAGGAACTTCCATTAATGCCTCAGAGTTTGCTTTCTGTTGGCAATCTACAGATTCATATGTTGCCCACAAGAGTAGTTTGTTTTACTAGTGAGATTTCCTTGGAGAAAACTACATTTTCATTTGCAAGTGGTTATTAATTGGATATAGCTTCTGGGTTAGGAATGGGGGCACATGTGTACTTGTTTAAGCTCTAGGACCTCATCTAGTACAGACTTGTGCAAGCCCTGTGCATGCTGCCTCAGTCTCTGTAAGTCATGAGATTATTTCAGTAAATCAAACATTAAAGAAATATATATATATATATATATATATATATATATATATATATATTACTAATTAATATGATTACTAAACCGAAAGTTTTAATGTACAGATGAATTGAACACCAAATGTTACATTGTGAAGATTTTTCTCAATTAACTATTCTATTAGCTGATCAAAAAATGTGTGTGGGTGTGCCTATTACTACTGAGAAGCATAATGTTGGTTCACTTTTGTTTCCTGATGCAGTGATAAATATCCTGACAGAAGACTTAAAAGAGAAAGGATTACTTTTAGCTAATGATTTTAGGTGACAATGTATCATTTTGGAGAAGCCAGGGTGACAGGAATTTGAAGCAGCTTCATGGACATTCAAAGGCAGAGGATGAATGTATGCATACCAGTGCATGACTTGCTCTCTCCTGTTCGTTAAGTCCAGAACCTGGCCCATGACATGGTGCCATGACATTCAAAGTAGGACTTCCTACTTCAATCAAGCCAATCGATCCGGATAATTCCTCACTTTGACCTCATTACCAGGTGATTCTACATTGTGTCAAGTTGAGAATTATGACTCTCAAATAGGGTAAGGACAGAAAAAAATGGATATTGTCTTTCATATAATATCTGAGAATCTGATAGTCATGATAAGCTAGTACAGTCTACTACAGTCATAGAAATATTATCTTAAATCAATACATTAAATGAAGTGATTATAATTTTTAATATCATAGTTTACTTATTTTAGTTTTTTTATGAGCATAAAATTACAATGTTGGAAAAATGTTTCACTAGTTCTGTGAAAAACACTTCTGATTCTATTCCCAGTGTGTAATTGGTTATTTACATCCTAATAAATTAAAAAACCTCTTTTGAAATAGTAACTGCTACAATAGAATTGCATTGTGTTTAAGGACCTATACAATCTAATATCATGGCTTCACATTTAGGATTTTTATTTAGTACGTATATTTGTCTGAGGGAATATTTCAGAATGTAGGCGAGTAGAAGACCATGGTTCACAAGAGTCCATGAAATACTCTGAAGGTTAGTAGTTAATGATTTTCTGTTATTAGGCTCAAGTTCCTATTGACTAGTGGATCAAGCATCCTGGCTGAAACTTGAACAGTCTTACCAGATTTTTGTTAGTGTCCACAGGGAAATCACCTTCTGACTAGACCCTGGCTTCCCAAATTAATTCACTGCCTGTAGTAGACAGATAATAATATAAAGTGCTTAGAAACTTTCAAATAAAGATATTTACCAGGCAGAACATGAAATAAACAATCAATCTTTGGAAATATATTGACACTACCATGTGGTAAAGATAAATAGTTGCTTTAGTCTTTTCAAAGTATAGTCATCAAATGGTTCCTTCAAAATTAGGAAGTGATATGGTGTCTCCATCACTGAACAGACTTTCAAAACCAAAATGTTTGCCTTTTTTTCTTTCCGTTAAATTTATTTTATCAGAATTGATTAAAATAAATTTTATTTGTTTGATCATTTTCCAGGAGATGTTATTTCAAAACCAATTATAATACTCCCAAGAATTTTGAAGTTTCAACACAAATAAGAATGAAAATCTTGCTTAGCACATTTTTCTCTTTGAATATATATTGAAGGAGTCAACTTTTATGGCCTAATTTGATTTTTCCATGCTGTTAGAGACAGAGTCACAGTCTCAAAGGAATTTCATCATGTTGAATTAGCTCAAACCAAAGTGTATTAACTGTTAGGCATTCCAGAAGTCATACTTCAAATAAAACACAGCATTTTCAATAAAAGGATACGACTTCCCTGCCTAGTATGTTCACAGAGACAAATCGTAGGCTTTTGGCGTTATACCTTAAGGTCTTAAAGTCAAAAGCTCTATTCTCATTTGGTGATAGGTTTTAAAATGAAAGAAGAGGATTTGAGTTCTCAATGACAACTGTCATGTGGTATAAAAGAGCCTTGGAAATCCAGAGATAGGCATCCATACCTGTCTTATAAAATAACCCAATTTATGTCAAGCGTAATAACCCAGACTGTAGCTCGAGGCCCATGAGCACTGTGACAAAGATTTCTATTCACATCTTTATACCCACAAAATACCCACATTATGGTGAATAGTGGGCAGAATTTCTTTTTATGTCTCTGATATTAAAATAGTAGGCCATGCTGTTTGCTAGACAAAGAAGTATCAAAGGAACAGATATCCCATAATGAAGCCAGGGGAGGGAGACCAGGTAGATACAGAAGAGGTAACAGCCTGATGTTTAGTATTTTTATTTCTTATATTGTATGGCAGCTTGTAATGAAACAGAGAATTGATTTTTCTAATGTCTGCAATTATGAACCAATCATTACCTGTTCTTTCCCAAATAATACAAGGCCCACAAAAGGTTTCTTAATTACTTCAAATCTTTGCTTTTATGTACCTATTATGTTTTAGTGATGACACTGTCATAAAGTATTGTGAGGGCTAAGATTGTATATATGTACAATTTGGCTGTATGTGACAGTGTGCTTTATTGATTTTTACATGAGTGAAGTTCATCCAGGTCATTTCACTTTTAAGAAGAGTATGCCATCATGGTTCTTTCGGCTGAAATCTGTGGTAGATATATGCTGAGACTTTTGATGTCTTGGGGTTTGTTTTCTTCACTTTGAATCATAGTTGTTGCTCAATAGCTTCATGGTAGAGTTACTCTAGTAAGTCATTCTTCCTAGCTGCTTATTGCACACTTTAGTCCTGATCTCTCCACTGTAATTTACCTTTCTGTCTTTCTACAGTTCATTTTAGTAGATTAAGGTTTCACCACACTATAGGAAACATGTAGGTTTTACTCTATTGACTTGGCTTTTTTTTTTCTGTTGTTTTTGCTTTTTTTTTGAGACAGGGTTTCTCCTTGTAGTTTTGGTGCCTGTCCGGGATCTCACGCCTTAGACCAGGCTGGCCACAAACTCACAGAAATCTGCCTGGCTCTGCCTCCCGAGTGCTGGGATCAAAGGCATGTGCCACTGCAGCCTGGCTTGACCCTGGTTTTGAACTCATCTCTTCCTTAGCTCCTGGACTTCTTTGCACTTGTTTTGTCAAATACAGTAGTTTATTGTCATATTCTCCTCTTCCTCCTTCTCTAGTTGTGTTTCTTTAAAAGTTTTGGGTTATCTATAACAATTCTGTATTCTTTTCTCTTTTGTTTCATGTTTCTGTACCAACTTCTGGACAGGAAGGTAGATTGACCATATGGGGAAATTTGCCCCACAGATACTTCAAGGGCTGGGTGAAATAGTTGATGTCCAGGAGAAAACTCACTACATTCTAGAAGCTAAGAATAAAGAAATATTCAGACAAAAAGTCAATAAGAAGTACATCTTCTCATTTCAGAGAAATGACACATCTGTCTATATGTAATAATTATCTTTGTAGTTTGTTTTGTTTTCTTTTAGGTGATGGTTGAACATGGGGCTTTACACATGCGAGGTAAGGGCTCTAGCCTCTGTTTTAAGATGACAGTATATCTGTATTCAAAGTTGTGAATTTTTTATTTTAGATAAAATAGAATTATTTTATCTAAAATAAAACGGAGTCAGTGAAAGGTCAGGTGCTTTAGTCCAAATCTGTAAATCTAAGCTATCTCTCTCTCTCTCTCTCTCTCTCTCTCTCTCTCTCTCTCTCTCTCTCTCTCTCTCTCTGGTGGGGAGATGGAGATGAAGACAGAGAAAGACAGAGATACAAAAAGACAGGAGAGAGAGAGATTGAGACCTGGGTATGGAATGTTCCACAATGGAACATGTATTGAGGGCATGATTTCTAGCTGATGGCATAACGATACAGGAGGGATGAAAGTCCAGGAGGTGGGGCAGAATTAGAGGGAATAAGTCAGGTGGCCCATGAAGAAGATGTTAGAACCAGTTCCCTTTGTTCTCTCTTTTCATTTCCTCACAACCATGATTGGAAGAGTCTTCTCTATCAAACCCTCCTGCACAGATCCAAAGGAAGCAGGAAAACTGCCCTAGAGAAACTCAAGGAGGCCAGGAGTTGAAATAAATCTTTCCACCTTTTGTTTATCTTGTTTTTGATCATAGTGATGGAACTCTGTCTAACACATAGTTGTTGCCTAGGAAGGACACTCTCAAAAATCAAAGTTCTTTAAATTTTCCTTAAGATTCTCTAAAAAGAGAAAGTTTAGAGACAAATGATAAAAATCATTTCAGAAAATAAAGTGCTAAGGAAGCACACAGATTTAACAAGCTATAGAATTTCAAACTTAGTATACTTGTGAAACTAAAGTTTAAGTTTCTATCACAAAGATAATCTAAAAATGTAGTGCTTTAAATTCCAAAGTGGTCTACACTAGCTAAACAATTCTGCCATATGTTGACTTAGACTCTCAGACTCTGAGCTCACTCGTGGTTGACAATGATTACTGTTACCTGTCACGTTCTGGTTCCAGGAAACACTTGCCTACTCTACTACACACTAGGAGCTGACATTTCCTCCAGAAATAAAATCATATGTGGCCTTGGTCTGTGGTTGATATATTGTGCACCCCAATAAACTTATCTGGGGGTCAGAGAACAGAACAGCCATAATATTAAACATAGAGGTTAGGCAGTGGTAGCACATGCTTTTAATCCTAGCATTCCGGAGGCAGAAATCTGTCTGGATCTCTGTGAGTTCAAAGCCACACTGGAAAACAGCCAGGCATGGTGCCACATGCCTTTAATCCCAGGAGGTGATAACAGGAAGCAGAAAGGTATATAAGGCATGAGGACCAGGAAATAGGACCTGGATAAGCTTTTAGGCTTTTAGCAGAGGTTCAGCTGAGATCCATTTGGATGAGGACACAGAGGCTTCCAGTCTGAGGAAACAGGATCAACTGAGGAATTGGCAAGATGAGGTAACTGTGGCCTGTTCTGTCTCTCTGATCTTGCAGCGTTCACATCAATACCTGGCTCCAGGTTTATTTTTTTATTAATAAGACCTTTTAAGATTCTTGCTACATTGGTCCTCCTAGCTTGCTACCTTGCCAGCTATGGAACTGTCTTAAATGCTGATATCTTATACTGCTGTTACTTAACTTAGCACTATTTCTATCATTGTAGTGGTGGTTATCGATCCTCTGGTTCTATAAGATAATAATCTGTTTGGAAAGTAATCCCCTGAACCAGATTTTACAGCAAGGGAATTCCTTCACCCAGGTTTGAAGTCTTTAAGGAGGGCTTTTGAGAAAGGTACTAAACTTGTCTTTATGCCTAACATTAGCTCATAGGTAGTCACACCTTCTAGGCTAACAGTCTCCAAGGATTTCTGTTCTTTTTCTTCCAATTTCTACTTTTAACTCCTCAAATTTTTATGAACATATTGATGTTATATAATCTTTGGTGAGAATAGTAAGGTACGATGACCACACACTAAAATATCTAGTTCTTTCTAAATCTTTCCCTTTAGGACTATGCTCAGGCATTTGCTATACCGTGTCTGTACTCTGTTTTGCCTTCCAAATGACTGGAGGCCACAGTGAGTTGTGAATTATTTGTATAGCAGAACAAGAATTGCTGGCTCTCCAAGTGCAATATTTCTTTCTTTTTATCTATCATTTGCCCTTTATGTTACTGTTACATATTTTTAGATATATCATGGATCCCTTTTAAAAAGTCCACTTTTTTCTGTAGTAATAGTGGATGTACTATAATAAAAAGATGTGAAATAAATGAGGTGGATGGCAAAAAAGTAAATTTCTTTCTCTTGTGACATGTGAGTACTTCAGTTTGCAGGTCCCTGGAGTCCACATGGTAACTCAGAGTCAAGGTCTTATAAACATTTTCCTACCATTTTCTAAGGCATCGACATCCACATATTCAACCTCAAACTGGGTAATAACTACTGGTTAGCTTGTAGATGGTTGGAAGGACAAAATCTAAAATACATTTCACTCTTTATTGCTCCTATGAACTGAAATATACTCAGCTCTATGGCTACTCCTAAATGACAGGGAAACTGATATCCAGCCCATAGCTTAATAGTTATACTCTGTCAATGAAAGATAAAAATGGAGAATGGACAGAAGAGAACAATTCTCTCTCTCTGTCTCTCTCTCATCTCATATATATATATATATATTCATATATATATGAAAGAAGCTGTGTAGCCTATATTTTAGGCTGAATAGCACAAAATCAGGAAACTAAGAAAGCGGAAAAGATCAAGGAATAACATTTGATATGAGAATACCACCAAGTTTTTTATCTGCAAGTTCTTTGCTATAAAGTTGTAGTTAAAAATTAAGTAGGGGGCTTGCATGTATTAACTTCAGATATTTAAATATGGGGGGAGGCTGGAGGGGTGGGAGGAGGGAAGAGGGGTATCTGTGACTGGTATGTAAAATGAATAAAAGTTCTTAATAAAAAAGGATTTAAAAAATTAAATTTTCAAAAAAAATTCAATAAGAAATTAAGCAAAAATAATGATAAATCTTATGCAATGTCAAGTGTTACAGGTCATTGCTTTAAATGTGTTGCGTGTCTTAACCCTCTACATGGAAGATCAGAAATGGATAGACAGATTAGTGAACTAAAATCACATAGAATAGTATACAAAGAATTGATAAGATGGGGAATAGTAAAAAAATAGGATATATGGAAAACGATTCAAAGGGGGAACATTTTTCTAAGAGCGATTCTGATAAAAAGATTCTGGAAAGAATAGAGGAAGATAATATTTTGAAAATATAATTTCCTGGATCGATCAAAGGCATGACCAAGCATCATAAAATTAATGTTGACTGTCATAGCAGTAGAAGAGTATCGTTGATATTTTTGGGAGTGTTTTGTGTGTGTATGAGTTCAAATGTCTCTGTAACTCAGACATGACTTTAAAATACTCATCCTTGCTATCTGCTCATGTGCTATTTATTTACTACTTGCAAGCACTCTGCTTGCTTCTTTCCGGAAGGTGTCCATTCCTACTTTTTTGATGTAATGTCTTCATCTCATACAATGTTTTGAATATGTTTATTGATCTTCAGATTTATTTTTCTATGTAGGATCATTGCTGTTGACATCTGTTTTATGACACCAACTTTTCTCTTTTCTCAGTGCTGCTCTTTTCCAACTTAAACCCATTCTTTGTTAGATACTTCTAAATGTCCATGAGCCTTCTTTCATGGAGAGTTTTATAAAGTCCCATTAACTTTATATAAATGTTGCAAATACATGTCAAAGGTCCTCCATGGATTATATTTTATAATTTTAATATATCTCAAATGAACAAAAGCAATACTAAGTCTCCAGGGAAAATAACTCCAATGCTACTTATGTCTAATCAATGTGAAAATACCTGGAGGTTTAACAGTTCAAGACTAACTGCCCCGTGAGAACAGTTAACCTCTCAACTTATATTGCCACTTAGAAGAAGTGATATTAAAACTCAGGAATTGGCAGACTTAATGCAGATATATAAAGAAATTACATCCCTTTAAGGTAACAATCACTTTTTAATGAAACCTAGTTTAATTCTATCTTCTCTCCTCATCCCCATGCTCCACTTTCCTGGCTTCCCTTCAAACTCTCACCCCTTCTGAGGGAGTGTTCCCAAATCTGAAGTTCACTCTTCTCTTCTGTTTTCTTTCTTGCCAATTTCAACTACATTTAGTATTTCAACTGTCACTTTCCTTTCATGCAAATGATTGCCAAATATACATCTCTAGTCATAATTTCATCACTGAGATCTTGGTGTGCTTTTCAACTTTTTAAAAAAGAACTTGATATGCTTAATCCAATTAACATATAACTCATTGTGTCTAAAACAAAGAAAAAGCACACTAGTTCTTTCCCTCTGAAATACATGGAGTTGCTCAGTGTTATGCCTTTCCATTAAGGACCATAATTTTCTTCTGTTTGTCAGTTATGCTATCATCCAGTCATTTATCCAAAATACATAAAATACTGTAAAAATAAAGAACAGAGCATGACATAGTTAGTAGTTAGCTTTAGGTGCTATTATGGAATGCCTGAAACAACTAACTTATTAAGAAAAAGAGTTACTATCCCTTATCTCAAGCAAACCAATTGCTTTGAGCCTCTAGTGAGCATGCCAGATGACAACGAGGCAGTGTATATAACAGAGCAAAGTGTTCAAAGCACAGTTGGAAGTCAGAACAGGGTCCACAATCCCCTTAGAGAGCTCATCACCAAGAACTATCCCCAAAGCACCTCTTCTTGGATATCCATGGCATCACCTAATAGCACCCCCAGGAGAGCAAGCACTCAACACTGTGACTTCTGAGAAACATTCAAAACTCAAACTCTACATTGACCTTACATTCACATTTCTTCAACTACAGCTTACATAATTACAGATCTTGAGTGTGTGACTCTGTTGGTCTTTAGCTAGGCAGTGTGCTGTGATGGAAACCACGGAGTGAGCCAAGAGCTTGTTCAAGGAATCTTTATTACAGAAACTGTTTCAGTTAGTGGAGAGGACTCCATAATAGGTGCTTGCAGTAGAAGAGAGTAAGCATGGGTTGCAATATAAGAAATACTCTTTCACTCTGTTCTGAGAAAGAAGACCAGGATCAGTAGAGACAAAGAATACACTTGGAAGTTTGGCATAGTCTAAGGCATGGAAGTCTCAAGGGTACCATTTGGATTTAGTCCTAAGTGCCAAATGAAACCTGCCCAGCAGAGGTCAATTTGTAAATTACCATCACCTAGAGCTTGGTAATTAGTGAAATGGTCTAATAAGAGATTTTAGAGGTAGAAGAGCTTTTAGGATTGAGGCCCAGTGTCAAAGTGTAGACTCATCCAGTAAACAGGTAAAAAGCTGAAGCACATTTTCAGTGGAAGAGGATAATGAGAGAATTTCACTAAAGAAAACAGTACAATGAAGCTGAGGATATTTTCCTTCAGATTGTCAGACTGAGAGGAATCCAACAAACCTGTCAATACATTTCCAGGTAAAGAGTGAACAAGCTTTTGTCTGATTTCAGCCTTTAATAAATGCTAATGTGGGAATCTTCATAAAATAATTTCTTCACTGTTTTCATAATTTAGGCAGTTAGAATAATTTAATATTTCCATAAAACTCAATTGTGGAGTTGGCTAGATGGATCAAAAGGTAAAGTGACTTGCCACAGTGCTGAAACAGTAAGTCAAATTCCCAGAACCCTCTTAAAGCTCGAGTAGAGAACTGATTCCATAAAGTTGGACCCTGACCAATAAATGTGTGCGATAGCATATACATGCATCACACACACACACATGAAAAATATACATCACATGCAAACACAAACATAAACACACACATACACACACACACACAAATTAGAAAATCACCACCACCAAAAGACATTAGGTTCATTAGTACTTACTTGATACTGCTGCTACAACTGCAGGTCATTGTGGTGCTGCTCAATGTCTCAATGGGAGAAACAGGAATACATCTACATGTATGTGTGGTGGTTGTTTGTTTGTATGTATTTGCATTTCAGTTTGTTATTTCTCTTGAATGCTAAACTATATAGCATAACTTACTACTGTCTTGTTGGTTGGTCTTTAAGTGGTCCTTTATTGAAAACAAAACTGAAAAACAAACTGAATTTGTTTCATTTGATATGTACAAAGCTTTGTGTTACTTGTGTCAATAAGAAGATAAAGTTAAATCAAGCAGTCTCATTAGTGAAAATCCCTTCCAAAATAACAGTGAGAAACCAATAAGTAGTAGCATATTAGTAGAATCATAGCAAACTATATAACTACAGATACAGATACTGGATGAAAGTTCTACTTCTATTCTTAAAAAAAAATGTTGCCAGGCATGGTGGCACATACCTTTAATCCCAGTACTTATGAGAGAGGTGCAGGTGGATCTTTGTGAGTTGGAGGCCAGCCTGGTCTATAAAGAGAGTTCCAGTACAGCCAGGTCTACACAAAGAAACCCTGTCTTGAAAAAAAAAAATATATCCTTTGTGTTCTTCCCTGAGCTAGAAATTCTGATGAAGATTTTTATACTTGCCTTTACTAGTGTAACTGGTGATAGGTCGAGTCCAGTATTTCCATGTTCTTAGCCTCAAACTTGAGAACTGAAAGTTAAGGCTCACAGATTCAAAAAAAAAAAAAAGTCACAAAGATTGTATTCAGAACAAAGAGATAACATAGACTGTAGAGAAATAAGCTGTTATGATGGACACCAGAAGTTAAAACACTCCATGGCTCTGGGCCAGTGGTCTATTTCTATGGAGCCTAATGGAGAGGATAAACTGGTTTCTGAGGATCATACTTCGAGTGGTTCTTTATTTTGATCGATCGATTAGATCTTTTATTCATTTTGCCTACTGTTGTTACCCTTACCATAATGAATCTTACTTTAATTAGAAGTAGGCCCATTTGTGCATAGGTATAAGATGGGAAGTGGGGGTTCATCCCTAAAACGTCACCCAAAGGACAGGGTTTGCATTACTCTTCACTGTAGCAAAATATTTTAAGGTGTGTTACTTTTGTTAATATTGAATTTGTTTAACTCTGTGAAGCTGTGTTACTGTGTCTATGTAAAACAACCTGATGGTCTAATAAAGAGCCGGATGGCCAATAGCAAGGCAGGAAAAAAGGATAGGCAAGGCTGGCAGGCAGAGAGAATATATATACAGGGAGAAATCTGGGAAGAGTGAGCTAGCAAAAAGAGATGGAGGACTGAAGAGAGCTAGGAGTCAGAGAAGGTGGAGGACTACAGGGGTCAGCCACCCAGCTACACAGACAGCCACGAAGTAAGAGTAAGATTTATAGAAGTAAGAGAATGGGAAAAGCCCAGAGGCAAAAGGTAGACAGGATAAGTTAAGGAAAGCTGGCAAGAAAGAAGCCAAGTTAAGGCTGGGCAATCATAATTAAGAATAAGCCTCAGTGTGTGGTTTGTTTGGGAGCTAGGTGGCAGGCCCCCCCAAAAAGAGTAGTAAAACAACCAACAACCTTGCATACATCTAAAACCAGTTCAGGCCGTATGGTCCTTCTATTCTTCAAAACTAGATGTGTTGAGAATATACTTGAATAAAAACTGCATTGCATTGTTTCTAGGTGTAGCAAAATCTACAATATTGGTCAAAGAAGGGCGAGAATGTAGCCTAATGTAGGTGGAGGCTTGAGGGGGTTGTGAAGTTACTAGGAGCATTGTTTGGAAAAGGGTGCTTGTGCACAGAATATGCAGATGTAGGAACTGGGATATCAAGTGTATTACAGGAAAGAGGGTATGTATAATACAAACCAAACAGGGTCTCAGTCTAAACTACCTCCTGTGCTTCTCTGCCTCACTAGTAGTAATTTTTTACAAGACAATTGCTTGAATTTTTACCAACCTGACAAGTTAGTTTGATCTACAGTCCTCCTTCCCTGACACCTGAAAGTGTGGTAGGTTCTTACGGTTGCCTCCATACCTCAGGAAGTCAGGGGTTTTTCAGGACTCACTTTGCTGAGTATTATGTAACAGAGTTTACAAAATCTGAATGGAACTCGAGCAATTCCACTGAACTATTATGTCTTCCCATTTAATCCCAAGATAATAGTGCAATAAAGAAGAAATAAGCTATCTTGGTGGCAGCTATTGCTGAAATATTGGTTTTCTAATTCAGGATACCCGTCTCATGGGCCCAGAAGCTTTGCAGTACAGTTTGCTATTCCAGAAAATAATTGCCCAATATGCTAAAAGAGCAAAATCAAATTACCTAAACAATAGTCAGAATGGTACATGCAATAGTAGATTTTGTTCTCTTGTTTATCTTAATGCATGAAACTTTATATCAGTGAGTGCTCCTGGAAAACACACACTAAAGAGGAGAAATCTTATTATAACACAGCATTTAAATACGAATTCAGATTGTAATTATGTGGGGCTAGTAAATGCCTATTAATTTGCCTCAAAAAATCTGAAAGTAAGAAATTAGTCCACAGGTAAGTAAAATCTGCTATGTCACAAGGTCAAAATGCCTTCTTTCTCATTTATAATTCTTTTCTTTCTAGAGTGTTAAAATCATGAGTCCTGGGGATTGAATGAAGGTAGGTAAGCACTCCACAACTGTGCTGCCTCTGAAGCCCATGTAAATATCAAAAGATTCATAATCCAGACCAAAATAAGGTAAAGAACTATTTTACAAAATGACCAAGACTTTTGTTTACCTGCCACTGTATCAAGACAGATAGTCATAAAATAACACAATGTGACAACAGCTTTGAACTCATTGCTGTAATGGTTTTGAATGAGAAATGAATACCCAATGTGCCAAACTCTTCCTTCATCTGAATCTCTATGGCAACAGCTTAGACTAACAATAGCAAGGGGCATAAATGCGATATCATACATTATTTCTATGGGCCTTATATGACCAGCAGGGACTTAGAAATGAGTTTTTTTTTTTTTTTAGTATGTTTATGTTTTCCTAACACTTGCAGAAGAGTGAGAGAAAATCAGGCTTAGTTAATTTTTACCACAGCTGAATTCATGTTTGGAGATGATCTCCTGGAGCCATATGGCAATCTCTGCCAGCCAACAAAAGTTTAAAAGTTTGTCAAGAATGTCTGAATAGTGGCCAATCTAATCTTAACTAAGCAATGACTGTCAAGTCTGGGAAGAACACTATCATGATCACTATTGCCATTAAGAATGACATTGTTGCATCCATCTTGAATGGTAACCACCCTGGCTGCCTCACTGAACAACCAAAGTCTCTGTTCCCCATGCAGGTTTACAATACCCTTGAAATAAATGAGACCAGGAAATGCTTATTTGGAGATTTATTACCAGACCCCAGAATTATATAATAGAATTTACATCCTTGATGGGACCATCTTAGCAGGGTCAAAAGTCACTTTTGTCCTGCGTACTGTATTGCCCTCTCTTTCATGACTCTAATCAGCTACTCTAATATTGCAGCCACCTGAACCTCACTTATGTACAATGATTAGAGCTGCCCATTTTAACTGATGGAAGCAAATGCGGAGATCCGCAGCCAAACACCAGGCCGAGCTCCAGAAGTATAGTTGAAGACAGAGAAGAGAGATTCTATGAGCAAGGGGCATCAAGATCATGACGGGGAAACCTACAGAGACAACCAAAAGAAACTAGTGGAAACTCATGAAATTTAGACCAATACCAGAGGAGCCTCCCTGGGACTGGACTATGCCCTCTGCATAAGCAAGACAGTTGTGTAGCTTGACTTGCTTAAGGGGCCCCCTGGCAATAGAATGAGGATCCATCCCTACTGCATGAGCTGGCTTTTTGGAGCCCACTACCTGTAGTGGGACACCTTGCACAGCCTTGATGCAGGGGAAAGGGCTTGGACCTGCCTCTATTGGATATTCCAGGCTCTGCTGACTCCACATGGGAGGCCTTACCTTCTTATAGGAGGGAATGGGGAGGTGTGGGGGAGGCTGAAGGGGTGGGAGAAGGGAAGAGGGGGATCTGTGATTGATATGTGAATAACAATTTCTTAATTTAAAAAAAACTGCCCACTTTGTACTGAGTCTACCTCCATTGCCTTCTATCACGTGCTTCCCTCCATATATAGCAACTACTTCATTTGTGCTGAATTTGCTCAGAGCCATCACTAACTAGAGAGAACTTGAAATTTATCTGTTTTTTTGCAGATGTTATACAAAAAGCTGATAGTAAAAGGGTAGCTGATTTGATTCATTCTTTTTTTTTTGCTGTTACAATATCACATAAGGAGTAATTAACAAATAATAGAAGTCTATAGGGCTTTTTGGTCTGGAGGCTGGCTAGGTCAACGTCAAAGGGCCACATTTTTGACAACTTTCTTGCTACATCACATGATAGAAAGCTTCACATGCAAGAGGGTGAATGAGGGACTCAAACTGTCCTCTGTAAAATTCCCACAGTCCTGATAATAGTACTATTACTGGAGTCCATTCATGGAACCTAGTCACCTTCAAACAATGCATTTCTCAATACTGTTGTTACACACACAATACTTTACCAGGATAAGAATGTTGGAGGACATACATACACAGATCACAACAGTGTGTCTAGCCACTGTTTGGAGAATATTTTAGGTATCAATGAGACCAAATCACTCAAAATTCCACAATCTGATAATACAGAAATAAATGGAGGAATGGTTTGGAGAGGTTACAGCACATGTTGATTCTAACTTACTAGTTCAACACTGTGTTTAGAATGCAGCTTAAGTTCATACTATTTGTGATACTGTTTTAGGTTTGAGCATGTTTTCCATCTTTGTGAACTATGATATCAAAACCATCAATCTTCAAGGTATCTATAAAATGTACAAATAAAACTTGTTAGTTCTACTTCATTTTCATGTGAAAGAAGTGTGTTAATTATTAAATATCTATTAACATTGTCTCATCCTCCTATCAATCTGAAACTGATGAAACAAATTTGAAGATGCAGTTGTTAGTTTTCATGTCTCCTTCTTTTTGTTTTTACTATTATGAGCATTACATGTAGTATAGAGTGATGTTTTTAATAAACACACACATGTGTTTACATAGATATGCATTGGACTATTTTAACACAGAAAATCATACATTGTGGCTGTCACTGATTTTCCTTTCTATTCTAAAACTCACTAACAGGAATATGAGCATTATTCTCATTCAATGAAAGAAGAAGTTGAGTCGCAAAGAACAATGATTGTTTTTATGATATCAGGGAGTAGAAAGTAGAAAATATCTGAAGGAAATTTATAACGTAATTTATATTCAGTCATTGCTCTTTAGCTGCTAGAACACTTGAGTGAAAATTTCCCTTAAGCCCTATTTTTCTTCAAGGGGTGAAATGAAACATTCTACAATGTTGAGATGGATTTGTACTTATTTCCCAGATGGAAAGTGAGACCAATGTCTAACAAGGATATTTAGTTTGTGAAACAAAGACAAAAAGCAAATAATTCGTAATACATAGAACAAAAATAATACTAGTAATAGATATATTTATTATTATAAAATTCTGAAACATAAAAATCAGAGATCTAATTTTGGATAAATAGACACATGGTAAATAATGTAAAATGTATGTGCAAAAATTAATTTCCAGATTTCAATTAAATGAAAAATAGATTATAGGAAATATATCCAAACTTTTAAGCTTTCAAATTTTGTAAGTAGATTTGAAACTTTAGATTACTTTCAACTGTAAGTTTTCAATAAATTTTTGGTATTTATATATATAATATTTTATAAAACAAGAGTTTTTTGAGAGACTAGTTGTTAGACACACCCTGTTGTTGGGTTTGTCTCATTTGGCTTTTTTGAGAGGGTCGCCACCCAGCTCCCAAATAAACCACACACAGAGGCTTATACTTACTTATAAATGCTCGGCCTTAGCTTAGCTTGTTGCTAGCCAGCTTCTTTTAACCTAAATTATCCCCATCTCCCTTCTGCCTCTGAGCTTTTCCCATTCTCTCATTTCTGTACATCTTATTTTCACTCCATTGCTTACTGTGTAGATGTGTGGCTGGACCCTGGAGTCCTATTTCTCTGCCTACTTCTCTTTTCTCCCAGATTTCTCCTTCTATATATTCTCTCTGCCTGCCAGCCCCCCCATCCTTTCTCTTGACTTGCTATTGGCCATTCAGTTCTTTATTAGACCATCAGGTATTTTACACAGACACAATAACACAGCTTCACACAGTTAAACAAATGCAACATAAACAAAAGTAACACATCTTAAAATAATATTCTACAACAAGACTCCCTGGTAGGCAGACAGATAGGCAGAGGAGCCATGACTAGCTAAAGTTAGAGATTTTACAAGATGGAGGGCCTCTTCCTTACTCTCCTGACTTGAGACAGAAGCGTAGAAATTTAAACTAAGGCTTTGTAAGTTTTTTGTCATCCACCATCAGACTTCCTGATAATAGATAGGATCAAAACTTCAAGACCAGATCAGGACATGTTACAAAACTATTATGGACTAATTAGACCTCCTATCTTTCTGGATTTGAGTTAGTTCACTGAGAATGAATTTTTTTTCTTCTAGTTCAATCCATTTACCTACAATATCATGATTTAATAATTGTTTAATGACTGAGTAATACTCAATTGAGTAAATATACTAATATATATATATATATATACATATATATGTATATATATATTATATCGGTATATGAATGGAGATATACATATATGAATCTAGGTAGTTTATAGTTTCAGAATATTAAAAAAAGAGCAGCAATGAACATGGATGAGAAAGAGTCTCTGTGGTAGGATGAACTGTTCTTTGGGTCTATACCCAAGAGTGGTATAGCTGGGTCTTAAGGTAGATTGATTGTCACATTCCTGAGGACTTCCACATTGATTCCCATCATGGTTGTACAAATTTGCCTTCTCACCAGCAGTGGATGAGTGCTCCCTTTACTCCAAATCTTCAGCAGCATGAGCTGTTATTTCTTTATTGATCTTAGCCATTTTGACAGGTATAATATGAACTCTCAAAGTAGTTTTGATCTGCATTCCCATGATAGCTATGGATGTCAGATATTGACATAGGGATGTCAAGTGTTGCTCAGCCATTTGAATTTCCTCCTTTGAGAATTCTCTGTTTAGAATTATGCCACAATTTTTAATTGAGTTGTTGGTTTTATTGCTATTTTTATTTTCTTTTTTAAATTTTTATTTATTTCATTTTATTTTTATTTTATTTTATTTATTGCTAATTTTATTTTCTTTTTGGATATCAGCCTTCCATCAGACACACAGTTTGTAAAAACTTTTCCTATTCTGTAAACAGCTACTTTGTCCAAATAACAAACCAAGTACACTTAACATTTAAAAATAGAGGAATAAAAACAGAATCCAGAGATTCCATAACACGAAGTCCTGATTTTCAGTTTGAAAGAAATGTATAGGAAGACCAATATAAGAAAATTGTAATATGTCCTCTAAAAAATAAAAACCATCAATGGAGAAAGACTCTGTCTTGAACATAATATTTCATTTATCTGTTAACAATTTCAAAGGGTTTGCAATAAATACAATTAAAGAATAAAAAGAAACAATGTTTTAAAGAAGCACTAAAATGTGATTACTTCAACAATTGTGGAATTTTAATAAAGAAATAGAAATTATAATAGGAAATCTAATGTAATCTAAAGAACTGAAAACAAAACTGATGGAAGTAAAAATACATCTGATGAGCTCAATTGCCAATCAAACAGTATCTTTTAACCCTGGCTTTATCATTTTCTTTGCATTTTGCATTTCTTTGATCAGTTGTATTTGAAAGCACTGAAATTTTATTAAAGATCTTACAAAACAGATTAATTTATTCTCACACTTACCATAATGGTCAACTGAATTCCTTTTTTAGGTCTAATATAGGATTTTAAGCATCTTGTTCTCCACAAGTGTTCACATAATTTGCTATTATCTTAAGAATTCAATCATTACCAGACAATAGCAGCATGATTAAAATAGTGATAAAATTGAATACCATCTATTTAGTCACCTTGACTTGCATACTCCATAACTTGAGCCTCCTCCTTTCTGAGCCTATCACTACGGAATGGGTCCTCCCCAACCCTTCCTTGTTCATGAATAAGCACCATGATCAATGCAGTTGCACAGTGCAGACCTTGTGCAAGCTCATAGGATGATATCATGCATTCATTGCTCTGTGTCCAACCAATCACTATGTCCAGGAAAATGGACTTTCTATATAGCACCTCTACATTCCACCATGGTTCACTTCCTTTGTTCAGTCCCCCATCATTTGCATCTGGATTAAACTGGCAGCCTCAAAAGGAAAGTCTCACCCAATCTGTTTTCCACAATTTAACCAGATTCATTTAATACTTATTTATTATTTCATGTGTGCTATATGCATATGTGTGTATATGTAACGTGTGTGTGTGTGTGTGTGTGTGTGTGTGTGTGTGTGTATGCTTGTTCAGGTGTGTATACCTGCATACGGAGACCCATCTATAACTCTCCTCTTTAGAGGCCTCTCTAACTGGAGCTAGGCTAGCACACAGAAATCCCCAATGATCCCCTTTCCCCTTGGAACTGGAGTTACAGGTGTGCATGGTTATGCACAGATTGTTACAGGGCTTCTGGAGTATTTAAAACCAGATCCCCATACCTGCCCAGCAACAGCTCTTACTCACTGAGACACCTTGCCAACCTTATTGTCATCATTTAAAAAACATGAAGATTGGTTCGGTTAACATGATCCAAGTTGTTTCAACTAAATTTTCAATTAAATCCAAAATTCTAGAAATGATTTAAGGCTAATCTGATGAGATTGTGTGGATTCACCTTCATCTGTAACCATTCACCACTTGACTCTGTGACTCCATCCTTGCCCTTTCAGCCCCTTCTGCAGGAGGAAGTTCCATCCCCTCTTTGATCACAGCCCCTTCCTCCAGCTGTCCTTCAGCTCTCAGGTGAGGTGTTACTTTCTCAGTGACATTTTCCCAGGCTAATCTCCTGTCGCTGCTCTGTGATCTCTTATTACCACTTGTCTTTCCTCTGGAGTGCTTTTTCAAGTGTGCTTAAATAATTAATTGAATAATTTATTGTGTAATGTCTGTTTCTCCTACTAAAATGTGCGCTTCAGGGATCTTAAGAACAACTTCCACGTTTCCCTTCCTGTGTAATTTAGAGGTGCTGTTGGCTGGAGAGAAGTTGATGAGAGGTTTAACTTCAAAGTGGAGATAAGTTAGAAAGCATTTGTCCTCAAGAGCTTGAATTCAGGGGCATCTTTCTTGTGTGGAGTTTTTGTTTAAATCCAGGGGCATGGTACCTGGGCTATGAATAGGTTTCTTATGGATTTAATGAGACAAAAAACATAACAGAAGATATACACAGATATACACAGAATTCAATTAATATTGAAGATAGAGCCTATGTTCTATATAGTAAACATACATCAAGACTGATTTATATATATATATATATATATATATATATATATATATATATATATATATATATATATATATATATATATATATTAGAAAAAACTTATGGAATCAACTAAACTGACCTGGGCTCCTAGGGGCTCACAGAGCCTGAATTGCCAACCAGAGAGCCTGTATGGGACTGACTTAGGCCCTTCACACATATGTTACAGTTATATAGCTTGGTCTTCTTATGGGAATCCTAACAGTGGGAGCAGGCGCTGTCTCTGAATCTGTTACATGCATTTGGACACTTTCCACCTACTGGGTTGCCTCAATAAGAGAGGAGGTGCCTAGTCTTACTGCAACTTGAAATACCACAGCTGACTGATATACAAGGAATGCCTGTCTTTGTTGAAGAGGAAGGAGGAGGAATGGATGGGGGGAGAAGAGAAAGCTTGGGGGAAGGTTGCGGGCAGGGACTGGGAGGAGAGGAGGGAGGAGAAATTGTGATCAGGCTGACAAAAATTAAATAATTAATTAATTAAGAAAAATAAATGAAAAAAACTGAAAATACAGTTGAAATTGACTCAAAATTTTTCAAAATATTCCACACTGATTGCAGATAAAATTTTTTTATCATCATTATTATTTGTTGTTGTTAGGACAGGATATTTGACAGCTTAATGCCATCTTCCAACTGTATCATACCATGTATGGGTTATTATGGTTTAATAATTAGGAAATAAATGGAATAGTGCATTTATGTTTTCTTTAAAATCTAGATTAGTAAATGCATGTTCATCATTAAATATGTGAATAAGAGAGACAAAGAAATTGATTCTAATCTAGGTCAACAATATACTTAGATTTGGAACACATATATTCAACTCTCAATATCTTCTATGAAGTTCTGTTAAAATAAGGATCATAGATGAATTTCAAATGATTCATAATATATAGAATGAAAAAAATTAAAAATATACATAATTAGACTTAGGAGAAATAATTTATTTTTCAAAGCCTCATGTGCATACAAAAAGAATGCTTGACATTCCATTTTGTACATCTCCACTAATACAAAGTTAAATGTGTTAATTTCAAAATGTAAATGAAACTTTTATATAACACACTAAAATATACGCACGCATGCATACCTGACTATACTACTCAGTTTTTAAACAGTTGGATCTATCTGAAAGCAATCGAGCAATATATTTTTACTTCAAGCCATAGATAGAGTGCTTATTGGCATAACTACAAATTTTAGATTTCAATTCCCTGTGTGATATTTAAACTCCCTGGCTAATGAAGGAATAACACCTATTAGCACAGAGCCTCATGCTTCTAACTAATAATATTGACTGCTACTTCAGATTAGAGAATATAAAAACAGCTAAATTAATCATCTATACCATTTCCACTGAGAAGCAAGAAAACATGCTTACCAGACTATCCCAGGAGTATATTCTAGGGTTGTGAGCAGGAGCATAAATTCAGAAGTATTATATCTTCCTCCTGGTAAAATGCCTGAGCTACTTAATTTTTATCTGGGCAATGATGCAAAACTAAGGCATTGGTCAGCCCCAATGCTTATGGAACCACTGCAGAGGAAATCTTTATTTCATATACCTGGAACTGGCTTCGGATTCTTCACATCAGAGGCACCAGACATTCTGTGTAAATGTTGATGATAAGCTAAGCTTCGGCAGTTATTTTGGGTAAAGAAGATGAAGGTTTGGAACAGGCCAGAAGAATTTAATGAATATCTAAACTTCTAGTAGGGATATGGGAGCTGACAGCAGCAAAATTACAGAATCAGAGAAGCCAGAAACATTAAAGTGGCACTGGGTGACATCCTTAGGATCAAGATCTGAAAGGATGGCATGGAATCTTCTGCATATCCAATCACAGTCATCAAGCCAAATTGCCAGTGAATTTCCCTCCCATGTTAAACTTTGGAATTCCCACAGAGAGGGCTTGGAAGGCAAATGTATCCCTAGGTGAGCAGTCAGAGCACCTGATTCCTGTATAATTACATGGAATGAGAATTTGATACATGACAGTAATTACCTAGCTGAAGGTGCAATTAGCCATTTGTGACCTCATTCTGAGTGGCAACTAATTAACCCTTAATGTCAAAGATGTCAACCTTCATCAAGACACCAAAGGAAAGTACTACACGATCAGCTAATACTTGTTCCAACCTATTAATGGTTGAATCTGTCATTAGAGAGGTGAATGTTTCACTTTTACATCATCCTGTATGTTAAGATATGAATTATGCTCCATTTTCTTTTCTTTTAAGACCCATCTCGTCCTTTATCTCTGTGTGCATAAAAAATTCTTCAATAAAATAGAAATAAATTTTCATATGCATCTAGAATCATCATGTCAGTAGCATAAAATACAATCAAGGAGATACACTGAGAACTGTAACGACATGATGGTATATTCATTTCTTGGTTTTAGAAAAGTCACCAAATTAGAAACAGCACACAACAATACTATAATTATTGTCATCAACATCTCTCAATTATTGGCCAAAATGGAAATTGGTACTAGTACCTTGCTTTTACAAATGTTGAAGAAATAAGAAATTTTCTCTGTTTTTTTCCCCTGAAAGTATAAAAATCAGTATAATTTTTTTCACACATTGGCTTACAGTTGGATTCTTGTATATTGTTGTTATTTGCTAGCTTTAAATGCAAACATTTGTGCAACCTACCCTGATCTATGCACATTTTATCCAAATAAGGCACTACACTCTTTCTTCAAAATCCCAGGGCTTATCAATATAATCTAAATGATAATATTAAAAATAATTAACATGGACCCATGGCCATTTGTTCTGAAATAAATACAATTATTAAATAAGAGCACCATGACACATATTTACTTTAGAAATTGAAAATAAAACCTAGAATTGATAAGTCATTCTATTGGATTTATCACTGAAAAAGTGTGAAATGTGCTACTGAAATTTTGTCAGCTCCTTGAATTTTTCTCTTGTTTTGGCAAGGTTGTTTCAAGGGTCTAAGCTTAATCTAGGTAATTTCATTTTTATAGGGAACAAACAATTTTCTCACATGCTTTACAATCTTATTTTTGTGGAATAGCAGGTGCCAAGCAAAGAAAAAGTATATAACAAATGTTACAAACCCACCATGGTCTTTAACTTTGATGTATGGGACCTCAGATTCCTGGTCATTTTTGCATAGAGGTTCAGAAAAGACAGATTATTAGAACTCATCAAAACTATCAATGTCTTTTATTATTTACAAATAACCTCAAAGCATAATTTTGCATTGCATAGAAAGGCAAACATGTATGATTTCCATTTATTTTAATAAATTGCAAATCTTTTAATTGTAGTTCATTTATTTACAAAGTTAATTCATGGTGCTAGTATTTCACCCAAACATAAGGAGAATCCATGGGCAGAAATCAAGATAAGATGGAAATGCCCCAAGAGTTCTGCAATGCTGAAAACTAGCAAGGAAGAAACATGAAAAGAGACTGGGGATTGGTCTTTCAGTTCTGTGCAAGCAGATGCTGAGATGTTGAAGTACTAGATTACACAGTAAGTGCAAGTTTAATTGTTGAGGGGCATACCAAATACTTTTGACAGTGTTGCATCTCTACTGATTTGTCTTGCCAGTTTCTTTTTGTTTTTGCATTTTATATTTACTTTATTAATGTGATTTGGTGAGACGGTTCAGTGAGTAAAGCTGCTTATTGCACAAGCCTGAAGACCTGAGTTTGATTCTTGGGCTCATATAAAGGTGGAAAGAGAGAACCAACTCCTTACAAAGTTATATTCTTACCACATACTTGTTTGGAATTCATGCACACATACATATCATGCACACACATACACACACACACACACACACACACACACACACACACAGCACAACCACACACACACACACATACACAGCACAACCACACACACACACACACACACACACACACACACACACACACACACACACACATACAGGAATAATAAACGATATTTTAAACTTAAACCCTCTAAAACTTTCCATTCATTTATTTGCCACTCAGGTGGTAGAAAAAAGCAGATGAATGGATATTCTGCCACCTGTGTTATATACATATAGTAGAATATTATCCAACATTAAAGAAGAAATTATGGAAGAATATGGATAAAACATGAAGATATAGTGCTTAGATAATATGCTTGCCCACAAATACAATGCTATGTGAGTCTGCTTATGGGAGGTATTGACAAGCGCCAAATTCACAAAGCAAGATGGATCTTGCCTGTCACTGGTTAGTGTGAGCATGTAAGTGTGTTTGTGTGTGTGTGTGTGTGTGTGTGTGTGTGTGTGTGTGTGTTGCAGAAATTAGCAGTTACTGATCAGTAGCTATATGTTTTCAGTGAAGAAACATAAGTTAAAGATTTGCTACACAATAGTATACTTACACTCTGTAATACTGGACTGTCTGCTTAATTTTGTCGTGTTCCAGGCTAAGTCTTCTTACCACAAGATATATAATTGTTGTTTTTAAAGCTTCTAGTATAGGTCATGAAAGAATGGACATCAAAGTTTAAAAATAAAACTCCTGCAACTTGACTGAAAGCTAATATAAACCATCACTTGACAATGAATTACAACCTTTGATGACAGCAATAGATGTCCTTCCAAGGGGTTAGAGCTATGTTTCTGCCTCCTATTTGTTCAGATTGGAAATCTACAGAACACAGATGGGAAGCTTAGCAACCACAGTGGTGATGGCTTCAGCTCTATCCAATGCCTGCTTTTGTTTCCATATCCACATTTCCAAGGTCCAGACAATGCGGGCTGCTGCCCAGGCACTCACTCTCCCAGTTGCTTTTGTGGTCAAGGGCATCTCTGGCCTCTCTGACCACCACTTAATGGGGTGTGGCTGGTCTTTTATTCCAAATTATAGTTGTTGACTCAACTCCTCCTGTTTTCACATATCAGTGTGTTGGCTGTGGGAGAAATTCACACATCAAGTATGTATCCAAGTGGTTGATTTGGCTTTCTAATTGAATTACACAGGAAAAAAAATGTGTAAAATCTGTCCACAGTCACACATTTCATACGTGTGAATACAAGTCATTATTCATTCAACAAGGTTTTCAATATTGGTACATTAGATCTGGGAGTTTCCTATAATTGTTTGCTGGGTAAATATTTTAACAAATAGCTTATAACATCTGGTTCTAAATTCCAAAATATAAGCTGGGACTTATTATTATAGCTCGAAATATTACTGGAAAAGATAAAACTTTGTCACTAATGAGAAATTCTGAATTATTTTTAAGCATTATGATTAAATAACTTAGTAAGTTTGGTGGATATTATGAGTTCATATATGAATTTTGTATCATTCTAGTTTTCCAAATATTTATCAGTTTTTATTTTCTAATTTAATAATCTCTCCTTTTAAAAATATATGTTGCACTTCTTTGTGTACTGAACTTTCAAATTCCAGAAATATAGTCTATACCAACATAGATCATATTGCAATAAGCAGAAGTAGGGTTTTTAAATCAAGATATTTAAAGCTATTTTATTTGTAATCATTTGCTTCAGTTTTAAAATCGCAATTAGGAAGACACAAGTCACCTCAAAGATTGAAATGTAGGGTTTTGTCTATTTTCTTTTGTTTCTTACATGGAATAACATAGAATTTTGCTCTTGTCTTTACTTAACGGGTAAAATGTAAGAACCATAAAACTATGGAGGTGAAAAAAAACATAGAGATGTTCATAGGCATTGTTATCCAGGACGATATATATATATCCAGAGTGAAAGCTTTAAGGAGGATATGGTTTTGAGAAAAGCTTTGAGAATAATTCAAATGGGAACAATATAATTGACCAGTTTGGGGAACTCTATTGCATGCATGGTAAGATTTTGAGACAAAGTATCCATGCTGGAAAACTAAACATTAAACATAGAAACATATATATGGCAAAACTCCACACTAAGATACATATTGTGTTGGTTTGAAGGAGAACCTGCCACCCCCAATAGGTTGATGTATTTGAATGCTTGGTTCCTAGTTGGTGGAACTGTTTGAGGAGGATTAGGAGTCATGGCTTTGTGGCAGGAAGTATGTATAGGTTGTGAGCTTTCAGGTCTCAAAGGGCCCAGTCTCTCTCTCCTCTGTCTCTGTCTCTGTCTCTCTCGCCTCTGTAGCTCTGCCTCTGTCTCTTTCTCTGTCTCACTCTCTGTGTCTCTCTGAGTGTGTGTGTGTGTGTGTGTGTGTGTGTGTGTGCGCGTGTGTGTGTGTGTGTGTGTGTGTGTGTGCGCGCGTGTGAGTGCGCGCGCGCACGTTTGTCATTCTTGTGGATCAGATGTAAGCTCTGAGATACTGCTCCAGAACCGTGCCTGCCAACTTTATGCCATGATCCCTGTAATTATGTTCATGTACACACCCTCTGGAACTGTAAGAAAGGCCCCAAATAAAGACTGTCTTCTATATATTGTCTTAATCAGGGTGTCTCTTCACAGCAATAGAAAAACAATAGTGATACATACCAAAGAAAATGCATGTGTATCCCCAAATCAAAACTACACACTGATGACATACATGAAATAGTTATGTTTTCTTAATGCCAGAGATTGAACTCAGGGCTTTGTGCAGCCGACTTGATTGTGTTGCTGAACTGCACACAGCTTTTTCATTGACATCATTCACAACATGCCCCAACTAAAGCAACTTGGCAGATGACACATCAGTAAACTTTAAAATGCCGAGCCATCTTGAAAAGTCAGCGGAACAAAGAACAGAGGCCTGGTGATCCTTTCTATACAAAAAGTCCAGAACTGACAAGTCTGTAGTAATAAGTATAGAAATAAATGGATGATCGTGGTTTGGGAGAACAAATCTCATGATGAACGAATTACACCTCTAGAAAGAATTTAAATGAATGAATACATCAAGAAAAAATACAATAGCAATGCTGAACAAAATGCTTGCTCACTCATTGAAACAATGCATATATTTCAATAATGAAGGAATCAATATGGACTATTCTATAATAAGAAACTAAAAGCCATGAACAAATGTTCATTAAATCTTCTACTGAATTTCACTTACTATATAAACAGCAATAATATAGCATGATAAAAAGAAATTCACCAGAGCTGAATTTACTATCAGCTTTACTTTCAACAAATGTTCATAAATGTTATTTTATTAGAGTGGGAGCAAATATATGTTACCCCTCTCTTTCTCAACTATACATCCCTCCTGCAAAAATCCTTTACTAAGTAGGTGGTTTCCCGCTTCATAGCAAAGGCCCATTCTACCTTCTTCATTCACTCAGTCTCCAACAACTGTTTCTCTTTCCTACTTTTATACTGCTCAGGTTGAGGCTCTTCATTTAATGACCACAAACCTCCTCCCTAAATTTTCTTCTCTGGCACACAACTTCACCAGAAGCCATACAAAGTGAGATTTCAGGACTCTTATAATCTATTCAAGAAGCTGACTTTCATGATAATTATATTTAGGAACTGCTTTGGTCTTCATGCTCAGACATTTATCTTAAACATGCATCATAATCCAGAGTTTAATGTCACAGAATTAGCTGTGATTAGTTCAACACCTCTCTGATTGTTTTCTCACACAAATATGTGGTGACCTCATCATCAAGCTCCATGAAAGCAATCATATGGTTGTAGTTTTTAATCACAATGTTTCCTTGGTCATTAGTAACTTAGTTTGGGGGTGATAAATAAGGTGGAGAATTTTTGTTACATGAGATGATTTTGCTATTTATAGACTAAGCAATTTATGAGACAGCTGTTTAACCATGAAGAGAATATTATGTAGAATCATTCCATTCTTTTAATTCTCAATGTCTACTGCACATTTGCTAAACATCATTTTCTACCAATGCAATTTGAAAACTAATGCATCTGAAAGGATAAAGAAATTTAAGGTATTTTTTTTTGTGTTGAGTAACTTAATAGAATAAAAGAATGCTCTTTGCAACACAACAGAACTGATGTACATATGAACTCCCAGAGACCTTGGCAGTATGCACTGGCCCAGCACAATTCCAACCCAGATAGGCTCCTCGCACTAGAAAAGGATGTGGACACAAGCACCCATCCCCAACCCAGAAGGTCTCTCCAATTGACAACTGCTTGCAAAAGAAATTTTATTTTTCTCCAGCGGAGTCTTGTTTACTACATTAACCACACTTAAGGTATGCCCTATGCCCAGCAGTACATGGTCAACACAAAATGAATTCAATGGTAATTTTATAGATTTTTTTTGTCTTGTATTGCTTTGTGAGGGCCTTTTTTAAAGTTTATTGGAGTTTTGACTATAAATTATGGTTTCTGATTTTGTGGGTTGCTTTGTGTGTGCCTGTGTGTGTGTGTGTTTCTTGTGCTCTTTCTTTTTTTTTTTTAGTTCCTCATTTGTTTTCACAAAAAAGAGAGAAAGAAGGTCTGGAGTTGGATGGTGGGAAGTTAGGAGTGTCTCAGAGACAATGAGGAAGGGGAAACTGTGGTCAGAATATATTGCATGAAAAAACTATAGAAAAAAGGAAATCTAGGTTACTCATATATATATATATGTATATATATACATGAGCATATACATATATGTGAGATACTATATCTATAAAGAATATTAAATATGCAGATGTTACAGAGAAAATAAAATACAGGCAGATACTGATATCACTATATTTATTGAGTTATTAGTATCAATATCTAGCAATATTTATACATACCCTATATTAATAGATATATAGACAGCATTTCAACTTAAATAAAGGCCATGTAAATGACCTTTAAGGTTTGATATGGCTGACTGAGACTTTATTGTTATTTGAAATCAGAAATATCCTGTTTTATTATAGCTAATTGAAGTCAAAATTAATTAACTATATTTTATGAAGGCGAGTTTGTGCAATGTAATTTGCATAGTTTAAACTCAATCATCACTAGTTTTTGTATTACATTTTGAGTAGTCATATTTATCAGTTCCAGGATAATATCTGGAATTCTGTAATACATGAAAGAATGTTCACTGAGTATTTAAAAATATAATGAAGTTGCCATACACTTCTTTTAAAACTTAGACTTTCAAAATAATAAACATGTCCAACAAGCTTTTCAAGATTTCAGGAAAACCTTCCTGTCCACAAACTGAAGCAACCAGAACTTTTAGGAAAAGAGATTTGGATGGATTTTCCCCCTGTTATAGAATGTACTACACTTTCAGGATAGTCAACACTGTATGGCAATTATGATCACTGATGCTGAGACCACCTGGAGTGACCCTGGCACTGTTAGAAATGGTACTGGGATGATTTCTTTAATTGTAAAATGTCATAAACTTTCCTTTGGTAGGAGCTATTTTTTCTTTTTTCCTTTTCAAATTGAGACCTGTGAGCTGTAACAGGACACATGGATTGTCCTTTAAAATTAAATTCCTAATTCTTTTTTTTTTTGGTTTTTTTTTTTTTTGGTTTTTTTTTTTTTTTTTGTTTGTTTTTTTTGTTTTTCGAGACAGGGTTTCTCTGTGTAGCTTTGCGCCTTTCCTGGAACTCACTTGGTAGTCCAGGCTGGCCTTGAACTCACCGAGATCCGCCTGGCTCTGCCTCCCGAGTGCTGGGGTTAAAGGCGTGCGCCACCACCGCCCGGCTAAATTCCTAATTCTTAATAGCCAGGTGCTATGTGGGGAAATTCAGATCCTCAGCATGTAAGAAGTATGTGAGTATTGTTTCTACGTCTCCTGTGAAATGCAGGCGGCTTGCCTGTTCTTCATTTAAAAGTCATTGCTCACCTTCAGCAAACACTGGAGCAGCTTCCTTGGATGCAGAGGTAGAAACTGGCAGCTGAGGGTAATAGAGCCTATGTATGTCTGGGACCTGGATGGTTAACGTAGAGTAGGAAAATAATTATGTGTGTTTTCTAAGGCATCATAATTTCTCTCTCTTTCTTTTAGTCCTTTAGTATATGTTTGTACCCTGAAAAATACTACTTCATTATGATGAGAGTAAATGTCCTACTGGGTGTAAAGCATCACAAGCAATGATTGACAAGTTATGAATCATATGAAAGAGTTGGACATAACTTCTACAACTCTTATTATCAATTTTCAAAACTCCATGCAACCAGAAAAATCACACTAGGCAAAAAAACTTAGAATAATTTATCATTAAAAAAAGAATTCTAACACCCATGATTAAGTACTTAACACTGTACTCACATAATATTGACCCAGATATATTTTATTTTTCAAAGTAGCACAAAAATACAAGGAAAAATAAAGTGAGATAATTAAAAAAACTACATTATATTTAATGTGTTCTATTTATTTTTCTAACGAATGAAGAAAGTTAGAGAAAAGCAAATTAAAAAAATGAGTTGATTAATTGTGTAGTCTTTAGAGTTGGCTTTGTGTTTATGTCCCAAAATTCAATGCCTGGAAAGCTATTAGAATTTTGTGAGTTTGAGATCTTTACCAGTAAGAAGCTATCAGTTCTTCACCCAAAGTGCAACAGCCACACCTTTTCTGGGGCCAAGTGGTGCCAAACACTGCTCTAAACCAAACCTGATGATCACTACACCTTAGCCACAGTGACTAGTACTGTAACAGAAGTCAGTAAACACATGACATCTCTGGCCGTTGCAAATATTTACTTAGGGAGAGTGGTATCTTCATGAAGCCTGTTACTGTATCTGTACGTACCTGATACCGCTGTCTATTTCTCTCCAAGTGGCAAAGGAAGTGAGTGGCTATAGTTGTTGCTTGAAGAGACCACAAAGAGCCTGTGCAAAGATGAAATTCACTGAAAAAAAAAAACAACCAAAGTCTAGAAAATTCAAGGTGAGGGCTCTTATAAATCCAAGGACCAGGTGGAAACCCATAGAATTTTCAGTCTTACATAAACCACCTTTAAACTATTAACTATTTTGATCTGGTCCTCATTATTACAAGTTGAAATCACAAGGGCCTTTGCTATCATATTACATTTTTGTGTAAATGGAATAGTGTGGGAAATACATTGACTTGTATTCCGTAACAGAAGAGTAGGAGTAGTGTCATTTACATGTCCTAAAAAACTTTTAGAATACTGTTCAAAGGATTTTCATGTTTTTATATATAATTAACCTGTTCTATGTCTCCTTTTAAAATTAGTATCTTTGTTTTCTAAAAGTCAATAATTATGTTGGATGACTTCTAGAAGGCTGTGAACAGAGGAGTGACTCACTTGAACAGTATTTTTAAATTTTATATTTTACAGATAAAATACTGGCATATTACAAATCAAGCTAAATCTTACTATATTTAGCCTATTTTAGCTGTTTTTGGCACTTAGGAAATCTTCTGCCTGAATGTGAAAGGTTTGAAAATGTCTGCTTATGAACTTTGCCTCTGAAATCATTCAAAAAGAACTCAAACTGGGTAAGCAAAGCACCTAACACAATTAAATGGCTTCCATAAAATGGGGAATTCAAGATGAAGAGCAGAGGGGTACTGGGAGAAAGGAAGGTTAGCTTTAATTAAAATGGAGCCTTGGGAGCTAAAATGTAGCTATTCCTGAAAAGCCACATCCATAGGGTGAGATTTCAATGAGGTCTAATCACAACCTTTGACTGAAGAGCACACTAGGCGAAGGCTGGAGTAGACATGGCCTCCGGCCAACAGATGCCTTTCACACACAAAGAACGTCACATCATGTGCTCTTTAATCCAGGCGTCTCTTAAATAGTCACAGTGGAAAAATGCATGAACTGATTTTGCTTTTGTTAACCGTTTCTCCTTTGATGAACTGGCTGGCCGTTTGGCCACCATAGACTTCTATGTAAAAAGTAGCACTGCTTACAGATAGGATCACTGTTAAATTTAAAACAACTCTGGTTACAGATAAGAATCACCCTCAATAACCTTTCCCTGTAGGTCATAGAACTAGCAAATACCAATTTGCTTAATGAGTTAAAATTTGCATGTCATCTTAATAGATACTATGAAAGTGAAAAATACAGAAAAATGTCATTAATAAAAGCAAGAGACACATTACAAAGGAATACTGTGGTAGTTGATGTAGAGACTTTTGCAAGAACAGTAACAAGAAGTTTTAACACATTCAGTTTGACTCCCTCCACCCCCAACCAACCCACAAGCATTCAGATATAACACCATGGGTTCTGAGCTCTGAATTCACTTCTGTGCCTTCCATATTCTGCTTCTGCAGTGAAACCTCTTTTAGTCTCAGTGTATTCGTGGTATAAATAGATATCTTTATCTCTTAGACTGCTATGAGGATTAGGAAAAATGTGAATAAAATGTTTTCAGTATAAAGAAAAAAGTAACAATGTCTATGAAAACCATTCAGTGAATAGAAATAAAAGTCATTATTGGTATGGTAGTTAATGAGAACTGCTGAGGAGTGTGCAGTCTAAATATTGTAGCTTCACCTAGCACTTCTTTCCTTAGTTCTGTAGCATGTAATAGTAAGGGCTGAGATTAGTGTTGTAGAAATATACTCATGACAGCCCTGCAATATCCACTTCCTGTTTTATCAGCAAACTTAGGCATTGATATGAAATACAATCAGAGAAGACAAAAAGCACATTGATGATCATTGTAAGGGTAATTTTGGGGGTGAAGGCAGTTCTTTTCCACTGTGGAATTCAACACCTTCCACACATACATCTGCACACGCTAAGGAAAGTTACATTTCTGTGGATTTTTTATGGTTCTTGCAATGGCAGTCCTTTCAGCCTCCACATCCCATGTACAACTCTTCTCCTGTAGAAAATAATTAGCTTGTCCTTTCCCAAAGAGACAAACCTCAGTTCAATGCATGTAAAAGCTGAAAGACTCTGGATGACTCCAAATCTTCCCCAGGTGGATCTGCTCATGGTCCCTCATAGTCCAACCACTAAAAAGTACAGTTATTGAGTTCCTACAACGCTCAACATATATAACACAAAGTGTGCACCATAGAATTTTTAACATTACCATTACAAAAGGAAGTAGGAACACTTGATTATTGGCAGTAGGATCCTTAGAGTCCCAAGGCATTCAAGGTAATGGCCCCATACTGGCAACCAGAAAGATTCCTTGACTAGGTCTTACTTTATTTCACATTAGATTTTTCTTCCTCATCCTCTTTCAATTGTTCTCATAACAGCTAACCTGAGATTGGCTGAGATTTGGGCATGAAACACATCTTTATCTTCACTTATACATACATACACACATGCACACACACACACACACACACACACATATACACACACACAATTTCTTTACTGCCCACTATAGGACCACTAATTCAAAGCAACTAATGTTTTCACATTTTTAAAAGTACTGAATCATAATTTAAGTTCTCAGTGAAATTCCAATAGTTAAGGCTTACCAATTTCAAGTTTCTATGGATTCCAAAACATCAGTGTCTTGCGCATTGAAAATTTCTTTCTCATTCACCAGTCAAGGGAAGCACCAAGGGCAACACATCTCTTTTTGCAGTTAGAGACAATGAACTCTTCTGAAATGAGCAATAGTCTGAGACCTTGGTCATAAGCAGCTCAATGCCCAACTATTTTGACCTCAAAGGACAAGTGAAGTTTCCCTTATATTTATGAAAAGAAGTAGGTTTGCAACTTGGATCAAGGTACCCAGAAATTCGTTGGGAAGGGTAGACTGTAGACCATCCCAAAGAAACTGGGTTCAGCCAGCCCTGTGGTTCTGGCCTCTATCTGAGCTATTCTTTTAATGTAAAACTGATAAGATTTCAAAAAGATTAACATCCCAAAGGGGCAATAAAATAATTCATAATTATAGTTCACCAAAGTAAACACCATATGAAAAGGCAGGTCAGGGGCTTAAAGACAAGAAGAGATCTGTCTAAAGTTTAATCAAATTAAGGAGAATAGGCCTCCATCAAGAACCATCTAGGGAAAACGTTTAATGATCATTTGATCAATTTTAATAAGAGGTGTTCAAGGTCACCTTGCAAGGTCAACAGAAAAGACAAAAAGCATGGGAAGCTCACCTTAGCAGTCTGTTTCCATCAATCACTCTCTTGCCCGTTCTATTCAATGTACATATTTAATTCAAATTAATGTCTTCTCAGCCCTAACTGTAGCTGAGGCTGGACAATTTAGCCATTTCCATAAAAAGTGAAAGAAGTTATGATAGTTCACTTTGTACTCCATTACAAGAAAAATAACAAAACAGGTAAGTACAGACATCAGCTATAAACTAGGAAAGATTTGGGAGGAATTCAAGGGGGGGAAATACATGATCAAAACTTACTGTATGAATTTTTTTCAAAGAGGCATGTTCTTAGAAGAATCTAAAGTCTAGAAAACAACCAATTCTTAAAGTTTTATCAATGGGAACATGAGTATAAATTCAAAAGTTTAATATTTTCTTATTCACAGCATAAATATTTGTATCATCACATTTTATTGCTTTATTGAAATAAGAATTATGAAATTATTTTTTGCTAAATATGAGGTACCTGGCATCTTTCAAATTATACATGCTAACATTCAACTGTCTACACATAAAGCATCTTAAATTTGGAAAACAAAGAGAATGAAAGGAATTGATTAACAGTGCTTTTAAACAATAAAATACTATTTTTTTTAAGTTAGATAGAATCTAACATTTCCACTGATACATTTGCAAATGATGTCTAGTTAATGTGTTTCCAAACAAGGGCTGGGAAAGGAAAAGGAGAACAGATATTCTAATAAGAGAGTGTGTTAGTACTAGTAGTGAGTGATTACCCTAACTTTACAGCTGATTAAATGAAACTAAAGCTTCCATTCAACACACAGCTATCAGGAAGTCACTACACATTATATATATATGGTAAGTTTCAATTTCCAAAATATTTTTTCAATCAGGAATTATTATACCTACTTTATAGATGCAACACATCTTAAAGAAATCCTTCAGATCTCTTACTGTTTCTCTCACAGGTCCATGTCTGTTCTGCAGTCCTCTCAGTAACTCCAGATTCTATTCCATGGGCCCAGAGTCAGGCAGTTTGTTTAGTAGTTAACAAGGATTTGCAAATCTCATGACATTGCCAACAGTTTCTTTCTACCACATTTTGTCAAAACAATGACAAACATCCCAGTGAAGAAGAAATTTAATTAGGCTGCTTTCCTGCAAGAGGCCAAACATCAGGACATTTTAAACCAGCTGGATGACTAAATCCTTTTTTATATTTTCTTAAAATATGAAAAGGGAGTTTACAGTGACAAATATATATATTTATATATAATAATATACATAAAATTATAACTAGAAATATACAGCCAAAATGAACAGAGTCATGAGAATAATATTCTAGATGAGAGCAATGAAACAGATCATGTAACTAAGACCTAATAATATCAGCCAGAATATTTACTATGTAAAAACTCACATGTACCTGTTAAGGAAAATTATAATTAGTGACAAACTGCAAATTCTAACTCTGACATCCTTTGTCTATAATATAATTTGTAACAGCAACAAATGAAGACCCCTTTTTAAGAACTGGGGCACAAGGACAGAGAGAAATAAACAAGGGAAATAACCAGCCATCAGAAAGTAATCCCGCCTTGTTCTCTCAAGGATTGTTTTCTCATTTTACTTTAATGACTACTTAATCAAGATGTATTAATTTATCCCTGAAATGGTACAAAAAGTCAAGATTGAAATTAAAGCAATTTTAGAGCAACTGGAGAATATTTTAAGGGTAGGAAATCTTAATAAATATGATTGATGGAATGACAGACTCTGCAGTGGTTGAGGTAGAGCCGGGTATGAGAACAATTTAAACAAAATATGCACTTAGGGCTTTCAAAGAAGAAACCATGCACACATGCTGAACTGTATAATAGTCACCACTGTGTTTATGAGGCTGCTAACCATGACTCCAGGGAGCACTAAGTTTTCCCAAGGAATGCAATGCAACTCTCAAGTTATTCTTAATATAAAGCTAATATTAATAAATACATATGTCGAAATAATATGAAATCATAAAACAAAGAAACCATTAGTGGTAGAGTACACATTTTACTACTTGGCACAGAGCTGGATATGTCACAGCTGTCAGCCTAAATAATTATTAATGAAGA
This sequence comes from Peromyscus californicus insignis, assembly GCF_007827085.1. NCBI lineage: Eukaryota > Metazoa > Chordata > Mammalia > Rodentia > Cricetidae > Peromyscus > Peromyscus californicus. The sequence continues at coordinate 42,889,889 of NW_026294413.1, forward strand.
TAATACTGAAATGTGTAAAACCTCTTGGGTACATCTATCTCAAATCAAAAATGCTATATTCCATTTCATTTAATATTTATAGAAAAAGTGTATTGTCTATTTAAAAATAATTTTTACTATGTTTGTGATGTATTTTAATATCAAACAGCTCTTTTTTAAAATTCAGGAAACACAGGCACTCAGAGTACTAAAATACTGGGACATAAAAGGTCTAATGAAGATCACAGTTGGGCAGAGTGAACCAGCAGGAAATACCTGACAGGAGCCTTGGGCACTGATACTGAACCATATGGCCTGATATTTTTAATGTATACTTACAGATAATAATTATGTAAATGACATAAATATATCTAAAATATGTATGTATGTATACACATACATAATTTCATGTATTTTATCTCAAAATATATTTGGTGACAAAGCCTTATCTTAAATTGTTTATAGCTATCTGTAATCTGTTTAATGTGAATACTCCTTTACTGCTGTGTTTAATTGCAGGTGTAACCAGAATATATTGGAGGTATTTTACATCATAAAGTGAACACTGTTGACTCTCTGAAAGCTGAGCCATTCCTATCTGCTGAACACATTGATAGACAACGTCTGTGGCAAAAACTTTTGAGGCTGTCTTTTCTCTGTGTGCTTGTTATTGGGGCCACTATTATCTTGGATATTCAGTCTTCTGTTCCCAGTGTCTCCATCACAGTATGATGGTGTTATTCGATGTCAGGGGTGTGCTTAAGTTCAAATCGAACAGTGCCTGCAACTCTGTGTATATCTGTCATATGATAATCACCATTTCCTGGATGCAAGAAACTATGGAACTAGAAATACTACTTTTCCTCCACGTAGAAACTTTTCCTTTATTCCACCAAACTGCATTTCTTGAAATCCTGAACTGTTTGGGGTAAACTGTCACTGCAATCTGACAGAAAACTGAAGCTTACCCCCATGTTGTGAGAGTGTGTGGACAAGACATGTTTTACCAAGTGATTTGGGAGCCAGGAAACAAATTCTTAGAGGCTTTGATACAAGATGAGTTGTGTAAAAACATGGGAAGGAAAGGCCAAGGGCAGTGAAGAAAACCACCTCCTTTCTCAAAAATTCATGAGATACCACCAGTCTTATGAAGAGTGAAGGAAGAGCAAGGCAGTTCTGGTTTTCTAAGGATGATCCTTGGAAATCCTTCATTCCTGGGCAAATGGAATGGCCAGAATTTCTACATGGTGAAACTAATGGGATGAGAGTCTCAGATTAGTACTTTGCAGGCAACAGCCAGACAAATATTCATGCTTTACTTCCATGATGAAATATAAGAACAGTATTAATATCAGTTTGAAAGCACCACAATTGGGAACCTGAAAGGATGCTGTATGCACAAAAAAGGGCCAGAAGTCTAATAGGAAAATGTTTGGCTGGCTACAGACCAAACCTGAGGGGACAAAAGATATGAATTACCTAAAGAAAAAAAAGAACATCTAAAGCGTAAGTAAAGAAATACATTACCAGTCACAGCTCAGCCACATCCCTGCACTCCTTGTCAACAGTGAAGGGTTTTAAGATGACCGGAATTTTTGTTCAGTAGCTACTGTGTATTGAATACATGGCTTGACATAGTTTCAGTTTTGCTAAGAAGAAAATTAGATTTCTGACACAAAGAAGAGATCAGAACAGTATTTATAAATATGAGGCAGTGTGAATTAGGAAATACACCAAGCATTCCATGACCTGAGAACTAATACAGTAGGTAGAAATTCCCCTGTGTAGGAGAGGCTTCCATATTCAATGACACAGCTCATGATGAACCTCCACAGATTTCTGGAAATGCAGATGTCAAATATCACTTATTTTTTGTTGGCATTATCTCAGGAATTTCATACAGCCAATATCATTAGGTAGAATGCATAATAGAAAATATTATTGTCAAACACTACATTCATTTTGGGAGGGGCTGTCATGAAAAGGGAGAGATGAAGGATTTCAGAATCTACTCACAGAAAACACTTCACTCCGCATCTCTTCCTTTGCTAGAGGAAAATCCCACTTTTCCATAAAATTCAGCTGAAATAATTCTTTAATTACATGCTTCAGAATGATTTTCAGGAATATATTTGGTAGTAACCTTCATGCACAAACTCTACAAAAAGTAAATTAACAAGCAAAACCAATGATAAAAACACAAGGAGATCCAGGAAGCAAGTTGAGTTACATGATTACTGGTTAGCACAGCTAATGAGAAACACTGGAGCCAAATTACTAAGGATATTTTAGCAAGATAAGGTGTATGGATTTTCTCATCTGAAATAGGAAATCAACTAAGGATTTAAAGCAAGCAAGACCATAATGATCACCTGAGTTAGGGCAGTAGTAGGGCAAAGCTAAAAGGAAATTATTAATTTGGAAGACATTAGAAAAATAGTGGAATCAATAGAGAGAAGCCTGGTCTCCATGTGTAAAGGGAGCAGTGACTTTTCTAGATAAAATGAGAAAGTATAGACTTGCTTTTTAAAAAATATACATCATTAGGTTTAATTTTCCTAGTAGGTCTTAAAATTGCTAGTATCTATAGGGACATCATTCGGGAATACATTTTTTTTTTACACAACCACAAAGGATAATGATTTTTCAAAGAAACTATTGATGAATCATAGATGTCTCAAAATATTGTGAAAAACAGAGATTCCCGTGTCTCCATTATCAGATATAATTTAGAGAGTTTGTGCAGCTACAGAAATTTGCATTAAAACAAAACAAAATAGCAAAATCTCCTGATGATTCTGTTATTCAGCCAGGTATGCAAAACACAATGAAAATGCCTCTGCCTTTGGCAAAACATCACAAAATTTTAGAGGAACTCTTATTGCATAAACATACTGTGTGACGAAAATAACCACAAAGCTGTGGGTATAAGTAAAGTTTCAAGATAAGAACATAATTATGAGTGAAAATAAATAGATTTTCTTAACACAGAGTTCTAATTCAATTTTAGCTTAAATTACATTTTAAATTTTTAATTCGGAAGAAAATCTATTATTCCATCTATTTCTTTTGTCTTAAATACTTGCTCAGTAAATGGGCTCAGATATTTTATTCAAGATTCTGTAAAATTGCTGGAGGTTATCTGCCTTTTCTGTCTTTTTTTTTTCCTTCCTGCTCTATAAAGGTACCAGTTTATTAAACTGTCACTTTGTTATGAACTATTACTTGACATTTATTAAGCACAAACCATGAATTAGGTGTTGACAAACTATGTTAATTTCTCTGCAGGCATTGTATTCTTCTTTCCTTTCTTGTGTGTGCTCCAATCTCCAGGTCCTCATCCCTTAAGTGGCAATCGCCCTAGTCTTTCTGTTTCTGTTTATGACTTCAGGCTTTATATTATATTTGTCACAAAAAGTTTCCAATTAAAATGTATGAAAGTAGAGTAAAACAACTTTTTCATTTCTGGGTGCATGAGAGAAGCAAAGAGCAATTGGAAGAGGCTTGAGGACTAAACTGTATTCATTAATCACTCTGGAGTTATTCCCAATGCTGTTACTTGTTGGGATAAATCAATATAATAGTTATCCAAGAATGAAGAGAAACAAGATGAGTTCAAAGGAAAAGTTAACTTATAAAGCATGAAGACATGCATAAATAGGCTTAAGATGGATAGTTACTTGTGTGATCCAGTAGCGTGTCTGCTGAGGTATCCAACTTCACCAAGATCATATGCTCTGCAAATGAACTGCATTCTCCCATGCTGTGGATATCGCTCTTCAGAGCATACATGCTGTGAGCGCGTTACTCTTATTGGTTAATAAATAAAGTGCTGGTTGGCCAGTAGCCAGGCAGGAAGTATAGGTGGGACAAAGAGAGAAGAGAATTCTGGAATCAAGAAGGCTGAGTCAGGAGATGCTGCCAGCCGCCACCATGAAAAGCAAGTTGTAAAGATACCATTAATCCACAAGCCACGTGATAAGGTATAGATTTATAGAAATGGGTTAATTTAAGATGTAAGATCTAGCTAGCAAGAAGCCTGAGCCATTAGACCATACAGTTTTAATTAATATAAGCCTCTGTGTGTTTACTTGGGTCTGAGTGGCTGTGGGACTGGTGGGTGAGAGAGATTTGTCCTGACTGCAGGCCAGGCAGGATACAGGAAAATTTCAACTACAATCCCAGGCATTATCAGCAGTGCCAGCAGCTAATGCACAGGAGTTGATGGAGAGAGAACCTGAAAGGCTCCCAGTGTTCAGAAGAAACTCTGGCAGTATTGTGACATGACAAGTTAAATGCACGAAAATGGAAAATGACCTATACTCACCTCAGAGCTATTTCAAGTTTTCTGAGTATACATACAAAACTACATCTATTGATCCCCGTTTCAAAAACAGAAGAAACTGGTTTTTAGGATCTCTTTAAAATGTCTGAAGTAACTGTAAACAACATCTTCTCAACAAATCTCTTTTTGAATAGAGTTCCTAAAATGGACCAGGAAGTCTTTTCCCCTCTGACATTATGGACAGGAAGATAGCTACTGCATTACATGGTTGCCACTGGCCATTAATTTTCCCAGCTAGGATGACCAAGTGGCTGGCCCATTCTGAAGGCCAGGTCACCATAAGGTCTAAATTTAGTGTTCCTTATGACTTTCCTATTATCTTCTGGTCTGTAAGTTAACCCACACCAGAGTATTCCAGCTGAGTGGACAAAGTAAAAACCATGACCATTCCCAGACATGCTAAAGACTGTTTTTTCTTTGTGTGTGTGGAAAGGTTGAGTATCTAGAATTGAAATAAGGGAAAAGAATAGTATGAGGTCACTTGTTAGACTAGAGGGCAAGGTCCCACATCCCATGGAGAATAAAGGGCAGAAGTTCAAGTTCATAGGACAATTTTATGGTGGCATGGCAGCAACAGGAGATGAGAGGGAACATGGGAAATCAGGAAGAGGGAGGGAAGAATAGGGGGCAGTGGGCAAGGAGAGCTTTCCCTTCCGTGCTGCACATCCTGTGAGCTGTGAGCAGCACTGGCACATGTGAGCACTCTAAGATCATGCTTGCCCATGTTATCTGCCAGTATAATAACAATAAAAATGATTTTAAATCAAGATTTCTTAGTAATTCTACATACACAGAATTGCTCAGTGGCAGTACAGAGTTCCTGTACACCTTGAGCCTAACGTGCATTTTCGAATGGAAACAATTTACATGTTATGTTTGTCAAAATAAAGACACTAATGGTGATACATTAATATCAAGCAACTGCAGACCATTCAGATATCATTAGTATTCATTGAATAACCTTTTGTCATTCCACATTCAATCTTTAATAGCACATAGTGATAAACATTTTATTTTTGAATTACAGAATCACTTATTAATTTAAAATCATATTCTATAGCTAAAGAATGGGAAAACATATTCTCTAACTTCAAAGACATTGTGATATAATAGACAAAAGTTAGCAAGTTTGGAGGGATGTTTTGACTATTGAGAGTGGGTACTGCTCTTGCAAGAGGCTCTGAGTTTGGTTCCCATTACCCATGTCAGGCAGCTTATAACTCTAGCTCCAGGACTCCCACACTCACATATATCCCCCACACACAGTTAAAAATAAAACAAATCATTTTAAAATTAAATAAACAGCAAAAGGTAATCATTGTATAATGTATGATCAATGTTATTGTGGGAGCAGACAGATTGTACTGTGAGAGCAAATTCACAGAACCTGCCTAAGGAGCTAACAGTTGCCTGGAGTCTTCAGAGTGGACAGTTAAAGCTAGGAGACAAGTGACTAAAGTCAGAGAAGCTGCACCAGTCAATGGAAAAGAATTTTAGATGAAGAAGATTAAAAGAAAGCTCATTAAACTCTGTTCACATAGTTTAAAAATCTGACCTGGTTCAATGTCTCAGGAAATATTGAATGTTTTATCTTCTAACTATGAAACTCTTTTCTCCTTAAACATAGTAGAACTGGTAGTTGCTTACTTAGTCATAGACTTTCTCTTGTTTAACGCCTCAAAGTCATTAGTGTGATTACAGAATCCTCTGGTATTTAACATGCTTGTGTATTCTTAAAGTGTTAATTTCATCCCAACCATTTTAAAGAGTAATTGTAGAAACCTTGTGGGCAATAATATACTGTATGTTTACAAGTGACTGATTTAGTTCTATATATTAGTGATCCTTCATGAACACTGGTTAAGAGGCTAGTTCTCCCTCTGTCTCATGCATATTTGCATGTAGTTAAGAGAGAGAGAAAGAAAGTGGGGGAAGAGAGAGAGACAGAACAAAGAAGCAAGAGAGAGCTTTATATTCCATTTTCTTTGCTTTTAATTTATTTTTTAAAAATCTACAGTATGTAATGACTCAAAAGACTGAATGTGAGTTCCTGAAAATATAATTGAATTTGTTAAATAGAACCATGGAATCTTCACTTTAACAAGGCAGCAGACTAACAAGACCTTAATTTTTTTCAGCTTTCCATTAAAAAGTCAATGAAGCTACCCATGTAAAGCTTGTGAAGCCATAAGCCAAACTGATATGAGAATGATGCTATAGTTAAAAAACACATATAAAAATGGACATATGTACTTCAATAATCTCAAATAACACCCCTTGCACGCATCAACTGGTCTATTCAGTCAACAGACAATAACATTTCTTATTCCTTTCCCCCTTTGTCTTCATATACCCTAACTGTTCTATTTGAAGAAATAAACTATCAATAACTATAACATGTAATGATTTACTCTAATTATTAGCTGAGTATCTACTCACTGGATTCAGAGATGTTTGTGAAAGATGTGAGTGTCTGGATCTGAGATAAAGAATGTTTCATTAGAGAAGCAACAATAGCCAGAATGTCAACATCACTGAGCAGATTTCCTAATTTGAAAAACACAAAGCAGAGAAGTCCAGACACAAAGCCAGTGGATGAAATCACTAAGAGAACAAAAGTATAAACCTAAGGAACAAAAATTTTACAATGTGATCATGTTTTTTGCGGTGGCTAGAGATGTTCTCTTTATCGCACTTGACCTGAAGAACCATCCCAACCCTTGATTCTGAAGAATACTTCATATCTATCAAGGCTAATTATTATCTAAATAGTCTTTCAAAGATGATTTCAGGGCAAAAATATTAATGCATAATTCACAAGAAATTCAAATACGTAAGACCCATGGAAAATTGCCATCCTACAATAATCTTTGCCTGTTGTTTCTCTTAATTCTCAAATGCAGAAACTCAGTAACCCTTCTGGAAAGGCCATATACCTACAATCAATAGAAGAAATGGGCAGGTATCAAAATGTGTCCTGTTGCAAGTGTATGTGTGAGAGGTATGGGGCAGAATAGTCTAAAAGAGCTCATAGATTGCAATTTTGAATATTTCACAGAGAAGACAAAGTCAACCATTGGAAAGCAGCTGTACTGGATTGTTTCTATTCAAAATTTGGTAAAAATTGTTGTTTGTAATAGTTTTCAAAAACATCTCTTAAAATTTTGCATTTTAGAAAGACATATCCTTACCTGCTAAAAGAAAAAATATAAAAGGGAGTGGATATAAAAATATCAGTTCCTCTCCAATTTTGCCCCTGACTCTGAAGCCTAGAAAATATATCGAGTCATAGTCAAGAAATAGCCCAGTTGTCATCACACTAGTGTTGTAATCTGAGAGGCAAGGCTTTATGAGACTCACAAACTAAGTGCTAAAATATGGTGGTTCCCTAAACCCAGGATCTACTTATAATTGACCCATATTGTCTCTCAGTATCATTGCATATAAATGCAGTGAAAACATCACAAGCATCCATCATTGCAAACTTTCAAGGATAGAATGGACTAGCACATGTAGTATGTTTAGAACCACATCTATCAAGATGCATGAGCTGGCCATCTCCCAGGATACAGATATGATCCCAGTACATCATTCCCATGACCCTGACTTCATCCAATTCCCCTATCATTGCATCCCCAGTAAATTCTTCTGTATTGTTTTTTCTGAAATTAGAGATACTAAGCATTTTCTTTATTCTAGGAACTAAATAACCCAGGGAGTTTTGTTCCTAGAAAGCAAATATAAAATATATTTGTAAAAGGTAATATAGTGTTTGTGATATGTGCTATTCTTTAAAAGAACAACCATCTGTCACTAAAAGAGAAACAAGGTGTTTCCATTTAAATATAAGTGCTGTTTTCTCAGTAATTTGAAAATCATATTTCTTAATTTACTTCAAACTGTTTAAGGTAACTTTTAATCATACAGAAAATTATAGTCAATAAAAATATACTTTCACCCTGCTTGAAGAAATATCCACAGAGTCAAAGTTGCTTCAGTTATATGCCAAGCTGCTTGCTTACAGTATAAATTAAATTAAAAATAGAACTGCCCTCTGAACCAGCTAAACTACTTCTGGATATATGACTAGGGAATCTATGTCAGCACACCACAGAGATACTTGCTCATCCATTCTTACTAAAGCACCATTCAAAACCATTTGTTTGCAACCGGGCAGTGGTGGCGCACGCCTTTAATCCCAGCACTCGGGAGGCAGAGCCAGGCGGATCTCTGTGAGTTCGAGGCCAGTCTGGGCTACCAAGTGAGTTCCAGGAGAGGCGCAAAGCTACACAGAGAAACCCTGTCTCGAAAAACAAAAAAAAAAAAAAACCATTTGTTTGCTTCATCCTATTCTTTTATGCTTGTTTTTGTTTTATATTATTTTATTTCTAATGACAAATAGGACAAAAAAGGGTAGGTATTTGGGTGAGTGGGGAGTCAGAGAATATCTGGGAGGGGAAAACACAATGAGAATTTGCTTTGTAAAATAACGCATTTTCAAAAAAAAAAAAGGAAAGCCCAATTGTATAATCCACCTAGGTATCTGCACAGTTAAAGAAACTGTCAACTTGATATGCCATGTTTTGTTGACACTCATGGGATACCCAGTGTTTCCTAAGCAAAAATGGAGGAGGAGTGGATTGGGGGTGGATGGGAACAGAGGGCCAGGTGGTGGCAAAGAGATTGGAAGGGGAAATGAAACAGTGGCTAGGATGTAAAATCAATCAATCAATCAATCAGTCAGTCAGTCAATCAATTTAAAAGAAAAAAGATAGAAAAGCAATTGTCAATTTAATGGTATCTAAAATAACCTGGAAGACAGGTGACAGCTAGCATGCTTATGGGAGATTATGTTGATTAGATTAGTAGAGATGGGAAAACCCATTGTAAAAGTGGGCAGCCTGTTCCATTGGGTCTCAACGTGGAATAAATGAAATAGAAAATGTAAGTGAAGCACAAGAGTTCTTCAGTGTCTTCTTTTTTTTTTTTTTTTTTTTTTTTTTTTTCCAAGAAGACAGCTTCAAGCTTTCTTTATTTCACAGGACCATGTAAATGACCTGAACACTCCAGCCACTGTTGCTGAGGTCTCAGGGGATTAGGGTATGACTCAAACTGTTGCTAAGCCTTAGCATAGTCCACACATTGGTGTATTTTCAGGTATTATATAATGCAGATATTACAAATCATAAAAGCTTCTACAGAGATTTCAAAGGAAAGTCTCAGAGGTCAAGCAATATGTGGTAGGGTCAAAATGCCTATAGACAGCCCCTAAAAGTTGCTATAAGATTGAAGCCAAAGATGCAATAAAATCCCAAGGAAATTTGAGGTGCCAGAAAAATAGAACATCTGCCAAGAAAAGCTGCAGGCAGTGAGCTGAGTCAACCCAGGAGAGAGGCCACATGGGCTGCAAGGCCATACCCAAGCTCAATAGGACAGAGCAAGTCATTTAGAATTCACATCATTCTACCACATGCTCCATACAACAGACATAGAGTAAGAAAATGTACTGCTCTTCATGTGTGGATGAAGGTAGAACTCGCATAATTCAATCAGTTCCTAAGACTTCCATAGGTGAAGATTTCCTCCATTGGGCAGGATGTTTTCAACACTGAGCTTTTGATGGGAACATTTTATATACAAACCATAACCTTCCAGCTCAGATCCTAATGGCTCATAATTTAAAATGCATTCAATCCATTTCTAAAAACCCACAATCTCTAGCTCTTTAATATTGCTCAGATGTCTATGTCCAAAAGTATTTTGAGACTCAGGCAAAATCTTAGCTGTGAAACCTTATAAAAAGAAAACAAAAGTTACTCTTAAGTTAAAATGGCATAGCTTAAGCACCTACATTACAGATGGAAGAATGGGAGGAAAGAGAGACTGAATTAATCCAAAGACTTCAGTGTCTTCTTTTTGGCTGTAGATGCAATGTGATCAGGTATCCCACACTCCTGCTGTTGGGTCTTACCTACTACCATGATGGACTGTAACCTCAAGTTGTTTTCCAAAATAAATCTTTTCTCCCTCAGGTTGTTTTTTTAAGGGTGTTTAATCACAGCAATGATAGAACTAGGAAAATGTTAATCAACAAACAAAAAAGTGTTGTATACACAATGGACTTTTCTTTAGCCATAAGAACTGCAAAGAATGTACACAAATAAAAACTAGAAAAAAGGTTCATGGTTATTTTCTTCATTTGTAATTTCTCTATTATATTTTGCTAGCAAATAGTGTTTATTTTTCATTCTGACAAATATATTTCAGGAAAAACAGCAAAACACAAGGAGAAGATGTAATGATTGCATGATATTTCTATAGGGTACATACAGTGCAAGGAGCTGAATTATCTATTCATTGTATGTGAGTTAAAATATATTTGTTCCATTGATCACACATTCTTGCAAAACTAAGGCCAAACAGAATCTAGATAACAACTTGCACATTATAAATGTCATAATGAGTGCTAAGAGTCTATGTAATGGTCAGCTCACAGTACAGAATAATGAGGCACTTTTGCCTTTGTTTGAGAATAGCTTTAGCAAAAAGCTACTTAGGAAATGAAAGAAGTACAAAGAACACTATGTACATTGAGTCCTGAGAGTTACAGTCTTTCATGTTCTGTACTGTGAACACAAAAGGGATAAAGTCTGCTTAAGCTACCACTGATCACTGCAGGAAAAATGGGATTAAGTAAATGTATGGGAAGTCCAAGGGGCTAACTACTAAGAAAATATATTAATTCTTAGGAAAAATAATCTTTAAGACTAAAGAGAAAGAGTTGAGAGAGAGAGAAAGATGCAACTTAAAATATTGATGTGTTTCTGGGATGATGGTTCAGTAGGGAAGTACATGCCAAGCACATGCCAAGCAAGTCTTGGGTTTAATTATAGCACTGGGAAAGACTTACATGTATATAACATATTGATGAGAGATAGATAGACACAGATAGATAGATACATGCATACATACATACATACATGTATGATATAGATAAATTATAGAAGATAGATAGATAGATAGATAGATAGATAGATAGATAGATAGATAGATAGATAAAAGATAGATAGATGATAGATAGGTAGTTAAGTATGTAGACAGATGATAGATCTGTAAATATGTGTTGAACAGAATATAAAATTTATACTGAATTTTAGAAACATTTCATGAATGGTCTAGCAAGATGGCTCAGTGAGGAATGGTCCTACCTTTGAATCTGAGGACCCACATTAGATCTGGGAGATTCAGGTGGAGGAAAAAGGAGCCCAACACTGCAAGATGTCCTCTGACCGCCATGTGTATGCCACTGTATGTGTGCACCCATGGGCACACACAGAGAAGGAAAATAAGTAAATGTAATTTAAAACTTTGTGTGTGTGTGTGTGTGTGTGTGTGTGTGTGTGTGTGTGTGTGTGTGTCTGTGTGTCTGTGTCTGTGCATGCACGCACACACACATGTGTATATGCATGAGTGTGAATGGATGGGTGGGTGGATGGATGGATGGATGGACAGATGGATGGATCAATGGATAGATGAATAAAAAAAGGGCTAGATATAAATGGAACTTAGCCATAAGCTCATGTAGCATTTACTAGGCAAAAACACTGTTGTAAACACTGCAAAATGATCTCTATTTATGTTATTCTGTATATACTATAGAGCACCTTATAAAATAAATTTATAAATATGTTATCCATTTATTTCACTGCATTAAACTGTACAAAGTATATCATTCATTTAACAGTTACATGTTTCATGACAACAGAACATTTGAGTAAAATATTATAACCTAAAAGGTCACATCCACCCAGAGTACTAACACTTATGTGGGAAATCAACAGAAAGTCATAAATATGTAAAGTGCAAATACTACATAAATTCTTGAGAATGTCTCCAAACTCTACAGCCAGAAGCAAGAACTGCTGCATCCAGAACATAATAACAAAAGGGTTACATGTACAAGGCTGAAGTTGATATTGTAAGAGGACCAAAGGATTACAAATAAATCTTTAATGTTAAAAATACAGTACACAATGTAAACTCATTTTATTTATTAAAACACTTGTTTCACAACATGAAACTCTCACTTAATTAAAAAACACCCATCCACTCAACAAATAATGGTTTAAAATGGTGTCAGCACCATGAGATTAATAAATTATTGTATCACAAGTTCATACCATCCATGAAGATAATAAATGGAGCTAAAATTAAAATATTACAAAGAAAATATTTCTATAAAAGCCAATTTTATCCAATAATGAGATCCCAGGTAATTGAAGTTCTCATCGCAGGCAGAATAAAGGTAATTTACAATAAGCCTGATAAGAACACATGAAGATAGGGATGTGAAAGATGCACAAGTTTTGAATGCCACATGGCAGTACACAAACAAAGTGGGGATGGCCCTGCTCAGTGTAATTTAGACTCTCTTCACAAATGTAAATGAAAGTTTAAAGCAATATGCGTATATCTTCCATGCTAGAATCAGTTTACAGCTCACAGCAATGTGTAGACTGAGTTTTTTGATTCAATAAGAAGAGGAATTCAAGGGAAAGTAATGTCAAAGAGCCTAGGTAAAATGGTACAGTGTTGGATGGTATGGTGGTAGGAGTGGACCTGGTCAAGTTGGTGGAGAGTGGTAAATATGGGCAAAATGCACTGTATAAAATTCTCAAGGAATTAATAAAAACACCATTTAAAAGAAACTAGATAAAGTCTTGGCAAAGTTGATACAGGCACACTTTGTACTAGTAATAAAACAAATGTAGTGATTACAAAAATCATGAATCTCTGCTCTGCCTAGTGTCTGAAAGGCTGAGAGTACCAGTATTGCCACAATGAACAGGAACAGCAGAAAGACAAGCTTCCCTAACTACCTCCCAAAACAATAAGCCAATAAGAGACTTTAAGTTCTTCCTCCTGCCCTTCCAGTAATGCTACATGCCACTCCACTGTCCTACTGTAGAATATCCTCTTACCTTCTGGCAATTTAAGGATGCAGTCCATGTGTTTACTTAAACAGGCTTGGAGAACTATCTGAAAGACCACAGGCAATCTAACTAACACTCATACTTGTTACCATTCTCAAACTTAAAATCCTGAAACTCTCAGATAGCCCTGCAACCCAGTGGAACCAACACTTTCTTTGGTTAAGTGTTAGAATATCAGAATTTCATAATGACTACAGTTCTATTTTCTGAACACCTGGGCATGCTTTGATTTCTTTCTATTCATGCTCAACACCAAATAACCCTCCAAAAAGCATCCCAGTGGTGCTTATGAGCAACCAATCACTACATTCACATCATCTTTAACACTAAGTAATTTGGTCTAGGATACCCCTACAAAGTCTCTAAGAAGAAATATTTTTGGTATATGGAGACATTCTTCATTAAATGTGGTCATTATATATGAAATTCCATGATCAAACAAAAACTAGGAACACATAACCTCTGATGTCCCTTTCAATTTACTGCTTATATGATAAGCTATCTGTCTTGTAGAACAATAAAAATTTTACCCTTGGGCACACTTGGAAATACATCTACATATATCACTGCCATAATTTTACAGGGAGTAGCAACTGCACAAGCTGTGACCAACTCAACATGCCAAGGGATTTAATGTGATATATGACCAGACTCATTGGACTGGACTGCTTTATTGCATTCCCCGGTACCAGTATGGCTGGTTGTCAAGAGCTGACACTGTGTTAAAGCTACTTTAAGCATAAAAGCAGGAAGAAAAAGAAATACAGTAAAATCTTTATTTAACCCAGTTTCCCTATTTCTTCACGGTCTGCCTGTATACTCCAGTGTACCTTATCATAAAAGCTTTACTCATTTTACATTAATTTGATTACACCATAACCCTTCTTTTAACTTGACTGTAAAAAAAATGCATTCCTGTTTGGAAGGCTATTCTTTTCTCATGTAACTGAATGGTTTTATTTTCCCATTTTATTTGTTCAGAAACACCACATATTATGAATATGTCTTGTAATAAATTACAGGTATTCCCACTCGTAGTATCCTTGAGCTAAAGATTCTACTGATAAGGACTTTATGTTTCTAAATAACACAATTATTGGAATATTTCTTGTCTCTTTTTTAAGAAGTATCTGTTGACTAGAAATCATGGGTTATACCCTTTTTCTAACTCTTCTTCCTCAGATACAGATCCCTTTGTCTTAGTTACTAATGGAGTTATGTTTGTGTTTGGAACATCAGTATGAATACATATGGTTGCTCTGTTCTTATAATATCTTGCTTTTCTTGGTGTATGAATTTTCTCTTTATTACACAGAATGATTTTTCTCTACCATAGACTACAAGAAATATGTGTATATATTGTGTCAATATATACATTAATGGCACCATGTGCTTTATAGAGACTGATATCTAAAACTCCCATTTCAGTGATCTGTACTCCGAGATATTTTATACAACTCTGATGCTTCAGAAACTTCTCCTTTCCCACATTCTACAGTGTAAACAAGCTTGCTTCCGGAAGCCCCGCTTACCTCCAACCTACCAATAAATTAGCTTTACTTCTAGCATCCAAAATTTTATTGCTGTCAAATTCTCTCTCTTTGGTTATCTGTATTTATACCAATATCTCATATATATCAGTGTATATACAGAGAGAGCGAGCAATAATTCCTGTAAAGTAGAAATCTCAAGGTCTTTTTATGCATTTAATTTTAATTAATCAAATTCAACCAGTACAGAGCTCCCCTATCTCACATAATATGGTCATATCTATGCTGAGACTTGGATTGGGCATCTTTCAACAATACCAAAATAACTACAGCAAAGTTCAGCTTATTATTTCTTCATTTTGCAAGAATGTGTTACTTATGCAAGCAAGGTAAAACAATTTGCTTTAGTTTCCATAATAATTAAGGGTCCAACTTAGAAAAATAAATGGAAAAAATCATACAATGAAACAATTGTTTGTTTTGATTTTATCTTATTTTATTTTTATTATTTTAGATGCATAATTTTTGCTAAAGAGAGACAGAAAGAGCATGAATTTGGGTGATGTGAGGAGGTAGGGAGGATCTGGAAGGAGTTTAGGGTGAAGAAATAATAAGCATAATATATTCTGGATTTTTTGTTTGTTTGTTTTCTTCAAGACAGGGTTTCTTGGTTTGGATCCTATCCTGGAACTCGCTCTGTAGACCAGGCTGGCCTCAAACACACAGAGATCCACCTGCCTCTGACTCCTGAGTGCTGGGATTAAAGGCACGCATCACCACCACCTGACTCAACAGAATATATTCTATTTAAAAAAACTATTTTCAACAAAAATTAAAAGAAATGTGCAATGCAAAAAATAATTTTAATAAAGAGAGTTTACAGCAAGCCTATAGCCAACATCAAATTAAATGGAGAGAAATTCAAAGCAATTCCGATAAAATCAGGAGTGAGACAATGTTCTCCACTCTCTCCATAGCTATTCAATATTGTACTTGAACTCTTAGCTAGAGCAATAAGACAACTGAAGGAGATCAAGGGGATACAAATTGGAAAGGAAGAAGTCAAAGTATCTTTGTTTGCAGTTGATATGATAATATACACAAGTGGAACCAAAAAAAATCCACCAGGGAATGTCTACATCTGATAAACAATTTCATTAAAGTAGTGTGATACAAAATTAACTCACAAAAATCAGTAGCCCTCCTATATACAAATGACTAAAGGACCAAGAAAGAAATCAGGGAAACAGTACCTTTCACAAAAGCCTCAAATAATTTAAAATACCTTGAGGTAACTCTATCCAAGCAAGAGGAAGACTTGTATAATTAAAAAAAATCTCTAAGACATTGAAGAAATAATTTGAAGAAGATATAAGATGATGGAAAGCTCTCCCATGCTCATGGATCTGTAGGATAAATATAGTAAAAATGGCCATCTTACCAAAAGCAATCTACAGACTCAATGAAATCCCCATCAAAATTTGAACAAAATTTTTCACAGGTTTTGCAAGGACAATCTTTAGCTTTGTATGAAAACACATTTACACACACACACCCATACACACATGCACACATACACATACACAACGTGAATTAGATATGGTGATATATTGTGCAACCCAATAAAGCTTACCTGAGGATCAGAGAACAGAGCCAGGCACTAAATTAGATATAGAGGTCAGGCAGTGGTGACACACACCTTTAATCCTATCACTCAGGAAACAGATCTGTCTGGATCTCTGTGAGTTCAAGGCCACACTGGGCTACATGAGAGGAATAGAACCAGACAGTGGTGACACGTGCCTTTAATCCCAGGACGTAATGTGGTAGGACCCAGAAAGGTATATAAGGCATGAGGAAACAAGAACTCACTCTCACGAGACTGAGAATTTCGTAGAGGTAAGCTAGTGGCTGGCAATTCTTCTTTGATCTTTCAGCTTTCACCCCAATGTCTGGCTCTGGGTTTTTTATTATAAGACCTTTTAAGATTTGTGTTACAATTAGGTAATAGAATTTTAGATAACAAATTATTTGCCAGAGATATCACTAAAATTTCAAGTTATACTACAAAGTTATAGCAATAGAAACAGCATGGTATTGGAACAAAAACAGACAAGTTGATCAATAGAGTCAATTTGAAAATACATACATAAATCCACATACCTATGGACTCCTGATTTTTTTTTTTATTAAAAAAATAGCAAGAAATGCACACTGGAAGAAAGAACATCTTTAACAAATTGTGCAGGTTAAACCTGATGGCTGCATGTAGAAGAATCTGAACTGCACAAAGAATCACCCTGCACAAAACTCAACTCAAAATGGATCAAAGACTTCAATACAAAACCAGATATATTGAACCTTATAGAAGAGACAGTGGAAATAGTCTTGAATTCATCGGCACAGCAAATGACCTTCTGAACAAAACAATGTTAGTACAGGCACTAAGATAAACAATTAATAAATGTAATCTCACAAAACTGAAAAGCTTCTGTATGCTAAAGGACACTTGTTATTCAATCAAAATGGCAGCCTACAGAATGGGAGAAATTTTTACCAACTACACATCCGATAGAGGGATAATGTCCAAAGTACAAAGAACTCAGAAAAAAAAAACACTAGATGACATAAAAACAAATAATTCTATTTAAAAACGGGGTACAGATATAAACAGAAAATTCTCAAAAGATGAAACTCAGATATACGTGAAATATTTAAAGAAAAGTTCAACATCTTTAGTCATCAGAGAGATGCAAATCAAAACTATTTTGAGATTTCCATTACACCCATCAGAATGGCTAAGATCAATAAAACAACTAAGAGCTTATGTTGTCAATAATATGGAGCAAGATGGGGAGGCACTCATCCATTGTTGATGGGAGTGCAAACTAGTACAGTCATTATGGAAACACTCTGAGAGTTCTTCAGGAAGATGGAAATCTACCTAACTTGAGATCCAGTTATACCACTCATGGGCATATACCCAAACATCACTTCTTCCTTCCACAGAGACACTTGTTCAAGATGTCCTTTAACAGAAGAATGGATGAATAAAAATGTGGTATATTTACACTGTGAAATATTACTGCGTTGTTAATCATCCTGGGTGAGGTAACCCAGGAAACCCCCAAATAACTCAGGCTATTGTCGAGAATATAGGTGTTCTCCATGAGCTGACAAAACAAAGCCTTGTTCTTGAAGACAACACCTTCATAACACATTGAAGATGGAGACGTCAAGCTGGTGCTTACACTCCTAAGTACTAGCGTTTTTGATAGAGGAAGGTACTCAGAATGCTACCCAAAGAGAAACATAAACACAAATACAGCCACAAACTCTTTGATCTATAATGGTTTCCTGTCTGCAAGATATACTAGTGCAATGGCAGCACAACTTTTGTGAAAATAACTGACCAATATCAGATATACATTAAGGCCCCTCCACAACCCGGAATCCATTCCTAATACTGTTTGATGACAATAGCCCAGGGACCTAGGGTAAACTCAAATACTACTGTTACTACTATTGCAAAAAACAAAATGACATTCTGCTGTACTCATCGATCAGTAACTTGCTCAGCTATAATCAGAGAAGCTTCCGTCCCCTGTAGCAGATAAGAACAAATACAGATACCTCGACCCAGACAACATACAGAGAGTGAGAAACCTTGGAACACTCAGCTTAAATGGGAGGTCTCCATCAAATGTCTCCTCTCATGCTTAGGAGCCCTGGGGAAGAAGAGGCAGAATGAGTACAAGAGCCACAGGGGATGTAGGACACAAAGAAATCATATCCTTTGAAATCAACAGGATTGATGTGCTTATGAACCCACAGAGACTGAGGCAGTATGCACAGGGCCTGCATGAGTCTGTACCCGTTGAAGTCTAGTACTAAAAGAAGTGGAAACATGTTCCCATTCCTAATCCTGAAGCAATCTCTAATAGGGAACCACTTGCAAATAAAAAATTAGTTCCCTCTAATGGACACTCACTGGGGAACAAACTACTCTTAAGAGTGGCTGAATAAGCCGTAACCCTTAGGAGAGCAGGCCCTGCACCTCATCTGGGAAACACAGTAGAGCTAACCCTGTTGGTGAAGGTGTGAGTGAGCCAGCTCTGAAGTTGTGAGCATGGGAGAGCTATCCCCATTACTCATGTGTCTTGTGGTGGCATGAGCAGAGATAGGTACCTTCCCCTCCTGCTCATCAATGCCTGAGGCAGGTGGGAGGGCTCACTCTGAAGTCATAAGAGTGGGAGAACTGCTCCTGCCCCCCACCAGCTGCCACACCCAAAAGAGTGTACATCGCTCACCTGGGCAGCACCGTACAGTCAAACCTGTTGTTGGAGGTGTGAGAGGACTCACCCTGAAGCTGTGAAAGTGGGAGAACTTGTTCTGCCCCTTGCTTATCACTGCAAGGGATGAACTAGCCATGGAAATGCTGGAGAACTCACCCTGGTGGTGAAAACAGGAGAGAACTGGCAGACTGGACAACCCTGCCACTACCCAGGCCCAGAACCAGAGTTATGTGTAGACCCACCCCAGCATCCACTTCTTCTGTGATGTGCTGGAGCAGGAGGAGTGGGGGTGGGGTCAGTCTTGTGGACCCAGGGCTACAGGATCTCCATGACACAGGGCAGAAGCAGGATGTCCAGGGAGAATCCCAGTGAGGGCCCAAGGGCAATGGTGTAGCAGAGATCAGTGGCCTTGAACCAGACCAATAATTCTTCACGATGAATGAATGCCTGCATGTAAAAAATGTTCGGATAAAGGGTTTATTGCATGATTGATTGTGTCACACTGCAGCTTCCATGATGAGATTTTTCCCCTTCTCCCCCTCCCCCCTTTTTTTCCCTTTTTTTTTTAAATTTTATTTTGTTTTAACCTGGGGAAAAAGGGGATGGGTAGGATCTGGAGACATGCTTTGAAAGGTAGAAAGAATAAATAAAAAGGAAGTTTAAAAAATGATTAAACTGTGTGAAAAGAAGTTACTAATGAAGAGATCAGCAGGAACTAAAAACTTCATCTACTCAAATAACCATGGCAGTGGCTATATTTTCCCATTCATCCTAACAAATAATGGAAGAAATTAAGAAAAGGGATTGAAAAAAAATAATAGCTGAATATCCAGCAGTAGATGGTCAACAGAAAATGAACTCAAAGACATGACTGGAGCTTCCTTGTCTCATTGTGTCATGCCAGGGCTCTTTTATTTTATACAATACATTACATATATTATATATTATATACATTTACATATATAACATATATTTATATATTATATATTTACATAATATATAATATATATATGTGTGTATTTCTTCTCTCTTTTTATTCTACAGGTCCTTTGCTTATATATTAAGCTTCCAGAAGAATTTTTATGGGATTCTTGACTGTGCGAATGAGTGGGTCTCTGCTTCTTGCACTTTCTCTTGAGATCTTTTCCTTCTGTTTTTGTTTTGTCCCACTCTCATGCATTAGTTTTTGTTTCATCTTATATTGTATTTTACCTTATTATATCTTATTATCATCCCATAGAAGACTGTTTTCTAATGAGAGACAGAAAAGAGGTGGGTACGGATGGGAGGGGAAGTCAGGAAGAATAGATGGAGAGGCAGCTGCAATCAGGACATATATGAGGGAAAATTTTAATAAAAGGGAAAAAAATTACAAATAGGTCATGAGAAAGTAGTTTAAAAGGTGTGGTGCTTGGAATGAGATTGGGTCACTTAGGCTCATGCATTTGCATGCTTGGTCCTGCATTGATCTGACAGGAAGGATTAGGAAGTGTGGTATTGTTAGAGTATACATGTTGTCATTAGCGGGGTCTTTGAGATTTCAAAAGCCAATTCTAGATCCAGTCTCACTGTTGTCTCTGTCTCTCTGGTTATCTCTCTGTCTCTGCCTTTCTGTCTCTCTGTCTCTCTTCATTTCTCTCCCTCCCTCCCTCTCTCTCTCTCTCTCTCTCTCTCTCTCTCTCTCTCTCTCTCTCTCTCTCTCTCTCTCTTTGCCAGCTTCCTGTGAATCAGAAATGGAAAGCTCTCAGTTACTTCTATAGCACCAAGCCTTTCTGCCTGCATAGTGTTGTGCTGCTCACCATGCTGAAAATGGACTCACCTTTAAACTGAAAGTAAAATCCCTATTAAATGCTTTCTTTAATAAGAGTTGCCTTGGTCATGACCTCTCTTCACAGCAAGAGAAGAGTGACTAATTTAGTAGGCAAAATATTTGACTTGCAAGCAAGCACAAGGACCTGAGTTTGATGACTGATATATCAAAATATTTGTTCAGCCAATGATTATATTTAATATCACTATTAACAGTGCACATATTAATGTTTTATATTAAATAACTTATGTAAGAACTGCATTGTCAGTTTTGTCTTGTTATTTTATTATACTTAAGAGGCAGAGTAGTTGAAGTGGTTGTAAAACTATTAGCTGCACAATCTGAAGCGTATTATGCAGCTGACCATCTCACTTCATAAACTGGGGCTGGTACCCTCTCTCTCCAGTGCTCTCAGGTGTAAGGAGTTAATCTTCCATGAGCAGCATTTACCAGACATGTAGAAAGCACAGCTGTCTCCTGAACTCCTGGCAAACAACTAGGAGTTCTGAAAGGGAGGTGTTGCTTTGTACTTATGGAAGAGCTGGAATTCACAGAGTGCACACCATCCTGACTCTCACTATTCCCAGAGAAAGATGACAGAAATGTTCTAAAAGCATCAGAAAAGTAGAAAAAGAAATGTCTTTGAGAGAGAATCACTTGCTCCTGATCATCCTCAAAAAATGAGGACGGTGGGGAGGATGGGATTTAAGGTTTGAGAGACTCCAAGCCTATTTCAAAAGATATTATGACCGATACATATCCATAGAGCATATTATTCAAATATTATCTGGAAGCCCCTTTTTTACAAGACCTGAGATATGGAAACACAAAAATTACCATATATAGACAAGTGGATAAATTAAGACAGTACAGACATATAAGGGGATATTATTTGACTATAGAAAAGAAAAAAAATCTGTCAATATGTGAAAATATGGATGAAGCTTAAGGAAATTAAGATAAATAAAACAAGCCAGTAGAGGAAGACATTATCACATGACTCCATTTTGATAAGGACTATGAAATAGTCAAATACACAGGATCATACACATTCACATAGTAATACAAAGTTTTTCAGAGCTGGAAGGAAAGGTAAACATGAAGTTGTTATGGAATATTATTTTAAGATGTGTTACATTTGTTTATGCTGTGGAACATTTGTTTAATGATGCAAGGATGTGTTGCGTTCTTTTATGTTGCATTTGTTTAACTCTGAGAAGCTGTGTCTCTTTTCCTGTCTAAAACACCTGATCAGTCTAATAAAGAGCTGAACAGCCAATAGCAAGGCAGGAGAAAGGATAGGTGGGGCTGGCAGGCAAAGACAATAAGAGGAAAAATCTGGTAAGAGAGATCTAGGTGTGAAAGAAGGAGGAGTACTCCATTGGCCAGCCACCCGGCTACATATGAAAACCATGGAGTAAGAAGTAAAGAAAGGTATATAAGATAAGGATAAAAGTCCAGAGACAAAAGATAGACAGGATAATATAAGTTAAGAAATACTGGCTAAAAATATGACCACTAGGGCTGGTCATTCATAAGTAATGAGCCTCCATGTGCATACTTATTTGGGAGCTAGATAGCAGGGCCCCTAAAAGCCCAAAAGAAACAAAGACTGAAAAAACAAAACAAAACAATGTTTTGGTGTTCCAATGTGAGGCTCTCAAGTATCCCTGGGGCCTGAGAAAGCTTTAAAAAAAGGCATGGCGTCTTTAAGAGTTTTTACCTTATAGCAAGCCCTTGAGCAGTCAGTATGTTCAGTTGAGAGAGAGAGAGAGAGGAGAGAGAGAGAGAGAGAGAGAGAGAGAGAGAGAGAGAGAGAGAGAGAGAGATAGAGAGAGAGAGAGAGAGAGAGAGAGAGAGAAACAAAGAAGGTAAGCACAAACCACCTGCCACAGTGGAGGCGCTGGCATTCCCTAGCTGGGGATTGAATGTAATTCCTGGTCAAAGGCCCATCTGACCGGGCAGAGAGCTTTAGGCTTAGCTCTCCGAAACTAAGAAGCTGGCAGAGCCAGCCAAGAAAGCCTTGTGGAGGAACCAGTGTGGCTTAGCAGTTTAACATTTGCTCACAAAGTCAAAAAATACTAAAAGATACACAGTAAAAGAGGTCTAGATGGAAGAAACCTCTATACAGTATCCAGCATGTTTTATAATGTGCATAGGCTTAAGAAAGAAAAGGGATATGGGTAATTGTAGAAAAAAAAGAGTTTAAAGATAATAAGATGAAGCCTTAAATAAGTGAGTAAAAGTTATATAAAAGACAAAAGTCACATAATGATGGAAAATCACAGTGAGTCTGGATCCTGTATAGTATTTTGTTGATTTTGATTATTTGAATGTTCCTAAACAAATGACAGCTGCTAGCAGACATGGAATTGTGAACAGGATTGCAAAATTGTACCATCCTAGATATGTTATGGCTAACTTAACTTTAAAAAGGAAGTAAAAATGTATTCATCAAATGGAAGTCGAAAATGCTTTGGAGAAGAGGTTTTGTTTTGTTTCCACAGGAAACAAGAGGCTGTGGATTTATTCCAGGTTAATATGGTTCAGGTTTGATCAAGGGAGACCTCCTGAAACTTGACAGGTGATATATATTAACAAAGGTTATAGATAGTCTTCCCAGGACTTGCCCATTATCCCAAATTTTCTTAGGGACTTTTAAAGATGCCCTCACTCACAGAAAACAGGAAGCAGTCTAGAGAATATGATGACCACATTCCCAAGTATTGAGGTGTGGGAGGCTTTTGGCTATTTGGTGGGTCATGGATGTGTATTATAGTTTAGGGGAATATAGGATAAAAAGGCAATTATTAATCTCAGGTATTTTACATTGGCATGGGTTTTGGTATATTGATACAAACTTGAAGTTAATTTTATTATACTATATGTATGTTTCTATTCTTGTTTGGGGTACTGAGCTTATGCAGCTCTTTTAAAAATGCAATTTATAAATAAATAATGTTAGTAGTTAATCTATAATAATCAAATTTGTAGTCACATTAGATATGTTTTCAAGTTTAGGCCCCAGACCCCATCCCTGGGCACCAGCCACTCCAGGGAAGACCTGCCCAACTCGGCCCCAGGTTCTGGCCACCGGGCAGGTTCCCTGCTAGCCCCACCGGGAAGGATCCCCTTCTCCAAGACCCCTGGCAGACCCTGCAGTCTCCACGCCCTGCCCCCACGCCCATCCGCCTGAGCCCCAAGCCTCTTCCTGAGACTCAGAGGCCGGCCCCCAGCTCCCATCTTGCTCCGGACGTCCCTTTTGGAATACTGGTGAGTACCCTTCCTTGCCCCAGACCCCATCCCTGGGCACCAGCCACTCCAGGGAAGACCTGCCCAACTCGGCCCCAGGTTCTGGCCACCGGGCAGGTTCCCTGCTAGCCGCACCGGGAAGGATCCCCTTCTCCAAGACCCCTGGCAGACCCTGCAGTCTCCACGCCCTGCCCCCATGCCCATCCGCCTGAGCCCCAAGCCTCTTCCTGAGACTTAGAGGCCGGCCCCCAGCTCCCATCTTGCTCCGGACGTCCCTTTTGGAACAATCGTGAGTACCCTTCCTTGCCCCAGACCCCATCCCTGGGCACCAGCCACTCCAGGGAAGACCTGCCCAACTCGGCCCCAGGTTCTGGCCACCGGGCAGGTTCCCTGCTAGCCCCACCGGGAAGGATCCCCTTCTCCAAGACCCCTGGCAGACCCTGCAGTCTCCACGCCCTGCCCCCACGCCCATCCGCCTGAGCCCCAAGCCTCTTCCTGAGACTTAGAGGCCGGCCCCCAGCTCCCATCTTGCTCCAGACTTCCCTTTTGGAACACTGACTTCCCTTTTGGAACACTGGTCTGTCTGAACCAAGTGTGCGGATAAGGCCAAGAACGAACCACAAGGAGATGGGCAGACGTCAAGGCAGAAACATATACAACAAAATGAATAGCAATACAGCATCACCAGGCCCTAGCCCTCCTCCAACACCTAGACCTGAACATCAGAAATTGGAAGAAGCAGAAGAAAACAGCCTTATGAATGACATCATGAAGAAGCTAGAGGCTTGCGTAGAGGAAAAGACAAAAAAATGTGAAGAACGCTGTAAACAACTAGAGGAAAGGGCAAACAAATTAGAAGAAATCAATAAAGTCCTGGAAGAAAACAATAAAATACTGAGAGAAAATCAAGAAAAATCAATGAAACAAATGAAGGAAACAGTCCAAGACCTGAAAAGGGAAATAGAAAAAATGAAGAAGACACAAACAGAGGGAATGCTGGAAATAGAAAATCTGAGAAAACGATTGGGAACTTCAGATGCAAGTATAATCAACAGAATGCAAGAGATGGAAGAGAGGATCTCTAGCGTTGAAGATACAGTAGAAGAAATACATTCATCAGTCAAAGAAAACACTAAAACCAACAAAGTCATGAACCAAAATGTCCAAGAAATTTGGGACACCATGAAAAGACCAAACCTAAGAATAATAGGGGTCGAAGAAGGAGAAGAATACCAACTCAAGGGCACAGAAAATATATTCAACAAGATCATAGAAGAAAACTTTCCCAACTTAAAGAAGGAAATGCCTATGAAGATACAAGAAGCTTATAGAACACCAAACAGACTAGACCCCCAAAAAAAGTCCCCTCGCCACATAATAGTTAAACAACTAAACGTACAGAATAAAGAAAGAATATTAAGAGCAGCAAAGGAAAAAGGCCAAGTGACATATAAAGGCAAACCCATCAGAATAACACCCGATTTCTCAATGGAGACTTTGAAAGCCAGAAGAACCTGGACAGATGTAATGCAGACACTAAGAGACCATGGATGTCAACCTAGACTAATATACCCAGCAAAACTTTCAATCACCATAGATGGAGTAAACAAGACATTCCATGACAAAGCCAGATTTAAACAATACTTATCCACAAACCCAGCCCTACAGAAAGCACTAGAAGGAAAATTCCAACCTAAGGAAGTCAGATACACCCTCGAAAACACAGGCAACAGATAAAGCCACAGCAGTAAACCCCAACGTATAGAAGTACCCACACATCACCACCAAAAAATAACAGGAATGAACAATCACTGGTCATTAATTTCCCTCAATATCAATGGACTTAATTCACCTATAAAAAGACATAGGCTTACAGAATGGATACGAAAGCAGGACCCATCTTTCTGCTGCATACAAGAAACACATCTCAAATTCGAAGATAGACACTACCTAAAAATAAAAGGCTGGGAAAAGACTTTCCAATCAAACGGTCTTAAGAAACAAGCGGGTGTAGCCATCCTGATATCCAGCAAAATAGACTTCAAACTAAAATCAATCAAAAGAGATCAAGAAGGGCATTACATACTCATCACAGGAAAGATCCACCAAGATGAAGTCTCAATTCTGAATATTTATGCCCCAAACACAAGGGCACCCACATATGTAAAAGAAACATTACTAAAGCTTAAATCACATATAAAACCCCACACGTTAATAGTGGGAGACCTCAACACCCCACTTTCACCACTGGACAGATCTCCCAAATTGAAACTTAACAGAGAAATAAAGGACTTAACTGATGTCATGACTCAAATGGACTTAATCGATATATACAGAACATTCCATCCTAACAAAAAAGAATATACCTTCTTCTCAGCACCCCATGGAACCTTCTCTAAAATTGACCACATACTTGGCCACAAAACAAATCTAAACAGATACAAAACAATTGGAATAACCTCCTGTGTTCTATCAGACCACCATGGTCTAAAGTTGGATTTCAACAACAACAAAAACTACAGAAAACCTGCAATCTCATGGAAACTGAATAATACCCTACTGAATCACCAATGGGTTAAGGAAGAAATAAAGAAAGAAATTAAAGACTTCCTAGAGATCAATGAAAATGAAGACACCACATATCCAAATTTATGGGACACTATGAAAGCAGTACTAAGAGGGAAATTCATAGCACTAAATGCCCACATAAATAAGTTGGAGAAATCTCACACTAGAGACTTAACAGCATACCTGAAAGCTCTAGAACAAGAAGAAGCACAGTCTCCCAGGAAAAATAGACGCCAGGAAATTATCAAAGTGAGAGCTGAAATCAATAAAATAGAAACAAAGAGAACAATACAAAAAATTAATGAAACAAAGAGTTGGTTCTTTGAGAAAATCAACAAGATAGACAAGCCCTTATCCAAACTAACCAAAAGACAGAGAGAGAGCATCCAAATCAACAAAATCAGAAATGAAAAGGGGGACATAACAACAGACATTGAGGAAATCCAGAGAATCATCAGGTCATACTTCAAAAACCTCTATTCGACAAAACTGGAAAACCTAAAAGAAATGGATAACTTTCTGGATAGGTACCACATACCTAAGTTAAATCAAGACCAGATAAACTATTTAAATAGTCCAATAACCCCTAACGAAATAGAAACAGTCATTAAAAGTCTCCCAACCAAAAAAAGCCCAGGACCAGATGGTTTCAGCGCAGAATTCTACCAGATCTTCAAAGAAGAGTTAATACCAATACTCTCTAAATTGTTCCACACAATAGAAACAGAAGGAACATTACCAAACTCCTTCTACGAGGCTACAATTACCCTAATTCCTAAACCAAACAAGGATACAACAAAGAAAGAGAACTACAGACCGATCTCCCTCATGAACATTGATGCAAAAATACTCAATAAAATACTGGCAAACAGACTCCAAGAACACATCAAAGCAATTATCCACCATGATCAAGTAGGATTCATTCCAGGGATGCAAGGGTGGTTCAACATACGAAAGTCCGTCAATGTAATACACCATATAAACAAACTCAAAGAAAAAAACCATATGATCATCTCACTGGATGCAGAAAAGGCATTTGACAAAATCCAACACCCCTTCATGATAAAGGTATTGGAGCGATCAGGAATACAGGGAACATACCTAAACATAATAAAGGCAATTTACAGCAAGCCAACAGCCAACATCAAATTAAATGGAGAGAAACTCAAAGCAATTCCACTAAAATCAGGAACGAGGCAAGGCTGTCCACTCTCGCCATACTTATTCAATATAGTACTTGAAGTTCTAGCCAGAGCAATAAGACAACATAAGGAGATTAAGGGGATACAAATTGGAAAGGAAGAAGTCAAGCTTTCCCTATTTGCAGATGACATGATAGTATACTTGAGCGACCCCAAAGATTCCACCAAGGAACTGATACAGCTTATAAACACCTTCAGCAACATAGCAGGATACAAGATCAACTCAAAAAAACCAGTAGCCCTCCTATATACAATGGACAAAGAAGCGGAGAAGGAAATCAGAGATACATCACCCTTTACTATAGCCACAAACGACATAAAATACCTTGGGGTAACACTAACCAAGCAAGTGAAGGACCTATATGACAAGAACTTTAAGTCCCTGAAAAAAGAAATTGAAGAAGATGTCAGAAAATGGAAAGATCTCCCATGCTCATGGATAGGCAGGACTAACATAGTAAAAATGGCAATCTTACCAAAAGCAATCTACAGATTCAATGCAATCCCCATCAAAATACCAACACAATTCTTCACAGACCTGGAAAAAATAATACTCAACTTCATATGGAAAAACAAAAAACCCAGGATAGCCAAAGGAATCCTGTACAATAACACAACTTCTGGAGGCATCACGATCCCTGACTTCAAGCTCTACTATAGAGCTACAGTAATAAAAACAGCTTGGTACTGGCATAAAAACCGACATGTGGACCAATGGAATCGAATTGAAGACCCTGACATTAATCCGCACACCTATGAACATATAATTTTTGACAAAGAAGCCAAAAGCGCACAATGGAAAAAAGAAAGCATCTTCAACAAATGGTGCT
This sequence comes from Peromyscus californicus insignis, assembly GCF_007827085.1. Lineage (NCBI taxonomy): Eukaryota > Metazoa > Chordata > Mammalia > Rodentia > Cricetidae > Peromyscus > Peromyscus californicus. Next base: position 42,918,653 of record NW_026294413.1, read on the forward strand.
GGCAAAACTGGATATCAACATGTAGAAGGCTGCAAATAGATCCATATCTATCACCGTGCACAAAACTTAAGTCCAAGTGGATCAAGGACCTCAACATAAATCCAGCTACTCTGAACCTGCTAGAAGAGAAAGTAGGAAGTAGTCTTGAACGCATTGGCATAGGAGACTACTTCCTAAATAGAACACCAGTAGCACAGACTCTGAGACAAACAATCAATCAATGGGACCTCTTGAAACTGAGAAGCTTTTGTAGAGCAAAGGATACGGTCAACAAGGCAAAGCGACAGCCTACAGAATGGGAAAAGATCTTCACCAACCCCACATCTGACAGAGGACTGATATCCAGAATATATAGGGAACTCAAGAAATTAGACATCAAAATGCCCAACAGTCCAATTAAGAAATGGGCTATAGAACTAAACAGAGAATTCTCAACAGAGGAAACTCAAATGGCTGAAAGACATTTAAGGAACTGCTCAACATCCCTAATCATCAGGGAAATGCAAATCAAAACAACTCTGAGATACCACCTTACGCCTGTCAGAATGGCTAAGATCAAAAACACTGAAGACACCTTATGCTGGAGAGGATGTGGAGCTAGGGGAACTCTCCTCCACTGCTGGTGGGAATGCAAGCTTGTACAACCACTTTGGAAATCAATATGGCGCTTTCTTAGAAAATTGGGAATCAATCTCCCCCAAGATCCAGCTATACCACTCTTGGGCATATACCCAAGAAATGCTCAACCACACCATAAGAGCACTTGTTCAGTTATGTTCATATCAGCATTGTTTGTAATAGCCAGAACATGGAAACAACCCAGATGCCCTTCAACTGAAGAATGGATAAACAAAATGTGGTACATATACACAATGGAATACTACTCAGCAGAGAAAAACAATGGCATCATGAGGTTTGCAGACAAATGGATGGATCTAGAAAAAATCATCCTGAGTGAGGTAACCCAGACTCAGAAAGACAAACATGGTATGTACTCACTCATAGCAGGATACTAGACATGAAACAAGGATGACTTGTCTGCTACTCACATCACCAGGGAGGCTACCTGGAAAACAGGACCCCAAGAAAGACACAGGGATCACCCAATGACAGAGAAATGGAATGAGATCTACATGAACAGCCTGGACATGAGTGGGGGTAATGAAAGGCGAGGGTTGAGGGAAAGAGAGCTTGGGGGAGCGGGAGATCCCAGCTGGATCAACAACAGAGAGGGAGAACAAGGAATAGGAGACCATGGTAAATGAAGACCACATGAGAACAGGAAGAAGCAAAGTGCTAGAGAGGCCCACAGAAATCCACAAAGATACCCACACAACAGACTGCTGGCAGAGGTCGAGAGACAGCCTGAACTGACCTACTCTGGTGATGGGATGGCCAAACACCCTAATTGTTGTGCTAGAAACCCCATCCAACTACTGAGGGATCTGGATGCAGAGATCCATGACTAGGCCCCGGGTGGATCTCTGGGAGTCCAATTAACGAGAATGAGGAGGGTTTATATGAGCGAGAGTTGTTGAGACCAAGGTTGGATAAAGCACAGGGACAAATGGCCAAATGAATGGAAACACATGAACTATGAACCAATGGCTGAGGGGTCCCCACTGGATCAGGCCCTCTGAATGGATGAGACAGTTGATTGGCTTGATCTGTTTGGGAGGCACCCAGGCAGTGGGACCAGATCTTGTGCTCATTGCATGAGTTGGCTGTTTGAAACCTGGGGCCTATGCAGGATTGTTTGGCTCGGCCTGGGAGGAGGGGACTAGACCTACCTGGACTGAGTCTACCAGGTTGACCTCAGTCTGTGGGGAAGGCTTTGCCCTGGAGGAGATGGGAATGGGGGGGGGGGGGTGTTGAGGGGAAGGTGAGGGGGACGGGAGGGGGGAGAACAAGGGAATCCGTGGCTGATATGTAGAACTGAATTGTATTGCAAAATAAATTAAAAAAAAAAAAAAAAAAAGAAATGAAAGTTAGTAGTTAGACATTACAATAGAAGTTGTAGTCATATTAGATATGTTTTAAAAATTGAGCAGATATATTTTAGACAGGTCATCTTCAAACCCTTCAGAGATCTACAGAATATGGCATTTAAAATGTTTTAATAACTTAGAAAATTTTTCTTTTTTGTTATGATTATGAGACATGTCGGCTCCTGGCAGTACCAATCTACTTCAGAGAAAATATGGGCATTGAAGAAACTGCATATGGAGTTAACTTTCATTGTGGCAAAAGTTAGCCACTGGACAACAAAGTATCCTTGAATCAACTGCTGACAAAATGGACAGACAGGACATGAAACAAAGGACTACTGATTCTTGCCAAAACGAGTGTGGTTATGGCTTTATCAAAAGGCATCTTCTGAGGCCAGGACAATATGGCACCATCCCTGAAGTGGCCTTCGCAATTTGGAAAAGGTACAGTGCCCTTTTCTTCGAAGGCAGCTGAATAGGCAGTGGGCCGATGGCTTCTGATGTGCAATGGAACAGCAGCTGAAACAGTTATTCTTGAAGAGTAACTAAGCTCACGCCTCGCAATAGTAAACTGGCATTTGACAGAGGGATGTGGAGAAGAACGGGATGTTAAGATGAAGCCATATATACACAGCCAAGAATGGACAGCTGAATTAAAAAATCAACAACAATTTCCAGAATTTAAAATCCTGAGTCATGACATGACACTAGTGGAATTCAGGTGTTTCTGGTACATGGACTGCTCTCACCCAATGTGAGGTTGAACTGTCGACCTTGTGTACATCCTACCTCACAAATGAGTCTGTCAGATATGCTAAGCCTATAGGCTGAAGATGATGCCCCAACACTGTGGAGAAACCTCAGGTGACTGTCCAGGCAGCTGGCTGTTTCTGTCAACTCACAAATTTTTTGGAAGTTGCTTGCATGCACTTTCTGTTTTTATTTTTGTTAGCTAATATTATTTCCTTCTTGGGTCTCTGAGGGAGTTGAAGATTAGTTAGTTATAGTTGAAGGTTAGTTAGTTATAGTTGAAGATTAATTAGGATAGAAAGTGAATTAGATACATTTTGGACTTAACAAAATAGGATAGATAATGAAATTATTTTCTCTGAATTTGTCAAATACAAATGGACTAGACATTGTTTAGACATTTATTACTTGTATATATTGTATATAGTCATTGTACTTTTGTATATAATTTTTCTTTTGTTAGTTATAACCTTTTTCTTTTTTTTCCTTTTTATTAAAATAGAAAAGGGGAAAAAAAAATAAATAAATTTTAAGATTGAAAAAAAAAAAAAAAAAAAAAAAAAAAAGAAGGGAAAAGCTACAGCATCTCTTCTCTGTGGAAAGAAAAGACAGAAGCAGGGAAGGAGGGGAAGTGACTCCTCCAGGGTGGTCTTACTACAAACTTTGCTTTAATTTGCATTTTATGACTTTAAAGTCTAGTTTAGTATTTTCATGTGTTAATTAAGCATTTTCTTCTTCTCGTGCTATAAGAGCTCCATTAAAGTATTAATGTTTGTTGATTAAAAAAAAAAAAAAAAAAAAAAAAAAAAAAAAAAAAAAAAAGATATGTTTTCAAGTTTAAATGGGTATAGTTTAAACAGACAATTTTTCAAACACTTCAAAGACCTACATAATATGGTATTTAAAATGTTTAATAACCTAAGATTTTTCATGACAATGAGAATCATCTGCTCCTGGCAGCATCAATTTACTTCATAAAAGGATGATAGGCATCAAAGAAACTCCACATGGAGTTTGCTTTCATTGTGGTAAGCCTCGTTATTTGGGCAAGAAACTGCTTTGCCATGACTGCTGACAGTATGTTGTATAAAGTAGACATGCAGAACACATAGGACAGTGACTGTTAAACGTTTGACCAAGCAAAGAAGGACAAAATTCCTGCTTCACAGAAGAGTCTGCCAGACATTCTGCAGGACAGACAGGAAAGTGACTGCTGAACTTTACCAATACAAGGCAGGACAGTCCTTAAAATTTCCTGCTTCACTGAAAAGTCTACCATGTAGTCTAGGCCTATAGGTTGAAGATGAATGCCCCAATGTTGCAGAGAAACTTTTGGTGGCTGTCCAGGCATCCAAATTTCTCTGTTGTTAGGTAATATTACATCCTTATGTGGTCTGGTCTTTGATGGAATTAAAGACTAAACAGTTAAGAGTTATATTTTTTTTAGTTATCATAGAAAGTAAATTAAGTATAAAACTTTGGAATCATTAAAATAAGATAGATAGTAGAGTATTTTCTCTGAACTTACTAAATATAAATGGACTGAATATTGTGAATGTAATCCTTACTTGATAATTGATCTTATTCTCTATTGTTTTTTGTTTTACTTTGTTAAAGTTAAAACCCTTCATTTTTATTTAGACAAAAAGAGGGAAATGTGGAATATTGTTTTAAGATGTGTTATGATGGGTGATGGTGCTCTGTATGCTATGAATGTGTTGATCTGATTGGTTAATAAATAAAATGCTGATTGGCCAGTAGCCAGGCAAGAAGTATAGGTGGGATAAGCAGAGAAGGAAAATTCTGGGAAGAGGAAGGCTGAGTCAGGAGAGGTCAGCCCGCTGTCCAGGGAGCAGCATGTAATAACACACAGGTAAAGCCATGGAACACATGGCAACATATAGATTAACAGAAATGGCTGAGTTTAAGAGTAAGAGCTAGTCAGTAGTAAGACTGAGCTAATGGCAGAGCAGTTTTAATTAATATAAGCCTTTGTATATTTACTTGGGTCTGAGCAGTTATGGACTGGGTGGGACATAGGAAAACATTTAGCTACAGTGTTACATTTGTTTATGCTGCAGAACATTTGTTTTAGTGGTGCAAAGATGCATTGCATTCTTTTATGTTGCATTTGTTTAACTCTGTGAAGCTGTGCTACTGTTCCTGTTTAAAACTCATGATTGATCTAACAAAGAGCTGAGCAGCCAATAATGAGGCAGGAGAAAGGATAGGGAGGGCTGCCAGGCAGAGAGTATATATAGAAGGAGAAATCTGGGAGGAGGAGATCAAGGAGTGAGAAAAGAAGGGGCCAGTCACCTAACCACACAGCCAAGCACAGAAGAGGGAAAGAAAAGACATATAGAAATAGAAAAAGGTAAAAGACCAGAGGCAAAAGTAGACAGAATAACATAAGCTAAGAAAAGCTGGATATAGATATTCTAAGCTAAGGCCAGGCATTTATAATTAAGAATAAGTCTCCATGCAGGTATTAATTTGGGAGCTGGGTGGCAAGCCCCTCAAAAAGCAAAGAACCAAAAGAGTAAAGAGTAAGTGAAATAAAAAAAGAAAAGAAAGGGACCAACAACAGGAAGTACTCATCCAAGAGTATGAAGTTTCACTTAAACAAGTGAACATGTTCTAGTGATGCTGTACAATATTGTAACTATATGGTAGGACTGTGTTATATGCTAAGATTTGTGGAGAATAAAACTCATCATGTTAAGTGTTCTTACAAAAGTACAGTATAATTAATATCAAGATAAATACTTAATGGTTTCTATAATTGAAATACTATTTTATTGTACCTAGAAGTTCCTAAACATATATCACATTGCTTTGAGTCCATATGATCTACTCCTATCATCTCCACAAATTCATTGTTTTTTTTTTTGTTGTTTATCTTTGAAAATGCATATTTTGCCATGTAGGACTTTCCTGTTTCTGAAGTCTGTTGTTATGTTACCTTTAACAAAATTTTACATAGGCTGTTCACTCAAGCTGGAATATCTCTTCTACTATACTACCTAGTTTTGTGTCAGCTTGATACAAGCTAAAGTCATTTGAGTGACAGAACCACAACAGAGAAAATATCCCCACTAGAATGACCTATTGGCAAGACTAGTGCAGTTCTTTGATTAATGATTGATGTGGGAGGGACCAGTTCACTGTGGGCAGTACATGAGGTATGGTCCTGGGTGCTATAAGAAAACAGGCTGAGCAAGCCAAGTGGAACAAGCCAGTAAACAGCACCCTTATATTTATCTGAACTCTATGTCCATAATAGTTTAATTAACGATCTGCCTTTTTTGCCAACCTATAATTATAATGAATTGACTAAAGTAACCACCTGACAGTTTTCTCCTTTGTAAATCTACTCAGGAGCACATTGTTTAATGCTGTGTCCCACCACTGAACACATCTCAGTGGATATTTGCAGGTAAATGGCTGATTACTTACTGAAACTGCCTAGTTCAAGGATTGGCCCTGTTTAGACTCAAAACAGAATACTCATATTTAAAGACAATCAGTATGGTGAACTGGGAATAACTTAGTAGAACAAAATCCTCCCCAACTTTTTCAGTCTATTCGGCACAGTCTCCTGGGAAATTGTCCTGTCGTAATACAGGTTTGTATCCACACACACCCCCTTCACTTTCTGTCTTGATTACAGGAATCAAAAGAAAACGTCTTGTGATTAGACAAGTCAAGATGTTCTTCTGGCTTAGAGTATTTTGATCCATTCTTTAAGATTTTTGAGGTAAAGAAGAATAAGTAGAAAAAAATATTTTTGCAGAAATGAGACTGAGGAGAACTCTGTACTCCGTAACACTGCCTCAAAGTTCCAAGGATCTCTTCTATAACAAAAGCCCACCTGTCCAGTGACCCCCTTTCCTGAATGCTGATCTGACTGCATAGTGTAAGATTGTTCCTTACTGATGCTGAAGAGAAAAGTCATCCCCACTCAGCTCTCACACATAAGCAATTGTCACATTCTACATTCTTGTGAACAAGCAGATGGACCTCCGAGGTTTATTTTAGACATCATTTAAAAAGATGGACTTAGAGAAACTTTAAAAGTCCATACTTAATCATCAGAGCACTTGTCAAAATGAGGCCAATATTTTCATCTGACAAGCTAAATATGAACCCCAGAACTGTCAGTGTAAAACAAAGTTGATTCTTTAATTTCCAGCACACTCCAAAAAAAATCTTACCATTAAAGTCTTATTTCCTTACATGAAAATTACTATATTATTTAAAATACAAGACAGGGTCAATTTTCTGTTGATTTATATAATTAAGTTACCTTCTCTCATTTGATTAAAGAGAATTTTATGTTCATTTCTAGGGAATATCTTTGAGACAGTAAAAGACTTTTGGCCTTACGTAAACCATAATATCTGTCTGCCTGACTATTATTTGCCATCTACATTTTCTTTTCTTTCTCTCTCTGTCTCTCTGTCTCTTTGTCTCTATCTCTCTGTTTCTCTGTCTCTGTCTCTCTTTCTGTCTTTTTTGCTTTCATAAGCTTTAAGCTATCAAATCTTAGCAAAAACAGCCAAATTCCTTCTGCTTCTCTCTTTCTTCACTTGTTCTCCTGTGTGCTCTAGAATACCTGCCAATCAACAGCTTCATTCTGTCTTAATATACTCTGAAAGCATGCTTGGTGCTTCCTGAGAGAGTGCTTATCTGTCTGCCACCAAGGAAAAGGAATAAACATTAGTAAAAGTCAAACCACATGAAGCTTACATGGTTCATTTAGACAAAAGCAGAAACTATTTTCTAGATTGTATTGAAATCTCTTGGGTCCCCAAAGCTTGGACAAAAACTTCTTTTTCAATGCTTTGTTAGTATCTGCAGGTAATGGACAGTTTGTTTTGGGAATTTGGCATTTGGACCTTACCTAAACTCTGATAATGCAAAAATATAAATGAATTTTAAAAGGTTAAACACATTCATTTTAGTAATTAAAGAATAGATTGTTCCAGTTTTATTTTATTTTATTATTATTTTTTGCTTATCATCCAGCATTTATGGAGAACAGGCAATATAACAGATAATGAGACTGAAACCTTTGCTGCCTAGAGAACAAACAAAATTAAATAGATTATATGTTTAAAACAGACTACTTGGGGTCTCAGATGTGCACCTCTTAGAGACAATTGGATGAGATGGTACACTTACAGGGAATGGCTGTTATCTCTGCATTACTAGGTAGAACATTTTATTTTTATGTCAGAATTGGACTAACCACCTTTAACTCGCCTATAGAAAAGACAAAGACAAAGCAAAACTATTAAGAATGTTGGAGATTTAACATAAAAGCTTTTGAAATACATATTTCTGGTGAAACAGAGGAGCAAGACTGTGCCTTTCTAGCACATGGAGAATAATAGACACTGAGTTTTTTTTTTAAAGAAAAAAAAAGACAGGAAACATATCCTGGATTTTGAAATGGTTTATTTATCTAGAGCTCACAGAGCCCATATAATAATATTTTTATAAACAATTAAAAAATGTTTTATATGTTTTAATGTCTGATGTGACCAAAGATATTTTTTTAGGAAAATATGGTATTAATTCAGGACAATAAGTAAATTTTTTAATTATTTGAAAACAGAAATGCTCAATGTTACTCAGTTAATGCAAAGGAATTATAAAAACCTTGCCAGCTATAATAATGCCTGGCCTGGCAAGACATGCCTCTGGCCCATGGTTGCTTCCATAATAGATTTCAATGTAAATGGTAGTAATAGACCAAAAGGATTAGCACAAGAACCAATGGCTGACAGACATTTATAGACTATTTAGAAAAAAAGAAGGGAAGAAGAGCGGATGCCAAACACAGTCCTTCTCTGAATAGACATCCATGCATTCTGAATTTACTGTTAAAATGATTCATCATTATTTAAAACTGGTCTTTTTTGTCCTTTCACATTTTCATGACTTGGGCACTTTCTGCCAGATAAAGTGAAGACAGGGAGAAGTTTTGATGAAAAGTCAGGCATAGTACCTTAAAGGTGCTTTGGGATGGAGTCTCATTTGAACAGGCAGGGAACAAGTGAGTGACATTCTGCATGAGGGCTTTGAAAGTCAAGGCTTTCACGTGCCGTTTGTTAGAAACCCTATTATAATAACTGACAGTCATACCCAGCAGATGCACCATAGAAATGTTGTGCCAATTTCTTTCCTAAAGAAACACTAAATGTTGTGAATTTTAATATGAACTATTCGGCAGCAGAAAGCTGTGCTGCTGTCCCTTGTTGACGAGGTAAGAACTCAGCATCAACACACGTTTTAAAACTCATAAAGGCTACAAGTGATTAAAAACATATCAAAGAGTCACAAACCAAATCATATGAAAACTGGACAGAATGAAACATTTAAAAGCACATGGGTTCTTTTCAATGTACAAGAACATCTATGTGAGGGACACACATATTTATCTTTTACATAAGATTACTTGAGAATGAAAACACTGCTTGTTTTTTTTTAAACAAAGGATTAGATATCTAAAGAACACACTTAAATATTTCAATCCACTGTTTTATAAGAAGTATTTACTTAGTACTCAAACACAGGAAGGATGTAGCAAGGAAAAGGTACTGAATCCCTCCCTTACTCACTGAAGTGAAAAAATAAATAAATACACTATGCTGGAAAGGAAGAGACCACAGAGTGAAATTGGGGCAAACAATTTAGGCATCCTCTCTGGTCAGCACATTATTACTTCACTCATTTCTAAAGCCCACTCACTCTATACTGACAATTTCTGTGATTTTGGAAGAGAAGATTTTGAAGAAAAGCTTTTCAAGAGTTACTGAGTACTATTCTTCCTGCAGAAGGCAGATGTGTGAGCATAGGTATAATAACAGAAGACAGGGGGAGGGGCTTTACTGCTAACACACACTGCTGCTCTGAGGAGGGTGGCCCAAACAGCACTAGGCACTGGGAAGGTTCCCTTAGAAAGCTATTGAATGCATGATGGAATGCAGTGCTTTGCTCAGAACTGGTGTGACTGGCTACTCCAGCGTCACTCATTGGTACTTCGTTTTTCAGGACACAGAAGCATAGGGAGACAGGCTGGGTACTACAACACAGATTTTGCCTTCTACATCTTCTCCACCTAAATGGGTTCCCAGTCCCACCTCAGGGCTTGTGTGTGTAGAATATAAAGTTCTGACTAAATATCATTTCCCATTTGCAGGTACCAATGCATGGAGGAGCATCTGCAAGGTCAGTTCATTTTCATTTCATAAGACCACACAAATGCACAAAGACAGAGAGAATTTAGAGGCCCTTGTGAGAGCAGTAATTTAAATTGATCCCAGTGATATTGGGAGGAAGGAGTCTGCTAAGGATGACAGCTAGCCTCTCATCTAATTGCAAAAGCCTTTCTGAATGTCTCATTGTGGTTTTCACCTAATGGCTTATTGAAGCCATTATACTCAGGATAAGAATCCTGAGATACTGGCCTCTGGAACATAAGCCTAGAAGGCATGTCTCCTATTGATTCACTGATGAATTAATTAATCCAAAGAGCTTGTGTTCTTTACTAAAGATGTATGCATTCAGGTTTAAGGGCTAAGTATTTAAAAACAGGTTAGTAATAAAATTCATCCATTTTACTCCCTTGCAAACCTCACTTATAGAGACAAAAATCGAAGCTCTTTTCTGCAAGAAGAGGTAGAGGTGATTCTGAGAACTTCGTTAGGAGTGTTGCTGCTCCCCTATCTGCATTTACCTCCTTGATTAGGGAATTACCTTACAATACCCCTAATTAATGCTAATTTATGCCCATCCAGTGACCATAAAAATGTGTCACCAAATATAATTGCATGGGGAGGGTAGATAGATGAAAGTACTAAAGAATTAGTGTGTCATTTCCTAAAGAGACCTTTAGGAACATTAAAGACCATCTGCCCTGTCAATCTTCATCTCAGGAGACAGCACTACACCTTAAAAATAAAATGATAAATAAAGTTTGCCACCATAGCGCTGAGGGTAAATGTTGTCCTTCTTCGTTATTCGTGTCAAACCTGGGTAGGAGGGACTTTTCAAGAGACAGCTTGCACAAGTGCTGACTTCTCGTTTTAAAATTAAGTTTTCCTGGTAGCAGAGCACTTTTATAGAACAAAGGTGACATCTATTATCCACTTAGGTCTCAAGAGTATATTTTTCATAGGTTGTTAATTAAATAGTTCAGAAGGCAGATTCTGAAATATATCAGGTGAGTTCTTTATTTATGTATGCCCCAGATTCCCAATATTCATGTACTTAAATGAGAATTCCACGTCAGTAGTTTTTTTTGCAGACTACAGCAATGCTATTTCTGGATATCACCTAAACTTTCCTTTATATTTAACATCCTTGCCTTCACTAGCAACTGACTTCAATATATAACAAGGCACACCTGCTGTTTGAAGCTTCAAGACAATTCAGGAGGCAATAAGGAGTGTCTTTGATTCCTTGGAGTCTGGTAAGGAGCCTGGCACCTGAGAAGGGCTCAATAAATATTCACTGAGTGAATAAATAAATGGGCCTCATCATCTGCCAATACGGTTGCAGTACTGACTATCATTAATTCCTGACAATGTGAAACTTCCTTTTCTTCCAGTTTCATTTAATGGAGGGGAAAAGAAACCAATGAAAATTTCAATTAAAAATAACTATGTCCAAGAATCTGGTACAATGTCTAATTATGTCACACTTCAGTTTTATGAAATTGCTAAAATATCTTCTTTAGAATACTCACTCTGAAAAGTTAGTATTCTTGGAATAATTCCTAGTAATTCAGGAATTTCTTTGGGTAACAGCTGTGCAGAGAAAGCCAGAAAGTTTTGGACCCATAGCCCACAGCCCACTTTGCCCAGACAAAACCTTCTGAAATACCTTCTCCTGCTCCTATTTCACCAACATTACTAATTGCAGAGACAGAACTCAGAGTGTCAGGCTGAGGACCTTCTCCCATGTGGGAAATAGAGCCGGTACTAGAAAACCTGGAGTCCCGACCTCATGGGAACTAGGCTTGAAAGCTGGAGCTGTCCTTTCAACACACAGAAAATCACAGTGCTGCTGCACGCTGGCATCCGTGAAGTCTGGTTACAATCACAGACTATCTAGGAAGAAACTTCCATGGATGTGGAATCAGCCATGGCGTCCAAGGAAGGGAAGGTGGTGCCAGGGCAGTGAGGGCACTAGACCTCTTTGTGGGGGAAGATTTGCAAAGAACAATGAACAGTGGATAACATAAATTCTTAAAATAAAGTATCATGGAGCCAGAGAGGTGGTTCAGTGGGTGAAGTACTTTTACTGAGCAAACATGAGGATTGGGTTCACCTCCCCACCATCCACATGAAAGGTGGTCAAGGAAACAACTCCCTGTCACCCCAGAACTGGAGGAGAGGAGAGCAGACAGGCAGATCTTTGGATCTCACTTATCAGAGCGTCGTCTAGCAAAATGGTGTGCTCCAGGTGCAGTGAGAGGCCATCCTAAAAAAGAAAATAAAAAATGCAGAAGTCAACCTCTGGCCTCTACCAGTTGCACTGGACAGAGTACACTCATCCATACACACATGCACATACATGCATGTACCACACTTAAGAACATACATACCAAAGAGATAATGTGCAAATAATATGTATGCCCACACTTGAATAAAATTTCTAACTAAATTCTGCCTACCTTTATACAAATGTGTGTGTATATTTGTGTGTGTGTGTGTGTGTGTGTGTGTGTTATATTTCAGTACTTGGAAGATGAGAAAAGGGAAACTTTTTTTTTCTAATAATCTCAATTTTCTGAAAATATGAATGCTTTAAGTGATGCAATAAGAAGAAATGACCATGTATTTCACCTCATACTTGCCTTTTATCACTCCCCTCAGAAACACTAAATAGTGTAGAATCAATCGCGTTTGTGTTTATGTTTATATTATATGTTAAACTGTACTAATTCAAAAAACTTTTATGAAAGCCCTCACACTGTGTCATTATTATTCTATTTCTTGTAATTCCATTCCCACTAATACTTTTGCTAAAGCAGGAGTGCTTGTAAAAGGCTAGGACAAAAACCGTTATTTTCTCCAAATGTCTCTGAACCAATGTCTCTTATTTGAGCTCTTTGACACCTGGACAGTTATAAAATGTGCTCTTTTTCTAACCATTAAATGTTTGAAACAGACTAGCACCACCAAGAAATAAGATTAGAACTATTTTCTCCTTCTCCAGACTTGAATTAATAAAATGGCACAATTGACCACAGGGATTTTCAGGCCACTTAGTCCATTGTACTGAATCCCTGCAGTTCCACAGCAGCATCAAAGAGATGGCAGAGGCAGAAAATGAATAGGGTGAAACAAAACATGACCAAAGGGATCTCAAAAATAGAAGAGGAAAAGAAAACAAAAGAAAGATTTTCTTTCTGCTTTTAACCAAATTCCCTTGGGCTGAGTCTTCAATGCTTTCCAAGGTCTTAGGAAGGAAGCAAGGTTACGTTATTGGCATGAGGAATGCTATCCTGCAGATTTCATTACAGCGGAAGGAAAAAAGAAGCCCAGATTCTCCATTTTCCATCCAGCTCAGGGTCACCTCTGCCTGTGATGTTCTGTATGCTTCAACTGAATGATATAAACATATGGCATCTCAAACTATTTTTGTTAGTTAAGACCACAGACACAGCCTGGGACATTAAACTAACTCTTACGCAATTGAGTTAGTGAACTTCTTTACCACATTTTACTAGCTGGCCTCTTCCTCAGAAAATAAAATATTTTCCCTATATCTATGAAACATTGTTTACTTGGACTCCATATGCTGATTTTCATCTTTCTTATCTGACCTAAGGTCAGACAATATACTGTTTCTCATAAAAATGGAACAATTCTTCCTTATATACACAGGGTATAATTAAAATGCATCAAGATATGTGGCAGTGAACTTTAAAACACTCAAGCACTGACTGCCAAGTACCAAATCTAATCTACTCATGAAGAGAGTGACAACTGGATTTTCACAGTTGCGAGCACACAGAGATGGTGCCAAGATGCATGTGAGAATATGTGTAAGAAAGGAATGATGGGGACTGAGCCTCTGAGCTGAGGCATCCAGATAACTTTCAATTTCTGGAGCAGAAATCATATTCATGCCAATATCTTTTTGTGGCTTGAAGGGTGTTTGTTAGTTATGCACTTGGTGCCTAATGATGGCATTGGTGATCACAAAGAGTCATTAGAGACATTTCAACTAAATAATTTTACAAAATAATCTGGTAAGCACTAGAGATATTTTACATATGATTATAAATACTCTGAAAATTACTTTGAGGCTTCTGAAATTAAAATTGAAATGAAAAGAAAGACCACTAATTGTGTAATATTGGAGAAATTTCAACTGTAGAGAAGAGCGCTTATAAAAAAGAAAGGAAAGACTGTTTAAATGAGTATAAAACAGACTAAAGTATAAACATTGACTGTTTCACCTCAAGGGGGGGGTCTTCATATTTTTGGAGCAAAGATGGATGAAGCAATAGGAAGACACAGCTCAGATTATCTCACCTGACCAGAATGCTGACAGCAGAAAGAAACAATGAGAAGAATCAGTTAAAGATAGGTTACAACAAGCCAGACTATTGAAAATAATACAGCACAGCCAAATACTAGGAAATAACTCAGGACAAGGGAGAAGGAATATATACAGCATGCTCTTCTGTATTTCCTTATAGATCAGTTTACCGATAAAGTCTAATTAACTCATCCAACTCCCATGCCTCTTAGAGCCCACCTCTCTCTCTCAAACATACACACAACAAAAACAACAACAAACAAGAAAGAATTAATTACCATCTTATGTTTCAAGTTACAGCTGGGAGAAGCAGAACATGTTTTACCCCTAGCAACTAAAATGAAAAGAAAGCAATAAGGTTGTAAAAAGTATTCGAATGCACAGATCATACACAGTTCTCTAAATAGTTTCTTAGATGTGAGAAACTTCATTTTAAATTAGCATAATAATTCCAAATCTTGGTTATGCACAGAGTAAAATTTCAGTTTGTTCACAAATGTTATTTTAGTATCATTATTTTAACATGTGCTTTGTGTCTGAAAGAAAAGACTCACTGGTAAACTTTAGTAAGAGGTAGCCTTAGGTTTGAAGGGAGCATGGCACATTTTTACATCTCTTGTCAAACCTTTTGGCAACTTAATGTATATAAGAAAACAAAATATCACCTCTCTCATATTACTGTCAAACAACAGCCAAAGGAAGCTTTTTATTCTCTTTTCTAACTCTAAATTTTCCTTGGAAGAGGGTAATACAATAACATTTCAAAGATTTGTCCTACTAGGAGTCAAGCTGGTAAAATAGAAAAGTGAACACGTAAATATTGGTTTAGGAAGAATAGCTGATACTGCTGTGAATAAAGCATTACAGTTTTTCATTTTTACTGACCAGGTACTACCACCAACAGATGTATAACAATAAAGATATTATTGGGGTTGTCAAGAACCTCAAACTGGGTAAAGAATTAAGACCATGAATCATTATGTAAGAGAGGAAGAAAGATAAAAGATAAAACGTAGCCAGCCCACTATTGTAGATATAGAATGTATATAAAAAGACAAAATTGATCTTAACAAGTAGAGATTATTACAAGGAAAGGATAAGCTCAAGAGAAATATAGACTGTAGAATGCATGATAAATTATCAAAAGTTCACATGGCAAAAAAACCCATTGTAACATATAAGGATAAGGCAGATGGAATATAGATTGGAAACTCTTACAGTAAACTTGATCATACTGAAAGATCCCATGACAAAAATAACCTTTGCTTTCTTCATACTTCCCTGACTTCTTACTTGTTCTGTACTGGATTGTATTCTGATATCCATGAAGTTATTTCACAAGTCCAATACTCAAGACTAATCTATAATTACATAATTTACTTCATCCTTCATACAAATTGATTGAAGCCTAATGACTTCCAAATTCACTTCAAGTGTCAGAAACCCTGCCCAAATTACCAGATATCTAAAAGCTGATAGTTCTCAAATATCCTTGTAAGTGCCTGCAAGCCAATATCTTGTTACTTTTTTCCTTTCTAGTTCTAATAAATGATGCTATCAATTTCCTGGTTATTCTTTGTTGACTAGAAATAAACCTCTGATTAGTAACAAAATAAATATTTGGGAAGAGGAACATTTATTAAGAAAATGTATCCATCAGATTGTCCATAGGCAAAACTGAGGGAGGTACATTCATCAATTAGTAATTAATGTCGTCTGTCCCAGTCCATAGGAATATATGACATCTCTGGGCAGTTGGTCCTGAGTTCTATAAGAAAGCAGTCTATGTATATACATATGCATGTATAGGTATGTAACAGCCACTAATGTACTTGAAAGAGAGCAAGGAGTGGTATATATGATGGTTTGGAGAGAGGGAGGGGTAGGGGAGAATAATAAAATTATATTAAATCTCAAAAGGAAAGAAAGAGTTATCAAAGATAAAAAGAACAAAAGGAAAGGTAAAGTAGTCTGAGCAAGCTATGGACAGCTGACCAGTAGGCAATACTACCCTATAGCCTCTGCTTTAATTTCTGCATACAGGTTCCTGCTTTGAGTTTCTGCCCTGACTTCCATTACTGATAGAGTGTTACCTAAGAGTTATAAGTTAAAACAAACCCTTTCTTCCACAAGTTACTTTTGGTCATGGTGTTTCATCACAACAGTAGAAACACTACGTATTTATTAAGCATCCTCTCTGCACAATGACAGAAATCAGTTTATATTTGTTCCCATTTATTAACCATAAGAACTCATCTGTACATTGAAACTTCTCTTCTCTGAGAGGTGGTGAAACTTGGAATCGTTTGACCTAAGATGAGGTGGTCTCTAATCTGCACAGTTGCCTATGAGGAGGGCTGGCAAAAGGCACGGAGAAAGGAATAATAATATTGACTCAGCCAAATAGATATCCTCACAAGAAGCAGAACTTTTCATGTGAAGAGTGATGAGTAATATCATAAGCAGCAGCAAGATTCAGGCTGTGAAACAATAGTTGAGACTTGTTATAGCAATTCATTTAAGTCAGATAAAGTAGCTGCTACAACTGACTACATGTCCCTTAGTGTCGCACAAAGCCAGTTATTTGGTAGGAATTGCACCAGAGTGTGATATATTTGTTTTGAAAGAAATTATATGGCCACCAGAATGTTTGTATTTCATAAATATAAGTTTGAGAAAGGACAAAAAGGAGGAATGGATACTAAGTAAGAGACAAGAAATCTTGAGGACCAGAACTAACATGGAAATCAAAACATTCCGAAAATGCAGGAGAATAATTTTGGACACAAACTCTCCAATACTTTCAGGATATAAATACAAGAGCAAAACCAAAGATAACCCTAATCAATTAAGACCAATATTCTGAGATGATACCAAACATTTAATAACACTGTGGAATAACAATGGGGGATTTGTATGTAATTATGTTTTTCAGAAGATGAGGGTCAAGACTCGTAAGGAATATTGATCATGAAGGAAAGATGTTAGTCAAATACAGTAGTCTTTATGATTTTTAGTATTAAATACTACACACAAAAATGTTACTACTAATGGTATATAAAGTGGTTTTTATTTACTGCTATGCTAAAATGTATAGTTTGCTTTTCACATAATTTGCTGTATACTTACAAGCAAATACATTAGAATAAGTTAAATGATTCCTATCAATATTATATCCAGGATATATCTTTACATCTTCCTGATGGATTACTACATTACAATAAATTAAATGCAGCTTCCTAATGTAGATAACACTACTAATCATTAAGTTTTGCAGCTTAATTTATTATCATCATCAATCACTAACGGATATTTCCTGAAATTAATGCTAGACTTGATTTTAGATTCACTAAAATTTTACTAAAATATATGTGGAATTTATTAGTAATGTTTCTATAATTATGATAAAATTCATTCTACTGTGTTTTTTCTCATTCCAAACACACCAAGGAATGGCTTAATCTGGTTGATGGTTGGATTCACGTGTTATACATTTTACTTATTTTAAATAAGATACAATATGGTTGTGCACTTTATATGGTTGTGATTATATAATACATTTTAACTGAGTCGGTCAGTCATCTTTAAGCCATTTCTGAAATGTGACTGTTGCCTGATGTTCTCAAAATCCTCTTAAATAAAAGCAAGTCTACTTTCTGTTCTTTGACAAGAATATTCTTTGTACAGGCACAGCACGTTTTGTCTGATTGCAAGATGCTGAATATTTATTCTTTCCTGATTCATTCGTCATATTTTCAGTGTTAATATTGAAGTAGCCCAATGAAATCACACAATCTTATAACCTATTATGCATGCAAAACTTATCATTTATTACATATCCTATTTCTTATAAAAACAGTCTGATTTTTGGAACATATTTCAGGAAATTAATGAGAGAAACAGAAAATTAGAAAGCAGTAAAGATAGGGCATTGCTTTGACCTAATAATGATGTTCATTAAAAAATGTGATAAGCATACAATAATTATAGTTTTTCTTTGAATTTATATCTATTACTAGTTGAAAATAATACCACATAATTTTTAGGGGTAACTCTTACCCTGTGGAGTAAGTCATGTTATAGACAGAATGGTGGATGCTTAGCATAGTGACTGCATTTTAAATTTGTGCTTTATGTACCCTTCTTGATCAGCTTGACTAATTGAAACACTATTATTCACTACTTTAAAATGATGCTGCTACTCAAAGTTTATTGATAATTATGCTAAGAATATTATTGGTGATGGGAGGGACTGACTGGACTTGTTAAGTTCAGTCAATATGATGGAAGTCTGTCAGAACCATTGGATATTCATAAGACGTCCAACTCGTGCCGATTTTGTTTTATTCCCTATTCAATTATTTGAACTACTATTTTCCATCTGGTATAGATACATAAATGTGATCCTTAATTTGTGAAATGAAATAACATGCTTCTTTCTCCATTACCTAGTAATTACTAAGCTGTGGAATGTAGAAGAGAGAAGGTGGAGAAGGAGGAAGAGAAGAGGTGGGGAGCAGACCAAAGAAGAAAGAAGATAAATGGAAAAGAGATACAAAAGGATGAGGAAAAAAGAGGAGAGATACGTCATATTGGAAGGGAGACAATGGTATTCCAAGTAAGGAAAACTAAAGATTTAAAGTTGATAAATAGGTTAAATGAATTCATAAAATATTTAGAGAATCTAGACATAGAGTTCAATGAAAGATAATAAATACATTTATAGATTTCTGACCTAAGAGACTCAAGAGATGATGAATGGGTTGATACAAGTTGGAATATCAAAGAGAAGTAAATGATAGTAGCCTTCACATGATACAAAGGGTTCAGTAAGAACACCACAGGTTTGTTCATGCTTTCTAAGTCTGTGGCAACAAAAAAAAAATTAAATTTACAAATACACTGCTATATTCGAACCTGTTTTAGCTTTGAAAAAGTCACCTAAGAATTGCTACCTCCTGATGTCAGTACCCTCTGCAATCTCCTTCCATATTTTACCAGTTCTGTACTTCAAAAAAATGATCATATGCCGCTTTAGGCAGAAGATCATAAAACTCACCTGAGTTTCCCCCTTCGCTTTGCATTCCAGAAGAAACTGTGGCTGTATTTTAAGGGCACTCAGGAATCCCCTGTAAAAGGTCATATCAAAAGATTTTTTTTTTTTTTACAAGTAACCTAAATGTGATTCCAACTCTTGTCACAGAAGTATTGAGCAGTTACCTAAAGATCATGAACACAACTAAAGACTTCTTTTCAATGCAAAAGATGTCTGGAATATTAGCTTTAGTGAATCA
Organism: Peromyscus californicus insignis; assembly: GCF_007827085.1. Classification (NCBI taxonomy): domain Eukaryota; kingdom Metazoa; phylum Chordata; class Mammalia; order Rodentia; family Cricetidae; genus Peromyscus; species Peromyscus californicus. The sequence goes on from NW_026294413.1 coordinate 42,938,247, forward strand.
ATAAAAATATATCAGGATATATATCAGGATATATCAACAAAATATATCAGGATGCCAAACACCATGAATGAGGTGATTGAAGTTCTCAATAACTTAATACACTCACATTATAAGGGAAAATGTACAATTTATGCATATAAATATTCAAAAATTAAAGCATGAGAATTCAGAACAAACAAGCTTTGGGAGAATTCCCAAGACAGATAGGCAAAGCACACACACACACACACACACACACACACACACACACACACACACAACACATCCCACTATAATACAGCTCACTAAAACTAAATGCATACAACTTTAAAATTCAGTGAATAGCCAATATCTCTAATAAGTATGTACAAAATTTGAATTGTAGCAAATTGTTGTGATAAATACTGACTAGTAAATATTTCAAAATACAGTAAACACAAAGGGTTAAATACAAAACCCACCAAAGGTTAAACTAGAGCAGGCCAAAACCAAGACAGAGTTTTAGAAGTGATACTGAGTTGAACTGAGAAAGATAATATAAAAAGCATATTTTTCTTTTCTTCTTCCATAAAAGAATTAAAGAGAGACATAGAGAACAGAATTGACATGTCTGTGAATGATATTGGGACAATTATATCTAAATGGGCACTGATAACTTCAAATTCTACAAAATCCACAAAACAAAATCTTACTGAACAATTACTGCATGCTAGGTACTGCTTGGATCAAGAAATTTAGTGAAGTGAGACTTTACTCACAGACATCGTGCATTTCTTCTTCCCTTCCCTTACTGTCCTATCTTTACATTAACCAGATACGTAAATAGTGACTATTATCTACAAGGTGATGTTTCTCAAATGGCTGCAATCTCCATGGTATACAGAATAGTGCTCCTATAATACAAATCAGATTCCATGTTCTACTAATAGCTTCTCTTTTGGGAATTAAACAGCACTGTAGAGCATGAAAGATGAATTAACTTCTATAACCAAGGCTCCTAATGTTGTTATATTAAATACACAACACCTTGAGTGTTTTACTGTTTTAAATAATCTGCAGCCTTGTTCTCTCACTTTCTTTCCCTTCTATGAATCTGTTCAACCATTTTCCTGCCACAGGATACAGTACCCCATTCAACATGGTCCTTACAGAGAGACATTTCTCATCTTTTTTAGATTTACTATTATCATCTGCTTCACAAAGTACAGAGACCACTCCACCTGACTTTTTATACTGTCTTGCTCTTTAAGATTAGTTCTTTCCAATGGTATCTCACTGGGTATATTAAGTACACTTAAGGGTATGTCCCATGACCAAACTCTCAGAAACTACCACTGGTCTTTGTCTACTGAGTGTATGTCACTGCTTCCCATTGCTTGGGCCATTTTTTTTGTCTTACTGGCAGTTGCTTATATATATATATATGGCTTCTGTTTTTGTACTTTTATGCTCTCTCTCTGTCTCTGTCTCTGTCTCTCTCTGTCTCTGTCTCTCTCTGTCTCTGTCTCTGTCTCTCTCTGTCTCTCTCTGTCTCTCTCTGTCTCTCTCTCTCTCTCTCTCTCTCTCTCTCTCTCTCTCTCTGTCTCTCTCTCCCCTCTGTGAGTATATTTTCCTGTTTGTTTCCTAAAGACAGAAAGAAATAAATGTCATGGAGTTGGGTGTGTGGGGAGGTGGGGAAGATCTGGAAGAATTTAGTGGAGGAAAAAGTAGGATTCAAAAATATTATGTCAAATGTTTTAATAAAAAAAGAAAAAAAATTGTCAGTGTTGGTTTTGGTGACACATGCTTGTAACTGTAGCCTTTGGCAGGCAGAGGCTAGGAGACCGTGAATTTGAGACCAGCCTGAATAACAGGGAGTAAGTTGGAAGCCAGACAGAATTACATAGGTTTTGTCTCAAGATAAATAAAACATAAAAAATAAATAAACCAAAACCCACAAAGGAGAGCCCTAATTCACTTTCCTACATTTACTCTAAAACGTGAGCCCTGGAGCCAGAGCATCTTATTTAGCTCCAAGGTCATCACAATGTAATCTACTCAGATGTAGTAAAAGTATGTCTAAAAATCTATTGCCCAAAATGTAAAACAAATAGTGTATTAACTGATTTAATTAAAATTATATTAAAATATAACTGGTTTGGATTTGTTAAATAGTGTTGCATTAAAGAACGTCACAGGAAAAAAAAATGAATATCCAAAGTTCCAGAATAATGGTATGAAACAAATTCTAATGACAGCCTTTGATACTGGCCTGTGTCATGATACTCACCTTCGAAAATTTAGCAGACACTTCTCAAGCAAAGAGCTTAGTAACAGAAGAATGGCAGGCTTTGTTTCCATAATTACTTGAAGAGAACAGACTAGGCAGCCCACTGAGGTTTCTTATTTGGTTGGTTTTGTCCTGACAAACTGCAAATTCATGCACACTAATTCTTCACAAATAATAGGATTCTGATTCAAAGACTCCTTTGAACTATGACTTGTCTCTACAGAGAGTTTGTACTTGATATTGAACTTATCGATTTCTTCTTATATGCCCAGCAGACACCCCACATCACCACCACCACCAAATCGGGTTTCTAGGAAAAGCAACAGGCTAGATCCCATTACTGTCCTACAGTAAGGCTCACTTACTTAAACAGAACTGTTTACCTCTGACAACCCCACATAAATCCCAAATGGAAACCATGGTGATCAAGAGGCAAGCTAGAGGTACACTCTGCTGCTAGAACTACCGCTAAATAGAAAGAACTCTCCACTGATTCAATTTGAATCAGTCTGTATTAAAGTGGAAAAGTTCTGTCTGATTCAAAGGTGCAACATAAAGAAAAAGACAGCCCGATTGGGGAAAAAAAATAAGGTCACAGCAAGAAAGGAGCCTGCTGCAGTTACTCAAAACTCTCCAATACCGTGAAAAAGTAAAGCAAAGGGCCTCAGCAGCATTTCAGGAGACATCAGTGCTTCGGTGATTTGGCAGCTCAGTTTATCAAAACCGAGCGCTAATGAGTCCTGCTGCCGAGTCCTGAGTGGACCATTTACTTTGGCCGTGCTCCAAGGCCACGGGCTTCACCCCTAACCCAAATCAGTAGCTGTGAAGCATGTGCTGTCAGTTACAGAGGAAGGTGCGTGAGCGTTTGACGCGGGAGTGTGAATTCATCACCGTTCACTAAAAAGTCAGGTCAAGGTCCAGGTGCTTCTGATGGCATATGAGTGGTTGAGAGACTCATCTCAGGATAGAAACAGTGTTACACAGCTTAAGATTTATCAACTGCCATGTTTTCCTCACTCTTCTGAGCTAATAACATTTTCTTTAATAATCCAACAACTAAACATGGGCAGAAGGTCAATTGTAGTTCCGGGTAACTTGACCTGCTTAACCCAGTTCAGAGGAGGCCTGGGGTCTGACAGACCCATAGAAAGAAAACCTTCCTAATATGTAACCAACCTTTCATTACCAACCATTGCACATTTTTTGCAAATAAATTTTACAATGCTATGATTCTGCCATAAGTGCAACTATAATATCAGTTGAATATAGGTACACTACATAGAAATCAATTTTTTATTCTTCTTACAAAAAGTTGTGCTTCCATTATTATTATTATTATTATTATTATTATTAGTAGTAGTAGTAGTAGTAGTAGTAGTAGTATTGTTACTATTGATGTTTCTTTGAAGCTTCTCTGACCTTAATGACCATTTTTCCTCAGGTCATGTACATTCCATGTGGCAGACTTCAAAACACAGCTGTTGAGTTGCAATTAATTTATTCTTCATTTTTAAAGTTTAACAAACAATAATTGTACAGATTTATGAGATATAATTTATGTTTATAATGTAAAATGATTAACCCAGTGTATGGAACAAATCTATAATCTGATAGTCATTTTTTGTGTGGTAAAAGATTTATTTACTTTCAATAAAAAATCTTAAATCTATTCATTAATAATTTAAAATATACAAAGCATTATTGTTTGTTATAATCATCACATTATATTTAAAACTATAAAAAATCATGAAACATTTCTCATATCTAACTGAAACTTTTCTTTTACCCATATTTCTTTCTCCCAGTCTCCTCCATCCTGCCCCCGTAGCCATGGTCCTATTCTTTACTACTATTAGTTCATTGTTCTAGATTTAATTTAGACAGATTGTGTATTCTTGGATTTTCTGTACCTAGTTTATTTACTCAATATATGTTCCCAAATTCACCTGCATATTTTTAAACGACAATAAATGCCCCAATTAAAAACATATTGCATTTTGTTGTACATGCCACATTTCCTTTATGCATTCGATGAACTAATTTGTTTCTAATATTTTGTGAGTTGTAAATGATGATTCAGTCAATGTCTCAGTCAATATCAACATGAATGTAGATATGTATTTGTCATACTGATATAAATTATTTGAGATACATACCCAGAAATGAATATCAACCACAGTGTTTTCAGCAGTTAGGTTAATGTCCATTCCTTCAGTAGGAACAGGATTCACTTTACTGAACATGTCATCAAAGCTAGCTGTCTTTCTCTTATGAAAATGAAGTGATGCTTCTTTGTGATTTTAATTGTCATTTGTCTGAGTAGTAATGATGGATAACTTTCATCTATTTGTTATCATTTTTGTATCTCCTTTTGAAGTGTCTATTTCTTCAAAGTAGTGGATTTCAGCTGACAATAACCTAAATGAAGCCTCCCTTTACTGACGCCTGGGAGTGGTCAGCCACAATCCGAGCACTGACACCAAATTCCTCCAAGGAAAACGTGCAGCAAGGACAGGAATGTAGTTGATGAAAATTACCATTGTTGGGTCTTGTAATTATGATGAGTTTGAAACTAACAAATGTTAAATCATGAGCATAAATAGAAAATGACTATAAATTATAGGATGACCTAGGATCAACAAAAACAATAATGAAGGATGGAGAAAGTTATGATCAGCAACTAATTATTCAGTGAGTTAAAATGTTTTAATAAAACATTGATGGACATGTTTTGATATTAAAAGAATTACAGTGTGAGAATATACAAAAGATAAACACATTAAAGTTTTATGTGTAGGATTTGTTTCACGGTTAGTTGGTCATCCCAACTTGCTTGATTATTACAGTAGCAAATTCTTGACAAAGAAGCACATAAGTAAGAAAAGTGTTATCATTAAGTAAATTATAATATCCAGGCATTTGTTTGCATATGACAAACTCTTTTAGGGAATAATGTGTAGGCCCAACAGAAATCCAGATTTTTCAATCATTAAATGTAGACAAAAGTTTGTGCAATGAGAAGATAAGAAATAATCCAGTAAGTTGGACAGTATAACTACCCAGGTAATTAATCTCAATTGATTGATAATTTATATGAACAAGTGTCAGAGAAAATGTCCAACAAAATTAAGAACATTCAGAATACTCAGTATTGGAATAGGAAAACGAATGCTCAACAAAAGAACAATAGAAGCAGACATGGGGTGGGCGATAGAGGAAGGTAATTAGAATAACTAATTTTTAAAAATGGGGAATTCCCAGAAAGTATGTTTGACATTAAGCATATGACAATAAAAAATAAAAACTGAATGACTCAGGGAAGGATAATATGTAAGGGTAGAATGTCACTTTATCTACTTACATCTTTAATGGAAACTTTTACTCATTTTTAGAATATATGTTCATAAAAATGGAAGACCAGTTCATTATGTTTTCTGTGAACAGGGGCTGGGGAGATGTCTCAGTTAGTGAAATTCTTGCCTTGCAAACATGAGGTTGAGTTCAGATCCCCAGTACCTAAATAAATCACAACATGGTAGGTACTAGTATGTATCTGTAACCCTTGGTTAGAGGAGGGTTTGAGAAGTACAGAGTGGAGGCAGGCGGATCCAGTAGGGTCCCTGATCAGCCAATCAGTGTGCTTTGAATCCAGTAAGAGACCTTGTTTTGAAAATAAAAGAGAGTGATAAAGGAAGATTTAGGCTCTCTCTCTGGCCTCCCCCTCCACTTGTGCATATGTGCACATGCACCTGCTCATACACTAGCAGAAATGTGCACACACCCATGCACCACATATACATTAAATGAATATTTTTTTAAATTAACAATAAAAATTAATTCTGTGAACAATCTGTAAAGGTGAACTCTAAATGTGGGTTAGCATCTAATCCACAGAAAACGAAATTTTCAAAACAATGAAGGCAAGAGTTTTCAGCATTTTTCTCCTTCACTCAAGCATGAGCTGAAAGAATGATTTGGATGGATTTTTTCACCCCATTATTTTATCTCTTTATATTTATATTATCACACAAAAATACAGTGTGTTCACGCTCTTCACAGGAATTCTGTGTAGACAAAATTATGGGCGACGTTTTTCTGGTTGCTCTCAGGGTCTCTAAGATCACTGTCACCCCCTCTTGACAGGCTGATGTCGATGCCTGCCTTCTTAACACAGAAATGCTGCTCCCTATGAAGTTTTTTACAAGGGAGACTCGGGATGTCAGAGAGTTTATGAGACATCATTGCTGCAGTTTGTAAGATCTCTTCAGAAGCAGAGCTAAAAGTATTTTGGAAGAACAAGTGTTTTGAATCAGGGCCAGATCCTATGAGCACCAAGCATCCCTTTATTGAGTCTGGAGGGAAGGATTAAAGCCAGATGGGTGCTGCTAAAAGCAGGTGTGCAAGAGGAGGTGCCTGTTCAGCACTTTAGAATAAAAAAGTTATTGGCCTAGGGGCGCCACAGCAACATTTTTAGAACAGCAGAGCCACAGTAAAGTAACACTGATCTACACTAAGTTCTTCCTGTGTGGCTTCTCTGCGAACCACGGGAAAGCGACCTACCCCTTTGTTTGATCCCGTGCTTTGCAGTTCTCCTGTTACCGCTGTCCTTTCCAACTATATTAAAACGCAATTCACTCTCCTTCGATTTGTGCAAAGATGAGACCGGGATAAAAGTGCCACATAGCTGACAGGTCATACTTTAAATTAAGTTTCCCAAATAAGAATTTAATCTAGTTTCAATAAAAGAGTTATTAACTACTTTTAATTAGGAAAAGCAAGGCTGAATGAGGGGCACTTTCCTCAGCCTCCCAATGCAAAGAGCTAATCACTAGTCTGTGATTGCAGGGCTTGTCTTCCAATGCTGTTACACAGGAGACAGAAAATAAATCGCAGTGAGAGAAAGGGCCTGCAGTGGATTTGTCTGGGCATATTCCATAGGTTTCCTTTTGACTTGACTTACAAAGGCTTTACCATGTTATCAATAAATGGGAAGGCTCTTTCTAAATTGATCAAAACCTTTGACATTTAAGAAATTAAATCAAGCAAGACCTTCCATTACTAACTACATGCCTGAATATTAGCAAACTAGAAATGCTGTGACCTGTTACTTTTAGTTTTGATATGAAATAATGACTTGGGCTTTTCAGATAATGGTGGACTTGATGATAAGGCTGTCTGTCTGAGGACCAAGGACTTTTCTTTCACTCACTATACCTTGTCCCAAAGCCCAGTAGGGTTGTAACCAATGAGATCCAGAAATGAGTGAGAATATATATCAGTAATTTACACTTGCGTGATTATCCACTTTTCATCCAACTTCGGGACTTTCAGATTAAGCAGAGAGTGAACTTACAACAAAGTAAAACAGCTAACTTATTTCATGAAAGAACTTGCAGACTAAGAAGGAACTCAATAAAGCCACCATGGTGGCTACTTATATTGAAGGAGAGAGAGAAGCATGGGCATTCGTGTTTTAACACTTTCTGTCATGGAGGTGGCACAAACTTAAGCAAGAGATCAAGTGGCAGGGCCTATTCGTTTTAAAATGTATTATACTTTTTGTTGAAACTTTCATATGCCTATAAAATGAAACGTGATCACATCAATCCCCATTTTCCTCCTCCAACTCCCCCATGTATCACCCAAACAATCCCTCCATCCCCATTTTTCCTACTCCTCCCCTTCTTCAAGGGAAGATAAATTTCAAAACAAATCAAAGTTTCAAATATGATGTGTTTATTTCCTATGTTTCTACATACATAAGGGCATTGCAGTAATACCTGTAACAAAGGGGAATGAAAACTGACATTTTTCTTTGCTCAAGGACTTTGTAGCCATGACTTTTCTGTTCTAGGTTTAATCTTAAGAGCACAGAAATAATAATGAAAGTAGGCAAACTGGATTAAATCAAAATGATAAGCTTCTGCACCCCCATAGAGTACAGCAGAAAGGAAAGAAAGACTACAGGACTGAAAGTAAGTGTTGCAATCCACATATTTGTTAAAGATAATAGACAATGTTATTGAGGAATAACCATAAGTCTGTATAGGAAGGTAATGACGAGCCTAATCAAACTGGTACAAAATTCACAAGTAGACCCTGATCACTTTCCAGACATACCTAGGAGCTTTACATTCCTCTCTTCATCTTCTCAGTATTTTCTTCCACAGGTACTAGGTGCTATCCACTAAGATGCACAAGCCCCAAAACACACTAAGGAAAACAGTAAGGTTTTTTTTTTTTTTTTTTTTTTTTTTTTTTTTTGTTTTTCGAGACAGGGTTTCTCTGTGTAGCTTTGCGCCTTTCCTGGAACTCACTTGGTAGCCCAGGCTGGCCTCGAACTCACAGAGATCCGCCTGGCTCTGCCTCCCGAGTGCTGGGATTAAAGGCGTGCGCCACCACCGCCCGGCTAACAGTAAGGTTTTAAAGACTAATTTCAAAGCCCCTAAGGAAAACTGTTAGTTGTAAAAAAAATTTTTTTTAAGTTCTTAGTGTTACTTTAATTTGACTGCCTTGGTAATTCATTGGTTCTGCCTAAATGATAGGAAATTCATCTTTTGCCCCATCCCCTACCTGGCCATTCTTAATGATAACTTGCTCCCTTTCATTCATGCCAGCCTTAAAGTGACCATCTTTGTTGGCTATTAGTTCACAACTGAAAAGAAACTTAGAGTCCTCAGAAGATTCATGCTCATGTCCCCTGAATCTTCCATGAGGTGGAAGCACACACTTAAATACAAGATGGGGGAGGTGACAGAACATTGCTCCACAGAAACGATTGGCAGGACAGAGTCACTTCAGGCCATGTCATTATTTTGTAGCTCATGCAAATAATTTAACCATAATTTAACAATTTGAAATTTAAGAAAACAATGTAAAGTAAGGGTAAAAAGCATATTTCAGTCCTGAGCAATTAAATGAGGACTTTAACAGAGACTTAATTATTAATTTATTTAACAGGGGATATAAGATCGTGACGATGAACAACAGACTAATTCTTTAAATAAGATTTGTGTTTTTAAAAGTACAATTTTGGTTTAAAAATATTGAAAACTATCTAGAAACTCTAACTTATTAATATAATTGCAACAATAATACAATTCTATAATAACACTCAAGGTATAAATATAAATTAGAAGAAATAAAAAATTGAGATGTGGAAAATTTGAAATCAGTTGACATGAAAGAATAACTACCACCCTCAAATACTTGAAGACGACCACTTATAGAAAAACAATGAATATTCATGCTTCAAATCAATAGATGAATTGAAGGAAAAGAAAAGGAATTAACAGAAAGCATAAAGCCACAAAGCAAACTCATACAAAGCATATCCATTTTCCTAAGAACTCTGAATTAGCTTGAAAAGCCACACTAGAAACACAGATTCTCAGAGTGTGGTTAAAAAATAAATAAATAAAGATCCAATCCTAAAACCCTGTGCTCTACAAAATGCATACCTCAAATAAATTGACAAACAAGCTTCATTTGCAAAACATACGAGGTGCTTGAGTGCTTATCATAGTGAAATTGGCAATGGTAAACTCCTCTACTCAATCTTCATAAATCTATAGAACCATGTGAAGTAAGGAAAGCCATTTCTACATGAAAGGGCATTATTTTTAGCCTAGAACTGAGATGTCAGGTTGTTACAAATACTTCAAAAGGAGATTAAAGCATGACATAGATTGCTCTTACTTTTACATAAGTGTATGTATTTGTATAGTTTTATTTGAGTAGTTGGACTACAGATAATTTAAGATTATTTTCAATGTTCTACTCCTCTATAAATACATTTACAGCATGGCTTATTTTAACAATAAAACTTAAGTGAAGGTACAAAGTGAACGCTGTTATTTCGTGAAGTAAGAAGGTGCTTGGCTAAATTCTCCATATTACATGGTCTTCTTTCTCTTCTGGTGACAATTGCTTCAAAAAGAGCACACATTAAGATTTTATTTAGAGGTTTATAGGTTCTGGTCTCATTTCCTTTCTTTTACATTAATGTTATACTTAGCCACTAAAAGTGAAGGAAATTGAATAAAGGCAAATTTGAAATATGCAATAGCACACGCAAAACAGTTTAAAAGGAACCTTAGAAATTGCTTTTCATAAATATAAGATGGAACACCTAATTGTCTCCTGCCTCTTAATGTGCGGTCTGTACTTTTAAAGCCAATTGTTTCTTATACTCTTGATAAAACAGAAATATCGCTTTCCCTTCTCCAAACACCAATCTAATAAAACCTTCCTAACCTTAGAATTCTTTATACCTTTACATTTCATCTTCATAAACCATATTAACACTTACTGCATAAAAGAAATAACAACAAAATAAAATACTAAATCTTCACCAGGCTCCAGTCTGGAAAATTTCTGTCCTTGTATTACTCAAAGCACACAGGTGGTGATGAGAAAAGACAATTCAAAGAAGGTACACACAGTGATCAAATTGAAAATCTTCCTTCTGCCTAAGACAATGCTGGGAATTAAGAAGGTCGTTTTTGTAAATGCTCAGATTTACATGAAACATGCATTATACAGTAATTTTCTAAGAGAGTTGATATTTATATGCCCACCATGTATCATGAAATTTTGATCCATCACCAACATTTGCATGAATTAGGATTTCCATTTTCTATTCTAGTTTTGGATCCCATATACAGAAGTAATTGTTCTCATTAACACCACCTCCTGGTACCTGGCAGCTGTGCCTATCTTGTCCATTTTCTATTTATTTTTTCCTAATGTTACTCCACTTTCGCATTCTTGATTAAAAACAATGACCCAAATGTATCTGAGTAATTACCTCCAATGGGGCACTATCTTTATATAATATGCATTGTTGTCTGTCTTAATTCAATCTTTTTGTATTAAACATTGTATTTCTAAGCTCCAAAGTACCTGATATATTTTGGCTTATATTTATATGATACATTGTATATTCAAATATAAAATTACAAATGTCTACATACGCATGCACATAACCATAATAGGCATATATCCAGGTATCCAGGAGAGAAAATGCTTAGTCACAAGGAATAGAATATATCCTTCATTTTATTAGCTAGGAGCCAGAACACCAAGAAGCATGGAGATATGTATAAAAATGAAGAAAACTGTTGAGTTTTTTCTCTATATTATTGAACATCAATCCCGAAGTCTCTGAATTTTAACTTGCGTGATTCTGCTGAGTATAATCCTTTCATCCTTTCATTTGCATTTCTATGATAATTAATTACTTGTGCATATCTTCACATTTACCAGGTTCTGTGCATCCATCCAGTGAATTTGGTCTTTTTTATGTTATTTCTAAAACTTACTGGAATTCTAATCATATATATATATATATATATTTTACTCAGAGCTCCTTATAAATGTTGGATATTAGTCTGATTTATATACTGCAAACAACATATCATTTATATGAAAAGTTAGTCAAGCAAACCTTTTTAATTAGGATGTAGTAAAGTATATTATTTAAAAATCTAGCCTGTGTGTTCCAAGACTTGTAAAGATGAATGTTTCAATCTGAGTTTATAAAGATATTCTGCATTTTTTATGTGAACTTTATTTTTACATTAGTTCATTTAATCCACCTGGAACAGAAAAATGAAAATGAAGCTTTCTCCATCCTTCATGCACTGGCATGACACACCGAGGACCAAACAAACTCTCTCTCTTCCTTTCAGTTTTTCAATGTCTCCTTGCATAATTATAGCTTTACGTTCAGGTCTGTGCTCTTCAATACTGCTGGTTCATCTGTTACTCTATCAGCACAAAACACTCACTTTCCTTGTAACAGCCTTAAAGCTTGCCTTCAGGTCTAGTTAGATATGTCTTTCTCTCTTTGTTCTTTTTAAAATATGTCTAATAATAATTAAGGAAGAGTGATCATGAATTTGAAAGAGAGTAAGGAGCAATATATAGGAAGGTTAATAGGGAGGAAAGGAAAGAAAAAAATGCTGCGAATATTTTATAATTTTAAAATAAAGGAAATAATTTTCAAAATTTAATGTTACTTGTAGAGAAAAAAAGTACATACAGGATCACTATGGGACTTTAGAAAGCCCAAGATTTTAGAATTATTTTTGTGGTATTCCTCTTCAAAACCAGGTGGTAAACTTCTGTCCAAACTCCGGTTATGAGTTTATTTTAAAGTCAGCAGCAGATATAAAAGTGGTGTTTTGTTTGTTTTTTTGTGTTCTATTTACCCCTGTTGTTAGAAAGCCTTTGGTTGTATTTGCCATCACCAATGGCTGTTTATTCAAATTAGAAATATTGTAACCATTGTATTTTCTAGTTGAAATATATCTTTTTTATTCAGTAAACCTACTGAAATATATTGTTCATTGTAATAATTGCTGGATCTCTTTGACTTTTCTGTGTAGATTGTATCACCTGAAAAATGCTAGACTTATTTGCCTCTAAGCATCAAAATCATGTTTTCTTCTGGCCTTAATTCCAGTTCCATGTTAACCAGTATGTGGCAGACACTAAAGTCTTATTTCTCAACTTAAATTGGAAGTGAGTTACAGTCTCTCCGTTAATTATTTTAGCTGTAGGATTTGGTTATGTAGTCTTTAATAAGCTCAGAAACCTCCCCTACGTTTCTAAAGTATGAAGTAAATTTGAAAGTGAATTTCTTTTGCTTTCATAGAGACAAGGATGTGATGTTTTCCCTTCAGACCATTAGTATAATGAATTACATTTTTTTCTAATATTAAGCCAATCTTACATGCATCATAATATCTCCTTGAAGAAGGCATTAATTAACTAAATGGATTTAATTAGCCAACATTATATTTAGTACATTTTATGAGTACATTCGTGATGAAATAAGCTTACTCTGTTGTCATCTTTGTATAGTTATGCATGACGTTCATAATTGACTAACAAAGTTTGCCTTGTATAGAATAACACCTTATACTTCCAACTCACATAATATGATGATTAATAATGCTGAGTACATTAGGATATAACATTTGCATTGGATGTTGTTCTTAGTTAATGAACTGTCTAAATCTGCTACACATTTACAAAGCAGGTTGGTTTGTTTTCTTGACAAACAGAAATATAATTCATATATATTCTCTCTTCTCTCTCTCTGTCTCTCTCTCTGTTTCTCTCTCTCTCTCTCTCTCTCACACACACACACACACACACATACAAACACAACACACATTTAAATATTTAAAAAATATTCCTAGCTTCTGACTTTGTTTTTAATTTTTGAATTGTGTATCATTTAATGGTACAATATATTTAAGTAAAATATAATGAATTTGTTGTGTATTATATCATGCTTGTTTGCTATGTTAATGGAATTTTTGTTTGAAAGTTATGTGCTTCTGTGTGTCAGCCTGTGGTCAGTGATCTTTCTAAATACTGTTTTGATCATTCATAATGGAAGAAAAAGTTCCATTTCTGTACATACCCAAGCCAAAACTTCCAGTATATATGGGAAAGACAATATTGCTTATATTTGAGTGATTTACCATCATTTTCCAACGTTACTTTGTGGATTTATTTCTTGATTCACACTTCTATGACTTTAGACTGGGTGTTAATTATTCTGACCTCATTACTATAGGTTCACAAAACTCCCGAAGTCAAGAAATACTTGGTATTTAATGCATTTTTGTGTTTTAGCTTGTCTTGGCATAATAGGTCATTTGAATTTCTTTTAAAATTTTAATAATTTGTCAATTTTAACCAATGTTTGATATATGTGAGTGTGTATATATCTGTCTGTCTGTCTGTCTGTCTGTCTGTCTCTCTCTCTCTCTCTCTCTCTCTCTCTCTCTCTCTGTGGTGTGTGTGTGTGTGTGTGTGTGTGTGTGTGTGTGTGTATGTGTGTGTGCATGTGTGTGACTGTATTGACTATAGCAGTCAGATTGGAGAGTCATTGCATTTTATTGTATTTATTTGTTCATTATTGCAATTTTCTAAGAATTCAAAGGAAAAAATTGTGACTCTTTCATATCATTATATATTATTTTGATGGTGAAATGTCATTATTTCTATTTTTATTTTTGTTATATATACTAATTAAATTAATTTTTAATAGTAATCTCAGTTCTGTAATCATATATATATATATATATATATATATATACACACACAAAATTATCCAGTATCCTAATTACTATATTCAGTAGAATATCATGAATAAATGACCATGCCTTGGTCAATAAAGATACTGGATATATGTCATTCAATATTTTGTTTTTTTAATTACACAAAGTATGTCTTTCACAATTATGGTAAAAGAGATATAGAAGTAGAAGTAGGCTCTTCTTCACCTTGTTTATGAATTAAGGGAACATTATTGTGCAGTCAAGCACCATATTTCCTCTTTTTTTCTTAGATGTCTTTTTTTAAATTTTATTTTATAATTTAATTTAATTTTACATATCAGCCACGGATTCTCTTGTCCTCCCCCTTCCCGCCCCCCCCCCCACTGCCTTCCCCCCAGCCCATCCCACATTCCCATCTCCTCCAGGGCAAAGACTCCCCTGGGGATTGAGTTCAACCTGGTAGATTCAGTTCAGGCAGGTCCAGTCCCCTCCTCCCAGGCTGAGCTAAGTGTCCCTGCATAAGCCCCAGGTTCCAAACAGCCAGCTCATGCACTGAGGACAGGTCCCATTCCTACTGCCTGGATGCCTCCCAAACAGTTTAAGCTAATCAGCTGTCTCACTTATCCAGAGGGCCTGATCCAGTTGGGGGCTCCTCAGCTATTGTTGCATAGTTCATGCGTTTCAATCCGTTTGGCTATTTGTCCCGGTGCTTTTTCCAATCTTGGTCTCAACAATTCTCCCCCATACAAACCCTCTTCTTTTCTCACCAGAGAAAAACAATGACATCATGAGGTTTGCAGGCAAATGGATGGATCTAGAAAAAATCATCCTGAGTGAGGTAACCCAGACTCAGAATGTACTCAATCATAGGAGTATACTAGATGTAAAACAAAATGACTAGACTGCTACTCACATCACCAGGGAGTCTACCTAGAAAACAGGACCCTAAGAAAGACACAAGGATCACCCAATGACAGAGAAATGGATGGGATCTACATGAGCAAACTGGACGTGAGTGGGGGTAATGCAGGGCAAGGTTCGAGGGAAAGAGAGCTTAGGGGAGCAGGAGATCCCAGCTGGATCAAGAACAGAGAGGGAGAACAAGAAATAAGAGACCATGATAAATGAAGACCACATGAGAATAGGAAGAAGCAAAGTGCTAGAGAGGTCCACAGAAATCCACAAAGGTATCTCCACAATAGACTACTGGCAGTGGGTAAGAGAAAGCCCGGACTGACCTACTCTGGTGATAGGATGGCCAAACATCCTAATTGTCATGCTAGGAACCTCATCCAATGACTGAGGGAACCGGATGCAGAGATCCACGACCAGGCCCCAGGTGGAGCTCTAGATGTCTTTTTTAAGTCCAAGATTTCCTTATCAAAAGTAGGTGCTGCTAGAATATTCTTATGATAAATTTCTGGCAAGTTGTGTTAAGCACACGTATGCAGCTAAGTACAGCTACACTAATCTTTGTTTCTGATGATGCTGCTGGCAATAGGAGTGGAACTCAAAGTCTTGCATATGCTAGGTAAGTGTCTACAACTGAACTGTATCTCTAGCACACACACAAAAATGTTTTATTTTGAAACAGGGTTTAAATTACCTAGACTGGCTTTAAAATTACTACAGATGCCCAGAAAAGACTCAAGCTTAAGGTCCTCCTGCCTCCACTTTCCAAGTGCCTGGGATCATAAATGTCAACCACTACACTCAGTAAATTTTTCATTCTAATTATATGGTGAACTTCAATGGTGCCTACTTCAATGTTGAATCCATTAGTTTGCTATATGCCTGGAAAAGACTTCTCATGTCTTAATATACAGAAGAAGTTATGAAGAAATCCTGATAGGGTGCTAGTAAATTAAGAAATTTTAATTTTTTATGAGTATGAGAATATTCATGACACTCATTCTTTAAAATTTCATTTTTTATTGGTTCTTTAAGAATTTTGTGCAGTGTTTTGATCCTATTTGATCCTGTTCACCATTTGTTTCAGGGTTTGCATTGCTGTGAAGAGACATTATGACCTCAGCAACTCCTATAATGAGAACATTTAATTGGGGTAGAAGCTTATAGTTCAGAGATTCAGTACATTATCATCATCGTGGGGAACACGGGAGCTTGGAGGCAAATACAGTGCTGGAGAAGTAGCTGAGAGTCCTAGATCTTGCAGGTAACAGGAAGTTGACTGAAACACTGGACAGTATACTGAGCATAGGAAACCTCAAAACCCACTCCCATAGTGACACACTTCCTCTAACAAGGCCATATCCAATCCAGCAAAGCCACACCTCCTAACAGTGCCACTCTCTATGAGATTACAGTGGCCAATTACACTCAAACTACCTCAGTCCACTCCCTGGCCCCCATAATCTTTTAACAATGTTATAATGCAAAATACATTTAGTCCTACTTCTAAAGTCCTCATAGTCTATTACAGTCTCAACAATATTTGAAAGTCCAAAGTTCAAAGTCTCTTCTGAGGTTTATGGAATGTTTTCACTGTAATCCCAGTAACACTGAAATAAAAAAAAAAAAAAAAAGGTTATATACTTCCAACATATAATGGCACAGGATATACATTACTGTTATTAGACTTTCCTTGTGGGCCTCCAACCCTCAAATAACAACACAGAGACTTATTATTAACTATGAAATCTTGGCATTGAGCTTAGACTTGTTCCAAACTAGCTCTTATAACTTAAATCAACTCGCCTCTATTAATATATGTTCTGCCACTTGACTTTTCCCTCTCCTCCATTTTGTATGTCTTACTTGCACCATTTCTCAATGGTATCTCCTATGCACCTAGATACATCCCAAGTTCCCCTACCTGGAAGTCCTGCCTATTCTCTCCTTCCTAACTAATGGCAATTCAGTTCTTTATTAAGAAAAAAAAAAAAAAGCAGGTGCCTTAGGCAGGTGAGGCAAATCATAGACACAACTTCATGTAATACAAACAAATATCCTCCAACTTTTCTCCCTTTTGTATAATTAAAAAGGAAAGGTCTTACCAAGTGAGTTCCAGGAGAGGCGCAAAGCTACACAGAGAAACCCTGTCTCGAAAAACCAAAAAAAAAAAAAAAAAAAAAAAAAAAAAAGGAAAGGTCTTAACTCTAACGCAGTAAAAGTATATATAACAAGAAAAATTATCAGGCAAAAATTACATTCACGGTGTTCAGTCCATTTGTATTTGACAAATTCAGAAAACACACTTTATTATCTGTCCCATCTCAGTAGGTCCAAAGTTTTGTACCTAATTTGCTTTCTATCATAACTGGTATGTTCAACCTAGAAATATTTTTTTAGACCTTAAAATATTTTCTTAGATTAAACAACTTAAGCTTTATAGTTTTTCAACCTTATACACATTACATCTTTTTTGTGAGTTTCTTTTCTGAGTTTGGTTACAAGAAAAGCTGTAATTATAGCTACCTGGTCTTCAAACCCATCAGAGACTTGAAAAGGGTATACTATTACCAAGGTAAACAGGAAGTGGAGAGCAAACAACTTCCAAAACTATAGAGACAACAGAGACATCTGGCTACCTAGACAATCACCCAACATTATTCTCTAACATTGGGGCACCCATCTTTGATCTACAGGCCTAGAATATCTCACAGACTTTTCTGTGAGGCAGGAATTCTGAAAGACTGTTCAACCTTGTCTTGGCAAGGTTTGGCAGTCACCTTCTTTTATTTCCTGCTTGTTCAATTTGGACAGCATACTATCAGCAGTTGAGGAAAGGGCAGTTTCTTGCCCAGTGGCTAAATTTGCCACAATGAAAGCCAACTCCATCTGGAGGTACTTCGATGCCCATCATCTTCTCTGAAGTAGATGCTGCCAGGAGGAGTTGTGTCTCACGCTTATGAAAAACCTTGTGTTATTAAAACATCATAAATGTCATATTCTGTAGATCTGTGAAGATTTTGAAATCTATCTAATATACCTCTGTTTGACCTTAAAAACATACCTAACATGACTAAGCTTGATTGTTCTAGATAACTAACTACCAACCTGCATTTCTTTATTATTCTAAATAGTTGTAATAATATTTTTCAAGGACTAGAGCTTTATATTACATTTTTAAATGAGCTGCATATGTACAATACCTTAAACAAAAGTAGAAACATATATACAATATAACAAATAACCTTAATTTGTATTAATATACAAAAATACTTTAAACAAGAGTAGAAATATGTATACAGTATAACAAAAATAATCTTAAGTTTGAATAATTATACAAAAATCCATACCAATGTAAAATGAGTCTAGTATTTGCTTTTCAGATTAAAGTTGATTTAATAATCTACCCTTTATCTTATTGTTCATATGTCCCCTCTTTTTCTTTTCCTTTTAATCTTTTCAGAAAGAAATCCCTTAATCCACTCTCCCTTGCTTAGTTTCTCCCCTGACCATGATCAGTAACAACTTGGAAACAACCCACCTAAATGATAACAAACATCCATAATCCACTGAATGACCCAAACCGCCCATCTCACCTTTTGAGAATCTGGGCATCATGTTCTCTAGACTGCTTCTTGTTGTCTGGGGATGATGATTTCTCTAGGGGACCTTGAGAAAATTAGGATAATGGTCAAATCCTGGTAGAGCAGTCTCTGTATGATAGGAAAGTGTAGAGCATATCTGAAGTCCTGGCTGGAGTAGTCTGTGAGGCTAGATCACCTTAGCTATCCACTTTGAAGTTGTTCTGGAGGCAGATTTTCTAAGAAACTGCAACAGAGGCATTTTCAGAGACTGGATCATCTGGGCTACTTGCCTTCATTGGAGTCTGGTCCTTTTTGTCTGAAAACACACAAACCATTTTTTTCTTTATTAAGAAATTTTTTATTCATTTTACATACCAACCACAGATACCCCTCTCATCCTTTCTCCTATGGCCTCCTCAGCCTCACCCCAATCCATGCCCCATCCCCTTCTCCAAAAAGGTAAGACTTCCCATGTGATATATTCAGTCGAGGCAAATCCAAGCTCCTCTCCCCGCTGCATCAAGGCTGTGTAAGGTGCCCCATAATAGGTAATGGGCTCCAAAAAGCCCACTCATGCACCAGGGATAGATCCTGATCCCACTGCCAGGGGTCCCTTAAACAGACCAAGTTATACAACTGTCTCACTTATGCAGAGGACCTAGTCCTGTCTCATGGAGATTCCACAGCTGTTGGTCTAAAGTTCATGGGTTCCCACTAGCTCAGTTCAGTTATCTGTATATTTCCCCATCGTGACCTTCATGCCCCTAGGTCATAGAATCCCTCTTCCCTCTCTTTGACTGGGCTCCTGGAGCTCAGCCTGGTGCTTGGCTGTGGATCTCTGCATCTGCTTCCATCAGTTACTGCATGAAGACTCTATGATGACAGGGTATTCACCAGTCTGATTACTGGCATAGGCCACCTCTCTACTATTGCTAGTAGTTTCAGTTGGGGTCATCCTTGTGGGTTCCTGGGGACTTCCCTAGCACCAGGTTTCTCCCTATCTCCATGATGCCTCCCTCTATCAAGATATCTCTTTCATTGCTCTCCCACTCCATCTTGTTCCAGCTCAATCATCCCATTCCCTTAGGATCTCATCCCCTATCGCTCCCCCTCACCCCTGTTTACTCAGAAGATCTCATCTATTTCCCCTTCCCCAGGCATTATTCATAATAGCTAGAATTTGGAAACTACCTAGATGCCCCTCAACCAAAGAACAGATAAAGAAAATGTGGCATATATACACAATGGAGTACTACTTAGCAGTAAAAAATAATGACATTATGAAATTTACAGGCAAATTGTTAGAAATAGATAATATCATCATAAGTGAGGTAACCCAGGCTCAGAAAGACAAACATGGTATGTACTCACTCATAAGTGGATACTAGAGGTAAAGCAAAGGATAACCAGACTACAGACTTTTAAAGGAAGCATACATATCTGCATTAACACAAATATGGAATGTGCAATGTACACAAGTCAGCTAAAGATGATTTTCAGTTCTATGTTTAAGGAGGTAAAAGGGATCTTTAAACTTATAAGTCCATTTGGACTACATAACCAAACTGTAATATAAATCTCCATCCATGCCATATGAAAGGATGGCATGTAATAATAAGTCATGAGGATTCTGTAGCCAACAAGATTTATCATGTCTCGTCCGGTCTCAGAGCTGATCTCATATCAAAGGATCAGCATATACATCGCATGTCATGTAATTTTTCTTGTTTTTATCCTTTATGTCTGTAGCCAAGATTTTCAAGAGTTTTCTCCTGGTCAAGTTTGATGTTTATCAATTTTGAAGTAATGCATAGCTTTTTGCTTCCAGTGGAAATATAAGCATAACCTCTCCCACAATGCAACACATTTCCTGACTTCCAATTTGAAGTTAAGACATCCTTAAAATATGTAGGCTAGTTTAATTTATCATTTTTTTCTACAATCCAATGACTCTCAGCAGCATTTGCCCTTTGCTCATCAGCATCCAGAAAATTAAGTCAACAAAGCAACATAAAGGATATAGATGCCCTGTACATTCCCCATCCTTATGTGGCTTATTCTCTTTATATTATTTTGACTTTCTTTAAAGTCTTCAGTATTGTTGAACTGCTTTTTTTTCTATGACTGTCTACACCCATTTTCTTTCCTGACTTCACTATCTAAGCACATTTTCAAGTATTTTAAGTCTAGACCTGACTTTTTGCAGGCCTACAGCCACCAGTAACTATGCTTAGCACATGGCACTCATGGCTAGCTCCACCCTCCTCAGGAAGCTTCAACAGGCTACACTACTGATTCTGGGCTGCAGTCACTGGGCCTTTACATGAAAGCCAAGCTTCATGCTCGGCAAGCCTACCTGCCCCAAATCTGGGAAGTTGCTGAGCCAGCTTCCCAGAGTCCCCACAAGTGACAGCTGACTGATGTGAGTGCTTGCAGAGAGGCCCAGGAGATGACTACTGTGGCACCAGATGGTGTGATTTTTCCAACATTGTGGTCATACTACACATTAAGTGCCAAATGTTGTTGGATGCTCCTTTTGGGCCTTTGGTCCCCAAATAATGACACAGTGACTTATTAATTATGAAATCTTAGCCTTTAGCTTAGGCTTGTTCCCAACTAGTTCTGTTAACTTATATTAACCTGCTTCTATTAATCTATGTTCTGCCACATGGCTTTTTACCTCTCATTCATTTTGTATTTCTGAATTGCTGTTTCTCCCTGGTGTCTCTTGTATGTGTAGATTCAATGCAAGTCCCTCCCTCTTCCCAGAAGTCCTGCTTATTCTCTCTGGCCAAGCTATTGGCCCTTCAGCTTTTTATTACACCAATCAAGTACCTTAGACAGGTGAGGCAAAACATAAACATATCTTCATGCAGTGTGAACAAATATCCCACAAAACATTACCATTTCAAAACATAGGGGAGGAAGCACGGTGAGGAAATACTGAACCAAAGCATGACCAAACCAGCTGGGCAAATTCCAAAGTCTGCATCTCCATCTCTGATACCAAAACACTCTTCACATCTCCAACTCCATACTGATTGTTGACTACACCACACTTCTTTTTCTTGAACTGGTTCCACTCCTGATAAGCAGCTCTCCTTGGCAGGTATCCCATGATTCTGGCATCTCTAACATCTTGGGATGTCCAAGCCAATCCAGGCTTCAACTTCACAGATTCATGAAATGGCTTCTCTAGGCCTCCATTATGGGATATCCCTGACACATGCCTGGCCTCAGTGGCTTTTCTTAGGCACAGAGGCAAATGCCATAATCCATGTCTTCTATCCTAAACTCTAAAGCCATAACCACACTGCTGAAGCTGCCAAGTTCTGCTGCTTGCTGGGACTGGAACATGGTCATCAATTATGTCTTCACCAGCTTTCTGACTTTGTTTGTTACCTTTACTCCCTAAGTTTGGCCATCCTGGAATTTTCTCTGTAGACCAGGCTGGTCTCAAACTCAGAGATCCACCAGCCTCTGCCTTCCAAGTGCTTGGATTCAAAGCATGCACGACCATATCTGGCTCTAAGTTTTTCTTTATTTCCTTTTTACAGGTTGGAAACAGCTTGGTGGCATCTTGTCCTGAGGTCACTCCCCACTTTACTAGATTTCTAAATAATTTATCTCCTTGAATACAAGATTTAGCTCCATTCCACTTCCTGGTATTCTTTTTCTCCTCAAAATTTACATTTTGCAATTTAGCCTGCTCAGCTTGCTCCTTTTCATAAATAATCATTAGAGTTACCACTAATAACCACATGACAGAGTCTATACTAGGCTGTCTTGAGATATCCTCTGCCAATGGAATTAATTCAAAACCCATCACTTTAGTCTCAGAAAGACTCTTTGTACAAGGGCAAAAGTAATCCACTTTCTTCACCAAAATATAACAAGAACAATCTCTAGGCAACATATTAAAATCCTTCTCCTCAGAAAACTCTTGATTGAGCCTCCCAAAGTTCAAATAACTCTTAGCATCACTATCATCCATATACCTACTAGTATGACCAATTAAGCAGTGCTTAAAGCATCCCACTGCTTTCCTAACCCAAAGTCTGAAAGTACATTTTTCTCCAAACAAAAACTTGGTCAGGCCTATCACAGCAATACCTTACTTCTTGTACCAAGTTCTGTCAGAGTTGGGATTTCTATTGCTGTGAAGAGACACCATGATTACGGTAAGTCTTATAAGGAAAACATTAATTGGGATGGCGGTTTATAGTTCAGAGGTTCGGTCCATTATCATCATGGCGAGGAGTATGGTAGCTTACAGGCAACAGGAAGTTGACTGAGACACTGAGGAAGTATAGTGAACATAGGAAACCTCAGAGCCTACCCCAGCAGTACCACACTTTCTTTAACATGGCCATACCCATTCTGACAAAGTCCTTCTTCCTAATAGTACCACTCCCTAGGAGCTTGAGTGCCAATTACATTCAAAGCACCACATGGTTCCTCCCTCAACTCTTTCCATCTTCTCAGACCCACTTCCTCTTTCTTTTGCTACCAATGCTATGTGTGTACATATGTGTGTACATGCCTGTGTGTTTCCCTCATCAAGGCCAATTTATGCCACCCAAATATTCTTGGATTTGTGACCTTCTGTTTGAGAATTGTCACTTCCCTTCCCAGTAGGTAATAATACCCAGGCAGGTAGTCTTCAGTGAGCAAAGTTCACTTTGGAGTCTCAAAGAACTGCCTAATTTATTCAAACTGTTTGAATCACTGATAACATCTTTCTAATATTACATCCTAATTTCATGTAGATTCTAAGCTTTCTAATATTACATCTTAATTTTATATAGATTCTAAGTTGCTTTACCTCTTTCCTGTCTGATGTTGTTATTTGGGCATTCATTCTCATACTATCACTCATGACATTCATCTGTAAAATTTTACTCACTCAGTAAATATACAGGTCTTATAAATCTCTTCATCTTTTTAATGAACTAAACAATTTCTTTTTCCATTTAATTATTTTCTGATGCTTAATATGATGTTTATTTGGTTCTTTAATTTCTAGTTTTAGATACAAGATTAAATATTTGCTGTTTCCTCATATATATAATATATATATATATCATCCCACAACTTCCCCTTTAAGCTTTCAATTCGCCTAGAAATTTTGTTATACTGTTTCATTAGCTATCAATTTTTAAAAAATCTCATTTTTTTTACGTTCTTATTCGATACACTATTTACGACATGTGTTTTCAGCTGAGAGAGAGAGAGAGAGAGAGAGAGAGAGCATGCGTGTGTTGATGCATACTTGTACATGGTTATTGCTCTGTGGGCAGAGAACATGTTGTGTAAGTGTGGTGGTCATTTTCAGTATTCAGCTTAAATGGATTGAGTTTGTCTCTTCAGAGATGTTTACCTGGGGAGAAAAGACCCATCCTGATTGTGATGGGGCCTATCCTTTATGCTGGGGTGCCAGACTGAAGAAAAAAAGAAAATGAGACAGCCAGGTGAGCACAGGCCTTTCCTTGCTTCCTGGTCATTAAACAAGTACCAAACCCTTCTACTTCATGCCTTCCTTGCCAGTACAGACTGCATGTCTCCTTAATAAATAAATGATTGTGCCTTATGTTCTTTCTTTGTGAGATTTTTGTCAGCAATGAGAAAAGTAAACAAGAATTTCCTGGTTTTTGTACTCACTGAGATTTGCCTGACAGAACAACGTTATTGCATATCTTGTCGAGTGTTTCGTATGATTTGAAGCTACTGTGCAGGACAAAGCCATTGGAGCACTGAGTACAGTGGCTGGATGTCATTCTTTCTAAATGTCTGCTAAGATGTTTTTAAATTGGTCTGTCAAATACTGAGCGAGATACAGTGAAATCTCAAAAGATGATTTTCCGTTTGTCTCTTTCTCTGAGACTCATCAGTTTTGCCTCATCTGTTTGAAGTACTCTTAGAAATGAGGATATGTAAAACATATCAGTTTTGATACCTCTGTCTTCACTACTGTTTTTCTATCTTTGCAGCAGCCTATTTATTTAATTTCATGCATGTACTTCCAATCCCCTCATTACTGTCCCATCTTGATTTTTATAAAATTTTGGAAAACATCTATTTTTATTAAAATGTCCATGCTGCAAATTATGTATTTATTGTTATGGTTATTTTTATACCTACCATTTGCTACTTTTAATCACCATTTTAAAGAATATACAGTTATTTTCTATTTTTGTTGAGTCTACATATTCATTTATTAGAAATATAGAGTTTATTGATGGCTGCATAAAAGTTACTTGAAATCTTGACAAAAATACATTTCTGTGAGTTTATATTTAAACATTTCCTAGATACAAATTTTTGTGCTTTCTAACTTAAAAAAAAATATTTACTAGCATGTATCTGTGTGTTGGAATGCACATGTCTGCTCTGAAGCCCACTGAGCCTGAAGACTGGCAAATCTCATGGAGTTGACATTCTATGCACTTGTGATTTGCCAGATGTGAGTGCAGGGAACTTAATTTGGATCTTTGACAAGAGCAGCAAGTGTTTTTTTATTGCTTAACCTTTTCTCCTCCCCTGCCTTATACCTTTTGATTGATTGGCAATTGACAATGTAAAATAGCATGATATATTAATTAAATTCCATTGTATCTTGAGAATATAAAAAAAAAATTGCAGTACTGTAGAGATGGTTCAGGCCATAAGAGTCCCTGCTTAAGATTTCTAGGACTCTCTTGGGTGCTCCACAGCTGTCTGTAACTACAGCTCTGGACATTGAATTCCTTCTTTTGGCCTCTGCATATGCCTGCACTCCCTTACAAATAGCAGCACACAGTCACATATACATATGCACACCGTTTAAAATAAAAAATAAAGTCAATAGTTATTAAAACAAAAATTGTTCACTCTGCCTCTGTGTATAACTGTGGAAACATCTAACATCTAACATCCTTTGAGTTCCATTTCATCTGTCTTAATATAAGCTCCAGTTTGGTTCTCATATGCTTAAAGTATTTGGCAATCAACTATAGAAAGGGGCAGAAATATGACCCCTATTCCAACCTGATAATATCTAACAATTACTTCCCCATCTCCAAATTTCTACTTTGACATTTTCAGCTATCAGACTCCTTCTTCATCCTCCTTAGTTGTATGCTATAGCAAATATAAGAAAAGCAAGAAACCATATGTGTTTCTGGGCAACTTGACCTTTGAAAAATCAAGTGTTTCTCTTTCCTCCCTGCTTTCCTTTTTTAAAATGTAGCTCCTATCTAATGTTTCCACCAAAATATTTGAAAAGTGACTTAAGTTATGATTTTCCTTGTTATGCTACTATGAAAATTTCATCAAATAGTCACCAGCCTGTAATATGGAACTTGGGATAATCTAAGACTATGTTCACAGGCTGTGGAACTCATATTGGGCTCCACAATGATCCATCCCTTATTCCCCTGAAGGTAAGAGTTATTTTCTATGATGATAATGGTAAGTCTACTCTAGCATGAATCTTAAAAGGTCTTATTAACAAATCAAACCTGGAGCCAGATATTGGGGTTAAAGCTGGAAAATCAGAGAAGCAGAACAAGCCACAACCACCTCGCCTCACCAATTCCTCAGCCGATCCTGTTTCCTCAGACTGGAAGCCTCTGAGTCCTCATCCAAATGGATCTCAGCTGAACTGCTGCTCAAAAGCCTAAAATCTTAACCAGGCTCTAGTTCCTGGTTTCCACACCTTATATACCTTTCTGCTTCCTGCCATCACTTCCTGGAATTAAAGGCATGTGTCACCATGCCTGGCTGTTTGCAGTGTGGCTTTGAACTCACAAAGATCCGGATGGATCCTTACCTCCAGAATGCTAGGATTAAAGGCGTGTGTGCCACCATTTTCTGACCTCTATGTTTATCTAGTGGCTCTTCTGTTCTCTGACCCCAGATAAGTTTATTAAGATACATAATATGCCGGGCGGTGGTGGCGCACGCCTTTAATCCCAGCACTCGGGAGGCAGAGCCAGGCGGATCTCTGTGAGTTCGAGGCCAGCCTGGACTACCAAGTGAGTTCCAGGAAAGGCGCAAAGCTACACAGAGAAACCCTGTCTCGAAAAAAAAAAAAAAAAAAAGATACATAATATATTGGGGACAACAATGTCACTACAGTCTGCAGCTTTTATGAAACCTGCTTTCATTAGGTTGAGCCCTGGAACTTGAGTCATTATTTCCACACTGTGTTCATGGTCTTACCCTTCCATTGAAGATGTTTGAAGTTAAACTCTCCTTTGTCTTTGTATGTTTTGGGACAGTTTCCAATTTTCAAATACCTGTATTCTCAATCCAACTTTTAATCTGCCCTCACTGATTTCTAGTAATGATTACCCTGTCCTGCTAAGGTAAACCCCTCCCTAGTTAGATCTTTGTCCATTATATGTTTTCCATAATGCTACAGCAGCCAAAGCCTTGGTGTCTTGAATCTGTAAAGTATCATACAGTGTTTAATGCTACTCTTATAATTTGGAAATAACGTAGATACATAAGAAAGCACTTTACTCCCAACGTCACTTTGGAAAATGGACCTGAACTGAAAAACCAACTTAGCCTGGCCTACCCTTCCACTGAAGTGATCTTTTACTATTTTTTTTTAGAATGAGGACTGCTCTTTGGGATAGAAAGCATATCTGAGATTTCATGAGAAGCTTTTGATATTGTCTTTTTTTCAAATACTGACATCCCCGTAAGAATACTTAATTTTTCCAACAAAAAAGTAAACATTTTACAATTAAGACTTGGGATGTATCAAAAATTCAGAGCCAGAAGTTGACCAAGGACATCCCAAAAGAATGTACCTATGAGTGTTATTATCTATATTTGTTCCTAGCCTGGTATCATGATGATGAAGAATATGGAATGGCCCACCCAGGTAAGGCAGTATGAATTTCAGGAGGTGTATGTGCTTTGGCACATCACAAATATCATCACTTACTTTCCAGATCAAAGACAATTCTTATCAGTCTCCACTACCATTTCACAGTTACTCCTATGTTTTCCTCATCTGTTGGTTATTCCTTTACTAACATTTAGTCATTTAAGTTAAAGATTTTATGTTTACAGTAAAAAGGGAAAGGAGTAAAGAAAAACTCACTGACAGTACTCAGTGGGAAGGTAGCAGTGGGCAACCAGATCAGGTGACCACAATCCTAATCTCAGCATGCAGAAGGCTGAAGCACAAGTACTTCCAGTACCAGGTCATCTCAAGCCACATAGACTTTGATTTGAGGAAAGGGAAATTTATGAATGGGTGCAGCTGAACTCAGGAACCAAAGCCCTTGTGCCTGTTCAATCTCTGCCTCTCTCAGATGTTCTATGACATTTTGTGAATTTCCTCCATTTCCTTCTTTACTGCTCAGATACATAATCATTAAGATGCTAATGAGAACATCTTAGGCCATATCCTATGTGGCATATATTTTGGAATTATCCTTGAAATTAATCACATAGGAGGTATAGAAGTTTATTCTAATGCTCTGCAGGCAGAAGCCCTGTGTCTGACCACAGAAATGAACTAACTGTCTGTCTGCTTTTAACGAAAACTATAGCATACAAGTGAGCAAGTATCTGCTAATTGGATAACAGATTTAGAGATAAAAACTGTGTCTTAAAACATTGGTTAGGTATTTTCTCATTGAGATCACTACTGTTTACAAATACATTCTCAGTTATTTTTAAGTTAGAGAGCGTGATTTACACTCCAATTTAATTGTAAATGTTTCCCAAAATGTAGAGTAGTGTTATTTTATTGCCTTCAGTTTACTTGCCTGATTTTTTCTTTATGCTTACATATCGTATTCTCTATCTATTATGTGAGCATTTGTAAAACAAAGGAATATTATAAAAAAATGTGAGAAGTCATTACCATGTACTTACTATGCAAGACTGTACAATGCCCAGAGCCCTGAAGAGAAGGGAATTCTCCATGCAGAGCATTTTTTTTCCTACTGCTGATACATTTCTCAAACCACAATCATTTCCATGGTAACAGACTGTGATAGCTAAGAGACAGTCACTGTCTTCTAAGACAAGAAGAAAAATAATTTGTCTCCGAATGCAAAAGCTGCTTAGTCAATCACAAATATTGTCAATAATTAGCAATAATAGCAAGGGAAATTCAATTACAGGCAAAGAAATTTGCTTTTTATTTAAATGTTCTCAATTTGCTACATCCCAGTCTGAAAATTCCTCTTTAAATTGAGAAAAGCATGTATAAATTCAATACCTCCATTGAGAGTTGTAGTAATGTATGAAGCTGCAGTATCTGGCTATTTAGAGGCTTTTCATATCACTACTGCTGTAGGTACATTGAAATGACAGATATGGATGGTAATTTAGATAATTAAATGTATTCTAGCTTTATTTCAATTTTCTTCAGCTGTAAAATTTGTGTCTGCTACCTTAATGGATTTGAATGTATGCTATGTAAATTTAAATACAATCATATGCATTCGACAGTCATTATCAAAACAGGTTGGGCTATCTCCATTTCATTTTCAAATGCTTTTTAACCTTCTGGAAAAATCCAACAAATGTTTTACTAGAAAAGAGCTGAGAGAACTCATCTCATTTTGGTTCCTGTCAGTTGGGTTTAATTTTTGCAGTAGGTACCATTTTAGTGAAAACAGTAGATAGTAGAAATGCAAAGAATTTATGAGCAGGAACCATGGCATCTGGAGGAAGAACTCAAGATGTTCACCCTTCAGTAAACTCATTAAAGTGACGAGAATAAAATAATTCAATTTGGGCAACCTGGGAAAATTTGCCTTAAGGTCAAAGTTTATCAGCTGGTAAGAACGCTTCATTATATACTGTTATGCCTCTCTTCTCAAAACAACTCATATTCCTGAAAATGGCTATTCTGCCCACTGACTTGTTACTTGGCACAGAAGTATTGGATGTGCAAATTAGATC
Organism: Peromyscus californicus insignis; assembly: GCF_007827085.1. Taxonomy (NCBI): domain Eukaryota; kingdom Metazoa; phylum Chordata; class Mammalia; order Rodentia; family Cricetidae; genus Peromyscus; species Peromyscus californicus. The sequence continues at coordinate 42,967,988 of NW_026294413.1, forward strand.
ACTAACAGAGCTGAGATTGCAAACTATTGGAAAAATAGATTCTAGAAGCAACTTCCTTCTCTGAAGTGTAAACTCCAATAATTTCACTCCATACACTTCAGGACAACATACTTCCAGCTGATTTAATAAATGAATATTAGTCATTGGTTCATGGCCACAACACAGGTAATTTTCAGAGGTGTGAACTATAAGCACTAAGGCATTTTACATATTTACCTTTGTTATTATACCTGTTTCAACAAATATAATGATTGTTTTCAAGAGTAGAAAAAAATGTTACTGAAACAATTCCTTCTATAGTTTTCAGTGCCTTGTATACAGTACAAAAATATGTGATGACTAATAGTTGCCTGCAGATGGATAGTTACACCCATTGGGAGAAGTGAAATTCAGTTCCTCTCTCCTTGGAACTGGGCTTGAATTTGTGACTTGCTTAAAGAATGGCAGATAGAACATATGTGAAGCTGTAAAATTTATGAAACTTGAACATAAATAATATTGTGCCTTCCACCTATGTCTCTTGACAAACTAACTTCACCTGTTGTCCTTTGCTATTAAGCTTTATAGATTTAATAGATGTGCACTGCACTTCCTTTCCAGCCTGTACTACTGATTAACAGTTTGTTTAATTTCTTTTCTCCTGCACTCTAAAGTCATAACCAGAAAAAGTTAGAAACCTTCTTTTACTACACAAATGAAAGGGTTTAGAAAACACATAAAGATCTCCTAATACATCTTGCAATGTCATATAAAAGACACAGAGAGAGACTTTAGAAAACATAGTTCTAAATGAGATGTTTCCATCAAATTCCTCCCCTCAGAGCTCAAGAAACCCTGAGCTCAAGAAAACCAGAGGGGATGGAGGACACTAGGAGAACAAGGCCCTCTGAATCCACTGAGCAAGGCTCATGTGAACTCAGGAGGCTGAAGCAGCAGGCACAGGGCCAACACAGGTCTACACCAGGTCTTCTGCATATGTCTTGCCACTTTCAGTAGTATGCTTTTACAGAACTCTTTATGAACGGGTCTCTTGATTCTTGTGCTTTCTCTTAGGGATCTTTTTGTCTTTTGGTTTGCCTTGACCAACTCTGATATAATGATCTTTGTTTTATATTATTATATTTTATTTTGTTATATTTTGTTTTTATCTCACAGAAGCCTGTTCTTTTCTAACGAGAGGCAAAAGGAGTTGACTCAGCAGGGAATGGAATTTGGGAGGAATTGAGATGAGTACAGGGAGAGGAAACTCGAATTAGGATGTGGTGTATGAAAGAATATATTTTCAATAAAATGGGGAAAATAAAAAAATACAAAAAATGCACTTATTTTTTTTTAATTTTTATTTTGCAATACAATTCAGTTCTACATATCAGCCACGATTCCCTTGTTCTCCCCCTCCGACTCCCCTTACCTTCCCCCCAGCCCACCCCCATTCCCACCTCCTCCAGGGCAAAGCCTCCCCTGAGGACTGAGATCAACCTGGTAGACTCAGTCCAGGTAGGTCCAATTCCCTCCTCCCAGGCCGAGCCAAGCGATCCTGCATAGGCCCCAGGTTTCAAACAGCCAACTCATGCAATGAGCACAGGACCCGGTCTCACTGCCTGGATGCCTCCCAAACAGATCAAGCCAATCAACTGTCTCACGCATTCAGAGGGCCTGATCCAGGTGGTGCTGGTTGCACTTATGTTTTTAAGGTTTAATTTTGTTTAATTAGAGATTTGCAGTAGTAAACATTATAGTATACTGATGAGCTCTGTCCTTTGTGATAACACATGCTTATAAAATATCAAAGTATGTTATAGTTTACAATAAAAATCAAGGTAGACAATTGTTTGAAAATATAAAATGAAAATCAAACAAGAACAAAATGTAAAACTTGTGAATTTTAGATGATGGTAGATGTGGAAGTGCCTTTGTTACTGGAGCAATGCGGAACACACAATTTTGCATATGCATTTGCTAACTCAATGACTTAGAGGATTAAGGTGTTCTTAGACAGAAGGAGAATTTTTTAACACACCATAGTAAAAAGAAAATTGAGATGTTTAAGTGAAGCCAAACTAGAATCAAAGGAACTGAGAAAATACAATAGATAGATAGATAGATGGATAGATGGATAGATGGATAGATAGATAGATAGATAGATAGATAGATAGATAGATAGATAGATAGATAACATAAGCAAAGAAAATAACGCCACTCATGCTATAACTATGGAAAAATAGCTCTCTAAAAGAAGAGGTATGAATTCTAAATAAAGCAGGGACAACCTGTTTTTCCATGTTAAAAAAAACGAGCTGAACCTAGGCACAAAAATACAAACAATCATTCTGAGTGCATGACAGAGTAAAGTTATAGTTCTGCACATGGATGAGAATCTCAGATAGTCAGAGAGTAGATAATGAAAAGAAAAATTATAAAAATGAAGTCAAAGTGATATACATTCAAACTTAGTTTGTCTAATTATCATATGCAAGACTCTGATCAAACTTTAAAACCTTCATGCAACTCAATATTAATTACTACCTCCAAATAAAGTCAATACTTTTTAAATTAGTATTATTAATTTTATTAGACTTTAATTATATTAATTCTTACTTATTAAATTAATTTAGAATTAATATGTACCTGAGATGGATAGATGCCTAATAGAACGTTAATTCCCTTTCCTTTCTTTTAAGGAGCAGAAACCACCTCCAAACATGAATTACTCTAATGGCAATGTAAACAGTTTTTAATCCTGAAGAAATTAAATAGAAAAATGTATCTAACTTTTCAAATCACATTCTAACAGTTTTTTTCTGCTTGTTCATGTGTAAAAGGAAACTAAAAACAATAGCTTCTATCTGGTATGCATTTTTATCTTCAGATTTAATAAGAGTATGAGTGATGTTTTCCTTCTTTAAGAAATATGTATGACTTTGGAAAACAATAGAAAACATCCTGCATAATCCTATCTTTCTATCTATGGGGAAATAAATCAAACGTTCATTTTAGGAAAGGGGGACTTAATTAAATAAGAGGAATGAGAAACAAGATTTTGAGATAGAATATCCAATGTGAATGTGGCTTTATAGAGATCAATAGGCGGAATTAAAACAGAAGTAAAAACAAGCATTTCTCATGAATTGTTATGATTATAAACAAATGAATATGCCATTAGAAATTGAAATATTAGATATATAATTGATTATAATTTTTACAAAACTCTTACAAATGGAGAACTGATTTCTAAAATCAAGACTTATTTCATAATTACTCAATTTTGAGAGTTAGTCTAGAAACTGGGCACTGTTGTTATCTTATTTCCTAAAGGAACAAACTACATTGCTCAAACACATATTGAAATGTCCAAAGTTGTATAGCTAGTGGACAATCTAGATACAAACGAATATGAAATTTTCAAGTTGATAAGTGAAAACATCCCATACATTTTTCTCTGTTTGATGACATGGCATATTATGTAGAGAATCAGCTTTCTACTCAAGTGTATGTTCCCATTTGATCTTAGCTGAACACTTTCTTAGTTCTACAGGTATACTCCTCAGAATGACTGAAGTCAGACAGAATTGTAGACCGTTCCATACTGGCTACAGTTACTTTTAATGCAATTCACCAACACTGAAGATGACATCTGTCACTTGTCTACTTAGAACCAAACCACTGTCTCTAATCAGCGTGTTCGTGTATCTCTTTGTAAAATTACACAACTACTGTTCTTGGCTCTGTAGTAGTTAGATGAAAAGCGGTTCTTTAGTTATAGACTGGATGAGGGATATACGTATGGTAAGAATCTAAGTAATTAGAATAACCTATTTTCTGGTAAGTCCTTATAAAGATGCTCCCTTTCTCCAAAAGTGACTGGTCCAGTATTATTTCTGTTTGACAGGAAAAGCTGGGAACCCTCTAATTATGCAGTCTGTGAAGCTGAATACCTCACAGTCCCAACCTGATGCTGAAGACCTGGAGGTTTCCTGGAGTGCCACTGGTCCTTAGTCAACACTGGGAGGCTGAAGCAGTTGGATCTAATGTCAATAAAGGAATGTGGCAGTAGCAGTAACAGGGCAAATGAACTTGCCAGGCAGAGTGAAGGCAAGCAAACAAATAGTTTCCTCCCTCCATCTCCCTTTAATTTGGGCTACCACCACAAGGTGCTACCCACATTAAGGGCAGGTCCTCCCATTTCCCATATTTTGACCAAGAAAACAACTTACAAAAGTACTCAATGGCTTGCTTTTCAGTTGATAGCAGACACAGCCAACTTGATAAGTAAAATTAACTATCAAATGCTGCAGGAAAATGTCTTTGGAACTGGGCCTGGTACTCATGAACTCACTGAAACTGTGGTTATCCTTAAAAGATCCACACATATTTAAGCCTGTAAACAGTTCATCATAGAAAACAAAGGGCCTCATGAGACCTTACACTCCCTAAGGGACAATTAACTATTAATGTTGGCTAGGGAGGGGGTGTGACTTTCTTCATTGGTGTAGGCCCTGATAAAAAGCCAAGGTCAGTAATTAACTATCTCCCATGTTCATGAATGAAAGCCTAATTAAATTCAATAATTGAGCACACAAACACACACACACACACACACACACACACACACACACACACACACACACACACACAAAGGGATTCACATTGGGAAGATAAAAAAACTTCAAAGGGGTACATGGGAGCATTGAGAGAGGTTGGAAGGGGAATTTAAAACAACACAAACTTTGTTATATGCATTTATGAAACTGTCAAAAAATTTTAAAGAATTTCAAAACATTGCCAAGAGTTATGTGTAGAACAGACGAACCCATGTCAAGTAGCACCCTCGGAGGCCCACTAACGTGGACATCCTTCTACCAACCATGTCAATGATCCTGATGTTCATTGATGCATATACTGCTGTGGTATCTAAAGTCAGTCACACAGTAAGAATCATTTCCTTGTTTGTTTTTTTTTTCCTTTGTCTTCTATTTTGAAAATGTACAAAGTGAGGAGATGAAGGCTGATTAATTTTAGGAAAAGCTTATGTGTACATTTAGAGAAGGGATACTTTATCTTCTTAGAATAGACAATTATTTTATTATTTTGTCCCAAATATGTGTGGCCATTTTAAGAGACAGATCTTTGTCTAAAGCTGAAATGAGTCAAAATTGAAAGGCAAGCAAATTTTTGATCATGTGGTAAATTAAACCAATTCTGAGGCCATCTAGCTTAGTTTGACCACTACTACTACTACTACTACTACTACTACTACTACTACTACTACTACTCTCTCTCTCTCTCTCTCTCTCTCACACACACACACACACACACACACACACACACACACACAGAGAGAGAGAGAGAGAGAGAGAGAGAGAGAGAGAGAGAGAGAGAGAGAGAGAGAGAGAGAGATTGGCATATGTATTTTATTGATGAACTTGCTTGAATTATGTGTCAGACCAGTTAACTGAACCTCTGCTGTCTGAAAGATACTTCTGTGGTGAGGTGAACATTCCATGTACACACAAACTAGCAGTCAGAACCACACATAGTGGTAAATATTTACAGTTGGTCTGTAGCTGAATATTTAAATAATCCCCTTGCTATACAAAACAGATATACAGTACATTATAAAAAAATACATGACTATGCAGTCAACCTTGGGTTGTCAGTCACCTCACAGCAATAAAGATGTCTGGTAAAACTGCAATTCTCAGACGACTCCACAAATAAGGATACATGGAATACTCTTGAAGTTTGAGGTGTAAAAACTAGGATGACTGTACTATTAGTCAAATATTAATATTCTAAATAGTGTCATGACTGGCATTTTCCTGAGCACTGAATGAAGCAACTTAATTTGGACAAATCTGTAACACAGCTTAGTTGGTCTTACATTTACTAACAAAAACAGTAGAAGATGGGTTGAAAGACTTTGGATCAAGTGCCCACCACACCCATACTGAACTGTGGTATCTGCCTATAATTTCCTTGGTGGGTCTCACAGACATTGAAAACAATGAATATTACTGTCTTATAATTTGAATTTGTTTTCTTCCATGTAAGATATGCCATGTTGGAGTACACAGTGGACCAATGCCCTTAAGGCAATGCCTATGCTATTACACCAGGGAGGCCTTAGAGACAACTAAAACATTTCCCTGCAGTCTTCCCACATAGCCTCAAGCTCCTATGCCTTTTCTGTTAGCTTTGTCTAGCTCTGCTCAGGAAACAATTCTAAAAATCCTAGGTCTTTGCTATTTCTCATTCATAATATCTTACTAAAACTGATGTCTTCTGTAAATTCAAGAACTGAATCTTTCTTTTCCTCAAAATTCTAAAAGCATTGTTGTAGCTTGAGTTTTTCTCTCTGGGTCCCGACAAGCCCTGGCCGTCCCTTAGCCTACTTATAAAATAAATATACAGATGCTTATATTAATTAAACTGCTTGGCCATTAGTTCATGCTTACCATTATCTAGCTCTTACTCTTATACTAAGCCCATTTCTGTTAATCTATATGTTGCCACATCTTCCGTGGCTTTACCTGTTGCCTCTACATGATGCTCCCTGGACAGCAGGTGGTGTCTCCCCCTCTCCTCCTTCCTGTTCTTTCCTTTTTCCTCCCTGCTAGTCCCACCTACACTTCCTGCCTGGCTACTGGCCAATCAGTGTTTTATTTAGCAATCCATCATCCATAGCACATTGTCCCGACTAAAATATCAGCTGCTACCAAAATCTACAAATACTATGTTGTCTGTATGACCTTGGTGTGCAAGCTTAGTCACATACTTTGGTGACAAAATGATTATCAGTTGTGGAGTAGAGAAGTCTTTAAAAACATTTAATTTACTGAAGTTTCCAAGATAGCTCTATTTCAAAGGCTAAGGTAGGAGTGGGTGAGTCGTGCTTTGTGCTTTCAGTTATTTGCAAAGGACTTCAAATTAAAGTATTTCAGCTGCAATTCTGAACAGTAATCCCAGGAATAAGGAAACTAGATGGGTTGTAGGTAGTGAGGGACATCCCAAAAGACATGACATGAAGTAAACCATAAGGCTCAGTGTTTTCATTACATAAATGCAAAAACAAAAAGTTAACCAGAGCAGCCCACAAGCTTTCCTGCCTGTAGCATAACTTGCACACACACACACACACACACACACACACACACACACACACACACCCCAAACCAAATATCTGCCGTTCAACTTAATGAGTTGCAGCATTTATGAATCAAACTAAGCCCTCTCTTTCTTTGTAGAAACCACATGACATAAACTTGGAATGAAATGTGCCACAGACTGAGATTATAATCTACCATATCTTTGGTGCCTTAGCTAATGAGTGCTGTGATAATTCTTTACAAAATGGTTCAAAGAAAGCAATACTAATATCGCTGCTGAGAAAAGTATTTTAATTTGCCCAGAAAATTGTTGGAACATTTAGAGAGATGATGAGCAAATATTTAGGCTGGGGAGAGATCTGCCAAGGTAAAGGTCTTGCACTGAAAAGGGCACCAAAATTTCTGTCCAGAATGCAGTGCCTTGCCAAATGACAGTATCCAAAGGGAAGGGTTCTGTAAAACATAGCAAAAGGTTTACGATTACTTCTCAGAGGATGCAGGAAGGACTAAGAGAGAAGAAAATGCATGCCCTAGCATCCTAATGTAAGTAAAAATTTAAAAATCTGGGCTTACTCCATAGTACCCACTTTACGAAATATAAATATATAACATGAATGAATAATTTAATAGAGAGAGACAAGAGAGGATAGAAGCTGCCTGGAGAGGTAAATTCCAAGCTTCAGCTAAGTGTTCTTTCCAGACTATTCTCTTTGGAAGTATTTTCTGCCAAAAAATATGCTCCCAGGCTCACCTCGGGAGAGGCATTGACATGCTGAAAGCTTTTACCTAAACCAATAAATGAAATTCCCTGATTAGCTCCAAGCCCTGCAGACTTGGTAACTTTCCCTATTAATTAACAAAAAGAGAAGGAAAAGGAAGTAGAAGGCAAAGCAGAGCAGTGTAAACCCAGGAGTTTTGCCATGAAACCCTCAGATAACAATACTCAAAGAAAAAAATTGATTTAGAGCCAATCTTTCTTGCATGACTTGTTGAGACCTACATAATTTAGTTTTAAACAACATATTACTGCTGATCAATGACCTGTCTATATGTGATATATATATATATGGGCTTGCTTATGAATATGTGCCTAGGACGGTCTTTTACACATATACATTCACAATGCTAACTGATAAGTATAAATATTTATGACACATTTGTAAATTCTATTTAGGGAAATGTTATAGAGTTTTACTTCAAAATTGTGATGCAGTGACTTTTAGGAGATTGCAAACATATTTCCTTATAGAAATCAGTCAGATACACATATGCTAGTAAGATAAAAAGAGACCAAAACAACCTCCCTTTCTGCTCAGAAATTAATGTGATGTCTGGATTTTAAAGATACAGAGGAATAGGTGGCATTGAAATGCTTATTAACTGAACCAGAAATCTCAGACACAGGTAATTTCCCCTCTATAAACAACTGATCTATTTGGATAGGGAAATGTCACATCGAAGCACAAAAACACCTGGAGAGGGGATAGAGGGAAGATTGGCTGCAGGGATTCTACATGAATTTCAAAGAAACAAATCAGCCCTTGGCAAGAGCCACACTAGAGAGTATAATATAAATATGCTGAGGTGATACTCTAGAGTAGAGATGTTGGAACCAACACTATCTGAATCTAATCTGTTTTCAGTATCAACCATGTTTGTTTTCTGTTTCTCTCCATAGAATTAAAACAGCAAATCTGACCTACTCTAATCACACACACACGCACACGCACACATTCACACAATCACAAACAAACATACACACCTTCTGGGGAGGCTTACAAATAGTATTTCATAAGAATTACCAAACTAATTCTCCTAGGGATCAGAAATTAAACTACAGCTTCTGATTCTTATATAAACCTATGCATATATCAAAATTTATATAATACCCAGGAATAATATCTAGGTAAATATTTGCTGAATATAACACCTAAATAGAGGGGTAAAATAAATATATAAAATTAGTTGGCTGTCATTAGGATGAAGCAAAGTACCTTTCTTAATAAAGTCTAATAAGAACAAAATGACCTAAATCCACATGTGTTTAATATAAAACAAAAGATAAATGTGAGAATTTAAGACAAAAGCTTTGGTTGTCACAGTAAAGAGAATTGGAAAATTTGAGTGATTACCAGAGGGGCACTGGACTGAGACGAAGAGGTGTTGAATTCTCAATACAAGTCAGCGAATACACTGCAGTGAGTGTCTTCCATTTAACAACCCGTTCTTCTATGTTACATACTTACTGAGAAAGCTATACTTGAGAAATAGTAGATGTGTTATGGCTCAAAATCTAAAGGTGAAATTTCTCCCTTCATGCACCATGTAATCTAGGAGAGAAGAAGGACTTCAAACTAAGGATAAACAGTTATCTGGTTACATCTATGAGAAATACTCTGAGATGATGATACGTATTTTAATTTGTATAGCTACAGTTGAAAAGAAGGTAGATTAGGACTGTGGTGATATTATGTTCCCCAATATATTATACACCTTAATGAACTTATCTGGGGTCAGAGAACAGAACAGCTGCTAGACAGACATTGAGGCCAGAAAATGGTGGCACACATATCTTTAATCCTAGCATTCAGGAGGCAGAGATCTGTCTCGATCTCTGTGAGTTCAAAACTACATTGGAAACAGCCAGGCATGGTGACTCACGCCTTTAATTCCAGGAAGTGATGGCAAGAAGCAGAAAGGTATATAAGGCATGAGGACCAGGAACTAGAACCTGTTAAGCTTTTAGACTTTTGAGCAGCAGTTCAGCTGAGATCCATTTGGATGAGGACACAGAAGCTTCCAGTTTGAGGAAACATGATCAGCTGAGAAGTTGGCAAGGTGAGGTTAGCTGTGGCCTATTCTGTTTCTCTGATTTTTCAGCATTCACCCCAATATCTGGCTCCTGTGGTTTTTTTTTTTATTAATAAGACCTTCTAATAACTCGTGCTACATAGGACAAATAATATCTGTCCATACATAACAAATTTCCTTTCATGTAAATATCCAGCTAATGTTTAAATTCCATAGTTAGCTGAAATTTGACTTTTAGAAGTTTTAAGATTTTACAAGATAACATTTGGATACTTTGTTTTAAATGATCCACACTAATTCTGGTTGTAGGAGTTGATAAAGTTAGCCCAGTAGGCCTAAATGTCAACAGCTGTCTTAAATGAAATAAGACATGCTCATCAAGCGGGTATGTGTGTGTTAATAGCAATGAAATTAAAGATGGTGTTAAAAACCTATAAAAAGAGAACAATCATTTTGGATTTTTAATGGAAATTACATAATCAATTGAGTGGTGACACAATTTTCTGACTTTCTGGAATAAGTAGGTATTCACAAAGAGCTTTACAGGGGTCTCATAAATTAGTGGCAATTTTTTAACAGATAATCATCATGATCATCTTCCAGCCATTTCTCAAATGTGTAACTGCATGAAATGCCTGGCTGAATGCAGTGTAAAGCAAAATTAAAATTGCTGCACCTGTTCCATCTAACATGTACTATAATGTGCAGTTATTGTTAGTGTGTTCACCATATCCTATGAATCGGCATGTAGAATTTGTCTTTAAGACCTAAGACATTACATCTTTGATCCACAGGACTAATAACCATGCACCTCCCTTTTAACCATTCCTGTAAGGCCATCCAAAAGTCTCTGAAGAGGCCATAATGTGAAACAAAAGCTTAAAACTACATTATACATAACAGCTGGTCTTGGGACTTACTTATCAGAATTTTTCTTACTAAGCAAACATGTGTTTGGCTTCAGGGCTCAAGGTATTTCCATTTGTAAATGCTGAACAACAAGCAACCATTTTGTTTAGAACATTACCTTTTGGCTCCTGGGATGTGTTCAAGTAAATGTCTGTTTACTGATGGCTAACAAAGACCTATTAAGGATTTCTCCAATATAAGCCTGCTGCCAAAGTCAGATATCACCAAACAATGAATGTGGATTTTGGTGTTACCACCTACTTTAACCAATACTAGGCTTCAGACATTTGTAATGTAAATTAAAGTGTTTTAGAAATACTTAAATTTGATTGACATTATGAAAAAAAAAACTTTAGTTATATTAAAACAAAACTACCCAAATACTTAGCTTATAATTTGCAAAAAAGTGATAACAATCTATTGTATTCTTGTGGGAACCTACCCCACGGGGAACTTAGGTCACCTGTGAAGAGGTGGCCTGGAACCTAGGAAAGGCACTCTCCTGTTCCCCAGCCTCCCTCTTACCACTGAGATCAGACACAGCAGGGAGTCAAGTCAAGCAAGAACTCATTTATTGATAGGCAGTAAGCCTCTTTTATATCAGAAAACCTCCGAACCCTAGGAGGGGATGAAGGAACCAACCAATCATTTTAAAGGTCACCCTATTTACAAGTTGTTTATGCCCTGACATCGTCTCCTGTTTTTAGCATAAATAACTTGAGCTAACTTCCTTTCTCACGATTTGTCTTTAATCTCCATACAAACAACCCAAGCTAACTTTCTTTTAGCCATCCTTTGTATCTATTCTCTGCACTAACAGCTTAAACAAGCGTAAGCTCTATGTATCTAAATTTCTTTCAGCGCCCTCTTTGCAGCCCATGTATGTCCCACATATTCTTTTATTTTGGGTTGAGTTTTATTTACACAGTATTCATATGTTTATGCCTCAGTCCCTGTTGTGTAAATAGAGACCATGATTTATAAAGGCAATTGAGATGAGCATCGCAAAGGTGAAGGTTTAAGGATCACAAGAGGTGTGTGCACTGAGGAAAATCTGGTCAGGACAAAACATAGGGTGTCTATTGTCAAAGCAGGACAAGTGGGATAAGCAAAAACAAACCATGTCAGCACCTTGGCCTTGGATTTCTAGTTCTCCAGAACTGTGAAAATGCACATTTCTGCTGTTCTAGTGACTGATTGTGTATTTAGTTATAGTCCCCTAATAAATGAAATAACTCTCCAAATGATAAACATTACTATGTGCTGTGTTTAGTGTCATTATTCCAATTGACACATGAAAAAAAAAAATGACGGTGAGCTACATATTCCAAGTCACAGAGTCAGTTAATGCCTACAGTAGTATTCATCGCAGTTTGGATCAAATGTGATGCTTATCTGGAATCCCAGCATCCAGGAAGCTGTGGCAGATGGTTGCTGCAAATTTCAACATAGTCTGGACCACATTATGAGTTCAAAGCCTGCCTGTGATACAAAGCAAAATCCAGGTAGAAACAAAAAACGATAAAGAAAATAGTGTATGTGGAGGTATGGCAGTGAGCATGTCTGCTTTTCAAGAAATGAACCAAAGCCATGCAGTGGTGGTGCATGCCTTTAATCCCAGCACTCAAAGAGGCAGAGGCAAGCAGATCCCTGTGAGTTGCAGGCCAGCCTGGTCTACAAAGTGAGTTCAAGGAAAGCCAAGGCTACACAGAGAAACCTTGTCTAGAAAAGAAACAAAAACAAACAAACAAAACAAAACAAAAACAAATCAGAAATGAACCAAATAAACACAAAACATATCAGTTCTATCACAAAGCACCCTATAACTAATTTATCCATAAGTTAAAAATAATTTTATAATTCAATAACTAAAGAATGCTAATTCTTGTAAAACAAGCCTAATTTTATACGATGTTCTTTAAAATAAGATGAGAAATACAAATAAATAAAGACAAGACTAGAAAATCAAGGATTTCTAGATAGTATCTTATTTTATAGAGTACTTTATAGGGATAGACTTGTATCTGTTTCTTGTGTTTATTAATATCTTTTTAAATTTCTTAGCTCTATAATAAATATACATAAGTTATATTTTCAAGGGATTTTTAAAATCTGAAGCAGTAAAGATTTAGGAGGCCCTTCACCTAGATATGGTTGTATATGTTCATGTACACTTCTTTATAAACCAAAACTTACATAAGCTATTAGGAGGTTGTTCTTACTGTTGTAAGAGAATGAAGAAGACACTGTCATTCTTTTTAAAAGATTTTTATTGCATGCATATATACATAAATATTGATGAATATAACCTTTTCAGTCTATATATTTAAAGAGAGCAGGGAGGGGTATATAGGCAGGTTTGGAGTGAGGAAAGGGAAGGGAAAATGTAATTAAATTATAATCTCAAATAAATCAAATTTTTATTAATTCATTAATTTTAAAAATTGTGTGTAGTTGTTTGTCAGCTTATCTATATGTACTATGCACCACATACAGGCAGTGCCTGCCTAGGTCTGTGTGAAGAGGGTATTTGATCCCCTGGAACTGATGTGGTTGCTGGGAGCTGAACCATGCCCTCTGAAAGTGCTCTTACACACTGAGCCATCTCTCTAGCTCCATGAAATTATAATGTATACTGATTGCAGATATCATTGCAGCAATTAAACACCAAGGCTATCTAAATGCATGTCTTATTTATTTTCTGAGTCCTTTTCTTTTAGCAATTACTTTTATCTCAAAATGCATGGATTTGTTATTATTGTAAGTAATACTAGAATGTTGACAAAAAGCTTAACCTTGATGTTTTCAATCCATGTGAACTTATTCAGATCGTGGGAGCTAGATGTTCCAAGTGGTAGGAAAAACAGACGTCAACATAAATGCTTTAACTAACATTCCACTTGACACTTTCCATTTCTTCTGACATAGATGAATCTTTATTACTATGAGAGTGAATAATGCAACCATTTTAAAACATTTTAGTCTGATTATACCTATAATGGTCAGCCTTGACAAAAGTAATTTGGATTGTCTATTACTTTAAATAAAATTAAGTACATTGCTTAAGGCATTTGCAATGTATATAAAATATCTCTCTTGGTTGGTCCCAATAGCTAGCTATCAGAGGTTGTTTACAACTTGGGTCCTATATACGAAATAGAAAGACACACTAATTTCTCTACACCTACACATGGTAATTCAGGCTGAGTGATATAGCTATAAATAAGGAGGACAAATGCTTTCCATTAACACCCCACTGGGTGGGGGAAACTTACCTCTAAAGATAAATAAAGGCAAAAAGCTACGGATTATTTATCTCAACACCTCCCCTCTTCTGGAGTCTCTCGAAGGACTTGTAATGAGAAAATTACATCTTTGTGATTTGAGCCTCACACCACTTCTCTTTTGGTGAAGGGATGCCGACTGTTGCTTATGTGCACACTAGATTCTTTAAAACAAAGCTCAGCATGCTAGACTATAAGACTGAATAATTCCATAATAATCATCTACACATAAATCTGGGTAGGTTTTTATGGCTAAGGAAATAAACTAGTAACTAAAATCAATTTCCTATTTTTCCTTGGCTCCCACTTAGACTGTCTTCTGCAGTTCCTTTGCAAATGGGTGTGTCCTGATGATTTGAGTTGAATTCTAATAATTATATGGCCACAGAATTGAGTTCTCATCAGTGGAATATACTGCTGCCTGAAGGTCTGGGTCACATAATTCTCCTGTGAACACTAACCATGATATCCCCTTCCCAGTGTCCATGGAAAGAATTTTAGAAACAGGCATAGAAAGCATTGTTCAACAAGCCACAGCTTCCACCAGTCTGCAGTTCCCAAAGAATATATGACTAAAATAAACAAGAAATGAACTATTTCATGTATTTCATTGTTGTCTTTATGAACTATTTGAGCCAATATTTACTTTGGGGGTTGTTTTCATTAGATTCATTTAAGCAGCATTTGTAGGAACTTTTGAAACTACATAAAAATGTCTATTTAATGGCCACAAAGTAAATGATTTTAGCTACCTCTTTTTTATGAAATTGTCACTAATAAATATGTAACTGATAGTTCCACAAACTGAGCAAAAACCTATGGAAAATATACATAAACACCCTACATGAAATCTAGAGCCATAATCTCCAAGTGGTTTTGTCTGTTTCCACTGATTTTATAAAGGAATGATATGCAGATTTACTAACCATTATATCCATACACTGACTCTGATTAATTTAGCTAATATCTTAGGAGCTAACATGCAATGGCAGGGCTCATACACTCATATTCTTCAAAAACACACTTTATAAATTTGAATTTGGAAATTTTTGGTCAAGAGAAAGCTCTGAAAATAAAAATTTGTTATATTTTGGAATGTAACAATTAATTCATACTAGGAATACAGGATTTGAGAGTACTACCACTTCATTGTCAGTTCCTCAGTATCATTTCTATCTGAAGTCACTTGCTTATTTTGTTAGGTGACTTCACTGAATAAAACTGTATAATCCGTAAATCCACTCAAATGATTATATCTGAATTGTAATGGGTAGCAATACAATGAGATAAAAGTGAATGAGTAAGTGTAATGGTGTCAATCATTCTTCATTTCAAAAAAATCCACTCCCCACAGGATCCTTATGCTACTATGTGACAGGTGACTATCTTACCTAAGAAGCTTTGAGATGGCAGAGGTTATCAATATATTCATAGTCAAGCTTAATTTGTTTCACAGATTTTAGAGGCAGAAAGATTTGAATAGCTTAGCATTCTCTTACTGTGAACGTTTGGATGACCCATCCTCCACCAGTCTAGAGTCCTGGTTTCTTTAGCTGTTTGGTCTCTGAACAAACTAACAAAAATAAAAACAAAAGGAGGCATCAGCTTAATTCCTTTTCAGTTCTGTGTTGTCAACCATGCAAATTTCAGTCTCAGAAATGGTTCTCATACCTACTTCAATTCTCTGTTCCCAAATCTCCAGCCCCATTACTCCCTTCTCTTTCTCTACCTGATTTCTAAAACAAGTCATGGGCAACAGCTAAGCATAGACGTCAAACCCTTCACATCAAAATTACCTGGAGCCCCTACTCTGATGTCTGTCTGAAACTACTCCATTCCTTCCTAACCTTATCTTTCAGATAACATTTATGAGAGATACATAATCACAACATATATATCTCAGAATGTTGGTGTTTTTATAGTCACACTGAGAGCAATGAACTAGGGAACAGAAGAACAGGGGTTTGTATGTAACAATAATAAAGGGAAAAGGCCTTGAATTTCAGAGGGAATGAGGGGTTGGACATGTGGACCTGGGAGGGGTTGAGGGTAAAGATGTTAGAGGGAGAAAAATGGAAAGATGGATGATGCAATTATTTTAATTCAGATAAAAATATTAAGAGGGAAAGGAAGAAACCTAAGTACTTCATCCCCAGAGAGTCTCAACTTGACAGTCACTTTCTTTCAATAGACAGGAAGAAGATGGTCAATTGGCAGTATTTTACAGATCAGTACTAAGGATATATGTTATTCTCCGTCCCATAGAATGTCCACCTTAACAATAAGGAATCATGAAGAATGTATTCAAGCTAGGAATTCAAAAACAAAGAAGAAGCTTTTGGAAAACAATAACATTCAGCAGACAGCTGAAATGTCTCTTTTTCCTTCCCAGGCCTGTAATTAATTGCATTCTCAAAACAACAGCAGACAATTTCCTTTAAAGATAAGTGAGCTTCACACTGTTGCTGCAAACTCCACAATAATGTCCCATTTTATTTGGCGCAAAGACAAAGTCTTTACCATGGCCTGCTGCCTCACTACATCATTGTCCTCATCTCCAACTGTCTCACTTAATCTGCTCTGGCCACAAAGACTGCTTAAATGACCTCACATAGGATTGGCAAAACTAGCCTTATGGTATTTGCACTAGCTTGTTCACTCTGTCTTAAAGTCTGATTTTTATTTAAAAATGATCATGGCCAAATATATATTTCCTTTAATTTGTTCTTCTCACATCACTATTCCACACACTTGGGAGACAGCACATACCTAAATCAAGCTGTAGCTGGCTAGTATTCATGGTGTAGGGAAGCACTACTCAGGCTAGTGGGGTTCAAAAGGTATTGCCAGGCTTACCCAGTTGTGGATTCAGACTAGTGTAACCAATCTGGCATGAAAGCCAGTTCTGCTGACACAATAACTGAACAGTTTTGGGATGGCGATTGTGGTGGTAGCAAACCACTTTCTGGTTGGAACTGAGGGCCATGTCACAGGAGGAAATATATCCCCGGTACCGTAAACTTGGGCAAGAATCTGTGACTGGGAGTCCCAGGCCCTAGAGCAGAAGTTCTTAGTGCTATTAAACTGAACAAGTATGTAGGAAAACTGCCTTCCAACTATTTATATGTATATCTTAGATGAGCACTTCTGACTCCCTTGGCCACAGAAGATACTTTCTGCAGCGGGCAAGGGCTAATACAGAGACTTAAAGCTGGCCAAACTGTTGTGAGTAAATGACTGTTGAGTGCTCAGCCTTCAGTGTGACATGTGTATCACTTGCTTCAAGACCCGTGGGCTAGCATAGAAAGGGAACAGAAAGATTATAAGGACTTGATGGAAGAAAGGAGCTCTGTGAAACACTGTTGTCTGGATATCCCAACGTGATGTAATCATGAACGCACAACAGAGAAGCCAGCAGCTATGGCTCTCTGCAGAAGACCGCTGCTAGCGCGCACACACACACACACACACACACACACACACACACACACACACACACCATGAACGTCAGAAAGGAACTATTTGGAAAGAAGAAAGAATGGAAGAAATAAGATAAGGTGGGGTAATGGGTGAGTATATTCACAATATATGAACTTATTCTAAAATAAATAAAAAAATAAAACTCATGCCTATCATTTCTTCAAAACTCGGTGTAAATACTACATTATAACACTTGCAAGCATAGAGAGAAAAAGCATACAAATATAATTTATATTAACCAGAATGTATTTATCTGTATATCTAGTAAGTATATCTACTTAACTGAGTCTTACAAGCAGGCAGTCATTTGTGTATTTTCTTCTTTAACCTTGTCATATTCTAAAGATATCTAGACTTTAGAGTCTATAGGTATTATCTCCTTTTTAGTAAGGTGGTTCTACTGGTTCTAATTGGACATCTGCAAACTATCTTCTTAGATCTGGCATATTGTTTCAACAATGCTGTTCTTACATTTGTGATGAAGGAGTATGAACAGAAGCAGTAAGGAGTTTAGATCACTTTTAACAAAGCTCACCCATGATTTCTTGCCTCCTTTGTGCCACTGGATGAGAAACGATGGAAGTATACCACAGGGCCTTGATATATTTCATAGCTCACATGCCCTTTGGAGGGTGATATAAGAAAATAAATATCTTAATTCATTTTATAGTCTCTTTATTGTAGCAGTTGAACTCTTAGCTGAAATATCACTAAGCTCATGTACAAGGTAACAGAATGGAATTTATATAAAGTCCATGTACTTACGTTGTTTCTCACCAACAACCAATACAAAGACATTTGCACATGGTGCTTCCTTCATCACAAATGGGTCACTTTAAGGTAGAAAAGATAATTTTACTTAAAATACTGTCTTTGTTACACTTTCAACAGCATAGGAAACTGCATATGGGTATGTTTTATGAGAACACAGAAAATCTATATTTTATATGATTTTTCATCTTTATTTTAGAACAGTTTGGTGTGAATTATTTTCCTTTGTATGGGGTAGGCATGATTAAATTTGTCTTGTTCTAGAAATGCACAGCTTCATTTATTTCTTGAACTCTGTCTATAATGATTTGCATTCTATTGTTCCTGCAGTTAGCTGACACTTACCCTAATATAATCATGTCCCTCTAGTTTTGTTCTATTTCTCTTCTTACCTCCTCTTAATTACCCCTTTTGTACCTCTAGTCTATGGTCTCTGTGTCTCTAATACATAAAGGTACCAGTTTCACAACCCCCAAGGCTTGTCAAGTTAAAGATTAATGAGCAGAGCATACCCAGAGGCTTTGGAAAGGTTAAGCATAATTACAAATGGGTATTTTATGCAATGCTGGAGATGTGCAAGCTGTTTTTATAAAAGGACAAGAAAAAAAGTAATGAAACTTAGGGGATCCATGTCAACTATTGTATCTCAGGGAAAAAGTTATCCTTTAAAGGGGAAATTAACACGCTAGAGCAAAATGATGCTAAATTCTCTTTTGTTTTATTCACAATTAGAACATACACATTAGCAAATAATAAGCATTAGGTACAATCAGAACCCATATTGCCTTGACTTTTAATTTCTTTTCTTTTCTTTTTATTAAGAGGTTTTTCTATTTATTTTACATATCAAGCACGGATTCCCCCAGTCCTCCCTCCTCCCACACCCCAGCATTCTTCCCCAACCCACCCCTGATCCCCACCTCCTCCAAGGCAAGGTCTCCCCTGGGGAGTCAGCAGAGCCTGACACATTCATTTGAGGCAGGTCCAATCCCCTCCTCCCTGCATCAAGGCTGAGCAAAGTGTCTCAACATAGGCACTAGGTTCCAAAAAACCTATTCATGCACTAATGACAGGTCCCAGTTTCACTGCCTGGGGACCTCCTAAACAGTTCAAGCTAAACAACTGTCTCACTTATCCAGAGGGCCTGGTCCAGTTCCATGGGGGTTCCTCAGCTATTGGTTCACAGTTCATATGTTTCCACTAGTTTGGCTAGTTGTCTCTGTACTTTTCCCAATCATGGTCTTGATATCTCTTGCTCATATGATCCCTCCTCTCTCTCATCATTTGGGCTCCTGGAGCTCCACCTGGGGCTTGGCCATGGATCTCTGCATCTGCTTCATTCAATTACCAAATGAGGGCTCTATCATGACAGTTAGGATGTTTAGCCATCCCGTCACCAGAGTAGGTCAACTCAGGCTCCCTCTCGACCATTGCCAGTAGTCTACAGTGGAGCCATCTTTGTGGATTCCTGGGGACCTCTCTAGCACTCTGATTCTTCCTATTCTCATGGTGTCTTCATTTATCATGGTATCTCTTTCCTTGTTCTCCCACTCTGTTCCTGATCCAGCGGGGACCTCCCACTCCCCTAAGCTCAACTTCCCCCGACCCTTGCCCCCCCTCACCCCCAGTTTGCTCATGTAGATCTCATCCATTTCTCCATTGCTGGGTGATCCCTGTGTCTTTCCTAGGATCATCTTTACTAGGTAGCCTCCCTGGAGTTGTGAGTTTCAGTCTGGTTATCCTTTGCTTTAGATCTAGTATCCACTTATGAATGACTACATACCGTGTTTGTATTTCTGAGTCTGCGTTATTTTTCTATTTCCATCCATTTGCCTGCAAGCCCCATGATGTCATTGTTTTTCTCTGCTGAGTAGTACTCCATTGTGTATATGTACCACATTTTCTTTTTCCATTCTTCCAGTTGAAGGGCATCTAGGTTGTTTCCAGGTTCTGGCTATTACAAATAATGCTGCTATGAACATAGTTGAGCATGTGTCCTTGTATGATTGAGCATTCCTTGAGTATATGTCCAAGAGTGGTATAGCTGGGTCTTGAGGGAGATTGATTCTCAATTTTCTGAGGAACCACCAAACTGATATCCAAAGTGGCTGTACCAGTTTGCATTCCCACCAACAGTGTAGGAGTGTTCCCCTTGCTCTACATCCTCTCCAACATAAGCTGTCTTCAGTGTTTTTGATCTTAGCCATTCTGACAGGTGTAAAATGGTATCTCAGATAAAAAGTAATGACACTGAGGGGATCCATGTCAACTATTGTATCTCAGGGAAAAATTTATCCTTTAAAGGGGAAATAAACATACGAAGAGAAAAATGATGCTAAATTCTCTTTTATTTTATTCACAATTAGAAATACACATTAGCAAGTAATAAACATTAGGTACCTATATTGCCTTGACTTTTAATTTTTTTGGGGGTGAGTTTGAGACAGGGTTTCTCTGTGTAGTTTTGATATATATATATATATATATATATATATATATATATATATACATATATCATATATATATATGGTTTGAAATGAATACAACAGCTAAACATAACTGTAGAAAAGTGGACCACATTCAAGGAAGGAATATGTAGTTTCCATTTAAGGTTTTTATAGATCCCCATGTAAAAATTGCCTTTCCAAAAAAACATAACATGAAGCTTCTGTGGAGGTTCAGTTACACAGTCACTGAAAAATATAAGTTGAACATCTGGCCATCTAAGCACCATGGGGCTTGTATTAGTATTATAGTAATTAAAAGAAATTCATCCAGTGTTTTACTAATTATAAAGTGTTACTAGGGTTAAAATGTTAATGTTTAAAAGTCAAAAAGCTGTTGACCTAATTGGAGGTGCTTATTCTCAAAATGTTTCAGAATTAGAGAATATGCTTGAATTACCTTTTCTCAAAAGTTAAAAAAAGGAAGAATATCGCTAAGTGATGTGTTGAGAAGTTGTTCTTTTTTTGAAGAAAAAGATTAGTAATGCAGAGAGTTAATTTTTTTTCTTACAATGTATTGTTCATTATCAGGCATAATTTCTCTCCTGTTGAGCAAACCTAAGTCAAATTAGAGAACCACTGACTCCTGCCAAAGTATGGGTGCTATTACAGCACTCCTAGTTTTATTGTGCCATGATGGTCATTGCTGTGGTTCATAGAATTCATAGCTAATTAGAACTGTTGGTTTCTTCTCTCCTTTGAAAAAATGCATTGTTCCTTCTGGTTCCATGAAAGACAGTCTGCAGAAAGGAAGTTTTCAGATCCGAACAAGCTTGGATCCTCTGAATCCTGCATCCAAATTACATGGTCTCTTCAATTTCTGGTAGGCAATCAAGAGCAACAGCAATAGCCTATATTTTTGGAACTTCTAGGAAAACTATGACCAATAACTCAAAATGGAGCTTTTCTTGCCTGATGTTAGGCTTTGTGTTACATAGGATCTTTAGGAGACCATTATCAACACAGATGGAAATTTCTCATTTAAACTATATTGTGTATATGTACAGACTTTGGAAACTTACCCAACTACCTGGAGGTAATGAAGTCATGGATCTTGGAGGAGAATTTACAACTGCCCTTTACTAAACCAGTATATTCCTGACTACATTCTAAATATGTATCTTTATACCCACAGGAATGTATAACTCTTACTCCTCATTGAAGAAATGTCTCCTTACAGCACAAGGAGACCATGATAAAAATAAAAATAAAAAAATAAAAGTAAACAGCTGATTAAACTGCAGAGAACAGTGGACTACGTTCTGTCCAGACTAACTAATACATCTACAACAAAACTCGGACACCTAGGGCTCAGGGATCATAGTGAAGGGTGGAGGGGCACAGGAGTATAACAAACAGAGGAAAAGGAAGTAGAAGTGTGCTGAGATTTTTGTCTCCCAGGAATGTCAGAAAACTACATTTATGAAGTCTCCAAAACATGGATATCTAAAGAAGACCCGAACAAGGATAACAGCAATAGGATGAAAATGGGGCTTCAATTACAGACAAAGAACCACAGCAAACTGGGAATGGTGAGAGTGGGAAAAGAATCTTCCCCAGGTGAGGGACACCAAATGGGTTATCCAATATGAATGGTTAGCCCTGAAATCATATAAGTACAAGTAACATATGGGATGAGCAGGTTGTATTTATATATATATATATATATATATATATATATATATATATATATATATGGATAGGTAGATAGATAGATAGATGATAGATAGGTGTGTGTGAGTGTGAATGCAGGTGTGTGTGTGGGTGTGTGGGTGTGTGTGTGTGTAGCAAAAATTAAAGGAATAAAGTCCATTAGTTTTAGAGAGAGCTAGGGTGTATGGGGGAAAAGTTGAAAGGAAGAAGGAAAAGGAAGGGGGAAATGATGTAATTATATTTTAAATTAAAAAAACACTTTAAAAATCATTATTCATGCACATACTAAGAGAAGGGCTTTGCTTGTCTACATAATTACCCTATTGGCTCCATTTAGTGATTTTGAATTGGCTTTTGCTTATACATTATTTTTTCTCCCATCAATGATTTCTATTAACATATGTAAATGAAGTTTTTTTCATCTAGTTTAAAAAAATATGCATATATGTGTGTTTGTATGTATGTGTGTATTTACATCTATATGTATGTCTATATTTATATCTATATATGTATGTAACAAAATTTCTTGAGACATTTGTTCATCTTTGTGTCTCTTGATCACTTCCAAATTCACTTCAATCAGGTTTTCAAGTCACTTGGCTATTGTCAAGGTTTCCAATGGTGTTCTCACATCCACTGTACAATCCCAGTAGTCCTCTTCATTGGGTTAACGTCAGCATTTGTTATATTACTCTTTCTAAATACATTTCCTTCAGTTGGCATCCAAGACATCCAAGAATAAGTGGTGTTCCACCTGCCTTTCTAGTTGTTCCTTTTCATTCTTTGGGCTATCTCTTTGTCTTCTCAGATTTTAATTCTCTTGGAATTGCTTAAAAGTATTTGAATGATTTCTTAAAAAGAAAGGAAGAAAGAAAGAAAAGAAAAGAAAAACAACTCTATACCTTGGTGAATGAATACAGCCTCATTCCTTGAAACATCACATACATAGATATAACATAGCCAGGAATTTACTCTTGTAAAATATCCATATTTTTCCTCACATAATGCAGGTCCCTTGCACTTAAAGGGGCCCATGGGCCTCTACACCACTATCAGGTGTCATCTAGCTCTCCTAGGCAGAAAGTTTAAGAATTGGGGTGAGACAATTGGCTCTCCATCTGACACACTGGAAAAGTCAGGGCTTTATTTTGACACAACATGGTCCTGAGGTGGAACCGACATCTAGGTCAATACCTGGAAATAAGCTAGTAGTAGAGGTGTTTTCCACACAGAATGTACCTGTGAACAGGAAATTAACTCATGCTTCAATTGTTAAACCAGCAAGGTTTCCTATAAAACTGCAATTAATACTTGAAGATTTACAAACCATATGGTCTGTGTTCCAACTGATCACCTCTGCCATTGAAGTAAGAAGCAACCATGCACAAAATGTGTGTCTATTATCTGATAAAATCTTATTTATCCTAATAGGTGTTGATCTGGGTTTAGCATGTGGGTCCTTTTTTATTGCTCAATAATGTAAGCCACTGAAATATTGAGGTTGCCTTATTTCCATTGAATATATCCTGGTCTTTAATGATTTCTACAAGTTTTCAAGTTCACATTTCCACCAAAGACCTTCAGATTCAATAAATATAGTTAAAGAAAATTAGAGTGGGTACTTAGATGTTTCTTAATAATCTATTTTGGATTTTTGTTATTTGTTTGTTTGTTTGTTTCACTTGGATTTGATGTTTTCCACATCAGGTTTCACAACGACAAATTATACACTTAATTTTTCTTTAAATTGCATTCATCTATTTATGGACCACTCATGCATACGTGCATGTGTAACTTAGGATGAGTGGCTCTCAAAGGACAACTTGCTGAAGGAAGTCTGTTCTCATTTTCCACCATGTAATCAGGGGAATATACTCAGGTTATCAGGCTTGGTGCAAGCATGTTTACCTGTGGCTAGGAGGATCCTGAATAACAGTGAATAGTGAATAATGTATTTCTATTATCAAAGGCTCAGAATAATCATAAATATCAACAAAATGAGTACTCTCTTTTTTTTTTTTTTTTTTGGTTTTTCGAGACAGGGTTTCTCTGTGTAGCTTTGCGCCTTTCCTGGAACTCACTTGGTAGCCCAGGCTGGCCTCGAACTCACAGAGATCTGCCTGACTCTGCCTCCCGAGTGCTGGGATTAAAGGCGTGCGCCACCACCGCCTGGTAAGTACTTTTAACTGAATATGACCAAAGCACCTGCAAGAAACAAAGGGCAAATAGCAGAGATGGCTGGTGGACAAACTCAGTTGGTGGTGGCTGGGATTTGAGACCACAACTTTTCACCAGGCAATAGACCAGGGAGCAGAGAGCAGCTAAAACCAGGGACTGGGCTCATAACTTGCAAGCCTTGCCCCTACTGATCTATCCTTTCAGCCAGTCAAGCCGCTGCTCCAACAAACGCCCCTTCCAACAACCAATACCACCAGACAAGAGATGAGCACTCAAAGCATGAGTCCAGGAGTGGCAATTCAGATACAAAGCACACCAAATGTCTGCCTTCCCAAGGAAATTTCAGGTTCTTCACTCATAAAACAATTGTAGAATTAAAGTGGAAAGTGGCTATAATTGAGTTTCACAGTGGTTCATCTAGTCTAGAACACAGAGGAGGGACATGTGGGAGAGGGTAGGATGTGTGCTATGACCTTTCATGCAGTTGGAATGTACTCAATATATTTGATAGTCACTTCAGGCTAGGGGTAGTAGAAAAGGGTGCACATAAATAATTAAATTTGGTTTATACAAGTTATTGCATGTGATAGTCTCAGCAATATCATCTTTTCAAAAAAAAGTAAGAATCTCAGAACTTTAGGAACTTTTCAGCAATCATTTGCATCAAACTATTAGTTACAGTGTGATCACAGTATTGGCATTAAAAATGCAAGTGTCATTTATTTGTTCCAATATTTTAAGCTTAGTGTTTAGTTAGTAACTTTCACACCTCTCAGTTTGTACAGAACTGAGAAACCTTGATTTGAACAACCAATAGCAAGGCCAAGATTCCTATGTCCACATTAAAAACCCTCTAAGTCCCAGCCCAAGGTAGCATTAGACAGAATTACATTAACGTAATTTATAATATGGTTCTTTGAGAACTAACATTGGACCTGCCAAGATTTAACTTTGCATACTAGGCCATTCTTCCTTTCAAGTGGCAGAAAATTACTCTGAGGTTCAATACTCCTTTCAGGATTCTACTCTGCATAAACACCACCTATACTGATTTGTTCACTTACTATTTTGCTATAATTTAAATTTTAGGAAGTCAAAGGTTCGTTTGCTAGCAGTGCTGAAGACGAGTAGATAAGATGTCTTGTTTCCTCCAGGGAAGCAAGAACTTATGATTATTTGCACCACAGAGACTTGAAGGAGCTGCAGCTTTGAGGTTTTATGGGTTTACCTATTCCCCCTTCGCACATACTGAATTCATTAGTGCATAGATTTAGAGACCTGGTTAATCATTAAGCATAATGTGTGGATGCAATGTGGTCAAGTAAATTCTACTGCCAGAGGTTTCTCTTCACAGGGAACTTATTTATTAAATTGTAATAATACCTTGTCACTTTCAAATGAGAGTATCAACATACACTTTTCAAAACATTAGAACACCAGAAAGTATTTGAAAAACCCATGATCCCAATGTTATCCACACAAAATATATAAAATCTATAGGTTAAATTAAAAGTTGAAATAAGAATAAATTCATTATCACATTCTTATTTTTTTCTATTACTTTAAGGCTTTACTTTATTCAGTAGTGTTTTAGAGTTTTACCTGTCTGTTTTGCATTTCTTTGTTCTATTCTTTGATATTTCATAAAGGTGCATATTGAATTTTAGGCATTTGACACATAGCCTGTTTATCCAGGCTTATCTGCTTCTGTTCTGCTGAAACTCTTCTCCCTATCAAGTTTCAATCCTATTTTGATATCCTTTTATGTTTCATTTGTTTTTTTAACCTACTGAGTTTAATTGTAGTCACTTTCATGAACATAAACAGGGAGTTATTTACTGGAACATGTCAAATAGCTTTTGTAATACTCGCGTCTATACACATTGATTAGTGCTGCTCTCAGCCTCTACCAAAAAAGTTTCCTGTGACAGTGAGCTCTGGCTAATGCTGAGACATACAACTAATCGAAGTTTAGACAGTAAGTTACTGTGGGTTTTTCATCCACAAATGGAACATTCATACCACAAGTTCTAAGGCTCAGAACACATCATGGAAGAACCATTATAGTGGTTTGAATGAAAATGGCCCCCTTGGCCTCATAGGGAGTGCTGCTATTAGGAGGTGTGGCCTTGTTAGAATAGGTGTGGCCTTGTTAGAGGAAGTGTGCCACTGGGAGTGGACTTTGAGGTTTCAAAGCTCAAGCCAGTCCCAGTGACTCACTGTCTCTTCCTGCTGCCTGCAATCTAGCTGTAGAACTCTTAACTCTTTCTTCTGCACCATGCCGACCACCATGGTAATGGACTAAACTTCTAAAACCAGCCCAGGAGAAAGAAATGTGTTGCAGTCAACAAAGGTAATAGGATTTGAAGATCTGAAGAGCACTTTGGCGTCATACATCGAATGACAGAGTTTAGAGTTTACACAGCTGATTTTTGACTCTTCTTTGGCCCAGTATTTTCTCACTATGCTCTTTTTCCTCCCTTTTGGAATGGTAATATATATTCTGTGCCACTGTATGTTGGAACTATCTCATCTGCTTTTTTATTTTGATTTTATAGGTGATTATAGTTAAAGGGTTGCTGTGTATCAGAGACTTTGAACTATGACTTTTAAACCATGTTCTGTGTTGCTTGACTTTCTTTTAGGACTGTCAGCTCACAAATAACAACATGGAGACTACTTATTAATTATGAAAGCTTAGCCTTTAGCTTAGGCTTGTCCCCCTACTAGCTCTTATAACTTAAATTAACCTGCTTTTATCAATCTATGTTCTGATACATGGCTATTTTTTTTTACCACTCCTCCATTCTGTATGTCCAACTTGGTCCATATCTCACTGGTGTCTCTGCATGCCTAGATTCATCTCCTCTTCCTCTCTTTCCCCAGATATCTTGTCTATCCTTCCTGTCTAGATATTGGCTATTTATCTCTTTATTAAATCAATCAGAAGGTGCCTTGGCAAAGACATATCTTCACTGTGTACAAAAAGATTATCCCACAACAATTGAAACTATGATAGACTATGGGGACTTAAGAAGTTGGGCTGAATACATTACTGCATTATGACATGACTACAAGCCTCTGAGGACCCAGAAGTAGAATGTGGAGGCTTGAATGGAAATGCCCTTCTTAGGCTCATAGGGAGTGGCACTATTAGGAGGTGTGGCCTTGTTGGAAGAAGTGTGTCACAGAGGGTAGGCTTTGAAGTTTTAGACGCTCAATTCAGGCCCAGTAGCTCACCATCTCTTCCTGCTGCCTGCAGATCCAGATGGAGAACTTTCAGCTCCTTCTCCAGCACCATGTCTGACTATGTGCCACCATGTTTCCCACCACGAAAATAATGGACTAATCCTCTTAAACCTGTAAGGCAGCCCAATTAAAAGTTTTCTGTATAAGAGTTACCATGTTCATAGTGTCTCTTCAGAGCAATATAAAAATAAACCCTAACTAAGACAGAAGGGTAGAAAGACTTTAAGAGCAAGAAGCTGAACAAGAGTATTGAAAAACACTGTCTTTCAGAAAGGACATAGGCATTGCACCTATGAACTGATTGTAGCTGTGGTTACCCGTGTAAGACCTCCATAAGTTTTGACCCCTGTCACCATTCCATCATGCATAGGGAAGGGAGTCATGAGGCTCCATCTCTCACTGAGGAACTATGGACAGTTAATGGGTGTTAGGGAATGGAGAAGGGGAATGATTTTCCCCACAGTGGTATATTCACTTATATTTTGTCCACATCCCTGTAAATAACTCCTCACTCATATTCTTATATTTTTATATGATGCTTAAAGATAAGTATTTTAATTTTTTTCAGAGAGGAATTTTACATTTCTTAGTTTCATTCTTTTTTTTTTATTATTGTTAAGAGATTTTCTATTCATTTTACATACCAGCCACAGATTCCCCTGTCCTCCCTCCTCCCACCCCACAGCCTGCCCCACCAACCCACCCTTCATTGCCACTTCCTCCAAGGCAAGGTCTCCCATGGGGAGTCAGCGGAGCCTGGTACACTCAGTTGAGGCAGGGCAGGTCCAAGCCCCTCCTCCCTGCACCAAGGATGGGCAAAGTGTTTCACCATAGGCACTAGGCTCCAAAAAGCTGGCTCATGTACTACTGGCAATACTGGAGAGAGTGCCTGAACTGGACTACTCTAGTGATCAGATGGCTGAATACCCTAACTGTCATCAGAGAGCCCTTATCCAGTGACTGATGGAAGCAGATGCAGAGATCCACAGCCGGGTGCCAGCCGAGCTCCAGGAGTCCAATCAATGAGAGAGAGGAGGGAATCTATGAGCAAGGAACATCAAGACCATGATATTACAGAGACAGCTAGCCAAACTAGTAGAAACCCATGAACTGTGGACCAATAGCTGAGGAGCCCCCATGGTCCTTGGCTAGGCCCTCTGGACAGGCGATACAATTGTTTAGATTGAACTGTTTAGGGGGCCCCCAGACAGTGGGATCGGGACCTAGTACATGAGCCGGCTTTTTTTAATTATTATTTTTTTTTCTTTTTTGGTTTTTTGAAACAGGGTTTCTCTGTGTAGCTTTGTGCCTGTCCTGGATCTCACTCTGTAGCCCAGGCTGGCCTCGAACTCACAGAGATCCGCCTGGCTCTGCCTCCCGAGTGCTGGGATTAAAGGCGTGCGCCACCACCGCCCGGCTAAATTATTTTTTTAAAGTAAGTTGTTTGGGTATTCCTTCACATTTATGAACAAACTATTTTATGATTACTTAAGTACTGCATTTATTCCCTAATTACATCACCATGTATTGGGTACTACTATTTGCAATTTCCACTCTTTAATGTTTTTAGTCTCTTAAGAATAAGAAAGTACCCCTGTCCTGAAAAAAAATTGCAATTTATTATATTAGCTCATTTTATGAGTAAAAACCTACGCAAATTTTTAATGACACAAAATCTTCAAATCATGGTGAGTGTTTGTAATATGGATTTTAGACAACCATTGCATCAATTTCAACATCACATAGCATAACTTATGTCTTTCATGGTACTGGGTCAAACAAGACCAGAAAAATATACTTCAGCCCAAAGGCCAAATATGAAAATCAGGTCATCTTAATGGTGACAGAAGAAATTGTTGGGCAAAGAATTTTTATAAAAATATATAAAAAGTAAGATTACAAAATGAAGAACAGAACTATGTTCATGAAAATGTGGTAGTTACTTTTCTATTCCTCTGATAAAAGGCTATGCCCATGCCAACTTATAGAAGGAAAGGTTTATTTGAGGATTATAGTTCCAGAATGCTAAAAGTTCATTACCAAACCCAGCGGGAAAGTGCAGTAGCAGGCACCAGTGGCAAGAACAGCTGAGTTCCCATCGCTGGAAGGACATGCAGGAAACAAAGAGAACCAGTACAAGATGGTGAAAATTTTTAGTATGTCAAAAGGTTTCCCCATGACATACTTCCTCCAATTAGGTCATACCTCCTAACTTTCCCCAAACACAACCACTCACTGTTGACCAAGCATTCAAATGCCAGAAACAATGGGAACATATCTCATTCAAAACACCACATACTAAGATAAAAGATTCCCTTCAAAATCTTATCATATGATAGATTGATATTAGAATAAATGTTGTTACCACAATCCACGGAGGAGGGGAACACATAAAATACATCACAATTTTTTGAGGGAATGGTTCTTTTTTGCATTGCTTGTTAGATGTGATTTTTTTTAGCTAGCTTTTATAATTTAATGATAGAGAGGAAAAGCAGTTATCAAGTGAACTAGGTCTTGTTTCCTGTTGTCAGTAAACATCATATGCGCAAGTTACATCTATATGTCTTAATTTTCTCCATTGTAAACTGGAACCAGGCAGATCAGTTTTGGAGGTACAGTGGAATGGGAGATTTCACTGTAAGACTATGTGACAGGGCAACACACAGTCATGGCTCAGAACAGAATAGGGTAGGTTATTAGAGCATATCTTAAGAGGGGTACTGCATATCAGCCAGAGAACAAGGAAGCAGAAAAGTGATTATTGCATGATGCATATGGAGGAAGAATTGTTTAAGCCAGTGTCATATTAGGACTTCTAACAGAATGATCATGCAAAGGGAAAGGCATGATAATTCCCAAACAATTAATAGGGATATTATGTTGTGGATACAAATAAAATAAAGAAGAAAAATAAACAATTAAGATATTGTTTTGCTAACTCTATTCAGGATAGAACTTATAGGAAACTTGTACAAAGAAAACTAGTCATGGACTCAAAGAGGGAGAGCGCATGAGATGCATATCTAGGGTTGAATATTCTTTGAGTTTGACCTTTGCTCTGTCTGTAGCTGTAATTTAGGATATGCTAAAAACTTGGTTCTCAGCCCATTGTGCTATTGAGAGATAGTGGAACCTTCAACAGTGAGAGTAGAAGGAAGCTAAGTCACTATGGGTATGCCCTCGAAGAGAATATTCTGTCCCTGGATCCTGCTTCCTCATTTGTCTCCTCCTCACATCATAGCCTCCTGCTCCCTGCCATAATGAACTGTGCTGCCACAGACAAAACTAAGATTGAGCAACTGTGATCTAAATTCTTGACTCTAGGATCCAAAACAAATGTTTGACTCCTTTCAAATTCTTTATTTTAGTTCTTCTGTGACAACCACAAGAAAAAACAAACAAACAAACAATAAACAACTGTGGTAACCTACATAGTCAGTCTATCACCATTTCCTGTGCAGACTTGTGAGCCCAGTAATCTGCCCACCATGAGTCTATCCCACACAGTCCAAGACTATTTTAACATTGTCAGTTGCTATAAATACAGGAATATTGATAACAAAGTTACACACTGTGTTGTATTCCTATTTTTGAAAATGAAATTATAGCAGGAGTAAAATGAAGCCAGGTATGAGTCTCTGGACTGCAAACATGGGGAGTGGAAGGAAGTGAATAGAAGAAAGTTGCAACATCTCTGTCACCTGTAGGGTGAGCTACCGAAGGGACCTGAGGCTCTGACACGACTCTAAGAAATCTGCCTAGAATATCTGAAGGCCAGAGAGCCAAACAGAGCACAGGAAGGAGATAGTGGCAAGAGCTGTGAAGACTTGGGGATGCAGGCACAGATAGGACTACATATGAGGGATTGGAACTGTCTGGAAGAAAGCACATGCCTTTCAGATACGAGGAAAGTAATCATCAAAAGTAGAAGTCGGCTACTGTTTGTAAAAGACAAGGAAACTGAAACCTGGAAAAGACTCTTGTCCTTGGAAGGAGAAGAAAGCTACCTTACTTCACAAATTGGAGACCAAGAAGGAATATTCCATAATCTCTTTACAGGCTCCTCAGGCTTAAAGGCCTTCCATTCCTACTAACATATGTGAAGGTTTACAGGGAAGCAACAGCCTTGTTTAAGCGGAAAGAAAAATCATGGGGCAGCAAAAAAGCCAGTCTAAGGCAGAAGGAGTAGAAGAATGTCCATGCAAGGAATGTTCTCCTCACTTCCAGCCTGGCTCACTCCCTAGCTTTCAACGATGCAGTAATTGGTAGCACTTTGGCCTGCAAAGTGCAATGCCTGCAAAGTCATGCTTTGTGAAAATATCTGTACCATGTCAATAGTCAGATTTATGTCAAAGGATGGAATGATTTTCTGACCTCTTTTGGGTCTTGTTTTATATTAATCCTTACAATGTACAAGAAATGGGTGCCCAGTGATGACCACACTAGAATCAGAATGTAGCATCACTGACACTGAAAACAAAGTTGCTTATTCATGATCCAGTAATTTCATCAATTTACAAAAAAAAGGTAGAGATCATTATATGTGAATGAGAGCTCACTAAGCCAAAGTATAGAAAAGGGACTATCCTTACCTTCAATATAATGATTTTTTGCATAATTACGCTGAATTAAACTCCAGAAAAGGCACATCTGTGTACACAATTTTAAATTAATTTTAAATTCCATATTTGAGCTGGTTTTGTTACCAAATCATCAAATAAAGGAATAGAAACTATCATTGAGGCACACTCATGAACTAATTTGGGTTCCTGGTTGTGTTCAAAATCACTGCATCAAACTTTCATCTTTTGCCTTTTGTTCAACAAATATAGCATGTAAAATGAGATCTGTACCATAAATGTTTGTATTTATATGTTTTTCAAATATGGATAATAACATTTCAAAGAGCTTACAATTATACACCCATGGCAAGTTACCTTAATTTTGTTCAATGTTGTAGAAGGTAAACTATCCTTGGTCCCTTCTTGGTGAAAAATAAATGAATGAGTTTGAATTCTGTTTGCTAAAGCAAAGTCCTCAGAGCTGACTAACAGTTTTGAATATATAATGGTCAAACAGAGACATTTGGTTGTCTGTAAATTCAGGTGTTAATTTTGTAGGATAACTGTTTTTAATTCACAGTTTTAATATAATTGTGTTTACTCTATCAGCATTGTTGGAAATTGTAATTTCTGAGTCCTAATACATTGTTTGAAAAGGGAGAGCAAGCACTGATTGTCCTCATTAAAGTTTGAACAGTAGCTGTAAAAACAGCATTATGGAGCTGGACTTAAGGAGGAAATGGAGAGATAATGATGGAGACAGTCAGTGGAATGGGAGAGGAGCTGCAATTGAGGCACCTGGTTTATGCACTGTTTGGTGTGAGCTATCAGGGTCTACAAAACGGACGCACAAGGTAAGGAAGCATGGCAAACTGCTGACTGCTAGAACTAAGTCTAAATAGTTCAAAGGCAGCACCAGGGAGCACAGAACTTACCAGGGGAGCGAAAACAGAAAAAAATAAGGAAATAGGAAATGCACTGAACAAGTTTACAATCCAAAGATCCCACATTTCAAAAAATACCAACATAGAAAAATAAGCACTGTATACACAAAAGAACCCAAGTACTATGAAAAAATAAAGTGCAAACTTTTCATCCTTACCTTGCTCTCAAAGCTATGTTTTTGTTTTAAAAATGTATCACAATGACCTGGTGATTTGATGTGTATCACCTTAAACAAATGTAAATTCCAATTTATCAAGTGAATTAACAACGTTTTGTCCTACTGTGCTACCACACCATTAGACATATGATTAGCCAATGGCTCAAAATGGAATATTATAACTCCTAATAACTTTAGAATCTCATGGACAGTTAATTGCTTTTGGAAAGAAATACTACTCAGGCTTCAAATTCCAGCTGAACTCTGCATGTTGTAAGGGCAAGAGAAGTTCGACCAGATGAGTCCCTTTCACAGACTCTTGTCATGCTGGGAAGATCCGGCTGTGGAAGCAGTGTGCCAGTCTTATCTTCAGAAACACATAGTCAGGGCTCAGAGAGTAATGAATGTCAAAATAATACTTAGCTTCGCTTTGGGTGATTCAAGGGATTTTGGCCAGAAAATAGGCATAATAACTGTTCTGGTAGTGTCTCATTAATTGTCCTTCAAACTGAGAGAGGTATTTTCAGAAGGTTGTTTGTTTGTGCTAGAAGATCAGTGAGCAGTGAACAGTGTGAAAACTACAGGTCAGACAAAGTCATTACCAGTGATATACTGCATGCAGGGAAATGAAGTCCAGTCTTGGCACTGGGCTCTGAAGAAGCATTCTGTGTGCCTATTACCATGTTAGAGACAATGGCGAAGCATTTCTAACCATTTATATACATTGCCAACATTTACATATGACATATGTTTGCTTTTTTTTCTTTTTTTCTTTCTTTTTTCTTTCTATTAAATCACAATTTGGCCCTGACTTGAAGCTAGGAGGAAAGACTAATATCTACAAACAGTTCAATAGGAATAATATTGAAAAAGCCACATGGAAGAAACTGCTAAACAGCCCCTCCCAATTTTCCCCTCAAATCTAATCTCCTATTTAAAAAAATAATAGTAATAATGCAATGAAGGAGCAGTTGTAATGAAATGGTCCATCCAGGAAAATAGATGCAAGCTCCCAAAGAGCCTTCTTTGTTCTCTTGACCATGACAGTAAGTAATGGACAGTAGCCAACTTCGAGGACAATGAACATGGTGGTGAAAGAGTCAGGGTAGAACTGAGACAATGGATAATACTCTAGTCTTGGGAAAGTTAATTTCCAAACTCCTTTTTCAGGGATAATGTAAATCAAGATGACAGTGATAGAAAGATACTCCCAAGAGCACCACGCAGATCCCTCTGGCTTCTTTGAATGTTTAGAGTGTTTTCCTATAGATTATAGCACTCCTCTTCTTTTTCATTACTGGGATCTTAATGACTGTAAGAAAATTTTATTATGATCATTTTGTAAGATTGTGAATAATGTCAACTCCTTTTTGTTGGAGGATTGATCAGATGTGAGATAATATATGTTTAAAAAAGCTATACGATATTGGTATACTTTAAAACTTTCAAGATGAGAAATTAGGCATGAGAGTATATATACATAGTAATTATGTATTTACAAATCCAATCTATATATCAAGATATATGTAAATATATTTATATACAATGAAATATAAACTAAGGCAGGAAGATGATGGTTAAGTAACTCATAAAACCAACAGTGTCTTGAGTCTGGGATTTAAGGCTTAAAATTCCCTCCATATGAATCTTATTTTATGTGAATTTGTATGGTAAAAACACTCAATAAACACAAAGCGTGTTGGATAATTTACAATGATTTTGATCATTAGTACTAATATGACAACAGAAAGTTAAAAATTAAAGAATCAATAGAATATAAAAATATTAAGATGAAAACTATATTCAAGACAATTTCTGATATTCTTTACATACTTTTGAGAGAAATAATGACATGTTGATCCTTGAAATTATGTAGAGAAGAATCTGCTATCGTTTGTCAAAGTAGAAATTAAGAAGAATTAAGCTCAATGTGTAAAAAACTCATAAGAAATCTAGAGTTAGCCATACTACAGCACTGTGAATTGTTCAAAAGCTCATTGTAAGACAGGCCTTCTCCTCCAGCTTCTCTGAGTTACTCCTCCACCAGTCATCTGTCTGGTGGCAAACTCAGAGGTAGGCTGGTTGTCACATCTTGTTACTCTCATCTTCGATAGACCCAACAGTCAACTCTGGCTCCCTACAGTGTTCACCATAAAAATACGTAAAGAAGCAAATGAATGAGAGAACAGAGATCAGAGAAGTCTTCCTTTTTTTGATAAATTCCACGAGTGGAAAACCTTATGAAGAAAACAACATTGAACATATTGTGAATGAGATGTATAGTTATTATGTTTTTAGGGACACCTAGTTTATGAATCAATATTCTTCAAATGTCTGATATCCCTAAGATAACTTGCCCACCTATTAGAGAAATCTTCTGACTGTCTTTCCATGTTTCTAGGAAATAGATAAATAGATAGATAGATAGATAGATAGATAGATAGATAGATAGATAGATAGACAGACAGATAAATTTAGTTTGACCTTGCTTGGCTTTAACACTATTCGTGTTCTCAACTTCTTAGAACCAAGTTCGGATTCCTTCTCCTGACCTGGTATATTCCCAACATGTTACCAAATATGTTACCAAATCTTGCCTATGAACAATTTCTCCCTATACATGACTTGTATTAAAGGAACAATTTAAAATTTAATTTAAAGATAGAATTTTAAATCTTGTCTGACAAAAGAAAGTCTAAAATACTCTCCTTCTAACACACTCTCATGTCCTTTACAGTTTTATTTCTACTATAAAAAAAGTTTCTATATGTAAACACCAACCTAGCCCCAAGGCCTTGGATCAACAGTGGTGTCCTGACTGCAAGATATGCTAGTGTAATGGTGGCAGAAACAGCTTGTAGGAGTAATCATCCAATAACTGATTTGATTTAAGGCCCCCTCCAGGAGATAGAACCCTTATCCAAAACTGCTTAGTGACCAAGAACCTTAGAAATCCCAGGGACTGAGGGTGAAATCGAATACAGCTGTGTTAAAAAAAACAAACAAACAAACAAACAAATAAAATCAGCATAGTGATGAAATGACTCCTAATGACATTCTGCTCTATTCATATATTACTGCCTTGTTCAGCCATCATCAGAGAAGCTTATTCCTACAGCAAATGAGAACAAATACACAGACCCACAGCCAGTCCATTTGCAGAGAAAGAAAGACCGTGGAACATTCATCCCTAAATGGGATGTCTCCATCAAATCCCGCCCCTCAGGGCCCAGGGAACCCAGCAGAAGATGAATTAGAAAGAGTGTAACAGTAAAAATGGATAGAGAACACCAAGAAAACAAGTTCCTCTAAATCAACATGAGCAAAGCTAATATAAACTCACAGAGACTGAAGCAGCATGCAAGAGCCTGGACAGGTCTGTAGCAGGTCCTCTGCATATACATTATGCTCTCCAGTTTAGTGTTCTTATGGAATTCCTGAGAGTGCAACTGAGGGGGTCTCTGTTTCTTGTGCCTTCTCTTGGGCTCATTTCCTTCTGTTTGTTTGTCCAATTCCAATGTGTTAGTTTCTTTTTATCATATTATACTTTATATTATTATATTATATTTTACTATTCTCCCTTAGAAGCCCGTTTATTTTCCAATGAGAGACGTGAGGGGAGTGGCGCTGTATTGGATGGGAGGCATGAAGGGACTGTAAGGAGTAGAGGTAGGAGAAACCTTAATCAATATATGTTACATGAGAAAAAGTCTACTTTCAATAAGATGAAAAAAAAAGAAAGTATTATCCTGCAAAATATTAGAATATTCAGACCAGAGGACAATATACTTGAATATATTGTGTGAGGTAACATGATAAATTCCATATATATTGTTATATGTAGAATGCTTTTCATTAATTGGCTGATGATAACTGCTACAATAAAAATAAGAGTGTTTTATGTTAAAAAAGTATTAAGTTCCTTTCAAGCCAATGTGTTTTTTACATAAGTTTTCTAGCATAAATCCTGACTAGGAACCACATGAAGATATATGTGTTAATGGATGTATGATGGATTTTAAAAATCCAATATATGCACCACAAATAAGTGATTATCAAATCCAAATGTAACAGAATATCAAAAAGTGTATAAGGTTGAAATGCTAGCTTTCTATAAAATCAACATTCTCACTTCCAAAAGTTTTGAAGCAAACTTACAAAATTGTTTCAATAAAAGGAGATAAAATGGGAAGTTAAGGGAGTCATTTCAAAGAGGAAATAATCAACTTGGGGGGTGATAAGCACAATAAAAACACATGCTGCATTGTATTACAGGGGAGTAGAGAATGAGAGTCCTCAAATATGATTCCCAGTGACCAATGCATGATCCATGGCCAGATTCACAGGGACCATAATAGGAAATCAAATCAGTTTTTCAGTAGAAGCAGAGCTGTTCTTGATTGGAAAACCTGGGGGAAATTTCTTCCTTGGTTTCTCATAAGAAGAGCTCTGGGTGATAGAGAGTTCAATGTTTTCCTGTACCTCCTTGCATTGCCTATAACACATTCACATCACTGCTTCAAATAAAGTCTTTCAATGTGAGTCTATGACCTATCACTAAAACAGAGTTGGGTAAAAGTAAGCATAAGTGGGATCAAAATAATACAGGTCCACACACTACATAGAAATCTGATGATGAAACATGACCCAAAATAGTCAGGTCCCAAGAAGAAAATGCTGTACAGACTGTGAGAAGTTCTCCATAAACACCATCTCTCAAATGGGCACTTAATAACCAAGCAACAACAGGATCACTCAATTGATACTACTGGATGGTAATCAAGAAAAGCAACTTCAATTCTTCTAAATAAAACAATCACATCCATTACAAGCCAGTTGAGAATAAGGAAGAAATCAGAAGAAATTAGATGTCTCCTGGAGGGTGGAGAGGTGACTTAGGGGGTAAGAGCTGTTGTCCGGCAAGCATATGGATCTGAGTTAGAATCTCCAGCTTGACATATTTTTTTTTATTTGACATAAAACTTGAAAATATATAAATGTCTTATAGCATAATGGAAATTAGTTCTGTGAGCCTTATGTATCTGTCCTTATATGGCAATGAGCTTATGTGTTTGGTTTCTACCAGCTACAATCAATAACATAGAATGCTACTTTGTAGATATATCTCATAAACACATGTCCTCAACAAGATATTTGTCAGAATATGTAATGCTCAGTTTTCCTCACTGGGTGTTTTTCTTGTACTACAGGTGCTAAAAGCAAAACATCACTTTCTGAATCATTGCCCTAGTTCCAGAAAGGCTATGAGTAATTCAGAATGACCCATAAAGTATACCAAAATTATGTCTATCCAATATAAAACATTCCAACTTTGGTACTCAGCATATCACTATATATACTTCTTTAAAAAAGAAGAGTCATTATCACTGGGAGCAACTAAAAGAGCATCAGATTATATTCCTCTTATAGTCAAATCATTAACAACACCTTCATGCCTTCTTTACCCCAGAGCACATTAATAGTTAAGTTATGACAGTTCTCTTTACTGATCATGATTGGAATACAACTAACAGCACAATGTACATAAATTGCAATGTGGTGCACTGGAGCACATACATACTGGTGTCATACATGTGGTGAGTGCAGAAAGTCAATCTATGTTAAGAATCATGTCATTCGAAGTGACTAGAAAATTCTGGATATGAGGTATTGTAGTGTTTTCCTTTCCTAATATACACATTAAAATCATGTTAGATATATCAAGAGGAAAATCTGAAATGGGCTATTTTTATGAACCTATGCTTAACATTAAAGGACAAAAAAAACGCATATACTATCTATACAATGACATGAAACCAAAGATATTTTAAAATAAAAGCATTACCAGAGACAATGTGACTTGGTGATTAATAAGTCCATAAAAATTTATAAAACACAATGCATATAAACTATGATGCAATAGTTTGTTGCATGCATGCAACACATTTTAAGCAGTTTTGAACATGACAATAAGCCAATATTAAAACAAACTATACAAGTCATTCAGGTGTATATCTATTCATTAAATACTGCTTTGTGACTAGTGTTTTCTAAAATTTATATCCCAAAGTGCTTCATGAAGTATCAAATTAAAATATGATAGCAATGGAATAATTTCATGCCAGAAAACTGCTACTCATAATCTTGAATTAATTCTAAGTGTGTCAATTAACAAGTTGTAATTGTCAGAGAAGAAATGAAGTCTAATAAAGCAAATTTATTCACAGACTATGAGAAAATGTTAAAATTAATATGTAGTATGCTATATATTATGAATTATTTAAATTTATTTATTCTTAAGCACACAGTTGCTGATCTATTTCACCATAATAAAGGCCATTGGTTGGTGAATGTTTCAAGATCCTGAAAATCAAAAGTAAAACTTATTTCCAGTGAGTTTTTTCTTTATATGAAACACAACTGTTCAAACACTGGCCCCTTAAGAGAAATCTGTTTTCATTCTGATTCTTAAATTTGTAATATGAGAAATCACATGGTTGGGTTCCAGGGATAGAGGTGCATAACCAAACTGAAGAAATATTGAAATTATTTTTTAATTTTTAATTACTTTTAAAAGTTCCATACATACATATATATATAATGAAATATGATCATATCTACCCTAATTTCTCCTCTTCAACTCTTCCTATGCTTCCCCAAACATGTCTCTCCCTCAACTTATGCCATTTTATTTCTTTTGATAATCCACTGACACCACTTAGTGTTGCCCACGTATGAATGGATAAGGGGCCATCCCCTAGATCAAGGGGATATATAACAGTAGCCGCATCCACAAAAGAGAATGATTCTCCATCCCTAGGCAACTGTCAACTAAGTGACACTAGTGAGGGATGGGACTTGAAGGTTCTCTGTCCCATTTATGCCAGAACTTTAGCTGACTCTATCTTGTATCGGCCTTATACAAGGTCCCACCGTGGCTATGAGTTCATGATTTCAGTAGCCATGTGAAGAAGACAGCATGTCACACACCATTTTCCATCACCTGCTTTTGTATTCTCTGCAAGTCGTCTTCCACAATGTTCCCTGAACCTTGGTGGAGGGGGGTTGCTAAAGGTGTTCTATTTAGGACTGAGA
This sequence comes from Peromyscus californicus insignis, assembly GCF_007827085.1. Classification (NCBI taxonomy): domain Eukaryota; kingdom Metazoa; phylum Chordata; class Mammalia; order Rodentia; family Cricetidae; genus Peromyscus; species Peromyscus californicus. The sequence goes on from NW_026294413.1 coordinate 43,008,695, forward strand.
AGTCAGTCTCTTATGCTTAGCACCTTGACCAATTGTGCATCTCTCTATTGATTTCTGTTCACTGCAAAAGAATCCCCTCTGACCTAGGATATGTAAAGATAGATGTTTAGTAGATACTGTGACATCATAACCCTTTAGCAGATTAACCATCAGGGTTCTAACCCAGGGCCTTTGGTATCCTTAGCATGGGCTTTTGCCTGGAATTACAGTACCAGACACGAAGTTCCTTCCTGTGTAGCACAACACCAGTGCATTCAGAAAGCTGTAAATTAGCTGATGATACTCATATCATCAGTACTCAGGAGTCAGGTAAAAAGTAATGAATTTATTAAAGATAACTTTGAAATAGTAAGAAAATTAGTAAACTAAATATTTACCCTTTAAAAGTTTCTACAATATAATACTTTGGAATACAATGGTTATTGAAATTGAAAAGTTACACATAAATGCATACTATTCTCAATTTTACAGATCAGCCCCCATATAAGTTAGCATTTCATTGCATACAAATCAAAGAAAGAAACCAGTTTCTACAAATCCCTGAAATATTTCCAAGCTTCCAAGCTCTCTGTTTATTTATTCTGTTGTTGTATGATGTCTTGAATTACTTATTTAAAGTCTAATGGCAATCTGATAAATCCAGCTGTGTTCTAAGCGTTTATTTGAAAAGCGTTCACTTGATAAAGAAGACAAATGAATTAATGACTCTCTGGTCTTAGGAAATGGGCTTTGGAAATTTTCTATAAACCAGCGACCATTAATAATGAAAAGATATATGGCGGGCTAGAGCAATGACGTCAGGGAGTTATATGGCAGCTCACAAATGTCTGTAACTCCATTTGTTCCAGGAGATTCAGTGCCATCTTCTGTCTCCACAGACACCAAGTGTACATATGGCAAAAAGACACCCATGCAGGCAAACACTCATGCACATGCTAGAACAAAATAACATAAAGAGCAACTTTCATTTTGTGACATTATGGCAAAACAATAGGAAATAAGGAGAAAGTGAGTCAGAGAAGATTCTCTGAAAGAGAGTTGATCCACAGAGTGAAATCCTAATTACAATCCTGAAATTCAGTGAAGAGATCATGGCTATTCATAAAATTCAATTTATTCTTCTAATGTTTTGTTTAATATTACTGTGATTGCTTTTCAGCTTCACCAAAACAACAACAATCATCCCTGCTCCTCCTTCAATCTTTACATCCTGAGTTAAAAGCTATTGTAAATTTGTACGGAAGCCTATGAAAAAAAGAAGACTGGAATATTGTGAGTTAGGCATCTTAAGCAATAGATCTGGGATTTTACTCTTAACAAACATGGATTTGCTTGTAATTATCACATACAGAGTTGGTTACTCTCATTGGTATAGCCTGTAATGCCAGGTTATTATAACATAAGAAAAACAAAAACAAAAACAAAAAAAAAACTACAAAACTCACAGTATGTAACCCCATCACAAAATATCCCCAAAGAGTTCCAGGTCTGGTAAGATGACTGAATGTGTGGAAGTGCTTGTTACAGAAGCCTGGTGACCTGAGTTCGATCCCTAGAACCTACCTAAGGATGTAAAGAGAGAATGGACTGCACACATTTATACCTCAGTCTCCAAATACATGCTAGGCACACGCCACCCCCACAATAAAAACCAAAAGATTCCTTTTGACAAAGTCTTTAGCTGTGACATAACAAGGGAACATATTGAACGAGCTCTTTGCACATGTTTGATGATGTCCTTATCAATGCTGCTATAATCTTCAATGCTTGATGATAAACAGAAATATTTCACAAATTACAATTTTAAAATGTATTTTACAAGTCTTGCTCATTTTCTCAATCAAGTCAGTGAACCATGAGACTCAATTCACCCCCTTTCCTTTTTATCCTCTGTTTCCTGATGCTCCATTATGAAGCTATTAAGAGTATTAACAAAATTCAGAGAACAGAAGAGTAAAAAGCAAAAATATAAAATCCCTCTTCCTTCATGTCCTATAGCTAAGCCTTGCCAGAAATTTCTAGTTTTTCTGAAAATTGTCATACTAAGAAAAGAGAAACCCAAATAAATTTATAATTATATTTATTATTGCAGAGACATCTTTTTAAGGTTAATGATAAAGGTTTTCATAAAAAGAGATAGCAATAAGCATGTAACAAATTGAAAGTCTCTTACATTTCCTTTTGAATTTTATGACAAATAGGAAAATGATGAATTATTTCTTCTGTTCCCAAGTTCATGTTTTTTGTTTCTTGTCACTGCTAAGCATCAATGACTTTCATACAATAGTGTTTGGACAACACTGAGCCCCATATTCATCTTTCAGTGAGACAAAGCAATTTCTCCAGCTGTTTATATTCATACATGATGAACATGTTACTCATTTCTGACCAGATGTGTCAAGTCCAGAACTTTTGTTTATCTTAGTAGAACAATGATCTGTCTTACAAAAGCATCCTGATGTATTTAGATCTAAGACAAAATTTACCATACTGTCTAGTGTGGATTTAAATAATTCCTACAAGCTGGTTTTTACCCTGCTTCCTTTCAATCCTGAAATTTTGGCTTGGGCTTATGTGCCCAAATTTCAAAACTCTTGGGCTTCATGTACCTGAAATATCTAAACAGTGTTCTATCTCTAACTTAAAAGTTTTTGGCATGAGCCAAAAATCATACTTTGTAACTTTTTCCCTTAATCTCATATTGAGTAGCTTTGAAAAATTATTATACAGATGGGAAGAAATAAAGATAGTAGGTGATATAAAAATCCTAGCAAATAATAGTGGATAAACACCTATATTTTAACATCCATGCATGCAAAAAATCATAACATAAAATTGGAGAAAGTTTTGAATAGATAAATTTACTAAAATTTTGTTTTTATATAAATTTTGTATAAATTTATATAAATTTTGTTTGTTTATAGTAGAGTAGTATTCATTCCATTTGTTAGCAAGTTAAATAGTAAACACTGACCATACATACCAACAAAAGGTACATGAATCAAATTGAAATCACATTTGCTTAAGTGGATATAAAACATATATATTGACCTTATTCATACATAATCATCGTTTTAATCACTGAACATTCATATTTCATAGGAACAATTCATAAATATTATGTCATTTTCAGATTTTAAATCTTACTGCTTCCAATCATGTGTCAGAGTCATTTACATTCAGAGCAGCCCAAGAGGTTCACGTGGCCTTATGCCTGAGCTTCTATTATTTTTGTTCCAGAAGAATGCAATAAATATGTCTAGAGACAAAGGACAAAGTTAATAAAAGGCTGTCCTTTCCTTTTCCTAAGACCCTGGCTTAAAATGAGCTATTTTCCCTGAACACCATATATTAATTGGATGGTTTCAGCTTCAGCCACAGACAAAAGCCATCCAGATCATGATTATTTGCAGTATAATTCTTCTTGATATGATGAACAATCTCCAAGCAGAGATATTAAAAAAAAAAAAACTTTCTTCCATGATAAGAAAATGGCCTTAGAATGTAGCCACTTAGTTGACCAATTAAAGGAATGGTCATGACATCGTATCTTGCATTGTGTGCCTCTCCTAGAGATCCATGTATGTTTTATAATCCTGACATCCAAAAGTATTTGATATCAGACAGGCTGACTTTTTTTTAAAAAGTGAGTTGCTTCAATAAATACGTTTATTTTTTAAAAAATTAGATTTATCATCTTTCCATTGTGATTACTATCAAGCATTATGTATAGGAACCTTGTAAAAAGAGAGAGTTTAATGGACATTAGCCCTCTCTTAGGAGATGTCTGCTCATTTTGATTAGAAAGAGGAATGTGCTTCAAAATATTTTGTTATTATTGGTCAAGTATAAAATGCTGACTTAGTTTTTCATAGTATACAAAGGTGATGTTTTCAGGACTGTTGTCTGAATTGTTAACTACTAAAATCCAGTTTTGAATCTAAATTAGACATACAACTATAGTACTGGTTTTTGAAATGCTGATTACACACCTGTGCTGGCTAGTTTTATGTCAACTTGACACAAACTAGAATCTTCAGAGAGAAGGCAATTAAGAAAACGACTCCATAAGAATGGGCTTCAGGCAAAATAGGGCATTTTCTTAATTGTGATTGCAGCTGGTGGTCATGAGTTCTGTAAGAAAACAGGATAAGCAAGCCTGGGGGAGAGAGCCAGTAAGCAGCACTCCTCGATGACCTTTGTATCACCTTTGTCTCCAGGTTCCTGTCCTGTTTGAGTTCCTGTCCTGACTTCCTTTAATGATGAACAGAGGTGCTTAAGTATAAGCCTTTCCTCCACAAGTTGCTTTGGTCATGGTGTTTTAACACAGCAGTAGAAATCCAAATTAAGACACCCATCCAAAGAAGGATAAAAATTAGCTAAACTCACATAGTAACTTAGCTATTCTGCCTTGAGGAGGGTCATTTTATTCTCCTGAGTGAGTTGTTAAATAATCAATGATTCCATCAGTTCATTAGATGTGACAATGCAATACTTCCTTCTGTTGGCATCTTTTGCCTATCCTTACATGGTTTTATTGCATATAAACTACTATAATACTTATTTTTATGTATGTCTAATGCCCGTGGAGGACACAAGAGAGTACTCAACCTCAAGTATTTGTGTTAGAGGTAGTTGTGAGCTGCCTGAAGTGCGTCCTGGAAATAGAACTCTAGTCCTCTGGAAGAAGAGTCAGTGCCCTTGACCACTGAGCAACCTAGCCAGAATACTTTTCTTAATTTTTGAGAACCATAAATACTATCCTGTGATTCTCAGCTGGAAGAGAGTTTGCTCTCCAGGAAGGCTGGAGACATCTTTGTTATGGGAAATGCTTATGGAAAAAGGCCAGAATTGCTGTTAAATATCTGCAGTGATCAGAATGGCTTCACACAACCAAGTATTATGTGTCCCACCCCTAAGATGCAATAATACTAAGACTGGGCTGTCCTGACATAGGCAGATAAGAAGGAGAAACAATACTCAGAGAATATTTTTATTGTTAAATTCTGTTCCCTGTGCCTTAAATAATGATCCAATTAGCTTTCTACTTGTCTAAATTCTAATAGCCCCAATTACAAATATTCACACACACTTTCAGCTATTCATTTCTTTGTTCAAAAAGCAAAAAACAAAACAGAGCATATAAAGTAACTTTAAAATCCCAGATCAACTAGATATTGAAATATTTTATATATTAAAGATAAGCAAGTCAAGACAGGTGTTTAAAAATGTTTATAATATACAAATATATATATATATATATATATATTAATTGTGTCTTGTCTAATTGTCTAGTCAGTGTGTCAATGCTATGACCAACATCATATCCAGATAACCTCAGCCTAAACTTCACATTTTGAACACATATTCCCACAGAAAAGCTAAATACATATACATTTAAAAACAATGAACATTAATTAGCAAATAGATTTCCATCCCCCCTAATGAATTGATATGTGCATTAAAGAGAATGAATCATAATAAAAAAAGATGTGTTTCTATGTGATTATCTGATTTAAGAAGTTAAATATTTAAAATGTTTGTTATGGACATATACATGTTAAATAGGTCCATGCTCTCGATAGTAATCAGTAGCACACAGTGTCCACTGAATTTTTTAATAGGTTCCCAAGATGGACAGATCATTTTCCATTTTATTACTAAATGTATATTTTCAAGTGACCTTGGATGTCAATTTTAACATCCAAGGCTTTTTGGAGTAGGCACTTCTGGGGGAAAGGAGCATTAACATGTGCTCTGGTTTCAATGCTGCAGTTCCTCAATAAAATTGATAATGACCCCAGGACTGCAAGCGATTCATCAGTCCCACAGGCCAAGTCTCCTCATACCAGATGCAGGAAGTTGACTGCATTTGTTCATGTCATTTCAAGAGGTCACAGGTAGGAGGGAAATGCCGGAGGTAGGCAAGGAAGTAAAAGCATAACATATAGAGGCTGTGTGTAATTCTTGGAAGGAGGTAGTTTAAAAAGTCCTCTTTGTCTTAAGTATGAAAGTAAACTGCAAGTCAAGTCTACTGCAAGGGACACTTTGTGTTACTTGGGTCATGCACATTCTGGTGCCATCAAGGACATATAGAAACTATTTAGAGTTAATATGCCTCCCTCCTTAGACTGTCCTCATAAACTATAAAATATTTTTTTTAAAAAAGCAACTTCTCACTTTGTAATTTTATTTGTGTTGGGGAAATAAGAATTAAAATGTGAGATTCTTGTAGAACATTCTCTCTGTCAGTCTGTTTCTCGGAGTTGAGCTTAACTGCTTCAAGTGAATCTCCTGCCAAAGTGACTCCTGAGGGAAAACACAAATCCTTGGTTAAGCTTGCTGCACAGCTTCCACAACAAGCGCTGAGACCTCCTCATCCAGCTTCGCCCTGCTTGCACAGTTCAGAACTGAACCCCGATCTCCATTCCAGCAGCATTTCCCTGGTGACTTGAGCAAGCCTTGTTAACAGTTTCATCTAACAGGCTCAGCAGGTTCAACATTTGATTATCTTTCCCTCAGGTTCACGATCAAGTCTTTCTCCTTCGTTATGCATTGACAGGAACACTGTGTAGGGATATGTGTGGGGGGTAGTTTCACAGACTGAACGTGAAGAAAATGTAGAGTCGACAATCTGGATAAATCTTGCATTCAAGGAATTTAATTGTATTATTGAAATGCAGGGCTGTGCCCCTGAGACATTGATCCGGAATCGTCAGTTTCAAATCCTAGGTGCAACACCAGCATGGCGATGTGTTCATGGAATTTGCAATTGAGATAATGAGGAATCAAAGCTTGTGACAGGATCGCTAACCGACAAAAACCAGGAGAAGCAAAGCAAATCAATACGGGCCGGTCTTCCTGGCAGCAGGCAAGGTTGGCAAGCTACTCCGCTTCCAATTTAAGAACAGGATCAGGACTTAGGAGAGGGGCACAGTTGGGTGTGCGCACTGGGGTGACGCTTTTGCTTTCCAAAGCACAGAGAATGTTTGTTCATAAGCTTTTATTGCCAAAGGCAAGGCGCTGTGGCTCCAGTAGCCAAATAAAACAAAGGGGGATTGGAACAAAACAGTGAATACAAAATGTGAAGAGAAAGACTTTAACAAATGATTGCTTTTTGCTTTGCAAGGTCTTAGCTGTGAACTTCTCCTCCGTCTGCTGGGAAATTTTTAAACATTATTTTCTTTTCCTTTATTCTTTCTTTTTTTTTTTTAAGGTGAAGGTCTGTTTTCTTTGTTTATAGACAAAATTTCCTCATGAGGTTGGATTTTTCTTAAGTGTTATTTGTCTCGGAATTTAGAAATAACAGTTTTAATTTTAGAGTGATGAAATCAAGTTCAAAGTGCTTCTTTGGCACAACCAAAATAAGTCCTTGTCCAGCCCATCTTGCCTCTGAGATTATGAATAACCTTGTGATAAAACAATAAGGTGGAGAATTAGTTTAGATATTACGACCAATCTGTTTATAGGTGTAGTGATTATTCACTTGACATGTTCTTTTCCCAACAAAAGATAGGGTGGGTTACAGCTCTAATTCTGACAGTCTCTTATCTAAGCTCTCCTCTCCTGTATTCTAGGAAGACACTGGTTTGAATAATAAGTTATGTGACAATATGTCCATCCTGAAAATCTAAAGGGATCATCAGTTGAAAAAGAGACACATTTTCTTTAACCAGATTTACTGTAATATGTGATTCTCCCTAAATATCACAAGTAGATGAAGAATTTGTATCACTCCCTCAGATTTCTTCGAAGTTAACAAAGACTTTGAGAAGTCTCAAAATGACAATTTTTTTTTGTGTGTGTAGCCACTAGTACCAAAGTAACTCCTTAAATACTTTAGCTCCTTAAACAGTTCAAGGACATATTTGAAATACCAAAATATACCATCATTGCCTAAAAATCTGCTGGGCTAAGTGATTTGAGGGGCAATCTGTCCCCAAATCACTGTAGGAGAATAATATTACCACAGAGTGAAAATGAAAGCTAGTAAGAACTCACCCAAAAGTGTTCACAGCCAGCTGACTGGACATGTAAGTGATGAGCTACATTTTTAAAGCCTTTCCAATAAAAAAAATATTTCTAAAACATATGGAAATTTTCCTAACTTGGTTATCAAAGCATACTTGAACATATAAATGTTTTCCCAATGGAAAGGAAAGACTGTCAAAAACAGCATCATTTTCCACCGACATCCTAAATTGATCTCACCCCACTTTGAGACTGACTTGCAGTTATTTTTTATATTAAAGATAATGAAAAGTTTAAAACAGATTTTATTAGAAAGTAAAGTAAGTTATTGAATAAAACACACTGTTAAATAAAGCGTAAAGGAAGTTTTTCTCAACTATTTTTTATCCCTATTCACTTTCAGACTTTTAACAGATGTTTACCAAAAAAGGTGGCACATACATACAATGGAATTTTATTCATTTGTAAAGAAAAATGAAACTATGACTTTTGTAGGAAAATAGGTGGAATTAGAAAATGCCACTTTAAATGATGTAACTCAGGTTCAGAAACACAAATACTGAATGTCCTCTCTCATTTGTAGATCATATCCTTGCGTCTAATTCTTAAATGTGTGGATGTAGGTGGGAGCAAATGTGGGTGAAGACCTAGAAACTATAATGCATCCTATGTTCCTGGAGGAAAAGGCTTTAAGGAAGTGGTTGGGGAAGCCAGTAGATCAAAGTGGAAGGAATGGGAGAGAACAGACAAAGGATCCATGAGGAAGAGGACCGGGGAGTTAGGGAAGAAGATGACCAACCAAGGCAATATGCGTGACAACTCCATGTAGAAACTTACTTACTTACTAAATAAATTTATTAAATAAAAATGAATTTATATGTAAGAAATACTTTCAGGATCATATTTTTACCACCTCCCAATCTACCAGTCTCCTAGAATGAGATCTGACATGTGTTCACAGGTTCACAGTCAATTCGGCTGACTTGGATGACAACTAAATAGGTCATTTAATCAACATTTTTTAACTAGACATAGCAATAGCTCAACTTCCCTTTAAAACCTACCAGAGCGTCTCATCTTTCTTTCTATCAAAAAGAACTAAACTGATTTTTTTCTATAGAAGAAAAACTGATGTATTTTACATGTTGGTGACATTTAAAATCAGTTGTTAACATACAAATTTTATTATCCTTTGAGTTTGGAGAATGCATATTTATTTAATACAGTGCAAGAAATGACTGATTCGTGGTGTACTTGATGGATCGACACTCAGGAACACCAGGCAGAGACAGAGAGGGATGTGGTAGGATGTCCCTGCTCTTGTCTTCATTACGTTCTTCCCATTTGTGAGGCAAAACCTACAAGGCAAAAATACAGACAAAAGTGACTGTGATCTTTCTGCAATGCCTCCCACTCCACCTTACCTTACCTCCTAAACCTAAATCTTTAAAACTTTCAGAAATCTTCACCCTTGATATAAACATCTTAGAATTTCTACTGAATATTGATAACACACACACACAAAATAATAAATAAAAACCTTAATCTTCTCTCTTGTCTGGCTTTTTTTTCAGTTCCATGCCAATCCTGGTTTAATATTCACTCTACTATGAAGAAATTATCCTGTTGCAGAAATTACCCTCACTCCAGAATGACATGATTAGACATTTTCAGCTAATCAGTAAGAGGTCTGCAGCTTGATTCCCATTCGTCAGTGATACAGAAGGAGGAGATGTCAGGGAACAGCAAGCACTGTCCTATTAAGCACTCTCTATTAGGCAATGAATACTGAAATTGATTAATAATTGAGGAAAGGATTAAATTCCTATTCTCTCTGCCATATTATAGGAAAGAGATTACTGCATTTAATAGCAATTATATGAAATATTCAGTGTAATGAAGCAACTTAAATAAACTTTGCAGTCACACTCATCAATGCAAGAGAATGCCAATTTGAATATGAGATGGAAGTCTGTATTGAAGATCCTTCGGAAACTCATTGTATGGAATAGTTCAGCCTATTAGGTAACAATATTTTCAGTAATAATAGGTGTTATGTTTAGTAATAGCTGTAACATTTTCTGCTACATTTTCTTTGATCAGCATAGTTTACACCCAAATTTTATTTCTTGGAATTCCTAAGGAGGCATAGATAGCATGGAAGCGGGAGTGAGACTTGGGTGCTTCAGAATGTTTTGCTTTTCTTATATTGTCTTCCCTGAAATTTTTCTAGTATCTTTCTGCATGGCAATTAGTCTACTAATTTATTTCCTGAATAAGATTATAATCTTTGATCCTTTATACATAATATAGGTATTGTCAGTGCCATGGTGGACTCTATCCATATAGATGCTTCTTGAATTCTCAGCAACTGAGTTTATCAAAGGCCTAACACCTAGCAGTAAGAGATGGTGAGAAATATCAACTACAGGAAGCTCTTGAGAACTTCCCCTGGGACCACCAATGGCATCATCAGTTCACAGAATGTTAGCAAGTTGGAATAAAAATTTAAAGGGAAAAAACACCATGTGCTCATGAAGTCAATATCAAAATACCAGCCAGCTATTAATTCAGGGTTAGTCTTTTCTCAATAAACTATGATAAGGTTTGCAAAAGAGATTTTTTGTTCAAACACACCGTCTTAAGATAAATGATCAGTGTTACATAAAAATATACACAAGGAACTATAAATAACTCTAAAGGCCTAAAGATATTTTTCTCATCTTAGTGGCACAATTATGTTCCATTTGTTTTCCAAACCATAAAAAAATCTTTAATTTTATTCCAAAGTCATCTTTCTGGAAATAATTTATCAGTGCATTTTCTTCTTTTATTTATAAATATTTAGTGTTTATTCTCATTTATCTCCATGTTATGAATAAAGCTTGACCTAATGTTTAAGAACCATATTTTCTAAACAGTCTAAACTAAACACAGTTAATAGACTATGCTACTGGTCACTGCCCATTGTGTTGCTATCAAAATCAATTGTTTTCTTCAACTAAGAAACACAGAAAAGAAAGATATGCCACCAATTTCTCTAGTTTAAACACACAAGAATCTTCTACTGATGATGGTCATAGATATTTACCAATAGTATCCTCCAAAACTTCAGACTATTTTCTCACAACTCACTAAACAGGAGATGAGAAAAAGAAGGCACTCTGTAAACATAATCCCTAAAAGAATCACCTCCAGTTCCAGACACACTTAGATTTCTGGTGTTTCTTGATGTATTTTGTTGTTTGTTTTTGTTCATAATCTGTTCAGACCTAGCATTCCTAGTGTTGATCTAGAGAGAAAAACGACTCCTTGAGCTTGTTTTATCATGGCAGTAGACAGACTACCTCAAGAGAGTTTTAGGGCCTAGGATAGAAATACAACTCAGCTTGTAGAATATATGCTAGCACGATCAGAAAACTGACTCAATCCTCAGCATTTCATAAACCTGGGCATAATGACAAAACCCTCCAATCCCAACACTCATTGGGTAAAATAGGATGATCAGATAGTCAGGATCTTATGTGGCTAAATATCAAGTTCCAGAGCAGATATCAATATGTGATCCTGTGTAAAAAATATAAATAAACACATACATAAATAAACAAATGCAGAAATTAGAAGTCTAATGTGTTCATATCGAGCTCCAATCATATTTTTTGCTATACTGAATCCTTAGAATGAAGAATGAGAATTGCTAACGATTTTATGACAAAGGATGGAGAGGGAAAAAATACATATACATTTCAGTAACAGGTTAACTGAAATATTGGTTATATGAAGGTAATTTGATTAAGTGATATATGGAATTTATATGTGAATTAGTACAGATATGATGGAAATCAGTCAGGAGTTTCTCAGAAAACAAGAAATTAGAGTTATCATGTGACCTAATCATATCACTCTTGAGAATACACCTAAGGAAATTATATCCTACTACAGAGACACTTGGACAACGTTTATTGCAGTTCTAGTAACAATAGCTAGGACATGAAATCAGCCTGTATGTCCACCAATTGATGACAATATAATGAAAATATGATACACAGTGGAATTTCTACAGTTATAAAGAAAAATAATAAATTTGCAGATAATAAGTGAAAGTAAACAAATTATGTTGAGTAAAGAGGTAACCCAAGTTCAGAGAGACAAGTGTCTTGTGTATTCTTTCACTTGCAGATCGTAGGTTTGATTCTCTATTTTTGCATGATTACCTTCGAGTACATACAAAACTATGAACCTCAAAAGATGATAATGCAAGTCTGTGGCCTTAAAGGGAAGTAGCACATAGACAAAATGAGAATGTCAAGAGGAAATGCTAGGATAAAAAGTTTCAAAGGGGGCAGGAGTGGCAGAATAAGGTAGGCAAGTGTACAATGGAAAGAGTATATCCAAATGAGAAAGCCACTCAGAATCTTATCTTATAATACAATTAGAAATATAAAAGAAATTTTGAAGAAAGATGCCCCACAAGGCTAGACTATAAGTAACGGCCCAATAAGTAATTGATCACTAAAAGCACCCCTGTGCCAGGTATCTGACACCTTCATAGGAGTTCTTTGTTGAGAAGTGCGTAGAGGACCCCAAAGCAGTCGAGGATCATTACTATGACTATTGGTTGCCCACAAGAACTAGTTGATAAGACCCTATTGCTGAAGGCACCATCCCTAAGATGCAAAATATAGATAAATCAAGCTGGAACTGAGCTGGGAGTTTCCTCCCTACAGGCTAGCATTCACACTGCTGTATAGCTTTTACACAGGCTGGCAGGTGAGTAACGGCATCAATGGTCTTACCCAAATGTGAAGTCAAGGAAGTACAATGGGAAACTGCAAGGGATGTTGTGCCTGTTGGTGCACTAGTGGTGCAACAGCCATGGGATAAGCAACCCCTTCCTGTTTGGATGGTTCCACCAGAGGGAAGCCAAGCCTACTACTGTAAAATTGGTCTAAATCCCATGTCTCATGGGCTAGGAAGAATCTGCGACAACTACTTAGCTAAGTCAGCTCAGCATATATCCACCTTCTACATATTTAAGTATCTTTTTACAGTAGGCAAGCAAATCTATCTCTTAATTTTCAGGCAACATTGTAGAAGAGGTGACAGAAAGAATGTAAGAGTCAGAAGATAGGACCATGAAACAAAACAAAATGAAAAGTCATGAATACTATGAAGATATGTCTGAGGAATAAGGTGGTTTAGCAAAGGGAGAATAAAAAAAATGTATGAAGGACAATAACCAGAATACATCATACACATGTATAAAATTGCTCAAGAAAAATCAATAATGAAATAAACAACAAAAAATGACCAGACTACATCTACAGAAATGCCTAAGAGGTTAGAAGACATCAACATTCATGAGAAGGGCTCCCAAATATCCCTCACCTATGAATAACTCAGCTAAGTAAAGAAAAGTAAATATAAGTCCATCCTTTTATTTTGTAATTACATCATGGCCTTACAAGTTAACAAGATGTAAGGATTTAATTCTCTAGCAGTGTCGAAGAAATGTGAGGAAAACATTGTCATTACCCTGCTTGGAAACCGAAGCTGACTTGATCCATTTGTTGTCATGGTCCCAGCCTCCTGCCAGCATCACCTGGCTGACTGTAGTGCAGTTCTCCTCACAGCTTTCCCCACACTGCTCCAGTACTCTGCTGCTCTGAGTCTGCAGCAGCACAGCTTTTATCCTGGAACTCAATTCAAACCAATACTGAGACTGAGATCATGAAGAACTTCCGAGTTGTCAAGTCAGACTTGACTGTTGTGTAATATTAGGCCTTTCATATCTTTTAGAATCTCTTTTACTCTCATCTTTTATGACACATTTCCACCTTCTCAATTCTGCACATTGGCTTATGTGTCAGGCAGGGGAATGGCGGGAAACACATCATGCAAGATTACTGAAAGATTTGGGATTTTAATACAAGTGCAGTTTTTGTAATTATGATCGAAAATGGGCAGGACAGTGGTCATATCCACATTAATATCTGTGTATTCCATCATTCTTCAATATGAAAAGCAAGCAGAGGAAATCTGTCTTTAATCAATTGAGATGGTTAATACTTCAAAACCAAATCCCCTGTATTCTTTCTTTTCTTTCTATTATCTTGTTTTTCTGGTTATTTTTGTCATTTTTAAAAAATCTTTATTAACCAACTGGGCAAATAATACCTAGCACTAGGTATTAGTGTAGAGGGTAGGAAGGAGTAGGGAGTGTCTCCTGATAGGCTCTGTTTTCATGCAATTGTTTTCTCCATTTTACTTCATGTCTTTATATCCTTGATCTTAGCACCTTATTTTCTTTAATTTGGACTCATTATTAGTAATATTCTGGCAGTTGTCTACTCCAAATCTTCATTTTAAAATACACTTTCTAAAGTTGGTCTCAGACGTTCAACTATTTAAAAGTTTTAATCTTGAATTAATAACCCATAATCACTTGGATTAATTTTTACTCTCTAGGTATAGTCAACCCTAAAAATTTCTAAAAACCTTCTAATCAATATGAGGACAACCTGCTCCTGGACATCATGACTATAACAAGCCTTTTCAATGTAGCAAAGAAGTATCTATCATAGATAATAGAAATCAATTATAGTAATGATTTATCACTCTGAGGATCAAGGCAAATTATTCTAGAGGAAGGCATGAGTTCACTCAGTTCTCAATGATAAACGACAGGAACCTGGCTATATAGTGTGGAAAATGTTAGCCTTAAAAAAGGGAGACATAAATGAAGAAGTTTTGGATGGATGATCAAAATTTCAAGTTCTTAAATCTATTATGGAAGTGACTGAGTGATTACATTATACTCTCTAGTATTTCTGGTTATATAAACATGGATGCAGAAATTGGAGATGCTAGATAACTTACAGGGCCAGTGTAGAAGGAGGAAGGTGTATGGTGATTAAGCATGCTTATGGGAGAAATTTGGAGCTATATTACTTGGAGTGGGGTTGAAGATCATTAGTGTGGAGGTAAAAGAAACAGAAGGGTATGGAGAAATTAACACAGCACTGCTGCAACCTCCTAAGATGATATCAAGAGTTGACAAAAATTATGTTGATGTGGGTGAGAGTGGGCATGGTGGATTTATGTATATTTTATGAAACTTTATTCAGATATCTACAGTCCTTCTAGATATAATAACAATCCATTCTCTTATATTTAATACAAATGAATCTGCCTATAAATAAGAAAGAGATAAACAGAGTTGGCAAAAATTCTTCATAAAAGGATAAATTATACACTTGAGAAACTAAAATATAACTGAAGGGTTGTTAGTGGAAATAGAAGCCTATCTCAATATCTTCCATTCTCCCTCACAAGTGTGTGTGTGCGTGCGTGTGTGTGTGTGTGTGTGTGTGTGTGTGTGTGTGTGTGTGTGTGTGTGTGTGTGTACTTTAGGAGGTAGAACCAAATGAAAGGAAATTAGAGTATTTGAGGTGTGCTCTCATAGGAGTTATTGGATTAGGACAGTGGTCCATTCATTATCTCACTTTGCTTCTGCTATCAGTGAAGTAAGCAGGTGTTCTCTACCGATGTCTCCCACTATGATGATCTGCCATATCTTACCAGAGACCCAAAAACAATGCATCCACCTGACCAGAAGCAGTAACCTCTGAATCCATGAGAGATATTTGTGGAGATTTTGTCACAGCAATGGAAATATGACTGATACCATAAGAAAACACATTCATATCCAAGGTTACTAGTAGAGAAATCATTACAGAAAAAAAAATCCACTCTGTTATAGGCTTGATTCATTAAACAAATATTTTATTCTCTAAATGACTTTTTATATTTAATAATTAACAGATGGCATTTTGAGTCAAGAATTCCTCTTTATAGAAAATCTTACATTCTTATGAGCAAAAACTTTTATCAGTTATCTGTTTATTATACCTTCCTTCCAAATGGCAGGATGGAAACATTATTTACTCAGAAGTTGAAATATATTTTTAACTTTTAGCATCATTTTTACAGTGCCTTTATTTTATTAATTATGCTGTTTCAGGTTATTAATAACTAAGGTAAGCCACTCGGTGTTCATGGTTGATGTTTTTCCATTCTTCTAAAATAAGAGTTAAATGTAATACTCAGAGTCTTTGAAAGGCCTGTAATTTCATAAAACTAAATAAATTACATACATGAATATAGATTAAATGATTCTTGTTTCATTACTATCAGCCTTTTAAGCCCAAATATTAAAAGTGTCCAGTGTAATGGCAATGAGAAAAAAACTGCCATTACACATTGCCAATTAAACCAGCATTTGTTCCTGGAGAACAGCAATACTTAGTTCTTAAGCCTGGCAGGAGAGCTACACATAGTTCTGTTCTGATGACTGAAATCTTCGGAAGTAGTAGTGAGATACCTTTTTTCCAGTAAATACATTGGGCCAGTTAATATCACCACTAAAGGATCTACATGAAGTTCACATAAATATACACACACACGTACAAATAAAACACTTGTTGGAGGTTGTATACATTTTCATGGACAAATAAGATTAGAAATAATGAGCATGGTGGTAAAAGAATGATGGAGAGAGATGCGTTGCCTTTTCTCATTTTTATATTTTAAGCCATTTTAAATTTCTCACTCTACTCTTAATTTTCTTTTATAACCTCTTGACTTCAACTTAACATTGTCCTGTGGAGATTTATTCATGTCCTAAAGGATCCCAGGGCTTAATTAATAGAAGAGCCAGCCAAAAGGATAAAGCCAGAGATATCAGAAGTAATTACAATTTAATGAAGCTAGGATGAACAAATTACCACAAAGCCTGGTAGCCTAATAGTGACCGAAAATGAAAGTTTGGTCATCAAAAGGATAACCCTTCTTTTTTCCTGCCTTTCATATAGAAACATCAGCTCACTACCCCATTCCATAGTCTTCTTACCTTTAGAAATATTAGCAAGATATTTACCATTAATAATAGTAATAATGATGATGATGATGACGATGATGATGATAATGACGATGGTGATAAATGCAGTATCATACCTCCCTTCCTCAGCATAAGCTCACAGATTATATGGTCACCATGAGGGGCAGAGTCTGTATCACAGAATTGGAGCTGAACTTCAGTGAAGACATTAATTCTAACAGTTAATTAAATATTTGTTCGGATGAGTATTTGGTTTTAGTATATAAACGTTATAAAGTTTTGTGAGTTTTATTCATATGATGAGGCCCACATGGAAGTCTTTAATGCCTCATAAGCACAGTTTCTAGGGTGATATTCAGCCAGCCAAAATGCTGCAGCAGCTACAGACATCCAGCATCAGACAATATCTGGAATAAAAGAATGTTTTAAGTCCCATGCTGTTTGTTTTGACAAACACAATCTCTTTTTACACCATAGGAAAATCTCTTTTTACACTGCAGGAGAGAAACAAAGGGAAGAGCACACACACACACACACACACACACACACACACACACATACACACAAACACACACACATGCTTGCACGCATGCACACACACACACATGCATGCATCTCAGAACATCTCACATCATTGTTTTAAGTAAGTTGCTCTCAGACATTTATAACTGAAAAAGGAAAAGTAACTTCCATTTCTCTCTGGAGAAGCAACAGCTTGGTGAAATTAACTGAGAAGTCAATCACTGTCCTATTCATACTTCTCATGGGGCTGAAATGAAATCTTGCTCCAGAGTCCATCTTGAGTCCCTTTCCCACCAAGGTATGCTGTGGGATGTCATTCTGTATGCTGTGAATGTGTGTTGCTCTGATTGGTTGATAAATAAAATGCTGATTGACCAGTAGCCAGGCAGGAAGTGCAGGTGGGATAAGCAGACAAGGAGTATTCTGGAAAGAGGAAGGCTGAGTCAGGAGTCGCCAGTCAGACACAGAAGAAGCAAGATGACAAGGCACAACTGAGAAAAGGTACTAAGCCATGTGGCTAAACATAAATAAGAATTAAGGGTTAATTTAAGTGTAAGAGCTAGTCAGTAATAATCCTGAACTAATGGCCAAGCACTTATAATTAATATAAGCCTCTGTGTGTTTATTTGGGTCTGAGCAGCTGCAAACTGGGCAGGACACAGGAAAACATCCAGCTACAAAGATATCTTGCTATATTATGTACTACAAAAAAATGTCAATTTGAGACAGAGAAGGGTATATAGATAGGTAAAGCATAGTTGTTAGGATAAACACTTGTCAATGCAGCCTGTGGCATTCTTCCTTAGGCCGGATTCTGTCAAAACTGATTCCCTTCCTTCAACAAGCATCAGGCAAATTTAAACTTATGCTTTCAAATGTCCAGCAGATAACTGCTATTTTCTTTCACAGGGAAAGAAATTAAGGAAATGAATTAACAGTTAAGTGTTAGACCAAATTTCTGAAGTAATTCTAGTCAGTATCTTTTAATGAACAAAATGACTAACTCAAATTTCAATATTTTTTTCAGAAGGCAGGTAGCTTTAGAAATACATTAAAAATTTCCTTATCTAATCATATTCTTAGAAAATTGTTTATTAGATAAATGATGCTAGTTTAGGAAGGTTTGATAACTAACAGCAGGGGAGGAAATTAGGTATAATTGAATCATAAAGGTACTCAATAAATATAAGAAATGATATACAAAAGTAAGGAAATTAAAATCCATTTGTCTAAGAAGCAGTGTGCTATGACTAGAACATGATGTGATTTTGAGATAAAAGAATACTAAAGTACTTTATTAATAGCCTATTTAAAACCAATTATTTAAGGTTGAATATTAAATTCACCTAAAGAACTTACTTATCAACAAAGTGATGGACATATCTAGAACATACAGGAAAGGCACCTAAGACCAATTTTAAGTTATATATGTGGATATGTGTTTGTACAATGTAGCTTTTTAAATTATTTTATTTGAAATATAATTATCATGGTTTCTCTTCCCTTCTATACCTCTCATGTTTGAGCCTATCCACAAATTTATGGTCTCCACTTCTCTAACTATTGCTGCTATATATATACATACAAACAAATCAACATTATAAATAAAATGGCTTACTTCGTTCAGTGGTTCCTGAATGTGTATGATTTGAGAGCTGACCACTCCACACTGGATAACTAAAACTACTCAATTTTTTAGGAGTCTATTAAGAAAGATGTAGCTATTTTTTAAACATGAATTGTAGTGAATAAAATGTTTTGTCAATAGAAAATCCCTGTAAAGTTACATATTAAGATGTATTTTCAAAATTTAACTAAATTATCCTTGCTGCACAGGCATAAAGCCAGATGGACGCTTACAGCTGCTGTGTCAATACCTACAGAGTATGGGCATCTTCTTTGCCGAAATAAAGCTATTCCACATGCCATTAACACTGGGCCCAAAGGGCACATTTGTAGATCACACTAAAAATGTTGAAATTATTTTTATAATGAAAGCATTTTATGGGTTCTGAGAAAGAGGAACACAATATGTATTCCAAAATATTTTTTCTCTGATGTTTCTGAGTACATTTTATATGCACACATAGGGAAATTGTAAAACAATAATACCATATTTTTATTTCTTAGGTTTCCTTTTTATTATTTTTTAAAAATAAAATATAGTTATATCATTTTTCCCCTTACCTGTACTCCTCCCAACCCCTCTCTTGTCCTGTCTATCTAAACCTTCTCATGTCCTCTAGTCACTCTCTCTCAAACCAACGGTCTCTTTGGGATTATTATTGTTTTATATAGATAGATAGATAGATAGATAGATAGATAGATAGATAGATCTATATATATCTATATATGTGTGTGTGTATGTGTGTGTAATGTTATGTATATACACAACAATTATATATAATATAAATATATATGGTGGTTTAAATGAGAATGACCCTATAGGTCCATATATGCATGGTCCTCAGTTGGTAGAACTCTTTGGGAAGGGTTAGAAAGTCTGGCCTTGTTGAAGGAGGATATCACTAGGTAGGTTTTAAGATTTCAAAGGTCCAGGCCATTCTCAGTTAGCTTCCACTCTCTCTTTCTCTCTCTCTCTTCTCTTGTTCCTTCCTTCCCTTCCTTCTTCTTTATGTCTTTGTCTGTCTCTGTCTCTCTCTGTGTATGTCTCTGCAACTGTCTCTGTCTCTCTCTGTCTGTCTCTGTCTCTGTCTCTGTTTCTCTGTCTCTGTCTCTGTCTCTGCCTCTGTCTCTGTCTCTCTCTCTCTTCATCTGCCTCTGGCCTGTGGGTCAGACGTAAGCTCTGAGCTACTTCTCTTGCTCCATGCATGCTTACCTACTGACATGATTCCATGATTTAGAGGGTCATGGATTCTGACCCTCTAAAACTATAAGACTTCAAATTAATTATTTTTATAAGTTGCATTGGTCATGATGTTTGGTCACAAAAAAGTACCTATATCAGTATATAAATGCATAAATATACAATCTACTGAGTCTGTTTATTGTGGCTTGTGTATATATGATATCATGGCTGACCACCCAGTATTGGGTAACAATTAGGATGTTCTTCTCAGATCAAGCATAATTGTCCCTCTCTCAGCAGTCATTAGTTACCATTAATTTATTGTCTATGGGCAGTATCCACTGAGATTTCTCCCGTAGTTAGCATGTCTGTTGGTATTTCCATTCTTCAGGTCTTATTTAGGCAGTCATATTGTTGAAGAATCACAGGTATTTAAATCACAATTTTTAAAACGACAGCACTAAATTAACAGTTGTACTATTACTACTTCCTTGGGTATAGATTCTTCCTCATTTATTTTTGCTTCAGCATCTTCATGCTTCCCATCCTGATAAGTAGTCTTACACATGATGATGTCCTTCTCCGAAATTAAGACACAGAGCATATATTTGTCAATGGCCCATGAACTAGTCAAGGAATAGACAATGGTATACACAAAGTTGAATGTACTTTTGCTTTATTTCTAAATGAGAATTTCACAGTGTCTAAATATGCCAAGAAAATCTGTACCCCAATTTTTAAATTCTATTTCAAAAAAATCATAGACTATAAAAGCAAATGATAAGTGTTAGGTATGGACTGTCCCAAATCTTACTTTCATGTCCTCAACCTTTAGAGGTGGGGGTAACAGGCATACTTGTCCATTGTGATAACTACTCTTCAGGAGGAAGCCGTTTCTATAGGTAGTGTGTATACCAACTCTCCAAGAGACCATAATGTAAGTAAACCTTATTCAGTCTAATATATCGAAAGAGACAAGTGGGAGTCACAAATAATGAACTTGTATCTTAAATCTCAACATGATAATAGTTGAAAATATCAAACTTACACATTTATTCTGACTTTGTGAAAGATAATCAATGAATAATTAATATGAGAAAAATCTAAATGGAGTAGAATTTTGTAGGGTTTATGTTTCTATTTTCTTTATTTTTATTTTAGGCCTATGGGTATTTTCCCTGCATGTATGTTGGTGTACCACATACATGCCTGTAGCCCAAAGAGGCCAAAAGAGGATGTTGGATCCCCTAAATTTGAAATCACTGACAATTCTGACTTGCTATGTGAGTGTGGGAATTGAACTCAGGTTCTTTGAATGAATAGCCAGTGCTCATACACACAGAGCAACCTCTGCAGCCCCAAGGATTCTGAATTCTAAAAATACATCACCTACTTGATAATGTTCTTGTAGAAACATGTAAGACTCCACTGGATTGAGGAATACATATCAACTCTGTTCTTCTCTTTCTTTGTACCTAAATTTAACATGTTTGTTATGGATTCTTTTTTTTTTTTTTCCTGGAACTCACTTGGTAGCCCAGGCCAGCCTTGAACTCACAGAGATCCGCCTGTCTCTGCCTCCCGAGTGCTGGGATTAAAGGCGTGCGCCACCACCGCCCGGCCTGGATTCTTAAAGTACAAATAAACCATATGAAGTATTCTGAACATGTCAAAAGCTTTATATCATTGAAAGGAAAATATTTTAAATGCTGTATCTTATAAAGGTAATTTATTAATGACTATTCCCACATGCATTATTGTACATTTCATTAGTTGCTTACCTTGTTTCTGTGACTAAATATCTATCAGGAAGCCATTTAAATGGAGGGGGGATTGTTCATCTTACTGTCTCAGAATGCGTCTCTCATCATGGTGAGGAAGGAATGGCAAAAGAAGCATAAGGCAGCTGGTCACACTGCATCCAATCAAGAAGCAGAATGCTAGGACTGGTGGCACTCAGCTGGCTTTCTCCTTTTTATTTAATCAGAGACTCAAGACCATTGGATGGTCTCATGAAAGCTCAGGATGTGTCGTCTTCCCTGCCCTCTTAAACCTTTCTGGAAACACCTCCATTGACATACTCAGAAATGTGTTTCCATGGGTATTCTAAATCCCACTCAGTTAGTGAATGAGTAACAACCATCTTACACATACTCAAAAGATCTCAGGCCAGTTGTCCTTGGTGATAATCATAGTCAAAGTTAATAGCATAGTCAACAAAGACCAAGAACCAGCTTAAGTTATAACTACAGAAAGACAAAAGAGGACAAAGGAAAGGAAAAAGAAAAAAGAGCCCCATCTTTCTATGAAATGGGATGTTGCAGTACTTCTGAACTGTACCTTTCTGGTCTTGTATAACTTGACTTGAAATTAACTACTGCCTATTATAATATCATTCTTACATTCTTTTTTTTTAGATCATAATTTAGTTATAACATTCCACCCTCCAAGTCCTCCCATATACCCCTACCTACTCTCTGTCAAATAATGTCTTTTTTTTCACTAATTATTATTGCATGCATATGAGTGTATAATAATATTACTACATATAAACTTTATAATATTTCTTGTATATATGCTTTTAGTTCTGGACCATTATGAGTGACCAAACATGAGCTGTACAAGGATGACATCAATTAACTTGCCAAACTGGACAGGTAAAAGTCAGTGATGCCTCAACCTATTCTTTTTGTAAGTCAAATTTTTCTTTGTTTTGACATGTAAGCATCTGCTTTAATTTTTTGACAGAATCTTAGTTAATAGCTCACTCTAGCCTGTAACTCACTTTGTCAAATAGGCTGGATTTGAACTCATAGTGATATACTTGCCTCTACCTCCGCAGTGCATGAGTTAATCCTCCTGAGAATCTGACCTGAGACTCCTCCAATTAATGCCCTCTATACAGGTAAATTGCAATAGAGCTTTTTCATGTCAAACCAACCTGTTTTTAATTATTTCACAGAAATAATTATACCTAGCATATTTTCTCATATTCATCACACTCTTGTAAACTTGTAAGCAAAGCCCTCTATATAAAACATAGTCATTGAACTATCACATTTTTACCAAAGAATTTTCAGTTAGTGATGGTTGTGAATTTCGAAGAAAACATTGCAGCAGAAACACTCTGTTTCTTCTAAAAAAATAAATTATACTTGCAACTGGTTGAATTTGGAGGGTCGTTAGTTAAAACTAATTGTTCTGCATCAGTGGTATATTAGTTAAAGTTTCTATTGCTGTGATAGAACAGCATGACCAAAAGCAACTTGGGCAGGGGCTTATACTTCCACATCATAGTGATCCATGGAGGTCAGGCAGGAACTAAACTCAGAGCAAGAACTCAAGGCAAGAGCCTAGAGGCAGAAACTGAAGCATAGAAGGAAAACTCTTTACTGGCTTGAATACCTGGCATCATGACCTCCTTTCTTATATATCCCAGGACTACCAGTCCAAGGGTGGCATTGCCTCCATGAACAGGGTCCTCCTACATCTATCATTAATCAAGAAAATACCCCCACCGACCTGCCTACAGGCCAGTTATATGGAGACATTTTTTGTCAATTAAGTTTATCTTCCCAATTAACTCTAACTTGTGTCAAGTTAACAACAACAACAAAAAGCAAAAATCCTAGCCTTGACAAATGGAAGGTTTGTACATTTGTCTTATAATGTTTTTAACTAAGTAAAGAGCCCATGTAACTTGGAGATGGACGAAATGAATTAGCTGAATTGATTTGTTTTAATCTTAGATTTCCAACAGTTACTCTAATAAAGCAGGTCTGAAGACACAGACAAGTGATCACTGGATGATTTCTGAAAATTCTACATGGCCATGTTTCTTGTGTGTACTTTTTTATTTTTTTGTTATGGAAATAATGGTGAAGCTTTTCAAAGAGAATGGCATGGTTTCCTTCAAAAGTAAATTGGAAGTGATATTGATCAAGATAAACTTTTTTGTAGGTCAGATTTTACAGAAAAATAATGTTTAAAAAAATGTAGTGGACCTTGCGATTAGAGAAAGACTGTGGAATGAGAAGCCATATGAAGCTCCCAAGAGCCTCAAGTCAGTGATTCCCCAAGTTCCATGTTGTTTGTTAAATTTTAGAGAAAGTCAGACAGTTTCTGACCCCTGACTTTGAGAAAATGAAAGGATATTTACCTTTTCTCCTGAATCATTGTATTCAAAAAGTATGGAGAGCAGGATGTGGTGGTGCTGCTCACTTTTATATTCCAGTACTTGGGAGGCAGAGGCAGGTGGATGTATGCAAAATTGAAGCATGTATGATACATATTTGTACTTCTAGGCTAGTCTGGGCTATATAAAATGAGTTTATCTCAAAAATAATACAAAATTAAGAATATATAGTTATGGGATGCAGTTTTTTTATTTCATCGATGGTTGATGCATGTGTTTCAAAATATTCCACCAAAAGATACAATGAAATTCAAAATAAAGGTCAGTAACTTCTGCTCACATATATGGACAGCACAGTGTCCATTTTGTCTCATCGTCATGGAACTGAAAGCCTTTATTAGAAAGTTGGATGTAATCTTTCTACCACAAATTAGAGCCACATCACTCTATAAAAAAAGAGCACATTTCAAGAGAATTCCAGTTCCCAAAGACAATCTATTGACACATCCACATATCTGAAAGATTTTACACCAGATTTATTTTGTAAGACTAGTGTCCATCTTTGATTCATTTGAACATTCTGAAAAAGAAACATATTGTGACAAATGGAATGCCATAGCCCTGTTTTGAACTTCAATAAGGAATGTACCACAGACAGAATAGCTTCTAGAATTTTGAAATGCAATGACTTGAATTTCCGGAGCCTATTAATTCCAATGCCTGGGTGCTATCACCTGGTGAGGTGAGGTCCTTCTCCTTATAGAATACCATGGCAGAAGACCATATTTGGTGGAAAGACAAAAGAGGTGAAGAAAGTAAAGAAATCAAACTCATTCATCTACAATGAAAGTTGCCCTGTGAAAACATCTCTATCACTCAAGATTGTCTGGAAGAATAGATCAGTAGAACAATTTAGAGGAATTACCAGTTCAGCTTTCATTCCACAGCAGAACCGGACAGTCAACAATGGTTATTAGTACCCTGGAGGGACTGGGATCCCAGTTGCTGGTCAGTTCACAAATCTGAATGTCTCAGCAGGGCTGAGCTGGTACAAAAGGCTGAAGAATTTTCTCTTAACTCTGTGGCACTGGAGAGTAAGGTCCTAACACACACTTTTGGAAGGGGCATACTCAAACCTTAACAGGGAAATACTTCGCTTAAAAGCATTTCAGTTTCTTTGAAATATAATGAAATGAGCCTGGTGGTGGTGGCACACACCTTTAATCCCAGCACCCGGGAGGCAAAGGCAGGTGGATCTCTGTGAGTTCGAGGCCAGCCTGATCTACAGAGTGAGTTTCGGGACACGCTCCAAAGCTACACAGAGAAACTCTGTCTCAAGCACCCCCCGCAAAAAGAAATATGATGAAATGTTATGTTCCTCAACTACTAGCTTCAGTCCTGTGTCTTCCTCCTGCCAAGCTGGTTGTGTGAGGGTCTCATGGGATAAAGGTAGAAGATGTTAGTAAATATTTCTCTTCAGAAGTTAATCTGTCAAAATTCTTTAAAAATAGTTATAATTCTGTTCATTTCTACATGGTTGAACACAAAGTTATGACATGGATTCTTGTTGTTTTCCCAGACTCAGTCTTTAGAAGGAGCATGTAAGGCTGGCATGTAGGACAAAGGGTTTGTATGAACAGGAGGTCTGAAGTTCTCATGCTAAGGTCCTCCAACCTACCAATTTTTTGTTGCCAATTCATACAGTGTTCAGATAATCTACTTGCTGAGTTGTTTTCCTATTTCTGTATTTATGCCCCAGCCCATGAGGAAACAGAATACTATTTATTTGACCCTATACTCAGTACAAATGTTTTCAATATATTACAACCTATGTTTTTCTATGAATATGGATAGTTTATTTTAGATTGCGTGGTCTCAAAAATAAATTCATTAGTATGTTAAAAGAATTAACTAGTTACTAATTAATCTTCAAAGATCTCGAAATATTTTTAAAGAATCAACAGAAATTTATTCATAATTACTTGAAACAGACACTCAATAACATTTGGTGTAGTCAAACACAAAGCCACATTTAAGTCCAGAATTATGAATTGATTAATAATTAAAGGATTATGCACCTAGGAAAGATATATATAAAGCAACAAATGACTTTTTCAGGTAATTAAACATCTAAATGATGTTTTGCACTGGAAAAGGAAGAAAGTTTATCATTACTCTATTGCTTAGCCTGAGTAACACTCCCCTAACACAATAAGAACATAATTCAGTGAAACTAAAATAGCAGGACAATGAAGTTCCCTGTGCTCACAGGCTTTGAATGGCTGCCTCACTGCTTTCTTCAAGTACTGGGGATGTTACTAGAGCAAGGAAGAGGTTAGGAGAAAAATGAAGTGAGGGCAGTTATAAAACTGGAATAATTATGAAGGCTGGATATAAAGAAGTCAAAAGTTTCCACTCAGAAAGATCTGTGTAAGAGAGGTAGTGATATAATTAGACATTTTAAAGCCAAGAAGATTTCCAGCCTTAAATGTAAATGGGAGACTATCTGGAATTTAGAAGACAGCATTGGCTAGATTCTTCTCTGGACCTGTAATTACTAATGAATGCAAATGTGCTCCTCAATAATGAAATGCTTTCACAGACAGAGAATGAAGGAAATGTGAAAGGTACTTTCATCAACTATGAATAGACACAGCCAAAGATAATGTGCACCATACAAAAGATTTGAAAAGAACTACTTCAGTAAAGTGATCATAAAAGGTCAGTTATGGATTTTTTTAAAAGGGCTCTTTTTATTGTGACATGTAAAAAAATTGTATATAACAAACAATAAATATACGTTACTGCTATGTATGGCAGCATGGAAGCTAAAAAATGCATTCAATTCATTTTAATTTATGCAAAAATGTTGGTAGTTGAAAAATCATACCCTGATTAATAAAGACCTCATAATAGGTGATGGAATTGAATGCTGACTTTATTTCAGTGTCAATAAGTCCTTTATAAAAGTATACTTAATTGATTTATAATTTCCATGATACCACCTACATATTCTCTGAAAAAATAATATAGGTAGTTTAACAAATGGTATCAGATGTACTTGGTTCACAGCCTTTGCTTCATCATTGTCTTCTAATCCTTTGTGCATTCTCTTTTCACAGTCAGTTGAACCTGTAATCACACCTCTGAGTAGAGGGCTGTAGCTCTGAGAGGCTCTGCCTTGCCCAGTGCAAGAAAAGGGCCCTGTGCTCTGGAGCCTCTCTGACATGATGACAAGAAAGGAGTTTGCTGCATTCACTCCAGCCCTGTGTTCTCCTCAAAGAAACACAAATAAAAATCATAGTTCAGAAGACAGGCCATTCTCAACGTTTCAACTTTGTGTCACTAGCTACTACGATTTGAAATACCATTTTTGTAATGCCTTCTACCAGTTTCAGAAATAATCTCCATCCACAGCCCCTGTCTTTCTGAGAGCTTTCTTTGTTGCTTCAATCAAAGAGCAGTGTTATCAACTAAGAAGGGAAGGAAACTCTGAAAAGATCACAAGTCCATGGAGAGTCTTACCAAGGAAGCCCAGCAATTAAGACCATGGTCCTTCCAATCACACAAAACTTTCTACAGTTATTGACTCTAACCTTTGCAAGTTGAAGACCATGAAGCATGTAGTCTTTGTGGTGTGCATAGGTTGTTGTGGGAATTAAATTAAAAGTCAGTAAATAATCCAAATATGTAGTTACTGCTTTTGTTTTGCATCCTCTCGTAGGGACTAAAGGAATGACAGACTGCCTGATAAAGACTGGATGGTGTGATGGTATTTTATTTGTGCTGAAATGTGGTGATATTTTATTTGTGTGTTAATAAATAAAGCTTGCCTGGAGATCAACGGGGAAAAGGCCAGCCATTTTAAGTAAACAAGAAGTCAGGCAGCACACACTCTTAATCCCTTAGCAGGTTGGACCTCTGTGTGTTCAAGGCCACACTAGAGAATAGAGCCAAGCATGGTGGCACACCTTTAATCCCAGTACCAACCACAGAGGTTTGGAGGTCTGTACAGACAGACAGACAGTGACAGAGCTGTGTATGAAGAGGAAGTGAGGTAGCTGGGCTAAGAGCCAGTGAGAGGGCAGAAAAGCAAGGCATATAAGCCTGGATAGACAGGAAGTCGCTCACCTTGGAAGCTGCAGAGTTGGTGAGGTGAGGTTAGCTGGTGGCTTTCCGTAATTCCCTGATCTCTCTAAGGCTTTAACCCAAATTTCTGGCTCTGTGCCTTTTATTTAATAAGACCATTTAGAAATTTGGTTACAGGACGACCTTGCTGTGACTGTGTTCATAACTGCCCATTATTCCATTGCCAGGGATGCTTTACGATATTTTATGCTAGTGAGGGAAGAGCAAAGTTAATAAGTAGTTTTAGTTTACATAAGAAAATGAAGAGGAATCAAGGTATAGGTTTAAGAAAATCACTTTCAAAATGACATTTTTGGTGGGAGTGGAAGGGGTTGAGTTGCAATTACTACATTGGGAACATCCCATCATCCTCTAAGAAAGAGTGTATCACAGTAGACATGAATATCATTTAACTGTGTATATTAGATTCAAAATACTGAGAAGGTAGTCCTCCAAAGAATTTCCCTTGAACTTCTGCATTAAATTATGGAAAAGATAAGAAGAATATTATGATGATATTTTATTTGTGCTGAAATGTGATTTTATTTATATGTTAATAAATAAAGTTGCCTGGGAATCAGAGCTAAAAGCGAGCCATTTAGTGGAAGTCCCGTCCAGCGGTGGTGGCACATGCCCTTAATCCAATCACATGGCAGGCAGAGTCTCTATGTGTTCAAGGACACAGCCAAGACCCTAACATTTAATCTCAGCATGAACCATAGAGACCTGGAGGTCTGTATAGACAGACAGTGACAAGGAAATCATATGGTTGGGTTTAGAGCCAATGAGAAGGTAGAACAGAAAGGCAAAAAAAAGACAGGTCACACAGGAGAAGGTCTTTCAGGGAAAGGACGGTAAGCTAAAGGCTAGTGCTCTGATCCCTTGGGCTTTTAACTCTGTGTTTGGCTTTGTGTTTCTTATTTAGTAAGACTGTTTAGAATTTCATCTACAGAATATTATAGCAGAGGAAAAGAAGGAGAAACTCAAAGATTGGTTTAAGGAAATCGTTATAGGTCCTGAAAATTAATTCACTCTATTGTTGCCTTTTAGAGTTTTCACATGAACCTGAGGCATGGCAAGAAGTTCTAGGGAATTAAAGTCCTTGTGCAATGAATAAAATCTTGTCATATGGTACAAATATCCACTAAGGAATCACTATGATATAGATTATCAGAACATAGATAAATTTATTTCTCCTTCTTTAAGAATACACATTAGTATGTGGGTAAAGGGAGTATATGCATGCTGACAGGATAGAAGAGTTTACATTTTAACCAGTGAGGAAAGGGTTGCTCATTCAACAGTAGTGAATGGTACAATTGAAATAAAAAAAAATTGAATTGAAACCTCCCTATCTTATGCACACATCAAATGAACATATGCATACATATTTGAGTGAATGAATGATTTAAGTATACAGAACAAATGCAACCATGCTACACAAAGTTCTAGGACAAAATAATAAAGATTTTAGGAGACCAATATTACACACATAGAGAGAACAGGAACAAACAGAAGCCATAAATTAAAGACATATCCTAAATAACTTTTTACTTATAATTGACTGGGGAAACCACAAAAAATGAGTTTTCTTATTGTGTAAACATTATCTTGAAATATGTAGGAATAAAAACAACAACTCATAGAAAACCAGAAAAAAAAAGAGATTCTCCCTAATTTACTAATAGGTAAGGAAAGTTAATAGCACTACTAGGTTATAAATGGTCACTCAAGATATGAGAATAAGAACAATTTACCTACAAATTTCGTAATTTCATTTTTTTAATGGCTGAGTAACATTCCATTGGATAAATGTATCACATTTTATTCATCTATTCATCTGTTGAGGGACATCTAAGCTATTTACAATTTTTGGCTACTAGGAATAGAGTAGTAATGAACATAGTTGAGCAAGTGTCTCTGTAGTAGGATAAAGCATCTTTTGGTTATATGTGCAAGATTACTATATCTAGGTCTTGAGGGAAATCAATTCCCATCTTCCTGAGCAAACAACACACCAGTGTCCTTAGTGGCTGCTCAGTTCGCACTCCCACCAGTGGTGGATGAATGTTCTAACTCCACATCCTTGTCAGCATGAGCTGCTGTGGGATGTTCTGTATGGCAAATGTGTTGCTGATTAGTCAATAAATAAAATACTGATTGGCCATTGGCTAGGCAGGAAGTGTAGGCGGGACAAGGAGGAGAATAAAGCTGGGAAGTGGAAGGCTGAGTCAGAGAGACACTGACAGCCGCCATCAGGACAAGGAAGATGTAAAGTACCGGTAAGCCACAAGCCACGTGGCAAAGTATAGATTAATAGAAATGGATTAATTTAAGCTGTAAGAACAGTTAGCAAGAAGCCTGCCACGGCCATACAGTTTGTAACCAATATAAGTCTCTGTGTTTACTTGGTTGGGTTTGAGCGGCTGTGGGGCTGGCAGGTGAGAGAGATTTATCCTGACTGTGGGCCAGGCAGGAAAACTCTAGCAACAATGAGCTGTCGTTTGTTTTACTGATCTTGGCTATTCTGACCAGCATAAGATGAAATCTTAAGGTAGTTTTGATTTGCATGTCCCTGATGACTAAGGATGTGGAAAATGTTTTCTAAGTGTTTTTCAGTCATGTGAGTTTTATCTTTTAAGAATTCTGTTTAGATATGTACCATGTTTTTAATTAGGTTTTTTATTTCTTGATGTCCAGGTTTTGAGAGCTTTGTATATTTGGTGTATTAGCTATGGTGGTTTGAATAGGTATGGCCACCATAGACTCATGTGTCTGAATGCTTAGCCTATAGGAAGTAGCACTATTAGGATGTGTGGCCCCATTGGAGTAGGTGTAGCCTCTTTGGAGTGTGACCTTTCTGGAGGAAGTGTGTCACTGTGTGGGAAGGCTTTGAGCTCTCATATGTTAACGTTACGCTCAGTGTAGGACACGGTTCACTTCTTGTTGTCTGCAGATCAAGATGTAGAAGTCTCAGCTACCACTCCAGCACCATGTCTGCCTGCAGGCTGACTTGCTTCCTGCCATGATGATAATGGACTAAACAAATCTCTGAAACTGTAAGCCAGCCCCAGTTAAATGTTTTCCTTTGTACGAGTTGCCATGATCATGGTGTCTTTTCACAGCAATTGAAACCATAACTAAGACATTAGCCCTCAGGTGTGGAGTTAGTAAAAATCTTTTACCACTTTATGGCCTGAAGCTTTATCCAAATTATTGTGTTCTTTTCCATACAGAAGCTTTTTAGTTTCATGAGGTCCCATTTATTAATTGTTGTTCATATGGTCTGTGTTATCTGTGTTCTGTCCTGAAAGCCTTTACCTGTGACAATTAGCTGAAGACTGTTGTCTATTTTCTCTTTTTTAGGATTCAGGGTATCTAGTTTTATGTTGAGGTCTTTGGTCCATTTGATGTTGAGTTTTATACAAGGTGATAATTATGGATCTATTTAGATTCTTCCATGCGCAGCCATCCAATTTGAGCAGCACCATTTGTTGAAGATGTTGTCATTTTTTTCCATGTGTATTTCTGACTTCTTTATCAAGATTCCAGTTTCCATAAGTATGTGGATTTATATATGTGTCTTCAATTTGATTTCATTGATCAACGTACCTGTTTTTGGTTCACTGCCAATCTATTTATTTTCCTATAGCTCTGTAGTACAACTTGAAATCAGGGATGGTGATACTTCTAGCATTTCTTTTATTATTCAGATTTTCAAAAACTACCCCAGATTTTTTTGTTTCCATAAGAAGCTGAAGATTATCAAGATTTGTGAAGAATTGTATTAGAATTCTGACAGGAATTGCATTGAATCTGTAGAACACTTTCAATAGAATGATCATTTTTCACTATGTTAATTCTACTGACCCCTTAGCATAGAAGATTATTCCATCTTCTGATGTCTACTTCTGATTTTTACTTCACTGTCTTAAGGCTTTAATCTTTGAAGTCTTTCACTTACTTGGTTATAGTTACCCCAAGATATTTGATGCTACTGTGAAAGGTTCTGTTTCCCTGATTTCTTTCTAAGTCCATTTGTGATTTGTATACAAGAGGGTCACTGATTTTTGAATGTTAATATTGTATACAGCTACTTTGCCAAAAGTATGAATCAGCTGGAGATGTTTTCAAGTAGAACTTTTAAGGTCACTTATGGATACAATCATCTGTAAATGAAGATACTTTGCTATAGCAAGCTTTCTTGTCAGTCTTTCTTTGAACTTCCAGCCCACAAATAATAACCCAGAGACTTAACCCATATATTTTTTAATCGACATTCTACCACGTGGCTTGGTTACCTCTTCTTAGTATGGCATGTCTGACTTGCTCCAAGTCTGTTGGCAAAATCCCATGCCTAGATTCCTCCTCCCAGTTTCTCTCTCTGCCTGCAAGTACCACATACTCTTTCCTGCCTCTCTATTGGACATTTAGTGCTTTATTAAACAAATCACAAGATGCCTTAAGCAGAGACCCATCTTTTCAGTGTAAGTAAATTTTCTGCACCATTTACCCCTTTTTGTGTAAAAAAAAAAAAAGGAAAGGTTTTAACTCTAACATAGAAAAACTATATACAATAATAACAATTATCAGATAAGAATTACATTTACAATGTTCAGCATATTTGTATTTGGTACATTTGGAGAAAATACTTTATTATCTATCCTATCTTAGTGAGTCTAAAGTTTTATACCTAAACCACTTTCTATCACAGCTTATATTACCACCTTAAAAATATCTTTCTAGATCTTAGAACATCTTTTTAGATAAACATCTTAGATAAGCAACAAAATCTCGACCTCGTACACTTTACATCTTTCATGTAATTTTTTTCCTTAATTTGATAACAAGGAAAACCATAAAAATATTACTATCTAGCCTTCAATCCCATCAAAGACCAGAGAAGAATATAATATTACCTGAGTAAACAGGAAGTACAGAGCAAACAACTTCCAAACTATAGAAATGACAGGGAGAGATGGCTGCCTGGACAATCACCCAAGGTTCCTTTTCAATGTTGGGGCATCAATCATCAGCCTACAGACCTAGAATATCTGACAGACTTTTCTGTGAAGCAGCAATTTTGATGGACTGTCCTACTTTGTCATGGCAAATTTAGGCATTTTCTTTCTTTTGTGTCTTGCTTGTCCAGTTTGGACAGCATACTGTCAGCTCTCATGATTACCCCTGGCAGTGATGAGCAAGGGGCAGGGCCAGTTCTCTTGCTTTTATGTCCTCAGGGTCGGTTCTCCCACACCTATATCTTCAGGGCCAGATCTACTGTGTTGCTCAGGTGTGGTCTAGGGGCCACTGTCCAGAGTACTGCAGCTGATGAGGTGCAGGGACAGCTCTCCAGGTCTTTTGATATTGGGACCTTCTCTCTCATCTGCCTGGGGCATGGAGGGGTGTGGGGGTGGGGTAGAGGAGGGCATCTCTCTCCTGTCCATCCTGCCACATGACAGATATATAACAGGAGGCTTTTCTCTGTCCACCCTGACCCACAGCCCCATCCAAATAATCACTCTGAGGCTTATATTAATTATAAATACTTGGCTGATGGCTCAGGCTTATTACTAACTAGCTCTTGCATTTAAATTAACCAATTCCTATTAAGCTATCTATTGCCAAATTGCCCATGGCTTACCAGTTCTTTCACATCTTGCTTCTTGGCAGCTCAAATCACCATCTACTCTGACAACACCCTTCTTCATCTATGTCTCAGTTTGAAAGAACCTCCTAACCTTATTCTACCTTGCCATTGGCCAAGCAGCTTTATTTATCAACCAATGAGAGCAACACATATTCACAGCATACAGAAAGACATTCTACAGCACAGATGTGTAATGGGGACAACTCCTCCACATTCACAACTTGGGGTCTGGCTCACCCACACTTCTGCCAGCAGGATTGTCTCTATTATGCTGTCCAGACAAGGTGCAGGGCCTGCTCTCCTTAGTGTTACAGCTGGTAGAAGACAGGTGCAGCTCTCCCACCTGCCTCAGGCATTGATGGGCATGTGGGTACATTTCTCCCCTGCCCATACTGCCACATGACAGATGACTAATGGGAAGATCTCCCACAACTTTGGTGCTGGCTCACCCATACCTCCCTCCCAACACCCCGGGGTTAGCTCTATGGTGCTGTCCAGGTGAGTTGCAGGGCTTGTAATTGTATTTTTTTTTAATTTTATAATTTAATTTAATTTTACATATCAGCCATGGATTCCCTTGTTCTCCCCCCTCCCTCCTTACCCCCAGCACACCCCCCATTCCCATCTCCCCTGGGGATTGAGTTCCACCTGGTAGATTCAGTCTAGGCAGGTCTAGTTCCCTCCTCCCAGGCTGAGCCAAGTGTCCCTGTATAAGCCCCAGGTTCCAGACAGCCAGCTCATGCCCTGAGGACAGAACCCGGTCCCAGTGCCTGGATGCCGCCCAAACAGACCAAGCTAATCAGCTGTCTCACTTATCCAGAAGGCCTGATACAGTTTGGGGCTCCTCAGCTATTGGTTCATAGTTCATGTGTTTCCATTCGTTTGGCTAATTGTCCCTGTGTTTTTTGCAATCTTGGTCTCAACAATTCTCGCTCACATAAACCCCCTTCTTTCTCGCCAACTGGACTCCTATGATTGTCTATACCCATTTTCTCTCCTTTCTTCATCATCGTTTTTAAGCATACTATATCTGTTTAGAAGTTTTCTTGGTCTGGACCTGAACTTTTGTACATCTTCAGCTTTCTTTAACCATGTAAGCTAAACCTTAAGTTGCCAAGCAATGGCGAGGCCCTCCACCACATGACTCTATTAGCACATGGCCTGGTGGCTGGCTCTGGCCCCTTTGGTTCTGTGAGAGGTGAGAGCAGAGCCTCATGCCTACTGTCCCAGCCTGGAGCCCTTCTATCTGCCCCATCTGTGGTAGGAACTTCTACCTAGTCTCCCACCACCAAGTGTCATACCTCCCAATGCTCATCAACACCATTCAAGTGTTTGGTAGCCGGGCCCCTTAAAAGAGCCCCACTTCTGCATGCCATGAGCACTGAGCCTACTCATAGTTTATTATTATTATTATTATTAATTATGAAAGTATGGCCTTAGCTTAGGCTTTTTTCCAACTAGCTCTTATAAATTAATTAACCCATATATATTTTAATCTCCATTCCGTCACATGGCTTGATTACCTCTTCTTAGTACAGTACATCCAACTTGCTCTGAGTCAATCCTGTGCCTAGATTCCAGTTTCTCTCTCTCTGCCCAGAAGTCCCACCTAGTCTCTCCTGCCTGGCTATTGGCTATTTAGCTATTTATTAAACCAATCACAAGGTACCTTAGGCAGACACACATCTTTACAGTGTAAACAAATATTCCACAACACTTTGACTTCTTCCCTCCCAATTTCTTTTCCTCCAATATCCTTCAGTTGTCTTATTGCTCTAGCTAAGACTTCAAGTACTATATTGAATAGGTATTGAGATAGGGAGAAACCTTATCTTGTTCCTGATGTTGTTGAAATTGTTTTGGGTTTCTCTCCATTTAAGCTGGTGTTGGCTATGGGCTTGCTTAAACTGCATTTATTGTATTGATGGATGTCCTTTGAATCACTAACCTCAATGCATACTAGGTTTCACAGATTTGAGATAAAGAAATAAAAAATATGGGAGTAATTTTATATTGATAATATTAGGATACATTTGCTGAATAAACTATTGCTAAATTTTAAAAAAATCAAGCATTTTAGTGACGCTGATCATCATCTGTATGTTTTGTCAAAAATCAGAGCTTTTCAACTCAACTACAAATTGACTTGATCAAAAATTTATAATTTAGAAATACATGATACACTAAGCATTGCTTCAAGCAGTTTTTATGGAGCAGTTCAAACCAAACTGCATAAGCCCTTAAGCAAAATTTGAAAGAAATTGCATGCAATGCAGTGTTTCAAAACTAAAAACCCAAACACTCATCAACAAAATCCTTCCCCAAATCTATCCTTATTTGGGAATTGAGTATTTGTATAACTGAATATCATCATATTATATGGTATGAATATTTACTACATACTTTCTATGAGCCAAAACTTTTCTATTCTGGATGTCAGTGAGAGAACATAAACAAAACAGACAAACCTTACTCTTCTCTCTGAGTATTTATAAGGGTGCTGCTATAGGGGGTACGCACATGCTTAAAGTTTTATTTTATTTCCACAATGCATCACATAAGCCACTTTGAAACAAAAACCTAGGACTCTGGTGAAATTGTCAGTACTGTTTCTAAATCAAGGGACAAGAAGCTCAAATCCTCAGCCCCCTCATATTTTATCTGCACTCACAGTACCAGTCAGGCAGGCCTTTTGCTCACTATGGCTCTCAGAATCACATGTTCATTTGTACCGGTTCCAGCTTTCTGTCCAGGAAAGAAGAAAGGTCCTGAGACTGTGTTTCATTCAGTATCAGTTGGATCTGAACTATAGTCTAACCCCTAAAAGCAAATTGAGTATCATCTAATGGGACTGGAGAAGTAGAGGTTCCTCCTGAGTAATTTGTGCTTCTATTTTAAGAAGAAAGAAAGACATGTGACATAAGTCTTCCTCTCATATCAGATTCTTCTTTTCACTTTGCTTTGTCTCCTGTACTCCCTCCATCCTGTTCTTTCTGCTAATGTGTCACTACCATTCTCCCTACAGTCCAAGATCAATGTCATCTCATTTCATTTCTAAGTTGAGGAAATTCTTCTTTCTTCATGACACTTCCTCTTAGCTTTCCATTATGTACAACTTCCTCTCTATATCAAAAGGCATTGAAATCATGTACAGACACATGCCATTATCAATACATCCACTCTAATCTCTGTCTGGAGCCCATGACACATTTAGTCTACCTAGTACTGCAAAACTCAAACAAATCACCAAAAAATTAAAACAGGTAGTTTGTAAAATGGCCTTTTCCCCTAAAACAATTATGAAAAAAAGTAACATGAGACCAAATTACAATTTTATTCCTGATAAATTACTGCTAATGAAACAAAGTTGAATATCCAACTGAAGAATAATCCATGGGAATAGCACATTACTCTTAGAAGCCATACTACCTTAAAATGAACAGATAAACATAATAGCATCTCAGTGTGTATCTATTTGAAGTGAAACACACTTTGTGAAATATGAATTCACATAACTCCATGAATACACATATTCTAACATATTTTCTTCAACTGTGTTCTAAATCTTGACTGTGTGACTCAAAGATGATAGGGTTGGCTTTAGACAGGAGCTTGGACAACTTCTCTGTTACAGCTCGAGACAGAGAGCAACAGTGTGGGCAGCTGTGTATATCCTTGAATTCTAGATGGAAAACAAATTCCATCTCATCTATTGACTCAGTTCAGCAGTGGTGAGCATTTTGAGAAAGATCACACCTTAGCTATTTCTTAAGTGTCATTCTTTTTTTTCCCCAACACTGGCAATTTCAAAACCCCACATACAATGAATACTTAACAAATAACCTGTGCTTTTCAGGCCCTTTCATTATTCTTTGTCACAGAATACGAAACCAACAGCTATAAATTAATATGACATCTCCATAGTTCTTAAGTGTATTCTAACCCTGGTGGAGTTTCTTTAAAAAGAGGAACAGAATGTTTTCCTCTACCACATTAATGACATCAAAGTACTCAACTGACTTTGGAAGAAAACAGTGCTACAAAATTCATTTTACAGAAGATATCAGCAAGAAATTCTTTCTTAGACTATGATGATTTGTGTCTCAGAAAGCCACAGGTTAAAATAACATTTGAACATTATCTGCATTCAATATCTATTCACCTTATTCAATTTTTGATTTTCATTATCCTTATCTATTTAAAGTCATCTTTTAAAGTGTCCACAGTCTTTGAAGCACTTTGTTTAGTTTAGAAAGGTACAAAAGATTTGAAAAATAAAACACAAATAATCTGACATATTTCACAAGAATATTTACTGTTATAGAATATATTTTTAGAAAGTATTGTATTTTCTATTTCCTTCAGATTAAAATGAAGGTATTTTAAGGTAGAATTTGACTTCCCATAAAATTAACTTATCTTTATTCCTTATTCAAGTCTCACATTTATTTCTATAGCTTGTTGTTAACTTCAGTTACATCAGGAACATTTTGCAGCATGTACTAAGCCAAGGAGACATTGAAGATAATCTCTCTATATCAGCAGTTTTCAACTTGTGTGTCACAAAGCCTTTGGGAGTCAAATGACGCTTTCACAGGGGTCACCTAAGATGATCAGAAAACACAAATATTTACATTATGATTCATAACAGTAGAGAAATTGCAATTGTGAAGTAGCAATGAAGTAATTTTATGGTTAGGGGTCACCACAACATGAGGCACTGTATTAAATGGTCTCAGCATTAAGAAAGTAGAGAACCCCTGCTCTATATGGATTTGCTATACATAATGCCAACACAAACTTGGAGAGAAAAAGAAAAAAACAAGTATCTAAACATTGTAAGAAGCAGCATGGCTGTGCTTTCATCAGCCTGAACAGCAAGAAGATGACAGAATAATCTTGCTGACTCAGATATAAGAAACAAGGCTGTGTGGATATTCCAAATGTGTCTTTTGGTGAGGTTAAATTAAGACATTCTGTGCTATTTGCTATGATTCCAGTGTGAATGCGATTTCAGTGATGCACGGAGTCAAGGCCACAGCACTGCTGATTGAGATGAAGCGTGCCACTCCCAGGTCAGTATTACTTACTGCATTACACCTAGTATTTCTAGAGGCGGAGGCTTTTAAGCTCACTAAAGATATGCCTTCTCATCTTTAAAGTGGCGGGGGTGACACCTGCCCCTGGCAGACAGCATTTTACAAAAATGTCACAGCAATATTTCTGGACTCCCATGCCCTTTTGGAATCTTGCTTCTAATGAGATGAGATTCTACTTAGCCTCCCCTTGAATCTGCCCAGGAGTTCATGCCTCTCCACATAGAGTGTGGGACAGTAATTATCACAGGACTTTAAGGTCATGTCATGAAAGGTGTTACATCTGCCTATTGGCTCTCTCCTTTAGGCATGTCAACTTTTGACTCCATGAAGCACCACATGAGAAGTACTTGAACCTTCTCATGAAAGGCACCTGATAGGAGACCCTAACCCCAAACCACATGACCAAGCGGCTTCTGAACTTCCGATCCCCAGAGACCATGAGAGCGAATAATAGATTATTAATAGTTATAAGACATTAATGATATATTTTGTTATACGTCAATAGACAACTAATGTACTGCTCTGTAATTTATGAAGGATATTTTAACTTTTCAGAGTCTACCGTCAAGTATTAGCAGATGTTTATTAATGCAATACCATGTGTTTTGCATTTCTATCACTTTGCCGATCTACTGCCTCCAATATTTCCTTTTAAAAAAAAAACAAGCCTTTCTGTAATGAAATTTTCAAGCGTCTGTTTCAGATTCTCTTTTAAGAATAATTTTTTGTAAAGCAAAATAAAACATTTAGAGAGGAAAGGTGCAGGGTGCATGTGCCATGTCTTTTTAATAAACCGGGGGAAAAGCTCTCCAGATGAATAAACTATGCCACCTTTGCTTTGGCTGGCAGAGTAGCACAGTAACCATGTCCACACTGCAAAATGACGTAAATTGTGCTATTTGTTTATGTTCGTGTGTGTGTGTGTGTTTATGTGCGTGGGGAAGCCAGGGTTTGGTGTTGTGTGCATTTTGTCAGTAGGATTTCATCTCTAGAGATAAGGGCTATCACTGAACCTGAAGCCCAACAATTTGCTTAAGCTAGCTGGCCAGTGTGACTCTGGGGAGTCATTTGCCTCGGCCCCTATCCCAGCACTGTGGCTGGGTATGCACTGCTTTGTTGGGCTTTTCATGGAAGTGGGGGATCCCAACTCAGGTACTCAGATGTATGAAGCAAGCGCATTGCCAGCTAGGCCGCCTCTGCAACTCCATTAATTGTAATATTTTAACGAGTTAAACTTATACATCATAATATTTTATTTCTAACCCAGCCATTTTTCTCACTGTTGGGGATTGAACCTAGGGCCACATGCATTATATTCAAGCGCTCTATCACAGAGATATAAATAACTCCAGGCCCAGTAATCATTTTTGACATAATACATAATAGACCAAATGGTGCATAAACTAAAAAAGTATGCAACCATAAAAACAAAATTATAAACGATAGTACTTTTATGCTGTTCTAATTATTCTTCCTTTGCTGTGACAAGATACACAGACAAAAGCCACCTAAGAAAAAACATGTTGTCTTTTGGCTCACATTCCAAGCGTACAGTCCATCATGTCAAGGAAGTCATGGGAGCAGAAACTTGGAGCAGTTGGTCACACTGAGTTCATTCAGGAAGTAAAGAGTGATACATGCTAAAGTTCAGCTTGCTTTATCCTTTATACACAGTATACAAGCCTACAGAATTGTTCTTTCTCCATTTAGACTGTGTCTTTCCACCTGATCAACCGAATCAAACTGCTCCCTCTCAGGTGTGCCAGGAAACCTGACTCCTAGGCAATACTAGATTTGGTAAAGCTGCCAACACATATTAACCATCATGCCTGTCTTGAACCATACTTAGTCCTTTGGGGAGATGGCAATCTACACATACTGGCCATGCTAAATCAAGCTGTAAACAAAAGTGTTTTGCAGAAGAAATGAAAGAATTATGAGCTCTTGTTCCTTAGGAAACAAACTGGATGAGTGAAATTGTGGTGACAAGACAGAATGACTCAAACCATGAAATGATAAAAATAGCAATCTCTGACCTTTTACACTCAATTATGTATCGAAGTGTGATATTGCTATCTAGAGAAAGTTGATGAGAAAGAGAAAGCAATACTAATGATCCTTAAGTATAAAAGTGTCTCTCCCCCACTCATGTGCCATTACAAGGATTAACACTTAAAGAATTGTTCCTGTCTACAGTTGAAATGCATTGAAGATTATAGCAACCTCTTTATGATTTTATTAGAAATACTTTTATTTTGCCAATGATAGGGACAACACAGTGATTAAGTCTGAAATACTGTGTACTTCACCTCAACTTTCAAATGCAATAAGAACAGTATCTTTTCTCACATGCATGAATACTTTTGTTTGAAATGAAGAATGCAAACATAATAATATATTTTATAAAATTATTTAGATAAAAAATTGAAAGAAAATGTGAATAAAAAGATGTGAGCAATC
Source organism: Peromyscus californicus insignis (assembly GCF_007827085.1). Classification (NCBI taxonomy): domain Eukaryota; kingdom Metazoa; phylum Chordata; class Mammalia; order Rodentia; family Cricetidae; genus Peromyscus; species Peromyscus californicus. The sequence continues at coordinate 43,050,368 of NW_026294413.1, forward strand.
CTCTGTTCAAGGTGGGCACTTTAAGGATGTGACTTCTGGTGAGTCAATCACATTCCAATAGATGACCCTACACCCAAGTGTACAAACATGGGCAGCATAAAGTGGGCTCATCCCTGGAAGAGTCTAATTCTCTTCCTAGCAGTCAATAGTTGCCTACAGTTATTTGTCTAGGGATGGACACCATGAAAATTTCCCCCTTCCATGTTAACATGTCTTTTGCTATTGTTCCAGTCTTGTGTATGCAGCCATTTCTAGGAGAGACTGTTTTACAGCAGACTTCTTGGTATTCTGAATGTTTCTGCTCACTCTTCTGAGATGTTCTTTGATTTTTAGGTCCAGGATTTGACATCTGTCAGTCACAACCAACTGCTATCTAATTGGACTCAAGGCTCACTCAACAGGAGGGGATTCATATCTGGTAATGGAAACCTAGCCTGCTTCTCAAGACTGCTAAGGTCATGGGTCTTAGAAAAGAATCTGCTACCACCACTTTGCTAGACAAACATAATTTCTTATTATATATTTAAGTCTTGTCATTATAACCACAGATAACTGAAGCTACCTCACCTCATCAGAGAAAGCTTATCTTTGAAGCAAATGGAGACCATAACACACACACACACACAAAAAAAAAAAAAAAACCACAATTAAGCACAATGCAGAAATCATTAGATAATAGAGAATCTTGCTCCATTGAATAGAAGTAACTCAATATTTCTATTGGAAAATTGATGCAAAGAAGTAATGCGACTTTACCATAGTCACTGAGTTAGTGATAAAACTGGAAAAATAATGAATAAGTAAGTAAGTATCTAATTACGTAAGTAAACAAATAAATAAATGGATTCGAACATCTTAGTTTAAAATGCTGTATCTAATCATGCAGATTTGAATTGCAATCCTGTCATCTTGATGATACTCAGCGATACATCAGCATTTTCTCACATGTTCATAATTTCTTATTCTCTCTTCTTAGAAGTATTTCATCTTTTTTTTTTTCTATCCATCTCTGGGGCATAATACACATAGCCCCGTTATGCCACCTTGCTTAGTTCAGTCTACTGAAGATCTGCAAATTAACTTCACACAGAACAGCAGTATCTAACATCTGACAAAACATGGCTATGTTAAGCCCTCAGAGACAATCAGGAGCACACATCAGGGTGTCCAGGCCAACCCTGACCTACAGTCACAATGCAGTGACAGAGGCCGCTGTCCATCGGAGTCTTCAGCTCAGTGTGCACTGATGAACTGCAGCCTTCATGCATGAGTGAAACACAAGCCTAGCAGTAAGAATGGCAACCGCTGGGGGAATTTAACACATTAGTAGGTCTAAGATGCACAGAAAAAATAAAATTTTTGAGCAGAGCATCAGTTTACTCTTCTCAGGTGTGTGTTTTGATTTTCTTGGGCTTCTTTAATGGTGGAGTCAGTTCATTTGCTGACCTCTGTCCTCTTCATCCTGAACATTTCATCTGAAATGCTAGACTGATTTTCATAAAGATTCATAGTATGAAGTACAGTTTAGAAAGCAAAGAGTCAAGGATCCATGAGAAATTTTGAGTAGGACAGTCAAGTTACTGGACACTACAATTAAATAGCCTGGAGGAACTGTTCATAGCTAGCTGGTGTGACTAGCAGGCTGAGTGCTGGTCTTCTCAGAGTTGCAGCTGCAATGCACAGAGTGTCTTTTCCTAGATGACTTTCTACTCCTCAGAGCTGTGTGGTACATGTGTCATGTGCTTCCTTATGAATTCATGATCTATGGTTCTTTACTCTCATTGTACCCAGAAAGTTAAAGAAAACCCTTCTAAACAGAGAGTAGGTACCCATAGTATGGCAAAAAAAATATCTCAGCCGGGCGGTGGTGGCGCACGCCTTTAATCCCAGCACTCGGGAGGCAGAGCCAGGCGGATCTCTGTGAGTTCGAGACCAGCCTGGGCTACCAAGTGAGTTCCAGGAAAGGCGCAAAGCTACACAGAGAAACCCTGTCTCGAAACCCCCCCCCAAAAAAAAAAATCTCAAGTTGAAGGAATGGTTTGTTAATTAGTTATCTCTCATATATGGAACAAAGTCAAAAAAAGTTTACATATCTTTATGTCTAATTTGGAGCTACTGATATAGTTTGTTACCAATACAATATTTCAGATACATATTTCAAAAACTTCCATACACAGACTGTATAAAAATCAAACCTCCAAATTTTAATGGAAAGATATTTGATAGAAATGGAGAGAAAGACATTGATAATCAACAAAAACAAAAACCACAAAAAAAAACAGAAAAAAAATATTTTCAATAATTTGTTCTACCTTTGTTAGGCCAAGAAGATTTGTGCATATTATGGGTGATCAAAGAATCTTAAGTTTAAGGTTTCTGGTTTTGATGAATAATCTTACTATATAACCAAGACGGTGATCAAGTGCTATATTTTTCTAGACAAAAAGTGAGAAGATGAAAATGAAAAGTCATAATTCCTCATCACCCATTAATTTCTGAAAATCCTTTCCATTGTAGTTTCCAAACCAATTCAGATTCACTCTTTCACCAGTGTGCACATCCTCTCTCTCTCTCTCTCTCTCTCTCTCTCTCTCTCTCTCTCTCTCTCTCTCTCTCTCTCTCTCTCTCTCTCTCCACTGTACATGGGCTTTCCCAAAACACTGTCATTGCTGATCTGGATTGCTGCAGTCCGGCATCTTCACTTATTGTCACCACCACCCAAATCGCCCACAATGTCTAGCAATACCACTAAGAGGCACATACCATCATATTGTCTTAGCTTTTTCCATACAGTCCCTTTCTTAGGCTACAATTCAATTTAGTGCCTTGCCAGATCAAAATGGCCTTTCCTCTCAGTCTTCTCTTTATACATGAAATCACTTTTCCCATAGTAATTCCCACCATTCCTAGAACTATGCAATGTAGGATCTCCTATTTATGTAGTTCTACTTAAAAAATATCTTCCTCAAAAACATATCCTGAGCTCCAATCTCATCCTTAGTGATTCTCTATTATGATGATTAGAACTTGGACTGTTCACAACATGCAGTCATAGTCAGTGGTTTTTAGATAAGTGAAAGAATTAAAAAGACTTATGAGATGGGAGCTACTAAAGGGAAACAAATAAAAGGACAAATACCATAAACTTAAAATACATTTTATTTTAAAACAAATGTATTGGTGATACTTTATAAAATATGTACATATTATATACGTATTACATTAGTTATTGTGATATACTGTTTCATATAGTCAGGTAGAATAGAGGTGTTGTATTTTTCTAAACCTTTATTTATATTTATTAATGAAATTGTTAGAAAATATATAAGATTTGATTGCATTATCAAAACACAGTGTTAGCTGATTTTGGCTTCTTGTTTATTAATTAAATTAAAATTTTTTCATCATGATGTCATTGTTTTTCTCTGCTGAGTAGTATTCCATTGTGTATATGTACCACATTTTATTTATCCATTCTTCAGTTGAAGGGCATCTAGGTTGTTTCCAGGTTCTGGCTATTACAAACAATGCTGATATGAACATAGCTGAGCAAGTGCTCTTGTGGTATGATTGGGCATTCCTTGGGTATATGCCCAAGAGTGGTATAGCTGGATCTTGGGGGAGATTGATACCCAGTTTTCTAAGAAAGCACCATATTGATTTTCAAAGTGGTTGTACAAGCTTGCATTTCCACCAGCAGTGGAGGAGAGTTCCCCTAGCTCCACATCCTCTTCAGCATAAGTTGTCTTTAGTGTTTTTGATCTTAGCCATTCTGACAGGTGTAAGGTGGTATCTCAGAGTCATTTTGATTTGCATTTCCCTGATGATTAGGGATGCTGAGCAATTCCTTAAATGTCTTTCAGTCATTTGAGTTTCCTCTGTTTAGTTCTATAGCCCATTTCTTAATTGGAGTGTTGGGCCTTTTGATGTCTAATTTTTTGAGTTTTCTTTATATATTCTGAATATCAGCCCTCTGTCAGATGTGGGGTTGGTGAAGACCTTTTCCCATTCTGTAGGCTGTCGCTTTGCCTTGTTGACCGTATCCTTTGCTTTACAAAAGCTTCTCAGTTTCAAGAGGTCCCATTGATTGATCGTTTCTTTCAGTGTCTGTGCTACTGGTGTTATATTTAGAAAGTGATCTCCTATGCCAATGCGTTCAAGACTACTTCTTACTTTCTCTTCTATCAGGTTCAGAGTTGTTGGATTTGTGTTGAGGTTTTTGATCCACTTGGACTTAAGTTTTGTGCACAGTGACAGATATGGATCTATTTGCAGCCTTCTACACGTTGATATCCAGTTATCCCAGCATCATTTGTTGAAGATGCTTTCTTTTTTCCATTGTATAGTTTTGGTTTCTTTGTCAAAAACTATATGTTCATAGGTGTGCGGATTAATATCAGGGTCTTCAAAACCATCCTGAGTGAGGTAACCCAGACTCAGAAAGATAAATATGGTATGTACTCACTCATAGGAGGATACTAGATGTAAAACAAAGATGACTAAACTGCTACTCACAACTCCAGGGAGGCTGCCTAGAAAACAGGACCCCAAGAAAGTCACAGGGATCGCCCAATGACAGAGAAATGAATGAGATCTACATGAACAACATGGACATGAGTGGGGGTAATGAAGGGTGAGGGTCGAGGGAAAGAGAGCTTAGGGGAGCAGGAGATTCCAGCTGGATCAAGAACAGAGAGGGAGAACAAGGAATAAGAGACCATGATAAATGAAGACCACATGAGAGTAGGAAGAAGTAAAGTGCTAGAGAGGTCCACAGAAATTCACAAAGATACCTCCACAATAGACTACTGGTAATGATCGAGAGAAAGCCCAAACTGACCTACTCTGGTGATAAGATGGCCAAACACCCTAATTGTCATACTAGAAACCCCATCCAATGGCTGAGGGAACCGGATGCAGAGATCTATAGCCAGGCCCCAGGTGGAGCTCCAGGAGTCTAATTGGCGAGAAAGAGGAGGGTTTGTGTGAGCGAGAATTGTTGAGAGCAAGGTTGGATAAAGCACAGGGACAAATAGTCAAACGAATGAAAACACATGAACTATGAACCAATAGCTGAGGAGCCCCCAACTGGATCAGGCCCTCTGGATAAGTGAGACAGTTGATTAGGTGGATCTGTTTGGGAGGCATCCAGGCAGTGGGACCAGGTCCTGTACTCAGTGCATGTGCTGGCTGTTTGAAACCTGGGGCCTATGCAGGGACACTTGGCTCAACCTGGGAGGAGGGGACTGGACCTGCCTGGACTGAATCTACCAAGTTGAACTCAATCCTTGGGGGAGTCTTTGCCCTGGAGGAGATGGGAATGAGGGGTGGCCTGGGTGGAAGGGAGCGGGGGGGGGGGGGGAGAACAAGGGAATCCATGGCTGATATGTAAAATTAAGTTAAATTATAAAATAAAATTTTAAAAAAGAGCCGGGCGGTGGTGGCGCACGCCTTTAATCCCAGCACTCGGGAGGCAGAGCCAGGCGGATCTCTGTGAGTTCGAGGCCAGCCTGGGCTACCAAGTGAGTTCCAGGAGAGGCGCAAAGCTACACAGAGAAACCCTGTCTCGAAAAACCAAAAAAAAAAAAAAATTTTAAAAAAGATTATAAAAAATTAAAAAAATAAAATAAAAAATTAATTTTATTTCATAGACCGACCACCATTTTCCCTCCCTTCTCTCCTCCTATTCCCTCCCTACACCTCTCATCTGCCCCCCAAGGAAGGCCTGGCCCCTTCTGAGCTTGGCTTCTTAATGAGACTTCTGATCTAAAAATATGTTTGGGGAGCTAAATATATTTTAAAAACTAATAGTTATTAATATCTTTTAATATCAAGGCTGAATTTGTTATTTAAACAAATAATTTTCTCTTAGGATTGAAGGATAAATAGAGATAATTCACATCTCTATTTGCTTTTCTTTCTATTGAGTTTTCATTGAGAACATTCTATACGTGATAGTAAGCAAGGACATGAACAGTTATTTAAGTCTGGGGGGAAATGGCTTTGAAAATGTCAGTGGACATGCAGAACCATTCTTTAGCATGAGGGCTATAAACTCAGAGTTTAAAAGAATCCAAACTTTGTCGGGCGGTTGTGGTGCACGCCCTTAATCCCAGCACTCAGGAGGCAGAGGCAGGTGGATCTCTGTGAGATTGAGGCCAGCCTGGTCTACAAAGTGAGTTCCAGGAAAGGTGCAAAGCTACACAGAGAAACCCTGTTTTGAAAAACCAAATAAAAAAAAAAAAGAAAGAATTCAAACTTCATGTCATTTACCTATGTGCATTGCACACACATTTACATATATGATATGCTACTTCTCCTTTGTGTTCTTTGCTCATGAAAGCCATTTCTTGACCTGAAATTTCACAAGTGCTTTCTCAATGGAGAAAATGTTATATTTGTCTCTATTTTTTTTCAGCATATTGAATATTCTTCTTGTCCTTTTGTGTTTCTGTAACAAATCAGCACAGTCCCAGCAATTTGAAGGTTCCTTTTCATAGTTCTGGAAGCTGAGGCATTTAGAGTCAAGGCGTTTGCATCGGCTTGGCATCTGATAGGAAGTTTCAGTTGTAGTATTCTTTGGAAGGAGGTGAGAGTCAGGAAACAAAGGAGAGTAAAACACAAGAGAAGTTGGAGACATTTTGCTTTTATAGAAAGTTATTTCTCAAAATAAGGACCCATACTGGCCATAGAAATATCAATCCTTCTTGAAAGCAGATCGTGCATGATCTAATTCCTCCTAATCGTCTCTTAGGACTGATGCTTTAAGGATTAAGTTTTCAGCACATGAACTTTGAGAAACATTTACAAACTATAGTAGACAATTCACTTAACTTTATATAACTCTCAAAACACATTCTATACTTAAGAGCAGACATTAAGTCTAACGCTGCTGGATCTGGTAGGCAGCCTGATGACATAAAATACTCCTTTATGGAACCAAATAGACCTCAATATCATGTAATGACTTTGTGACTGTGCAATTCCACTTCTGAAGGCCTTAGATTCTCCCTCAGAAACCCTCATAAAATCATGGTGAGGTTCAGTGAAAAGGCATCTGTAGAGGTGGCACAATGTCCACCATACTGTCCTCTCCATCCCCATGTCAGCCTCAATTCTGACACTAGCAAAGGAGTCTTGTTGATTCATTCATCATGTCTGGTTTTAGTTTTCAAATTTCAGTAATAGTATACTCACCAACGTGAGTTTCAAAAGATTTGTAAGATCAAAGTCTGTTTCCTGTTAACATCTGAATGTTTGCTTCAGTGTTTCTGAGAATTCTGTCCATATCCACTTTGTCAGAGGTAAATGGTTGTTACTTTGGGGACATCCTTAAAGGAGAATGTACAAGGGTTTCAGCAAATTATCTAAGGCATTGTTTTCTAAAATGTTTTAATGCGATGTAGAACATCTGTGTTTGAAAAGTCAATTTGGGAGGGGTCCCCCCACTCCCCTATTCCCCAGTCAGGTCCCATGGCCAGACAAATTACATTAGTTTCACTTCTAGAATATGCCAGAGCCTAACTTTCCTTGACTCTTTTCATAGTTTGTCAAGAACGAACAAAGCATAGCTAAGGAAACACGCAGCTGAAGTTGTACTTTGGTTTTAACGGAGAACTATGTATTCACAAATTATCACTCATGCGAACAGAGAAGGTCATCCATCCCAAGTGCCCCTGCACATCCGCAGCCACATGCTACAGAGGAAAGAGGGATTTCTGCATCCTGAGAAATTTGCTGTCAGAAACACTACATGACACTCTTTTCCTTTTTTAATTTCCTGCATCCTTCTGAAAGGAAAAATGACATACAGGAGATATTTTTCCTTTTGCTGTGACCTGAGAATAGAAAGGAACAGACAATAAGCTGCAAAGCTGCTACTTAAATCAAAATCTGGAAACGATACCAGCCATTTCTTGTATTCCTGACTATTAATAATTACAGAAAATAGCACACAGATTTATGAGCATATACATGCACACAAGTATAGACCACAAACAAAATTTGATTTGTGCTAAAAAATCTTACATTTTACTTGTGATTGAAAGAGTACTAGGATCTTGGGATAGGAACTCAGAGACTCCAATTGTATATCTCAGATTATTTTTATTTTATATTCTCATCTATTTTATAGTAGAAGTAATCAGATCAATTGAAATAAGACTACATAATGCAAGGGACATGAATAATAGTTTATTTTCATTATATATATAGAGAGAGAGATAGATATAGATATAGATGTATATGTATATACTGTGGTGGTCGGAATAAAAGGACCATCATAGGCTCATATATCATATATTTGAACACCTAATCATCAGGGAGAACCACTCTTTGAGAAAGATTAGAAGGTGTGGCCTTGTTGGAGTAGGAATAGCTTGTTGGAAGAAGTATGTCAGGGGTGTGTGATTTGCAGTTTCAAAAGCCCAAGCCAGTCCCAGAGTGTGTCACTCTTCCTGCTGCCTGTGACTCCAAATAGAGAACTCTCAGATAATTCTCAACCACCTTGTTTGCCTTCATACTGACACACTTGCCATCATGTTCCTGAACACGATGATAATGGACTAAACCTCTGAAACTATAAGCAAGCCTCAATTATATGCTCTCTTTCAAAAGAGTTTCTGTGGTCACCGTGTTTCTTCACAGCAGTAGAACACTTACTAAGACAATAAAGTCTAATAATCAAGTTTTTGCCTTATTTTTACAATTTAAAAAAGATATATTTAGTACTCTATAAGGACATTTAATTTTTGTTTTCTATATTTAAATGATGAACATTTAAAAAATATGCTTTAATTTAAAACCTCATATAAATGGAGCCCTGATGATCATCTACAAGATATTTTGTAAATGTTTAAAAATCTTTCCACACTTCTACCTTATTTTATAAATTATGTGACTATTTCATGGTGCTAATCACATTTTTTAAATCTTATTTTATGATTATGAGTATTTGTATGCATATATGTAAGCATACCACATGTATGCCTGATGCCTACCAAGGCCAGGAGAGGTTGACAGATCCCTCAGAAGTGGAGTCATATATGATTGTGAGTTTCCTTGTAGTTGCAGGGAACTGAACTGGGTCCTTTACAATAACCTTTACATAACCCTTTATTACCATTTCTGTAGCCTCACAACCATTTTTATGGTCTTTGAAAATGAAAGCACTGATAAATATTGAGATAGGATCTAAATGAATTTCCCAGCAGCAAATCAATTGTTTTCATCTTCTCGAATTTTAAACCTAGAGATCTAGACAAAGCAGGCTATTGTTTCAACAGTGTGTTCTCCTTAAGCAGAAACAATGCATTTGCAGCAACCAAAACAAGGACAGTGTCTACAGGAAGGGGTTAATCAGCTTCTATCCTTCAGTAATGTACGGGAGGTATGGCATGAACATCAAGCCAGCCAGCCTTTAAGGGGAAGATGGTTATGAGTTTGCTACTGAGAGTCAGAGAATTCTGGGCTCCCATTCAAATGTTCTTTTGAGAACTTAAGTACTTCAGTTCAGCTACCTAAGCGTCAGTCTCTTCACTTACGGAATGGTAACAATAACTATATCCTTGTTGGGTATGTGTAGTGGGTAGCTGTTCCAACTTTGACCTTGAAACACTGCCCCTAGAGTGACAGCAGGTAACTGTCACACCTGCCTATGACCTGCCCCTGGGGCTGACCTGCCCCTGGGGCGTGGCTGAGAGGGAGCCCCTTAAGACTCCAGGTGCATACATTTTTGGCCCTTCTGGATACCTTGTGATCCTGGAAGCTGGACTGGACACCAAGCCAGAGTTCTTTGCTGGATGGTACCTCATCTCTCCTGGATCCTGTAACCAACCCCTATTGGCAGTAAGTTATCCCAGAAATAAACCTCTCTTGATTACTAGATAAATTATATGGAATTGCCTCATTAATTACAGTAATCGATATGTCCGATAAGTATTTAAGTTACTTATTAATTAGCTCATGCTAATAATCAGGAAAAATTATAACCACCATGAGATGGTATACTTGTACCCATTAGAATAGTTATTATAAAAAAGATCAACATTAAGACATCGAAGAAAAGAGAGTCTTTGTGCACTATTCAGTGGGAATTTAAATTAATACAGCCACTTGGGAAACAGTATAAATGTTTCTTTAAAAAATTTGAAGCTACCATATGATACAGAAATCCCACTTTTAGTTCTATATGTAAGGGAGACACAATCAATTCCTAAAGAGATGTTTGCATTCTCATGTTCACTATAATATCATTTACAATAGACAATATATAAAATCACAGATTTATAAATGTGGAGATATATATATGGAGTACTATCATCCTTAAAAAGTGAAAACCTCTTATTTGCAAACATGGAAAAATGTGAAGTGTGCTGTGTTTATGAGTGTGCCAGACAAAGAACAACAAATACCATGTGATCTCAAAAGCTTGCAGAATCCAAAAAAAGTTGAACTCTAGAAGCAGAGAGTGTAATAATTGTGTAGCTGAAAGTCAATCAGGCGGCACACAGGAAAATTTCAGCTACATAGTTGTCAGAGAATGACTGGAGAGTGAGACATGAGAAAACATAGCCAATGGGTAAAAAGTTTTACAGAGAATAAATATGTTCTTTGGATTAATTGTAAGTCACTGTGCAAGTATTTAGTAGGATTATAGTATATTCTTGAAAATACCTAAAAGAATAAACCTTAAACATGTTTTATATAAAATAAATACAAGAGTTGATGAAAACATTTAGTTCTTTATAATGATTGCATATTTATCAAAAATAACATGATATACAATAATATATAATATTATCATGTATGACTGAAAGCAATCAAAAATAACAAATTAGTATATGTGCACTATTTTGATATGATATTCACATAATTCCTCTATGTGTGATAGAGTTTATTAATTACAGTTTAATCAACATTTACTCCTCTGTTGATACTGTGACTTTCAATCACTATTTTTCAACAAATATTAAATATTGATTATGCAGTAAGCATTGCCTCTGGAGTAAGGTCCACATCAGCACACCTCTGCATTTGGGGATTTTATAATTACTCTGTATTTACTAATGTGTTAGCCACGGTTTTTCATTGTATCATATTTTCTATCATATTGCCGCCCTCTTAGTATCATTTTCTTTTCTTTTTTTTTTCAAGACAGGGTTTCTCTGTGTAGCTTTGGTGCCCATCCTGGACCTTTCTCTGTAGACCAGGCTGGCCTCCAACTAACTCACAGAGATCCACCTGGCTCTGCCTCCGGAGTACTGGGATTAAAGGTGTGTACCACCACTGCCCAGCTTTAGTATCATTTTCAAGTGATCACAGATACATGTAAAATTTGACTGATAAGTAATTCCCAGAATAATGGATCAGTATTGTAAGGAACTCATTTCTTTTCCATATTGAAGAAAAACCTGATACAGCTGTTATTCACGAACTCTCAAGGTTGCCAAGAATTGAAAAACATTCTTGCAAGTTAGTGTTTGTATACAATTCATTTCCCCTGCCCATGTTCCATTACTTACTTTATCTATAGTTCATTCTCTCCACTCCCTGTCACCTTCTCAACTTGCCATGATGTAAGGCAATTATGACCAAAACTAAGGTTGGGATGCAAACAAGAAAACAATATAGCAAAGCCTTGTTAATTCAAGGCAACTTCATTCAAAATAACATTCAAATTGAATCAACAGTTATTCCCCAGTCAAATAGATATGGTTTCTCATTAAAATTGTTCATTTAATACAAAGCATGCATTATGAATTATTTAAGGGAGAAATTAGGTCCCAAGAGTACCTTTGCATTATTAAAAAGGTACGAATAATTCCAAGAGATGCCACAAAATAGCTGTACATCAGCCACAAGTGAAACTGCATCCCTGAGCAACAGGGGGCTGCAGCGTTGGAGCAAGAGATAATCATGTAGTCACCCCTTCTCTTTAATACAAATATACAGGACCATCTTTGTAAGTCTGTGACATTACTCAGAGGAAGAACTTCACTGATAATAAGGCATTCAGAATCAGGTACAGAATTATTTCACTTTAATAATTAACAATAATCAATTTAAGAAGTTCGCTCCTAACTATGATCTAATAAATCAATGGTAGACTTTGTGGGTCTTGAATTTTTAAAGGCTGCAAGTTTCCCATGGTGATCGCTGTGGTTTTATCCTGGAGCACTCAGAGTCTCGCTGTCACGACAAGGTTCTGAGTGTAGCCAAGTGAAAGAAGTTGCAGTAGCAGTGCTGTGTTTTCAGGAGACAGATGCCCTCGCTGTGGCCTCTGAAGGAGAGCGACAGTGACAGAATGCTCACAGAACTCAGATACTAGCTCCCAAACAATACACTGAGAATGCCTAAGAACCTGAGAACTATGTTTTAGAGGTGTTATAAAAGGACGAATGAGGATTATTCAAAAATGGTCACCGTCTCATCTCTGTGTACAAGTAAACCTTATTTTAGTCAGGCTCTCAGGGGATACAGGAGGTATCTCTTTTAAAACTATCAAGCAAGCCAAGATCTGACAGTACAGTAAGTATGGTGGGGGCTACTTCTTGCTACCAGGCATATACTACCGTGACATCCCCCTCTGCTACAGGCTATGTAACTCTTGAGAACAATTATTCCCCATGCTAGCCCGAGTAGTGTCAATATGACAATTCATTTGGGAGATTTGTAAATCATTAGAAAAGGTTTGCAGTATCTTATCCCCTAAGGACCATAATGTGTTATGTCACCATGGTGATTTATAGCTTCCTCCTAAATTTCCTTGGAATAGATAAACCATGGGTAGCTTAACATCTTATACTCTTTAAATTAACCAGTATAACTATCTCTACATGATCCATTTACAGCACAGAGAGGGGTAGATTTGAAGGTTAAATCAAAACCACATGCTAGCAGAATCTGTTGTATGGTAATAACTCACATTGTGAAAACTACATTTTTGAGGAAAGCCAGTTCAATTCATGCAAAAGGCAGGATAGCATCATATTTGGAAATACAATTTGTTAACAGCCATACTTAAGACAAATACTTATTTAAACTATATTGTGTGTGATTTATTAACCTCAGCAGGAAACCGATATTCAAGAAGGGCCCCTATTCTGAAAATGAAGAACGGAAGTCTAAGAAACTCCAACGGTCTCATCTTGAGTCCACCACACCAATGTCAAAAACAAGCAAAACATGCAGGCGTCGCCGAAGCCTTTCTGCCTCCATTTTGGACATCACTTTGAGCAGAGCTAATGCAATAACTTTTAAACTCCAGTTTATTTCTGACAGCTGTCTGTGGTCCTCAACTCTGCCAATATATTTCAAAAGTCGAAGGAAGCAAAGCTGGTATTTAGCCCTTAGGAATACCCTGGTGCTGTTCCTTGTAGAAAAGTGATCAGGAGACTAGTGTCCATTCCTCCACTGGGAGGAAAGTCATCTCTCCCTCCCTCCATCATATTTCCTAATCTCCTACTCGTCTTCCATGTTCTTGGTTCTTCCCTCTATATAAGCCAGTTAGTCCCATCTTCAGGTGCCCTTGCACTCTGACTTCATTTATCCCTTGTGGTTACTGACAATCCTGCATTCCATGGCAGATATATGTCCATCTCTAGGGCAAAAAATTCAAATCGTGTAAGTTCTATGACCTCCTGAATGCACCTCGTGCCTCTGCAGTGTAGGACAAGCCTGATATTTAGGAGTAAATGATGGATCCAGAGTCCATGTTTCAGTTACACGTGATAGTGTGACAGCCTTGCTTACACGGTTCTAGGATCAAAACGAAATTTTCTGCGTAGAAACTCTGAGATTATCAGGCACAAAAACAAGTCAATAAGGTCACTGTTTAGAAATCGTCAGTGGCTGTAAAGTGTTAGAAATTGTTTGTAGCTGGGTGTACACAGGTTGAAATTAATACAAGGTTTCTGATGATGGGTAACAGGATATACATTCAAATAAGTTTGTGTCAGACCCTTTTTTTTTTTTTTACTTTCAGTTTCATCCATTAGGGAATTCTTAGAATATTTGACAGATGATGTACCCCCTCTCAGTACGAGAGGTAAGGGAACGTGGGGACCATACACTTGACATATCCATTGATCTTCGTTTTCATGTTTACATCCAGATGGGATCCACCTATAGTGAGGATGCACACGTATCACTCACATTTTTCACAATGTCTGATCCAAGTTCTTAGTTTGCATCTGGTTCTGTTTGTTATTAGAAAAGTTGTGTCTCCCACTTATCTTTGGAAGTTTGGGGTCTGCATCTTCACATTCACTGTTTCCTTCTGAGCACTATTCCTAACTGAGTACAGTCATTGACCACTCCAATCCCCTGCCTCAAATCACTTTAGTCCTGTTTCCCCAGACCCCGCATGTTATAGTCAAACATTTTTCTAGTAACTTAATTAACCTGTGAAATACCTTTGGCTCGGTTCACTTTAGATTTTTTTTTTTTTTTAAGAATAAAAAAAGGAAAGGAGAACAGATTGTCATTCAATTAGAGACTAGATTCAATTTTATATCCTATGGAAGAAGTAGCAGTAGAAATATATTCTGCTGGTTCCCACTACCACAGACATAACTGGGTTGGCTTTCTCAGTTCTGGGTCAAGCCACCATGGCAGAGGAGGGAAAGAACGTTGATTTGCTTTGTTTGTTTGGTTTTGGTATTTTTTTTTATTTAAAAGCATTTCAACTCTATGTGTTTACATACACCTGTAAGAAGGCTTCACTCAGGTACTCAGAGCTTTGCCATCTGAACTCAGAATGCAGAGCAACCCATGCCCAGGACAAAAATTATTGCCTAACGATATCCCAGATTACGGGTCAGTCAGATGGGACAAGGAGATGACAGCAGCGTGAGTAGCCCCCCATCACTCTGTGCTTGCAGGGTTAGACACAAATGTAATTAAGGGGCTGTGCTTCTGGTCTCAAGGTTAATTAACCACAGGAAAATGACACCTTCAGGTGTCCTGTATCCTAACAGCACTTGCGAGGAGAAGCACGGTTTTAAATTGACAGGGATGACACAGCCAGACAGCGCGGTTGCCGTGAGCAGAGGTGAAAACCAAAGCCTGATGGAGAGGTCTGCGCTGCCAACAAGATGGACAAAGGAAACATCCATCCCGCCTCTGTGAGACACAGCCCTGCAGCGGAAAAAACTCACCCATGATGCCTCTCTGGTGGGTGTGAGGTCCTCGGCTGACCACACCTTCTGCCTTGCTCTTTCCATTCAACCCCACACAATGAAGGCTGATACACCCATGCCCCAGCCTGCCCTCACCAGACAAGTATATTCTTGAGATTACCCACTTCTTTTCCAGAGCACACCCGTTCCGCTTGGTGACACGAAAGTCCCAGGTATTCACTGCTAATGTCTTTCAGGCAGCTCTTTCCTTCTCGGAGGCTTACTTTCTTTCCTTTAAAGGCCCCTTTTGGTTCTGCATGATATCCTGATTCCTGTTCTCAAGTTATGTCCCCAGTGGGTTTCTCTGTATCTTGCAAACCCTTAAGACCAAGAAGAGATTGATTCAGACAGAGAGTCTTCTGCCATCAACATCAAAGCTTGGTGTTCTCACCAGGGATGTTTATGTTCCTTACAGACCTGGGCCCCGTGCAAACTGCTAAGGTACACTGGGGTAAAAAATGGAAGAAATTATTTTTTCTAGGGAGACTGGAACCCCATCAGACAGTGCAGACACCACTTGGGCTGTGCAGAACTCTGAATGCAGTGTGCAAGACTTTCTCCCCTACCAAATCCCCTCTGCTATCAATTTGTAAACAACTCAGCTCTGCCTGCATTTGTGAGCAGGCAATGCCAGCGCCACACTGTGCCCTTCTCTGTCCCCAGCCAAGTGCACCTGCTGCCCAGGGCTCTGGCTGCTCCTGCTGCTACTGCTGTTATTATGCCCTGCCATAGCCTGCCCTGCTGCTTGCGGGACTTGTGACATATCCACAGTGAGGGGAGGCATGTTTATTAGTTTTAATTGGTGAACACAGCTAGACTGTGACATTTGGGGGGTGCTGTATGTCATTCACCCTGCATCAGATGCTGGCTGTGGTGGCAGATGTAGGTGGATCAGTTAAGAATATAACATAACTGATTATTGTCTCCTCAGAAAAATGCATCGCTGCATACCTCCCTATCCAGGTAGGTAGGAACCCCCTTTCCATTCTTTACACACTTCGTTAGTCCTGTTCTCTCCTAAGAGGAGAGTTATATTTATTTTGGAATACAAAGGCCTCGTTAACAATATATTCCCACACTTCCCCCACAACCCATTAACACCTAGTCTACAAACGTGAGTGCCTGTTTGATGCAAGCACTCTCCTGACTCTACTGTTGCAGCCCCACAGTTGCAGGAGGTCTTCTTTCCCAAATAACGTCCTGGACATGCAGTTAGCAAATCCCTTTAATAAAGAAGTTTTTCCAACCAGATTCTTCTCGCAGTTAAGTCGGTATTATTATCCTCTCACTGTTCTGAATCCTCAAAGCTGCGTGAATTTTCAATCCAGCTGATTTAGTTTTGCATGTTGTTTTCCCCTCTTTGCTTCTGTTGTCTCCTTACCCCTTCTGCAGCAGGCAGGGGAACATCCTGGGAGCAAAGTCGGACGGAGCGCCCCTGCTCTTTCCAAGAATCAGTGAGCACGTGGGCTGCCAATTGTCTTTTATGCACTAGCCCTGCTCCCTGGTTCAAAATCACACACAAATGTAACCTCAAGGGGAAAAACTACAAAACAAATACACACAGAAAAACAGTCTTCATTTCAGAATTTTTTACTCTCAATCCATTAACATACCACTGGCTTCCTCGGACCATTTGAAGCCAATAATTTGGCTCAGAGTTGCTGCGTTGTGCTTTAGTAACGGCGTTGTATATCGCGTATGGCGTCTACTTCATACATTTAGATCAGACTCAGCTGCTGTGGGAAGGAACTGAGACAGTACTCAAGCGGCCAATGTGAAGAACAAGGAACTGTAAAGCTCTTCTGCCACCTAGCGGTAAAGCAAGAGCTGAAATCACGGGGGAATGTAAATATGTCTACAGGGCCTGGAATAGCAACTTGTTCAACTTTGGCTACAGTCTGAAAACAAACAATTAAAACATATACCCCATGTCCCCAAGTGTAGTAATTAAAAGAGACCTAAAAGTGATGATTTAATGATTCCCGATCTTTAAACACTAAACAGTTGAACACAATGCCCTGTGCTGATAACTAATTACAGTACTCCCAAATGTTGATTTATCAAGCAGTGACCCAGGCAAATAAAACCATTGTGTGGAATTTCTTCTCAGGGCTTTTTAAGACTATCTGTTGCTTCCTGGGCTACCATTCCAGAGTTGAAGGAAGGCTTATGGTGTTCTTGCAGAATGGGGATTACCTCAAATACAGCTCGTGTGACAGCACATAGGAACAGCCACAGAAGAAAGCTCTCTCCTAAACCACAGTAATAATAATAATAATAATAATAATAATAATAATAATAATAATAATAATAACAATAATTAAGATCCAAAGGACTCAAACATGATCATAATATAATCACTGAATACTATATACAGAATGTTTTAAGTAATGGCATTAACTATTGCAAGATAAACTAACAAATTACCAAATAACTTCCCAAACTCTGCTCTTATTCTTTTGACACAAAGGAGAGTCTAACAAGTTCCTCTGTTGAAACTGGAAGTTGATGTGCTGTCTAAAGACAAAATAAGGTGAGATGGAGTGAGTACCCTGAGAAGATCTTAGGAAACACTCTACAGAGCAAATGGCATGGTTGCTTGTGAATCCCAGCATTCAGCACAGAGGTTTAGCTAAGGCTAAAGGTGTAGAAATTGCAGGATCAAAATTTTTTCTCTCTCTTCTAAAAATGTACAATAAGAAAACAAAACCTATGCATAATTTATGGGTGCCCCAGGACAGTTTTAAATTATGCAGTCCACATACCCATGAAAAGTTGCTTAATATATCCCTTAGTTACTTCATGATGATAATTGTCCCCTTAAAACACACACACACACACACACACACACACACACACACACACACACACACACACACACACATTTCTGAGTCCACTGGGTTAGGGAAGCATGCTTGCCTCTATCAGGTGAAAAACATTCGTTTCTAAAACAAACCCATCAGTGAGCTGGGAAGCACAAAGGCATTTGCTAACTAAATGCTTCTTTTATCAATTCAGTGGTCTGACTCGCTCAGAAAGCTTCTTAAACCTGCATAATGGAATTAAAAGCACTCTCAATAAAGTTCATTACCTTAGTGGCCCTTCCCATCTTTCTGTGAAATTAACTGTGTCTCCTCTATGTACATCTACTTAAGGCAGTAATTTAATAGCAATAACATCTATGCCAAGAGAGTTATTTTCCCCTTGGATCTACTTCACACTTAGAAATCTTTTCCTGCTACTTAGAATAAAAACCAGAAACATGGCTTATGTCCTTCTGTTGCGGGATATAATAAAGAAAGTGACAAAGGAAGAGAAAAGAAAAAGTTTAAAAATCAGTGATCCTAGAAAAGCAGGATGCCACAGACATATACTTAAAATGTTTAATGAGAGAGGGAAAGGAATGGCCTTCACATAGGTTTCTCATTCAATAGTATATAAAATTGCATTTTAAACTTTCCTCTTATGGGCTTTTCTCAAGAGTGCCTCTCCTTTTGTCTCTGTGAGTCCCGCCCTATGAATACCACATCTAATCCTGCCCAATTCTATTTAGTAAATCGTTCTTGACTCCTTCTGTTCATACCCTTCCCAGGACTTAACCTTTTTTTTAAGTTTAAGAATTTTTTTTAATTCATTTTACCTACCAACCACAGATCCCCTTCTCATCTCTCCTCCCGCTTCCCCCCAGCCTTCCCCTCTGACCCACTCCCATCCCCTCCTCCAAAAGGGTAAGGACTCCCATGAGGAGTCAGCAAAGCCTGGTACATTCAGTTGAGGCAGGACCAAGACCCTCACCCCTGCATCAAGGCTAAGCAAGGCGTCCCACCATAGGTAATGGGCTCCAAAAAGCCAGCTCACGAACCAGGAAGAGATCCTGATCCTACTGCCAGGGGCCCATTAAATAGACCAAGTAACACAACTATCTCCCGTATACAGAGGACCTAATCCAATCCCACACAGGTTCCACAGCTGTAGGCCTAAGGTTCGTGAGTTCCTACCAGCTTGGTTCAGTTGTCTCTGTAGATTTCCCCATCATGATCTTGACCCCTCAGGGAGGTATTCTTATCCCCATGTTAAAGAGAGCACTGTATCATACATGCAACTGTCCTCTCCTTTTATGGAGAGCTCACTGAGGTTTTTTAAATACATTCTACCTTCTCACATGACTCAGGGATGATCGATCTATCCCAGCTCTTGCAGAAATCCAAATTTGACAAATCACTATCATCTTATTATCTTCATTAATTGAAGGTAGTCATGAGACCATAGTTACACCTGCAGAATAGGAGAGATACTGAGGGACACACAGCAGGGACTGGGGAGAAGCAAGTGATAAAGGCTGTGGAGCTCTTTGACTGAATGTTGTGGAAATACAAACTTCATTTTTGCCATTTCAAGATGTGGTTCTTGAAGTTCTTATTTGTGGCTCTCCTTCCTTAGGATCTTTTGCCAGCCTGAGAGTGGGGAGAGATAGCTGT
Source organism: Peromyscus californicus insignis (assembly GCF_007827085.1). Lineage (NCBI taxonomy): Eukaryota > Metazoa > Chordata > Mammalia > Rodentia > Cricetidae > Peromyscus > Peromyscus californicus. Next base: position 43,070,025 of record NW_026294413.1, read on the forward strand.
GGCCCTCCAGAAATCAGTGAATCAACTCAACTTTATTCTAGAGTATAGGAAATAAATAAGATTGGAAAGCTTGGAGACAAACCCTAATTTGCAATAAGTGACACGCTCTTATCATAAGGCTTCATATGTGGCAACAGGGTCTTATAGCAAACAAAGCTGCTAGTACAAGTCTTCGTTACCATCTGTGCAGCAGGGGGAAAGCTTCTGGCAGGAAACTGTGCCAAGGGACACTCTAGTGATAAACCAGGCATCCAAGCTTAGAGACAGCTTTTAGATAAGGTCAGTCCTCTGGAACTAGAGACATTCTCCAGATAAGAACAGGTAGAGAGGAGAAAGTCTCACTGGGGAAGGAGTCCCTCATGCAGCCAAGCTTTGGAGGGAGCTGCCAGGCCATAATAGACTGTAACATCTGGACATCTCCCAACACTTCTAGCCTTCATCCACCTCTGAATAAAGTAGTATTTAGGATCATCATAGACTAATGGAATGTTGGTTGACGATGACATTGGACTTGGAGGTCTGTTGCTTCCAAGGCCTTGACCTTTGTATCGACTTAACTCAGGATCTTAGAGTGTTTTCACCAAATAGATCTTAATTTCTCCTTCTCAACTGACACATGATTGAAATGTGTCAGAATGGCTCCAGAACTCATTCTCTTCACTACATTGTTTATAAACTCAAAATTATTCTGTGTCCTTTCCCCAGCCCCAAGGAATCATTTGGAATCTATAGATTTTGCTTTCTAAGTATTTCCAGAATCAGTCATTCATACCCTATTCTGTTACATTGACTATTTTAATTCAGGTTCTCATTTTTTTCTCTCATCCCAGATTAATTTATCTCTTCTCTTACAAATAAAGTCTATATTTTGCTTTCATGTGGCTCTGCAAAGTTCATATACTACAGTTCTAGCTTATGCTTAAAATGCTTACAACAATGCACATCTCCATGTTTACAATAAATCTTGCATGTATGTGTGTGTGTTTGTGTGTATGTGTGTGTGTGTGTGTGTGTGTGTGTGTGTGTGTGTGTGTGTGTGTGTGTGTATGTGTGTGATTGGTATTATCTACTTGATTCATGCTTCAAAACCAAACTTTCTGGAACATTTGTTTTGTCTTTCCCTGTTAAAATGATTACCCACCTTAGATAATACAGATTGGCTCTGAGCCTTTACAGATCATTCCTTTGGCCTGTAATGACTATAATCTGCTCCCCCAGCATTTACTTAGTTGGGTATTCTGTAATCAGATACCTGTAATCAGGTACTGAATCCTCTTATTGTAACTTATGCTCTGAAGGTATGCCCTCCTCCCACATTGGGACATCGAGGTCTCTTAAACAGACCTGTCTTCATTTCATCTGTGAATTTGCTCCACTAGAAGATGATCTCATTTGAAGTATGAAATGTAAGTTTATAAGTAACTCATACCATGTCTGGCATAGAAAGCCCTCTCACTAAATGATTTTTGATAAAGGACTGTTTCTAAGAGCATTTTGACTTAAAAACATTCCTAAAAGTCACAGAGCTTGTTAGTGGTGCAAATGCAAGGAGAACTGAGATCTTGATTCCCAGTCTTGTTATCTCTCTATTGCAAACACAATGTGGTAGACTTATTTTACACAGGACTCTAGCAGTTAAAACTCAAAACTGTCATTTAAGACAAATAGCTTCTTCTACCGGCTTTACCACAAGCCTACAGCTGGAATTGCCCAAAGCAAACCTCTGAACTTTTTTATATCCTCTTTTCTAGTTACAAAATAGGGTGATACCATTTCTCATCTCTTTTTGCTTAGAAATGATTAATGTAAGAGCCAGTGAAACCAATATCCATGGAAATGATTAAAGACAAGGCTGGTAGTTAAAAAAAATCGAAACTGTACTTATGCCATTTTTAGGTTTGCTAATATCTTTCTGTGTGTTTATTGAATGTATGAAGTGCAGCCACAGTGTAACAGCTTAAAGTAGAAGGCATTTCCCCATCTTTAAGAACTGAGAAAAATCACACAAAACAAATGAGTCTTGAACATCATCTGTACATGCCTTTCTGTGCTTAAAGAAATAGAGTTTAAAGCATGCTACTATTTTAATATGTGATTATGAATCTGGCAATGAGGCCCTGACTTTGTAGAAATTTATTTTTTTAATTTAACTTCTTTATTGATTCTTTAGGAGTTTCACATCATGCACCCCAATTCCACCAACCGCTAGATTCCCTCATATCCTCCCCTCACCCCTGCAGCACACCCCTCACAAAAGAAATTAAAAAAAAAAATCAAACCAAACCAAACCAAAGCAAGCAAAAAAAGAGACAAACAAAAACAAGAACAAAAGAAATCAAACAAACAAACAAAACAACAACAGACTCGACTTCTTTCCTGCCTCTCTAACAACTCCTCATTCGTCTTGGTGGCAATGGGGGCCATGGTGTATCACATAGTATTCCCTTTTGTCCTATCAGCTTTACTAGCAAATGTTCAATGCAGTCACTGGTCTGATTCAAGGCCCCTAGCTCCTGGTACATCATTATCATTATCACTGCTTCCTCACAGGAACTCCTCTGGGATATCCTGAGGCCCCACAAGTTATGGAGAGTCTGTGAGTATTGTTCCACTGGACCAGTCCCTTCACAAGCTCTAGACATGGTCCTCAGCTACAGCTCTGACCCGGGCTTCACCATAGCATTGAGTAGCAACGCAGGTCACTCAGATCTGCATCACTCAAGATGCCTTATGGCCCTTGAACACCAACCTGGACTCAGGTGGATGACCTGACCCTGGGTACCCTCACAGCCCTCGGCAGCAACGGCAACAGGAGTCACATATATCAGTCCAGACCCTGGCCACTATAGGGACACGGACTCAGACATGGCCAGGCAGCAGCTCAGCTTAGTCAACATCCTGGCTCCAGGTGCAAGTTCTGGCCACCCAGATCAAGATTGTCTGGCCGAAGAGTGACCCCTGGACACAAACACAGCCCCACGTGACAGCCCAGACCACTGGAATCAGCACAGCCCTTGATGACAACAGGAGCCACAGACATCAATAAAGTCCCTGGCTGCTGTAGGGCCATAGAAATCTATTTTTTTATTATTTAGTAAGTTTCATGTCTCTGTGTGTGTTTTAAGTCACCACTGTTTTAGATTCTATATAGTAATAGTAATATGAATATGAGAATATGAGAAAAATGAAAATGTTTGGCGTGCACAAGTGAAGGAAGGCAGAACAGAAGTTCAACATTCTCAGGTACACAGCAAGTTTGAGATTGATATAGGATACATGACACTCATTTTGCACAACAGCAATGAAGTAAAATGTGAGTTTTCTTTGCATTGTGGATTCTAGAGGATGGTCAATTATATTATCATATCTGCCTCTAAATGTTACCTGAAACCCCTTTCTGGGCTTATTACTCCTATATCTTCATATTAGATGGCATAACATCTACTTTGTTTAATGAGTTACTCTCTTTCTTCTCACCAGAGAGTACATTTCATTAGGACAGAGGCTTGTGTTTACATGCTTCTGGTACTAGGGCAGCATCAGTATTCATTGAGTGGGAAATATTCAACACGTATCTGGTATCTGTTCAAATACAACTTAACCAGCACAGATTATTTGTCTTTAAATATCCACTCCCTCACCTCTCTCTCTCTCTCTCTCTCTCTCTCTCTCTCTCTCTCTCTCTCTCTCTCTCTCTCTCTCTCACACACACACACACACACACACACACACACACACAGGATTGCTGTGTCCTATGATATATCTTCTTTGCCTGACAAAATTGTCAACATATCTAAAATATTCCTATTGAATTCAGTAATCACTTTACATGAATCTAGCATCTTTTGCAATTTTCATTGAAATTTGCCAAAACTTTGTTAATACTAAACATTCAATCAGGACAATCTACTATTGTTGAATTATTTAGCAGTCTTCTCAAGTGTTTGCTTGAGAATCTACAGCCTCGGAAGCTGCATCTCATGCATAGGAACACACAATGAGAACATGATAAAGGAAGATTAGTGGTTCCGTGGTTTATCTCACTGTATTTTTTAAATATTGTATTTGATCTCTTACACATAAAATACGGTGCTATAAAGTAAAAGAAAGCAATGTTCTCATGGTGTACTGGAGCTATCTCTCATCCTGTGTCAGCACTGTGTGTTACTGGAGCTTGTGAACCACTGCAGGCTGAGAAGGAAGCCAAGTCTGTTTCAAAGATGGCAGTGTCTTCTTATGTGTTGGGCTGTAACGATAGCTAGGATTTTTCAGAGAATAAAACAATGTAAATTAACTAACCAGTTAAGCTGACCTTCAAAGCAAAGCAAGAACTAGAAAAAAAGTATTTATTTTCAGTATTGAAAGGGTTGCAATAACTCCACAGGAATTTAAAATGATATACCATGAAAAAAAAGGCAAAATTCAAATTTTAGGAAGAACTTCATGTAAAAGTAGTCACTGATAAAAATAACTTATTTTTAAATACTATCCTTCTGGTAATAATTGTAGTAATACAATAGTTATTTATTAATTTCAGACTTCTAAAAAGAATCAATTAACTCAATACCTTATAAACTCAATCACCCTATGTCCCAAATGAAGGAAGAGTGAAATAATTGAATAAAATGAAATCATAAATTTAAAAGAGCTGCAAATCTCCTACGTAAAATACATAGCACAAAGAATACAACATCACTAATTCTAAAACACTGTATGTTGAGATAATAAAACCTTCTCTTCCTCCATATGTTAGTGTTTTTGTTCTGTCCATGATATTTCATTCTCATGGATCATATTATCAGAACATGTGTTGCTGAAATGATTTCCAGAATACTTTTTATAGTTGTAAAAACAAGGAACGGGACAATACATATTGGGTTCAGGATTTTACAAAATAATTACTCATACTTATTATGTTTTATAAAGTGTTACATGTGTGGGACATTGAAATAGATTTCTAACCCATCCTTCCATTGCGCATTTACAAACCTGCTCAGTACTATATTTCAGAAGGTTTTTGATTTTGTCTTAAAAATACCTAAATAAATTTTAAAAATACTTAAAAATTCAAGTCAAGAAAAGTTACAGATGACACAGAATAGTGTCATGATGAACTGTTGGAATTAATGAGTATTTGAGTAAAGGAGAAAAAAGCATAAGGCAACCCTAGGACAATATAATGAGAAAAATCAACAGGATTCACAAGCAATGACTTAAAGATAGGAGCAAATAATCCTTTACCTTTATCTCCCTCTCACCTCTGTCTGATCTATGGCATCACAAGGGAATATTAAACATGGTAATAGAAAAAAGTAGACATATAAGTCCAGGGTTCTCTATTGTTTTCCACTAATCTCATTATGACCATAAATATAATAGTGCATCCAATATTCACTTGTTTCCTGAGACATTATGCAGATACTGTTACTCTAGAGTCTGTTTTCTTCACAAAAATGAAGCTACAGTTCCCTCAACTATCTTTTCCTTAAGAGCTGTCCATTCCCACTACCCTTCCCTCATGATCATTTAGATCAGTTGTTCTCAACCTTCCTAAGGCTGTGAACCTTTAATACAGTTCAACACATGGTGATTCCCAATGATAAAATTATTCTGTTGCTACTTAACAACATATTCTATTATCTAAGTATCTGTCACTCATGCTCAGCTGTCTTGAAAGCTTGCAAATAATTTTTTTATAAGTTGGCATTTCATCATGTATTAATTAGAAAATTAGACAATATTCAAACTAAATCCAGTTGCCTATTGTTTTCAAAGTTGAATGGCATTCTGTCTCTTTTATATTTTTCAGGTTCTGTGACATTTCAAAAGACAATCTTTATTTGATAACATGTGCATTCCTTATACAATTCCTATCCATTATGTTGTCAGTTTATCAAGATGAAAATATATTTTGTAATTGATTACTTTGGTTTATATGTCAATTTTTTTGGTTAATATGCTCTGTGTACTCAACGGTCTAGTTACTAGATTTTTTTTAATGTTTCAACGTTAAATGTTTTGGTTAAAATGAAAAATATATTGCAAAGTGCATAAGTAGATATGAGTATTAATATGGAATAATTTATAGCAATCATCTCAATGAATATCCATAACAATGTATCAATGCAAGTTCAAAACACTGATAGTTCTGGACACAACTCTGTGAGCCACTGGTCAGGAAAGCATGAGGCAAATGTTGGTTCTGCTCATTTTGGCCACATCTACTCTGAATCCTATAGCTCAGAGGTAAAGGCAGTGTGAGGAGTGTGCTTAACCAACATGCACTGCAGCTTGATCAAGTCTGGGTCATCTAAATTTTTCACTCATTTTTACATATATTTAATTTAACTGGAAAAGCACAAAGTAAGAGATAACTGGGTCTGCTTTTTAAAGCTCTTAATGTCAAGAGATGCCCCTAGGAAGACACTGAGGACAGATTTTTAAGGTCCATAAAGTCTTAGACTTTTTAGAATGTGAAAGTACTGAGGATACCTAGATGAATTTTTTTAATGGCAACTGATAGGAATATTTAATAAACCTGGATACACAATTCAAAATCAGAGAAAGGGCACAGAAATTGGAAAACAGGTGATGGAGAAATTTCTTGAGTTTTTTGTGTTATGTATTTCCTCAAAGATCATAGATCATTGTACTTGTACACAGATAAATTGCAGAGAATTTTGTTGGTCATGGCTTGAATCTTAGAATACAATTCCATACTGCCCAAACTGATTTGTCAAACCTATACTGGCCCACGTAAAATTAACTGATTTGGGGAAACAAACAAACAAAAAAGCCATTGCTGACTTTGTATCACCACTTGGGCACATTTGTAAATCTGTGTTCACACTTGGACTGCCTTCCCACTCGCCGTGTATTTGACGACTTCCAGTTTCAGCTGCCGGAGGTTGAAGCCTAACATACTCTTTTGGGTTTCATGTGCACAATCACCACACAGACCATCCAATGGCACTGGTGGAGCCAAAGGGGCTGCAGCTGGTTTTTAAGCCTGTAGTTTTGTGCAGGCAGAGTAAACTAAGGGGAGCTATGAAATCTGAACACAAACTCAGGACCAGCAAAGGGCAAGCCAGCCAAGTGCCTGGTGGCTTTCTTTCCTGACGTGAATAAACACTTGTCCTCCAAAAGTCTCATCAGTGCTTCTATGTCGCTGCACCTAGTAACATATAATAGGCATTTAAAATAAAATTACATTTTCCCAGAAGCTATGCACACACAATGCTTTCTCATTTTTTTCCTGGTCTCTCCCACCCCTATTCCAGTGTACAGGCATTGGAGGGTCTTGACTCTCTTCCACTGAGGACATGGGATGTTTAAAAATTGTCTTATATTTTTACCACCATTCACTTCAGTCATTTATGGTTTTCATCTCTGCAAATGTTGGTGTACAAATGGTTCCAGGACCCTGGATACCCAGAGACTTCTTGGGCATCTGAGGAGAGCCATCTAAACTCCAATCTTTTTTTTCTTAGGTATACAGAAAGTGTTTCTTGGGTAGGTAAAGCCTGGTCAATCACAGAATTTTCAGAATCGTTAGCAGCACCTTTGGAAAGCCCTTTCTTCGGGTTGCTCGAAACCAGTGAAGGGAAACTATAATCAATCCTCCTCTTAGCTAGCCTCTTCTGCAGTTATTCTTCCTTCTTAAACCGGTGTTTCTTCTTCAGCCTGTGCACAAAACCCCATTTGTGGTCCTATCATTTCACTGCTGGAAATGATGGCTGATGAAACAGAATATCCTACTCTTTAAAAAGTTTTTTGTGAACTTTTTCTGGTCACATAGACTGACATGCTAGAAATCTTGCACCAAAAAGGCAGTTCTCCATTGCTTCCACAACTACCTTGGCTACATCTTCACATTCAAACTCCACAAAGGTGCAGCCTTTGTGTTTTTCCAGCCCATCTACTTCTGGACAATGGAGTCGGATAACGGTGCCAAACTAGAAAAAAAAAAGTCTTCAGAGATAGAGCTTCCAGAGAGTATTAGAGGTGGATGGCCCAGAAAGATTATTCAAGGAGGAAGCTTTTTTATTGTTGTTGTTTTGTTTTCCTTCTTTTGCTCTTTCAGGTGCCAGAGAACTTAGTGCCAGGTCCTTCCAAAAAAAGAAAGAAAGAAAGAAAGAAAGAAAGAAAGAAAGAAAGAAAGAAAGAAAGAAAGAAAGAAAGAAACCCTCGAGACTTCCTACTTCCTACAGCTCCACTTAGCTTGTGAGGCCTGCTAACACCACCATATTGACTAGGGACCAGCAGCTTTAATTTATTTGCCTCACTCTGTAAGTATAGGAAAGGTTTCTATGGAGGTCAGAAAACTTTCTCAGAGCTGCCTAGTGATTTAGAAACAGAACAAGAAAAGTCTACAGATATCCACTAGGCTGTTTCCATCATACTATGCTGGTTCTTCATTCTTCAATAAAGAGCATAACTATTATGCCATTCACAAGATTTGAAACTACTATGAAATGTGTTTAAAGAGATAAATTATATTGAAAGATGGTTCAAAATTTATTATAATATTTTAATTTTACCATAAAAAATTGGTTTATTTTGTAGAATTTGAAAAGGAGAAAGTTACGGAGTAAGTCAGCTCAGGCCACCCCCTCCTCGCATAAACTGATTCTACCTTATGTGTTGAATTCCTCTCTTTTCTATATGACTGCTAGCTCTGCACACTAACCCAAAGTTCTCTTCTGCACCAGAGCTCACCATTCAAAGATCAGCCATAACCTGATGGCTACGCGAGGCTCAAACGTAAGACACAAAGTGGAACTCAGCTGTACAGTGTCTCACAGAGGTTATCAGCACTCGAGAGGCTGAGGCAGGAAACTTGTTTTCAGTTCAAGGCCAACCTGTGTGAGGCCCTGTCTCACTCTTCCCCCACCCCATGGAAGAAAACACACAAAAAACATAAACTATTTTTTTCTCACTCACCCTCCCCAGAAAAACTAGAAAAGAAAAATCATGCTAGTTGTCTCTTCCTTGCACTGTATCATCGGTGAGTTATACCAACACCTCTTCCAGTGAGCAACCTTAATTCCACTATGCAACCCCATTTCACTTCACATTGAATTGCTCACCAAACCTTGCCTGCTTAGGGCTCAGATATCTACATCTCAGCTCTCAGCCTTCCTCCATCCTTACCCTACAGATTAGCCTTATCTAAGACTTGCTTGACATTGTTCTCCTGGATTGATGACACAGCAGATGCCAGTCTGTTCCCTTTTTAAACCACAATTGTCTAATCTGCAACTTGTTCTGGGTCCACAGTCTTTACTGTGCATACTAACAGGTCTTCAGTGGACTCTGCTCCAACTCTTCACTCATTCTCCACTCTTTTCTTCTCTCAAGAGTTTTTCTCCTTCATACCCAGACCTTTACATGGCTTACTAGAACTACTTTCCTTTTTGGAGGACTCTCCCACTGACTCGATCTTGGACAGACTCTCCCTTCACACCCAGTTTGACCAATGTGTTCAGAAGTAGGCCTTCAGTTACTGCAAGGAATGTGTTAGATGAGGCTCATAGCTGCTACTATTAAAAATCAGATAAGAACCTTAGTAATTGCCAAAGATCACTGCAGTCTTGCATTTGGAAGTTTTCACTGTTTCTTAAATTTTCTATGAGCCTATAGGTTCTATGTCAGCAAAACAAAAAGGTTGAGTTGAATTAGTTTAACACGTATTCTAAATATACATATGCCTTAAAGCACACCAACTTCTAAATTTATGGCAAAAAGAAAAATTAAGCACATTTATGTGACAGACAGGGTTTTTCTTACTGTTCATTACTTTATTTAACTTATTTTCAGTGAAAATACTTCATGTTACTACAACAGTAACTTAAATTACCTTAAAATAGTTTTGTTCTGTCACAAAATTAACTATATCAATCAACCAAGAAACAAGATTTCCTGATAAAACTGGATATAAGTCTCACTTTCCTTGGCTATTGATCTTTTTTTTTTTTCTGTAGATGCCAATGCTTCCTCAGACAGTGTGTGCCTAATGCTCCTCTCATACAAAGAGGCTCTGAACAGTCAGTTTCATTATCACACACCTTATTTTAAAGGAAAATGAAGTTTCTTTTTCCAATCATGTTAGCAAAGGTCTTAGAATTTTTCCATCTGCAGTTCTGATAAAAAAAAAAAATCCTAAGATTAGATTGTGCTTGACCAAGTGGAGCCACAAAGCCATGTCTGAATAAATCCTTACAAAGAGGGTGATTGGTACAGAAAACAAATCAGGTAAGGCATCTGGCATTAAGCGGGTGTGATGGAGTTAGGGTAGTGGGTACCTAATGGGTGAGAAAGACTTTCTAGTGCAAGATGGATTCATGCTGGCCAAGTAAACTCATCATATAGTCTACTACAAGTCTATCAGAGTCCTATGTTGCTGTTATCAACCCAACATGTGCTTCTACTAGAATAGGGATCAGCAAACTGCTTCTGTTAGGAATCAGAAAATAAAAACTGTCTTTTTTGTGAGACATATGGTTTTCATTGCATTTTTTCTTTACATTCCTAGAAATATATTAATTTGTGTTTGTTTGAGGTCTGACCTAGATTTTTACAAGATCAGTTTGCTCACTACCGAATTAGACAGGGTAATTAAGGTAAGGACAGAAGCCACATATTTTTGTTTTCTACGTAGAATTAAATTTTAATATGAGAGACGTGCTATGTCCAATTTGCAAATAAGCATTCCTTTACCTTCAGACCTCTCCAGGTAAGAGAGTTGGAAGAGAGAAAGCATGGTAGTATTAAAGATAAATCTGCTGCATATTTGTCTTTAAAAGACCCTACAGATTCTATGTGCACATTGAAACAGTTTCTTGTTAAGACCATGGTGGGTACAGGCATGAGAAAGTAATTCTGAGACATCACCTGGTTGAGACAGTGATTATTACATGTCTAAAGAAATGGCCATTGAGAGAAACCTTGAAGAGGCAGGTGGAGGTGCTAACTACTGCATCCTGGATCCAATCTGAATTATGCTTCCAAATTCATAAGGGCTAAAGCAATTAGTGCTACATGGGCACACCTGCTAAGATCCATAGCTGTGGCAACAATTAGAAAGTCAGAACCTTCACACTGGCTGGGATCAAAATGTATTATAAATTATTGCCTATACTAAAGTGTTCTCATTGACTCCTGGTATAAAAGATGTTTTCTCATTTACCTTTAATGCATTTCCTAACTTAATATATACTATTTTCCTGCCATCATCATCACTGTAAGCATCTCAACATAATTCCCACAGCACTCACTTCTCTTCAACTTAGTCTTTTCCATCTTTATATAGGTTCAAATATACAAGTGCAGGAGCAATTGTATCCAAACTAAACTTCTTGTGGTTTGTGACATCTGAGGGGAACTCCCCACTACAGTGATATGACCATGCACTAATTTCCATAACCTTTGACAAATATAAAGAGATATAAATTATCTTTGAAATATTGAGCTGAAATCTCCACAATCCAATGCCCTGTCCTCAGAAAGGAGACACACAGAAGACAATATAAAGGTGGAGGCAGAGAATCAAAGGTAAATACAAGTGTCACATAGCTATTTCCTCTAAGCTGAAATCCTCTTCTGGAGGAAGGAAAGAGGCTGATAAGACTCAAGAAGGTATAGATCTTACAAGGCTCATGAACTACCTCTGACTGCTAAAAATGCACAGCTGGTGTTATTTGTCTCAATGACCATACCCTTCCTATTAAATCCATTCTCTTTTCTCTCCTAAAAATGGCTTGTTATACTCATTTTCAGCATAACCTTATTTATCCTCAAAGAAAATGAATAAAAGTAAACAAAGAAGGTGTATAGAGCCTACCAATCAACATTGGCACTCACTCTCAGTTGTGTCAATCAAGCAGAGATGCTTCTAAGTGTTTAAGATCTATTCATTACATGAGCATGTCATGCCTCTCTTACTAACCAAAGGACATGTCCCTCCAAAAGTCTCACCTACAGATATGTGAGGGTTTTTTTTTTCTCTGAAGAGTTATTTCTTCAGCTCACAAAACATTCTTCTCTGTACAATCCACTTCTAAGAAATAACCACCACTAAGAGTTGTTTGAATGACTCCCTCCAATTTTTGTTTATTCTCTTATTCTATTAACTTGTATCCACTGTTCTATGAACAGAATTCTTCTTTCAAGGTGACTCATGGCCTGAATGTGGATAAATTTGACGGTCAGTTTCTATTTCTATTACTAAACTGATCAGAGGCAATCAACACAGTTGTTACTTCTCCCTTGTTATCAACACTGTACTTAATTTTCAGAATCCCCATATTCTTGTTTCAATGCACATGTCACCCACAGTTCACTCTTGATAGCTTCTTGCAGTGTTAATGTATGCTAAGGATATCATTTGTCCTTTTCACTACCCATAATAAAGGCTTTCAAATTTAACACCACACACAGAACATGATTCTTTCCCCAAACATTCTTATTCCTCTTTCAGTTCAAACAGCTTCATCCTGCTAGTGATTGGGGGCAAAGTCTTCAACACACCATCCTTAGTCCATGTGCCCATATGTCCATGTGCTCTTCTGATACCTCATACACTGTTAGTGCTGGTTACTTTTGTCAACTTGACACAATCTAAGGTCATCTGGAATGAGGAAATCTCAATTGAGAAAGTGTCTCCATCATGTTGGCCTGGGGCATCTTCCTGGTTAGTGACTGACAAGGGAGGGCCCAAGCCACTATAAGAAGTACCAGCCCCAGGCAGGTGATCCTGGACTGTATAAGAAAGCAAGCCAAGGAATCTATTTAAGCAGTTTTCTCCCATGATTCCTTCATCTGCTCCTACTTTTGTTCCTGCACTGACTTCACTTAATGATGAATCATGACATATAAGTACAAGTCAACAAATTCTCTCCTTAAGTTGCTTTGGTTTGGAGTTTGTTACAGCCGTAGAAAGCAAACTAGAAAATTTTTAGTCAAAAACCTAATGGTTCTATTTTCAAAATACATTAAAAATAAAATCATTTCTCTCTACTCCACCAAAACTACCTGGTTCAACCCATCATTATCTCTGATTTGGTCTCTTTTACTTCTTTCTCTTGTATGATCTATTCTTAACCAGAGTTGCTAAAATTATTTTCAAACTGCATTTTGAGATTATAACATTTTTTAAATTAAATTTTTGCAAAGAGATCCCTAATTCATTCAGAAAGAAAATCATTGTTCAGAATGGCCAGCACTCATTTATGTCTGCTACCTTATCTTCAATGATCCCTTACCTATCCAGTTACAATGTCATCTTTATATTTTTTCAACAAAGCATCCAACACCCCCACCTTCCTAAACAGTTGACAGATTTGTTCTCTTGGGCTGGAATATCATTCCTAACACACCTACAAGTAGAACTCTTTGGCCTACTTCAGTCCTTGTCTCCAATACTCAATGAAGTCTACAATTACTATTTTATTTGATAATTTTTGTGTCAAACTACTTTAACTTCCTATTTTCAATCACAGCTCTATTTGCAACAGACTTACCACTTTATGTTACACTATATAATTCATTTAATTCTTTGATGCATTGTTTAATTTTGTCCCTAAACTGTGACCTTCATAATGTGGAGACAACTGTCTATTTGTTCACATGGAAAAATACCAACTACTTGGAACAGTGCCTGTGACCTTGTAAGTACTGAGTAAACTAAATTACATAGTATTATGGTGGATGAGAGTGAACTTGAACTCTATTCTCCACTTTGTCAAAAACATGCAATTGATCTTTGAACAGTGCTTTTCTAGCCAATGTCTCTTCTCTAAAGTGAGTAGGACATTGAAAAGTTAGGAGAAAACAAGTCACATGTCTCCTTACAGATGCCAATACTTCACGTATCAAAATCTATATTGCTAATTTGGCATAGTAAGTAAATTAGCCACTTAATATTGGGCACTAGCATTCTGATAGATTTCTAAAATCCATCATTTCAACTACAGAAAATTCTGTGAAGGAAAGTGTTATCATTCTTATTTTACAGATGAAGGATCTCTGGGAACCTTTAATTGACCAAGAAGCAAAAGGAAATGAGATTATAAAACATAAAAGATATGAAAGTCATTCATTGACCTATTTCCTTTAAAAACAAAACAAATGAATCCTGCTTCAGTTAGTGTCAGGGCCTTCTCTGATATTTCCTGTCCAGGGTTATCTTTCCTTAGTAACTTACAGCTCTCCATCTTCTATAGAGCTCCAGAAGAAACTACTATATTCAAAGAATTTCCAACAATCTGTTCACAATCAGTTTTAGAAGTACGAGGTTTATGGAAACTCAGCCAATCACTCCCTTTCCTTTGAAACCACATGTACAATAACTTGATAATCTTCAATGGCACTATTTGCAGCTACATGTCTGGCTATATGTAGGAATGATAACATAGAATGGAAAGATGAGAGTTGGACACAAACAGAAAGACTACAATGCTCAGTCCCCAGAGCACTGGCAATTCTATCTCAAGTATCCCCAAGGTGGTATCTGCTGGCATTAGCAGAATTTTCTGTGGGTTCATAAAACATTGAGTTCTATCAGTCATGCTATTACATAACTCTTATATACTTGTACAATTTCCACTCCTCCTCCACCCACCAACTCCTCCAGCACTTCTCCCCTACATTTTTTCGAGTTCATGATCTCTTCTTTATTATTGGTACACTCTCAAACATACAGACATATATATGTTCATAAATATAAATTACATACATACACACATGTTTGGAGTAGAAGCTTACATGGTTTATGCTCATTTTGAGGTGGTATACTTGGAGATGGCATTCATGGCTGTTTGGATCCCTCAGGATGTGATATCCTAGTATAAGGCACTCCTGACTCCTCCACCTAATGTCTTGGAAAATGCAATTAGCAAATGAGTTCATGCTAATATGTACGTGTGTTTAGGGCTGACCCCTTGGGATTAGATAATCTATCAGAGGAAAAACTGATTCTGTCTCAGCAGCCATTGATTACCTCTAATACCTCATCTTGGGGTGGAACCTTGTGAGATTCCCCCATCCACATATCAACTAATGTGGTTACTATGCAGGCATTGCTTAGGCAATCAGATTGTTGCAATATCATGCACGTATCATTTCTATTACATCTAGAAAACATCATCTTGCAGATGACATCATGATCCTCTGGCTCCCACAATCATTCTGAACTCTCTTTCACAAAGTTCCTTGAGACTTAGGTGTAAAATTTGCATTGTAATTGCACCAATTTTTTGGTGAGGGTAAGAACTACATTCATTTTTCTGTATATATAAGGATAAGTACCTATACTATTGCCAAATTGCATATGTGTAGAACTCAGAATTATACCCTAACATAGTATCATCACTACCTAGTATACTCTAAACTCCAGATTCAGTGTCCCATGAGGGATAAAGTTTGAGTGGGCATGTCCTGAAGAGTGAAGCAAGCTGGATTAATTACATAGACCTTACAGCAAATAACTGAATTAAACTGTTCTATTTTCAGGAAATAGTTCTACAAAGTAGGAATGTAAACCTGAAGTAAAATTCAGTGATATCAGAAAACCATAAACCTCTGGGCACCAAGGAAACAGGCAAGTAATAAAAATCAATAACCTGGCATGGATATGCTAAAAATAATGATAAATAATAGTTTCGATGGCAGATAATAGAGGAATTCTTTACTTCAAAAAGAGATGGTTTCTTCCATTTCTTATCATTTCCAAAGACTTTCTAAAAACATTTATAAATTCAATGTTTTATATTTAACTTGTATTTATAAGTTTTGATTCAACATTTTAACCCTGTAAAGGCCAAACAGACTATATCTGTGGGATCAATTTAGTATTGATCTACTATTTTATAGTTTAAACTTCAAACTGTCATCAGTTATCTGGTATTCATAGTAACCAAGAAAAGCATGATCTCACATACAGGAACATAAGCCCATTTATTACAAGTAGACTCTTGTGAGAACACTTAAGAAAATCTTATCTCACTGTGGTTGTCTGAATGTAATTGGCTCACAAAAGTTCATAGGGATTGGCACTATTAGTAGATATAACTTTGTTGGAGCCTGTATGGCCTTGTTGGAGGAAGTGTGTCACTGTGGGGGCAGGCTTGGAGGGGGCTATGGTCAAGATACCACCCAGTGTCTAAAACCACTTCTTGTTGTCTACAAGATGTAGGACTCACAGCTACTTCTCTAGCACCATGTTTGTCTGCATGTCAACATGTCCCACCATGATGATAATGGACTATACCTCTGAACTGTAAGCAAGGCAACCCAATGAAATGTTTTCCTTTATAACACTTGCCATTGTCATGGTGTCGCTTCACAGCAATAGAAACCCACCCAACATTGTGTCCCCCAACCATTTTTTGTAACCAGTTAAGACTAGTTTATATTGCCTAGATTTTCATACAGATTGGTCTTCCACTGGGCATGGTCAATTTTTTAGGGGCTACAATCTCATAGAAAACTATTTGTCCTTCCATCAGCAGCTAATACTAGCTGCAAATATACCCTCAGCTTGAAGTGGTGTTTGATGGCCTAACTCTTCTCTCCATGCTGGGCTTTGGTCTGGCTGGTACTTGCACAGATTTTGTACATATTGTCTCAGCCACTATGAGTTCAAATGTGTATCTATCCTGCTGTGTTCAGAAAATGCAATTTCCTTTTAGTCATCTACCACATCTGGATCATACAGTTTTTCCGGCCTCCTCTCCATGTTGATCCCCAAACCTAGGGAAGATGGATTGTGGTATATATGTTCCCATTATGGCTGAGCATTCCAAAGTCTTTTATTCTCTGTACTTTGGCCAATTGTGGGTCTCTGTGTTATGCACAATCTAGTAGGTTTTTATATAAGACTTGATAGATGCATTTGTCCATCAGTATAATGACAAGTCACTAGGAGTTGGTTTAAAAACCATCAAGAGTTAGTTTAAATGGTTTCCACATAGCAAAATAGGAGTAGAACCTTCCCTAGTGCCTGTAACCTATATCTATACATTCTTGGTGGATAATGTTGCCAAGTATGAGTTTCATCTTCTAGAGTTGGATTTGAATCCAATAAGAAAGTAATTGGTTACTCCCATAATGCCCATGCCACTATTGCAGAAGTGAGCATGTCTTAACATGCCAGTCATATTTATTAGCATGCAAGGTTTACAGATTGGCATGATTGATGATTACTTTGCCTCTCTGGTAATATGGATAGCATCTTCAAAACTATGAAATCTAGCCAGTAAGATTGACACCTCTCAGTTAGATGTCTTTGTGATTTATGAGTGAAGTGTGTGATATCATCAGTAATAGTGTCTTACTGTCCACTAACTGGAGGGAGACCCAAGTGTAATGTCAATAATCTGTGATGTTTTGTGGTCTATGGGATTTTACTGATCAACACTTCCAAAAGAAGCACCCCATTCCTTGAACTGGGATTTTTATTTGTTAGCATCTTATGTCTAGTAAGGGTGTCATTACCCTGTTATAGGGCAATATAGAGTAACTCCATTTTGATTCATAACTCATTGTGGGTGTAGGTGTGTGTATGTATGTTTCTTATGGTGAATTATTTTTCTTACACATGATCTCTGTGTCCAGCCTATGCACTTATTTGTCTATAAGAATGCTAAATGTTATAGGATGAATGTGAAGAGAAAAGAAAAAATAGCTTTTTCCTGATTCTATGGACACCTGCATCTCAATATTTCCAATGTGGTTAATGCCCAGGAGGGCAATGAAGCAGGTCTTGACTTCAGGGTCTTTATTTCTCTCAACCTACACTTGACTTGCAAACAAGTACACTGGGGTCCTTCTCCATTCTGCCCTCTCTGATGCCTTTAGAATTTTAGAGATTGGTTTGCAGGGCAAAGCACTGATTTCTGTTCTCCTTTCTCCAAGCATGAACTTCTACCTGGAGGCAGCCCCAAAGGATGCACATGAATATGTGCTCTCAGCATCCCCAAAAAGTAGGATATCAAAGTCCCTCTGTACCACATATCTTTTACACTCACAAGCCTGTCTAATATCATGAAAGCCATCTGACTCCACATCAGAAGGAGTTAACAAACCTTATTCACTCACCCTGGCTTTTGCTCCCCACAAACATGAACCAAGATAGGAATGTTTGAAATGTTCCTAGTTCCCACTTTTTAAATATACTAGGATTAAATTTTTGATAAAGCTATAAGGATAGATGATGGAAGTTAGGAGATATTTTCTCTCTGAATAAAGAAGCTCCAAAATTATTGCACTATTAAAATATCATAATTTATGTGTTAGCAACTGAATGCTGTTTTTTTTTTCCTTTTCTCATCCTAAAACACTTAGCACTCCTGGAGAGACATGGACGCACTAGGCTGGACACACAGAGGTCATAGGCAGGAAAGTAAGAAAAGCAACATGACAAACAATTCATTAAGAGGTGAACAGAAAAGTAGGTCAGGAATCAGACATATTCAGTCTGGATGCTCCACTAAACACAACTGAGCCCTTGGCACACATCCCTGTTTATGCACCCAACGCCTCAGTTTGAAACTTGAACACTTTCTGAAGCTGTGAGCTGCAGAGAATCATTCTTTCCATTACAATCAATTTGTAGACATGCCTCTTGCTTTTTCAGGTTCTGGTTTTCAGTGAGTGGCGGCTAACACAATATTCCCAATGTAAGTCACTCTCTCCCCACATTACTCCCTTCCTAACCTGTTGACATATTTCTTTTACTCTTAAGATTTCTATCATTCTAGCATCAAATGAAATTCCCCTTCTGGCATTATAATTTTATTTGATGTGATATATTATTTTAATACGCTTACTAAACTTTTCATCATTTTCATTCTAACATATAAAGTGGTTTCTCTTTTGAATATTGGAAGATTATTTTGATGTTTTATGGTATAATCACCTTCTTTTTCATGTTATATTTGTTCTTTGATATTCTACTTTTCTCTGAAATGATGGGTTAATGTTAACCTGAATATTTATACTTCTTTAGTATTTTAAAGTTGTTTTAAATTAATGTTCTTTGTTCCATAATGACATGGTACATGTAGAAACATGTATAATTTATAACAAATGTTATTTTTTAAAATGTCTTTGAAAAGTAATCAATCTAATTCAGTTGAGAATAAATATTTAGTCAGGACATAAAACAATAAACTTCTGGGTTTCACATGGACTAGAGTGACCTTAAAAATACACAACTATGAGGAATATTTGTAAAGAGTTGACAGGAAATAAATATATTTTCAGTGAGTTGGTATAAAATAGATACATTCTCACCAAGTCACACTTGTAAGATTATAACTAAAGAATAGGGTGTGATATTTCGTGTGTGTGCTTATAAAAATTGTAAGAAAGGAAATCTCATTTTGATTTTTAAATATTTATAAATGTTTATAATTCCATGAAAACACTGATTCCTGTGGATTACACGGTTCCCAATATAAAATGAAATAGTTTTATAAGGGAAATTATATTAGAAATCTCAGCATCTGCTCTCTTCAGCCTCTTGTAATGGAAAGAACATGCATCCCCAGCCTACTCATGCTGGCTTTGATTGGTGGGATGAATGGGTGGGGGAAAAACAAGAAAGCACCACCTTTGGGTATGGTCTTGAGGGATTGTTACATTTGTACAGACCTTCTGTCCTCTTCCATCAGTGTGCCCGATTAGAGCTGCTCATTTTTTCTGTTTCTTGGCTGAGATGCCATGAGTCTAATCCAGACTCACACTGATGTGGAGTGACTCTCATGAATAAAGACTCAATACACATTATTGTAGCCTACCGGGGCTTGGATATTCTGGGTTCATGCCATCATTGTAGAGATAGCTGATACAAAATAGACACAGAAAAAATACTTACAAAAGAAGTAAAAGTCTAATATGTATATATCTTGTGGCTTTGGGATAATACATAAGTGACACTGAACTGATTACAGAGAAGAAAAGTAATATGATTAACTAATATAATACCACCTTCATTTTCTTACCACATCTCTCCATTCTTAACCTGTTGAAAATTTCCTTTTACTCTTAATATTTCTATCATTCTAGCATCAAAAAATTTCCCTTCCTGGCATCATAATTTTATGCACTGCAAAATATTATTTTATTGCACTTACTAAAGTTTTAAAGTAGTTCTCACTCTGATAGTATTCTGAAAATAGAAACATCTGAATCAAAAGCACATTAACTATATTCTGAGACTTGACTGTTTCCAAAGCAATGACACTGATAAGGAAACATCAGATTCCTACTGGCCCTTTCCCCAGGGCAACATTACCCTAGGAAGTTCCCCCAAACGACAGCATCCTCTACTCCCGTTTTGTAAAATCTCTACCTCTGGTAGTGTTGAAGGCAGAAAGCACACGTAGTAATTCTATACCTTTGAGAGGAGATTTTGAGATTGAATGTCATGAACAAGGAAGGGTTTAATGTTAGCACAACTGATAAATACTACATAAAAGAGATAAGCTCAAGAAACAATTGCCTATCTATAAAAAGAAGGTAACAGAGAAAGAGGAAATGCACATATCTCTGGATGTTTAAGGTAATGACGCAACTCATTGCTTTAATGAAGTATGAAGGTTCTCATTCTGCATCTCCATGGAACTGTCTCAATGAGATAGCACCAGGCAGAAAGGTTAGGTTAAGACAATGCCAGCACCCCATATGCTGAGATCCCTGGCCACTATCAGATCCTTAGGAATTTTTTTTTTCTCTTTGAAAAGGAAAAGAATGAGAAGTTTTCATAAAAATTGTCAATAATTGGTATTTTCAATGAAATAATTCTATGACAATAGATTAGGGACAGTCTGTATACTTTTAACAATTTCAAACTACATACATACTAGGACATGGAAGCAAGCAGAATTAAATATATTTATAATGTATTTGACAGACAACTGCCAGGGCTGCTGTAAAACCAGACTTTAGGTGACTGTGATGCTTAAAATAATGACTCGCACTCTACTTTCTAAGGACAAGGATTGGGTGGATAATGTTACTCAGTTTCCATTGGCAGCAGTTTCTTCAATGTCTCCATCAGACGCTATGAAGGTGGATCATAGAACAAGAAGACCTGCAGAGGATACAAAATCTTATAAAGAACTGGGGAGATAATATTGACCCAAACTGTAGTCTACTCAGACTATTTCCTATGCTTAGAATAAAGAGCCTCAAAATGTCTTCCTAGTGGGATTTCAGAGCTCCTATGGATCAATGACTATTGAGAGATTCCCATTGTTTCCATCTTTTGAAAGGAATGATGATTGTTGTCTTGGTTCCTGGCTTACCACTGTGCATCAGAAATGTGGGAGAAAATGTTTTCTTTCCAGTTTATTGATTTCCAGATCAATAAATTCAAGTTTCACATGCAGACTCTCACAAGGTGTGTTGTTCAATAGTATTTATCGCTTACAGGAATAAATATTTTGTTATGAAAAGCTTATCGTACACAATTTGATCGTTTAATACATTCATTCCACACACATATATTGGTACAATAGAAACCCTAGTAGTTTTGTAGGTGTTGGAAATGGAACAGTCAACAAGAGGGACCAAGATGATGAGCATGTACATTATACAGCAAAAGCAGATTAAAGAAATAAAACTATTTCTCTTATCAACCCAAGTATTGCTCCAATATCTGATTGCTGTGCACATTGTCACAGGAATAAAATCTCTAACAATATCCTTAAACTAGAGACTTTTAGTCAAAATTGTGTTAGATACATTGTAGCTAAGGCTTGACACTTCCAAAACCATGTCACTCATAAAGATGCATCAGATTTCTCCTGGCCCCTTCCTCAAGGCACCATTACACTAGGAAGTTTCCAAATCCAAATCACCATCATCTGTTCCCTTATCTCATTCATTACCAAGATCCTCAGTGTAGCTCAGCATCATTCTGTCAAATTTCTGGTTTTTCAACTTCACACTCTTTTTAATTCTAGAATCCATATTCTACTCAGAGCCTTGGCATTTAAAAACCTGTAACAAGAATTTTTTCAGTTTTCAGTGGAATTATCAATTTCTTTCACTTTAATCGTTTCCCTTTATATAGTCATCAAATTCACTTGTCTAAAACAAAGTTGACCACATCAGATTCAACCCAACTAGTATCTTCTCCCCTCTAGTACATACATTTATATTCCTTAAATGTTATACAAATGTCTCTGGGAAGTGAGTCTTGCTTTCATTTTTATTTTCATGTTTTCTTTGCTCTCAAAATTTATACTTATCAATATTAAATTGCTAAGAACCAGCATGACTTGTTTTACAAATCCCAAATTACCCAAAACTAGTGGGCATATTATATTCATGTACTGTGATCAGAGGTGCCTGAACAAACCAATTAGCCTCTCAGATATTTCAACAAGAAATCTAAACAAGGAATAATGAGTTAACAAAGATATGTCTGTGTTATGTTCCTTTCTTTGGCCCATGCATCTCAGATTACCCTTATTTAATCAGAAATTATTACATTAATCTTTCAGCTCAACAAAAGTGAATTATAAACTAAGAGTTATGAACTCCAGCCTATGTATTATTTATTGCTTAAAAATAAAAACAGTAATAAGAGGGGAAAGATCACATAGGCAAATGCTTTCTTTATTCCTTAAAATGCTAATGAAAGAAAATATGAAAAGAAAAAATAAATTGCAAGACTGCCAAATTTTCAGAAACTTCTGAACTAAAATTGGGGTACATTTTATAAAACGTCAACTCATTTTGCTTTGATTCTCTTGATTGACTGAAGTAGTTATTCTTTCAACCACAGGCCACTGATAAGAGGGGCCAGA
This sequence comes from Peromyscus californicus insignis, assembly GCF_007827085.1. Lineage (NCBI taxonomy): Eukaryota > Metazoa > Chordata > Mammalia > Rodentia > Cricetidae > Peromyscus > Peromyscus californicus. Next base: position 43,092,842 of record NW_026294413.1, read on the forward strand.
TCCTCCTCTGCTGTGGGCATCTGGGCCAAACAGGAATGGCATGAGGCTAGTAGCCTTTTTAGCAGTTCCCATGCCTCTTATGCCCAAGATATCTACCTTTCCACTTACTGTCAAAAATCTCTACAGACACTTTCAGTTACCCTGAAAGGGAGAGAAAATAATAGCAGAATCTGAACCACTAAGCTTTGCAGGTCAAAGCCTTTGAAAGTTTATATTATTTTCCCCTTTATTTGACTCACTTTCCTATGTCTCTGTAGTGAGATTCTTGATACTTTTTGGATAGATACATATATATCCATCTTAATAAGATTTTCTTCAAAATTATTCATCACTCTAATAGAAAGTAGTGGGGAAATTAGTGAATAATAAGACAAGTGAACAAGAAGACAACTGAACAAGAAGACTGTGTTACCAGTTCTGCTAGAGTGTTGTACAACTGAATATGATTTTACTTTAGAATCTATTGGTTTCAGGGTATGATTTCCAAACAATCAACCAATGAACACTTAAAGAATTATTTAACTATCTCTCCCTCAGTTTCCTGATAAGCAAACTAAAAATCCTATCTAGTCCAGTCAACTAAATGGTGTCCCTGAGGAGCAAGGAACTTAATCAGTGCTAAAGTATAGCTAAGTGGTAATCACTCTAAAAATAAAAGCAAAAAAAAAAATGCCATTTCTTTAAGCCCAGCTTGAATGGGAAAATTTAGATACCCTGCTTGGGTGACATCATCTTCATTCTGATCTCAAGTCTCTAAATTAAGGCACTTCTATAAGAAGATAGATGGAGGATACATTAACAGTTAACTCTTTTTAAAAAGAGATGATCTAGCAAATATTCTCTGAGCCAGTTAAATTTTAATTGCTTGTACATGGATGATTCTATAGTGCTTTGCTCAGATAAGTACTTAATAAATACTTGTGGAATTGAATTAACTGAACCAAAAGACATATTTCCTTCTAATAGATCTAGCAGAGTGACAGTTACTAGTTCCATTATGCAGCGATAAAGTACGATATATTGAAATATATGCCTCATATGGAATTGATAAAGGAAGTTCAGAATTTGGTGTTCTATATTATCATCACCCATTTGGGCGGTTGTGTTCAGTCCAACATTATGAACATTAACAATTGTTCTTGTAATTTACTTCTAAGCTGATAATTTTTAAACATTTCATTTATCCTATTGTGTTTTCTGACTTTATCTTTTTTAAAAATTTCTCCAATCTTAGAAGCCAAAAGTCAGTGCTTATATGCAAGGTCAAGACCACATTGATCTTTATGTTGAATTCTACTCAGCTACTGACTCTATAAAATCAGAAAATATACTTTATTTTTAATTTAAAATTTCACTTCTTTTATATAAATGTTGTTCAGTTCATTACTTTTAGTTTTATCTGTTCCTGAAACCTGCAAGTTATACGAATTCAGGGCCCCATATTTCATACCTCCTTTGCATTCCATGAAGAATTTTTTCAACAAATATTTGCTGAATATCTACTATATGCAAATCACTGTGCTCTGTGCTTTGGGGACATAAACACACATCACCTGCAATCCTTCTCCTCCAGTAGTTTAAATGCATAATTGATAAGTGGCCTGAAGCCTATCATATGATTATACAAATTTCTTCCATTTAAGATATTTTAATATGTCCAGGAAACTTTTCCTACCACCTGTTTGTTGTTTCATGTTATTCTTAAAACAGAACATTTTACTAGAAAGGCAATGAATTTCTTAAATATCAGAAATTCATTCATGTATGATGACCTTGATCCTACTTTCCACTTACGTCTTTTTTCCCCATTAAGAGAATGCCATCACACATATGTTCATCAGAACAGCTGGTCTCATATTGGATTTTCATATTTTCAATCATCCGTTTCTAACACATCATCTATTCAATTCATTACTTTCAAGTTCACAATCTCACTGCTTAAAGAAGAGCTTCATCTTCCTGTTCCAATTTGGACTTCCATGCCTTTTTTGGGGTAATTTTAGAAGAGTCAGCAGCTGCCTCTAAGTAAGCAAGACTTCATAAATTCCACAATTGTCATCATAAATCCTACTCATACCGAAAGCTAATTCAGTCAGCAGCCAAAATATACCTTTGAAAAATTACCTTTGGAAATTTTTCATGATCTGAATTATACTCCTATATAATTTCCATATAGAAACTGTTGCATCATTTCTGTTTGCTAATGTTAGTGTACTACATTTCATTTAAATTTTTCATAAGAAAGTTTTTGTTAATATTTTAAATATGAAATATTTTAAAACATAGACTTACTACATACATATATTAGAATAAGTACCATGGCTGATTGTCAAGATGCATTGACCAAAGATTATAGCTTAAGTAAGAACTTCAGTTTTCCTTCTGTATTCGTAATTGTCTGACTCCATGTAAAGCAAAGATAAAATTACATAGAAAAATCTTCTTTGAAACATACACAGGTCTGTAGAATACAAAGCACATATAAGATATTATCTATAAATTAATTGTAAAATCATACAAAAACACAACAAAAGCATCTCACAAAGATATGTAATGAACAGAACCAGTAAGAAATCAAGATGCAATTTTAAAAAGAACACTTACACACAATGTAAAGTGGGATGTCTCTATTTGTAGTGCCCAATTCCTACACACAGCAAACACCCACTACTTGGTAATTCCCAGACATATCCTTTAATACTATTTGTTGACAGCAATCATTCTACTAGATTTCTTTTTATTCCCTATTTTCTTTTTCTTTTCTTTTTTTTTCCTTTGGTTTTTTGAGACAAGGTTTCTCTGTGCCTGTCCTGGATCTCACTCTGTAGACCAGGCTGGCCTCAAACTCACAGAGATCCTCCTGGCTCTGCCTCCCATGTGCTGGGATTAAAGGCATGCACCACCACCGCCCATCCCCTATTTTCAATCACTGTTTAATTTACATAATACCAAATTGTCAGCCCTGAAAACAAAAACATGCAAGTAGCATTTTATGGACTGAGCATGGTTTTATTATATATTTTGGAATATTTATGTTGACACACACACACACACACACACACACACACACACGCACACACACATGTGCATGTAACAACAATTAAATAAAAAGCGGCATTAAATTTGAAAGATAGAAAACACAGAGGGGAGCACATTGGAGGATTTGGAAGGAGGAAAGGAAAGGGGAAACTGATTGAAAATGGCTTCCTAGTGACTGTGTTAAATACTTTGCCCCAGCTGGGCAGAGTAACAGTGACATTGTTCTAGGAAAGAAGGTCTCTAGCCCAGACTCCTGCTGAACAAGTGTTCATAGCTACATGGATTTCTTCAACTGCTGCGACCCTGAAGGCTTCATAGATTTCTACAACTGCCTGATTATTCAGCACCATTTTTAAGTCCAAGACACCGGACTTTGTTTCCAACATGCTTTACATGAAGTATAGCAAAGTTGGCTTCTTTCATTTTCAGTAACCACAAAAAAAATAGTTGCAATGACAATTACAAAAGTTACAGAATCTTTACAATTAAAACTGCACTGTGAAACAGGTGCTGACTTGCAGCTCAGAAAACCCCTAACCACTCACTATGAAGCTCTCCTTTCATTGAACTCTCCTAAATAAGGTACATAATGGTTGTTAATGTCACTGAAAATTCTGCAGCTAAAGTGGCATCTCATTGTGATTTTCATTTTATTTCTTCAAATGCTAGGGAGGATCAATGCTTTTTCTTATATTCTTTGGCCATTTACATCTCTTCTTTTGTAAAATGCCAGTTAAAGCTCTTCATTCATATTTCCATGGAGATAGTCATCTTTTCATACTTATTTCTAAAGGCCATTAGAATACACATTAACTCTTTGTTAAATGTAATGTGATCTTCCCAACAGTATAATAAACCTTCTGATTATTCACATCACATTTTGGCAGAGCAAAACCTCATTAGTTTTACAAAAAATAAAACCTACAAGTTCTATTTCTCTTTGATTTTTTTTTTAATTTCATATTGAATTTTTAACATTGCTTTTAAAAGTGAGTGCTTATACCTGATTCTTTTCTCTGTGTAATCCAGATTGACATGAAGTCGATTTCTGATTTACTAGATTGCTTTTCCAAATGGTTCTCCATAATGTTCTTGCCGTCTTACTTGAAGTATTGTTTGTAATAGAAGTTTGGGATTTCGACTTATTACTTCTTATTCTTCCTTTCTCTAATATTATCATTTCATTTATTTTAGGATGCAAGTGTCAGTCATGTGTACCATACTAGACTGACATATCTGATGCGCTGGGTGAGGTGATCTTTTTCTGACATTTGTACTCTGGAAGAAGCAAGCTGTAAGTAACTGAAGTTCATTTTTCCCAGCAGTGACCCAATCCAGGCTCTGCCTTAGGTTACAGCAAGTGTCACTGGCAGTACTACTGTCCAGTTAGACTCCTTCCACATCCAGCCAGATGCTTAGTATTTGGTTTCTCTTCAAGCCTCTGAAATACCTAGCATATAGACCTCCCCTTTTTGTACCCAAAGTCAGTTAATGTTTTTTGAAGAAAACACACACACACACACACACACACACACACACACACACACACACAAAGATTGGTATTCGCATATCAAAGAAAAAGATAAAGAAAAAGAAAATGTTTTCTTTTGAAAACTAAAATGTTGATGTATGTAGTTTGTTATTGTTTTAATCCACAAAGGACCAAAATGCCACCTGATATAACAGCTTACTGATTATTTTCATGGGCCATAAACTAATGTCAATCAACCCAGTCTTGAGAATGCTGGCTTCTGTGACAGTTGTCAGCAACAGGAACTTCATTCGAACCTCCTTAGAGGATGCCAAACCTCTAGCAGTGGAAAACGGAATCTTTCCAAGTCTAGCAAAGTGTAGCACCACCACAGCTGACTTGGAGCTCCTTCTGAAAAGGTGTAACAACAACTCAGACTCACTCCCGGCCAGCTGTGTCTTGACAGAGGAAAGGCTCCTCACCGGGTGACATGGCTGGAGAATGTAGAAAGACAAAAAAAGAAGCTTCTTCAGGCATCACCAGATGATATTCAAAAAACTCTGTACTATTTAGATATCTCAAGGAGTCTGTATGACTCCATGTTTTCATAGGAACTGCAGCCCAACAAATGTCTATAGACATGGAATTGTTATGGTGCCCTTGTGAAACTCTCTGCACAGGATCCTGTGTTGAGCTGCGTCCTCAGCTGAAGCACTATTTTGGGAGTTTGTTGAAAATTTTGGAGCTGGTGTCTAGATGGAGAAATTAGGTCACTGACTGTGATCTTGGAGGCTGTGTCTTGTCCTGGCCACCTCCCTGTATTCCCTCAACCTCTGTTCCCTTTCCAAGCAGAGATGAACAGCTTCCTACTAGTCACGTTTCCACTCTTGTGATAAGCTGATACTCACACAAGTCCAAGCAACTGTGGACTGTGTGAACTCTCAGAAGCCAGCAGCCATAATAAATCATTCCTTCCTTATTTCTGTCTTAGCTATGCAAACGTAAATAATATAGGATTCTGGATTTTAAACTGCCCACCAAATTGGAATTATGCTGTAGTTTGAACAAAGTAACACTTGAAATCTTTTAACACCAGGAGATCCTGAAGCCTCCTCTATTTCAATGATTACAATTTATCTCCAGCTGTCTGACCAAAAGGCAAATCCTTTTGAAACTTCTCTCTCTTACTCATATACTTCACTTGGTTCTATGTTCAAAAAACATCCAGATGCTAATTTTCTTGCCTGTTTCACTGTTTCTGCTTGCCCAAGCCGTCATCTCTCACAAAAAGCAAAAGACTGCACACTGCTCATAAGCTACTGACCTTGCCTCCCTAAAGTCTTGTGTTATATAGGACTGCTAGATCAACATTATCAAAAATATGCTACGCTATATTTTGTTCACAATTCTCCTATAATCTCTCTTCTCATTCTAAGAAGCAAAATTTTCAGTTAACTGGAAAGTTTGCTGTAATGGTCTCCTATGAACTCAAAACCTCACCTTTCTGCTCCTACTACAGCACCCTTTCAACAGTATTAAAGCAAGTCCAGGTTGCACACACATCAGGGCATTGCACATTCTTTTCCCTCTGCCTGGAATATTCTTTATCCAAGTATCCAATTCACTTCTTTCAGGCTTTATTCAAATACCATTTTTCCCTGAAGCCTTCCCTGCCACCTGAGAGTTAGCATCCCCATATCGGCTTTACTATTTCTGCTCAGTGAGCATCTATACTTCTTAAACTACTTGCTTGCCAACGTATTTCCCTTTGGCATCTCTATACCCAGTGTAAGCTCCATGAGGGCTGTGAGTTTTTTCCTCCTAGTACTCTACTGAGAATGGTTAAAGGAACAATCACAGTCAGCTCATTAAATTGACTAAAAGTATAAAAGTCTTTGCACTGATAGTGATCAGCATTGAGATATAGAAAATAAGGTCAAAAAGTACAATCGTTAATACAAAAGACACAATTCACTTGAGTGCATTAATAATGAAACATGGGATTTGAAAAGATCCACAGAGAAAACTTAAAGCCAAAGAGGTTCAGTAGACTTTTTAAAAATATTTTAAAATGTATAAAAAGGCTGCATCATTGCTTATAAGATCATATGGAGAGACCACAGTGAACACAAACTTGCCCAGTTATCCAAGATGTTTATATGAGTGAACAATCCTTGAAGCTATAGAAAACAAATTAAGGTAAAAATAAAGCCCTATTGTTTTATAGAGTAGGTAATAAAAGCTTGAACTCATTAGGACTGCAGTAGAGGAGAGCTAGGAAAAGAATCTTAAAAGAGAAATCTGAGAAATGCTTGGGAAAAATTAATCTATAGAGAGTATTTAGTAAAGAGGAGGGTCCGGCATTTATCTGATAAGTTAAGAGGTCCCTGTAAGGAAGACACCCACCAACCCATGCAGTATCTTGGCCAATGCCCCTGGCAGGATGGAAAATTAGGACACACCTTGGATCTGAATCATGTGGTAATTTTTTTTATGTTCTTAGGTCTAAATATCTTGCTCCATCTGGTTCAGCTGCACTGATCTAGATCCCATTTCAGTTTCTTAAATAATAAAAGTATTTTACTAGGGAAATAAAAATAGCAAATGCTGATCACTGGTTATGGGTTGTGAAAGAACACATTGCTTGTAACTATAGATATATATTGAGTCCTGATGAGTTGGATTTTATGATTGCTCACAAAACTAAATTAATCTTCTACTTATATGGCACAGTAGAGAAAATCAATGTAAGGGATGATATACCTTGTAATCAAGTGATGCAAATAAATTAGATAATCAACATAAAATCAATGTGCAAATAAAAATGTAATATAAAGCCATAACCAGAAGTCTAAATGTGAGTGCTGATGCAAATTATTTTATTATTTTCTTTTTAAAATGTGGTTGTGATCAGAATTATCTAGAGAGAATTTTAAAGACACGTATTTCTAGGATTCCAGTTTAGAGATGGAGTTGAAATCTGCAAACATCAATATACCATTCACATAAACATTTGAAAACTGGTAGAGATGCAGTGCTAATTAATGCTTCTGTTATCCAAGATATCATAAACCATTGAAAATAAAGTGAGCCTGATGTAGAAAAAATGAATTGGAATAATCTGGAATGAAACAGTAGTCTGAAATTCTTGTATAATTCTCTAAAAATTGTAACTACCTTACTTATGTACATACCATAGTGATAGAAGTTCAAAGAAGCTAAAACTGTTAGAAATTTGTACTGCTGGGAAATAATGTGAGAGGAAGCCTTTGGATCCTATAAGACACTAGACCATACATCTTAACATATCCACAAGTACAGCCATTTCTGACATTTGCAAAAATTATGGAACAAGCAAAGAACAAATTTAAAACAATGCGAAGAAAGAGTTTAATTGTTCATTTCTATATCATTTATCTAATCAACAACAATTTAGCAAGGAATATCAGAACTGAAAAATACTACTAACTCTTCAATTTCTGCCCAGAAGAAGTTTAGGGTTCCATCTAAGCTTTCCCTTTACAAAAGAAGCAGCCCTGTCTAAAGCAGGGCATCTCCAAGAATACAACTACAAGTTTCAGACATTGAACATTACCCAACTTCAAATACACATCTCTAGTTTTCAACTAGGAAATGAAAATAATAGCAATATCTACATGCAGAAGGTAATACTTTCTGCTGTAGCTGAAAGTATAAAAATTGCAGCCTGAATAAAGGGCTGGATGCCTTGATATCACACACATTTGGACTTCCAATGTCACTACGATCAACTAATTATCTTATTTTTTAACTGATCACATTATACCTAGATACTAAAAACCTAGTGTGTAAAACAGGACATGGGCTAGAGAGATGTCTCAGTGGATAAAGTTATTGCCAGGGAAGAATGAAGACCTGAGTTCAAACACCCTTAGCCTATGTAATTTCAGATGCAGGACCATTCCTCCACAGTCTCTATGCTCTTTTTGCAAGATGAGAAGTGAATGCAGGAAAATCCCCAGAAGCTTGTAGACCAAGTAGCCTGACATTCATAGCAGTGAACAAAAAAGAGAACCATTCTAAAGCAAGGTAGAAGGTGAGGATCAACATTCAAGGTGGTCACAGACATGATAAAATGCATGCCTGTATTTATACATGTCAGAACTCATGCATATCATAAATCATATATATCATACATACACAAGCTAAAAATCCAGAATCTGCCAGTGTAACTGAGTCTTTGTATACCTCCTTGACCCTATCCTACACTTGACATTTTCCATGTTTTATAATTGCAAGTGCAAACTTGCTTGCATTCACACTGTATTTGTGTAACCAATAGACTCATAATGGTTTTGTGTATTCTATACACTTTATAACAGCCTTGAACTATACATATATGCACACACACACACACACACACACATACACACACACACACACACACCTATATATGTGTAAGTATATATTCTGATTATATTTTCACTCAACATACTTGTGAGATTCATCCAGGTAAGTATCTGGAGCACTAAATTACATCAACACTTGCATTTTGTATAGCCTTCTAATTCTGTTATTGACCATTTATATTGCTTCCTTGTTTCTAAGCTAAGGTTAAAATAAACATTATCATTAACTTTTGAGGAAATCTCTTGTCTTTTTTAAAACCTACGTTATTTTGTACTTCATAATAAATTATCTTATAAATGTCCCATGATCTCTAGCTATCATATTTTACTTCAATACCAATCTATTTTACTTCAATAAAAACAATTACTAAAACACAGGAGCCTCTCTCATGAACAAAAAGCAAGAGGGTTTTGTTGAGGAGGCCACAGTTCTTATTCAGTTGTCTGCCTAAGACCTAAAGCTGGCCCCCATCCCCTCAGAAAGCTAATAAGCCTATGTGTAAAGCAAGATCTATTACATCAGTAAACTTCCACAACAGAAGATGAAAGCCAGACTGTGGCTAATATTCATACATGTAATTACACCTTTATATAATACCAATAGAAATTTCTACTTACCAAGCACATGACAGACAGAAAGCAACAGGAAACTGATTGATCTAAGAGCAAAATAACACTAATGGAGGACCATGACTGGAAAACCAAACCAAGAACCTAAGCAACAACTTATACCTTACTGCAGTACATAGGGATATCGTTAGTAAAATACAAGCAAAATATTTCACAGATGAGAAAAATCTTTCACAAATTAAGGGAAGCAGAAGAAATAACACAAAGGATTAACCCATGCCCAATGAACAAGTAATAGTTGCTCTAGAGAGAATAGAAGATACAAAATGATGAAATACGGTTTTAAAAACAAAGCATTTTCCAACAGTGAAGATACAGTTCTTTGAATTAAAGGCATCTAAGAAATGAAAAAATAAGTTTTAAAGCTAATCTTTCAGAGGTCAAAAACAAATGATTTCAACATTTACATTGTCATAAAAACAAGTCTCATACAAGTCAAAATAGGAAAAAATAGACATCAAATTTTAAACCAACAGAACTTAATGGCACAAAATTTATGAAAGTATTATACCATAAATGTATTATCAATGTATTAATAATCAAATATCGATAAGGTCACAACAAAGGTTTCAACATATAAGTATATAGTATCTATTCATATCTTCTCATAGAAAAGAAATGAAACATAAAAGAAACTGCAATAAAAAAAATCTCCAAAAGATGCCTACACAGCTGACCTAAAAAGATGTAGGTTCAAATTAGAACAGGAAGTCAATGATCTACAAGCAAAAATATCCTCAGGGGAAGGTATATGCATTTCCCACTCAACAAATTTCTACAAGATGTAAAAGTAAGAAATTTTACTTAATATCAACCTTGCTGAAAATAAAGCACAGTTTCAATCAATTGATGGAATATAGAATGTGACAATCTATCTGAACTTGATGTTGAAAATGATTTTGTAAGATTTCACAAGGTTATCACAAATAAGGAGGAAAGGAATTAATTAATCATGATATAACACAAGTTTGTAGAGGAGGGCTTCCATAATCTAAATATCAAATAATAGTTTTCAGTTTTTTAGAATTTTTATAAGAAAAGAGAAAGGGAATAATTTCACAAGATTCAATTTGACAACGTAAAGGTACAGTGTCACAGATTGTTTTCTGAAAAATAATGTAAAGGACAGAATCTCAACACTGTCAACTATATGAAGAAGGAGGCAGGGTGAGACAGCAAGATTTCCTGGTGCAGTATGGACAAGTGTATGTCTGTGATCTAAGTGGGATTAGTAAATAGAAGATGAAGGAAAACACTCTAAATATATTTGGAAAAGAGATAGAGATTTTTGAGGTTAGCATTGATAACTAAACCTTCATCTTCTTTAAAACAGAACCAGTAGGTAATCAGAGGTTGATCATTCCTCACTACAAAAGCAGCATAAATATTAGAAATCGTTATTTTAGCTATGAATGTGGTTTTGATTGGCTGTCACTTGGTTTTATATATTATTTGAATATAGATGCTGCATTTTGTTCAATATTATTGGATTTTCCTTAATAGTTTTAAATGATTTTAAATACAAAAAGTAATAAATATTATAATAAAAATATCTGATGGAGAACAAATAGACCTAAATCCATACATAACAACTTACACATCTAATACAGCTCTCCTTTTTTTTGAATCCAAGAAAAACAATGTTGCTATGGCTGGGAAGTAGACAAGTTGGTTTCCCTTGGTTAACAAAGGATATCAGTGGGGAAAGAAACACATTACAGTGGTGATGGGAAGGTGGTGATGTGGAATTCTACCGGTTTCTATCTATCCCAATTATACATTCTGAAACTGGAGAAATAAACACAGAATAAGTCCAAGGACCTACTCTGAGTCAAACTTCAGCAAAAACTCCATTAATTACCTGTACTTCATAAGCCTTAAATTTAACAAGAGAGCCAAAATGATTTTGAGGGTCTACCATATTCATCACCAGTTTAGAACCAGTACCCAACAAATCTCAAAAAATCTGTTTCATTTTGTTTTATCTCTTTTCCTCTGTATACAGTTACCTTTGTAAAAGGCTTTAGGTCTCTCTGAGGAAATATGTAAAAATAATTAACAGTAAAACTCTTAGGATTTTAGCAAGGTCCTTCCTTAAGAAGAAGTTGTCTTCCCTGTACCAGGAGATCCTGGGTCTGCAAACAGTTCAAGTCTGGAATTGTTTCAGGACAAAAACATATTTCCCTATTGCTATGATCTAATGTAGCCTTTTTTTCATTTGTTCAAAAATGTTCTGTTTATTTAGCTTAAACAAAATCATAATATTCTCCCTATCTATTTCATTCCTGGAAACACCATGATTATTAGTCAGTGCCAAAGGTGCATATTAGTCATGGCATCATAAAAATCACTTTGGCTATGCTTCCCATTGGGGGTCAGGACACATAGACATTGCTTTGTCTATGCTGACCATTGTAAGTTAAACCATAATAGACATTGTTTTTTGTTTTTTTTTTTCCCCCTGTGATGTCCATTGTGATAACTATGCCCAACTTGCCTTTGGTAATTTAGTGCTGCCACAGGTGCCAACTAAACCTGTCACATCAAATTCATTCAATTGAGTAGCAACATCTCCAACCCTAAGGTCTGGCAAAAGAACAAAGACAAGGCTCTTCAAATGTGCTGGTGCCCTTTCCACCATTTTGCATGTTATAGCATTAGTGAAGGCCATGTCCGCTGGCCCCTCCCACTATAAGGATTAGCTTGTAGTGACCACTCTAGCATTACAGTTTCCTGAGCCTTAATCCATTCATCAACACTAAGCAAAGGGTATACAGGCATCTCCAACTCCTTTTCAGTAGGCCATATAATGAGAAATGCTTCAGCCCACTGATCTAACAAACTTTTGACACCCTTTATGACTATGGGAGCTCCCATATTAAATACAGAGTCTTTACTCTGTAGGTCCTTATAAATAAGCTCAGATTGTTTATGTTTCCTTCACCATTACTCCACACTGTTAAAGTCCATTCCCACACCTCTTCCCCAGGCTTCTATTTGAATGAATTAACAAACTCACTACACTACACTCTTCAGTTGTATAACACGTCTGCTCAGAGACTACCCTTTCTATCTTCCCTTGGGGAGCCTGTTTTGCTTTGAATACTGCTGTAGGTCTAGAGGCAACTGTTGTTGGGACCTGAGGGACATCATTATTGTCTTGCCTAGCATCTTCTTGAAATTCACTTCCAGTTTGGGAAGCAATGAAGGATTAATTCCCCTAGGCAAAGGTGAAGAGGGCAATATTGCAGGGAGGGGTGGTGGAGTGGGTGGGCTGCATCTTCTACAAAGGGTAGAGAGACTACTTCCTCAGGTGAGATAAACCCTTCAGAATCTGTTTAAAGCCTTCGGCCATGTGAATGTCCTCTCTATACCAAAAGTTACAGTATCTCACCCCTTACCAATCAGTGCCCTTACTTAAAATGCCATCAATTCTGAGGCTGGGACTTGAATTTTCAATGTATATCAGCCAATCTTATATGAAGATTTGGATTTGATTTTCTCCAAGTTTGGAGAGCACACTTAGAACCCTTTCGACTGTTTATGCATATCTAGAGCCAGTTAATTTTTTTCAATGAGCTCATATGCTTCATTTGTTAGTTTATCCAGATTCTAGAATCAATCATCCAGCACCCCTGTTTTCTTTATTTTTCCACAAATAATCCAAAGTTTTACATAGAGAGCCACTAAATTTCTTGTGCCCCACAGTAAACTTTTCAAATATTTCTAATCATGGGCTTTCAGTGTTCTCCATTCCACAAGGGGAATTTTCAGTAACTGTAGGTATCTATAAATTACAAAGCTAGTTTCAGAAATTTTAAAATGTCATCCTTACTATTCTGTTTCTCTCTAAAGGGACAGTGTGGTGATATTTTATCTTTGTCCCCCAATAAAGTTTATCTGAGGATCAGAGGGAAAAGCCAGCCACTATATTAAACATAGAAGTCAGGCAAAGGCAACATGTGCCTTTAATCCCATCACTCGGGAGGCAGGGATCTATCTGGATTTCTGTGAGTTCAAGGCCACACTGGGAACAGAGCCAGGTGTGGTGGCACATGCCTTAAATTCCAACACTACTTAAACATAAAGGTCTGGAGATTTGTACAGACAGATGGGAAGTGACAGAGCTAGGCTGGAAGAAGAAGTGATGTAGCTGGGCAGAGAGGAAATGGGTTGGCAGAACAGAAAGGCATATAGGCCTTGGTATACAGGAAGTACCTCTGGAATTGGTGAGGTGAGGTTAGCTGTGGCTTTTCCTATTCCTCTGACCTCTCAGGTTTTAACCCCGATATCTGGCTCTGGGTTTTTTTTATTTAATAAGACCTTTTAAGATTTGTGTTACAGGACAGAAATGATAGAATGGATCTGGTGTGGTATGGTGTTGTGTGTGTGTGTGTGTGTGTGTGTGTGTGTGTGTGTGTGTGTGTGTGTGTGTGTGTGTTATATTATAGGAGCTTGCAGGCTCTGGTCTAGGTCATCCAACAATGACTATTAATCAAGGGTAAGACTAAGAACCTGGTAGCTGTTCAGTCCACAAAACTAGATGTCTCAGCAGTCTCAATCTGGGGCTGGAGTTCCAGAGGATTCCTGGAGAGCTGCTGGCCTTCCATCTAGAGTGGAATCCCAAAGGAGCAGGTTCCAACACCAGCAAAGTAATGCCTCAGCAAAAGGATAAATGAACTTGCCAATGAGTGTGAGGGCAAACAGGCAAAAAGCAAAGATCCCTCCTTCCGTGTTCCTTTATTTGGGCTTCCACCAAAAGGTATAGCCCAGATTTAGGATGAGTCTCTGCACCTCAAAGCCTTTATAGGCATTTCCACCTCTTTGAGTTTTAGTTGATTCCTGATGTTGTCAAGTAGACAGCCAAGATTAGCCACCACAGAAGGTATGGCTCAACAAGTGATTTTATTCTTTCCATAGTTAATGAAATATTGTCCATAATAAAGTATTAGCAAAATACGTGCTCCCTAGAAACATACAAGTACAAGCAAGGGTCAGTAAAGATGGCTCAGTGAGTAATGTAACTAGTTGCTAGGTTGCCTTAATTTGATCCCCAGGACTCACGCAGTGATAGGAGAGAACCAAGTACCATAAGTTGTCCTTTCGGACCATCATTAACTCTCCAATGTGTGCACTCACCATAAATAAATACATAAATGCAATAAAGATTTAAAATTAAATAAATGCAATACAATGTTTCAAGCAACTCAATATCAAATTATCATCTTTTTTTTTTTTTTTTGGTTTTTCGAGACAGGGTTTCTCTGTGTAGCTTTGCGCCTTTCCTGGAACTCACTTGGTAGTCCAGGCTGGCCTCGAACTCACAGCGATCCGCCTGGCTCTGCCTCCCGAGTGCTGGGATTAAAGGCGTGCGCCACCACCGCCCTGCTCATCTTTTAAGAGTACAAATAAAATGTCCTTTCAAATGTTTTCTATCATGTTAAATGATATTTCAGAGTACCTTGCGTAAGCATGATGTTCATTTTTTTTAATATTGCAAAGTATGTTACAATTTCCTTGGTCAAGAATAAATACTAACATTCTATTCTCTAATTTTATTTGCTATTCAAAAAGAAAAAAATTATAACATTGGGTTTTAATGAAAACCCTCCTTATGGGATCTCTAATAAAGCTAAGAATCATTTATTAAAATGAAAATTATATTTTTGAAAGCATATTTTATTTTGTATATTTAAGACATACAGAATGTAAGATTACACATATGTAATAAAATAGCTATGAAAATTGAACAAATTTATAGGTTCACAATTTCAGTTATCCATCTTCTCCACCTCCAGCCCACTTAACATAAATCCTGAATATACTCATTAAGTCTCTACTTATAACAATTTTCTCCATAATAGTCCCCAACTTTCCATATCCCTTGAATAATATATACCTTATTAATACCATTTTAATAGCTATAAATGAGTCTATATTTTTCTTCCAATTTATAGTCATTTTAAAATGAACTCTGATTTTCTAAAATGTAACATTTATGATTCCCTCTATTATTCATCAAATCTTAAAAATGTTCATTGTAAGAAGAAATAGGTAGATCTGATCAGTTTTTCCTTTATATCCAGGACACTTCTACTAATAAGGAGAAAAAAAATCTAAAAATTATGACAGACTCTTTTAATTCTCATCAATATGGGAGTTACAAAATCACGTCCATCAAATACAGTGGTTCTATTCACCTGTGGAGCTGTGGCTTAATAGGCATGTGTCTATATTCTCCAGATTAATATGGGACATTTACATGGACAGTGTATTCAGACACACTCATATTGATTTCATAAATCATCCTAAATAATCAAAATGTATTTTGACAATCAAATACATTGATTTTTTTTATATCTATCTTTCAATTACATTAATAAATAATATAAAATTAATTAAACCTCACCTTTAATCACAGCATTTGCAAGGCACAAACTTTCTTTGAGTTCAAGGCCAGCTCGGTCTACATAGTGAGTTCCAGGAAATCCAGAGCCACATAAAGAGACCCTGTCTTTAAAAAACAGAAATGAAAGCAAAACAAATAAACAACCACAAGAACTTAAAAGTAAAGTTCTTTTAAGGTAAATAAGTGATACAAGTATTAAGTTTAGTTTCATAGTTACACTAAAGCAAAGTAGATTGCAAAGAGTGGATTCATTGTCCTATAGCAGAAAAGCATGAAAGTCACGTGGTATCCTCAACTGAAAACTGAAAAATAAGAGTCATACAACCAGTGCAAAAACCTTTTCTGTTACTAAGAGTTTTGTAAACTCTGTCTCAAGAAAATGAGTAACAAAGACACGTCATTAAAAAGAATTATTTTATATATGCTATACTTAAATTTAGAAACTAAAACTAGTATTTAAATCACATAATTTTATTGACCAAATTTATTTTCCCTTCCATACACAGCATTATGGCATTACCATTCAGATCCAGTTACAGGATTAAGTGTCAGCCAGAAGAACACAAGCTTGGCCTCCTTTCTCCTCAGCAAACCTCGATGCTACACTTGGGTAACTTTCTTTTCCTTCTAACTGGATCCTTGGGACAAGATGAGATGTGCTAGAGACCTTAAAGTTGATATAAACAAGGGATCTTGTCTTACTGCACCCTGCATTTGAATATATATCCATAGAAATTTAAATTTATTTCTTCTTTAAGAATGTAAGAAGCTATCAAGTAATAGAATAAACACCCTTGGATTAAGATCAGGACTTGATCTAAGCCTTGGATCTGCTGTCTCTCTCACAAACATCGATGGTGGTATAAGGCCCAAGTGGGCTACATTCCTCCTCAATAGTATAATAGAAACCCATACAATAGTTCCTTTTTGCTGAGAACCCATTAACTTGCTTACCAGGCTAAATAGATGTCTATCTCCACAGGTATGAACAAATAAGTTCATATATTTCAAAACAGTGTAACTACCAAGTATAAAAGATAATGTTCCCCAAACTCCTGAAGCCTCCCAGTGACCCTCAAACAGGCTCTGCACACCCAGACTACTAATTCAGTTTCCTTATCAGGAAAGGGAGAACAATTCAAAAGGGTCTTTGATCCCAACATATCCCTTGGATAAGAAACAGAAGTGTGTGTGTTCGCATGTCCTAGAAAACTGTATGCAGAAAGGAGCTGGGCTCACTACCTTCCTTGCATTGTTCTCTAATCAACAAACACGTCACTTAACTCCCACAGTCCAAAACAATCCATGACAAGATGCATGCCAGCAGTACAGGAATAGAATACTGGGAGACCTAAGGGAAAGCAAAGATATTCTATCCATACTGGGAGACAGGACATTCTGTTTAGTATATACTGCTGCTTTATAACCAGTGGTTGTGACTTTAATTCCAACCTGACCAGGAACCATCCTACAAACAGGATTTGAACAACCCCTGAAGGAAAAGGATTTTTAACATGTGAAATGTGGCAATGAACTTACCAGAAACAGAGAAGCAAACTTCAGGAGGCTTTAAAGTTCAGGAAATATGTGAATCCTGCACCAAACATTTCATGTCGTCTCCTACTCCTTGGAATTATACATTTGATTGTTTTTCAGGGACTCCTAGCCTCCCAACACACCTACCATTTACCAACTATAATACAAATTTTTTTCATATCTATGTTTTATCAAATTTAACACACATACATATGTATAAACATATATATCATTGACTTATGATACTTGTCTAAGCATTAAAACTCATTCACCATATTACGGCGAGGAGCTAAGGGCCTAGGGAAGATGTAGAGTTTCTCCATATTCACACATCTATTGAGACTTAAAACTGGGATGTTTCTATTTAGTTCAGATATACTTCCTGAATCTTAGACACCACATCATATATGTTTATCTGTGGCATAAATGCACTGCCTTTTTTTGGGGGGGGGAGTTTCGAGACAGGGTTTCTCTGTGTAGCTTTGCGCCTGCATTGTGTCTTCTAAGCAGACCTATTTTTAAGGCTTTGAGGTTCAATATTTGAATGCTCTTATTTACAGAATGCAGGGGAAAATTGGTAGAATTTCAAATTTTCCATATTTAGAAAGAGAAGGAAGCAAAGTTTAGCATAAAGCTGAAAACAAGATGGACACACACGAGAGTCAGTGAGATCCCAGCCAAGGTGTAAGACAACAACATGTCTGGTGAAGACTGCAAAAGTCAGTGACATGAACTGAAAGACAGAACCAGTAGTGAGATTTCTTATGACTTGAATCATCAATCCTGAGAGGAGTGGATAAGAGCAATTAAATAAAGCCCTGATGTGATACTTTTAAGGTAAAATAGGGTTATTAATAGCCACTGGATTCAAAGATTAGATTGTGTTTAAGAGACCTGGAAATTCCCTAACCACATAAAAACTATTTTTACAAACTCTACAACTTTATTCCTTTCCCCTAATGAATAAAAATTGGCCAAGGAATTTATTTTCTTATTTATAATTCTGTGTATTCATGTGTAATTGTGAGTTTTTTTGGGGGGTGGGCATATCTACTTGAGTGAGGCTGCCTATTGAGGCCAGAAGAGGAAGTGAGCTCTCTTTGGAGCCAGTGTTACAGGTAGTTAGGAGACTGCTGATGTGGGTACTAAGAACTGAACTCAAGTCCTCTGTGAGAGCACAATGTGCTCTTAAATGGTGAGCCATCTAGCCCTTGGTCATGTCATTTCAGTGCTGACATATCACAGTATTTACATCATAAAGAGAAAAGAAATGGCCAGAGGGATGGTGTGTTACTGAGAGTCAATCTTCAAAAGCAAATACTGAGGGTTCCCCTCAGCTGCCAAAGGACCCAAGTAAAGTTAGGTCAAAGCCAAATCTACTGGGATTTCTTCATATTACAATTTCCTTGTGTTATTGTTGTTTATTTTATTTCATTTTATTTATTCTGTTTCATAGACACAGTTCAGGGAAATCGTCAATCAACTCCCCCTCCCCCACTGTCCTGAAACTCACTATGTAGACTAGGCAAGCAGCAAACTAACAGAAATCTACCTGCCTCTGCCCCCACTTCTGGGAATAAAGGTGTGCACCAAGCCCAGCTCTGATTTCCTCCATATTCACACATCTATTGAGACTTAAAACTGGGATGTTTCTATTTAGTTCAGATATACTTCCTGAATCTTAGACACCACATCATATATGTTTATCTGTGGCATAAATGCACTGCCTTTTTTGGGGGGGGGGAGTTTCGAGACAGGGTTTCTCTGTGTAGCCCTTGGTCATGTCATTTCAGTGCTGACATATCACAGTATTTACATCATAAAGAGAAAAGAAATGGCCAGAGGGATGGTGTGTTACTGAGAGTCATGACTACATGAGAAACTCTGAAGGGTAAAATTCTTCCCATTTGTGCCCTTTTATTTCCTTATCATCCCACATTCAGACATAAACATCAAGTGCTTCAGGTGAACAGATGTGAACTTATGCTATTTGCCATCATTTGATGTAATTTTAGTGCCAACTTTTTTCACTTTTAAAATGTCAGCAACACTGATCAAATGAAAAAAACGTAAGGAAAAAAATCAAAACAAATTTTGGCTGTTGGGGTACTCTAAGAGATAATGGAATGAGAGCTAAATACTTGCTGCAATCTTCTCCAATGAACTTCAGAAGGAAGAACAGTACTGAGATGTCAGAAATCATGAAAATGATACAATAATCTACTCCGAACTCAAAGTCATTTTCAAAAAACATCTATTTTATGTATGTGTATGGCTGAGTGAACGGGGTCTCAGAGTCAGCACAAAACACACCCAGACACCAAATTCTTGGAACAAAGGAGATTTATTACCTGGGAGAGACAAGTAGAGATGGAGAACGGGATGCTGCCTTTGGACCAGTCGAAGATAGCAGCAGGTGTCTCTGAAGGAGTGGCTTTAAAAAGAAAGAGCAGAAGTCTGTGCTAAGAATTGTTGGCAAGTCCTGATTGGACAGTTTAGGCAATGTAGCCAAATAATGAATTTTGGGTGCTGGACCTTCGTATTTTGTCACAGGAATGAGTTCGTCATAGGTAAGTGGCCAAATAAGAGAATAGATCTCAGGGGCTAGCTTTAGGGATGTAATCTAACCATTTAGCAAGGGAGAGGGCAACAGGAAGGACAAGACGTGCTGGCGTCAAGGACAAGTTGGCCATGCTTGGGCCTACTAGAGCTCTTCATTCCTACCTTATTGTTTTATTATTGGGTAGCTGGATGTTGGGTAAAAGGGCATCATTCTCTCTGGCTGCTTCATGCTGATCAGGATCATCTTTGTTAGGAATCCAAGGAAGATGGAATGTTGGTCATGGTCAGGAAAAACAGGCTGTGTCCTTCAATGTCTAGGCTCAATGGGACCATCTGGGGCTAGGGAAGTCCAGGCAGCATTGGAGCAGTTTGTGAAGCTTGACCTTCTGGGGCTAACCGCTTTGGTGCCATCTAGGATGCAGATTCCAAGGGAATATCTGGAGCTGGTGAGTTGCTGGAGCAGTCTACAGTGGATTCAAAATCTACTGGGAAAGATAGATTAAGGACAAAAATAAAGTTAAGGAGTTTAGGAAAAAAATTCTATCTTGTGTTGTAGAATATTACTTTAACTATGTAAAGGTGTGTTACATTTGTTTATGCAATGGAATAATACCTTAACTGTATAAAGATGTGTTACATTGTTCGTGCTGCATTTGTTTAACTATGTAAAGATGTGTTGCATTTGTGTCACCTTGCCTGCCTAAGGCACCTGATTGGTCTAATAAAACAAACGCTGAACAATCAATAGGCAGGGCTAGTGGGCAGAGGGAATAAGTAGGTGAAAGAGTCAGTAAAAGAAGGAGAAGAAGAAGGAGAAGGAGGAGGAAATGAAGTAGAAAGAGAGGGACACTCCCAGGGACAGAAGTCAGGCAGCCACCAAACAGACAGACAGGAGAAGCAGTGAAAGTAAGATATACAGAAGGAAAGAAATGGAAAAAGCTCTGAGGCAAAATATAGACGAAGAGAAACAGGTTAAGTTAGAAGAGCTGGTTGGACAAGCATAAGATAAGGCTACGAACCCATAACTAAAAAGAAGTCTCTGTGTCATGATTTGGGAGCTGGTTGGTGGCCTAAAGAAAGCCTGCCACAATTTTGGGTGTACATTTGAAACTTCCCAACCCATGGTCCTGGTAATTAGAGGAAGTGAGTCCCAAGACAAAGGAAAGGGGATGAGATCCCAGCATCAGGAAAAGGAAGGTGGGGAAACTTAATTTCAGCACTTATCTGGAGTTTATTTGACCTGTGAGAGGTGGATTTAAGTTGATTTCCTGAAGCTTACATGATTTTTTTTGTTTATAAAAAGAGATAAAATTTTTAGATATGTTAGCA
Source organism: Peromyscus californicus insignis (assembly GCF_007827085.1). Taxonomy (NCBI): domain Eukaryota; kingdom Metazoa; phylum Chordata; class Mammalia; order Rodentia; family Cricetidae; genus Peromyscus; species Peromyscus californicus. The sequence continues at coordinate 43,114,206 of NW_026294413.1, forward strand.
TTGTTATTTCTTGTAATCTGCATTCAAATCCACATTGTAGAAAGGGTAGTAGACTCATGTCTTTGAGTCATAGTAAAAGTTTGGAAATCCAAAAATGATTTTGGGTTAAAAGTATTAACATTCTTTCCAGAGGGCTGGATATATAGATAGATAGATAGATAGATAGATAGATAGATAGATAGATAGATAGATAGATAGATATTGGATATATATCTATATATATGGATATATCTATATCTATATCTATATATCTATATATATCTATATAGATATATATATAGATATATATATATCTATATAGATATAGGACAGAAAATTCAATGAGTGCTTCCTACAGGGCACATGTGTAGGTCACAGGGCAACTTGCAGGAGTCAGTTCTCTCTGTCTAACTATATGGGCACTGGGAATTGAACTCAGGTAGGTACCCTTGCCTGCTGAACCAATTTCCTGGCCCTTAGAGACATTTTAGAATAATTCACAGACCCAGAGAAACTAGGTAACAGGGAGGGCTCATGAGTGTGGGGAGCACCCTTAGATCTCCCTGGAAAGGGGAAATAGAAGAGATTTTATGAGTGGACTGAGGGCGGGTGGGGATGGGAACAGGAGCAATCAAATTTTGGGAGACAGAGCAGTGGGAGAGTACTGAAAGAGACTACTGGAAAGGGGGGACATTTCAGAGTTAAGTAAAAACCTGTCACAAGGGAATCTCCCAGGAATCTGAGATGGCAAAGATGACTCCAGCTAAGATTCCTAGTAATAGTGGATACAGAGCCTGAACTGGCCTTCTCCTGTGATAAGGCAAGACTTCAAGTAGAGGGAATAGGAAAGCAACCCAGCCACATAGCCTTTGACCTACAGTCTGTCCTGCCTATGGGATGTGCTGGGGTAAGGGTGGCCTAGAGATTGAGGGAGTGGCCAACAAATGACTGGTCTAGTCTAAAACCCATGCCAGGAGAGTAAGCCCACCCTGACACTGCCTGTAGCACCGGGACCCGGAGGCTGGATGGCCCAGAGACCTAGGATATAACCAAACATAACTGGAGGGAAAAAAGTCAATGTAATGGTGCCTAACAATATTTTGCTATACTGATAGATTGGTGTCCATTCCTATAGTCATCAGAGAGGTTTTCATCCAGCAACTGATGGAAACAGATGCAAAGACTCACAGCCAAACATTAGGAGTTTGGGAATCCTGCAGGAGGGGAGAAAGAATTGTAGGAGCCACAGGAGTCAAGGACACCACATGAAAACTCACAGAATCAACTACCCTGGGCTCACAGGGCCTCACAGAGACTGAACTGACAACCAGGGAACCTACATGGGATTGACCTAGGCACTCTTCATATATGCTACAATTGTGTCACTTGGTCCTCTTGTGGGACTCCTAAAAGTGGGAGCAGGGGATGTCTCTGACTCTTTTACTAGCTTTTGGGACCCTGCTCCTCACACTGGGTCACCTTGCCCAGCCTTAATACAAGGGGAGGTGCCTAGTCTTACTGCAACTTGATCCACTATATCTTGTTGATATTCATGGGGAAACCTGCCCTTTCCTAAACAGAAATGAAGGAGGGGAGGACTAGATGGTGGGAAGAGAAGTGGAGCAGGGAGGGACTCAGAGGAGAGAAACTGTGGCCAGGATATAAAATAAATAAATAAAATTATTTTTTTTAAAAAGCCAGCAGTAAACAGTATTGGACACAGAGTTCTTACATGAAAAGAAGGAAGGGAGGGAGGAAGAAAGGAAGGAAGGAAGGAAGGGAGGGAAGGAGGGAGGGGGAGAGGGAGGGAGGGAGGAAGGAAAAAGAAGTGAAATGAAAAGAAAAGAAAAGAAAAGAAAAACAAGTCAAGATCTCAAGAAGTGATTCCCTTCACTGGTTCATCGCCCCCAGCTCCTGAGGGTGGTCTTAGGGTAGTGAAATAGACATTGAATTCCATGAGCCTTCTACAAAGTACTCTATCAGTAACTTTCCACCCACTGATCCCCATTCTCAACCTAGTTTGCCAGCCTCTCTGAAGCAGAGGGAAAAATATGGAATTTCAGTTGTGACTTCTTTTAGATGGGGACTGATGTGCAGAGGGCAGCACTATGTGTGGGTAGAAAAGAGCAGAGGGGTATCAGTTCTCAGAAGCAGCAGTAATTGAGGCTTAAGCAGACAATCATGCTCAGTGACCTGTATGGAGATCGTGTGGAGATGATTGCCGTAGTTTCCTCTAGAGTGCTCTGATGTATGATGTGAATGTGGTTCCTGGTTGCTCATCTGGAATATTAGTCCTCATCCTCTTGAACACTATAGATGCCTCAACTTCCTTTAGAAAGATGCTTTATCATTGACATGATATAAGCACTCTTTTTTTTTTTGCAACTAAGAATGCTTATCTTTAAAAGGCACACTGCAGTCATTGCCTTTCAAAAACATGCCATCATATTATAACAAATACTGTCCTCTGATTCTTTGCAGAATGCTACCTTTACCTATGATCAACTTTTTCCTATTAAACTGTTGGAAACAAGAGTGGATTTTTAGCTCTATTAGTTTTAAGCATTTCTATATTAACATCACTTTGATGCAAAGAACTTTTATAAGCTTACTAAATTTGGAGAGTCTAAACCATTATGACGCTGGCAATTCTGTTTCTGACTTAATACACTTCCAGGTCTAGTGGGGTAAGCAAACTAGAAAGCATATGATAGGTTTGATACAATGACATCAAGTGATCAGTGTTGATAAAGTTGAGTATAGGTTACTAAAAGAACAAGTGACATAGTGCTGAGTTTAGCCTTGACTAGGTAAGTAGGAAAGTCAAGGCAGCCAAAGTAAAGATATTTTAAAGTTTAATAGCAAAGAATATGGAAAAGTAAGTAAATGTGGAAGACAGGCTGTAAGTATGGTATTAACGCCAAGAAAAGAAATCAATTACAAATCAGATATAAGGATATTACAGATATTACAAATATAAGGAAAAATAAAGCTAACAGTCAATAAATTCACTATATCACACATCAAGGAACTAGTGAGCCATAAAATCATTGGTGATTAAGGCTTCTAGACCAGGAACATAGACAAGAAGTGAATGAAGAGGAAAACAAGACTGATTCTGTGATGAACTATAAAAAAGGACATTGTTTCTTTCCTTAGAAACATACTGTTTCTTCCACACTACACAAAACAATTGAGGTATATAGAAGCATCTACATTTAGAGTTCTCATGTGGTTTTTTTTTTTGGAGCTTAATTATATATGAATATTACTGAATGCTGAACAGGCTATCTTTCACCTTGGATATTTACATTTCTCTCAAAGTCAGTCCTCAGTATCTTGCTTTTTCCATACCAAGCTTTTGCAAGAATAAATCATTAGAGGTAAACAGAGTCCTAGATGAAAGTGACACCATTGCTACCAATCAATATCCCTGCTATTTTGACCTTAAAATGCAAACCAGTATGTATGATATTTCTTTTTCCCTCTCTCTCTCTAATCTACCCTCTTCTGACTAAAGGATGATTTTATCTTTGGCCCTTATATCAAGAGCAGTATACTTTTACTTCATCTAATTCTACAATGACATCAAGTCTCTCTCATTGTGTGTGTGTGTGTGTGTGTGTATGTGTAAGAGAGAGAGAGAGAGAGAATAAAGTGACAAATGGAGTCCCCATCTCTCTCTCTCTCTCTCTCTCTCTCTCTCTCTCTCTCTCTCTCTCTCTCTCTCTCTCTCTCTCTCTCTCTCTTACACATACACATACACACAGTCACTTCATTCTCTCAGATAATTTCAGAATCATGTTTGTTCCCAAGGATAGGTGCCCTGTCTATGAGATCTTAACCTCTATCAATTCCTAGCTTCCCAAGATACTTTATGAAATAAGTGAACTCCTCTTATTTAATATGTAGCAAGCTTAGGTCTCTCCAATATTCATTCAATAGCTATTCATTGGGAAGTGGCACCAGATCAGAACTGTGCTGGGTGCTATAGACAGAAGTTGAAGACAGTCAAGGTCCCTTCTTCAGAGAAGTCTGGAGAGCAGAATTTTCAGAGTCTGAAGTTTCTAGGAATCAGTGTCTCCTCAGCACTCATTATAAATCAGTAAGGAATGTGACACTATGCTCCACAGTCTGCCAAATATTTCTGAAAGCTGTGAGCCAGTAAAAGGTGCATAATAATATTAAAGTACCCAGAATGTTTTTTTTTTTTTTATCTTTTTTGTATAGCAGAAATTTAAATTCTATTCACAGTCTATGTAATTGATGCTTATATTACCATTGGCATGGTGAAATGAAAAGGAACTTTTAAAAGTACATTTAAATACATATCATTGTTTTGTGTTCTCTATCAATCCAGCTTCCCTGTCTTGAAATGAGTTATAACTCAGGAAGCAGTGACCTGTGTGGTAAAGACAGAATGACAAAAATAGTCCAGGTTCTTCATACTCTAAGCCTTTCCTTGGATCCTCTATAACCAGTGATGCTCAAAGAACGGTCCCTCAATCAGCAGCACAAAATCACTTGGGAAGTTATTAGGAATGGAAATTATATGGGTTCACCCAAGATATTCTGAGTAAGAAACCCTTTACATGGGAAACCAGTATTCTCTATTATGACAAGTCTCCCAGATGATTCTGACATATACTTCAGCCTGAGACTCAAGATGTTAAAATGCCACACCAGTTAGATGCCCAGTCATTAACCCTGAAGAGCATCGAACCTCAGAAAAGGATTCAGTCATGAAGCAGGATAATGCTTCATTAAAAATTAAAAACCACCCAGTGAACAATAGACAAAAATACATAATCCTACAAGTATTATACTAGTAATACATTTTCAAAATTAATGTGTTGGTGATGATTCAGGGTACTGAACTAGGCAATGGGATGAAGTGTGCATGTGTTCATAATGCTCACATGACAAAATGTTTAAAGTGTCTAAATTCTCAAACCAAAATTCAATTTAGAATGCAGTAAGACGATAAGGAGAAGAAATACATCTCTCACAAAGTTAGGCAAACCCAGGCTGTGAAACATCTGACATTTATCAGCTCAATGACCTCAATGGACATTCTTTAAATCATCAAGGCTCAATGTTCTGTTGACAGTGTTAATTACAGCTACTGCCTGAATGTTCATATAAACTGAAGAGTCAGACATGAGGAATTATGAAATGACTAACTATACTTATGTTTCAGATGAACATGGAATATTATAGTGTAGATACAACTCAAACATTAAAATATAATTATAATAAAAACATTATCATGACAAGCTAGATGACCCAGGAGGTAAAGGAACGGCCACTAAGCCAGAAGACCTGAGTTCCATGCCTAGGGCTCACAGTCAAAGAGGATAACTGACTTCAATTAGTTATCCTCTGGCCTCTACACATTCATGCTGTGGCACATATGTTCCCACACACATAAGCAAAAACTATATAAAACTTAAAACAAAAACTATCATGTGACCTGCAAGAACAACTGGGTGTTCTTGATTCACTGACATAACAACTCTATAGTATATTCAGGATAAAAGTCACTATAAGCTAGGAATTAGTAAATATCACTTACTAGTCTACTGTATTATTACTTAAAAGATTTTATAATAAAAAGCAGTGAAAGGCAAGTTTGCTGGTTAAAATTGAGACTAGCGGCTCTGTAAAACTCAAAAAAAGTTATATTTATGAAAACTTCATAATATGCAGATGAGTGTGCTGAAATACAATCTTAGGATGCTACAGATCTAGAAATACCCCTGAGTAATCAAAGACATTCAATATCCTGGGCTTGAATAAACCCAAATTAACTAGAAAACCTGATTTGTTAAAACATGTGAGCATCACATTTCTGCTGCACTATAAGAAAATATTTGCTTATCCATGTATCAAAAAACTCCTCTGATAATAGAACAAAATAGAGAGTGAAAGTTAGGCTGCTGACTCTGGAGCAGAGAGAAGCCCATGTGCTACCAATTCGTTACTAATAAAATGTAAACATCCTGGAACTTTAAATTGCATTTGATTCAGCCACCAAAAATAAATTCATCATTTTAAAAACTGTAACATTATCTCCTATGTCAATAAAATCCAGCAACTTATAATTATGCCCCCAAAGAATATGTGACAACGCTTAAAACATAAAATTTGAGGCAGAGCAGTGATAGCTGCATTTTGCCTCATCGTCCCCTCATTTAGAACGGTGGCTGCATGCAAATGCTGAAGAAGACAGCGCTGTGACAAGAGCTGTCTTCACTATCACAGTGACAGGATGGTGAGTGCTCCTGAATGATCGAGTCATTCCTGTTGTCTTAATGACAGATGGTGATAGCTCCCTGATCAATCCTGCTTGTTGCTGTGATGGGTATTGACCTACAAGGCAATGGAAATGACACAGTTGTAGATGAATTCACTGGCTACAGAAATATCTGCCTGAAGTTGAAGTTGTCTAGAAAAACAATGGGGTCCTTTCTTGGTGGAACCATCTGAAAAGGAGTCCAGGGAAATATCCTTCTTGACTTAAGTTGAAAGTGACTAAATTAAGCAGATCAAGTGGAAAAGAGGAATTCCAGACATGAGGATGATGCAGAGAACCAGTGTTATAAGGATCAATAAATAAAATGGAACAAAGTGTTCTCGAAAAAAAAAAAACAAAATGAGTAAAATAAATAAATAGGGCCAAGCCTGTTTATGAGGTTCAAAAAGGGGCATGGTCCACCACAACAGGATTCTGAGGCCTTATCAAGAGAGGACTAATAATCCTCAATTGGATTGTCAGAAGGCTAGTCACAGAGAGCACAGAAAGCATGCTGGAGGAAGGGTGAGCTGGAGATGAATAGGTTGGAAACTCAACAAAGTCTCAGTGCAAAACAAGTAAGGAAAGACTTCTGTGCAAGCAGACATGTCAAGGATTAAACATCTATGCTGAAATTAAGTCCTACAGGCAATGATGAGTAATAACGTCACTTGAACTGAGAAAGAAAATGTAAGAAAATAGAGAAAACTACCAGGTAAGGATCAATGTTAACAAAGTAGAGAGGAAGGGATATGTACAAAAAGGTAAAAATAAACCACTGAATCTTTTTTAAAAAAAGCTTAGAGATAAATACTTGGAGAGAATTTCATCAAGGGAAACATACAGTAACAACGCACAGATGGAAAAAGTAAGAATATAGGTATAGTGTTGACATTTAGTTCCCAAAACAGCTTCTATCAAAAATAAAGATGGAGGAAAATGAGACATGCAAATGTAGAACCAAACCTCATACCTCATACAACCAGAACGATAGTGCTATAAATGCTAATAAAATTAGCCTAGAACCTTACAGTAGCCAAAGTTGGAAAGATCATGCAGATAGCTAGAGTAGAGAGTGTCTTGGAGTGGACCTACACAAAGAAACGAGATCCCAGCAGGTCAGATGATGAGAACTTAATGCTCTGGGTGGCCAACTATGTTGTCTGCTTTCAGATGGGAGAAGACTGTGTAGTACTTCATCCAGTTAACTGTTCTGAACTCGTTCTCTCATCTAATGAGGAGCTGAACAGTCATCTGTCACAGGATAAAAATGTGTCTGCCTGAAATACACACAGGTTTTAGCTTGACCATTCTGTTTTGTCGTTGCAAGGATTAAATATATAGAAAATACTTCATTTTCTTTGTAAAAAATCAGCCAAAAATACACATTAGAGAAAAGACATCCTCTTTGGGAAATGGCACTGGGAAATACAGTTATGTACATACAGAAAAAATGGGACAATACTTACCTCTTCATCTACATAAAAATCAATTCCAAAGGCATCAAAGGCTTCAATGTTGGACCCAAAACATTGAAAGTGCTCAAAGATGAAGTGGAAAGCACAGTTCAGGATCCTGACACAGGAAAGGCTTTTTGAATAGGACTATAGTTGAGAGAGAAACAAGGACAACCAGTGGAAACTCAGGAAATTAGCAGTCTTATACACTGCACTGAAAACTGTTAATGGAGCCTACAAAATGGGAGAAAATCTTTTCCAATTACACATCTGACAGAGGATTATTGTCTAGAACATATGAAAAGCTTAAAAATATGAACTTAAAGAAAATAAAACCCTGATTAAAAATTGTCTATGAACCGGACAGAGTTCTCAAAAGAAAAAGCACAAATGAGTAGTAAAGAAAGGGTGTTCTACATCTGCAGGAAAATGCTGGAAGACAACTGCTTTGAGATTTCATTGTACTCTGGTCAGAATGGCTATTATCAAGGAGACAAATGATTACAAATGCTGGTGAGGATTCTGTGAAGGAAACTCTTATCCATTGCTTATGGAGGGATGGAAAAACTGGTGTAGCCACTATAAAGGTGTCTCAAAAAAACTAAAATGGAGTGCCACCCGATTGAGCTCTACCATGTCTGGGCTTGTGTCCAAAGAACACAGCCTCCTCCAACACACCTATGTGCTTTTCCTTGGTCATCAAGGCTCTGGTCACAACAAGTTAATAGTATATGCCCATTTATCAACTGATGAATGGAAATGTAGTACATTTGCACAATAAAATTACATTTAGCCATAAAGATAGAAAATATGATGGATATATCTGGAAATATATATACAGAATATTGAATGGGGGATCCCAAGCCAAGAAAGACAAATGCTACATTGTTCCTTACATGTTGATTTTCCTTATGAATTTTTAGAGTAGTATGCTTATCACTGAATTCTGTTAAAGGCCACAAAGACAGAAAAGGGTCATTTGAGAGAGCAGGAATATTAAAACACAACGGACAATAAAGTGGAAGAGGAGATACTAATGATAAAATGGTCTAAGCACAGAGGGGGTGAGTGCATGGGAGAAGAGGTGAGTTGACTCAAACTAATGATATATGAAAAGGCCATGTGGAAACACTATTTTATAAATTTATTTAAAAATACAATAAAAACTCTTTGAAAAGAGGTACTCTCCATGTATAGATAATGGTATACACAGAAGCCATAGACTAATAAATGAAAATCCCAGTACAGAATGTGAGACATTTCCGTATCCTTTGTTATCCAGGTAGGTTTCAGGGGCACCTAAAACATTCAGGCTATTGCTACTGTTCTTTTGCACCCACCAGAACTTGATAGCAAAGGCCTGTTGCTGAAGACACTGCACACTTTGGTCACAGTTCAAAATGAAATCAAGCTAAATCCACCAAATAGCAGCCATAATGCCTGACACTCCTATACCAGCTGTTAGGGGAGAAATTAATTCACAATCTTATCTAGCTATGAATCCTGTGAGCTACAGTAATAACTTGACAGGTAAGATATGCCTCCAGGTTCAATTGGCATGAATGTTCTGGAATAATCCACTGCTTTCTGATTGGATTTGAGGTTCACTCCACAGGAGCGAATTCATGCCTAGTCCTGTAAACCTGATCAAGAACCTGTGACTGGGGACCTCATAGGTCCTAGAGGCAAACCTACTACTGTCATGTTGCTAAGCCATCATGTCAAAGTGCTTTTTAAATCTCATGTTCATATTCATGGATTAGTGCTTTGCCTAGCCTTTATCAAAGAGGCTTTCAGCTGCAGCAGACAGTGGCTAATGCAGAAACCCGTAACTGACAAAAATGTCAGGAATAAGTGATGATGGAGTGCTCTGCTTTAAAGGGGCCTGGTATCTTACCTCTTTCATGGCTCAGAGAAAATCACAGAAGAGAAGGTGGAAAGAATATAAGAGCCACAGGATGGGAATTGGAATGGAGAGAAGGCTCAGTGACAAAAAGTGCGTGCTGCTCTTGCAAAAGAAGACCAATGCCCACTTTTGGAAGCTCACCATCACCTTTTAACGCCAGCTCTAATAAATCCAATGCCATAATCCTCTATGGGCATCTACATGTACATGTACACATGTAGGCACATAGACATTTTTTAATGAACCATTTAACAGAGGATGGGGAGATGTGCAATTAAACTATGTCTTATGGACACGGCATAGCTTCTGTAGTCATGAACTCACTGCAGTTGTGGTAATTAACACAAGAGTTGCACAAGAATGGGGGCTCCCATTTCATCATGGACAGGAGTGGTCCATGAGATCATATCCTTTCCTGGGGGGTTGTTGACAATTAACAATTATTAGGGGAGAGGATATCACTTTCTTCAGTTGTGTAGATATTTATTAGTTATGCTGGTTCTAATAAATAACCTTCTACCCACACTCAGTCAATAAGCTCTCAGTGGACCACATACTAAAAGAAAATAGGAAAATGGAATGTGGACTTTTGGAGAAGAAGGATTCAAATAAGTTGAGAATGAGGGGTGAAAATGATTAAAATTCATTATATAAATGTATGAAATTGTAAGACAGTAAAAAATTAAAATAAATAAAAAGGCCAATATCAAAAAGGGAAGAAAAGACAACTATAAACAATCTCATAGAAAAAAGGCAAGAAGCTAAACTCATATTCTGAATATATCAAAGGCAGAAGTGTATATAATATTAAAATTTTTTCTAAAGCTTGTCCCTGAATGGCCAGACTTGACCTTCCTAATATCAGTCCAAAGGATTCAGAACAGAGTGCACACTGATGCCAATGGAAACAATAATTTGTTGAATACACCCTACCAGATATTCCATGGGGGAATATAAATCCAGCACCATCACAATGGTGTGTCACTTTGTCTTATTGGCCTATTGTTCCTAAAATGCATATCTTCCATTAAATTATCTTTCCATTTCCAAAATTAACCTTGTACTAATCATTTCAATTGATATTCTACATACCATTCATTGTTTTTATCAAGATCTCAGCTTGCAGATGATACAGTGTGATAAATCTATTCTCTACTATAAGTCCTAGTAAATACTTTTATTTACTTTTGAAGTGAGTCTCTTTATCACTTATTTGTAATGTATTGGTGTAATATAGACCTTTAATTTCAAGATTCAGGATGGTATTCCTTTGGGTAGTATGGACATGTGAGCATGCAATCAAACACACAGAGTAAATATTCATTGACTCATATGTATTGATAATTTATATATTGAGCAAAAAAAACCCCACATATCAACATGCCAGATTTATCCTGGTAATTTTTCCATATTAAGTATGACCTTTTCCATTTTGGAGGAAAGACTGACTCTGCTTCTGCTCACAGAGGGGGAAATTTGTGGCTAGCATCTTGTATATATCACTGATTTTCCTTTAAACAGATTCTAATTAAATTAGCCTCTACTTTAGGAGCCACTGAAGCTCAGGTGAGCATTGATGACCCATTTATCCAACAGTTTGTCATTTTAGCACAGGTCATAAAATCTTAACAGGTCACTTTATGGAGCTTGGTCCTCCCTTTAGAAAAGCAAGTTAGCAAACAAAGAAGGGCTTTGCGGAGCTGTTGAAGGAGTTGGGACCACAAGGGAAGCATTAACCAGGGGCAGAGGCTACTTGCTCTAGTTGTCTACACCCAAAGAGGGTATTAACAGAATGAGAACTCTCCATGCTTATCTGCTTATCACTCCATCCCTCCCCAGGTTCAGTATCTTTCCATATAATACCACTCCAGGTATCAAAGCTCCAATTTGGGCCTTCAACAGCCATTTTCCCATGAACTTTCTTTGCAATGCCATTCCCCTTCCTTTTCTGTAATTACAATGATCTACACAGACTGTAGCTTTCTCAACCACATTCTGATAAGTATGTACTTGCTGATTGAGAGTAGACATCTGACACTGTAACACTGCCTGGTGTATCTCCAAATCTCCTGCTTCATATTCAAATATAACTCTTTCTTGTCTTACCCAATTTCAATTTTCAATAGCTTAAAAGCAGTTGGTCATTAAACAACAGCTTCACCAAGCCAAAAAAGTTACATCAATTCTCACAACAACCTTTGCAATGCCTGAACTATATGGTGAAGCCAAAAACCCTTCTGCTTGCTGGACCACACTTCACAAGGACTGTCCTGCTCTTCTCATTCCTTAATCAACACAAAGTGGAATATCTGAGATCTTTCCAAGCACGGATTTCTTCAGAAACTTTGGCATCTTCTCCTTTAAAGTAGCAATCGCATTTCCAGGATCCTGCCAAGTACACCGATAGCATACAGACAATACCCCCAATAACAACACCTTTGTTTTCAAATGAGTGAATCATTATGCATATTGTGAGCAAAAGCAAAAGAACAAAATAGCAAGCAGTGGTTGAGTACCACAGCATCAGGAGATGAGGTAGTTGCCTCCTCCAGCAGCTAGTACTAAGGAAGTCAACTGAACTGTCAATAGACAAAGAAAGTCCCTGACAGAAATGCCTTCTCCTTGAATGAGACTTCCAGTGAACCTTTCCCACCATGGACATTTTTATATTATTGGATAAAATGTAGTTGAGTCTCAGTTTTGAGAGGGCCCCAGACAATGCTGGGAATGATTTACCTTCCAGCTCTTGAAGGACAGTGTTTTCACTCAAATAATTCACTCTCCTGTTCCCAAGGGCACAGTGGCACTTTTATTCTTGGCTTGTTTTGTTATTCCCTCTTCCTCCTCATCAAATGGTAAGGGGACTGTCCATCATCAAACAATGTTTCCTTGAAGACAACTAGGGACAGACCTTTTTGGGTTTGAAATGGAGGTGAGGAGCAACCATACCATTTGCTAGTAAGTTTAAACAGCACACGACAATTTATTTATGTGATATGTATTACACCACTCAGTAAACTTATTGTGGTACCCACTGGCAATCAGAAGACAATAGTAGACAAAAGAAAATAAAGGACTTGAGGGAGGAAATCTATAATGAAATCTGAAGGTAATTCGTGCAACATTCAGAATGGCTGCTACAGAAATTAGCTGTGCCGGAACATCCAAAACCCATTACACTTTTGGTCTCTGCCTTTGTTCCTGCTAATTATTTATATATTTTTGAGATAGAATCTCACTTTGTAGCACCTGCTGACCTTGAACTCATAATACTCTCCTATTTGCTTATGGAATCCTGTCTCACCATGTCTGGTTAACTTCCTGTTTCTTAATATGGGAAGAACTGTTTAAAGTGGTAAAGGCACCACCAATGCAGTTTAGAGAGAAGATTAATCCAAGGATACATTATGTATACACTCCACAAAAAAAGAAAACTTTCTGATGAGGAATTCTTTACACACAGAACAGCGTATAGAACTACATTAAGAAAACCTATGACATAGAATGTCTCTAACACTCTTATAGGTTTATTTTTCTATTTGTTTTAAATTGATTAAAGGTTTCTATCACCCAAACTGTTGCCAGATTCATTTGTCAACTGATAAATATTAAGATGGCATATACTTAGAGCTGACAAGGAAGCGTGCATTGGCAAATACAGCTCACTGTGAAGCCTTCTATAGTACTATTTGGGACTATTGAGAATGAAGACCTGCTATGGGGAAGCACACTCCTATACTTGCCAGGATGAATTGGATTAAGTGATGTTGTGACCCAAAGAAACACCGCCTCACACACCAGCCAACGGTTGGTGCATTTGTACTACTAGATGCCATTCTCCTTGTCTCTACAAGGCATGAAGTGCATAAAACGTTATCTTTATGGGATGAAGGGAAGTATGATCTCTAAGCTTCAAACTCCTGTCCACTTTTACTTCAGGTGTGAACCTGTAGGTTCATTCATATGTGCAGAAGCTAGAGGACACCCTCAGATATTGTCTTTGGGAATCTACCTCCTCCTTTGAGCAGGGTCTTTCTCTCCCAGTGGCCTGGAGCTCACCAGCTAGGCCAGAGTGGCTGGCAAGAGGGCCCTAGGAATCCCCCCACTTCCTACCTTCCCAATGCTGGGGTCCCCTGTATGCATCACCAGGGGTGACATTTTTCCATGGGTGCTGGGAATGAATCCTGATCCTCATGCTTTCAAGTCAAGCACTTTACAGAGTGAGATGTCATGACAGCAGGTTTTGATCTTTAATAAAGCTGTTGTCTTGTCCCTGTCCTCCTGCTGATCCCCTCTCACACTCTTACTGTCTTCTCCTGTGGGTGACAAATGGACAAATGGACAATTATAGTCATCCATAAGCATTTTTTGTGTGGTGACTCTTTTTCACTAACTTTTTCAGAAGGTTAAAAGCTTTCTGGTCAGTGATGTGATTCCTAAGAAGAAAGAATGCACTATTTTTATTTATATTTAAAACCACGTTCTAGTTTCATGCACTTGTAAACATGGAATTGGTAACAATCTCCAAAGATTTGGGGCACCTTCTATTTTAACCAAACAACATAAACTATTAATGTTAACTATTTACTTTGTAATAAAAGATTAACTCGTAATGCTATTATTCACAGAAAGAGATGTCATAGTTCCAGTTGCTGCAGAACTCCATTAGCAGATAATACAGTGGTCTTTGGCTTTTGATCTGCTTGCTTATATTTAATTTTCCCTGATGTTTCAAAGTGATAAACTTGAGCCATCTTTATTAAGAGAAAAATCATTTTATACCATTAATTCATTGATAAAATAATATATTCAGATTTGTTCTGTATTACTTATTTGAAAAAAATGTAAGTTAGCAAATCAGATTTCTAAATTGGCATTGTTCTCTTTGTGTTTTGTGGGATCAATATGCATGAAAACATTTGCACCTAATTTCAAATAAAGACACACTTATACTACCTCAAAGAACAAGAACTGTGTGTGAAATGATTTCTGATATATGACCCTCTTTTATTTTACTCATCATACAAATGGGATAAAATTGACGTCAAAGAACTGGAAAAATAAGAAATAGTGTGGGGAACATCCTACTCTCCAATACAGAAGGGTAGTTTAAAATTTTAACTATTTTATTTTTCCTAAAAAACCTTCATGAATCCTTAACTGGAATTGCAAAGAAATTCTAAAGCTGTAAAATGAATGAATGCCTTTCCTATAGAGCCATTATGACAGAACATTTTTCTTCCATTAGAAATTTGCTAGCCACTAGTAATAAAACGGTAAGCATGGTCCTTGGCATCTTGGGCCTTGCAGTGTACACCACAGTATTATACAATCTTAAATATGCTTCTTCAGGCTAGTTTCTCTAAGGTCTGATGTAGAAGAAGTTGAGAAGCCAGAATTAGGATGTAAAGACTTCACTGATATATAGAAAGAACACTGTGAGAAAATTTTATTTTTTGCTTATTTTGGTAAATCATATTTTTATCTGGCTCATAAAATGAGGAAATGGAAACTTGATTTATCTCAAAAATCGACAGAGTACAAAGGGTGCACAAATAACAGTTCAATATTCATTACTGGTTGCAAATCTGTTTAAAAGATAAACTCATACACCTTGAATGCTGCAAGCAAAAGCCTCTTCCTTTAAGTGTAACAATTGCAGAGCAATGGGAACAAAATGTGATACTTCTTTCACGCAAAACTAAACAGGAAATATCGAGTCAACCCATCAGCCTGTTAATATCCACCACGGATTGCTGATAAAAATGTTCATACAGGGCTGAGGTGGAGAAAAGGAATACCATGTCACAGAACAATATTTGTAGAGTGGAAGGCTTGGGAGGCTATTTCTATGCACAATTTGAGCTCTTGAAATCCAGAAGCACTTCAGAAATGTAAATGAAACAGAAGTAAGTGCAATCAAAAGAAAATAATGCATAGCCTACATTCTATAGTATTCCTTTAAGACTGTAAAAGAAGAGCATGGTTTGTCCTACAGAAAGCAATGACCATGACCCCACCATGAAGGAAATTGTGTTTTAACCTGTCCAAACAAGGAAAATTGCTTTCTTGCTCATATCAATACATGTGCTGTGTTGGTGCATATGTAATTCAGTAAAAACGAGAAACTTATTATCCATCATGCTGCCATAAGGATGGTCTGAACTCTCTCATTTGTTATTCTGATGAATATGTCACTGATAATATCATCAATAAACACTTATCATCTCACAGACAAAATTATAGCTCTAAGGGTAAAAATCACATTGTTACACATGGATTCCTCAAATGAAAGTGTTTAAAATTGTTCATGTCTCATGAATGTTTTTAGAGCCCTGATAGAGAGCACTACTCTCTGCTTACTAAAGGATTCATGACTGTTCCAGGTACCAGACTTGTGAAAACCGCTCTGTTGGTAAAACGAAGGGAAGGTAATGTGCAATATAGTCTGAAATGAAGTTATGCCAAGAAAATATGTAACTGGATTCAGATACAAATAAGCCTCATGATTATGACAAAATGCATGGTTTCCTAAATAAAATTCTCTGTTGGTGAAAAAGGATACTGGATGGAGACCAACAAAAATGAACTAGCAAGAACAATGGTGTGAATTTCCTAAGGACTCTACCTCTGAAATATTACTGAAATCCATATAGATATGTTCTTTTCTTGGCACAGCTTTAGCTATTCCACACAACAGGCATTCTAGTTCCCCCCATAAACACAGTCTAGCCATAAACTCTTGCAACTTTTCAGTGACAAGGAAAGCATGGATAATTTTAGTGTCTGGGTGCATTTCTCTAACTTCATTATTTCACAGAAAATTTCTTTAAAGAAACAAACAATATATTGAAGTCATTAATAATGTCTCTGAGTGGATCTTGAACACTGTAGGTTAGTACTGAGTCTTAGAATGTTTTCTTTTCCATCCTTCTCCAGCTTTAAACAAAAGACTAAATTCCATAACAGTGGCAGACCACTTCTCTCATCAATAGGTCTGAGCATTTTCCTAAAGAAGAAAAAATGAAGTGTAGGTTTAACATAATGAGAAGACAAGACCCCATATAGAATCTTTTGTTTGCTTCTGTCTATGCAAACCTTCTTTGAATAAGTGAGAAAGTCGATTAGCTTGAACTGTTTGGGAGGCCCCCAGGCAGTGGGACCAGGACCTGTCCTTAGTGCATGAGCTGGCTGTTTGGAGCCTGGGGCCTATGCAGGGACACTTTGCTCAGTCTGCTTGAAGAGAGGAGGGGACTGGACCTGCCTTGACTGAATCTACCAGGCTGAGCTGAATCCCCAGGGAAGTCCTTGCCCTGGAGAAGATGGGAATAGAGGGTGGGTTGAGGGGAGGGCAGGGGGGGGAGTCCGGGGGAGGAGGGAATAAAGGGGAATCCGTGGCTGATATGCAAAATTAAATTAAATTATAAAATAAAAATAAATCAATTCCCTGTCAAAGGGACTTGCTTCTGATCGCTGTAGAGAAATAGGGAGGATACAAAACAGAACCATTTGGTGAAATCATTGAAAATGGTGACATTTGTAAGCCATGGATACCTAGGTGCTTAAAAAAATAGTTAAGAGAATAATCTGTACTTACAAATAATTACTTACTTTGATTTTTCAATTTAAAATGGGAAAAGGATTCACCATCTTTAAATGAATATCTGTTATCAAAGAAGAAAGTGGAAGTCAGTATTTTTTTTTTTTTTTTTTTTTTTTTTTTTTGCTTACAAACTGTAGGGCCATGGCAGGCTTCTTGCTAACTGTTCTTATAGCTTAAATTAATCCATTTCTATTAATCTATACCTTGCCACCGTGGCTCATGGCTTACCGGCATCTTCACATGCTGTTTCTCATCGTGGTGGCTGGCAGTGTCTCTCTGACTCAGCCTTCCACTTCCCAGCTTTATTCTCCTCTTTGTCCCGCCTACACTTCCTGCCTAGCCAATGGCCAATCAGTGTTTTATTTATTGACCAATCAGCAACACATTTGCCATACAGAACATCCCACAGCACTTCCCTTCTTTTTTTTCTCAAAAAGGCAGGTTTTAACCTTAACAAAGTAAAATTATATATAATTTGGGAATTTGGGCGTAGCTTCTCTTACTACTTCCTGCTGGAGGGGGGTGCTGTATCTTATGGGGACACAAAGAAAATTTTAGGATTATGGAATAGTCCATGAGGCTGTATTGTCTGAACCAGTTGCCTTCAAACCATTCTGGATGTTGGATCATCTGGGCCATGGTGTCATCAGAGACCTTTCAGGGGGTCTTGGCTGGTCAAACCTGATGTATCTTAATCTGGAACAAATCCATAGCCTTTGGCTTTCTGTGGGAACAAAAGCAGAGTCTCCTTTCCAAAGTAACATATCCTTACATCCAAATTTTGAAGTCAAGGTATATTTAAAATATACATATTGATTTAACTCAGCTTCTTTTACAATCAAATATCTCTCTGCAGTTAAGAATCCCAAAGACAACATAATCCAGATTCTCTGTGTAATATTCATCTTTACGTGGCTTACTTTTTATATTAATTTTACTGTCTCTTTAAAGACTTTATTTTTTAAAACTCTGTATTTGTTTATATAACTGTATATATCACCTTTTTTTGTCTCTTTCAAGCCTACATATATTTTACACACATTGTAAACTATTACATCTGAATCTGTCTTATTGTGAATCTATTGCTTTAAACTGCAGCAGCTGTGGCTGCTGGCTCTACCCACCTCAGCTTCCCAACATGGTGGTGGTAGTTTACCACCAGCTCTGGGAGCTATTGTGGGTCTATGCTTTTATCCAAGCAGCATGTAGCCCAGAAACCTCTTTTTTTATTTTGAACTAGCAAAGGCTAAATCCATCATGTAGCTTAATGTGCCACTTGCAGAGGCCTCATTCCTGCCATTTTGTCCTATAACTTTCAGAATTTAAAATGGAGAAGATAGATTTCAGTCCTTCTCAGAGATGTATACTTCTTGAATAGTGGGGACAGGGCTACATGGAGAGAACTATGCTTTTAGACAATGTACACATCAGTTTTATAATAGTCCATTCATAAAGAAATCAAGAGACACTCTCAAGAAATCATGCATTAAAACCTGTATGTTCATGAGTAGGCATGGAAGCATAGGCCTTTAATTTCAGCACTAGTAAGGCAGAGGCAGGTGGATCCAAGGCCAGTAAGGTTTACATTCAGAGTTTCAGGCTAGCCTGAGCTACCTAATGTTACTTTTTTCCAAAAATGAAAACACAAATAAACAAATCTTACAGTTAAATGCATGCACCCCACCTCACTCTGATCCAGTGAGATAGAAATAATACTGGAGTCCTCAGGCAACTGTCTAGGGTGAGAATAATGCCTATCTAAGAAAAAATTCCAAGATATCTTTTCCTTCTTCATAGTATCTTAGTTAGGGTTTCTATTGCTTTGAAGAGATACAATGATCACTGCAACTTTTATAAAGGAAAACATTTAATTGAGGTGGTAGCATGCAGTTGAGAGGTTCAGTGTTTTATCATCCTGGCGGGAAGCATATGGTGCTGACAACATCTTTATCAGAAGACAACAGGAAACACACCGAGGGAAAATTTGGGCAAAAGAGACCTCAAAACCAGCTCCCACAGTGACACATCTCCAACAAGGTCACACCTACTTCAACAAGGCCACACCCCTAATAGTACCCCTCCCCTTGGGAGTCATTTTCTTCCAAACTGCCACAAATAGTGACACTGTTTCTCTACAAAGCACCAATGCCTTCGCATTTCTCCAAAAACGTGTGTCATATGTTGCCAAAATTTATTAGACTCCACCTGTAATAAACAGTTCTTTAGCCCCCAAGGCCGGTCACCACTGCTTCACCTGTGTCATGAACCACTTTAGATTCTAAGACCTTCCTCAGACTTCTCTGGTTCACCTACTCCATATCCCAACAGCAGTGAGCTGTATTACGTCAGGTTCATTTCAATGTTGTTGTGCTGTGTTCCTATTCACACTGTTCCCTACTGCATTCCCCATTCACATAGCCCAGTTTTGAACTACCCTTTCTACAATTTTTTAGGGATGCTGAAGTGACCTGAAACACTTTTTTTCCTTCTGTAATTCACAGGTCACTCAAAACAAATGATGACAGACCTCATACCAGGATTTGCTGTTTATAGCTCACTCACCAATAACAAATCACAGTCTCTAAAATCTTAGTTACTAATAACCCTACATTTTATTCCTTAATTTAGAATGAGCTTGTAAATGTTTTCTGAAAATTTTCCAGTTCTATTACTAAGATATTAAAGCCATCTAGTATCTCATATTTGTCTTTAAAAGGTGAAAACAATTAAAAAGCATAATTTTTATAACTGAACTTTTAATAATCTATAACTGTGAAATTCAGCAATCAATGATTAATCATCTAAATTCTTTTATGAAATGGATATTATCCCTATAATTACATCATTTAAAGTTGAAGAAACAAGTATTTTAAATCAATGAACCTTTGCATGACCTATTTTGAGGAAGATTTAATTCGCCAACGGTGAAAAGGTTTTAATATGTGGATTTGGTAGTGAAAACATGAATTTGTCAGTACAGATCTTGACATGGGTCATTCCAGAAGTCTCTTTAGGAAATAAAGAGCATCAGATGTGTTTCAAGACTAACACTCAAGAGAAAAATGTTCAAAGCCAATTCACAAAACTACTGTCTTCTAAAAGAATTTGTGGTATTGATGAAAAGGCTGGAATTCTTTGTATTAATAATAAGAGTGCCAGTGCGTGGGCAAAACAAATGGACATAAAATCAACCATGAGGACTCTACACTTAATGTGTTTAGATTGTGGCTTGGAAAATCCAATCTATGAAAATTTGTGTTAAAATTCCCACAATTTTCTATTAAGTCTCTGAAACCTAAGTACCTGAACTATTCCTTTTCTCTCTCACCTCTTAGTACTGGAGACTCTGTGTGGACTTCCCAGGTGAGCTGTGAGCTGAGTCAGCTTCCTTTGTTCTCAGAACTATTCATAGAAGTTTCTCAAGTTTTAACTATGTAATTAAATAAAAGATAAGCTGATGAAATACCAGTATAAAATAGAAACTTCCTGTTTCATGAGCACTATTACGAATGCTTAGGAAAATCACCAGAAAGGTGTGCCTGGGGGCGGTGGGGGGAGTGATGCTGTTAAATTAGTTGTGGGTGAACAATTATAAGAGATGAGTAATTATTAAAATATATAAAGATGTTCCTTTGGGTGGCATCATCACGAGTTTAGCAAGTTCCCACCTCGTCACTGAGTGAAACAAACAAAAAAAAAATTCTCTGAAAACATTACTGGCTGCTAGGCAAGTACTGCCTGTACAAGAAAAGTAAAACCAAAAGAATAAAAAGTCCTTGTCTTTTCCCTCAAATGTAAGTGAAACACACACACACACACACACACACACACACACACACACACACACGCACACACACCATGCACACATGGACACACACACATACATACCATGCACACACCATGCACACATGGACACACACACACATCATGTACACACCATGCACACATGGACACACACACACACACACACACACACACACACACACACACACACACACCATGCACCACACAAACCACACACACAATAGTATAAGACTGAGAAAGTGTTTATGTATTTAGGAAAATATACTTGTGTGTGTATGTGTGCATGTGATAATGTATAAAAATTTGAAAGAGAGAAAGAAGGGTATATGGAGGACCTTAAGGTAGGAAAAGGGAGAGAGAAATGGTGTAATTATGTTAAAATCACAAAAAATAAAATACATAATCATAGAAGGGGAAAGTCAAGCTTTCTGAATAGGATCTTATTGCTAACAAGGCCAACTATTGACAGATGAGAATGCATGAAATTCAAAGTTTCTATCCAGCAGATCAAACTATTAGCAAAGACAATCTGCAGAACAGAAGGGAACTTTCCCCAGCCATGTATCTATCAGAGGATTAGTCAAGAGCATACCAAGAATTCAAGAAAACAACCGGTAAAAATGTGTAGATGGAGAGCTCTATGGAACTATTCAGTTCTCAAACAGAAAAATACAAGTGGCTAGTAACATATTAAATAGTGTTTAAGTTCATTAGCCCAAAGAGAAATACAAATTAAAAGTAGTTTGAGAATCCACTTTACCCTTGTGAGGATGGTTATTATAAACACAAATGACAACAAATGCTGGTGAGGACAAAGGGGAAGAGGAACTGTTATTGTTTGTGAGACTGCAAACTGGTACAGCTATTATGTCAATTATTGTGGAGGTTTCTCAAAAGGTTAAAAATCAAAATATTGTATGATCCAGCTGTACCACTTTGGTCATTCATCCCAAAGACATTCTATTGTAGTTGGAAGTTTTTCTGTGTCCCGCCCAGTCCCACAGCTGCTGAGAACCAAATAAGCACACAGAGGCTTATATTAAGTATGAATTGTATGGCCATGGCCTAATGGATCAGGCTTCTCGCTAGCTAGCTCTTATAACTAAACTCAGCCCATTTCTATTAATCTATGTGTTGCCATGTGTTCTGTGGCTTTACCTGTGTGCCATTACATGCTGCCCCTTGGACAGTGGGATGACATCTCCCCTGCCTCTCCTTTCTCCTTTCTGTCTATCTGTTTGGATTTCTGCCTGCCTCTAAGCTACCTTGCCATAGACCAGTGCAGCTTCATTTATCAACCAATCAGAGCAACACATACACATCACAGCGTACAGAAAGACATCCCAAAGACATTCTATTCTATTACAAAGGTACTTGAAGATCCACGGCCATTGCTCCTCAATTTTACAAAAGCAAGGAAATGGCATCAGCCTAGATGTCACTCAGCAGATGAAATTATGGTACATATAATGATAAAATATTCAGACAAAGAAAAATAAAATATACAATTTATAGGAAAATGAATGAAATTGGAAAATATAATAAGTTGGAGGTAATTAAGGCTGAAGGAGACAAAGTACAATCCTTCTCACATGCTGATACTAATTGTGTGTGTGTGTGTGTGTGTGTGTGTGTGTGTGTGTGTGTTTGCCGTTTATGTGGAAGGGAGTGTGCGTAGATGCTAAGAAACTAGAAAGGGGCCTGTGAGTGGAAAGAAAAAAAGAGGCTTTAAGTGAGGCAGGTTGGGGGAGGATGTGATAGAAAACATGTGACATAAAAGTGTAAAAGGTCATCGTGGAGGAAGAAGGAGCCAAGCAAAGATGACAGGCATGGAAATGTGAAAGGAAGTGATCAAAGACAAGGTCAGCCCAAACCAAGTATATATGAAGACACAAATGGAGAAATAAATGTATTTTAAAAAGGAAAAATTGAGTTGTGTCTAAACATTATGTTCAACAAGATATATTGAAACATCCACTGCCTTAAATATCAGTGGAATTTTTTCAATAGTTTTTTTTTTTAATTTTTGAGATTATATTATAGTTACATTTCCCACTTCCCTTTCTTTCCTCCAAAATCTTCCATTTACTCCCTGTGTTGCTCCAAAAATCCTGGCCACACAGTACTAAGAAGGAATCTAATGAGGGCTACTGGGGTCCAGCCCCGAATAGCCCTCTCCCAGGGTCTGCAGTAGAATCTAAAATGATCTGGAAATCTAATCTTAGGAATATTAATTGTATCTCTGCACACTGTGCTCTTTCTTTGCTGTTCTATGTAAGCTAATTCTAAATCTACAGCTTCCTTTCAGCCCTCTCTTCCATTTCTCTGCTGTTCTCCTTGTTCTATCTTAGTTCTACCTCGAGTCTCTGAAGTTTCCAGTTTTTATACACATATAATCAACAAATTTCTAGCCAAAGCAAGGTCATAAGACTTGAAATCTGTCAGGGTCATAAAAGCATATAAAAGAGTTTACACCAGTTAGTGACTGTCAGGCTATCTTTATGATTCAAGGAGGGGGTGACTTGTAAAAGCCTCAGTGAATTCTTCAAGGAAAAGGGTTAAATGAGAGGAGGAGAGACCTTACATCAATTAGGGAAAACCCAAGAAGGGAAAAAGGGGAATCCATGTGTAATACTGCATTCCTAGGTGTGGTTAGATAATACGCTGACTAGTAAACCAAGGTGAAAGGAAAAGGAGTTAAGAGTTTGTTAGTGCGAGGTTAGCTTGAGGCAGCATTTTCCTATCTGCTGGCAGGGTGAGCCCAAGGCACACTTGTTCCCTATCTGTCTAAAGGCTGTGAATCAAACAAACTCAGACATGTTGTAATTCTATGTCCTTGTGTATTGTCCTTGGACATCCTTGAGAATGTCTCAAAAGAGATACTTTTGCCTGGACATTTAACATTGACCAAATGCCTGCCAATGGAGATAATTGTAGGAAGGCAGACCTCTAAGTTTACACTGGAGAAAGGAACAAAGATCTGGTTGTGGGAAACAGGTTTTGACTGTGTAACTATTTTTCATATACAGCTGGGGGGTGTTATCCAAATACCCCAAATATATAGGGGAAGTTGTGCCCAATAAATTATCAATCGTATTGTTAAAAGTTCTTGGGAAAAGAGTCAAATGAGAAGGCTACAATAGCACACGAGAAATTCATTGCAGGAAACAGCTATTACATGCGAGCCCCCAACTGGATCAGGCCCTCTGGATAAGTGAGACAGATGATTAGCTTGATCTGTTTGGGAGGCATCCAGGCAGTGGGACCAGGTCCTGTACTCAGTGCATGAGTTGGTTGTTTGAAACCTGGGCCTTATACAGGGACACTTGGCTCAGCCTGGGAGGAGGGGACTGGACCTGCCTGGACTGAATCTACCAGGTTGAACTCAATTCTCAGGGGAGTCTTTGCCCTGGAGGAGATGGGAATGGGGGGTGGGCTGGGGGAAAGGCAGTGGAGGGAGGAGGGGGGAGAACAAGGGAATCCGTGGCTGATATGTAAAATTAAATTAAATTGTAGATATACCCAACCGTCTTATTAAATAAGAAACACAGAGCCGATTCAGAGAAGAAAGCCAAGAGGTCAGAGCTAAGAGCCTCACCCTTCCTGATTCAGTGATCCTCTTCAGCCAAGAGAGCTCTCCGAAAGGGACCTACTTCCTGTGTGTATGTCTTTATATACTCTAGCTGTTCTGTCTTCTCATTGGTTGTATACCCAAACATGTGACTGCCTCATCACTGCCTGTATGTACCGCCTTCTAGGTCCTTAAAGGCGTGCGCCACCGCCGCCACGCACTTGCTATGGCTCTAATAGCTCTGATCCCCAGGCAACTTTATTTATTAACATACAATTAAAATCACATTTCAGTACAAGCAAAATACCACCACATTAAATTATAAAATAAAATAAAATAAAAAAGACAATATTACCAAAACATCTTGTTTTGGTTTCAACCTCCATCAGAGCCCCTGGCTCTAACAGGTCATCCTTGTCAGTGTCAGCTGAGTTCCTGCTTCAAATTTTTGCAGCTCACAGCAGGAATTCATGCTTTCCAACACCCCAATTTCTTCAGCTGTAAGAGAAGGATGACACTGATATTCTACACAAAGCCCCTTCAATTTATGGTGTTTCTTTAGACCTGATGGCTCCACCCAAGAAACAGAAAATGTCTAGAAAGGATAAACTAATAATGGAGAAGGGCTAACACTGACCTGTGTGTTATTAGCAGGGACAAGTAATTTCACCCGGCTATTAGATTGGACTAACCTGAATCAAATACACCTTTAAGACACTAAGATTATTTCTGAATCACAATAAGTGACTTCGCAAATGTTATTTATGCATGGAGCCATTTACACTCAAGTCTGCAGCAATACACTTATCTGCTAGATCTTTGTAATTTGTGAAGAAACATTTGAATCAATCACCTATTTTGTACCATAATCTATTTTGCATTAATCCTAGCTCACACTTTGTGTCATTTGACTTCATTTTCCCAAGAGTGAATGGGAAACAGGATAGCTGGCTCTCAAGCATTAACATGTGTTAGAATCCCCTGGCTGCAGGACAGGGAGGGTTGATACTACCATGACTCTTCACTCTCCTTAGTATAGCTCAGACTAGATCCAAAATTGAGCTTTGCAAAAGGTTTTCAGGTAAGGTGAATGTTGGCGGTCTGCCAGCCACTAACCTAAAGGTGGCATTAATGTTATTTATCATAGTTTAATACTGTACAAACTTTAATTTACAGCAATCACCTAGGGGGAATCTTTGGAAAAGGAACATTCTGATTCAACGAGTCTAGAGAAAGGCTTGCCATTCTGCAGTTGGAAGAAGCTCCCAGGTGACAGTGCAATAAATGGCCAGAGTGAAAATCAGGTGGGAACACCCAAGGTGCCAGATTGCAACTTAAGTGTACAAACTTGCTCATGCTGACTGCAGGTGAAATTAACATGCCATATATTCCTATTTCCAGGCCCTTCCTTCCAAGAAAATCAACTGTGAGGAATTAATCTGTTAACTTGATTATGACAATAATTTGGTAGTGTACACAAACAGGAAGTCATTATATTATATACTTTAAATATATACAATTTATCAATTATTCCTCAACAAAGCTTTTAAAAAGATGTATTATATTAACACATTGATTGTCTTCTATGTACCACACATTATAAAAGTGGACTGTGTCCCCAATGAGTTAGACATTGTCTACAAGCTTTATTAGGTTTATAGAGAAAAAATAGAAAATTAAGTGTATGTACATGTTGAACCCATAAAAAACGGGGGGGGGGGGGGCAAAGAAACACTAACCATGATCCTGTTTGCTGAGAAGACGATTCTGAGCAACATGGGACAGGTCTTTTCTAAAAGAAATGGAGATATGAATTGTTTTAAAGACATGGGGAAATTAAGCCTAAAGTGCAGTGTGAGCACTGTGAGCCTCCTTGAGTAAACACAGGAATTCAACGTGGCAAATAAACAAATGGCAGCTTTTAATAGACTAAACAAGCGATCATTTTCACACAACAAGGACCTGAACTTAGTTAACCAAACAAAACAACATGATATAGTCCACTTGGAAAAGCAAACACATAACATGGGTCCTCTGAAAATTCAGGTAAGGCAAACAATACTCTAGAAAATTACTGAGAACCCCAAAGAGTAGATGCAAATGCCACAGAAGCTAAGGCAAGTAACCAATTGCCTCTGGCTTCCAGGAGAGAAAGGCCAGCTGGACAGATTGAGCACAGTTAAATGCTTATCTGAACTCCAATAGTCCAGGACTTTTCTGCCTGGCCTGATAGGAGAGCTGTTTCAATGAAAATATCCTGAAGAATTTTCTTCTAAAACAAGAAAAGTCTAAATACCTGTGTTCTTTGCTATTTGTCTTTATTGTGTATATGGTACACAGATAATAAAATAAACAAAGTTAGGAGCATGCCTACTTTCAAAAATGATAAGTTAAAGTTGGAAACACTAAGGTAAATAATTAGATAATTTTGCCTAATGTTTAAAAAAAATAAAGAATTTAATGTCCTTCTTATAATAGAAAACCGGAGAGAATAAAGATAATGAATGCGCAGGGGGAATTTTTAAAAGCCAGTCCTATTTGGATGGGAAGTAATGCTGCCGCTCCATCTTCGCAATGTCATCTGTTAAAGAAATGACCTTTAACTCATGGCAGGTGAGGAATGGCTGGAACTGAAGCTAAAGTATGTCTTCGCATACAATCCTATCTTTTTTTCCCTCCGTTTTCTGGCTTTAACCTCAACCCCAAGTCTCCTTTTAGAGAGCCAGGAGAGAACAGCCAGAAAAAAAAAAACAATGAAGGAACAGAGCAAACACGGAAACAGTGGAGAGCTCAAGGTTAAGGGGCTTCCGCGTCTTCAGTTGGAGAGCTTTCGATCTGGGCTCCGCCAAGGAGAAAACCGGCTCGCTGTCTGAAAATGAGCCTGCAGGTGGCTTGTGTGACCGAGAATTAGCATGTTCTGGGCTTCATTTGAACTTAGCACTTTCATCCGACGCCACTTAGTGCCAAGTCGCAAATTCAATGTTAACAAGCTCTCCCCTTTCCAAATTTTATATTTATTGTTTCCAGATGCATACTATATACACAAGATATCAGTTCAATGACAATACTGACCAGCGTGCACTTGTCATAGGTATCACATCTATTAGAATATCACCAAATTCACAAAGCAATTGACAGAATATAGTGAATAGTATCTTTGGAGTCCATACCCTCCTGTCCTTGCGTTATATTGCACCTATAATGGCTTGGCTCACAGCTACAACCTTGGCGCCATCACTCACCCTTTGTTTATTTACTTCATTTTAAATAACGCCAGAACTGAAAGGGGTTTTATATGCATGAGACTGAAAGTACTGTGCCTGCTTAATGGAATAATACAAAGTCTGGAGGATTCATGGCCCTGGCTTTTAGATGGGTGGAACACAGAGGGCAGGATGAATAGAAACAAGTGGTGTTATTGTGTGTGCATGGTTTTTGGCATAAAGCAAAATAAAATTTAAAAAAAGGCATTAGCATTTGGTTCTTTGTGTTGCTTTGTGTTTTAAATCCCTGTTTCTGTAGTTAACACACAGCCGTTAAAGAGTATGCAATAAAATACAGAAAGGAAAATGAGTATGAACTTTTTCAGAGTGCTGTTCTTCATAGGTTTTCATGTATTGTTGCTCTCTATTTAAACATAGGCATAGGACTGCACTGACTCACAATGTATTGGATGTGTCAGAATGTGGAGTTTTAATGAGTAGGGAAAAAATCTCAGATAAACCTAACGTTTAGGTATGAACAAAAATGTCATTCTCTTTGCAGCTAGATTTTAATACATCCTTTAAGGTATACACGGTGCTGGAAATCAATATCAAATCCCAGGGCCCTTATACTAGATATTCAAAATGTTAACGCTAATGGGAGTCATATTAGGGGGAAAAAGCAAGCAGCTATAACCTAAAGCTGAACAGTTCCTACAAGACCTGGAAAGAGTTATTGCTTGTAAGCTAAAGACATCTCGTGTCTTTAAGTAACAAAGCAAAACCTTTTCTTTATCATCATAATGTTAATAAACAATGGAACTTCTTTTCAAATCTGAAAGCTTGAGACAAAGGGAGACAATTTCGAAAAATTATTTTCTCTTGTTTAGTAATTATCACTGATGAAAGAAAGATTTCTTAAATACTAATAAATCAAGGCTGAATTGACTGACCATGCATTTGAATTACTGTATTATTCACACTGGAATTACTCCAAAGATTAGCTGCAAATTGCCCTCTAAATTGAATTTATGGTTTCATTTTTCATAACTACTGTGTTGTGACAGATGAGAAGAATCTTAGAGGAAGATGACAGCGACGGACCAAATGTCTTAATGCCCCTTCTTTTGAGAAAGAGTCAAACCATCCCTATAATTTATTTTGGCAAACAACAAAAAATAGTAAACCGAAATACTGGGTGATCTACTTGACCTCTCCCTACCCTGCCCCAAAAGGGAAAGCTCCATACTCAGTTTTTGTCGAAGAGAAGCTGATGAAATCATTATCTATGGATGAAGAAAGTTTGCATATATGATGTGATTTGTCAAAGTATTTCTTCCTTGTTTTAATCCTTATAAAAAAACACCGTGGGATAGATCATCATAGTCTCATTCTAGAGAAAAGGGAAATGAGTCTATTTCCCACAAAGGGCTACTGCTTCCGTCCTACCGCCAGGTCAGCCCTGTGAACTCCATGTTAAGCAAACAACTTGTCACTTCTTTTGCATCAAAGAAAATACAATTGAGTACAGAGCAATACCGAGAGGATCACAGGCCAACTCGACGCAGCAGGCATCACGAACACATCTGAGTCTTTGGCGTCACATTTTTAGGCTTGTATTAACAAGCCGAAAAAAAGTGAGTGCTTCAGCTCAGAGAGACAGCAAAGGTCTCCTTTCTATGAGGCGCATTGTGCACCACAATGCAGGGAAGAGAAGACAATTTTGTTAGCCTTTAAATTGGGTTTGTATCATCCAGGCCTCTCGGGTTAGAAATGATTGAAAACAAATATTGGGTTGGAGTTAGTGACAATTGCAGTTGATGCCTTCAGGTTTATAAGACACCAGTATGTGAACATATGCTCCGTTTGTAAGACAAATGAATTGGCAGCCACCTACAGCTTTCTGATTCTAAAAGTTTAGAAAGTGTCAACACAATCCTCTTACAGTGGCTTCAGGTGTCCCTTCTCCCATCAAGCTAGCTCTAAGATTAGCATACATATATATACCTTGACACTAATAGCATTTCTAAAACCTGAAAGAAACCTTTGCTTTTTTTTTTAAATTTACAAATAAAAATTTTGAACTACTTTTGTTAACCAAGAAACCAAATGGTCCTCTGAGATGACTGGATTTTTTTTTTTTTTTACCCTTTATGGTTATATTGAAAATCTCTGGAGCTTTAGATAATTCTTTAACCTTTAATCTTTTAATGAATCACGTCATCAAGTGATTTTATAAGGTATGCGTTCTCGGTACATGAGACTTAATTTCTTTTTTTCCTGTGAACATTATTTTAATATTTCCAATGATGTTAGTGTGCTGTTTTCAAGCCACATGGATCTATGGATTACTGCCTTTACCTTTGTATTTTTCCACTGTTTAATTAGTTTGTATGCAACTGAGTGTTTACATTTAAATATATAATCACACACTATTCTTCCTTTAAAAATGTGAAAATGAGAACATTAATCATCACTCCACTTAAATGGGCAGCCTAATATTAACTCCAGATGTCTACAATAAGAAAGAGTTCTCACTTTCTGTCTACCTCTAATGTAGGAAAGCTACACCCACCATGCATAAGTATTTTAACAGAGAAAGCTCACATGTTTAGCTAGATGTATGATTGCTTGTGAGCTCAATACATGCCTGAGGCCCTGCTACTCTTCAGAGTACATGAGGTTAGTAATGCTTATTCCCAGGAATCTGTGAAGATAAAAGGAGAAATCTTTGCAGGGGAGATGACTTGCTTAGCAGGCCAGAGGTAAGAGAACTTGCTGTGCAAGCTTGAAATTTTGAGTGCAAATCCTCGACATACACATAAAACAGTGAGTGAGGTACAGTTATCCACAGTAGCCTGTGGAGACAGGGTCACTGGATCATGCTGGTCACCAGCCTAACTCTAGGTTCAGTGCAAAGACCTGTCTCAAGATAATAAAGCAGAGAGTAATAGCATGGGACACCTTATACCCTCAGGTGGCCTCTGTCTATACCTCCATTTACATACATACATATCACACACACACACACACACACACACACACACACACACACACACAGAGAGAGAGAGAGAGAGAGAGAGAGAGAGAGAGAGAGAGAGAGAGAGAGAGAGAGAGAGGAGAAAACCCTCACTACTAAACAAAGAGAAAGGACTTCAGAGATGAAAGACCGACTTAATCTCATTTTAGACCCAAAACTTGAGTTTTGGTTCTAAGAAAGACTTTCCATATAGAATATAAAAGCATACCTGGAGAAGTATCTACAGTATATAAACAACAGTAACCTTAGAACCTGGGTTACATAGACATTGTGGTCTGTTAATTTTTCTGGAATGCTAGAAGGAATTTAATAAACATTATGATCAATATCATGATCTTTTAAAATCAGATGTCTAGGATATTCAGTGTACTCAATTGATATATTTATTGTCAACATCACACAATTTAGTGTCACCCGAAGACAGAGAACCTTGGTAGAAAAAAAAAAATGCCTCTATCAGATTGGCTTGTGTGCATGTCTGTGAGAGACTATCTTGATTGATGTGGGGGATGGGCCCAGTCCGTTGTGGGTGGCCCCATCCCTAGGCAAGTGAGCCTGAACTGAGTAAGAAAGCTAGGTGAGCACATCAGTGAATATCAGTAAGAAGTGCTCCTCCACAGTTGCTGCTTCAGTTCCTGCTAGCATTTCTGCCTTGTCTTCCCTCAACAATGGATTGTGACTTAAAGCTATGAGCCAAATAAGCTCTTTCCTCCTTGTTTTGCTTTTGGTCAGAGTGGTTTATCACAGCAAAGGAAAATAAACTAGGACAACAAGAGTTCTGTTTTCACCTTCCATGGTCACTGGCCACAGAAATAAAGCATTCGTTTGTACATCCACACTGATAGTTACTGACTTCTAGTCCGATGCTCTTCTCTGGGCTTTGGATTCAGACTGGAAGAAAATGCTCTGAGTTTTCTGGATCTATCAACACACAACTACACGACTTTCAGGAAGGGGCATTTTATAATTTTCTTTTTCAGTTGAGTTCTCTCTGAGTTGAACTCATACCATAAAGATTAGAGATTAATTAAAATTAAAGAGTAATTTTTCTCTCCAGAAAATTACTCACTGTCCTCTCAGATGTTTGAAAAAGTATCACAGACATATGTAAATAAAATATCAATATTTATGATATTGTATTAACATGGATTCATTGTTAGAAGGTCAAGTCTACAGATGAGCCTAAGGACACTTATAATTTTTACCACTTTCTTCTATTTATGTGATTTAACTCCTCTGTGTATTATTTTTATACAGTCTATAGTTCAAACACAGTTGCCCAATATTGGTGATGATTTATCCTGCATGTTAAAAATTTGCTCAGTGTTTTTCTTACATCTTATTCATTTTACGTTCAATTTTGTTCTGGCTGAGATATTTATTTGTATGTTTTTAAGCCAAAGTCTATATGTTAAACATTCTGCTTTTCTGAAAGTAGTTTTGTTTTCTTTTTTCAAAGTAGATATGTGTATTATACACAAATGCATTGGCTCTTTTACTAGGTAGGAAATTGAATAAGAAATGCACACATATAAATCCTGATAGACACTTCATAAAAATTACATAAAACCCAAAGCAGAGAACAGAATATGGGTGTGACCTAGAATATTTCCTCAGATTCTTTTCTAGATATTATGGCACTTGACCAATATAAGAACAGTAATCTCCCGTGGCTCCCTAACTCAATCACTATGCATTAGTTCTGCCCATTTTTGTTGACACTAAGAAAGAAAATATGTACATAATCATTGCTTTGGGTTCATCTAGTCAATGTCATAATTGTAGCATTGATTGATATCAATAGAGTGTTTGAATATTCCATGTGTTCTAAGATTTCTAATCATACTTTTTTATTATAGCATTTTCTTTTTCATTACAATGTTGTTGAGATTGGGTTCTGTCTGGCCATAGACTACTAAAAGTAATCTTTTTGTGAACATTTTCTCATGTTTGATGAGCATGTTTACATATTATGTAAGGAAATACACACTAGACATTATACAAGCTTATGTAGAAACTTACAAATAGTTTTCTTAAATAGCAGCCATAAGTTTCAGAATAAAGGGAAATTTTCAGAATTGGGTGAAATTTTCTGGCTCATATTGGATTTTAAAAAATGAATATTTGCTATAGACTCTCTTCAACACATTAAACAGAGAGCCAGGCAGATGTTTTAGTTGATTTAAGAGACAAATGAAAAAAAAAAAAAAAAAAACAAACCTGTATTTAAAACAGCTGAAAGTAGCTGTAAACAAACAGTGGTAGACTCAAATAACTAAAAAGGGGCACCATATGTAGATAAACTTATTGCAAAATGGCTGACAGGCTAGACTCAAAGGGACTTTTACACCATGTTTTGTTTTCAATTGTGATTTACTTTTCCTTCCTCCTAAGCCCTAAGACTTAAGGAAAGCTCAAGTAGATCAGCAGATTTTCCCACAGTTGGCACTGTTTACCTATTTTTATTTATTTGAATCAAATTGTTGATTTATTTTAATGACCACATTTTCATATGCTAAGTGACAGCTCCCTATGCCCTGGTTAAATGTCTACTGAAAACATTTTCCTGGTTTTCAATTCTGCAGTTGTTGAAATCCCTCATGCATTCTGTATACAGATCCTTTCTCTACATATGCACATGTAGTGGTCTATGGTTTGCCTTTTGGCTGACTCTTTTGGTTTACTAAAGAGTAATTTTCAATGAACACAAAAAAAAGTACATTAAAATCTATCTTCTCTAATTTTAATTAAATAACTTATTTGGGATCCTTTTAAAGACAAACAACACCTCAGTCTTTTGAAGATATTAGTCCATTTCCAGGGCTTCTAATTTTGATCTTAGGATATGACCTATAAGTTTATGTTATTTCTTTCCAGGTTTCTATTTGTTTTCAAAATACAATTTGTTCTTTGTTTGGAAGACTTATTTGACTCCAGGGTTGCAGCCTTTCAATAACTGATGTCAGTGTTAATTTGCTGGTATCAAATCTACTTGAGCTTCTTTGTATTTCCTGAATAAAAGTAATAAAATCTCTCAGCAATTCTCTACAAATTACACCTTCAAGCCTCACATCTCTCTTTGCCTCTTGCTCCTCCAAGACTCAGATTAGATATTTCATTCTCTCCTCCATATGTCTGGATTTTTCATCCCTTCATGTCACTCAGCTGGCTGTATTCTTAGTGATTTCTACAACCTGTTTTCCAGTTCACTAATTCACTCTCCAGCTCCCACGATATTCTTTTTATTTAATGCATCTTCTATTTTGAACATCAATGACAACTGTCTTGAGTTTTCAAACTACCATATGATTCCATCATTTTAAGTTCTAGCTCTTTTCTGTTTTTATTCCCCCAAATATACAATTATACTTGTTTGTTTTGTTTTGTTTTGCTTTTTTGTTTTTCGAGACAGGGTTTCTCTGTGTAGCTTTGCGCCTTTCCTGGAACACATTTGGTAGCCCAGGTTGGCCTTGAACTCACAAGGATCAGCCTACCTCTGCCTCCTGAGTGCTGGGATTAAAGGTGTGTGCCACCACCAACCGGCTCCAATTATACCTTTGATTTTTTTTTCTTTTTTAGTTGCAAAAGCTATAATTTGAAATTCACCTTCCTAACCATTTGTATAATGCTAACCATTCATACATTATTGTAAAAGATATCACCAGAAATTTCTACACTCTGAAAACTAAAAGTCTATATGCACAGAGCATCTCCCTTTAGCCCTAATCCTAACTTCCAGCAACCATGCCCTACTTTCTATATTTAAGAATTTGACTACTTTAAAGGCCAATTGGTGGATTTATATAATGTTTTTCGGTTTGTGACTGCTTTGTTTCCACTTTACTCCCCTTAAAATTCATCTGAGACTTAGCATTTGATAGGGTTTCATTTTTATGGCTTAATAATACACTATTGTATGTGAATAAAATGTTTTCTTTGTCTATTTAGCTGCCAATAGGCATTTGGGATGCTTCTGCTTCTTGACTGTTGTGAAAAATATTGTAATGATCAAAGGTGTATGACAATCTCTGTAAGCTGCTCTTTTTGTAACTCCAGAGATAAGATTACTAGCTTAGATACAGATGCTGGGTTACATTTCTCTATGCTTTTAGGATTATTCCTATCATTTCTCAATAGAGCTACACCATTTTACGAATAACAACTGATAACCAGCCATGTGCCTGTGTTCTAATTTCTCAACATCCTTACCAACACCTGACATTTCCTTTTCTTTTTAATAGTATCCATTTAATTAATGAAATTCACCTCCAATTGCTAGCATATACAGTGGTAATATTTATTTCTATTTCACTAATGATTGGTGGATTTGAATATCTTTCCTTATACTCACTTGATATTAATATACTTTCCATGGAGAAATATCCATGCCACCACTTTGCCTATTTGTAATTAAATTGTGTTGGCAGTTGTGCTGGAGATGATAGAGATGATGGAAATAAAAGCATCAGCATAGTTGGAGCATTAACCCCTTATCACTCAGTAGATTTGAATATGTCCTCTCCATTGTTTGTTTGTTGTTTACTATCTTAATTCTTCTGTCAGACCAGTTTTTGAGTATGTTAATCTTGTCTATTTTTTTGATTTAGCTATGCTTTTTGTATAAAATCCAGTATCATGAAACTTCTATTTTCTCCTAGTTGCAGAGTTTGGGGTCTTAAATTCAGGACTTTACTTTGAATTTATTTTTCCACAGAACGTAAAATATTCCATCTTCATGCATTTGCATGCAGAATACACAGGTTCCCAAAAATCAGTTCAGTTTTGTTAAATCACATTGTGTGTGTGTGTGTGTGTGTGTGTGTGTGTGTGTGTGTGTGTGTGTGTGTGTACATGTGTTCTAGAGTATATGAATGGGTGTCAGATGATGACATGTGAGAGCTGGTTTCTTCCCTTCTTGTCATCATCAAGGATCAAAATTATCCTCATGTTCATGGTAAGAGCCCTTATCTGCTGAGACATCTTACTAGCCTCAAAACCATTTTTGAAAGAATCTTTCCTTTCCCTACTGTGTAGCCTTGACTGCCTATTGAAGATCTTTTAATCATGTGCATAATGTTTTTATTGTGGGCTCCCTGTTCTGGGCCATTAGTCTATGTAGCTATGCTACACCAGTGTTATACCTTTTATGTTACTGTGGCTTTTTATTATGCTCTGAAGCCAGGCCTAATTAGGCATAAAGCTTTTGCCTGTATTGTTTAGATTGGTTTGATTATTTGGAGTTCTGTGAAATTCCACATAAATTTTAAGATATTTCCCCTCATTTTTGCAATACACATCATTGGAATTTTAATTAGAATTTCACTAATCTGTAGACTGCTTTGAGTGAGGCTATGGTTTGGAAAAGAATTGATTGTATTGCTGTTCTGAATGAAAGCCTGGTCCCTGAGGTTGAGGTACGAGGAGACAAACTTTGAAGAGCCAGGGTAGTGAAAGATAGCTAGGTCACTAAGCCATGGGAGTACCATCCTTAAAAGTACTAATGCAGCTTATCGGTACAAATTGCCATGACAGTTGTTACAAAGAGATAACTGGACTTTCCCTGCCCTCTGGCTTTCTGCAGCAATACCTGATCCCTTCCTCTCCTAGGTATCCCTGTCATGGTGCCATCTGCCATACTTTGGTATGCATCTCTGTTTAATCAGAGCTCAGTGAAAACAAGTACCATGTTCTTTGTCTTCCAAAATGATAGAGCCAAATAAAATCTCATTTTTTTATGCCCATTATTGTTTTGTTATGCACACACACACACACACACACACACACACACACACACACACACATACACACACACATACACTCAGGCAAAACAAAACAACAAATGAAAAGTAACTGTATTTGTCAGGGTTCTCTAGAATCACAGAACTTATGGAATGAATCTATATAAGTGAGTGTGTGTTTACGTGTGTGTGTGTGTATGTGTGTGTGTGTGAATTTATTGAAGTGACTTGCAGGCTGCAGTCCAACAATGGCTAGCTGTGAATGAAAAGTCCAAGAATCTAGAGTTGCTCAGTCCCACAAGGCTGGGTGTCTCAGCCAGTCTTCTGTATATGCTGGAATCCTGAAGAAGCAGGCTGCAATGCCAGTGAAGGGATTGACGTGCTGACAAGGAGAGGGCAAGCAGGCAAAGAATGAATGAATGACCTTTCCTTCTTCCATTGTCCTTATACAGGCTTCCAGCAGAAGGTGTGGCCCAAATTAAGGGTGTGCCTCTAGTCTCAAAATCTGGATTAAAGGCATGTGTCAACCTGCTTCAAGATCCAGATCAAAAGCCTGAGTCTTACAGAGTCAAGACCCAAATCACAAGTGTGCCCTCCATTTCTGGATTGTAGTTCATTCAAAGTAGAGTCAAGTTGACGACCAAGAACAGCCATCACAGCAACCTAAACTTACACAGACAATATGAGTGTATATGAGCATGTAACCAATGTTAAATCTCTCACTAAGTATGAAGTGCTTTTCCATTTTTGTATTTTCTTTTGTTTTAGGCATGTGTTGCAGCTTTCATCACACAAGTCTGGTACATCGTTGATTAAGATCCTTCTTTTGGTGTTATTACAAATGGAACTATTTTCTTACTGTTCTTTTTAAATCGTTCACTCATAAAATGAAGAAATGAAGTGGATGATTAATGTTTTACTTACTATGTTTTTGAGTTACAGCTTTATATATGGTTTCCAGTAACATGTTGAAGGCATATGAATGATACGACTTTAATTGTAGAGAGTTTCTAATTTAGTTTTGAAGTTTCTCTGGTCCGTGTAAGGGTTATGTTTCCCTGTTTCTTTGTATTGCTTATTTTTCATTATTTGTCTAACTTTTAAAAATAACATTCTCCCAGTCTTCTTATGATAATTCTTTGTGGAGGAATCCCTTCTCCTTAGCCTGATTGTAGTCTCTGGTTGTGACAAACATCTTCTAGAACTCATCCTTCTCATGACTTGTTAATGTTATTACTCTCTACACAAAAGATTTGATTCCTTTTGCAAAAAAATTCAATCTCTTAATTCCTAGATGTCTGTTTGTGATATTTCAGGCTTCCTTGACACAGACCACTGAACTGTATGGTTTTTGTGGTTTCCAGGCACCCTAAAAGTTCTGGCTCCATCAGTGCTCTAGATCAGGCAAAAGAGACTCCAGAAAACAGCTCTCAAAAATCCAGAGGACTAGATGTTCATTCCTCTCCTCTCTTTTTCTCCCAAGATAAGAACATTGGACAAAAGTCATACTGAGTATTGACCACTTCTGTCTGTGGTAGTGCTCATCTTCTGAAACTACAATGAGTTGCTTTGGTTCCCAGCAACCCTTCCACATCTAAAGTGTACCAGTTCCCCATCAGCAACACAGTTAGGCAGGATAGAAACCAGTCGTCAATGGAACCAGCCAAAATGCTGTAACTAACACTGGGCGTGTGCCTCAGTCTTCTCTTTCCACCCCAAAGGAGAAGGTGTGAGTTGGGCTTCTCTCCACAGTTGTGACACACTGTACCAGATATGGAAACGACCAGGTATGATGCCAATGAAACATCTTCTCTTAAGCATTTGAACTTGCTTTTTACTTTGGATTTGCCTAGACTCTTGTAACACCCACCGCCCCCCAAAGCCACCTATTTTGTGTTCTTACTATCATTAGCAAGTATCTGCAATAGTTTTTTAGCACACTGCTTTAATAAGTTTATGGGACATTTTGGGTAGCCTGTTGTGTTTGCTTTTTCTGTGTATTGTGTATTTCTTTTTTGTATATTTTGAATTAGGTTTGTGTGTTAGCCATCTCTTAATGAGACTATGTATAATTTATCAGATGCATTCATTTTAATACTATGAGCATGAGATATATTAATCTATGACTCAGAAAAATAGTGGAAATAAAATTAAAGAACCATAAACTTCTTGAAAATAAGCATTAAAACTACTGTGCAATCCTACGTAGTCCTTTGACCATAGCCAATTAACACACATTGCTGTTTCTTTGACTAGAGGAAAGAGTGCTAATTTGGTTAATGAGCACTTGATTATTTGCTTATGGTTAAGTTAGAAACTAGCTAAAGAAACTAACTGTACAGCAGCCTTCTACTCCCTTTTCCTATGAGAAGATTCTGCTGAACCTGATTTAGTACGAGTACCATGCTGTATAACAAGTACTGCAGTTTCTATTTCTATAGTGAACCAATGTAACCATTGTGAGTGTTAGACTGCAATAATCCATACATCACTATGTTTTATTGGTAGGGTTTTATATTCTAGAATTCATTAAGGAATATCCAACCCCCAATCCTTCAATCAAATTTAATTCTATGTACACAAGTTTTACTTACATCATCACAACTTTTAACCTAACTCTGCAGCATTTAATCTCATGACTAGAAGGGGAAGGGTAGACGTTAGCTTTATTTACATGGGGAAAATGAAATTCCCTTTTTAATATGATTGGAGTTGAATTTGTTATACTATGGCACTTAATTGAAATGAATACTCAATAAACATCACTCTTCCTTTGGAGCTTCTAAAAAACTAGATATGACGGATTCATTAAAATCAGGCAGTTATAATTTATCAAAATACCCTTAGGTAAGCAGACATTTTATGTAGGGGAAACAAAAAGATCTTGCTTTTATATATTTATATTTTATATAAATATATTTTATATAGCTTTATATTTTAGATAATAATTGGTTTTGTACATAGAATTGAAATCACATTTGATTTTCCCCTCCTGATGCATGCAAAGCGTATTTTGACAAAGAGGAGCATAGCAAAGTGAGACATATTGTCATAATTAACTGAATTATTCCTGGCATGCCATGAACAATTACAGAATTAATAACCACCCAACCAAATGGTGTTATGTTGAAATAAATTGACCGACAAGGTTTCTCAGCCAGGAAATGAAACTCAGATAGATCATCAATAACAATGACTGTGATGAGCATATTTGTGAGAATTCTACTCTTTTACATTTCAAAATATGACTTTGATATCTGTGTTTAGTGATTGGAAGAATGTATTTTAAAATGCAATTAGAATATTTTCCAGTTCTTAATTGCTTGCTGAAAGTCATAACATTTGATAGTCTTTTGTGGTGATATATTGTATCCCCCAATATATTATGCACCCTAATAAAGCTTATCTGAGGATCAGAGGAAAAAGCTAGCCACTATATTAAACATAGAAGTCAGATAACGGTA
This sequence comes from Peromyscus californicus insignis, assembly GCF_007827085.1. NCBI lineage: Eukaryota > Metazoa > Chordata > Mammalia > Rodentia > Cricetidae > Peromyscus > Peromyscus californicus. The sequence continues at coordinate 43,154,266 of NW_026294413.1, forward strand.
GCACACACCTTTAATCCTAGCATTTGGGAGGCAGAGATCCATCCAGATCTCCATGATTTCAAGGCCACACTGGGGAATAGAGCCAGGCATGGTGGCACACACCTTTAATCCAAACACCAACCACAGAGGTCTGGGGGTCTGTACAAACAGAAAGGAAGTGATGTAGCTGGGCAGAGAGAGGAAGTGAGATGCAGAACAGAAAGGCATATAGGCTTAGGTATATAGGAAGTAGGTCTCTTGGCTGAGGATTTCCAAGTGGTAAGAACGTGGCTGGCTTCTTTCGGCTTTTCTGATCTCTCAGTTTTTACCCCAATATCTGGCTCCGGGATTTTTATTAGTAAGACCATTTAGCAATTTGTCTTAAAGTCATTAATGTGCTATACAATCTATGTTCATTTAAATACATGCAGTCTTTTCCACATAAAAAGGCAAAAGAGATGGAAATAAAGACAAGAATTTCAATATTGTAGCTTTCTAGGAATATGTATTGCAATACATACATCTGAATTCAAACAATATTGGCTAGGGCTGGAGAACTGGCCCAGTATTTAAGAGTACTTGCTTCTTTTCCACAAGACCTGAGTTTGATTCCCACCCACAACAGGTGAGGCACAACACACTTTATCGCCAGTTCCAGGGAATCTGATGACCCTTTCTGGTCTTCACAGGCATCTACGTATAGCTGAAACACACATACACATACACACAGACACAGACACAGACACACACAACACACACACACACACACACACACACACACACACACACACACACACACACACTCCTACACATACCCACAGACCTACACATACTTACATAAATAAAAGTATTTTTATAACCACATATATATGTTTATTAGAAATTAAGAAATATGTACAGTGTATAGGTTAGAGAAGCTAGGAATTGTGATTTTAAATTTTCCTAGACTAAAGGTATTTGTTAGTAATAGGCTTAAAATAAATTTATGTCATATTTTTAAAAATATGCTTAATTTTTATTTTATTTGTTTATTTATTTAAAATATAATTACATCTTTTCACTACTTCCCTTTCCTCCCTCCAACTCCTTCCATGTATTTCTCACTTACTTCTTCTCAAATTTATGGTTTTGTTTTCCTTTTTATTATTGTTACACACACACACACACACACACACACACACATACATCTTTAGATACAACCTGCTGAGTCCAATTCATGTTACTTGTAATCTATGTTATTTCATGGCTGACCACTTCATAGGAGATGACAAATCAGGTGACTCATCTCTGGGGAAGACTAATGGTTCCTCTCTCAGCAGTTGTTAGCTGTCTCTAGTTCTTTGTCTAGGAGAGAGGCCCTTGAGATTCCCCCCTTCCATGTTAGCATGTCTATTGGCTTTGTCATTGTTGAAGTCCTGTTTAGGCAGCTATACTGTTGAGGTATCCTAAGTGTAGCTTCCTAGTCAACTCTAAGAGAGGAAATCTCCCAGCAGATTTCCTGGTACTCTGGCACTTTAAATCTTTCGACACCTCTTCCGTATTTTTCCCTGAGCCTTAGGTGCAAGGGTTGTATTGTAGATGTATCTATTGGCACTCAACCATTCTTGCATTTAAGTTCCATAACAGCTCAATCCATGTGCTTCCTCATCTTAATCCCTTATATCCAATGACCACTTGAATTCCTTAATTGCCTTCATAGCATCCATCTTCCTCTATGGAAGTTCCCAAAACATCTTAAAGGGCCTCCATGTCCTCACCCACCTTATTCTAAACAATGTGGAAACTGATACAAATGAAACCTAGTTCTTCTGTTAAAACATCAGCAGCTCAGTTGTACTCAACATGCAGAACCTCAGGGCCTGGGTTTGCCTCTCTCTTCATGATCATTTCTTCCCATTTTTTTTTTCTTGCTCAGAGATTCAAGTCCTCCTGGCCCATCAAAAGCTTCCTGAAATGTACCACGCTCTCCAGTAAGTCTCTTCCTTTGTACATACTTTATTATGGATCCATGGAGCACTGAATTTCTCCTCTCTCTACACACTACTGTCCTAACTCCTCCGGATATTATAATCTAGGTTCAGTCTTTGATACTTGCCTCCTTACCAGACTGGAGTCATTTTCAAAATACCCGAGATGGTCACCAATACTGTCAGTCATGCCAAATAGTTTGTGAATTCTCTCTTTGGGCACCTTTCACCAAAATCAGCCTCTAAAGTAGTTATGTGTACCCAGGAAATTTACTGGAAGTGTGTGATTTTAGCATCAACATCTGTTGATGAATGATGGAGAGTAAAGTAAGCTGGGACAGTAATCCAATCACAATAAAATCCCAAAATTTTTATGGGGATCTCCGGCGTTTCCATGGCCTTTCAAGATCTCCAGGTTAGGATAAGACGAATAAATTTCCATACCCTTGAAAAGTGAGCATGACCTTGGACAGATATCTTCCTGCAGCTATGTACCAATCCAGAGAGCATTCAGCTAAGAGCTGTCTGCTCTGAATACTGCCAGCAACCACAGTAATGTTGTCTTCAGTCCTGGAAGATGGAACACAGGCAAAGCACCAAGGAATCCACTGCAGCTCTTTTAGACAAAACCTTTCCTCATTCATTTGTATGTGCCCTGCACTATCAAAGTCTGAGTCATAGGAGGCATTCAAAAACAAATGTTTATTAAATGAATGCACAGCATGATTTTTAGTCAAATTCATCTTTCTGAAAGCAATCTGTGCTGCAGATACCTTATGTTCAATAGGAAAATAAGGACCAAGAAAAAAAAAAAAACAAAGTGCAGAATAAATAGCTTTTAATCTAACTGCAGTTCCTTGACTTCTTAGAAGGCTCATAATGATCCTCTGTCTTTAATCTATCCAAAAGAATGAAAAGTTAAAAAACCACAGCAGCCAGGGCTAAACTACAGAAGAAAAGGCTTTGTATTAAAAGGTCATTTTTAAAGTTTTTCATTTGAAGAAAATATAAGGCTGCAGCATTGCCAAGCAATTGCGAATCCCAGCATTCTCCTCTTACTTACATTTACATTTGCTAAAGCATGTAATGGTCAAGTTGGGGCTCCGATGGTCATCAGAAGAGCTTTCAGAATGACAAACAGAAGGATCAAATATGAAAGACCATTGTTAAAACTACAGAACACATATTGATCCTTAGATTTTCCCTGAGGAATCTAGGAATAAAAGTCACAAATTAGACCTAGACTGACTAATGTGGAGCAGAGATACATGATAAAATAAATTAAAAAAAAATAAAGATCAGTGCTGATGAGGACATTGGGGGTGGTTTAGGGAGGGGAAAGCAGAAAGATTTTAAATAGTGTAAAGTAATTCCAACCAAACAAGGTGAAAATTGCAGAATGTATTTAGTTGAAACATGAAAATAACTAAGTTAGATCCAGCACTCATTGAGGGTGGAGAGCTGTGTCCCTTTGAATGGGAATGAATAAGAAATAAGAACAGAAGTTGTGCATAAGTCTATAGAGAAGGCATGTAAATCAGCTTTGAAGCAAGGGATTATGCAGGAGAGAAGCAGAGAAACTGTTCTCCCATCCATATCTCTCCTCAGCAAATGAAAGAAAATCTGAAACGAGCAGATCTGCCTCATAGAAGACACCAGAAAGAGCACATGGAATTGTTAGGGAAGGCCTAAAATCCTCAGTCTTATTACTTGAATTGTGTTAGAATCAGACACTAATGTATTATTTTTAAGTGTGTACATTTATTCCAACTATTCTGGCATAATGTGAACTTTCTTTTTATTTCTGTGTGAATTCATCCAGACACACATAGGTGAACTAAGACTTCTGCATCACTGAGCAGAGCTACAAAGTGTGAACAAACATACCCTTGAAGCATCCAGCCGCTACCCTCCTTTACCACACACCTACATCTGCTATTACAGCTTTCCTCTGTTGTCGACAATCCTAACCATATTACTATAACAAAATATGTACCTCTCCAACTCTCTACCCCTACAAATCAATTTTTCAAGATTAAAGGTCATTTCTGTTGTAGCACATAAAGTGTGTGTGTGTGTGTGTGTGTGTGTGTGTGTGTGTGTGTGTGTGTGTGTGTGTGTGTTTGTGTGTGCGCGCGCGCGCGCGCGCACACGTGCCCACGCGCAAGGCAATTAAGTGCAGGCAACTGCATGCAGACATCAAAGACCAACCTGAGATGTTCCTCAGGCACCATTCTCCTTGTTTTGAAACAGGATCTCCGACTGCACTGGAGATCATAGGTGAGTTTGGGTTGGCTGGTCAGCGAGCTCCAGCGAACCACCTGGCTCTGTTCCCCCAGCACTGGTCATGCTGCCACTCCTAGCTTCTTATGTGGTTGAGGTCGATTGAACTTAGGTTACCATGCTTGTGGGGCAAGCGCATTACTGTTGGAGTTGTTGCCCCAATCTATATTTATGGATTTCTTGATCATGTATGAAATACCAAACAATAGTATTACCTTCATTCTCTTCTTACCTTTTTCTCAGTCAAAATTAAGGATGATTTTGAGATCTAGGATTCTACCTCATTTTTCACATAGTGAAATGGTTTTTGTTGTATGGGTTGTATAGCTCAGTGACTTGTGGGAGCACTCAGGTCTTGCTGCTGCAGAACATTGGTGTTCTTAAACCTGTTCCTAAGATTCCAAATCAATAGATCTAGGATGAGTCCTATAGAGTGGACTGCTTTAATTCTCCTTTTCTGTCCAACCAGTTTTCAAATGTCCTTCCAACTTTGGACAAGTAACCCATTGTGTGAGCTTATCAATAATTAACACACATGTCCTTAGCCGATGGATGTTCCCACTAGTGACAAAATTGGAGCAACTCAGGGGTGATTCTACGTGAAGATAAGGCAGACAGAAAAGCTGCAGATTATGAAAGCAGAACAATGGCACCAAGAGCAGTGGTGGCTGTGAAAGAATCCAGCAGCCAGGATTCCAGAAGTAGAATAGGTTCCCACTTGTGCCCAGTGCCATAACTCTGCCCTGACCTTTTCCCATTCATACCCATCCCTCAAACCTTCTTTCCCATCCTCTGAGTCACTTGCTGAGAATATGACTTTTCCAATTAAGGAATTCTGATTGCTCATTCCTCCTGAGATCTGCCTTAGAACAGTCGCTGTGATGATTCCACCAATGCTGACATGAGGGACTCAGTTTGAACCTGTTCCTTTAAAGTGAGCTACAGAATTGTTATTTTGAAGCAGCTCAGCACAAAATTACCCTCCATTTGAAAATGTTTGTTTCCCCTCCTAAGGTCTACGTTACCAATCATTAAAGATTCTAATCTTTGCCCCTTGCATTTAAATAGGTGTCATTTTCTTTGACATTTATGTGCTTTTGCAGATGGCAGGGTAATCACGCCATGCTGGTTTTTTGAGGTTCAGAGGCATCATATCTAGGTAAGACAATGGGCTGTTTCCCTCTTTTGGAAACTTTTGTGGAGCTTTGTGTTACCACGAAAGCTAAGCCTCAGAGAGATCTTCAGGCCAGCTCCTGATCAGGGGCCTCTGGGTCCTGTGTCTGAAGTACATGGTATCTTCAACAGGGATTTTCTTGTTTAGTTTTGGCATCTGTGTCTTATTGATTTTAGGTTGAAAATGTTTTCTAAGTAAGAAACAAGAGCTAGTATGGTGGCTCTGGAGGGAAAGGTACTTTCTGACAAGCTTCTTTGTGACCTGAGATCAATCCCCAGGTGGTACAGGGAAAATGGACACCTGTAATTGTCTTCAGTCTTCACTCCAATGGTAAGGCATTTGCATGTCCTCCCCTGTTCCACATGTAACTGAATAAATTAGAAAGCATAAGAGATACCCTGGGGATGACTATTTCTCTAGCTCTCACCATTCCTTCACTGTCTGAGATTTTCCTCTTCCATGTTACCATGTCTATTGGTTATCATCCTTTTTCAGGTCCTGTATAGGCAGCCATATTATTGAGGTTTCATGGGTATAATTCAGTTGGCATTTCTAGTAGACACAATCTACTGCCAAGCTTCTTTTTCTCTGGCTTGGACAATTTTTCTGCCCGTTCTTTCACTATGCTGTCTGAGCCTTAGCTGCTGGAGTTGTGTTGTAGATTTATCAGCTGGAACAGGGCACACAAGGCCACTTGGTCACTTATTCTCTGCATTTTCCCAATTGGTTATCTGATACCAAGTGTTCATATACATACTAGTAAGATTATAAGTACTGAACAAGTTTTATTCATATATTTGGTCATATATTTGTATTATATATATATATATATATATATATATATATATATATATATATATATATATGTATATTTGTATTCCACATTTGTATTATATATCATATATTTGTATTATATATAGGTATATCACAAAAATGAAAGAAATAGAAGCCATGATTTATTTTATTTTATTTTTCTTTACTAAGAAATTCTCCACTCACTCCCAAATTTGAGAGAGAGCAATGGGGATATATGGAGAAAGGTTGGAGAGGGGAAAGGGAAGGGGGACCATGATATCATCATTTTTTATTTCAAACAAGTTTTAAATTTATAAAAACTGAAAATTATAAAAAAACACATTTTCAATAATGTTCAGGAACAGAACGCGTAGGCTAACTCAGGAGATGTGCTCATATCAAATTGCTGTTTTCCACCCAAGACTTCAAGCTAAGTTATATGTTAACTACATGCCATCTTTTCAAGAAAAGAAGTTAGTTCCTATACTTGGCAAGAGATGATGGTTTATTATTGTGTAAAATCTGAGCCTAACCTAGAAAGGTTTTCCCTCTATAGGATTATATACACAGACAAATAGACACAAACACAAACATACACACACAGAGACACACAAACAATACACAAACACAGATACAAACATATACAAATACACTCAGACACAGAAACAAACACAAATAAGCATACACAGACACAAACACATACATACACACACACACACATACACACACACACATACACACACACAAACACACACACACACACACGCACACACACACATACACACACACGCACACACACACACATACACACACACATACACACGCACACACACACACACAGACACACACACACGCACACGCACACACGCACACACACACACGCACATACACACACGCACATACACACACGCACACACACACGCACACACACACACACACGCACACACACACACACACACACACACACACACGCACACACACGTGCCCCTGACCTCACAGATGCTCTCTGAACTAGTTTAGCATCATTGGTTGTCTTATTAATAAACAGTAAAATTGGGCATTCACATAATAATATAGAAAGCAGACTTTAAGAGCCCTGCACTCTTTGGAAATATCATTACTGTCTAGCACGCTTCAATCACTGTGCTGAGAACTGCAGGGGCCAAAAAAAAAAAAAAAAAAATGCCCATCTCAGCCCTAGAAGATTCCACAATCTAATCAAGCAAGTTACTAGAGAACAAAGAGGTAAATGCTCTGGCAGAGGATTGATCAAATTGCCAACAGGATCTTAAAGGGTCTTACATTTTTACTGCAGGGGAATAAAATTTTAAAAGGAGATTACAAACAGTAATGGCATTGGGCTGCGCCCTAAGAATGTATTGACAGACTCTTGGTTTCTAGGGTGGAGCTGCAGTTAATTTGTTAACCAGGTACATGGTATAAATGCCATTCACAAATAATATTGCCAATGAAAAATCCTTATGTTCATCTTCACATATAAAATCCTGTGTGTTACTAGGGATGTAAAATTATCTAATACAGGGTTATGAAGTGAGCAATCTCATATCACAAGTGGAATTGTTCAGATGTTAGTGGAAACATTTTGAAGTCACTACAGCTTGTTCTGGACTTTGTTTTCAATTTTTGAATGGATAATTTTAAAAAACTTTTTTAAGAGACTGGTTCTTTAAACTCTTCATTAGAGTTTTTTCTCTATGAATAATTCTGAAAATAAAAGTCATCTCTAACAATTTCATGGACAGCTGAACAATATACTTCTTTACTAATTGCCGGGGAAATATTAAATGATTCACAGGTTTTTCTATTGCTTTGGCCAACAGACGTTTGCTGCATCTGCCTTTGTTTTATTTGCTGCCAGGATATACACTCACGTTAAAAATGCAGGAGAATAAAATTTACAAGCTCTGTAGAACTTTTTAAACTATTCCTGGTGAGTCACCTCGTGCCTTTTTGGTAAAGGAACAAAGAGATTTGCTTTGTTCCTAGTGAATTTGGCTGAATTAAGTAAGTTTGATGAGTTTATGTACCAAGGATCTCTATGGTTACAAAGAAGCCATGCATATAAACAAAAGGAATGGTGTCAATAACAGAAGTATCTTAAACCAACTGAGGAAGCTGAATAACAACAAAACACCTACACATTGTGGTCATCTTTTTCAAATACTACCTTTTAATGTATAACTATGAAAAGAAAAGCAGCTTCCTAAATTTCCAATTTGGGTAACCATCAAGCCTCACCATAACCTTGGGAGGTGAGATATCTAAAATAATTAGTTAGGAAATGTAAGACAATTACTAGTCACTGTTAGCTGGAGGGGGACACTTATAAGGAGCTTTACCTACACACTTATGGAAGCAAAGTGACAAATCAATGCTTGCTCTCTCTCTCTCTCTCTCTCTCTCTCTCTCTCTCTCTCTCTCTCTGTCTGTCTGTATTAGGTTTGGGTTTTAAGGCAGGGTCTCATATAGATCAAGCTGTCCTCACAGAAACTATGCTGGAGGATGCTCTTGATATTTTGATTCCCCTGCCTCCACCTCCTGAGGGTTTATTAGAGAGATGGAGTAGATAAGACATATATAAATGTAAAAGAACTAGAAACAACAGTAGACATTTACCATGCAAAGCAGGACTGCCAGTCAATGTGGAACACCACTGGTAGTGTATTGAATGTAGAGGTTCCAGTACAGTTAATTTCTTTCATTTAACATGCATACCTGTAATGAAAATCTATTTGTAAATAGAAACAGATAGAGATTAACAAAACTAATGTGTAGCGTGAATCTTAAAAGGTCATATTAATAAAAACAAACCTGGAGCAGGTATTGGGGTGAACGCTGAATGATCAGAGAGAGAAACAGAACAAGCCACATCCAACCTCACCTTGCCAGTTGCTCAGCTGATCTTGTTTCCTCAGACTGAAAGCTTCTGAATCCTCTTCCGAATGGATCTCAGCTGAAGTGCTGCTAAAAGTTAAAAGCTTAAAAAGACTCTAGTTCCTGGTCCTCATGCCTTATATACCTTTCTGCTTCCTGCCATCATTTCCTGGGGTTAAAGGCATGTGCCACCATGCCTGGCTCAGTTTCCAGTGTGGCCCTGAAATCACAGAGATCTGGATGGATCTCTGCCTCCAGAATGCTAGGATTAAAGCCATGTGCACCTACTGCCTAACCTCTGTATTTAATATTGTGGCTGTTCTGTTCTTTGACCCCCAGATAAGTTTATTGGGGTGCATAATATATCAACCACACTAATGATAAAATAGAATAATTTTAATAACATATTCTACCAAAACTTATGTAACTCCTCTCCAGTCACTCCCTCTCTCAATATTGTTCTTATCTTTCATTTACACGAAGGACTTTATAGTTTTTCCTGGTGTACCCAGTCTGTTTGCTAGTAGTACTACTCTCCTGCTTTGGGACCTTTGACTAAAACAAGGCTTACTTGAATTCAAGTACTTTATTAACTTAAAAAAAAAAAAAGACTTCAAAGGTGATCCTGGGAAACATTTGAGACCTAGAATTGCAGTCTGAACCACCTGGGGATAGTATTCTGGAATAAGGCAAGAGCAGAAGATGTTTTCATTGTTAGGTTATTTCTGTTTTCAATAGGGATTTCCACTAAGAGTTGTTTGTGAAGTCAGTTTACTAGTGGGGGAGAAATCTTAAATTGCAAGCTTATGATTGGTTGCTTGCTTGCTGTACTCCCTGTTGAGAGATCCTGACAGCCAATGACTACTGACTTTGTTTATTCAAGTCTTTGGGGGACAGTCTGTGGATTAACCTTTGGCTGATTATTATTGTGAGTACAATCTTCTTGTAGTCACCTGACTCCCCTTTGGAAACTTTTACCTCGTGTTCCTTCAGAACTATAATACTGTAAAAGTATTATAGTATAGGCCCAGGACTCCTAAGACCAAGTTCTCAGTACAAAGCAGATTTATTTGCTCCAGAAGAACAAAGGGCAAGCAATAAGAGACAAATACAGGAGATAGAGGATGATGGAGAAGGGGAAGGGAACAAGAGGAGACAGAGATATTTCTCCCGGAGGAACAAACCACTGCCTCTGGATAAGAGAAGACAGACATAGCCCATAGGAAAATGGCAATTTATAAAGGAAAAGGGGAAACCCTGTGGTAGAATGAAGTGTTTAATTTTAATTGGGTATGTTAATTAGGTGAGCCAAAGGGGGCTTTTGATTGCTGAACTTCAATACTTTGATAGCTGGACCTTGGTAGTCAGCCTCAGGAGGAAGTTGCCAAATGAGGGAATAGAACTTGGAGGCTATCTTTAGGAATGTAACTGTTTTCAGCAAGGAAGATGAGTTGGAAGAGAAGGATAAGGCCTGCCAGAGCCATGATCACAATACTTAGGCCAGCCCTAGTCCCTTCAAATACCACAACAGTAGATCTGCTAACCTACAGATGTGATGGGGAGATGGGGGGATGGGCAAATAATCTATCAAGATGAACACACTGGTAATCATTTTCTGGGCAGGGCAGACAGCAGAACCTTAAATGTTAAAATTGTTTGTTTACAAAAATCTTCTCTTTACTATTGACAGGTCTTGAGTAATCACAGATAATAAACTTCAGAAAATAAAATGAGAATAAGGCTTCATTATGGTGCCTGTGAAGTTGCCAGAGAACCAGGCAAGCCATTACCTTGATTCAGTTCAAGTGGATGGCATGTTCTTCCAAGGTGAGAGGCCCAGTTATCTATAGACAAACGGAATCATCCCTAACATACACAGCTTTGAGAGTTTGGCTTTGTTGCACAAAAGCACAGAAGTAGGGAATCTCAGCTTTCAGTCATGAGCCACGAGTTCCATTTCCTCCACGAGTTGATTGTATGGTTCCCAAGCATGCTGAGAACATTCAGCCTACCATTTCCCCTGCCAGTATCTTCAAGAAGCACTCTCACAGACACACCTGGGCAGGTGTGATAAAGCAGAATCACCTGTTTCATTCCAGCAGTCGGTGCCTACTGAAGCATTGAGGACACACACTGCTTTGCTTGTAAACCCTGTACATCTCCTGCCAGCCAAGCTGACACCATTAACCAGAACAGATATTCCTTAAAGACATGATTTGGAGAGGCTTACTAAAGATAGAGAGTTATATCGGTATATCTTTAATATTCCAAGCATCAAACAATATTAATAAATCAGCACAGACTGTCATTTGGATTTTAATTGGTGGGGATAAAACTTATCCAAACAATATAAAAATTATGTATGAAACACTTCATATAGATTAAAACAATTTTTATGTGATCATTTAGAAACAAATACAAAACTAAGAAAAGCTTGTAAAATAATGAAGATATAAATATAATAGTTAGAACAATAAACAATTTAAAAGAAAAGTAAAAATTTAACCCTGGGCTACTCAAAAACTTTTCAGATTCTCCTAACATATAGTCCATTAAATAGTCTATTAAAATTGATGACTTTGTTTCATCAAAATTAAAACATCTTATTTTTACAAAGCTATATGAAGTGCTATTAAGGAAATGAAAGTCAAAGTCGGCTGGAAGAAAATATTTGCAAATTAGGCACATAACAAATTACATATTGAATACACAATTTTCATCATTCTTTAATAAGGCTAACAATAGAGTTTGAATAAAATTTCACTGTGGCTACAAAGCACATGAAAGAATGAAAATGGTCTTCAGTTTTCATAATAAAATGCACACAACACTTAATAAGGAGAAATTTTACTCAATAAATATATATGAAAGAGAAGGCAGATTCTATTTTTCAAACTCTCTGTTCTTTTAGTATATTTTCATCTGGTTTATTTCTTCAGTCTGCTGCTCTCCCAGATGAACTACATTAGCAGCTTGATTTCTTTCTTTTCCTCTATTCCACTACTTACATGCTAAATTTTAAATTTAAATGATTGTGTTTTTATGTCTAAATTTCCTAATGTTATGTTTTTACAAATACTTATTCTTCATAGAGATCTCATGGGTGTTATCAACTTTGGGAAACAGTCTAAGGACAGAACTGTAATGTCCTTTTTTAAGGTTTTATTTTTTATTTGTATTTATGAGATGTTTGTGCCTGTTTGGCTGTGTGTGCAAGTGAGAGAAATTTCTAGAAGCCAGAAGAGGGTGTCCAGTTTCCCTGGAGCTGGAGTTATTGTGGTTGTGAGCCACCTGATATGGATAATAGAAAACCAACTCGGGTCCTCTGCAAGAGTAGCAAGTGTTCTTAAGGTTTCTCCAGCCTGTAAAATACCCTTTTTGGGTAACTGCAATAAACTGATCCCATGGATCTGTTTCTCGAGTATATTTTTCCAGACTTTTTTCTTTCAACTTAGCACTTTCTTATGTCAAGTGTGTTGATTTATGCAAGATTATCTACAAGCACACATGTTGACATTCAGTGTGACCCACTTCCCCAGAGGCAGTGTGATTTTTTTTCCTCTAGGCAATGACTGGAGGCAGGAATATCACCTCAGTCCAGTCAATTTTTTGAATAACTTTTAAGCTGATTTTCATTTGTATGCATTTAGTCTAAATTTGATTTTATTTACAGCCTCTAGAGATTCGTTGATTTAATTAAATGTTTGAGTATTTGGTACTATTTCTCTTCATTAGTGGATTCCTGTTTGGCATTTTTTGTAATAATTTAATTAATTTATTTATTTTAAAGAGTTTTTTTCAATTTACATACCAATCCCAGTCCCTCCTCCTTCTCCCCCCTCACTTCTCCCCCTCTGCCATGTCACACCTCCCTATCCACTCTTCAGAGACAGAGTCAACAAAGTCTGGCATACTAAATTGAGGCAGGAACAAGCCCCTCCCCACTGTGTCAAGGCTGAGCAAGGTATCCCACCCTAGGGAGTGTGTTTCAAAAAGTCATTTCATGAACTGGAAAAAATCCTGGTCCCACTGCCAAGGGCTCCCCAGGCACCTCTAGCCACATAACTGTCACCCACATTCGGAGGGCCTAGTTCAGTTGCTGAATGCACTAGATCTTGTCTGTTTGGCATTTTTGATTTTGCACTTTGAGATTGCCCAATGGCTTGCTTTCATTTGTTGAAAAACAAAAACAAAACAAAATGAACAAACAAAAACAACTACAAAGATGTATTTTTTCACTTATCTAATTATTTATGCATGTATGCATGTGTGGGGGCAAGCTCTTGTCAAGGTGTATGGAAATCAGAAGACAACCTTTGGGATTCAGTTCCCACCTTCCTTCATGCTGATGATCAAACTCAAGTCATCAACCTTGGCAGCAGAGCCATCTCACTGGCCCTCACTCAGTTTCTCAATCATTCAGTAAGTGGTTTCTTTGTTCTTATTGCCTATAAAACCAGGGCAATTTAGGAAAGTGTGAATCCCAAAGAAAAATTACAGATGATGAGTCCTGGTTACCCTATTTTCTCCAGAATCTTGTTCCAAAAATCCTGGCTTTCTTAATGCCTCTATTTCTTGCTCAACATTTCTGTTTGGAGCTTTTGTTGTTGTTGTTTGTTTGTTTTGTTTTGTTTTATTTTGTTTTGTTTTCAGTGCCAAGAGAACATGGAAACCTCCAAGCCACATCCTTCTTCCTGTAATTTTAGCTAATACTCCTTATGAATTAAATGTTTCTCTTTATCCATATAATGTTTTCCTCTACATTCTAGCTGTCATAGATGCCCTTATCTGCTCAGGTACCTAAATTTTGTGCATTTGTTTTTGTACTTTTACTCAGCTTTCAAAGCTCATAGCCAGACAGTAATTCTCTCACTGCACTTGTTGTGACTATTTAAAGAGGAATAGTGGTCCTCAAAAAAAAAAATCTTCTCCAACTTTGTTCAGAATGTGGCCTTATTTGTAATAACATCATCTTTTCTGCCTTCTCTAGTTTTCAATTCATCAAGTTGCCTCAGTGATTCCTGATTTCAAAGATCTTCTACTAAGAAAGAAGTGACTTAGCTCCTCACACATTCACTGTCTCTGTTAGTAAAATTGTATTACTCTTCCTAAGGAAACACAATTTGGAAATTATTAAAAACACATAGCATATATAGTTATAAATTCTTTACATAAAACCCACTGACTTCTTGTGATGACACAATGTGACCATATATCACCTTCACAGAACACAACTGACTTGTTTTATGAAATATGAAATATGAAAATAAAGCCTTTTTCTATCTCATCACACACAATATGTAATAACTTGCTGTAGAATATACATATCAGCGGTGTCCTTTAACTGAAAGGAAATGTTACTCACAGTACAACTGATATAGTTAATGATCACTCTTGTTAACATGCAATATAGTCAGCACTTATGTATTGAAAACATATTGCTTGTTTCCTTCAAATTATTCCTGAAATGTTAATGCCCAGAGCTCAGTTTCGATTTTCTCCTTTTCCCATTGCTTTTGTACAGAATAAATTTAAATCCAGAAAAGGGCAACTTTTTCTTCTTTGTCTTTAGGCTTATTTGATGCAGGACACATCCTATTAAGAATGCAATTTCATCATAGGCTTTTTTTTTTCTGCCAAAAGTCCTATTTTTGAAGCAGTGCTTTTATTTTTCATTCTGTTTTGCCCCTAGCCCCTACAACACGGTAGCTAACTTCTCTCTCTGCTGGTGATTATTTTCCAATACACTGATCAGTTGTCAAGCATTTGATCCCTGACTTCTATTTGGCTTGTGGATGAGGGATATGTATGTTGGCAAACCTTTGGAACGTCCTTAATTCTTTACAGTTGCTGAAGTATAACTTTCTGGCTTGAGGGGTAAAGGCTTAAGAAGTCTTATCCAGAAGACACACAAGATTTCTTAAATATCAAAGAACTCTTAAAAAGCAATGTGTTGATGAATCAAATACAATGAATCATAGTTTGCTCAATTCTTATTTGAAATACCTAAGATTTAAATAGACAGAAGTGAAGTGACTGAGGAAAATCGACTTTGATCGCTTCACCTGAAAATATAATACAAATACAAAGTTTGAACATTTGAAGTCTTAAATTCTCAATACTCAAATAGCCTATACTCAACATTTACTTCAGTTATTTTGACATCTACTCATAAGCTGGAAGAATAGAACAATCAAATTAGTAAGCAGAAACATTAGGTTCATATTCATTTTTAAGGATTTTTGGAAAGTATCAAAGAAATTAATTTGAGAAAACCAAATTAGTCATTTAACACTATTCCTGTATTCCATAAGAGCACTCTTGGCATAGCAACTTCTTTAGATGACTATGCTTTGAACTCTTCCTATGTAGCATTTTTGTTCATTTGGACCAAGGTTTCCTTATGAATTTCTAGATGTTTAATTTCAGGCCCTTGTATGGAATGCCTGGTTCCAGTTTCCAATTCCACCATCCCCAGCTCAACTTTGTGTGTGTTGGTCCATATAAATTGTTTTTTCAGAGATGTGCAAATTTACTTGTTCTCTAGTTCACCCCCAACAGAGTAGATGCTGTTGAAAGATCTTTGGCAAGTAATTCTAATTATTAGATTCACCTTTTTTTGGTGTCCATGACCTTTTACTTTTCAACAATATTGCAAAAGAAATCAAAAAGTTCTCCTGTATATAAAAAGGCTTCAAAATGATTATTCCACTCTAAAAATTATGTTTGTTGTATCAGGCAATTACATCACTTACTTTGCTTATGAATGGCTCATAATTTAAAATGTACTTATGGATTATACCTGTATAAGTTTTCTATTATCAGCATTCTGTTTTTATTTTCCAATTACAAAGTGAACATGGGTACTCTCCATGCAACTGGCTTCTGTTGATCATCTAACTTCAATGTCATCTGGTAACCACAGTGAACTTCCCCCTAGTTTCTTCACTTTTCAGCTGAATTCTCCAGAACTTAAAGGTCAAAGATTTAAATCATTTCATTTTTACTTTTTCATTCCTCAAATATTTCTTTTCTTTACCTTATGCATATGCTTGACTAATTTCTAAAATTGTATCACACGACTGCATCACTTAATCAAGTATACAGATCATAAACAAAGAATAATATGGAATGCTAGCCAGGTAATTCAATAATCTATTTAGCACAACTTCAAATTCTCCTGAGCCAAATGTCCAAAGACAAACTGTTGTGAAGTAAAATGATTTTCAAAACTAACATAAACGTTAGCCACACGCAATATGAGTAGTGTATACATAATAAATTCTTGATTGACTATTCTACTGTTCAAATTCTGGTGTGTGTCAAGGTGATGCACTTATTCTTGACATTTTCTAAAGCAGAAATGACATTTGTATAAATATGCTTATTTTAGCAATTGTGAGATAATCTATAAATGTCTATTTTGTATTCAGTTTTTAAAGTACAAGCCAAGAGTTTGATAATTAACCAGTCTTATAAAGTATTCCTCACACTCTTTTATTTTTGATAATTGCTGATCTTTAGAGTTGCTTAAATTAGTCGCAAGATTATTAATTTTCTATTTCTATTTCCTGCATTTAACATTACATGGATAAACTTGAATTTAGCTAAAGTTTAGGTTTCAGCAAAAAATAAGTAGTTAGTTCAAATATATTTAAAGAAATGTAAGGGGGAAGAAGGCACAGAGTTTCAGAAAATCAAGCATGCAATATGTTTTTTATGCCGAAAGCAAGTGCCACTATGAGAAAGACATAATCTCAAAGTGGGAAGGGAAATTAGTGATCATCAAAATCTTCCCTTTGTCTTATGAGTGAGGAAAATTATTTCTAGAGATGTGTTAGCAGGCATGAAGACACACTAGTGGTTAAACTGTGCTCAAATGCAGAGTCCTAGGTCAGGATTGCTATTATTGTGGTTTTGTTCTTCTCCTAGTTGTTCTGACAGTTCTCACTCAGTCACACAACTATGACTGAGCAGAGTCAATATTTCTATTCATTCCTTCATTACACATTTTCCTGCTGATGAAAATGACACCTGGAAAAGATTCTTTAACCAAAATGTTTGAGTGTTCTTGGTGCTAAGATGACATGGCAGGGAAGTATAAATATCTGCTTATATCATTATGCTTCCTGTCAGTATGTCATCAGTGATGCAAAGACCGCTACTACGTTCAGAAGCCAGTCCCTCAGCGACACTACACATTACTGGGACAAAATTAGAACAGGACTTCAATAGTGAACCCTGCATCTCAGTGATCCTCCTGTGAGGAGGGGCTCTTTTAGAGGATTCCAGTTGTCAAGTTCCCTTGGGTCTGACAGCTCTGAGCTCTGCCTGTTAAATCAATATCATTTAACAATGACAAAAACAGCTACTTGTTTCAAAACCATGAATCTGAAATATAGAATTTTACTATCTCTTTCAGACTTCGTATTCTCTGATAATCTTCTACCTAGTAGCATTAAACTGGCTCCCAAATGTGATAGTCCATATCACATAACATAATTAATAGATATGAAACATTCCTGAGAACTTGTTATTATTTGCCTTTCTGCATTTTAGCTGTTATTCAACATTCTGAGTGAAGGGTAAATTTTTAGAGTTTTTACTGAAGCATAAAGAAAAATATTACCATATTACAAATGTATTTATTGATGAATTGTCCCAAACTGTGAACACCATATTATCAATGCCAAATCCAAAAATACTATGCAGAAGTCAACCTTGATGCCATTTCAGTGACTAATACCCCATTCCCAAATAGGAAGTATTTTTTTTTATTTTAAATTCTAAGTTTTGATTTTTCACTCATTTTTTCTTTTATTAAGTTGGGACAAATGGGACCACACAGTATATACTGTTTTAATTCTGAGAGTCTTGTCCTGTGCTGTATTTGAGATATGCACCATATACGTTGCATATAGACTTCCAGACACATTCATTCTCCTTTCTCTCCACTTGGTTTGTAAATGCATCAAATGTATTTAAGCATGCCTCAGATGTTTGGTAATTTCAAATTTTCTTTTGGTGATTTCTACTTTTAATCTTCTATTCATAGAATTAATATGGACATTCCAATGAATGCCTTTTGATGACTATGTATGAAATGCATTGGTATATACACTTTATACAATGCATTGTATAAATTCTTATAATTGTCAAAGAGCATTTTCAGTAAAACTTATTTAAAAATTCATTTGTATTTCACCATTTATAATTTATATTTTTATAATCTGAAAGCTGAGTTTGAAGCTGAGTCAAGAAATGTATGCATTTATTTTTAATACATAGCCAGATAATATTGCCATATGATTGTATCTACTGACATTTCTATATTCTGTCAAAATGGGTATTTTTGTTTTTTACCTTCATGCCTTTTGACAATGAGTACTTTGGCATCAGAGTGTAGATTTACACTGTTATTTCCCAGACTGATGACAAGGAGCACACTTTTTTTTAGGTTTGCTTGATGATCTTCACCAATTTGGGCATCATTACTCATCAGTACTTTTATTGGCTTAGAGGAATTGTATATTATATTTTATTGAGTATATTCATTACACTGATAATATTTTCATAAAATTACATCGTGTATCTTGATATTTTCCAAATACCCACCTTACCTCTTCCTTTTCTCCTCTGATAACTTTCATTAGTCCCCACTCATTCAACTAGGCAGTTGTTTCTACTCTTATGTCATATACACACACATGATTTATGCACCCACATAAAATCTAGGGTCTATGATTGTCAGAAAAACGATAATTAATTGTAGCAAATAGGATGATAATCCCCAGTAACAATCATGTTTTCCTGAAAAATAAGAAAATTACATTCTCACATTTTCTTTACTTCTCTGTCGATTATTGCATAGGTATATACTCCATAAACTTAGGTATTTTAAATAGTGCAGCAACAAATATGAATGTGTTTATCTCGGTAGCATATTGACATATAGTCCTTCAGGTATAAGACCCCAGAGGGATATAGGTGAACAATAGAGTAGACAAATGATTAGGTTCTTGAGGAACATTTCACTGATTTTTGTATTGGGTAGACTAATTAAAATTCCGCACAAAAGCATATAAGGGTTTCATTTTCTCTGTATCATTCCCAGCTTAGAGGAATGAAATATATTCCTATCTCCTACCATATACAAAAATCAATTTTAAGGAGATCATAAAAAACTTTAGTGTAATATATGTAAACAAAAAGCTATTTGGATAAAAAGCCTATAGTTGAGGAACAGGAACACCATAGGCACTGTTGAGAAACCTACTCTTGTAAATGGACATGTTACTATACTGCTTTCTAAATAAGTGTGTTTGTGCCCATAGATTAGTGCTAATCTCAGACATCATCATAACTTGTTTACAGTCGGTGATGGTTAATGCATAGACTAAGAACTGGTCAAAGTCCTGAGAACAAGTGATTGTTGAGTGTTCTGCCGCAAACAAGACATCTATATCATCCTCCCCACAAAGGCTCAAGGACCATCACAGAAGAGGGGTAGGAGTGAAAGGAAGAGCCAGAGGATAGTCAGCACTGCTGTGACATGCTGTCATCTGGACAGGACACAGCCTTTGTTATTGGTAGGCATTGGTTGCTGGGGAGAAAGAGCCCATGGAGTAGCTACTCAGAAGTTGTCAATGCTCCATTAAATAACCTCCTACATATTATGCTCATGCAAGCCACCCTAATTAAACATATCAGGTCAGAAAAAGATATGAAGCAGGAGGAGGTCTTCCTGGGTAAAAACAAAGGGTTTGTAGGGGATAAAGAAGAATAATTGGGGGTTATAGAAATAAAAATGACCAAAATTCACTTTTTAAAATTTTTTAAAAATATAAATTATAAATGGTGTAATACAAATGAGTTTTTAAATAAGTTTTACTGAATATGCTCTTCAGCAATTATAAGAATTTATACAATGCACTATGATTACTGGAGCCTCCAGCTGTCTTTTATCCCCTCCACTCCTCTTCCCTCTCTGCAAGTCCCTTTTCCACATCCATTCCCTTCCTTTATTTTGTGGCCTCCTGGGTTTGATCAGGGCCACCTGTGAGCACATATACACATACACACGTACATACATATACATACTAAATAATGGCCAGTTGTCAGGTAGACATATTGATATATATCTGAGCCCATTCATACATTGTCTTCTACCTGGATGATGTCTTCTGTGTAATACAAACATCTGATTTATTTACTTATTTATTTTACATCTCGACCATGCCTTCCCCTCCCTCCTCTCCTCTCATTCCCTCCCTCCTCCTCCCCTCCTCCATAATCGCTTAGAAAGGGGAAGGCCACCCATGAGCTTCAGCAGAGCCTGGCATATCAAACTACCATAAGATCAAGCTTGGCCCCCTGTATTCAGGCTGGGCAAGGCAATCCAGAATGAGGAATAGGTTATCATGAGCCAGTCAAAGTAATAGGGAAAGCCACTACTCCCATTGCGGGGATTCCCACACACAGACCAAGCTACACAACTGTCACATATATGCAGGGAGCCTAGGTCCGTTCCATGCAGGCTTGCTGGTTGTTGGTTCAGATTCTGTGAGTTCCCATGAGCCAGGCTAGTGGTTTCTTTGGCTTCTCCTATGATGTTCCTTAGCCCCCTTGTTTCCTAAAATCCCTCTTCCTTCTCCTCAGCAGATGGCCCAATATTTGACTGTGGGTCTCTGAATCTACCTCCATCAGTCACTGGATGAAGGCTCTCCGATGACAACAGGGGTAGTCACCAATCTGATAACTGGGGATGGCTAGCTCAGATTATGCAGCCACTGCTGCCATGAGTCTCAGCTGGGGCCATCCTTGTAGACTCATGGACATTTCCCTTGATCAGGCTTCTACCTGACTCCATAAAGCCCCACTTTCCAGTCATCTGTCTCAGCACTGTCTCCCTCTGTCCACCCCAGAATCAGATCCCTCAAGCCCACCTGCCCCTAGTCCAACAAGGAGATCTCCTCTATTTCTTCTTCCCAAGGAGATCCATGAGTCACTCCCTTGGGCCCACCTTGTTACCTAGCCTCTCTGGGACTATGGATTATAGCATGGTTATCCCTTACTTTACAGCTAATATCCACTTACATGTGAGTATATACCATGTTTTGTCCTTCTGTGTCTAGGTTACCTCACTCAGGATTGGTTTTTTTTCTAGTTCCATCCATTTGTCTGCAAATTTCATGATGGTATTGTTTTTAAAAGCTGAATAATACTCCATTGTGTAAATGTACCACATTTTCTTTATCCATTCTTCAGTTGAGTGGCATCTAGGTAGTTTCCAGGTTCTGGCTACTACAAATAAAACTTTTATGAGCATAGTTGAGCAAGTGTCCTTGAGGTATAATTGGGTATATGCCTTTGGGTATATCCAAAGAGTGATTTCATTGGGTCTTTGGAAGTCAATTGACTCCCAGTTTTCTGAGAAACTGCCATATTGATTTCCAAAGTGGTTGTAAAAGTTTGCACTCCCACCAACAATGAAGGAGAGTTCCCCTTGCTTCAGATCATCTCCAGCATAAGTTGTCATTTATGACAAATATTTATTTTAAATAGTTTAGATTGTCTATTTATCTATTTGTGATAGTTATTTTAGGCTCATACTTAAGAAATTTCATCTAAGTTGATTAAGATATTCTACTAAAAATTTCCTTGGTTGTTTTATCTTTCGTTTTAAGATATGCTGCCCATTTAGAAGTGTATGTGTGTATGTGCATGTATGCAATATGAGAGAGAAAACAAGATAGTTATTTTCTACACAGATACTCCATTAGATCAACTTTTATGTAAAATATCATACTATTTCCCTTTTATTTCTATGACTCAATTTAAGAATAATCACTTGAGATTCAGACAGTCCACCAGGACTATTACTAATGGGATTTTAGGGAGAAGATTCATGAATTTATTACATTTTGTACTAATAATTTTATCAGGAAGTAATATTTATAGGAACTGCAAGAATATTGATGTCTCAAAAGAAATTATTATTGTCAATGCTGTAGTTCAATTTCCATACAATAATCTAAAGTAGTTTATAATATTCTTATGTGTGATTTTTAGGTTTCTTCAGGAAAATTCAGTGTCTAACATAATTATCAGTATCTTCACCATGTTACATCCAGGAAACTAAAACTTGGCATGACTAATTTTTTGCAATTTATCCCCTCTGATAATGATTTCATCACACTGGACATCTATATTCATTAGGGGAATAAGAATATTTTATGTTACTTGAAGTTATATACATCTAAGTGCATGTGTGTGCAGAGAAGGTGGGAGGGGGAGGAGGAAGAGAGAGAGATTTTTAAGTTAAGATGGAGCAATAGACTAACCAAAACCCCATTGCCAGACATAATGATCCTCCATTTGAGTAGTTAGTCAGGGCAATCCAAGAAACTCTCGTAACATAATTTGAGGGTTAGACCCTAATACTAAAAATATAATATACCATAAGAGAGGACTCAGGAAGAACCCATATAGCACTGATCTAGAATCCTCTTCCCTGAGGACTAGCTCTCATAGTACCAGGAGGAGCCAAGCAATCTGCTAAGGGAGAAAAGTAATCAATAGTCCTAACCAGCTGTAATGGCTATGAACAACAAGGCAACCAGAATGACAAGATGTCTCCACCAAAGTATAATAGTGGCACTGAAATCCTGGAGATAAGCAAGAGCCCATCAGTTTGGACTTAACACCTGCTCAAAGGAGGAAAATCATGCTGAGTACTATAAAACTAGAACACTACCTTTTGCTGGTGACATAGTAGACTCTTGAAGAGAGCCCTCTACTGCCGCTTCACTATACCAGTGTGGTTTCTAAATGCATTCTAAATATTTATTCTTATACCCACAGGGAAGCACATTGCTCATCCTTTACCAAAGAAAAATCTTTTTTAAGCAGATGGACCATTTCAGAAAGCCACTGGTCAAAATGCAGAGAATAAAAGACCTAATCTATACATCTACAATGTAACCCTTACCCCTCGGGCTCAGGGAACATCGTGGAATAAACGGAAGAAATGATTAGAAGAGCCAGAGGATCAGAATCGGATGGACATCCACTGGGAAATGGTGTCTCCTGTACATGACAGCAAAGCTGTATGCAGGAAATTTTAACAACAGTTCCCTATTTTTAAGACCTAAAACATGACTACACCAACTGGCATGCTAACATGTACAGGGGGATTCTCACAAGACTTCACCTCTAGATGAAGAGCTACAGACAATTAATGGTTACTGAGAGAGGGAGAAACAGTTTTCTCCATGGATGAGCCCACTGATAGGTCAGCCAGTCCCAAGAGGTCAGCCCTAAACATAGGTGGGCAAAACTAAATGGTCTCAGCAAATTGTGTTTGTGAGCTCACACACTCACACACACACACACACACACACACACACACACACACACACACACACACACATAATAAGAGTTTGTGTGTAAAATATAGTACTTATATACAAAATTCTCAAAAAAAATTAGTAAGAAATAAAATCTTCATTGGAGTATCTTTACAGAAGAAGCAAAAGACTTATAATAATATACACATGTCAATTATGGATTTTTTCTGGTGGGGAATGATAATGCCTACTTTCTCAGCCAAAATTTAATAATAAATACATACAAAAATAATAAAAAAAACGCAACAATGGCTGTGACACTATTTTATTGTGAAATATGATATGTCAGTAAAATAGTTCTTCTAGTAAAAGACTGTGGAGATATGCTGATTCCCAAGCTTTGTAGTGAGACTGCTTGAATCAAATGCTGCTTTGGATTTCTGGTTGAACCTCTTCTCCCAGTATACCCATGCAGAATACACAACATAGATTAAACTGAGAAAGAAACTAAAATGTTCTATTTAGCAAGGTCATTGAAATTTATGCACAACAAGAATTTTCCTCAAATATCGCTAATGAAAGAAAGAAAGGTACTTCTCCTTCCCATCTGCTTCTCTTTCTAAAATTCTGAGACCAGCAGTGACTGACAATCAGAAATTAAATGTCCACCCTCAACTTTATGAGTAGTGTATTGTTCCATCACTCTATGCCGCATGCATAGTGGTGTGTATGCTGTATCCTATCAAGTTGAATTTTATAACTCGAAATGAAGGATTTAAAATAATTACCTTGCCTCTCTGTTTCTTTGAACATTCCCAGAATGCAATGGAGAAGAATATGGGAAGACACAATCTGGGTAGACAGTAGGGTTTAATGTGCATTGGATTCTGGGAGATACAGTACCTTGAGCTAAATTCTGGTAGAAGATGCTTAACAAAAGTACTTGAGAAATTTGTTTTCCATTTACTATACCAGGTTTTAATGACAGAGAACAAGGCAATGTATTACCATTTTCTTTCATTTCAATACAGTATAAAATGCTGAACAAATGTTTCCAGTTTTCAAAAAAAAAATGAAATAAAAGCATGGATTGTGATCTGTTTTCTACAAGAAAATCCCCTCCCCCACAAAATCATCTGTTAAGGAAACAGATAACATGCAAAGATCGAGGGCAGTCTACAAACTCAATGTTGGATACAAATAGATTCTTCCATTTTTAAAGCAGTAGCTGCTGCATAAGCAAAAGGAAAGAGCATCTTGTGTATTTGGAGGAGAAAAATACATATCAAAATCATTATTAAGCATTGGCATAAGAAGTTTGTAATTCTACCTGAAAATTTTAACATAGTGTAATTAAACATGAAAATGAGGATAAAAGAGCACAGGATTATAAGAAAAAAATCTAAACAAGAACAAATACTGAGATTAATTGGTAAGTCTGGATGATTTGCAAATACCCAAAAAAATATGAGTTGCACAATAAATTGTCCATTGGAACCAATCAAGGAGAATAAGTAGCCTTGGATAGAGCTGAAACAAGATACTTTGGTTGTGTATACAGAGACATGTATAATTGCAAAGCAGAAGAGGATTTAAAGTTACAAGGTTATGAAAGATGCAAAAGACAAAAGGAAAATATGGAGTTGTACGTGTTTAATAAAGTGCAGTGGTTACAGTATTCTATTTACATGAGAAAGTGCCCTTTTCTCAAAGAAAATTCAAGATAGATAGTTTAAATGCCATGATGCATAACATTTTCAACTGCCTGAATCTAATGTGTTCAAGAAAGTGTAAGCAATGAATAGTCATAGTTTGATAAACCCCTTGTATATGTATATGATTCCACACATGCATGAATATATATCCATCACAATTTTTAACATGATACATATGTGTGTGCATGTGTATATGTGTATGTGTGTGTAGAGAGAGTGGAAATATGACATTAACAACATGTGAAACATGTCTAGAGATGTTTATTACCTAATTCTTTATATTTTTAACTAATTTTTATTTTTATATTTTTGTTTTAATGTTATTTTAATTTTTAATATTTATTTTATTTAGATTTATTTTACTTTTAATTAATAATAAAATAAAGATATGAGAGTAAATATTTTGGTGTAAAAATGTTGTTTTCCAGACAAAATTAAGAGAATGAAATTTATATAATGTGAACATAATTTTGACTTGTAAAGCAAAATATAAAACTCTGACATGGGGGAAATCAAACAGACTACAAAAAACAAAAGTAGCTGATTGCAGACTCTTTTGCCATGGTATAAAAGGCCCCAAAACAGCAGAAATATCTATAAATATTTCCCATAAACGATAGTAACCTAGGACTATCTATACTCTGTTCTCCTTTAGTAATGGTAAGTGAAATACATTTGCATTTGCTGCATAATTAAAAGTTTAGCATATTCAAAAGGGGCATAGCTGAACAAAATATACAAAGGTATGAAAGAATGGGGAATTGGCATGGCCATATTAGACAAATTTTGCAGATAAAACACACTCTAGTATGAAGAAACATGTATAGCACAAATGATACCAAAACAAAGGTCCAAACCTAGATGCTGTTAAAAAATAAACTGCTGAACGAGAAGGAAACATAGAACAAAAATGAAAATTGGGAGTCATTGTTTCTTATGTTTGATAATAAAACATCACTGAAGGATTGATAGGTTAATTATTTGTTAAATTGAGGAAAACTGTTAACATCTTTAAATGCTAGCTTTCTTAACTAACACATAAAATAAAATGTAAATAATAAAACAGAAAGAATATGCTTTAGAAAACAGCAGAGCTAGGATTTCAGGCCTGTTGGCTATGTTAGCTGAGATTCGGAGAGTCAGCAAAGTGACACCCACAGTTCACACGAGCAGAGGAAGTGGAAAGAAAACATCACCTTCTGAATTGGAAGTGGAAGCCGACTCTGCGATATCCAGGACTCTAGGCAAACTGTACTCTTTGGATCTTCTTATCTATGTATTCCTTGTCCCTTTGAAATGTAATTTTTTCAAAGCCTAGACACTCTATCTTCTTTCATGTATACCAACTTAATAAAAGCCATCCCCTTTAGATGTTCATTTATCATGTAGTTCCCGAACTAGATTTCATTCTTTCCATGCCCCTGAACATCCGCACCAACTTCAAAGGCAGAAGTACTTCCTATTAAGGACAGGCAGTTCACAGACACTAACTACAAGGCTGCTGGCATCATGTGAAGCAGAGGTACTTCTCTGTCTCCTCTGTTTACAGGTGTTCAAAGCAGAGTGTGCCAAACATGAACCAAACATCACAGAAAGGACCACTACACAAGAATGAAAGCTTGCATAAATGAAAACGTCAGATCCCTTACACATAAAAATGGCTGCTATGAAAATGCCTCACATGTTCCCTACTCAAAAGCACCTGTACCCACACCAAATTTTAAGTCTGAGTTGATTTTTTTTCTCTTTCCAGTTTCTTTATAATTTTATATTTAAGATTATCCATAGCCTCACATTTTAGCAATAATATAGAATTCAAATATAAAACGTCTTTATTAAGAAAGACTGTATTATTTTAGGCTAGTTACAAATTATTATGAAATACACCACAGGAGAATGCTATGAATACTTCATGACTTGATGCTGGCTGGACCTTGTAGAAATCTGTAATACAGATGATATTAGTAAACTACCACATTTGTTCTTGTTGAAAGTAAACTCTGGGAGTGAGGAGAGAACCTCTGTGAGACATAAGCTTGTTTATCTCAGGGACCCTCCAAAATTCTTTACCTTTGTTGTAAGGAAAAAGAAAAAACAGCAACCAGCTAAGGGTATTAGAAACATTGTACCCTCAACAACAGCTGAAAGGTAAACCATTTCCAGTAGAGGTAACAATAGTTTATCCCATGGTGTAAATGTTCCTGTGTTAGGAATGGGAAGTCAGAAGCTTATCCATAGGGAGAAAGCTCTGCTCTCCCGGGAATTTCCTGGTCGGGAACTCCAGCATCATGCTTGCAGCAGAGTTTGCCCATTCGTTGCTGAGAGATGCTACAAGCACATGAGATGATGGTGCTTTCCTGTTTCTCTACTTTCTCTTTCCTACGTGCTGTGTTCTTTCACTTTTGCTCACTACATACTTCTCAGACTCATTCATTTAAAACACAACTCCCATAGATCATTCTCCATATGGAATACAGTTGAATATATCTAGTTCCAAATTTTGATAATATGAGGTTTTTAACTGAATAATAAAAAAACCTTAAAATGCTTTTATACTTCATATAGCTTTTAGAATATTACTAAAAGTGAAGATGTGAGTTTTATTCCAGAGTCTTAGGGTCAAATATATAGTATTTTCCAAAAAATGAAATGAAATTGAAATAAATAATAATTGCAAATGTCCTCAAAATGTTTTGAAGAGAGTTGAACACTAAAAGTCTCAATGTTTAGAATTATAAAGTTATATCCCAATAATGGGTTATATTTTGTATAAAAAGAAACACATAATGACTTAATATTATTATTTTTCAATATAAATCTTCATAGTTTGTCTGTAGTAATAGGGAATTAAAAATCTGAGCTGATGAATACTTTTCTTTGAAAAGCACATAAAAATATGACCAAAAATCTCTCCAAAAACTATAGTGTTCTACATATCACTGCTAATGCTCATCAAATTTTTCTTGCAAAAATCAGCATTTTCCTTTGAACTTAAACGTGAAATCTGCAATAGTAAGAAAGAAAACAACATCCTGGTTTTAATTTATTAGATGAAAATGTGTTTTATATTTGAATTATGCTTTAAGATTCTTCTTTCAAAACATTTTATTAGCATATTAGTTTATGGTGAGCGTTCATTTTGCTGCATTTATATACTCTGCCTATTTTAATTAACTCATCCATGCATTCTGATGCTTTTGCTAATTTTAGATGATGGATCCATCATTGTTTGTTTATAAAGGCTGATTGGAAACAAGGCGTTCATTATGTTGTGCCTGATAATCTGCACACTTCATTATCTCAGGGCAGTTCTTGTACCTACAGAGTTGCTGCCATCAAATTTTTATAAATACTATGTTCCCTTTGATTGATTTTCACTGGCAATATAGTCTCCACTGGCTACAACCTAATATTGTCACTTACCCTGTTTTCTACAATGTTCCTCTAATGTACAGAAAATTATGCTTTCAAGAAAATCTACATCTCAGTCATTTCTTTAATAAATCTTTGACCTGCAGACATAGTATTTAGTTAAATTAACAAGCAGGCTGCTGTTCCCCAAACCGCATCATATTCACCGATAGATCAGCTTCCCTAATAAACTGTCTATATTTGATGCCTCGTTGAATTTTGGACACTTTACATCATGACAAATCCACTGAAGAGAATAAATTGCTTTGCATGGTTTAGGAAAACGTGAAAACTTTTTAAAAATAGATCACTCAATTGACTATCAGCCCAGAAAACGGACTGTAAAGGCAGGTATGAGGAATAATTGAGCTGTGGGGTTTTTTTGTTGCTGTTGTTTATTTGTTTTGTTTTTTTAAGTTGCTTTTTTTCTCTAGGAGTTTGTATGTAAAATGAGAAATTAATAACTTGTAATACTTTTAATCATATGTGTATGCTGAAGTGTGGCCTAGAGAAATCTATCCAGAGATTTCCTGAGTAGCCATCAGCACAAGATTGTAAAGTCCTTTGCAGAGCTGGGCATGTCCTGGAGTTTCCACAGTCTTACGTCTAGTTCCCTCTCTCATTTTCACTAGGAACTTGAAAAGCTCCTGGACCTGGCTTTGTAACATTTTAGGTGAGAAAGGGTTGTTTGTAGTCAGACAGTCAGAATCCACGTTTCCAGGAGATATAAATTCACAGTTCTAAGTCACTCATCTGTGAATATTCTAGCAAGAAGCACCAACGTACACCTGTAACGTTCATCTCAGCTTGTGTGGGCATTGTCGCTCCAGTGGTCCAATCCATTAGCACTAAGTACTTACAGTGTGTGTGGGCACTGGTATCAGGTATTGTGTAAAATAAACAAAATCATGTAATGACCATTAATAGCCAAGAAATTCATTTCGCTCAATAGAGTGAACCAAACTTTATGCACAAATAGAAGCTTTGAAAGCCAGGAAAAGACTGTTTTAAGTTTCTGCCAATATGACAAATATGAAATGACATGCATTTATTTTAATTTACATTATCTTGATTATTACTGTGGCTAGACATTTTACAATGTTTATTGACTTTATATTTCCTTTCCTGTGAGTTGGTCTGTCATATTCATTGTTCATTTATTTCTGGGTCATTTTTTTTTGATCATGTAGTCTTTGCATCAATCTTTGGCATTGTAGATGGAGTGTACATGCTTTCTTATCATATGTAATACTGATCACATTGTAATATCTTTTGACATAGAGATTAGCTTTCACATTTTTAAACGTTTTACATTAAGAACGTGGAAAAATACAAAGAGTTGTATGAATTTATTGTTTCTTCCTAATGGCAGGATGATTTCTCAGCTTTCTTTTCACATTTAGTATGACCTGTGGCCTGTTTCACACAGTAATTTTCCACTAACTTGTTTATCTTTCATTAGGAAGTTTTAGTCACTTCTATTGACTCACACACAAACACCAGTTTGAATATATGTATGCACAGGAGTGTGTATATTCATATATAGCTATACAGATAGAGTACTGTCTTAATCATTATATTTTTATTATAATCAGGAAGCTTTAGAATTTCTTTATTTCAGTCTTGAACATAATTTAGAAATTCAGATGCTTTCCATGTTCACTCATGTCAGCCTTTATACTAAACTAGGATTTAACAGAATTTCATTGTTTCTATAGATTAAATTGATGAATTTGGATGTGTTATACTAAAACCACATGTGAACACAATATATTTCTCAACCTATTAACCTCTATGCCATTAAATGTGTTGAATATTGCTGAAGTGTAGATCATGGTGGAGAGAAATCTTATCATGACTCAGGTTTTGAGTTCAATAGCCAGCACACACACATACACACACAAAAAAAAAACAAAGAA
Source organism: Peromyscus californicus insignis (assembly GCF_007827085.1). Lineage (NCBI taxonomy): Eukaryota > Metazoa > Chordata > Mammalia > Rodentia > Cricetidae > Peromyscus > Peromyscus californicus. The sequence continues at coordinate 43,184,752 of NW_026294413.1, forward strand.
CAAACAAACAAACAAAAACCTAAAACACCCTGTATGACTTTTCTCCATGAGATTTAGTTAGAATAGTTTTTTCTACAATAAATAACATTTTAGGGGTATTATCTAAACTATTTTAAGTGACATTTGCTAGTAAATATAACTTGTATCTAAAACCAGTAGTGGTTTTTGAATCTTGATTGTGCAATCTTCAAATCTGGTCAGCAGTTTATATTTGTTTGAATATTTTATAGATTAATCTTGATTTTCTATGAAAGTAACAATACCATCTACTTTCTAGTATGCCCTAGTTTTCATTATGATCTCTTATTTTAGCCAAGAGCTATTTAGAACTATGTTACTAAATTTACAAACATAAGATTTCTTCCTTTGTTTGCATTATTAATCAAATATATTATCTCTGGTATACACCTTTCAAAAATTGTTGTTTCATATTTTCTATAGTTGACAGATTTTTCTGGCTTAATATAGTTAGTACTAACAACATTGACTTAACATTTCCTTCTATAATATTGTAATTCTTCCTGTAATATGCATGTCATTAAGATAAGTTCTAAAATGTTTACTAGGCTATCCCTGTCCACTATAACTCATCTCTTCTCCTCTTGCACACAGTCCACACTATAAACATCAAAGTCTTTCAATTTCCAATTTATTTCATGTTTTCTCTTGCTTCTAGACATCCACTCAATAGTTTTTCTCACTCTTATCATTTGGTTAGATATTTTCTCAAGTAAACAACTTTCAAAAAGTCCCATAGTGTGGAGAAAGGGGCCTCTGTCATATCATGTCACACTACAGTATGTATTTTACTTCCCTCTCTATATTTGTTATTTTTCTGTTGCTGTGGTGAAATACCATGATGAAGGCATCTCATGGGAAAGTAGTTTATTTTGACTGGTGGTCCCAAGAGGGTCAAGAGTCCATCTTACGAGAAGGCGTAGCAGCAGGCAGGCAGGCAGGCAGGCAGGCATGGTGGCAGGAGCTCAGCTAAGAGATCACACCCCTAACAACTAGCACAGGGTAGGGAAAGCACACTGGAAGTAGGGAAAGGCTACATACTCCCAAAGCCAGTTCCCTACTGATGCATGTCCTACAGTAAGGCCATACTTCCAAACCCCCGCCCCACCAAAACTGTGAAACCAACTTAAAACCAAGTGTTAGAATCCCTAAACCAATGGGGTCATATTTCATTCAAACCACTGCATCCTCTCTTTTTCTATCTGTGCTTCTGAAAGGTAGGAACAAAATCTTATGTGTTGAGTACTGTATTTCCAAGACAGACCACAAAATTTGACACACAAGAGCTTCTATACACACACATACACTTGTGTACACTTGTGTGTACACACAAAACGCATAAACTAAATACAAAATCTGGCATCAGATGATAAATATAAAGACCTAGTGACATAATTTCTCATTTTAAAGATAACCACATACTCGACCAAAAATAACTTCTGTTGGAGGTAATGGCCACATGTTCTTTAACTTTAAATTATGTCCTCTTTCTTGTCATTCATCCAGATGATAGCTACCAAAGCCTCATAAAACCTAAAGTAGAGACATTGTCATCCCCGATGCTGTGCCACTTTACAGTTCCGCATGATCCCTCTCATACATACGCTGCTCATTAGGGGGAAATCATTCTAAGACAGAGAGTGTATTTTCTGCATTATCTTGCTGGGTTGGAAAATCTTTCCTGTTGGTAATTTTCTTAAAACTAATGGCTTCTTTTATGTCTATGTTAAAAATTGACAAATGCCTTTCTGTGGTTTTTCATCTTCATAATTGCTTGAGCTTCAGAAAAAAGGGCTGGGGCCCTAATTGCGTAATATTATAACATACAAGAAAGGAAGGCAGGAAGCCTCATTCCTGACCTCCACTGGTCAGCTTATTATAGACCATCTTTCCTTTAATTCAGGAACTGCTCAAATACTACTCTGTGTGTCTTATTTTGAGTCATTCTCAGTAATTTACTGCCATAATTTATAATCACATAGAGTCTTGTAGGTTAATTACAGAATCTTCTATCAAAAAAATGTGGTTTCTTTTTTATTAATCCCAGTGATGCTACCTTGATTTTATTTAGCATTCTCCAGATGTTTTTCTAGGATAGAAATGGTAAGTAGCTGGTCTCAAAATAACCTACATGTAATTTTATAAGCCTCCTTCTTAACCTTTACAAAATTCGTTTCCAAATTGTGAAAGTACTTCTCATATCTTCTTTACTATATTGCACGCTTATTGACCTTAAATTCAGTTGCTGTCAACCAAACAACAACAAAAAAGTAACAATTTGTGTTTCTCAACGTCTTCTAGTGTTTTGTATAAAGAGCAGGGTTACATGAAATTGATTTTGGTGGAAAATATCCGTACTTTATGATTACCCCCCACACACACACACACAGAGACTACCATGGCTTAAACTATACAATTATAAATATACCCTTATTAAATGTAACATGGCCATGCAACTATTTTCAGATTTTGTAGCAATACGAATTGGATTCTTAAAATGATTGAAAGTAAGGACTCATGAAAATGCTAGGTAGACAAGGCAACCAGACTGTGATTGCAGGTTCTGAAAACAGAGACAGGGAGCTCCCTACTGCATGATGGCTATTCAGACAAGACCCTGCCTCAGAGAGAAAGGTGGACAAGGATTAAGGAAGACTCCAGATGCCAGCCTCAGGTCCGCACATACATGCACTTGTACTTCTGCATCCACATACACACTGTGCCCACACACATGAAAATACACATACATACAAACCACACACATATACACAAGAAAAAAAGTAGTCAACCAAACAAATCTTTTACTTAATATGAGTAGTTTTCATACAGAATTATTTTTATTTTTGAGATGATATTATGATTACATTTCACCCTTCCCTTTGTTTCCTTCAAACCTTCCCACAATCCTCTCTCTGCTCTCCTTCAAATACATGTCCTCTTTTCTTTTTCGTTTTTCACTAATTGTTACTGTATGCATATATATGTATTTTCAAAACAAAACGTGTGATAATGTAACTGACTTCCTAAAAACACATTCTTTTGTTTGTTTGTTCAATGACACTTTTGTTTATACTCCACCAAAGAAGTTGTGATTAACAGGGAATTTGAGATCAGGAACTAATGCCGCTCACATTATAAATGAGAAAGAAAGAAAAAAAAAACAGAGCAGAAGTCGAAGGCCTTTTCTGAGCTGATTTGTGTTTTATTACAACAATAGGTGATAATGGATTTTTAATCGTTACAGCTTCGGCAATAAGAAAAGAAAGGGCATCGCTTTTAAAATAAAACAAGATGTAAACATTGGATTTATGTGGTGATAGTCAAGTTGTATGGCTTGCCTCTTGGCCTTATCATTAACAAAAACAAATCTCTTTACTGTTAAGGTTGTCCAATGCAAAATCATATCATTGTTAATAAAAACAATGATGTCCTTTCTCCACTGGCAGCTCACTCAGCTCTGAGAGGAGGCATGAATAAGAAGTAGCAGGGAGGAAGTTTCCAGCTGGGTCCCAGCCTACTTTCCCTACCTCTGAAAGTCAAGGGGTGTGGTGTCGCCTATCCTCTACCTGCCCATTTGGATGTTCCTTTTTTCAACAATACCTAATCATCAGTTACTGGATGGCAATGATTTAAATAAAGTGCTAACTATAAACTCAGATAGGTCCTAAAATAAAAACTGCAACTCTTTGAGCTGTGGTTTCTTTGCTGTCCTTAAATTTTCATTTTTTAAATACTAAGTGGTAGCTAAAAGGTCTCCTCTAATGGTGCTTTGAGAGACAGCGTAGCTTCACAGGTAGAATTATATTATGCTAAAAAAGAAAAATCTAATTGTTACGTGTACTTTCTAGGATAACAATGGAATCCCTCAAACTCAGAATTTGGTTCAGATATTGAGATTAAGAATGCCACATATATTCCAAAAAACCTTAGTGTTGAGGGGTGGAAGATGCTGGCCAATATCACAAAAGGAGTTTAAAAGGTCTTGAGGCAGTTAAGAATAGAGACTGATGTGCCTTGGAGAGTAAAGAAACTGAGTATTCTCACATGCATTGTATGCACTTTCTATAAGACTACAAGAAAGGAGCACTGGAATTCCTGATCAGTGTCTACAGATAGGAGAAAACAGAGGAAGAATAGAGATTGGCATGAGATCTTTAAGGGCAGTATCAAAAGATGGCATCAAAAAATAAACAACAAAACCAACAGGACACCAACCTCCCTTAGAGACTAAATTTCAAAGGGAAAATCATCTAAAAAAATAAAATTTTCTCAATGTGATTTTATAATCTAAATGGCTTATTTTAGTATTTAACTTCATATGGTTATTTGTATGTAAATTGTGTGCATGTGGCGCTAATGGAATGCAGATATTTCAAAACTCCTGTGATTCTATAAAATGTAGTCATTTAACAAATGCTCAATATTTTAAACAAAATTGATACCCAGAGCCCAGATAAACTATCATGCAATTCTGCCTAGTTATGCATTTGGTCAGTAAAGGTAATTAAAGCAAAGCAGCACGTGTGGGAAGAAAAAATAAAGAACTCATTCAAAATAAAGATAATTCATTTTTCTTTTTCTTTCTTTTCATTTTCCTCTTCTATTTTTCTTAATTCTTTTACTAAAAGTGTGATTAAAATAGAATTACATCACTATATCCCACATTGTCTTCCTTCCTCTAGCCCTGCCAGCTACTCAACCTTCATCCCCTCCCATGTTCACTCACATTCTCAAGTTGAAAGCTTCATTTCCTTTATTATTACTGTTACATTCATATGTGTGTGTGCATGTGTGTGTGTGTGTGTGTGTGTGTGTGTGTGTGTGTGTGTGTGTATGACCGAATATATATGAACACAACCTGCTGAGTCCAATTTATACATTTCTTGTGTAAATAGGTTTTCAAGACTGGCCATGCTTTACCCAACAACCAATAAGGAGTCTTATCCCTGGGATAGGCTATTCCTCCTCCCAGAAATTGTGAGTCCCTTGCAGTTTTTGGTTTAGTGTTGGGACCTTGTGAATTGATAATGCCATTGGTGCCATCCTAATTTCTTGATTCTTTTCTTGATATGTCATGATTTAGGCAGAGAACAGTACAAATAGACTGAGGAAGACAAGCCAGAAGTTGCTCTTTTGTGGATTAAAATGAAGACAGGGAATTTTACTTGCCTGCATATTGAAAAAAGTGGTTCAAAATTTTCAGGTGTCTGTGCTATTCTTCCCAGGGAACAAGCTAAACAAAAATGAAGACTGCACATCTTGGTCACATTAACAGTTTCTGTTGATTATGAAGAAATTGCTGAAGCATGATAGTGTCATATAGACCTCAGATCTACTCAGTAGAATGCAATGGAATATTATGATTTAGGGCTCAATATTTAAGACATCCATGACAGATTCATGAGAAAATAAACAATTTTACAAAACCCCATTAAACTTGTCATTGCATTGTTTTTCTGAGAACTATGAAAGTGAAATATTATTTTGCTTTGATTGTTTTAGAAGACTAGCATTCTTTAATTTTACTCTTTATGGAAAAAAATGAAATGGTGAAAAAATAAAAAAAAATAGACCCTACATAGGAATGTTTTGTGAATAAAATAGGAGTCCACCAAAATAGTTAATGGTTACAGGCCACACCTAAAATTTGTTTTTCCTTTCCCAGTGGTTGAATTATATTATCTAGCTATTTGAGAAGCAAATAATGTTATAATGTCCTATAATATCTAACTTGAATCTGAGAGCTGGTGAGAAATAAAGCCTGTGTTCTGGTTAGTTTTCTCTACTTGACACAAGCTAGAATTATCTAGGAAGAGGTACCTCAATGGAGAAAATGTCTCCATCAGTAGTCAAGTCTGTAGGGTATTTAGTAGTAGTAGTAGTAGTAGTAGTAGTAGTAGTAGTAGTAGTAGTAGTAATAGTGATTGATGGAAGAAGGCCAAGTCCACTGTGTGCGGTACTTTCCTTGGCCAAGTGGTTCTGCATGATATAAAAAAGCAGTTGGAGCAGGCCACAGAAGGATGCCAGTAAACAACATTCCTCTATGGTCTCTGCTTCAGTTCCTGCCTCTAGGATACTACCTTGTTTGAGTTCTTGTCTACTATTCTCAGTGATGGACTGTGATCAGAATGTATAAGTCAAATAAAGTTGCTTTTTGTCATGGTCTTTATCACAGCAACAGGAACCAAACTGAACAGTCCATATACATGTACTCCTGTCCTGTATTTGAGTTTATAATTTTCACAGGAATGGGAGTACTGAAATGAGGGAAAATAGATGTTTGATGAGGAGTTGTTAGAGGATGACAAAGTATGAGTCGGAGCAGCAGGAGACATCCAGGAACCTATTTCTATGGAAGACTAAGGTTGTCAGCAGGAACAAACAAGCCACTGAAGACATGTGAAAGAGGATGTCATGTTTTTTGCGGAAGACCAACAACACCATTACAAATAATGGGGATAAAGGAGGGAGAGAGGAAGGAAGTCCAACACAGGCAGCAATAAGTGTACAAATGGCTTCACGTCTATGTTTTAGGTTAATATAAAAAGAATTAAATAATATTCTATCAACTTTCTGACCTCATTTTTGTGCTTTTGCTTGGATTGCTGTTAGTACCATATTTTGAGAAGGACTATATATGAGTGAATTCTTAAAAAAAAAATTGCACTGTTATTTCTACTGATGCTTCCATTCCATTTCATTCCATTCCAGAAAGTCTGAAATCAAATGCAAAAACAATGTGTGTAGGTAGACTGTCGTTTTGTCTTAGATATAGTATTTATAGCATTATAAACATTATAGCATTATAGTGTTTATCTGCATCAGTCTCTGAAGTCGTGAACTGTATTGTGGGGAATTAAGATATAAAAGCCATATTCATTTTCAGAAGAAAAATAAAAGAATTGACAATGGAGGCACAAAAACTCCAGTTAAACAAGAGAGAGAGAAAGAGAAAGAAAGAGAATTGTCAAAGCAAATAACTTGAGTCCTAAAATCTAGTGTTGAGAAAACTAACAGTGTCATAATATCTTGCTGGGATTTTTTGTTTTTGTTTTTTTGTTTTTTTCTGAACTCTGGCATAAAGAGTGTCTGAGAAAAATGAAAGAATTGTCATCTGTAAGGCAGATGAAAGGTTTACTTGACACAAAGTTTAAGAATATTAATTAAAAGTAAAAATCAAAATACCGTTTGTTAAGCAGCTTTGAACAGCACCCAATATATCCTGGATATACAGAATAGTCAACAGACTGCTCTGCCTTTACATTTGCATAATATTTTTCAGAGACATGCAAAGTTTAATAGATGTATACATCCTTTCAGTAAGTGCTTCCACTTCTAGGAATTTTTAAAGAAAATTGGGATGAATAGCAAAAATTATTTATCAGCCAAAATGATCACACAGCACTATTTATAATTTAAAAAAATAGATAAAACATAGGTGCTAACCAATAAATGATTGACTCAATTTAATTGTGGCACATAATAGTGCACAATTTGGGAACACAATTTATTAGCATATCCCAGATTAATATTGTCTTAGAATCATTAAATACCATGCTTGTAGAAATTACTGAATCACATATAAATACTCCAAGTATATTACAAAATTGTTATAATATTGTATGAGAAAAAAAAACATTATTTATAAAATAATTTTCACATATAGGCAAAATCCTCTAAATGAACTCTTAAGCAATTGTTTCTAGATGTGTTAGGTTACATTGTTTTTGTTTTGATTATGTTATTTTATTTTATTAATAATCTTATTTTATCTTATTTTATTTTTGGTGCATTTTGTATTATCCTACAGTAAATTTGTGTGAGTCTTACTAGCTCTGATTTTTTTAATTAACTCTTAATTAAAAACTACACAAACCTAGTGAGGTGGCACAAAGCATAAAGGTGCTTGCCAACAAGTGTGAATCCCTGAGTTCAATCCTGGGAACCCACATAGTAGAAGGAGAAAACCTCCTCCTCAGAGTAGTCCTCTGACTTACACACACAATTAAAAAAAAATCAGTTACCAAAGAACAATATGCCATGTTGGCATTTACACAAGGGATCCAACTTATGAGTTAAAGTCTATAAACAGGAGGTCAAAAGGTAATTGACAATCAAGGGGAAATGGAAACCTTTTGTTCATTGGGTATTCAGGTAGCAGTTCTGGAAACCAGCCAGACAATACTCACCTCTAGTAAACAGCACACTATCATCAGTTCACTGAAATTGTTAATAGAATAGCTATAGTGTTCTCTGCTTGTAATACAAAAAAAAATTACTATGGGGATTTTCCATTTCTAGCAAAGATAGAATCAGAGGGAATACTTTTACTTCCTTCTTTAAATCATTAGAACAGACACATGAAACAACTCTCAAGATCTTAGACATCAAAGATTAAAAGCAATGATCTCTGAGGGAAAGGATTCACATGACAACTGGTACAACTATTAGCTGAACAGTATCTAGACCACAGTCCAGAGGACAGTCTGGGCAAAGCATGGTGGATGACAGGGCTTGTTGAACTGCAAGTGGGGCCACAGATGAGTTACATAGGGCTCTCAGAAGCAATACTGGAGAAGAGAGCTACCCGGAGAAGAAACTCCTCTGCACTGCAGAGCATCCCCAGGGTGTTCAGCTGAGTACTTGTCAGATCCTTCATGTGAAGACCTGAACAGTTGGACAGTGAGCATTCAGAAGAACAAGAAGAGAGGTGTGCTAGTGCCCAAAGCTGGAAACCGTGCCTGCTACAAGTTAGAACAACACACCAAACAAGTCAGGGAGGAGTTGGGAGAGTTCTCGGCAACATTTTGAAACCATTGTCAAAACAATAACCTCATGGCCATGACAGCAAAGAAGACAGATTTCAATTTAAAAGCCTGATTTTCCCTGCAAATCAAAACTACTTTGGAATTCTGTCTTACAACTGTCAGAATGGCTAAGATCAATAACACAAGCGACAACTCATGCTGGCGAGGATGTGGAACAAGGGGAATACTCCTCCATTTCTGATGGGAGTGAACATTTGTACAGCCACTATGGAAATAATTATGGCAGTTCCTCAGAAAATTAGGAATCAATCAACATCAAGACTCAGATACCACTCTTTGGCATATACCTAAAAGGACACTCCCTTTTACCACAAGGACACTTGCTCAGCTATGTTCATTGTGGCTTTATTAATAATGTCTCTCAATCAAGAATGCATAAAGAAAATGTGGTATATTTACACAATGGAGTATTACTCAGCTGTTAAAAAAAATGACAGCTGTTGGAGGGCTCTGCTGCTTAAGGTTTCAGTCCACCATGTCCAGACAGACCTCTGAGCTCAGCAGGGCTTCATGCTCTCTGCCTGACTTTATTTGGAACCCTTCCCTGAGCCTGGATGCCTGACTTCTGTATGACCTTTGACAGAGTTCCCTACAAATGCTGCCCCTGCTATCCATAAGATAATTAAGTACTGTCCTCCCAGCTGTATGGTAGAACAATGCTGCCTAATGCAAGTTAGGTGATGCCCCAACCACTGTCCCCATCCTATGTTTTCCCCTTGCTCTGGAATAGAGCTTATCTGTTTCACTGAAGCTGAATCCTGGTAGGCTATTTCCCACATTCACAGCCATTTGAACTGTGCTCACTGTTTGATGCTTCCTCCTCCCTCACAGACCAGTGGCCAACAATCCCCTAGGAGGAAGGAGACCCACAACATCATGATATTTTCAAGTAAATGGATTGAACTAGAAAAAAAAAATCATCCTGAGTGAGGCAAATATGGCATGTACTCATTTATAAGTTCACATTAGCTATAAGTCAACAATAATCAAGCTACAATCCACAGACCTAGAGTTAAGTAAAGGAGAGGGCTCTAGGGAAAGGGAAATAGAACAAATTTTATAGGTGGACTGGGAGCAGATGAGGATGCAAGCAGGAGGGATCAGGTAAAGGGTTAATGGAGGGAAAAAATGTGAGGAGAGACAGCTGGAATTTGGGAGCACTGGAGGGTTGAAACTTAGTACAGTGGAAACTTCCTGGCCAAGGGGGTCCCATAGGGTCCCATCCCTAAACCATCTAGGCTGATCCTACAACAGAAAGTCATTCTCTGAAAATTGAAAGCAGGGCCCCATTGCTGAGGACAAAATTCACATGGCCCGTTGAAAGTAGAGCTGGTCCCTACATGGAGCCTTCACTCCTGTGTTTGTTCTAGTCTCTTCAGCAAGAAGATACTGTGCAGGTTATGGAAAGAGAAACCTGAACACTAACCAGCCACAAAACCCTTGACCTACATTCTGTCCTGCCTGCAAGATGTGCTGGGGCCACAGTGGTGGCACAGAACTTGTGAGAGTAGCCAACCAATGTTTTTTTTAACTTGAGGTCCACACCATGAGAGGGAGCCCATGCCCTATACTGCCTGGATGGCCAGAAATGGGAGAATGAATAGCCCAGAGACCTAGGATAGAAATAAACAAGACTAGCAAAAAAAAATCAGTGAAATGATTCCTGATGATTTTTTTTATATACTCTTGGATCAATGCCTTATCCAGTCTTCATCAGAGAGGCTTCCTCCAACAGCAGATGAGATCAGATGCAGAGACCCACAGCCAGACATTAAGATATTATGCAGACAGAGGGTCTAAATTAGAAGTCTCCATTGGGTCCCCCCTCTAGGAGATCAGGGAGCCCCATGAAAGAGGGGAAGAAAGATTGTGGGAGTCAGAGGGGATAGATGATACCAGGAGAACTTGGCCCACCAAATCAACTAAGCAGGCCTCACATGGGCTCGCAGAGACTGAAGCAGCAAGCACGCGGCCTGCATGGTCTGAATCAGGTTGTCTGCATATGTTATACCTGTTAGCTTGGTGTTCTTATGGGACTCCTAAAGTTGGTGTGGGAGCATCTCTGACTCTTTTTGCCAACTCTTAGGACTCTTTTTCTCCTATTAGGTTGCCTTGTCCAGCCTCGATATGAGGACTTTTGTCATATTATATCTTGTTTTAAGAGGAAATGAGGAGGGAGTAGATCTGGGGGAGTGAGGAGGTATGGGGTAGGTGAGAGGAGTGAAGGGAGGGGAAACTGTGGTCAAGATGTACTGTGTAAGAGAAGAATCTGTTTTCAATAAAACATACAATAATAAAAATCCTAATTTCCCATTGATGGACTGTGATGGGGACACACAAGCCGAATAGCCGCCCCCAAGTTGGTTTTCAACAGTATTTTATCACAGCAATAGAAAACAAACTATCAGGCTTTCCATATCAATACAAGCAAAGCAATCCACTATATACACACCCAGTGGCAAACCCAATCTAGACAATCCTTCATGGAGACCCTTCCCAAGAGGGTCGAGATTGTGTCAAGTTGTTGACAATTAAAACCAACCAGCATGACTTGTCAGGTACTAATTTGCATCCACAAAAGGAATGAGTCTGTCCTCTTCTGTCATTCAGAGTCTACCAGAGGGAGTAAACTGTAGACATTGCATTATATCTAGCTACAGAAGAATCCTGCAGGTACTGAGAGAAGAGGGTTACTGAGAACAGTCATGCCAGGTTTCTAAGACGATCAGATACTTGAGCTAGCCTTTGAGATCCAGGGTGAATTTGTCATGGAGACCAACACTGGGGACAATGTGAACTAACGAAGACTCACGCAAGGAATAATGCAATGCAGGAGAAAGACCACAAAGAGAGATGATAACGTTGAAGACATGAAGGCAGTAAACAACTGGAAAGCTGTTTGTAGACTCACCTATGAAGATGTAAAATGAGTCTGGTTGGCTGTCAGGGGCAATTGAAGGGGAGGAGAATGAGACTTGCAGTTTTTACACTCAAAAGGAGCGTTTGTCACAGCCACACGGACTGTAGTTTTGAGGGAAGGAAGAATGGCTGCAACATGACCCTTTAGAGAACACTGCTGCAGTCTGTGCGAGCCCTGTCAAGTGCTGTGCTGGATGGGGAGAATTGGGAAGCTTAATTCCAGCAGCATTAAGAGATCGGTACCCAGACATTGATAGCTAAGGAACTGAAGGGTGCTTTGGTGGAGGCACTTCATTTGCACAAACAGGTAGACCATGGTGCCCCTCATTTATAGTGTTGCTGTGTCCAAACTCACTCTGTCTATCGGCCTGTGATCTATTGTAGCAAGGAGTTTATCTTCAGAAATATAAGCAGAGTGAGCAGCAACCATGGGCTGAATTCAGTGTCCAATCCTAGTCACCAAGGAATAATCTGCCTTTCTTCGAGTCTTCTCAAATATGTACTTAGTATTCTCAGAAACGATGCTTTTGTCTGGCTGATTTCACATTTGAGTATCATCATCTAACCTACACAAAATGTGGATTCATCTCAAGTTATAGTTCAGTAATTCAACACTTCCACATAAGGACTGATCTCTGAGCAATACCTCTATGTCTGTCTCTGAAGGTCTAGATGATGTCATCTCTCTGAGCTTCACTCATCATTTGATGAGACTGATACATACAGCCTACCTACTTTAGTAGAATCCGCTCAGAAAATATATATTAAACTGCATTAAAATCCACAAAGCACCACAGAATGAAGAAAAAAATGCACAATCAACTTTTATTTCTTCATATATATTCCTTGACTGTTTATTCATATATATTCCTTGACGACCTTCTATGCATAGTTTTCAAGGACAAACAGAAGACTTTAAATTATCTGGTGCAATTTATTCCTGAAATTTTGCTTTTCCTTGAAAAGACTCTGATAAATTGCCTGTACTTTACAAAACAAAGAAAATACTCTGTTCTTTTATCTGCTAAATTGCATAGCTTCTATCTTTCAAACCATTGCTTAAAATCCAGTTATCCAGTCTGTCTTTTAAGTCAACTTTCTTGCATAAAAAATGGATTTATGTTCATAAAACACAAATACTGGCATATTTCTCCATGTATTTTATTATTTTATTTTGTACTAAAATGTAACATTAAGTTCTTAAACTGTTGAGTGGAATACTGGATCAAAATAAAAGATCAATGTATTAGTAATGCTGCTTAGGTCAAATGATGACCCTCAAAATCCTTCATTCCCTTGTTTGTAAAAAAAAAAACAATAACACTAAACTGACAACATTCTAAAGGTGAAAGAATATGTGAATATGTATGAGTGTGTGTGTGTGTGTGTGTGTGTATTCACACATGTGCTTGTATGAATAATTGTACATGTGTATATACATATATATGGTTCAAAATTGATTAATATAGCTTTTATATAATCAAAAATGTAGTGGAGCATGCTGTTAATACCAGCCCTTGAGAGACAGTGGCAGGCTGATTTCTGTGAGTTCAAGGCTAGCCTAGTCTACAGAGAGAGAGTTACAGAACAGTCACGGATACACAGGGTATGTGTATATATGCATATATGTATATATGTGTATATACATGTGTGTATACATATATATACCTTGCATCCACTCTATAGCTCTACATCTGTAGACTGTTGTCCAAAACAATACATTTCTATTATCATTTTCTTTTTTCCCTTTTTGTTGACATAGACTTTTTTTCACTTACTATATTGTGATTATAGTTTCTCCTCCCTCTACTCCTCCCAGTTCCTTCCAACCTCCCTGAACATCCATTCCCTTTTTGTCTCTCATTAGAAAAAATATAGGCAGCCAGGTGGCGGTGTCGCACATTTTTAATCCCAGCACTCAGGAGGCAGAGCCAGGCGAATCACCGTGAGTTAGAGACCAGCCTGGTCTACAGAGTGAGATCCAGGATAGGCACCAAAACTACACGGAGAAACCCTATCTCAAAAACAAAAAAGGAAAAAAGAAAAAGAAAAACAGAAAAAAAAGGCTTCTAAGGTATATAATAGTTAAATAAAAGATAAAAAAAAAAACTAACACATCACAGTTGTACAAAGCAAACAAGGAAAGGAACCTGAAACAAGATCCAAGAAAAAAAGACCTACTTGTTTGCACACTCAGGAATCCCACAAAAACACTAACCTGGAAGCCATAGTATATAGCCAAAGGCCATGGTGCAGACCTATGCAGACCCTATGGATGCTGCCTCTGTTGTGACTTAATATGTGTTTTAATTATGTGAATTTAGAAGGAGTCCTTGATTTGCTCTGACTCTTATCCTCTTTCTGCTTCCTCTTCTGCAGGGTTCACTGAGTCCTGAGGAGAAGGATTTGATGGAGGTGTCAAGTTTAGGGCTGAGTTTCAAGTTCTCACCTATGCAGGAGGAAGCTTCTCTGATGATGGCTGACTGAGTCAGTGACCTACATATGAGTCTAGCAGAATGTCATTATGTAGCATGAATCTTAAAGAATCTTATTAATAAAATCAAACCTAAGGCCAGGTATTGGGGTGAATGCTGGAAGATCAGAGAAGCAGAACAAGCCACAACTACCTCACCTTGCCAGTTCCTCAGCTGATCCCGTTTCCTCAGACTGGAAGCTTCTCAGTCCTCATCCAGAATGAATCTCAGCTGAACTGCGCTGCTCAAAGCCTAAAAGCTTAACCAGCCAAATGCTTCTAGTTTCTGGTCTTCATGCCTTATATATCTTTCTGCCTTCTATCATCACTCCCTGGGATTAAAGGCTCACTTCTTGGGATTAAAGGAGTGAGTCACCATGCCTGGCTGTTTCCAGTGTGGCCTTGAACTCACAGAGATCCAGAGGGATTTCTGCCTCTGGAATGCTAGGATTAAAGGCATGTGCTATCACTGCCTATCCTCTGTTTTTAATATTGTGGATGTCCTGTTCTCTGACCCCAGATAAGTTTATTAGCGTGCACAATATTTTGGGGAACGCAATACCGCCACATCATTAACTGTCATTTTATCACTACTTTGTTTTTAGACCAGTGTTATATGGATATGTCCTAGTTCTCTGGGCTAATCTCAGGTTCTTGGTCACACACAACAAGCAGTGTCAGGTATGGGGTCCATCTCATGGAGTGGGCTTTAAGTCAGATCAGTTATTGGTTGGTTACTCCCACAAACTTTGTGCCACCATTGCCCTAGTATATCTTGCTAGCAGGACACCATTGCAGATAAAGGGTTTGTGACTGCCTTGGTGTTAATGATTCTCTTTTGATAGCATGCAGAGTACCTTCCTGAAATAAAGACACTGGAACATAGGATGAAGGCTCTATATAAGCACCAGCTTGACATCCTCAAATTCAAAGAGGTGTATAGGTGTTGTCTTCAGCAATGGGGCCTTGCTGTCTATTTGTGGAGAACAACCTATAGTCTTGGCAAGAGCCTGGGTTGTTTGGGGATTTCCATGGGACAGCTTTGGCCAACATTCAATTAGATATAACTCCAATTCAGCACAAGAAGCTTCATTTCATGATAAGAGATGGCCAGTTGGAGCTCTGTGTCCTCCATTATTTGGTAATCTTATTTAAATAGACATCATACATGTATCTATTTTATGAGGTTTCTACTGTATTTGGTTTCTATACTACCCCTCAAATACCCCTCAATTTTATTTGTCTCTCCCCCTATTGCCTCCCACTAACCTCTCTCCCTTCCCATCCCTGTTTGATCCTCCCATTCCATAGACCCCTATCTATCCCTAAATATCTATTCTGTCCCTCTTTCCTAATAATATCTATCTGATGGACCACCACTACTTCTCTAGGATAAGGCCTACCTGATTATTATAGATTATCTTTTTGATGTGTACTTGGATTATATTTGCAAGTATTTTATTGCAGAATTTTGCATTTTTCTTCATAAGAGAAATTAGTGTATAATTCTTTCTCAGGTCTATATGGGGTTTGGGTACCAGGGTAACTGTGACCTTGTAAAATGGATTGAGCAACCTTCTGTTTCTTTTTTGAGGAATAATTCGAGGAGTATTGGCATTAACTCTTCTTTGTAAGTTCTGGTAGATTTCTGTGCTAAAATTATCTGGCCCTGGACTTTTTTTGTTTGATTTTATTTGTTTGTTTGTTTGTTTGTCTAGGAGACTTTTAATGGTTAATTCTATTTGGCTAGGGGTTATAGGTCTGCTTAAATTGCTTATCTGATCTTGATTTAATTTTTGTAAGTGATATGTATCAAGAAAATTATGCATTTTTTTATATTTTTCAATTTGGTTGGGTACAGGTTTCTAAGACATGATTCTCTGGATTTTCTCAGTGTCTTTTGTTGTGTTCCCTTTTCCTTTCTAATTTTGTTAATTTGGGTATTCTCTCTGTCTTACTTAAGTTATATAGGCATTTGTCAATCTGATTTTCTCAAAGAACTAACTCTTAGTTTTTGTTTCTGTTTTATTGATATTAACCCTGAATTTGATTATTCTTGCCATATTTCTTAGGGTTTCTACAGCTTTGACTCAATAAAATACCATAATCAAAAAGCAAGTTGAGGAGGAAAGGATTTATTTGTCTTACTCTTCCAGATCATAGTCCATCATTGGAGGAAATCAGAACGGGAAGTCAAGCAGGGCTGGAACCTGGAGGCAGGAGCTGATGCAGAGGCCAATTAAAGGGGAGCTGCTTACTGGCTTGCTTCACATGCCTTGCTCAGCCTACTTTCTGGTTTTACAGAACCCAGAACCACCAGCTCGGGGATGACAACACCCACCATAGACTAGGCCCTCCCCCACTGATCAATACTTGAGAAAATGCCTTATGGCTAGATTTCAAGGATGCATTTCCTTAACTGAGTCTCCCTCTTCCTCAGATGACTCTAGCTTATGTCAAGTTGACACACAAATCCAGCCAGTATACCCTATTCTCCTTTGGGGTGTGATTTCTTCTTTTTGTTCTAGATCTTTCAGGTGTGCTTTTAGGTTACTAGTATGAGATCTCTCCAATTTTTTTTTTTTTATATAGGCACTTAGTGTTATGAATTTGCCTCCTAGAACCACCTTCATTTTATCCCATTAGTTTGGGTATGTTGTGTATTCATTTTCATTCAGTTCTGGAGAGTCTTTAATTTCTTTCTTATTTCTGTCTTGACCCATTTTTTTTCATTCAGTAGAGAGATTTTTAGTTTCCATGAGTTTGCAAGCTTTCTGATGTTTCTGTTGCTGTTGATATCCAATTTTAATCCATGGTGATAAGATAGGACGCAGGGTATTGTTTCACTTTTCTTACATCTGTTGAGACTTGCTTTAACCCAAGTATGTGGTCAGCTCTGGAGAAAGTTACATGAGGTGATGAGAAAGTATATTCTATTGTGTTTGGGTGAAATGCTCTGTAAATTACTGTTAGGTTCATTTGGTTTATAATGTCAGGTAACTCCAGCATTTTTCCTTTTAGTTTTGTCTGGATGATCTGTTTATTGGTGAGAGTGGGAATTAAAGCTATAGTAGCATGTCTTTTACAAATTTGGGTGCCATTGTGTTTGGAATATAGATGTTAAGAATTTCAATGTCCTCTTTGTGAATTTTTCCTTTGACGAGTATGTACTATCCTTCCTCATCTTTCTGATTAGTTTTGGTTTGAAGTCTATTTTGTCAGATATTAAAATAGCTATGCCAGCTTGCTTCTTAAATCAATTTGGTTGGAATATCTTTTTTCATCCTTTTACCCTGAGGTAATGTCTATCTTTGATGTTAAGGTGTGTTTCTGGGATGCAGCATAACTATGGATCCTGTTTTTACATCCATTCTGTTAGCCTGTATATTTTTACTGGGGAATTGAGATGTTGGGAAATATCAATTACCAATGTTTGCTGGTTTCTGTTATTTTGTTGTCATGGAGTAGGTTTGTTGGTTGGTTGCTTGTTAGCTTTTTTGTTCATTTATTTGTTTGATTGTTTGGTGGGTGTGTGTGTGTGTGTGGTGTGTTTTCCCTGTTGTGATGTGCTGATCTGGGATTATTTGTTCCTTGTATTTTCCTGGGAGTGGTTAGAGTTTTCATTCTAGTATCTTCCATAGGGCCGGATTTGTAGAGAGATATTGCCTAAATTTTGTTTTATCATGGCATATTTTATTTTCTTCATCTATTTGATTGATTTTTTTGCTAGATGTATAGCAGTCTGGCCTGGTATCTATGGTCTCTCAGAGTTTATAGAATATCTGCCCAGGCCCTTCTGGCTTTTAGAGTCTCCATTGAAGAATCGGGAGTAATTCTAATAGATCTGCCTTTATATGCTACTTGGTGTTTTGCCTTGTAGCTTTTAAGTCTTTCTTTGCTCTGTATGTTTAGTGTTTTGATTATTATGTGCTGAGGGGGATTTCTTTTCTGGCCCAGTCTATTTGGTGTTCTGTAGCTTCTTGTAACTTAATAGACATGTCCTTCTTTAGGATAGGGAAATTTTTTTATGATTTTGTTGAAAGTACTTTCTGTGCCTTTGAGCAAGATTTTTTTTTCTCCTCTTATAAGGCTTAGATTTGGTCTTTTCATGTCCCAGATTTCCTGGATGTTTTGTGCAAGGAGATTTTTAGATTTATCATTTTCTTTGGCTGAGGTATCTATTTCTTCTATCATGTCTTCAATGCCTGAGATTCTCTCTTCCATTTCTCATACTCTTGGTGAGGCTTGCCTCTAAGGTTTCTGGTCGAGTTCCTAAATTCTTCATTTCTATATTTCCCTTAGTTGGGGTTTTCTTTATTGATTCTCTTTTCACACTTTTGGGTTTTCAACTGTTTTTTTCTTTGTTTTGTTTGTTTTCATTTCTTTCTGCTGTTTGCTTGTGCTTTCATAGATTTCCTTAAGGAATTTATTCGTTTCCTCTTTAAAGACTTCTATCATATCCTTAACGGTTATTTTAGGTTTTTGTCTTGTGCTTCAGCTGTGTTGCAATTCTCAGGGCTTGCTGTGGAAAGATTGCTGGGCAGTAGTGAAGGTGTGTTGTCCTGGCTGTTACTGATTGTTGTTTTGTACTGGGGTCTAGGCTTCCGGGTTTGGAAAGATAGTAATACTAAGTGCTGACATAGGGTCTTGACTATATTGGGTGGTTGGGTTTTATTTTCTTTTGTTTGTTTTATTGGTTTCTTGTGCCATCTCTGGTTCTTAGCCAAATGTGGAAGCTGTGTGTTGCCTGGCAAGAAATTCTGGAATTAATGATAAGCTTGGTCATTGGTGGTTCCTGGTAAAATGTGTTTCTAGGTATTGAGAACTAATACTTAAGAGTGTGGATGATCTAAGAGGAAAATTTGAGGGGGTCAAAAGGAAGGAGGAAATCAGTGCATTTAACCATGATCTGCTTAGTCTCCTGGGAATGGGCACAGAGAGTGAGAAAATACCACAGCAGGTAGTCTGCTATAGAGTTGTGGATGATACTGGGGGATTGGATTTGGAGGGATGGAGGGTGAGGATCTGCAGTTAGACTACCTGCTTCCCTGGCTAGAGTTCCCTGTGGGTTCTCAGACAGCCTGCTGGAGTTGGGAGCTGAGATAAAGCAAGGAGTGTGTGTGGGGGGGGATGGGCAGAGAATAGGATGGGAAGATTTGTGTGATTCACTTGAGATGGGGGCAGGGCAGGAAAAGAGGCTGCAGCAGGTGGTCTGTTGCAGAGCTGAGGATGAGACTGAGGGATTGTCTTTGGATGAGTGGAGCATTAGATGAAGATCTACATTTACTCTACCTGGCTGCCCTGTGGGTTCTCAAGGAGTGCCTATTATCATTTTCTTCCTCTTTCATTTTATTCCTTATTCTATCTCTCTTATGTTCTACTATCCCATATCATCTCCCCATTGTAATTTTTTTCTTGTTGCTATTTCTAGTTTTTAGGTGGATAGATGCATTCCTCTCAAAGAAACATTCTGAAATAAATTGGTATCTTTTTAAATACGGCTTTCTGTAGAAAATATTGCCATTTATTAAATTTCCATTAATAGAGAGATCTCATGTCTGTTTATTCTTCTCAATCGTTCTGAGACGCTAGGGAATGATCTCTAGGTCTCTGAATTTTTAATTGATGTCCTTATGTTCCACTAATTTGCATGACCAGATCATGTTTCCTTATGTTCCTCTAATTTGTTGTAGCAACATTTGGTGAATGTTTTAGAAGTTTTAGTAAATTCTGTGGAATGGTGCCCATGCAATTATCCAACCATATTCCTGAAATCATCATATAATATGCTCTTTTATATCTCATTATTTCATCATCTAATCTCTGCTGCAATCATGTGACCTACTTTGCAGGCACTTTTTCAGCCTAGTATGCACAGAATTTTTATATTGCCAGCATAATAATGAGTGGATAGACTTCCAAGAGATAGAGTCACCTCAGCTAGGCTCATAAAATGTGATCTATGAAGCTTGAGTGATAATTTACTAATTTTGTGGGAAACTTTAAGTATCACATAGATCAGAATCCTGGCATTAGCTTCATCATTTCATTCTATGATTAATGCTATATATACAGTAGAGGATAATCACGCTATGGAGAAATTATTTTCTCAGGAACTGAAAAATGGGGTGTTTCTTGAACAGGACATCTGCTCCCTAAGCAGACTTACCTAGACAGCAACATTCAGTCAAAGTCACCTCAAGCAAAAGATCAGAGCAGCAGAAATCTGGGAAATTAGGGGACTCTAGAACAGAAGAGTCCTCAGTTTCTCAGTCTGCTGACTAAGGTTTTCTTTCCTATGAGGTGTGTTAAATGATCCCAGCAAAGGAGATTCTCTCCCCTTCTACCTTTGTCCTTCTCTCTCTCCTTCTCTAACTTGCCTTAAGTTAGCCTTCTACTCTCAGATCTATTTTTTCTTTACTTATATTAAAATACTCAGTATATCAGGATTAAGTCCACTTATGGCAATTTTATGTTTTTCTACTATGCTCTGTCTTACCGATTTCAGAGTTCAACTGCATTAACTATAATCCTACATTCTTCATGTCAATTCCTGAGGGAAAGTTAATTTAAATTTAGGTTATGATTCAAAATGTACCAAAGATGAAACCAAAAAAAAATACTAGCCATCCCATGATAACATTCTATTTTATAAGAAGAAATTATTACATACACAGATATATTTTTGACATATACATATAACTCAAGCAATGGATTTGAAAAGAAATCCACTTTGTTTTGGTTCAACTCCTAAAGCTAACACTCCTAGACTCTTTATTGGTCACATGATTTGATATTATTCCTAGGAAAGTGACTTTAAGATTGGTGAATCTGGAAGAAATATCTGCATAGATCCTACTGGATTCATTGTTATATTTCATCATTTGGGAAGCAACCCCTCCAAGTCTGAGCCTTTCATCCAGCTGTCTGCAAGTGAGGGCTAGGATATGCCTATTCTCAGGTGGTTATTAGAAAACTCAGTTTGTACTCTCTGAAACCCAGCTCAGCAAATACACAGTTTTATCCTTCTTTACTCCTTCCATGTTCCTGCAATAAAGACAATGCTATTTATAAAACAAATACAAGACGTTCGATTCCAAGATATTTTGAATCTTAAAGTACACACAAGCCAAGGAACCAGATGATTTAACATCAACCTTTGGATTGACAATTTACTCTCTAGTCTAGTGAAGATGCTAAATTATTTGTTTAAATCTGCTTTGCAGAGTGGTGCACACATTTTCCTGAGATTGAGCAGTCGAAAGCTTTCCCTATGCCTTTTAAACCACAAATATGCTTCTGAGACCACACAGGCCTAAAGGATATACATTGCCTTCCCAAAGACATCCCTAAGGCAGACACTGTAATTAATTCTTTAGGGACAAAGCAAGGAAGGAAAACTCCTGGGACCATTTTCACTCAAACCTCCAGCTTTTGTGCAAAGGTGAGCTGGGCTCAGCTAGGAGTCTCAATTACTCCTGCCTTTCCCCTTGTTGCCAACCCGGGTCATGTTGCTGGGAACCAAATCTTCCCAGAACCCTAATGTAACAGAAAAGAAAAAGTACAAGGGACTTCAATTCTTTTTAATGAGAAAGCTTTTTCAAACTTGACAAAACAGTACTGTATGATCACTTGATATTCGTCTTTATGAAGTAAATTTATTCCCAATCAATTCCCTCTGTTCGCAGGTAGATTTAGCCTTTCATTAAGATTTGTTAGTATAGTGATATCCTATGTTTGCTGAGTCTCTCAGTCAGACACTGAATTTATTGCTCCCTCTTCATCTTCTTTCAAGGCTGCTCAGCTTCAGCAAACAAATTTTTAAAAGTCATTTTTTTTTTTTGCTGGAAGAATGATGTTGACTCCCTGTTAGAATTCTGATTACATAGTACACCCTTTAAATGTAAATTTTAGAAGTACATACAGTTGCCAAAATGTCTCTTTCTCATTTGATCCGATTAAAGCATTCTTTTTAAAACCATTAATCCTTTCCCCTCAGATCTCTTTGACATTCAGAGAACTACCCTTCATTGGGTCAAGTAGTTGAATGAATGTTTTGCAGAACAGCTTCAGCTGAAGAACAAGGAAAATCATCACTGGCTGCTCCCCTCTAGAACATTATATAAAACATGTAGAGATACAAAAATTGAATCACAGTATTAGATTTTCCGTATGGAAGCAAAGGCACTTGTTTATTGTTAACTTCAATTAGGCATATAATAGTCTGTTTAATTCCCTAAAACTAAACTGTTTTGTTCCAACTAGTCAGTTCTCTTTTGCAAGCCAATGTGTTTTTATTCATAAACCACGAAAGGTACAATTAGGATGGTTTTCTTCCAGGTTGCTCGGCAGCCACAAATGCTCTCCCACAACACAGTGCTTACCTGTGGCACACCTTAGGACTTATGGATAAAACCTGGATAAAATCACTTGCAGGTCAATAGGGCTTTGCCTGAAAGCTCCAGGAATGCCCCCAATTATCACTAGTTAAAATTATTGGCATGATCTTGCTTGATGTAACTATAGGGAACATTCAGACTAAAATTCACCAATAAAGTAGCAACAATACTGTTACTACAGAGTTAGCTTTTAGACTTGAACAAGATGGCCATTCTGGTGATAACTCTTGAGAAAGAAAAAAAAAAGTACAGGTCATCTGGAAAGAAGAAGAAAGACAATGCAAACCTCAGGTGCGGTACAGTGGGCAGGAGAGATGCTGTCAGACACCTGTTTCCAAGGACAGCACTGCTTCCACAGCACCTCCATTGATGCGAAGACAGCTGTTTTTGACTCAAGAGGCTACTTCTTTTCGGCTTTTTGAAATCTGTGACACAGCACTGTCAGCAGCAGATGAGATGAAGAGCTACAGCTGCTGTCAGGAGCATATTAATGCCTCTGTGGCCCAGGGTGTCTTATGAGTTGCCACAGTGGTTCCACATAAATTTTGACATTAGACATAAACGAATAAGTAGTCTTCTGGGATGAAGGAGATAAGGCCCTTAAGTTAGATGGAAAAGAGAGGAAAGTACAAAGAATCAGGAACCTGTAGTCATTACTACAGTCTCAGGATAGGATCTGATATGGAGATAGCTATGTAATCTAAAAGCGAACATATCGCCTAGGATTTCTCAGTGGCTGGAATGTTTTGACTGGTAACTCTTTGTTGTAAGGTGTTGCCCTGTCTATGGTAGGTTAAGCACCATTTCTGCCTCCACCACTAGATATTAATGTCATTCACCTATGTAGTACTGAAAATCAACAGTATCTCTAGATATAGCCAAGTGTCCTATGGAATAAAATCACCTCCAGTAAAACAGTACTAGATTAATGCACCATCTTGCTGCATTTTCTATGTGTTTATCCAAGATTTGCTGCCTTTATCCACATAGAGCAGTCAGTTTTAGATATTTCTATTTTTATTTTAATAAATAAAGTATGCTAAATTCCAGATAGTAAGACTCTGTTGTTGAAAACACTAAATGCTTTGGTTTCAGAACACAGAGAAACAATCTAACAATCTTGAGATGACCAAGAAAATTTCCCCCTCTGTACTAGTTTTCATAGCGCTAGACGGAGCTACAAAGTCTGCTAAGGAAAAAGACACCAATGGCCTTACCCAGGTATTCCCATGCATGTTTCAATACCAATCTGCTAGGCAAGATGTGCATATTGATATAATAGTGGCAAGATTGGTTATGGGAATAACTAACTGCTGTCCTTACTCGATCTGAGGTCTGATCCTCAGGGGAGAATACATGTCTGATACTATAAACATTGTCAAAAACTGTGCTTAGGAAGGTCTGTCATGGTCCTTAAGGGAAACTTACTGCTGTTTCTGTGGTTGTTTAGTTATGGTTGTTTTGCTAAATGGTCATGTTATTAAACTGCTTCCTAAATTCTTAAATTTATATCCATAGTTTTACTCTGTAAAAATAGTATTTCTCTAGACCTGGAGGTATGTCACAGACAGTAAGAGTCCATGCTAAGCAAGCCTGAGGATCTGAATTCAAAGCCCAAGAAGCCATATAAAAAGCCTAGCATGGGTGCATGGATACCTTAACCCCAGCCCTGGTGGGGCAGAGACAAGATGCTCACTGGGGCTTGCTACCTGTTAGTATAGTTCCAGGTTCAGTGAATAACTATGTCTTCATGGAATAAAGCAAAAGTGATAGATCAGAACACTTCTGTCATAATAACCACACACACAATACACACACACACACAACACATATGTATGTATATACTTAAACTAAATTAATCACTCACATTTGCATTCAAATAGTAGAGTTGGACAGAATAAAACTTTTGCTCAAATGTGCTGATTCCAAAAATATTTGGAAAAAAAGTCAAGCATTTTAGAGAATTAATAACCATATTTATAAAGTTATAAAAAGAAAAATTCATGTTTCTAGCACAGCATGGTTTTCGAAGAAGCATTTATCTTTCTTATTTTATTTTGGCCTTACAATGACCATTGTATCCTAAATATAATCTTTATTATATAGAAAAGAGTCTAAGTAACTAGCCTAAGAACATATATAGCAACATTCAGGGTGAAGATATTTGGCTTTAAATCCAAGTAGTTTACAATAAATGTGATGCCTCTACTAAGGAAGGTTAAGCTTTGAGCAAATGTTTATTGTCACTAGGATAAAAACCTCAAAGAAAGAAGAAGCTAATGTTCTCTGAACTCAAGAACCCGTGTGAATAACTTTGTTGCATTTGTTCTTAAAGGGGTACATAATTTCATTTAAAGGCATAATTTAGTTTTAAGTTTTCTTGTGTGTGTGTGTGTGTGTGTGTGTGTGTGTGTGTGTGTGTGTGTGTGTATCCTTACAAAGCTAGTGTGAGTTTCCCATGTCCTATCCTACCTGTTTTCAGAGCATCTCATTCTTCCCAGGAGGAAATTAGATCATCCTTGGTCAGACACAGAGATGTCATCAGCCAACATAAATCTCTTTAACACTTTTCCCTTACCTAGAACATGTGAGATTAGGAATGGGTGGATGTAGTGATGACAGAAGGACTATGGAACAATCTGCAAACAATTGCAGACAACTCAGTTGCTATGGATTCAATTTATTTGCACTCTGACTTTAAGCATTCCCTAAGATAGCAGGAAAAATGGGTGTGAGTCTTTAATCAGCTTCTGACTGACTGATGGTAGCCTGGTCATGTCACCTTTCCTGGCCTTTTAGTATCTCACTTATAAACAAAGCATTATAAAGTTACATATCTCAAAATGTTATTGTGTAGACCAACAACAACATTAGGATATAATCAATGTTTGAAAGTGTCTACTATTATTAACTGTGCTTTGTCAATATAGCTAAGTTCACTACCAGGTTACACCACTTACACACCATTTACTAACATTATAATTTCTGATAATCTAGTTCTTCTGTCTTCTAAGTTGAATGACTTTGTGTAGTAGTCCTGATAATTAATACCTGCATATCTTAATAATTGTCTTGAGCCCTGAAGTCTTTACCCTATGAATTATTTTTATTGTGTATTTTAAAATGCAATTGTTTTATTAAAATCATTAATGACATTCTCTTTCAACTCACTTTTATACAGTCTTTGTCAGGGTTACGACCAACTTCAACTTTTTAAAAATAAATAAGCAAAAGAAGGCTGGAAAGGTACTTGAGTCAGTGAAGGTGCTTGCCCACAAACTTGAGGTCTTGAGTCTGACACTTACCACTCAAGTCAAAGAGCCAGACATGCTTGTATGCTTGTAATACCAGTACTGGGGAGGGAGAAAGAATAGAGCCCTGAGTTAGAACTGAGCAGCCAATTTATCCTATCTGTGAGTTCCAGTGCAGTGAGAAATCCTGAGTCGGAAAAAGCTCCTAAGGACTGATACCTAAGTGAGGTAGCTGTGGCTTGTTCTGCTTCTCTGATCTTCCAGCATTCACCCCAATAACTGGCTTCAGGTTTGTTTTTATTAATAAGACTTTTTTTCATTTTTTATTTTATAATTTAATTTAATTTTACGTATCGGCCACGGATTTCCTTGTTCTCCTTCCTCCTGCCCCTCCTCACCTCCCCCCCAGCCCACCCCTCATTCCCATCTCCTCTAGGGCAAAGACTCCCCCGAGGATTGAGTTCAACCTGGTAGATTCAGTCCAGGCAGGTCCAGTCCCCTCCTCCCAGGCTGAGCCAAGTGTCCCTGTATATGCCCCAGGTTTCAAACAGCCAACTCATGCACTAAGTACAGGACCTGGTCCCACTGCCTGGATGCCTCCCAAACAGATCAAGCTAATCAACTGTCTCACTTATCCAGAGGCCCTGATCCAGTTGGGGCCTCCTCAGCTATTGGTTCATAGTTCATGTGTTTCCAGACCTTTTAAGATTCCTGCTACCTCTGGCGCCCAAAGTTCGTGGTTTGAATTCATGAAAAAAGCTGCTTGCCTGTGGTTTTGTGGGCCCCAGCTCAGACCCAAGCTACCCTTAACCGGTCATGGTGGCTCACGCCTGTAGGATATGCTGAATGGGGCAGAGGCAGGAGGATCCCAAGTTTGAGGCCAGCCTAGGAGGCTTGCTAAGGAGAAGCTTCAACCAGGGCCCAGCCACAAACGGCCGTGCGACCATGGAGGCAGTGGCTGCTGCTACAAGTTGCCAGCAGCTTCTCATCCTGTTGGTGACTGTGGTAATGCTGCTACCTAGGATGAAGGGTTTACTACTGCTTGTTCAGAGAAGAATTGCCAGGACCATCGTGTTACAAAAAAGCATCAGCAAAGGTCAGTTTGGAAAAGTTTGGCAAGACAAATGGTGGGGAGAAATTGCTGTGAACATTTTCTCCTCTAAGGAAGAACATTCATGGTTCCAAGAGACATATATTTATCAGACTGTGATTGCTCCAAACCACAGAGGAGGCACAAAAAAAAAAAAATGTCTTCAGGGAACCATGACCACGCCTAACAGTGACTTTGAAATCTTCAAAAAGATGACAGGATCCCACAATGGCGATTCCACATGGACTATGGTAAAGCCATTAAGCTGATTAACACCACGGAAAGATTGACTTTGGACTACAAACTGCTCAGGACAATTTGAAGATGGCTAGCTGAGATGATCTAGCCTGACAGACTACTTGAACAAGGACTTGAGACAAGCCCTGCACTTTCTCATTATGCAGTGACTGGACAAATGATACAGGACTTGATAATTCACCAAAAAATTTTCTTTTCAGGATCCCCTAAAGATGTCTTCACCCCCAGAAAGCAGGAAGTAATTTTAAGAAAACGATGCCCACATTCCCAAGAGGTGGGATTTTTGGTCGTTTAATGAGTTTTGGATATTGTCATTGTTTACAATGGTTGGTTACAAGTTGTTCATTGTTAATGGTCAGGGAAAACGCTGAACAAGGAGATTAGATTCAGAGTTTTTGTTTAAAAAGAAAGAAAGAAAAAGAAAAAAAGAGAATATAGATATGAGGTAGATCATTGAATCTACTCTGAGAAAAAAGATGAAGAAATAATAGGATAAATGGGTAGATCACTGAATCTATGCTGAAAAGAAAAATGGGGAAGATATAAAAATGACAGAAGGTAGATTATTGAATCTATTATGAAAAGACAAAAGAGAGAATATGGATATGATAAGATAAAAAGGGAGATTATGGAATCTACTTTTAAAAGGGAACTACTTGTTTTACATAGGATAAGTAATGAAATTTTTTTTGTCTGAGTTTATCAAATGTTACTGGACTGGACATTGTTAATATATATAATGGAGTTTTTATCTGCCTCTGTCAAATGTTAATGGACTAGATATCGTTAATGTAATTCTTGACTGTATATATTATATATACTTATTGGATTGTTTTTCTTGTATTAGTTATAAGCTTTTTTAAATTTTAGATAAAAAGAGGGGAAATGTGGTAGTATTGTGTTCCCCAAAATATTGTGCACACTAATAAACTTATCTGGGGTTAGAGAACAGGACAACCACAATATTAAATAGAGAGGCTAGGCAGTGGTAGCACATGCCTTTAATCCTAGCATTCCAGAGGCAGAAATCCCTCTGGATCTCTGTGAGTTCAAGGCCACATTGGAAACAGCCAGGCATGGTGATGCATGCCTTTAATCTCAAGAAGTGAGCCTTTAATCCAAGGGAGTGATGGCAGAAAGCAAAATGATATATAAGGCGTGAAGACCAGAAACTAGAAGCATTTGGCTGGTTAAGCTTTCAGGCTTTTGAGCAACAGTTCAGCTGAGATTCATTTGGATGAGGACTCAGAGGCTTCCAGTCTGAGGAAACAGGATCAGCTGAGGAACTGGCAAGGTGAGGTAGCTGTGGCTTGTTCTGCTTCTCTGATCTTCCAGTGTTCACCCCAATAACTGGCTTCAGGTTTGATTTTATTAGTAAGACCTTCTAACAATTCGTGCTACACCTAAGCCTGTCTTCTGGACCCACCCATGCTTGTGCTCACACATGTATATAAACCTGCACACGTGCAGTAGCACTCACACACACACACACACACACACACACACACACACACACACACACACAGAGAGAGAGAGAGAGAGAGAGAGAGAGAGAGAGAGAGAGAGAGAGAGAGAGAGAGAGAGAGAGACAACATAATATAATTCAAGGGTAAAAAAATCTGAAAAAAATGTGTTTTAAAACACACAGCATCTTTACACAGACCAGAAACACTGAATCAAGGAATGCAGGTTTTGTACATTACATTAATGAAGACAGCAGGAATGAGTAGTACTTGATGGCTAATGTCAATTGTCAACAAGATTGCATTGAGAAGCATCTAGTAGATTTCTAAAACACACTTTGGCTGTGTCTGTAAGAGTGCCTAGGAGAGGATTAACTCCGGGTAAGATCCACCCCAAACGGAAATAGCACTACCCCGAAGCTTGAGGGCCCAGCCTGAATAAAAGAACTAAGAGGACAATGCCACCTGGTGCAGTCGGTCAAGTCCCTGTCTTGAGGCCACCATAGCAAGAGTTTCTCTCCTCTACTATTCCTTCCCTGTCATAGGACAATGACACCTATGATCGCAAATAAATCTCTTCTCACTTAAGATATTCCTGACAGATATCTGGTATAGACATGGAGATTCTAACACAAGTAAAAGAGACATTTTCTTAGTTACAGAAGTAATGGAATCCGATAATTATGTGACTATCTGCCATGTTCTCTTCCTTTTTTGTCCCAGATAGAAACAAACACCCTGTTCATCTTAGGAAATGCATTGATGCTATTTTATATGCATTAGCGATTGATCTTACTGCTGAGTAAAACTTACTCCCAAATCTACCTGCTTGAAATAATAGATTTAACTGGTTCATAATGTCTGTTCTCTAGGAGCCAGGGCATTGATTAGCTGAGTCCTGTTGAGGATTGCTCACAAGGTTGTCATCTGTATGGTTGGGCCACAGACACCTTGATTCTTTATAGGATAAGAAGAAACTTCAGTGTCAATCATGAGGCTATTAATGGTTATTTTTGCTGGCTCTTCCAGATGGACTGTCAACTACCCTGCAAGACAATAGCCCAGTATAGTAGCTGGATCCCCAAAAAGTAAACCAGTGAAACTGGAAGAAAGGGCTCTCGAGATGGACAATGTGGCCTTTTTGTGATTCAACCTTAGTGGTGAAAGTTCACAAGTTTTGCCACATTTTTTCCACTAGAAAAAAAAAAAAAAGCATTATAAAGTCTAACTCACCATACAGAAGGAAAAAAGTTACCCAAGGCTGTCTATACCCAGAAAGCAACAGGAAGTGAGCAGAAAGGAGAACCTGGAAATACTGGAGATATCAGGTAAATTAGGTTTGTGCTTTCTGGCCTTGTTCCTAACATAGGTCATAGAGCAAGAGAATACAAATTATTTTTGAGTGAAGCATTTTCCCCTCATTTCCTGATGCCCTGTTTAGAAGCAGAGCATTTTAAGACAGATTCTGCCAGACCAATGGCTCTGTAGCAGCCAAGGCTAATGAGCAAGCACCATGACAGTGTTTCCATAAGTACCAGGTCTCTAGTAATCTTTTTCTTTAAGATTTCCCCAGAGGTCCCATTTATGTCCTTTGAGTAAAGGATGTGTAATCGTTCACTGAGGAAAGATGGGGTCCCGCAGGAGAAAACCATCTACACAATAGTATTTATTCTCTTCTTCTCTGCTTATTCTAAAACGAGGGGAAACTGAAATAGAGGGAGCTTTTGAACACAGCATGAATACGGAGCTTGTAACTGTCATGTTACTTTTAGTTTAAGGGTAAGCCTCCTGTATTATTCCAGTAGACCCTTTGAAACTGATGCTGCCAATGCAGAGGAAGCCACATTATTTCAGAGTGACTACTTTTCAATTGAGCACTGTATCTAAGTTAATTAAAATGCCTACGTTGTTTTCTTTCTCTAACCTTAACAGCTTCAAGGGAAAGAGGCAGACAATTCAACTGCCACGGGGACAAAAGGAAAGTCAAACAAACAGATAAAAAAAAAATTACGGACTGGATATAATCACCACCACACCCTTCAAGCTGCGCACTGGATATAATCACCACCACACCCTTCAAGCTGCGCACTTCTTTGATTGGATATTTTCGACTACTTCCATCTTTGCTTGTAGCATGCTGGTGACTCATTGTCCATTTACTTCTGGGTTTTAATGGCTATATCATTATCAACTATAATGCTTGGCCCTTCCTTCACTCTTCTGAAGCCACTGAGCTGCTGCTGTGAGCTCTGCAAGGTCTGAAGAGAGATGAGTATTTCCTACTGCCTTAGCCACCTGTGTGGGCACAGGACAACTCCAGGCTGTGCTACAGGCCGAGGAGCATGCTAGCATCATGTTCCATTCTTGTGTGTAGTCTTCCTAATGTGCTGCTAGTCTCCTACTCTAAAACTCTTGGGAGGGAGAGTAACTCATGCAGGAACAAATAATTTCACATGAGTTCATTAACCGTATTGCAAAAGTCCATGGACCACTGTACCTCCAAATGAAGTATTATCTCCTCTCCCTTTGTGCCTCAGCACAACAAACCAGGATTTATTGGGAATGAAAGCATGATTACATCATCCACTCCAGATAGATCCTAAAACTGCTTTTTGAGACTAAGATATGGTTTCACTTAAAATTTAGTTTTATGTTTCAATTTGTATAGATGATACTCCCTGGTTATTTACTCAAACATTAGGTGTTACCATGAAGTAGTTTCACAGATCTGGTTAACATCTAAACCCAGTTGAATTTAGTGGAATCAATTCATTACTCATAATAATAGGATGGGCCTCTTCTAGCTGGCTAAATCTTTAGGAGAAAAAAATTGTTTGTATAGAAAAGAAATTTTGCCTCAAAATTATAGCATTATAAAAGTTATATTAGTGCAATATATGTTATATATAATATATGGTATATGGTATATATACATATATATAGTTGATATGTGTATAATGGCCATCACAAAGAGCTTTTTCTCTCCTCAGTTCCCTCAAGCCTATCAGCTCTACTTCACAGTATTTCTAAAATGGGTAGAAATAGGAAAGCAGAGATGTATGAAAGGGATTGAATCCAAAAGACCTGGTCACCAGTTAGAGGAGCTTGACAAGATAAGAACATAGGATGACATTGGAATTTTGCATTATATAATTGAATTTACATAAAGATCTATGATTAAAACAAAAAAATGTAGCAGAGAATTTTTGTTTTTCAGACAAGACTAGCTTAGTTTGGAAATTTAGATTTTGAGGCATATGTGTAACTGCCAAGAGAAAATATATAGCAACTTTTAAATTTCAGAAAATTATTGGTTATGAGCAGAAAAAGGAAGATCCCATCAAGGTAGTCAGGAAAAACTGAGGCAAAATGATGTCAATGGGATGCCAAGAAACTATCTCAAGAGGATAAAAATAGCACAGAAACTTAGTAGAAGTTTCAATAACCTACAGATATTTCCTTTCTTCATTTTCTCCATATTTTAGCATTCTTACCCTATGAAAAGAAAAAGTATGATGAAGGCTTTAAAGTTCCCATTAGAAGCCAAACCAGGAAGTTATGTGGCTATATGACCAAGAGCTATCTTAGTGGAATGGAAGCCCTATAGCACATTGTAGAATAGATGGGGCCTGTTAAAGAAGACACAGGGATTAAACCAGTGAAGATGAGAAGAGAAACCAGGCATCTCTCAGAATGACGTGTGTTCAAAGAGTGAGGCACATGTTAACTACAGAGACCCCAACATACCCAAATGTGAAGACATCATTGTGTTTTGTGGGGCTTGTTTGATCAATGTGTGAATCATTTTATAGTGTATTTTTACAATAAAGGAAAAGAAATAAAGTGGATTCTCTTACTTTGAGAAAGATCTGGATAGTCAGGATAGGACCAAACATATTAGAAATTGTTGTCAGTCATGGTGCACACATAGTAGTATGCAAGCAAAGTCATTATTATGAAGAAAATATATCTACTTAAAATGGTTGAATTTAATCATAGAAATCTGTGAAGCCACAATGATCAATAAAATCTTCAACTATAAAAATCAAGAGGGAAACCAAAAGATATTTCCTATGAGTGTGAACATATTTCATTTTAATAAACAAAAGCCTTGATGTTGTTTAATTCTATAGCACTGGATACTTTGGACAGGCTCAGTTAACTCTGGGAAGATTTGGCCTCAGAATAAACATAGGTTTCTGGAATATTTACCAGCACATGAAGTACTAAGCAAATTACAGGAGCCTTTTAGGCAGTCTCTTATCTTTCTTTCTGTTTTTCTCTTGTTGAAAACAACAGTTTCTTCATAGAAATTATTTTATGTTGTTTCCTTCCCCAACCCCTCCCCCTTCCTTCTCATCTGCACCCACAACCTTTTGTCTCTTCTTAGAAAACAAACAAGCATCTAAGAACAATATTAAATAAAGACGAGATAAAACAAAAACAAATAGGAATAGGATAAAACAAACAAAGAGCCAAGGAATAAGCACAAAAAACTCACAAAGATACAGAGACACAAATGTTTGCACACACGGGAATCCCATAAAAACACATAAAAATCCCACAAAACTGGATGCAATAATATACACAAAGGACCTATAAGGTTAAAAAGAAAGATTCCATTAAGTTTATTTTGTGTTGGTCGTCTACTGCTGGGCATTGTGCCTGGACTTCAAGAGTGGTTTCTATCACCAGTGAGACTCCATTGGAGAAAAGTAATTTTTCACTTTTGAGTGGATATCAATTGGAGATAGCTTCTGGGCTAGGGATGAAGGCATGTGTCCATTTTTTCTGTCAGCACTGGGATTCTTTCTGGCATGGACCTCTGCAGACCCTGTGCATGGTGCTATAATCTAATTTCATATTGGGTATCAGTCACACTGTGTTTAGAAGGCCTTGTTTTCTTGATGTCCACCATCCCTCTGCCTCTTACACTTCTTCTGCCTCCTCTTCTACAGAGTTCCTTAAGCTCTGAGAGAAGGGATTTGATGGAGATACCCTTTTTAGTGCTGAATGTTCTGAGGTCTCTCACTCACTGCATGTTGTCTGGGTACAGGCCTCTACATTTGTTACCATTTGCTGTATGAGGAAGCATTTTTAATTATGGCTGAGTGAGGCACTGAGCCCTGAGTATAGCACAATGCAATTCACAATATTTTGATTAAGTTTCTTTAGCAGAACAGTAGTATTTGGTTTTCTCCTGAGTCCCTGGCCTATCTAGTCTCAGGGTCTTGGCTACCCGAGTCATGTAGGGTACAGGTTCCGGCTCATGGAGTAGGCCTTAAGTCCAGTCCCAAAGCTTTGTGCCACTAATGCATTAGCACATTTTATAGGAAGGACACCACTGCAGATCAAAGGGTTCCTAGTTGGACTGATGCTTACCTTTCTCCTTTGGTAGCATGCAGAGTACTTTCCAGTACCACGAACTCTAGCCGGTAGGGGTGAAGGCTCTAGGTAGGCACCAGCTTGACTTCTCCATATTCCATGAGTTGCATAGGTGTTGTCTTCTGCAAAGCACCTTATCATCAGTTTATAAAGAGCAACCAATAGCCTTGTAAATCATCTGGGTTGTTTGGGGGTTCCCATGAGGCTCCCTTGACCAAGAATTCAATTAGATGTAACCTATTTCTAGTACTGGACGCTTCATTTGCTGACAAGAGATGTTCAACTGGAGCTCCTTCTCACCCATTATTTGATTTTCTTTAAATTGCCTTCATACATATATGTGTTTCAGGAAGCTTCTGAAATCTCCCATTTTTGATGAATGGAAATTTTTAATATTGTAGGTTTCTGACCCTTTCTCTTTATTCAATCCAGGACTTTTGACTACGTACTTTAAAAACTCTTTCTCTAAATATGAACATAGAATGAATTGTCTTACTCAAGGAATGTTTGAAAAAATCAACTCAGCTTAGTCTGGTATTTCATCCTGGACTCAGATAAGGCTGTGTGAACAGCAGATGAGATGCACTTACTCCTAAGGAAATATTCACAGGCATTTCTCTTAATGAGGGCCTAGAGGAATAGCTGAGGAGAGACCTTAATGGGAGGTATTCAATCTTGAAAGATTAACATATAAACAGGTACTAAACCAAACAAACCACGGATATTTAAGCTGTAAAATGAAAGGAAAGAAAAATATATTCTAAATCTATATTAAAAGTAATGCCACGTCGCTGTGTAGAACTCCAGTGAGGGTTGTGGAATGAATCTTTAATGGTATCATTTATGCTTGTCCCAGTGCACTATGTTCACAATGAGAACAACCTACAAATCTTGATGTACCATTTTATTTGCTCAGAGAACTGGCCACCATCCCGCAGAGCAGCCACTGTAAATTAGAAATATATTCTGTTTGGTTTGAGCTTTGAGCCCAACACATTTGGAAATTTATGAAGTTGCATAAAAGCACACAAAAGCATTTCTGAGGCAGTTTAGCCCCATGGCTTTCTTTTGGACTTGAAAGTCAGACAGGGAGGAGCTGGGTCTGTCAAGCATGGCACTGCTCCATGCAGAGGCTCAGGAGAATTCGCCCTAAACACTGTCTTCCACTCCTCATTGTGTGACTGGCAATGACTCCCACATGCTCCAGTGGATCGCTACCCTAGACAAGGAAACATGAATCCTAAGAAACAGTGACTCTTACTGTGTGAACATGCTGATGAATATGCTCATCTCTCCTTTTGCTACATACTGTTTGAAGTAAGAGAAACCCCATTTTAGGTACGGTAATACATACTAGAGCAAGTTCAGACATGAGAAACTGCCAAACCACAGCTTTCGCCCGAAATATGTGTTTTGCTAAAAGTGATAAAGACCTTGAGCTTATTTTACAACTAGCAAAATATGGATTTCGTGCCCCTAATTCTATTTAAAAAATGCTATTGCATCTGGTGATCTTGGGCTTAAATACTGATAAAAATTTTGAAGGTTGGCATTCACTTATAGTTAGTCATTTGAATGGTCTTTGAATTCATAATTGTTTTACATTTAAAGCAAATATAGATGATCCTCAACTTACAGTGGGGCTATGTTCAAACAAAATCATTATAAATTGAGAATAACACAAGCTTGAAGTAACTTTAGTGCATCAACTACACTGTTACCCATCAGAGCTCAGCCATGCAGTGTACTGAAAAGTATTGATTATTTACCCATGTCATTATGGCGCTGAGGTAGACTGGAAGCTGTTGCTCACAATATTGCAAGAGAATACATAATTCTGCATGCATATCATTATCCCTGGGAAAGACTTAAATTCAAAGTACTATTTCCAGCCTCTGATCCATTGTAAATGGAAAAATTATAGGGTGAACCATTAGGGACTCACTGTACCAATTTTGGCAGTCTAGACTTGACATTTCCTTCCTGATTGATGCACGTCAAAGAGATAGTTTCCCAAGATAGAATACAATGGGAGAATATTAATTATGTATTGTTTTCACACAATTAACTCTGAAACATATATACAACATATTGAGAGAGAGAGAGAGAGAGAGAGAGAGAGAGAGAGAGAGAGAGAGAGAGAGAGAGAAAAGCTCTAAATAGATTGAAACAGTGGTTTCTTACAAAAGACTCAATTTCAAACAAATAATTGGATAGCTTAGAAGGTCAGAAACTTATTATCAATAAAGACAGTTCTAAATAATTAAAATACAAGCTTGGAAAAGAGAAAACTATTAGAGATAATTTCCCTATTTTGGAGGCAATAGTTTCCAAATATAACTACTTCTAATTTGAGAATGGAAGAGGAATTAAGATAGAAAACAAATTGATAAAAACTAAAAATAAATTAATAATTTTTCACAATATGTAAACAAAACTCATGCTTCACAGCCAAAATAAAGGGTTATTCACACACACACACATACACACACACACACACACACACACACACACACACACACACACAAAAAAAAAAAAAAAAAAAAAAACCTCAAGAGTTAGTTGCTTGAAGTTGTCAAATGGGGTGCATTTGAATAGGTTATAAAATACTATATCTAATATTAAAATTTTAAAAGAGATCCAGAGCATGCCACACTGAAATATGTCACTCTAGCATGAGTTATTTTGAGCTGAAAGGAACTGAGAATCTGATCCATCCTTCCTTTGCCTGAAAGTAGAACATAAATTCCTCTTGTGGAGGTGTTTTCTGACTTCTTTCCTACCTAGAAGGAATGATAGCCTTTTATACCTGAAGAGAAGAGCACCTGAGATGGGCCTGCACAGACATATACAAGAAAACACTGGTGAAGGACTTGGCATCTTCCATTGCTCCTGCCAGATCTGCATCTTTATCTGCCTTCAGCTTCCCACCATGGAAAGCCTAAAGTAGTGTCATTCATTAAGATAAACTAGAAGCCCAAGTTTCCATTTCTCCTTTGTGTTACTCATCACCTTAACACTGTGAGCATGTTCATTGTATGTGTTAACATACTCTGTTTCTTTCCAACATATTAATCTGTGTTTGGTCAGCTAAATATTCAAGATTCTCTCTAGAAAACATAGAAGTGTAGAAGCAAAAGCCTGTTTTCCTTACCATACAATATTTTTGAGGAATGTGGTAATTCCTAGTTATAGGAAATTTGGTAAAAAATTATATTTAACCTTGATTGATACTTCTACGTCATAAACTCCACACTTAAGGTTCAGGGATCATCACGGATAAGGGGGAAAAAAGAATGTAAATGCTAGAGGACCAGGAAATTTATTATGAAATAGTATCTTATATGAGAGGGAAGTTGCATCCATGAAATCTCAAAAATATCATAGTTTAAATAAAATTTTCATAATGACATCTCTAGTTGTCGTGGTAATAAAAATAGGGAAAAATCTCTGAGGGTCATACTCTGCAATTAAGAACTAAGGCAATTAATGACTACTGAAAGATGATGAATTAATCAATCTTTTCCAGAGACAAGCCTCTTGACCAATCCCAAGTGGTCAGTCATTAAAACATATACATACAAGCAATACTAAATGGACTCAGAAGTTAGTGCTTGTATGTTTGTGTGTATGTTGTATGTAGTGGGTATGTGTGTATATTCATAATAATGAAAGAAAAGGGGGTAATGAATTTTAGGGAGTAGGGAGTCATAACAGACTGTGATGGGGGAGAAAGAGAAGAAAATGATGTGACTTGATTACACATCTAGAAAATTCTCAAAGTGTTAAAAACAATTAAATTTTCAAGAGTTTAAATGGGACTGCAAACCTGTGTTACATATCATGCCAAACAGTGGCTGACAATGTAGGCCATACTTTGTGGCATAAATATTTTTATCGTAAAGAGTTGTAGAGATTTCTCTTTTGAGAGTAACCTCACCTTCAAAATACAAGATTTTTAGGGCTCAAACAAGTATTCATAACCGTCTAGAATTTTTTCAGAATTACAAAAGTTACAAAGTTTACTGTCATTATTTTTTCTTTTTTTAATAAATATTTTTATTTTATAATTAATTTAATTTTACTTATCAGCCACGGATTCCCCCTGTCCTCCCTCCTCCCACCCCCCAGCCTTCCCCTCCAATCCAACCCCCATTCCTACCTCCTCCAAGGAAAGGTCTCCCCTGGGGATTCAGGCCAGCCTTGTAGACTCAGTTGAGGCAGGTCCAGTCCCCTTCTTCCTGCACCAAGGCTTAGCAAAGTATCTGAGCATGGGCCCTAGGTTCTAAAAAGCCAGCTCATGCACCAAGGACAGGTCCTGGTCCTACTGCCTGGGGGCCTCCCAAACAGTTCAAGCTAATCAGCTGTCTCACTTATCCAGAGGGCTTGGTCCAGTTCCATGGGGGGCTCTTAGCTATTGGTTCACAGTTCATGTGTTCCTGCTAGTTTGGCTAGTTGTCTCTGTACTTTTTTCCAATCATGGTCTCGATATCTCTTGTTCATATGATCCCTACTCTCTCTCGTCGATTGGACTCCTGGAGCTCCACCTGGGGTTTGGCCATGGATCTCTGCATCTACTTCCATCAGTCATTGGATGAGAGTTCTATCATGACAGCCAGTGTGTTTGGCCATCCGATCAACAGAGTAAATCAGTTCGGGCTTTCTCTCGACCCTTGCCAGTGGTCTATAGTGGAGGTATCTTTGTGGATTTCTGGGGACCTCTCTAGCACTCTGCTTCTTCCTATTCCCATGGGGTCTTCATTTATCATGGTGTCTCTTTCCATGTTCTCCCACTCTGTTCCTGATCTAGCTGGGATCTCCTGCTCTCTTAAGCTCGCTTTCCCCGACCCTTGCCCTCCATTACCCCCCTCACCCCCAGTTTGCTCATGTAGATCTCATCCATTTCTATGTTGCTGGGTAATCCCTGTGTCTTTCTTAGGGTCCTTTTTACTAGGTAGCCTCCCTGGAGTTGTGAGTTGCAGTCTGGTTATCCTTTGCTTTATATCTAGTATCCACTTATGAGTGAGTACATACCATTTTTGTCTTTCTGAGTCTGGGTTGCCTCACTCAGGATGATGTTTTCTAGTTCCATCCACTTGCCTGTAAACCTCATGATGTCATTGATTTTCTCTGCTGAGTA
The DNA here is from genome assembly GCF_007827085.1 of Peromyscus californicus insignis. Taxonomy (NCBI): domain Eukaryota; kingdom Metazoa; phylum Chordata; class Mammalia; order Rodentia; family Cricetidae; genus Peromyscus; species Peromyscus californicus. The sequence goes on from NW_026294413.1 coordinate 43,223,976, forward strand.
GTACTCCATTGTGTCTATGTGTCGTTATTTTACTATAAATTGATAGATTGTTAAAAATAAAAAGCTAGGTCATTTCTTAGCTTTTTTCTGTGAAGAAACAGAAGAAACTGGTAGGAAGAAGATGTGAGATGAGAGTTATTTGACAAACTTTAACCTTATTTTATTGAATTTTTAGATATCCAGAGCCTAAGATGCATATGTTCTATTTTGAGTAAAATTCCAGAAATAATAAACCAGATTTTTTCAACTAATACAATCTTATTTAATATTTTAATAGCAAAATATTTCTCCTGATTACCTTTAAAATATGTCTACCATATACCCAGTAATACTTTTTCAAATCAGAATTTCTCTATGAAGCCTGTACTTCTGGAAACTGCTGCATAGCCTAGGTTAGCCTTGAATCATGGATACTTGCAACTGCTCATTTTACTGAGGTATGCTGCCATGCCTAGTTCACATATCCAAAATTAATCATTGAATTAGACAATCTATTGCCCAAAGACATCAATTAGTTTTAATAGTGACTAAGTGAATCTCGGGAAATTGGGATCTTCTCTTGGGGTTCTTACTGTTATTAATAAAAGCATTTAAGAATGGACTCAAATGGAAGCTTGAGGACAATTTTATTAGAGTTTAAAAGAAAAATCCCAAGGAAGCAAAGATAGGAAACTCAGAAGCTGCCTGAAAGAGACAGATGTGTCAGATCGAGTGGGAAAATCCATGGGTATCAGGACCATGGTGGACAAACAACTAAATGATGGGAGGAGAGCTTTGGACGAGAGTAAAGAAGTTCAAAGTACCCAAAAGGGATGCTTATACTCTGGCCAGCATCCCAAAGAAAAAGACAAAAGAAAAAGGAAGAGTCATACCTCTCTGATTCAGAAAGGTAGCCAGACCCAGCTGAACATCATGGCAGCTGAAAGAGACTATGCTAGGGGTAAGAAATTCTCAAATGGAAAAATACAATTTTTCATTCAAGGGATAATTGTTCCTCCTATCTTTCAAGCATAGCTTAAGGTGAATCTGCCTTCCTAAGGGTGGTCCTGCATCCCTGAGCCTGACATTCCCGACTGGATTAACTTTTAAAGAAATAGAAAATGGCAAGTCTCCACATAGAGGTAGAGTCACTCCTTTGACTAGGAGGTGACAGCTTCCTTTCATGGTCCTTTAACACTTCTCTAATATATAGACTATAAATTTTTGATCATGATATTTAAATTTCCATTAAAATAAAAATTTTAACGAAAATACAGTAGTAAAAACAGTACTTTATAAAGCACATACGTACTTCAGAGCTATGGTAGACACAGTCTCAGATGTTCCTGTCGGCCCATCCTCACCTTTCTGCCAGCCTTTACTTCTCTGTGTAAACTGAATCCATAGACTTACTTCTGCCATGTAGATTACAACAAGGGCAACAGAATGACATCTCTGAGTACAGTTTTGCCATGTCTGTTGCTGTCTTGTTTGCTCTGCCCCACTCTCTCGCAGCCTTGCTGTAGAGAAAGCCAGATGTCATGCCATAGGCTGCATGATGGAGAGATGTAAATGGCAAGGAATGGCCAGCAGCCACAGAGGATCTACAGCCTGCCCATAGACGCCTGAGTCAACACAGAAGCAGACCTTTCTCCTGGTGTGCCTGATGATGGCATCAGCCCACTAGCACTTTCTACTCAACCCTGTAAACAGACACTTCACTAAACAGCTAGATATCTGAAACATATAAATATTGATAACAGTAAGAACTGTTTTAAGCTGATATGTTTGAAGGTGACTTATGCAGCAACGCATAAACACGTCATTCTAAATTTAAAATTTTCCATCCCAGAAAAATTAATTTTCTGTACCAAGTGGGAAATACCTATGCAAAATACATATGTGTATAGTAAAACCTAGCTAAAATCATAATCAGAGCTATCCTAAGAAGAGAAACAGTCATAGGAAGCTTGAGAACTAAGATAAAAAAAATGTAAGAAGAGGGAATTTCCTTGTCTTGCTCTCATAATAGAGATATGGTAATGGAATCCTCTGGCCGACCCACAGGTGGGTACTCCCTCGGGAATTCTGACTGGCTCTGATTAGAGTCATTTCCAGGTTTTAACTAGCTATGTGGTTTTTGAATCTGCAGGAATTCTATTAAATTATGACTTTCTTTAAAATCAATGACCTTGATATGGCTCCAATCCCAGCAGTAACAAGTTTATCACTTTATTGTCTTAATTAAGTAAATTTACAAGCAAATGCTAATGATCTATTTGTTTATTGCCTTTCTTAAATAAGCTCTTTAGTATTTTTAACACAATTTCACAATGATTTCTATTTTTTTAATTACCCAGAATCATTTTGCTAATTAAGGGATATTTTCATATCACATGACAAGTTTAAGGAAAAAAATAACAGTGAATATTCAAAACAGTAGATAAATTAAAACTTCAGATGATTTTAAAAACTCATAGAACACAAACAGCAGGAGTAGTTGTAGATGTAACCAACGGTCTTATTAAATAAGAAACACAGAGCCGATTCAGAGAAGAAAGCCAAGAGGTCAGAGCTAAGAGCCTCACCCGTCCTGATTCAGGGATCCTCTTCAGCCAAGAGAGCTCTCCGAAAAGGGGACCTACTTCCTGTGTGTGTCTTTATATAGTCTAGCTGTTCTGCCTTCTCATTGGTTGTAAACCCAAACATGTGACTGCCTCGTCACTGCCTGAATGTACCGCCCTCCAGGTCCTTAAAGGCGTGCGCCACTGCCACCATGCACTTGCTATGGCTCTAATAGCTCTGACCCCCAGACAACTTTATTTATTAACATACAATTAAAATCACATTCCAGTACAAGTAAAATACCACCACAAGTAGTGATCCCCTGAATAGAATCTCTTCCCTCAAAACACCTTCCATGGGTACATTTAAATAATTACTAGGACTGTGATAAAAGTGGATAAAAGGCCCTTACCTCCAAACCTGACACTAGGATTTCAATCACCAGGTCCCACATGGTAGGAGAGAAGTAACTCCTACAAGTTGTCCTCTGACCTGTAAAGCCATGCCTGGGCACATGGATACCCTGGCATATGCATTGTCTGCCCCCCAAATCAATAAATACATGTAATATATTTTAATGAGATATACTTTAAAAACCAGTTTCCTTCTGCTGCCTTTCTTTGCTATTGATCAAGGTTCAGTAGCAGATGAAAAGAGGGAAGTAGGTGGGTCAGTAGGATCCCTGGCTTAGCAGATGTGAAAATCACTGTTGCTCCATTGCCCTGACAGCATGTTTCTTGGATGAGCTTGCTTAGTAACACGTGCCTCCAGTGAAGGCTTCTGTGCTTTATCTCATGCCCACAAGCTTTACAACATCATTTCTCCCTTGGGAGGATAGAAGTAGAAGATGTGTTTAATTCATATGCCAACTTTCAACTGTTGATCATGTTTGTGTTAAGAAATCAGAAAGAATCAAAGTTGGAAGATTTTTTTAACAGTGATTGCTCTCCTCAGGAGAGGGTAGAGGATAAACATACAGCATTTCCACCCATTTTTTCACCTTTATTGTATGTGTACTATCCAGTCATGGATGTAAGAGTGACTGAAGCACAGGAAATAAATTATCTGTTGTCAGAGTGGTGAGACTAAGAAGAGCTGTAACGGTTTTTAATGGTCAAAGCAACTTCTGCCATTCCTTGTGCTCATGAGGGCTTTTCTCTTGACTTTGCTATAGCTTGCCTAATCATCTAATTCAGGTGTGGGAAACGTGCATCACACTAAGAAACATCATCATTTGTGAATCATATAACAATGGGCCTAAGAGTGAGGGGAAAATCTTAAAAATGGAAATGAGTTGAAATAAGAGATGAACAAAAATTTTGTTTCAAGGTAATAGTTCCATTATGTTTCCTTTGGCAGGCCCTTAATATGAGTTGAATATGCATATACCTACACATAATGTATAAAAGACAATAGTAAAAGCACAGTAGACACTTAAAATTTCCTAATAATTAATTTAAAAAAAAAAACCTTGCCTTAATTAGCTCTCTGCTGTTACGTTGCAGACTCCCTGAATAAAATGATGACCCTCACATCTTTTCACTCAAACTCTTTTGCTCTGATTCTGTGTTGTTCTATTAGCTGGACCAAAGTGGTCTGAAGGCTATTAACACCCAAATCTGCCAGATCTGGAGAAGGGGCTATTAATTCTAATGGGTTGCGTGTTAGCACATTGACTCAAAGGAATCTTCCAGATTGGAGCTAATGGATCAAGCCCTCTGCTTTTGTAGGACACGCCTATATTCTCACATTTCCTAAGAAATCTTCAAACATTATTTTCTACAAAGTTTATATTGAGTACAGAAAGAAGTCTGAGGGAAAAAAATTAGTCGGAGCGTACAATCCAATCCTCTCAAAACTCACAAAATCCTTGCTGTTTTAAACCTCAAGTTAATTAAATCTCTGTTACTATGAGGTCTAGGTTTGTTTTCTTCTATTGCAAATCTCATAAAAAAATTTCCTTCATTATTTTCTACCTTATTCTTTTTCACATTTTTTTTTTAAAAAAACTGGTAACTTTGTATTGACTCTTGGTCTGAATGTCACCACAGATATGTAGCGTCACAAGGGTTTTTATAAGTGAAGCGTTGGCAGTTCTTATGTTTAATATTGTCAACTTGTTTGGATAAACAAAAAGGTATGGCAGCAGGGAAGCATACATCTTGATGCATTTGTCTTCATAGACAGGATCACTGGAAAGGTAGAAAGATCCACCCAAACGTGGATAAGTCCCAGACTAAAGAAAAGGAGAAAGGAGAAAGCCAGCCGAGTGCTGAAACTCCCCTTGTCTAGTTCCATCCAGATGTGACGAACAGCCTCCTGCTTCTGTGCCACAATCACAAGCCCTTCCTGATGCCATTCTTTCCCTCTCATGAGAGACTGTATCCCCAAAGTATGAGCCAAGGTAAGTCCTTCTTCCCATGACATGTATCTTACTGAGTATTTTATCACAGCAACAAGAAAGGAGCTAATACAGTAATATTTCATACTGTTCTCAGCATAACATGTATAAGCAACAACAATAAAACCCCTCAGCCCTCAGGAATAAGTCTCCAGACTCACTGCCAGTCTCCAGGGTCAGGAGCCTCAAAGCCACCCATCAGCATTTAATGGCAATCACAAAACATAACATTACAGCAGCAGCATCGATACCTGCTCCCCTTAAGAGAATGTAATGTTCCCTTTCATCTTTGAGCAATAGTAGGGGTAGTGATTAAGATCCAAATCTCAGAATCAAAAGGAAAAACAATCTTCTCATAGTGATAAAATGGCAAAGATTTCAGGAAGAAAAACGAGTGATATTTACATGTCCTGTGACAGTCCCTTGAGCTGGGTCAAGAGACACATGGACAGTGTTCATATGATTAAAAGGGACACTTTCCCACTCTTGGAAACCCATAATTTAGAAGACAGAATTTCTCAGGACTCAAAAGGGTATCTCATTCTATTAAGAAACAATTCACATAGATTACTACGAACTTTATATAATGAGAAACTAAGTGCTGAAGTGCTTCAAGTCACTGCTGATTAAGTAACAGAAATTACAGGGAACATTTGAAATTGCAATAATTGAATGACATTTACATATTGAATTCTATTTTTCCTCTTGAATTTTTCCAGAAAGTTAAAAACTTACTTGGGAATATGACAGCAACTTACTCAGCTGAAACACTGACTTGTGACTCTTTGGTGTCTCGCCTTTTGTCACTGTAGCTTCCCGTTCCATGGACCCTGACAATAGGTACACAGATGGTTACACAAACAGAAGAATGACACAGACACATTTTTCTCCATGCAGTTTCTTCCTTCCTATGCCATCTACTTAGTCCCGTGTCCATAAATGCCACCACCTTGAGGCAGCTTCTCTAGTCTGTCCTCCATAACATGCTTTCCAGTCTCAACTTCCACCATGCCTCCTTCCCTGAGTTCTCTGATTCATTCACATTCACCTCACATTTCTACCTGTTCCGAGCTACTCCCAATACTGACTGACTGTAATTCAGTCTTCACTCTCATGTTTTCTAATGATTTTAAAATACATACCAATACTTTCTTATTTACCCCATCAATATAACATTTTCATATCATAATCTACATAAATTACATGCCCATATGCATGCAATATACAAGTACTGTCATGATCCACATGTGGTGAGAAACAAAATTAACTAAAATATATCCTTTAGATGAAGTAAAAAACAGGTTTTACTTAATGCTATATTTAATAATGACCAAGAATTCACTTTCTTTGCTACAAATGTTTTTAATACTTTAAGAATGTGATTTAATATGTACTGATTTAAAAGCTTATTCCAGAATTCTATTTACTAGGAGTGATATTTCACACTAATGACCATTATAGCTAAATAAAATTTGCCTCACAAAGATTAACCAATCACAGTGAGCAGAGTTTAGTGTGTGACAAAGTGGCTACATACTTCTGGCTTGCCCATGATCTGACAGTGTGATCTGTGAGATGTTGGTTAACATCTCTGCACCTCAGTTACAAAGACGGAGCACGAGAACTGGGCCACACTCCATGGAGCTGCAGTGTGTAGATGAGTCTGTAAGTGTAAGTCCGAAGGGTAGTACTGCTGCTAAGACAGGGTTTTCTCAATGCAGCTGTCACTGTGTTTACATATTCAGGGACACGCTTTGTCACTCTGTACACCTCAGACTGCAACCAAACCATAACACCAATAATTATCACACGATAAAAATACTTCCAGTTTGAGGCTAACTCTGCATCCTTGCCCATCATCATTCTTACAAATTCCTGCCTAGCTGCCACTATGTACGGGTTTATAGCTATAAAGTTTATCTATACAATGTTTGAATTAAACAAGTTGGGTACCCAATATATCATTTCTTCAAGCAACTAGCACAAATATTATTACTTTTGTATTTAACTACTAAAAGACAGAGGTTTCAAAATACCATAAGCTCAGGCATGCTAATATATATATATATATATATATATATACATATATATATATATATATATATATATATATATATATATATATATTTCTTCATCTAATGTCATGACAGACCTCCTGTATTGTCAGTTTTCTCTAAAATTTATTTTATTTGAATGTCAGGGCTGAAAATACAGCTGGGTATGTAGAGGCACTTTTCACCAAACCCCAGAACTCACATGGCAGAAGCAGAGAAAACCAGTTCCCTCGAGTTATCCCCTGACATCTACAGGCATACCATTGCATGTGCTACACACACATTCTCTTCTCTGTCTCTGTCTCTGCCTCTGTCTCTCTCTCAACAAATAAAGTAAAAACTCAAAGGTAAAAAATGTATTTTCTGCATCTTATGTGCCCAATAGGAATAGTTTTAGTTGTTTGTAGCTAATTGTTCTCCATGTCTGATCTTAGTCATTTTCATTACAGTAGCAAATTCAAGTTGACATTCTTAATAAGCAGAAAATCTCAAGAACTTGGTATCCTGGCTCTGAGCAGCATCTGTACGCTAAGTTCTCAAGGAACTCTATGGTTGGATCCTCAATCGAGTTACTATATATTCCAGCAGAGCTCGCACTGAGAATGTGAGAGCCATCTCTGTCACTTTTTGGTCCTTCCTCCTGCATTATTAGGGCATTCTTCAATGTTCATCAGTTTATTTAGACTAATTAGATTAGAAATATAAACATGCATGATAAAACCTGGGACAATATATTACGATGTATCTCACTATGCGAGGAACAAACAGAGACACACCCAGTTCACTCTAAGCCCTCTTCATTCGGAGTGTCCACTTCTCTCAGAACATCACACGCCTTTAATACAAGTCATGCTTGGCAAACCAATTTGGGATGGTATAAGTAGGTGAAAAGCACTTTAAAATGGTCCAATATATTTCTTTCTACCTGAAATAAACGTGATAAGCTACAGTGAGCTCCCTTACCGCTCCTCCAATGGAAAGCTGTGTACATGCTCTGGATGTGACACCTCTTTTTCGAAGGCCATTCTTTGAGTTCTCCTCTCAAGTATTTTCTTTGGGGAGATTGTCATGAGAAGTGACAGCCCTATTTTGGAGACATGTCCTTTCAAGGATTATAATACTTCATTTCCACACCTCAGAGACCAAAGTTGACAGAAGCAGTATACAGGCTGGTGTAGCAATGTACCTTATCACCTTAATCCACACAATTGACAAAAGCAACAACGTAGATTGCTTTACTTTTTTTCATTTAAAAGTTCTCTTTTCCATTTTACATACCAACCACAGTTCCCCCTCCTCCTCCTGTTCACCTCCCCCCCCTTTTCCCTCACCCCCGACCCACTCCTCAGAGAGAGTAAGTCCTCCCATGAGAAGTCAACAAACTCTGGCCTATCAAGTTGAGGCAGGATCAAGCCCCTCAGCCCTGTATCATGGCTGAACAAAATATCCCTCCATAGGGAACGGGCTCCAAAAAGCCAATTCATACACTAGGGATAAATCTTAGTCCCACTGGGCCCCATATACTGCCCAAGCCACACAACTGTTACCCACATTCAGAGGGCCTAGTTCGGTCCCCTGCAGGTTCCCCAGTGGTCAGTCTAAATTCAGTGAGCTCCAACTAGCTCTGGTCAGCTGTCTCTGTGGGTTGCCTCATCATGATCTTGATCCCTTTGCTCATATAATCCCTGTGGGGGACTAGCCCCCACCATTATTTACCCCAGGTCCTCTTGAGGAATGAGGGATAAGAGACTTAGTTAGAAATAGAGGGGAGAGAAAAAAGAGAAAATACAGGACAGAATCAGGTGGGTCTGGATCCTTATCCACCAGCTCAGCACTTTATTCCAAAGGTCTATTTATAACAATGCCTAGGGGTGGAGCATAAGACCTCCCCCTTGCTAGTTACAGTCAAGTGTAGACCCTTACTAACACCTGCCTTCACTCAGGCCAGTGGTCCAATCATCCTCTCTATGCAGACCTGCTGGGTAAAGCCACTAGGAAACCTGAAAATGGGCTCTCACAAATTCCTCTTCCCTCTCTTCGACTGTATTCTATGAGTTCCACCCAGTGCTTAGCTGTGGATCTCTGCATCTGCTTCCATCAGTTACTGGATGAAGGTTCTAAGATGATAATTAGGGTAGTTATCAATCTGATTACAGGGGAAGGCCAGTTCTGTGACCCTCTCTCCACTATTGCTTGGAGTCTTATCTGGGTTCATCCTTATGGGCTCCTGGGAATTTTCCTAGCACCAGGTCTCTCCCTAACCCATAATGGCTCCCTCTGTCAAGATATCTCTTTCCTTGCTCTCCCTCTGTGTTCCACCCTCAACTCAATCATCCTGTTCCCTTTCCACCTCCCCTTATCTACTCCCCCTCCCAAGGTCTCAATTTACTCAGGAGATCTTATCTATTTCCCCTTCCTAGGGGGATCCATGCATGTCTCTTTTAGGGTCCTTCTTGTTACCTACCTTCTCTGGGGTTGTAGATTGTAGCCTAGTTATCCTTTGCTTTATGTCTAATATCTGCTTATGAGTGAGTACATACCTTGTTTGTCTTTTCGGGTCTGGGTTACCTCACTCAGGATGTTCTAGTTCCATCCATTTGTCTGCAAATTTCATGATGTCATTGTTTTTTACAGCTGAGTAATACTCCATTGTGTAAATGTGCCACATTTTCTTTATCCATTCTTCCATTGAGGGACATCTAGGTTTTTTCCAGGTTCTGGCTATTATGAACAACGCTGCTATGAACATAGTTGAACAAATGTCCTTGTGGTATGAATGTGCATCCTTTGGGTATATGTCCAAGAGTGATATTGCTGGATCATGAGGTAGGTTGATTCTCAGTTTTCTAAGAAAACACCATACTGATTTCCAAAATGGTTTTCATATGTCATCCTGGCCACTCATGAGACTTATTACCCCTGATTTGTGATTGGCACCAGTGTCAATTCATTATTCTTTTACTTAAATTTTTTAATTAATTTGACATTTTCCAAATTATATTCTTTGGCTTTCTTCTGAGCCTTTCTTATCTTGAGATTGGAATGTTAGTCCACTGATAGAAAGATGGCCAGAAAATTGAGTCTGAAAAGAGGTAGATGCTCACAAAACGTGAAACCTAAAAATAATTCAGGAAAGAAGAAAAAGAATTACACTAAAAGGTTTCATGTTTCATTTGTGAACCCCTCTCTGGTGTGTGTGTGTGTGTGTGTGTGTGTGTGTGTGTGTGTGTGTGTGTGTGTGTGCGTGCGCTCTACTGATAGGTTAACGGTCTACAAATGTAAGCAATCATACACATTAAGAAGCAAAAATTTATAGCAAAATTCATGGCATGAAGTTGAGGCACAGTAAAATGCATGTATTGTTTCTGAAAGTACTTTTGATAGTGAAGACTTTTTTACTGAGCAATAAAGATTCTCCAAGAAAAAGTATGGGAAAAGTCATTATAATCACCTGTTGTTCCTGATGAGATGGTACAAAATACTCTTGAGGGGATGTTATGAAGAATAGTCCTGAAACCACAAAACAATCTATTGGACTGGTAGAATTACTCGATTTTCCCACATCTGACTTTTCAAATTCAATCAATTTCCAGCCAGCTTTTCTACTTTGCCATCTGTTTCAAAAGCAAAACTTAACAGGAGTCTGTGGAGGATGAAGTTTATTTTGTTTCTTTCAATCTAAGATTTAGTGAATCATGCGTAGGCTAAATTCCAGGTTGAATGGATCATCAAAACCCAGCATCATACCCACATGTTTTCTTAAGTTCAGAGTAGAGCATGTTGTCTTTCTTGTTGAGTTACTTTGAACCACAAAAATAGATTTACTATGCTAACAAGCATACGAACAGCACATTGGGGAGGGCTTCCTAAGGAAAGAAGCAGTTAACGGGCATTTCCACACTGCTCATCTCTACCCAGAACAGCATTCATGCTGTATGAACTCATGTGTTTTGAAACTCTTTACTAGGAGTCTGATAGTTTTTATTGTAAATCAATTTTATATATTTTATAGAGGGTAATCTGGCACATGATGACATATAAGCCATAAACATAAACGAGTCACATATTTAGCAGTCTGAACTACTAGAAAACCACTAGGAGTTCAAATCTGCCTTTCTAGAGTGTAAGAATTCACTGTCGTATCACAATAAATTTCCATACAAACAGTTATTCTTTTGTTCTCTGCATGGGTGAAAGGTGCATTTACCATCAAGTTTTGGAAGAAAATGTCATGAAAACAACTGCAGAAGTAAAGATAGAAAATAACCATGCCAATAAACAACTGGTCCTAAAGTACCTATAGCTTCACCTGAAAAATAATACATGAGGACTGGTTGGTATGTACAAAAGTATTCAATAAATATTAGCTGTTGTTAAATAAAGACAAAACTAAAACCTATGGTTTGCAATTTATACAAAACAGAAACCAGTAAGTATTAGTAGAACTTTTACTCATGTAAATAAATTCCATATCTCAGGGAAACAGGGGCCATATTGCATCTTCCTTATAGATAAGAGAAGGATGTATACAGAAGCATGCATAGGACATAGTAGCTATGTGGTATTCACTCAAGAGTGTCTGTTTAATCCCTTCACAGGCTTCAGTAGGTTTCTCTGTGTGCAGTGCTAAGCCGAGAGTTGAGAGCCTAGAGGTTAAAAAAAAGTCAGCTTGAAGAGGGAACCTCTCTCCAAGAAATCTCTGCAGAAAACCTGTGGCTCACTTGGTTACTGTTAAAACATGCCTATCTTCAGGTACTGAACTTGATCTACTCTGAATTATTTATCTCTGACTCAATAATTGGGATTTCTAGACCTGTTTTCTGAAATCTGCAATGTAGATTAGACATAGCCTAATAGACTACAAGTGTCTGATGGGCAGGAGCTATCCATTTTCCTTCTTATTTTTCTTACTTCCCTCAATGTTGATTGGTTTGCACTTAGAATAATTTTATATACATGAGTTTATACAGAAAATACTTTGGGGTGTAGGTTCTCTCATGTAGCATTATAATGATTAAATTTATATTTACTATTATGTCATATGTCAATAGTTCATTTCACACCTGAGTAGTATTCCATTAAATTCATATAAAAAAAGTTTTATTACTTCATCTGCCAGCTGATATGCAGTTGAGTTACTTCCAAGTTTTAGGCACTAGAACAAATCCTATTATGAACATTTACAAATATTTCTCTATAGGAACATAGTCTATCATTTCTTCTGGATAAATATATTGGAGATTAATGGAGAGAGTCAAATTATTATACAGGTTCAACTTTAAACAACCGTCACAAGCTCTGTTCAAAAGTGGCTGCAACATTTACATTCCAAAGAGCAGTGTAAGAGTCCCCATTGCTTCACATCCCTATAAACAGTTTATAAAATTGGAGGCTTTTTAATATATTTAAATAGTACTATAAAAAATACATACAACTTTAAAAGGAAAGAAATTTTAGAAAGCTTATAATACCTAATTTTAAGACTTGATATAAAAGTTATAAAACCAACTCCATATATTGGAAGAAAGATAGGTATATAGATTAATAGAACAAAAGAGAAAGTACAGAATTAGGCCCAAATGTCTAATTCTGATTGATGTTTCTACAGAAATGCAAAGATGATTCAATGCAGAATTACAGTGCTCATTTCAATAGAGTTACACTAAAAAAAGAATATATATGAACAGGAATTAACTTTGACAAAGATGTGTGTAGTTATCATTTCTAGAAATTAACTCAGAATAAATACATATCTAAAATTATAGCATTTTAGGAAACTATCTTTTGGAGCATGGGTTCAGTGAATATTACTTAGATATGATATCCAAATCATAACCCATGAAAGAAAGTAAGTGATAAATTAGACAACATCGAAAGAATCTGTGTGTAGAAATATACACACAGTGTAGAAAGAAGTGTGTGATAATAGATGATTCATGTTACTGTCTGGAAACTGAAATGAAACTAAGATGATACACCAGAAAAACTACTACTGAAGTTTGATTTCTGTCCCTGTCTATTCCCTTTGCACCCAAAAGTGATCCTGGAACCCACATCATTGCTACCACTTCCAAGCTTAGAAGGAATGCACAGTCCTGGGACCCTACTGGAACAGTTGCTTCTGCAATGGTCTCTCCAAGTGTCTCAAATTCATATTTATGTTTTTAAAATCCTAGAATTCTTTCTACACTGAGATCTTTCCAGGCTGCTAAAAGCAAGCCTTGAGATTTCTAATCTGTTCCACAGCATGTAAAAATCTCTGACATCTTTACTTTTCAACTAGAGATTTTTACCCATAAATATTTTTAATCCTTAGGAGGCCTTGCTTGTTTTCAAGAACGTGGATCACTCTATTACTTTTCCTTACAAAGCATAGACAAATCTATCAAAATCCCACTTGTTCATTTGATGACATTAAAATTGTTATTTCTTTTCTAGTAAGTAATCCCTTCCTTCCCAGTCTGCCTTAACCTGTGAGTTTTGTTTTGAGGGTTTTTTGTTTGATTCTTTCTTTCTTTTTTGGTTTTGGTTTGATTTTGGTTTTGGTTTACTTCAAAGCCATAGTTTTCAGGTACATGCTTTGCAGTAAATGTTTCCTGTTTACACCCAAATGCTTTCTTTAATAGACAAGCAAAATTTCCACCTTAATTTCAGAAAATGCTTTCATTTTTAAAACAACTCTGCCCTAACTCCTTAAAATACTCCTTGAAAATTATGGCGATAGTCTGTAGACGAGTTTTGATATGAAGCTGTAGATTTGTCTACTCAATGCATGTTGCTTTGACTATCTTTAGCAACAAACTTTTTTAATGAATACACTCTAACTTAAAGGTCAAAGTAACATTTTAATGATTAATGTGCTATCTGCATACACTATTACTAAAAGATAATGAATTAAAAAATGTAGGAATCTTACTATTTTTTCTACTGGTTGTTTAGAGCCATGAATGTTTCAAAGCAGAAGGAGTTAAGGGAATACTGTCATCCAGAATAATATATTTAACTCTGGTTAGCATAAGATAGAAAAACATGCAAGGAACAGCTTCTGCCCTACATATGTATGAAAAAGGATGTTATGTGTAATTTGTACTGTAATCAACCTGCAGTCTGAGAGCTCATTGTGTATTTATATGATGATTAAATAAATAAAATTATTTTATTTATAATTAAATAAGAAATATCTTGGACTCAAATTAGAATTACTGATGTATTGTGGTTTAATATTTTTTTTCATTCCTGAACATGTACGATCTGTGTAAAACATATATCTCATATGGTAAGGGTTAAAATATCAACTTGGAAATAAGTTTTTAATGATTTCTAATGTTTTGACAATATAACTATTCATTAGTATATTTATACCTATAGGTTTATAAAGTCTTACGTTTTCTTGAGGATTATTAAATCCAAGAGGAAAATGGTTACTTAAATTGGATTGGTCATCCCAAGAACTTTTCTTCTTATATTTCAGGTTAACATTTGATATGGCTCAAATATAATGAGCTTTTGTGCCAAAGCCTGCAATTTAAAATGAATATATTTCTCACTTGAAATATGAGCTATTATGTGCCAAGTCCTACCTTTAAGATAAATATATTTCTCATTGAAAGAGCAGTATAATATAAAGTTTGCTGAAATAATAAAACCCAGGTTTCTAAATGAAAAACAAATAATTAAAAAGTAGTGAGACATGCTTCACCAACAGAAATGTAATAAAGACACATCAATGACTCTCTCTGACTTCTTAGAAATATCATAGCCTGACCTTTTCTCAACTTGATTCAGGAGAGTTCTTTTTAAATAGATTTTGCATTGACACAGTTCACTTCCGTGTTAACCCGTTCATGCCATCTCAGCTTTCGCACCTGCCTTCACTCTCAGTTTTACACATTTTTAAAACCACTATAAATAAGCAGAACTAGGGGAAAAAAAAGATGAGATCAATTGGTCCAGCAGCAAGCCTTTGCTTTCCTTTCCCTGATGCTTTTAGAGGATTTAGCTGGTTTTGTCCTTTTTCCCTCTGTGCTATAGACCATGAAACAAAAATCTTTAAAGTTCAAATGCACGAACTTGGCTCAAGAAACAAATAAAGAATTGACTAGTCTCAGAGATGGAATGCTAATTGGCGTCTCGTAGCTTCAGTTTTCTTCAGAAGGACTGTTGGCACAGATTCTTTCCAGGAAAAAAAATAAATAAATCAAAATATTAACTAAAAGAGAAAAGGGGAGATAGAATACTAAGTAAGTCGGTTGGGTAAAGTAAAGTTCAAATCCTCTTTTCAGTATTTAGTTCACAGCCAAATGATTCCTCGGGCTTTCATACACTGGGAGAAAATACTCTGAGGGTCCCTCGGATTTCTGCACATCTTGCAAGCAGATGCGGTGATGAGCTTTATACAGGAGTCTCTTTTCAAGGATATCTGTATAGCAAACAGCCAGGGGACACTGAGAAATGTCTTATTACGGAGCAGAAGGTAGTTTTGTTTACTGTCCAGTATAAAAAAGATAATGCATCCCATTGGGGCAAAATTTAAGCAACTTGTTTGTGCCTTGTTAAAGATTGGCATTTTGTAAGCTTGAGGTTTTTCACCTGAGACACAAACACAATGCCTGTACAGCCTTCATCTGTATCCATCTGTGCTGGCTGTGGGACCTGGATAGCATATGAAACAGTGGGATCATGATGCTAATGTTGCCTATTGTGACATGACTAATAAGGACTTCTGCATCTCACTCAGGAGCCTCATGCCTTCTGCTTCCATTCATAAGACTTGCAAGCTGACCTGTCATCTAGCAAGAAAAACAGGATCCCAGATTCTTCCCACTTATTGATAACTGTCATAATTTGGGTCTAGAATGGCCTCCCAAGACACCTGTGCTGGGGGCTAGCTTGTGGCTCTATTGGGAGGTGGTGAAAGAACAGGCAATAGAGTTTGTTGGGATAAGTGGGTCGTGGGAGGAGTTCCTTTAAAGGATATGTTTTGTGCTCTTCCCTATCCCTTCATGGATGCTGTGAAGTGAGGCGCCTCCTTGGCTGCATTCTCCTGTTACAATGACATAGTGCTTCTCCTTGGGTTCAAAACAAAGGATCCAGGTGACCTTCAACTAGAACATCTGAAACTGAGAAAAAAAAAAGCAAGCTCTTCCTTTAATTTGCTGCTTTTCTTTAGATATTTTGACATAATAACAGAAAACTGTGTAGTACAATTTCCAGGTTGCAGCATGGGTCTCTAGCCATTTCTGAACACGTAATTCACCTGCCATTCTATTTGAAATTTATTCATCAAGGACTGTTGAAACTAAAGTTTAAGCCAAAAAAAAAAATAATTAGTTGTTCATATTATATAATCTACATACAGAATAACAATGACATGTGTTAATAGCAAGGGAACTTTATTATTAGTGAAATAGTCATATTTTTTATCATAAATATACTTCCTCTGCTTTCTGCAGAAATATTAGTTTCTAGCAGAAGATATTTAAGCAGGGATATGAAAGTCATCATGATCAACTCCCTTAGAATACGTATCTGAATAGGTTCCACAGTAATTAATGAAGTGTCAGACCAGCAAGATATCTCAGTGGGTAAGGTGCTTGCTGCCAAGCCTGATGACCTGAGTTTGATTCTTGGAACTCTCACAGTGGAAGGAAAGAGATTATCCCTGAAAGTGGTTCTTTGACCTTCATAAACATGCCCTGGTACCTGGACACACAAACACACACCATATATACACACAAACAGAAGAAAAAGGCCAAAGAATCTGAGTAGAAAAAATAACTAACAATGATCAGAAATGCTTTTGTTCAAGGGAAGTTATTATTTTGGAACTGTCTATGTATATACTCAAAATGATTAAAAGCTGATAAATTACAGCAATACTAGAAAGGATAGGCTAATATTTAGACAATATAAGGTGCATGAGAAAATATTTTCTTCTTTCCTCATGGTTCAAACAGAAAAGTGACTCCTAATCGATGTGGACTCAGAATCAAATCACCCCAAACACAGAGATGACAAGTCAACAATGCCTATATGCTCAGTAAAGGGTTCTCCGTAGCACTCTTAGCTACTATTAAGTCAAGCTTTCTAGTGAAAGTTGGCAGCTCATACAGATTTTTCTAGTAGCCAAGAGCACACAAGGGATAGAAGACAGGTTTTAACTCAGGCTTCGCTGATCCCCAGCCTCACTTGAATATGTTTGGGAGGAGACCATGAATGGGGCTGCAAAGACTTAATGAGAGGATGTGCAATATGCACAGCACACTGCTAGGCACCTGATTAATGGACAGTAATGTTATTGATGGGTTAAATTAGTTAGGAAAAAGTCAATTGAATCTGAACTCAATTTTACTTTGACACAAAGCATATGTCATTACTTCAAAACACCACAGCTATAAGTTGGGACTGTTATGGACACCCCTATCTGGCATGGAAGTAGGGAAACTTACTATCAGCACATTTCCCTTAGGTTTCCTGTTCATTAGACAGGTTCATGTCAAGTTAGCTGGTTGATTTTAGGTTACAACAGCTTGTTCCCAAGAAGCCTCTGCTTGATGTGGGACAGGTGCCTGTCTGCAAGAGGTTTACAGACTTAACAAATGCCAGCTACCAAAGTGACAATTAACTTCTGTTCCCATCAAACATCCTTCTAAAACCAGTGTCCAGCAATATGGTATTTTCTTCTGTGGGTTTGTCAACGCTCAAACAATGAAGGATCACACTGAATTACTAGATCTCAATTGTTTTCTATATGTTTAAAATAAACTTGAAAAGATTATCTTTAAGGAATGTTTTCCCCATAGAAATTTGAAATGACTTTGACTTTAAAACCTTTCCACATGCTTTAGGACTCAGCAAACATGCTATAAGGAAGATAGCCTAAGTTCCTTTCAATGCTCTGCAGGTTCGTCTTAAACTCCCCTGAGTCCCTCTGCCTGAAATACCTGAAGAGATCTGGAGCCAATCCAAAGGCAGAATAACTCCTCAGAGGCAAATTAATTTAAAGTGAGTGCTAGTTGCCCTGGGGAAAGAAGAGCTCTAAAGACTTGTTTTATCTCTCTGCATTCCCACAATCTCTCATAAAAGAGAGATTTGAAAACAGACACTGTCCTGCCTTCTATCTTCTTTCTGAACCAGAATGACTGCCAGAGTTTGGGAAGGGTTGAAACAGCAAGAAACAGAAATGCAATAAACAGACAGTCACATACTTTGTTACAAAAGCCACTCTGGGATGACCCATCCTTTATCCTTGAAGTGTACAAGTGCCAACGCTGGAAACAAACACACACATATAGACCGAATCAGAGTCATTGAGGATGTACAATGCAATCCTCATTCTTCTGCAAACAAACCAATTCCCTATTCGGAGAACATGACACTCTCTGAGCTGACATTCATTTTGCTTTATGAAAACACTCAGAACTTCTGCTAACAAAGAAAGAGTCCAAAAAGGTAGACACACAAATGCTTCAGTTATCAGTAAGAAGTTATTTTACAACCTCAGATATTTCTAGGATACCAAGGATGAAAGTCTCTACAAATAACAAAATCTAGAATCTAGAAGGTGTTTTAGCTTGAGGTGGGAGGATCGAGAGCAGCTTTGGCTGTAGAGCAAGTTCACAAGCAGCCTGGGCAGCATTAGTCACACTGTTCAAGAAAGAAAGAAACAAGGCTGAAAGAGAGGAAGAGAGAGAAGGAAGGAGGGGATAAAGAACAACAACAAACACAAAAGAAAAGCCATTTCAAATGCTTATTTTTTTTCCTCTTAAAATAGGAAACAAAATAAGAATCTGTCTCCATGTACTCATTTAAGTTTCCCTAAGATTGTTCTCCTCCAATGAAGCAAATGTGATATTTTCCTCTATGGGATTGTCAGACTTCAAAACAAGGAAGGACAAACTATACTGATAGTACGAAATCATCTGTACATGCAGAATGAATCTCGAAACATTATCCTTAATGAATGTGACCCATAAGTATCTGATCGTTTGACCTATTATCTTGTGAGCAATAGGAAGATTACAAGGGCTCTGTGTGTCTAGACAGGAGATGAACGATGCCCAGGTGACTGAGCACAGTTACCATGGATGATTGGTATCGCTGAGTTTTTGGCTCATCATAACAGCCTTCATAGGTGAACATTTGTGTTTACCTTAGAAGTTTACACCACAGAATGCAAGGAGGGAAACAAGACAGAGAGAATGAAGGCTGATGGACTTCTATAGGAGTACCATCCTATGCCATAGAAATTAAATCTTGGAACCTTGAGGACAGCTCATTTTTTCAGCTGCTGAATAAAATTGGAGGTTGCAGAGGCTTTTGTGAGAAGAACAGTCTTTGACTTTTACAGGAAAAAGGTTAAACGCTTTGTTTCTTTTCCTTCAACAGTTATTCTTTTAATAATTTTAGACTTTTCACAGGGATTTTCTTGAAAAGCTTTCATTTCCTTGATAGGTATGGAAATGTGCTCTTTTAAAAAGTAAAAATCCTCTCAGCATGCTTGTCTATACAAGAGAAACACACCCTCTCAGTGAAGAACAAGGCAGCTCTTCTTGCATGAGGGCAGAAAACAATACTGTGGAGAAAACAATGTGTCCCGGGAGGGATATTAACCTCAGTGATCACGATACTGTAATGCGAATAGCATAAACATTGATGTAGTAAAATCTAGCAGCCCAGCAATTTCCACTGACCACATCATTAGAACCAAGCTGGTTGTTACTGTTGTCTTTACTGTTACTTTCATTGGCTGTGATTATAATAGTAGAATTTGGGCACATGGTGTATGAGACACAGCTAGATAAACACATGAGATAAAGCATTTCTCATCTTCACAATTCCTTTGATATCTATACTTATTCTCATGATACAAGTGGGGATACAGCATGCAAACAGAGCCTTTCAGAAGTCCAACTTGAGCAATGCAGCTGTGGAGAGAAAACAATCCTGGACGGAGCCGAGGGTACACCGCTGCAATAGGCTAACCCCAGGACAACAAACAGTCACAGGTAAATCTACAAACACATACACTTCAGTAAGAATAAGCACCGGAGCTTTCTGGTCCAAGTCCAACCTGAATGTTTATTTAAATTTGGAAAAATACTGCATTCCACTGTTGTTAAGTTTCTGTCTACAGGACATAGTGTAATTTAAGAATTGAGATGAAAAGGCCTGCACCCTAGGTGTGTGGAGTCATCATACATTCAAGTTGTCATTGACTCACAGAAGAACGTTCCCTTTGGTCTCTGATCATGAAGATACACAGAAACATGATTGAAACTCCTGACCTGCACAGCCATGATCTCTGAGTTCTCTGAGCTAGTAGACAATTAAATTAGAATAAGAATGCATGCATAGTACCTCCTACTAACTTACTCTACAATATAAAGAAGTGGTATTTGAATCACTGTAAAAAATATATGAGATAAATAACTTATTAAGAAAATCAAAACTATTATTTTGGCTAGTATTTTCAGCAATTCCAGTCCAAGACTTAAGTGTGCACATTTTGTAGAATGCTGGAGACTACACTGGATGGTCAAGGCAGGAAGTAGATGCCTCAGCATTTATGTTATGAGCTAGGAAGCAAAGCAAAAGACAGGAAGAGGCTAGGATATCACAATCATCTTTCAGATCATGTCCTTAATGATGGAAGGACCACTTATTATACCAAACTCCTAAAAGTTTTACTTATTATGCTCCCAAAGCAGCAGCCTAAAGACCAAGTTTTTTGTTGCTGTTGTTTTTGTTTTTTGTTGGTTTTTTTTTTAAGGTGGGGGGTTTCAAGACAGGGTTTCTCTGTGTAGCTTTGTGCCTTTCCTGGAACTCATTTTAAGGTTTACCTGTTTATTTAAAGTTTTCTTTTTCATTTTACATACCTCCCACTGTTCTCCCTCCTTCCCCTTCTCTGCTCTCACCCTACCTCCCCACATCCCACCTCTACCTACTCCTCATAAGGGGTAAGGCCTCCCTTGGTTATTCAACATGGTCTGGAATACCAAGTTGGGGCAGACCCAAGCCCCTTCCCCTTGCATGAAGGCTGAGTAAGGCATGGAACCATAAGGAATGGGCTCTAAAAAAGCCAGTTCATGTACTCAGGATGAGTCCTGGTCTCATTGCCAGGGGATTCACAAAAGATCAAGCCACACATCTGTCACCCTCATTTAAGGGGCCTAGTGTGGTCCCATGCAGACTTCCCAGCTGTCAGTCCAGAGTACATGTACTCCCATTAGCTTAGGTCAGCTGTCTCTGTGGTTTTTCCCATCATGAGCTTGTCCCCCTTGCTCTTATAGTCCCTCCTCCCTCTCTTCTGTAACTAGAATTTCCTGCCTAGCCCACAGTCAGGACAAATCTCTCTCACCCGCCAGTCCTGCAGCTGCTCAGATCCAACCAAGTAAACATACAGAGACTTGTATTACTTACAAACTGTATGGCTGCAGCAGACTTCTTGCTATCTAGTTCTTCTATCTTAAATTAACCCATTTCTATTAATCTATAAGTTGCCACGTGGCTTGTGGCTTACCGGTATCTTAACATCTGCTTCTCATCATGGTAGCTGGCAGTGTCTCTCTGACTCAGCCTTCCACTTCCCAGAATTCTCCTCTCTCCTTGTCCCTCCTATACTTCCTGCCTGGCTACGGGCCAATCAGTGTTTTATTTATTAACCAATCAGAGCAACACATTTAACATACAGAACATCCCACAGCACTCTTCAACTGAAATCCAAGAGTTACCCCAATTGTCATCATAGAACCTACATCTAGCAACTGATGGAAGCAGATGCAGAGACCCACAGCCAAGCACTTAGCCAAGCTCCTGGTCTCATGATTATTTACCGATGCAGCAGGGATGTTTTGTGAAATCCCTATTTGTAAACATTCAGCCATATTGCTTCTCCATAAGTTCTGCCACTCACTGTATTGCTCGTTGTGTAAGATGGAATTCTTTGAGTTAAAATATAACTATGAAAATTACACTGAGACAACATATACAGAGATTCTCCTAGGAAAATAAGAATGTAAAAATATTTCCATAACAATGTGCTCTTTGCAATTTCAAATAGGCTCCAGTCTCCAAAACAGAGAAACAGTATACCATGATGTAGCACACAATCTACAATTACATTTATCCAACTAAAGATCAAACATGGTAAATGTTTCATCAAAACAATGAACAAAGCCAAAATTAAGTTCTGTACATATACATGGCCTACAATCTCTATACCATGTTTATTTTCTACCATCAGCCACAAACTCCCTTCTCCCATCCTGTCGTCTCTCTCCATTAAACCACAGGATTTCTTTCTCAGCAGCTTTATAAATGACTCTATTGTCCTTAGAGAAGTCAATCCAGGTCCTAACTAAAAGCAGTTCATCAGAGTCTAGTGCCAATGTCCTTTCCATTGAACATTCTCCTTCATTTCCCACTACTTAACCAACTAGGAAGCCTATTTCCCTTCCAGGAATTAGAGTTCCATGTCAAGGAGAAGAGATCATCAAACTTCCTCCTTCATTTTCACTGTTTATATTGACTGTCCCAGGCTTGGTGCACCTTTATTTTTAGCTGCCTTGCAACACTGATGACTCACAATCTGTCTAGCACTCGAAATAAATCAGCCAGCATCAATCAATGCACATGTATTGAACAACTATTATAAGTATGCAGGGCTTCTGACCTTTGTTCTTACACAGCCAATTATTGCTCATTGTGCTGATGAAGGGTTAGCTTATCCCTCCAAAACCCACTGCTTTATCCTTGCCCTCACTGACCCTCATTTGGGTTGGCTTGACTTTCTACCAAGATCAACAAGGGCACTTCCAATTTTGTACTACATTTTCCCAATGCTGGCCATCCTCCATATCCAATACAAGTGGAAAATATAGTAAAAATGTGCCTTGTTGGCTCTTTCTCCAGTGTGCAGAAGTATTAATGATCTTGAGTCCAAAATACAGTAGCACAATAAAAACATTGATTGTATATTGCTACAGAAAATTAATCTGAAAACACAGCAGCTAAAATAATAAATATCAATTGTTTCATAAAATTTTCTATGTGTAGGGTCCTAGGTCAGCTTACCTGGATACTCCTAGATCAGAATCTTTCTACAAAACACAGTTAAATTGTCTTGGAGAGTCTCAAAACTTACAGGCTATAGAGGAGCTCGGAATCTACATCCAATACAGCTATTGGTTAAGAATTGTACATGGCTGCAGAATTGGCTCTTCATAGAGAAAGCAAACTAAGAGCAGAAGGAGGAAGAAAGTCACCACGCCTTTTTTTGATCTTGCTACAAACTGCTATTTAAACTATATTCTATTCCCTTGAAGCAAGTTATTACATCCAGCCCTCATCCAAGGGAGTGGAGTCCTAGGCTTCCAATTTTCTACGGAAGAATTGGTGAAAATATTTCAACATTACCTTAGAAGCTGTATCAAACAGGCTCCCTAGAAAAAAAGAACAAAGAAAGGAAGGATAGATGACAGATAGATAGATAGATAGATAGATAGATAGATAGATAGATAGATAGATAGATAGGTGATAGGTAGATAGATGATAGATGGATGGATGGAAGGATGGATTGATGGATGGATGGGTGGATGGATGGATGGACAGATATAATACATGCCTAGTATAAATACATATGAATTATAAATCTACAAGTAAACTTATTGTAATATTGCTCATGTGATCAAGAATGTCAATGAATCCATATGCTGCAGCACTGACATTCCAGATCAAGTTACCAGGATGGAAGGGTCTGTAGAAACAAAAAGAGATACTGGCATGATTAGATGGCCACTGACAGGCAGAAGAATTCTTTCCTGCTGACCCCTATTCATGAAGAGAGCAATCTCACCCACATCATGGAAAACAAGAAGGTTTTTTTCATTTTGCTGATTTTAATGTTCAGCCCATGCAAGGTCACCCTCACAGAGACATCCCAGAAGAATGTTTGATGAACTATTGGGAACCATAGAGACCAATTAAACTGACATATGAAATTAACAAACATAATAGACATACAAAGAGTTTATCAGTAATGATATATCTGTATTGTTTCTTGAGCATTTCATTAAATTACTGATTCATTTTATGAACAACAACAAAATCATGTTTGAATTGAATATTGAAGTTTGCTGACTTTCTAAAACTCCGTTATGTTTCAATTTCACAACATTCATGATGAGAGGACAAAGGATCAGAGAGGGTAAGCATGCTTCCCAAAGTCTCACAGCTAATTGAAAAGGCAAAATAAACATTCGTTTGCATTTAGATCTACAGTATTTCCCTTTACATGACCTTTGCATCAATTGTATATCCACCCAATATTTATGTATAACATACCAGCATTTATTGAAATATTTACAGCACTCAAGTTCCTTTTCAAGTAAAGTCCTGTAGATGATGAGGTAGTTTTAAAATCAAGTGAACTCTCTGAGAAATAATGACTCTGTTTGATTGGAATATGAGTAGGATGGAATAATGAGGCTCACCTTTTCTGTCTCTCTTCCTCACCTTGGGCAACCTTTGAGTGTCATCTGGAGTCTTCATGAGCTTGTTTGAAATCCACTGGCCTAAGTCTTATCTGCCACTGTCTTGAGAGTGAGGCTTTATGTGTGAAAGAACAGAAACCCCATTTCTTATGTCAGAAAGAATTGCTGGGATGTCCCTGTCATTTGTTTTTTAGCCACATAAGAATATAGCTCTGATATTAAAAAGAGATTTCTAGAAAAAAAAAAAACTCAAGATTTTAAACTGGAAGGCATAATACAGCATTGTGGTTTACCTCAGACCCTTGTATGTATAATGCTAAGTGTGTTCTAAGTAAGGCCATTTCTGAAATTCAAAACTCCCCTTAGTTTTCTACATTGTTAAAAACAAAAAAGAAGAAGTAGGATAACAGAGCAAAGGGGTTTGGAAAGGTTCTTGGCAAAGTGAATGGAAATATAATTTAGAATGCCTGACTACATTACTTCTTATAATTAGAACATTTCATGATTAGAAATAATTGATTATAAAACCTCAGCCAGCCTGTCAGGCAGATACCTCGAAAGTTCTAACAAGAAGAATTTTAAAAATTCCAACCTCCACAATAAAATAAGATAAAATAACACTTCCATGTCCCAAATGAGAAAAGAACGGGAGTTCCTGAAAAGCCAGGCTGAAATCAATCCACTGGGCTGCTATTGTCTTCTGCTGACATGGTGGTGCGCTCGGTAAGCCTCTTTCTAACTTCCTCCAGCTCAGACATGCTAAATTACATCATGTCAGCCTAGTCTTCCAAGACACCAATGTCTCACCTGCGGCTCCTGAACGAAGAAGCTTCAGCTCCTGATCTGTCCTAGCAGGAACCATTCTACATATGCCATTGTTTGTGTCTTTACCTCTTTCAAATCAATTGATACAAACACATCTGAAAATGTGAGTCAGTAATTATTAGGTTCTATGCTAGTTGAGAGAACATCAAGAAAGACACAGTTTGAGAAGGTCTTCAACTAATAGATTAGACTTACACACACACACACACACACACATAACCTAAAATTTATAACATGATACATCTAATTTAAAAATTTAGAAAAAGGAACAAAGAAACACATGATAATCATGAATATTTCTGTATAGCAATAGTATGCTATTAAATATTATTAAATAAATGTTAAAAATAAAGTAGTTTTTAAAATGTAATACATGCTTCTTCAGTGCTCTTGGTTCTCTGTCAGGATGAAAAGATACAGACAAAAAATTACTCTCAGCCTTGATCAGAGGCAACTGTCTATACAGTGAATGGTGGTAAATTCAGAGACTTTATGGTCGCCAAAGTTACTGAGAATACATAACACTTATGGGCTTTGCCCTAAACAAGACATTGATTAACACCACCCCTTTCAAAGTTCAAGGAACATTGTAAAAGAAGTGAAAGACCATGTGTAAGAGCCAGAAAAGAGGGTGAAAGACTAGGAAATGGCATTCTTTCACCTTGATACAAACATTATAATCACATATTTAGGGATTTAGTGAATCACACATGAGCCCACAAGTCCCATTGCAATCACTGCAGCTCCTGCCCTGAGCCCATAAAAGACTGGCTCTGTTAACAATAGGGAGGAGCTTTAGGGACCTACCACATAGTGCCAAAGTACTAGCTCTTAACAAATTCTGGGAGAAGCAGAACAATTGTTGTCAGTTGCAAGGGCTAGGTCCAAACCCTTGGTCATATAAATTATACTCTGTTAAACATGGTATGTTATAAAACAAAAGGAATAGACACAAAATGAGAGAGAAAGTCGTAGGGAAATGTGGAGGTAGCAGATGTAGTAGGGGGATGAGAGGGTGGAGGTGATAGTGGTTAGTTATGTATTACGTACTTACGTGTGAAATTGTCAAGAAACATTTAAAATTAAAAAGGATAACAAAAATCATTTATTCACTTTCATTTTGAGTGATGTGCAGAGGTATATATCCCATGCTGTGCATGTAGATGTCATAGGTAACTTCATGGAGTCAGTCCATCCCTACTAAGTTCATATGTGTTCTAGGAATCCATCTCAGGTCCCAAGGGTCAAGCATCAAGCACATTTACCCACTGAAGCATCATTCCAGTCCCAAATGATATTTTTAACAAATTAAAAGAAAAAGCCAAATAAGGACAGAACATTACATTGATAGGAAGGGGGAGTAGGTAACACCCCACCACAGGAAATAGCTTCCTAAAGCTTGGTCAAGGGACTACCCATGATTTCCCAGCTATTTCGGGACAGTTTGAGCATCATCACTAGAACAAGAGGCTCCTGAGTTCCTCCTCCACAGAAACATTAAGATACCAGAATGAGTGAAGGCAGACAGTCTGCATAGTGGCCACTGCACATCGGTCCCCATTTCTCCGTCCCAGGATAGGGCAGCTCCTGACTTGATCAACCACTTCTTTGTTGTTGTTATTGTTTTGTTTTCTTTGTATCCCCCTTTGTTGCACTGACGCTTCTAATCCACTCTTCACAAATGTACCAGAGGGACATCTCTGTACTTGTGATGCCTAGAAGAGGCTACACTGTCTTGTGAAGGCTTTGACTAAAAAAAAAAAAAAAAAAAAAACTTCTAACACAGTATTAGCACAAATAATGAGTCTTTGGAGATGAGCAGATTGAAAAAAAAAAAAAACAAGTAAGATAGAATTTTTCTAAAGTTTAGGCCTGGTTTTGGTAAAGAAACCATATGTTTATATAACATCAGAGGGGCTTAAGAATAGGCTCATTGAAAGAGTGAAGACTCTACTAATATTCTTAAATTTAAAAAGAATAACCAGAGTTTCATTATAAACAAATTAAGCTACCCTGGAGATTTTCTCATCCTCTATCGTCATTCTCCAACAAATAAGAGGAGATAAAATTAGTAATCAGTTTGAATTCAAATATTATAAGATGCAAAGTACACCATGTTTTTTTTTCCTGTTGAAAATGAAAATGCCAATGGGAAGATTTTTACAAGTTTATAAGCTTTCTTAATCCATGTGTTTACTTTCTTTGTACTTCTGCACAGCCTTGGGAGATCAGATCTGACTTACCTGAAAACATCATTCATTTTCAATGAGGCCACAATGTTTAAAATATACACAAAATCGTCTCTATACTGACAGCATAGAGTTTACGAGGGCTAAAGGGAATGGACGATACTTTCCATTTTCTAGAGGACAATTTTGTCAGTGTGCTCTGGCAAGCACAGATTAGACAAGGGAATTGCAGGGACAGTTTGATCTCTCAGGGAGATCAATGAATATGACAGGTTAATAGGTGGCACACAGCTTGCATCAGGTTCAGAAGAAGTGATGACAGGGGGAAAAGGGCAGGACAAGAAGAGCACATAAAGAAAGAGAGTCCATCCCTGGGTGGAAAATCAGAATGCCCCAGGGAAGAGAGGCGTTAGCAGATATCTTTCCTGGGATAAGCAAAGCAATCAAAACATCTTAGACATTCAAAGTACTCCCTAGGAACTCAGCCACTGCTTCTTCAGGCCACAGAGACTCCAAACAGAATTGCGTGCAGTGAAAGCATCAGTCACAGTTTCTGGGTCATTCTCCCCCTATGACGCAGTCCCTGGGCAAAGCAGGAAGGAGGTCACCCCCAGTGAAGGTCAGAGAAGAAAGTTCACTGGTGACAACCCTACCCAGGGGATGCAACATATCTAAATAGGAAAACTGGTCCTAGAAATTAAATATACATGTATCAGGATCCATAATCCTTGACTTCATCATTCATTAACCAGGCAAGCAACTTAGCCTCTATGAACCTGTTCCCTTTGCTGTAAAGTAAGGCTAATAAAGTGACTTCCTTGGAGCATTACACCCTTTAAATTGAGATAATGGAACAATGACAATGACAATGATAAAAGTAAACTTTTATGTAGATTTGTTGCCAGGCACCACTGGTGCTCACACATGCCAAGTTATTTACAACACATGATGTTCCTAAAGTGCCTGTAGGACTTGAACACTGAGTCTTATACTTAATAAAAGATAGTGATCTTGGTGGTGTAGGTTGATAGAATTATTATCACTCCTGCCTTTTGAGGACTAGCCTCTTAATGCGTTGTCATGTAAATTGGCCATAAGTCAACCACACACATCATTAAGTGAGAACAGTGTGGGCTAAGCAGAATTTGGACACCTACATGGGACCTAAACAGTATTATTTATAATACTTATTCTCTTGCATGCATCTAGAAACACACCACTTTAGGAGCCGGAAAGATGGCTCAGCAGTGGAAAGCAGTGGCTGTTTATGCAGAGGATCTCAGGTCAGTTCTCAGCACATGCAGTTCACAACCACATTAATCCAGCAGTTTCTTCTGAAGTCCACAGGCTCTTGCACATGTGGTCCACATATAGACACTCATTCATACACACATACACATAAAATAAAGTATATATATATATATATATATATATATATATATATATATTTCAAAGAACTTAACTTTAACTACCAGGAAAGCAATAATTTGGGTCACAGTGAATAATGCTGAACTATGCTGAATGAGAAATTCTTACAAACCATTAGTAAAATATTTTCTTTATTATTTATGAAATACAGTTACATGAAGAACAAATGTACATTAATGAATGCTAAGTAGGAAAACAACAGTAAAAAATAATACAATGTTAAAAAGATGTATTTGAATAGTTATCTAATAGTAATTATAAATATTGAACAGGCTAAGTCAGGAGATCATGCATTATATCAGCAATATATAGAATATAAAAACAGAAGTATTTATGTCTATAGAATGTATGTTATGATCATTTTGGGAAATATATTTTTAAATATATAAAATACTTGCAGAAATAGTAGAGTGCTTCAGCACATGCCATGGTATTACAGTCAGGTTCAAGCCTGTAGGGTCTTATCATATCTGAAGTTTCTTGCCCTTGTCTAATAAATGGAGTTATTAATAGTTGATAGACTGAACTACACCTGTTAAGTGAAGTATCTGAAATGCATAATTTGTCAGCCACTGCATGGCATTCACTACATAAATATTAGCTTTCTCCGTGTTAAAAGCTATAAACCTTTTATTTTGAGCATGATACTTAGGAAGGAATTAACAGCCTTAGAATCCAAGGCAAATAGAAGGCTTTAGAAGATGATACTGTGTGATTGTATATCATTGATAAAATACATCAGTCATCATAGGCAAAGCAAAACTGCATGATAGGAACAAATTGCAGACGTTTTCTAGAAGGAATGTGATGGCCAGTGCGTAGGACTAAAAACTCCAGTTCATAAACCTTGTCTGCTTTAAATGAAACAAATTTTACGAGGATGAAGCAAGAGAGACAGAAATGTTGGAATGCTGTATATGACAGAAAGGATGTCTGGCAGTGGTGGCCCATGCCTTTAATCCCAGCATTTGGGAGGCAGAGGCTGAAAGAAAGAGCTCCAAGCTCAAGGCTAGCCTGTTCTACATAATGAGTTCAGGAACATCCAGGGCTACACAGAGAAACCCTGTCCTTTTTTTTTTTTTTTTTTGGTTTTTCGAGACAGGGTTTCTCTGTGTAGCTTTGCGCCTTTCCTGGAACTCACTTGGTAGCCCAGGCTGGCCTTGAACCCACAGAGATCCACCTGGCTCTGCCTCCCGAGTGCTGGGATTAAAGGTGTGCGCCACAACCGCCCGGCGAAACCCTGTCTTGAAAGAACAAAAACAACAACAAAAAAAAGAAAAGAAAGAAAAAAAAGGGGGAGGCTTCTTGTAAATGGACAAATCCTAACAGAAACAGCAGTAAGGCTCCATAAACAATTTTATTTGCCAGTTCTCTTTAAAATACAGAATATTTTTAAGTGTTAGGCTCTTATTAGCTTAATAGGTAAACAGAAAATAAAAGTTCTCTAGAACTTGCTCTGGGCATTTTAAAAAGAATCCTTAGGAAGGAATTAACAACCTTAGGGAACCAAGGCAAATAGGTTTTAGATGAGATGCAGACCCATGATGAAACGTATCACTCATCACAGGCAGAGCAAAACTTCATAAAAGGAACAAATTATGGAAAAAATAACTTGTACAAAATCAAAAATTATACATGAGAACTAATAAAACCCACGAGAGTCTATGGTACCGTTACTGTCATTGTATGAAGACAGGAGACTTTAAAGCAACGGCTGAGATTCACTAGTTGGGGCTTGGGAATGAGACATCATCCACAGCTCCAATAAATGCAGCATACCCAGAGCATTGTGAAATCTTCGTTTAGTTCCCAGCCATTACCTGTTTTATCTAGGGCCATTTGCTTGTACATTCACTAGACATTGCACATGAAGTGACAGGGGAAAACCAGAAAGGCTGCCTGTGAGGAGTCAGCTAAACTAGTAACAAAAATACTTTTTCTAAGAACTCTCTCCAGTTGTTCGGAACAAGTTTGCTGTACAACAGAGGAATCTACTGCTTGCTTCTCCTTGCTGTCTGCATCCTTGATCAACAGCGCTTCAAAGCTGTAGTACACGGTCTCAGGTGGAATGACTATTTCAAGTCTGAATCTTCCCAGCTTGCGCATTCCGTGTTGCCTGGTTTGAAATTTCTCAAAGTGATACAGGTGTTTACATCTAGGCACTGACTTCATAAAGAAAAATTTCATTCCACTGAGGGATTTTTTTAAGCAAACTGTATCCTATTTTTCTAATCTGTTTGCAACAAATCATTTTAAATAGCAAAAGTTTTCTCTAGATGCATGTAGCAATAACTTTTGATTAAATAAGATTTTATACTGTTTGCAGGGAGGTAAAGAGAGGAGTGAACCTAAATTTTCTACTTATGTCTCATAAGTCTAGAGGTACAGTAAAAATTGCCTTATTTTGCTTCTTCCTACACAGGCTATTAATTAAGCAGTCACCAAGACTCAAATTTGCAAGCATTAAATGATTAAAATAATTAAAATATGCCTCATTTTCCAAATCTCTATAAGTAGCAAATGAAAATATATTGAAGCTATAACAAAACAATTGTGCAATAAGCCCCAATTTTTGAGTCATAATTCAGACAACCAGTATATTTATTAATGATACCTAAGTCTACATGACATATACTAGAAGGCATCCTATGCAAACAACACCCTATGCACATGAATTCAGGGTCAAAGAGAAAGATTTAAATTGAGGTCTATTAATGTCCTATCAGCATACTCAGCTGTAATTATATCACTTATTAAATAGAATATTGTGAATACTCCATACAAACATATTTAAGATAATATGTACAAATGAGTTGTGATAGTCCATAACTCCTAGGGAATATTTGATTCTTCTCATATGTGCCGAGACATATTCTGATAGCAAGGTAGAGAGTGCCAGTGAGGCATTTTAAACTATAGGATGCTGTATGTATGCCTATACAGTTATCATGGATGGGGTGGCATGTGCGTATCTTCTATTTTGTTTAAAGCAAGGTCTCCTACTGTTTTCCACAGTGCTCTGGAATTATAGGTGGGCACTCCCACTTCCACCTTTACTTGGATTCTTGGGGATCCAAGCTTTGCTCCTCAACCTTGTAAAGTAAATACTTTTGTGGTGATATTTTGTTTGTGATCTAACAAATAAAGCTTGCTTGAAGATCTGAGTGTGGAGCTAAGCCACTAGTTAGCCATAAAGACCAGGCAACACACCTTTAATCCCAGCACTCAGGAGGCAGAGACAGAAGGATCTCTGTGAGTTCAAGGACACCCTGGCTACACAAGATTGATCCAGTCTAAAAGAGAAACAGAGCCAGGCAGTGGTGGCACACACCTTTGATCCCAGCTCTTGGGATCTCATGCCTTTAATCCCAGCACTAGGGAGGTGGAGACAGGAAGTGATATGGCTAGGCGGAGAGAGGAATATAAGGCCAGAGGAGACAGGAGCTAAGCTCCCTTTCTGCTGAGGAGTTAGTGAGGTGAGAGGTGGCTGTGGCTTGTTCCTTTATCTCTCTGATCTTTCAGCATTTACCCCAATGTCTGACTCCTGGGATTCATGCTACATACTTTATCCACTGCATGAAAATACTATACAAATATCTTTCAGGGAAAGACAAGTCACAATATTTAAAGGCAGAGATATTTATGCTGAGATGCCCATAGGATTTAAAGACAGATTTTCTGTCTGAAATTAATGAATTAAATTGAATTAATGAATCCCTTAATTAATGAAATGTGAAAAGTGAAGAGGTCCATTATAGTAAATCTGTACAAATACAAACCCGGGGAGGGTTGAGGGGACCAAGTCCAATCAAGGAAGTAAGACCATGTTTATGGTTGCAGTGAGAAGACTGTCTAGGAAATGCTGAGAAAAGTTAGTCAGGTAACTCAATGTTTCTTGCCATGACCTTAATGTTCTTCGCTATCCTACAATTATCAGAACCTTTTCATCAGAACTTGATGTCCCATTGGGGGTTGTCATCCTGGGGCTAGAATTCACTTATCTTCAAATAAAGCATTTCTTCCCATCTGTGAATTCTCTTTGCATCATAAACTTCTTACTATAAATTAATAAATATCCCTGTTGCCGCTGAATTTTCTGAACCAGAAGTATCACCCTCAAATCCAGTCATCAATGAGCATAAAAGACTTAAGAAGGCTCTAGATAACCAGGTTGTATCCAGTTTCTATATCAAGAAAGAGGGATTTTTAAACCAATGTCTAATAACACTAGGCTATATTGTGTATAGTGCAGGTTAAAAAAATTAAAATACTAAATTTTAGTCACAAAAAATGGAAAAGAAACATTCTTTAATGTTTCTAACACAATTTGTATTCTAGTTTTATTTTGGTGGCTGTGACAAAATACCCTGAAAAAAAAAAGCAATTGAGGAGAGAAAGAGTTTATTTTAGCTCACATTTCCAGGTTATTGTCCATCACTGCATGGAAGTCACAGCAGCAGGAATTTAAGATAGCTGACCATGTCACAACTATAGTCAGGAACAGAGAGACAGCGAATGCATGTCTGCTGGCTTTCTTGCTTGTTCATGCTTATGATAACTTCTCCATTCTTATAGAGTTCAGGATTCTCTGCCTACAGATTTGTGCCACCCACAGTGGGCTGAAACTTTACAGAAAAATTAACTTATTAAGACAATTGTCTACAGACATGCCCAAAGGCCAACTTAATATAAGCAACCCTCCACTGAGAATCTCATCTCAGGTAGTAATTCTAGGTTGAAATGTCAAGTTGAAAATAAAACAATCATCATAATGTTTTTTGTTTCTTTTTCTATCCCCTTATTTCCCATCCCCTTTCCTTGCCTTGTGCACTCTGACCCAGTGACTTCATTCCCACCTACACATCACACACATGACTCTTGCCTTCCCTCCTTTCTTTCCCAATACCTATCATTCTTCTCTCATTGTTTCCTCTCTGGTTTCATGGTCTTTCTGAGGCTAAGCCATCTCACTTAACATAATCCTTTCCAGCTCCACTCATTTTTGTGTAAATTTTATTTTTCTTTTCTTACTTTTTTCTTGCCTATGTTAGTTATTTATTGCAGAGTAACAGCAGTCACAAGACTTCACAACTTAAAATCATAGAGAATTTTATAATCTCATACAATGAATGTGAGCTGAGAATTTGGTCATAACCAAGCTTGGAACTTTCCAGCTCAGACTGTTCAGTCATGTGCTCAGTGGAACTCACCTTGGCTAAGACAAGAGGATCAGCTCCTAGCAGATACATATTCATGGCCTACAAGCCATCCCTAGTTACTGACAAGAGGTCTTAGTTCCTCTGCACATGGAACTCCTGAAGACTATTTGACTTCCTTCAAACATGGTAGAGAGATAGCTAAAAGGTTAAGTGCACTGACTGTTCTTCCTGAGGTCCTGAGTTTGATTCCCAGTGACCATGTGGTGGCTCACAGCCATCTATAGTGGGATCTGATGCCCTCTTCTGGCATACAGGCATATATTCAGACAGAACTTTGTGTACATAATAAATAAATAAATCTTTAAATTCTATTTTTCTTAACAGCTGAATAAAATTTCATTGTTTGTATACCACATTTCCATTTGGTGTACATTTAGGTTGGTTCCATTTCTTTGGGAGAAATTTACAGCAAATATCCCAAAAGTGATAGAATTGAACTTATAAAGAGAGACATTGGATAATAGAAAAAACTACAGAATTAAATCAGCCTATATACTTTAAGGATGTGCTGACATCATAATGGAAACCAGGATATGTGTTAAGTTGAGGATGAGGTTTTGCTTTTGTTTCTACAGGAGAAGATAAGCTGTGGATACCATCAACATTGATAAAGGTTCAATTTAAACAAGGGTGACCTCTTAATTAGAAGAGGTGATAGTTCATCAACCAGCATGACCATCCAATTTAAACTAACTTTTACCATTACCATGTGCCTTTTCAGTTAATCAGATATAACTTGCCAAAAGGGAACCTCCCCAAAATTAGTCTTGGGGAAAGATTTTTGGTTTTGTCTTTAGGAGAATGAAGGGTAAGGAATCTGAAGAAAACTGGACAAATGAAACATCTGAAGAAAAAGGACAAATCATCTAGAAAAATTGTCCCAAGGAAAGGAGTAAATTGGCCTATTGGTATATCATCTATGAAATTTCATAAGTCTTCCTAAATGTTTGTTTCTGCTCTTCTCTAAAGACACTTAACACAAATGATCTTCCTGTAGTCCCAGTTCGATTAAAAATTAAAGCTGGTTTTGGAGTTGGAGAATGCCTCTCTCCTTCTTTAAACCCAAGCATGTTGTTAAAAGGAAAATGTGAACACTCTGTGTCATGCCAGAAGAAAGAGCCATCTTCTGGTATGGGATAGGAGAAAACAAAAAAAAAAAAATTAAGGGACTATTCTATTGCTACTAATCTCAATTCTTTGATTTTATTTTGATTTTTTAAACTTTCCTTAAGGTATGAATTTTATATCAAAATTTATAAGATTAATATATATATTAAACTTTTATTATGATATTAATGGTCATATACAGTACAACTAATTCTAGAAAAAAGGCTTCAATTAGCTGCCTATACATGCTTTTGTGTTGGAGTCTCCATCAGTTTTCTGCAGGAAATCACAACCAGGCCTAACATCGAATTTGAAGTCTCCAGAAAGATGATGGGGCCCCACAACAATGATTACACATGGACAATAATAATACCAGTAAGCTGACAAACATCACCTACAGATCAGCTTTGGACTACAAACTGCTCAGAGCAATTTTGAGATGGCTAGCTGAGATGATCCAGTTTCACAGGCTACTTGAACAAGGACTTGAGATAAGCCCTGAACTTTGGCATTATGCAGAGACTGGACAACAAATGCTACAGCTACCTTTCCTAGAATTTGACAATTAATCCAAAATTTTTCTTTTCAGAATAGACGCCTTCACCCACAACCAGCAGGAAGCAATTTTAAGAACACAATGCCCACATTCCTAAAGAGGTGGTGTGGGGTGGGTGGTTTTCGATCTTTCAATGGGTTTTGGGTTTTGGATAATTTTCATTGTTTAGGAGAGTTGGTTATAAGTTGTTGTTGTTAATGGTTATGAAAAGGGCTAAGCAAAGAAGATTAGATTTAAGGTTCTTGTTTGAAAAAAAGATATATAGAAATGATAGAATAGAGGGTAGATTATTGAATCTACTCTGAAAAGTAAAGAGAAGATATAGATACGATATAGATAAAAAGATAGATTATTGAATCTACTTTTAAAAGACAATTACTAGTTTTAAATACTTTACATTGGATTGGATATTTTAAATTGTATACAAACTGTATATATTGAGATTGAGTTGTTAGAAAAAGCTATACGTATATTTCTAATCTTGTTCAAGATATTGTACTTATACAGTTCATTTAACAATGTAATGCAATTTGCTAATCCTTGAATGTTATTATTACCAAATATTAGGCTATAAAGAAATGAAAGTTAGTAGTTAGACATTACAATTGAACTTGTAGTCATATTAGGTATGTTTTTAAGGTTGAGGAGATATATTTTAGATAGGTCATCTTCAAAACTTTCAGAGATCTACAGAATATGGCATTTAAAATGTTTTAATAACTTAGAAATTTTTTATGACTATGAGACATGTTGGCTCCTGGCAGCACCAATCTACTTCAGAGATGATATGGGCATTGAAGAAACTGCATATGGAGTTAACTTTCACTGTGGCAAAAGTTAGCCACTGGACAACAAAGTCTCCTCGAATTGACTGCTGACAAACAGGACAAAATGGACAGACAGGACACAAAACAAAGGACTACCAATTCCTGCCAAGAGAAATGTGGTTGTGGCTTTAGCAACAGGCAAACAGGCATCCTCTAAGGCCAGGACAATATGGCAGCATTGCTGAAGTGGCCTTTGCAATCTGGAAAAGGTATAGTGCTCTTTTCTTTGAAGGCAGCTGAACTGGCAGTGGACTGATGGCTTCTGGTGTGCAGTGGAACAGTAGCTGAAACAGTTATTCTTGAAAGAGTAACTAGGCTAACAGAGTCTAATCTCTCAATGGTAGACTGGCATTTAATAAAAGAGATGAAGCCACCCACAAGCCAAGAAGAATGGACAGCTGAATTTCAAAAACATCAACAATTTCCAGAATTTAAATTTCTGAATCATGACTAGTAGAATTCAGGTTTATCTGG
Organism: Peromyscus californicus insignis; assembly: GCF_007827085.1. Classification (NCBI taxonomy): domain Eukaryota; kingdom Metazoa; phylum Chordata; class Mammalia; order Rodentia; family Cricetidae; genus Peromyscus; species Peromyscus californicus. The sequence goes on from NW_026294413.1 coordinate 43,261,092, forward strand.
TACATGGACTACTCTCACCGAATGTGAGGTCAAACTGTAGGCCTTGTGTACATCCTGCTTCACAGATGAGTCTGTCAGATAAGCTAAACCTATAGGATGAAGATGATGCCCCAACGTTGTGGAGAAACCTTGGGTGACTGTCCAGGTAGCTGGCTGTTTCTGTCAATTCACCTTTTTTTTTTTGGAAGCTGCTTGTATGCACTTTCTGTTTTATTAGGTAATATTATTTCCTTCTTGGGTCTCTGAGGAGGTTGAAGATTAGATAGTTATGGTTATAGTTATAGTTAATTGAAAATTAATAGTTATAGTTACAGTTTTCCTTGTTAAGAATTTCAGAAAAGAAACTCACTAAAAAGGTGTAAGTGTACATATTTAAAAGACATTATAAGATAGTTCTCTGTTAGTAATATAAGTTAGGATAAGAAGTGAATCAGGTACATTTTGTACTTACCAAAATAGGATAGATAATGGAATATTTTCTCTGAGTTGGTCGAATGTCAACGTCAAATAGACTAAACATTGTTGAGGTATTGCTTGTATATATTGTATATAGTTATTGTACTTATTATATATAGTTTTTCTTATATTCATTATAGCTCTTTTTCTTTATATTTGAATAAAAGGAGGAAATGTGATATTTCATTTGTGGTGAAATGTGATATTTTATTTCTTTGTTAATAAATAAAGTTGCCTGGAGATCAGAGGTCAAATAGCCATTAAGCAGAAGTTTGGGTGGTAGTACATGCCCTTAATCTGATCACATGACAGGCAGAGTCTCTGTGTGGTCAAGGACACAGCCAAGCATGGCGACACGAGCCTTTAATCCCAGTACCAACCATAAAGACCTGGAGGTCTATATAGACAGCCAGTGACGAGGAAGTCATGTGACTGGGCTTAGAGCCAATGAGAAGGCAGAACAGAAAGGCAATAAAAGCACAAGTCAGGCAGGAAGAAATCTCTCTCTGGGGAAGCTACTGCTGGTGGTAAGCTAAAGCTCTTTGTGGCTATTGCTCTGATTTCTTTGGCTATTTCCTCTGTATTCTGCTCTGTGTTTCTAATTTACTAAGACTGCTTATAATTGTCTACAGTCCACAATAAATACAGTTGTCCAAACAGTTCTGTGGTGGGATATTGAATCTTTTGGGTATATGACAAGGAGTGGTATAGGTGGGTCTCATGGTAGTTCTACTTTTTGAGAAATCACTGCGAGTGATTTTCATAGTGGCTACATTAGCTTGCACTCACACTCGCAATGGATAACCGTTCCCTTTTCCCACATCCTTGCCAGTATTTGTTACCTTGATTATAGCCATTCTGACTGGATTAAAACAGAATCTCAAATAAGTTTCTGTAGCTGGATGTTTTCCTGTGTCCTGCCTGGGTCCTGCGGTCTGGAAAAATCTCTCCCACCCACATACTAAAGCCATTTGATCCCAAATAAACACACAGAGGCTTATATTATTTTCAAACTATATGGCCTAATGGCTCAGGCTTCTCATTAGCTAGCTCTTACATCTTAAATTAACCCATTTCTATAAATTTATACTTTACCACATGGCTTGTGGCTTACTGGTACTTTTACGTCTTGCTTCTCCTGGCAGCGGCTAGCAGAGTCTGCCCCACTCTCCTTTCTTCTCTTTCTATATCTCTTGGATTTTCCTGCCTGGCTCCATCCTGCCCTCCCATAGGCCAATGCAGCTTTATTTATCAATCAATCAGAGCAACACATATTCACAGCATACAGAAAGACATCCCATAGGAAGTTTCCCTGATGCCTATGGATTTTGAACTTTTAAAAATATTAATTGATCCTTTATGCTTCTTTCTTTGAAAACTATCTGTTCATATCATCAGCCCATTTACTGATTCACAGAGTTTTGGTTCAGGTATTTAATGTCCCTATTCCTTTAATAGTCTAAGTATCAGCCCCTGTGTGAGGTATAGCTGGCAAAGTTTACCTTTTCTATTTTACAGGCTGGCTGTTCACTTTGTCGATAGTTTCCCTTCTGTATAGACAGAGACTTCTTGGTTTATATAGTCCCATTAGTTGGTTCTTGGATATATTCCCTGTGCTTGTTCAGAAAGTCCTTTCCTATATCTGTAACTTCCAACATATTTCCCGTGTTTTCTTTTTGTAGTTTCAGCATTTCAGGTTTTAAATGAGGGTCTTTGATCCATTTTGAATTGGTTTTTGTGAAGGGGGAGAGATGCGGACCTATATCCATTTTTTAGAAGGTAACTATTCTTTGATAGTTTAACCACTAAAATGGAAAATCTTCAGACACAACTCCAAACATCACAGCAATGGTTCTCTTCTAAGTTACACACACTGCCTGTTGTCTTGATTTAGGAACTGTACACACAAGGCTGTGTCCATGCAAAGGATCAGACCTAAGTCCTGTCCTATGTGGGTGAGATCCAATGTTAAGGACGCCTGTATTTCCACAAAGTTCTTCACCTGACTGTAGCTTCCATGTAAGGCTTTAGGAATCTGTAACCTGTGGGCAAGTGACAGAAAAGGGAAATGATAACAGGCAGCAGAAAGTATAGGTAACTAAGTGGAGGTGAAAACCCTGGGTTAACAGGGCAGCTTTCACTCCTCTAGAATGTTTGCCCATGGAATCAGATTTACTGTCATTGGATCATGAACGATGAGCATGTTGAATAACATAAAGAAATCCATAGTTTTTCTTTCTACAATTTCCTAAATTCTTAATTGTTGAGGAAAAAAATGTTTGAATATTATTCTGTTAATTTCTGAAAACATCTTGAGGTCCTGAAATTGTATCCCCTGATATAAATTAGAAAAACTATGAAGCACAAAGAGTAAACACAAATTTTAATAAAGTACCCCCTTCAACACAGGAAAAAATATGTAACCTTACATCATATTTATTGTTTGATGTCTTACAAGTAAAAGAAGAAATGGAATGGATAGAGATAAGATATTATGGTAGATTATTGTATACACTAGTAAACAAATTTAGTAAAATAGCAGCCTTAGATAATTTGCACTGTAATTTGCACTGTTATGGATTCTTATATGTTGATACAAATGTAAACTATTTTTATATTCCTGTTTAAGATAATTTGTATATTGATACAAATACAGAACTATATTTGTTATAATGTACATATATTTCTACTCTTATTTAAATATTTGTATATTGATACAAATGTAAATTTATATCTGTCATACTTTATGTATGTTCTACTTCTGTTTAGGATATTCGGTATATTGATATATATTTAAGATTATTGTCATATTGCATATCGCACTATATATTCCTACCTCTGTTATAAATATCTTGTGTATTGTCACAATTTTGAAGTCATCATTCTTTTTTTTTTTTTTTTGGTTTTTCGAGGAAGTCATCATTCTTTACCATACATTTGCTTATAGAGTGTTTACCTTGTTTACATGAAGACTTAGTCCTTAGGTTATTTCGGTAGATAAGACTTATAGATTTATAGTCACCTATGCTTGTCATCTCTATAGTTACGTTAGTTAGGTTATCCAGATTTACAGATACATAGGTCAGATGGACAGGTAATCTTCAAACACTTCATAGACCTAGAGAATATGGCATTTAAATAACTTAGAATTCTGTTGACGTGAGACACAATTGCTCCTGGCAGCACCAATTTGATCCCGAGAGAATGTTGGGCTTCTAAGACATTTCCATTTGGAAGTTTGTCTTCTTGGCACAAAATGGCCTACTGGGCAAAGAACTGCCCTTGCCTCGACTGCTGACAGTACGAATGCAATGCTGTCCTTTCTGGACAAGCGGAACACAAGGAAAGCGACCACTGTACTCTGCCAAGACAGGGTAAGATGGTCTTTCAGAATTCCTGCTGCTGAAAATGGTCTGTCAGATACTCTAGGCCTGTAGCCAATTTGAATGCACCAACAATGCTGAGAAACATTAGGTGACTGTCCAGGCTGCCAGTTGTCTCGGTCTACTCTTGCAAGATTCCCAAAAGTTGCTTGCATCCATCTACCATTTCTCAGGTACCACTATAGTCCTTCTCAGGTCTTTGAAGGGATTGAAGACTAGCAGTTATAGTTACAACTTAGTATATATATATATACATATATACATATATATATACATATATGTGTATATATGTATATATACATACATGTATGTATATATATATATATGTATATATATCTTAGATAGAACATATTAAGTATTAGATTCAGGTTCTTTAGGATAGGACACCTTTTGGAATGATCTTTGTAACATGCCATTTACCTATGCTCTATACTTCTCTGGATTTTAGTATGTGTTTCTTGCTTGATATTGTTCGCATTGGTTGTAGTTCCATCTTATCTAGGTCATTATCCCTCATTATTCCTGGACAATATTTGATAATCATTCCTTTGTATATAGTCTTGTATTAGGTTTGAACCTTCTTATTTAGACAAAAAGAGGGAGATGTAGTGGGTAGCCATTCCAGCTTTGATATGGAAGTTCCAACCCCCATTGAGGCTTCGGCAACTGTCCTGCCTACAAGGCGGGGCCAAGGGAGGTACCTGGAGACCTGAGATCTGGATGGGCCAGCGCTCTCTCTCTATTCCTGGACCCTGGATGGTGGAGGTGAACCGAGCAGAACTCCAGAGAACAACGCTGGACTGTGATACACCTTCCCCAGACCCTGCGACCTACCTACCCCTTCATTTGTAAGTTACCCACTAAATAAATCTTCCTTTTAACTACATGGAGTGGCCTTACTAATTTCACCAATATAGAATGTTTTGCCTTCCCCACTAATATTTTCTCTTGATTTAACTCAAGAAGATAATGATCTTAAAAAAAAGATGTGTGTGTGTGTGTGTGTGAGTGTGTGTGTGTGTGTGTGTGTGTGTGTGTGTGTGTGTGTGAGTGTGTGTGTGTATGTGTGTGTGTGTGTGTGTGTGTGTGTGTGTGTGTGTGTGTGTGTGTGTTGGAAAGGCTGGCTATGAGCACATGAATTCAGGTGTTCTTGAAGGGTGGAGGGGTCCGTGGAGCAGCTACATGTGGTTGGGAGCTGATTGACATGGGTGCTGGGAATAGAACTGGGTCCTCTGCAAAAGCTGTGAGCAATCGAAACTGCTTGACCACCTCTCCAGCCCTGAGGTCTGGTATCCCGAAGACATGAAACAGATTCGATGTCTTCAGGTTGGTTTACTGTCCAAGACCTGAGCATATCCATGCATATCCACGAGAACTGGGATATTTTATAACACAATGCATTAAGAATAACCTAGTCTGCTTTAACATTTACTCAGAAAATATTGTGATTTGAGGAATGTCTGTGCTATCTACGCCAATGTGTGAGTTGGGATGTTTTTAGCTCCTCATCCTCCCTCCCTTTGCTTAACCCCCCTACTTCAAAAATCAGGAACCATTGTCTGCAAAATGCACTATCTACCTGAAAACAACCTGTAGGAAAATGGAGAAGAGTAACTTTTCTTAAGACTAACAATGAACAATCATGGAAAGACTGAAATATCGACCATGAAAGATTTTAATTACGCTGATATTGATTAGGATAATGAAAATTTAATTATAGAGAAGAGCAGATACTCTGTCCTCCAAGCACACAATTTCTGTTTCTGAGAGAGTCTCTGCCTGCTCTATAGGAAAAAGAAGTTTTCTTGGGCTGTTGTTTTGTTATTTATTTCTTTCCTGGAACTTTCCCTAAAAAATTCAGCCAAGTATGATAAATCAAATTGAAGCTCAGGAGCATCTCAAATCTAGTTATCAACTTATTATTTGATTTGAAATGCTCAAGAGAATGTGATACTCATGATGAGAAACAATGCAGGCATATTTTTTTTAACTTTGGGAAGGAAGGTTTTGAAAGAATGCAAAGTGCCCTGAGGAATGTAGATTGGAATTCTATAAGGTATGAGACAGCTATAGCACATAAGTAAGGCACTGGGCATTTAGGAACAATTGGAAAGGCTGGCGTTGAAATTCAACTGAGACAAGTCATAATCACAGTGCTGAATTCAGAGTGAGAACATTGAATATGAAATAAAATACAAAAATGCTCAGGAAAGATAGTTTAGAAAGGCACTGTTTGTAGCTGAGTAGCCTTGAAAAATCACTTTGTGTAGGATACAGGTTGTCATGAATATGCAAGTTATTACTTATTTTGAATATGTAATGATACAAATAGATACCTTGTTTTGGTATCAGAAAATGTGAAGATGGCCTCTGATTAAACATTTATTTTTTATGAAATTTATTTACACAAAATAAACAAATCCAAGAAAATGAAATCTCTAATGAAATTATACCTTCATAAGAAACTTTTCAGAAGTATGATCAACAGCCTTTATTGTAGGAAAAATTAAATTCAGTTAATTTTTTTATTTGTAATTTTTGATGAAACTAGAAAATTTTTAAGTAAGGGTTATAATCATTTGTTACACAAAGAATATGACCGATCCCCATGTGACACACACAGGCATATATACATTCATATATACATATACTTTTTATAAGAATGTGAAAAATCTGAATTAATAGAGAAACTTCTGATTTTGGTTAAGTGGAAGACTGACATAATTGAGATCATCTATTAAAAACAGAATCCTACCTACACACTTATAAAATGAAATAGACAAAAGAAAGACAGGTAAACAAGTTTAAAATTTAAAAATGTGAGTGGTTTGGCATAAGTTGGTGAATCCAGGGTTTCACAGTGTTAGCAAGTATAAGTGTCGTAACCCAAAGGAAACAAGGACACCAAAATGAACTGTCTACAGTGCTGGCAACAGAATTACAGAGCAGAGATGGAAGGACCCTGGGTTAGGACCCTCCTTTTTTAACAACATTTCTAAGTACTAGTAGTTGTTACCTATCATCACCCTATGTGTCTAAGATGCATCCCATCCAACCTAGAGCTAGACAAAGGCAGTAACAAGACAAAGAGCAAGACAGATAAGAAGAGGAAGCCAGAAGCTGACATCAGGGATGAGAAATCAAGGGTGCAGCCAGAACAGAATCTATCCATACAGCCTATTTGCCATAATGAACAATTCCTAATGTTGCAAACCAGACTCTGGGTCATCCCAGGCTTAAGGCTAAAAGTGCCTATCTCTGGGTATAGTCACTCAGCATATGTGCTTAGTGGCTTCCACAAGATAACAAAGGAACAGGCAGCTAAGATGTCCATCGTCAGGAGTCCTGAAATGTTAGGGACTTAGCCTAACCCTGAACATAAACAGAAAGAACTATCTACCAATATTGTTTTTATTAAGAATCAACTATATCACTCTTGGTAACCATATCTATGTATCTATGTATGATATTTTCTGTGCATATAAACAATTTAATGTATTTTAGTGAAGTTTGAAGGCCTATCGGACACACTAACCAAAACCCACCCTTTCAGGGAGGAAATTCAAATCCCAAAAGTTGACCTGGTTTGGGTTTAACCTGCTGGCCAGTCACATAGAAAAGCTGGCAAAACAAAGAATAGAGTGAGGTTTTCTGAATCAGCTCAGGAGTCTACCCAAAAGGGACCATTGCGGATATAATTAATTCTACTGGTGAGGAGACTTCAGTTCATTGTAATCACAGCATTTGGCACATTATCATCATCATCATCATCATCATCATTATATATATATTATATATAATGTTTTGGTTTTTTTTAATGTCCTCCTTATTATTCTTGATTCTCACCCCATTTTTCCTTCTCCATGTAAGAATCCACTTAAAGGTGACCAAGATGTCAGTATGTGACCATATAAATTGCCTTTTCACCTGCCTGTCACTTCATGTACATGAAAAAGAATGTATTTTCTACTTCCAGTTCTCCATTTTGTTTCTTAAATCTACATATTCAGAAATGAGCATGGTGTTGTGCATAACATTCAGTTCATTCTTTCAACCATCACATAATTCTAAGTTTGATTTAGCTATTCCCACAGTAATAGAATCAAGTATCATACAGCTGTTGCTTAATTTTTAATTATGTCTAGTATTGTTGTTGTTATATTTTGCTGAAATTCACACAATCAGTATAATTTACCACAAATTTTAAGGTCTAATAGGTTACTTAAAAGCTTCTTTTGTTTGTTGACATTCTTATTTTCAATGATGCATCAGATAGATGTCTACAACTTGAAAATTTTTAAAAATATTTTGTTAAATATGACATTTCTTAAATAGATTACTAATAACTAATAACATGAGACAGATGTGTTATCAGTTACAGGAGTTTGGGATATGGATATATGTATAAATTATAGCCAAAGTATGTGGATGGGAATGTGGATTTACTGGAACACTGAAAATGTGTTCTGAAGTAACATTCTTTTCTTTTGCAGTTTTCATGTATGTGTATTTCTTGTGCATGAATGTGTGCCTGTAAGCATAGAGAGACCTTGGGCTGATGTCAAGACTCATCCTTGATCATTCATCTATCTTACTCATTAGGTCAGGGTCTCCCTAGCAAACCCATACCTCCCTAATAATATGGAGAATCTTCTAGCCAACGTGCTCAGGGAATCCAATCTCTATCTGCTGAGACTTAAATTACAGGGTCATCATATGGGTTCTAGGGATCAGAATTCCAAGCCTCATACTTGTGGGGCAAACCCTTTAACTATTTAGCCATTATCCAGCTCTGGTAGTATGTTTATTTGTTGTAATTAATACTAAAAGTATTGGTTCACAATATTAAAAATATTTATGATGTTGAAGTATAACTTACCCATTAAAATTCTGAAAACACAAATCCATTATTCCCTTGATGACTTTTGCCACAAGTACATAATGAGAAAGTATTCACAAGACAATGTGTAGGAGCATACAGTTGAAACAAGACAGTGATCCAGTATCCCCAAAACTAAACAGTACAAAATGCAACTGCAGCTGCCCAACGTGAAAGGAGAGTTTGCTTTTATTAGTAAGCATCTATTAAAATCTGATTGTGCATTTTTCCAATGTATGAACACATTTTTCTTATAATTTCTAGCTGAAAGGAATGGCCTGGCATCAGGTACACGTGCATTGAGAACGGAAAATCTGGACCATCAACACAGTGTGGTCGGTGAGCAATTTTATCACACATATTTAAAAGCTTCCTTAAGGTACTACATGAAGTCTAAGCTGTGACTATCAGGACAGCTGAGCTCTAAATGGAACATCTTGTTCCACTGATGTACAGCTTAGGTTAGTCACCAAACCTCTCAAGAATACCCTGTCCTTCTATTAAATGAGAGAAAGAACACAGTCTACCCCAAGTAACATGTTGAGATTATCAAACCCCTGGCAGCACAGCAGTTAATGTGAAAATGAACATAAGACGTTTAATATTCACATAGAATGATTCATAACCAGAGCTGAAGTGCTGACTACCAAGAATCAAACATACATAACAAGAAAACTGGTCCTGTGGGATTTTGAAGCTCTCTTTTGTGGCTAAATCTCTTTTTTTCCCCAAATGAAGTTAATGCATTTGTAATTTGATAATAACTTGAGTGTTAAAAAAAAGCAGTATTATTCCACAATATTAGTAGGTGAACAAACACTGAGTCATCATCTAAGACAGGTTATTGAGTACTATTGTAGTGCCAGATACCACACACCAGTCATCTAAGTGAAAGAAAACCCACTAACATTTAAACAAAGTCAGGACTCTGTCCACACTGCCTGCGACTTACACATTCACATACATATGCCTGCATATGTATGCATGCACACACAAGCTCATCGAGGAACAAAAATCTAAGTGTAAGAACAAGTCTCAAAAGAGCTGATAATAATCAGAATTATAATACTTATTTGAATGAAAAAAGCTGAGATGGCAGAGCACTGGATGTTTTAAAATAATTTCAAAATAAAAATAGGAAGCCATAAACATGCCAGTGACAAAAGAAAAGAAAATTATCAGTAAAAGTCAGAACTGAGTGGAAATTTAAAAAAAAAATCTTTCCTAACATAATTCAAGATAGAAGACTCGTTTGTAGTTCTCCCTTTGAAAAAAAAAGGACTAGAATGATAAAAAAAAAAAGTAAAATTACAAAAGCACAAAGTCAGGAAAAACTAATTCATATACCAAAAGTAACTAGTCTACAATAAATAAGGTACGAGATGAAGAGAAAAGCATAGGAGTTGCTCATTTTATACTAGGTATATAAAAATAAAAATATTACAATTTATAATTAAATACAAATCCTGAAAGATGTTGTTGAATGAGTGAGAGGAGAAGGAAGAAAAGGGGGAGACAACAAAGAAGGAAGATGGAGAGAAAAACGATGAAGGAAGAGGGAGAGGCACATGCCTTCAAAATAACCAAGGACAAAAAAAAGAGAATCAAGTGTCACTAAAGAAAAATGGAAGCAAAAAAATAAAACAAAGGAAGCAGATGTGGTGATGCAAGACAGTCATCCCAACTTCTCAGGACACTGAGACAGATTGCAAATTTGAGGACAGCCTAGACTACATAGCAAAATAAAAGTAAGCCTGGACAGCTTAGTGAGACATTTTCAAGATTTTAAAAATTAATCAGAAACTGATGGGAGTCTGTCTTAGTGGCAGCATTTGCCTAGCAGGTATAAGACCTGGGTTTCAATCACCAATGTAAAACTTAAAATAAAGGAGGGAGGAGAAAAAATATGTAGAAGGCATCAAATTATCCCTTTGTAAAGCCTAGAAAGTGCTGAATGAGAGAATAGTATTGGTTCTGTGACTCTTCTTTCCTCCAAGAATGTTGTGTAAGTCCCCAATGCTTTCTCATAGAATCTCTTACGACAAGGATCCTCAAATGCAGTCCAGTTCTACTGGATCCCCCAAAGTCTACCTGATTCCTCTTTACAGTGATTGGTTCATAGGTGGTCTGTTGATATGCTCTAGAGAGCTCCTCTTCCCCGTAAAGTAAGCCAAGTGAAGTTAATCTCTCACTTTTCCCCCTTGACATAGTCACAACTGCATTCAAGACTTAGAATTGACACTGTCCTGATACCATCATCTTGATGTCATATCATTATTGTTCAGCTATTTATACTGAAAAGCAGCCCAGTGAGAGCAGCTATTAATCATCTCTGTTCATGAATAAAGAAACAGACACTCAGAGGATGGATAACTTGCCTGGGGAGACACAGTAAATAACTTAGAAATCTAAATACATCTCCAGATCTACTTCATTTTGGAATTCATGTTCTTTCTCTAACATTTCTTCTTGCCTTTAACCAAGTTTATGCTAGTATTAGCATCAATTTAGTGTGTTTATAAAACTTTATTAATCTCAGTCCAATGTTGATTCTACCATTTCATAGTATAGCATGTTCCTGTTATTACTTTTAAAATAGCATATACCTCTTAAACCATATTTACAAACAGAAAAGGAAACACATAATGGAATCTACACAGACAAGGAGGATTTGCCAGAGGAAGCAATTAACTGGGGTTTTGCCAATCACACCAAGAGAGAAGACGAAGGACAGGGCCATCTGGGAGGGATGAGAAAAGCATTTAGTGCTGTCCATGGCCTAAAGGAAAGACCAGGATCACTTCCAGTCTAAATATTTACTATCTTGCTCTGTAGGAAAACGTTTGCAGATCACCGCTCTACATAAGATCCAAATATCCAATTTTATGAGAGTGTTCCTTCACAGTGAAGACACATTCTAGAAGATGTTCAAGAGTTATGTTTGACATGATTAAAATGTATCAAAACCAATTTACTAGCGTTAAGGGACAATTCCAGGAGTTCAAAGAGCGTAAGCAGAGCATACACATCTATTGAATTACCCAAAATGGAAATCTGCCTTTAAAATGTCAAGTGGCCTGTTTTTCTTCATTAGAAAATAGCCGCAGATACATGTACAGTGTGGATTCCTCACAGCAGCAGCATTCTAATTGCAGGCTATGAAGAGTTCTAATTGAAACAAGATTAATGAAGAGCCAGGCCGGCCTCCTACGACATCCCAGTGCCTGTGAACACTTAGATTCTATGAGTCATTTTCCTCCCTGAATAACTCAGCTTCAACAGTGACTTCCAAACTAACGGCAACAGTTCCATCCAGATTTCTTTTTTATGCCTTGCATCATGTTCCAGGATATAGCACACAGAGCCGGCTCATCTTCTGCCATCAGCTAATGCTGCTAAATGTCAGGCATTTAATAAAGCTAAAGGGTAGAAAAGTTTTAAACAATTTATTCTACCAAGCGATCAGTCCTTGAGAAGGCTCGGGAAAAATTCATTGCTTTATTGACTGAATCAGAAGGGGAAATTTACTTACCAGTTTCTAAAATGACTTTAGAGATCATCCATATATATGAAATTTGTATTTATTTGTATACACCATGTACCTAGGAATATTCATTAAATGTAATAGCATGCATACTCTTGTATATATCAACTGTGAACTTTATTTAATAGCAAAGTGGTTTTGTAAATCCAAGTGTTTGCAAGCCAAGGAATAGCTGCTAAAAAGAGCTGTTGGGATGTCCCAATAGTTCAAAGGACATGTATTTTCCATATTGTCCAGTGGAATAGGGAACAACAAAGACCTGCTGGTTCTGCAAAATGAAAATACTGGGTTCCCAGGAATCTTTCCAGTGTCTGTCGAGAAGACAACCCCTCCCTGGCCTCCTATGTTCTACTATTCCACTTGAGTGAAAGAGAAAAGTGACTCTGTTCTTCCTCATTACCTATGCCATGAGGTGAGAGGGAAGGATTTGTTAGAAATGAAGGAAGAAAGACTAATTTGGAAGGCCTTGTTGAGTTCCCATTCTGAGATGGATTTAGTGTAGAAGTTTGTAGTTAAATTTCACAACACATGAGAGCCTCCTTTTTTCAGTACAAGCCATCAGGTCTCAGTCTCTCTCTCTCTCTCTCTCTCTCTCTCTCTCTCTCTCTCTCTCTCTCTCTCTCTCTCTCTTTCTCTCTCTCTCTCTCTCCCCCTCTCCCTCTCTCCCTCTAATCTTGAAATGGAAATTCTAAAGGGAACGACTTATTTTAATGAACTATGTGTTGTGAACTGAGCACCCTTCTACTCCTGAAGCAATTTCAGAGAAGGAAAAATATGTATATGTGGAGTTATTTTTAAAACCTCTAGAGCAAGGTGCCATGAGCCTGAGAAATTGTTTCTTCTGATCCCTTGGGTTTTAATGACTAGCTAGCAGCATTCAATTACACAGTGATCATTAACAAGAAACCTAATTGCTACTCACAGACAGGTAAACAACTCATATTGACATCAGAAAGTGCATGGAGGGCCATTTTATCACATCAAGTGAAATACATGCTTTCATGGTGATAAAAAAGACGACCATAGTATTTACAAAACTTTATTGCTCCTCCTCCTCACTTCATGTACATTGTAATATTGGAATATCTATACACAATGGTGGACTATGATAGCACATATTTTAAAGCATACTGAAAACTTAACTGTTAAATATGTTTCAAGTCCCATTCTGCAGACATTAAATGCAACAGAATTCCATTACAAAATTTTGAACCGTAGGTAGCAATTTGTCTTTAAATCAAAGGTAATCAGAAAAGTTGACCTGTGTTAACCATTCACTAAATTAAATTATTAAATATATATCTTCATAGTACATGTATTAAGATAAAGTGAAAGTGAAAAATTAGGTATCTAACTAGAAAATGTGGATTAGAAAATAATGATTCTGTTTTCCTTCCACAGGGTTTCAAATTCTTACTTCTGTAAAATTGGTCCATGTTTGTTACTTTGACTAGAATATGACAGTGACTCATCTCCACCCCTGTGGAGTCTCTCAGGGTGATTCTGTGTCACCCTTATCCCTGTAACAGCTAGAGCCTAATAACATAGACACCTACACATGAATTGACATCTTCTAGAGTATTTTCCACTCTGAGAAAGAATTATAACTGTGAATTTTAATTTGTAAAGACAATGTTGCTAATAGTCATTAAAACTCCAGTAACACAGAAAAGAGAACCATTTTTGCAAAGACTTATTTTATCCACACATTACCCCTGTGTCAGTGATAATCAGATGTCAAGATAGACACATTCAGAGGTTCACTAATTAAGATATCTATGGTATTCTTTGTATTGTAAATATTAAAAATTGAGCCTTGGTGAAGGAAAAGGTAAACATTCATGTCTGTTTGCCAATGATCCAATGTCATGATCATTAGTAGGAAAAAAGAATTTCTATCTGAAATTAATTTCCCAAGCAAATCTGTATTAAAGGGCTTTGATAGAAATGAGTCAGGTGTTTATCAAGCCCCTCTCAGATGGGATCCTGTTGATTTTATTCTCAATATTGTATATATTTGTGCAGCATGACAGAATAGGCCAGCTGGCATTTACCCTAAACATCACATTGTTTCAAAAGTCCTCACCTCCCCTACCCCACAAGTTCCCTCTCTAAGTATTTAACATCCCCACAGTTAAGCCAACACATAATAATCATGTTCCTTCTAAGTCCTGCCACTTTGCAAATTCATTTTCTCTTGTTTTCCTCTTTAGAGACAGAACAGCTGGTTGTCATCTTCCAAATGCTGTAACAATCTCTCACATATTTGAAGATAGTAATTAAGTCATCCCCTCAGCCTTCTCTTTTTGAGAAACTCAAATTCATTTTTAACACAAATTATCAAAAGACTGCCATAGCCATGAATGTGAAAATTGTTATTACATGGGCTTTCTCGGTAAACTACTCCTATCTGGGTAAATAGTCCCTCCAGAAACACACGGCCTTGAGGAATTCTAGGACCCTGGCTGTATCACTAGTGAGTTCTGTATTACCCTCTGAGGAATGATTTGCAGCTCATATGTAGACACAGGTGATTCTTTCCACCCAGTCACTCCCTATCTTCAACTTCACACCCTCTTATTCTAAAACGAGAAAGGATCGTGAGGAGAGGTTCTTTGGAGTCCTTGAATGCAGCTCCAAACATTACTTAGACTGAATTGCATGCATCATTCTTAGATGGGTGAGCATCCTCTGGAGGATGCTAGTATAATAACAGGAATTTTGAACTAAGCGAAAGTTTACTTTGAGCCGTATTAACATAAAACTTAGCTCTCATTGCACAGAAATAAGGAAAATGTATCAAACTCACTGGCTGTGTGATTTTAGACGAGGCTTTGAAGCTCATGGTGTCATCTCATAACAATAACCCTTGGGGTTGTGTGAAGAAACTAATGAACATTTGCTGCCCATCAGCTTGCTTAACAAAAATGTTCTCTGGTATCTAGGTGGCATTTCTATCCCTTGGTACCATGTGACCCATGAAATAACAATGAATTAATGACTCCATCCTCCATCTATATTTGCACTTAAGAAAGAACTTTCTAGAGTTCTCACACATTGGAGCAAAGTGGCTACCCCAGTGAGCATTCCAAGTGTGAAGTCAAACTTACAAGGACAATGTTTTCAGGTAGGATTATCCCAAGAACAGCTTGCTCACAGAACTGCTATTTCACCTCTAATGTGAGGCATAAACATGTTTATTTAGAGACAAATACCTCACTCTGAGTGAGCCTGCATGGTTTATAGCAGAGCATTTTCCCTGAAATATAAACCTATATATTTTGCATTACATTATTCCACACTGGTAAGAGAGGATAATTCTAACCTTGGGAAGGTTTGACATGCCAATTTATCTGCAATATACATCTGGAATATTAATGCATCAACCTTTTACTTCATTTTCCTTTGAATAAAGTATGACAATTATTCTTCCTTGGAAAGGAAGTTTCAAGTATGAAAAAAAGTATTTCAAGTATGAAAAGTTAAATCATTAAAAAAATTTCTCACATATAACTACAAATTAACTATTCCTATTCTCTCTCCTCCTGCTCCACTCTCCATCCCTCCTTCCCTCCCATAAATAAGCTGAACAGGGAGAAAAGGACTGCTCCACCTTGAATGTGGTTTGAATGGGAAAAGTCCCTCATAGCTTTGTGTGTTTGAACACTTGGTTGCTAGCTGGTGGTGTTGTTTTGGAAGGTTATGGAACCTAAGAAGCATTGCTTGAGGAAAGTGGACCATTGGGGTGGGTCTTAAAATTTTATCATCTGTACTCACTTTCTGTTCCCTCTCTGCTACCTGACTTCAAACCAATGTGACAATTTGGCCTCCTGTTCCTGCTACCATGCCTTCCCAACCATGATAGACTGTATCCCTGAGGACTTATCAATAAAAACAAATGCTTCTTTTCTTCAATTACTTCTTATCAAGTATGTGGTCACAGTAAAGAAAAATGTAACTAAAACAAAACATCATGGCATTCATTGTAAAGAATTCTTTGAGAAAGGTTTTGATATCAAATCTGCCTGTAGTTTTCAGGCCTGGCCTCTAGAATTTCATGGTTCTGAGGTTTATCTATTTCTTATTATCCATATATAAGAACTGATGCTTCATCTTCACTTAAATCCAGAACTTCAGAGTAAAAATGAAGATAAATAATCTCATGTAGAAAATAGTTGTTGTTTCTATCAAAAAAAAGGAAGAAGAGGAAGAGGAGGAGTAGGAGGTGGGAGAGGCAGAGGAGAAGGAAAAGGAGGAGCAGGAAGAGGAGGAGGAGAGGAAGCAGGCTAAATAACCCAATCAGCTCTGTGGTGGTTTGAAAGAAAATGGCACAGGAAGAGGAGGAGGAGAGGAAGCAGGCTAAATAACCCAATCAGCTCTGTGGTGGTTTGAAAGAAAATGGCACCCAAAGGGAGTGGCACTATTAGGAGGTATGACCTTGTTGGAGGAAGTGTGTCACTGTGGGGACAGGCTTTGAGGTCTCTTTTTCTCGTTTCCCTCAGTGTGACAGTCAGTCGGCTTCCCGTTGCCTACAAGATGTAGCACTCTCAGCTCTAGCAGCATGTCTGCCTGCACACTGCCATGCTTATCTTCATGATCATAATGGACTGAACCTCTGAAACTGTAAGTGAGCCACCCTCAGTTAAATGTTTTCTTTATAAGAGTTGCCATGGCCATGGTGTCTCTTCACAGCTATAGAAAACCCTAACTAAGACAGAAGTTGGTACCAGGAATGGGGTATTGATGTGATAGGCCTGACCATGCTTTTGTTTGGAATAATATGGACTTTGGTACTTTGGGTTAGGAAAACAGGAGGATGCTTTAAGTACTTCTAAATGGGAAATACTAGTAGAAGCATGGAAGACAACGGTGTTGATAATGATTTGAAATGTTAGGAGATGGCTCAGAGAGGAATTTTAGTGTGTTGCCTAGAAATCATTCTTGTGATATTTTGGTGAAGGAAGTGGCTTCCTTTTGCTCCTGTCCAAAGAATCTGCCTGAGGCTAAAGTGAAGAGTTTTGGATTAATTCCATTAGCAGAAGAAATCTCAAAACAGCCTAGTATAGACACTGCCCTGTGGTTATTAGTGGAAACTCTAATGAAGATGTATAATGAAAAGAGCAAGCTGAGCAAGGAAAAATATTTGAGGAGAAAAAGAGCACCAGAAAGCAGAATGGAGCTAAGTTCTTTATTCAAGGAGATAAACAGATTAAGAAATGGAATAAAGGGAGTGATGACATCAGGGCAAGATCCCACCCAGCTAAGTTTCCAACTTGTGGAAAGGAATTAAAATTTTAGAGCCAGGTGTGGTGGTGCATGCGTTTAATCCCATCACTGGGATGCCAGAAGCTGGTGGATCTCTGAGCTTGAGGCCAGCCTAGTCCAAAGACAAAGTTCAAGGATGGCCAAGCTTAGGCAGTAAAGGAAAACAGAAAGCTGGTGAAGATTCAATTAAACAAGGGGGCCATGCCGAACATGGCAGAACTGGCCACATGGTTCTGGCTTTAGAGTTAAGGATAGAAGAAATGGGTTGTAGAAGTTGCCTCTGTGTGTAAGGACATCTGCTGAGGCCAGGCATGTGTCAGGGGTGTCCCTGAATGGACACCTAGTAGAGAGGTCATTGTGTGAAGCTGTAAGGTTGAAGCCTGGACTGCCTTGGAGTCCCCAGGATATTAGAGATGTCAGAGTCGTAGGATAACTGACAAAAAGGTATCCTGCTAACAGAAAGTGAAACCATCCCAAGAGAAAGAAGTGTGTTGCAGTCAACAAAGCTGAATGGAACTGGAGATTTGGAAATAGAATAACAGACTAGCCTTCTGTGGTGTGGGATGTGGATAGAGAAATATACATATAATATGTGAGCTGGAGAGATGGCTCAGCAGTTAAAAGCAGTGAACAAATTTGTCATGACCTTTGTGATTAAGGTATATCAGCAAATATCTCATCCCATGAGTCATATGTGAAAATCAGTACAGCTCTTTCAAAGCCACAATCTTGAATTTTTTTTTTTTTTTTTTTTTTTTTTGGTTTTTCGAGACAGGGTTTCTCTGTGTAGCTTTGCGCCTTTCCTGGAACTCACTTGGTAGTCCAGGCTGGCCTCGAACTCACAGAGATCCGCCTGGCTCTGCCTCCCGAGTGCTGGGATTAAAGGCGTGCGCCACCACCGCCCGGCCAATCTTGAATTTTAATAAGCAAAATTTTTACAAAGAGTTCAATCAAATAAAATGTTAAACTTGAGGCAGAATAGTGTATCTTTATAAACATAAAAGCATAATTAGTTGTAATATTCTAGAACATTTAGAACTGTTTACTTCTTACAGGAGGAGGATTTTCCAAATAAAAGCTCAGGGTGAATTAATTGTTGCAAAATAAATACGTAATCAAGCAAATAACATTTTATAATTCTGAAACAAGCATATAATAGAAGCCATTTCAAAGATGCTTAGTCCAAAGGAAGTGGCAACTCAGAGTAGGATTGTGAATTAGGAAACATGATGCTCTGGCAGTCAGCATCTCCAGTTTCCAGAGCTTGAATGTACACTATAGGAAACATCCACAGGAAATTAAATTTATGTACCATATGAAAAATTAAACAGGTAGAAGAACAGAGAAAAGGAATGAGCAAACAAGTCTACAGAGAGCAGAAATGCCAAGAAGCAGGAGAAAAGAGAAGAGAGGGAAATGAAAAAATGCTTAAGTACTCAGAAAATCTATTTATCTTCTTTGTTCAACAACTCCTATTGATCAGCATCAGTGTTGGCAAGTAGCTTGAAGCTGTGATCCTGAAATGGTATTTAATTAAAAGTCAGTTCTATTTTAATAACATAGCAAACACATCACAATTCCATATGTAAATAACATCAGCAGATGAAGATAAAAGAAGAATCAAAGCTAAGTGCTAGGAAGTTTGCAAAGAAGGCAGACAGAGTCGTGTGTCGAGAAACAATAACTAAACACTGTTTCCAATTTATCATTACTGTGGTTTTTATTAGGATTCTGCATTAGTCCAAAAATTGTTTTTCCTCTGCCATATTTGACACTCCAAAGAGAAAAGTAAGTACAAAGTAGCATTTAATTCCTATTTTCTACAATATTGGAGCCTTCAACAGGCACGTCCAGATCTCCAAGTTTTGATTATTTTCTTAACCATTACCACAACTTCCTTTCAGTAAAATCCTTGCCCCAAATATTCATAGCCAAGCTAAAATACCAAGAAATGCATTATCTAGAGAACTACTTGGCATCTGAGATGGATTATACTAGTCATTCTAGCCAATTCCCATGAAATTGCTGTAATTTCTAAAAATCTTAACATATTACACTTCATAGATGTGTTATATCCCTCTAGGAGGTATTGTTAGGCATAAAAATTTTTACATGTATATCTAAATGCATGCATGTATAAAGTGAAGAAATGTTCATAATATTTCTTCATAATGTGTGAATGTTTTTCAAAATTCAAGATGATGTATAATTATAATGGTTAGTCATTGTCACAAATCTCTGTGCTACAACCAAGAAAGGGTCTAAATTACAATTCCTTGGTGAACTGAAATTGTTTCAACTACAGCAAATCTTTAGGTTCTTCACATAAAGAAACTTACTAAATTCCACACCTTTTCTTCCTCTCCTAGTAATTGGAAAAAATTCTTCCTGAAATAGAATCACTAAACTCTCTCTGTATTTTATCTTTCCACTGATCCCCTGTGCTTCAATTCCAAAGTGAGACATGGATCCTGAAAGCAAACGGATACATACAAGAAGATGCTTCTTTGGTACTGGGGTTAGAAAGAACAGAGTCAATGTCTCTCTCATTGAGGCCATAAAGGAAATAAGATGTAAATTTTGAGTGGACTCAGACAAATCCAAATATTCCTGCATGCCTCACTTCACCCAGGCCTCGAGACAGGTAAATATTTCCCATATGGCCAGCTTTCACTATGTCGAAAGGTGTTATGGGGACTGCTGAGGGAGAAAGCACATGAAGGGTCTTATGTAGTGCTAAGCCCTAGACCTGTCAGGAAAGATATATCCACTAGGGCAATAGAAGCCCAACTATTATGGGATAACTAGTCACTTTCTGATTAGATTTGAAGCCGCCCCACAAGAGGGGCTTTCTTGCCTAGTATTGTAATACTGGTAAAAAGCCCTAGGTTAGACCATGCAATTGTTATTCTGCTAAACGGTCATGCTGTCAAAACACATTCTAAAATTGATGTTTATACCCATAGACCTGGGCTGTTCTCAACCTTGCTTCTCAGAGAAGCTTTCTGCAGTTGTCTGGAACCAATCAAGAGATGTATATCTGGTAAATATGCTGACAATTAGAGACAGAATGCTGAGCCCTAAGTAGGCAACTGTAGCCCAGTCATCACCAAAGGCTCAAGGAGCATCACGGAAGTGAGGGGAGAGAGAATGTAAGAGCTGGGAGATAGGGAGGAGTGTTGTGAAATCCTTCCTTCTGAGTATGGCATGGCTATCACGCTCATGAACTCATCAGTGTGGCTACCTGCACAAGATCAAGTGAGCCGAACTCCCAGCATGAATGAGGTAGATGGTCTCCAGACCCAGCCTACCTGAAGAGCTACTGGCACTTCATAGTTTCCAGCAAAAAGAAAAATCATTCTTGTTTGAGAATGTGATCAGTGATAGTATTTCTATGCTCTGGAGGCTGACTCCAACATCCATGCACACATGGGCATCGCTAGCTGCACTTAGTGGGTAATAATAATAATAATAATTAATAATAATAATACATGAAGTTGGGAAGGAGAATGTTGACCAGGATATGAAAGTTTGGAGGAGAAAGTATTGATAGATGTAATTATATTTATTTATATTAAATTGTATTTATGTATGAAATTTGCAAGAATAAAGAAAGAATTGAAGATTTCTCAGATGAGTTAGAGAGAGTTCAGATGGTAAAGCACTTACCTCTCAAGGATGGAGCCCTAAATGCAATCCCCAACACAAGTAAAAGGAGCCAGGCATGATGGCAGCATGTGTAACCACTGCATTGTGGAAGTATCAGCAAGTGCACCCTGGGACTCATTGGCCAGCCAGCCTAGGTTACATGGTGAGCTCCAGACCCACCTGTGAAAATAGCTTTCTCAAACAGCAAGGTGGATGGTCTTGAGAAACAACACTGGAAGTTGTCCTGTGGCCTCCAGACTCACAAGCGCATACACCCAGATACACACAGAGACGAATGCATGCATACACTACACATATACAAAATCTTCCCAGAAACCACCATTGGTTCGATATGGGGAAGGGTCATTGCTGTGCACTTTTCTCAAACTCACACTCCATGCATCATTATTCTGTGGCAAAATCCAGCAGATCTCAGGTTCTAAGACTGTTGCAACAGGTGACTCTTAAAGTGAAAGGAATGGCCTTCACCATCTGTGTACCTCTTGGAACTATGTGTAGGAAAACCCCTGCATAAGCAGAAGCAAGAGGAGAGCCTATTTACAGTGGAGTTATGTTATTCTAGGGCTGGTGAACAACTGAGAAAGAAGGATATGGAGTGGGCCAGAAAGGAAGGATTTTGCTTTCTCCCAGACCTGCAGAAGGAAAAGTTAAGCCAATTTATACTCCTCAGTAGTTAGGCACAATATAATAATTTGAATAGAGAGAGGAAGAGCAGTGCCACAAAAATAAATCAGTCAGAAGAAATTCAAAGACCAGAGTAAAGGATGTTAGTTGGCTAAATTATTTCTGAACTTCCAACCCACTTTAACTCAAGTAGCTCACATTTGGTGTATCAGATGAAGTAAAGAGGAAAACCTGACTGAACCAATGTTGTTCATCTCCAGGCTTGAAACTAGACCCATGTACTCATGGAGGAAGAGGCCATCATAGAGCAGACCATTCCTCCTGGCTCTGGTTTCACAGCCCAGTATTTATTATACCTTGAGCACCTCCATTTCTGATACAGGGAATAGACAAAGCATAGATTAAAAAAATGTTTATAGTATAGTCAACCAGAAGCAAAAATAGTATTAGCACTATTATGTTAAAAAGCAACAACCTTGTATCTTGGATTCTATCTACAAAATATCCAGATGCTGTTTTCTACATCGTTAGAGTACTCTTACTTTCAAATTCAATGTTATTTGTTTGAAAATTTAAAAAAAAAATTATCATCTAGTCATAAAACTTGTAATGTTTTAATTGCAAAGATGGAGTTGTAATATCCTACACACAGCCTAAGAATGTAGTTCAAAACAAAATAAAAGTCTGTCAAAGCTTAACCACTGTAGTTATTATTTTCATTATGTCCTAATGAGCTAGACTGGCACCATGGGTCTCCTTTAATACCTGAAAAGGGGGAAAAATCTTTTATATTCCTAACAACATGTTTAAAAATACATTGCTCATAACTCAAAAAACTATGTTGATGTTTGGTAACCCCTCAGGACCAAAAGGAGAAATATCCCCCTTGGAAACTCCATCTCTACTAATCTTACTCAAAGGAACAGCTGCCAACATCTAGTATTGCTCTGTCCAAATTTTATACTCACTTACAAATGAATATTTTAGAGTGATTTATCAGAAGCTCCTTAATTCCAATTCCAATCTGGCCTGAAAAGATAGGTGCCATAAATTCATGAGGACTCCTGGGGTATTTCCCAGTTTAGCCTAGCTTCCAGTTGTCATCCTTTTGTGAGTCTGCTCTCATTATTTTGTTCAATTCTCAGGGATCAGTTGGAGCTTCAGTTCTTATTGCCTATATTCCCTCTGGAGGAATTCTGAGATATGTCAGATTACTCTTTGTTTTCTCAAATTAAAAAAAATAAAAGCAGATTTTTTTTACCTACCTCAGGAGGTCACTGTTGAATACAGATATGGCCAGTCGGGGATACATGTCATTTTTTCTACCATAATGCTCTGTATAAACAAGGGGTCAGATGCTCCCGCTTTTTCTTTTTTTTTTTTTTTTTTTCTCGAGACAGGGTTTCTCTGTGTAGCTTTGCGCCTTTTTCCTGGAACTCACTTGGTAGCCCAGGCTGGCCTCAAACTCACAGAGATCCGCCTGGCTCTGCCTCCCGAGTGCTGGGATTAAAGGCGTGTGCCACCACTGCCCAGCTGCTCCCGCTTTTTCCTACAAACCTGAGATGTATCTGAAGCTGTTGCCAAAAATGGGCAAAGGCTCCTGTTGTCAGACAAATAGTCATACCTTTGCCGAGGAGAGAAGGAAATGTTGATGACAATCCAGGTATGGATGGAAGAGTTAAAAAAGCAGTTGACCAGCATTATAGCCAGTATAACCTGGTAAGAGGTTGAGGAGCCAAGTATGCCCAAAATAATACACTGAGAAATGATTCACAGAATTTATTAATGTTGATTAATACAGATAAATTCACATATTAAACATATGCATGTATTAAACAAAGCACACACACACACACACACACACACACACACACACACACACACACACACAAATTCCAACAATGGCAGCAGAAGACAAAACAGAGTTGATCATCCATCCACATCTTCTGGTTCTGAAACTTCAGATTCAACCAACTATGCACGGAAAGTACTTTGGGAAAAAAGTAACATCTGTCCTGACATGTACAGACATTTTTTGATTATCCTTAAAATGCAGTCTCTCAGTTATTTATTCAGAATTTTCATCCTATCAGTTATGAATAATCCAGAGATAATTTAAAGTACCTGGGAGGGCTCAGATTATATGCAAATACTATGTTCTTTTATGTAATGGGCTTGAATATCTGTAGATTTTGATCCATGGATCCCTGAAACCCACTCACTGCAGATTCTAAGGGACAACCATGACTCTACAAAGCTACAGTTCAGCCTAACAAGCTGTACCTGTGTTTTCACATAAAGCTTTGAAGTCTTGAGGAGTTTGAAGTCCTTATGAATTGTCTTCTTTGAAAAGCACTGATATCAGGGAAGCACATTCATGGTGGCATTATTGCCTTTCATCTTTTTTATCAATGGTGGCAAGCCAATCAGACATTACAGAAAAATACAGCTGTGACCCTGACTAGATTAAATTAGCATTACTCATCCAGACCACAATATGTACCTATTTCTCCACAATTTCTATAGTTTGGACCTAAACTTTAGCTCTTCATAAGATTGCAGAGATAGTCAAATTCCCAATCATCAACTGGTTAATGTGACTATAGTCACTGAGTTGATTTGAATTCATACCAAGGAGCTTTATGTAACAGCAGATTTTAAAAAAATAAAGATAGGGATAAGATGAAATGGAGATAGAGATGAAAATTTTAAATTGATATTATTATAGATAAAGGCAATATAAATTTTGTTCATCTGTCATAGCACAGGACATTTTAAAGATATTATTACTCTCCAAAATGAAATATTTTGATATGTTCTTAAAGTAAATGTTCCTAAAACTTTGCCTAATTGCTTTCCTACCATTACAGTGTATATTTTACATTCTATTCTAGACTTGATATTTGCTTAGAGTCACCTTTAGAAAATAGAATTTCTGGAAGGTGATCTTCAAACCTTAAAATCAAGTGTGAACTCTTAGAACTTGAATGAGTTGGCACAGATTCTCATTCTATTCATAGGTAGAAAAACAGCTGAATACAATCCATGGCTTTGCTCAAGTGTTAATTGCATAGAGGATCAAAAGGAGAGAATCATCCGTGAAAAAAAGAAGCGAGCAAAATGTCAAATTAGAAGGACAAAGAAATTGAAAAACATCAAAATTTTATATTTTGTGTATATATTTGTGTGTGTATATATGTATACATATATTTTTAAGTAAGGATTAAAATATACATGGCAACAGATCATTTTCCTTGTAATTTTTACCATTTCCTTGTTCTGAGATGATCTACAACATAAAAGCTATCATCTTTCTGTATTTAAACTTTCCAAGTACTCAGAAGCTTGAGAGTTCATTGTTTAAAAATGAAAACAAAAGTTAAGCAAAACTTCAGCACATATTGTGGAGAGATCACAGTTCAATTTAGAATAGCACCTAATTCATTCCTGCTGATTTTTTCATTCATGTTGGCAAGGTTAATTCGTGTCTCATATTACCTCAATCTCTTTACTCACTGTTTTTTGCAAAGAAATAAAATAAATGCAATCTCACCTTTGAAGAGTGATAATTACGTTTCTGTCGCTTGTATGAAAGATCTTAGTAACTCCCTCATGCCTGAGGTGCTTTGAGTTATGGGTCTTTCACCTTCATGACAGAAACATAATAACCATACTTTACACGTGAAGCCATCTGGGACTATGAATGGGGAGAGAGAGCCCAGCTCCCCTTGGCAAATTCCTACACTGGAGGTTGGAAGAGTGATCTCTCAGGCATTCAACATGCTGATTTTTCTGGGAGAGGTCCTTTATACCAGATATCAATGTGAAGAATGAAGACCCCAATAGCATCTGAGCATGAAAAATACACACATGCATTTATTCATATGTAATAAGTTATAATCTGTATATTATATTTTATGGAACACACATAACAGGCTCAATCACAAGCATTCCATATGCTCTCAGAGTATACTCTATACTACCAGTATAATGGTGTTTGTGTGTGTGTGTGTGTGTGTGTGTGTGTGTGTGTGTGTGTGTGTGTGTGTATGTGTGCCTGCGTGCACATATATAGATACACCTGCAGGGTAGCAAGCACATGCTACCATACTCAGCTTTTTACATGGTGTTTTGTGTGACAAAATTTTTCCTGGAAAGATGAAACACACTTACCTACCCTCCCTAGATAAGGAACCCAGGAAGACCTAAGTACAAATACCACCAAGTTCAACTTGGTGAATCAATGAGTTTTATTGTGGTTACTTGCAGGAATATGGGTGAGGGATTACTTGCAAAAGTAGAAATGACTCAAAGATGGCTGCCTCACCAAGGCCCACCCAAGCACAGGTAACACCTCACAAAAGCTGGAAAACCTGGAGCACACTACACAGCTTGCAGGCAGCTCAACAGGTTTACATGCTTATAATATAAAACATAACTTCATAATTCATTCTTTTTGCTTTAGACAGACTCTTCACTAAATGGTTCAAACAGGCCTTGAACTCACAATTCTCCTGCCATGATCTTCAAATTACAGATCCATTCCACTAGTTTTGGAAAAGATCATTCTTTTATTGTAATCATTTTTTTTTAATGATAGCTAAGTGATACTTCTGTAATTGTCTATCAATATCAGGAAAATTCAGTTACCACTCATATCATAATTTATTTCCATATTTTTCTCATTAATCTGCTTTCCAATTTTTGAATAAAAATGTTCCTAGTAGTAAAACAGTGCACCTATTTGTCCATGTATGCGTTAACACATCTCTACCCCCCAGAGTCTTCATCTTAGAAGTTGGGCCAAAGTAGTTTCTGCAAATATTAAGAATTATTCACATGGCAGGGGACATGGTTCAGTGGAAAAAAGCTTACTGCGCAAGAATAAGAACTAGAATTTAGATCCCCAGAGTCCACGTAAATGTTGGGCAAGTGTGGCAGACAGCCACAATCCTATGACTCTGCAGGTGGAGGCAGGAGATCCCTGAGGCAAGGTCATTAGTTTATACTGAAAGAATCAGGGACAACTGGGCTAAGCACCAATCTATGATTACAGTAGAGTATCCTTATGAATCATTACATTGACTTTTTTTTTTCTTTGCCATCCTGTTGGTTCTATCCTAGATGTCTGAGTCATCCAGCTTCTGGGTCCTGGTGCTCCAGGAAGTATTGGGGGTGGGCTCACTCTTGTAGCAGGAGTCTTAGCTGGCTGGACCAGTCATTGGTTGGCCACTTCTGCAATCTCTATGCCACCCTTAACTGTTGTAGAATATTATTTTAAGAAGTGTTACATTTGTTTATGCTGTGGAACATTTGTTAAATGATGCAAAGATGTGTTGCACTCCTTTGTATTGCAACTGTTGACCTCTGTGAAGTTGTGTTACTTTGCCTGTCTAAAACACCGGATTGGTTTCATAAAGAAATGAATGAGCAATAGCAAAGCAGAAGAAAGGATAGTCAGGCCTGGCAGGCGGAGAAACTAAATAGGAGGAGAATTCCAGGGAGAGAAGATCAAGGAATGAGAAAAAAAGGAGAAGATGTCAGTGGCCAGCCACCCAGCCACACAGCCAACCACAGAGTAAGAGTGAAAGTAAGATTACAGAAGTAAGAAAAGGATAATTTACACTAAGACACGCTGACTAGAAATAAGCCAAGCTAAGGCTGGGCATTTACAAGAAAGAATAAGCCTCCTTGTATATTTGGTTAGGAGATGGATGGCAGGCACCCCAAAAGAGTAAAGAGTAAAAAATAACAATACTTATCCCAGCACATCCCACAGGCAGGACAAACTATAGCTGGAAGATTATGTAGCTGGGTTGGTGTCCCAATTCCTCCACTGGTAGTCTTGCCTGGTCACAGGAGATGGCCAGTTCAGGTTACATATCCCCTGTTTATAGGAGTCTTAGCTGGGGTCACCCTTGTAGATTCATAGGAGTTTCCCTTGCACAAGTTTTCTACCTCACCCAAAATGCCCCCATTTTCCAGTCATCTCTTTTAGTATTTACCCCCTCCATCCCCTCATCTGATTCCTCATGTTCCCATACCCACCTGCCACCAGTCCACCCATGAAATCTATTCTATTTTCTCTTACCAGGGAGATTCAAGCACCAACCCCCTTTGAGCCCTCCTTGTTACTTAGCCTCTCTAAAGCTATGGACTGTAGTATGGTTATCCTTTACTTTACAGCTAATATCTACTTACATGTGAGTAAATACTATGTTTGTCCTTTTGTGTCTAGGTTACCTCACACAGGATGATTTTTTTTCTCTAGTTCCATCCACTTCTCTGCACATTTCCTGATGTCATCACTGTTTTTAAGACCTGAGTAATACACCATTGTGTAAATGTACCACATTTTCTTTATCCATTCTTCAGGTGAGGAACATCTATGTTGTTTCCAGGTTATGATTATTACAGATAAAGCTGCTATGAACATAGTTGAACAAGTATCCATGTGGTATGATTGAGCATCATTTGGGTATATGCTCAAGAGTGGTATAGCTCATCTTGAGGTAGATCAATTCCTAATTTTCTGAGAAACCAACACATTGGTTTCCAAAGTGGCTGTACAAGTTTGCACACCCACCAACTGTGAAGGAGTTTTCCCCTTGTTCCACATCCTCTCTAGCATAAGTTGTCAGTGCTTTTGATCTTAGCCATTCTCACAGGTGTAAGATGGAATCTCAGTGTCATTTTGCTTTGCATCTCCCTGATGGCTAAGGATGTTGAACAGTTCTTTGTTTCTCAGCCATTTGAGATTCTTCTGTTGAGAATTCTCTGTTTAGAACTATAATTGGACTATTTGGTTTGTTGATGTCTAGTTTCTTGAGTTCTTTATATATTTTGGAAATCAGCCCTCTGTAAGATGTGGGTATGGTGAAGATCTTTTCTCGTTCTGTAGGCTGCTGTTTTGTCTTATTGACAGTGTCCTTTGTCTTACAGAAGCTTTTTTAGTTTCATGAGGTCCTATTTATTAATTGTCAATCTTAGTGTCTATACTATTGATGTCCCATTCAGAAAGTGGTCACTTGTGCCAATGCATTCAAGGCTATCACCCACTATCTCTTCTATCAGGTTCAGTGCATCTGGATTTCTGTTGAGGTCTTTGATCCTCTTAGACTTGAGTTTTGTGCAGAGTGATAGATATAGGTCCATTTGTATTCTTCTACATACTGACATCCAGTTAGACCAAAGGCTTCATTGAGCAACTGATGGAAACAGATGCAGAGACCCATGGCCAAACATTACGCAGGGCTCAGGGAATCCTGTGGAACAATGGAGGAAGTATTTTGTAGGAGTTAGAGGGGTCAAGGACCCCACAAGAAAACCCACAGAATCAACTAAAAAGGGTTCATAGGGGCTCACAGAGACTAAACCAACAACCAGGAAACATGCATGGGACTGACTGACCTAGGCCTTCTGCGTATATGTTACAGTTGTGTACCTTGGTCTTATGAGACTACTAACAGTGGGAGCAGGGGCTGTCTCTGACTCTTTTGCAGGCTTTTGAGACCCTATTCCTCATACTGGGTACCCTGTACAGTTTTAATATGCAAGGAAGTGCTTAGTCTTACTGCAACTTGATACGTTATGTATTGTTGATATCCATGGGAGACCGGCCCCATTCAGGATGAAAATGGAGAAAGAGTGGATGGGGGAGGCAAGAGTGAGGTGGGGGAGGGACTGGGAGGAGAGGATGGAGGGGAAAATTGTCAGGATGTAAAAATATAAAATTAATTATTTTTTAAAAATCGTGCACTTTGAGTTCAGCTGAAAAATTCTGCCTTAGTAAGTTGAGAGTAATCAAGAAAGACACCTAATGTCAACTTGGGGTATCCACATGTATGAGCACAAAAGTGCATGTACATCTGTACATACATACATGTACCCATACACATAAGGACATGTATACATTTAGAAGCCAAACACACAAATGCATGCTAGGAATTATTTACAAATTACAATTAATAAGCTGACAATAATGACACAAACAATTTAAGTTACTATGCCCTACAATTTCTTAAGACAAATGAATCTTATCTATCCAAAAGTTTCCTTCAAAGAAAAAGATACTTAGTTATAGATAAAAATAGACAATCCACTTGTTAAAGACAAAATGTGAGCTGTGTGTCGCAAGTATGAATTTACAACACTGGAGAACTTTGAATGGTCATTTCCACACTCTAAACGATCATACATCTGAGACCGTCTTAATCTTTAATTTGGATAAAGCTTATTTTAGAAACAGACTTGTTTTTTTTAATTAAATTTTTAAATTTATTTTACATGCCAACCACAGT
The DNA here is from genome assembly GCF_007827085.1 of Peromyscus californicus insignis. Taxonomy (NCBI): domain Eukaryota; kingdom Metazoa; phylum Chordata; class Mammalia; order Rodentia; family Cricetidae; genus Peromyscus; species Peromyscus californicus. The sequence goes on from NW_026294413.1 coordinate 43,291,212, forward strand.
ATCCCCTCCCTCCTCTTCTCCCAGTCTATCTTTGACTGCCCATCTACCCCTTCCCCATCTACTCCTCCTCAGAAAGAGGCAGGCCTCCCACGGGTGTAGAACAAATCATGGCACATCAAGTTGAGGCAGGACCAACCTCCTCTCCATGCTAGGAGTCTTAGCTGGGGTCATCCTTGTGGACTCCTGGGAGTTTCCCTGGCACCAGGTTTCTCCCTAAGCCTGAAATCCCCTCCTCATCAGACATTTCTTTCATTACTCTCTCCCTCTGCCCCTCCATCCTGCCCCCAACTCACCCAACCCTAATCCCTCATGTTCCCATCCCCACTCACTTTACCAAGGAGATATTTTCTACTTCCCCTTCCCAGGGAAGTCCATTAGTCCCTCTTTGGGCCCTCCTTGTTACCTAGCCTCTCTGGAGCTGTGGATTGTAGCCTAGTTATCCTTTACTTTACACCTAATATTCTTTATAAATATTAATGTGATCTTCCTTCTCCCATATTTCCCAACTTTTCTTGTTAAAGCTTTTTAGTTTTCTTTATATTTTTAAAATTGACTATCTTATATGAAATTAAAGAATGGGATGGGAACAGCATCAGTTCCTGTGTTACAATCAATGATTTCAACTTACTTCAACTTCTCAATAATTAAGAGAACAGTAAACAGAAAAGCTAATAAATATAAAAATCTTACCAACAAAATGACAAACAAAATCCACCAGAATCATCTTGGTTTAATGGTTTTATTGAACCATCTTGATCTCATCTGTCAATAGAATACATATATAATATATATTATATCTAGAATATATGTGTAGAAAATATATAATATATATTCTATATATTCTATTGTTGAATGCAATACACACACACACACACACACACACACACACACACACACACACACACACATATTTTTCCTTAAAACAGTGGTTGTTCTCAACCTGTGGACTGTGACCCCTATACCAAACTTCTATCTCCAAAAGAATATTTACATTGCAATTCATAACAGTAGCAAAATTACATCTATGAAGTAGCAACAAAAATATGGTTGAGGGGTCACCACAACATGAGGAATTGTATTAAAGAGTTGCAGCATTAGGAAAGTTGAGAACCACTGTTTTAGAACCTATTGTACTAGTCATTTCTCTGTCTTTGTGACCAGAAGCAACTTAAGATAAAAGAATGTTCTTTAACTTGCAGCTCCAGAGGGATAGAAAGTCCATCAGGGCAGGAAAGGTGGGGTTTGGTGGAAGGAGAAGCAATCTGGTAGATCACATTTTATCCCAGGAGAGGCATTTTGAGCTTTTCTTCATCAAATAGAAAATGGGAAGATGAAGAGGTCACTAAATCTCCCTTGGCTTTTGATATACTGAGGTCTGTATTCTGATGATCTGATTGATGCTCTACTCCATTAACTCTACATTGCCATTGTCGTCAAGAGGTACTGTACATACCACAAAAGAAGAAAAGCATGTCTGATAGCTACATTTTCCTGTCTGGTGACTTTCACTTTCAATTCGTTGAAAAGATATTTTAAAATTTATTTAGACATAGCGTTTTTTTCATATAGTGCTCTTTTTTTCATCCTTCTAAAAGGAAGTATAAACAGGATAAATTGGTTAAGGTGCATGCAAAACTTCTTTGAATTCAGCAATGACTTCTATACTAGCTCACTAGGTCAAGAGTGTGTTCACAGCATTTCTTAGAAAGTCTTTTACTGCTAAGCTACTTGTGCCCATTTTTCAAATTTTCTTAGAGGATTTCAGACTAGCTATCTCCTCTCGTTTTCCTTTCTGAAGCAGGCTTTACATGTTGAGTGACAAGTAAAAGGGTTATATACCTCCATTGTGCATTAACTTTCAAGCATTCACGAGTGATGGAGACCATGGCGACCCCCTTGGGGGACTATTAGCTAAAAGATGCTCTGACATCAGAGAAAGTTCAACTATAGGGAAGGGGAACAACACATTTGTCTTAAATTGATGAAATACAAGAACAGCAGTGGGGACTCAATGATGTATATACATTACTCACCAGTTTTTCAAAGAAACTGTACTAACCAAGTTAACAGTAACTCAGTACACACATCCATGGGACTGCACTCTCTCTCTCATCCCTCCTCCTCCTCTGCTTGCTTCCTGTGTCTTTTCTATCTTTACCTCACATTTTCTCTTACTTCATACCTGATAACCATCATGCTTCAGCTAGAATGTGTCCAGCAGATACAGTATTGGGAGATACTTTGCTCAGTTTAGGTTGCTTATTTCATTGAGTTACTGAAGTCTGGAATTCTACAGTAAATCATTCAACTACCATTATGTTCTACTACAAGGACATTTTTGAATGGACAATGCTATATAGCTCATCTTTGCCACGCCCACGACGGTGTCGCCCGCGTGACAAATGCCTTGGATGAGGTGGTTACGTGGGAAAGGGGGGCTCGCGGCCCTTGGGTCTATGCCCCCAGTGACCCCTTTTCAATCAGCCCAAATCATGGTGCCAGGCTACACGGAACCACGCAAAATCTGCTTGCAGAGGCTGGCTGGCACTCTGCCCTTTTTCTCTTTGCAGCTGTGACTATTGCTGTTTCCTTGTGTATTGATCTCAGGGAGTTAGCTCTCAATGTTCCTGATGTGCCCCATAAAGAGAATAATGATTCCTCAAAAGTGGCCTCAATATCCCCACCTATAATTCAAGCTTTTAGGCAAACAGTTAAAGAGGGTCCTAGAAGTTTGGGGGAATTTATGAATGATTTAGAGCAAAAAGAACTTATGACTCAGAGAGACGAAGATTCTAGCGAGGAGAGAATGAAAGTAAAAGTCCAGGAACTCATAAGCAATCCACACGCGCAGCCAACAGCAGCTGCAAGGAAGCAGTTACAGGAACTAATCAGTCCTGCAAGAATTATCCAGGGACAAATAGAGTTTCTCATCAAGGGTCGGTGGTGGCAACCCCCTAACTTTAATCCTAGATATAATAATTATTTGGAGCCATTGCCCTTTACGGGAGCTTATGATAAACATGGGAACCAATGGGTGAATCATAATAGTATGAAAACAGAATGGCATAAGTTACAGTTCATGGAAAGAATAGCTAGGTCCCAACCCCCCTGGTGCCTTCTCACCTGCAAGCAAAGGTTAAATATTTTCACACAAATGAAACCATGGTTAGAACGATGGTGGGAAGGGTTTAATTTTGATACAAAACAAAGGTCTAATAATTACGTAGAAGGAAAACTTCAGCTAGGGCCGTAATGTTCTCTGTCTGGATGAGGAATCACAATAGAGGAAATAACACCTGTACTCATGAGATCTATTAATCATTTTGAGAAAATTGTGTGACCACATTGTTGATTCTATGTCTATCGCCCCACTGGCCGATTGCCTTGTTTTCTTCAAATGATTGTATAAAAAACACTGCTTGATCTGAGTAAAATTGCAGCAGTTTCACAGCATACTCTCGTGTCTGTGTCTGTCTGTTATTCGCCGAATCTCACTTATCCTGAGTACCTTCGACCTGTTCTCCCTCAGTCTGGTGTTCCTACTGAGACCCAGTCCTCAGCACATCTTTTTTTTTTTTTTTTTTTTTTTTTTTATTAATTTATTTTGCAATACAATTCAGTTCTACATATCAGCCACGGATTCCCTTGTTCTCCCCCCTCCCGTCCACCTCACCTTCCCCCCAACCCCGCCCCCCCCCATTCCCATCTCCTCCAGGGCAAAGCCTTCCCCACAGACTGAGGTCAACCTGGTAGACTCAGTCCAGGTAGGTCTAGTCCCCTCCTCCCAGGCCGAGCCAAACAATCCTGCATAGGCCCCAGGTTTCAAACAGCCAACTCATACAATGAGCACAAGATCTGGTCCCACTGCCTGGGTGCCTCCCAAACAGATCAAGCCAATCAACTGTCTCATCCATTCAGAGGGCCTGATCCAATGGGGACCCCTCAGCCATTGGTTCATAGTTCATGTGTTTCCATTCATTTGGCTATTTGTCCCTGTGCTTTATCCAACCTTGGTCTCAACAATTCTCGCTCATATAAACCCTCCTCACATCTTAACCAGGTAGTAATTTCCTGTGTGCATGCCTCTTACATACAGTAAACTGTGCTCATTTAAATGGTTGTGTCTCCTATCCTGCCAATACACATTCAGAAGCATGAGATACCTTTAGTAAGACATCTGTTTCTGGATTTGTACTTCCCAGTGGTCTCTGTGTTTAATCATGTCCGATTGCTTCAATGGATATCACTTCCTCTCTGGAGGAAATAGGCCTAGTTCTTCTAAGAATTAAAAAGTATAGCACTGTGGAGTCATTAGGGACGTTATGGAGGAATACGTTGTAAACAGGAAATAAATATACACATGTCCTTATCACTTCTGCTGAAGATGAATAGTCAGAAAAAAAACCCAGCTGATCAGTAGGAAAATACGCATTTATTTTTGCTTGTTCAGGCTTGGGAGAGAGTACAAAAGTAAGTTATCTCTAGGACCAATTTCTCCCTGCCCTTACTGCCCTGAAAATAACATTCTTACCAGACCATTAAGAAAACTGTTATAACTTCTAGTGAGCCCACCTGCTAGGTCTCAGTGCAGGGACGATTACATCTATTGGAAATAATGACCCATAACTAGAATAAAACACATTAATAACATCACATTTATCCAGGATAATGCATTTCTCCATTTTATATTGTGGAGACTAAGTTAATCAGTAAAAGCATTACCCCAAAATGCAGCAACTAACAGGCAGAGAGTAGATAATGAATATAAAAGCAGAATGCCCAAGCTATTTTTTTCCCCTTTAGAACTGAGATGTGTAATGAGTAGTAATGGATAGAGCACTGAGCCAGAAATGGATAATCCTGTCTTCCGTCTGTGGCTTCATATGCTGAGCAAGAGCTGGAGCTGTCTTCTTCTGGAGTATAAAAGATGAGCTTATGTGTAATACAGAGAGTTCTGGATTTGAGTTAGAAGACCACAGGTCTTACTCTAGCTGTGCTGTTAATGAGCTGTGTGACCCTGGGAAATTCACTTCACCCTTCTGATTCTCAATTTCTTATCTGAAAAATGAACAGCTTAGACCAGGTGATCTCTGTAATCTCTTTCAATTCTCCTATGTTGTGCTTCAAAGCAGAATGTCAACCTGATGTGGGAATACTGTGAAATGTAATAAAACTGCCTGTAAAACCCGGAGCTCCACAGTCCTGAGAATCAGCCTATAATGACATCATGAATCTCCTTTGACAGAGTGGACAAAAGCCTGGGTAGAACTTGGAATTTTGGAGAAGTATCACATACAGCTGAGAGGAGAAAGAGCCTGTGGTGTGCTCTCTCTCTTTCCTCTCTTTTCAGGAAAGATCTTGAGTAATTATAGTTTGCTCTGTATTTAGAACAAACTTTGTAAGAAAGAAGACTGAGGTATACAAACTGAATAAACCCCAACTGTTACTATATATCACATACTCAAAATGGAATCTAACAATCTAAAATGTCTAGTAATTTGAGGGCACATGAGGAAGAAATCAAAGATATTAAAGTCTTCAATCTGCCTTGCACATTGTGTCTTTGTCTGAATACTTTTACCTTAGAAAAATGTATTTTTCCTTAAAATAACAGTATTTCCTCTGGGACATAAGGTGACCAGAAACAATTATGGGAAAATTATATAAATAATAAAACCCAGAGATCAAAAGGTCCCAAACCATTGCCTAGCCTCTGCTTATCATTGGCATCTGAGTTGATAGATACTACAATTTTATGATTGCTAATAATATTTTGCAGGGAAAAAAAGGTACTGTGACCTTTACATTTTAATCAAGATGTAAAATAGAGACTTGATTTTAGGAGAAGGTATAAGTGGGTACAGTGCATGTTGCCATTTTACACAGAGAGCTGTAAAGACACCTACGCACCAACCCCCTGGGACATGAGAACTTCAATTTTGCTACACACTGCTGTTCCATTTCAGCCTTGCCTTATTACTTGAATGGAATTTTAAATTAGTCTACTTTAAGAGCAAATTGCCAAAAGTTTAATTTTCTTATTCCCATAAATCCCACTCCAAGCACCACAACCTGAAATCAAGTGAATTGTCTTTTTGTCTGAATGCAAATGAAATAAAATATCAAAATTAACAAATTCTCCTTGAGAACAAATGTGCAGCCCATTTATACTAACAATCTTTGGTCATGCTGTATTTTAGCCAAACATAATAAAAAATAATCTCTAAATCAAGCGTTCTCATAATTAAAATACAAAAAATAATACAAAGCCTGATCACATCTTGTGATGAAGGAAAAAGTAATTGAAAAAATATGCAAAAATTAATGATATCTGGGTAAGATTCTTTAAATAGGCAATGACTGTATCAAAGAGAGAAGGAAGCCCCAACGAAAATGTTTCATGATGGAAATATATTAACCACTTCTCATCATCTGGAACCTTCATAAATCAATAAGAGATAATATTTACTCTAGCCTTCTGGGTATTTTTTTGTGTGTTTCTAATAGAATTCTTTAATTCTGGTTGCTATGGTTACAGTGGAGTTCTAGGATGAGTCTGTTTCATCATAATTGCTGTATGTTAGTATATAAACAGCTGAACCACTTTCAACCGGACCAGCAGCACTCATTTGTGAATAAAGCAAATCCTTTATCATCAAGTAATTGAAATAGCATTCAAAATATACCACCGAGCTTCTGCCCCTCTACTGAGAGTTCATAGATGTTTCTGGAACTTTTAAAGCAGTTATCTCCAAAAGGCACAATAATGGTACAAGAAAAATCTTTGAAAAATATTTAAAGCATTTTAAGTTCTGTGGAGACATATAGAACATAAAATAATTTACTTGGGTTCTACTAGACATCAGGAAACATTTGGACTCAGACAAATAGGCAACCCTTGACTTGCTTTTAAACAGATGTCTGTCAGATGCTAAATTTGAAATGAATTCCTTACTAATCAGTTCTCAATCTGATTAATATCAATTTATTTATTTAGAAAGCACAACAGTAAATAGAGTCACTGTTAAGCCTAACATCATTTTAGCATTAGTTTCAAAAACACAAGTAAAGAAAAGGAATGCTTTGTCTCCTCTTGTTACTTCTTTAAGATAATAAATATCCAGAAAACATTTTTTAAAAGCAAAGGGGAATAAATTGAAAGCTATCATTTGGGAAACAGGGTACTGGAAAGTCACAATTAGGAGTATTCATGCCTTAAGGAAACATAAAACAGAGTTTTGAATGCCAACAAATATATGCCATTATCAATTAAATGCCCGTTAAAAACATAAGCCTCTAATTTTTGAAAACAGGTACACTTTTATGTAACCCAAAATAGGTTTTGCATGATTTTACAGTTGTAAAATTCCACAGTGTAGCCTGTGAACTATAAAGAAAATATCAAGAGACTGTAAGGATTAAAGAAAAAAAAAAACTTCAAAAATTGTCCTTCCTGACATGGCCATAAACAAATGGTTTAATTACATTTGTTTGTAGTAATATATAATTTTTAAATCACTGCAGATATCTGGGATTATTTTCAAAATGAAAATAGAAGTTTTCTTGTTTATTCATCTGACATTTCCTATTTAGATGCAGGTCTCCCCATTTCATTTGAAACAACTTTCTGTTTGTGCTGTTTGTTGGTTTGAAGAGTAATTGCGTTCTGATATAACATACTTGAGTTATAACCATTTAGAGGAAACTGTGTTGAAATGGATGGGTTGTAGTATGAACAAAACAGTATGCTATTAATTCGAGAGACACAAATAAAAATAAGACATGCATTGGTTTTGTGTTTGTGTATATGTGGTGTATGCATGTGTGGAGGGTGCATTCACCTGTATGCATATGTGAAGAGGCCAGAGAGTGACTTTAGGTATCTTTCTTGTGATGGTTCACTTTAATTGTCATCCTGGTAGAATCTAGAACCAACTGGGGTGAGAGTCTCAAATGAGAAACTACCTAGAATGGATTAGCCTGCGCACACGTCTGTGATTGTCTTGATTGTCTTAATAATGTTAATGGTTATGGAAATATCCAGCCCACTGTAGGTAGAACCATTCGCTGGGTATGGATTCAGAACTGTTATTACAGAACACTAGAGAAAGCAAGATGAACATTATTAGGCATGCATACATTCATTCCTGTCTCTGCTCTAGCCTGTGGATGGGACAAAATACTTCAGGTTCTTATCCTGACTTTCTTGCAATAATTGACTGTAACCTGAAACTGTAAGCCTAATGAACACTTTAAGTTGCTTTAGTCGGGGTATTTTATCACAACAAAAGGAAATCAAACTAGAACAATTCCCCCTCATTCTGTACTGTATACTTTGAGACAGGGTCTCTCATTAAACCTACACCTTGCAGTTTCAGTAGGGTTGCTGGCTATTCCATCCCCAGAATCTACCAATATCTACTCTTCCACCACTGAAGTTATGGGCACACACTACTGTGCCTGCCCACTTTTATGTGTGGTGCCTCTCTAAACTCAAGTCCTCCTACTTGCACAGCGACCACTTAACCCATCTCCTTAAGGCCAACTCATGCTACTTAAAGGAACATCTACTAGAAGAACTTAACAAAGGAATAGAGGGAAACGTGAAAGTGAATAGGTCGGTATGGTTATGTATTATGAGTTACATGTGATCACAGTAAAGGAAGAAAGAACAGAGGACTATGAAAGTCAGCACGGCAAAGAGATGCCCTCTGTGAATAGTAGAAGACTTCAAGGATTTGATGTTTTAAGTATCCTGATAAAAGTAGATTCAACAGCCTAAGATTATAGAATTAGCACATTTTGTATTACTATAACAAAACACCAGAATCTGGATAGTTATGAAGAAAAAAATTTTATTTATCTAATATCTGAACACCTTAATGATATTGATGTCCAGTGCTGAATTGCTTTCCAGAAGGTTCTAAAAATATGTATAAACCTGCAAGCACAGTATAAAAATACTTGTCTTCTCATATTTTTGCCAAACTAATGAAAATTATATAACTCATTATATATGAAGCTGTTTTCATGTTTTTTTCTGATGATATTTTAATACGTTGATTTTTCAAAATTTTAGATTATATTAAGGATTGAAATCTTTTGTCTGGACTCCCGGAGCTTGGCCTGGTGCTGGGCCTGGTGCTGGGCCTGGTGCTGTCAAAGAGTGGGAAGAGGGATTATGTGAGAAAAGGAAGTCAAAAGCATGATGGGAAAATCTACAGAGACAACTGAACCAAGATCATAGGAACTCAAGAACTTTAGACCGAGAGCTAAGGAACCTGCATAGGACTGTACTAGGCCCTCTGCATACAGGAAACAGTTGTATAGCAAGGTCTGTTTGAAGGGTCCCTGGCAGTGGGATCAGGATCTATCCTAGGTATATGAGCTGGCTTTCTGGAGCCCATTACATAAGGTAGGATGCCTTGCTCAGCCTCGATGCAGTGGGGAGGGACTTGGTCCTGCCTCAACTGAATGTACCAGGCTTTGCTAACTCCCCATGGGAGACCCTACCCTTTTGGAGAAGGGGATAGGGGGTTGGCCAGAGAAGGAGAGCTGAGGGGTCAAACAGGAGGAGGGATAAAAGGGGGATCTGTGTTTGGTATGTAAAATGAATAAAGAATTCTTTTGAATAAAAAAAATATCTTTTATCTGTCTTGCCTTTTCTAAATATGTTTTCCAGTTTGATGTATTTTCTTTTTTAACTTTTAAAAGATGTATTTTTAGTTTTGAGACTATAATTACAGCATCGCTCCCTTCCACTTCCTCCCAACAAATCCTCCCATATAGTCCTCCTCATTCTCCTTCAAATTCATAGCCTCTTTTTTTAATTGTTCTTTTATCAGTGTGTGTGTGTGTGTGTTCCTAAATACAGCCTGCTCAGTCCATATAATGTTACTTTATGTATGTTTTCAGGGCTGACCATTCGGAATTGGGCGGCCATTTGCTCTTTCCTAGGGAAGACTACTTCTCCTGCCTCTAACATCCCTTAGTTGTCTGAGTTTTTGTTTAGGGTTGGGACCTTGTGGGCTTTTCCTCACCCACTTCGACATCTCCATTGGTGTCATCTACATACAGCTTATGTTTGGGCAGTTGTGTTGGTGAGACTTTATGGGTGTAGCTTCTGGCATTACTAGGAGACACAATCTCATAGCAAATTCCCTGACCCTCTGACACTTACAAGGTGTCAACCCCCTTTTCTCACAATGTTTCTTGAGTCTTAGGTGAAGGAATATTTTGTAGATGTATAGATAAGGACTGTACCCCACAACTCTGCTTTATATGTGGAATTACAGAATTTTAGCATTTGCTAGGTCAGATTTGATTTTGCATTATTTTTCTACCCTATTTCTTTGGTAACTTTATGTTTATAAAACCTTTCATTATTAAGAGTGATAAATATTTGATCTTGATTTCTAATTATTCTGTGCTTTATTAGTAGAGGTCCACTGTGACATGTTTTCACTGAGATCCACTGAATAGAATTCCATTCCTGTTCCTGATTCACTGAGTGATTATACACAAAGCCAACATTCAGAGAATTTCCTCAATCTTAAGTGGGAAGAGATCTATCTATAATGTTGCTGAAAATAGTAAATATATTTAAAGCATGGTGCTCACAGCAAAAAATTAATAGTATTGTATTAGTATTAATAATATCCTAATGTTATCTTTTGGTATGCTATTAAATATAGATATTGTTTCACCCCAAATATTTGATTTCTTGTATAAGAATTACATATTTTTAAACCTTTCCCGCTGTGATCTTCACACGCTTTCTTCTACTAAATCATGATTTCTTTCTGTGCTGCAGAAAGGGTCCATAGTACATTGTGCATATGTGTACTTGCTTGCTTAATCTCAGTTATGCATCATTCTGAATGAGCCACTAATCTTTTCTACCCAATACTTCAAATAAAGCAGCCTGGAATCCTGTTCAGGGGGGTGACACAGAGCCAAGGGCCAGCCATGGACTCTGTCTTGTGCCCCCACTGTGAATGGACCTCTTCATTCCAGTACACACAGAGGAAGGACAACCCACACCGGAATATATATAGTGGATCACATGGCGAACTGCGAAGCCAGCTGCTCCCATCCATTCGGCCCACACACCTGGCACAGGCATCCTCTCCACCTCGTCATCCTTGCTGTTCCGTTGAAGCACTCGAAAAACAAAGGTAAGGCAATAAGCAGTCTGAAAGAAAACCACTGCTCTCTGCAGCAAGCTACTGCTGTTCCCAACCCTTCTACTCTAGTCTTAAGATGCCTTGAGTAATTTTCCACAAGTAGTAGCAAGTCAGCAAGCCTACCCAACCAAGACAATCCTAGTTAAAAAAACATTCTGGCTCCACTAAAATTTTACTCGGAATGTAAAACATATTTTCATCCAACTATTTCATTGAGTTCTTATTCAATAAACATGGAAGGAAAAAAAAAAAGAACAACTCTACTGAACTCTATTTTCACATTTGCTTTCAAGGCTAAAATAAAATAAGGTTTGAAACCAATTTAGAGTGCCCAGTCTTCCAGTTAAGGCCTGATTCAATGAAACATCAAAGTGAGCAGAGTTCAGATCATAGCTGAATTTGGTCAAGTAACATCGAACTCTCAGTTGCGTCAGCTTCTGTCTACCCATGATTATCATACTTTTTTTTTTATATTCAGTCCCATAATGCTACAGCTAGTGTCTACAACTTGGCCTCTAACTTAGCCTGCAACCGCGAATTTTGTCTTTCTTCATTAATTCCTGTGTAGGTGTCTGACTCTCCTCCAAGCAGCACAGAGGATTGGTGGCTCTGGGAAGCTCGTTAAGAGAGCCTTTCCTGTGAGGGCCCTTAGCTGCTCAAGACTCACCTGGGGCTCTGGACACCTCATCCATGAGCAAAGCTGCCATCAGTTTTCTCTTGAGCTCAAACAAAGGCTGAGACTATGTGAAACTTAACAAGAACTTAACACTTCCTGAGGAACTGAACTCCTTAGTGGTGGAAGAAGGCCCGTAAGGTTTTGTTTTGTTTTGTTTTTTACCTGATTTACCAGCTCTTCACTTCAGCGGGTAGTGAGAGCTACTGCAAAGAAAGAACCCATCTCTTTTCTCAGTAGGATTTGTTGGCCAATATTAATTATCCCACATTTGTTACCAATCCTATTTCTGATCTTGCTTGTGCCTGGCTGTCCTTCCCACCTGTCTGGATCGGTCTGTCCATATTGCTAGTATATTTTTCTCCTTTGTCCATTTATTATTAAATCTTGCCTGCCAACAGAGTCAGGGTCCCTATAAAGACATTTGAGTTTTTGCTATTGTCTTCTCTCATGATCCTAATTTAGTGAAAATAAAACAAGCTTTGAACATGTCAAACTATTGTGAAAAAATTTCATAACCAATTAAAACGTAACCATGAGCATTGTAATAATCTCTAACAAAGGTATATTTTTACAATGTGCCCAGCATCATTATAACTAGTCCCCACACATGATTTGTTTACTACTGCTACTACTACTATTTGCAGCCACCTTGAAAGAGAATTACAAATACAGTCCTCAATTTACACAAAAGGAAACTGTAGCACAAAGAGAACAGACGAATTGCGCAGGGCCACAAAAAATAAAGTTAAGTCACAAAGACACCCTCACAACTGTCACCAGACACCCTACTCTGACCTCAACACACAGACTACAATAACAACTCTTCAATAGCCCCATGATCCACTGCTATCTAGTGTAATCAAACGTGTGCTGCATCCTCCTAAATCTACAATTGACTCCTGAATGCACCTTGGTGGATTCACCCTTGAAGATCACCACTGAAAAGCTCAACAGGAATGACTAAAGCAGGGAGAGTGCAGCAATCGCACTTACATTTCCATCACAAAACAGCAACTTTGATGCATCCAAACTAACATGCAAACTAGCCTAAAAGTCAGCTAAGAATGTGTGTGGCTTGAAGATAGTATGCTTTCCTAACATTCTAGAGGGCCTGGGTTCAAGTCCCAGCATCACCAATAATATGTTTTCAAGGAAATGTAGGTTTAAAGAAGTCAAATTATTTACCTAGAGAATATATGTTCTTTTATCTTTTAACTGTGTATTAATGAAAGATATTTTAAGGAACTTTCTCTATTTAATTATTTTTAACTTTAACTCTAGGTGATTTAAGCTTAATCTTAGGAGAAATTCTCTTCAACTCTTAACATCTTGTGGGTCCAAATAATGAGATCCACCATCTCCTTGAAGTCAAATGGCTCTTCAGAGATGTTCAGGAGAGAAAGTGACCTGAGCTGGAGGTATGGACAGTGGGACATGACAAATGTCTCATAGTCTACCACACACCTCTCACAGTCAAGGTTTGGTTATGATTGCACAAACATCTGAAATTATTTTCTGCAATTCTTCATGTAATTTATACTTAGCTCATTCAGTAACAAAACACCCAAAATAACTTTTCTGCTGATAGCAAATCAGTTTACCTAAATATCATTGGGAAAGAGATTTTGGTATGTCCACTCTTTAGAATCACTATAGTGTGGCTAGAGAGATGGCTCAGTGGTTAAAAGCACTGACTGATCTTCTAGAGGACCTGGGTTCAATTCCCAGTACCCACATGACAGTTAACAACTGTCTGTAACTCTAAGACCTAAGGATATCCTCATCCTCACACAGACATACATGCAAGCAAAACACCAATGTACATAAAATAAGAATAAATAAATAATTTTTTAAAAGGAATCACTACTGTGATCTTCTATAAGACAGTACCTCAAAGAAACAATTTTGAAAATTAAAAACTAGGACTCTAAAAGGTTCTTTTTGATTCAGAGCACTTGTTATTCTTCCAAGAGACCCACATTCAGTTCCCAGCATTCACATAAGGTAGCTCAGTTACCTCTAACTCCAGATCCAGGGCAAGCAGGGCCCTCTTCCAGACTCCTAAGGTACCTGCACACACGGCATAATCTCACACAAACACACACACACACACACACACACACACACACACACACACACACACACACACACACACACATATAATCAGTGTTTTTTAAACAAACAACTAGATTTGAGTCTAAATTAGGCCATTTACTACTAGCATGAACATATGAACCCCCACACCAAGTCAGTTCACATAAAATTATAAATCTTACTATTAATTTTTGTCTATGTAGGCACAATGAGTGCCATCCCAACTCTGACTCTTAAACTCAGGAACAACAGGGCAATAAGCAGAGAAAACTAATTAGTCTCTATCAAAATCCCTAATTTACTGGCCGCTATTCGGAGACCATGGCTCACATTTGCTGTGTCTCCTCTGTGGATATCATCATTCCTCCACTCACTAGTCAAAATTGAGACAAATCCTGACTTGCTGGAAAATAGCATGAATGGAAGAAAACACTTGTGTCCTGCAGATGTGTGAACTCTGACATGAACAGACCAGAAAGCCTAGGGTGCTCAGAAGCCTCCAGATTTATCTGTGAGACAACTCAGTTATTCTTCTCAGGAGTCTATGAGGAAGGGAAGAGGCACTGAGAAGATCCCTTTATATGTTTTTTTCTTCCTCAGGATAGAAATCCTCTCTTTATAAATTCACTGATAGCAAGGAAAAAGTACCCCTTCTAAAACTTAGCACCAAGAATGATGTTTTCAGCTAAAAATGTTCTTAGGCACACCCTACCACATGTTGAACATGCTAATTTGAATATAACACAAGTACCTGAAATCCAAAAGTACATTAGCAACTTCAACTTGTGTCTTAATTTATTCCTTCTCCATTGTGTTCCTTCTCAGTAAAAGTTCCCGCACCAATTCAGAGACTCATACCAGAAATCCAGGCATTGTTCTTAATGTTTCTCTGACTTTTTCTCCTGAACTTTATAAATATAAGATCTTCCTCACCTCTCACTGCCAAATATAATTCAAAAGCATCCTAATTTCAATTCTCACTGTCACCAACTTTTCCAGGACATCATTAGCTCCTGATTTTTTTTTTTTTTTTTTTACTTTTGAATTTATTTTTCTACCTTGGTCCTCTAATGTCTTATTTACTTTAACTAATTCTTTTTCATTGTCCTCCAGTTTTATTAAAAGTAGATAAATTGAAACTTATTTCTGTAACTTTAATACCTGTGCCTTCTTCTAGTTCCAATTTAAAACTCATTGGGGGAGAATGCAATCTTGTTTTTCTGTGGAGTTAGGTTAAAGTGTCCCATTATTTATTTCTGTGGCACTCTAGAATTAACTTTATGACAACACATATTATATTTTCATTGTTTTCAATACCTTTATTCTCCACTAGCTTCTAATTTCCATGAAGAAAAGGACCAATACCAAAATGGTCACAATTTTATGCATGACTCTTAGTAGCATAGGTAGAGAATAGTAGAGGCATTAAAAAAATTCTTGAGTTCTAGTTTTCATATTAACCTTTATTGAAAATCTGTAAAATTAATTATAAGTTGTGATGATATTGTGTCCCCCAATATATTGTGCACCTTAATAAACTTATCTGGGGTCAGAGAACAGAACAGCCACTAGATAGACATAGAGGCCAGAAAATGGTGGCATACACACCTTTAATCTTAGCCTTCTGGAGGCAGAGATCCATCCGGATCTCTGTGAGTTCAAAGCCACACTGGACACAGCCAGGCATAGTGACACATGCCTTTAATCCCAGGAAATGATGGCAGGAAGCAGAAAGGTATATAAGGCCTGAGGACCAGGAACTAGAGCTTGGTTAAGCTTTTAGGCTTTTAGCAGCAGTTCAGCTGAGATCTGTTCAGATGAGGACACAGAGGCTTCCAGTCTGAGGAAACAGGATCAGCTGAGGAATTGGTGAGGTGAGGTGGCTGTGGCTTGTTCTGCTTCTCTGATCTTCCAGCATTCACCCCAACACTTGGCCCGGGTTTGATTTTATTAATAAGACCTTTTAAGATTTGTGCTACAATAAGTAAAAGAAAAAATTACTAATCAGCTTGCAGAAATGACTGTCTTAGAAGCCAGTGATTCCAATGAAGAAAACGATCAGTCTTGGAAATAACATGAAAAGCAATTACATAGAGACACTGGAGGCAGAACAAAAGCAAATAGATCCTCACATGAGCACACAAACACAGAGAATGTATACATAAAAACAGTAGGGTGAATACAAAAATTCCCGTTTTTATTTTTTTGTAACCTATGGAATTTTAGTTGGTAGAAAGGGTTGCTGGCTGAAGATACAGTCTCTCTGAAGAGGGAATTCTGACAATTTAAACAAAGTAAAACTTAGCTACTGGCAACAGCAAAGTTGCAGAATAAAAAGAGGAAGGATCCACATTTTTACCTCCCTACTTTTCCAGCTTGATAATGAACTGTGAAATAGAATGTGTTCAAATCACTTCAGATAAAGCACATCCTCTCAGAATCTGTAATGAGAGCAGAATACCACCCAATAAACAGGTTATCATTTCTAATGCTCATTCAGAAAAGAAGAAAGAACCCTAATTAGAGATAAAAATAATTAAGAATATCTGTAATTTTACATTCACAATGGTGAACAGACAATACAGAACTACCTGATAATTGAAGAGTCAAAAGTTGGATAATATTTGTCATAGAAAAGGAAATAAACCATTAATCTCTAAAAACACAAGATGCCAGATCAACCAATGAATTGGTTATTAGATTTTAGTATTAAGAATTTTATTATATTTTAGTACCATAACAATACCTATATAATACTATTAACAATAGTTAATATAATTAGTTGCTAAACTATCTTAAATAAAATAGTCTTTCAATATGTTTATATATCTAAAGACCCAAAGACCTAAAGAATTGAAACATACAAGAAGAATCAAATGGAGAAACTGGGTAGACGACTCGGAAGTTAAGAGCACTTGCAGTTCTTGCAGAAGACTTAGATATAGTTTCCAGCACTAACATGGTGGCTCACAATTGCCTGTAACTCCAGTTCCAGGATATCCAACACCCTCTGCTGGCCTCCATAGGCATTGCATGCAAACACACACACACACACACACACACACACACACACGCACACACACACACACACACACACACACACACACACACACACACACAAAGTAAAAAAAAAATGAAGAATCCATTGAAAAGTTGAGACTAAAACTTGCAGTGACTGAATTTTTTTAAATGACTGGATAGAATAGTCAAACAATTACTACAGAAAAAAAAAGCAAATGAACTTGAATGTGTAGACCAATAGATATATCATAAAAAGGACTGGATAGATGGCATGGTGAGTAAAAGCAGTTTCTACATAATCAGGAAGACTTGCATTTCTATCTGAGCATCACATAGAAAACCAGGTCCTGCAGAAGGTGCAATTCTTACTCCAGTGCTGTGGGGGTTGGAGACTGGGGAAACATGGTGGCTTGCTAGCCATCAGCCTAACTCCAGGTCTAATGAAAGATGTTGTCACAAGGAAGCAAGATAGGGAGTAAGCCGGGCGGTGGTGGCCCACGCCTTTAATTCCAGCACTCGGGAGGCAGAGCCAGGCGGATCTCTGTGAGTTCGAGGCCAGCCTGGGCTACCAAGTGAGTTCCAGGACAGGCGCAAAGCTACACAGAGAAACCCTGTCTCGAAAAAACAAAAACAAAAAAAAAAAAAAAAAAAAAGATAGGGAGTAATAGAGTAAGACATCAGTTGCTCTCCTCTGGCCTACTAAATGCAATTTGAAAGAATGACAATGTATCTGGAGTTTAGGATTTCGCTCAGTGGTAGAACACTTGCCTAACAAGTGAGGAACCCTGGGTTTAGTCCTCACTGCCAGACCAAAAGACCAAAAATAAAACCAAAAGGGGCAAAATCACATAAAGATATTTAGTGAACACTAAGCAGAGTGCAAGAGCAGAAGCCTTTCCCATAGCCTGTTGTAAAATGCTGAAAGCCAAGGATAAATGACAGATCTTATAATCAGCCTGAGAAAATAGCATTGCATGCAGAGGGATAACCATTTCATTAATATCAAACTTCTCATACAAATCCACAGAGGCCACAAAGAAATTGGAACACTTGTTGAGCTGAGTCGAACAAACAAAATCTCAACCAAGGGCTTTCTAACCAATACAAGTATTTATCAAGAATGACAAAATAATAAAGACATTTTAATGAAAGGACATTCAAAGAATAAGGGTAGTTTTGCATTAAGTGCTAAAGAAAGTTGTTTAGGCTAAACATATATGATTTAAGATAAAAATCTAGATCCTTGGAGTATAAAAGAGAAAATGAAAGGTGTTATATATCTATTTAAACTTTAAAATTATTTCTACTCTTTTATTTACTTCCCTTATATATGTGAAGAGATGCAGTAAAGAGATGCCAACATACATGACCACTCCATGGTATGGTTAATATTTGTTTGTTTGCTTGTCTTGTTTTATTCTCTCATATATTACATCTTAACCACAGTTTCCCCTCCCTCCTCTCTTCCCAGTCCCCCACACATACCTCTGCTCTCCACCCCACCCCTCATCCACCCTCCTCTGTTTCTCTTCAGGAAAGGGCAGACTTCCCAGGGATATCAACCAAACATGCCATATCAAGTTGCAGTAAGACTGGGCTCACGCCTTAGTATTAAGGCTGGATGAGATAACCCAGTAGGAGAAAAAGGGTCCCAAAAGCAGTCAAAAGAGTCAGAGACAGCCCCTGCTTCCACTGTTAGGAGTTACACAAAAAGACCAAGCTACACACCTATAACATATATGCAGAGGACCTAGGTCAGACCCATGAAGGCTCCTAGCATAATCGTCATCAGAGAGGGGTCATCCAGCAACTGATGGAAACAGACACAGAGACCCACAGCCGAACTTCAAGTGGAGCTCAGGGACGTTAGGCAGGGCTCCTGGAATCTGACAGAAGAAGGGGAGGAAGGATTTTAGGAGCCAGAGGGGTCAAGGACATCACAAGAAAACCCACAGAATCAACTAACTGGGCTTATAGGGGCTCACAGAGACTGAACTAACCAACAATCATGGAGCTTGCATGGGTCTGACCTAGGTTTTCTGCTCATATGGTTAAGGTTTGATTGAGAGAAATAATTCAGAGAGACCAGAATGAAGAAATATATATATATATATATATATATGTGTGTGTGTGTGTGTGTGTGTGTGTGTGTACATATATATGTATATATTTATATAGAGGAAAGAAAGAAAGAAAGACAGAAAGAAAGAAAGAAAGAAAGAAAGAAAGAAAGAAAGAAAGAAAGAAAGAAAGAAAGAAAGAAAGAAAAGAAGGAAGGAAGGGAGGGAGGAAGGAAGGAAGGAAGGAAGGAAGGAAGAAAAAAATAGTAGACTGGCCATGGCCAGCAGACTGACATGGCCAGGCCTATGTGTGAGAGAGGGGAGAACAGCCAGGGATAGAGAACAGGGAGAGCATGGTGAGGATAGCAGGCACCAAGAACAGTGAGAATTGCTGGGTTTTAAGAAGGGAGTAGTTGTGGGAGGGAAGGGTCAGGAGACTGGCATGGGGACATTGAAATGTACGACAAGTACTTGTGAGTAGGGACTGATGGAGCATGGAGGCTAGCATGGACCTTGATATGCTGATAGGTGCCACAGATATCTGCCAGTTGGTTGGAGAGCCATATATCCCTTTAGCCAGAGGTAAGAGAAATAACTCCCTTTGGAACCAGCTTCCTAAGCTTCTGAGGAATGCTGGCTTTTATCTAACCACCAGAAATCCTCCAAAAGTCCAGGGTGAGATCATTTCTGGATGTTTGGACTGCCTCTTGGAGTTTGAGGAAGTGGAGTTTCCTTTGAACCTGATACCTTAAACCAATACAGCTGCCTAAACCTAAAATTATAACCTTATTTAGTAGGATTTATAGTATATTTAGATGAAATTTGCACTATAATATGTATTAATTTTCTTGTCCTGCTAGAACAAATTAACATAACAGTAGATTAAATAACACACATGTATTATCTTAGAGTTGTGGAGATCAGATCAGAAATATGACATGGCTCCCTGTAGTTGTTTTTTTTAACTCTTTGGGGCCCGCCACCCAGCTCCCAAATAAATACATGGAGACATATTTTTATTTATGAATGCCCGGCCTTAGCTTGGTTTGTTTCTAGACAGCTTTTCTAACTTAAATTAACCTGTTTCTCTTTAACTATATTTTGCCTCTGGGCTTCTTTCCTTTCTTTATTCTATATATTTTTCTTTCCTTCTTATTCTGTGGCTGACTATATGGCTGGGCGGCTGGCCTCTGGCATCTTCCTCATCTCCTTTTCTTGCTCCTCCCTCTCTTCTTTCTTTTTTTTTTTTTTTTTTTTTTTTTTTTTTTTTTTTTTTTGGTTTTTCAAGACAGGGTTTCTCTGTGTAGCTTTGCGCCTTTCCTGGAACTCACTTGGTAGTCCAGGCTGGCCTCGAACTCACAGAGATCCGCCTGGCTCTGCCTCCCGAGTGCTGGGATTAAAGGCGTGCGCCACCACCGCCCGGCTCTCTTCTTTCTTTTCAAGCTTAGAATTCTCCTCCTATTTATTCTTTCTATAAGCCAGACCCTCCAGTCCTTTCTCTGGCCTTGCTATTGGCCATTCAGCTCTTTATTAGACCAACCAGGTGTTTTAGGCAGGCAAAGTAACACAGCTTCACAGAGTTAAACAAATGCAACATAAAAAATGCAACACATCTTTATATCATTAAACAAATATTCCACAGCATAAACAAATGTAACACATTTTAAACTAATATTCCATAACAAGTTCCCCTGGAAAAATTCAAGATGTCAGTGAAATATCTTTTTAAGTTTCTAGGGAATTGCTGATTAGGGCTGTTTGTTGATAAAATTCAGTTCTTTGTATTTCAAAGTCTGAGAATCTACATTTGTTTTGTTTGCTGGCTGTAAACTGAGGCTCATTTCTAACTTGTAGAAGCTGCTTACATTTCTTTCCCC
Source organism: Peromyscus californicus insignis (assembly GCF_007827085.1). NCBI lineage: Eukaryota > Metazoa > Chordata > Mammalia > Rodentia > Cricetidae > Peromyscus > Peromyscus californicus. The sequence continues at coordinate 43,312,126 of NW_026294413.1, forward strand.
ATGAACTTTATCTGGCTGTCATTTGCATCTTCAACTATTTTTCTTTTATCTACTGATATTACCCAGTTAAGAAAACTTGTTAAGTAAATCAGATAATTATACTTGGTCCATCCTTATAATTAACAATAGGCTTTCCTTTCAAATATAGTGCTTCTTGCTATGTAAGATATCTTTGGAGAATCATAGCTGTGCATAGTATACCAAAGTTTCCTGAAACATGACAGTGGGGATTTTATATACTATTAGCTTGCAATTCTAAAAAGGTTTACAGAAAATAGTATAAATTAAAGTATAATATGCAGAGCTGGAACTAAATATTAGTCGTTACTTCTAAAATACTGTAGAGAAATATAGGTAAATGTTTAAAATTTAAAAAAAAACATCTGAGAAAAATTAAATATCCCAAACACAGCAAACAAACAAAAAAAAACAATGAGTGGAGGACCAAATATGAAGAAAAATAATAGAAAAAATAGTAACAAATAATAGATAGAACATCCAAAAATACTGATAATTGCATGAAGCTGCAGAGGACTAAAAGCAATTGAAAGGCATAAGTTATCAGATCTCACTTAAAAGATAAAATAATATGGTCTATACAAGTTACAGTTAGTATAATGAAGAGCCAAAGTGAATACATGCAAGACATATCATGCAAACATGATAGTAAACATAACAGTATTGGAGTGGTTGTTTGTATCATAGAAAATTATTTTTAAAGAATATAAGCATTCTCAATGGAAATCGTGAGACACAGAAGCCACGTAGCACATAATTCCACTGATAGGAAATGTCTAGAACAGGCAAATCCAGAGCAATGGAATGAATTCGTCATTTCCAAGTTCCTAGATGAAAGTAATCAGAGTTGTCTGCCAAGAAGTCCAAATGAAATGACTAAAAATTAGAGACCAGTGGATGCATAAATCTACTAAAGCTCTACCCTGTACACTTTAAAAATGTAAACACCCCCATTTATAAATTACCATAAACTATTTTTAAAGTGTATGGAATACAAAGGATCATTGATATTAACAATATTTAGCTCATCAATACCAGTTACCTATGCATATATACATGTTCTAGCAAATATAACTTCATAGTAAATAAGGCAAAAATATAGCATTTGAGAAAGAAGTTGAAAACTTCACAATCATAATATGAATTTAAAGATCCCTCCCTGGCTTGATGGAACAACTGGACAAACATATAAAAGATAATATAGATGGCTGAACAATACTAGTTACCCTGTTAATTAACAGAGAGAAAAGATGAAAGAATTGGTCAGTAGGTAGGTAGGTAGGCAGATACTTACATACATACATACATACATGATAAGTACATAGATAGATACATAGATACATACATAGGTAATAAAAATATACATAGATGATACAAAATAGCCGGGCGGTGGTGGCGCACGCCTTTAATCCCAGCACTTGGGGGGCAGAGGCAGGCAGATCTCTGTGAGTTCGAGGCCAGCCTGGACTCTAGAGTGAGTTCCAGGAAAGGCGCAACACTACACAGAGAAACCCTCTCTCAAAAAACCAAAAAAAAAAAGATGAAAATAGCGAATTTTGATGATAGATAGATAGATAGATAGATAGATAGATAGATAGATAGATACACAGATAGATTGATAGATACAGATATATAAAGAAAGAGGTGATATAGAAAACAGAATAGCCCCCCCCCCATGGGACTGGACTAGGCCCTCTGGATATAGAAGACTGTTGTTTGGCTCAAACTCTTTTGGGGACACCCAGGCAGGGGCATCAGGATCTGTCCCTGGTGCATGGGCAGGCTTTTGGGAAACTGGTGCCTGTGGTGTGACGCCTTGTACAGACTTGGTGCAGTGGGAAAGGGGCTTGGACCTGCCTAGGCTCAGTGTGCCGGGCTCTGCTGACCCCCCATGGGAGACCTTAATTTGGGAGATATGGGGATGTGGGGTGGCTTAGGAGAGAGGGCTGGGGGTAGGAGGACAGAGGAGGTGGGATCTATGGGTGATATGTAGAGTGAGTAGAAAATTTCTTAATAAAGAAAAATGAAAAAAAATAAAATAAGAAAACAGGATAGCAAGGGAGTGAGAAAAATTGAAGGAAATAATTACACCTTCTTTAGCAAAATGCTATCTTTTCAATACCCAAAAAGGTTTTTCTAGTATAGATAATAGGATATACTGTGAAATAAATCTCAATATATTTAAAATACTGAAATTGTGCATAATGTACTCTTATCTTTGGTGACATTAAAGCGGAAATAATTACTATAACTGGGAAAAATACTAATATGTGGAAACTGGAGAACCTAATTCCTAGTAACATATAATCTAAAGAAGACACCCAAGGGAAATTATAGAACATTTTGAACTAGATGACAATTAAACAACAGTGTGTTTAAATTTAAAGATATAACCAAAGCAGTGATTAAAGATAATTTTACAATATATCGATGCCTATGATAAAAACTAACAGTTAATTATTTTAATTTCCATCTTATAAAAAGAAAAATAAACAAAGCAAATGAAAGAAAATAAAATTTAAGGAAAAGAGTCAATAAAAGACAAAGCAAAAAAAATGTATACACAATAATTAATAAAATCAAATTTGAGATACCTCAAATATATGTTAAATTAACAAGAAAACAGAGAGACCCATTTCAAAATATCAGCCTTGAGAGAGGGCCCACCACTATAGATTCTGCAACCAATGAAAAGATAAAAAGATAATAATGCAGTCTTGTCCGCAATCTGATGACAAGGCAGTGGTTCCCCTTTATCTGCACATTCAATTACTTGAGGTCAGTGGCTGTCCAAAAATAAGTGGAAATGTCAGTAGGGACACGTGTTATACATTTTCAATAACTTTTATTACAGCATTTTCATAATTCTGTTTTATCAGGAGATTCATTGATAATCCCTCAGCTTCTAAAATTCATAAAGTGAAAATTATCCAGTATATATGAGAAAAAAATGTTGTTGTATAGCTTTTGGTGCTACCCATGGTTTTAGGCTTGACTGAAGATTTTATAATTGGTCCCTCAAAGACATTGAGGGGATGGTTGCTTTATATGTAACATCCTACATGAAATGAACACATATCTTGCACTAAAAAAGTGTCAAATTTAACCCATGAAAAATTTTAAAACTTGAATCCTCTATGTCAATCAAAATTTGAATTTGTAATTTAAAAAGCTTCCCACAGAGAAAACTCTATGAGTGAATTGCTCCACTAGGGACTTCTATTACGCATTTATGGGAAAAAAAAAAAAAAACTCCTATCAATTCTATGTTTAATCTTTCAGAGAATAACAGAAGTCAGAAGGCTTCCAAAACCTCTTTAGATGTCAGTTTTTAAAGTGTAAAGATTTCTACCAAAATTTGGACAAAAACTGCATAGGAAGATGAACTCTAAATCTACATCCATTCTGAAAGATGAGTGCATAGTGTAGGATATTAAGCGAGGTGATCCAAAGTTAGAAAGAGAAGAACTCGTGTTCCCCCTGTTATAGCAATCCTAACCTATAATTCATTTTATACTCATATAAAGATGAAACAGTTGTAAGTGTTGGTGAAGTCCAAGCACTTAGAAAAGAGACCAGGAGAAGGCAAGGAAGAACAGTCTGTAGGCAAAAGGAATGTGAATCAGGAAAGAGGATGTAAAGCTGACATTTCCCCCTAATTTTCACGGTTGATATGCAAATTCACCTTTCTGGGTATTCAAGGAGCAATAACCATTTTTACATTCCTAAATAATCCAAAGTGTCACATTCTTTTGAGGCAGGAATTGTAAAAGCCAGGCTTCCCATTCAACTCCATTTACTTCCAATGCAATAGGAATTAGACATGCTTAGTTACTGAATATATTTGTCACGTTTACCCATTTAGAAAAATTAACTTTTTTTTTTAAATTTCTTCTAGGGAGGAGGGATGGTAATACCTGGAAGTTTTTTCTTTTTTCCTTCTCTTTAAAACTGGTTCAAACCATTTTATTGTAGGGCTGTGGAACATGTAAATTGGACTGCTATACATAAAATAAAGCATGGTCATTTAAGAAAAGATGAATACAGCCGGGCGGTGGTGGCCCACGCCTTTAATCCCAGCACTCGGGAGGCAGAGCCAGGCGGATCTCTGTGAGTTCGAGGCCAGCCTGGGCTACCAAGCGAGTTCCAGGAAAGGCGCAAAGCTACACAGAGAAACCCTGTCTCGAAAAACCAAAAAAAAAAAAAGAAAAGATGAATACAAAACAGTAAAATGTATCCTTTCAACAGATACAGGATAAACATTTCCAGGTTAAGATTTTCTTTAGCCCTCTGAAAACAGAAACAGGAAGTTGTTCCATGGCATCCATGGATCCTGACAGTCAATGCTAGTCTCTGTCTCTCTCTGTCTCTCTTCTCTGTATGTCTCTCTCTGTGTCTCTGTCTCTGTTTCTGTCTCTCTCTGTCTCTCTCTGTCTCTCTCTGTCTCTGTCTCTGTCTCTGTCTCTCTCTCTCTGTGTGTGTGTGTGTGTGTGTGTGTGTGTGTGTGTGTGTGTGTGTGTTCTCCAACTTCTTCTTAATATAACACTAAGTTCCCTGGCTAGGTTAATGAGGCCAGAACACTTAACTTAAAAATCATAAAGACTGAAAAGAATAAAACGAAACTGTACATAGAGGGCATGGTTGTCATCACAGCAAACCTGAAGAAATCAATAAAAAGTTGGCTAAAACTAATGAATGACCTAAGTAATTTCTCAGGATATAACGTTAACAGAGCAAGATTGCGGTTAATACACTAGGGATGACAAGTTGGAAAATAAACTTCAAAAAGAAGAACCAATGCAATTTCATTTTTAAATGCATCATAATAAACTAAACAAAGCATGCAAAAGGATTAAACACAGAAAAGTATTAAATGCAGATGGAAACTAAAGAGTAGCTAATGAACAGAGATGGACCATGTTCTTAGAGCAGAAGATTAATATTGGTAAAACATCAATTCTCCACAAGTATTTAACCAGGTTTCTGGCAAGGTGAGCAATAATGCAAGAGGATTTGTGGAAGAAACTGTGTAGGCTGTTTTATATAAAAATGAAGCAATAAATTAAAATAGCTGAAAACAAATATGAACTCTAGAATAGTCACAGTGCTTATTTAAGATAAAGTTACAGTGAGCTTGACAAATGTGGCATCACCACAGCAGCAAATCAAAAAGTAAATAAATACATATTTACAGCTAACCAATTTTCAACAAAGCACTGGGTAACTGGCCAGCTTTGAAGGAAAAGAAACCTCAGTCTTTCCCCCACATCATATACACTATTAACTGCAAAAGGGTAAGGGCCCTAAACACTTAACCAGATCAGGTACCATTCAGCTTCAAATACACACACACACACACACACACACACACACACACACACACACACACACATACATGGTGGCTTTGGGGATTTCTTACATAGAAACTATGAGAATAGTGACAAATTGGACTTCATCCAATTCACAAAGTTTACTCTTCTAAAAACAGGTAAAGATAATGTAACTTGTAGCTGGCAAATAAGAAATTGAATTTCCACATCAGGTATAGTAGGCATCCATATGGACTCTGGACTCATTCTGAAGTAAAATTCTCACATATCATTATACTTCTATTTTAAAAAGCATAAAACATTCTTAAACATACAGCAGGTCAATGACAAGAGCTAACGTGAGCATTAAATAAGACTAAAGTACTAAGCAAATGTAAGACAAATCTTAAACAGTCTTATTAATAGAAAACCCAGTGCCAGCTATTGGGGTAAATTCTAAAAGATCAGAAAGACAGAACAAGACTCAGTCAATCTCACATCTCCAACTCCTCAGATGATCCTGTTTCCTCAGACTGGAAGCCTCTGAGTCTTCATCCAGATGGATCTCAGCTGAACTGCTGATAAAAAGTCTAAAAGCTTAAAAGCCTCTAGTTCCTGGTCCTTATGCCTTATATACCCTTTTGCTTCCTGTCATCACTTGGGATTGAAAGCATGTGTCTTTCCCAACAAGACATGAGATCTCAAGTCCTGGGATCAAAGGCGTGTGTCCTTCCCAAGGAAAGATATGAGATCTCAAGTGCTGGAATTAAAGAGGTGTGCCACCACACCTGACTCTGTTCCTAGTGTGGCCTTGAACTCACAGAGCTCCAGATGGATCTCTGCCTCTGGAATGCTAGGATTAAAGGCGTGTGCCACCACTGTCTGGCCTCTATGTCTAATCTAGTGGCTGTTCTGTTCTCTGACCCCAGATAAGTTTTATTAGAGTATGCAACATATTGGGGGACACAATATATCACCACAAGCAAAGTTGTTTTTTAAGTAGGTAAGTTTTCCTCAACATATTACAAAGAAGGCAAGTAATATACTTGAGCTAATATTAAAGTGAAGAGTTCACAGATGGGAAATGGGCCTGAGAGGGGACTTATGTTCCAGTCCTAATTTTATAGTTGAGTGTATTCATTTTAGAATCCCTCTACTAAAGTTACAAAGGTTGACCCAGAAGGGCAATACTCTTCAAGCCACTTCTATACTTAACATTCACAATAAGCGATCCCCCAGTTCTTTAATCAGTAGCCTTTGTTGCCCAGTTCTAATGACATACAGTTGCTAAGGGTGAGTGAGCCATGAAACAAACAGAATCAAAGGCCCAGATCTAAAGTCAGGTCCATGGCAGTGGTGGTTCTCACCCTTGGCAGTTGAGCTATTTAGACCTGCTGGGGCACCGTCTGTCACAGCTGTGTGAAGTCAGAGGCAAAAAGGTAGGAAATGTTCACCAGCTGTAGTAGGTCATTTTTCACCAGCTGCAGATGGTTCTATGGAGAAAAAAAAAAATGTAGGGGGCCTTAGTGACTGGAAAATCATCCCTAACAGCTTCTTCAAAAATGGATGAGGTCTCTGTCTAACTTGAGAGCCAGGCCTGCAGAGTCACTTTGGGGAGAATCCAGGCTCCTCCAGGCTTTCTGACATGCTCCATCCAAACTCCCCACAGGCCTGTGGTGTATCTTACTGTACAACCTCTCACAACTCTTGGATTCCTGAGGCATAGTGATTAAGGACACAAGACAGAAACTCAGGGTCACTTGCCTATCCTAGAAGTCCCTGCAAAATCAGTGTGTACTTGGCCCTCTGTAGGTGCCTGATAGGTACTCACCAAAATAGACTGCACTGAACAGTCGTACTCTTCTATCATGGACAAATACAGATCAAAGGCTTTTTTGTTTTCCTTTGGTTTGTTGTAGTTGTGTTTTGAGTTCTCTGTAGTATTTTCCAGTGGGGAAATATATAAAACAGAAAAAGCTAAACATTATTCAGTATTAGTAGTACTTTTGTTTTAAATCCCCTTCCATTGCTCCAAATTTCTGTTTTAATTTTGAGCATAAACAAATGGAGCTTTGTACTTGCAACACAGACAAGGTGATGGAATGGTCTAGAGTTAACAACCAAGTTAGGCTTTGGTAAGGTGATTAACTACTAAAATTTATTTGGACATCCATATATTTATTTCTGCTTCAACCGTGGGCACCTCTCTCACCGATGTGAAAACATGCCTTCCTTCAGAAAAGGCTCCAACATCTCTCACCCATAAACCCAGTTTGCTGATCAGTGTGATGGGCAATTTATATCTTGAGGTATAACTCTACAGCTCTCCTGGCCAGCTTAGGCACCTGTACAGCAGTTTTAGAACTAGAAGAGTTCCTAAAGACGGCCTTTGTTACATCAGAGCTCGTATTTTCTATAAGGAAAATCAGTCTTGCTATTGCGTAGTGATGTTTCATTTTTGTGTACTTTCCATTTCTACTTCTTTTGGCTGCATCATTGCTTCTCTGGGTAAAATATGAATCAGATTGCTAATGACTTAATAGAGCTACTGCCAGGGAGTGATTAACCGCCTGGGAAGAGGCAAGCAGAAGGTGTCATCAAGTACATCTGCGCGTGTAAAGAGTTAACGCATTTCCAAAGACTGCCTTCCCTTAGGAGAATAGCCCTAGCTTTGAAGGAGGGAAAAAAAATCCAGGTGTGCCTGAAGGGAAATGCCAAAGAGGCTGCTTTTAGGAGATATCGAACTCCAGACTTTAAATGATTTAAATGCAATCCCCGTGTGTAGCTGCTAAACCAAAGCGCCTCACCCCAGGGAAGAGATGAGAAATTTTGAGGGCGACTGAGCACTGAGAATTCTCATCTCATCGTGGCTTAGCAAAAAGTGACTTAGCACACATGTTTCCATAATTAGGAAGCATCAGAGTGCTCACTCGCTCTGAAACAGAGTCACCGGTGTGACAACTCTTGTGCCAGTATGAGAGGCAATCAGATGAGGCAGGAATGGACACCCTATGCCTCTGCAATCTGCTAATGCTCAAGGCAGTTTTTCCTATGGGAATAATTGTCTGAGTTGGGTATTCAAGCTAAGATTATTCATTGCTTTTTTTTTTTTTTGGATTAGGTGTGTAAAGCTAATCAGGGGAAGAAGAGTGAGGTGAAATGCTTATTAGGTAACTACCCTTCCTGCAGCACTTAATAAGGGGTCTGGAGTTTTACATACAGATCTCATGGATCTCTCTGAAAAGCGGAAATAGAATAGATTTTGTTGGTGGGCAGGGGGTGGGTGAGGATGGGAAAGGGAGGAATCTGGTGGGGGATAGGACAGACAGAGGGAGAAAGTACTGGGCGAGATGACTGGAATTGGAGAACATATAGGGGTCAGTGTAGAAACCTAGCACAGTGGAAACTTTCTAGAATCTACAAGAGTGACCTTAGCAAAGTCTCCTAGTGAAGGGGGCTACAGAGCCTGAACTGGCCATCTTCTATAACCAGGCAAGGCTCCCAGCAGAGAGACTGGGACATTAACCCAGCCACAAAACCTTTGATACAATCTGTCCTGGGTGAGAGCAGATACAGAGATCCATAGCCACACACTAGGCAAGCCAGGGGAACCCTGCAGAAGAGGGGAAGGAAGGGTTGTAGAAGCCAAAGGCAACAAGGACACCGTGATAACAGGGCCCACAGAATCAACTAAGCAGGATTCATAGGGGCTCACAGGAACTGAAGCAACAAACACAGACCCTATATGGGTCTAAACTAGGTCCTCTGCAACATACCTTATGGTTGTATAGCTTGGTCATCTTGTGGGACTCGAAACAATGGGAGTGGGGGGTATCTCTGACTCTTTTGCCTACCCTTGGGATCCTTTTCCTCCTACTGGGTTGCCATGTCCAGTCATGATATGAGGGTTTGTGCCCAGTCTTATTGTATCTTGTTAGGCCATGTTCCTTCAGTGGATATCCCTGGGAGGCCTGCCCTTTTTTCATCAAGGGAAACAGGAGGAGTTGATCTCTAGGAGAGGGGCAGTGAGGGGAGAGACTGGGAGGAGTGCAGGGAGGGGAAACTGTTTGGGGTGTAATGTATGAAAGAAGAATAAAAGTTAAAAAAGGAAGAAAATCTAGGCTTGGCATACTCCCCTCTAACTCTGCACAAGTCAATAAGAAAACCTTGCTAGACTCCAGAAGGCTTTTATAATTTTTACAAAAACCTGCTATTCTCATAGACATTAGCAGCTCTTCTGGCTATCCCTTCCTCCCTTTGCCATGTAGACGGTCCATGAGAACACTCAGCTCTAAGGTCACAGTTTCACTTGCTTCTGCTCTCATTCACATGGGGTCAGACACCACAGATTCTCTTGTCTCTGCAGTCTTTAACTTAGTAACAACAATCTTGTGCTGTTTTCATTGTCTATAACTATAGTGTGTTCATTTCAACTGCTTTCAGACTTTATTGTGTTATTATCTCACAATGCATCCATTATACTCTTGATGGGATTTGGGTTAGAAGTATTAACAATGTATGAACATTCTTAGATATATATTTTGGTGCAAATAAATATTACATGACTTTTACAGATATACTTGTTGATAAGCTTGGAGGATATGATTAACTAGGGGCCTACATGGTCATATACATGGGTAAATTCATTATGTGATCAATACATTCAAATAATTTAAAGTCATAATTTCTGATACATGGCCCAGAGGACTGAGATGGATCTGATCTGAAAGCCTCCTCCCTGAAGACTAACTCTTGAGGTACCAGAAGATGTCATGTAAGCTCCAAAGGAGGGTAGCAACCAACAGTTGTGGTGACATTTTATTTGTGCTCTAATAAATAAAGCTTACTTGGAGATCAGAGGAAAAAGCCAGCCACTATATTAAACATAGAAGTCAGGCAAGGGTAACACACACCTTTAATCCTAGCATTCGGGGGGGCAGAGATTCAGCAGGATCTCTGTGAGTTTAAGGTCACACTGGGAACAGAGCCAGGCATGGTGGTCTACACCTTTATTCCAACACTAGTTAACCATAAAAGTCTGGAGGTCTGTACAGACAGGTAGGAAGTGACAGAGCAGGGCAGAAAGAGGAAGTAATGTAGCTGGGCAGAGAGAGGAAGCGAGATTGCAGGGCAGAATTGATACAGGTGTGAATATACAGGAAGTGGCTCTCTCTGGAGGTTGAGGGTTGGTAAGGTGAGGTTGGCTGTGGCTTGTTCTGTTCCTCTGATCTCTCAGTTTTCACCCCAATATCTGACTCTAAGTTTTTTTTTTGTTTGTTTTTTTTTTTTATCAATAAGACCATTTAGCAATTCATCTGACAAACAGTTCTACAAAACTGATGCACATGAACCACGACAATGGCCAGCATGGCATGGTAACCATAAAGATGCAGTAGTAGACACATACCTTGATAGCAGCAACAGCTCTCTAATTAGAGTAAATGACTGACGACTGCTCGCCAAGAGGGAAATCATATCCAGTGCTGGAAACATAGCAAACTCCCAGGGCTAATGAAGACATGGATCTTAGAGAAGAACTTATAATGGCTACTTTACTAAAATAGCATAATTCCTAACTGCATTCTAAATAGTTTAATCTATAAACCCACAGATAAGTGTTGTGGAATACTCCTTTTGTAGACTGTGAATATGTGTCACTCTGATTGGTTCAATGAAAAGCTGAACGGCCAATAGCTAAGCAGGATTTTCAGGACAGAAAGAATGCTTGGAAGAAGAAGGGCAGAGCTGGGAGCCTGACAGAGAGGGAGCAAGACACGCAGGAGGACAGGTGAATGCCACAAGTCATGTGGCAACATGTAGATGAATAGAAATGGGTCAATTTAAGTTATAAGACCTAGTGAGACAAGCCTTAGCTATTGGCTGAGCTTTCATAATTAATAATAAATCTCCATGTCATGATTTGGGAGCTGGTTGGAGGGACAAAAAAAATCCACCTACAAATGGCACCCAATGTCCAGCCATATATGTCCACATAAGGCCTGAGAAAGCTTTAAAAAATGGTAGTTTCTCAGGTAGAGTTAGTGTTACCAACGTACAGAAGCATTTTTTTTAATTTAAGCAATTTTTCCTCTCATTTTATGTATCAACCACAGATCCCCCTCTCACCCCTCCTCCTGCTCCCCCCAGCTTTCACCCCCCCAACCCATCCTCCTTTCCCTCCTTGAAAAGGGTAAAGGCTCCCATGGGGTGTCAGCAAAGCCTGGTACATTCAGTTGAGGCAGGACCAAGCCCTCCCCTGTGCAACAAGGCTGAGTAAGGCATCTCACCGTAGGTAATGGGCTCCAGAAAGCCAGCTCATGGATCAGGGATAGGTCCTGATCCCACTGCCAGGGCCCCTTAAGAAGATCAAGCTACACAACTGTCTTCCATATGCAGAGGACCTACTCCAGTCCCAGAAGCATGGCATTTTTTAAGAGACCCTGTCACCAAGCAATTGCATGAGGTTTATGAGCAGCAGACATCATGCAACTTGGTGACATGAGACTAAGTAAAAATGCTTATAGCAGTGTAGACCCACAAGCTTCCCAGAGCTGGGCCAGTAAATGTGACTCCCTCCTCTACATCCACCATGAAACTAGGCTCTCAGGGAACCAAGCTGGGAGGAGCCAGCTGCCAGTCAGCCCTGAGCTAAGCTGCAGGATGATTTAAATTTTGCTCATACAGACAGAAAAGGTTACAGTGTTTTTAACAATGGGCATAGGCTTAACAAAAAAAAAGAAAAAAGAAAAGGGTATAGACAGTCATAAAAAAAGAAAGAAAGAAATAGTTTAAAATAATAAAGTCTTTAAAGAAAGAGTAAAGTAAGTAATTAAAAAATAATAAGCCACATAGAGATGGGAAATACACAGGGAAGCTGGACCCTGTATGTTATTATATTGTCTTTGAATTTTTTGATTGCTGATGAACAAATGATAGCTGCCAAGAAACATTGGATTATGGAAAATGTTAAATTAAACCAACCCATATATTTTAAAAATGTCTTAACTTCAAAATGGAAGTCAAAAAATATGTTGCCTTGTAGTCTATCTTTAGATGTCTATGTGTTTTCAGAACAAGGGTGACCAATGAAAATGGGTGACCCATGGGCTGGAGAGATGGCTCATGGTGATCGGATGGCTGAACACCCTAACTGTCATGATAGAACTCTCATCCAGTGACTGATGGAAGCAGATGCAGAGATCCACGGCCAAATCCCAGGTGGAGCTCCAGAAGTCCAATTGGCAAGAGAGAGGAGGGATTATATGAGCAAGAGATATTGAGACCATCATTGGAAAAAGCACAGGGACAAATAGCCAAACTAGTGGAAACACATGAACTGTGATCCAATAGCTGAGGAGTCCCCATGGAACTGGACTAGACCCTCTGGATAAGTGAGACAGTTGATTAGCTTGAACTGTGTTTAGAGGTCCCCAGGCAGTGGAACCGGGACCTGTCCTTGGTAGGTGAGCTGGCTTTTTGCACCAAGCTCAGCCTTGGTGCAGGGAGGAGGGAAATGGACCTGCCTCAACTGAATCTACTAGGCTGGACTCACTCCCCAGGGGAGACCTTGCCTTGGAGGAGGTGGGAATGGGGGTGGATTGGGGGGATGGCTGAGGGGGGTGGGAAGAGGGAGGACAGGGGAATCCATGGCTGATATGTAAAATTAAATTAATTATAAAATAAAAATATTTATAAAAGAAAATGGGTGACCCAGGTGATCCAGCCTCTCAGAATGTCTCTGTTGCAGTTTCCTCAGAGTTTTGCATCTAGAACAGCTTCAAGGCTGCTGGCTGAGATGATCCAGCCACACAAACTATTCTAGCTAGAACTTGACCATTATTCTAATTTTTTCAAGGTTCCCTAAAGATGCCAGTGTTCTCAGACAACAGGAAGCAATGAACATGTTCTCAAGAAGACAATGCTCATATCCTCAAGAGACAGGGTGGGTGGTTTTTGTCATTCAGTGGATTATTGATGTTTGTATTGGTAACTGGAGCACCAAAATAAGTAAACACATTCTTTCTGATGGTAACTTTCTCTTTTACTGCATCTTGAAAAAATCTCTTTCTCTGAAAATCTCTCTGTCTCCACACAGCTAAATCTCTTTACATGCAGTTATATATGTCTCTACTCTGCTACATTCCTTCGCACACTACTGCATCGTTCATTCACTCTTTACTCCTTCACTCTCTCACTCACTCATTCTCTCCTAAATCTCTCTATCCTAAAACTTTGGTTGCAATTCTCTCTAGTTCCAATTCTCTTTGGCTCCAATTCTCTCTGTCTCCACACAGCTCCACCTCTCACTCAGCACACATACACCCTCACCTCTGCCCGGTTCTTCTCACAGTTCCTTCTCATTGCTCTTTCACACAGCTCCCTACAAAGATCTACACAGCCCCCCTCACATCTCTTTACATACAGTGATATATTTCTCACTACTGCATCATTCATTCACTCTTTAATAATTTACTCTCTCAGTCACTCATTCTCTCACACTTCTCTGCCCAACTTTGGACAACTATATGCTACATTTTCTCTCTGCCCATTCAGCTACATCCCTCACTCAGCACACACACCTATACACATTCACACAGTCATTACTTTCTCACAGCCAAACTCTGGACAATTATATGTTGTATTTTCAGAATCTGACCCATTCTCATAACACATGGTAAGTCACACAGTTTTTCTCAGGGTAGGAAGGTCACACTGACCAGCCAATGAGTAACACTTGGCAAAGCACATAGCCTCAGTGGTTAGCGTTCCCAGACAGAAAATGACATTGAAATTCAGGACTAGCAATAAATAATTAATTGGCTGAACTGAACCTTGAGCCTAGGAGTACCTGTAGCCAATTACTGTAGGGGGCTGTGTCTCAATATAAATAGCCTGACCTTGACTTAGCAATAAACATCTGAGAACTAGTCTTTGTGTATTTTCTGCATGAGCAGCTTAGTCTATTTTGAATTTGTTCTGAAGTCTAAAATTAGCGCTTTTTGTGGCTGAGAATACTGTTCCTTTCCTATATAAATTAAGAAAAATATTCTAATATATTTACTATTCATCAGAATTATACAGCTTAAACAGAAATCATCTTCCTGACCATCCACAGCTATAAGTGTGCCCAAAGATGCAAAACACTACCAAGTTATTGACAGAAAGCAACTGGTTTCCAGTCTATCTGCATTTTGCATATTTGGAGAAAATACTCCATTATCTATCCTATCTTGATGAATTTAAAGTTTTGTACCTAATTTATATAACAATAATGAAAAGAGACATGATTTTAAAGAGAGTGGGGGTGGTAAATAGTGTTTGGAGAAAGGAAAGAGAAGGGAAAAATAATGTAATTATATTATAATCTCAAAAAATAAATGTTTTTTAAAAAAACATTTAGAATAGGAAATGAATCAATACTTCTTTGGATCTGGCTTGCAATGCACTGTGCTAGGCCAACAAATGGGAAACTCGTATGAGGTAATTAAGGTCCCTTGAAAGTTGTCATTCATTCATTGCAAGGATTTGGTTTTCACGGAGGATCTGCTATGCTTGGCAGCTCTGCTGATGCCTTAACCAGTCCTCCTCTGTGGAAGAGAAAGTTCTGATAAAAAATACGAATCGTAAAATTATGGCCAGTTAGAACTGAGTGGAAATAATACATTGGAAAACTATTTGTTAAATAGATGGAAGGCACAAGCACAGAGCAAGAAAGGAATTTATTCAGTGTCTATAGAGTACTACAAAATCCAGGTCTTCTGATTCTCAAATCAGAGAACCTTTGCTGAAGAAAACAAGGACTGGGAAAGAAAAGCCTGCATGTTCATATGATTAAATCCAGATGTTTCTGAGATTCTCTTTCCTTCTTTCCAAAGCTAAGCAGAAGCTGAATTGAGGGGGAATAAAAGGTGAGGGCGGGGGGGGGGGGGGGGGGGACTGACCAATGTGCAAGGTTTCCTTTTTTCAGTCTACATAACTTTGCCTCCTGCATGTTCTACATCTTCCTTCCCCAATTTCTTATCCCGGTACCCACAGGTACTTAAGAAACTCAATTTAATTCTTTGAAAATAGCCACTTTTTTAAAGACTCCAGAAAGGCCTGTATTCTCAGCCTTTTCTTCTATATTGCTACAGCCGCAGTGTCACGGAAGAACCAGGACTGCAAAAGAATGATGTGCCTTGTCCAGACAAAGCACAATGTTGCTGGCAAGTGAGATTTACACAGTCATTTTGACCTCATTAGAGCTCGTTCACTCTGTACCTTTTTATACCTTTCTCAAAAAACTTTTGAAAAGTTCCAAGTCGATGCTTTTAGAAGATACTTTGACCTATTTTATCTTTCTTTAAAAAAAATAGGACTACTCTATTTTCTTATAAGACTGCTTTTGAGTTTCTTCTAAGAATTGGATGGTTTGGTATGTGATGGAGAAGTTATATAGTTTGAGAGCAAAATATATTGCAGGAACCCAGGCTACAGGTATATAAGTTACATGTAGGTTAAGATTAGTGCTATTTATACTGCATATAAAGTATTCAGTATTATGCCCTTTAAAAGCTATCAAAACATCTCTCTATATACCTATGATTCTTCTACCTCTAAATAGATCATCTAGCTGACTCTCCATCATCCCTCTTCCCTTATTTCTTTCTTTTTCGTGGACTGGTTTATGGAAAATATATTAATTCAATACTCAGAATAAAACAGTATCACTGGATGCATGATGATGCAGAAATCGTGTTAAGCTTTGTTCAATGACAGGTCCATTCCTAGTTGAATATACAAGTTCGGCTCCTTGATGACAAGCTGCCACATTCATAATGTACTTCTTGAAAAGTCACATATTTCTTATACATATAACATTCTCTCTCTTCCGATCATGTTTTTATAAAGTGTGGGGTTTCAAAATGGCACAAGACAGTCTCTTAATTCCTGTGTCAGAATGTGGTGACCTACTGTCTTACAGTCTCATAGCAGTCAGTCAGAGATGAAAAATGACATTCTTGGATAAACATTTTAGCTCTAGGTTAAACCACAGTGTTGGAAAATTACTGGAACATACATCATCTTGCTGTGAAAGAATTCAATCCGGCTCAACCTACAGCAAAGTTAAATTAGTAGAATGTTTATCTTTCAAAGTGTTCAATTGGAGTGCTCAAATTTTGATGCATTTTAGTTGGATACTAATTAGCAACTGGCTGACTGCTAAATGGACTGTCACCTTTTCTTTTGACAACTTACTAAAAATTAGCCTCTCTGTGTTATTTGAACATTGGTGAAATGGGTTGGGAGGGCTGAAGCTAAAGAGGGGATTTCATTTGGTGCACTTATTTGAGAATTTTTAGTATGCTGCTGATATTTAAGGACTTCAGTAAATGTAAAAGAGGGGAAAAGGTTGGGAATGACAGACAGTGAGTTCTGCTCAGCAGGCATTGACTACATAGTAAAGTATAAATGGATCTCATTCCTTTTAAATGTTAATAAGCTGCTGCACTAGAAGGGATTTCATATGTAGTTGCTATAATATCAAATATTGGCCTATTCTGTGGTTTCTAAGGTATGGCTAATGTTTGAATTGCAGTTAATGTTAGGTAAGAAGAAATCCAAATCCAAAAGAGGTGTTTAAATATGAATAAAAAAGTATTATACTTGGGAAGTAAACAGAAAACAGTATGTCCTTCACAAAATCTTTTCTTAGTGCATTTTTATATGTAATTGAATTTCCCTCTTTCGTGGCAGTATTTATCTTATTGATAAAATTATAAAAGTTGAGAATGAGCAGGGGTGACAGAAACAGGACCTCTTTGCAGTGCTTACACACAAAGGTTTTTCTAAGTATAACTGTGATATTTCAGGTTTGGCTTTCAAAGACTCACACTCTCTTCTGACATCTTAAGCAGGAAATGTCAAAGGAACAAAGCAACATGAGATGTGGTGGCATTAATTTGGACTGAAAAAAAAACTAAATAATATTTATTTGGGCCTGTAAAAATAGTGAAGCCTATTTTGGGAAGTTCAATATTAGAATTATATCATTTTTTTTACATTGACTTGCTATACTCTTACTGTACTTATTATATGTGTGTGTAGGGATCTAGACAGAAATTTTCAAAATCTAGGACCAGAAAAATTGTTCCTTTTCAAACTACTTAGGATAAGACATATTGGAAAAAATAAAGATTTCAGGAACTTACCTCTCTGGTTTGAGTAAAATAGAGGGCTAGAAGTTTATCAAAGTTGAACTCTAGCACTGATTGCTTCCTGTAAGCCATTTTTAGCAGTATAATCTTGTCTCTCAGACTGATACTTACAGCACTGCATATGATCCTGGCACGGACTAGTCATCAGGTTAAAAAAAAAAACCAATATTTGGGGCTAAATGAGCAGGGCAGAAAACATCAATTGCAAAATTATAGTAAAGGTACATCTTCAATAAAATATGAATGATGACATGTTTTGAAAACAAAATAACATGTTAAAGCTTGCCTTAAAAGCATGTGGCACTACAGTTTAAAATATTCATGGAACCCCCAACTGGATCAGGCCCTCTGGATAAGTGAGACAGTTGATTAGCTTGATCTGTTTGGGAGGCATCCAGGCAGTGGGACCAGGACCTGTCCTCAGTGCATGTGCTGGCTGTTTGGAACCTGGGGTTTATACAGGCACACTTGGCTCAGCCTGGGAGGAGGGGACTGGACCTGCCTGGAATGAATCTACCAAGTTGAACTCAATCCTCAGGGGAGTTTTTGCCATGGAGGAGATGGGAATAGGGGCTGGGCTGGGGGAAGGGGGGACCGTGAGGGGGGAGAACAAGGGAATCCGTGGCTGATATGTAAAATTAAATTAAATTATAAAATAAAATTAAAAAAAAGAAAGTTAAGAATCTCTACAAAAATATATACATGGAAAAAGAAGGCAGTGGGTAGGAATTTGCTTTATCTAATATTAAATCACATAGAGTTGAAACAAAGCAATAAAGAATAATGTAAATGAGGACAGAGACTAACAGTGAAAGGAGATGATCATGGCTTTTCCATTTCATATTCTAGAAAAGACTACAGAGAATCAGACTAAGCTTGTTCATGGCTCAACTCATTCTAAGCTCTAACACCAGCTGCCTTCATGCCCCATGATATTTTAGGCCAAAGATTAAGGCTCCTAAAATTGGACTACTATAATATTGCCTACAACCTGCTTTAATTGCTCTCCTAATATACTGACTGCACTCACCCACATTCTGTGATAAAAGAATGGACTTCTTTTAGAAATAAGTAGCCATTCTCATATCCATTGCCTGAGGAAGAAGAATATCCTGAGATGTTCAAGGAAGATTTAGGAGCCGGTTAATGACCCAAAAATGTGAGGGGGATAGGCTTTCTACAGACGGATGATGAAAAGGACGCACGAATTTCCAGGGATCTCAGCCTTATGAAGATAATCATGGAAATTTTTACAAAATGTAGGGCCAGAAGAAATAATAGATAAGCAAGAGCTACCTCTAAATAGCTGGGTGAACCACATCTTGAATTTGAGAGCTCTGTGAAAGACCACATCTAACGCCGACATCATGTTCTATGTTACACATCTATTCTGGCTTTATCAAACATTACAAAAGCAGTCATTGAAGTTATAGAATGAGAATATTTATAAAAAAAATATCCAGCATAGCATCATGTGTAACAACAAAGGCTTAAGACTAGTTATATTCCCACCATCAGGAAAACTGAAAAGGAGTTGTGATGCATGAATATAATGGAAGGGCATACATTGAAAATCAAACATTCTGTGGCACGGGCTACCAGCACATAAAAGGTGAAATTGTAAAGTAAAACAAGGACATGGCAAATTCACAAAAGGAAGCATTGATTAGAGGGAAGAAAAGGTATGTGACAAAAGGAGCGTAAGTTTCAACAATATCAGTGTCAATTTGTTTCCTAAACTCACTGGTGGACACTGGGCTGTTTTTCTACTATTAACTTTTATGTAGTACAAGAGGTCAGAAAACTTTAGCCTATGTGTCAAATCTGAGTGGTAAGTTTGTAGTCTACAAGCTAAGAGTATGTTTCTATACATACATTTATGTGGGGGGTGTGTTGGGGGATGTGCAAACTATAGTTCAATGACAAGCTTCTCCAGCTTCTTCCTCAGTACCTCTCCACTGTACTTTTTGAGATAGTTTCTTACTGAACCTGGAGCTTATGAACCAGCTAGAATGGTTTACCAGCAAGCCAAAGGCACCCTCTTGTTCTGCTTCCTCAATGCTATGATTGCAGATGCCTTAGTTCTTTAGGTAGGTACTGAGGATCAAACTAAAGCAACTAAGTCACCCACTGTCCCATCTTTCCAAGCCCCATTTTCATACATTTTAAAAGCAATATTTAAGATATGGTAAGAAGTGGAGGACAATACAACAGAAGTAAGTGTATGTGGGCTGCAATGTCTAAAATATTCATTATCTGAAGAATTTCATTAAAAATTGCTATTTTCTGATTTGCAGTCCCCTCTCCCTTTTTTATGTAGTCTCTACTGGCATAAAACAAAGGAAAGGCTGTCTAGGGGGATAACAATGATATGAGTGTGAATATTCACTCAGGGAAATCACACAAAATAATGGGAAACCTTTTCCTTCCATTACTGGTTCGACATCTGCTTAAAAAGATTAACCTACATTGAAATGGACTAGCCCAAAGGCTGCATACCAGTTGTAAGACATTAGTCACTGGAAATAAAAGTTGTCTCTAGAGTGACCAATTTCTCTCCACTCTCCAGGGATGGAAATTTAAAATGTGTTGAAAAGGGAGGGGAGGGGTGTTGTGGAAAACTGAAAGAAAACACACACTCCTTATGATTTTTCTGGCTTTCCTGGACTTCTCTTTCAAATTCTGCTAAAAATTTGTTATCTCCCAACAACAAGGAAGGACACCAATTTTTCTTCTTGTTTGTTCCTCTGTATTTGAGGAGGAGAGACACTGGATGTGATAAATTAGACAAAAGATAATGAGGGCATAGCAGAGTGCCAAGAACAGATTTCAGAAGATATTTTTCCCCTGCCTCATCACTATCTTGAAGCAAGATCCAGACATTGCTTTCCACGTGGTATGGCCCGAAGGGAGCCAGTAGAACATATGGGCTACAGATTAGTCTCCTTTGCTTTTCCTATCCAAAACTTGTCTCTTATGGCAGAAAGAGTCCAGCAGCAAAATCAAGAAAGGGTGTGCTTGTTAGGAGATCAGAGCCCAGTTTCTTAAGACCCTCAGTATGGTCAGGGCAATTAGTGGGGCCACAGATAGGAGGAGGTTTGGGACAGCAGAACAGCTCTGTGCACTTGAGAATACATGCTAACAATTGGGAAATAATTATACAAGGAAGAAACAGCCTTACCAAGAAGGCGGGCTTGCACTTTCTGTGTGATTTCTGACTTGTGAATGGTGATTTGCTTAATAACAATAAGCAATATCCTAATAATATTGAACTAGCAATAGCAAACTTCCTCACCAGAATAATTAGATGAACATTATTTATGCTTGCTCTGTCCTTTGCAGCAGGCCAACTTCCAGTCCACATGCTAGTTTCATTAACAGCAACTACAGAATTCACTCAGAATGTCCTGCGAGTGAAGAATGCCCTAGCAATGATTTTGCAGGTTCTGACGGGGGCAACCAGGAGTGCATGGCTACCCCAACAATGTGTGAGTTACTCCTGCTGTAATGTGGACAGGTTTTGTAACAATAGAGCCAGCAGTGTAGTGCCAACAAGGGCCTCTATTATATGTCGTATAGTCCCTTAAAGTGCCCTATAAAGAAAGCATTATTTTCACTGTTTTATAGAAGAAGAATCTGAAACTCGGAAAGGTTAAATACCTAAGGTCACAGCTAACAAAGGAGAGTTGGCTCAAACAAGAGACGCTCTCATCAAGTCTTTAATATATGTTAAGTCATTTGCTAGATGTGTCCACATTGGATGTGTCATGTTAATTCTTAACCTT
Source organism: Peromyscus californicus insignis (assembly GCF_007827085.1). NCBI lineage: Eukaryota > Metazoa > Chordata > Mammalia > Rodentia > Cricetidae > Peromyscus > Peromyscus californicus. The sequence continues at coordinate 43,333,435 of NW_026294413.1, forward strand.
TGAGACAGAATGAAGAAACACCATTTCTGGAGAGTTATTACATTATTCAAATACAACCAGGCAGAAATTAACATAGTCCAAGTTGACTCCAAAACTCTCTGATCAAATACATGGAGTTTCCTGTGTCCCGTGCTACAACAGTTGCTGATATCTGGTTAAAAACACAATAAACAGACAGATTGATGACAAAGTTCTTCTCTTGTGTTACTTTTGCCTCTTGGAGCGCTACATCTATCATAAGATACACTTTTTTTTTAACTCCTTGGAAGAAACTGATGAATTAGCAGCAGCCACAAGTGCGATATAAAGCTCTAGCTCTCAACACAGAACAAATCTCAATAAGATGCTCGCCAAATTAGAAGGGATTTGTGTTGATGTGTTGTTTTCCCACGTGGCCGCCTGCAAGGCACACAGCAAATGGAATGTATTCAGATATACTGACAGAAAACCAAGCCTTCCAAATGACTTGCTTGGATCTGGGACTACATTACCCATGTCTTCAGTCATAGGACTGGAGTGCTTTTTAAACCTCAAGTTGGCTAAGGATATATGTTCATGCTGTCTTAGTTGTGAGTTGCAAAAAGAATGAGTTTAGCAAAGGGTTAGCATGGAACTTACTGTGTGTATTAGAACCAAGTTCATTTTGATCCCAAAACCTTGTGCAAGGGAGATGCTTCTAAGGAAGCACTGGAAAGGATCCTTTACCAAGGGATAGTACATATTTTAAAAACAGCCTCAGTGGTATAGTTTATTCCCTCTGGAAGTAAGTTCAGATTTTAACTTATTGACTCATTAGCCTGGCTATGAGAGAAAGGTGGTGGATTGGCTTTCAGGCAAATTTGAGATGAAAGCCTCATTCTACCGCTGACTGGATTCTCTCACCTTGCATGAGTTTCTTTACCATCTCTAAGATTCAGTGGCTCCCTCTGTAAAACACCAACTTCCATGTGTACTGCTAAAAATGAGTCTAAAATAATCAATATTTGTCCTAGGCACAGAAAACAACACGGAACTACAGAGCAGAGGTTCAGTCAGAACCGTTCTCCTGACCTTGCTCTTAAGTGTTGACCATCTATTAGTCATTTATTTTTTTCAATACTCCATTTTCTTCAATTGAGCAATATGAATAATAAAAGCTATTGGGAATATTAGCTAAAAATATAGGTGTAATTACCTTTCATAGTCCTCAGCACAAACTTGGTCACAGTAATACATCATATCCTTAAACCATTATCTTCCACTTCAGACTCTGTTTCTTTTCAGTTGCAGTATTTGACTTTATATTATATCTGTCCATACTTTTCATACATGTCTAAGAATTAAAACAGTGCTTCTACAACTCAACAATACCCAGAGGTGCTCATCTGGTTTTAGCCATCACATCATGTGGACCTGTCCAGAATATGTGGACCTCCCATTAACACAGTTATCCTGTCTGTTCTACCTTGCAACCCAAGCCCAGTGACCGCTACCTGCCAACGCTCATTATCATAGAAGCATTGAATAGCTGTGGTAGGCCTTGCTAGCAGCTTTCTAGTCACTCACTTCATGCTTCTTGTGGCAAATTATATTTGACTTTTAATTTAAGATCCAGGACACTCGAAAGTAAAACCTCAGTGCAATCATGGTGATAGAGCAGAGGCACAGGCCGTTGTGACAGGAGGATTTTTCCTGTTTGTCATGAAGCATCCCCACTCGTCCCCACTCCACCTCCATTGTCACCCACACACCAGACAGGGATAAAGACTGACCCATCCGGACCATCAAAAAAGCGCAGCATGAAGAAGCATCTTTAAGAAGCAGAGGATTACTCTCCTGTTGGCTGTCACAGAGTTAGGCTTGGTTCACTGAGCATGAAATGAATGGGAAGAAAAGCATATCTCAGCAATAAAGTTCCCATCTTATTTAATCAAACACATATTTGCATATTGCTTTGGCAAAGACATCAGTTCCTCCTGTTGATGAGCTAACCACATAGTCTGCCCAGAGGAATCGTCTTGATTCTCACTGTTGAATAAGAAACATTAACAGTAATTTTTCAGCATGAAACTTTGGTGGCCAGTAAGGTTACTTTTAAATCTTTTGGGTGTTATTTTGCTACTTCATTACAGACACACAATCTTGGGTTTAGAATATGGAGGAGTTCGATAGTTGCTTGCAACAGCAGTATCAACTGCAGGGAAAATTTGAAAAGGTTGGTCAACTCCGAGTAGGAACTCTCAAGTATTTATGTGTAGCACTGCACTGCAGCCATGAACTTCTTCTGAATGAGGATGTTAGAATGAGGCTACTGGATGTGCATAATATAAGATACTCGATGCTTTCAACATGTTGGAATTGGAAACCTTAAAATCAATGGCATATTAAGGAATTATTTAAGCCGACCTCTTAAAGACATTCTTATTGATGCTTCTTCCCATACATTATTGTCACACTGATTCATAAATAATTTCCTCCTTTCATGCTTTTCAGTGAGACCATAAACCAATAGTGGTGGAAGGCAAACTCCATTGCTAAAAATCTTAGTAAGTGCCAAAACTATTAAATTCTATAATTCTACTTACTCTTAGAGATATGTAAATTATATACTAAAATTTACGCTTAGACCTAGCACGTATATTCTGAAGATGGGTTTTGGTTGCATATAAAATTGGTCTTCATAAATATTTAACAAATATCTCCCATGCAATAGCTTTTAGGAGTCCACAGAACCCTGTTTTCCCCCATGACATCGTACATACCCACAGGAAAGAGCTACATGAAACACCTTCAGCAGAGCTGGGCAGGCATTCTCCTGCTAATAGCTATTCTACTCTGCTCATGTGCTACTGGCTTCAGTTGTTCCTAATTTCCTCATGCTATCAACTCTTAGCATATATATGATGCATATATATATATATATTCAATGTGCATATATACTATCCTATATATACACACAGATATATACACTATCAGCTCTTAGCATATATATATTGGCTTAATGAGAAAAAACACTGCCTTGACACACAAGTTTTCAGCTTCACGTCTCCAGAAACTTCAAGAAAGAAGGGAGTGGTGAAGACCATGTCAAAGACTTCCCAGCTGTAAGCAGCATCACTGTTCACCAGTTGCCATCCCCTACTTCCCTGTGCCTGGGAGGAGCTGTATGCTGTATGTCTTTGAGGCAGTATGTCCATGCTGAGCAAGCACTTCATCTTCTCCTGCACCTTGAAACACAAGTCTTATTCATTACTGAAACTCAGCAAGTGGTAGTTTCTTTAACATTCACTGTGATGTGGTGTGTGAAACCATACAGTGAGCTTTTATATGGTTATGCTAACATTCATTGTTCTCTTTTAATTTTAACGCAGCTCATAACAATATGTGACTCCAGAATTTCTTATATTAGTCACCTGGAATTCTTGAATTAAATCATTATGCACCCCTAAAATAACACTAGCATTACTACCATCTCATTAGGAAGTCTTAAGCACTGGGAAAATTCTCTATAATAGACACAGATTTTCTAAAATTCTCATTTCTGCTTGACAACTCTCTTTTTTTGTCACGGGCAACAAATGTTGTCAATTGTTTTCCTTGTGGAGACAGGCACACTTCACTCATCTTTGATAAAATGTCAGAGAAATACAAATCCAGATAATCATGATCTATCCACCAGTAGTTCAAGTTTGGGGAAGAAATTGTGTTTCATGAGAAAAGTAACTAGTTCAGCTCATAACTTAAACAACTGGATAAGTACTTTTTCTTGAGACAGCTACTATGATTCAGTATACATAAGTACTTTATGTAAACATGCTATTCTGTCATACATAATAATACAATGGTCAAGATTTAATTATTTCTTTGCTGCTAAGACAGCATCCATTTCCCCTACCATGTTTTTGGGCCATTAGTGCAAATGCTGTCACATGTAACACTAAATGACATCCTAATCTTACTTGGAAAGTAACTGTAACTTCATGAGCCCTGTGAAATAGTCTCATGTATATCCATGTATATATAACCCATGTATGTCCACAAATTATACTTTTAAAAATGTTACATGATGACTTATTGTTTCAAAATTATTGCTTCCAGGTGGCAGCTTGAAGACTTATGCATGCCATAAGATAACTATAAATATAGCCCAATACATACTCTTGTCCCACTCCCCCTTCTTCTCCACCCTTTCTTCTCCTGAATTCTGGCTACGGAATAGCATAGATCTTGATAGTTGGTAGCAGAACATAGTTCTAAGCAAAGCCTCAAATCCTTCTATAATGTGAAGATTAGAGATGTATTAGGAGCCGACATACAACCACATCGACTTACACCAATACTTCTCCCAACTATAGTGTTTTAGGAGAAAACACAGACTTGGAGAAGATACTCTCAAGGCATATAATCATCAAAGCATTACTTTCTAGATTGGCATGAATTCTAAGCAGCTCACACATGGATTTTGCACATGACCCTTGTACTAATTGAGTTTTCCCTTTCTCAAGACTGTTTTGAGTTTAAGTCTCTGCTCCTGCTTTCTTTCTTTCTTTCTTTCTTTCTTTCTTTCTTTCTTTCTTTTTTCCTTTTTCTTTTGTGAGTAGGGGTATGCGAGGTACGTGCATTGTGACTGGACACATGAACCTGGCAAGTACTGCCAAAAGCCTCATCTGTAGCAGGTACACCCACTGTTGAGTCAGGAAATGACAAATGATGCTGGAGAATGGGACAGCAAGAATTCAGTTGTGTTTGTTTTCGTTCTAGGGGTTTATCTGGTTTTCTCCCTGTTGCTTTCTGCTATAATCCTGATTTCATACCTGAAGTACCTGAAATGTATACCCTGAAAATGTATCTAAGTCGATCAGATATAAATGAAATTTCTTAAAGTCATGTTCAAGTAAAGTCATTCATTTCAATTCAAAGTCATTATACTTCACCCATACTCTCTTTGTGTTGAGCAGACAGCCAGTCAGCTGACACATTCATATTTATATATTTGTATGGTCTGACCCTGTCAGGGAATTGGCAGGCCAGGCACAACCCTCACAGGGCTACTGCTCTTCCCACACCCCACACTGCCCTGAAAGACAGCACTGTGGACAGTTTAGAGTGCTCCAGTTGCACAGCAGGCACTGTGGAAGAGATGCCTTGTCCCCAGCAGTGCCAGCTCCTTCAGAGGTTGCACTTGAGGAAGTTCCTGCCAGAACATTCTGCTTCTGCAGAGTACTTAAATGCTCTTAGCAGAAGAGGAAAAGATCTGTTCCCACTGAGACTAAGAAATGGGTCCTTAGCGGAAATGAAACATCTCCAGTCAGCTATCTGTGTTTGGGAGTGAGCCCTTGACCCAAAGGAATGTGTTAAATGTCCTTGTGTTTTTTCAGACCCTTCATTTTTAAGGAAGTTTTTTTCTCCAGTAACTTCAGAGAGTGTTTCATCTGATTCACTACTAGCCATCTCTCTTGCTTTTTTACTTGGGACTGTGTGTTGCACTTTCCCTTCCAAATAAAGACCTCAATAATTATAGTCATTGCTGAGAACCTGCTCAGCAGAACCTAAAGCATTTGTTCCTTCTGGTGAACCCAACTGAGTCCATCTTCCATCAGCTTCTCAATTCCAAAACCAACCCCTAAACTAAAGAATAAAACACGATTCTGATGGTCCAGCCTCGAACAGTTTATTCTTCTGTGTAGATTCGGTTCTGATGGTAGGAACTTTTGGCCAAGGATGCTTGACGAGTTTCTTATTTAGATGTATCTCCATGTTTCCAAAGCCAGTTACCTTCCTGGCAAGTTCCTCCCAGATCCTTTAAACGGTAACTGATTTCTATACACCAGCATTTACAAAGTGTTTCCACAGACAGGAGGCAAAAAAAAATAGAGATATCTTTTGCTATGAGTCAGGCACTGGGTAAGAAATTACATAAGCATTACTTAGCTGACCATCAAAACTCTCTGCAGGGTTTTTTATTCCTAGTTTACATACAAAAAAAAAAAAAAAAAACAGGAAATAGCTAGGAACGGGAATTTACCCCATGATCTTTGCACAAGATGTACTAAAATGCATCATTACCTCACCCCAGTGTCTATTCCTAAGGAGATGTGTGATGATCTGACATAATTCTATCGTTTATAATTGCCTTGTTCCATAAGTAATTCAGCAATATTGTTTTTAAAGGTACTGAGTCTTTTCAAAGATTCAACTCAGTATTTATGGAAACAGCTCTCTCTTTGAGCTCATACTTCTAGATCCTACCTAATAATAAATTACAGCAAACAAGTGTTAAATAGCAAATGCAAGGAACATAAACAGGCTTGATTAAAAAAAAAAAAAAAAACCTGTCTTCACACACAAAATTTCACCTGGTAAGTCCAGGTATGTGCATGCATACTAGAGGGAAACTTCCAAACTGTAGTAGAAGCATACTAGAAGTTTAGCCATTTTGACGCTAGTTGGTGTACATAGTATGATAATGTTCTTTTCTTGTGAGTATGCAACTATTATTATGAATAAAGCAACTTTAACAAGAAGAATGTTTGTCTCCAGATTTAATGTATATGAGAGCGATATGGAATATAGTTGCATCATGGAGTCTGCTAACCACAGATGGAAAACATTCAGAATAAAATGTTGCATCTGTGTTGAACATGTACCAACTTGCTCTTCTTATCATTATTCCCTAAACAAATAGCAAGAATTTGCATAGCAGTTACATTGTAATACACATTATTAGTTATGTGGTGATAATTTATTGTTCTTTACAAAGGTCATACACAAAAACTACACTAACACTTCCTGTGAGAAATGAGTATTTTTGTCTAAGAGGGGAATGCTGGATCCAATTTCCTGTGCATCATGAGTTCCCAGGAGTGACTGTATACTGGATGTGTGCTGATAAGGAAAGCAAACTGTGGCCCCTGAGGAAAAGTCTCTCTCTCTCTCTCTCTCTCTCTCTCTCTCTCTCTCTCTCTCTCTCTCTCTCTCTCTCTCTCTCTCTCTCTCTCTCTCGTGTGTGTGTGTGTGTGTGTGTGTGTGTGTGTGTGTGTGTGTGTTAGGAGTATACTTTTGCAAAGTCTTAAATCTGCACTGAAATGAGATCAGAAGCTAAAAAACTAGTGACAAAATAAAAATATTTAGAGTGTCTTGTGACTGAAATCTATTAGTTTATTCATCCATTAATTCTCCAGTATTTATTGATCACTTTCTATGATTTGTTTTGGTTTGTTTTTTTTAAGACAGGGATTTTCTGTGTAATATCCCTAGTCATCCTGGAACTAGCTCTGTATACCAGGCCAGCCTCAAACTCACTAAGATCCTCCTGCCTCTGCCTCCTGAGTGTTGGGATAAAAGGTGTGGGCCACCACTGCCTGGCACCTTCTATGTTTTAAGTGAGGTGGATATAGTAGTAAACAAAAACATGGATAACCCTCCATTATGATCAAGTTCTCAGACTTTAGTGAATTCCTTGGAGAAATGAAAACTAAATTGAAACGATACGGGTCCTATATTGGAGCGCTACATGGTGCTTCAATTTTATGTAAGTCAGGAGGTCCAGGGTAGAAATCCCCAAAGAAATGAAATGATAAGACAGTGGCTTAGAAGACAGCTAGGTACCAGCAGAAAGATGAGGAACTAACAGGAAGCTAACAACAACTAAAAGATAGGAGCATTGAAGGTAATACAGTAATGCCAAGACAACAGAACAGACAGTGACTGAAGTGACTAAGAGGAACACTGATCTTACTAACAGATCACTCACAAGTTGAAAGAGGAAATTTTAATCTTTTTCTTGGTGCTGTCCAGAGAATCCAGACAAAGTAGGAGCATCCAGTGTTTTTGAGGGCATATACAAATTAAACTCAAAAGGTCAGACTACCATGGCCTAAGAGTAGAGAAAGAATTAAGTGTGATTAGATAGGTCCAAGTAAGTCACTCAGCTACATGTCATGGACCCTAGGACGAGCCTTGGCTCTGTTTAACAGCAGCTGTCTGATATTTTGCAAATCACTGCTCTTTCTGTGTCAACAGATTCTCATCAAAGTCCTGGGTATAAATTAAGGATTTTTCTCCAATTATTATATAACTTAGGTCATTTGCACAACTAATCTAAACTTTGCCTTTGTTGTTATGAAAACATAGATATTAATACCTTCCTGGTAGAACTATAGGATCCAATAAGATTATATTTGTGAAGAGCTGAGTTAGAGAGGATATAATCAGCCCTCCATTAACATATTCCATACCAGTTCTCTACCAGTATAGCTCACAAAAGCCAGTGTCCCCTGACAGATTTTTAACCATCAATATCTATATTTTGTGCACAGAACTCATAGAAAGGTTGGCTTGAAATTTGTAGAGATTTTCCTGCTTTAGTCTTCCAGGGAGGACAGGAGTGAGCCACCTAACCTAGCCTTTTCTCCCAAAACATGAAAAGTCACTTTGCCCTGTTAAAATTAGCTTCTAATTCCCACCCGCAGCATCCATCAGATAATTAATAGCCCAGCAATTGCACATAATGCTGTAGCACCTTCGCCCTTTATACAAGTAACTCAAAGGTTGGGGTTCTGTTCATGTCCCAGATTTTGCCATAGAATGAAGCTCCATCCATTCCAATGAAAGAGGCTACTTATCTTCAAATCTTTATCTCAATTATCTTAATAGAGAGGGCCTTTTTGGATTAGAGAGAAATCTGGTGCCAGGGAAACTCCCAGGAATCCATAAGGATGACTCCTGAAAGACCCTAACCCTTCAGGCTTACACCCCCCCCAAGCCCCAGGAGAATGAGGAACTAAAAAAAAAAAGCTAGTTCCTAGGGCAACCTGACTCAGCCATTACTCAACTACCCCCCTGCCACAATGTAACAATATAAAGAGATTTCTATTAAGAGATGCGCTCAACTGTGACTGGGATGATTGCAAGTGTTCCAGGAAGGACCACTGTAACCTTTGTGTAAACTTCACTCCCACCCTGATAACCCCCCTTGAGGAAGAATGTGCATGCGGACGTGACTGTACCCACCCTGCGATCACTCTGTGATCAGACCATGATCTTATGAAATTAGCCTCTAGACATAAATCAATTGAAACGAAATTGTATGGGAATTGTAATCTTATGGCTTTTGTGGGTTTTTCCTTTAAAAGTACCTATGTGGCTGCAGTGCGATGCGACTCTTGCTCTCAGGACAAGGGTAGCCCAACTGTACAGCCGCATCAATAAACCTCTTGCTATTTGCATCAACTGGACCTGAGTCTGGGTTCTTGGGGCGCCCACCCGAGAAAGGTAGCACCCTGAGTCTGGGGTCTATCAACTCCAACTAAGACTCCTAGCAATAACGGAGAGAGTGCCTGAACTGGCCTTCTCCTGTAATCAGATTGGTGACTGCTCTAATTGTCATCAGAGAGCCTTCATTCAGTAACTGATTAAAGCACATACAGAGATCCACAGCCAAGCACTGTGCAGAGCTCCAAGAGTCCACTTGAAGAGAGGGAGGAGGGATTGTATGAGTCAGGGGGGTCAAGGTCATAAAGGGGGAATCCACAGAGACAGCTGACCTGAGTTAGTGGGAGCTCATGGGCTCTGGATGAACAGTTAGGGAGCCTGCATGGGACCAGCCTAGGCCATCTGCATATGGGTGACAGTTGTGTAGCTTGGTCTGTTTGTGGGGTCCCTAACATTGGGATCAGGACCTGTCCCTGGCACATGAGCTGGATTTTTGGAACCTATTCCCCATGCTGGGATGCCTTGCCCAGCCTTGATGCAGGGGGAGGAAACTAGTGCTGCCTCAACTTGATATGCTATGCTTTGCTGACTTCCATGGGAGGCCTGCCTCTTTCTGAACAGAGGAGTGGATGGAGGGGTGGGGTAGATGGTAGGTGGGAGAGGGAATGAGAAGAGAGGAGGGAGGGGTAACTGTGATTGGGATGTAAAATAAATGAAAAAAAAATTAATTAAAAAAATCTTTATCTCAAGACTTGCTCCAAGGAAAACCCAAACTAATATATTACACAGCTATCATATAGTAATCTTGTAGTGATTGTTAAATTAATAATGTATAGTGAAACCTTGAATCAAGATTAACTTTTCTAAGAGAATGCTAAAGACAGTTCCATTTTTTAATAGAACTTTAAAGACTCTTTCAGCTCAAAACTTGAAACAAAAGGACTCATTCTTGTTCCCCCGGCATAAGAGATGTTTAGCTTAATGGACTAAATAAAAGGTGACTAGAATTAAAGAAAATTCCATCTAGAAGTCATAGTGAAAGGGCTTACAAAGCTTCAAAACCAAGAGGACAAAGTTCTCCCCCAGGAGGCAGGTTGATGCCTAGGCTTGGCAAGAAGTGGCCTCTCCTTCTTTCAGCCAATATTTCAGTATAGTCCATCAGAAGACACTGTGATAATATGGAAGACAGAATAGTAGACTTGACATGCATGCAAGTGAGTGCTGGATTGATGCACGGCCTAGCTGATGAAGTAGGTAGATGCTGTGAGATTCTAAGAACTTTCAAACTTCTTAAAAGCATATGTCCCTAGAAAATCTCAAGGCAAGGTCAAGTTCAGCCTGGAAGGGGGTAAATTGGTAATGCTAGCAAACTCTTGGTAATAAGAATATTGAGAAAAAATGCAGTGGTTATTGTAGCCATGGGCCATAAAAGTTGTTATCCAAGGGTTTTCATTGAGGAGCTCAAACTACTCGACACTAAATATATTTCACAAATATTCTTGATACATTCAAGCCAAGAGAGGAAAACTAACTCCTAGAGCTTAAGTTGATCTTCAGAAATAATCATGTTCATCATTTAACCATCTAAACAGGAAGTAAAACTCAAAGAAAAACATCATAAATGCTAATGGTATTGAAAAATATGCACATATACAAAAATATACACATTATACATAAATAATATGGATTATGGGAAATTGCTAGATCATCACAATTCTTCCAGGAAAAAAAAGAAGAAATGAAATGAAATGTATGTGTAGTTAGAACAGGGCATCTATAAACTCAAATGCAATTGAAGAAACATGAAAATAATAATTTCCACTTTATTATATAGTAGACACTGAATGGAATATTTCATGTGCATTATTATATTTATCTGTATATCTATGGTCTGATGTTAGCTGTGGTTGTACATTAAGCAATTTAAATGTTTGATGTTTTTAACAATGTAAATTTGTTATTCCCATGAGTCTAGAGTCAAATTATTCTGGATTAGATGACCTCATTTGGGTCTTGCTCACTTGTCTGGGAACTTGGCCAAGATAACATTGGTAACCTAGCTCTGCTCATCTGGGCTCCTATCCTCTAATCTGGACTTAAGCTGGGGGAGCAGGCAGCATTCTAAAAATTAAGAGAAAAAGAATTACAGGTTTGGGACAGACGTATATTCTTCCAAAATACATGACTGAAGAAAGATACTGACTCAGAAAGTAGAAAGGAGGGGGGTCCATCTCTTGATAAGTAGTCATATTGCTAGTAAGTCATATTGCAAGGAACAAGGATGCAGAGAAGAGAGAACAGTGGCCAATCTGTCCACTCTCATCATTGGTGTTTTCCGGCTCAGTAATACTCTACAGAGAAACAAAATAGTAGACATCAGGAAACCTTGAGGTGTGCAAGCCTTTGCATGAGGTCAGCATCATGTGGGGCTAGAATTTTTTAGAACGGGCTTTTCATATAACTCTTAATTTCACTAATGAGATTTCCCTTCTGTCCCACTCTAAGTCTTCACTTAATCTTATATCAGTACTAAATTCTTCAACCACTGCTGTCTTCCTATAGCACCATATTATATTGCTTCATATGGTACTGTATTCTACTGTTCTTCTTTTTTTTTTTAAGAAAGTATGTTTCTAAGGGCAGCAATTGTCCTCTCTCTTCATCATGACATATGTTCTTCAGCTGGCAGAGATTCTGGCAAAGCTCGCCCACAATGAACAAAATCTTGTATTGGCTGATACATGAGAGCTTGAAAACTGTGAACAAAAATAATAACGAAAGATATGATGAGACTGAGAGTAGACAGACAAGAGAAGAGGAGGAATTCCCTGTGACAGAGAAATGCTGGTAGTAAGTGCTGGGCTGCACACAGCCAGCTCCCGTTCTACTCTCTTTCCTAGGACGAGGCTCTAGTAGCTTGAGAAGCAAAGCATTTTAACACCATAAAAAGAGGCAGGCAGTCATTTGTCTGCAGGCTCTTGTGCAATTGAAAGCTAAAGTCCATCAGAGGGTTCCAAACAAGGACGCATTTCTTGATTGGATTTCTGTCTACCACAGAGCGTGGAAATAAATTGTCCCCAATTTTTGGGTGAGGTATACAGATCTGCTGGGCCATTTTCTCTTCAGGCATGTTTCCAATCGCTAACTAATTATTTTCTCCAATTCCTACCTAATAAAACTTTATTTGGGTCAAAATTGAATAGCTGCAGTTATATGGAACTAGACCCGAGAAATATTGTGTGGTTAGAGAACAAATCAGAAGGTATCAGGGGTGCCTTTTTGGATGTGACTAGCATACACAATTAATTTCAACTTAAAATATACTAAAATAGAAGATGATTTACTTAAAAAGGTAGGAAATATATAACACAATTACTTTTCCTGCAATCACGTGTATACAAATGACTATACCCCACCCCCACAGGCTCACACACTTTCTTGTAGTATTTTTAAGTTGATTCAAAATACCACTTTATGGATAATTTACTAAATTTTGATATTTAAAAGGCCTTTTATATGAAGTTTATATTCAGAATTTCAGCAAATTTATCAAGCAACTTAACTACGAGAAACAAGCTAAGAACTTCATAAGAGTGGAAGACATATAAAATAGACATGCTATTTGAATCAACAAGATAACAGGGGGCATTTATTGGCATGTCTTTTTGTGTGTTCTCAAAAATGTACATTAAGGAACACTGATTATGAGAGCTTAAAAAAAACTTAAGATAATGTAAACACACAATTAAAGCTGCTGAAACACATTTGGATATGGAAATAATTGAATATTATCCAGCAATTAAATGTGTTAACATGTACCTGTATGTACACATATAAAGAGAAACACAGCTGTATGCCATGTGGAGCTTTCTCCAAAAATATATTGCTTTTAAAATAAAAAAATTCAAAGGGTCAGCTGATGGTTCCACACACAAAGATAATCTGCCACTAAACCCAAGGACCTGAGTTCAGGCCCTAAGTCGAGGAAGAAGACAGAAAAGAAGCCTGGGTTCAGGTCTAAAACACAGCAAAACAAAAGAACTGACTCATGCCGTGTCCTCTGACTTTCACACAAGGCACATGTGGGTGTGTGCATGCACACACACACACACACACACACACGAGAGAGAGAGAGAGAGAGAGAGAGAGAGAGAGAGAGACAGAGACAGAGACAGAGACAGAGACAGAGTAAAAAATGTAATTTTTTTCAAAAGTAAAGAAGAGAGCAAGGTAGTGAACAATATATTTGCCTATGGAAATTTGCATTAAATGTTTTTAAATTGAGCATGTATTGGTGTTTTCCAGCGGGATGCACCAAATGAAATAAGTAAGAATGACAGTCCTGCATACAAAGCAGACCCTATGGGACAAAAGAGTTAGTTTTCACTTTATTTGTTTTATACCTTTTAAATTATTTACCCCATCCTTGCATTAGCTAGTCAAGAGCGAACAATAACACTGCCCAACATGAGACACAAAACAAAACATATGTCTGTATAGAACATTAGTGTAAGAGCTTACTTACAGCCAGTATTTCACACAAAGACAAAGCAGGAGCTGAAAACAGTGGACAGTGCTTCGTCGTATGTACACAAGCTAAATCTAAGTGCATTAAATTACAACTCAGAAAGAATTTCAGAGTTTTTCCCTTTCACTGAGTCAGTTATAAGATTTATACCAACAGCTTTTCTCCCAAAGGTGGAAGTAGTTTGGTCCGTGGCGAAGTCGAGGATTTTGAGCACTGGCTCTGGGTTTTAGCCTTCTCTTAGTTTTTCTCTCCTGAGAGGGAGACAGTAGGGTGGGATGGGATTAACCAAAACCAAGTAAGGCTTTGGGAGCCTACTATTTTCTAACCCCACTAAAAACATAAAAATGAGAGTTTGGAAGGAGAGTCCCTATGTGGCATAGAGATGCTGTTTCTAAAAACAGTAAGATATTAACACAGATCCCGGGGTTAAGTGTGAGATATCTCCATAGGAGTTATTATTAGTCAGAGAGGCACCCAGGACCCCCAAAACAAGAAGAGCTTTTACCTTTCTGATTTGTTTCCACCAAGAACTATATGGCAAGACCCCACTACAGCTCTCACTACGGTTGCAAAACACAGAGGAATCAAGGTGGAAATGAGCCTGAAACCTCTTTGCTGGCTAACACTCAAAGCGCTGAAGGAGCAACACAGGCTGCTGGTGGAAAAAGCAACAATGGTCTTCTTACCTAGCAATGAACTCTACAAACTACACCACCACCCTACCAGCCAAGATATATCCATATGTGCAAGAATGATATGACTATTATGGGGGCAACCAACCACTCTCTGCTTTTACCAGAGGCCTGTTCCACAGAAGGCATCCCATGTCTGATGCTGTAAGCCTGTAACACACACCTCAAGAGGTCATAGGACTTATGAAGGAAATTAATATTTAGCTAAATAGATATTGTATCAAGTTACTTTCTAAATACCTATATTTATGCCCTTAGACAAAGTCAACTCTCAACACTAGTCAGAAATGATTCTATTTACAGTAAATAATGGTGAATGTAAAAACTCATGATTACTCAAGAGGGGAAGACTAATTAACAGATGAAGAGTCAACCTGAAACAAGTCATTGATATTACCACCTTTAATCTGATGGAACATTGCAAAGAGGAGAGAGGAAAAATGCAAGTGCTGGAAGATTGGGTGAAAAGGGCAGGAGGACAGGCAATATAATCCCAAATCACCACAGCTACAATTGCTTTTACTAGACCTGTGCAAGACAAGCCCTCCAGTCAGACATGCATGGAGAAGGTGTTCACGGGACTGTACCCATTTCAGATGAGCTATGAGCTACTACAAATGGGCTGAGGAAAAGAAAATGCCACTGTCTTCGATTGCAAACCCAATGATGTAACCATCAAGCTCCAAGGGACAGTTCCAACCCCAAGGCCATACAGAAATCCTTGGTCAAACGCAGAGAAATGCAAACAAAACAGATATACATGAATCTGAGGAAGGTCTTAGGAGGACCAGGAGGGGTGCACACGGGTGGGAGAGCAAACAGAATTCATTATACACCTATGAAACCGTCAAAGAATAAATTTACTTAATAAAGAGTTTCAATTAGAAATATGTACACTTTGGGAAATTTTGTTGAGACAGATACGCTATGCAGCCAAAGCAGATACTTAATGGCAGCAAGCAGGGAGTGTTATACAACTCACGCTTATACCCAGTAGGGAAGCACTTTTCAGCTTGAACTCAGCAGAGAGGCTGCACTCTTCCTGCCAAAGAAACATCAGCGGGGAAACCAGTCCTGCTGCTAAGGTGCCCGAGGACCATTTCATCCCCAAATGGAATCGGTCATGTATGTTGTGCGACCCAGAAAACATCAATGGAGACTGTGGAGTCAGAGGGTGGAAGAAAGTGAAGAAAGAAGAAGGGGAAGAATGAAGAGGAGGAGGCAATTGAAAGGAGAAAGGCCAGGCAGAATTACTTTAGTGGAATAATTACTCCTGGTATGAAGCTTCCCTAGAGCCATCCCTGAGACGGGGATGTGGATGCAAGTGACTTATTAAGGGAAGGCTCCTTAGAGAAATGGAAAGGGAGGAGGGAGTTAGGACAGTGAAAGGCAGCAAACCAATTCAGTAGCAATTGTAGGCGAAATTCCACCCTCTATCACATCCCATATGGGGCTTTTCAGTGTAAATTCTGCCTCAAAGTTCGTCTGTATTCTGAGACAGGCATCTGGGTCTCAGGATTCCTGTAACAAGAGTTTGTTAGGGCCACGTGACAGGGCATGTCAGTTCCCAGGTATCTCTAGCTCCACAAGCGCAGTAAAAGCAGCTCTTGTCTTGTAAGGACAGTCTTATGCAGGAAGTTGCTGTTGTGAGCTAATAAAACCCAAAATACACAGAAGTCAAGAGAGGAGCTGACCAGTGGTCAAGGGAGTCCAGAGAGCGGCAGTCAAGCACTAACTGTGTTATTACAGTTGTCCAGAAAGGACTGCAAACTAATGTAAACACTGCTATGTTGTTACACTTTGATATATATAACCTTGTTTCTTACACACTTAGTATGACACAGCTAATTGTCATTCCGAATATCACAAGCATCATTCACAACTACCATCTTAGAATATACTAAATTAGCCTTTGTTAGAGACATTTAGACTCATTGTTAGAGGCAACTACTTAGCGTTCTTTTTAGTAAATGCAGTCACTATTTTTAGGTCTCAGGCAGTAAGCAATGGCTAGAAACTTACATTCCTAATCTGGGTTTAACTTTGTACAGGCATTATGGAAAATATCATGGAGATTCCTCAAATAATCAAATCTGGAATTACCATATAATCCAGCAGACCATAATGGAGTAAAGAAACATCTGCATTACATATTTATCATGTCACTCAGTACTCAAACTAGACATGATATATAATAAAACTGAGTTAAATAAAACAATATAAATAATAAAACCTGGATAAACAGAGAAAAGTAGAATATTACTCAGACTAAAAAAGAAGGAAATCCCATCATTCACTACAAGATGGATAAACCTGAAGGGAACTATGTTAAATAAAATAAGCCAGGCTTGGAAGAAAATCCATTACATGATCTCACCTATCCTTAAAGTCTGAAAAGGCAAGCTCATTGAAATTGAAACACAAATGGTGGTTACCAGGGCATAAGAGGTGAAAAGGGTCGTGGACAGATGTGGGTTAAAAGAGAATAAGATTTCACTTAAACAGTGTAAATGCAGTAGACTTCCATTGTAGTAGATGGTAATTATATCTACTAATAACATATACTTGACAATCGCTAAGAGATCATATCTTAAATGTTATCTCCACAAAGATAAACACATGAGATGGTGGATTTGATAATTAACGATTTAATTATTTCACAAAGGTTTCATATATCATAATGTCATGAAGTACAATGCAAAAGCACATAATCTTTACTTGCCAAATATAACTTAATAAAGCTGAGAGGGAGATGAAAATTGCCTTTAACCTCATGGTGCCTAGAAAAACTGTAAACCCTTAGAGGTGAGCTAGGAGTGTGTTCATTTTGAAGGCTCATTCACACAAGTGAAGAAGACAGCATTCTACAGTCTAGTGAAATAAACAGAAACAAACTGGAGGAGCCTCCAATCTAAACAAGAAGGTCAAATTCCAACTTGTAAAAACAATAACAATACAAATACAAACTTGCATGCCATGGAGAGGTGGTTCATTTGAGTAAGACTTTTCCAAACAAATTCAACAAGCATTTTCTCATCGTTCTGTGGTCTGCAACCACGTTGTCACACTTGAGACAAGGAAGTTGTCATACTCTTTACAATGGAAGAAACCATGAGAAAGGCAATCCTCAAACTATAAACTACTGTTTCATCTGCGTTCGTGATAACCTGACCCAGCAGAAACTATTTAAGAGCAATGATTCGTGTTTTTCAGTCTTAGGTGAACACAACGTGGAATATACCTAGCATTTCAGCTGGACATGTCACTCACCCAACTGAGATATGGCCTCTCAAGAAGGCAGATCTGCCTTAAGCCCTACTAAAGAGGTGGACAGAATAATTCTCCCTTTAACGAAATGATACACTTTTCTCCCCAGAACTCCTGATCTCTGTGGAGTTCCTATGGGGCTACCTGGAGGCTCTTAAGGTCAGCAGCCAGCCTGTCTGTATCCTGGCTTAGAAATGTATAACTTCTCGATTCTCTTCTTTCCTGTCTCTGCCTTCTGGGTGCCAGCAAGCATGCTTTTTCTGGTACAGAGGCCATTTTTACTCATTTTCTCTGAAGCTATTCATCACCCACCCTATTCCTGCACTCTTTAGCCATACAGCTGCCCACCAGCACCATGCCTGTCTCTCTTCCCCTTCTTTATCTCTCTTCTCTAGGCAGCTGTCAAAATTGACAACTTGCCTACCCTAGGGTTTTTCTTTTAAACTCTAATAAAATCAGCCTTGAGCTTCTTTTTGGGTCTATTCCAAAATTCTTTTATTAATGAGACTAAGAGGGGGCCCTGATTTCCCTGGAAACATGTGGAGGCTTCACCAGGACTTCTCAAATAATCTGATAACATTAGGATATAGCAAAGTGTGTCTTTTCCTCCTTGATGAGTTGAAATTCCTTGGGCACAGGTAATGTCTATTTACACAGAAATGTGTCGGGAATAAATGCAGTAGGCAGTCCACAGCTGCATACTGAATGAGCAATCTGCAACCATAGTCTGTAAGCTTGCAAGCTTTTTAAGACACGCTTAAAGAAAGCTAGTGGGAACTCATGAACTTTAAACCAACAGCTGTGGAGCTTACGTGGGACTGGACTAGGCCCTCTGCATAAGCCAAACAGTTGTGTAGCTTAGTCTGTTTAAGGGGCCCCTGGCAGTGGGATCAGGATCTATCCCTGGTGCATGAGCTGGCTTTTTGAAGCACATTACCTATGGTGGGACATCTTGTTCAGCCTTGATGCAGGAGGGAGGGCTTGGACCTACCTCAAATGAATGTACCAGGCTTTGCTAACTCTCCAAAGGAGGCTTTACCTTTTCGGAGGAGGGGATGGCAGGTGGGCTGTGAGGGAAGCCTGGGGAGAGAATGGGAGGAGGGATAAGAAGGGGATCTGTGGTTTGTATGTAATAAAAAAAATTCCTTAATAAAGAAAAAAAGAGAAACCTTTAGACAAACACACTGCTTCAGGGTCAGTTTGAGGCCTTCTGCTGCCTTTAACAGTGGTGAAAGTACTGGATAATCCAAACGTCCTGAAATACCAGCTCCCAAAATGACTCCGTTTGCCAAGTTTATGTTCAAAACTAATGGATAAGCTTACAAATAAAGAGGAAGTCTAGGTTTGTGGCTCAAACTTGTAATCTTACATTTGGGGGACCAGGGCAGGAGAACAGAAAGTTTAAACTTAAGGCCAGCCTGTGCTACATAGAGATACTATAATTTGGAACATAAAGTTACATAGACTATGTTGGGTTTTTGTGTGGACACAATGTTATTCATTAAGCAGTTCTGTTTACCCTGAAAGAAAAGCCTCCAGGTATGACAAAAGCCACTATGAGAGTTTACTAGGAGAAGGGAGGGACAGGAGAGGGTGTGCTCAGGCCTGTTTGAGAGACATGTGCAGAGAGAGAGGAAGAAGGAGAAGGGGAAGAAGAAGGGGGAGGAGTCTGTGACCCATTTTTTATGGATTCCCCTGGCACATGTGCAAATGGGCTTACAGAGCTGTGCTATGCATGTGCATGGATTTCGTGATCACGCTTCATGCAAATTGCATGACCACAAAGCACACAGATTACATAAGACCCTGGGATAACTAATCGTTTTGCCAGCACATGTGCAGTCATGTAGCTAGACTAGAATTAGAATAAACATGATATCTTGGTTTTCAAAAGAATTCATAAAAACAATAAGGTAAGTTAAATGCATTAATGGTTAAATCAAAATTTAGGAGACTGAAACTTTGCATATATTTTGAAAATGTATCAATAAACTTAAAGGTTGGACTTAACCCTTATATAAAAGACAGAAATGATTTTAAAATTGAGATAAGTGAAACTCTGTCAGCAGGAAAAAAGAAAAATGAGATTTTAACAATTAATGACCAGACTGATGAATGTTTTTGGTCTGTTTGGCATCATTGCAAATGAGTTCAAATATTTCAGACTTAACAATCTATGTTTACAAAATAAGAATGGTGTTTTTTTTGTTTTCTTTTGTTCTGCTTTTAGATTTTGTTTGTTTGGGATTTTTTGTACTGCAAGAAAACTTTGGTTTCACTTCTGAAGGACTAAATGGTTCATTTACCATGTGACCACATTGTACCTGGTTGTGTGATTTCTTTCAGAGTCCCACAATTTATTTCCAAGTGGATTTGACCATAACCTTATTGTCATTCAGCAAAGTGTCTGTCCACACTGAGGATTGATTTATACACAGACCCTTCCTACTGTCAGTAAAGAATGCATATAAGCTGCAGGAATTGAATGATTAAGGAAAAGAGTCAAGAAAGCTTCTTACTTTAGAAGACTATCAAACTTCTTTGGGATTCACTTCCTTAAAGCTGGTCACTCTAACAGGTAACTCAGTTGCTAATTATTTAAAAAGTTATGGAAGCTCCATTTGAGTTGAGGCTAAGTTGGAACTTCTGACACAAAAAGATACTTTCTCACCTCCTGGCTGTGTTCCCCGAGTTGCTCCTTTACTTTCTGTTTACTCAGACAGAGTATTTTATATTAAGAAACTGAACTTTTCCATTAAGTTTTCCTTATTTAGTTCTGCTTTGAGCCTAATAATTAGCCTTCAGCATGGGGCGTATAGACTTCTACTCTTATTGTGAAGCCCAGCCAAAGGCCTTGGGATGTGTCCTTGGGCTCTCACAATGAAAGCAAATCCCTGAAAGCTTGCGCCCCACTCCTTAGCATAAATCCAAACCTCCCGCAACTAGCAGCAGGGGCCAGTTCCAACATGACTCCCTTTGCAGTCAATATCTAAACAGGAAGGAGGGCTGTACCTCCAGAATTTGAATTATTACAGCAGGAAGCTGAATTCAAGCCATTAATAAAACAAATGGTCTTCTCCCTGTAAAGTTGACCCCAGGTAAGAATTCAATTTCCATCTCTACAGAAAACGGCCAGTCTTTGGCTACCTGGAAGGTTTGCTTGGAACAGTGCCAGTTGACTAATGGGTGCTGGATAAATACATCTGGAATTATTACAGTCAAATCCCTTAGAGTCAACGAACCAGCATGACCTTTGGCATTGTTCTCTTGGGGACTTTCTTGCTTCTATAGAGTAAGGACTGCTCTGAAATTACTCTCAGGTGTGGCTTAGTGCTTTCTTCTGCCTGGGAGTTTACCCACAAAGTTTTTCAATAAGACAGGTTTGACTCAGGAGATCTTTAATAACTAGACAGGGGGTTTCATCTGACCCAGACAATTAGGTTCTATCTTTACTGCAGGCCAGAGACACACAGTAAATAGACATTCATTGCTCTTCCTCATGGACGCATGGGTTTCTGATTTAATGTTAATGCTGTAGAGAGAACTTTTTCAAAGTAGGCTCTTCACAACCCAGTTATTGTCACTCTGCACAGTGCCATTTTATATACTAAGAAACATCTATGCCCTCCCAAGTAAAAAAAAAATGAAATTATGTATCCTCTTAATAGAGTGTTTTATTCTGTCTTGGTGACAGAAATTACTTGAGAAATCTAAGTTTCTGAAAAAGTAAGGCAAAAGTATTTCCAATCTTACCTTCCAAAAATGGAATAACTTAATTCCTGAATTTTTGTCTGTCATTCACAACTTTTTGTACTCTTCTTCCCACCCTGATCTCAAAAGCCCTGCAACACCATGTCAACATTATAGTGAGAACTTAAGTACCAGAGGGGCATGGACTAAGATTTAGAGATAAGGCTTTATAAACTCTCTCTCTCTCTGTGTCTCTGTCTCTGTCTCTGTCTCTCTCTCTCTCTCTCTCTCTCTCTTCTTCTTCTTCTTCTTCTTCTTCTCCTTCTTCTTCTTCTTCTTCTTCTTCTTCTTCTTCTTCTTCTTCTTCTCCTCCTCCTCCTCCTCCTCCTCCTCCTCCTCCTCCTCCTCCTCCTCCTCTTCTTCTTCTTCTTCTTCTTCTTCTTCTTCTTCTTGTCTCTTCTTGAAGGACCCTATATCATCACTATCATTAACTTAAGAGAACTTAAATTTATGTGGCTTTCCAAGATAACAGTTTGATTCCATTAATGTACTAGACACTGAACTGAAACAAGAATGATGTAAGCCACTTGAAAGCCCCTTCCAGAGTCTTCTAGTCGCTCTTAGAGCAAAGCCCAGTACTCAACATCCTAATATGGAAGATGAGGCACTGAGTAAATGTCCCAGTGTGGCCACCCACCTGCCTCATCTTGCTCCCTCTGTTCTCTCCCGTCATAGCACACAGAAAGCAGTCATTGTCCTCTATAGCTCTTTATATACGAGCATCTTTCTTTATGAAGAGTTGTTTCCTATATCCTCCTGCATCCTTACTGTCACTTAATTTCACTTTCTGAGATGTTTTCTCTGATTCCCCTTGTACTAAGAGGTGCCCTATAGGTACATCCTTAAAGTACCAAGCACTTCTCCTCATTCATTAGTCCAAAGTGTTATAATATCACCATGTACCAAGCAACAAGCACCCTGAACATAAGCTTTGTTCAGAATTTTTTACAGAAGCATACCAAAAGATGTGAGAAATAATATATGGGAAACAGACACAAGGAATGGAAAGGCAAGGTCTACCAACTCGAACATCTTAAATGATAATATCTAAGAATTTTAAAAACATCATTGCAACTGATTTTGTCCTTAATTATGCTTTTTAATGCTTAATAACCACAGAAGAAATTATACATACAGAATCACCTGTTTCCAATTGCTTTCTTGTTAACTAGTTTTCTTTTTCTTTAATAGACATCACTGAGGGTCTCTAAGGAAATGTAATAATAAATTATACTTTATATACATTGAAAATAGAATCTAATCTAATCTAATCTAATTATTATTTGCATATTGACAAACTAAAGTCTAGAACTAAATGTGGTATCTGGGTGATTATAACTCCAAAATTCATGTTCATTTTCAAAAATGTTTTATTACATTTGTTTATTTACTTGTGTGTGTATTTGTGTGTGTGTGTGTGTGTGTGTGTGTGTGTGTGTGTGTGTGTGTGGTATGCTTATGTGTGCATGGCATGCCACAGTGCTCATGTAGAGGTAATAGAACAACTTGTCAAAGTTTGTTCTTTTCATCCACAATCAGGTACCCGAGGATCAAACTCAGGCCATCAGGCTTGGCAAGTGTCCCACCTATTAAGTTATCTTGTTGACCCCAGCTCATATTCTTTATTTTGTTTAATTTCTGTATATGAGTGTTTTGCCTGCATGCATATATATGCATCATATGTGTGCTTGGTGCCCATAGAAGGCCAGAGAGGGTATGCAATTCCCTGGAAATGAAATTACAGATCATTATGCATTGCCACATGGGTGTTGGGAAAGTGCCCTTAACCACTAAGCTATCTATTTTTCCTGCCCCAAATCCATGTTCTTAATCACAAATTTGCATCATTTTCTCAAAATGTTCCCTAAACAGTCGCTTATGTGTTATCAAATGTCTTCAACATAGAGTCTGACAAAGTAAAAACTTATTCTTCAAAAGCTCAGTACATGTTTATAATGTTATATACATGTATATAACATGTAATTGTATATACATATACAATGCTTATAATGTTACATATATTCCTCATTACTAGATTATTGTCTGGATTATGTCTCAGTCTGCTGAAAACTTACAGAAATTTATTTAGTGAGTATTATTATAGTACATTATTATAATTATTGACATTGTTCATTTAAATTAATAGTTATGCTTTTTAATTCCATTCAGAATATATTTACTGATATTTAATACATATCCTTGATGTCAAAGTATTTATGTTATTAAGATTTAAATTGACTATATATGTAACACATAACAAAGAAACAATAAAAATATATAAAGAGCAAACAGCCTGTTTTGAGTAAGAAATGTAATGTGGCAAGGTGTCTACATTAAAATCATAATGTGTGCATAGTTATCACTTAGTCTTTCACCTGGATTATACATTTCTTTTGCACATAAATTTGAGATTTCCTGAATTAGACTTTACTCCCTTGCAGATGGGGCTCACATTCTGTAATGCCTTCACTTTGCAAGTGTCTTGGGAAGAGTTGGTAAACTTGTTATTCTGTTAGTATGTATTTCTTTGTGGATAAAAAAATAATGGGGTCATCTCTGAAGGCATTTGCAGACCATAAAGAAGCAATTGGCATTAAATGCAATGGCAAGTTAAAACCTCCGAATGCTTTTCAGTACAGGAAATTGTGCATGGCAATAATGCATTAGTAAAATTTAATTGAAGAGTATGTCAGGAGACTAGAAAATGGAGGAAAAGAAAATATTCAGGAACACAGGTTTAGAAGCATCCATAGTCAGCCAGAAGTAGTAGGAGAAGCAAGAGAAATAGAGGAGAGAGAAGTTTTCAGCTAAGAAGTGAAAGGACTGAGTGACTGATGTGTGACAAGAAGCTGAGGATAATTCATCAAACGGCTCTAAGGCTCCAGATGTGGCAAATCTTCCAGCACCAAGGTGTCAAAAACTAAGAAACGGTGTTTCAGATGGGAGAACAGCAATGAAATGTCGCAGGAAAGATAGTTAGAACAGAAAGCTGATCTTCAAAAGAACAGACAAGTCCAGATATGGACATGGTGGTGAGCTCCATGCGATAACAGATATCCAAATCACTAGGTCTGATGAAGGAATGATTGTCCTCAGCACAAATGAAATGCATGTTTTCCTTAGGAAACTATATCTGATAGTGCTATGTTATACGTATATTTATAAAAGCATTCATATTGTACAGTGTTATCATATAAGAACAGTAGTTCATATACCTTAAGATGACTTCAGAGCCTTAAAACACTGAATTTGTTAGAATGTTACCTGATTTATTTCTTGCAAAGCATAGTGTTATTTCTGGAGTCTTAAGAGTATCCTAGAAGCTCTAGATGCTACAGTGTGCCAATTGGAACTGGGTTTCATTCTGTCTCTGTTTTCCCTAAACATTGCTAATATGATTAATGAAACAGACAAGAAAATTGGAATGACGATGATTTTTTTTTCTCCCATTTCCTATGGATGTAAATGCAAAAGGCGTTTTAGAAAGCAGTTTCTATCCACATTCTACCACCCTAGGGAGTAAATGTACATTTCTGTTTCTAAGCTACGCATCCTCTCTGGCATCAGATTTATTCTCACAGGATTTTCAAATCCAAAATGAGTGTGTTTTCTCTGCAAATTGCATAAACAACCTAAACTTCAGTAGCTTCAGTGTTGTGCCTTTTGTTATTCTAGTGCAATATGAAAGTACAGGGACATTGCCACCTTTTTGGAACCTCATCCTTCACACGTTGTGAAAGATGTGCTTTCTCGGGTCTATTCAAATGTTTCTTCATGATTCCTCCCATCTTTGATGATAGATCCAGAAGTTGTTCACACTGGTTCTACATTTCTAAGAAGCATTTTTTTTTTATGTCCTAGCCTCACAACTATTACATGCAACTAAAAATTTAATGGGGAGGATATTATTCTTATATTAAAAGCTACAATTTTATTAACAGTAGTGACTAAAAGAGATCAAAAATGGGCACAAATGTGAAACTCAAATTATGCATGTTTTTATTTAGAAGACAAACTCTCGCTAAGGTACATAAGTGTTCACTGGGGATGTATATTCTCCTGGGGGAAAAGTTTCAATTTTTTTATGGTACTATGTGGTAAGGTTTTAGAACAAACAGAAATGTGGGATAAAGTAATGTTTGTAACTGAATAAAATCCACAGGATGTTTTTGGAGTTTCTTAAGCACACCCAAATAATGCATTCAGATGTAACAGTGTTTCTAGGACCCAATGGTGACACTCAGGCATAATGGTGGTCCCTGGAAACTACTTCTCCCAAAGGAGAGTTACTATTACCATCTGGGCAAAGATGTCCATAAGTGTAGAAGAGATTCATGAGAATGCTTGTGCTCATGTTCTATGTCACTTCTATAGTCAAGAAAATGGTATACAGCACTGGGATTATCACTTAGGAATGAACCAAGATAACAGATTCACATTAACCATCATAAGAGTTACTGATTAAGATAATCACCTAAAGAGTATTGATCAATAGGAAATAAATGTAAAGTACAAACTGAAACAGTTGAGTTTAGCATTCAGACATCCACCACAGTATCTAAGAATGTGAAAACATAAATCAGTAATCCAAAATTTTTTTATTAAGCTCATAACTGAAATAAAAGGGGCTAGATAGTAGTACAGGAAGTGTGTGTGTGTGTGTGTGTGTGTGTGTGTGTGTGTGTGTGTGTGTACATAAATTTTCCTATTACATTTAAAGTTTCAAAGAGAATTTGCTCTTTGGGCTTTTAAATGTTTCATTATAATATTTCTCTTACTTTTGATATAATCTCACTTTCCATTTCTCCACATAGTATCTACTGTTTAGACAACTACTTTTGTTTAAATCCATCGTTAAGTAGCAGTCCTTTTTTCTTTAGGCCATTAAAATGAATCCAAGTTTGAAATTATGTGAAACTAACAACATTTTAGGTTATTTGCTGTCTGGTTATATAAATAAAACATTTAGCTCATCAGCAAAAAGGCCTCAGTCTCCCTTCTGATGCTCTGCTGAAAACATGTTCACTCAACCTGACTTGGAAGGTAGAGTCACTCTTCTATCAGGCCGTTAATATGCAATTGCTTCTTCATTTTGACTTTGTGGCAGGGTTGGGGTATACCCACACTTTATACCCCATGGGAGAAATATGATTTACAGATCATCTCCCAATTTATCAATGACTCAACTGAGAAGCAAGAAACCACCAGGTGCAACTCAAGACTGCCCATCAGTCCTAGAAGGCCTGTTGATTGCAAACAAACATACACAAAGATGGAGAAGATGGACATCTTGCCCACAGGAAATTTACAAAATAACGTGCAATAAAAAATGCTATTAAGCAATCAGTGTTTTAGAGAAAATGTCAAAGAAGCAAAAAAGTGGAGTGGGAGACTTTGGCACTCTGAAGAGACAAAATTTGAAGAACATAATTTTGACTGGTAGGACTGGGCAAATGTGCATTCCAGATATATATGTATATATGTATATATGCTTCAGGCTGAAAAATGATTCAGCATCTTCCTCACTTATCAAAGTCAAGTTCTGAGATGTGTTAGCAATATGCTTATGTATTCTTATTCATTCTGTGTACTTAAGAGATCACAGCTGCTGGAGATACTTGAAATTTGCATATTCATTACCTGTTGTTTTTAGAGCATGCTGACCATACTATAATCTTTAACATTTTTTTTAAATCTCAATAATTTATTTTTAAGTTTGATCAGTGTTCATCTTCATGCCATCAGTTTTATGAATTCAAGAAAAGTATATAGACATTGCCTTAGACTAATGAAAACACTAAAAATAGCCAGCCACTA
This sequence comes from Peromyscus californicus insignis, assembly GCF_007827085.1. NCBI lineage: Eukaryota > Metazoa > Chordata > Mammalia > Rodentia > Cricetidae > Peromyscus > Peromyscus californicus. The sequence goes on from NW_026294413.1 coordinate 43,360,681, forward strand.
AAGATTCTTATCAAGAAAGCAAAAAAAAATTCTTTTATGCAAAGCTTGCCTATTATACAGCTGCACTGGATGTTGTAGGTAAGCCCATTGATTTCTCCACAAAGCCTTCCTTACTTCCTGGGGATGAATACTTATACTCTGTCTATATGACTGGGTCTTAAAAATGCAACTCTGAAGCTTTTCAAATTCCAAATCCCACTCTTGCCATATTTGTAACACTAGGAAATTTACCCAAACTCTCAACTATTCCATAAATTAAGGAGGATGTTCAGCATCACAGTGTCATACGGATTAAATCAGCTCATACATGAAGAGTACTTGCAACAGTACACTTGAAACACCACAAACTATCAATAACAGCAATGAAAACTCAGTTCAGTACACATTGAACATCACATATATGTTTTCTCTTACAATTTGTATTGCTTTTAGCATTAGATATGTTTAAGGAAACAGAACTCCAACTATGACACGGCAAAAGGGTTAAGTGGATGAAAGAAGGTAATTTCTTGTCAGCTTGTCAAGTGAAGCCATTTCCTGGAGAATAAAACTTTAAATGTGGTTGATTCTGTAAGTCTGAAATTTACAATTGGTCTGTGGCTCATTAATGAAGCACTAAATTAGACAATCAGCGTTAATGGGAATTGCACAGTAAAAGCATTGCACATCAAGTTGAGGCTCTGGACAAAATGCATAATCATACACTTCAGCAATTCAGTTCCAAGCACTCTTGGTGTCATCCTTCAGACTAGACAGATGGATAGAGAGATAATCCTTATTTGTAGAGGACGTCTTATTTGTCGTTTATTAATTACATCTTACCTCCTTCAAAAAAATTATGGTTTAAAAAAATAGTACAGCTAAAGTAGATGGCAAAATATTAATATTCAGTACAGAGAATAAACTTACCAAAGAATTAGACTGATATAGCTACTACATTTGAATATAAAATTGAGTTGAAAACTTCCTGGTCATCCAGGATAAGAATAAGTGTTTAATGTTATTGGTAGTTCTCTTTGTGAGCATTTTGAAGTCTATTTCTCAGCTATACCTCTCTAGCTTTTTCCATTAAATACACCAGAAACACACTCTAAAGCATCAACACTCATTATCTCACTGCTTTAAAGTTTTGTCTTCTCCTTATTTAATATGAGGAATTGGCCATTTATAGCAGAGGATTCTTTATCCTGTCTCCAAGGAAACCTGGCTAATCCTCAGTCAAATAAGCCTATTTGTATAGATGGCCTTAACTCCTGGAGTCCCCTACAGAGAGATGGAGAGTAGCAGTTGCACACTTCTCTTCCTTGAAGAACTAACCCTTTGCTTGTGAAATTAGGCATCTGAAACATATCTCACTTTCCTTTCACAGCTTCTATTTCCTGGACAGATGATTGACGTGACACCTCTCAGTTTAGCATCATGGAACAGTTAAATCCGGCTCCATTACCTGTCGAATTTCGTTTCTTAATCCTAAACACAATATGCACACAACTTAGCCCTATCCAGCTTTTATTTAGAGCTCTTGTCATGGTTCTTTGTGTGGAGTCAAGTGGTATTAAACTGTGTGGAGTGCAGCAAATGGAAAGATTAATTTTGCAATGTGACACAAAGAGGAAGATTTTTAGAACAGGGATTAGGGGCTGGGTCTGCTCAGGGGAAACACTGAAATACATCCATTATTGGTACAGATGCCTCCACCGACTGCCACAATAAAACCTAGCTTTATAGACCTAACTTCTCTATTCACAGGGACAAACACACCAGAAATGGAATACAGACTTCAACACTTCAGATTGAAGCAATCTGGCATTTTTGGAATTTAGACTTTCTCATTACACTTCTTTAATCAAAAGTTGTTTAAACAAAACTAAATTTCTACAGTAAAGGAAGGAATATTAATATGTATAACTTATGGAAAATCCAAGCTTACTGAACTTTGCAACCAAGCTACTACCTTCAAAAGTAGTCATTACAACAATTTTGGAGAATATTCATATGTCGTGAGTTTAGCATTAAAAACACAAGGGAACTGGAGTAACCCTTCAGTGTCAATTTTGTTTGCTTTTTTCCTCTGCTAATTCTTTTGAACATTAAACAGGAAACTTTTTAAAGCTGTAATGACAGTGCAAAGACCCATTATTTTGTCTTGAGAAATGGCTGAAGGAAAACATAAAACTTTCTTATGTATGAAGAGTTATCAGAGTCAGAAAGACTCTGCTCTGCAGAGAGGAAATGGTATGAGGTGTGCAGATAAGAACCAAGGGTAACGTGCCTGACAGTTAACACTAATAGACCTTGGGATGTGATACCAAGGGAAGCAAAGGAATCTCGACTTTCAGTAGCATTAAAAACATGAAGGATTCTCATTCCCTGAACAACAGCATTTATTGGATTTCCATTGTAAGTAGAGAGCTTTACTAGAGAGTCTGTGGAGAATTCAAAAGAAACAGAATTCATTCCCTAACTTTGAAGACTTTTGAGTAGGAAGGTAGAAACTACAACCATAAACCATCAAAAATCCTGAACTACGGTGAAGTTGGTCAGCTATTCAAGTCAGACACGAGACAGTCATGGCAGGCAGTATTTCTCAATTCTCAATATAATAAAAAAAATGATGGCAATGTGGTTTTAAGCAGTCATTATTAATAACAAATATTTTGTCCTATCAAAAACTTCACAATGGCAAAGTGAAAGGCCAGATTATGTGTCTAATAAAGAATTGCTTCAGACTCCTTTAGTCCATGAAATACAGTATGAAAACAAAGAAACTATTGCTGTTAAAATAATGGGTCTAAATGTACAGAAATCCACATTCCATAAGAAAATGATCAGTGTTTTCTACTCCTCTAAATAAAAAATATACTAACCATTTCCTCTTAGTGTGTCTGACACATTCTCTGGCTAAGGGAGAACTCAACAAATAGAAATGATTCATAATGATTATTGTTATCAACATCAATATCTTCATCACCAGCTTGGAATGGCATCCTCCTGTCCTTGGACCAGTGTCCAAGTGACCAGAGTTGACTGTAACAATGGCAGATCTTGATGTTCCTCATCCCTTCTGATCGTCATTGCCTTTTGCTTTTATTGTCTATTTTGATTAATTTCTTTTACTTAGCATATGAAGCAGTGAGTTTTCTTATGACATTTTCACAGGTGTTTGTCAGCATACTTGAAGCCTGCTTTTCTAGCCAGTTCACATTCTTACCAGTTAACAGTCCTTAAGCTTCATAATCCCTCCAATGTTGACAGCACCCAGTAAACTCAAAATAAGAGATTCTCTCACTTCACTCTGGGTTTAATAGTCTCCCTTGTCTGAACACAGGCAACCTAATGCCTCAAATTCAAACTCTTGTTCTGATAAATCAAGGCAAAGAAGCCACAATAGTGTTCAAAATTTACTTTCATTTGGAATTTCCTCAAAGAAAGGACTATATTTATGTAAAGGATAATTTTCAGGTATTTTGGACTCATTCCTTTTTCATGTGGGTGGTGAATGATTTTTATTAGTGACATTCATTCAGCCTTGTAATTTGGAATCTTTTGACAGATATACTCACTAATTTATCATTGTGAGTTCCATCTTCAATCAGAAGCAAAAAGTTCATTACTGCATTCAAAATAATCCTTAATGAATGTGTTAATTGGGATCACATTAGCACATTTCATTTGCTTCTGTGTTTATTTCTAAAGAAAAGTAGTAAATTTGCTTTTCTATGTATGTTAAGTAAAATTCTACTATAAAAAAAATGTTTTTCAAGTTCCTTACCTCAGTAGCAAATGATTAAGAGATGAGAGAAATTTATCATCAAGATATTTTTGAAAGTGTTATTATTCAGAGGAAGGTGATGATGCCTTTTAATAGAAATGGCAGACAACACTGAAGGCGTCTTTTAGTTTATTCTAAAATGAGTTATTCATGACACAGGCCAACAAGAGTTTCCTCAGCCCCTGAAACCTAAAATCCTATCCAGCGTCAAATACAAAACGAATAGCCACAGATATGACATATTGACACTTAGATGCTACTGAAGGACAGTTGCAAGGAAAAAGAATTCTTTCCTAGAAGAGTCATTCATTTAAAAGTGTCTCAGTTATCAACTCCAGCTGATATAGTTCATGAACTTCTTGGGGTACACATAACTAAAAGTGCTTTCAGTGTTGAAAAATGCTACAGGAGCTTGGGAGATGCTCAGGGGGTTATGGACATTTGTTCTTGCAGAGCTCTGAGTCCCATTCCCAGCACTCACTTAGTGGCTCCCAGATGTTTATAACTCCACTCCCAGAGGATTGGACGGTTTCTTCTGGCCTCTACAGGCACCAGACACCCACACAGCACATATATGCAGGCAAAACTGACACACATCAAACAGAAGTAAATTAGTCATTAAGAAATTACTGTGTTATTCTCTTTTCTACAAAATCCCTTAGTTTAGACCTTTATGGAATTGGCTTTACCTGTCAGTAAGAAACAGAATGGTACTGAAGTAAGATTTATCATTCTACCCTGCTGTGGGATAATGCTTTTGTAAACTGGCTTAATAAAACACTGATTGGCCAGTAGCCAGGCAGGAAGTATAAGCAGGATAAGCAGACAAAGAGAATTCTGGGAAGAGGAAAGCAGAGTCAGGAGACGCCAGCTTGCCATCCAGGGAGCAGCATATAATGGCATACAGTAAAGCACCAGAAAATGTGGCAATTTATAGATTAACAGAAATGGGCTGAGTTTAAGTGTAAGAGCTAGTCAGTGGTAGGCCTGAGCTAATGGCCAAACAGTTTTAATTAATATAAGCCTCTGTGTGTTTACTTGGATCTGAGTAGTTACAGCACCAGGCAGGACACAGGAAGTTTATAAGTGGCTGTAGGACCTTGGTGCTGGATGAGCACAGGAAAACTTCAGCTACACTGTCCATTAACCACCTGGTGGGGAGGTGTTTGTCTGGTTTTGTTTTTCATAATTCAAGTGGCAGAGAAAGAGAAAACCAAATTATATTACTCAAAGTTCTTCAGAGAAACAGAACCAAAAGGACATGTATATAGAGATAAATAAGAAGAGTGTGTGTCATGGTACTTGACTCAAGCCATTGAGGAAGTTGTCAAGTATCTAGGTAGGTCATCTACAAACTGAGAAAACCACACATGCCCATAGTACAACTCAGCCAGAGAACTAGAGAAAATATTGGTTTGAGGCAGGTGGCCTGAGGAACTAAGATGTCTCTGAAACTTTGGTGAAGATCAGAGAACACTCATGTTCTGGTGGTTAAGGGCAGGAGGTGTAGAATGCTATCTCATTTCCGGGACAGAGAGGGGGAGGTGTAGAAATTCCACTCTTCCTCTTTCTGTTCTGTCTAGGTTCTTCAGCCAGTTATGCTTTAATCACCATGAACGAGGGAAATCTGCCTCACTTGGTCTCCCAATTTAGCATGAATACTAAAGGGTCTTATTAATAAAATCAAACCTGGAGTCAGGTATTGGGGTGAACGGTGAAAGATCAGAGAGACAGAACCAGCCACAGCTAACCTCGCCTCGCCAACTCCTCAGCTGATTCTGTTTCCTCAGACTAGAAGCCTTTGAGTCCTTATCCAAATGGATCTCAGCTGAACTGCTTCTCAAAAGCCTAAAAGCTTAACTAGCTCTAAGTTCCTGGTCCTCAAGCCTTATATACCTTTCTGCTTTCTGCCATCACTTCCTGGGATTAAAGGCGTGAGTCACCATGCCTGGCTGTTTCCAGTGTGGCTTTGAACTCACAGAGATCCAGATGGATCTCTGCCTCTGAAATGCTAGGATTAAAGGTATGTGTGCCACCATTTCTGGCCTCTGTATCTAGTGGCTGTTCTGTTCTCTGACTCCAGATAAGTTTATTAGGGTGCACAATATATTGGGAAACACAATATCACCACATCAATTCAAATATAAATCTCTTCTGGAAATACCTTCAAAAAATATATTCATAAACGAAGTTTTCAACTATCTGGAATCCTGTAATCCACTCATATTTACACCTAAAAAACTCAACCATACAAACAAGTAAGACTTGGAGTGATTCTAAGCACAATAAGATGCTCAATGGGTGTCTTGGTTAGGTTTCTACTGCTGTGAAGAGACACCATGAGCACTGCAGTTCTTATACAGAAAACATGTAATGGGGGTGGTTCACTTACACTTTCAGAGGTTCAATCTTTTATCATCATGACAGCCAGCATGGCAGCGTGCAGGCAGATCTGATTCTAGAGTAGTAGCTGAGAGTCCTACATCTAGCAGGCAGCAGGAAGAGCACTGAGACACTGGACAGTATCCTGAGCATAGGAAACCTCAAAGCCCACCCCCACAGTGATACACTTCCTCCAACAAGGCCACACCTAATAGTACCACTTCCTTTGAGATTATGGGGGCCAATTACATTCAAACTACCACAAAAGGAATGAATGAATAGATACACATGCAACTGAACAAGGGTGTGGAAGAATTAATTCTACATTAAATGAATGAAGGAATGACTATATATATGACTGAATTAATTTTCATATCAAAATTTATTTGAATGTTGCCATAGAGTCTTCTAAGTTCTCCTATTGATCACATGATAATCACACATAAGCCAAACAAATTACAATTGGATTTGGATAGACATGTGACAGATAAAAATTCAATTTAATTCAATATGTATTTATTGGTCATCTGGTATGTTCCAGGCACTGTGCTATGTGCAACATGTTCAAGTAGCCTAGCTGACTTCAAAAGTAAGTTAAAAAGCCGTTGTGACCTGATAAACTGATCATACATCTTATTATCCCATCATGGAAAACATTTAGATTATTCATCCCAAACACTACTTTGGTTATGAAACACTTAGGATTTTTATCTATAAGCTAGTAGATCAAGATTATGATCTATCACATGCCAACCAAATTAATCAATGCAATTCCTAATACCCCTTAGATGACTGCCCTATTTTTCACAACCATCAGAATGCATCCTACTAACTCCCATCATCAGGGGTTTGTGCCTTCATTCTACCCACTGAAAATGTCATTTTCTGACTTGTCTATTAATCAGTATCTGATTCTACTTATAGCCATGTAACAGAAGGACCCCATTTTCATGGTTTCTCAAATCCTTCTGTGCATAAAACTCTCAGTGACTATCTGTTTGTATCTTTAACACCAACTTGGCACTTGTTTTACTAATTATACAAGTTTATGGAATATATTACAAAACAGTATCACTAACAGCTCTTGAACCCGAGTTAAACATTAACTGTTCCTTCTGAATTGCATTCTACCTAGCTGGGAAGCAGTATGGAGTATTAGACTCTTGCTTTGCATTTTCTTTAACTCTTTTTTACAGCATTTAGATACTTGGCATTTATTGCCTCAATTCAACATTTCTGCAAAACCAACTAAATAGAAAACAATAGCTACCCATTTATAACCATTATTATAGATTCTCTGCTAATTCTTTCCTCTGGAATTTAACTTAATAAGGGCAATTCTGTTTTCTTCTATCTTCAATCCCTCCAAACAAATATAAGAGCATCCCTGTGGTCTTCAATTTTAAGGTATGTAGAACCTCATTCTGTGGCTTCTTAGGGACCATTTCAAAATAAGTGGGCTGGGAGACTATCTGTCATACAATTATTATGTGGGCAGCTATCTTTATAGCTGGGTAAATTTAGATAAATGAAGTGTGTCAACTTAGTAATTACTAAATGTTGTATGTGAAGCAATTAAAGCATGGCTGCTTTTAGTCCCTGTTTATAAGTTTTTTTAATAAATTATGATTAAAATAATAAAGGCTGACTTGCACATGACAGAAATGTAGAACAAATGCGAAGACACACAGAAATCATCCTACTTTCCAGAAGGTTGGGTTTTATCTTTTAATAACCAAAGTGTAACAATGAGATGAATTTTTATAGATACATCTTCTTCCTTTGTGATTAAAAATGAACAATGCATCATTTTTTTAATATCCCCAGGAGTGTAACTGAGGCAGAGATAGTATACTCATTCATAGATTAAAGTATGATTCTACAACTGAGCAGGAACTCAGCACTCACATATTACATATTAAAACATATCTGCTTGACACACCTAATATTAAGCCATTTCTCAAAACCAGAAAAGTTTTTGAAAATTCCTTTACAAAGAACAAAATAATACAAAGTTGAATTTCCTCACAATGAACAAAATATAGCGTGCACATGCTTCTTGGTGATAAGGCTATTTCAGACAATAGTAATTTTCAGACGGTGTCCTAAAGTGAGTTGATCAATACTCCCCTTTCCTTGTAAATATGTTGGAATAAGATCAAGCCATGCATTCATTTTGTTAAGGTCTATGAATTCTCATCAGTTCTGGGAACTACCAATTTCACCTATATTGATATTTGGCTTCAACTTAAAATGAAAAATCAATATTTTAGAGAAAGCATGCCTTGCTCTTCAAATATCCCTTAATAGATAAGCCACAAAAAAATCCTCTCCCCTCTCCCTCTTCCTTTCTCCCCTCCCTTCTCTCCCTATCCATAACAGAGTGATAAGCAGCATCTGTTACTACTTCAAAGCCATTTGCTGAATGATGAATTGTACCAAAAAAATCTGTTCATTATGTTCACCATTAAATGATTCCTTGTTAATTCTGTGTCCACTGGGTAATGCCCGTCTAGAATGAAGGTATGTGAAACAGGCCAACAGAAATTGCAAATTTTCCACTAGTCCCTAATTTGATGCTAAGCACAAGGCTGCCCACAATAAAGAAACATTTCTAGGCCTATTTTTCAAAATGCATTTATTGTTTTTCAGCTTCATACAAGTATATTACAGTCTGGTCACACTCATTCCTCTCTGACACACCTTTGACTCCCACTCATTCCCCTTGACCAAATTCACATCTCACTTTCGTGTCTTTTTTTGTTTTGTTTCTGTCTTGTGACTCACTGGGTTTAAACAGGACTCTGGGAGTGTGCTTTCCTGTGAGGTAACTACTGGAAATGACTTCCTCCTCAGCTATTAACTTCTGTTAATAGCTCCCCTGGGCAAGGCTGGGTCTGATGAAGACCTTCCTCATCTGCAGCTGGATATTTATGGGCCAGCCTTGTGCAACACAACCACAGTTCCTGCACATTCATGAATGCCACAGCCATGTCAGGCCCAGGAGACAGAATTTCAAGTGCTCCTCCTCCACCATGGGGAGGTCTTATATTTGTCTACTTGGTTTTGATGTGGGTTTGTTTTCATTGTTGCTATTGTCATTGTTTCGTTCAGGCAGGTTCTCACTGTGTAGCTTTGGATAGCTTGGAACGTGTTTTGTAACCCAGACTGGCCTTGAATTCACAGAGATCTACCTGCCTCTGCCTCCTGAGTGCTAGCACTAAATGCATGTTCCACCACATTCTGTCTGGGTGCCCTGTTTTCAAGTGGATTTAAGCAGAAGGTCAAGTTTAGAAAAGCTGGACTCTTCTTAGGGAAGCACATCCTTTTCCATGTCATTTCTTCTTGGTACATCCTGACGTGAGATCTTGGTGTCTGGTCTGAAGTTCTGATCTTGTCTCACATCAAAGAGAGGACCAGCGGATGAGACAGCAAGACAGAAGAAGCTGAAATTGCAACAGCCAGGGATCTTCTTCCCTCTGCCTTTATTTCTACGTCAATGAAACCATTTGTTATTTGGAAATTTCAATAAAAGGCACAAACCATTTTCTATCAGATGCAATTATAAAAATTTACCGTATAGCTCTTTTGTCTGAATATTTTATTTCCAAAATCTGAATGACAAATACAACTTCTCCCATATGCATCTTCTCCACCCTCCCCACCCATTGAGATTTCTTCCTTTATTTCCCCTATCAAGTCTAGTTTGTACTGCCTGCTTAGTATTGGGAACAGGGCCTACCCTGGAGTGTGGGCAACCTACTAAGTGTCACATCATTAAAGAAAATTGACTCGCCCTCTCCCAGCAACTATCAAGAATACTATTTTTATTTAATCGAAAATATATTTTTTTCATACCATATATTCTGATTAGGATTTTCCCTCCCCTTATTCCTCCCAGTTCTTCCCACCCCCTCTTACATCTGGTTCCACACCCTATCTGTCTATCATAAATAAACAAATAGGTATCTAAAGAACAATAGTAAAATAAGATAAATAAAAAACAAACAAATACAAATATGACGAAATAATCAAACATAAAAAAAAGAGCGAAAGTAAAGGCACAAGAAACAAATGTTCACACACAGAAGAATCCCATAAAAACCCAAAAGCCATAAGAGACATGCAAAGGATCTATGAGATATTAATTAATCGATCAATCAATCAATCAATTAATAGAATGCCCTAACTCTACATCATGAGACAAAGAACCTCCAAAGTTCTGTTGAGTTCATTTAGTGTTGGCCATCTACTGCTCAGCATGGGGCCTACATTTAAGAGTGGTTTGTTTCCCCAGTGAGACTCTCTTGGAGAAAACTAAGTTTTCATTTGCCATCACCTATTGCTGGATACAACTTCTGGGTTAGAGATGGGGCGTGTGTCCACTTTTCCTTTCAGCCTTAGGACCCCATCTGGTGCAGACCCATGCAGGCCAGACGAGTGCATGCTGCCTCAGTCTCTGTGAGTTCGTATGTGCAAGAAGTCATTGATTCCTTGGTCTCCTCCATCCCCTCCAGCTCTTAAACTCTGGCTGCCTCTTCTTCCGCAGTGTCCTGAGTCCTGCCAGGAGATATTTGATGGAGACATCTCTTTTAGAGGAAGTGTTCCAAAGTCTCTCACCTTCTGCCTATTGTCTGGCTGTGGGTCTCTGTATTTGTTCTCCTTTACTGCAGAAAGAAGCTTCTCTGATGATGGCTGTGCAAGGCATAGATCTACTTCCCTGGCCAGCATGTTTGGAGGGCTCCCAGTGAGTCACCAAACTTGTTTTTAAAATTAAATTCAAAATAATGGTTAGTTCAGAGAAGTAGAAAAACAAAATAAAACAGATGTTTATTAGTTTAGGTTTAGATTACTGTTAAATTCTTAACTTGTGTTTAGGGTGGCATTTTTGAACAGCCATTGAATTATTAAAACTGACAAATTACTCCTGTGTGACAATATTTAGCATATCTCATAAAACAAACATTAGGTCAGTTTGGGGCAACTGTAGCCCAAACATGGAGAGGAAGAAAACTATACTCCTTAGCACTTTTTTAACTCTTGCCAATGGGAAGCAAATACAAAGAGCATTCACCACTCTGGAATCAAGCCATCTGAGTTTGTGTTCTGAATATATAACTTCTTAACTGTGTAACCATGGATAAATTCCTAAAGGTTATGTACCCATTTCCTCAACTGGAAATGGTAGTACAAATGGTACATCGATTTTAGAGATATTTTGTGATTATGCAAATGCATGAGCCTAGTACAGAATGCTAATTAAACAAGTTGATAACTACAAGAGATAAATAAGTATTGACTGATTATAATATGGAACTATAGAATAGAAGTTTATATGTTATGCTGAAAAGTGTATGTTTCACCTGAGGATATTTTGGTTTTAACAGGTCATTCCAGCTCCACTGTTTCGACGGGATTTAATACTTTCAACCGGAAAGCCAACTGATATAGTATTATAATAGTTTAGAAGATTATTAAAGCTAATACAAGGTGTTAATAGTGAGAAGAAACTAGGGACAGAAATGATTAAATGGTAAGGAAACAATCGTAGTAAAGTTTTACATTGAATGTAGAACTTGAAATGACTACCAGGCATTAGGATTACAGAATGAGTAGATGTTGACACAGAAATTGCAGATGTTTCTCAATCCAGCACAATTGACAAGTTGGCCCAATAACCCCTGTAAATACAGGAAGAATGTGTTTATAGGAAAAGATAATGAGTTCAGTGTTGGGTATCTTGGATACATTGGCTAGATGATGCCTACTGGATATACAGTAGGAACTTTCTAAATAAAGAAGTGAATGTTAAGAAGTGTGAGATTCTGGGGGCTGGCAAGATAGCTCAGCTGTTTGGATCACTGACTGCTCTTCCAGAGAACCTGGGTTCAATTCCCAGCACCCACGTGGTGGCTCACAACTGTCTGTAACTACAGTTCTAGGGGCCATGACACCCTTACACAGGCTTACACACAGACAAAACACCAATACACATAAAAATAAAAATAAATAAAAAAAATTTTAAAGTGTGAGATTCAGAGGAAAAAAATCAGAAAGTCCAGCAGAGGGTTAGATTCGTATCTATGAAGTCCAAGCCGTATAAGATGATGTACTCTCCTAAATAGACTTCTATCACAGATTCCTCAGGAGAAAGCCCTATTCATGCCCCATGTTCACCTCAAGCCAACATACTTAGCACTGTACCTACTATATTTCCTTGTAAAAGTGTTCACTCTGGGATATGGAATGAAAAAAGCAAAATCATTGAGGGTATGAGCCTGGACACTATCCTGATTCAGGGATGAACAGAAAATGAGCAAGAAAATACCTGTTTTTCCTATCTGGTTACACTCTCTAGGACATCCTCTACAGTGCTCCATTGCCCTGGTGACAGCAGGTACTAGTGTGTTGTTTCAGATACAGAATAATGGCAGTGCCACTACAACTCTCACCATTTAGAATGGTGCTTCCAGGAAAAAAAAATTCCATTTTAAGAAAGAAAAGTATTACTTTCAATGAAATTAAGCATAAAGCTGACCACAGATTCAATTGGAATGATAAGGTCAAATAAAGGAATATGTAGAAAAGAAAGCATGCTTTTCTGCAAGAACACAGAAAAGGTGGTGCTGTTCCTTGACTATGAAATATTCCCCCACAGGCTCCATGTGCTTGAACATTTGGTCCCCAACTACAAATGCAGTTATGGAAGGCTGTGTTATCTTTAGAAGCTGGAGGAAGGGGTCGCTAGGACTGGGCATCAGGGGTGATTACCTGCCTTTGCCCTCCTGTGTATTCTCTGCTTCCTTACTGTGGATGTGATCAAACCAGCTTTCGTCTCATAACCCCCCACTATGTCTTCCCCACCATGACGGGATGTATGCCTTCTTGGACTGTTGGCCCAAATTAACCCTTCTTCCTTTAACTTGCTTCTCGTCAGATATTTGTTCACAGGAAAAATGGGGGAGGTAATTAACACAGGAAGTGAAAATGAGCCTCTCCTATCTTTTTAATTACTTCTTTTTATGTAAATTATATAAAATGTTTAATTTACAAGGCCTTCATAACCATTCTGCCAATAAAATCATACCAATATTTTCACTGTAAATCCACAGATTTAAGAGTGGAAAGGAGCATGTGCCTTCTAGTCTAAGAGATTTTTTGTTGTTGTTGTTTTGCTTTGTTATTGTTTGGTTAAAGCAGTACTCCATCTGAATGCAGACGTCTTTCCTTGAATCAAACTGAACCTCAAGGGCTAAAAATGCAAAGCTTTGTTTACATGGGGAACCCAACTAGGCTGATTCCACTTAGAAAATAACACTTAAATATAATTTCTGTCATGTTTAAGTTAAATTTTGCTGTCGCTAAATACCTATAACAACATCAAGAAATTTCCTTGAATTGAGATGAAATAATCCTCCCAGAGGAAAAGGAAGCTGGCAAAACACAAGAGGAAGGTAGTGAAATCTAAAATCCAAGCTGGTAATGATCAGGGGATGACAGACTACAGCCCGGGAATCAGACTCCTGCTATTCTAAAGCCTGTTAAGCTCACACTGTGAGGTATATGGAGTCAGAGCCAGGCACCCACTGGTGTCCTCTTTCTCCAGCTCAGCGCCCACCTTTCCAGCAGGTAGTACTTGTGGCCACTGGAGTATTGAAGTCTTCTCTGTTAACACAGTGATGGAATCGTGGTGATAGTGTCACCTCACTACAAGCCCTGCCCTTTGAACCAGTCATTATTTCTCTGGTGTTATTTACAATGAACTCCTACGGCTTGGGACTTCACACTCTCTACAAACCTGGTGGGAAACAAAGGGAGTTTTTCTGCCCTCATCAAGAACCCTCAATGTTGCCTGAGTGTCAAATGCTTACTACTTCACACTGAAGTTTGCTGGTCTTGGTATGGACCACATCTTGAAAACTGTTTTAGGAAGAGGAGCCAAGAATAAAAATTTATTCTGAAAAACTACTATCTATTTATTGAACTATGGAAAATCCATCCTTCTGGATGAACCAAATTACTCAAAAATGAATCACACTTAAATTAAGTCAGGGTCTCATGCAATGAAAGACCCACATTTGAGGTTTGATAAATCCTATGTCATGAAGGATACTTGGGGACCTTCCAGACTTCTGACAACTGCAGGTCCTTGATGTGTTGCCAAATGTTCCCTGAGAAGAGGCTGTAAATCACTGGCAGTGAGGACCACTGGGGTAATTAAAAGGTAATGAAAGGCCCTAGGTGTGTCCCCTTCTATTCTATCAGTATTTTAACATTGCAAAAATTACTTCATCACTTCTGGGAAATTATTTTGGCAGTATCCGTTCCTCAAACAGTATAAAAATATTAATCACAGAAACAATAGTCACAAGATCCTGTTACAGCTTGCATTTTAAGTGCCCCAACAATTATAAAAGTTAAGGGCTGGGACACCAGCCTGTGGCACATTTGGGAGATGGTGGAAGTGTAGGAGATAGTACATAGCGGAGTGGATGGGAGGAGGGGAAGTTTGGGTCATGGGAGGAGCTCCCTTTAAGGGGATATTAGGACATTGGTTCCTTTAACTCTTTCTCTTCAGTCCAATAAACATGCCCAATCATGGAGCACTTATCGCAAAAAAAAACTGAAAATAGAGTCAATTGATTATGGACAGAAACTTCTGAAACCCTAATTCCAAATGAACCTTTTTTTCATTTAAGTTTATTTTCTCTAGTACTTTGTCATAGCAACACAAATATTTCTAATACACCCTCCTGGAGACATATAAGGGATGTGACATGAAGGCAGGAGTGGAGGAAAGGGGCTAAATGGAGGAAGAGTGTGAAGGGAAAAATTAAAAGTATTTAGGTAATATTTTGCCTTTCCTGATATACTGGAAACAGGAAACACAGAAGAGCTACAGTTGAACTATTAACTCATACCAAGAAGGACTCTAAAAGTTTACCAAAGACACAAAGGCCATAAGCACAGATTACACCAAGATCACAGGCAACGAGACTATCATGAGGATGAGACAGCACCATCATAGGGGAGTATCCAAGGCTGTCATTCTTAAATCCCATAGAGTCTATGGCTTTTGTTTCTCAGCCACTGTGAGGTTTTTGAACCACCTATAAAAGTTGAAAGGGCAAGAGAGTATGGTGGCATAGACATTTGCTCATATTGAATACATGTTGACAGAGGGAAATAAAATACTTCATAAAAATAAGATAGAAGATATGATGATACACTTGTGCTTTCAAGAAGGCAACTTCGATTTCCAGACAAAAACATAGGCTTCTTCGCCCCTCCAAAAAAAAAAAAAAAAAAAAAAAAAAGTCTGCATCAAGCTGAGATAGGATATGCAAAGAAGGTTGCAGTCCCTGGGGCAAGTGGACCAGGAAACACTGAGCACAATGAGGGCATCTCATGTTCCACTCCCTCGCTTCTCTAGCACACTGAAAATCTGTATTCAGTTTCTTTTCTGCTAGGTGCAAGTTCATTTGGGTATTCAAAGGCTTCCTACTCAATAAGACCTTGTGAGACAATCCTTGGTGGATTCTGGTGGCTCCTGTCACTGGCATATCTTTAGCATGCGGGTAGCGTTGCACTCGTTTACATATGTCTCTCAGTATAAGTATTTTTCTGTGTGTTTCCAGTACTGTTTGTCCATTTTTATTAGAGTGCTTGTTTCCCTGTAATTCCCCACTGTGATTGGGACAGTTGTCTGCAGCCCTGCAGGTACCCAGTAAATGCTGCCACCTGCCTGACCATCAGACAAGGATTCTCATCCCCAGCATATTAATGGAAAAGCTTCCTTTGAGATGACACAGCCGTTGTGTTATGTCTATGCTGGAGATTCTTGGAGTCTCTGTTGGTCTCTGGCTCATTATCTCTCTTTCTAAAGGCTTTATCAAGCATACACACAAGAATTCTAGCCATGTCTTTCCCCTAGGAATCAGAACATGGGCTGGAATAGCAAAATGAGATTCAACTTAGAAAAGTGCACAGAATTTTTCCTAAGAGAGTTGAAGAATAAGGAAAAAATTCAACAAAATGGAGAAGAGTAAATTTAAAAGCAAAGGAGTGGGAGGCAAACAGGAGAACAACAGCCGCTTTTGTAATGGTTTGCCCTTGAACACTCTGAATCAATTTGAACTTGTCCGAATGAGAGTACTTAACACTCTGATCTCCTGAGAAGTGAAGGTCCAAGAACGCATGTACATGTGTGTGTATGTGGGTGTGTCTGTCTGTCTTTCCCTCTCTCTCTCCCTTTCTCTCTCTGTCTGCCTCTCTTTCTTTCTCTGTCTCTCTGTCTCTATCTCTGTCTCTCTCTCTCCTGTGTGTGTCTGCCTCTGTCTCTCTGTCTCCCTCTCTCTCTTTCTCCGTCTGTCAGTCTATCTGTCTCCCCCCACCCCCGCCGTGTGTGTTTGTGTGTGTGTGTGTGTGTGTTACCTCTACATACACAAATAACAAACACCAACTATCCTTCTCAATAAGTAACCTGTAATGATCTCCAGAGTGCCAGTCTTAGGAGATGTACAAACAAGGTCTTTGATGAGGTAGTGTTGAAGGCACCCTTCCCCAGAGGTCCATCCCATGTACTGTCATTACTTTGCTGTGATACCCATGTCTCCCTCTGAGTTTGACCCAAAACTATCCCTCTTATCACTCCTAGTTTGAGTAACTCTCAAGCTGGGCGCCTACTCTACACTGAAAGATTTGGTTAGAAAAGAAAGGTTATCTGCAGACTGGTGTCCAAATGCCACTCTCCTCTACCCCTTTAACCTTACCAGGGAGAGAAAGAGCACCAGAGGGGCAACCTCTCTCTCCCTTCAAAGCAGAACACTATCATTAACAAACACAGCTAGGAACAGAGGGCATGAAACGCACTCCTTTGTTCCCCCATGACTTCCCAGAAAGTATTCCAGAGGGTTCCACGAGGAAGCCTGAGGCCAGCAGTAGGGCCATGCCCAGCACTGACACAGGATGGTCAGTGGAGATCTGGATGAGGTTTGACAGCCTAATAGCTGCATCATGTCAAAGAGAAGCTTAAAAAGGAAGGTGGGGAGAAGCACGCCGGGTCACTGTACTTTTCAGTAAAAACAATGACTTCAACAAACCAGCCTGACCTCTCAGGCCAGGCCACTCACCGGGCTTCCTTTTCACTCTTTATTCTGTTTGGATCCCTGTGAGTGACAGGTGCGGGATGAAAGAGAAGCAGACAAGTCATGACATCTGTCTTTTTCTTCCTTCTGTAATATAAGCTTCAAATCCTGAGGAAAGGCCAGAAGTTACTCTGTGACTTTCCCTACCGTCTGCAGTTAATGAGGCCTCCAGTGACATTTCCCCACTAGACTGTGATGCAGGTAACTATATTGGTTCATAGAAAGGGTCACACCTGGAGCATCCCTGATTATTTCCATCAGCTGATCCCTACCTCAGGAGGACCCCGGCCCTGGCAGGAACACTAATCATGCCAGTGTGGCTGGGATGAAAGGTGTTGGGTTATTGCAGTGGTGACCACACCAGCTTGTCAGGGGTTCTTGGAGCGACTGCCTGTACAGTCAGGTATCAGGTCCTGAGAGCCTCTGTGTGCTTTTGTGGTGCTCTGGCCACTTGCAGAGAAGAAAGTTTTTCAAAGACTTGTTCCAGGCATTTGCTAACACTCAGCCATGCTACAAGTAGTCTTCATGTAGAATCTGAAGCATGCAAAACAAAACAACTTTGTTACTAAGGTGTATTTTTTTTTTATTCCCCAAGGCTACTACCAGCTAAGGGCTATAAGGAAACTAAAACCAGAAAATGCTTCCTAAGATAGCAGTGGTTATGACTGCTTCCCGCCTGATTTGTTTTGGTAGATAATGGGTGCCTTTCATCCTTCTCACCATCCCCTGCCCTTGTCAGGTGTCATCTCTACAAGCTAACAAATGCAGCTCTATCCCTGCACACACACACACACACACACACACACACACACACACACACACACACACACCCATTTGTTAACCACAATCTGGCTCTGTCATGCACAAGTTTTCCACACTACCTTTTCTCCCCATAGTTCATTCAGTATATCATTACATTCTGAGCAATTGCGATCTCCCTGACTATGATTGATCCCCCACTTATTTCATCCTGCATGCAAAGTATTTGATTTCAAGTGTGGTTCATTCTGCTCAGTGAACTCATTATAAAGTCAAGCTGAACATCTCACAGATGTGAAGCACCTTGTCTTTGAGGTTCAGCAATCTAATTTGGAATCTCATTATAGACCTTCTACTGGCAGTAGGCACAGGGACAGCTACCTGGCTGGTATGCTCCTGCCCATCTTCTATCCCATAAAGAAACTGTCATTTCAATACAGACACACCAGAATATTTCCCATTTTGGAAAATAGCTTTATTTATCTCTCCAGAAATGCCTGTTGGCACTGATGAGAGAGTAATGCTTTGTGGGCTATTTTATTAAGCATTTGAGGAGGTCAGGTGCCGAAAGAGACAGCTCACAGCTGTTTGCCTCCCATCTATTTAGTAGTCTTCTCTGTGGATCATGTGCTATATTTTCTAAAGTTCACAGCGTAGTTGTCATTTTGCTAAGAATCTATATACCAAGAATCTTTCCACCCTAATGCAGTCTAACTCAGGGGAGGCTGATTTCTGGTGTCTCTGTGGTGGATGAAGAAGAAGGGGCAGGGGGTGGTAGAATTGAAAGTTAGCTTCATTTGCAGAGAGATGCATTGATTCTGAAAGATTGATGCATTCATTTTTTCCACCTATTTGGTGCCTTCAAAATCAATGAGCATCCAAGGCTCAGTTTTGGCTGTTAATGAAGTTTTTATTTCTCCACTTTCTATTTTAAAACTTTGGTAAGAAAGAATATTTGCTTTTCCAATTGCAATTGCTTCTATTCCCCTACAGAGCAGGCTGACCCTTGAAGAGAGCTAGAACTTGTTTCTTTGCTATATAAGAATAAATAGATTTCTAGAATTGCATTAAGGAAACAGTGAACTGTTAATATATGCATATATATATGAACACATATACATATAATAAGTGAACACACACATATGAATGAATGACAAGATAGTGTGCCTATGATTTACATACAAAGATTTGCATATGCATTCTTGTGCATGGTGGTGGTAGTAGTGGTGATGGTGGAGGTGGTGATGGGGTGTATGTGTGTGTGTGTGTGTGTGTGTGTGTGTGTGTGTGTGTGTGTGTGTGTGCATGTTAGCTCTCACACATGTGCACTGCAGCTAGAAGACAACATCTTCAATCAGTGTCCACCTGTTTTTTCAGACAGGGTCTCTCAGTGAACCTGGAGTTCAACAAGCTGACCAGCATGCCCCCCGGGAAGCCTGCTTTCTCTACATCCTCCATGTCGGGATTATGTGCACACCCCTGGGCCTGGCTTTTCATGTGGGTACTAGGAATCCCAGTTCATGTACTCAGCTTGCTCGGCAGCCACTTTACTTACTCAGATATTGCTACATCTCCAAGATGTTTTTTGAATTCCTTTAAAATTCAACAAAATTCTATTTTTTTTTTCTAGAATCACACCCCA
This sequence comes from Peromyscus californicus insignis, assembly GCF_007827085.1. Taxonomy (NCBI): domain Eukaryota; kingdom Metazoa; phylum Chordata; class Mammalia; order Rodentia; family Cricetidae; genus Peromyscus; species Peromyscus californicus. The sequence continues at coordinate 43,380,383 of NW_026294413.1, forward strand.
CCTCCAAACTTCTGAATTAAATGCAGAAAGGAGGTCAGTAAGTCAAAAATCAGTTGACTAAATCCCATTACCTGTTTCAGAATTTGCAGCTTTGTAGAACACCTATTTCGATTCACATATGTTCATTGCTGCTTTGGAGTTACCAAAGTAGAGGTAAACAGTTGACAGACACCATACAGTCCTCCAATCTAAAGTATTTACTTTCTGGCCTTTTGCAAGAACAGTTGGGTGACCTCTACTAGGAAAATAGATCTTACATTTCCATTTAATTCATGTTTAACAAAGCAGATGTTTTGAACACAATTTTCAATAGAATGACGGAGATGAGGATTATAATGAGCACAGAATAAGAATCTGACCCTTCTGAACTTTTAAGAAGTTTTTCTGAATCTTAAACCTCTACTGTTTCTACCCAAGAGAGGTCTTTGAATGGAATGGTTAATTAATAGAAAAAAATCAGTTATGGTTTATTCATATTTTCAATGATTTTTTTTTAACTCTGAAAGCTCTCTCTTCACTTGCTTTGATTTTTTCACTATGGACTGGGGAATTAATTATTTTATATTTTTTATTGCACTACATTTGAGTCAGTCAGATGCATTACTTTGGAAATGTGGAATTAGGAATTGGGGACAGTGAAGTTTTATAGCATGACCATCCTATTATATTGTTGTACTGACTGAATGTCTCCCCATTTGACCTTGTCTTCTGATAGTGTCCCTTTTTGTTGTGACATTTGGGGAGGTGATAGTAGCTTCAGTGTTGGCAGCCTATAGGGCATGGCTCACACTGCAGTCTACTGTGTAGTTGGAAGCATGCTGACCATTGGTGAGTATTTCCTTCTGGATTCTATGTTCAGACCTTGAATTATATACTTTTATTAAAAATGATACTGCTTATACGTGCCACCTAGCACTAAGGAACAGAGGGCAAAGGATCTAGGCAAACTTAGTGCCAGCCTGATCTACATACTAAGTTCCAGGTCAGCTACTGTTATTATTTCAAAACAGAAAAGAAAAATTATACAGTAATGGAATGAAATGGAGTTGGGGTTGGTACAGACAGAGATGCAGAAAGGCAGATAGACAAGAAAATATCACAGGGTCATGAATTACAAAACTAACCACTGTAATTTGAATCAGGAATGCTCCAAGACCAATGGGTAGATTTGGTTCCTAGGGTGACAACAGTATTATGAAATGGTTGAAATGTTAAGATGTGGAACTTAGTAGAAGGTTATTTTTATCTTTTTAAGTGTGTGTGTGTGTGTGTGTGTGTGTGTGTGTGTGTGTGTGTGTGTGTGTTTGCAAGCTCCCTACAGAAGAGAGCATCAGATTCCTTGGAACTGGAGTTATTGGTAGTTGTGATTTACCTATGTGGGTGCTGAGAACTTGGATCCTCTAAAAGAATAAGTAGTACATGCTTTTAACCATTGAGTCATCTCTTCAGCTTCCTCAACTCTTTTCCTTCTTTATTTTTCTTTTTTAATTATTTCTTTTATGTTAAGACTATAATATAATCACATCATTCCCTCTTCCCTTTCCTTCCTCCAAACCCTCCCATATACACCTTCTTGATTCTTTCTAATTCATGGTCTCTTTTCTCATTAATTTTTATACACACACACACACACACACACACACACACACACACACACATTTGTATGAATATTGTCAGAGTTGACCATTTGGTATTGGACAACCAAATGGTGTGCTCTTCTGTAGGGAAGACTATTTCTCCCACAAACTTCACCGATGTGACTGCCCAAACATGAGCTGAACAAGGATAGCAACAGAAATAAATGCTAACATGGATATGGAAAATCTCACAGACCTCAACCCTGCACAAAGATTGATGGGCTACTAAGGAATGCTGAGAGGTGCAGAAATGGTCTTCTTCCCTTTCTTTTTAATGAAGCTTCTCCATATCTCAAACCAAGAATTCTTAATATTCCCTGATATGGCATTTACAAACAATAATGGAGCCTGTATTGTTTACATGTGAGGCAGTGATACAGTATGTTTAAAATGAAGAAAATGAATTTAGCAAAATTTGTTACGTGTAAAAAAAATCTTCTTCTAAAATTTAGTTAGAAATCTAGGAAGATAAAGTTAGAGTACTAGTCCAGAGGTTTTCAAATTGGGATGTGGATGAGATGAGATTTGCTAAATGCATGGTTTGGAAAAGTACACATATCCAATCTACTTTCTTCTTAAACGAAAGGGGCTATAACTCACAGCCCCTTGTCCATTGGTGATATGTAAAAGAACCCAAAAAATGTATCAAGGATGAAAAACTTTAATGGAAATGTTTTAAATGAGATTGACTCTTGTCTGTCAGTGATTTGAAATGAATCAAACTTGAGTTAGCAAGATGATAAACTCTTTCTAAAAAATTGAAACAAATGTGCAAGTTTAATGGCAGAGAAAGGGCAATGTTGAGAAACTATTATGTGCAAAAAAAAAGCTGGTTACACACATTATTCCATTTAACCTATTGAATAACCCTTAAAGAAACTATGATGATAATTACTCAATGAAAATAATTAGGACAGTGACTCTGGTTACACATCTAGAAAGAAAGCTATAACCCAAGTTGGATCAGCCGTTTTCTACTCCAGGGTGAATGGCCATGCTGAGGCGATAGACCTCAAAACAAGAAAGCAAAAGATCTTTCTATATTTTTGATATTTGCCCTCTCTCAGATATGTAATTGGTAAAAATATCTTCCCATTCTGTAGTCCACCATTTGTTTGAATGACAGTATCCTTTGTTTTGCATAAACTCAAGTACACATATAACACAATGAAAAAATGAGGTATAGCTCTAAACAGAGACTTCTCAAAAGAGGAAAGTCAAGTGGCTGAGAGACACTTAAAGAAATGTTAAACAACCTTAGCCATCATGGAAATACAAATCAAAACTATGCTCTATGCTAAGATTTCATATTATGCCCATCAGAATGGCTAACTAAGATCAATAAAACAAGTGACAGCTCCTGTTGGTGAGGATGTAGAGTAAGGGGAACACTAATCTATTACTGGTGGAAATGTAAACTTGTATCGCCACTGAGGAAATCAGTGTGGTGGTTCCTCAGAAAGATAGGAATTAATCTACCTCAAGATCCAGCTATACCACTCTTGGGCACATACTCAAAAAGACACTTCATCCTACCACAAAGAAACTTGTTCAACCATGTTTGTTGCTGTTGTATTCATAATATCTAAATATTGAAAACAGCATAGATGCCCCTCAACAGATTGATGGATAAAGAAAATGTGATACATTTGCACAATGGAGTGTAACAGCTGTTAAAAATAAAATGATATCATGGGATCAACAGATAAATGGATGAGCCTGGAAAAAAATCATCTTGAGTGAGGTGTTCCAGACCCAAAAAGACTAATACAGTACATATTCATCTATATGTGGATAATTGCTATTAAGTCAATGATAACTGTGTTACAATACATAGAACCACAGTGGTTAGGTATATAAAAAGGGACTAAGGGGAACAGTTAGCTCTTTCTAGAAAGGGAAAGAGAATAGATAGTTATGAATGGATGAGGGTACAGGAACGGGGGGGGGGGGGGATAAAGTGGGAAGGGGAGTGAAGACAGGAATGAGAAAGGGAACATGGGGAGAGATAGCTAAAATTAAGGGTTATTTGAGGAGTAGTATAGAAACCTAATACAGTAGAAGCTTCCTAAAATATATACATATATGAAGGTGACCTAAATTCAATCACCAAATAATGGGGGAGACAGAGCTCCAACTGGCTATCTCTTGTCACCAAATGAAGTTTCCAGTACTGGGATTGGGTTACATCTAATTGAGTCGTTGGCCAAAGGGGTCCCATTGGAATCCCCAAACAAACCAGGCTGTTGCCAAGACAATGGGTTGTTATCCACAAACTGACATCAAGGTTCTATTCATGAAGACAACACCTACATAAATCATTGAACATAGGAAGGTCAAACTTGTGCCTACATAGAGCCTCCACCTCTCTGTGCTACTTAGTGTCTTTAGCACAGGAAGGTACTGTGCATACTACCAAAAGAAAAGGTAAACACTAAGCCAGTCACAAATTCTTAGATTTACTGTGGTGTCCTGCCTTTAAAATATGATAGGTCAATGGTGGCACAAATCTTGTGGGAATAACCAACCAATATTTGATTTGACTTAAGACTCCCTGCACAAAATGGAACTCATACTCAACACTGTTTGTATGACTAAGAACCAGAGACAAGATAGCCCAGGGACCTAGGGTAAAACCAAATATTACCATTCTAAAAATGGGGGCGGGAGCATTGTAGCAATCAAATAACCCCTAATGACATTATGCTATACTCATAGATCAGTGCCTTGCTCAGCCATCATCAGAGAAGCTTCTTCCCACAGCAGAGAGGAACAAATACAGAGAACTACAGCCAAACATTATGTCAAGTATGAGAGACCTTGAAACATACAGCCCTAAATGGGTATCTCCATCAAATCTCTTGCCTCAGGGCCTGGAGAACCCTACAGAAGAAGAGACAGAAAGAGTGTAGAAGCCAGAGGGGCTGGAGGACTCCAAGAAAACAAGGCCCTCTCAATTCACATGATCAAAGCTTATATGAACTCACAAAGATTGAAGCATAATGCACAGGACCTGCACCAAATCCTTGTGTATCTATTCTGGCTTGAAGCTTAGTGTGTTTATGGGATTCTTGAGTGTGTGAATGAGTGGGTCTCTATTTCTTGCGCCTTGTCTTGGGCCCTTTTCCTTCTGTTTGCTTCTTTTGTCAAATTCCGATGTGTTTTTTTTCTTTTATCTTATAACATTTATTTTACTAGTATCACTTAGAGAAATGTCTGTTTTCTAATGATGTAGCATGAATTGTTAGAAGGTGTTGTTAATAAAATCAAACCTGGAGCCAGGTATTGGGGTGAACACTGAAAGATCAGAGAAGCAGAACAAGCCACAGCCACCTCACCTTGCCAATTTCTCAGCTGATCCTGTTTCCTCAGACTGGGAGCCTCTGTATCCTTGTTCAAATCGATCTCAGCTGAACTGCTGATAAAAGCTTACAAGCTTAACTAGGCTCTGGTTCCTGGTTTCCATGTCTTATATACCTTTCTGCTTCCTGCCATCACTTTCTGGGATTAAAGGCGTGAGTCACCATGCCTGGCTGTTTCCAGTGTGGCTTTGAACTCACAGAGATCTGGATGGATCTCTGCCTCTGGAATGCTAGGATTAAAGGTGTGTGTGCCACCATTTTCTGGCCCCTGTATCTAGTGGCTGTTCTGTTCTCTGACCCCAGGTAAGTTTATTAGGGTGCACAATATTTTGGGGAACACAATATCACCACAGAGAGACAGAAAGACAGATGGGAAGGGAGGAGGAGAGGATCTGGGAGGAGGAGAAGGAGGGGAAACCATAATCAGGATATACTATATGAGAAAAAAATCTGTTTGTAATAAAAGAGGAAAAAACAAAACAAAGCATCAAACTCAAAAGCTGACAAAGACCCGCAATGTACTGATTTAATAGCTAAGGTCCTAATAAGTTAAGTGGCTTTCCCAGGATCACACAACTAATTAGTAGTTCCTAGGATACTAATCTCCTCAATGGTACCCGCACATATTTCTCAGGCTGCAAGGGAGAGACAAGAGGCAAACCGGGGCATTAGTGGGAAATTTGGGTTTCCTTTACCTCTTAATGGTTTTCTATCGCTCCCTTCTAGAAACCTTGCTATTTTTCCTATTTCCTATATTAACAATAAAGCTAAATTCTGACTTTTGCATGTTATTCCTTTTGTGGTTTCTGGAAGAGAATGAAACTGTATAAATGTCCCTAATAAACTGCCATGCACTTACTGGCTTATAAAAACAGCGATTGGGACTGAGAATATCGCTAAGTAATTGCACCCTTGCCTAACAGGTGCAAAGCCCTAGGTTTCCCCTCCCTCCACAAAGCACAGTAAATTAATTAAGACAAAAGTTTAGTCTTTGAAACTTGTATGGGTCAGAGGAACAAAACCAAAATTAAGACCTATTCAATACAAAAGCTCTGAGGAAGTCCCCATGCCAAATGTCCCCATATTCTGGATTTTGAGAGCAGTTCTTGGTGTCCCTGAGGCATGTACCTTCCTAACCCCAGGCTCCATCTTTATGTGACAACTGTGTTCTCTGCCTTTTTTGATATTGTTTGTAAGAATATTCAGCTTATGATTCAGAACCAAGCTTAAATTTAGAATGAGCTCATCCAGAGATCCTTGCTTATATTTGCAAACAATCGTTTAGAGTCACGTTCATGGGTGCAAGGTTAGGACAGGACATACTTTTGAGCTTAATACCTCATATGGATGTGATTAATGATTGTAGGAGAAACAGCCCTGCACACCCCATTCCAACTGTGAGCAAAAGGAGAATGGGACTCATGCCTCTGAGAAGTCTGGGCATGAATCTTGCCACTGGGATTTTCCAGGAATTCAATACTTCGGGCTTGACATGAAAGAATGAGAGATGCTCTTAAAGACAGACTGAGCTCTGAACCCCAGAGGCTTTGAGCTTTGGTAGATTGCTGGATGTCCTTAAGCCTTAGTTTCTCCATCTGTAAAATGAGACAACCAATTTTGATGATTACAAATGCTTTGGAACTTAGACAATAGTAATGCCTATTGTTAGTTAGCTTTGAATCTGAGCTGATAATTCTATCACTCTCTTTTTTTTATAAACAACATCAAAGATGGCAAAGAACACAGATGTCACATAAAGGTGGAGACAGATACTGGAGTTAGGAAGGCCCATGCTCAGGGACAGCAAATCCTGTTCACAAAAATCAGAAAATGGAGACACTTGGCATAGGATTATCTCAGAGAGTTTACACTCAAGTAGGTCTCAACTTCAGCTTTATATGCCTCTGACCCATCGAAGTTTTGAAAAGTAAACTTCTGTTTTAATTAACTCGTGGTACTTCATGGAGGGAGGAAAAACCTAGGGCTTGACACAAGCTAGGCAAGACTGCAACTACTGAAGATAATGATATTTTTATTCCTCTATTCTTTTGGGGACAGCTTTAGCCCCATTGTGCTTCTTAACATTACTTTCCCTCTGTGGCATACCCTTACCACAGTCTAAGTAGCTTTCTGTGCTTTAAATTTATGTGAAATGGCTTTGAACAGGTGTAGACATGAAAGCGGAGACTTTAGCAACAGTTGATTTGCGAAATCAAATATCTCAAAAGATATCTATCTAAATATTTCACTGTGTTCCCGACTTGCAATATGGCTTATCCCAATACCAGATAAATAAGAACAAAAAACAGAAAAGTTAAATGTCTTTGGCAAATAACATGTAAACTTGTCCTTCTGAAGGCATTTTCATGATCATTTAAAGGAAAATGAATAATATAATTCAAAGATATAAATAGATGGTCATATTGGACTGCATTGAGAGCAGATGTTTTAAGTTATGTAAAAATCTTACCCCATCTGGTCAACAGTAAAAATGTCTCAACAACAACCCACAGATGAAATGTTGCCAATAAAACAAGTGTAGCGAGGATTGGATAGAACTCAGCTTTACTGGATTACTTCATAAAATGCTTACAGGCTATTAATATGCATCTAATAATTTACTGCTTGCAGTGATTGTCATGACAAAAATTATTTTCAAATGTTTCAACATTCTAGTAGGCTAACTGCATGATAAAATTCACTGTGCATTACACTTGCAAAACTTTACTCTCTTCCAGACAACCTTGGACCTAGAAATCTACCCTGGAGTGAATAGACGTTCAGTTTGCTTGGAACATTTATCCCATATCTAGTGTGATTAGGACACGTACTAATCAGACAGAACAGAGTTTGAGATGAGAGAGACGCCCACCCTTGCAGATTCCTTCCTGTTTTTGACAAGTACTTGAATCTCTCATGAACATTTGGTTTATGTCAGCTTGCCTTGTAGCTGGTTTTTATTGTGTGAACTCTTTCCAAACTTTGCAGCCACACAAAAGTACCAATAGAACTTGCCTTACTATTCCAAGCTGAATTATTACCAGAGAATTTTTTTTCCTGAAAGCAATCGAATTGAATCTCTTCAAATATAAAGTATCTCACTTATTTGGATCTAAAAGCTGTTATTCCTGTCACCTTTCTTCTTCTGTCTTTTGAACAGCTGTGTGGAGAGCCTATGCCGTTTTTGGTTCTTTATTGTGTTGGAAGAAAGGCCAGCAAAGGTCCCTTGCACTACAAAAATATCTAAAAAGTTAAATTAGTTACTCATGGACTCCTGCTTAGAACAATAAAAGACATTTTTTTTGTATTTATGAGAGGTAACCCAGGATGAATCAAGGAACATAGTAAGAGGAGGAGATTTTAATTACAAGGATAAGTTATCTTGCTATTGTGTTGTAAAATGTATTTTGTGAATTCAATTAAAGGGGTACACACTCAAATAATAAAAAAAACACCCCATTCCCCAATGTTTAATTTACACTAGAAGACTGCTTAACAAAACCTTTTCATAAATTAGAAGAGATGAGACAATCAAAACTAACTGGCCAAGACAATGAATATGAAAATTTCGAATCATGTATTTGTTAACAGTTTCGTAGTTTTACCCAATGAGTCCTAGAAGGCTCTGTAAATGTTTTACATAAAGAAAGTATGTCACCATTAGATACAACTACAGTACATAAGCTTTGGTCTTCTGAAGAGCTCATTTAATTCAGCAAATATGTGTGTTGCCCTTGAAAAATGTAAATCATACCTTATCTCATTTCTGCTGTCCAAGTGCTCCCCACTGTGTTTAAGACTTCTTTTCCTGAAGGACCTGACACCTGTCTACAAGTTCAGTTCTGATTCCCTCCTTTCTCCTTATATATTTCACATATGGTAAACATTGTCTCACCTTAGGAATGTATTGGTCTTACTCTCCAGGATGCTCCATTGAGCCAGCCCCATTATCACTTCTCATCCTCTTATCCACCACTGCAAGAAAACCTGTTGCTATACCCTATCTTAAGAAAGATCCTCCTCCCCAGAGACTCTGCTATCAACAAGCCCAATTTTTTGCTTTGCAGTGTTAAAGTTCATAATTATTTTATTTCTGTGTTCCCTGTATAGCATTATAATACACTAGGACATGCATTACAGCAGACCAAATGTCATTCAGCCTCTTCTCTCTATTTTCCTGACATCCACTAGAATGTGCTCAGTAAATGTTTCGGATATTCTCATCTCTAAAACAGACCGCAATGACAATCTTCCACTGTTGCCAGGGACTTACATTCTGAAAAGGAAGAGGTATGGAAACAGAACCTGCGCGCAGGGAAGAATGGAAGATGCAGAACAAAATTCTCTGAGAACAGGGTAGTAATGATACAAAAACAACAACAAAACTCACAGATTTCTTCTCAAAGAGTAAGAGTCTATTATGGATTCAAATATGAGTGACCATGGACCAAGAACACAGATTCACGTTACTACAAACACCATGTTCCAGTGCTGAAACACTCTCATGAAGTTTTTATATGAACACAAGCAGAGCCATAAATGAAGAACTTTTTAAAATACTTTAGTGTAAACATCAGGTAGGTGGATTAGAGCACAGCAAGGGAATCTCTGCTAGAGGCCTCACATATCCTCTCATTGACACTTGTAGCCTTTGGATTGGTGGGAAAAGAGAGGGGGGCAATAAATGGCTGGTAAGGAGACAAAAGATAGTCCAAGAGAATTTTGGTTCCCAACCTGTAACCCTTGAGCTCTCCACAATCAGCCAATCAACCACGTTGAATGTTTAACATAGTTGTAGCTAATTTCTGGGAATTTCAGTCCATAGTATCAGTAATCTTCATAGTATGGTGAAGAAAAAGATGAAATGTGAATTGGGTCATAAAACATGATAGGAATACCCAGAGCTAAGGCTTGAAATGAGGCAAGCGCACGGGGAATCTGCAGTAATGGAGCATTTAGAGAGATATGGCATAGGCTATGCAACATGTAAGGACCAAGGCTGTGAAAATGGGTCAGAGGATGGGCACAGAGAACAGAAATGCTTTCTGAGATGTTAAGACCACCCTTTAAGGATACCCAGACAGTAATCACCTCAGGCCTAAAAGAGACATGAAGGCCACCTGGGTGTGCATGCTCTAAGACACCCAGAGCACGGCGGAGCTAGGGGAAGTAAAGTCCTTGCTGGCACAGGGAGCTTCCATTCCTTGAGGAAACTCTTTTCTCCTCTGTTAATCTGTCCTTGCTTCAGCATCTCTGGCTCTTGATTGAATATGTCCTCTAGAGATAATGCTTCTATCAGCTGGGCCTCAAAAATGAAATCTAACACTTCCCTCTCTTTAAGTGCATTTCATTACAAGGAGCTGCCTTCTTCCTCTCCAATTCTCCAAGGCTCTGGCGAATGATAAAGAAAGAGAAGTGAGGACTTAGGCATCTGAGGTTGTGTTTGTAAGTAATGTCTCTAAGCCCGTGTCTGGTTTTATCAACAGAAATCAGGCAATTTTTCACAGGGTGAAGATAAGGGCTTATGCCTGTGGCCGGCAAAGCAGCTGCAGTGGCCTCTCCCTTCCAGGCTTCAGCACCAAGCACAGCTGTACTAAGCCGAGGTTGGACAAAAGGTGACGGGATGGCAGACTGTTTGACCAAGATAAGAATGAAGGTGAAATGAGTCTTTATGCCCCAGGCACACATGTTTAGGGTAGTAGGAAGCTCATCTGTTAGTGTCTTAGAAAACCAGCTTCAAGGTGATGTAATGGAAAGAGATTTCAGGTCATCAAGCATAAGAAAAATCCAGAGTGAGGCCTGTTATCCTTCCCAATTCCTGACTGAGATCTGTCACCACTTTGACTCTATAATGATTTGTAATTTGCAACGTGGAGGGTTTGGATCACCTGTCTCTGTCCACTACCCACAATGATCGTGCCTATGATCATGTGACGATATTTCTGAGTAGATGAGGTGAATATTAGATGAAGAAAAGACACAATTTGATCAAATTGCAATGCCAAGAATGATCTAAATACCATTGTCTAAATCCACTTGTTTTAAACTCACACACACACACACACACACACACACACACACACACACACAGAGAGAGAGAGAGAGAGAGAGAGAGAGAGAGAGAGAGAGAGTCTGAATCACTGTATTTGACTTTTGTGACTACACAACTTAAGCACTATCATATTAAAACATACTGACCAACCTAGAATTTTAGAGGAAGAAGGTACAGAGGAACCTCTTTAAAGACTATTTAATGACCTCAAGTTCAAGGACTTGCTTCTCTTTGAACTTTAAGCTAAGGAGGCATGGACTGCAAGTAAGAATAGTGTGAGAGAGAAAGAATTTGAAATATCAGAATAGTATTGGTCTTTTAAGAGTCTAAGTTATATCAATAAACCTGGCATATTTAGGAAAGTGAGAGGACATATTCAAGCTTTCCAAATCACTAGTGTGAGTATATTACCCCTATTCAAAACCTTCCAGTGGCTGAGCATAAATCCATACATCTCCCCCACGGCTAAGAAGTCCTTGTAAATAAGACCTTCTACTTATCATATACCACTCTCTCCTTTTCTTATGAACCCCACACACCTGAGAATGTTTAATGCATAGAAATCACATCTAGGACCAACAAGATGTCTCAGTGGCCGAAGACGCTTCCCACTAAGCCTGATAAACTGAGTTTGGTCCTCAGAACCCACATGGTGGAAGGAGAAGACTGACTTCAGTCAGTCTTCTCACCTACACGTGTACCATGGCACACATGCATGTGCACACCACAGATAGATAGATGGTAGGTCATAGATAGATGATAGATAGGTAGATAGATAGACGATAGAAATGTAAAATATTTTTTAGAGAAAAAAATACCACACCCAATCTTTCTCACCTCCAGCTCTGCTGTTCTTTTGGTTTGGAAGGCTGTCCCCTTCCCAGCACTATATTTTTACAACTAGCTCCTTTCACATCAAGTCTCAGCAAAAATGACACTTCTTCAAAAACATTTTGTGTTACCAAAATTTGGCCAAGTGCTGTGTCTGCTCTTTGATTATTACATTTGCTTGTTTTATTATCCCATCCTCATCCTGGCTTCCTCCATAAGCCTTAAATACAACTGCACTATGTATTTATTTCTGTGTGACATTACTCTGTGTACGTGTGTGTGTTGGGGAGAAAAAAAGAGAGACTCTTACCTTAGAATACTCCGTGAAGACAGTGCCCTTTTCTATCTTGTTCACCACTGTATCCCTAGCAACTGACACAATGCCAGGAAAATGTTGATTTTTTAATGTCGAGGAGTAACTTTTCAGGCAATCGGAAGACCATTATTACTTCCACCCAAATCCTACCTCTGAGGGAGCATTTTAAAAATTATTTTTGTAAGCATCCTCTGACCCGTGTGTTTTCAGACTACTCTTGGAGCAACGAGTCGCTTCCTTCTCTAGAAGGGTCAAATGAGCAGCTGTGTGGTTGGTTGAGCCATTTAAGTACAATCCATTTGTAAGTCATTTTGATGAGTGTAAATTGTATGCTTAAAAAGAGCACTCCCTTTTGGAAATCCGGCTCATTAGCAACTTTGAGGACTAATGGGGTGTGATCAGAGTATCAGTGCCCTTCCCTGAGGCAGTAAAGATTTGGGCCCCTGTGAAGTAAGGAATCCCAAGTTGCTAGTACCAGTCCTCCCATCTCAACACAATCATATCCAGACACACACAGACATATATATAGAGAGAGAGATAGGTAGATAGATAGATAGATAGATAGATACATACATACATACATACATACATACATACATACATAGATACATAGATAGATACATAGATACATAGATACATAGGGTATAGATTAGATAGTTACATAGATAGAGTCATACACACATACACAGATACACAGGCACATAAACACACAGAGACATTCATATATACATAGCCGTACACACACACACACACACACACACACACACACACACACACACACACCATTTAGATACAGAGACACACTGCCCAAGAGCCTTATTTCCAGCCTGCTGGTTTCACAAAGCTACAGACCATTCTTTCTACTTATGAAGCACTTTGTTGTTTATTTGGATAATAAAAGGCAACCTAAATATCAACCACATCAAGTACTCTATGCCAGATGCATGCTGCCAGCTGTCAAAAGAAAAGAAAAAGAGAAACACAAAACCTCTCTATTATTAACAGAACCCTTTCCCCACCCCACACGATCACGCCTTGTTTTCTATACACTGATAAGTTTGGTCGGGGTTCATGTCCACTTCTTGACAGTTATTTCTCTTGTTTAAGGAATTTCAGGAGCACGTACTGTATGGAGATGATGCACAGGGTCCCTAGGAATTTAGCTGGAGAGGCAATGGCTCCTTCTGTCAGTTTTCATCAGAAGCCTCAGCTCCTCTTTGGGCTCTGCGAGCTTTGCTTTGAGGAGAGCAGGAAGGGTCAGTGGGAATTCAACACTCATCAAGTCACCCCTAATCGTAAAGAAGACACACTTTAGAATTTGGAACAGCTAACGAGTGTTTTGGCACTTCTCTCAGTGGCTTGGGAGGCAGGTTGTGTTTGTTGACGATGTAATAACCGCACAAAGGTACTTCAGGTGTCCAATTGAAACTTTACAGAATTGATGGGTTTTCAAGTATACTCAGTGCTCTCAGAAAAGTTTAACACGGCTAAAAACTAAAATAAAGTGTTAGTGTAATTACAGTCTTGAAATGGCATCCAACGGTGTTTCCAGCAATGTCAGTAGCATCAACAGAGAGGCAAACTGATGGTCTAATTAGGGGACAGATATATACCTTAAAAGTTCAAAGACAATATAGGGAAGAGCTCATAAATAAGCAAACACAGGTCTCTTCCGTTCTGTAACTTTGCAGCGGTATTCAGTTGAGTGTATGAAAAAAAATCAAAGTTCATTAGCAGAGTCTATACAGTCTTGTGTGTAATTCAACATTCATCCGAGTCCTCTTACGGCCTTCCTCGTTCCTCCCTCCCTCTGTTCCAAGTTCTTATTCTGCCCCAGGTTCTCAAACCACCTGTCTCATCTTAGTGGAAATTTAGCACCCTATGTGATTTTCAAAATTCTGAATCTGCATGCACACACACACACACACACACACACACACACACACACACACACACACGCAGGCCCACACATGCTCCAGCGTGTGTATGTATGTATGCATGTATGCATGTATGTAAGTCAGAAGACAACTTTGTGGAGTTGGTTCTCATTGTTATCCACTGAGCCATCTCACCTCTCTGATAAAATTCACCTGAGCTCACAGGAAACATCTTTCTTATCACCCTTACTTATATCTTAATTCCCTCATGATGTTTATTATAACCTGACATGACCCCCTTTACTTCTTTCTTTGCTTATTATTTGTCTCTCTACTGCAGAATATAACGGCCACAATGACAGGGACGTTGCAAAATTTAGTTTCTGCTATTCAATCATGTCTCAGTATCTGTGGAATTTGGTTCTAAGATTGATGTGTACAACACAATCTATAGATCTTCAAGTTCTTTATATAAAAGGCCACTGTATTTGCCTTTAGCCTGTGTGAGTTCATCATCCAATATACTTTAAATAGCCCGAAGATTTCTTATAACATGTACACAACACAATGTAAAATGGCATATAAATAGATGTTACACTGCATTACCTACTGAATGTCAAGAAAAAGTCTGTACACAGTCGATATAGCTGTTTCTGTTTTGAGTGGTGTTTGAGCTTACAGGGGATTGAGCCCATGGATACAAAGAGCTGGAGGCATGCAGCACCTGTATCTATCACACTGTGGGTTTAATAGTTGTGTGTTCAATGGGTGAATTAATAATAAATAAAATAGTAATAGCAGTGGGAAACTCTTTAAGACCCTTAGTGTTAAGAAGTGGATTCTACAGTGAGGTAAAGAAATCATATGATGGCTGGGACTAGCTATATTAGGGACTAACACAGTTCAAGGGAGGATGAAACCGCACAGTAATGGAAAATAAACCAGTAAAGCACCGCTAGGTCGGGGCTATAAAGAAAGGGGGACAAAAACTAGGGGGAAGGAAATCGCTGAGAAAATGCTGAAGTGGGGAGCAATGCATATTGGGAGCAGCATATATCAACTAAACGTTATGAGACAAGGTTCAAGTGAGAAAGTAAGTGCCGAAGACTGTGAACGCTGAAAGAGAGGGAGGGGAACAGGAAAAGGAAAGGGGGTGAAGAGAAGGGACAAAGGATGGGAGAAGACACAGGAAAGGGGAGAGAGAGGAGAAAGACATAGATAGAAGGGATGGGGGAAGACAAAAGAAGAGAAGAGAGCAGAATGAAGGAATAGAGAGAGCAGAGAGGTGAGGAGCAAGGAGGAGAAAGAGACAGAGACAGAGGAGAAAGGAGGAAAGAGGGAAACAGAGGAGGAAGTGTTGTTGAAAGCTCCAAGTGCAGATGATAAAACTGCAGACGATCCAGAAAATGCCTGCCATGCTTCTGAGAAGGCACTGGCTGTGGGAAGAAGATGGTGTTGGAAGACATGTGCTCACTGCACAGAGCCTCTCAACTGCTGCTAGCCTTCTGTTTGAGGGCACAATATTTGCTCAGTATAGTTTTTACAAGTATTCTTTAAATTTCAAACATACACTTGAAGTACTTCAATGTGTGCACACTGCCTTTCAGAAGAAAGTGTAGTTTTTTAAAGGCAGTAAAATGTTGGGATTGGACTTCCTGGGCTTATATGCAGGCTTTGCCACTAACAAGCTCCTCCACTCTGCAGCTGTGGTGGTTTGAAAATATTCCTCCTGACTTTAGCGTTTGAACACTTGGTTCCCCGTTAGTAGCACTGTTTGTGGAGTTCTAGGAGACACGAGCTTTCTGCATGAAGTATGTCACTGGGAGCAGACTTGGAGGTTTCCAAGCTTCACACTCTTCCCCGTTCACTTCTCTGATTTGTGCTTTCAATTCAATATGAGAGCCCTCCACCTCCAGACCCTGCTGCCGTGCTTTTGCTCTAGTATCATGGACTCTAACTCTAGAACCATAAGCCCAAATACACTCTTTCGCTTGTAACCTGCCTTGGCCATGGTGAACCATGTATAACTACAGGAATTGTGACTAGAGCGTCAAAGGAATCAGAAAAGCTAGGATCTGGTGGACTGGGCTCTCTGATGGAGAAGCTGCAGTATCCCAGGAGCTTGGTGTGTTTATTATACACAGTTGAGTAGGGAGGCAGATTATTATAAAAAGGTGAACAGACGCCGGGCGGTGGTGGCGCACGCCTTTAATCCCAGCACTCGGGAGGCAGAGCCAGGCGGATCTCTGTGAGTTCGAGGCCAGCCTGGGCTACCAAGTGAGTTCCAGGAAAGGCGCAAAGCTACACAGAGAAACCCTGTCTCGAAAAACAAAAAAAAAAAAAAAAAAAAAAAAAAAAAGGTGAACAGGAGTCAGGGTTATTGCATACAGTTAAACAAGAAGGCAGGTTTAGCTCATCTCCGTAGAGAGAAATATTCAAGAAGCAGACATCTGTGGGGAGAAAGGTATGGCAAACATTTTCTGTACACATTGTCAACATCTGTTCTAAGGCTTTTCCATTCCTCCGAGCCTCTTATGGGAAAGAGGCTTTGCCGATTACCCATGGGTCTGGAGTTTTGGTTCTTGACATGTCCAGCTCATGTCTATGATACACTCAGGATTTCACATACTCAGGGCTTCCTGCACTCCTCACATTGGTGGCTTATCATAGCAATAAAAAAAGTAATCAATACAGGAGTTTTCCCCTTAGTCACTCACAGTCCACTTCTCATCTTGGAAATATAGAGGGAATATGCTACCAACTTCATGGGCTGTCCTGAAAAATAAATGAAATAATATAGGTAAGCCACTTAGGAAAGTGCCTGGCAGATAATAGACATCCATTACTGAGATCTGCTCCTACTAATTCTTTCAGATTTTATATCCCAAGTTGCATTTGTTTGAATCATATCTTGAGTATATTGTCCACACAAAAAGCAAGAGAAATGACACATCACTGCTTAAAATGCACCCATAGTGCTGATATTTAAGTAGACATGATGCCATCACAGTGATCAACCCAATGGGAGTGCTCTGCTTCCCAACAGTACAGCATAGACGCTCCAGTGCCTTTGGGCTCAGAGGCACAGAAGTGCACATAGTGCAACACCTTCCAAAGAGGAATCACTTCTGAGATACTGAACTTAACCTCAGTCTAACTTGGAGAAGTTGAGTTACTTTAACAGTTACATGATTATTAAGAATTTGTTTCCATAGCTATTCCATGTAAAATCACAACATGATAGCTATACTCCAACATGGCTGCTCTATAAATAAGATGTTTCATGTGTGTGAAGGATCTGGCATGTACCAGGTCTTATTGTAGGACCTTTAGAGATATTAACTCTTTAGATATTTAGAGATATTAAGAGAGAGAGGTGAACAAAGTCAAGTGCAAAGTCCCTATCAACACATCGGAATCACCTCATGCACTAGGTTCTGAAGGTAGCTGCAGCAAAGAATCATGAAGACAGCTTTTAAAAAACATATTACATCATAGTTTTAAAGCCCTAAAGTTCAAGATCATGGTTGTTTCCCGGGCTAGTTTCCAGTAAGAGCCATTTGGAAGGATTGTCCATGCCCCTCCCCAGGCTTCTGATGACTGTGGATCATCCCTCAGTTTGAAAGAGTAGCCCCCTTATCTACGTCTTCATGTATGTGTTCTCCTTGTGGCATGTTCATGTCCACCTTTCCTATTTTCATAAGGACAGCAGCTATGTTAGATTAGGGACCCACCCAACCTCACCCAAACTTGAGCAACTGCTTCTGCAAGACCCTATATCCAAAATCTTGCTGCTCTTCTCCAAAATAGTTATATAAATTAAGATTCAGAACTTCCCTGTCTCGTCCACCTCGACCAGCAAGGAAGACGCAACACCAGGCTCTTCTCCAAGCAGTTTATTCAGGAACCTTGAACAATCTTCTGACCCCGGGGAAAGCCATCTTCTGACTCCGGGAAAACCAGCCCACACCCTTTATAGCCACTGGGCAACCAACCCCGTAGTGCCACGTGGACAATGCCGATAGGGTCAGACATACGCAAGCAAGCCAGATTCCACACCCAAGCCAAATAAGGAGTTGTTTATCCCAGAGAACACCTGCCATCGGGAAGGCAGAAGCCAGACGCAGGCGCCATCTTTGAGGCACGGCCGTGCACGGCTTTCTACACTTCCCCAACCTCTTCATCTCCTGTCATATAAAAGAGCAGTAACCATTCCCACCAGCACCAAACATTTCTGGATTTAACAATCTTCCCTCTACACTCTCAAAGGAAAAGCGGGTTGTTGGGTTTTTTTTTTTTTAACACACATTTTAGAATTAATAACCTATAATACATACTCTTGGTGACTATGGGAGAATGAAATACAAAACCAAATGCGTATGAAAATGTCTCATGTTAGAAGAAACCGGCTTCCACAGAAAACACTGGCTTTCCCATTAGCCATCTGCTGGATGGAGGGAGTAGTCTGCCTGACTTTCTCAGCTGGAATATTTGGAAAACAAATACATTGTTGCGAAAAATCACAACAGCGGCCATAATGTTTGTGAAAATGTTGTTGACTTAGCAGATGTCCTGGGAATTCCTGGGCCCAAAGAAGTACTTGCAGCTCTTCAAAGCTGCTCTGTCCTGTTGTAGAATGGTGTTTGGGATTTGTGATTGGCTAAGTCTTGTGGGTTACTGTGGCATTTCTCATTCCGTCATTCACTCTATAACGTACAGCAAGGTGCCAAAAGATGCTATTGAACGGCTCTGTAATCCCAAGCTGTACACTTGTCCCAGATACACAAAATATCTGTTACTTCCCATTTCTTCAAAATAATTCATTCTGTTCAACCCCAGCTATAAGCATCCATCTGTATGTGAAATTACATATCACGACCTTCATTGTACTTGTCTCCAGCTGGAAAAGAAGCAATAAAGTTGACCTTTGAGTGCTCTATTCACTCATCATGCCTGAGGAGTTTGTTTGAAATGGGAATAACCTCTATTTTTCGTCTGGGTCTTCTCTTTTGAAATTAGATTAATGGAGTCGTGAATAAACTGAAGAGTGCGCTAACTTTGGAATGCAAATCGAGTGGAGCCCTGCTCTCACAGATGCTATCCTCTAGTCTGCTTTTCTTCCTGCTTTCATGAAAATCAACAGAACCATGAGCAGAGTGAAAATTTGACTCTAACTGGGAAGCCTTTGTATTACCCCATGGATTCCCACTGCCAGATCATTCACAAACTTGTCAAACTGTTCTTCAAGATTCACTTCCTATCCCTTACTCTGTCCAGAGGATATGATGGCACACAGATTTAGTTCCTCAAACGTTTTTAAAGGACTTCATGTATATTTGAGGCTCCTATTTAAAAGCCACCCAATTCTAATTTATTTGCTCCCTAAAGTGTCAGAGCAAAGATGTGGCCAGGCTATTGCTTTGTCACCCATCTCTACATGATCTGGGCTCTGCCATTGTCTTCTGCGACTGAGATAGCTGCTCCAACGCTCCCTTGGTTTCATAATTCTTATTCTTGCTTGACACACAGAAAAGCTAATGAACTCTTTACTGTGATGTCAAGAGAATAGAATGCATACGTTAGATGGAAGATCTTGGATGGAGAATTGGTAACTTTATCAGCAATTTTATTATGTCCAAAGGAGTGGACTCGAGCTACCTTTTCTAAAAACATATCCAGATGACACTCCAGGTTCATAGTTGTCACTGTACTATTCTAATAAAGAGTTTTCAAGAGTTAATCTATGATTAAATGAATGAACAAATGCAAATTAGTGTCAGGACAAACATCAAACATTGTGTCATTGTCCTTTGAGGCTAACCAATCACCTGCAGAAACGTCACGACTGTGTGATGTATGTCCAGCCCTGCCCTAAGCATATTGGGTCATATCTCTACTAGTAAGCACCACACTACCATGTGACTTTTAAGCTCCTTACTTGCTCATACACTGGAAGTTCATCGCTCGACTCACCTTTCCTATATAAGTTAAGATTTCTACCATGTCCATGGTCTTCAGCAAAAGAGAAGTGGCTTAAAATTGTTCTCCCTGGTCTTTATTAACCATCCTTTTACCACACCCCACAGAATCTCCACTTCAGAACCATCACAGACTGTCCACAAAATGTTCTGCTCCAGCTTGGTTCAGTGTTGAAGAGAATGTATTCTGATGGCATGAAATTTTATCCGCAATGGTTTTCCTCTCCAACTGAACAGTGCTTACTTAACCTTTGTCCTTATTTCCACACAGAATGACTCCATAGCCTTCGAAGCCTACTTTATCCACTTGCTTGGTAAGCATTAAACAACACGTTGGTGAGCTAGCATTCCATCCTAGAGTGACATTTGAAAGCTCTCAAGTTTAATTACTGTGGATAACCATTGATCACTCCTTGGATGCCTCTGGGACAGTGGACGTTGAGGTATGCCATCCATCTCCCATTTCCTGGCGATATTGTGGCTGACTTCCTTCCCCTCTTCATCACTGGCTGATGGGGCTGATGGAGATCGGCTGCAGCAAGCACTTTCAAAGTGCCTCCCATTCTCTCACCTGCTCTGCTTGACTACTGAACTGAACCATGTTGTGACAGTCTGCCTGCTCTTCTCTGTTCAGATTAATGAATACAGCTTTAGCTGTTAATTCAAAACTAGTCAAGCTTATATCCAACAATTAGAGACCAATTTTCATATTCAGCTTGAACGTATCAGAGGAAGGGTGTGGGGAGGGGAATGCAATTCGGTGTGATTCTGTGAAGTCTAAGGGGAGCACAAAGAAGGGAGAGTCGGGGAGCCTGAAGATAGCACCTGAAACTCTCATTGGGTCTTGCTGCAATGAAATGTTTCAAGCCTCAACGTCTTTCCAAGCTACAAGAATGTGGCCCTGGGGGGTTGAGCTTTCCACTTGTAGCTAGACTGCAATCCATCAAAAATAACAAGCACATGGCAGGCCCCTGTGCTCTTCTGCCTTCTAGGAGGGTCAGCAGCTAAGCCAGCATTTGAAGAGGCTCCAGAGTCAGAACCCAATGTCCCTCCTTCTCCTTTCTTCCGTCCACAATAAGAAATGAAATGTTTACTTGTACACAGAATTATAGAAGTGACCTCATGTGCCCCCGATCAAGATCATCCAGGGCAATGGGAATTTTGTGCTTCATTTTCAGCCCTGTCATGCCCTCCCTGACTCTAACGTGAAAGCTACAAATGCCTTGTCTCAAATGGAAAAGCTACACAAGGACCTTCAGATGCCAAGTACTGTCAGGATGAACTCTTATCAGAATTTATATTTGCAGACAGGGGAAAGAAGCTGGCCAGGGATTTCTTCCCCTGGCTACTGGTAACAGAGGCAAATCAGTGGAGGACATGCCCATCGCAGGTAGGCAAAACCCATGCCCCAGAATTAAAATTTCCTCTGTATCATTTTGACTGGTCTTATTTTTAAACTAAGGAGCCCATGGATAGAGAACAGCACACATTGGCTAGCACAAATATTGGCAATATGCAATGAAGATTGATCTTGAATTTTTTTTTCTCTTGCCCCAGTACTTATGAATTGTCTTTAGTTCAGCTGAGCAAAGAAAGAAATGGAGTATCCTCCAAGTGTACAAATGGGGGACTTGAGGAGAGAGGGTGGTGATTCTTGGTTGAATATCCCCACACAGGAGATTAAGAAAAAATAAAGTGGCTGAGAGCTACAGCATGTGGAGTGGCCATTTCTCCCGTTCTCTCTTCTCAGATTCCCGGAGTGTGTGTCATATGTTACTTCTCTCATTGCTGCGGTGAAATGGCTGACAGAAAGCAACTCAGAGGGGGAGGATTTATTTCTGTTGACAGATTGAAAGAGTACGGTACATCTTGGCAGGAGAGGCCTGGTGGCAGGCCGAGTGCTCGGCTAGATAAGCCAAAGGCAGAGGTGAATATGGCACTCCCCAGGCTTTGCCCTTCCTGGCCCCTTTCATTCAGTTTGGACTCGGGGCCGAAGGGATGGTGTCACTCATGGTTAGGTGGGACTTTCCTCTTCAGTTCAACCTCTTGGAAAGCCCCTGATAAGTATCCAGACGTGTACCTCATAGGCGAGTCTAAATCCAGTCAAGCTGACAAGGAAGATTAACCATCACAGTCTCTGGTGTTTTTAAAAGATGTCTATTGTTGTTCTAATGTGCAGGATGGAGGCCAGAAATGAATGAAGTAAATGTAAATCATGCAGTATAGTTTGCAGTACACAGAATTTAATAATGACACAGTAGAAAATATATTAATACTGGTTCCTGTGTTCCTGGAAGTTTATATCTGACTGGGGACATACATTTTTAAAACATGAATAAATAAATGGATATTTACTGAGTAAATGCTATGTGACAAAAAGTGGAAGTAGAGTTTACAATCATAAAAAAATAATAAAGAATGATAACTGGCCCAGTAGTGTGGGCCTATAATCCTTGCTACTCAGGAGGGTTAGGCAGAAAGATCACAAGTTCAAAGCCAGCCTGGACTAAAATGTGAGTTCAAGGCTAGTCTAGGTAACAATATGACCCCCTTCCTGTCTTAAAAAAAGTAAAAGTAAAAAGAGAGTTTGGGATGTAGTTCAGCAACATAACACTTGACTAGCTGGAATGTCACCAGAGTTCATTCCTAGTGCTGGGAGAGTAGAAGAAAAAGAAAAGAATTAGGAGCAAAGGTCTACCATGGTTCACAAAGTCTAGGAAAGCCACTCTGGGGAGATGATGTTCAATCTGAGATCAGAGAAGGATCCAGAAGGCTTTCCATGAACAGTGGATACAAATTGCATCCCCTATGAGATGGAAAGAGAGATGACTGTGGATGTGCAAGGGTAAGACCCCAGTAAGCTGAGACCAGATCATTCTGATTATACTCCAAATTCATGCTATTCAAATCTGGTCCAGACATACCCTAGAAGCTTGCGGTGCAAGCAGAGCCTCCAATGAGACAACCACATGAGGGCTCACCCTTTGACAAGATTACTGGCAACCCTTTGCATTTCTGAGATTAAGAGGCCACTGGAAAGTATAAACACAGTGTTGTGCCCCTCTTTATGCTTTTAAAGGGTTCTTCTAGGTATCATAATAATGGACTTTATTGATATTATGACTTGTGAAGCTTCTGACTAGCTTATTGTTCCTTCTTCCAAGGTAATCCTGCTGTTATCTGGCAATATCCCCCCTGAAGTCCCAGCCCAGGTTCCCAGCATTGCTCTCCTGAGTATACGTTGCCTGTGTCACAGTCTGCTTGCTTTTTACTTGCAAGTGTCACCTTTTCCATGTTTTCTAGGGCAGAGGGCTGCCTGATACCTAAAGGAGTTGCCACCAGGAAGCCCCATGCTCTTCCATCTCAATGTCTTTCTCTGTGCTAGAGAGAACTGCTGCATTTAATGCTGAACCACATACCTTCAGCTGCCTATTCCATACATAGCCTCTTCCAGGGAAGTGGCTTCATGTTACAGTTATCTGTTCCCACTGCACATTCCTTCTATGCCCCAGGAACTCAAGGACCAAGTTAAAAAAAATAAAATCAGCAGTTCAAGTTATGATAATATTCCAAAGATGAGAACGGAGTTCGTATGTAAATGCCAGCCATCTTTGTATGAAAAATAAAACTTTTTAATCGATTGTTGGGGGAGCTGTTAATGAGCTAACCACTTTTAATTCAACATTTGACAGTAATTGCAACAGAATTACATTTAACAAGACAGGAACCTCTATGGGTTTTTAACAGGCAAATGAGGTAACAGCGCAGTCCCTGTTAAGGAATGGAGATAATCAAAGGAGCTTCCACGCCTATGGCTGAATCTGAGTGACAAGACTATCAACAGGAAACCCCAGAGACTGATGTTATGGTTGTATGGAATAGGATATAAAACAAGATTTTTATTCCAAATGTAGTGGCTGGTGGAGCACAGAGGTTGCTGGGGATGGCTGGAGATCTTGCTCAGCTAAAGCTGTCAAGGAGGCTGGGAGGCACGGCAGGGAAAAGACATTTCTTAATGGGTCTTAATAGAAGTTAAGAGGCAACTTTTGCAGCGATGTCATGAGTAGCTGCAATCTATCTCCATTATGTGGCAAGAGGGAGGAATGTCTTCCGTCATTCTGGGGTGCTCTGCAGAGGAAAAGCAGTTCCCGCTGTTGCTCAGCATCCTCTCAGAACCGTGGAAGTTAGTCCTTGTATTAGCAGGCTTCAATCAGACCTACAAAATGAGGGCAGAATTAGAAAGGAGGTATTTGTATGTGAGATGGAGGAGGGTCAGTGGGAGCATGGTAAGGATTTAATCAGGTCATACTGTATTTAATCCCTGGGCTGCTCTGGGGATCTGAGGGAGGCAGCTAGGAGTCCCACAGAGGCACAGCTCCAAAATTGTCTTCATTATGCATGTTCTTGAAACCCTCTGAAGAAGCTCACCTTTCTCACCTCAAATGGCTATGTCATCACCTTTATTTCTGCTCTAACTCCTGCTTTAATGGATTTTTCTGAGCTCCCAACTTTGAAACCACATAGAAAGAACAACCTCAGCAGAGCACTGCTGGTGTTATGCAGATCAAATGTCATCAGTCCCGGGGGACAATGTCACTACAGAAAGATGGTCAAATTTGGGTGGTTGAAAAGCCAAACAAATGGATTCTGTGTATCAGTGGTCTCGAAAACTGGCTCCAGGAAAAGAGATTCTTATTTTCTCTTAGCAGAATTTCATCTCTGTTACAAAACAAACAGAGGAAGTCAAAATGCCATTTTTAATACAATGAGGGAGGAGGGAGAAGAAGCAAAATAGCTAACAAAACAGTCTGCTAGTTATATAAGGAAAAAGAACCTTTGGATACAAAGTTCATATCTGACAGGTAATGTGACAATAAAATGGGGAAAACATGAATTAAAATGCAATGAAAAGTTCATGCTCTCATGCATAAGAAACAAGAGAATGCCCTTAAATTGATCAGCTCTCTGGCTGGAGTAAGGGCTTCAAATAATGGATGACTGCATCATTCATTTTCTTGCAGATGTAAGTTGAACCACGGTGGTGAAGTTAATTTGAGTCCCTTCTTAAAAGAATATAAAGAAAATGTGATAGACATACATAGCAGAAATTTTTTTCAGCCACAAGAATAATGAAGTTGTGTCATTTGCAGGAACATGGGTGCAACTAGAGGCAATCATACTAAGATAAAGTCTCAGATAATTACAGTATGTTTCTCTCATGGGCAGCTCCTAGATTTCATTATAGTTACATAAAACCAAGTGTGTATATATGGCATAAATTAGAAGTGAAAATGTCTAGAAGACAAAAGGTGAATGAAGGAAAGAAAAATGGAGACAATATGCCCAACATACAATATAAACCTGTAAGAAAACTTTTAAAATAATAATAAAGTTAAAGTTAAAAAAAATCAGTGTAGCCTCTAATCTTATTTTAAAGTAAGTACATGAACTCATTCATTTTATGCTATGCATTTACGTAGAATAAGAAGTTAAAAGTGCTTTTAAGTATAATTCAAAACCATGGACTAAAATGATGATAGACAGCTAAGGTCTCTGTTCATATCATGTGAATAAAATCTGCCCTAGTGCTAAATAGTTCAACTGAAAGATAGTGTCAGAATGAGGGACACTGAAGGAGATCATTAGCAGGTCACCAGTCACAAAACATCTGGTCAGTCCTTAAGATCTGATCAATGAAACACAGTGGACAGACCACTGAGCATGGCAGAACAAGATAAAAGTTTTTTAAAGTGCTGGACCAGAATCAGATTATGCTGAAAAATGTAATCCCCCAAGCTGAGTGCTCTGAAAACACACAAGGGAAATTTAGGAAGTTATTTCCTCTGATCCACACTATAACCCCTGGATCAGAATCACAGGGCAGAACCATGATGTCTCCCGCAGCTCTAGTCTCTGCTAGTTCTTTCAAGTTGAGTCACACAACACAATATTGAATAAGGGTTAAGTATGAGACTCCTAATTTAATGCCAAAGAGCTCAGAGGCCTCCATGTTAATAAGCATTAGTGTAATGAACAAGAAAAAAATCTAGTAAGCCCCAGTGGTCTCTGATTGGTGATTAAGAATCGCTGATAAGGAATTCAAGGGTTAGAAGACAGAGAACATCTTCGTCACTCTTCCAACAGACTCTTACATAGAAACCTGACGTGTAGAAGGTCATCCGTGAACAGCCAATGAGTGAGGGAGTTGGAGAGTCTCCGCCTAGCAATCTCTTGTTCCCATAAAACACAAGGTGAAAAGATGCCAGCACATCCAGAGATCAGAATTGGAATCCTTCATCTCCAAAATGTATGTATCAGAACATCCACACTCAGGAATCTGGTCAACCCTAATCTTTGAATCCTCCACGATCACTCAACTTTATATCTCTCCTTTTGCTTATGACAATAACGAGTTCTCAGGAAGTGTACAGTACATGGTGTTCACTGAACTAATCAATGCAACTGCTTTTACAGTCACAATTATGTCCTTAGTTCCAAGGACAAATTTTATAGTGGGTCTCTTCTATCTTTTAAAAAGTAAATTAAAAAGTAAATAGGCACTAAAACAGACCTATGGACTACAAGTCAAGTGAATGCCCCATTAATTCACATAGCTCACAGATAAAGAAAAAGCTGTTTCAATGTTTTGAATGATTTAACTTGAATATTTTTCAATTCTTCATTAAAACCATAGAAATGAAGGAAAACAAAACTGTACAGAGTTTCTACTTAATAACCAGCATGTTTTGCCCATTTATATAAATTTTTCCAGCCAGTCAAAGTGAGAACTAGCATCAGATCTTGGAATTCCCAGAAGTCTGTTAACCCACATCTGTGGCACCTCTCTTGAGACATGGACAGAGCTCCGACCAATGCAATGTAAGCCTAGGTGTGGTGGCTGACACCCATATTACCACCTCCAAGATGAAGCTTCCTGTTTTTCTTCTCTTTTCTCTTCCCACTGAATGGCATCTACTTGGCAATGACCCAGTTGTAACTAAGTACACATAGACAGTCTTCGAAAAAGACTCAAGGAACTTGGGTCCCTAGATGCCTGCCTGAGCAATGTCTTCTCTACCATCCTGAGCTGTTTGCTTTGGATTGTTGCCTGAGAAAGAACAAATCTGCCATAACTGAGACCCAATACTTGCCCATATTGTTTCAGTGGCTTTTGCATACATATTATACTTCTTATGCCAAGGTCCTAAGATT
The DNA here is from genome assembly GCF_007827085.1 of Peromyscus californicus insignis. NCBI lineage: Eukaryota > Metazoa > Chordata > Mammalia > Rodentia > Cricetidae > Peromyscus > Peromyscus californicus. The sequence goes on from NW_026294413.1 coordinate 43,407,648, forward strand.
CCATTTATGTCCAATAGGCCACACATCTAATGTTTCATCTGTAAACAGTATTCCCTAAAGATAGTTGTATGGACTAAAGAAAGTACTGTTTTCTGTTAGCCTGTTCAGCTGACAACCACCCACAGAGACTGTTCTCAAATATTTGGGAGGCAGAGTGGTATTTTGAAAATGGGAGTGACTAAGAAGCTAAAAATATTATGATATGCAGTGTTTCTTGACCTGGACATATCATTTGAAGGTGCATTTGGTGTTGATATTGTAAACACATTCTCAGTGACAAGGAACAATATTCAGGAGACTCTTTTTGGGTATGTGAGCAGCATTAATTAGCAAACTCCAAACTCACTGTGCATGCAGATTCCAAAGTTCAAGCAGTGGCAGTTTGCCCACCTAAACCTTATACAGCTTTTATTGTTTTGTCGGATCTGCTTACTTAAATGCATAAATTAAATACCATGCATAGCACCTACTTAAAAATATGGCAGGATTCCTTGGGAGAAGTGAAAATTAAAGTGTCAAGGACAGACAAACAAACAAAAAAACCCAAAAACTTTGGCTTCTCATCCTCAAGAGTTATATCATGAGATAAAAGCCAGATTTGAAGATGTGCTGGTTACCAGACCAAGTGTGGCTACCTATCCTGACCGTTCCTGACTCCAGCAAATCATACACACACACACACATATATATATTTCTTCTCTCTTTTTATCCTACAAGTCTTTTGTGTATAAATTATAACTTCCAGCTTAGTGTTTTAATGGGATTCTTGGATGTGTGAATGAGTGGATCTGTATTTTTTGTGCTTTCTCTTGGGCTCTTTTTCTTCTGTTTCATTTGTCCAATTCTGGTACGTTAGCTTTATTTTATCGTATTATTTTATTTTATTATTATTCTTTAGAAACTTATTTGTTTTCTAATGAGAGACATAAAGGGTGTGGATCTGGATGGGAGGTAGGTAGGAAGGAACTGGGAAGAGTGAGGAAAGGGAAATCATAATCAGGATATATTCTGTGAGGAAAAAATCTATTATTAATAAAAGGAAAAAGAAAAAAGTAAAGCTGTTCAGGTATCTGGAAAGGTGGAACCCACAATAATATGGAAAACTAAGATTGACCTTTTTTAAAACCCTGTTGAAAATTCTACTAATGGCTAAAGTAGTACAACTCTGTGGGCTGAGCTATTAAGTACTTAGGACAGATCAGTTCAAAACCTGGATGCCTTGTGCTGTGTAACTTTGCCAATGTACTTGACCTTTTGAAGGTGTCTCTGTCTATTTACTTATAAAATGAGGACACAACAGATCCATAGGTTGCTGTGAAGTTTAAATGGATTAATACAGGCATTGATAATCTCTGAACAATGAATTTTGGAACATGGCAACTTCCCAAAATGTTAACTGCTAATTTTTCGTGGCCCAATAACACTGTGCCTGCATAGATGGAAATGCTTTTTGTCCCCTCTTAATCTCTGGGCTCTAAATCAGTTGAACAGAACAAAAGCGATTGTTTGGTGGCACACTGTCCTTCTGGAGCAGCCATTGTGTTGCTCCAACTCCCAACTGTATATGTATCTTACTTGGTGCAAGACAAAACACAACTCTGTTGATTGCACTGATTGCTATTATTTTACTATTGGCTTATGCCCACTGGGTTCTCATGGTTGTCTCAACTCTTAATTTTCACTAAACAGGCATGTTTTATAATGTCATAACCAAGCTGTAGTAAAGTCTACTTGGTTACATAAGAGGAACTAAATTTCAAAGGTAAGAAGTGAATAAGTGTTAAAATAGAGAACGGCTCTTTGACTTGGAGCCCAGACATCTATGTGGTGTGGTAACCCTCAAAGAAGACTTACCTCTACTGTTCTTTCTGCCTTTCATAGCTTCCAGTACAGCCATGTTGGATATCTTTTAAAGGAGTTGGTAATAGATCCACTAGACACGTTGTCTCTAGCAGCTATCATTTCTCTATACTATCACTCCAGCTTGTGAAGGAATGTGATAAGGGGAAATTTGCCATACTTATGCAGAGATGAATTATGAAAAGAAGAGACAACTCATTAAGAAATTTAAATTCTGGTTCAATGTTTTGAATGCATTGATCTTGATTTGTATCTACTATGAGTCCAACCACCTGTATTCTTACTTGTATATTCTGACATTACTATGTATATCTTATTTATTCCTGTAACATAAAGTTCATGCTGTCAATAGGTGCAGATTAGTATAAAAGTTAAAACTAAGGTATTGTATACTCAAATTATGCACATAGATAAATGTTTATTGCTGTCTTAATATTGTCAGTTCTTCCTTATTTATTATCCAGGTGAGTCTCTAATTGATCAATATTTTCTTTTTTTCTTGAACCATATGCTCAGCAGAATAAAGTTTGTTCCTTACAGTAGACTTGTTAGTTCAATGAGTATGAGTTAGAAGCTACCTCAGGAAAGGCCATGTGACAGTTAGTGTGCAATAAATGAGGCCAAGTCAGGCACAGCATAGGGTAAGTATTGTTATCTGTGGCTGGCCAGTTGTCCACTTAGTAATGTTCCTGCTCATCTTCTGTCCTCTGCTCTGCATTGCAGAGGTTGAAAACCTGTGAACTGTGTTTTCTCAGATCACTTATCTATAGGGTTCTAGGTCAGATTTTATATAAAAGGCACAGGTGCAAGACTTCAAGAAAGGGAGCAGAAAGCAGGAGACATCCTGTTCTCCACGAGTAGGAGAGAGCCAGCAGACAGGATGTAGAAACCTCCTCTGGCACTGTTCTGAATTTCTTTCCTTATTGCCTAGGCACTGTTATTCTGGCCTGCAAGCAGTTTCTCTGTGTTCCAGCAATTTCCTGACTCAAGCCTAGTAACAAGTGTGAGGATTCGGAGCAGCTGTGCATATCTTACCCTTTCGTCCTTTTCATCACCAACGTCCCTGTACTGGATCCCTGCTTGCCTTCAAAGCCTAGATCACTTTTGTCTTTGCTGAACAGACTCTCACCGCTACACTCACATTACCTAAGATGAACTCATTGTGAACACTATCAAGACACCTCACCTTTCTGCCTTCTCGTTCTTAAAATGAAAGGCAGGGTTACGTTTTCTGGAATTCTGATTCTAGCCCAAATGACCTTCAGAAAGAGATGGGTTTGCTGTAGCAAATGTTAATTATATAAGAATTTGATGTGGTCAGCTCTGGCATAAAGAATTGATACTACATTTAAATACTGATTTTACATAAAACATGTGAGTTTGAACACTCTGTTGAAGTCCGAAGATTTTGAAAACACCAGGTTACTATTCCTCCATACAAGCAGTTGGCTGGGGAAAGGTAGACACTGCATCTAGCCTCTCATCGTCCAATTGCCTTCCAAGGCTTTGTCAGTGACCCTGCACCACACAGGCACACCTCCTCCCTTGCAGTAGACAGCTATTATCCCGAGCTCATGCTTCTGTCAAAAGAATGAAAAGCACTGGTAGAAAAGGAGAGGCTAATGATTCTTTTTAAAAAATCAGAAATGCATTGTTTTTTGTGCAGACTACTTCTATAAATTTACCCCAAACCCTTCACTCACTTATTTCATGTTTGTTTCCAACAAGTATTTAAATTTGTGAGATTTGGTCCAACTTCTACTGCTAGGTCCCCACCCCCCCACCCCCATTATATTTGGGTCACAAAGAAATGTTTTAAAACTACTTACTGGTTGCTTCCTCAGGGGGAAATATACAAGAACACAATCATCCAATATTCTGATCACATGTTTCTTTGAAGTCTGCGTGCAGATGGTTAAGTAAGATCTTTTGCTCTAAATCTCCATGTACTTATCACAAAATGACAGGTTCAGATTCAACAGGCCTGGCAGGGACCCAATATTCTGCATTTCTGACACACAGGTGATGTTAAGGCTATTTTTACAAGGGCCATGATTTTGTAGCAAAGTTCCAGGGCTCTTTAAATATTTTTGAACATTAAACCCCCTTAGATAAAACTTTAAAGAGAAAGGCATATATGCCTAGGCAGTGGTATTCTTAAGCAGCTCTCCTCTGATGGGGTTGGCGGTGTCTGTTCTTTGTCAATGGACATTTATTGAGATAAGCAGAGGCAGGTGGAAAAGGCTGTTGGAAGTGCCTGGGCATCAGGTGCATGTTGAAATAGAGAGAGGTGGTGCCAGCTAAGGAGGCAGGATATTGCCAATGACAAGCAATTTTATTTTCCTAAGACTAGGCAATTCTTCGTATGTGTAGTAACAAGAGTATCAAAGTATCAGTGAGTTAATGCTGCCAAGAAGTTCCCTAATGGCCAGCTGTCTTCGAAACCACACGGATTGCTTTGCAGATGCTACCAGAGATGAGCCTATCTACTGGTCAGATCTGCGGACAACTATGGATCAGAGAAAATGAAAATCACTAGAAATGAATTTTCTTTCCACTGTTTATCACTTCCATGCAGTTTCTCTCGCCCATGCCCCCTTATCATGTAGTCCTGTCTCAAGCAACTAAAGTCACAGAAGTTGCCCTGTTAGAAACTGTACCCATGGCCAGCATTGGTTGGATACTATCTTTGGTTGGTAGTCCATTACAATAGAGCAAAAAACAAAACAAAATAAAAGAGGACTGTAACACAAAAGACATGTGTCCGTGATATTGCTTCATCCAGGCTTCAAAGAAAGAACTGAAAGCTGAACTTCAATAGTGTCAGATGAGTGGAACAGTTCTCACAAATGATATCACAGCCAGGGTCATTAATGCTCCTCTCTTTTCACCTTACATTTGCAACCTCCGTGTGCATGCCCCTAATTAGTACAGTTTGAACTGAGGAGATTTCTGTAGCCAAATGTGTAGAAAATTTCCAAAGAAGCATTTCCATTTTAAAGAGATCTTAAAACACTACCTGAACAAGCACCCCCTTTAAAAATTCTATTCCTGCAGGGGTAACGTAATTATATGCATTTAGATATGGTTGACTTTTGCAAGAAAAAAGTCCTTAGTTGACACTGCCTAATCACGAGGAATTATTTCATAATTATGAAATAATAATAGCCCTAAAACTAAAGTTCAAAGAAACCCTTCAGTAAAAATTAGCTCCTAGTGCTTATATGTACTTACTAAATGGTGTCTTAAAATAAAATTTGCAGTGATTTCTTTCTGTTAATTTTACAATTAAACTTCTCTATCTAGTCATTAGTCAGACATCATCTTTTGTTCCTTGACTTATGAACATCTGGTAGAATTATTCATAAATGGACATGACATTTATAATACATGTCACAAAACTTTTGGATTATTGCTCTTCCCTGGATGACTCACTTTAGAGAGGAGGAAGAAGGGGATATAGTCCTTCAGAACACTAAGAAATTAGACGTCTGGGTGACAAGTAGTGAGTGCCGTCTTGAGTAGCCAGCAGCTGCAAATGACCCCTTTCCAGATGAGGTCATCAGCTCTAAGACACCATTTTCTTCATATAATAGACATGTGCATCTGCCATTCAGTTGGGGACACCAAAGAAAATACTTTTTCTGCTTCCGTTGACTCTATTTTTTTTTTTTTTTATGAGTTTTCTCTTCTAGCCCGGCCCAGAGAACAGGTGTTCTATATCTATGAAGGTCGGTTTTACATTGTTTTGCTTTCAAGGGGTGTTTTAAACATTCCTGCTGATGATGTAGCATAAATTTTTCCTGTAATTAGCGTGCCTAATGAACTCCCCACCTATCTTTTAGTAGGCAATTATGGAACTGGTGTATATTATTAGCAGGTTGTGTGTAACGAGGAGAAGAGGACTGGTGATTATGGATTCTGTCCTCATGTCTCTAAGACCAAATCCCAAATGGTTTAATCATCATCACTGTCAACCTTTGCCATATCTTCATTCTACATGCCATATATTATAATGCTGCATTTACATTCCATCTTGACTTTGATGTTTGCTCCTTCAGAACAGAGGTGCCCTGATTAGACAAGGCAACTGGCAGCTGAAAAGAGTGTTTTTAAAATGTGCGTGCAGCATTCCCAGTTTCCCACTAGTGGCTCTTCTGATTTTTATTTTTACTGAGTCCCCAAGGGCTTTGTGTTGTTGTTGTTGTTTTCTGAATATTGGTTTTAATTAGATATGAATGGATCTAATTAAAAAAGTGACAGTTGTCAGCAACTTCTGTTTATATGAGGTCCATTTTTTTTTAATGAGGTAAAGTCAAGCAGTCAAGAAGGAAGAAGGACTTTTTATGCAGAAAGCAAGGTTATTGAACATCCTAGTGTACACTCACTGTGTGCACTAATTTATATTCCACAAAGTCCTCTTGTAAGATTTTTATATCCTACCTACAATTATTGCTGTCCTCTTTTCAAATTCCTTTTTTTCTCTTGTCATTTCATGTCAGATATTGCTTTAATAATATTGGCAGTTATAAATGTCAGGAATCACTCTGTTATCAATCAATCATTAAATTTCAAATATCTATTAGTTATCTATGGGCATATAAATGTGATAACTGGCTACAGAATAAATAAGGACAGTTTCAATGTACGAAGGAACAGAAAATAATTGCCCAGATTCAAAATAGGAGACATGGTTTTTCATAAAATTTACAAAAGTGTAAGTACATTTTTTAAAGTAAAAAAAAATTATCTACATACTATAATTGGTAGGAAACACAAAGAAATTAGTACCAATTCTTTGCTTTCTAGTTCAGTATAATTCTAATCAGAGAAATTGGATAATAGTTTATAAAAAAAGATATAAGAACCATATTTGAGGACATATTTAATATATAACACTGATCAAATAATTCCAATTAGAGAAATTGGATGATAGTTTATAAAAAAAGGTGTGAGAACCATATTTGAGGACATATTTAATATATAATACTAATCAAATTATAGTCTTAAGGCATTGGGTGATTGCTTGCCCAATGATGCTCTATATATTTAGTATTATGGGTTCCAGAGAGGAAGCACTGTCTGCTGTCTGGAGCTGTCCTGTACAAAATTACAACTAGTCCTGTAATTTAACCTTATATTAACTCTGCTATATAATGGTCAAGATCAGAAAATTAATGTGTCCACTCCAGGTCAGTGCTTTGAATATAAGATACAATTTTCCCCCTGATTTTCAGGGAAGGGTACGTTAGGTTTTTAGAACTTTCTCAAATGTCAAACTCAATTATTACAAGAGGCTGAGAGCATTAGAAAAACCACAGCTATTAAAGCTAACAAATTTTGGTATGGCACACAAGGCTTTTGTTTGAAAACAGAAATGAACACTGATTAACTTAGTAGAAAGAAGTTTTTGGTAGCTTAGAGAAGAGAAGAAAGTCTTGAAGACAAAACCTGGTGGCAAACAGAAGGTCTAGGTAGCTGGATGACTGTACTTGGAGCTGTCTTTGCTAGACGCTTGTATGCTAGGTACTTGATCTCTTCACCATTGCTCTGAGCACTAAGAAAACCTCTTTCTGTCTTGCATTTTTAAGCATTACAGAGCAGAGGAGAAGTTACAGCTTGACTAATTCTGTGTTGTGGACATGCATCTTCCTTGCCAGAGAGGCCCCTACTCCTTCTTTGATATATATGATGAAAGATATTAACACAGTGATCATACTTTGACCAGGGGAGGATGGTAATAAGGAGAGGCAATGCATAGTAGGAATTCTCATAAACTCTAAAAGGATATGGTTATTTATGGTGTATTCCATATGTAAAGTATCTGCTGGCTGCATTATGTTTCACAAAGTTGGAGAACCGGAGCTTTCTACCAGGGGATGCATAAAAGTGTATTCCCCCTGCTCAGGAAAGGTGTTGGAGTGGTGCTGACCAACGTGTGAAAAGAGTCCACTTCACCTGGGTTCCAGCGACACGGCTCATGCAAAGGCTCTCACACTTTTTTGAGCTTCATTCTCTTCTTTAAAATAGATAGTTCATGAAGATTAAGAGAGATGATAAGCATAAAAACTGAAAGCTGTCGTATACTATGAAATGTCAGAATAGCAATGAATGTGGAGAAACATTTCTTAGAGTACTATAAATTAAAATTCACAAGACCTGAAAATGATGTCTCCAACTGACCATTTCAGAATCTTGCAAGCTCTCTGCATATGAGATAAGGGGACATATCTCATGGCTTGGTGGATTTGGAGGTGCATTTCATGTGTGTGTGTGTGTGTGCGAGAGAGAGAGAGAGAGAGAGAGAGAGGAGATCACTTATTTAATGGAAAGCATTTGAAGAAGTGTCAACACATCTTCAATGAAGGGCCAAAGTATACGCATGCAATACGGCTTAGGATGGTGATAGGATGAGGATGCCTACCTATTTCAGACACTGATATGGAAGGCTCCACTGGAGATTCCTCAGCGTACTTCCCTTGGTGTGATTCTGAGACAATACTAACATTATCTTCGCAACAGTGCTTCATATCACATTTATTCCCAACTTCACATTCTTTCCCTGCTGAGGTTATAGCAAGGAGACAGGAATTCAGTGTGTCCCCACTGGTATTTTTTCTTTGGAATGACATAGTTATTTCATTTACAACATGTTCATATTATCTACCAGAGGGGTCTTTTTATGAAGCTGACACCCCATTCAAGGTTCTGCCAGAGCAGATGCATCTTAAATGACAGGTTTGGAATGGCCTTTTTAGTGTCAAGCAACTTGGCACACAGCTGACTGTCAAGTGACACAGTCACATCCATCAGCTTTCTGAGGATGAAATGAGCTGCCTCCGTCCACTAACGCCTTTTTCACAGTGTCTCCTTATGGCAGCCAGATGATTGTTCTCTTCACAGGAAGCCACACATAGTGAAATGTCACCCACTACTCGGGTGGGCAATGCTTCTCCAGAGAGCTTGTCCCTAATAAGTAAAGGAAGAGAGAGTGAGCTCCCCCTTTGTAGAGACCTGAAAAGCTCTAGGAACTGGCAGGTTCCCAATTTTGGTTTTTATTCTAATTACACACTGAAAACAATTCACAGAATTTAGTGTCTAATTTAAGATATTTTAATCTTAGTTTCATCCATTAATTTGTCAAGACCATGTTGAGAGAGAAACTTGAAAGTGAGTTTTCCTTGTCAGGAAAACCCTTTCAAAGCCTCAGAGAAAAATCTGTCTTAATCACATATTCAATTTTCCCCAAATGTCTGAACAAAGGGACCCATTACTTAGGCATTCTGAGCAATAATTCTTGCTTTGGATCCCAACAAGTCAAAGAGGATTTGCCCTTAACCCCTTTGTATAAAAAAAGTTTCACGTTCCTCAACAGTAGTGTTGAGAAATCCTATTTCCACAGATTGTTTCGGATTCTTTAAAGTTCCTTTTGGGTTTCCCTGATTTAGAAAAAAAAAATACTAAAGATAATAACTAGGTTGAAAAACCAAGTCTATCACTATCATTAACTCATGAGTAGAGCGGAATACATTCTCCTGTGGGAATAAAGTACACTAATGTTGGACCACATCAGCAAAACAAAACAAAACATCCCACCCTCCCTTTGGCTTTTCCATGTTTGAATGGTTTTTCCTTGCTTTCCCAGTTCCCATCCCACACTGCAAATGTGCAACCTTAGTGTCAATAATATCCAATGCAAATGTTTGTCTAATACTCTGTGTGTCTACAACAGTTGAGTTAAATGAGGGGTGAACATTCAACCCCTGCATTTCCTTGTTAGCAGATGGTCTTTCATGGAGTCTAATGAGAGCTAACAGAGCAATACAGGTCTTGTGATGGCAAAGCATGGGCAGCTTGATCAAATATGTCCCTTTCTTCATGCAAATTCATGGCAGTACTACTGCATAATTCTCTACCATTAGCACTGTTCTTCGCCAGCACCACCAAAGGCGGTGTTTTTGAATGAGAAAGGCAGGAGTTGGGTCAACTTACTATCTCATCTTTATTATTTCAGCTGCTCTCCCACACCTGACAAAGCCTGTATAAGTGTGCTTTGGATTTTTCACAACAGCAGCTTGTGGTGTGATGTGGGACCTGAGGTGTGAGAGATGGGCTGTATTGGTGGATCAGCGTGTGTTCATGCATATAAAAATGCAAGAAAGACTTGTAGCTGTGGAATCTGATTGGAGGGCAAAGAACAAAATTAAAACAGACCCCTCTGTTGTTTTTCTTTCCCTCTTGCCATTGTGGGAAAGTTCTTTTATCACTTCGATCATGCTGCTTCATGGAACTGTTTGGGTCAACCCCCAATGCTAGACAGGGCCACTGATTTCCACCTAATAGGATCATATTTATGTGGCTAGAAGGGCTACTGACTGGCTTCATCTCCCAGAGAGTAACTCTTAGCTAGTTCTGGAAGGGATGCTATAAACTCACAGGCTTTATCAAATCTGTGAAACCAAGTGTGATTTACAGCCAGAGTTGGGGCAAACACACATCCAGCAGCTAGAGTTTAAAATTGGAAGCTTCCTCCCCAACGGGGTGGAGGGAATTTGAGTCAGAAGCCAACAAATAAGAGTGATTTCAGCTTATCTTGAAAATTTCCAGACTTATTCATAAATTTGACAGGAGTGCTATCAGAGAGAAACAGGTTGAAATGATAAAAAGTAAGCACTCGACATGAGACCCAGAGATTCGGCTATCTTTCAGATGGCTGGGCTGGTGCAGAGAGCCATGGCAACAATAGAATAAGATGCTGCAACCCTCTCCTTTATGTTCTCTGGAACTGGGGAGGGGTGGGAATTATTTACTCAAGATGTATCTTGAATTTTCACAATTAAAACTAGGCTTTAATAAGGGAAGATGGACTAGGAAATGATGAGACGTGTTCCTTTTTTCTTGCATAGGAAAACGTCCCATGAAAAAAAATTGGACTTAAGTTCTGTTTTGAATATTTTCTTGACTAGCAAGGGATAGGGGAGATAAAGATCTCTTTTCTCTTTGGTGGCTGATGATAAGCTGGTGTTAAGTACTGCAATAATAAAATTAAGTGGGGACAGGCAGATGACAAGTGGGACTTTGCATGATTGGCCTATTTGCTAGCCTGACAGTATTACAAAGAATTTGTTTAATTTATCTTAGGATGGATTGTTAAGTCTTCAGAGAAAATGATAGATTTATTTTGTGTGTGTGTGTGTGTGTGTGTGTGTGTGTGTGTGTGTGCTAAAATTTTTTAAAAAGGAAAACCCTGGTACAATATTATGATGCAATGAATCTCCAAAGATGCTGTTAAATTTGTTTTCTGTTGGCCATCGACTGATGGACACGCAGCCTATCCTTAAGAATAATTTGTTTCAGTTGGGGGCTCCTCAGCTATTGGTTCATAGTTCATGTGTTTCCACTAGTTTGGCTATTTGTCCCTGTGCTTTTTCCAATCTTGGTCTCAACAATTCTCACTCACACAATCCCTCCTCTTTCCCTCCTCTTTCTGCATCCGGTTCCCTCAGTCATTGGATGAGGTTTCTAGCATGACAGTTAGGGTATTTGGCCATCCTATCGCCAGAGTAGGTCAGTTCGGGCTTTCTCTCTAGATAAGTGAGACAATTAGCTTGAACTGTTTGGGAGTCACCCAGGCAGTGGGACCGGGACCTGTCCTTAGTGCATGAGCCAGCTGTTTGGAACCTGGGGCCTATGCAGGGACACTTTGCTCAGCCTGGAAGGAGGGGACTGGAACTGCCTGGACTGAATCTACCAGGTTGAGCTGAATCCCCAGGGGAGTCCTTGCCCTGGAGGAGATGGGAATGGGGGGTAGGGTGGGGAAGGGTGGGGGGTGCAGAAGAAGGGAGGACAGGGGAAGCCGTGGTTGATATGCAAAATTAAATCAAATTATAAAATTTTTAAAAAAATTTAAAAAAAAAGAATAATTTGTTTCCACAGTGAGACTCTGTAGCTTGAATTTTTCTCTCCAGGTTCCGCCAAGTCCCAGCAGTTCCATCAAGTCCCAACAGTTCCGTAGCCCACTTATAAAATAAACATACAGATGCTTATATTATTTAAACTGCTCAGCCATTAGCTCAGGCCTACCATTGTCTAGCTCTTACTCTTATACTCAGCCCATTTCTGTTAATCTATATGTCGCCACAAGTTGTGTGGCTTTACCTGCTCCCTTTACATGATGCTCCCTGGACAGCAGGCTGACATCTCCTCCTCTCTGCCTTCCTGTTCTCTCAATTCTCCTCTCTGCTAGTCCTGCCTATTCTTCCTGCCTGGCTTTTGGCCAATCAGTGTTTTATTTATCAATCAATCATCCACAGCAAGACTCCCATGGAGGAAACTAAATTTTTGCTTTCAAGTGGTTATCAATTGAAGATTGCTTCTGGCATAGGGATGGAGACATGTGTCCACTTCTCCTTTCAGGCCACTAAATAAAGCTTCCAGTGCTGTGATTAGGTTACACCTAGTTGTGTTGTTGGCTAAAGGGGCCCCATGATACCCCCCAAACAACCCAGGCTGTTCTCAAGACTATTGGGTTGCTCTCCACAAATTGACAGCAAACCCCCATTGCTGAAGACAACACCTACACAACTCATTGAACATGAAGAAGTCAAACTGGTGACTACATAGAGTCTTCACCCCTAAGTTCTAGCCTTTTTTGTATAGGAATGTATTCTGCTTGCTACCAAAGAGGAAATGTAAACAAGCCAGCCACAAAACCTTTGGACTATAGTGGTGTCCAGCCTGCAAGATATGCTAGGACAATGGTGGCACAAAGCCTGTGGGAGTCACCAACCAATACCTTATTTGACTTATGGCTCACTCCATATAATGGAAACCATATGAACACTGCTTGGGTGACCAAAACCAAAGACTAGATTCCCAGTGACCTAAGTTAAAATCAAATACTACTGTTCCCAAGAAAACAAACAAAAGAAAACCACAACAACAAAACATAGCAATCAAATGTCTCCTAATAGTATTCTGCTATACTCATAGATCAGTGCCTTGCTCAGCCATCATCAGAGAAAGTTCCTCCTGCCAAAGATGGGAACAAATACAAAGACACATAGCCAGATTTTATAAAGAGAGCGAAAGACCTTGGAACACTCATCCCTAAGTGGTATGTCTCCATCAAATCCATTCCCTCAAGAAATAGGGAACCAGGTGGAAGAGGATACAGAAAGAAAGTAAGAGCCAGATGGGATGGAGGACATCAAGAAAGTAAGGCCCTCTAAAACAAAAGGATTGACACATATGAACTCACATTGCCAGGAGAAGCATGCATGGGACCTGCATGGGTCTAGAATTGAGTGATTTTTCTTAATGAGAATTCTACAGAAACTATTACCAAGATGCTGTTTTCAATAGCAAAACATTGCTTAAATTTCATATAGCACCGTGTCAAGCCAAACCTCTGTTATCTTCTATTCCAATTCAGAAGTTTAAACCCTTCAATCAGTAACAAGTATCTTACAAAGAGTTAAATATTCAGACTCATCCAGACATGGAATGAAATGCATTGAGAGTATGTCCTAGGGATTTCATTAAGCCCCCACTCTATAGATGCAAATGGCCCTTTGTTTTCAGAAACAAATAATCAGTTGTCCTACAACTCCCAACAGTAGAACATAATGAATAATTTGGGAGCACAAGTCTCATAGCCAGTACAGAAGGCAAAGGAAATCACCAAAAGAAATAAAAGCGAGACATAGTCTTGAAAACACCATTGAAACCCCAGTTTTAGGTCACCATAACTTATGGACACACTACTTTCAAAGTAGGTAGATAAAACACTACTAGTTATCCCTCTCCTGTCTACAGCTACCCTAATATTCAGAACTGCACAAACTTGACAATATTTTTAAGTAGAAGGTTTTCATCAGAGTAATTTGACTCCATGCTCACTCAAAATTAATTTTTAAAACAGTGAGAGCACTCACACACATACACAAACAGTGATATACTCTGCATATGATAATCATGAATTTATAGGAAATATATTTATTCCTGTTTAAGAAATGTCTGAGGCTATCTAGCTCCTGAAGTTCAGCAGGCTGTGACAGCCAGCAACCAGTCAACTAAGGACTGCTCATGCTTGCTCAGAGCATTAGTGACCGTCTCAATCATCTCTGGTCACTCAGAAAAGTCCACTACTCTGTTATACAAGGACGGGAATCGTTTCAATCAAAGGTACAGCACAAAAGAAAGACGTAGAGTTTTCATCCCAATGTCATGTGTTTTCAGGCAAACAAGGGGCCAATAGTTGCCTGCAAACCCTTTCCTCAGAACCAACTTCATGGTCACAGAAGAAAAGGAAAAGGACTTGTGTTTCCAAGGACCTACTTCCAAAACCACATGAACGAACTCTAGTGTATTCTTCTCCCTTGCTTTCAAACCCCTCTACTAAAAATCATTAATTCCCTCACATGTCTTTCAAGTACCATGAATGTACAAGGGAGTTAATTGAGATAAAAATGAGGTGCTCAGTTTAACACAAAACAAATATCAAATTCTACGTGCCATATCCATGCACTGGCATGAACGTGAAAGCATATGTCTGTCAAGGACAGACACTCTCCGTGAAACCTTCAGTCAGCCTCACTGTCTAGTGTCACGCTAATAATGTAAGATAATTTTGCCCCATGAATTTTAGAGAAAGAACATGATTTCTTCTTCTATGGTTTCAAATAAGTGCCCCAAGTATCTATTTTAGTTTGCTTTTGTAGATCCCAAATATTGGTGATAGAGTTGGGGGGATCGTCAAAGGAAGGTTTATGACAATACTCTGCTTCTGAAAAGGGGTGAGCATGCTGCCATGAGTTATTATTTTGGAAACTTAAAGTGTTTTTCTTCCATTTTACATTTCAACTCTAAGAGAGGGGGAAAATAGTTTATTGCTAATTGTCAGTTAATATTCATCACAGGTTGATCCTCAAACAAAACAATTAAAATCCCACTGTCCTTTCTGACTCTGATTTGTTTAGAACTACTGAGTTTCTTCCTAAAATCAAAGCCAATTTTGGAAAGCAATTTCCTGAATTTGGGGAAAGGAGACTTGTATTCTGAACTTTTCTCTTACCCACAAAGGAATGTCTTAAATGGATTATTACCAACGGATCCATTTATTTCTACATTGTGGCCATTCATTGACACACAATCTCACGCTTGGTTGCCTCTTAACATTATGTGAATTATCTGTATTGCTCCCAAGAAATGAAAAATTAATTCCATAAAAGAACTTCTGGCAAATAATGAAAGAAATATTTCTTTTCCATTTCCTGACCTCAAAACAGGTGCTTATTTATACCTGGAGAGGATTGGGGGGTGGGGCGGTCGGGGATAAAGCCCAGGCATACACAAGCAAACTACCTCATACTCTAAATTCAGGAATAGCTTCCTGTTATATCTGTCTGCTTTCCAAGCAAGACTTCTCTGATTCTGTAAAAACCTCCCCAGTATTATAGGATAGTTAGTACCTTTATGGGAAGCATTTCACTAGTGAAGAATAGTTCCTACCATTCCAGGGGACAGTTCCCAGATCATTACCTTGGTTTCATTGAGTACTTCAGTGGACCAAGCTGCGTCACCCCCTTACATTGCCCTCTTCCTATTGTACAAAAGCTTATTTACCATTTAATAACTCTTTATTAACTTTTCTCTTCTCTCTGATTGACTCTTTCCATCACAATTTTAGTCTTGGTGTCCACACTTGAAGGAGCCTAGTTCAGATACTGTTACAGGAACTCCTACCAAATTCTGTCTATATATCCTTGTAAAACTCAGCTCAGACATAGTTATATAAATTCCAGGCCCAACTTGGCTATATGCGTAGATCAATGTCTTCTCAGTCATCACCAGAGAAGCTTCCTCTTGCAGTGTGTGTGAAAACCAATAACTGGACAAAGTGCAGAGAGTGAGAGATCTTGGAACACTCAGTCCTAAATGGAATGTCTTCATCAAACCCCTTCCCCCGGGTCTCAGCGAACTGTGCAGAAGAGGAGGCAGAAAGATTGTCAGAGAGGGGAGGGAGGACCCCAAGAAAACAGCGTTTTCTAGACTTAAAATGACTGATACACATGTAAACTTACAGAAACTGCCAGCATACACAGGGCCTGCACATGCCCAAGCCAGACAGGGTCCCAGGGCTCAGAGGAGGAGGTGGACACCAGCTCCCATCACTAAGCAAAAGCCTAGCTCCAATTGACAACAGTTTACAAAGGAAATAATTGGTTTTTTTTCACACTTACAGGTAGGCCCAATGCACAGCAATAGATAGCCAAGACAAAAGAAGTCAATGGTATGTTTGAAGATTTTTTTTTTTGTCTCATATTGCTTTGTTTGAGCATTATTATCTTACTGGTCTTCTGCTTGTATATTAGAGTTTCTGCTTTTGTGTTTTTATGGTGTGTGTGTGTGTGTGTGTGTGTGTGTGTGTGTGTGTGTGTGTGTCTTTTTTTTCTTTGTTTCCTAAAGAGAGAGAGAGAGCGATGTCCTGCGGTTGGGTGGGTGAGGAAGTAGGGAGAATCTGGGAGGAAATGAGAGTGAAAACCATAATCAGAATATATTATATGGGAAAAATATTTTCAATACAGAAAAATGAAGAACTGAATCTAAATGGTTTAGTTCAACCTAAGTAAGATCCGGGAGCACGTTCATGGCTTTGCGAGAATGACACCATCCTTACTAAAACCTGCTCTTAATTCTTGGCAAATCCAAGTAACATATTGTGTTACTCTAACCAAAGCAGCATAGAGGGAAATCTAATTTACCTTTGTGCTTTCCTTTTACAGGAAGCATCACATCAGCTCAGGTGAACTCAGTTCACTCTCACCAGACTTTGTGGGCAAGAACTGCATTTCCATTTGCCTACCAAGTGCCAGGTGCAAATTCCAGTGAGGCCAGAGGCAGCATTCCTCAGGGACTTGTGAGACAGATTCCTCTCTCCCAAAGGAGCCATGGCCATAACACTGGTGGAAGGGACAAATGGGAATCCGTGGTGCCTATTAGCATGACAAAGCACACACTGGCCTGCAGACTGCCTCGGTATCACTAGAAAATGATGCACATTTCAGGGTTCATAGCACTCTGGATCTTCTCACCCTATCCCTTTCTCTAAACTTCTCCAGTTCATGGGCTTCCTACACCCAGCTCCTCATTTCTCCTTGTAACCCTGCTATTTAGGCTGTGCTCTCTGCTTCATCTGTCTCTCTTGGTCCCTCTTTTTACCCTCTCTTGGTCCTGCCTTTCTTTTCATCTCTTGCTCTTCTCCCTTCTCTCTCTTCTCATGGCCAAGCCCCAGTCTGCCAGCCTTGCTTACTCTATTATTTTCTCTCTGTGATCTAGACTCTTCCCGATGCCTCTAGTGGTTCTTTCCCTCACATCTACAATAAAAACCTTTCTCTTGGCCGGGCAGTGGTGGCACACGCCTTTAATCCCAGCAATCGGGAGGCAGAGCCAGGCGGATCTCTGTGAGTTCGAGGCCAGCCTGGGCTACCAAGTGAGTCCCAGGAAAGGCGCAAAGCTACACAGAGAAACCCTGTCTCGAAAAACAAACAAAACAAAACAACAAAAAAAAAACCTTCCTCTTAATAATACTTGGAGCAGTCATGTGGTCTGTTTACACATGAAGGAGGAGGGAGCTATAACTTTCATTATGGCCTAAAGAAATAGTCTCTACAATGTCAACTTTAAGGTGAAAATTGAAGATGTCGATCTTGATTTTCCAAATAGATTAAACTTTAATTCAATAATTTTATGATGAAACAATGTAAGGCATTTGGTAATAAAACTGTCTCAATTATAAATTCCCCTTAACATCAAGGCTCACTTCTTCATTTCCTGCCTGATAGCTTTGACATAGGCAAAAGGTTTTCAAAGAAAAATGCCATTCTGAATCCAGTGATTCATTTGAACATCATTCTAAGAATTGGTTCTTTCAAAATTGGGTC
Source organism: Peromyscus californicus insignis (assembly GCF_007827085.1). Taxonomy (NCBI): domain Eukaryota; kingdom Metazoa; phylum Chordata; class Mammalia; order Rodentia; family Cricetidae; genus Peromyscus; species Peromyscus californicus. The sequence goes on from NW_026294413.1 coordinate 43,425,452, forward strand.
TTTCAAGGAAATATATGTTTTCAAAATAATTGTCTTTGGATCACTAAACCCAGCTGGGAATGTAGCATCCTCCTCGCCGCAAGCTGGAAAGATTTTAATGTTGTGAACAAAACTGGTGGCCGTGATAAAGTTAATGGGGTCCTACTTAAGAAATAACTGGGCATTTCTCTTGTTTTATGAGGCAATAATTTCACTCCCTAGTGAATAAAGACTAGGGAAAAGTTGGACTACTGCCCAAGACATAACCTACACTACATCAAGTAGTGCATCACATTCTCGGCTGCCTTCTGGAGGTCATAGGGCTACTTATGGGAAGGTTTTCTGATACTGTTTTTCTGGGGGTGGGGCTGTATTAAATAAATACCAGAACCAGAGTGAAACAGTATCTTTTGAATTTGGCAGGGCTGATGCACTCATGAATTCACAGCACGTGTGGTTGCCTGTGCACAAGGTCAGTTCAGTCATGCACCTGCATGGAACACAAGGGGTTCATGAGCCCCCACCTCTAACTAAGGGAAAAGTCTACCCTCTTTAAGGGTATGGTTCCTGGTAAGTCAACTGAATGCCCGTGAATGGCCTCAAACCAAGAGTCTATGAGCTGCACCAATTGGAGTAGACAGGATGTCAAGGTGGAAGGGACGGATCTTGAAGGAGTTAGGGGACCAGTGGAAATGATGAAATACATTTAATGAGATTCTCAGAATTAATGAAAAATTAAAAAGTAAATTTAAAAAATAAATCCTTATAAAACAAACAAGCAAACAGCATCATCAACAACAATACCAGATACCAGCTAACAATGCAAAGATGTGTGGTACTCTGTTCCAGAGACAACTACAGCCAAACTTTCCAGCTTCCAAATTTAACACCGTCATTGTTATCACACTGTCTCACATATGAAAAACACAGTCTTCATTTAAGTCTGATTTAACATTACTTGTAAATACCAACTCATGAAACCTTGAAAAAGACTGTAGATTCTTAGTTTAAAATGAGAGGAAACAATCCTTTAAAAAATAGAGGAGGAGGAGGCGGCGGCGGGGGTGGGGGGGAGGGAGATGGCTTAGCTGTTAAGAGCATGTATTGCTCTTAGAGAGGACCTAATTTCAGTTCCCAGCACCCATATCTAGAGACTCACAACCATTTGTAACTCCGGGTCCAAGGAATCTGACACTTTCTTCTGGCCTCTGGTGACAATCAGATGGATATAGCACACACACATACACACACACAGAGAGAGAGAGAGAGAGAGAGAGAGAGAGGGGGGGGGGGGAGGGAGAGAGAGAGAAAGAAAGAGAGGGATACATAAATAAAAATAAAATCTCAAAATCAAAACAAGAAGAGCAGGCCCTGAGACATTGCTCCTTGGAGAGAATACTCATGTAGCATGTAGGAAGCTCTGGGTATAATCCCCAGTACTGTATTTAAAAAAAAACAAAAAAAACAAAAAAACAAAAAAACAAAAAAAACAGCAGTCAGGAGGTAGAGGCAGAAGGATCAGAAACTCAAGGCTAACTTCAACTACATAATAAGTTATAGGCTAGCCTGGGCTACATGAAACCCTGTCTCAAACAGAAAAAGGAGAAAGGGAGGAGTGTTATTTATGTGTTTTGTATTGTTCAAGATGAATAAGCTTTAAAAAGAAATCACTTTGAAGGCACTGAATCAACTGTATTAGCAGATACATTGTATACTCAAACTCCTGCCAGAACCTTTCTAGCAAAATCAGCTGTGGGATGAGTTTCTGCTTATCTGGCTTAAAACATTTGACCTGGCCACATAAAACTAACAGGACTTACAAAATGTCCATCAAAGTAATGCAAACTAATAAAGCCAGTAGCCACATCAGTTCCCTAGAAGAGTGGTTTTTTTCATATTCTGCATTCCCCAGGTAGACCTTAGAGATCTCCCTAAATCCTCAGTTGAGTTTTAGAATTTAAGTTACTGACTATGACTTAAGGAGACCAATAGCAAGCCTCTTGTCTTTGTTAGGATTTCTATTGCTGTAAAGAGATACCAGGACCATGGCAACTCTTATAAAGCGAAACATTTATTTCAGGATGGCTTACAGTTTCAGTGGTTTAGTCCATTATCATCATGACTGTTTTAAGATTTCCTCTGCCAACAGAATTATCCAAATCTCTTCACTTTAGTATCAGGCAGACTCTTCAAATAAGGGCAAAAAGCAGTCACATTCTTCACCAAAATGTCACAAGAACGATCTCTAGGCAACATACTAAAATTCTTCTCATCTGACTCCTCTTGAGCCAAGACCCCATAGTTCAAATCACCTTCAGCACCACTGTCTTCTATACTCCTACTACGATGGCCCATTAAGCCCCACTTAAAGCAATCAACTGCTTTTCTAATCCATGGTCTCAAAATCCATATTCCTCCAAACAAAAACATGGCCAGACCTATCACAATAATACTCCACGCCTAGTACCAACCTCTGTCTTAATTAGGGTTTCTATTGCTGAAACACTAGGGTCACAGCGACACTAACAAAGAAAAACATTTAACTGGTCTGATTTACAGTTTCAGAGGTTGAGTCCATGATCATCATTGCAGGATGTGGTGGCATTGCTGTACAATGTTGTTCTGTATGCTATGAATGTGTGTTGCTCTGATTGGTTGATAAATAAAATGCTGATTGTCCAGTATCCAGGCATGTAGTGGGTAGCCATTCCAGCTTTGATCTGGAAGTTCCAACCCCCATTGAGACTTCAGCAACTGTCACGCCTACAAGGCAGGGCCAAGGGAGGCACCTGGAGACCCGAGAGCTGGATCAGCCAGTGCTTTCTTGGTTCTGGGACCCTGGACAGTGGAGGTGGGCCATACAGAGCTCCAGAGAACACCGCTGGACTGCGATACACCTTCCCCAGACCCTGCGACCTACCTATCCCTTAATTTGTAAGTTACGCCATTAAATAAATCTCCTTTTAACTACGTGGAGTGGCCTTAATAATTTCACCAATATCTGGTGCCCAACGTGGGGCAAATTCCAAAGGCCTGGGTGGCTCCCGCCTCCTCCCACCCATGCATCCATCTACCATTTCTCAGGTACCATTATATTCCTTCTCAGATCTTTGATGGGATTAAAGACTAGCAGTTATAGTTACAACTTAGTAGATAGAACATATTAAGTATTAGACTCAGGTTCTTTAGGATAGGACACCTTTTGGAATGATCTTTGTAACATGCCATTTACCTATGCTCTATACTTCTCTGGACTTTAGTATGTGTTTCTTGCTTGATATTGTTTGCATTGGTTGTAGTTCCATCTTATCTAGGTCATTATCCCTCATTATTCCTGGACAATATTTGATAACCATTCCTTTGTATATAGTCTTGTATTAGGTTAGAACTTTCTTATTTAGACAAAAAGGGGGAGATGTAGTGGGTAGCCTTTCCAGCTTTGATCTGGAAGTTCCAACCCCCATTGAGACTTCGGCAACTGTCACGCCTACAAGGCGGGGCCAAGGGAGGCGCCTGGGGACCCGAGAGCTGGATCGGCCAGCGCTCTCTTGGTTCCGGGACCCTGGACAGTGGAGGTGGGCCAAACAGAGCTCCAGAGAACACCGCTGGACTGCGATACACCTTCCCCAGACTCCGCGACCTACCTATCCCTTAATTTGTAAGTTACGCCATTAAATAAATCTCCTTTTAACTACGTGGAGTGGCCTTAATAATTTCACCAATATGGGCAGGAAGTATAGACTGGATAAACAGACAAGGAGAATTCTGGGAAGAGGAAGGCTAAGTCAGGAGTCGCCAGCCAGACACAGAGGAAGCAAGATGAAAAGGCAGAACTGAGGAAAGGTACCAAGCCATGTGGCTAAACATAAATAAGAATTAGGAGTTGGTTTAAGTGTAAAAGCTAGTCAGTAATAATCCTGAGCTAATGGCCAAGCAGTTATAAATAATTTTAAGCCTATGTGTGATTATTTTATAAAAGGCTGCAGGACTGTGGGTGAGAGATTTATCCCGACGGTGGGCCAGGCAGGACACAGGAAAACTTCCAACTACATGGCATGCAAGCAGGCATAGTGCTGGAGAAGGACCTAAGAGTTCTACATCTTGATCTAAAGACAACAGAAGTAAACGGACCCACTGGCCATGGCTTGAACTCCACAGTGACACATGTCCTCCAGCAAGGCCACACCTCCCAATAGTGCCACTCCCTATGGAATGGGGTGTTTTCTTTCAAACCACAACAACTTTGAAATAGGAGACAACCATATCACTAAAGGAAGTCTACCTTATGTATGCAAAGCCCATCAAGCTCTAAAGAAAGGAATCAACTCATTTAAACCAGCCTATATCTAAGATTAAAATAAGTGCTAACACTTTTTTTGGTATGTGTGAGTTTTGCCCACAAGGATATTCTGCAGGTAATCATGAGTGTCTAATTATAGAGCTGAGCTTTGAATCTGCTGATTGACATGGATTTAAAATCTTATCATAGCTTTAACTCATTTGCCCTGTTTAATAGGTTGGGGGTTGATATTATTATCCTTCTACATGTCTAAATACTTAATGCAGCTGAAAGGTTAAGCAACTTTACCACCAACACAGAAGAAACTCTTAGGCTTCATTCAATTACTTTCTCCTTTTCGCTTATGAGACTCTTCAATGACTTTCTCAATCCTGATGCAAGGGGAAACTCTCTGCTTTATGCAGTAAGTATGGATCAGAATACTTTCTGGGACCCACAGAAGATGCAACCAGGGTTGAGTGACAATCCAAGTCTTGTTCCAAGCACCCTCACTCCTGGGTTTGTGGCAGGGAAGCACACTAAGGAAGCCCATCTCTGTTCCTCTCTATCAGCCCACCACTGTTCTCAATACTGGCAAGTCAGACAAAATCTGGTTCCTAGCTTTCCAAATCATCATAAAACTTCTGTTTCTCCCATTTGAAACTGTACTATGTCCTGATCTTAAATCTCTCTGTGCTCTGTTCCTTTAAACAAGCTCAGAGCGTTCACAAAACTGGCATGCTAGGAGTGAAGAAAAAGGGGGCTCCAGACAAAACACTGTCCTCCTCTGCAAGTAAGACAGGAAGGGTATATAAGGAAAAGGAAAGAGTGGAGACTAATTGAATGAACTGGCTTGTCAGGGCTTTGGTTGTCAGTTGTGATCCAATATCTGTCTGAGAGTTACTGTAGAAGTGTCTTGAAGATGTGATTAAACTCTGTCATCAGCTGGCTTCTGAAAGGGGTCTGTGACCCTTGATAAGGTCGTTGTCTAACCAGGTGAAGGCCTTGAAAACAAAGCAGAGAGTTTCTTAGAAGAAAAGAAAACTGGCAAAGGGGCCAGAACATAAAAGTCTAGCTTGAGTTTCGAGCTGGAAGCCTACCCTGCAGATTCCAGACTCAGGACCACAGCACTGACTGGGATTTATCAATGTCCCTAGCCTGTCAGCTTGACTGAAAATTTCAAACATACCCTTTGTGATTATTTGGTCCAGTTCTTAAAATGAATCTCGAATATGTCACATGTGCATGTAAAAATTTCTATGCATTCAGTTTCTCCAGAGAACTCTAACTAGAAAAGGCTGCTGACATCATTGTATCATGTGTTGGGAACAAGCTGTCCTAAACAAGCTACAGAGATTCATTCACTGGAAGAGGTAAACTTACCTTAACCAAGCATGCAGAAGAGTCTGATACATGTATTTGCACTTGTCACTTGCAACAGACTACCCCAAATACCTGAGTCATTTCCCCACTCCCACTCTAAAAGCTGCATGACATCGCAACCAATCAGAAATGCTGTTTCTGCCCTCAGGGAAGAGTCCACAGCAGCAGGCAAATGAATGAACAGGAGCTCACTAGATTTTTGAGGTCTGCTATAAAAATGAATAAGAAAACTCTCCGATGGTCTTCTATAAAACACAATATTCAAGAATAAAATATAAAAAGTAAACACTCTGTACTGCTAAATATTTAAAAAGATAAAAAACTGCTGCACAGATTCCATTTTAAGATGTGTAATTTCACACTTTCTTTACAGAGGAAAAGCACAAGAATAATGCAAAAACGTTATATAAAAGAGGAAGCACTTTGTAATTTATGTATTCTCAGAGGTCAATGCCCATAACTTCCCAGGAAAGAATGAATGCCAGTGCCTAGATAGAGGGAGACCTACAGAGGTGGAGCGGTTTGTAGGCCATTAAATGTTTGCCCAAAGCATAAGCTGCATTACTTTATTCCATGGAGAATAGAGCCTGGCTAAAGGATGCAGATGAAAGATTTAAAAATCAACACCCTAATTGAGATACCCTTTGGTGTGTTTTCACAAAAGAAGTTCAGATACATTTTTTTCCTTCTGATCATCCTGTCCTAAGTTATTGTGCCCCAGGCAGTGTTAACATAGCAGTTCCTTCCCAAATAAGAGGATGCACCTAGCAGCAAACACAGTGATATCAAAACTACAGTGAAACAAATAATAGCAATGTGGACAATTATACGAATGTACACTGCACCGGTTAGCTTTTTGTCAACTTGCCACAAGCTAGAGTCATCTGGGAAAAAGAAACCTCAAATGAGGGACTGCCCCCCTTAGGCAAGTCTGTAGGACATATTTTTGATTAGTAATGGATGTGGAGAGTTCAGTGCCACCCCTGGGCAGGTAGTCCTGGGTAGTGTAGAAAGGCAGGCTTGAGCAAGCCATGGAGAACAAGCCAGTAATCGTCACTCCTCTCTGGCCTCTGCTTCACTTCCTGACTCGACTTCGCTTGACGGACTGTAAGCTGCAGTAAACTCTTTCCTCCTCTAATCTGCTTTTGGCCAGTGTTTTATCACAGCAACAGAAAATAAACAAGAACCCCACATTTCACTGCAGGGTAGTTCGTGCATGCTATTTAATTTCTTTTTAAAAGCTTTCCACAACTCAATAAAATGTAAATTTCAATTACAAAGTAGGGAAAGCACATTAAAACACAGAAAGAAAATACAATAAAATGAAAGGAAAATGTTCAATTTTGCTAATAAGTAGAATAGTGTTTATTAAAACAAGACTTCATTTATATATTGCTTGTGGTGAATATACCCAGTGTAGGCAAGCATGGAAGGAAGCAGGTATACTTACCCATTACTGAGGACCAGAAACTGCATGGAACCTTCTCCTGAAAGGCAGACCGGCAACTGGGATGAAGCACCACTGTGTGTGTGCCCTTTGGCACAGAAATCCCTTTTCTTCAACATTACCCTCAAGAATAATAAATGGGTACAAACACTTTTTATGAAGATCCTAGTTTTTATAAACTCAAAAGAGTGAATGTAACTTAAATGCACTAAGTAGTAACTCAGTCAAACTCTTCTAATCCATTAAAAAAAAAACAGTTATTGTACAGAGCAAAACAAACATGTCCTATCAAAAACATTTGTCACTGAAGAAGATATTAAAATATCCTCAAATGATGAAACAGATGATAATTTTTTTTTGCATAGTAGACTTATGATCTCTTGGACCTCTATTCCATTTTCTTTGAAATAAGAGAGTTGAATTACATGACGGCTGAAATCGCATTCCATTATCCAATTCCCAGGTTTACAATTCCACTCTCCAATTTGGGGTTTTGCTTGAGACCTGGAAAGCTGCTTCTACACTTAATAGATTCTGCCACCTTCAGCTCTCGATCAGATGAGTTCCATCCATGGATGTTCCTAACTCTAATCATGGCAGTCAGTATGAGCACAGGTGAATGGGTCGCACCACCCTCTGAGCTACATCAAGAAGGCAAAGTTAAGTTTCTCTCCAAAATATTTGGTCCCACTTCACAAACAGTGCTCATATTTCCATTTCAGTTTAGCTGTGAGTCAATCAGACCAACAAGAAAATAACTTCAAAGTGCCAACTAAAGGATATAGGGTTCCCAGAAACACTGAGTCAAGAGGAGACAGACAACAGGTAGATCAGGAGATATGATAGAGTGTTGGCAGGGGGAAAAGAAGGGGCATGAGAAGGGGAGAAAATAAAAACTTGACTTTTGCCTGTGGAAGCTGGTGAGTTCACAGCCTACTGACAATGTCCACAGGCTGCAAATCTACAGAAAGAGCAAATGATGCAGTTCTGAGGCAAAATGCTTCCTCTTCCAGTACACCTGAGTTTTTAAATTCCCTAGGGATTTTCAGGTGCTTCCATGAGCCCTGCCCGTGTTATCTATGGGATCTCTTTAGCTGGAGGGATCTGATTGTAACCGTTATCCATATCTACAAAGTCCTTTATCCAAATTAGTGTTTGAGTCAATGGTTCTCAACCTTCCTGAGCCTGCAACCCTTTATTACAGCTCCGCATGTTGTGGTGATTCCCAGCCATAAAACTATTTCCGTTGCTACTTCGTAACTGTAAATTTGCTGCTGTTATGAATCATAATGTAAATATCTGTATTTTCTAATGGTCTTAGGCAATCCCTGCGAAAGGGTCATTCGACCTCCAAAGAGTGCCACTGACTGAGACACAGGTTGAGAATTGATGGATTGCATACTTTAGATGTGATAGGCAAGTGGACACATGTGGGTGCTTTATCAGGTCCCTATACAAAAATAAAAATTTTGCTCTGACTTAAAGATAAAGGAGGAAGTAGACTACATAATGACAGAAAGTGGAGTAAATCTGAAAACTAGATATATCACAAAGAAGGCAAACCTAGCCATAATGGTACAGTGGAATATACGGACTTCAGAGTTCATGGAGAAGGGGAACAGGGTTGTGCTGGCTAGTCTTATGCCAACCTGACATGAGCTAGAGTTATCTGAAAGGAGGGAACATTAATTAAGAAAATGCTTCCGTAAGATCTGGCTATAAGGCATTTTCTTAATTAGTGATTAAAGTGGGGAAACCTGGCTCATTGTGGTTGGGGCCAACCATGGACTGGTGGTCTTGGGTTCTATAAGAAAGCAGGCAGGGGAAGCCATGTGGAGCAAGACAGTAAACAGCACCTGTCACGTCTGCCTCAACCAGCAAGGAAGATGCAACACCAGGCTCTTCTCCAAGCAGTTTATTCAGGAACCTTGAACAATCTTCTGACCCCGGGGAAAACCATCTTCTGACTCCGGGGAAAGGCAGCCCATGCCCTTTATAGCCACTGGGCAACCAACCCCGTAATGCCACGTGGACAATGCCGATAGGGTCAGACATACGCAAGCAAGCCAGATTCCACACCCAAGCCAAATAAGGAATTGTTTATCCCAGAGAACACCTGCCATCGGGAAGGCTGAAGCCAGATGCTGGCGCCATCTTTGAGGCACGGCCGTGCACGGCTCTCTACAAGCACCCCTTGGTGGCTTCTACATCAACTCAGGTCTCCAGGTTCCTGCCCTGTTAGAGTTTCTGTCCTGACTTCCTTCAGTGATGAACAGTGCTGTGGAAGTGCAAGCTGAATAAATCCTTGCCTCTCCAAGTTTCTTTGGTCATGGCATTTCATTACAGCAATAGTAACCCTAACTAGGACAAGAGTTATACTCGAGAAACCTTGAGGAAGCAAAGAGACTGAGTACGGACCAAGAGAATGGAAAGCTGGAGAGGCATTACACAGGAAGACAGAAATGGAAAAAAGGGCAAAGATCCTGCTCGAAGTACTTTTTTGAAAAACTTTTATTACATTTCGAAAACTGATTTTGTCTAGGGGTACTACAGTGCGCATGTGGAGGTGAGAAAACAGAGGACAGCTTGCTGGAGTTGGCACTCTCCCTTCTCTGTATGGGTCCTGGGGGTGAACTCACATGTTAGAGTTCAAGGGAAATGCATTTTCCTGCTGAGCCACCTAGCTGGAAATTATTTTGATGACTTGAATAGTAGCCATTGGGCCCTAGACCCTGCTCCTGATGCCCCTGTAGATCGCAGATAACTCGTGCTAAGATAATGTAGTAAACAACTGAACCCATTCACAGGAAGAAGGTTTCTTCCAATAAATCTATCAATTTAATAGAAAGAGAATTATCTTTATAGTCACCATTTAGTTTTCACATGGATAAATAGTCATTTGAGTTTTGTATGCTAGGAACTGATTGGGAATGTCTTTTCTTCTATAAATTCAATATTAACTTATTTTAGCACATCCTCTTGCCTTCTATCTAATACTAATAGAATTCTTCCATTTCAATAATTCCTCCATTTTAATAATCAGTGGATGAGCTTACGGCCTCAGAATTCCTTTGCTCCCACCTGGCCCCGCCTGGCCTACCCTGCATATAAGCAGGATAAGCAGCAAAGTGACAATTACTGATTGGCACTCTCTTCTGCAGTGAACACCTTAACTCACTTCGTAACCCATTCTGCTCTCTGTTCCAGGAAACTCTTCCCAAACCACAGTGTTCTCATCTCACTGCCCTAATTGAAAACTTTCCACGTCCTTCATTTTCTGTGGAATAAGATTCACACTCCTCAGGGAATTCAAAGCACTCTCTCTCTCTAAACCTGCTTTCCATCTTTCTGTCACATGCACGCTCTATTTTGAATTAGTTCTGAGATTTTCCACCTACACACCTTTGCAAAAGCTGGTTTGGATCAGAACGGTTACCCAGCTTTAGCCCTGTAATCCCCATTCCTTGCACAAGTCAATCGTGTCTTAATGTGAATGGCGGAAACACAGCTACCTCTATCCTAAACAAAGCAGAAAAATGATTCTCTCATACAAAGGCAAATCCAGATGTCCAAAACAGTGTAGTGTCTTAGCATTAAAAAAAATAAATAATAAATTCTACATCCTCAAACTATCTGGTTAGGAACCAGTCTCTACTTCCCAGCTTTGATTTTTTTAGGCAAGATGATTTTCAGGTACATTCTCTGTGTGTGGTAATTTGTTAGTAAAATTACTAGGTAAAGAAAAAGAGGAGGGAGACCAGTGTGCAGGTCTAAGCAAAGGAGCACAATTAAGTGCTGCCTTTTCTTTGTGTATTTTAAATTCTTTTGTCGGGCTAGAAGCCATTTGCCATTCTAATTTTGTTCCCAGAAACCTGCTTTGTCTAAAAGCCTGTGGCCTGACTGTGGCACACCAGACCTCTGCATCTGCTCTGATTTTCCTTTGCTTTATAAGCTCATGTATGAACCAGTGTGCTTATTTTGGGAAGCCATGTATACTTTAAGAAGAATGTGCACAGTTAAAATGAAGTTTAGAAGAGTTAGCTTGGTCTAGGTTCTTGGAAGCATGCCTTAACAGGACAATTGTTCTCCCCAATTTCTGTCATTTTTTTTTTTTTTTAGCTCACTGATTGGCAATTGCTCATCTTTGGAGAACCTTATGCTATCATCTGGTAACCTTGCCATGTGGTGAAAGACATTTATGACAACAGTAATCACACTGTTCACACCATAAAGCATAAGCTCAGGTATACTTTACTGACATCTTGGGAATAGACTTAGTGTTTGAACACTGAAGTCAGTGATTAAATGTCTTCCTTGAGGTGTGAGATGTATTATATAGATGTAGATATAGGTATACTATGGTTTGCCTTAAGTAATTACTAGAAAACTAATAAATAAAAATTATAATCAGAAGATCATAGGTTTGGATAAATTAGGTATATAATAAACATAGGTATATCATGTGAATTATATATTAATGAAGATTTTTTTTAGTGGAGCTTGGGTATATCTCAGTGGTGGAACACTTACCTAGCACATCAAAAGCCCTAAATCAATCACCAGGACCACAAGAAAAAAAAAAAAAATATATATATATATATATATATATATATATATGATTCTAAGTCCAATCATTTCCTCACTTTCTAACCTTGAGTTCTTGGATTGGAGCCCAAGTTCCACTCAGCAGTTTGCCCTCATATCAGCTTTAGCTCAGCATCGGTGACCCTCAGCTGCTTATCTCTCTGTTGCTGGATTATGTCCTGCCAACCATATATAGCCACCTACCTGCCGGTCAGTGCAAGATAATCAAAGGGAAGGATTTGTGTTGCCTTCTCCTAAAGTCATGCAGTATCGAATTTGGCAAGTCTCTTAAAGGTTTGCTAATCCTATTCCTTATTTTGTGGCTGATAAAATTAGGCCTTGGAGAGGTAAGGAATTCACCTGTCAGCACTCAGTTAATCAGAAGTGTAGCAGAGGATAGGCTAGTCCTGACTGGGAAAAAAAAGTTATATACAGCTCAAGCTGAAATTACTAATAACTGTTGTAGAGAAAATTGGAAATCGTATAGAAAAAGTGACATCATGACATCACACTGATTATAAGAAGCCAAGCCACAGCCCACTGTGGTTGCCAGTCAATGGCTGGACTCTCTCTAGTCCTCTCTGGCTCATGGGAAGATTATGCATCTTGCTTTCTCTTTGATTGGCCAAGGCCAAGTAACTGGTTCTCCCATTGACTTGAGAGCCAATGTGATACATAGCTCATCACTTGTTCTAATGACTGAGAGCTGTGAACCATACTTGGTTTTCCTAGTGAATTCCCATTAAGCAAAAGGTGTTATTTCAGCCCATCAGACACACACAGAAAGTCTAAGATGACCCACATTGGATCTTTAGGATAAGAAGGTGTATCTGTGCTCCTTTGATTAGAAATAATATTGAAATGTTGATAAATACTGTTAACTGCATTATAATTTAGCTCAGTCTGACCAATAGAGTCACCATCCTGATACATGGTATCTGCAAAGAAAGGAAGTACAAGCAGCAAGACTAGGGAGTTAGAGTCAAAGCTGTATCTTGCTTCTGAATTATAATTCCATCACTTACTATCTGTGGCCTTAAGAAAGTTACTTAACCTTTCCAGGCGTTGGTTTCCTATAAATTAGGGATGATATTACCATTTGAAAGACACATTATAAAGATTAAATGAACTAAGATAGAGCAAGCATACCACAATGCCCTGAAGCTGCCAAGAGCACTCAGTTAACATTTTTTAATATTACCCTTTGAAATTAGTTCAGATTCCTATACCATTGTTCTCTATGGCACTGACCTTATCACATTCCCTGTATTTACAACAGACAAAGATGAAATAACATCATACTACAAGACCCTTAACCTGATACCATCATGCTCTCCTGCCCAGCACAAACTGTTCATCAGCTCATAAACTGAATTTTTCAATTTTCATCTTTCCGCTGTTACTTAAATTTTAAAGCTAGAAGAGCAGGAAATCTCTACATCAGCAAGTATGAAGCATTATTACACTCTCTTAAGGTAGGATACTAGGGTAGCCTAGATTTCTTAGAAAACCCTTCTCAATGAATTATTTTATTTTCTATACAAGAATACAATGTGGATAGGATTTGTGCCAGAAATTGTTTTTTTCTCTACGCAATGAGTTTCAAGATGACATTTCTAAACTGATTTGAATTATATCTTGCTACCTCACTGCCCTCTTCTGTGCTCTTTATATCCTCTCTGGATTTCCTTTCCTTCCCTGAAATAGTTCTGCCTTCCACTTTTATATTGTATATGTCCCATTATCTCTCCTTTTATCCTTGGTTTAAGATCTCTTCCTCCAATTCCATGACCCTCTAGTTTCAAGATTTAGACATATGCACACAAGTAAAAACACACACATAACTTGAAATGTATGCATCTTAGTTACTTTTTGATTGCTGCTAAGAGATACCATGAGCAAAGCAACTTGTAGATAAAGAATTTATGGGGTCTTACAGCTCCAGGAGATTAGACTGTCATGGCAGGAGCATGGCAGCAGTCAGGCAAGCATGGTACTACAGCACTAACTAAGAGCTCACCTTTGATACATAAGCAGAAGGAAAACAGGGAAACACAGAGAGAGAGATAAATGGAAATGACTTGAGCTTTTGAAACTTCAAAGTCTATCCACAGTGACACACTTCCTCCATCCAACAAGGCCACACTTTCTTATTTTTCCCAAGGAGTTCCACCAACTGCGGTCAAAACATTCAAATATATGAGTCTATGGCGACCATTCTCATTCAAACCACCACACTAGATTAGGCATATAAATGAAATCCATGTCTGTATTTGTCTTTCAGAGTTGGCTGATTTTATTTAACATGACGATTTTCAGTTTTACCCTTTTAGTTTGGGGGTCTTAAATGCACTTTTTTTTCAGATAACCTAAATGACATTTACTTCTTGAATGACAATACGTCCATTCCAAATAAGTCATAGCCACTAGGGTGGGAGATGAGGGAGGGGAAGAAAAATCAGCTCTACCTATTTTCTTGCTAATATCATGATTTAATTTTCTATATGACTGAGTCAAATTCTATTCATCTGTTGATGGACATCTAGGCAGGTTACAATTCTAAAACAGAAACAGAGCATCAGAGTTAATATGGATGTATTGCTTTAATGTATTTATTTGGGACTGGGCTGTCAGGACAGAAAAACTCCACCTTTGTTTACATAAGTGTGTCATTAGGGGGGTGATCTTTGATGTCTCAGAAGCTAAAGCCCAGGCTCAGTGGCTTGATGTAGAATTCTCAGTTCCTTTTCCAGAACCGTGTCTGACTGCATGTTGACTTGCTTCCCACCTTGGTGATATTGGCCTAAGCCTCTGAACTGTAAGCCAGCCCCAATTAAATGTTTTCCTTTATAAAAGTTGCCATGGTCATGGCATCTCTTCACAGCAACAGAAACCCTAACTAAGTGTTCCCCAAAATAAAATGTTTGATTTTTACCATTCATTCCTGAGAATGAAACAGAAAGTGAGACCATGTGAACAAGAAATTAATATTTCATTTCCTCAGTCTGACCAAATTGTCTGGGAACTATATAACATGTCTATAAAGCCATGGAAGATCTAGTACCCTCAGAAAGAGTTTAACTTCTTCATTATTTTTAGTGAGATGTAATCTTGCTATGTTTCTAGGGCTGTTCTCAAATTCATGAACTCAAGGGATCCTCCCACCTCAGGCTGAGTAGCTGCCATTACAGACACATGCAAGCACACATGGCTCACATATTCTTAAATTAAAATCTTCTTGCAATGCCTTAACCTTGCTGGAATATGGGCCTATACAAATTTCTCTCCAGACCATTGAGAATTGGAGAAATGATTATTACATCCTTCACAAACTATGATAGTGCCATGAGTACCCAGATGAAGTGTGAAAGAATTCATCTAGGATCTCAGGTTTACTTAATGTACTTCAAATTGTAGCTCTGGTACTCTTCCTCCTACAGTCACAAGAAGAAAAACAATGCATCATTCTCTTGCTTCTCTTTATTATACCTGTTTCTTTACAAGTGTCCATAGACATGCACACTTTTCTTGGAGGTAACTCACTTAACTCAGTTTATTTCTATCAGTGATTTCTGATCATCTATATTCCTCCAGCACAATACCTTTATTCAATGCCTATAATGCTTGCGACACTCACAAATATAGAAATAACATATCAGTTCTCAATTAAAATACTGTTCCAGAAAATCTCTCATCTGAAGCAGTTGAGAGAATGTGTGACTTAGGAAAGTTTGAAGAATACTGAGTTAAAGATTTATTTGTCTCTGACTCTGTTAAAGATTTATTTTGCCTGCTCCTGGGACCCCTTAACTCCTAATAGGATACCTAGGTCAGCCTTAGTATGAGAGTTTGTGCCTAGTCTTACAGTAACGTGTTATGCTGTATGTTCAGTTAATATCTCTAGGAGGTCTGCTCTTTCCTGAGGGGAAATGGAGGAGGACTGGATCTGGGAGAGAAGAGAGGGAGGAGACAACTGAGAAGAGGGAGGGAGGGAAAACTGTGGTCAGGCTGTAATGTGTGAGAAGAATAAATTTTAAAAAAAATTTATTTAACTATCTTAATTGCAGTTCTTCTTAAAGCCCTTAAATTGTAATATTCACTGTGAAACACATAAAGGGGAGTTAACATAATTTCATACGTTCTATAACATGGTTCTCTTTGTTTAGCCAACTATTGTAGAATCATTGCACATGGAAAATGAAATACAGCAGATGATTCAAGACTTCTGAGTGATACTCACTAAAATAGCTTCATGATCTGCATACTAAGATGCTTGGTACAATTATTATACTCATTTACACTATTCTCTCTCTACATCTCTCTCTCTCTCTTTGTGTGTGTGTATGTGTGTGTGTGTGTGTGTGTGTGTGTGTGTGTGTGTGTGTGTGTGTGTGTGTGTGTGTGTACACATAAAGAAGTGTCTGGTACATGTCCACATAGAGAAGGCTGGTGCTATATATATCATGAGTGCATGCTGAAGCCAGAGAAAACAGAGTTTCTGACCTTATCCTGTTCTACCTTTTCCCCTTGAGGCAGAGTCTCTCACTGAACCTGAAGCTAAGCTAGCAGCCAGCAGGCCCCAGAACTTCTCCTATCTCTGTCCCACCGTGCTGAGGCTACAGACACATGTGCAGCCACATCTGAATTTTTACGTGGATGCTACAGATTTGAACTCAGCTCCTTATGCCTGCACAACAAGCACTCTTACCCACCGAGACATCCTTATTTACAGAGCCATTAAGAAAAAAACTTTCTGAGAATATCATACATGAGTACTGTATTTATATATTTTAACCCTCTTCCTCCAACACCTACCCATGTCCCTCCACTTCCTCCAACTTTATGGCTTCTTTAATCACTATTGCTACATATATACATATGTATAAATACAACCTGATGAGCCGTTTTAGTATTTCTCATCAGTATGTGTGTTTAGGGCTGCCTACTTAAGATTGGACAATCTATCAGGGGACTTATCACTTGCAAAGCCCTATTCTCCCTCCCCTAACAGTCATCAATTGCCTATAGCTCTTCATCTAGATTTGTGATATTTCCCCCGTTTATGTGGGGATGACAACTGGTATTTACAACATTTTTAATACCAAAAGAAAGTCATTGTCACTGCAAAAATTCTTAATAGAAACAAACATATCAAAAAAAAGAATGCAGGCTAAATGAAACTGAGGCTAAAAACACACTGTGTAAAAATACATTCTAGAAATTCTGTTCTAAGCAGACGCTAAGGTAACTCAATGTTGGAAATCTCTGAAATCACAAGAGAACACCAATTATTTATGGATCTATAATATCTACAAGATCAAAATGTAGCATATGCTTTGAGAAATCACAACATTATCCATCCCCCAGTTTTGAGAATGTTCATGTCTTTACAGAGGACACCATGAGTGATGGAGAATACATAGTGTTTTCTAATCTCAGTTGTGCATTAAAAGCTTCCAAGGTTATGTAAAATGTGTACACCCAGGCCCAAACACAAAGCTACTTAAGTGATATTTTGACAGTGGTCTCTAGGTGATTCATCAAACACTCTAAAGCATCAGAAATCAGTAACTTCTATTCTTTCTTATCTGCTTGTTGAGTGCCTCTACCTAAAGGCTGAATGTGACTACAAGACAGAACCGAAAGGAACCACCTGGACATGTGTGTGGGTCGGCTGGACTGACCAGCTCATCCCTTCCCCATATCTCAGCCAGTTTCTGCCAGACATTCTTTCAAATGGCCCCAGCTGGATGATATCTTATTTTATGGGAGCCCTCTTGATATGCAGGAGCCATGTACATTCACTCTAATCTCTTTTCCTCTCCTCCAAATGCTTTTAACTTCCCACCTATGAATTTATAATAAACTTTTCTCATAAAGCAAAATAATAAACAAAAAAAGTGTCCATGTTAACATTGTATGGTCAGTTCCCTTAACTGCACAGTTGACCTTCACAAGGAAACATACTTGGCCACTTACTTGATATAGATAGATAGGTAGATAGATAGATAGATAGATAGATAGATAGATAGATAGATAGATAGATTGATTGATAAATCTGGATGGATAGATAGATAGACAGATAGGTAGTCAGTCATATATTCAATTGCCTCACTATTAAACAAGAGAAAAGTTTCTTTCAAATAAATAATATTCAAACACCCTGCTCTGAAAGCTTGTGATTTCATTATCTAATAGAAGTCTTCAATAAAGTCAGTGAATATTTACTTGAAAAACACTTCGCTACAGCAAAACACAACTCAGAAATGAACACTTTCATTTGTAAGAATACTCTCTTCTCTGTAACTCAAAACCATCAACATTAATTGGTGACAGAATTCTCTACTTCTGAAAGCTATATAAACAAACACAGATGTCAAACAGGAAATAAATTGATAGGGTACACAAAATTATCTCAGTTGCCTCACAAGGTGACACTGAATATATTAAACAAAAGTTGGAAAGGAAATTTAATTTACAAATCTCACAAGAATCTTAGTTTCATGGTGTAACACTTAGTTTTTATGCTATGAATTTCCCTGCAACAAGAAAATACCAACAGAGAGTAATCGTTACAAAATGTTCACACCCTAGCACAAAATAATAAACAGATCAAAATTACCTAATCAATGTTGGAAGAAATGTCAAAATAAGAGCACAAATTTGCATTCTTTACCAGGCTGCTTACAATTGCTTAGTTTTGAAAAAAGAAAAATTGAAGTTTTCTAGAGATCTGTTTAAAACATGGGAGTAAGATCATGATGGCCTCAAAGAACGGCAGGAGGCAATGAGCTCATCTTCACAAAATTCTAAGATCCACATGGTTATTGCTTTATGAAGTTATCTAGAGTCCAAAAAGGGAAAACAAAGAGGCAATGGTGACAAGAAGAGGGAAGTAAAGTACACCTCAATAAAAGGAAGAACTCTGCAGCAATTAGACACAAGATTGAGTTCCTGACCCCAGGCGAGCTCAGGAAGTAGGCAATGGACTATTGGATGGCAATTCTGAACAGCTGAAGCTCTCAAAATTTAGTGTGACCCAAAATCACATAGAAAACTTGAGAAGCCAGTTTGCTAGGTCATAGGTGCAGAGTTTCTGATTCCTAAGACTAGAGTGATGACCTAGAATTTATATTTCTTACAAATTCCCAGGTGATCATGATCCCCACAGTGAGATTCTGGGTCACAGAGTACGGTACAATCTCACATGGTGATGATGTCTGACAAAACTACAAAGCTAAAACTAATGCTGCGCTGGGAGTTTGCCAAATAACCTAAACCAGAATTCCAGGGTTTTATGAGAAATCTTAATACTAGCACTTTAAGTATTAGCAACTCTTTGTTTTCAAATAAAATAAAATGAATTTGCTAAACAATTACATTCATGGGTCTAGTAACTCTTTGGGGACTCAGAGTATGAAGCCTCTGTAATTAGATTCACGCCTCAAGTGGAGAGTTTTGTCTCCAAACTTATAGATTGAGAATGAGCTTTTGAATCTGAAGACTGAGTCTAAGGCAGGTTATAAAAATCAGAGAGTATAAAAATGTGTCTAGATTAGTTACAATTCTCATTACTGAAGCAACATATCTTGGCTCATGGTTTCAGAAGGGGCCAGCGTATGGTCTATTAGCCTCTGTAGAGAGAACATCAGAACATCTTAGTAATGGGAGCATCGGGTAAAGAGAGCTTTCCTACCTTATACTAGACAGGAAGCAGAGAGCAAAGCAGGAAAGGACCAGGAACAACATGCCCACAATGACCTCAGTGACCCCACTTCCTGAAGTTTTTAGACCCTACCCAAACAGCACCACTCACCAGAATATAATCCTTTGGGGAACAATTTATGAGTAAATTAAAACAATATCAAATAATGAAAAGTATAACAAAATGTCTGATTTTTTTTTTTTGGCTAAGTAGTTTTTAATCTCTATTTTCCAATAAGAATTTAAGAGTTTGACCACCCTAAGTTCTAAAAGTCTATTACAACAACTTGTACTATTTTTCTATATCTGCCATTCTTACACTTTTAAAGGTTATTTGCAGCCATATCTAAAATACCTACTTACAACAATTGGGAAAACAGCCATTTAAAAACCCTAGAAGATGTAGATTATGGGCTGGAAATCAGGTTGACCCAAAGCAGATGGGATGGGCCATCACCAAGGTAACAGCCACCAACAGCAGGTTATTACTAAGCAGAACTACATCCAAGCTGCTGTGCTGATTGACATGAATTCTCTTATAGAACTTGCAAGAAAAGCAAATGTTCCCCAGTGGAATTCTAAATCAAGAAGACCAGGTGTCAAAGGGAAGGCATGCCGTTCTGGCCACCATTTTTCATTCATACCCAAAAATGCTCAAAGTGACTGATGTTTAACAGAAATATTTTCACCATATTCTTTTCTGGTCAGTCAAAAATTTGTGTCATATGCAAAAAAAAAACAACACAAAACACAAACAACAACAACAAAGGAAAAAATACTAAGTTCCTTAGAGGGAACTTGAATGAATTTCATCCTCTCAATTGTTCCAGTGGATAAAAAAAAAAATCAAACTTTCTTCAAGATAGTCAGAGCAAAAGATGGTCTAGTTGTGGTTTGTTGTAGTTACTGATATTTGTTTGTTTGTTCATTTGTTTGTTTTTTTTTTGATTAAAAAAATCAATGTTCAGTAATTTCAGCTCTGGAACTCCTTGTTTTCTGGCTAAAGCCTCTGTGTAGAACAGTGTGGGCTCTGTTCTTCATTCAAAAGCAAAGACACTGTTCTCTATCTAAACATGGGATGCTAGGTATCACACCATAGCCCTACATCTCCAAGACTGGTAACTTTTTTTATGTAATAATCCACTTTTTACAAATAGCAAAATAAAGGGCATATTTTCCCAAGGAAAACACTAGGATACAAATAAAGTTTTACAACTTTGTACTGTTAGAACCATCCTAGGAATTCACAGTCACTTAATTATATCATATTAAATGTTGGCATCCCAAAGGATAACTGTATGGATAAAACACACCAGCCAGCTTCCATTATCTTCCCTCTGAGATACTAATAAAATCACCAGCTTTCTGCTCCTGAGGAGGGGAAATAGAGGAGAGGGGACTTTAGAACTACACTTGCCAAAAATAAGAAAGTATAGTACATCACTTAACATGTCCAGGTCTTATATCCCCTTTCGGCTGAAGGAAGATTAGAGAGAAAGATCTATTATACTTCCTGGTAATTTTGTGACAGAGGATTTGATGAGAGCCATAACATGCATGGGTTTGTACAACAAGGCTGCAGCAATTTCCAAGTTTCTTTCTATTTCCCTCTGTCTTCTCCTCTGCTGGACTTGCCATTTCCTCCTGGATGTGGTTAGTGTAAATCAGCATTTCTTTACCTCTTTGGTGCTATGAACTTTGATCCAGAAAATTCTTTGTTGAGGGCACTATGGTGGCATTATGAAACAATTAGTAGCATCTTCATCCTCTCCCTGTAAGATGCCACTGTTGCATCCTGCATGCTGTTGTGACAACCAAAGGCATCTCCAGACACTGCCAGTAGCCTTTGGGGAGAGTGAGGGTGAATCAGCCAGATGAAAATGACTTCTCCAATTACAGGGGCAGCAGTTAGAAAGGAAGCATGGAGTCAATGTCGGCTTGCAGCTCTGACCACTCATCTGAGAAGGAAACAAGTGGGAAGCATCAAATCTATCTGTCTTTAAGTCTTAGTGTTACAGGGTGTAAAGTGGAATCATCTAAAAAAGCAAGTGACCTCCACTCTCAGGTGCTCCATATTTGAGAAAGACAAAGACAATGACAAAGAGGAAATCACATCTCAGAAATGCTTTCATCTTCAAGCAGACTTCAGGATGATAACCTCATTAAAAAGTCATTCTCTCCCTCCTTCGCTCCCTCCCTTCTTGTATTCTCTCCCACTCCCTTTCTTTCCCTTGTCAACCTTCCAGCGCCATGTATCCTTTTGACTCAACAGATTACTTTAGTCTTCAATAAACACATGGAATGAAAATAATACTAAAAGGCACAGCTTTGCTGAGAGCATTTCCAAGGCGTAGTATTGAAGAGAGAGTATCTTGAATAAATAGATTGTTGTTTTAAACTGAATTCATGATACTATTAAGTTTTCAACATCATAGTCTAGAGAGGAGCATTTCAAAGATAAACTATCTTGATATTTTCATTTCAAAGACAGGTAATAAGTGGAATACAACAATTTCCAGGGAACTCCAGACAGGCGTAATCTACTTTATGCAACCAGTCACCATTCTGAGGCCCCTGAAAGAGCTTTGCTTTACAGTCCTTGTGAGATGCTGCAGGATTTGTGGTGACAGTGCTGCCTACACAGTAAAGATGGATGGCCTGATTAATAAATTCAGAGGAAGCGGATAAGAGGAGAGGACAAGGTGAAGTGCAGAACTCAAATGAAAAGATAAAATAGGTAAGGGGAAACACAGGCAGGTGGGGGCGACCGGGCGAAGCAGGTACGATGCTCCCTTTCCACATACCGTGGCTGCACTCTATTTCTCAGAAAATGTGATTGTGAAAATATGAAATATTTTCTTCTCTCTAAGTATAGTGCTCCTCCCTCTCATAGCTTATTTTATGGGGAACAAATGTGCTCATGATATACAACGCTGATCTACCCTGACTGCTGATGATGATGAGAGGCATGTCTTTGGGGGCTGGCAACAAGAAAGTGTCCCTGTGCCATGGGGACCCAGTGCGATAGGAGGGGAGAAGTGGTCCCAACACTCTGGAGTGGCTGAGAGAATTGAAGATTAAACAGAGCTGCTTGGGCTCTGGAACTGGTGGTTAATTTAATCAGACACTCCTGTGGTTCATGGTCTTAATGAGAAAAAAGCAAAGTCCCTTGATAGTAGAACTTACTTTAAAAAAAAATGTTCAAGAAATATAGGCCTGAAAATGAAGAGGAAGATACACTTCATAGGAGGGAGAAGTGTGTGAAAAGGGTGCAGTAGTACTTCAAGAACTTTTAAGAGCTTCAGAGTCTATGATGTTTGGGCAGCTTCTCATAGTATTGAAAAATACTATAAGATTCAGAAGGTCGTTTGTGTATAATTGCATATGTGTATGTGTGTGTGTAGTTAATAATGCAACAATAATAATCAAATAAAGAAAAAGAAGCTATCAACTTGAGAGGAAGTGGGGGCTTAAGAGGAGTAGGAGGGAGGACTTATGGAAGGGATTGGAGGGAGGAAAGGGAAGGAGTGAAGTGATATAATTATATTTTAATTAAAACATATTTGTAAAATAGATTTAAAAATATATCCATGTAGTGCTCTGGCTTGAACGACAGTGGAACATGCCCTTGTGAATCCCTAAATCTGGGTGACCAGCAAGGTCAGCTGTCCTCCCACTTTGTCCTTCAAGGTGGAAGAAGTATCTGTGTAATCAATTAAGCCATCGCTTCTCAGTGTTCCATAAAAGGAACAATAAAGTGCAAGGTGTAGAGCCACAAGCCCCGAGACACAGGGCTTGGGTATGGAGATATAGAAAAGTAAGCTCTAATAGTCCTGGCCACCCCGACTAGACAACAACTTCCCTCTGCAATGTTTTTCACAGTCATCTTCCTCTTCCCTGCAGGCTTGGGCCTCTGCCCTGTCAATCAGGACTCCCGATGTTTGACCCGTCACCTCCTGTCATGTATATGAGGAATACCACTTGCAATAAAGAACTGTCTGCAGAGCAAAGAGTAAAAGCCTCAGTCACAGCTCTGCCCCCAGACCCTGTGCAGAGCAGATCTCTTCTGACCTATTTTTCACTGGGGACTCCCTGCCCTCTGTCCACCAGTCAGTTCTTACAGAGTCCCAAACAGAAAAGTGTCATTAACAACCAACCAGGTTTTCCAGTGTTACCACAATGCAAAGACAACTGATCTAATGTTCAGGACAAACAAGAATCCCAAGCTGAGTGTCTTAAGTCGGGCCCTTGGCTCAGCTTCGTATCTGTTTCATTCCTGAGAAAGCAATGGAATAAAGATTCATTTTGCCCCCATGTCTGCCAGACAGGCTGTATCAGCAGGATTGTCTTGTCAAAGCTGTCTGCAGAGATACAGGCCACACCAAACGAAGATTTTTCCTTTAACCAACCAGTCAGACTCTGTGCTAAGATGCCTCCTATGTCTTCAAGCTGTGGAGTACAATATGTAACTGTCCTTTTGATAATGAGGGTTTCTCAGGTGTCCTGTGACAAATGTACCATTGGCTTGCTATTTTAGAAATGAAGATATGAGATGCCAAGACAGAGTACAAAGGGTGAAATGCTGACAAGTAGCCACAGATGTTGACCATTAACCAGGGTTTTTATTTTGTTTTGCTTTTTATAAAACTAAATAACTGACCCAAACACTCACAGAAACATGGGTCTTCAGACTCACAAATAACTTAGCAACAATGCAGTCTGACTCCAAACCTTGCACTTCTGAAATACACAAAATAACAGAAGTTGTTAGGTATTTACACAAGATGACCTGAGTTATGTTACCTTTATTTTCTCACTGGTGAGACCGTTGAAAGATCTGACATTTTATCCTACTTGCAAGCTGGCATAAGTTAGCATTATTATGAGTGCACACAGAAGATATAAAATTCCTGGGTCAGTGGCAAAGATCTTTGTTACAGCAATAACAGCAGCCACAGTATTAGCATTCAGTGGCCATGTCATTACCATTTTCTTGTCAAGGTCCCACATACCATACAGGGGGACTTGGAGAGGGCAGAGGAAACATACATACACAACTGGCTGAGTAATAAGAAAGGACCCCTGAGCTTAGGGAATGTGGTTCTTTAAGAGTTGAAACTATTCTTTTCTCTAGAAAGATGGTCAGTGCTGTGGGATGGTCTGCATGGCAAATGTGTTGCTCTGATTGGTCAATAAATAAAACACTGATTGGCCAGTGGCTAGACAGGAAGTATAAGCGGGACTAACAGAGAGGAGAAAAGAAAGAACAGGAAGGCAGAAAGAGACACTGCCAGCCGCTGCCATGACTAGCAGCATGTGAAGATGCCGGTAAGCCACGAGACACATGGCAAGGTATAGATTTATAGAAATGGATTAAGTTAAGACATAAGAACAGTTAGCAAGGAGCCTGCCACGGCCATACAGTTTGTAAGCAATATAAGTCCCTGTGTTTACTTGGTTGGGTCTGAGCGGCTATGGGACTGGCAGGTGAGAGAGATTTGTCCTGACTGTGGGCCAGGCAGGAAAACTCTAGCTACAGTCACACATATCAAGAGAGACAGTTTTGATTGACACAGCCCAAAACCACCTCTTCTTGCAAGTCATGCAGGAACTTATGGAGAATGTCTTGTGGCAGTACCCTCACTCCTCTTTATGTTTTCTTTGCTTCTGGAATTTTTTTTTTTTTTATAAACAGACAAACTTATTTGTCACTTTGATAAACCTTACTTACCTGAGAGTGAATCAAATCCAACAATTCCTTTCATGTAACAATTAGTTAAATTTATTGTGAACAGGACTCTAGGCAGTAGGATGAGGCCACCCTGCAAGAATACTTTTCCACATTTGTTGCAGACCCAAGACTCTGAACAAATCCCATAAACCATCAGGGTCTACCTTAAGGAATAGTATTTTTTCTTTAGGTTTTAGAAGGACTTTCCATTTAATGTGCAACATTGCTCCAAGTACTGAATAATATATTTGTAGCTACAGATATCACCTTGGCCCGTAAGGAAGAGCATGGGCAATTTTGTCATCTAGTAATTCAGTACAAGTGGACCAGAAACTGGGTCTCCTCACATCCCTGAGGAGAAACACCCTGTATTATTCATGATTCTCCAGAGAAATAATAAAGATAAGTATTTTAGGAGAGGTACTGGCCTGGTTTGATCACAAGGAAGTTGCCAAGGCTTATGACCTACCACCTCTAAGCTTCAAGTGCTGTTCTAAGAGTGCTGTAGTTTGGATGTCCAGGAGTTAAAAGAGCCAAGGATGCAGACCCAAGACCCACTTGGAAAGTCTTAAACCAGAGATACAGATTCCAGTCCCACTCTGAAGGGCTGAGAATCAAGAGCACTCAGGTTAGGAGAAAGATGTCCCCAAATCAGTCAGATAGAGAGCTGGCAAAGCCTCCCTTCCCTCATCTACTCAAACTTCAGTAAGGGCCCCACCCACAAGAGCTGGCTGTGTCTCCTCCCTGGTTCAAACTCTGCTATCTCCCATAAACACCCTCACAGACACTCCCAGAAATAAAGTTTAGCCAGCTGATGTTTCATGAATCCTAAAGGGTGAAAGCTAAAAGATCAGAGGAGCAGAGCGAGCCACAGCCACCACCTCTTACCCTCACCAACTCCTCAACCTGAAAGTGCCTGAAAGAATCAAGTTCCTGTCTCCTCCCACCTTATATTCCTTTCTTTTCCCAGCCATATCACTTCCTGTTTCAACTTTCCTAGTGCTGGGATTAAAGGAACGTGATTCCAAGTGTGGGAATTAAAGGTGTGTACACCACCACTGCCTGGCTCTGTTTCTCTTTTAGACTGGATTAATATCACGGTAGCCAAGTGTCACCTTGAACTCACAGAAACCCAGATGGATCTCAGATATTTTCAAGACAGGGTTTCTCTGTTTAATTTTGATGCCTGTCTTGGATCTTGCTCTGTAGACCAAGCTGGCCTAGAACTCACAGAGATCCACCTGGCTGTGCCTCCCAAGTGCTGGGATTAAAGGCATGCACCACCATTGCCTGGCTATAACTAATATAAGAAAAACTATATACAATAAGTATAATAACTATATATAATATATACAGTTAAGAATTACATTAAAATGTCCAGTCCATAAACATTTGACAAATTCAGAGAAAAGACTCCATTATTTATCATATTTTGGTGAATCCAAAGTGTTGTATCTAATTCACTTTCTATCCTAACTTATATTACCAACTGAAAACTATCTTCTGATGTCTTTCAAACTTACACACTTTATACCTCTTTAGTGAGTTTCTTTTCTGAATCTGTTAACAAGGAAAACTATAACTATAACTATCTAGTCTTCAACTCCCTCAGAGACCCAAGAAGGAAATAATACTACCTAAGTAAACAGAAAGTGCAGGCAAGCAACTTCCAAAAAATGTGAGAAATGGTAGAAACAGCGGGCTGCCTGGACAGTCACCCAAGGTTCCTCTGCAATGTTGGGGCATCCATCTTTGGCTTACAAGCCTAGCATATCTGACAGACTTTTCTGTGAAGCAGAATATTCTGAAGGGCCTTCCTACCTTGTCTTGGCAAGGTTTAGCAGTCCTTTCTTTTGTATCCTGCTTGTCCATTTCAGATAGCATACTGTGAACAGTCGAGGCAAGGGCACTTTCTTGCCCAATGGCTAACTTTTGCCATAAAGCAAGTGAACTCCATATGGAGTTTCTTCAATGCCCAGCATCTTCTCTGACGTAGACTGGTGCTGACAGCAGCAGATATGTCTCATTGTCATATAAAAAAAGATTCTATGTTATTAAAACATCTTAAATTCCATATTCTGCAGATTTCTGAAATGTTTGAAGATGACCTGTCTATCTAAAATATAGCTGTTTGATCTTGAAAAAAATACCTAATCTGATGATTGTAATAGATGAATAACCACTAACCTGCATTTATTTACATCTTAAATAGTTTCTCATAATAAATTTCAAGGACTAGTAATTTGCATTACATTGTTAAATGAGATGCATAGGTACAATAACTTGTATGTACAATATGTTCTAACAAAATCAATCTGAAATTTGTATCAACACACACAATTTGTAAACAATATACAAAAATCTAATCCAATGTAAAATATTTAAAACTAGTAGTTGCTTTTAAAAAGGAGATTCAATAATCTACCCTTTTTATCTTATCATATTCATATTCTCCCTTTCTTTAGAGTAGATTCAATAATCTACCTTTTATCTTAATCTATATGTGGGAATCTGTGAGCCAGTCAAGTCAACACATACTATTAACTCCCATGCATCTGTTAATATAAGCACCTGCTCGCTTGGTGAGAAAGAAATGAAGTTGTCTGTGCCATCACATATCTGCTGACTGTCCAGGGTAGCCTACCCTAAATGATAACACAACTCCACTTTAATACGTGCCATTTAAAAAATCATACATGTTTGCCTCAGTTATGGCCAAAGAATGGAAAGAGCTTAAATAAGATGTGATTGACTCAGACAAGGAAACGGAACAGTGAAAGTAAGCTCATTAGATTAACATGCATGGCAATGCTTGAGCCTCAGCAACTGTGCTGACTGCAGAAGCAGTATAGAGATGCCAATGCACAAGCTCTGGTACCACTTCTGCAGAATCAGCAGCCATGAATTATAACACTTGTGGGGCTTAATTTCCACACAGAAGTAAAAACTAAGTATTCATAGAAGCAATACAGAACAACTAGCTTCAGCATGGAGCTTCTTTTGGTGATGGGGGAAGGGAGTAATGCAATGCAGAAGCATTATCAAGATTAGTAATTAATCTGTCTCTCTCTTTGAAAAGAGAAATGGGAAGATCTGAAGCAAATGGGTATGTTGTAATGTTGTTATCTATTGAATTAGAAATGGACTTGATAGTCATTATTATTTTCTATGCTTTTCCCATGTTTGAAGTATTTCATAATTTAAAATAATTTTTAGAGCAAAATAGGGATATTTACCTATTCCCAGGAGTCTGTCACTATGAACTCCTCAAGTTTATGTAATCCACTTGCATGTGAAAATCTTTGGGGAGAAAGAAGCATAATTTTACTAAAAGCAGAATGTCACAGATTTGTGATCTCTAGGGAAAAAACATACAGTAGCTGCCTCAGATCCATAGTCAACAAGGAATCACCTAAATTCACTCATCTTCGGCAGATGTATGAAAACAACTGCAAAGTCTAATACACTGGGACTATGTTGTGGGGCCATGATATCCCTAGAGGTCTTGGGGCATAGGAAATAATTAATGGACCAAGCTCACCAATAACTAATTTTGTCATCTCTATTAGAATTTATTGGGAAATATCTTCATTTAAAAGCTAACTAATTTGGATATAACTATATAAATTAAAAACATTTCTTATATTTTTAACCATTTCAGACCTTAGCTGAAATAATAATTCAAATAGATAGATATTGTTTGAACCTGGTTAAACCTAGTGGACACCCTGTCAGTTCAAGCCAATTCCCATCAGCTCTTTTGTGGTGCATTCTCTGGTCAATCAAATAGAAAGCTCCCTGTCTTTGACCTATTAAAGTTTATATTAAACTTATTCCGTTTCTACCTGTGTGACTAGCACACATTAGCTGTGTATTTTTTTGATCAATCGCATATGCCCATTTAAAATACACAGGCAGACTACATCACATTTAGCATGATCTCCTCACAGTTAGATATGGAAAAATATGTTTTGTTTATTAACTATTTCTGTAATGCACAGTTCAAGTTCAATTTTAAAATAAAGTGGTGCTGGGTAAGAACCTTTGACTAGGTGTGTCACAGGCACTGAGAGAGAACCTGTTATTGTTGTTTTGCTAAATGGGAAGAGTGCCTAACTACCCATAGATTAGTGCAACTCTTAGCCCTCATCAGAGAACCTTCTTTTTGCAGTGGACAGTGGTTAGTACAGAAGACTCATGATTGTTCAAGGGACACTGAATAATGGCTCAGTGCCCAGACCTAACAGGGGCATCTATCACACACCTCCTCCTAATGCTCAGCGGCCATTGTGGAAGAAGGGGCAGAAAGACTGTGAGAGCCACTGGTTAGGGAGGAAACTGAAAACAATGTCCTCTATCCATGACAAGACTCCTGCACTCACGAACTATAGTTGGGTACATAAGGACTGCACAAGATCAAGCCTGTCAAGATTCCAGGGAAGATCAGGAAGGGGCTCAGGCAGCTCAACCTCTAGCTGAGGATCTGTACTTGAGGGCTGCTGGAGGAGGAAGAGTCAGTTTTCTTCAGGGGTGTAGCCCTGGGTAGATTGCCCATACTCCAGTGGATTGACCTATACCCATAAGCACGTAAGTAGCACTGATTGTACTCAATAGGCTCTAAAAACATGAGGATAAGAAGTTGAGAGAGGGACATGTTAGGGGGAAATGTTGGAAAAATGTGATAAAAAAAAACATATTGTACATGAAACAAATTCTCAAAAAAGGTGGAAAACATATTTTTAAGTAGTGTTCTTCTTGTATTGAAAATTATCTTTTAGTCCAATACCAATCTGTGCCACATGATCAATGCTTTCTAATAAATCAACCAAATGAATCAACAAATAAACCCAAACCCCATATAAAGTTTAGTGTAAAGAAAATAATTCTGGCTTAAATAGTGAGAGTAGAGTAGAAATTGACCATTCTTACACGTAATCCTCTTTTTTTATCTTTGTGTGTATGTGAGAGAGAGAGAGGGAGGGAGGGAGGGTGAGATGCATATTTGTTTGTATGTATCTATGTATGTGAACGCAGGCTACAATGCATGTAACAGTAGATTGCCAGAGGACAATTTCAGTTGGTAATTGCCTTCTACCTTGTTTGAGGCAGGGCCTCTGATTGCTCCCTACTACATATGCCTGGCTGATTAGCCTGTGAGCATTCAGAGATTCTCCTGTCTTCTGTCTCCAATTATAAAACATCAACACGGGGTTACAGACGTGGGTACTATCACATCCAGACTTACATGGGTTCTGAGGATCTAAACTCAAGTCCTTGCTCTTGTACAGCAAACACTTTACTCACAAAGGCATCACGTCAACCCACATTTAATCTTCTTTTCCTTTTCCTTCCATTGCTTCTCCAATGGCAGTAGATTGGTCATTTGCTAACTAGGCTCCAGCACAACCATTCCTGGCAGAAAGATCTGAAAAGCCTTGCCCAAAAGAGATAATGAAGACCAATCAGGTTGTATTCCATCCTGCACCTGAAAAATAAAAAGACACTCCTTGGTAGCCAGCATAAACTTCCCATGAATGGCATGTTGTGTACTATCTCAAAAATTATATACTATATGTATGGCACAGGAACATTTTTCAAGCAGTTGTGACATCCCCTATGATATAGTTATTGTTACCCAATGACAAGATAGTAAAATGTTGATAAAAGATCTGAAGCACTCATACCTCTGAACTAATAGTATTGCATCTTTGGGGGCATCCAAATGTAGTCAGAGTCGGAATATCTGGTAGGTCACCATCTTGCACCCTCAGGTCAACTTAATTCATATTAATTAAGAGCATGGAATATGTGGACAACGGGCCCGAGAACACAAACAACAACAGTGACAAAGACTTGCACTTCCTTCTCTTCCCCACTACAAATCATGTGAAACATTACCAGCTGTGTTGACTTTAGTTGGACAATGTCACTTTCCCCTTGAGAAGCCATCAGTGGTTGCCTTCCACCTGAGGACAGTGTTCACATTCCCTGGCATGATGTGAACCAGTCCTCATGTTTGGGTGCTGATCTGGGTTTGAGGCCCATTTGTCCATTTGTTCCAAATGTTAGCATGTCCATCTATTTGCCAACCCAGGAAGAGGGCAGGCTCTTCCTGTGCTGGGTGATACTTCTTACATAGTGCCTTCTCCAGCCAAATTTCTACCCATCTCCTAAGACCCCCATTCTCAGATTTCTTCTTCTTGAAGACTTCCCTCATTCCTTCAGACTAATTAAACATTCTATGGAACCACCAGAATTTCTTGCACTTTAATTCTTAACCCTATAAACCATGTATCTATGATAAGTTGAGGCTATTTGAGTGTATGTCTTTCCACACTGTTTACTTCCTAAGATCAGCATCATATCCTAGATTAGCACTCAGTAGGCCAGTGGACATTTTCCCTGTGATTAAATGAACACATGAAAGTGCGGAGTTGTTGACTTCATGTTTTCAATGTCTGGTTTCATACAAGAGAGACCAATTAGCTGTAAAATCATTACAGCTAAAGGGCATAGGAAGAGAGCAACCTACAGATTAGATGCTAAACAAAGAAGAAAAATAAGGACCAGGCTTTTATGCTGAGAAAGAGCTCTCATTTAGGGGCTGTTAGATCTGAACTCAAGTGTGGTTTTACTCTACCACTTGACTCAACTGGGTCTATCTCTTTATTTGTACAATGAAGCAGAATTTTTTCTGTCAGTGCTATTGTAAGGACTAACTAGCATTCCAGTGAAGGGTGGGGGTGGGAAAGGACACCATTGTGGGGTTCCTTGCCCCTGTTCTCCCTGTGGTTGTAAAATCTGGTCAACTAGATCTCCATTACCTCAAGGAAGGCATGAGACAAGAGAGGAGCCATAGGAGTTCATTCTGGAATTCTAAGCTTCAGGTGCCTAACTGCAGCAAGGAATGGGTGAAGTCATCTGTGTCTACCATCGAGCAGTAAAGATGTGTGATGAATGAAAGAAAACTGTCCTTTTTCCACCCCTAAGGCTTTTATTTTTGATTAAATAATAATATACAGGTTGTAACATGAGAGGAGAGAGAAAGAGAGAGAGCACAAATTCAGTAGGGAATAGGTGAAAGTGGAGGGGACATATGGCAAGTGAAGCTCTAGGAATAATACAGAGAACCACTAGATAGAATTACAGGATTGGAGAGACCCCTAAAGACAGTCATTCATTTTTCAAGAAGGCAACAGCAAGAACCCTATGAAGAAATAGGTGAGGTCTGAGTCTGGGACAGAAAAGGCCTTGTAGGGCCTCTCTACAACTCCATTATTCAGGTTCCAAGATGGAATAGAAGCATCACATGGGTTTGCAGGGACTTGAAAGCACAGAAGGCCTCCCACAGCTTTCAGGTGATAACCCAGGATGGGAGACACATCTCATTTTCTGTCTGTCTTAGAGAAACGGAAATGATGAAGAGAAAGTTAAATCCTAAGTGCCCTGCAGAGAAAAAACAATGTAGCAGGAACTCTGTGGGTGAGTGACAGGACTGTTGCTTCCTCTGAAGATTCAGCCATGGGTTTTCATTTGTGTCAAAAGTCCAGTAGAGTTAGCAATGGGTCTTCAATGAATACACATCACTTCATCTCCTCCCATTTGCTGCTAGATTAACATATCAGAATTTGGGGTGGCTATTTAGTAGCTTTATACTCACCAACTAACCTTTACTATAAAGACAAATAGTAAATACTTCAGGTTTCACAGGCCACAGACTGTTGCAAGTCCTCCATTCTGTCCTCATGACAGCAGCCACATGCAAAACAGCCAATGAGTGAGTCCCATTTCCAAGAAAAATGGGTTTACCTAAACGGACAAGAACCTGGATTTGAACTATAGTCTATAATTTGCTCAACCCTGGACTAGAAGATGGTGGAGAGTGTCTACTATTTAAATAATTAGGAGACACCACAGGCCAGAGCTAAGATGGCAAGCACAGAAAAAATGGCAGCTCTTGAGCTACAAAGACATAGTTTAGGGAGGGAGGGAGAAGCAGGAAGGACAAGGGAAGGGGCTGGAAAACAAAGGTGAGGCTGGAAGAACCAGGAATCACTGATAAAAATGATACCCTGGAGATAACTGAGAAGCTATGAACGCCTTCATTGTCTCACAAAGGGTCATAATGCCTCCCTGCAAAGAGAATTGAAAGGCAGTCAGGCCATGAGAAAAACTGCAAGCTGGAGCTCCAGCTGTGCTAACAGCATCACATGACTTTCACAAGCTCTTGACCAGTTCAGAAGTCAAAGTTGAAACTCTCCACTGGTTGCAAGTCATTAGTTAATCCTGAACCACTCTTCTGATGCCCCTCTCCGGGGTTGTAGGCACATACCTACACCTCCCCCAGGGCCAGACACCAAACACCTGGAAACCGTACCTACACTCCAGGAAGTGCAAGGAATTGTTCAAATGACCCAACTTCTAGGAAGCCCTCAGAACCCAGTCTTCCTACTCACCCCATCTAACATACACAAGCCACCTCCAACATCCCCATCTTGATACTACCCTTGTCTGCAGGAACAACCTCTTTGGTTGTCTGGCCAACAACAATCATGTCAGCTTCTCCATCTCTCCAGGTGCCATTGTGCTGTGTCCCACCATTAAAGTCATCCTTTAACCTCATGGAATAAACAAATCTTGCCTTAATATTTTGTTGGGTATAGTTGTAGAAGGAAGAAACTCCCCCAAGTGGTTTCCTTGCAGTTCCTGTTTTGTTCCGACATGGGTACCAAATGCTGCGTGCACATCGCAGCACTTGTTCAAACACTTCCGATTTTCCAAAGCAAAAACAAATATTTGGAGAGAAAACTGAGGAAAGAGGTTTGCCACTAGCTCTCACAGGATGTCTGTTTGCCAAGTCGCTGAGCTGATGTTCCTATCGGGAGGTTATTGTGCGTCTCCTAATCAGCACACCACATCAAGCAGACTCTCCTTGCTGGAAACCAGAGGACACATTGTTAGTCAACGCTGACTGCCCGTGACTGTCACATGGAAGTCAGGAAAGAGGATTCTGAAGCCCCCAGCTGTGAGTGCTGTCCCTACAGGATGTCCATTCCCCAGATGCTGGTGATTGCTGTCTGTAAACCTTGCTTCTTGCCATCTGCTCTGCATTGGTCGCCCTTCATTACATTATCAAGACTGTAAACTAGATTGACATTAAGCATGCAATTCCAGATTTTACTTCTCTCAATAAATTCCCTCATAAACATCAGTTTAGGTTTTAAGTAGCTCCCCCCTCCTGCCCTGCTCTCTGTGGCTGCCCCCACTCCTGTTTCTTAAGCATTTTCTGACCTCCCCTTCACACTCTGTCCTGCCCACCAGCTCAACAGCCTAGTTTATCCTATTTCCTTGACTTCATTTTCTAAGCCCTTTCTCAACAGCAGCCATGTTGTGTGGGGGAGGGTCTTAATTTCATAGTTACTGTCTCCCAGCCTCCCAGTATCTTCCAGATGTTTGATCTCATCATTAAAATGGCTCTCCAAATATCATTGTCTGGGGCCTCCTGAAGTCTTTGTCTTGGGAATGAGTGGAAAGACTATGAACTTTAGAACTAAGGCCTAACTCTTTATTAGCTTGACCAATGTAGATGTAACCAACCATCTTATTAAATAAGAAACACAGAACCAATGCAAAGAAGAAAGCCAAGAGATCAGAGCTAAGAGCCTTACCCGTCGGCTGCAGCTAGCCTCTTCAGCCAAGAGAGATCTACTTCCTGAGTGTTTGTCTTTATATAGACTTTCTGTTCTGCCTTCTCATTGGTTGTAAACCCAACCACATGACTGCCTCATCACTGCCTGTTTGTACAGACCTCTAGATCTTCTATGGTTGGTATTGAGATTAAAGGTGTATGTCTCCAATGCTGGCTTGTGGGAGCCCATTCTTGGGTTCCTCGTGGCTTTACCCAGCAGGTCCCCATAGAGGATGATTAGGACCACTGGCCTGAGTGCAGGTGTCTGAGATGGTCTGCACTTGGCTGTGCTGGGGGAGGAGGTCTTTTGCTTCACCCCTTGGTGTCTCTATAAAAACCCTGGGGCAGAGACAGTCGGGGGGCCCATTGGAATAGGTTCCAGGCCCTCTCAAGGCTATCCTTTATTTTCTATCTGTTTATCTCCACAAGATTCTCTGCAATAAATCCTTCTATCTAATATTTCCTGCTGCTGGCACTGAAGAAAACTCTGGGGAACTGTGGGGGTGGTGGGTAAATGCCCCACACTGGCTGTATCCTTGACCACACAGAGATCTACCTAGCTCTGCCTACCAAGTGCTGGGATTAAAGGCATGCACCACCAACGTCCAGCTCTGCTATGCCTGCTATTAGCTCTGACCCCCAGGCAACTTTATTTATTAACATACAAATAAAATCACCATAGACCAAGTCTTTGCCCTTCACTCCAGTCTTT
This sequence comes from Peromyscus californicus insignis, assembly GCF_007827085.1. Classification (NCBI taxonomy): domain Eukaryota; kingdom Metazoa; phylum Chordata; class Mammalia; order Rodentia; family Cricetidae; genus Peromyscus; species Peromyscus californicus. The sequence goes on from NW_026294413.1 coordinate 43,460,959, forward strand.
GCTCTCCACTCCAGTCTGAATATTAGTGCTACCCTGCCAATTTCTGCTGGAATTAAAACCTCATCACTCTAGTGGGGAGGTTTAGTGGCTCATAGAGTCATGGGGGCTCTGGCTTCTTGAATGAGATCAACGTCCCTAACTTCCTTTCTGTCTCACAGGAACAAAATGAGAGGAGGCCAGCTCTGAAGCAGAGGGGCCCTCAGCAGACGCCAGATGTGCCAGCAGCTCCGGAATTGAACTTGCTCCAGAATTATGAGCAATAGTTATCTGTTGTTTAAGAACTACCTGTCCTAGGCCAGGACAGATGGCTCAGATATTAAGAGCACTGACTGTTCTTATCAAGGATGAGGATTCAGTTCCCAGAACTTGCATATCAGCCCACAACCCTCTGTAACTCCAGTTCCAAAGGCATCAGATTGTCTGGCCTCTGTGGATGCCAGGTATGTACATGGTACACAGACATACAGGCAGGCAAAACAAATAAAATTAAAAAATAATAATTAAAAAATTAAGGAGAAAAAGTAATTACCCAGCCTTGAGTATTTTGCTATAGCATAAAGAACAAACCAGGGCACTCTCTAAACCTCAGTCTCCTCATTTATAAAAGGACTCGGAAGGGGTGCCTCCCACGGGGATGAACAGGATGGCTTTGTGTACTGTAAAGAGCCTATCATTATATTATATTAATGGCAAATGATGATGGCCAGCAACTGTTATCAATTGCTCTGATCAGCACTTATAATCTAACCCATGGTCTAATTAAGTCTGAATTATTGGTTTATTATCATTTACCAGTAGAGCTCTCAATATTGTTTCCTATTAATTTACTAATTTTAATTTATTAATTATTAATTATTATTGTATAAGTATTATGATATATAATTTATTTTTTTTTATTCCATTATATTATTCCATTACTTCTTTCCTTTAATCATGGTTCTCTGATTTAAAAATATAAGAATTACAGAGTAGCATATATATATATATAAAGTCATATATATTTCATAAGTGATGATTGAATTACAGTAATTATAAAAATAATTTTGACTATATATGATCTTTTGATTAGCAGGTAATAATCTTTTATAATGTAAATACATTATATATTTCATTGCATATACACATAAAATTTTATGTGTATATTGTACATTATTAATCAGTCTACTAATTCAATATAATATAAACATCTTTCATACTATTAATGTTTATCTACAAGACTCTCTTTAATAGCTGCATAATAGTCCAACCTATGAATGTGTCATAATTTAAGTCATATTTAATCTTTGAATTTCCAATGTTGTTTAAAAGCAGTGACTTGTCTTTTATTAACTAGAACATGATATTTTTAAGCCTGCACTGAAGTGAAAAATCTGGATTAATTCTGAAAGGTTATCTTAGCTCCTGAGTCCCCTTCACCATTCTATGACAAGGTCTCAGAAGGAAGATTCCAATCTCCAGATAATTATGCTTGAAATTTTGTTTTCCAGAAAGTTAGTGTTTAGTAACTTAGTATTTCTTCTCTTCCCCACTTAGTATGTCTATATCTGTACCTGTGACCCAGTCTGTTTATCTGAGGCCAATTATAAGAATAACTTGCAGTGTAAGAGGGGCATCAGTTCTACTGTAGTTCAGATGAATACTGCTGAATGAACAGCTGCTAAGAAAGAACATCGTCACACAGCCTCAAAATGCACCTCTGCACATGACATCATATATAACACTCTGTGGATGTTATGTGGTTTCTTCGTAATAGAGACAAGCTAATCACTGCCTGAATGACAAACCTGATGTCATACCGTCAAAGAAGTCCATAGGAGGAGTGACACCAGCAAGGTAGAACAGGAAGCCTCCACCCTTCCTTCCCCTGGTGAGAACCCCAATTCCACAAGACACAGACCAATCCTTTTGTAAGACTTCCAGAGATGAGGAGCATCACACAAAGACAAGAAACTAACCATACTGAAACCAGTAGAAAACTGTATGTCCCTAAGTACTGACTTTATCTCCCTGAACTCAGCTTGAAGATGCCCCTATCCTATTTACCCCCAGCGTGGGAAGAGAAGACTGATGTAAACACTCTAGGTTCAGATATTTGTTGTGACTAGTAGAGGACCTGGTATCTGACTCATCTGAATTTCATGGCTAATTAGGAAAGAACACCCACTTTGAGACTACCATGAACAAAATCAGTGATTCAGACCAGCATTACTCACATGATCCATCCTCAGTTTAGTATGAACTATGGTGACTGCTGACTGGGGAGGGAACACTGGAGGTCAGGCTTCTCCTAGTATGCAAATAGTTGTAACATGCATCAAATATCCCAATATTTTAGGGGAGCTGACTGAGAGAATTCAAAAACAAAAACAAAAAAAGTAGGAAGAAAGTACTTCAACATAGATACAAAGCCCACTATTAACATGACCTTCAATTTTTCCCTCTAAAGGAAAAGGCCAGGCAAAGATGCTCTCATTCACCATTTCCATGCATCAGAATGCAGTATGGCATGTGCTAGCTGGAGCAATTAGACAAGAAAAGGGAATTTACAAAAAAATAAAGTATTCATTCCCAATTCTGGGTGTTTGTCCAAAAGAATTGAAAAAGGAACAGAATTCCTCTGTGTGTCACAGATTGTTTGTGATAGTCAAGAGGTGGAAACAGCCTAACTGTCTGCCAAGGATAAAATATGGAATCACATACAAGGTCTGTTAGTCCTAAACAAGAAGAGAATCCTATTATCTTCCATGACATGGTTGATGCTGAAGGACACTGGGCTGGGTAAAATAAGCATTCCATGTGTCTTACAGATCTGATGTTGTCTAGCTCCCAGGAGAAAATAAAGGAAGGATCCTCAAAGCTCTGAATAAGAGAAAAGATGAAGTTTAGAAATCATCCATCACATAAGACTGGAAATTCTAGAAATTTGCTGGATACTGCTATACATATCAATAATACTTAGTGTAAACTTGAAGTTTTAGAGAAATACATACTTTGTTGTTGTTGTTTATCATAGTAAAAGAGAAAGGGAGAAGGCTGCTGTCTCATTGAACACTCTTGTTCTAACATTAAAGCAAAGAGTCTATGGCCTCCATTAGACAACATTTGACTTTCCGCTCACACATCTGAAGCACGGCTGGGGTGTTCTGCTGACCTCAGCAAGGCTGGCTGCAAGCTGTGCTTATTTCAGGATGGGTCTAGACATCACTCAGTTTTCCAAGATCCCGGACTGTCTTCCTGGTGTCAACAGCACCTGGCATATGTGCTGACATCCCAGTCACCAAAAGAAGGGGTGTGGTGACACCAGAGTTCAGGCAGGGAACTCACTCCTCTAAAGAAGACTGGAGGAGAAAAGGGGAGAACAGTGTAGAATATATATGTGTATATATATGAAATACATATGTATATATAAGTATGTATGTATCTATATATGAAATATATATGTATATATACATATATGAACCACTGTTGTAATATTACTGCAAGATTCAAATCGATTTTAACTTTGGTCACAAGGAATTTGTTAGACAAACCCAAAATAAAGAAAATGTTTTTGGTTAACTGGCCCAGATTCTAAGAATAAAGCCTCAGATATAAGAAAAAAAAAAACAGAAATTATAGCTACTGATGACTTTTGAGACACTAGAGAAAATGAAAATATTCAATTTAGAGTTTCAAAAATAGGTACTTTATATTGATTATGTAACTGTGATTAATACTAATCATTAATAAGAAACATCTTCATTATCAGAAAATCAGTGCTGACTCTCCATGAGAGAAACATCTTAATGCCTGCAATTTATGTTCAACTAGTTCATAAAAAAACCTTCCTATTTGCATATAAACAAGGGTAAATAAATAAATCTTAAAACTGATTAATTTTGAAAGATTAATACAGGCAAAAGATGTAGAAAGATTCTGTCTTTCTCCTCTGTTGCGTTTTTTTAGTATTTTTTTAATCTTAAAAGCAAACAAAGAAGTGACTAAAAAAATTACGTAGATATACCAAGATAATTTTCAATAACAGAGGAAAAGCTAGGGGAATTACACCAAATTAAAGAAAATGGGGCTGTGACACTCAGCTCCTCCTGAGGACTGCTTCTCGAACCCTCCAGTGTGCCTGCACTGATTCTGTGGTGCATGGCATACTTGGGTGCACGGAGGCTTGACCTCTGGAGAACCTGCTGATTTGATGGAGTCACTGACAACGATGGAGAAAACTAAAGACCACAGAAACATTTGTGACCAGAAGCTAAGAACCTCAGTAAAGGATGAAGACAATTTCTAAGCCGAAGAAGGCAGCGCTTAGAAGCAGGGTATACCCCTGCCTCTAGTTATTCTGTTTCCAGATATGCTCCAAAGAGTCCCCTTACAGGGCATTGAGCCATCCCAAACTACAGTTCCTGGAAATAAAAATCTGCTCTGATACACTAATGCATTTACTTCTCATAACAAACGCATCTCGAGTCAACATGGAGTTCTTCACGATTCTCAGGATGCACAGCTCGCACTCCTTGTAAATAAGTTTGATAAGGCTCATTAAGAATTTTTTCCTTTCCGCCATCAGATTCTCACTCCACTGCTAATCCCAGAAGAATTCCTCCTGTGGTCCCAGGTCCCTGCTCAGGGAGGAGCAGGTGCAACACAGGAACAAATTTGAACTTGGCTGCTATTATTCATATCCCGGGAGTGACAGCTTCCTAATCTGCATACAATGAATTCGGCAAGTGTTTTCTGAGCCGTGTTCTCTGCTGGGAACTGCAGTCGTTCTTGATGAGGAGGCTGCTCGTTAATAGGAAGTAGAGATTAAAGATTTTTGTGTCATTTAATTCCAATTCTATAAAACAGAGAAAGCGTGTCTTCTCAGTAAGGACACTTTTGTGGCGGAGACTAAATTTCACCGCAAATAGTTCCCTTATCTTGTATTAGTTAAGTTCTGGTAGTAACATTATTTAAATCGCTTTTAGCATGAACTTAATATGATCTTGGCTTTCAAAGACATTACAACTGTTTAACCAAGCACCAAGAACATCCATGTGGCCAGAGATGATTTCATTACATCTACAAGGTGCAGTTGGAAATGTTCGAACTGCTTCACTTCCTTGTTCACCCATCACTGTATTACATGTCTCTTCTGCCATATGTCTATTAGTTTGAAGTCGATGCTGATGGTGATTCTTAAAACCAATGATGCTATAGCACTTTTCACAAGAGCTAAATTGGCCTCTCTCACATGTGTGGGTCTTAGACTTTACAAGTACAGAAAATGGCATGTGTCCAGATGACATGAGAATAGAAGCAAAACTCTCTGGGGACAAATGGGAGCACGGAGATGGGGAGGGTGCAAAGGGGGTGGTGAGGACTGCAGGTTATATAGTTAAATGAAAATGGCCTTATGTAATCTTGTACTACATAGTTTTTTAACTTTCGAACATAGATCAGATATATTTCAAACATAGACTCTTTCTCAAATGTGATAAGAATCAACACCCATTTCTCCCTCCATAGTCACATTCTCTCTTTCTAACATACAGAATCATATTTTGTTTCATTTTAAGAGCAAAATCTGAATAGCAAGCAGAAAAATTTCAGGTTCTTAAATACTCCATGTGAGGCATGAAAACAAAATCAGGCAAAGTATACCTGATATAGGGGTTACTTAATTAGGCAATATTTAATTCATCTGAGAAATCTAAAGTCCTTACGAAATATCCAAGTGCTGCTTCACACCTTAGGAAAACCATTTGTACCTATTAGGCTTTTGGACAAGGTAAGCCTTACTTCTCAAAACCAGGAACAGATACTCCAAATCTTGAACTCACCAAAAAATAGACTTGGCTCAACTATACTCTTCTCAATAGCTATCCAGTGCTCCATTGAGAAGAAACATGTAGCCAGAGGGACGCAATGTAAGGGAATTGTCTATAAAGCAACCTGAAGGAAACTGCATTTAAATGTCATTGCTTCTACGTGATGCAGGAGAAGGATCACAGAGCTTCTGAACAAGTGCAACAGAAGTTAAGAGTAGAGTATAGATTGTATTCCTAGTAAGGACACCACTCTCTTCCACACATAATTGTTAGACTTTGTCTTCCATTTTAAGCAAGTGTGCAGGAAATCTACAGATATCTAAATCAACCATTAGCCACAATCAGACCTTCTGCCTACCTCAGATTTTTGTTTTGTTTTTCTTTATTCCTTTTCAATTGTTCCTTAAAGGCAGGAACACTGTCTTAAACATCTATGAACAAAGGGCTTTATTTGGGCCATTCAGATGTCTAAAGCAAACTCCTTTTTCTATAGTTTGTGTCCCAGTGTGGTGATAAAACACCATGGTCAAAAGCAAGTTGAGGGAAAGAAGGGTTTACTTCATTTTACAACTCATGTATCATAGTCCAACACTTAGGGAATTGAGGCAGGAACTCAGGGCAGGAACCTGGGGGCAGGAACTGAAGCAGAGGCCATGGAGAAGTGCTGCTCACTGGCTTACTCCTCATGGCTTCCTCAGCCTGCTTTTTTTATACAACCCAGGACTACATGCCCAGGGTCACATTACATGCCGCAGTAGGCTGAGTCCTCTCACATCAATCATTCATCAAGAAAACACCATACAGACTTGCCTATAGGCAATCTGGTGGAGATACTTTCTCCAGTGAAATTCCTTTTTCCAAAATGACTCTAGTTTGTGTCAAATTGACACAAAATTAGCAAGTGCCATCCTGTTGTCATCTATCTCTAACATAATACCTTCAGAATAAATCTTTCTTTGTTCCTTCTAATTCAATCCATCTAGTTAGTCAAACGAAATAATAATAATAATAATTATTATTATTATTATTTCTTCAGGTCTTCAACTTTAAGAACATTATTGTTTCAAGGAACTGAATTGCCTTTTATTATAATACTACCAGTAATTCCTAATGTACATAACAAGAGAGGAACTCTATATAAACATCTCTGTATGTTCAAGACCTGTGTAGATCCTGACTATAGCGACATTGAACAAGACCCCACACACACAGCAGGGCTCCCGTCCCAACCCCCATTAGGCACAAACCACACCCAAACACCTCTTTTCACAGAGAGATACCTTATTAAGCAGGGAAGAAAGTTAAAGTGGCTGCTTTCTGACTCAGGCAGAAAAACAGTCTCATAGGTATAATGACCTCATAGGTATCATTTTTTTTTTTTTTTTTTTTTTTTTTTTGGTTTTTGGTTTTTCGAGACAGGGTTTCTCTGTGTAGCTTTGCGCCTTTCCTGGAACTCACTTGGTAGCCCAGGCTGGCCTCGAACTCACAGAGATCCGCCTGGCTCTGCCTCCCGAGTGCTGGGATTAAAGGCGTGCGCCACCACCGCCCGGCCATAGGTATCATTTTTAAGAGGAGAAAAAGGGGAGGTTTGTGTTAGAATGGACCAAGATGTGGTGGTGTATTTTGATTGAACTTGTTAATTAGGTGAACAAAAGGGGGCTTTTGATTTCTGGATTTCAATACTTTGATAGGTGGACCTTGGTAGCCAGCCTCAGGAGGAAGTGGCCAAATAAGGGAATAGACCTTGGTGGCTAGCTTTAGGAATGTCATCCAATGGTTTTTAGTAAGGCAGAGGGAATGGGGGAGAAGGGCAAGGCCCGCCAGAGCCATGTTTGCTAGGCCTAGACTACAGATACAGAATTTTTAAATTGAGATTTTTACAAAAACGAAACAGAAAGGCACAACAGCGAGAGAAGGTCTTGTTGGGAGCTGGCAGTTTGACGGAAGGCAGTGGGAAGGTGGTGGATTGGAAGGAGCATTTAGAATATATCTCATACATGCATAAAGTTAGAAGGGAAAAAATAATTTTTAAAAATTAAGTTTCAAATTTGCATTTATAGATCATACTGCATTTTAAAAATCCCATGTATAAGAAACCGTGTTCAACACATCAAACGTTATAATTCATAAAACAGAAAGCCGTAATTTGAGTCTCCGAGTTTCCTGATTAGAAACTGTTGTAGTTAAACTGCTGGTTGCTTTGAGACTCCTAAAATGTGTATGTGTGAAGTTGGGGGGGAAGAGTGTTTCCAAAACAAAAGAATCCTTCAGAAAAAATAGCGCGCAGAAAGTTCAGAGACAGCCTCCCTGACTTGTACACAGACAATGGGCTGCTGATTTAGAAAATAGAAGTGCGAGAGTCGACAATGACAGATTAAAACTCATTAAAACTAAATCAGCTCATTGTCTATCCTCAGCTAAAAGGAAAACGGCTCCTTTGTAAATACGTGTATGCTCTTTCCCCCTTTTGTATGCAGTCCTCCCACAAGAAACTTCTCAGTTATCTAAATGTCTATTCCTCGTCCTCCAGTGTTATAGTCTACAGGAAAAAAAAAAAAAGTGCCGAGGAATCCAGCCATCCAGGACACAGGAGAAACTTGGCAGAAGAAACTTTATTTGACCATCAGCCACTGGGCTGAAACCAAAGGCAGACAATACTGTCATTGTGGTCTCTTTGGGGGTTATCTGTGGAATTCTAATTAACCAATGCTCATTTTCTTTTCAAATATCAGAAGCAAAAACACAATCTGACTTAAGTTCCCTAGGAATCTGGAAGGGAACTCTGAATTTCTCGGTGGCATGCATGAGCAGAGACTCCCTGAAGATTCTTCTCTTGAAGCATCAGTTTAAAACACTTCTTAAAGTCTTGAAATTGAAATGTCACTCATCAACAGTGGAACCCCTTAGAATACACAGACTTTAAAAAAAAATGTTTCATTTTGGTGTCTTGGAGCTGAAGAAAATAAATTCTAAATGATAAATTCTTGAAGCAAAATTATCCCCTTTGTACGTCCCTTAGCCAATGACTATCTCCTCTTGAACTCTAAATATATGAGGGGGAGAGGAGAGAGGGGAGAGGGTTATTCATTGTTCCAACCCAAGATTTGCTAAAGCAGCAGTGAACAGGATAGTCAATAAAATTTAAAAATTTCTCTAGAAATTCATTTCTAGACTTGGGAAGCAGCAGAAAAAATGAACAGCAGACCTCAGTGGAGAAGTATGAGAAGTAAAGGCTCACCCCTGCCTCTGCCACTCAGCCATTAATAACCCAAGGCATACAAGGAGAAGATACACAGATGCATTTGATGGGCCTCCCTTGGTCTTTAATAAGGCATACATTGGCATACTTTTTTCCCTTTTATTGAAAACAGATTATTTTCTCTACATTGTATCCTGATTGTAGTTTCCCCTCCCTCTACTTCTCCCAGGTCCTTCCCATGTCCCCTCCCCTCTGGATATGCTTCCATTCTGTCTCTCATTAGAAAAAGAACAGGCTTTGAAGAGATAACAACCAAACATTACAAAATAAAATATAATATGATGTAGCAAAAACTATCATGTAGCATGAATCTTCAAAGTTCTTATTAATAAAAACAAACCCGGGGCCAGTTATTGGGGTGAACACTGGAAGATCAGGGAGACAGAACAAGCCACAGCTAACCTCACCTGGCCAACTTCTCATCTGGTCTTGTTTCCTCAGACTGGAAGCCTCTGTGTCTTCATATCCGAATGGCTCTCAGCTGAACTGTGCTGCTCAAAACCTAAAAGCTTAACCAGCCAAATGCTTAACCAGCCAAATGCTTCTAGTTTCTGGTCCTCAGGCCTTATATACCATCACTCCCTGGGATTAAAGGCTCACTTTCTGGGATTAAAGGCGTGAGTCACCATGCTTGGCTGTATCCTTGAACAGATGGATTTCTGCCTGTGGAATGCTAGGAGGGATTTGATGAAGACCCCCCATTGAGACTTTTGCTGCATAACATCTGGCTGTGGGTCTCTCTATCTGTTCCCATCTACTGCTGGAGGAAGCTTTTCTGATGATGATTGGATAAAGCACTGATCTATGAATATAGCAGAATATTATCAGGAGTTATTTTATTGTTACTTTATCCATTTATTTATTTACTCATTCATTCTTTCATTTATTTTTGACCAGTAATATTTGATTTTACCCTAGATCTCTGGGCTATCTAGTCTCTGGTTCTTGGTTACCCCAGCAGTGTCGAATATGGGTTCCTTCTCGTGGTGTGGGCCTCAGATCAAGGCAGACATCAGTTGGCTGCTCCCATAAGTTCTGTGCCACCATTGCCCTAGCATATTTTGTAGGCAGGACAGATTGTAGGTCAAAGGTTTTGTGACTGGGTTGGTATTTACATTTCTCTTTTGGTAGCCTGCAGAGTACCTTCCTGCACCAAGGAGACTATAACATGGGGTGAAGGCTTCATGTAGGCACAGCTTGACTTCTCCACGTTCAACAAGTTGTGTGGTGCTGTCCTTAGCAATGGGGCCCTGCTGTCAGTCTGGACCAATACATTCTTTAGTAATCAACGTTATATGGAGAATCTGAATTCAGTGTTTGTTGTTAAATGTTTGTTAGCACCAGTCTTTAAAACCTACAAAGTCTGCTTAAAATTTTGAAGCCAATACAGATGTGCACACATACTCTGAGAATCGCAGAATATAAAACATAACATATCCTATATGATGTGTTAGTTCCGGGCACCTGCTCATTTGGAAAACATCTGTGCATGGCTGAAACCCAACATGGCTGAAACACAGAAGGCCCATAGACACCCAGACAGGCTGGTGTCTGCTTCTGCCTGTGAATTATTCTGAGTGAATATCTTGATGTTAACATGCTTTCTTGGGCTTTGGGAATTATTCCACTAGGCTTCATCAAACTAGTTTTCACTTGGGACACAATTACCATAGGTAATTACTTGTAGGCAAATGTCTGCCCTTCCATTGGGTAGTCACAGCATTGTCATGTTCCAAAACACACTTGATATGTCATCGCTGAAGTAATTAGCATGCTTGGGGTTTTTTTTGTTGTTGTTGTTATTGGTAGTGGTGGGTTTTGTTTTGTTTTTTTAATGTATAAAAGTTGCACGTTTTCAGCAGAGACTTTTTGTTCTTGTGAATCTCTCCACCATAACAACCTGTGAATTACAATCAAAGGTAATTGGAGTACAGTGTTCGATAGGAACATGTTGGAATATGGAGCTATCGCTCTACAGCATTAGATAGTGAGCCAGGTGTAAGGACTGCCACACTCTCTCCCCATTTAGTAAGTCCATGTCCACACTGTAATGGAGAATTTCGACTATGAGCTGAGAGAAGTCCATGCTTCTGGGTTTACTCAGTGAGAAGGAAACTTAAAGGCTGGCCATGCAGGCTCTCTGTAGGACTCTGAGAGAGGTTTGTTAGCTGCAGCAAGTCCCAAAAGGTAAATATCTTCAATGGCTGCCTTGTGATTACTTTCCATGGTGAATTTTAATTAGTAGAATTAAGAGAAGACAATAGATAGAAACATTTTATTTAAGTCATAGTTCAAATGATAACCCTGGACCCACTTCAGGGCCCAGCTCTATGGATCCATGAGCCATATGACTGACTCCTCTTTTCCATCCCTCCTGGATACAACTGATGACTCTCCATTGTTCCCTACATTCCACAGTCTCATACGCATGGGCCACCTCCCTCATCTGATTGAGAATCTTCAAAACCAGGGATTGTATATTTCCAGAATCAGTTACACTGCTCACCACTCTGCAGACACTAAAATGTGTTTGTGAAGCTAAGGAAGTCATGAATGAATAGCTGAATATTCATCTTCCACATGTTTTTCTGAAGCAATCAAAATTTGTTCTTGTGATGAACAGCTGCCATTCTAGGATTCTACAAGACTATAAGAATGGGAAAAAGATGATATTAATGTTAGCTTCATCTATTATATATTTTTTTAAGTAGCCAGGATACTTACCAAAGATTTCTAACCAAGCTGCTCAGCCTGAATGCACAGATCTGTAATGGCAGTTTCCTGAAGGTGGAGGGAGAAGGACCAAAAATTCTACATATCAAGGTCATGTAATAATGAGATTAAAACAATCATAATAAAGAGCAGGTCAGTGTCTACTGACCCTCACTAGAAGAGAAGCACCCTAGAGTACCAAGGAGGGAATTATTTCAAAGTTGGATCTGTATTTGCACTGGATGACCAAAAGGATTCAAGACTGATAAAAGAAGCGGAGACCAAGCAATGACTGACATGTCTCACGTCCATCATGTCTAAACACCCAAGCAACAGGACCAGACTATTTCTCTGTCCTGAGTAAGGAAAGTGTATTTTACTAAAGAAACTCTTTAATGGTTCCTGTAGCAGGAATCTTAGAGAGTCTTGCCAATTCCTCAGCTGGTCCTGTTTCCTCAGACTGGAAGCTTCTGTGTCCTCATCCCAATGGGTCTCAGCTAAACTGCTGCTCGAATCCTGAATGCTTAACCAGCCAAAATGCTTCACCAGGCAAATGCTTAACCAGGCCAAAATGCTGCTAGTTTCTGGTCCTCACGCCTTATAAACCTTTCTGCTTTCTATCACCACTCCCTGGGATTAAAGGCTGCTTTCTGGGATTAAAGGCATGAGTCACCATGCCTGGCTGTTTCCAATGCGGCCTTGAACTCACAGAGATCCAGAGGGATTTCTGTCTCTGGAATGCTAGGATTAAAGGCGTGTGCTAACATTTTTCTAGCCAAAGTATCTTGTGGCTTTTCTGTTCTCTGACCCCAGATAAGTTTATAAAAAGGTACACAATATTTTGGGGAACACAATACCACCACAGGTTCCAGCCACAAAACAGCTAACTTCAAGCAGCAAGAGGACCACAGCCATCGTATTCCTTATAGACGTTAGCAGATAGGATGACATTAGTTCCCAAGTCGAGGAGCCGATGGTAGAATCGATGTCTAATACAAGACTACTCAGGACAGAGCTGAGACAGAGAAAGAGCAAGGAAATAAAGGCTGTCGTTCCTGAAAGAGGTACTTCATAATTACGACTTCACAGGAATTTTACTTTTAATGAAGTTAACAGCTATGATAACTATAGTGAACTTGTCAAAACTCCTCCATGTTTGTTATCTAGTGACAGGCAGCCATTCCTCCGTTTCTTCCTGAAGCCTCAGAGTTGAAATAGGGTAAAGTGCTCATCTTAAAGGCTGAATAAAATATACATTTCAAAGACTGGTTTTTGGTTTGCTTCCTCTTTCTGAGGCCCGTATTTGTACCTAAGTTGTCTGTGAAGTAGAAAACTATGTGCTCTAGAGGACATTGTTTGGAAACCAAAGAGAGAATTCAAAATTATGGGTCAAAGTCATTTGCTTGCAGTTATAATGAAAATTCATGGTTAGATTTCAGAGCATTGCTTGATCATTAAAGCACTGTTTGTGGCATTTTACCTGAAAAATTAGACAATGGACATCTAATCTCTCTTCTCCAAGAAGTTCTTAAAAAAATAAAAGAAAATTAAAAACAAAAGGCAAGTTGACAAGATTCGGAAGAGTGGAATTCATGTCCCCAGGGTTGTTGAAACACTTCCTAATGGAGAGGACACATCAGTGAAAGCTTTTGAGTCTTACTACTGAACTCAGCTATAGACAGGAGAGTTTTGCCAGGACAAGCACTGCCCACAGTATGGAATACACTCTGCTCTGGATCTTGTCAGACTTATGAAATCTAACAATAACTACAGTGCTTACTCAGGAATGCATTTAGTCCTAAAAGAAGTCTCCATTTATGAGCTCAGATTAAAGTGTATGTGTGTGTGTGTGTGTGTGTGTGTGTGTGTGTGTGTGTGTGTGTGTGTAAAGTAGCAGTCACTAAACTGTAGCAGCTCCAAGAAAAGTATGAATAAATAGAAAATGTAAGCAGAGTCACTAGGGTCAAAAAATGAGCAAGTCAGAAAGAGAGGCGTGAGAACTTTACAAACATGGCTGTAATCAAAAGGAAAGAAGAAAAGAGAAGAAGAGGACAGGACACAATAGCGCTGAAAGACTCAAAGACAAAGAGAGCCCAGACAGGCAGGCAGGATGTAGAAAATAATAGTACCCAAACTAGGAACATATAAAACCTTTGTTATCAAAAAGTTAGTAAAAGCCCACATCTAAAAAGAAGTGGCCAGACAAAAGTGACAAATAGCAACAACAAAATGAAGGAAAACAGACAAAATAAGTTAGAAACAGTGAAAGATAACTCACATGCAATTAATTACCCATTGAATAGACTCACTATATAGACCAGGCTGGACTTGAACTCACAGCTTCCTGTCTCTGCCTCCCAAATGCTGGGATCAAAGATGTGAGCCATGATGTCTGACACTCTTCGTTGTTAACAAGATGTCTTTAGGAAACATACATTGATTCTGTGGGTCATTTTGGCTTTATCGATGATCCTGACAAACAAACTAGACTGAGACAAAGGGCTTTTTCTCCCCCTATATTTTCCTTCCTATCCCGGTTTGCTACTGCAATAAAATGGTGTTGTGACCTAACTACATTCATATACATAAAGTGCTTAGAATTAGGTCTAGGCATATTAATTGGCTACCACCACAATCACTAGCAGGACATGGCCATGTTTGGTTATCAAACTTCAAAGACAAAAAAGAAATAAAAGTAATTCAGGTATCTTGATAGAAAAATCATCCACATGGAGAATCTTTGTGCTCTTCTACTAGACTATCTCATTCTCAAAGCCAACGGAACTCTTTCTACAACATAGTCAGGGGCATCTGTGTAACCAAGAACAATCCACCTGCCCAGCCGAGTGTTACAAGTATAGAGGCAACATGCTGGCCTTCTCAAGTATGAAATGACATAGAGGAAAAGAAACTTCTAATCCCCTTATTAAGGAAATACATAAAACATTTAAAATGCATGACAATAAGATCCAACCGACTAAGTGCTAAATTAAAAAAATAAACTCAGTAATGAAAAAGTCATGGTAAAGGAACAGCACTGTGCAACGCATTCATTTAGACAGACAACTTACAATGATCAACAGAGGGAATTATGTCTGCGGAATCAGATGCAATGCTACAGTGCTGACAAAGAGAACAATTCAGACCCTGGACCATGGCACACAAAGAAGAGAAGAAGGGGAAAAGAAGTGTGTTCATCTTATGTAGCAGGCTCCATCTCCATTTATTCAGGTTGAAGCGTGTAAGTAAATACTGTCTGACTACCATCTTTTCAAAAACAGTTTTTATTTTTATGTATATGTATCTGTGCAGGTGTGTGTGCATGTGTATGTATATGCTCATCTGTGCAGGTGCCTGCAGAGGCCAGAAGAGGGTGTTGGATCCCTTGCAGCTAGAGTTACATGCAGTTGTAAACCACTCAACACGGGTGCTGGGATATAACTCCAGTCTTCTACAAGCACAGCAAGTGCTGCTAACCACTGAGCCATCTCTCCAGCAACAAGACTACAAACCTGCAAGAAGTCTTTATCCCATTAATGGGTCGATATGTAATTACTTTCAATTGTTGAACAATCATTGGTAATCCCTTAAATTTCATTTCAGCTTCTTTTCTCCTAAAATTTAAATGAATCTAAATAAAATTTAACTTAAAATTTCAGAGTTTTTTGCAGGCTTAGTTTCATTGCATTGTTTCTATATTTTTAACTTATCTGTCCCACCATCTGCCCATTAGCTCTGTATAATTCCAAAGAAGATCTGCAGAATGATGAGCCTTCCATAATTTTCAGGGGATCAAATTTAGGATGATTCTTTTGATTCCTCTTTTGCACTTAACTGTGTCTCTTGACAAACAATGTATGAGATTCCTGGATGTGCACAAAAACTTATACTCATACCTTCACTTGTGGTTATGTCTTGTTTCCTAACCTCTTTCTTAGGTAAGTGTAAGGAGTTGAGGAAGTTGGTCTTCATCAGTGTTCACTCATTCACTCAACTCGGTGTGACCCTTCACACATTTCTTTCTCCCTCCTTAAAAAACTTAAATTGTGAACTGCTGATGTGTTGGGTCACATGTATCAAAGCACATGTAAAGTAGAGCCACCTCATGGCTGGCCACACAGAAGGAAGAGGTGGGAAAGACTGTTGGCCAGTCTGAATTTAGTTCACCATTGAGACTTATCTTAGTTAAGGTTTCTATTACTGTGATCAAACACCATGACCAAGGCAACTTATAAATGGAAGTATTTAATTGGACTCATGTTTTCTGAGGTTAGAGTCTGCAGTGACAGGTCAAAGGCATGATGGCAGGAACAGCTGAGAGCTCACACCCTGATCCAAAAGCAGAATACAGAGAAAGAGCACATTGGAAATAATGCATCTTCTGAAACTCAAAGCCCACCCTCAGTGAAAACTTTTTCCAGCAAAGCCACATCTCCTAATCCTTCCCAAACAGTTTCACCAACTGGGGGTAAGTATTCAAACACAGGAGTCTATAAGAACCCCTCATTCATTATACTCATTTTGTTTGATTAGGTTTTAGAGAAAGTCTTGTTGAAATTATATCACATTATATAAAAGACTATGCATCCTCTGAATTCAAAAGGAGGTTGGTCTCTGGTCTCACTGCACTTGTTCTCCAGTCAAGTTTATGTCTTTTGGTTCAGGGGACATCAGCTGGACCTCGTCCAAGCTGCCTTCTCTAAACTCGGTTTTATAGGCTTTCTAAAATCAGTTTTGACACAGAACCCTTTGCATGTAGATTAACTTAACTCCTTATTTAAATCCAGGAAACATGGCCACTACACCACCCATTCAGTTTTTTTGACATATAAGAAGATGTTATAACTCAGTATCAGCAAATGTAGCTTTGAAAGCCAGAGTCATGGATTAGATCTTTGGATGTTACTTCTAGACACTAAGAATTTATAGAAAAGAAAAAAAAATCAAAAAGCTAGAAAAGCCCCCAACAGGTCTTTTGGCCCAGGCTCTTCTGAGTTAAAGTATCAAATATTTTTCTTAAACTTTTTAATTAAGCTGCAAGATGACAAGTTTTCAAATTTTACTTATCACCACTGAGATAAATGGTTTTCAAATAATCACTGAGGAGAGGGACGTGGGAGGTTAAAATAAACCCTCTCATTTAGTTCCCGTCACACATCTGCTCCTGAAAAATCTGTTTTGAACTCCAATTTTTTTTTAATTTTCTGAAAGAACAAATTGGAATATCAAAAGGATGAGAGTTCTATGTCTGGCTCATACCCTATCAAAAAATAAAAATTTTCCATGATGTGTTTACAAGTTAGTAGACAGTCATAAACATTCATCTTTCAGTCCAGAGATATCTAATGTCTATTATAATTCATTTAAGTATCTGTAAGACAGAAGGTTTTTACAAACCATGCCAATCAAAGATATCTAAAACAATGCTGCTTAATTCTTTTCTAAGTTTTATATCAATTAGCTATTATTCCTAGTGTGCAGAGAGCCCCCTCAAAGATAACCGTCCCACACCCCTTATTCTTGACTATCTTATTAATTTTGACATTTTTTTCCTTTTGCATGTCAAGGTAGCAATAGCAACACTATCAGATTCATCAAGCAGCAAATGATGCTTCCAACTTGAAATCTAATTAATTTTTCATGTTCATTATCTTTTAAGAGTGTATCTTACAAAGGGGCATTATCGGCTCTTCTTTTCTTAATAACTGCTGTAGTCATGTTTATCCTTTTTTTCTTTTTGTCTAATAGGTTAGGATAGACCTTCAATACTTACACTCACAGTTTTTACCAATGACTTTTGAAAGGATAAGTATTAAATATGTCATTTGCGATGTATAATGTGTTAAAAAAAATCAGATCCATTAGAATCAGAAGCTTATTAAGGGATAAGTCTCAAGAATTTACAGAAGTACATAGTTACTTTAAGAAGCACTGAGTGGGTCACATGAAATGTACTAATGTGTATTGCCCTTATTTTGAGAAATTAGGAGAAAAATTATTTTAATTAAAATGTAAAAAATCATATATCCCATAATTTTCTAATTTCCCTCTCAATTACATGGAATAAATTACCCTAAATGAATACTTGTATGCTGGAAGAAAAAGGTGAGTGTTTGTATGAGTGTGGGGTGTGCATGTCTGTCCATTTGTTTTTTAGGAAGGGAAAGAGAAATGCTGAGTAATAAAGTCTATTTCATAGACCTAAAGGACTTGCTGTGCAAAGAAAATAAATTAAAAAATCAATACTTTACATGGAAGACATTACCAGTTTTAATACTGGCATTTTAACATTAGAGGTGTGAAAGCTGTCATTTGTCTTTAGAAAACAATTCCTCATACTGTTCGTAACAAAGCATGCAGAAAAAATGCTTATGGCCATGAAGGATCCACTCTATCCATTCCCAGCTAGTCTAGACCCTGGTGGTTCAGAAAGACACTGGTTACTAATACTCAAGGAAAGGCATCAGTTGTCAATTAAAAAAAAAGGGGGGGCAGTAAGATGACTCAGAGATAAAAGCAGTTATAATGCAAGCCTGTTGACCTCAGGCCAACACCCAGAATCCACATAAAGGTGAAAAGAGAGAACTGACACCATAAAGGTGTCCTCTGACCTCTACAAGTGCATCATCCACTCATGTATACACACACACACACAAACACAC
Organism: Peromyscus californicus insignis; assembly: GCF_007827085.1. NCBI lineage: Eukaryota > Metazoa > Chordata > Mammalia > Rodentia > Cricetidae > Peromyscus > Peromyscus californicus. The sequence continues at coordinate 43,479,399 of NW_026294413.1, forward strand.
AAACTGATAATCAATAAAAAGTAGAGAAAAAAGAGAGCATCCATATTCAAAGCAAAGGAAAAAAGTTTTGATCATCAGTTGAAATGAATGGAATGCAAAGGATTAGACTAGTAAATCTCTTCAAACACTGCCTGGGTTTAGACAGAAACAAAAGGAAGGCCCAGGGAATGGGCACCAGAAGGCAACTTCTCTTCAAGCACAGACTCACAACAAAGCATTTCTTTTCTCTTCAGAGCCATTGCTACATTTTGTCACAGAGACCTCTGAATCCTGCTCATTCCAGCTTGCCTAACAAGCAAAAGCGAAGAGAAACTCCAGTGCAGGGCTCTGAGGCCTTATTAAAAATACCACTGTAATATGTGTTGCGTGTGCCATCCCCTTTTAAGTGGGACATTGAAATGTTAACCCCCTGTTTCCTCCTGAAGAACACTTGCCTGGAGCTCTCTATAAACTGGGGACATACTCTCTCACACTTGGGAATCTACAGAACATATTAGCAAATTGAAACCATAGCTTTTGCCTAATGAGGGGCATTTTTCTCTGAAAATCTAGCTAGTTCATTAACTATGATCGAAACCATATACTTCATTAGGCACATATCTGTTCAACTGGATTATCCAGCCCAAAAAGACAGAAATATGTACAGTATGGATAGAACAATTCTGAAAATTCTTGTAAATATACACCTTTGACTTAAAAATAAAGTTACTACTTAAAGAAGCAAGAAAACAAACAGATAACAACAACAACAAAAACAACATACACACATACACACACACACACACACACACATACACACACACACACACACACACACACACACACACACACACACACATACACAATACATGGCAAGGGAGGAATAGAAAACTTCATATTTTTACCTAAATCAGTCCAGGGCTGGTCACTGGAGGGGAACATGGTTTTCAGGTGTGTTTACATGTCAAACCCTACTGGATAATTCACACTCCCTTTCCTCAGGATTTAGACCAAAAATAAAACAGGCTCTCACCAAGCATGATGACTTTTTAAAGCCGACTGAGATCATAATTTTAATGCTTTCTGAAATTATAGGGTTTTTCATGCCTTCATCCTGTCTCTACTTACATCTCAATTTTTCCCCTGTCAAAAAAAAAGTAAGCAAGTTTTGGATAAAGAGGCTAAAAGGTGAGCTGTTTTATAGAGATGAATAAGCTAACATTCCCCTGGTCATGACTTCCTGTTCTATACAATTTGAGAAGAGAGTAAAATGAGTCTAGTCTTCAAGGATTGAATCTTCAATTATATTCTGAATAAACCCAATCATGACGCCACCATCTTCTCCATTTAGTCCTCAATTATATATGCAGAGTTTAAATGATCTCCTTTCTTTAGGAACATGAGTCCTTTTTCCCTGTAAGAAATACTATTTCCTGTTGGTGTTTGTTTTGCTTTCTATGGGGGAGCACATTTCTGTGTCTTACGAAAGTGGTTCTGCTTGTGTGATCATTATCATCATTAAGCATTTATGAAGCACTTTAAACTTATTTACTAGAACTCATGATGTCCCTAGAAGATAGGTTGGCATAATGGACTTCTTATAAATGAGAAAATGGAGGTTAAGTAACTGAGCCAAGGTCACATAGATAATTTGGATAAAAGACTCAAAGTCCCTGACTTCCTGTTCAGGATCTAAATGAAAACTTTTAAGTGTTATGAAGAGTTATCTGACTCAAAACTTTATTCTGCAACTATTACTGGTGGCAAGTAACATCACAGGTGTGTTTCATGTCTCCCCTGTGGCTGCTGGCACTGTTTTGGTGTGTGCTGAAGTTGCTGGATGCCTAGAAAGGAGCACAATGTGTGATGATGTTAGGCCAATGTCTTTGAGGTTCTCTCTGCCTTTCCTTCTTGGTCAGACAAATATAGCTCCAGATTCAGGCAATACGCCCTCATGAAAGACAGTGTGATGGGAATAAAATACATTATCAACCCTGGATAGCTCTATCAGATGGAACAAGATGGTGGAAAATCTCTGGTAGAATTCTACTTCTAAGACTCTCAGTGGAGGTTCCCAGTATGAATATCTCATTGTTTCCTGTCAATAACAAAAACAGAAACCATGACAATTGTGTTGATCAATAGTGGCTGCCACAATTACTTGCTCAGTTTTCTGATAAATATTCATTTCTTAAGCATTGCTCGGTTACATCTTAAATTAATATTATTAGCAAACCATGGAATTTAGCCCCTGGTTTTTATTTAGATAAAAATTTAAAGAAAGTGTAATCCTCTAACTTAGTTTGATAAGACAAGGGCAATAATTCAAACACAGCCTCTCGTTAATTGTGTTGGCTAATCTGTGGTGCCGGTTTCTTGGGTTCTCAGGAAGGAGAGTTTGAAAGTTCCCGCTCTGATACCAGTGCCACACATTTTCCAGCATCTGTGCCTTCTGTTTGTTTTTTAATCAGTCCCCAGTACATGTATCTCCTTCATTCCCTCTTTGTTTAGCCTAATCCTATCTTTCAAGGTTTGGTTCAGATCCCAGTTGTTCATGAATGCTCTCCAACCGTTGAACTCAAGGCTCAATCACTTATTGAACAAACATACAGTACAGCTTTATCTTGCTGAGATATTTATCACCTGCTGTAGGAACATTTACTAATTATGAATACTTGATAAAATTTTCTACTCATGTTAGTCTCTCATCCCCACAGAGTTTGACACTCTTCTCTTTTACATCTATACAGAGTAACAGATATATGCATATATTTTAGAATAGCAGCTAACATTTATCAAGAACTCAAAATGTGTCAGCTAAATAATTTACACATTATCTTAATTATTACAACAAATCGATGAAGTTAACACTATAATTATTCTCATTTGATGTGTGAAAAAAATCAAGTTCAGAGAGGTTAAGATACTCACACAAAAACAAACAGGTGATAAATTGTGCAGCTGAAATGCTGATAGAGACAAACACTCTTAGATATTGATTTAATCATTCTGCAATGGAAGAAAGGAAGGAAGGGGACAGAAAAAAGGAAAGAGAAGAGCTAGGGCAGGAGGAGAGAAAAGCAACTGAGCAGGCAGCATGCAAGGGTGAATTTACCACAGGAGTAACAAAATATAGCATTCCTCAAATTTTTTGGCTTTCTAGTGGCATTAAGAGGCCCACAGAATCAACTAAGCAGGGCTCTCTGGGGCTCACAGATACTCAAGCAACAATCAGGAAGCATGTATGGGTCTGACCTAGCTCCTCTGCATATATGTTATGATTGTGTAGCTTGGTGTTCTTGTGGGACTCCTAACAGTGGGAGTAGCCGTGTCTCTGAATATTTGTCTGTTCTTGGAGCCCATTTCCTCCTCCTGGGTTGCCTTGTCCAGTCTTGATATGAGGGTATGAGCCTAGTGTTAATGGATCTTGTTATGCCATGTTTGGTTGATGTCCCTAGGAGGCCTATTCTTTTCTGAAGGGAAATGGAGGAGTGGACTTGGGGGAGATGGGAAATCAGAGGGGGGATTAGGAGGAGTGAAGGAAAGGGAAACCGTAGTCTGGATGTAATATATGAGAGAATTTTTAAAAATGAGGACACACTAAGATAACTATTGGTTAAAATGATCTATGATAGATTCCAAACTGATTGGAAAACAAGAAGGATTATAGTTCAAAGAAATGATGATTTTAACAGATATTATGTAATATATTTATATCTTAAGTATTACAAACATAATATAGACATAATATATTTGATATATTAATGTATAGTAAAATACATGTATTTACCATAACATAAAAAACAGGTACACAGCAGTACTGTTTTTGCAATTTTAGAAGTTTTTAAAGGCTATTTTAGCTGTTGTTACTTAAGATGTCTGTCTGTATTTTCTGTCTGTCTCTCCTGTTGTCATGTTGACCCCCAGGTACAAGGACCATGAGTAACTTTGGACCAACCTAAGGTTAAGTGAAGTTTCAGATGTAGTCGATTTGGAGGTGAGAGAGTTCATTTATGTAATGAGCAATCATTTACATGTATAGCTGTCAGTTTTAGTCTCCTAGCATAGAAACAGCTTCTAGAAAAATTCCTAGTACACATTATACCTGTTCAACAACTGCTTTTAATAATGTACCATACATGTTTATCAAAGGTAACATTGTCTTACAAATGTGGCCTACGGTGCCTAGCACATAAAGAACTTTGTTAGTAGAAGAAACAAAGATTTAAATATAGACTAGTTTCAGGAAAATTCTTCAATGCATCAAACACATAAAATTATATGGAGGGAATGTGCTTCATTCCTGGTTAAAATACAAGTTCTTTCTTTGCAGCAGTATTCTATCTTATGCAGACAAGGCCATTATAAGGTACCTTGTATTTATTTGTTTTCCTTTGGATGGGAATTGTGCAAAATAGAATTTATCAGCAAGTGTGTGTTTGTACAGAACAAGCCTGTAATAGTGCTATAAACAATAAAGGTGTCTTTGAGGGGATCCACATGTTTTATGCATTCTAATGCTCCTTTTCCCCAGCACTGTCAATAAAAAAAAGTGTAATAGAAAAATTTCTAAACTCTCAATGGAAAGATATGAATATCCATCAATTGTGCAGGTGGAAAAGGTGAATTGTATTTTTTTTTCCTCTCTCTCAATATGTACAGAGAATTACAAAGCAAACTTCCTTCTAGGAGGCAGATATGGAGCAAACTGGCAATATGAATTAAAATATAATTAAAGAATCATTGGAGAGCTATGGTGTCATTTCTCTAAGTGGTCAATCGTCAGCTTTTTAAAATCGTAAATTGCCATTTGGATGATTTCCTATCCTTTGTCTTAAACTTTTTTTTTTTTTTTTTTTTTTGGCTGTTGAATGCAAGTATCTTTTATTTCAGATGTTTTTCATTTCTTTATTAAGAAAATTTTTTCATTCATTGTACATAACAATCAATGTCCTCCTCTTCCCTCCTCCCGCCTCCCCAGCCTCCCTCCCCCAAACCACTCCCCACTCCCCCTCACAATAGGCTAAGGCCTCCCATAGGGAGACACATCCAGTAGAAGCAAGCAAGCCCTTCCCCCTTCTTAAGCTTCTTAAAGGAATCCCAAATATTGCTTATGCTCTAGGATCCTTCATAGAAAGATTCCATCCCTACATGAGGGAAGAACTCACTGGTGGAACTCACTGGTATCCAGAATCTTCACTGGGGAGGCAGGTGGGTAACAGAGTATTTAGTGGTATGCAGTCTGAAGATATTAGATATTTGTCGCCAATTTTTAGGGCAGAGTTTAGCAGACCTACCCTTCAAGGTAAAATGGCAAAATAGATGGAATGGGGTCCAACCAAACAAAACTGCTGGATGCCTAGAAAAGAGAACTATGCATAAGTACAAGGAACACAAGAGATAAATTACAATAATAGGATGAGCAAGAACTGCTCAGAAAAAGTACAGAGAAAGTGGTATGAGAGTACACTTGGTGCAGCATAGATCTGTTGCTGTGGGCTGTCTTTCTGTGTTGCTCTAATTGGTTGATAGGTAAAGCTGTTTGGCCAATGGTGAGGCAGAATAAGGTTAGGCAGTACATTCCAACTGGAGAGAGAGAAGAAAGGAGAGTGGGGCAGACACCAGAAGCCACCACCAGAAGCAAGATGCGAAAGTACCAGTAAGTCACAAAGCCACGTGGCAATGTACAGATTAACAGAACCGGGCTTAGTTAATTTTTAAGAGCTAGCTAGCAGGAAGCCTGAGCCAATAGTCCATAGAATTCACAATTAATATTAAGCCTCTGTGTGATTATTTTATAAGCAGCTGTGGTACCACAGGGCCGAGCGGAGGAACAAGGGATCATGGGGCCAGGTGGAACTAAAGAAACTTACAGCTACAATCTGTGGCCTATTACTTCTGCCCAACCTCCTCCTTTTCAAAGATTCATGGAACCAGTTCAAGGAGAGCGGTACCAAGGGGCCAAGGGCACAGCTGGGCTGGGTTCATTGTCATGTTGGCTGATTGAAGATAGAGTTAAAAGGATGTGGGAATGAAATGAACTAATATGAGGAAATGAGAAGAACACTGGTAGTTTAGAAGACAGCATGAGCAAACAAGTCATCTCCACTGTGCACAGGGGAGAAGCACCCACATAGAGACAGAAATTCTTCCAGCTCTACCACTTGTCCACTCTCTGATTCTCTCAGTCCGCAATACACTCATTTTGCTTGTACAACATTCATGAGACAGAATACCTAACTACACAAGAGCTCAGAGGCTATCAGTGTTTTCCAATAGAAGTTACAGAAAAGGAACAAAGAAATCTTAGTTTCATTTTACTCCATTGTTCTTGCCAAGATGTAAACATGCCATTGTCATGACCAAATATTAAGCTAAGTACTTTACATACATATAATGTGCATAGCAACACTTGGAGATAGATATTATTTGACTCTTATACACTGAAATGAGTCAAATCTAGAAAAAAAATTACATGTGTTTAAGGGGGTGTGGTGGTTTGAAACAAAATGGCCCCCATAGGAGGTGGCACTATTAGGAGGTGTGACTTTGTTGGGGTTGGTGTGGCCTTGTTGGAGGAAGTGTGTCACTGTGGGGGAAGGCTTTGAATTGCTCCTGCAGCCCACGGATCAAAATGTAGAACTTTCAGCTTCTCCGGTACCATGTCTGCCTGTACGCCACCATGTCCCACCGTGATGATAATGTACTGAACCTCTGAACTGTAAGCCAGCCCCAATTACATGTTTCCCTTTATAAGAGTTGCTGTGGTCATGATGTCTCTTCACACCAGTAGAAACCCTAAGACAGTAGGTATGTAACTCAGAGATAGAGCATTTGCCTAGCATACACAAGGTTCAGAGTCGAGTTTAATTTCAAACACATTAAAACAAAGAAGTACTCAAGGTCACAGAAACATTGATTGGTGGAATTTAAAGTAGTTGTTCAAAATACAGTTTTTCTTTAACCAATATCAAAATATCAGATTATTATACTATATCCCATCAATATGTATAATTAAATCAATATAAAAATTGAATCCTACATCATGGAGCTAGGAATGTTTCTCAGTGGTAGAGCATTTGCCTGGCATGCGCAAGTATTTGTGTTTAGTCCTGAGTGTCCCATCACTTACACATGTACACACAGAACTCTAATTAAACTGGAAGCAAACAACCTCTATGTGTAGTTTTCTCACTTCAAGTCATCAATGAGGTGGTGTTTCAACTCTTCGTGCTTCTGCCTTTTACATTCACCCATGTATATCTGTGTCTATAGAGAAGGCATTCCACCGGCTCACTTCTGCAAGCAGAAAATGCTTCAACGGTTTATTTTGAACCCTGCTACTTTTGTGTTTCTTGTCAAAAAGAAACAACCAGATCTTGATACATATATCATCATGCTCCAGCAAAATCTATAGACACTTGTTATCCATGTTTTCTATCCCCACTCAGAGAGTAATGAACATGGGTTTCATCAATGAACATCCAATGACTTTCAGCATTCTTTTGGAACCTGTATCAAGTCGCCCATTAGAGACAATCCTCCATGCTGACTGGAGACAGCTGTGTTGCTGTTGAAATATCAGTATTTTGCCAGTTTGGTGCACTTATGCACATATAAAAAATTGCTACGACACTAATTTCTATTAGGAACTAATGGCCCTTGAAATTTTTTTGTCGTAGCTTAAACCTGTCTTTGAGTTAGAAGACTATGGATTTCTCTCCACTTAAAATATCAAAAGTTGAAATAATGTTGTTTTTACCATCCAACATGTAAATTATCTGTTGAAACTGTTTGAGTTAGAGGCCACTAGAACTCTCTTTATATATTCTAACTTAAAAAAACTTAAATTTGTCTTGTATCTTTAACGTATGACATAGAGATTACTGTATCCACATGCAAAGAACAGTGGTAACTTACAACTGAGAAAGAAATTTGGAAAACCTGACATTTTGTTGTTGTTGTTTTCTTGAGGTCTTACTATATACCATGGTGGCCTGAACTCACTATATAGACCAGCCTGGCTGCCAACTTGTAGTTATTCTCTTGTCTCTGTCTAAGGTCAAACACTTGTAAACCCTTGAAGCAAACAGTTCTCTGAGATTCTTATGAATTATAAGCTAGGCTCTGAGGCCATTTAAATATGTTTAAGACTATAACAAATAGTAAGTTCTAATATAGAACTAACAAGAAGCTACCCAAGGCATTAGTGTTCTTTCAAACATTAACACTGTGGGCTGCTGCTAACTAAGAGTATGATATGTCTAGAGTCCAGATCTGGGATGAAAAGAGAGAATGTGTCCTGCAAGGACAGTGTTCTCTGAACCTCTTTAGCTTTCAATTTGTAAGAAATTAGCAACAACCTTTTGGGATCCTTGGATTTTTGAGTTGTATAACAACAAATATTGTCCCTAAGAAACTGAACCTCTGTGACTGAGATAAAAGGTAAACCATCCTGCCACTGAGAGCCAAGTGTGGGTCTGTGATCTTATTGCAGCCAGGGTCTGTGTTGATGTCTGTGGCCAGTGCTACCACTAATGGCCATATGGATGTCTGTGGTCTGCGCTGCAGCCTGAAGCCATGTTGATATCCTTTGGCCATTTGGTTGCTAGGGCCATACTACTGGCCTGTGATGCCACCTGGGCCCATGCTGATGTTTGCACTTATGCTGCCACCAAGGGCCATGTTGGGGCCTGTGGTCCTATGGCAGCTAGGGTCTGTGTTGATGTCCATAGCCCATGTGACTGTCCATGGTCTGTGCTGGTCCCTGAAGCCATGTTGATGTCTGTGTTCCCTGGTGTCTCTGAAGGTCTTGTCTGAGTCTGCGACCCTACTGCAATCGTGAGCCCTATTCTTGGCTTGTGCTCTTGTCAGAAACCATTTGGAAGGAGGGCGGCGCATCTGGATCTCGGGTCTTCAGGGCCCTCTCTTGGCCCCACCTTGTAGGCGTGATAGCTACCGAAGCCTCAATGGGGGTTGGAACTTCCAAATCAAAGCTGGAATGGCTACCCACTACAGATGCACAATTGAGAAAGAGGGACATAGAAGACTTCTGTGACAACCCTTATTCCCATCCTAATCCCCCCCCCCACGCCCCGCTAAAAATGGGTAGCAGCCTAAACAGGAAGCCATCGAAGAAAACTCTTAGAAACTGTGATAGGATGCTGAAGAATCACTCCCAGTAGATGGCTTTCAGCAGTGGTTCAGGAGGGGAAGGACTTTCTTCTATTTATTCTATTTAACGGCAGGACACTGAGAGTTTGGCAATGCTCCAGTGAGTATATGGATAATACAAATTGGACTTATTTTTGTTTTAGTTTTTGTTTTTGTTGGGGGGCAAGACCACAAGGGTAGGGAGTCAGATATGGAAGGGCAGGGAAGTGAATATGACCTGGGTGTATGATGTGAAATCCAGAAAGAATCAATAAAAATATTATGTTAGAAAAAAGTAAATAAAATTTAAAGACACATCGTAGAAAAAAAATGAATGCTATCTAGCCTGAGTAAATTTCAGATGTTGTCTGTCAAATGAGGGACATAATGTCTGCTTACATTGTCAGCTGAAAACTAACACACTACTTATAAAGAATAATGAATGACCCTATAAAATACCTTGTCAAGAATAACCCTATGCACTTGAAACCCAGCACATCTGAAATGTGGATTTCTTTCCTATTCTCCATTCCTACTGCTCAAGCCAAAAATCATAAAAATCATGGCCAAATCCCCCTTCTTCCCTGCATTCACATATTTTTGGAATTATAAATGTCATCAAACTGCTCTCCCTCATATTCTGCTATTTCTGAATTTTTTTTGTGATCAGAAAGGCCTAGTTCCACCTTCCTGGAAGTTTTGTTGAGATGGTAGCAATGTCAGATGGTGACACTTTTAAAAGTAGAAACTAATGGAAAGTCACAGGGGCATGGACCTATGAAGATTAAGTATTGGTCTTCCCAGGAGTCAGTACTCAAGAAATGAGACTGAGCCGGGCGGTGGTGGCACACGCCTTTAATCCCAGCACTCGGGAGGCAGAGCCAGGCGGATCTCTGTGAGTTCGAGGGCAGCCTGGGCTACCAAGTGAGTTCCAGGAAAAGGCGCAAAGCTACACAGAGAAACCCTGTCTCGAAAAACCAAAAAAAAAAAAAAGGAATGAGACTGTTATGAAACCAGGATGACCCATGTGCTCAACCTATTCTTCAGGCAGCAATGTCACCTTGTTCTCTTTACTATGTTCTGCATAGCCAGGACTTTTCACTTCCAAAACTGTGAGCCAAATTAAAGTCTTCTTGTAAATACTCACCACTGGACTAATACAGTTAGTCATCATTTCCTGAGGATAAGTTAGAATGGCTGATGACTCTTTCTGCTTCCTGATTTTCCCCCCTTCAAATCCATTGTCTCCATCACTGATAGAATATTTGCTCTGGGTCAGGATGGCTGTGCGGTCTAAGGCACTGCGTTCAGAATATTGGTTCTATTTTTCTTTCATTGCTGTGACCAAAGGCAACTCAGAGAGGAAAGGCCTTATTTCAGATTACACTTCTGGACTACAGTCCATCACTGAATAAAGTCAGGACAGGAACTCAAGGCAGGAACCTAGAGGCAGGAACTGAAGCAGAGACCATGGAGAAATGCTGCTTACTGCTTGCTCTCTGGGTCATGCTAAGCTAACTTTCTCATACAACCCAGGCCCACCTATTTAGGGATGGTGTCTCCCACTATGGGCTAGGTGCTCTCATATCAATTTTCAATCAAGGCAGCCTTTCACAGATGTGGACACAGGCCAATCTGATTGAGGCAATTTCTTCAGTTAATATTCCCTCTTTCTGGGTGATTCAAAACTGTTTCGACTTGGTAATAAATACTATCCCAGGCAATTTCTAGGTTGAAAAATCTGATCTTGTTGCTCACTCTCCAATGGCCCTCTCCTGACTCCGACTCCAATTCCAAGCTCCTTAAGCACAAAAATGTCCCCCAAGCTTCCTTACTATACTCTTTGCTTGTAAAAATTTTTATGTCATATGTTTGAAATGTGGTGATATTGTGTTCCCCAATATAGTACACCCTAATAAACTTATCTGGGAGTCAGAGAACAGAACAGTCACAATATCAAACATAGAGGTTAGGCAATGGTAGCACACAGGCCTTTAATCCTACCATTTGGAAGGCAGAGATCCATGTGGATCTCTGTAAGTTCAAAGCCACACTGGAAACACCCAGGCATGGTGACTCACACCTTTAATCCCAGGAAGTGATGGCAGAAAGCAGAAAGGTATATAAGGTGTGAAAACCAGGAACTTCTGCTGGTTAAGCTTTTAGGCTTTTGAGCAGCAGTTCAGCTGAGATCCATTTGGATGAGGACTCAGAAGCTTCCAGTCTGAGGAAACAAGATCAGCTGAGGAATTGGAGAGGTGAGGAAGGTGTGGCTTGTTCTGCTTCTCTGGTCTTCCAGCATTGGCCCCAGTACCTGGCTCCAGGTTTGTTTTTATTAATAAGACCTTCTAAGATCTGTGCTACATCGTCACACTCAACATACATATTAGCGATACTCCCACTTCAGAACGCCCCTATCTTGCTTTTATTTACCTAATTCAATGTTATTTTGTGTAGATTTAAAGCAGTCTGCTATAGTAGCTTATTAGAAATGTCATTTTCCCACACACAAATCAGAATTTCAGGAGCCCAGGACCATGTATTTAAAATGTTGCTAACTGATTCTGATACATGCTACAGTTTGGGAAACACTTACATAGATGATTCTTGCTGATTATTTGAAATCAAGGTTCAGCCCTGTCTCCTACAGTGCTGAGGCCCACAGCACTTCACAAAATCCCATAGCATCCCATGCATTGTGCTCTGCACATTGTGTGATCAGTTATTTCCTTTCATGAGTTGTTTCAGAACAGAGGCTGTCTCTGGGCTGCCTTTGATTCCCCCTCACACCGCAAATACTATAGACGGTCCATGCGGCGGTGCTGTGGGATGGTCTGTATGTCAAATGTGTTGCTGATTGGTCAATGAATAAATCACTGATTGGCAGTGGCCAGGCAGGAAGTATAGGCGGGACTAACAGAGGAAAATTGAGAGAACAGGAAGCTGGAGAGGGAGACACTGCCAGCCGCCATCAGGACAAGGAAGATGTAAAGTACCGGTAAGCCACAAGCCACATGGCAAGGTATAGATTAATAGAAATGGATTAATTTAAGCTGTAAGAACAGTTAGCAAGAAGCCTGCCACGGCCATACAGTTTGAAACCAATATAAGTCTCTGTGTTTACTTGATCGGGTTTGAGCGGCTTGGGACTGGCGGGTGAGAGAGATTTGCCCTGACTGTGGGCCAGGCAGAAAAACTCTAGCAACACGGCGGGCTCATTGTGTATATCTTCTTCACTTAGTTCTTTACACGTGTGAGATCATTTAGTAACCACAATAGCCCCCAGAAGATGTATACCGCTATTATACACTCCATTTTGCATATGAAAGTGTAATAGATACTACATAAACGGTCCCAAATAATCCAGTCAATAAATGCCATAACTAGGATTCAAGGTTGGGCAGGGCCTGCAGCAGGGCCCTCCATGCGTGTCCTCAGCCAGTATAAAGCACCGCGTCTGCAGAACTGCAAATGAATGAAGACTTGAATTGTCTGGCACATGAGTGCTCAGTAAATGGAGCAACCATTCTCATTATCATCACCGTCGGACTCCCACAAACCAAATTACTTGCCTAAATCTCTGAAATGATTCCTGCTCACACCCGCCTAGTCTTTGGCTCAGTCTCCTTTCAATTCTCATAGCAAAATCCGGCAGGATTTCATGATGCCTAAAGACACCCTCCCCCCGCTCCAGAAAACTGTTACATCAACTTCATTTCTTGTTCCCTCTCTCATCATTTAGTGGATCGGGAACCTCACATAGCCTAGGACCTGCCACTTCTAGTCATTCCCTCTTGTAAAACGTCGCCAGGGTATCTATTGCCTTTGCTGCAGCCTTCATGACCGCATAAGAAAGTGATGAACACTTCCAATCTCATTGAAACCACCCAAGATAATCATCTGTAGAGTATTGACAGCCTTCCCACTCCATCTGACTATACATGTAACATGCTGGGTAAGATAAATGAATATTTTCACATGCTTGATGATGTATTTTTTTTTTACTTTGGTGATATTGTTGGATTTATTGAATTGTGTGTCTCTCCTGAAAAAAAAATCTATATGTTAAAGTAAAGTTCATAATTCTTTCAGAATGTCACCATTTTAGAGGAAATCATGTTAAAAATTAGGTAGTTAAGTGAAAACTAACTCATTTTGACCTGCTTTTGATAACAAAAAGACAGTTGTGCAGACAGAGAAAACAATATAAAGAAGTCATGTACAAGAACATGCTGGTGGCTTAAAACAAAAAGTCTCCCTCATCACCCTCAGAAGTAACCAACCCTATGAACACTTGAACCTCAGATTTCCAAAAGCTAGGACTGTGAGACAAGTTTCTGTTATTCAAGCTACTCAGTCTACAAGTACAATAGTTATCCTTTATTTGCAGTTTCTCTTTCTGTGGTCTCCATTGCTAGCATCAACCATGAACACAAACTGTTAAATGGAAATTTTCAGAAATAAATAACTTATAAGTTTTATATTGCAGACTGTTTTGAACAGTGTGGTATAGTCTTGCACATTCCACTTCATTCCACGAAGAACATGGCTCATCCCTTTGCTCAATGTATGTATACTTTATATACTACCCACCCATTTGAAAAGTGTTGTGCTCACTCTGTTAACCCTTATTTTACTTAATGACTATTTCCAAAGCACAAGGGTAGTCATGCAAAAGAGGCATCAGGAAGTGAAGCTTGAAAAGACAGAGTGACTCTGTTTCTATGTGGCAATGATTCAGGATACATAGAAAGAAAAAAAAAAACCTTAGGGCATGCAGAGTTTAGAATTGTCTGCAGTCCTGGAACATATCACTAGTTTACCACTGAATGTTGTCATACAAGCATAAGTAAATTAATACAATTGTTAAAGATGGTGGGGGTCAAGGCCGCGTGCTTTCAGGTTCTTGACCTCTTATTCAAGAATTAAATAAAAGCCCACAAAGATGGTAAAGTAGCAAGAAAACCATATCTAAAGCAAAGCAATAAAACAGGTCAGCTTGCAGGGCAAGAGCGCAATGAGTCACAGAAGTGAAGACACACAGGTGCCCTGATTATTTGGGGCTTTCTTTTATAGGGTTCAAGAGAAGGAGTTTGGTTTCTGAGTGACATAGCATGAACGGCTCTCTAGTTTGATTAATAGATGTGGATTATGTAAGTCTTTGCTAATTGCAAACATCTCTCCCCATAACACATCTCATTTTAATTATAAGCATACTCAATTATTTATGACAGTAAATAGGGATACCTAAAAGTTTACATGGGGACAGAGTTTTACCTAGTTGTGCTTGCACCCAAAACTCATTCAGAGAAGATCGCCCCCTTCCCCAACCTCAAAGCCAGATATAACTGGAGTACAGTTGAGTAGGATCTGTCTAAGTTTGATGGTTGTTAAGGGAAGGAGAGACTCCTTCCACTGAGTGGGGTGTGCATGTAGTCTGTCTTAGTTAACGTTTCTATTGCTGTGAAGAGACAACATTACCTCAGCAATTCTTATAAAGGAAAACATTTCATTATGGCTTACAGTTCAGAGATTCAGTCCATTATCATAATGGGTGGGACATGGCAGTGTGCAGGCAGACATGGTGCTGGAGAGGAAGCCGACTCACGGGCAACAGGAAATGAACTCAGACACTGGATGGTATCGTGAACATATATGAAATCTCAAAGCCTGCCTCCATAGTGATAAACTTCCTCCAACAAGACCACACCTACTCCACAAGGCCTTATCTCCTAATAGTGCCACTTCCTTTGAGCACCATTTTCTTTCAAAAAAAAAAAACAAACAAACATGTAATTCCTAGGTTGCCAAGTACATTGTTAGAAGAAGGGTGTATGCATAGCCCAAACCAAATGGAGTTCTAGTTGCTAAGCAATTCCCTATGCTTATCCACCTCACAGTCAGTCAGATTTCTTTGCTGCAGCCCTTTCACCATTTCTGCAGCCAAGGAAGGACCTTCAGAAGGAACAAAGAAGGTGGGATGCAGAAGCTTTGTCAAGCTGAAAGGGAATACAACAGACAGGGGGGAAATAGAGTTGGGAGAAAGGTGAGGAAAAATGAGAAAAAGAAAGAAAGAAACAAACAAACAAAGAAACAAAGAAAGAAAGAAACAAACAAAGAAAGAAAGAAACAAACAAACAAACAAACAAAGAAACAAAGAAAAGCGTAGAGAAGAATCAGGAATGGTAGATAGAAATACCAGTGAGTGTTTGTCCTCCCTTCTCTGGAAGCTTGTGCTCTCCTTATAGAAACCTGGAGTTGGTCAAGAACCCAGGTTGAGCCACCTACTGGGAGGACAGTGGAAGTGGTAGTCACTGGGGAGACTGTCTAGGTGGACGGAGAGATGCTATCCCTGCATTTCCATAATTCAGGCCAGCAAAAGCATGTGTTCTTCGGTAGGAAATACGTGAGCACTGAGGGAAGTTGTGGATTAAACAAGGCCTGGTAGAGACAGACGCCACCGCGTAGAACCAGTCAGATGTAATCACATCCTTGACTCAAACAGTGGCTGCCCAAGGAACACCCAAACACAAGGCAAGAGCAGCCACCAAATGTGAGCTCACAACCACTTGGCTTGTTTAGTGATCAGGTGGGATAAGACAGCCCAGAAGACAGCAGCATACCCCACACACCCCCATGTGGATGCTCAAGTGGCTCATTGCACTCAGGTGACATCGTCTGAGGGGCAGAAAGACAAGCTATGCTCTATGATAGGAGAAACTGGTGTTTGAATTACAAATACAGTCACTCTGACACACTGTAAAACATATTTACATGACAAGATTTGAAAGATCTGAAGCTCAGGTTAGTGGCAAATGGAAATATTTGCAGCCCTGAATGGGAAGATTCCTAGATAAAACATTGGCTTTCAATACAATCATCAATGTGGTGTTATCTGCAGTGTGGAAGAGTGATACAGGAGGTCCTCCAGGGGCTTAAAAGATGACAAAAAAACGTGAAAGGCTGGCTACTCACAATCCCACTATTTTCTGGGTGCCTAAGGCAAAATTTCCTACTACAGAAAGCAATATTCTTTTCCTTCATCCAGCCTGGCCTTCTGCTATGTAGTGCTGCATTTTAGAGTGCTGGTTCCTTCTTAGAAAGCTTTCACGAACAGACTAGAAAGAGAAATATAGGGGGTGTAGCAGGGGTGGGTAGGGAGGGCTAAGTCATAGATGGGATAATCTCCGCTTTCAGAACCAATGAAGCTTGAGGTTTACAACAGTGTGTTAACTCCCTGTGCAGCCAGCCTGTGTCTCCTAATCTATATTCAGGTAGTGCTTCTGAGCATTATGTAGCTTGAAAACTTGAAGTGAATTTTCGGAGTGGTTAATAAGCTATCTGCATGAGTATTAATGAACAATGACCTTGCACTGAAGCAGCGCTCCCTCAGTACATGCCTCTTTATAGACTCTCTGATATCACAGCGTTGGACTCCCCGCTTTCCTGGAAGATGACTGTGCACCAGTGTTTCAACTGCGTAAAACCAGACGGGATGGGCACCCTCCCATCCTTTGGCTGTCACACCAAAAGGGTGTAACTAAAGCTCTGAGGCACTTTCATCATTGCTCAGTGTGAACAGCCCTGCATATTTCAATAGGTAGTGATTTTTTTTTTCTTAGACAAAGGCTATGTGGAGAGAAAGTGGATTGCTGAAACCAGGTATATCAAGGAGAGGTGACAGGATGTGGAAGCAACTCCCTCAGGTCATCAGGTCTATGTGAGCCCAGTAGAAGAGCCTACACACCTGCTCCCAATGTGAAGCCAAAGTTGAAGTCTTTTTCTGAATAAAGTCGTTTTCATTTTGAGGGAAAAAATTGTTAAAGAAAAATATTTGTTTCAGCTGGATTCCTATTCTTTTCATTTCACAAAACAAGAATCTGTATGCAGTTTATCTTTGGGTAATTCTGTTTTAATTAATCTTGCTCAGATGTGTATGCACAAAACTATAATAGACTTTATGATTTCCCCTAGCTTTATGGCATGATAAAAAATAGGTCATAGATTAAATAGCTGCCATTTCATTGAAAAAGAAGAGCTTTCAATTATTATTTTGTGTTCCAAGACTACCTTTAGATTCACCCAAAATAAGTTTATTTATTCAACCAACATTTATTGAGTATCTAAGACAGTCAGAAAACATACTAAGTCCTGGAGTTACACCGGGGATTGATGTAGAATAACTACTTACTTCTCCATCCTTCTGGAGCCATGGTCAAACAGTAGAGGAAGACAAATACATCACTATTATTGATCAGGTGTGAAGTGTGGTGTGCAAAGAAAGTATAGGGATCTATAGGCACAAATGGTAAGAGGAGTTAAGGTAAAGGAAGCATCAAAGGAGGAACATCAGAAGTCTGCGTTTCCTGGGCACAGAGAAAGCATCAGAGAAGGTGAGAGGTAAGATGGAACTTGATATACTGGAGGGTCCAGAAAGATTCAACCTGGCTAGACAGGGAGGATGAGTGGGAAATCACCCCAGGAGAGGCTGGTGTATACCCAGCAAGGCCAGCTGGAGAAGGTGGTTTCACCGCAGTAACAGTAACAGTTCATCCTTTTGTGGTCTCTGCCTAAATCCTTGTATCATTCTTTACCCCCAAGTGGCCTGTATCCATTCCTTGACCTCATCTTATCTGGATAAGAGCTTCACCTCTTTCTTTACTGAAGTGATTCAATAGAATCACTGTTGAATAGCTCAAAATATTTTATGTGTTCATTAAACGCCTCTTCCTTGCTCCTCATCCCAGAAAAAGAGGAATGGCTGATATGAGAAAGCTGCTAGGAAGTAAGTGGACATGGTTATGAAAGAGAGCTTCAACAATTAAAACTAATATAAACAGTCCTTGGATAGTACCTGGTCTCTGTCTCTGCCCCCTCTGTGTGTGTGTGTGTGTGTGTGTGTGTGTGTGTGTGTGTGTGTGTGTGTGTGTGTGTATGTGTCCCATCCTCCAGGGCTTTATGGTCTGAGATGGGGAGGGGTGTAGAGGAAGATCATAGGAAGTGAGTGAAGGGATGGTGAAGCTGGATTTGGAGAAGGCAGAGCTGAGGATTTGTTTCTTCTCAATCCATCTTCCATCTTACTAATGCTAAAGCCGCATTTGACAGTGGAGTGAGAAGACAGGAAAATAATGCAGAGGGAGAAGTAGGTTTTCTGTGGGTAACGTAACAAAGAAGAAAAGGACAAGGATCAGGGCAAGACAGAAGGCACAGATGACCTTGCTCTGGGCTTGAGAGTGAGGGCAATTGGAAGCCCCGGAGTGTCTCCTACCCAGAACAGCCGAGGAGGGCGTAAGCCAGGGCCCAGGGACCAACCTGAACAATTACCGAAAGAAAAGCAGAAGAGAACCAGGGTGATTGGTTGTTGCTCTCAGGAACTGTGAGACATTGACAGAAGAAAATTAGACAAGTCACGAGGTCACCTGAAGCAAGGAAACAAAGCAGACACATCAAACTGAAGGAATATGTTGCGAGAAGTTGCACTGATATGAATCTTTCATTACAACTGGCTGATAATCTCACTCAAACTTACTTAAGCAAATAAAGAGGCATCACTGGGAGCCTGTTTCCCTGTCTTTCAGTCCCCTTATCCAAGTGGCTTTATTCTCAAGTGTTACATGGTATCAAGATGGTCCTGAGCAGCTCCAAGGATATAATTTTGTTGTTTCAAATCCCACTGAAAACAACATATCGCTTTCCTCACCAGATGATAATAAGTGATATATTTTTTAACTTGGTGACAAACATTGGTCTAAGAACTATCTCTGTGTTAGCTCCTTCAGTCTTTACAAAGATCTGGCATTAAGCCAAGACGTGGAGACGTGAGGCAACTTGCCCAAGTTACTCGCCTTACTTGGTAATGTAGCATTCAGATCCAGCTTCCCAGAAGCCTGATATCTACAGATGCAGTAGGTCAACTGTGTATCTTTACACTAACCACCTTGAACATGATACTCTAGTAATATATCATTCACATGCTATACACTACTGAGATCAAATTCATAGCCAAACCATGTGTTCACACCAGAGAATGTAGTGTCCCACAGGGAAACCAATGTTCAACTAGCAGAAAAAAAGGATAAATAGCTATTTATAGCTACGTGAGATACCTACTGCAGAGCAGAAACGATATAGGGCATGCCCATGCCTCCAATGTCACTCCACAGAAACACTATGTGTGTTATGGACCAGAAACATTAAGTGAGCAGTAAGTAACTCACAGATTCCTTCTTCTCATAGAGCTTATACTCTAGCAGTGCAAGTGACACACAACATACAAACATAGGTGCTAAAAGCTAAAGCCAAGAAATGTTCAGGGATAAGAATGACAGGAAAGAAACAAGAGTGTTGTGAAATAGACACGTAATGGTTATCAAAGCCTCTTGGAGTAGGGAGCGTGTGAGCAGCGATCTGAATGAAATGAGAAAGAGGGTGAGTGATGCAGATTTTTAGAGGAAGGAAGATCGGCAATGGGAAGAGCAAGTGACATCAGAATGTGCTCAACAAATCCCTGGAATTCCAAGGAGCAAGGAGGCAGGAGGAGAGTGAAGAGAAGGATGTCAGGAGAGCATCCTCAGCCTGCTCCTCCAGGTTACTTCTGCCACCATTAAATTCTTCACTGCAATGGATCACTGGAAACCTGATCTTTCTTCTTTTCAATTTCTCATTGTGACATTCCCAACAGCATCTCAAACTCAACATGTTGAAGTTAAAATTTTCCTTTTTGACTCAAACTTCCTCCTGATGTCCTCATATTGTCTGATGGATGAATGGTCTTCTTCTTGTTGCTGAATGATTGGCAGTTTCTTTTCCTTGTTTACTCACCAAGACTCACTCAAGTGACCTTTACCTGCAATGCCTCTCACACTTGTTCCACTTTAGAAGACACTCATCATTTCCAATATGAGACAGTCACAACTTCTACCAAACTCCTTTCTCAGATGGACATTCCATGGCTTGGAGGCCAGTCCTTCAAACAGAAACTCTCAATGACTTCTGGTAAACCTCAGCAATACTCTACTGCCTTTCTGAGGAAATATAGTTTATTTACATGAACCTAATTATGTGTCCAAGGTCTTTCTTTGTTAGGAAAATCCCAGATCATATTTATCAACTTACTTCCTATTTTTTTATCAGCTGAGCCAAATCTGGGTTTGTTAATCTGGACTTCTCCACCTTGCTGTTTGATTTATCATCTCTTCAGTTAAGACATGCAATCTCCAAACTACTACTTATAAAGATCTTCTCAGCTCTCAAAAAACCTTTCGATGACTACCTTCATGTTAACCCAACTTTATTCCCTCAGTTGAGTTTAGACTTGAGTTATAGAGTTTAAGGGCTCTTAGTTTTAGGCCAAGCTAAGAGCTTTGCTGTGTCACTACAACATTGTGAGTGGCTTGTTATTTGGGGCTATGTGTAACCCTTAGGATTAGGCTCTTTTTTGTGTCCGGACAATCCATAGGCAGCTGAAAGGTACAGCAAGCAGTTCTGACCTATACTCCAGAGACTGCAAGAGTAAAAACCATCTTCTGGCCCAGCCGTGCCTCTCCTTTAGTGTAATCACCTCTTAGGGTCTCTTTCTATATACTCGCTCTGCATAATTTGCTGTCTAGCTACAGAGAGTCTCAGCTTTCACTTTCTGTCTCTACCTAATCAGTCATAGCACAGACCTTCTGGCCCTATCAGAAGCAAGTCTGCAAAGTGCAGTTAACTACAACTGACTGGATGGTTCACACCTCTAATCCCATCACTCAGGAGCCTGAGGCAGGATCGCAATGAGTTCAAGACCACATTAGATTATGGAGCATGACTCAGAAGGAAACAAAACCTGTCTGGAAGTGTTTGGTTGTTGTTGAGCCATTCTCTTTGCTCCTTTTGATTAGCACCAATTGTTTTGCCCATGACCTCTACTTCCCACTCACTCTGTTGATAAAGAGAGGGTTTCCTTTTATTAAGTAACAAGAAGTGGCCAGACACGCAGCAACCAATATTGAATGTTGGCAGCAGTTTACTAGTCATATCTTTATGCAGTCAAGGTTAGATGTATAATGCACACCATACATAGCCACACAGGACCTGTACTTCAGTCAAGGGCCATGGAGAAAGAGCTTTACATTAGCCAAGGGGTACAGTGACCCCTGGCTATTCAGGAGGGTGTGACTGACTTGTTTGAAGAATTTTACACACTAGAAGCAAACAGAACCTACAGAACTGAGAACATAATGGAGGGCAGCAGGTCAGCTGCAGCAGGGACTAGCTGTGTGGGAGCTGTCACTAACAGTGAGGGAAGTTGTCTGGAAACAACAGAACAACTCATGGTTAGGCCTTTGGCATATGAATAGGTCTTACCGCAAAGCTCTTCCCCATCTCTATGGAGAACTTCATCTACTTCTAATCCCCTCCACTTTTGCTAACTAAATACCAGTTATCACCATATCCATTCTACTCTGATCACCTCCTGTGCAGTTTCCCCATTTCCATCCATATCACAGCACGTATTTTACCCAACATCTTCAATAAATATTTGCATATCTCTATCAAATTGCATCAATATATAGTTGGCCTCCATACCCACAAATGCTGCATCCATAGATTCAACCAGCTGTAGAGAAAAAACTGTATCTGCATTGAATATATACAACCCCTTTTTCTTATTCCTTAAACAATACAGTATAAAAGTTACATAGTATTAGGTGTTATAAGTATTGGTTAGGTATTATAAGTACATCACATTTACATTGTATTGGATACTATAAGTACCATAAAGACAACTAAATGTATATGAGATGATGTGTGTTATGCAACTACTATGCCATTTCTAGTCTCAGATTTTGGTATGAAAAAGGGTCCTAGAAACAAACCGCAGCAAACACCAGGAGATGACTATGTCCCTATCACATTTAAAGCACAACAAAATTCCTTGTAGTGGCCATGGGATCCTACAAGATGTGCTCTCCAATCCCATCCCTTTCCAAATTTATTTCCTAACCTAACTCCTCTTCCCATTGTTCACTCTGCAAACAGCCACAGTGGTCTTCTCCCTTCACCTATAAGTCAAGCTTAATCTAATACAAGGGCCCTCACCCTTACTGTTCCCCTTACCTGAAATCACAACCACGCCCCCCAAACCCAGTATTTGCAAAATTACTGCTTCTCATGTTTCAGATCTCAGCTTAACTGTCACTGCCTGTCCTTGACCACTTTATCTTTCCCCATTGAATATATCCCTACCTGATGATATAGTATACTGGATTTTATTTGTGTAGTTTGTGGACCTTGCCAGAATATATATTACAAGGTGGCAGGACATGTTTTCTGTGTATTTCTATCGTATTCTCAGTATCTAGTACTGTTTAATATACAATAGGCAACCAATGAAAATGTGCAATGACAAATGAACAAACTAATGTAAAGGACTAATGCAAAAAATTAATACAATTGCTTGAACCATATTCAAGTTTTAGCAAGAAAATATTATTCGTTCTCATTAGTATTATGAGCATTTTAGGCCTTCATTTCCCTACTTGTGAGACTGAATGGGGATCACATTCTGAGTGAAGTCACTTGTGATGAGGTTGTTTAGCTTTCTAGACAATGTCCTGCCTCTTAATGCCACCCATCTCACATTGATTCTTATTTTACCTCAGTAGAACAATAAACAAACAGGTGCTTAAAAATTAAGAAGAGCATTTTCTGTACGTCTGGTACTTAGTAACCCATTCAACCCTCACTCCAGTTTGTAAGACAACACCAATGAATGTAATCAATATTCTGATTTTATAGATAAAGAAACCAAGCACAGAGAGGGTAAGACGTTTCCCAAACTAAGATTGGCTGGTGATTTACTTACCTGTCAGCATTCTAACAGAGAAATCAAACAAAATTTACTGGAGAGACTCTATGGTGTAATTGAGCCCCTAGGCAGTCTGTAGGGTAGCAGCAGGCTGCAAGACTCAGGTAGGTATTTAGTCTGCAAGAGGAATGACATCTTACTCCAGGAAACCTCACTTTTGCTCCTTCCACCTTTCAGATGGTGAGATGAGCCCTCCAGATTAGTGACAATAATTTGCTTAAAGTCAACTGACTGTGGATGCTGCCAACACTAAACACCGTCACAAAACCACTACTAGCATTTCATTGAAGAATTTCACCTAGACAATTTGACCCATCACAGTAAGTGAACAACAAAGGTTTGAATCAAGCCTCTGACCCCAAGTATATAATCTTAAGCACTGGGAAGCTCTGCCAATATTTGCAGGCTAGATAAAAATCAAAGACCAACTCCACTGTGAAAGTAGACAGCTGTTTTTCCTCTGGAGACAATTGCCTGCCTTTCCTCTCAAACACCTCAATGTGGAACCTGTTGCTAGACTTCTCTGAACAGAGCTGTTTAAAATATATTTGAAGAGAGATTTGATGTGTAAAGCTCCCTTGCTTTCTAGCCAGAGTTCTTCTCTCTACATGTTTGGGATTTGTAGCAAGGAAAACCCACAAATGGAATCTCAGCACATCTGAATTCAAATGTCCTGGTTGCTTGACAGTAGGATTGGCAGTCTAACAGCTTCCAAGCTGACACAGGCTTGCTGTCCTGGGGAGAGTGACTAAAAGCAATTTACACATTACAGAGGGTTGAGAGTGTCTTTTCTTTTCTGCTATAAAGAACACTATATCTGATACCAAGACAGAAAGTCAGGTGGAAAGTCTCCCCTAAGTCCAACTTACTGGAAGGCTAATGTTAGCACCTCAGTCAGCCAGCTTTCCACCTCTCCCTTCCTCTACTGGCCTCCAGGCCGTCTTGCTTCCTGGATTCTTCAGCCTATGACTGTTCCCAGACATTCCGGAAAACAGTGAACACTAATTGAAATTTGAAGACATAAGATTTTTTTTTCTCTTACTCAACTTTTTACCAGTCCTCACATTCATTTCCTTGTGAGCCAATCAATTATTAGCAGTTTCTATACAATGAGTGCTTGAGTAGAAAAGTCCCCAGCTAAAGCATATGTAAGAGTTATTGGACCCGAAAGGTCCCAGTGTGCCATGCCTTTGCTGTTTCAAGTTGTTACTTATCATTTGCAACACTCGTGAGTGCTATAGCCTGCTACCAAAATTGTGTCATTCCATTTCCTTTAACAAAAAGTATGGATGAATTCAGTAAATATTTACTTCATCAAAAAAGTCTTCCAAGGTTAAAAAAAGAAGAAGAATAAAGAAACATTGGGAACAATCTTGAAAACCCAGCAAAAGCAAGTGCACAAATCTGGGGTCTGTGTTATAAGAGGAGCTAAGGGTGTGGCCATCCCTGCAGGAACAGCCTTTTGACTCCACTTAGACAGTCAGAGCCAGCTTCTATGCTGGCCTTGAACGTCAGGCTGTGGATCCACTGAGTGCTGAACAAAACAAAATGCTAATATCCTTCCTTATGTGGGGAAAGCCAAACAAGAAACAAATGATAAATAATAAGAAAAAATGAGTCAAATGAATGGTGATTATAAGGGGATTATTTTATATAGACGGTGACTGTGGTGGCAATCCGTGGTTGTCAACTCAAGCAAATCTGGAATTAACTGAAACCTAGTCAGCTGAGTACACCTGTGAGGAATTTTTTTCTTAGATCACTTGAAGTGGGAAGACCCACTTGCCATCTGGATCTTCTGAGATGGAAAGAGCCACTTTTAATCCAAATCTTTTGAGGTATGAAGATCCACCTTTAATCTGGGCCACACCTTCTGTTGGCAGCCGATATATAAAGGCTGTGGAAGAAGGAGGTGCCCTCTCTTTCCCTGTTTGTTTGATCTTGATGTCTAACTAGCAAGTCCATTCCTTCTCTGTCATTAGAGTCTACTTCTTCCAGATCCCAGCATGTGCTAAAGACCAGATAGGACACCTTGCCTTGTGGACTGAACAACTACTGGATTCTTGGATCTTCTGGACATAAGCAGATATTGTTGGAATAGCTGGACTACAGCATATAAGCTGTTCTAATAAATCCCCTTTCGATAGATAGATAGATAGATAGATAGATAGATAGATAGATAGATAGATAGATAGACAGATAGACAGATGATAGATGGATTCTCTCAGTTCTGTTCCTCTAGAGAACCTTGACTAATCCAGTGACTGAGAAATTCCTCTCTAAACAGAATTTTATTTAATTTTAAAGATTTCTTTTATCTTTAATTTTTGTATGTCCTTTTTTCTAGTTTCATGAGGTCCCATTTATTTTTTTTGACAAAATAAAATATAGTAAGATTAAACAAATGAGTTGTGTGTATGTGTGTGGGGGTGTGTGAGTGTAGGTTCCCTTGGCAGCCAGAGGTGTCAGGTTTCCCTGGAACTGGACTTAGAGGTAGTTGAGAGCCAACTGATATGGCGGCTGCTCTACCGAGCCATCTTTCTAGCCCCCACAGGTGACTTTTCAGTAGACTTTCAAAGATTTTGCTCATCATTGTCAGCCTCAATTCTTCCATCTGATCCTCACACCTCTGCCTCTGCAGCCCGTCTCTGAGAGGCCCGCTTACACTTTCACGTCTTCCTTTTGTGTGTGGTTCACTGAGCTGACTTACTTCACTTCTTGTCCAACTATGTGTGTGTGGTGGGGAGGAGGAAGTGGCTATCTGCTGGAGCAACAGCAGCTTCTCAGTGGCTACACCTATGAAGAAAAGGTCGTGGGCTGCCCCAACAATCATTAATTGTCAACAGTTCCTCAGGGAGGAAGTGGGACCTCCTGAGTCCCTCCTCTATCCGCGATGACATAGTGAGGCCCAATCTTATGAAAGTTTTGTGCAGGTAATCACAGCTGCAGTGAATTCATGAATGCAACAGCTGGAACATGTCCAGAAGATGTCTTTATGCTGCACATTTCCCCATCCTCTGGTTCTTACATTCTTTCTATGCCCCCTTCTGGACTGTTCCCTAAGAGAGTGGTCGCAGCTGCTCCATTTGGAGCCAAACAGTCCAAAGGATAACATTCTCAGCTTAGTTCTGGATTTCAACAAGCAGAGATTTGGAGCTGTTTAAGTTCCACCCAAGCAACAACAAACGTAAGATTCCTGAGTATGTGTTCCAATTTTTCCAGGCTGATGAAAGAAAGGTCCAAAAATCAGATTATGATGTGTAGCTAAAGTTTTCCTGCCTGGCCCACAGTCAGGACAAATCTCTCTCACCTGCCAGTCCCACAGTCTCTCAGACCCGACCAAGTAAATACAGAGACTTATATTGGTTACAAACTGTATGGCCGTGGCAGGCTTCTTGCTAACTGTTCTTACAGCTTAAATTAATCCATTTCCATTAATCTATACCTTGCCACATGGCTCGTGGCTTACCAGCATCTTCACATGCTGTTTCTCATTGTGGCGGCTGGCAGTGTCTCTCTGACTCAGCCTTCCACTTCCCAGCTTTATTCTCCTCCTTGTCCCGCCTACACTTCCTGCCTAGCCAATGGCCAATCAGTGTTTTAATTATTGACTAATTAGCAACACATTTGCCATACAGAACATCCCACAGCAATGATGCTAAGTTGAAAGAACCAGAGGGTTCCAGAGACCACATACCTTAGAGCCATTGGCATTCACTGTGGAGTGGTTGTTAACAGAAGGTTGGTGCAATGTGATTTATACTTTTGAAATATCAGGCTGGATGTGAGAAGAGAGTATCTCATGTACTTCACAGCGAACATTAGGAGACAGGGAGGTTTCTGTGGTCACCCAGGCTAAGTGGTGGCTCAGATGAGGCTCTTCATTGGAGATATAGTGAGGAGGTTTTGGAATGTCATGAATATATTAATATTTGGTAATATATAAAAACTCAGACAAAACCCAAACATAGACAAAGATCTGGATACAAGAAAGGAGCAGAATGTCAGTTTCTGAGTGTTTATCCAGGCGGGGTATGCTGGGCTGATAAAGGAAGGTAATATGTTGACGTGTAATACTGAAGACCTTGAATGCTGTGGCCAGTTGGAAGGAATGGGTATTAGAGAATGTAGCTACAAATAAGTCAGAAACTTAGAAAAAAATAAAGTGAAAAAATTCTAGTGGACAAACTTATTTCTGTCTTAGTAAACTTAAAAATCAAAGAGACCCAAATTAGCAGAATAATGAGCCACAGAGACCAAATACAGAGAGTATCCATAAGCCATCCCAAACTACCAAAGTCCTGTTAGAACTCTTGAAGGTAGCTTTTCAGTATTCATTTCCTGTGAATGAGTGTGATGGGTTGGGAGGTCCTTAAGGTTGGCAGAGGAAAGAGTCCCTTTCTGGCAATCTTGCTGTGATCCAGAATCTTAGTTTATATCTGCAAAAACAAAGATGGCTACCAAGAATAAGCAATTTTAACTCAGTAATGCTACTAAAATACTTAGTGTGCCTAAAATATTTAAGTTTAAATAAACCCAAGAAGTTATCTGTTCTGCCCAACACCCACTGTTGAAATATTTTTTTTCCACCCAAGCAATGATTTTCAAAGAGAAACAGGACCTTCTCACTATAAGACTGTAGCTGAGTGACAAGCCATTCAGAACACTGCCTTCCAGTGTCATTACCACAGCTACCCATTCCCAGAGCCCCACTAGTGGTGTATGACCTCCAACACTGAGAAACATCCCCACAGAAACAGAAGCTGAGAACCTCAGGGGCACTGGCTCTTAAAGTGTTTGCTTTTAGTCTATTTAAGTCACCAATACACGATTTCATATCAGGCAGCAGGGTCTAAGGAAAAGAAAAAGAATCAGACAAGTTTTGAAACCAAATTATTGCCTCTCTGACAGATACCACTGTGCCGCTTACAAGCATTTTCCCTATTAAGTTTTAGCTAGGGCAAGGGCTATAGTAAATAACCTTTCATCTGTGGACACTTTTCAGGGAGCCAATAAGGAGCAATGCAAAGTAATCCTGGGGAAGTTTAAAAGGAGATGGTATCACCTGAATTTAAAGTAATAGAATAGAGGGGAAGTAGAAAACCACATACAATCACTTCCTGGGGAGCCCTTCTTTCTAATATATCATTTATATGCAAATGTTAGTGATTGTAAAAATAATTACGCTAGTGTCGATTGGAGTAATTATATACATACATACACATCATACACGTATATACGTATATAAAGCAGAAAAATAAGCCTTGAAGTTAGCTAACACTGTCAGAGATATTTAGATGGTTTGTGATATCAAATACATGATGCAAAATTCAGTTTTCACTGTTTTGTATTCAAGGGTTTCTGTCTCTTTTCAGGGCAAATGGAAAGAGATCATCCTATCGGCATTTAATGGTAGACTTCTTGTAAGGTATTATTTTCATTTTTTTTAAATGCTGAATAAACTTTTAATGCAACGATAGTCACATTTCCAGGAAAAGTTAGGAAGCCTCATGAAAGTGCACATGTAACAGAAAGGAGACCAAGGGAATGATGGAGTTTGCACTGGTTTGAAACCAGCCGTGCATAGCTAATCGGTGAGAAAGCCCTGGATTACAACCAAACTGTAGCAGAAGAATACAAATGAACACAGGGCACGAGAGTGACTCTTGCTGGGGGAGGAAAACTTTGAATTATCAAGCAGTCTTCTGAAAATTGAAAAATAGGCACCCGATTATTGGCAGCACACACCCTTGATTAGGCAAATCTGTGTGTCAGTCAGCCAGAATATACAATAGAATAATTTAGGTTCATTCTCTCTCAATCTACAAACATAATCATTTTTTTGCATGGAAACTTGGCAATGTCACGCCTCATTTCTCAGCAGACTTAAGAACAGTGTGCAGTCTCGAGGTATTTTGGATCACCTTGCAAAGTGAATCCCAGTCCATCTCCGCTCCCCTTACAGATTGTTATCACGTACAATTAAAGCTCAGCTGTACTTGTCAAAACACGATAACAAATCGCACGCTCTGCTGCAGTAGTCCTAGATTTCTTTTTAATCAGCCTTTGTCACCTGCTCTCAAAGTTCACCACTTGAACCCTGTGCAATGCAATTCCAATATTTATTAGTGGTGTAGTCATAGTTATTGCTCTAATTATAACTTTAAGACTTTATTCTAACAAATAATTAGTACTTAAATGAGCACTTAACTAACAGCTTTATAGGATGCTTAATGAAGCAATAATAATTTATCAGGGATAAGAAATAAAATTTCAGAAAAGTGACAGCTCTTTCTGTCCTTTGTATTTCTGTTTTAGACCCTTTCATTGTGATAAAATAAAACCTAAGCCTAATTTGGAATTTAAGATTTGAAGGGAAGTTTCGCATCTATAGATGTGAGTCTGTATATCACATGCCTACCAACAGACTGAACTCATTGCTTTTTCCTCAAGTACTAAGCACCACTTCTTTGGCTTTGCTGTCTGCAGCAGACACAGTTTATCTGGTAGGCTCAAGCTAGCTCCATTCCACCCCTGCTGCTGTCTTTGGGGTCACTCCATATTCCTGGCATCTCCAGTCCCCTGGGGCATTCACAAAACTGAGGCTGCACCTTCACCTGCTCTCTCTCTCTCTCTCTCTCTCTCTCTCTCTCTCTCTCTCTCTCTCTCTCTCTCTCTCTCTCTCTCTCCAGAGACTCCAGTTCTGTCACACAGTGTCAAGCCTCAGCTTTTCTCCATGACCCTTTCAATCTTCCAGCTTTCATGCTATCAAAAGCAGTACTACAAGGAAGACTCTTACACATGACCAATTTCAGATGCCAGCTGGAGATGCAGCCTTACCCACACTGACCATGGCTTCTATGTGCCTACCATAAGGGAATATGTCCCAGAAGATTTGCCTCAATGATGCTGTTCTCTTTCTAACCACTGCTTGATTTTTCAGCTCCAGCTGTGAGTCATCCCATTGTCCTAGTAAATCAAAGGCTTCGATTCTACAGATTCTTAATTCAAAATATCACCAAACAACCCCTAAAGAGTCATTGTCACCCTCTAGAAATTCACCTTGCTTTCTCTGGCTTGCCCAGGCACCTCTCCTTCAAACCATAGGCCCACCTGCTTATACATAACACCTCCCACAGTGGCCTGGTTCCTCCTACATCATAAGCAATTGAGAAAATGTCTCACAGATATGACTTCAGATCAACCTGATCTATGCAGTTCCTCAATTGAGGTTCCCTTTTCCAGGCCCTGGAATCCAGACTCTGTGTTGTATCAAGTTGGTAACTAAAACTAATTATGAAACAAAATTTCAGTGGTATAGCATAATAATATCTATTCTTCAGTCATGGTAATGCCTAACTTAAAGCAACTGGGAGGTTACCCAATGTACTCAGCTAAAACTCAATGAAGAAACACTATCTCAATGCATTCTTCTGATGCTAAACCAGGAAAGCTACACACATCACTTCTATTCAGTGTTCAGAATTCATCAACAAAAGCAATGAACATGGCAAAGCCTGTTTTCCAATAAAGAGCTGATCAGCATTATCCCCACATGTCTAAAAAGTGGAGAACTCACATATGCATGGATAGAGAGTCCCAATAACTCTGAATTCCCAGTATGCAGAAAAATGGACAAAAGTCCACTGAAAGTCCAAGAAGATATTCAAATTTTTTCATTTGCATCTTTAATTTATTTATTTTTAAAAAGTTTTTTTTTATTTTATATACCATTCCCAGTTCCCCCTTCTCCTGTCCCCCCTCCCAATACTGTCCCCTATCCACTCCTCAGAGAGGGTAAGGCCTTCCTTGGAGAGTCAACAAAATCTGACACACTAAGTCGAGGCAGGACCAAGCCCCTCCCCCCTGTGTCAAGGCTGAGCAAGGTATCCCACCCTAGGGAATGTGTTCCAAATAGCCATTTCAGGCACCCAGGATAAGTCCTGGTTCCCCTCACCAAGGAAGAGAAAATAGTTAAGATCTCCTGGGTAAACTAGGAGGGGGTAGAAGGGAAGGGATGGGGGGTGAGAACAATAGAGACTGATATGGCCAAGTGGAGGGAGGGATGAAGAGGGAGAGCAGTGAAAGAAATTCAAATTTAATGGCATTATCTTTTATTTCATAGTCTACCTCTCCACAGAGAAGACCTAGTTCCACCACTGAGGTAATAACTTTATAAAATGATCAGAATTCCATAAAGAGAAAAGCTGAAGTCATCAGTTACAAAGTAAATAAATGAACCACAGAAGAAAATCTTGCTCCTGAAGAAAGTCACAAATAATCATCTTCCCCTTTGGCTTTCTCACTGACACATTAATCAATGCACCACGATAGTTAAGTGAGAGAAGTGGGTTCTCATTCTGCAAAGATGTTGTAGAGGAGGATGTCCCCCAGAGATCTCACCCTGCTGGGTGATCCTGGGTGAGGGAGATCTTCTTACTCAGAAATGAAATGTTTTTGGCCATGGTACAAAAAAAACGTGCCCGGCCATGTTCTTAGGTAGAAATGTTTGTCTCTAGTATTTTGTCATAGTTAACCTGAAATGGTTATTTTATCTAGAATGACACAACTAACAAATTTCATACAAACATTTTGTATATAAATGCAGTCTTATCAAAGAGAAGAAGTAATATTTTATTGCTTATAATGTACATAATAAACATTTTCAGCTTTCCTAAGCCTAATCTCATCATCAAGCTACACTGAGGGAATAATATCACAAAGAAAACACTATTTGTTAGTGTGTTATGTTTATTATGGACTAACTTACAAAATTTTATTATTGACCCTCACTGACTCTTCAGTCTTCAAAGTCAACTCTTCTCTTGCGTGTTGGATTCCACCTAAAGTCTCCCAAGTTCTGGCTCCTTATGAATATTACCCACCCTTAACATTTGCAATCCTCAAAAGTAATGTAGAACATATTTTTATTATAAGTTTTTCCCACATCAGAGATTTGGTTAAATATTAATAACAATTTGTATTCATTAAGAATTTGACTAAAGACTGACTGGGTAATTTGATAATGAATACTGTAGGGGGAGAGAGAAGTGCTAAGTGAATGTGTATTGTTGTCATGGACCACAATGCCTCAGCCATGGGCATAGCAAAGTCTTCCTTTGGTGGGTCAGGCTCAGAGGGATGACAAAGCCTTCCTTTGGCCCATGTACAAATGTTGATAATCTCCGCAAAAATAATGTCCGCCATTGTTTTCTTCCCCTGAATATTTTATAGCCTGAAGATTGTTCCCCTACAGAGACAGCTCCTGCCAAGATGAGTTAATCCCACCTCTGTATTTATCTGTCTGTAATAACCCTGCCTCTTCTTTCAGCTGTATGAAATAAACCCTCCCCCTGTTCAACTACATAAACACTCTGAACTTTCAGGATGTCATGTCTTCTCCATCAGAGAACTCAGACCACTCAATCCCAGATTTCCTTATGTATTTCTGTCAATTCTTCAATGTCTGTCTTTTCTTCATTCCCTCACTATCCCAGTTAGGTCAATCTTTGAAGAAGTGCAGAGTGAGGCAGAATCCACAGAAAATTGAGTGTTGTTCCTGTCAAGTGTCTTAAGGATGGTATTAGTTTTGCATTCTCTTTCTTCATTCACGACTTTTCAATAACTCTGTGAAAATGACCATCGTTTCCCTCATTTGTAATGTTTTGTGTCCTTTGTCTCTTCTACATTGGACTTTGCAGAATCCATCAACTACTTTCCCAATGAGAATGTCTTTCTAAATTCTGGTTGTATAATCAATAAATGTCTCCAACTAGGAGTTCATTTATTGTAACTACTCATTGACTTACTATGACTTATTTAAGGTAATGTGGAGATAATAGAAGTTGTCAATGTGCTTGATTCCTTATGTATACCTAGTATTTACATTCAGAAGTAACAGATGGATAGATAGATCAAGAGTATGGTTGAATAGTTCAACCAACTTTAAACTGGATGCCATTCTTCTGCTTTGTTGTCTTCTAAGGTTATAAATGCATATTTTATTTGATAATAAAAACATGGTGTTTTTGCTTTGTAAAAAGTTCTTAGTAGATATCACACATGAGGTAATACAAGTAACTATTAAGATATGCACTTCAAAATATTAACACTTAAAAGTAGAAAAGAAAACATCAGTAGAATGTTCACAAGAAATGAAATGTACACTGCATTTGTACATATTATTTATTATACTATTTAAATGGAATGAGTAGGCTCATCCTTTCTTGCACATTAGAAAAATCTCAAAGCCAAACTTTTAACTCAAAATGTCAAAATATGGCTTATATGTTGTAGAACATTTGTTTAAGATGTGTTATGTTTATTTATGCTGTGGAATATTTGTTTAATTATGTTAAGATGTATTGCATTCTTTTATATTGCATTTGTTGAACTCTGTAAAGCTGTGTTACTTTGCCTACCTAAAACACTTGCTTGGTCTGATAAAGACCTGAACAGCCAATAGCTAGGCAGCAGAGAGAAATAGATGGGGCTGGCAGAGAGAATAAGTAGGAGGAGAAATCTAGGGAAGAAAGAGAAGAGCAAGGAGTGAGGAAAGGAGGAGAGGAGGATGCCAGGGGCCAGCCACACAGCCACACAGGCAGCCATAGAATAAGAAGGAAAGAAAGATATATAGAATACAGAAAGAAAAAAAAATCCAGAGGCAAAACATAATTAAAGAGGAACAGGATAATTTGAGTCAGAAAAGCTAGCTAGAAATAAGCCAAGCCAAGGCCAGGCATTCATCAGTAAGAATAAGTCTCCGTGTATTTATTTGGGAGCTAGGTGACAGGCCCCCACAGAGTAAAATAACCAAATACAATTATATTTCCTAAGCTTATATTTCTAAATAGAAACTCTGCCATATATTTTAAGTCATCTGTCTTTATACTAGTCTCAATATGCAAAGGCACATATCCTGGTATAGTGTATCACCCATGGAGGAGGCCAAGTAAAGAGTGTTGGAAACAGTCACTTGACTATATGGTTCACTTTTCTGAATTTTCGATGAACATAGCCAACTCCAGATTTGCTTTCAAGTTTTCTTTTCATTAGAGACCTGGTCTAGTTGTCATCAATGCCAGATCTTCTTTTGTATGCTCTTATACAATTCAGATAAAGACAAACAAGTGAACACTAGCAGAGATGAGCAAGTCTGGCTAAAAGCAATGACGGCTTTATCAATTCGATGAACAATGGGCAAGACCAAGATGCTGTGCCTTCAGATAGAATGTGAATAGTAAGCATTCTAAATACCTGCCTCAATGCACCTGTCAATCAAAGAGCAGCTCCTCTATCTCATAGGACAAGGCTTCCTTCTAAATTATGAGCAATACAGAGTGTTCTGTGTGCTAGGTAGACACCCAGAAAGATTATCTATCCTTATATATGAATATTCTTTAGAAGTGGGACTTGAATTTACCATTTAGAAAAACTTGAAAGCAGAATCCATGGATGCACTTTAGGTGTGAATTCTCTCAAGTCAATCTTCTTTTCTTGTATCAAGATATGCTCAAGACATTCTATATAAGCTGTGTGCATATGTTGAGTGTGAACTGCTGTAGCCAGAGAATGAGTGGTCTTCTGTGATGATAGAAAAGAGATGGTTGCTTGACTTACACCCTGGATGACAAGAAGAAAAGTCAAATGAGTATCCTGTGTCTTCAGCATCTATTTTCACTTTTCTGAATTTTCGATGAACAATGGGCAAGACCAAGATGCTGTGCCTTCAGATAGAATGTGAATAGTAAGCATTCTAAATACCTGCCCCAATGCACCTGTCAATCAAAGAGCAGCTCCTCTATCTCATAGGACAAGGCTTCCTTATAAATTATGAGCAATACAGAGTGTTCTGTGTGCTAGGTAGACACCCAAATGATAAAGCTGTCATTGCTTTTAGCCAGGCTTGCTCATCTCTGATAGTGTTCTCTTGTTTGTCTTTCTCTGAACTGTATAAGAGCATACAAAAGAAGATCTGGCATTGATGACAACTAGACCAGGTCTCTAATGAAAAGAAAACTTGAAAGCAAATCTGGAGTTGGCTATGTTCATTTGGAACACAGGCAATATTGTATCTATAGTTACAGAAGCAAGAAAAAAGATGACCTGCAAGCCTGTAGCCTCTCCAAAAGTATGGACCCTCCCCCAGAGCCAGGCAGAAGTGCCAGCAGAAGACTTGGTCCCAGATTTTGGCTTTGGGGTCTGGGCTACATATGATACAGACAAACTAGATAAGTAGGTCTGACCTTAGTCACCTACTATACCTGTTGGATTTTTGTCCTGCTAGAGAATCCCCAACCTCTCCATTCTTTATCCTACTGATTGAATTATGTCAGCTCTTCGTAGTTTTATCAATTATTTGATTGGGTAGCATATCAAAGATAAAGAAATGGAATAATAGACATAATAGTAAACATCTCTAAGTGTTGCCAGGTACTATTTAGTGAATTTACAAGGAGTGCTGAGTGCCCTCATTCTATGAAGACAGCAGTGATGGCACCAGGAAGAGGCATCACTAGCATTCTGATTTCTGCAGGTCAGGCCATGGGATCATTTCTCTGCTTGGAGCTGACATGTACAGGATCATATTCTGGTCATTGTCACTGCCTGGCCATAAAAACCAGAACTATGTAATTGCTGACATCACCAGAAAAAAATATCAAGTTTAAGGAACACTTTTTTTTTTATTCCTACTTTTCATGGATTAGCCCATGTCATTGTCACAATAATAGAGAAAGAGACATCGTTCTCTCACTTTGGAGATGGAAAAGCAGACATTAAGAGCTACAGACTGAGCAGAAGTGAGAATGGGGCAATACATTCTCAGGGTGGGGGGGGAGGGAAGAATGCACAGTACCACTGAGGCATGGAAAAATTTTCTTGTGAGTCCAGGGAAGCAGGGAAAGTTGTCTTAGCTGACCCTGAAGGGTCCAGCAAGGTTCAAACCAAAATAGACGTTATGGTTTACAAAGAACTTCATTTGATTAAGACACAACTAGGAGATGAGGGAAGCATACTTCCAGGAGTGTTGTGAGGACATTTCAGGAGAAGACTGGATTATAAAGAGTCTAGCCTAACGGGGTTGGTTTAATTACCTGATGGACTCATGCTGTGATGAATGGCTGATGGAAAGTTAAGTGGCAGGGTCTAGCTGGGAGAAATACATCATTAGGGGTTGGCAGAACTGTAGTGGGTAGCCATTCCTGCGTTGGTCTGGAAGTTCCAACCCCCATTGAGGCTTCGGTAAATATCACGCCTACAAGGCGGGGCCAAGGGAGGGCCCTGAAGACCCGAGATCGGGACGCGCTGCGCTTTCTTCCTGCATGGACCCTGGACGCTAGAGGTGGACCGAGGAGAGTTCTCCAGAGAACACCGCCGGACTGTGCTGCGTCTTTCCCAGAACCCGCAACCTACCTATCCCTTCATTTGGAAGTTACACCATTAAATAAATCTCCCCTTTAACTACATGGAGTGGCCTTAATAATTTCACCAATATAGAACTTTGGAAATATCTTGCCCTGGACTCTTCCCATATTTCTCTCTATGGTTCTTATCTCCAATGATGTAGAAGGATCTGTTCTCACAACCATGGTGGGCTAAACACTCTGTAACAGGAACCAAAATAATTTCTTTTGTACATTGTTTATGTCCGTTATTATGGTCTTGGTGACAAAAAGTAACACAGATTCAGGCATTCATTACCCTTATGGCAAGAGAAAGCCACATTAAGCATCTAAGGAATAGAACTCACCAATTTTACACTCTTCAAGATCATAG
The DNA here is from genome assembly GCF_007827085.1 of Peromyscus californicus insignis. Lineage (NCBI taxonomy): Eukaryota > Metazoa > Chordata > Mammalia > Rodentia > Cricetidae > Peromyscus > Peromyscus californicus. The sequence goes on from NW_026294413.1 coordinate 43,516,156, forward strand.
CATCTGTGGTGAAGAAAACTGACCAGGAAGAGGAAGAATAGATATGAAAGGACATGTCAAGATGACTCTGAAATAAGGTGAGGAGGTGATTGACAGTGGCTGGGACCTAAGGAGAGGAGAAGGGGCACATTCAAGTTCAAAATCTTTTTCAGAGAACGACACATGTAACATGAATAAAACCCCAGGAGTCTCCAGCTTGCTTCCTTCAGAGGCTCCCAGGACCCTTAAGACAGACTTTAGAATGGCTTCCACAACCTGGGACCCTTTGGTCTCCTCACACCAGCCTCAGGCTCATTCTTCTTCTCACACGCCTGACCTCTGCCTAAAGCACTCTTCTGGCAACTTACACTTTGTCTTCAGTGTTTAACCCTCCCTGGAGCAGACTTCCTGCATTACCCAGTAGAAGTCAGCACCACACTGTTATCCACTGGGCACCCAATTTTTTCCCTTTTCCAGATCTCAGCAATTTATCACTGTTGTTGGGTTTTTTGTTTTTTGTTTTTTTTTCTTTTTTCTGCTTTCTACATTTTTTCTTTGCCATTAGGAATGAAAGATCCCAGGAGAGCAGAATGTCTGTCAGTCTTCCTTCCATGGCCCAGTGTCTGCTTTAGCATGCACAGATCTACACAAACACTCACACAGGCTTCTTGGAACACCCCAGGTCTCATGCAGACACAGTAGTGTCTGCTATGGTGACTGCCAAAGACCAGGTTGGGTGGCAAAGACTATTTTAGACCCAGAAGCTACGTGCTTTTTTTTCTTCACATTCCTCTTGACACTATTTCTAAGAAGGAACAGAGTCAAGAGGCATCGTCCTACAAACTGCCAAATCATGTGCACAGTTACTAACTGGTTTTTTCTTGTGTTATTTTGCCACCCCCATATAACAGTAATTTCTTTACTTTTTCAGCATAACAATAGAGCACAATATTTAATGCTATGAGCAAAATAGCAAAGGCCAAATTGAGCTACGTTTTTATTAGTGAGAATATTTTCAAATTATTAAAGAATATACCATCTTCATATATATACATGCATATATACACAGCTTTAGTACTAGCTTTCAAGTTCTGGAGCAATTTCTTTTTGCAATCTCACTTCCAATGATTAATTTTTATCATTCTCTACAGAAGTCAGGGTTTACAAAACTGTATAATCCTTATATTCTAAATCAGCAAATTGAAGCAGAGAAAGATTACCTTTACCAAGAAAGAGTGGTTTTATGGCTGAGTCCATTTCAAATTCAGACTGTATCCCAGGCTTCAACACTCTACTAATGAACTGTGTACTGTTTTCATTTCTGTTTGCTTATGTGAGTATTCACCAAGCCACCAGTACCAGAGAAGATCAGTAGCCAAGCTATAAAGGCTTTTCAAATTGCTAACACTAGACATAGTTCAGACTTTAAGTACCAGGAAGCAACTGGGAACAGCTGCTTTTGAATCAGACATAAATCTAAGCAATGCTGCAGTATAGCAAAATGGGGAGAAAAAAAAAGACCTTGTCTCATTAAATAGCTAACAGGAGAGTATATCTGATAGTAAAATCTTGGCAGAACATAAAATACCTGTTTACTGCCAAATTCTAGTCACACAACATTAAGGTTACCTATTTAAACACACAGCACTGGCTGCTGATCATATATAATTCTATCAAAGTGTTTCCCTTATGTGTCCGAATTGCCTTCAAGTGGGTGAAAACACTATTGCCAAGATAATGAGGACCCAACCTCAAAAGGATTTGTAGATAAAAATTAATCCCTCTAATTGTGCCCTGAAGCAAAAAAAAAAAGTGACTAATGGAGAGTACTAAGGACAGGGACAGCCATCTCTGCAAGGCTGTAGCAGCCAAAGCTTTGGAATACTCTTCCAAGCCTCTACACACAGTGCAGAGATGAAACCCTGTCTGAGCATTAGAAACAGACACTATACAAGATGGGGTGTTTATTTTTTCCTTTATTCTTTCAAGTAGTGCTCCCCCAATTATTGTATTTGAGTGTTTCAAGATTGTTATAGAGTGACCATCTAAAACTAAAAGGACTTTTTTCTTTTACATATCAAATGGTAATCTCAAAAAAGGAGGGGGATAATCTCATGGGATATTTTTAATAAAGGAGCACACACATTTCCCATACAAATGTTGCTCAGAGACTGCCATGAGAATAAACCATTAAGTAAAATATTCCAAAATCGAATCTAATAAAGCTGGATAGAAAAATCCATTCTTCTGCCTTGGAATAGAATGTATAATAAAACTAGGGAAATGTTCGCATGGCATTAAACTCTCCAAACCTGGTGTAAGCCGGAGCCTTCTCAGCAAAGCAGAGAAAAAGAAATAGGAGAATAAAAGGGTGATGGCTTCCTAACATGGCCACAATTAATAGATCTACCATCAAATAAAAGAAAAGGAAAATCAATCTGGTTAGAAAGATGCCAGCACAGAGCACTTGCTCATGGCTAATTACTTTTTAACAGATGATGACAATGGGTTAGTTTTCACAGATATTGATGAAGGAAAACCTTTGGGGAAATCATTTGCAAAGGTTAGTAAGGATATGAATTATTCTCTGGTACACTGCAAGGCAAAGAAGAGGGGAGAAAAAGAAAGATACTAGTGCAGCCTAGTGAAGGTCATCAACACAACCGAGCTGGCATGCCCATCATCAGGATCTCACACTGAATTATTTCTCGGAAAAGAGAGATAATTTTTTTGTGTGTGAAATCTTTAAGCCACCAGACAAATGACTTTAAATACTTCTATTCAGTGCTGCATTGTGAAAAGTGTTAATAGATGTGGTTCTTCTACCTGTGAGCTCAGAATTCTCTTAAAGAGCTAAAGGGTGACCCAGCTGTTAAGGGTAGATTTTGCTCTTCCAGAGGACTCACGTTTCAATCCTAGTACACATCAGGTGTCTTACAACCATCTATAACTCAAGCTCTAAGATGATTCAACACACACACACAAATAATAATAAAAATAATAATAATAAAAAGTCAAAATAATTTTCTTAACACAATAAACTTTAGCAGTATTTAAATGTGTGTTCTTAGCCTTGGACTTAGAAAAATTCATTTGTGATGCCTGTTCAGCGAGTCCACTCACAAAACAAAAAGCCTTATTGTTTTCCATAAGCCACCCTGACTATGGGTTAATTATGGATTGTATTCCTGACTTATGACAAAATATCACATAGAATTGTAAGAAAATGAAGAAGAGTATGGTTGGTTCATTCACTTTCATCATAAAAAAAAACACTCTCTGTAAATAAAAAAAAGATACTCACATCAAAGAAATTGCTTTTCCGTGGTATGGTAATAAGGGTCATTTGCCGTATACCAGATTACTCAGCAACCTATATAAAAACATTCTGTTCATGATACATATATGTATTTATATGTGCATATATATGTGTGTGTGTTCTGAAATATATAAATGTTCTGTCTTATAATGTTACCAGCATTTATATGATCTCAAGGCTAACTGCTTGTTTTTAATTATGAAACATATATTTCTGAAAAGTAATGTCTCTCCAACTGCTCCTTACATATTTATTGTAGACATATATGTACCATTGCCTCATAGATAACACAGATAATTCATACTGAACTCATCGAGTGTGGGCTGGAAGCAGCACCCAAGCTAAGCTTGCCATCCTCTCATGCTGCCCAGTGTCACAGTTGGCATTCTCTTACTACCCTAGGTGGCTGAGTCTTTAATAATTGAGTAATTTATAAGCTTCCTGAAACAAGGCCAACTCATGAACATTTTTGTGTCCTTAAAATGATATCATCATGCTTTCTTTATAGCAGGTGATCAAATGATACATTTTGATTCATGAACAGATTGGTTTTAAATGGATTTAAAAGTGTCTGAAGGGTTTGTAGCTGTATGGGTGTTTATCTTTCTCCTATGGTCGCATGCAAAGTCCCTTCCAGTACCATGAACACTATTCAGTAGGGGTGAAGGCTCTAGATGGGCACCAGCTGGACTTCTCCATACTCAATAAGTTGTATAAGGATTGTTGTCAGCAATAGGGACTTAGCAATTTGTGGAGAGCAACCAATAGCCTTGGCAGTAGCCTGAGTAGTTTGGAGGATTCAGTGGGAACCCTTTGTCCAACAACTCAATGAAACACAACCTATTCCTGGCACTGGAGGTTTCATTTAGTGTCCAGAGATGCTTCACTAGGGTTTTGTGTTCTCCGTTATTCAGTGATTCCATTTATATTTCTTTCCTATATGTATGTATTTTAAGGAGCTTCTACTGTCGTACGTTTCTATACTACATCTCAGATTCTACATGAGCAAATTAGACTATAACCAGATGGCATTCAAGTAACAATTAAGTAAAGCTCTTTTCATCACAAAGTATATGTCAGAAATCAACCTCATGCTATCACTGGACAACTGGATGAATCTTGGTTAACTCAGTATCCCTAAAGAAAAAGATTGTCTTTATTAGTATATTAATGAAATTATTTTTTTAATTTAGAAATTCAGGAGTCAAGAAAATGACATCTACAGCCTATCACTATTCTTATTAAGAGTGTTCATAATGTTCATAAGTTCAATGATGAAGCACTTACTTAACATGTTGAAGGCCAAGGGTACCATCTCAGCACTACACACACATACACACACACACACACACACACACACACACACACACACACACACATACACACACACACACACACACACACACACACACACACACACACACACACACACACACACACACATGTTGCTTCTCAGGCAAGACCTGAAAACAACAGCTGACTAAGAAGTCTCTCAGTGAACATACCTGGGAAACCAGTCCAGACTTCCTTTTGAAATACCCACAGAAAAACAAGGAAAACATGATGATACTGATAGAAGAGGTTCAGATTCTAACTTCCATGTTCCACCTGGAGCATGATGGGAGAATTAGGTCCACTAGTGCTAGACTTCACAAAGTCTTTTGGCAAACATGCATTAGCCACTTCTTTCTTTGAACTTGAGATGTTTTAGGCAGAATTTTGCTTTTTATATAAAAGGAAGTTTGAATTCAATAAAAGGAATAAAACCTTCTTTTATCATCTTAGCAGAGTGAAGGTAACACACAAGCCCTTCTCTTCCTGGGTGGCTTTGCCATGTCTGTTTGTTAGCCCTTATGACAAACACTTTCAACAACTTTTATGAAAATGTATTATCATCAGCTAAAGGCTGATGGGTTTTTCCAACATTTGAAGTGTTCAGAAGAACTGATCAGGCGCTCTTCTGAGTAATGGAATGCTTTCCCTGATTGTTCTTCCTAGATGGTATCCTGTGATGAGTGCATTGCATCACGTGTGTTTTAACTAAACTTGACTACCATTCGTGATCATCTAGAGGGCTCTTAAAAACATAGTAAAACTTGAGCTGAAATCCCATGAAAACTCAGATGAGAGGAAATTGCCTATCTTAGAATCCTCCTTAGAGAATGTTTTTTAGAGAATTTGAAAAAGGACATTGATGGATTCCTACAGACGAAAGTTTAAGAAGTAATAATATCTGAGCTGGGCAGAAAGAAAAAGAAAGATGCTGAAGTGTTCTCAGTGTATTCTGCTGATACTTTAACTTCTACACTTCAGTAATTGGATTGGGATTTCATTACAAGAAGTTTGTACCCAGTCACATCAACTGTATCCTTGTCAGAAAGTGGTGGAGACTAAGTGTACCTGTTATGACCATTACCGTCTTGTCTCCAGGGAAACAATTTTCATGAAAGTCATCAAAGTGGAGCAAGGAGAGGAGGAAAAGTACTTGCAGCAAGCATAACACTCCAGAACACTTGAAGCTTCAACACAAATAAACAAATAATTCATATAATTCTTCTTAAACAATTGTGAAAAACACTTTCTGTCTTAGAAGATTTTAAAGTTTGAATACCCATTTTCCTTGAAAATATTTAAATTCCTCACTTCTTCAAAGTGTGGAAGGTCAAAAAGACTCAGAATCCGCACAATTCAAAGTTTGGCTCAAGTTTAAATGAGCTGTAGACTCGGGTGCTTCCTCCTATTTTAACTTCTTTGAAAATAATTATTATTTTTATCCCTTTCACGTTTCTATTTTGGTCTCTCAAAATGTGTCATAAGTCATACTTGTGCAAGATACCTTGCAGAAACATGTTCTATATGATGGAAATAGCCCTATACTCAGTCTCTGTATGTGAGTAAGGTGTTTTTCTTTTCATTCAGGGCTGCAAACTCTATATGCTCTCATGATGGTATGATTAATATAAGGGGAAAGAGTCTAGGGTGACTATATCTAGTTTTCTTTCATTCAATTTGATTTGATTTTTTTTTCCCTAGCCATCTAGTCCCTGTTTTGACACAGTGTGAAAGAGAAAGGTTCCTGCATTGCCATTTCTGTGGAAAGAGAGAGTTCCTTAAATGCATGCTGTGATTATGAAGAAGATGTTAGGAGAATCACAGCAGTGGAAGCCTACCTCCTTTAGAAATGAACATTTCCAGTATCTGCCATTTTGCCCTTGGGGCTCAGTGGAGCTGGCAATTTCCAGTCTTGTCACAGTTAGCCAACCACACCTAGTTTGGATTTCCTAATGTGATATGAGATGAGTAAACCAAGATCAGCCACCACTAGCTGAGCCCTAGGACCCCAGAGTTAAGTAAGGTCAGGAACAATTTTCAACCCCTAGCTGACAGGTAGCCCTGAGAATTCATTCATGATAATACTCTACCTTGCGCCTTATCTCCATGTTCACAGCTGAAGCTCTGACCTCCTGTGTGAGGCAAGGAAGGCAGAGGTTCTCTTTGCTAATGAAGATGAGGATAACTCTTCCTAGAGAAAATAAGAAAGAGACCAATGGGGCTCTGGAACTCTGAGCCTGAAGTTCATTCCTTCTCTGACATCCACACATTTTAGATTATATACTCTGCTTTTTTTTTTCCTTACCCCACTACCTCTCCAGAAAAAAGAAAAAAAAATCCAGACTTTTTGACTCCAACAACTAAGGAAGACTCAAGTTCTGTAAAAGCAGAGAAACCTTGGTACCAGATGTGTTCAGGGGAGTCCAAGAGATTCCCCAAAACAAAATAAGCTACTGCCATTGTCCTTGATTGCCTCCCACAACTTGAAGGAAAGGCCCTGTTCTGAAGATACCACATTTCGGACACAGGACTTGGAGGAATTGAGTTAAGACTGACTTGGACACTGCTTCCCTGAGAACTGGCTCTCATAATATAGGAAGGTACTATGCAAGCTTCCAAGGGAGAGAAGTCAGTAGTCCTACCTGCAGAGCCTATGAACCACAGTGATGATTAGAGGGATAAATGTCCACAATGGTGAAATGGTGATATTTTTATCTGGAGAGTACCCAACAACTGTCAAATTGGATCAAGGCCTGCTCAAAAAAAAGAAAAGAAGAAGAAGGCAATCCATGCCTGGTATTTTAAACCTACCTGTAAACCTGTGGCAGAGGAGATCACAGACCCTAAAGAGAACATACTAATGTCATTTTTCCAAACAAATATATTATAGTCATAGAGAAGTATACCTCTCACCTTTCATATACAAAACCTCTTTTTGCTGCAGATGAAGAATATTATAGAGATCTACAACTGGTCAAAATGTAGAAGATAAGTGATTGTGTGGAAACCCAACCGATCCATCTACAATCCAATCCCTTTATCTAAGGCTCACAGAAAATCACAGAAGAAAAGGAAGAAGGACTATAAGAGCCAGAGACTCAGAATGACTGCTGGTAGGTAGTTTCCCTAGACATGACAGGAAAAGTGTACCCATGAACTCTCAAAAATAAGGTTGCCTGAATGAAACCAGCACAAAGACACCACCAGTTGACAGACAAAGAGATTCCACAGGGTCCTAACCCTAGATGACAAGCTGTAGATAGTCAGCAGCTACTGAGAAAGAGAGAATCAATTTCATCCAGGCATGAGTTTCCAATTGTCCAATCCATTGTTACATCTACACATAGCAATAACAATGAAAACATCATGAGTTTGGGAGGGAGGACATGAGAAGAAGATGAGGAGGAAGAGGGGGCAGAAGGGATGTAGATGCAATGAACGCTCATGTATGAAGTCCTCAAAAAAAAAAAAAACCTACAAAAGAAAAGCAAAACAAGAATTCACACATACAATAATAAATGGCAAACATAAAATGAGGTACTTTGAGAGAGAAGGATTGTTAATTATAAGAAAACACAACCCTTTAGTGGGTAGGTCATGGCTGGTCCCAAAGACCAGTGTAGTGGGCCCTTCTTCCTGTTGTTACTGGTTATAGATCTGGGCTGTCACTACCAACAAGGCTGGTATTCCAGCCCTTACTCTCACTCATCTCTTTTCCATTTTCATGTAATTGAGCTTCAGAAAATTACCTCTTTCACTAATAAGGCGGCTGGTTAGTTGAGAGATTTCACTGATGCTTATGAGTCTTTGGTGTAATATTTCATTAAACATTTGCACATTCAGGAGGATGACTAAAAGAGAAAATGAAACAGTTACATCAGGCATAAAAATAAAAATATAATAAAAATAAAACCCTTCACACAAATCTTCAGTGTCTTTTTCCCAAGGTTTTCTTTTCTTTTACATACATTCCTTAATCACAACTGTGTACTAAAAATAAACTTTATTTTCATACCCTCACCACTGCTCTTTAAAATGAACCTAGGTTTGCAAGATAGACAAAATATAGGCTACAAATTACTCCTAATGGTTAAAATTCAATTGCATTGATGAAATTATAGGAAGAGGCTCATTTTCTGGTGCTGTCTTTGGGTTTTTAGAAATCCTGGTTGCTGGCTTACTCACTAATTTGGTAATTTGCAATGGGTTCCCCAGTCATTAGTGCAAATTAGCAAGGTTTAGCTATAATGTGAATATTAATATCTTCATTTAGAACCATTCCACATGCCCTCTTCTGGTTTCTAAGGACAAGTTGCTGTTTTAAAACCTCAGAGAAAAGCCATGTGAAATACATGAATATGATGTTTATGAAAAGGCATTTGATAACAATGCATCATTTTTCATCTTCTATGAATCAAATGTCAGTGGCTTTGATAATATTGTATTTCAAAAACCCCAAATACTGACAGACAACCTGAAGTACATATTGTGCTATATTAAAAGAATATTGGTCCTTGGTTAGAAAGGATTTCTACCCCCGTCTAAGCAATAAGCACTTGATCACAGATCTCTCCCACATCTAAACTCCTGAGAGCAGAGTCTGTGTCTCTCATTTGAAGGTCCTAAGACCTCTGCTCAACAACCTACTCAGTCACTGGGGCTGTGTGCCTTCAACTGATGACATCTAGGGCGCATTGGAGAAGTGTTACCTTCTGTCCATGACCCTTTGACAACCTTTGTATGTCTACCGAGTTGTCACTGTGCCATTGCTTGCTTTCATAATTCTCCCTTACAACCACTTTTCCTGGATGCCTGCTTTTACCCGGTGCATGCTAGAAATCTCCACTGTGTCTCTTTTTCTCCTAATAGCAGCAACATTAGTATTTTTTCCTGCAAATATACCAAAACTACCAATTTACTAAGTCTCTATGGATAATCTTCTTATGTCTTAGACCTGGTCCATGCCACACCTTGACTCAGGCATCAGAGACTTTAGAAGGTATCTTTCTACTTCTTTCCTAACTGTGGCATTATTTAAATTCAACACTTGTCATCAATCAGCTTGGAGGCAAGAATGATCACATGAAATAGTATCCTCATGAAAAAAGAAGATAAATTTGCCAGCTGAAACTTCCAAACAAGACAGTGAAATGGTATGAAAACTCAAAGCTCCTTTTTTTTTCTAGACTATTTTAGCTTACACTTGTGGTTCTACTATTCTTAAAAGAATCTCAAGCTTGGAATTTGAAGTCATGCTCTGACACACATAGATTGAAAAAAGGGGGAATATTTAAGAGTGCCTCACAGGACTGCTGAAGTACTAGAGAATAATGTAAACTAGCACAGAACCTTGAGCCCAGATGATTATGTTGTTCTTACCATAGCAGAAATCACTGCTTAAAAGTCTCAGTGTTGGGGTCTACACGTGTCCTTGTAAAGGCTCTGGCATTTACCACCAGTGAAGCAGGCAAGTATTTGCACATGATATGCATGAGGGACACCTAGAGACAAACTAACAGTATTCTAAAAAACAAAACAAAACAAAAAAAAAAAAAAAAACCTCTAAGATTCAAAACAAAACAAGATGGTGGTCCATGCTGAATTCAAAAAGGAAAACATAAGAGTTGATAAGAATAGGTGGTGTTCTGGTTAGTTTTGTTGTTAACTTGACAAACCTGAGAAGACAGAACCTCAGTTGAAGAACTGCCTACATCAGACTGGCCTATGGACATGTCTGCTGGCCTTCTCTTGATTGCTAATTAATGTAGGAGGGCCCAGGCCTCTATGGGCAGTGCCATCCCTATGTGGGGAGGCCTAAGCTGTCTATGAGAGGTAGCTGAGCAAGCCACAGAAAGAAAGCCAGTCAGCAGTGTTTCCCTGTGGTATTTGCTTCAATTCCTGCTTTGAGTGTTCCTGCCTCGGCTTCATTTGATGCTATACTATCATCTCTGTGGTGGTTTAAAAGAAAATGGCCCCCAAAGGGAGTGGCACTATTAAGAGATATGGCCTTGTTGGAGGAAGTGTGTCACTGTGGAGGTGGGCTTTGAGGTCTTATATATGCTCAAGCTATGCCCAGCGAGACAGTTCCCAATCCTGTTGCCTTTGGATCAAAATGCAAGGACTCTCAGCTCCAGCACCATGTCTGCCTGCATGCTGCCTTGCTTCCCACCATGACAATAGTGGACTGAACCTCTGAACTGTAAGCCAGTCACCACAATTAAACGTTTTCCTTTATAAGAGTTGCTGTGGTCGTGGTGTCTCTTCACAGCAATAGAAACCCTAAATAAGACAATCTTTAAGCCAAAAACTTCTTTCCTCCCCAAGTTGCTTTTTGTCATAGTGTTTACTAATAGCAACAGAAACCAAACTAGAACTGGTGAGGAGCAAATGGCAGTCTTCCCAAAGTTCAAACACAGATGCTGATTTCAAGCTCGCCTTGGGAGCTAGCAGACATGTTCTAGGGTAGGTAGGACAGGTAGAACATATATGCAACCACACAGAGCAGAGAGCAAAGATCTTTGTCAGCCTGTTTGAAATACTTTAAACTGTCACATAAATGCCATTCTAATACCACCCCTTTGGAAAACGCCTACCTTTGAAGTCTTTCTAACTTGATAGGCCACGGTTTCTGAGCAACAGCTCTATTTCCTGAAAACCAAAAGCAGACATCTGCTTCCCAAAGTAAGACTCCCTGCTGCGTAGAGGCAGCAGATGTCTGCACTTGACCTGTGCAGCAAAATGACCCCATGGGGGCAGCAGGGCTCTGTCAAGTGTCCCTCAGAAACACCTCTGAGGACCCTCTCCAGCTGCAGTTAATCTGTCAGCACCATTTACGAGGCACTTGGCCAATGAAGAGCTGTCCTCGGGACTATAGGCAGTTGCAATAATCCATATGGGACTCTTTCCAGGAAAGGACTGGACATAATCTCCTCCGCACAATGTGTAAGGGACGCTCGTTTGTAGATGTAACCAACGGTCTTATTAAATAAGAAACACAGAGCCGATTCAGAGAAGAAAGCCAAGAGGTCAGAGCTAAGAGCCTCACCCTTCCTGATTCAGGGATCCTCTTCAGCCAAGAGAGCTCTCCGAAAGGGAGCTACTTCCTGTGTGTATGTCTTTATATACTCTAGCTGTTCTGCCTTCTCATTGGTTGTAAACCCAAACATGTGACTGCCTCGTCACTGTCTGAATGTACTGCCCTCCAGGTCCTTAAAGGCGTGCGCCACCACCGCCACGCACTTGTTATGGCTCTAATAGCTCTGACCCCCAGGCAACTTTATTTATTAACATACAATTAAAATCACATTTCAGTAAGTAAAATACCACCACACTCGTTCTCATGGTTAAAGGCCCTCCTCCCAGTGGGATCTCTTATTCTTACATGACAACATCCCTGCAGCCGCCAGCAGAAGACCCTGTAAATTCTGATACTTTTAGCAAACCATGACTCCTCTGCTGTGGGATGTTCTGTATGGCAAATGTGTTGCTGATTAGTCAATAATTAAAACACTGATTGGCCATTGGCTAGGCAGGAAGTGTAGGCGGGACAAGGAGGAGAATAAAGCTGGGAAGTGGAAGGCTGAGTCAGAGAGACACTGCCAGCTGCCACGATGACAAACAGCATGTGAAGATGTCGGTAAGCCACGAGCCATGTGGCAAGGTATAGATTTATAAAAATGGATTAATTTAAGCTGAAAGAACAGTTAGCAAGAAGCCTGCCATGGCCATACAGTTTGAAACCAATACAAGTCTCTGTGTTTACTTGGTCGGGTGTGACGGCTGTGGGACTGGCAGGTGAGAGAGATTTGCCCTGACTGTGGGCCAGGCAGGAAAACTCTACCTACAAATGGCGTCCAACGTGGTGGCAAGAGTTTCCACCTAAAAACTGAGAAAAAAGATTCTAAAACGGAGCTAAAAACAGCTTCCTAATTGTCTCTCTCAAATGATCAGCAGCTGCCGGTTTGAGCTACGTGTGGGTTCCTGGTGTGTGCACTCAACCTGCAGTATGACGGGAATGAGGCCTCTGCAAGTGGCACATTAAGCTGCATGGTGGATTTAGCCTTTGCAGGTACAAAACAAAAAAAAGAGGTTTCTGGACTACACGCTGCTTGGATAAAAGCATAGACCCACAGATAGCTCCCAGAGCTGGTGGTAAACATAGCCATGTTGGGAAGCTGAGGTGGGCGGAGCCAGCAGCCACAGTTGCTGCAGTTTAAGGCAATAGATTCACAATAAGACAGATTCAGATGTAATAGTTTACAATGTGTGTAAAATATACGTAGGCTTAAAAGAGACAAAAAAGATGATATATAGAGTTATAGAAACAAATACATAGTTTAAAAAAATAAAGTCTTTAAAGAGACAGTAAAGGTAGTATAAAAAATAAGCCACGTAAAAATGGATATTACACAGAGAATCTGCATTGTGTTGTCTTTGGGACTTTTAACTGCAGAAAAACATTTGATTGTAAAAGCTGTTGAGTTATGCCAAAATGTATATTTTAAAAGTACCTTGACTTCAAAATTTGAATATAAGGATATGTTGCTTTGGAAAGGAGACTCTGCTTTTGTTCCCACAGAAAGCCAGAAGCTATGGATTTGTTCCAGATTAAGACACATCAGGTTTGACCAGCCAAGACCCCCTGAAAGGTCTCCGATGACACCATGGCCCAGATGATCCAACATCCAGAACAGTTTGAAGGCAACTGGCTCAGATGATACACCCTCATGGACTATTCCATAATCCTAAAATTTTCTTTGTGTCCCCATAAGATACAGCGCCCCCCTCCAGCAGGAAGTAGTAAGAGAAGCTACGCCCAGATTCCCAAATTATATGTAATTTTACTTTGTTAAGGTTAAAACCTTCCTTTTTTAAAAAAAAAAAGGGGGGGGAAGTGCTGTGGGATGTTCTGTATGGCAAATGTGTTGCTGATTAGTCAATAATTAAAACACTGATTGGCCATTGGCTAGGCAGGAAGTGTAGGCGGGACAAGGAGGAGAATAAAGCTGGGAAGTGGAAGGCTGAGTCAGAGAGACACTGCCAGCCGCCACGATGACAAACAGCATGTGAAGATGTCGGTAAGCCACGAGCCATGTGGCAAGGTATAGATTTATAAAAATGGATTAATTTAAGCTGAAAGAACAGTTAGCAAGAAGCCTGCCATGGCCATACAGTTTGAAACCAATACAAGTCTCTGTGTTTACTTGGTCGGGTGTGACGGCTGTGGGACTGGCAGGTGAGAGAGATTTGCCCTGACTGTGGGCCAGGCAGGAAAACTCTACCTACACTCCTCTGCAGAATCCTCATACCTATTCCAAGAATCCAGGGAACTTATTCTCTTTGAGCACAACAGCTTTTCGCGCTGGTCAATGTGTACCCACTTTGAACCTTCATTTCCAGTGTAGGGTATAAGTTTAAGGGCATAGTCTACAGAAGAAAAAAATAGAGAGAGAGAGAAAAGTGAGGGTATGTACCTTGTGAAAAGGGAAAATCAAAACAAACCACATGAAGCTAAACTGTCTATTTATTTGAATCAAATACTATAGTTTATAAGCATAATGTTTGACAGTAAACTGTCATCTAAGCAACAGACTCATTATAAAAATGTTAAGGGTATATAAATCTCCTTGACTGCTTATCATTAACTTCATGGGGTGTTATAGAAATGCCTAGCTATAATTTATATTTCACTAATAAGGTCCATTTTAATGTGTAGCTGTCAAATCTATTACTCACCTTTCCCCAGTTTTACAGTTTTTCTGGACAGCACTGAAATTGAATGTTAAAAGTGCGGCTGCAAGCATTATCTTCTGCTCAAGTATCTCATGCCTGCATATTACAGTGTGCTTCCTCTTCAAATCAGAACTCAATGGCCAGATTGTTTTCCAAAAAGGTACACTGAGAGAAAGAGACATAGAGAAAATTTCTTTTTGAAAGGCAAGCTGCAACTTGTTTTCTCACTTTCAAAATCTAAAAAAAAAAACAAAAAACAAAAAAAAACAATATTGATAATAGGAGTGAACTCTGAGGGATTTTGGTTTCACAAGAATTTTTATTTCTTTGGGATTTCTTTTCTGTTATGTGTGACAAAACATGTCAATAAGTGTCTACTACATAGCAGGCAGAAGAGCAGACATCTCCACTTACATGTTTCATTTATCTCTGGGTCAGCTCAAGGGACTCCAAGAAGTTTAATGAACTTGATGCTTGTCTATTGACAATCTCCAAAAAGTCAAGGAAAAGATAGAATACCTTGGATGATGTCTAAATGAAGGAATATATTCAAGGTAGGAAAGTATTAGTACACACACTAAAATAAACATAGTCTTTAACCACCAGCACACTTTAAGGCCTGTACTCTTGACATGCAAAGTACTGAAAGGGGTCATGCAAACTTTAACAGAAAACATTTTCCTGTTTGGGGCATACAGAGGGGACATCTTACCAATGTACCATTTCACATGTGCACTTGATGGAAGTCTCCAAAGCATTGAGGAACAGAAAGCAATGGCTTCCAAAATCCTCCATGCTGATATGTTGGGCAAGGATGTAAAGTGAAAGTCATGGTGATTGTTGAGATTTGTCAAAACATTAACCCAATGAGGAATAAGTTCACAGATTCTTCACCTAACAACTGTGATCAGAGGAGTCCAGATATGATAGCCTAAAATAATACCTACTGGGCAGTGTGTCCCCTTCCTAGCCATTTGGTTTTATCTGTGGTGTCTCCCCTTGATGTCCATAGCACCTGAGTATTTTGAGGCAGCATGAGCTACTCCTCGAACAAAGAGTGATGCATTGTGGGAATGAAACCAGTGAAATGCCATGTCCTTACAAAGCAGAGCAATTCTTAAGAGTAAGTGTCCTGCACTTCTGCTTTTCTACCAGTCACGGGAGCAGTGATTGAGAAATATGTTCTACTAAATTCCGGCACAATTAGTGGAGGTTCTCAGTTATCCAGATAGGTCATTCACATCAAATTTGAAACAGTAGGTTATGAAGAAAGTCATCATCAATGCCACTGATGTTTAATGTTAGTGTCTTGTCGCCACTTCTCTTGAATTCCACCCTAACTCTCCAGAATCTACTACCCTTGGCCAACAAGCTCTCTTGAACTGGAAATCTTAGCATTCCTAGTAGAGTTCAGTCTTACTACATTTTCTACTATTGTATGGCTCCTTTATTCCCCCCTCAGGATCTGCCCACATGCTCCTTTTCCATCCTAGCCACCCAATGCTCAGCTTCTCACTACTATGACCATACTATAAATCTTTATCTTCCCTGTTTCTTTTAGAATCCCTGCAGCCTTTCTTTCAGTCAGATGAAAATTAGCAACAGTATATCTAGTCAGCCTCAAGCATCACTAGTTCTTTAATCTGG
The DNA here is from genome assembly GCF_007827085.1 of Peromyscus californicus insignis. Taxonomy (NCBI): domain Eukaryota; kingdom Metazoa; phylum Chordata; class Mammalia; order Rodentia; family Cricetidae; genus Peromyscus; species Peromyscus californicus. The sequence continues at coordinate 43,532,165 of NW_026294413.1, forward strand.
AGGGGGAAGCAACTTAACCTTCCTGAGTCTCTATCCTCATTAGTAAAATGAACTTGTGAATCTGACGCAGCGTACCCCAGCAGGTGTGTTCAACAGTTCACAACCAGCTAGGCAGTAATCTCAGAGCTTCCTCAGTCAAGCTTGTTATGCTCCCTATGGCACTTAGAGCTTTTAGACTGGCTTAGAGGAAGAAGCATCCAGGCTATTGAAGATATATCATTACAACTCTCTAACTGCCACTTGTTATGATTCTTACCATGATAAACATCTCTTATAAACTTTAAAGAATTCTATCATTCAGCACACAAGGTCTTCAGATCTGACTAGCCCATCTGCCCATGCCACTTAGCTCATAACATCCCTTCGTCAAACCCTTCTTCCATGTATATTTCCAGTAATATTAAATAATCATGTTTTTTTTTTAGCTTCCAGAAATTGATACAATTTTTCTCCTTCTGAAGCACATTTTTCCTATTTTCCCCTCTCGATTGTTTCAAATTCCTAATCGTTCTCTAAATAGCAATTTCAAGCTCTACCAATGAACTAAGCTTCCCTTCTCCCTCCCATGGCAAACTGTAATTCTCATATGCCAACCTATACTTGAAACACTTGTGGAATTATGATTGGTGTGTGTTTATTTGAATATCTGGCATCCCCTTAGATGGTAAACTCCTTAAGGGACTATGGTCTTGATCCTGTCTACAAGTTATGCCCAGCACATGATAGCTACTCGGTGGATATTGCAGCAATCAATGGATGATACCACTCTCTTTTATAAAACCTCCCCAGAAACTTCAAAAAGCAGCAACTCTTTTTCAATTTTGAAGCTACATAAATATGGCACTGATCTCATACATTTTTCCAGCACTGTGTCTATAACGAGATCCGAATAACAATTTGCTCAAATCATCCAAGGCCAAAAGCAACTTCATCTAGAAACTTATCAAAATTGACCACATCTGTGAAGTCACCTAACCCCTCAGAATCATAGAGGATCAAACTGTGCATCTATCTAATTCACATTCATTGGAGTCACTGACTCCACTGAGTAGGGAGTAGAGGTAAAAGATGAAGACAGCAATTCAGTGGCCCTAGGGATCAATGAGCATTACATGAGGAAAAACTCTACTGTTTAATGTCTGGCCACATTCCTAATTTCAGCCAGATATTGCACTAAAGTGAGAAAGCACACACCATAAATCCATCTCCATGGGTGGAAAAAAATTCAATGCATATATATCATGTATGGAGGAGTGATGGTATGACTCCCTAAGTGGAAGTGGACGTGTGTGTGTGTGTGTGTGTGTGTGTGTGTGTGTGTGTGTGTGTGTGTGTGTGTGTGTAGTAAACTAAATGTTTCTAGATAGTTTAATCTATGCAACAGTGTAGTGCACTAAATACACATGCAACAGGAGTGCACATAAAAGAGAGTAACTGTCTTCTTAATGTAAGCATGCATCCCCATTATCCTGAACCAATGACAGTGCATAGCACCACTACAAATGCGGAGATAACATGGCCTCACAAAGCACTCTCCAATCTCCAGACATGCTAAGCAAAGAAAAGCAATTTTTATTTTTTGCTGATAAATGGTTTAATCAAACCTAACAGATGAGGCAATATATTTTGAGAACATTGTGCTGCTCAGATCATGAGGTCAGTAATTTTCTGTGGTGCAAACACATTACGGTGTAACTGAGTGTTTGTTGTGGGAGTAAGCTAGTGAGGAGGGATGACACAGATTTTCTGCAATAGATTGTGCAGTGTTTTCTATCTAGAAATTATTTATATTCTAAAGTGCTATAAGAGGAGAAGGGCATCAAATGGAAAGGTTTCCTGTGATTTTACAGAAAGAAAATAAAACAGTATTGTAATGTTATGCTTCCCAATAAACCAAAACAACAACGACAACAACAAAAAAGATTGAAGTAATGAGGGAGTGGGAGTTGATTTTTGATTTATTTTTCAAAATCTAACTCATCCCATATATCATATGAACTCAACTTTGGCGAATGTCACAAAAAATAATGGTCACACAGTCCAAGTACTGTCATGTAATTTGTGTAAGTTAATTCTGCAACAGATAGGGCCTTCAGACTATGCCTTACAAAGGCATAGTTTTTCATGTCCGCCTGCTCTGTGTCCTGGCCAGGTTCCTCAGACATCTGCAGCTATGTATCATGTGCTTAAAGATTTGCTTCATGTTTCTGCATAGGTCTGCTTAAATTCTGGAAATCACACTTTCTAAAATAACCTGCCATGGAACAACCTTAACATTGTTACGGGATTATAACAGTTTTTCATATTTGCATAGAAAATTGCCCTCTATTTTTTCATCTCACTGAAAGTTGATGTGGTCTCAGGGAGTTTCTGTCCATGCTGCCTTTGTGACTCATTCCAATGTACATCATTGGAGGTGTTGGAGGTTCTATGACCAAACAGAGTAGAAATACCAAGAACAAAAGGCCCAGTTGTTCTGATTACCCAAGACTGTGGGACTTCCCAGCATGTCAGACTTTCAGGACTAGAACCAGGCTGTCCTGTGGAGAAGAGTTTTAAGTGTTTTAAGCCAAGACATTTCCAGGTAAAGCAGAGCACCTTGAGTTTTAAAATGTTAGATAAGCTTCTTCAGAAACAAGGATTTAGCACATGAGAGGCAACATTCTTACTAATAAAAATGCATCAAAGAATTGAACAATCATTGCACATATATAGAACAATTCTATTATGGGAGAAATTTAAGTTGGTCCTTTATTGAGGCACTGTCTTATTTTGTTATTGATTAATCCTAAGTGTTAGATCTTTTGTGCTTTGTGATAAGTGACAAATCAGAGAATGTTATTAAGAAAGTCAGGCTTACTGTACTGGAGAGATGGCTCAGAAGTTAAGAGATCGCTGTTCCTTAGAAGACTAGAGTTTGGATCTCAGTAGCCATGTTGGACAGCTCACAACCATCTATAACTCCAGCTCCAGGCATCTGAAATCCTCTTCTGGTCCCTCAAGGTAGCTACAAATACATGGGCACACAGACCATAAAAAAAAAAACCTAAACTAAAACCTTTTTATTTAAGTGACCAAAACCAAAGCCAGACATGGTAGCACACACCTTTAATTCCAGCACTCAAGGGGCAGAGGCAAACAGATCTCAGGGAGTTTGAATCCAGCCTGGTCTACATAGTGAGTTCCAGGACAGCCAGGGCTACATAGTGATACCCTATCTCAAAAAAACTAAGAGAGACAGACAAACAGACAGAGACTTAGAATTTGCTATGAAACAATTTAAATGATCAACAACCATGCAATAATGGAGAATCTATATTTTAGTGTGCAAAGGACAAAGGAAGGCAAAGAATGGCCTGCCTGTTGCCCATCCATATTTTGGAAGCAGAGAGAATTGGGGAAGAGATTGGGCTAGACTGGAACAGAATATTCCTACCTAGAAACAGGAGCCACAAGGGCTAGGAGGGTCAGAAAATCCTCAGGAGATGATGCTAGACAGACAAGCATGATGGACTTGGTATCTCATGCTAATGAGTTAAGATTTTATCCTGTCTTTAGCTGTTGGCCATCAAAGGGTTCTAAGCAAGACAAAGGCATATACAACTGCTTCTTAAGGAGCTACTCTGGCTTCAATATGAAGGTCAAATTTGGAAGAAGAGAACATAAGACTGGAATTTACCAGGACTGGACCAGTTGCTATAGGGTAGGTAGGAGGCGATGGCGGCATGTACAGTAATGCCAGAGAGGATGAAAAAAGGTACACAGATTTAAGGAGAAAAGACGGCAAAAAAAAAAAAAGCATAGAAATAGTTTGGTTATACTTTATGAGGCAAATAAGGAATCTAGGAAGCAATGAAAATTATATGTGGCACATGTGCTTGTGTATGTACAAGTGTGATGAGTTTATATTTCTCATTCTGAAAGAGCTATGTAGCATACATACAAAGTTCAATTTTTGCCTGATTCAATGAGATTCTATAACCATCCTCAGCTAGTCCTCTTCAAAATATCTGGATAATATGCAGGTGTTCGTGCATAGGCCAACACTATATCTTATATAGCTATGTCCCCAGGCAAAATAACATGACTTCATTCGTTTATCCATCAGTGAACATTTATCATTAACTTCTCCATGCCAGTGGCTGGTCTAGACACTGGTAACAAAAAAGATGAATGAGTCAGAAAGAGACCTTGACCTCGAGGAGTCTACAGCATAGAGGAAGAGGAAAACAATACACAGAGAGAGAGAGAGAGAGAATCACAGCCTAATGTGATCAAGACAATGTACTCTCAAGGAGGAGCAATACAGGGGGCACTTATGCAGGGAGTTGGGAGACACTGGTTCTCAAGGGCTTCCAGAGCAGATTTTCTACAGTCCTCTCCCAGGGTGGTTATGTACTTTCATCTCATCCTACTCCCCCTTTCCAGTGAGGTCTCTACAGCCAAAACTGTTTCGTATTTATCACAGAACCTTGCACAGTAGGTGCTCAGTGAGACAGATGGCTGAATGGATGGATAGATGGTGGGTGAAATGAGTAGGATATAAATGGATATTGACCTGACCTCAAAGGATTGAGGAAGAATGGCCATCAATTCATGGAAATCACCAGGTAAATAGTGCTTTATGGTGAAAAGGATTTATTGAGAAGGCACTGGATTAAATGGACCATTGGTTCAATTTTGTTTTGTGGAGTTTGACCCTTATCAGTTGATTCTTGTTGTTTAGTATTTATCGAGCCAGATTTTCTCTGCACTTAAGCTACTCCCCGGGAGAAGGTTAGGCACTTCTGGAAAGTGCATTAACTCTTTCAAGCCACCAGGGTGCTATTCAGTGAATTACTTTTCAGTAATTAAAGATGCTGCGACACAAAAACACAACGTGCGGGGGGGGGGGGGGGGGGGGGGGGGGGGGGGGGGGGGGGGGATGGAGAGCTAATCTCTCTGCCTGCCTTCCTGGGCTGCCTATTTCTGATTACTGAAGAGATAGGGTGCAAATATGGGTGGATTACACAATGACAGTCAGCCCTGGTTTCACATAAGAACCTACAGTATTCTCTTCCTAAAGCCCGTGAATTTCTCACATTAGAGAACAAAGATTAGTAGGGTCAAGTGACTAAACCACTTAACGGCTTTAATCCTCATTCCCGCACAAATTCACTCTGTGCTTTTGTACTTATCTCCTTCAAATTCTTCACTTTCTCCGCCCCTCTCAGTGCATTTGCAGGATGTTAAGAGCTGTTATGAGCACCAGACAACCAATATCTCTAATCTTTTCTAATATATATATATGTGTGTGTGTGTGTGTGTGTGTGTGTGTGTGTGTGTGTGTGTGTGTGCATGTGTGTGTATGTGTGTATGTATTATGTATGTATGTACGTGCATGCATGTATATATTTTTAAAGAGCTGAGTTGGAATGACTGCCTGTCTTTTCCTGATGTCAATGAATGAACAAGCCTGACATCAATGCATTAAGCAGAACCATTCTTTCTCCCCTCCTCTCCTTGCTCCTCAAAAGCCAGCAATACTCATTTTCCATTTTCAAAAATCTTTTGCAGCTACTTTGCATCTTTAATTACCCTGGACACTGGGCTTGTTTTATATGACTTATAACAAGCAGTTCTGCCCTTGGTTCATTTAAGTAAAATCATCCCTGGTTTGAGCCAAGACATATTCAATATACAATTACCTGGTGGGTCAAGGCTCTGCCGTTTTGTCATTTTTACTGGCATTTTCTCCATTATTGCTAAGTACTGAGCAGTAGAAGCTGTCAGAGCCACATGGCTGGTCTGAAACTTAATTTTCCTAAATTGCACAATTCCTCAGCAACAGCTAAACCCCCCCTAGGCACAGTCCCCTTGACAAGGGGCAAACAGGGTTAAATTTCAAACTGAGTTATACAGAGAGCAATGGGAAGAAGGAAGCAATTAAGCAGAACTTGGGTTTGCTAGGGAATGAGACTTTTAGAGACAATGCAGAATTCTGTGTCAAAGTCGCCGCTTGAAAGCTTTGGAGTAACAAGTGGCTTTAAATCATGTAGTGGTATAGCAAAGAGAATCAGTCAGGGCAAGGACAAGCGAGCTGAACATCATGTTAAAGACAGGGTTCTATACCTTTTTATGTGCATTATTTCATTAACTCTGATAATAATCCTTTTAAATGGATATTGTATTCCCTTTTTTATATATAGACAAGAAAAATGAGGTAGCAGGTTTAGCAGACTGTCCGAGGATAACACAGCTAGCGAGTGGGGGCAGTCTCATGCAAGCCTACCTCTTCTGAATCTGTGCATAATGATCTTTGCACTCACCCATGCTGGAAGTAGTTTAAAAGCAGTTTTCTTGGAGCAAAGGACGAGTAGTCTAACATTACAGTCTCTGTGATTCAAAGAGCCAAGAAGTGAGAGAGGAATACAAAATGCCCAGAATTAACCTCGCCTGCCTCTACCCCATTATCCACAGAGCTACTCATCTGCTTCCTGCAGTGGCTCCAGGTGATCTCAAAGAAGCATCCCCCTTGGTCTCTTCCTATTCTGGGTAACATCTTAACTCCCCACACTTCTTCTCATAAAGAGGAGCCCTTTGAAGTCCAATAAGCTACCCAGGCTCTACTGGAGAATTTGAGAAAACACAAACCAGCTTAGAATCTTGCTGTGCTTTAGCCTCAAAGACAAACCGCTCGCAGAATAAGATTACTGACCCTCTCTAAGTCCGGGTGCCTTAGTGAGGGACTCAAACCTGCAAGGACATTAGAGTGTAAATGCAAATGCTAATTATTTACAGATAACCTAACTTTTTTTCTGACTTCTCGCCTCTTTTTCTCCCTCTCCCCCGCATACATAAACACCTGCATTGTTGAGGATTGAGAGTACTTCAGCCGTGTTTATTACCTTGACATTATCTCTGCTTTCAGTCGAGTGGGACTGGAACTGCAGACCATGGATTCGTAGCCACTTGAAACCCACTGGAATGTACAGACTGACTAAACATCACGTTATTCCTCTTCGGTGACATCCCTTACTCGGCTCTAAAAAAAGCACAGGTACGTACAGTTCTGCACCATGTCCAGGGGCCATGAGTCTTTCAGCAGCATTTTTCTGTCACCATTTACTCCCTCCCTCGGGGCTTGTTCTACCTTGAGAAACACCGTGATCAAAAGCATCATGGAGAGAAGGTTTCATTTCATCTTACATCTCACAGACTATCATCATCAAGGGAAGCCAAAGCAGGAGCTTGAAGCAGAAAACCATGGAGGACACTGCTTACTAGTTTATTCTCTCTGGCTAGTGACCACCAATCTTTTCTATACAACTCAGGATCAGCGTGGCATGGCCCACCATGGGCTGAACCTTCCTACTATGACTGGCAAAAAAAAAAAATGCTCCCCCAGTTATGCCCATAGGCCACTGTGATCAAGGCCTCAACTGAGACTCTCTCTAACATCCAGTTGATCACTCTTGGCTGTCAAGTCAGCAGCCGAGGCTGACGAGGAGGAGAGTGCCACAGACTGACTTCACCTTACAAGAGCGCTGAGTCAACCATTCTTCTAATGTGCTCCCTCTGTCTCAGCTTCTCAGAAGAAGCCTTTACATTCTTGCAATTCCCCAATGGTAGAAGTGTCCATGCTTCATGATGGGCCCTCAGACCACACATGAAAGTCCGTGCTAAAGAGATGGTGTAGGAAGGGACCAACCACATGGGGATACTTATGACAGGAACTAGCCTTACCAGAAAAAGCAAAGCTGTATGATTAGAGAATTAGAAGTTTGGGCCATGTGAAGAGTAGCTGACCTCTGAGGAGAGGAAGAGGGCTGCAGAGGCCAGCAGAAACTCAATCAACCGTGCCTAGCAAATAAAGCTTTAATGAAACCACTATACACTGAAACTGGGGTACACTCCCTGGCTCGCAGCACTCTGTATTGTCACATACCTATGTATGACAGTCTCAGATTCTACTCTGTGTGTCTCTTTCTTTGTCCGTCTCTGATCTGGATTCGAGTGCTATAATAAAGCCATAATTGTAAGTATAACACTATCATAAGTTCTCAGACTTGATCTACAAACCTGTCAAACCTGAAGAACTCCCTGAGCCCAAATTTGTGATCAGTTGGTTTGAAATGAAGTCTAACGTGAAGACAGTCTGTGCTGTGGAATGTCTTTCCATATGCTGTGAATATATGTTGCTCTGACTGGTTGATAAATAAAGTTGCATGGGTCTATGGCAGGGCAGGATGGAGCCAGGTGGGAAAATCCAACAGAGATAGTGAGAGGAGAAAGGAGAGGAAGGGGAGACATGAGCCTGTGTCCAAGGAGCAGCAAAATGCTAGCAGACTGGTAATGCCACAGCCAAATGGCAACTTATAGATTAATAGAAATGGGTTAAGTTGTAAGAGCTAGCTAGGAAGAAGCTTGACCATAGGCCATCCAGTTCATCATTAATATAAGCCTCTGTGTGTTTACTTGGGTCTGAGCGGCTGCAGGACCGAGCAGGACACAGAAAAACTTCTGATTACAAGCCTGGGCAGTAGGGAGGACACTGCCCTGAAACTTGAGAGTTTCTGAACACAATTTAAATCTACTTCTCTGTGTTTTTTTTTCTACTCTTCCCAGATAAAAGCTCACATATATCCCTTTCAATCCAGCTTCATCACAACATGATTTAGTACCTGAGAAATATCATTTCCATACTTGTTCTAGAAGCTGAAGATAAAAACATTTTAGTTATGATGATTACTGTCTCTGATAAAAGAAAATCAATTGTTTATGAGCTGGTGCCTGCATGGAGCCTTTATCCCCATGTTCTAGTCTCTTTGGTGTGAGAAGGTTCTCTGCAGGCTACTGAAAGAGAAACTTGGACACCAACACAGCCACAAAAACCTTGGACCTATAATCTGTCCTGCCTGCAGGATGTGCTGTGGCAAAGGTGACACAGAACTTGTAGAAGTGGCCAGCCAGTGTTTCTTTAACTTGGAGCACATGCCACAAGAGGAAGCCCATGCCCTACACTGCTTAGATGGCCAGAAACAGGAGGCTGGATAGCCCAGACACCTAGGGTAGGACCAAACACAACTGGCAAATAAATAAATCTGATGAAATGGTTCTTCGATACTCATAGATCAGTATCTTGTCCAGTCATCATCAGAAAAGCTTCCTCTGGCAGCAGATGGGAGTGGTTACAGAGATCCACAGACAGACATTATATGGAGAGAGGTCTCCATTGGATCCCTTTCCCTAGAAGCCCGGGGAACTCTAATGAAGAGGGAGAGGAAAGATTTCTAGAGTTAGAGGGAAGGGACACCAGGAGCACAGGGCAAACTGAATCAATTAAGCAGGGCTCATATGGGCACACAGAGACTAAATTGGCAGCAGGGGGCCTCCATGGATCTGCAGCAGGTTCTCTGCATATATGTTATAGTTGTTACCTTGGTGTTTTTATGGGACTCCTAACAGTGGAAGAAGGTGTGTCTCTGACTCTTTTGCCTGCTCCTGAGACTCTTTTCCTCCTATTGGGTTGACTTGTCCAGCCTCGATGTGAGGGCTTTTGCCTTGTCTTATTGTATCTTGTTTGTTGCATTTGTTTGTTGTCTTTTGGAGGCCTGCTCAATTCTGAAGGGAAATGGAGGGGGAGTGGATCAGGGAAAGAGGGGAGATTAGGGGAAGCTAGGAGGGGTGGAGGAAGGGGAAACTGTGGTCCTGATGTATTGTTTGAGAGAAGATTCTATTTTCAACAGAAAGGAAGGAAGGAATTATGGGACTGGGATGGAAAGAGAGGGAGGAAAAGATAGATAGAGGGAAGGAGGGAGGGAGGGAGAGAGCAAGGGAGGGAGGGAGGGAGGGAAGGAGGGAGGAAATGTGTTAAATGACTCAATAATGATGGACAGCTTTCTTTGGCCAACACACATAGGGAAGCTTCTGCTAACTTAAGAAATTCCTGAGTGGAAGAGAAACAAGGCTAGAGCTTTACAGGCTGAAATGAGAGGAGATGATACCCTGTAGTCCTGATGAGGTAGCAGCTTTCTTTTTTCCCCCACCACCCTTTTAATTTGTCCCATTTTGAGTGCACACCATAGGCAACTTTCATTCTGAACTACTCCAAAACTCCAAATGAGAATTCACTCAATCATTGGGACAGTTCCCATCCCTCAGACATTGCTCTCAAAAGATGTTTTTGTCCATTTTGTGGTTTAGAGGCTTGTTAGGCTTTGGGGATCAGAAGCATAGCAGAAATGCAGGTCTAGAGAGAACAGAGGCATAGTCGAAGTCAAAGGAAACTGGAGACCTGCTGTGGGATGGTCTTTCTGCATGCTGTGAATATGTGTTGCTATGATTGGTTAATAAAGAAGCTGCTCTGGCCTATGGCAAGTCAGGTTATAGCTAGGTGGGAAATCCCAGAGAGAGACAGGAAGAAGAAAGGCAGAGATGGGAGAGATGGCAGCCTGCTGCCCAAGGAGAAACATGCCAGCAGACTGGTAATGCCACAGCCATGAGGCAAAACATAGATTAATAGAAATGGGTGAATTTAAGATGGCAGAGCTAACTATCAAGAAACTTAAGCCATTGGCCATACAGTTTGTAATTAAGCCTCTGAGTGATTATTTTATAAGTGGCTGCAGGACTGCGGAGCTGGGTGGGATTGGAGAAACTTCTGGCTACAGAGACTTTTTTTTGTTTAATACAATTCAGTTCTACATATCAGCCATGGATTCCCTTGTTCTCCCCACTCCCACCACCCTCCCCTGCCCCCCAGCCCACCCCCCATTCCCACCTCCTCCAGGGCAAAGCCTCCCCCAGGATTGAGATCAACCTGGTAGAATCAGTCCAGGCAGGTCCAGTCCCCTCCTCCCAGGCCAAGCTGAGAGACCCTGCATAAGCCCCATGTTTCAAACAGCCAACTCATGCAATGAGCACAGGACCCGGTCCCACTGCCTGGATGCCTCCCAAACAGATCAAGCCAATCAACTATCTCACCCATTCAGAGGGCCTGATCCAGTTGGTGACCCCTCAGCCATTGGTTCATAGTTCATGTGTATTCATTCATTTGGCTATTTGTCCCTGTGCTTTATCCAACCTTGGTCTCAACAATTCTCACTCATATAAACCCTCCTCTTTTTCGCTAATTGGACTCCCGGAGCTCCACCCAGGGCCTAGCCATGGCTCTCTGCATCCAGATCCCTCAGTCATTAGATGAAGTTTCTAGCAAGACAATTAGGGTGTTTGGCCATCCCATCACCAGAGTAGGTCAGTTTGGGCTGTCTCTTGACCATTGCCAGCAGTCTGTTGTGGGGGTATCTTTGTGGATTTCTGTGAGCCTCTCTAGCACTTTGTTTCTTCCTATTCTTGTGTGGTCTTCATTTACCATAGGCTCCTTCCTATTCATTGTTCTCCCTCTCTGTTCTTGATCCAGCTGGGATCTCCCACTCCCCCAAGCTCTCTTTCCCTCGACCCTCACCCTTCATTTCCCCCACTCATGTCCAGGCTGCTCATGTAGATCTTATCAATTTCTCCGTCATTGAGCGATTCCCGTGTCCTTCTTGGGGTCCTGTTTTCCAGGTAGCGTCCCTGGTGATGTGAGTAGCAGTCCAGTCATCCTTGTTCCCCATCTAGTATCCTCCTATGAGTGAGTACATACCATGTTTGTCTTTCTGAGTCTGGGTTACCTCACTCAGGATGATTTTTTCTAGATCCATACATTTGCCTGCAAACCTCATGATGTCTTTGTTTTTCTCTGTTGAGTAGTATTCCATTGTGTATATGTACCACATTTTATTTATCCTTTCTTCAGTTGAAGGGCATCTAGATTGTTTTCATGTTCTGGCTATTATGAACAATGCTGATATGATCATAGCTGAGCAAGTGCTCTTGTGATATGATTGAGCATTCCTTGGGCATATGCCCAAGAGTGATATAGCTGGATCTTGGGGGAGATTGATTCCCAATTTTCTAAGCAAGCGCCATATTGATTTCCAAAGTGGTTGTACAAGCTTGCATTCCCACCAGCAGTGGAGGAGAGTTCCCCTAGCTCCATATCCTCTCCAGCATAAGGTGTCTTCAGTGTTTTTGATCTTAGCCATTCTGACAGGAGTAAGGTGGTATCTCAGAGTTGTTTTGATTTGCATTTCACTGATAATTAGGGATGTTGAGCAATTCCTTAAATGTCTTTCAGCCATTTGAGTTTCCTCTGTTGAGAATTCTCTGTTTAGTTCTATAGCCCATTTCTTAATTGGACTGTTGAGCATTTTGATGTCTAATTTCTTGAGTTCCTTATATATTCAGGACATCAGTCCTCTGTCAGATGTGGGGTTGATGAAGACCTTTTCCCATTCTGTAGGCTGTCGCTTTGCCTTGCTGACCGTATCCTTTGCTCTACAAGAGCTTCTCAGTTTCAAGAGGTCCTATTGATTTATTGTTTCTCTCAGTGTCTGTGCAAAACCAACATGTGGACCAATGGAATCGAATTGAAGGTCCTGACATTAATCCGCACACCTATGAACATATAATTTTTGACAAAGAAGCCAAAAGTGTACAATGGAAAAAAGAAAGCATCTTCAACAAATGGTGCTGGCAAAATTGGATATCAACATGTAGAAGGCTGCAAATAGATCCATATCTATCACCATGCACAAAACTTAAGTCCAAGTGGATCAAGGACCTCAACATAAATCCAGCTACTCTGAACCTGCTAGAAGAGAAAGTAGGAAATAGTCTTGAACGCATTGGCATAGGAGATCACTTCCTAAATATAATACAGAGACTTTTTCCATGTCTGCTCCAGTCTTTTTAAACTTCCTGCACCTGGTGTCTATATCTAGACACTCAGAAGGTGACATGCTCCAGGCCCTTTGCACCTCCTTCCTCCTGCTACAAATGTAGACTCATCGGTATTGCAGCACAGGGCCAGGACAGCCCTCCACGAGACTGAGAGGGCATTCCCAGTAGATGTGTGTGCAACATAAAAAGATGTGTGGGTGGTCTTCTGGGATCTCAGCTGTGACTTGCAGTGCCTTCTAGCATTTTACTTGAAGCCTTAAATCTGAGTCTTGTTAGCTTCCAGACTTTCTGAGCTTAGGGGACAGTGATTCTGCTTTGTTTTTCTTTTCTTTTCTTCTTCTCCTCCCCCCCCCCCCCCCGCTGCTTTTTTTTTTTCCTGTATGGGGGTGGGAGGGGCCATCCCAATAGCAAGAATACTACTCACTCACTCACTGCAACACTGCACCTCTGCTAGTCCCCAGGGCTCCCAAAGCAGCTCCTTCCTGCCTCTTCCTCTCTCAGGAAAATCAGAGCAGGCATGCTTACTGAGTTGTCAGGGAATCACGGCGCGCTAAGCACCCTTGAATATCCCTAAATACTTGTGCTGCCTATTTTCTACTCTTTTTGTGGGAAACAATCAATTTTCTGTGCACCGTGTCAGATTCACCTTCCATATAAGAAAATGCAAGAACTGGGGGAGAAAAACTTAAGACTTTATAAAGCAAAAGAGAAATAGGTTAACCAAAGCTTGCTTTTCTAAAAATGCCACGTGGAATCGCTAACGTCTGTACTGCCTCTGTGCCTTTCCTCCTGTGGTAGTAAAGTCCTTGGAGCAAAGGTCAAAAGACCTGGAGTCCAGCTTCAGCCCTCCCCTAATTAGCAGTGTGACCTCTGTCAGGTCTCATGACCTCTGTAGCCCTGGGCTTCTCTTCTCTGAAATGTACAAATGACCTTTGAGGCCCTTCGAAGCTCAGAGTTTTCCTGATAAAGAACATGCAGAGGAAGACACAAGTCCCCAGGGAGGAGGACCAAGGACCAGAAGTCCAACATGAAAGGGTGAGCAGGAGAAAGGAGGCCCTTGATGTGTACCTGCCAGAAGAGAGAATCAAATCCACTTTTGTTCAGAAGGGACTGCCATGTCTGGAGTGATCCTGAACATTTTGGCACCAAAAAAAAAAAAAATTAACTATCTGAGAACTGCTATTATTCTAAGTGACAAAATAAGCACTGGGCTAGAGTGCTGATTAAATTCAGACCAACCTGACTGGTTATGCTGTCCTTGACAAGAGCTCTGTTAAACAGTGCTTGAGTAGGCATGACCAGCCCAGAGAGAGAAGAAATGTTTTCTCACTTAACAGAGAAATAGAGCAGGATAAATCTAGAGAGGTCATTGCAGTAGTGGGAGGGAAGTTAATTTGAGATGATTGTATGAAAATTAATTAGCCTTCTTCATTTACATTCTAAAATGTAGCTGGCAGATATAAAAATTACATGAACTATATAACTTGATATGCCAGATGCAGCTATCACTCGGGCACTAAAGTCCCCCAAATGGGTGGAAGTTATTTTGTGTTGTTTTTTTTTTTAATTATTATTATTTTGTAGTGTCCTAGTTAAAATTAAAGGTCCAAGTTGAATGGTTAGGAAAGCCTTTCCAGACTGAACTGATATTTTTGTTCCCTCTAAATATAAATAAATAAAAATAAAATTTTAAAAAGCAACAAGAATATAAGATTGTTTTTATTCTTCTCTCATATATTACATCCTGACCACAGTTTCCCCTTCCTCCTCTCCTCCATTTCCCTACAGAAAAGAGCAGGCCTCCCAGGGATATCAACTGATCATGATATAACAAGTTAAAGTAAGACTAGGCATAAACTCTCATATCTGGACAAGGCAACCCAGTAGGAGGAGAAGGGTCCCAAAAGCAGGCAAAGGAGTCAGAGACAGCCCCTATTCCTGCTGTTAGGAGTCCCACAAGACCACCAAGCTATACAATCATACTTAACATATATGCAGAGGACCTAGGTCAGACCCATGCAGGCTCTCTGGTTGCCTTTTCAGTCTCTGTGGGCCCCTAATGAGCCCTGCTTGGCTGATTCTGTGGGCTGTATTCTTCTATGGGGCGGGGGGGTGTATTCAGGGGCCAAGTAGAAACCCAGTACAATAGAAAGTTCCTGGAATCTACGAGGGTGATTCTAGCAAAGACTCCTGGTAATGGAGGATACAGAGCCTGAACAGGCCATCTTCTGTAATGAGACAAGGTTTCCAGTGGAGGGACCGGGACACCAACCCAGCCACAAGCCTTTGACCTACAACTGACTGCGTCTGGAAGATGTGCTGGGGTAGAGCTGGCACAGAACTTGTGGGAGTGGCCAACCCATGACTGGGCCAACTTGAGACCTGTGCCACTAGAGGGAGCCCATGCCTGACACTGCCTGAAGGGTTGGGAACCAGAGGCTGGATAGCCCAGAGACCTAGGATAGAACCAAGCATGACTACACAAAATAAGAAAACAGTAAATGAAATGATTCCTAATGATATTATGCTATTACACCCGAAGACCGGAGCCTAGCATAAGAGTCATCAGAGAGGCTGCATCCAGCAACTGATAGGAGCAGATGCAGAGACCCACAGCCAAATATTAGGTAGAGCTCAGGGAATCCTGTGGAGGTGCAGGGGGAGAATAAAGATCTTAGAGTACAAGGAACAAAGCAGAAGAAACAAAAACTTTCTGACAAAGGTGCCCAAAACTTCTAAAGAAAAAAGAATGATTGAGATCCATACAACTTCCACCCCTCCACATGGGAAGTCAGCAGTGGGAGCCTCCTATCCTGCATAGGCACATCTCTTCACAGAGAGTTTCCAGCCAAGTTTCTCCTTTACATTTTATTCTTAACCCCTTTACTCTTATCCCATAGAGTCACTTCTAAGCAGCACACTTATGGTAACAAATATTCTCTGTTTAAGATTTAGTCATATTCTTATCTTTGATTCCAAGATGGGGTCACAGTTACTTGACAAATAAAAACGCTTTTCTATCATGTGAAGATGGATAGAAACAGAGGTGGCAGGAATTCCTGACCCCTCCAAGAGACAGGCATGTGAATTGGAAGAGCAATGTTGAAGGGTCACAAGGAAGGAAAGAATTCAGTAAACTCAGGAGCCAAGGAGGCATATTTGTAGAAGGAAAGAGGGTACATGCACGTGTGTGCATGTGTATGTGTATCTGTGTGTGTGTGTGTCTGTTTGTCTCTCTGTGTGTCTATCTGTCTGTCTCTCTCTGTGTGTCTCTCTGTGTGTAAGCATGTGTGTTTTGAGACACGGTGGCTGTCTTCAAGCACGTGATGCTCTTTCCTTTGCCCACCCTGTGATGGACTGTAACATGCACTGCTGTTCTTTGCTTTGCTAGAGTTTTAAAAAAGATTTTTTTGCTTAGATGTCTCCACTGCTACCATAGGAGCACAGATGTTATGGAAGAAACCAAACACTCTCTGCTAGATTTGAGGCTCACTCCACAAGAAGGAATCCATACCTAGTATTGTAAACTCAGTCAAAAATCTCTGGCTGGGAAAGATCTGGGCCCTAAGGGAGTGTTTATTACTGTTGGTTAGTTAAATTGCCACGGGGTCAAAATGACTGCTGAATAATGTTCCTACTCAGACACAATTGCTAGTCTTAATCAGAGAGCTTCTCTTTTCAAAGAATGGCAGAGAATGCAGAGTCTTCTTGCCTGTTTAAGGTGCTGAGAATAAGAGACAGTTGAGGGCTCAGCTAAACAAAACATTTGTATCACCCCCTATAAGGCTCAGAGAATAACACAGAAGAAGGCACGGCATAATATGAAAGAAGACAGAGAGAGTGGCTGTGAAACGCTATCTTTGGGCAGGACAAAACCACCACAATCAAGAATTCATGACAGCCGCGATTGCCTGCACTGGGCCTGCACAAAGCTTTGTCTGGCAAGAGTCAGTCGTTGTTGTGGAATGTTTGTGTAGCCAGGCCACAAAGATGTGTTACATTTGTTCATGCTGCATGTGTGAGCTTTGTAAAGATGTGCTGCATTTGCCTTAATTAAATAAAAATAACCTGAGCTCAGGGAGGCAAAGTTAGCAACAGATTGACAGGAAGTAGCAGGGAGGAGCTTAGTGTAGGTATTTTTTGATTGGGGTGTGGGGTGTGGAAGGGAGTGGCTTCCACTACTCCAGCAAAGAGAAAATTAGCCAGCTGCTATTCTAACTCTCTGAGCTCACGGGTTTTCAGCCTAGCCTTTGAATCTCGAGTTTTACTAGAACGATAGAAACTTAGTGAGGACTACATTTAGTGGTAGCACAGAGCCATTGTCTGGGGGAGCAGAATTCCCCCCCACGCTACGGCCTTAGTGGCCACAGAGTAATTTAAAGCTCAGCCACTGTGATAAAGGTAAAACAACAAATGGATGGGAAAGGAACTCCAGGGGCCCCACTTCTCCCCACTGAACAATTGGCTCCTGGTGGATTGTAGAGGGCTAGGAGTCACTGTATTCAGTTGTTCACCCAATGGTGAGCCCACCAGGCTCCAATGTATAATTCCGAACCCATGGTCAATAGATGGCTCTGGTTAAACTCAATGGTTCACAAAACAAAACAAAAAGACATGAACATCTGAAAGGGACCTGTATGGAAGAAGAGAAATTGATAGGGTAAAGGATGATAAAAAGGGTTGGGCTGTGAGGGCAATCAGAATGCATTGTATACATGCACGAAATTATTAAAGAATATATATATAATAATAATATTAACAATAAAAGACTTGTCTGTGTGTACTGCACAAAACCTTTGTGACCTCTTGGAAAGGATGAAGCTGAAAAAGCAGGAAAATCTGCCTTTCCGAGACATGATCCACAGTCGAAAGCTCACAAGGGCACAGGACACATTCCAGAAGGCTAAGTGCATATGCATCACGTACTGACCATTCCTCCCACCAGTTAATATCTCACAGGACAACAAAGCACAGAAAGGACCTCCCTTTGGCACACACGTCTCCCCCTGCCTCTCAGCAGTGCAACTTGCCGGGTATCAAAGGTCTTGCCAGTAACAGAGGCACAGCAGACCTAAAAGGACGAAAAGAAAGAACAAGAATAAAACATGATGTTTCTGCAGGCCAGACAGCACAGCTTTCCCTAGAAGCCACACGACTGCTGAGAGGCACTGGAGAGCTGAAAAAATCAGGTTGACACTGCTATTTAGGATTGCAATAGAAAGCCTATTATATTAGTTGTTAACATTCTGAATAATACTTAAAAACAGTAATCTATATATAATTTATCTCCTAATATAGCACCATTATTTCTGGAAAGCTTGCAGCAAGACTGAAATGGCCTTATTCCAACCACCAAAATCAATTCTTTTGTACAAATTTGATATAGGCAGCCTGTGTACCATTTGAAAAAGCTCACCGACCTGTGAAGCCTGGCATTTGCACCATAAAATTTATACCTTATTTGATGAAGTTATTGAACACTGTACTTACCCCCGTGGAAGGTTTGAAAGCAATTGTATGTAACTCCTGCTTTTTGTCTTTAGGAAGAAGTTTTGGATATAGAGCAAGTCAAATCACTTATGCTCTGAAATTGGGGGAAGACTCAGACAGTCTAGCCTTCACTTAATGAAAACTATAAGTTAATTTTCAGTGTGAGGCTGGAGGCTTATTGCCAAGTTGAAATGATAGAGATTATTTTTAAAGGGCCCCAGAAGTGAGAAAAAATTATAATGTCATATCTAAACATGAGTCTATTTTCTTCACCAGATTGCTAATTAAAAGTTTATTTTTATATACTCTGATCTTCAAATTCAGGGGAAGTGAATGATACACAAAATTGTTCTGCTGAATTAAGTGAGGATAATAAAGAGTTGGAACATCCACCCCTTCTTAATAATTGTTTCGACCGTCACCCAGACACAAATGAATCTCTCCGTTTTTCGATGCTCCCTTGCAACCAATCATGCACATTGGCTTACAGGAGTGAAACAAAAGCAATCCAAAAATTGCTTGATCTTCTTTGTTCATTAAACAGCGGACTTTGGTGTTGCCTTTCACCAATGGCCAGAAGAACCATTAAAACACGGTTATTAAACCGCCTGAGACATGGATGAGAACCACAGTAGAAAGAGAATCACGTTTTTTGTGATTATTCTGATACCTTTTTTGGAGGGGGAGGGGCATGATTTTCTTCAAGGTCAAGCTCCTAGTTCAGAAAGTTGATCAAATTGATAAAGAGGACATTTAATAATTTGGATAAATATTGAGGTTTCAATTCAATCGGCCACCGTAGAATTTTAATAGTACTCAGAAAGATCCACGTCATTTCTGAAATCGTGGCTTTATTTCTGCCAATCTTCACCTTGAAGAGCCTATTCCTTTAAGTGTAGATTGGTTGCCAACAGGAGTCTCAGTCACTGCTGCTCAATTCACAAACCTGTGTGAGGATATATGTATACAATGGAACAGCAGAGCGGTGATCTCTGTGAGCGAGCAATTAAGGTTACTATCTAGGACTGACACTGTAAAGTCAGAGCACGCAGTGCTTTACCACCTTCCATTAGCATACAGTCATAAGCTTGCAGACACCATGAAGAGGCAAACTAGCTCTCAGGCCAGCAACTCTGGCCCATGAGCTATTGGAAGCTGTTAGGCAGCTGCAAGCATGAATTTGACAAAAGGCATCATGTGGTCACAGCCTAGTGCTATAATGCATAAACACGGGAGTAACTCTTTTCCACAGCCTAATAACTTGGCTTCCTGTGTAGTTTGCCCACAAGGTAACATAAAATAATCAAGTCCATTTGAAAACGTAGTCTACCTGACATTGTATCTATCAACATAAATTATGAAAACTGACCATTAGCTGCTTACTCTGCACCACATCCCTGTCAGCACTGTATTATCTCTTCCACTCCCACCACGGGATGGAGATACCCAAGTTATTTAGTCAAAGTTACACCAGTAGCAGAGAGTCCAGAACTTGACCCTAGGAAATCAGCATTTAGCCTGTTCGCTCTTCACTGATATGTCCTAGCCAGTCTGATTTTAATCACTGGGTCTGTTGGGGTTGGTATAAAACATATGAAGCACTTAGAAGATCCAGTTTTCAACAGTTACAGCCTTCATGAGGACTATGCAGATAGACTGGTGTGAAAGGCACTTGCTTTGCAAGCAAAGGAGGTCGATCACCAGAAATAAAAATCTGGGCATTGATGGGGGAATGTCTTTCTGTATGCTGCAAATATGTGTTGCTCTGATTGGTTGATAAATAAAGCCATTTGGCCTATGGCAAGGCAGCTTAGAGGCAGGTGGGAAATTCAAAGGGAGAGACAGGAAGAAGGCTGAGAGAGATGCCAGTGAGCTGCCCAAGGAGCAACAAGTAATAGGACGCAGGTAAAGCCACGGAACATGTGGCGATACATAGATGAACAGTTATGGGCAAATTTAAGATATAAGAGCTAGCTAGCAAAACCTTGAGCCATGGCCATGAAGTTATAACTTATATAAGCCTCTGTGTGTTTACTTGGGGGACGCGAGTGGGAGAGATTTGTCCCGACACCCCGCAGGACACAGGAAAACTTCCAGCTACAGGGCATGATGGTACACACCCATATTTAGAAGTCTAGCACATCTGGTGAGTTCCTGGGCCATGAGGACTCCTGTCTCAAAACAAGGTAGATGGTACCTGAGGAGGAATTATTGACTTGTGGCCTCCACACATGCACACATAAGCACACACACACACACACACACACACACACACACACACACACACAGAAACCCAGAACCCTATAGTTTTCCCAGGGAATGACACCCTATGGGGCAATGTGCTGCCCACGGCCCTCAGGAAGTGTCTCTGCACAGTGGCCCTTTAGTGCCACTTTATTTCTAAATTCAGGGCCAGAGGAAGTTAACTGCATTCTGTCAGTTTCTTTGTTGTAGTTTCAGTTTAAGAATGTTCAAATATTTTGTCATTCAAGGAAGAAAGTGCAGCCCGAGTATCACCAGGAGTCCAAGAATTTGGATTTCCTGTGTGCATTTAGTTCAGGAAATCAGCGGTCAGGCCTATGTGTGCAAACCAAACCTCCAGAGTCTGCTTTGAAGTCTTTCAAATAGCACTCCATTGTGGACAGCTGGAAACAGTCCTGAACACGATGGGAATTCACAACAAGATCAATGGCTTCAACACAGTGTCCTGGTTTTTTATATGGAAAAAAATAATAATAACAAGGACAACACACACACACACACACACACACACACACACACACACACACATACACACACAAGGTTGAAATCTTCCTCCCCTCTCACTTTTATTTCCTCTTCCTTCACCTGACCTCAAGTGATCTCCTCTATCTTTTGGCCATGTCTTGATGGTGCCTCTACTTTTTACATTGCAGTTACTTAACATACATGTACAGTTGAAGCATACATTTCTGAACATACAATATGGCATGATGTATGCATGGGGTAGGTGCTCTCTGGTCTTTGGAGGTTTGAGGGGAAGTTGATGCTTGGTTGATTGGTATTATTTTTTGTTTGAGGCATGTTTTGTTTGTGAAACTGGAGGTTGAATCCAAGGTGTCCTACATGCTAGATACATGCTCTATCACCATGTCCTTCATTTTGAATAGGTTTTTAAACACAGAAATACATTACTGTTCTATTAAAAAGTATGTTTTGTCAAATTTGCTCCACACAGTTTAATGTTTCCCAAAATATACTTGATAAAGTATCGGTTGTATAAGATATTAATAGACCTACTGTAAGAGCAAAAATAATAATAAAAAACCTTTTTTTTTTTTTTGGTTTTTCGAGACAGGGTTTCTCTGTGTAGCTTTGCGCCTTTCCTGGAACTCGCTTTGGAGACCAGGCTGGCCTCGAACTCACAGAGATCCGCCTGGCTCTGCCTCCCGAGTGCTGGGATTAAAGGCGTGCGCCACCACCGCCCGGCTTAAAAAACCTTTTAAAACATAAAATGACCTCTTTTTTTTAACAGTAAGGAAAGAACTGGAAGATGCTAATTCTAGTAGTGGATACTGGCAAATCCTAGTTAAAGGTGTGTCTTCACTGTGTGGCTTCTCAGAATCCTTAGTTTATTACATATCATGTATTACGATTGTCTAGATAACAATCATACCCATCAGTATTTCTCAATGATAAAGGATTCTTTTGGATTTTTCTCCCCAATTCACAAAAGAGTATCATTTTAATAAAATGTAGTGTCGTTGATTTAATGGGGAAAAAAAACAAAATAAAACTCAAATGCATATAAAATATAAAATTTCATTTTTACTATTAGGTTTAACAAATATAAAATTGTGACAAATTCTTTCTCTAAAGTCTCTGATTTTATTTTTTTCACATATCACATTAAGGGCAGGAAACAGTTTGTAGACTGGTACCAGTTCGTGGGACAGACAAAATGGCACTGAATACAGCATTTAAAAATCACACTGATCACAATCTCTGATTATCAAGCAATATGATGAGTCTAGTTGGTAAGGGGGTGTCTTTCCAAAAGGCTCATGTGCTGGGGACTTAGTCCAAGCTTCTGGTGCTATTCTGGGCAGTTCTAGAATAATTATGAGGTTGAAGAAGACTGGAAAAAGTAAGTCACTAGAGAAGGGTCCTTGGTCAAACATTCTGTTTCTTTGTTTCCTGTCTGTCCTGGGGTGAAGAGCCTCCTATTCTGTCCCATGTACAGAATAGACTCCCACCACCATGACATTCAGTCTCACCTCAGGCCCAAAGTAACAGACCTACACACCCACATGGGCCAAAACAACTCTTTCCTCCAGTATGATGTTTCTGTCAGATACTTTGTCACAGTAATGCAAAAGTAACTAAGATGTTCATGTTGGAGAAAACGGGTTGGAAAGTGCCACTTTGTTTTCAAAAGGTTTTGCTACATTTTTCCAAGTTTAATTGAAGAAAATATTCAGAATTAATTACTGAAGAACAAAGCCCAGTCCTTCTTTCAAGACTAAGGGGTAAGGAAGGCTCAGAGTGCTTTCACCAGGGATTGATGGTTGGACCTATCAAGAGAGGATGCTACGGGATAGGAAGGAAAGAACAGTAGCTGCATGGTTCTTGTTTCCTGTGAACGTCTGTCTGAAAAGCCCAGAAACAGTAAGAGCTGGTTAAAAGAAGGAAAATGTACAACACCTGCTTGTCTTAGGCTTTATTTAAGTAAATTCTCAGGGTTAATAGATACCCTAGAAGTAGCATCTAGTAAAAGCCCACAGAAGTCATATGAATTCCAACTAGACTGGTTACAGGTATACTTTTTGGGGGGAAGGGGGCTAATGAATCCTATATTATAGTTAACTATTATGTACACAATAATGTGTCAGATTCTCTCCTAGCAGTAGTGGAAATGTTGCCATGTTGCCTAAACTGTGCTTCCCCTGTAATCAGATTAGTGACTACCCTAAATGTTATCATAGAACCTACATCCAGTAACTGATGAAAGCAGATGCAGTGATCCACAGCCAAGCAGCCAAGCACTGGGCTGAGCTCCTGGAGATCAGTTGACTAGAGGGAGGAGGGATCATATGAGCAAGGAGTGTCAAGATTGTGATGGGAAAACCACAGAGACAGCTGACCCAAGCTAGTGGGAGCTCAAGGACTCTAGAAGGACAGCTGGGAACTTGCATGGGACCAAACTAAGCCCTCTGAGTGTGGGTGACAGTTGTGTGGCTTCATCTGTTTGTGGAGCCCCTAGTAGTGGGATCAGGACTTATCCCAAGTGCATGAACTGGCTTTTTGGAGCCCATTCCTTATGGTAAGATACCTTGTCCAGCCTTGATGAAGGGGGGAGGGGTTAGGCCCTGCCTCAACTTGGCATGCCAGACTTTGTTAACCCCTCTGGGGAGTGGATGAAAAGGTGAGATGGGGGGGGGGGCAATTAGGGGGAGAGGGCAGGAAAAGGGGAGGGAGGGGGATCTGAGGTTGATATGTAAAATGAAAAAAAATTAAAATAAATAAATAAGAAAATTAATGTTTGAAGACATATTTTAAAAAATGTGTCAGATTCTATGATGTTTAGATTCTAATCCCGTTTCCTAATATAAGAGCAAATAAAGATTTCTTAAGAGTTGGTGGTGTTTTGCCTAAAGTTTTGTTCCTCCTAAGAAACATTAAATTACAAAACCATAAATTATGGTTTTAAGAGCTGTGTCCTCAGGAAAAAATAAGATTAATTATAAATTCTTCTCAAAATGGAAGAATTCTAGAAAACAAAAGGAAATAAATTCCACTGACTTTGTATTTGACACCATTGTTCAAAAACCCAAACCAAATTCCTTGGATATAATTGTGCATGTTAAAAATGGAACCTTCTTAAGGTATGTTCATCAGAACCTAAAATGAGAAGAAAACATGCTTTTGTTTGCCCTTCGCTCTTCACAGTGGTTTTCGATTCAATATTCACAATAGATTGACTGGGTTGGTCAGCTTTGGTTAGCATCCATTAAAAACAAAGGAAACATTACTCATTTCCATTTATCCATATGAATGAATCTGAGCCAAATACAGAACTGTCAATAGCTAGGGTCAGTAATAAAGTTAATAAGTTATTATTTGTTCTTTCACCACAATCTGCTTAAGTAGGCTAAAATTCAGAGTCAGCAGTAGACTGGAGGGGGGCACATTGTTACTGAGACTATCTCCACTTATCCAGGGATCTTAAAAGTAAAATGTTGTTGGTTTCGGCTGACCTTTTCTCTCCCGTACTCTTCTTACTTTGGCTAATGTCCCGTTTTAAGACCTGAAAAGGTCATTGTCTTACTGGAGTCAGATGTATGAGAATTGATAATGATGATGGAAGTTTTTGTCTTCCCCATATAATCATAGTAGGCCACAGATTGTTTGACATTACCATGTAAGCGGAGTCAATGCTGTAGAAAGGTTTTACAAGTGTCACTTGAGGAGTAGCAAAATATCCACTTTGTCCTCCAAATTTCTCTTCCAGAAAAAGCTACACTGCCTGACAATTTCAGGTTTGAAATTATTATTTGAATCAATATCCTCATAACATATGCATCTTCATCAATTTCATAGTTGTGATGGTAGTTTTAAGTGCACAAGCCTGAATGGGTGGAGAATAGACATGAATGGGAATGCAAAGGAAGGGAGATTTGTGTTGAGGGAGCACTATTTAGAAAGAGCAAGAGAGTACTGAATAGTTAGAAAGGCCAAAAGGAAAATAAGCCCAGAGAGGCTCCAGAGGCACCTTAAGGGCCTGCAGTTAGAGATATTGTTAAGGACTTGGAGTTTGGCAGGAAATAAATTTAAGGAAATAGACCACCAGAATTATGTGATAAGTGCTTTATTTGAGACAGCATGATAAATCATAATCAAGGTAGATCTTTGCAGATAAAACCTGACATATAGCTAAACTGTTAAAACACTAAGTCCAGACTACCTTATAAGTAGCTACTGTTCTGACTTCCTGAGGACCACGCCATATTTACCTGACACCCTTTCCCTCTCTGGATGGAAGAGTTTGTGATGGCCAAGAAACTAAAGGAAAGAGATTACAGATCCCCAGGATGTCACTGCTATAAGTGTAAGATCCTATGCCTGATCTTCATGCTTCACTATTAAATGTTTTTGAATCTTCCTTGAATACAGCAATTCATAGGAATCGTATATAATTTGAGGAGTAAAGAAGTTTCTATCAGAGTCTGTCCCCATACCCTAGGAACTTGGTTTCTTAGCACGGACCCAGGGTCCCCCTAGTTCTTCCTGGTGGCCCCTTTCATCATTTCCATCTAGCCCATTCCCAGTCCTTTGTGACTCCATAGACCCACAGAACCTCTTTCTACTAGGGACCCAAAGCTGCCACACTAGGCTGAGACTCAGGTAGGGGATGTTCGTCCTTCTTCCTGTCCTCCTTCAGGTCTCTCTGGACTATCCTTAGTCCTGATGCAAGTGTGAACAGGAGCCCCTCCTCCTGGCCTACCTCCATCCCTAGGGATTAGGCCTGATAGTGCAGTCTTGGGTTCCCCCAAGCTTTTCCCCTCTACACTGCTCAGTCTTTCATTCTAGCCTATCTCTAATCCTTTATGGATTTCTGCCAGCATGCAGAACAGCTCTCTTCCAGGGACCTCACACTCAACACACCGGACTAGGATTCAAAATTCCCACAGCCACCTCATTTGTCTAGGACCTAGATTGGGGAAAAGCATCCAAGGAAACAACAAAAGGCCAGATATATACACAAAGAAGCACTTCAAACATCATATCTCCAGATGCTTATATCCCAGCGCAAAAACTGAAATAGAAAAGCCAAGGTAATGTGCCTTCTCCAGAAGCCAGCAACCCTATTGACCCTAAGATAGGCAATTTAGCCTAAGTACAAGACAAGGACTTCCAAATATCAATTGTGCATATGTTCAAAGACCTAAAAGATGATATGAATAAATGCTTTGATGGATGACAATGAGAACACAAACAGTTGATGAAATTATGAAAACAATTCAAGGTATGAAACTAGAATTTAAGAAAGAAATGGAATCACTAAAGACAACCCAAATTTAAATAAAATTGAAAATGAAAAAGTTCAGATATTAAACAAAAAACATCAGAGGTAATTTTCAGCAATGGATTAAAAGACATGAAAGACAGAATTTCAGGTCATGAAGACAAGGTAGAAGAAATGGATAGTTCAATCAAAGAAAATTTTAAATAAAAAAAACTAAACATAAAACATCCAGGAAATCTGGAACACTATGATAAGGCTAAACCAACTGAAAATATGTAGAAGGAGAAAAACCCAGGTCAAAGGCACATAAAATATTGTTAAAAAAAATCATAGAAGAAAATATACCTAATCCAAAGAAAGAAATGCCTATCAAGGTGAAAAAGGCATACAGAAAACCAAATAGAAAGGACCAGAAAAGAAACTCTCCATGACTCATAATAACCAAAACACTAAATGAACAGAACAAAGAAAGAATATTAAATTCTGCAAGAGAAAAAATACATATAAAGGTAGGTCCATTAGAATTATACATAACTTTCCAATAGAGACTCTAACAGCTAAAAGGGCCTAGACAAGTGGTCTACACGATCTCAATGACCACAGATTCCAATTTGAATTACTATATCCAGCACAACCATTAATTATAATCAATGGAGAAAGATAAATATTTCACAATAAAAACAAATTTAAGCAATTTCTATCAATGGATATATCTCTACAGAAGGCAACAGAACAGTGATTCTCAACCTATGGGTTATGATT
The DNA here is from genome assembly GCF_007827085.1 of Peromyscus californicus insignis. Classification (NCBI taxonomy): domain Eukaryota; kingdom Metazoa; phylum Chordata; class Mammalia; order Rodentia; family Cricetidae; genus Peromyscus; species Peromyscus californicus. The sequence continues at coordinate 43,559,187 of NW_026294413.1, forward strand.
CCCACAAGGGTCGCACATTAGATATCTGACATATTGGATATTTACATTACAATTCAAGTAGCAAAATTACAGTTATGAAGTAGCAATGAAATAATTTTTTGATTGGGGGTCACCACAACATGAAGAACTTATTCAAGGGTCACAGTATTTGGAAGGCTGAAAACCACTGCAACAGACTGAAGGACTATAAAAAAGGATAATTATACTCAAGAGAACACAAAACATAAATTGTCCCAGAGCAGTTAGGCCAAAGGGTTAGGGCTGGGAGTGGAGGAATCCACACACCACAATAGCAAAATAACAGGCATTAATAAATGCTGTTTATTGATAACCCTCGATATTAATGGTCTCAACTACCCAACAAAAACACATAGACTAATAAATTGTATTAGAAAACAGGATCTGTCTTTCTGCTGAAACCAGGAAATATACCTCATCACAAAGGACAGACACCACCTGAGTGCACAAGAATGGGAAAGGGTATTCAAAACAAATGGACCCAAGAATCAAACATGTGTACTTATTTTGGCATCCAACAAAACAGACTTCTAGCCAAACCTAATCAGAAGAGAGAGAGAGAGACACACTAAATACTCATTTAAAAAATCCATCAAGAAGATATTATAATTCTAAATGCTTTTGCACACAATACAAGAATTCTCAAGTTCATAAAAGAATTATGACTACAGCTAAAATCACATATTGACCATATGTGAAATTGCACAAGAATGAACATAACGATAATGGGTGACTTCAGTACCCCACTCTTGCAGTAGAAAGGTCATCAAGACAAAAACTAACCACAGAACTGTTGGAGTTAATCATGTCATAAATCAAATGGACCCAACAAATAGCTACAGGACATTCCATCCAGATACTAAAGGACATACATTCTTCTCAGCAGAACACAGAACTTTCTCAAAAATTGGCCACATATTGGGGCATAAAGCAAGTCTCAGAAATATTTTTTAAATGAAATAACATCCTGCATCCTATCTGAATATCTTGGATACCAACAACAAAAGAAAAGGTAAAATATATACAAACTCATGGAAGCTTAACCACTCACTACTGAGTGAAAATTAGGTCAAGATGGAAATCAAGAAGAAGATTAAAAACTTTTTTATAATTGAAAGCTAAAGAAAATGCAGTTCTAAGAAGCAGGCTCATAGCACTAAGTGCCTACATGAAAAAAAAAAAAAAAGAAAGAGAAATCTCATATAAATTACATAATGACAAAATTGAGGGCCCTAGAAAAATAAAACCCAAAAAGAGTATCCAGGAATAAATCATCAAGCTCAGGGCTAAAATCAATGAAATAAAAACAAATGAAACAAAAAAATTACAAATCAATGAAATTAAGACTCGGTTCTTTGAGAAAAATCAACAGAATTGATAAGCCTTTTACCAAATTAATGAAAGACAAAGAAGATCCAAGTAAATACAATTGGAGATGAAAAGACAGACATTACAACAAACACCCAGGAAACTCAAAGAATCATAATGATATACTTTAAAATCTATATTCCACTAAACAGAAAAACCTTATTTTTTAAAAAGCATTAATTTATTTATATATACTATCTATCAAAAGTTAAATGAAGATGACATACACAATTTAAATAAACGCCATATCCCCCAGTGAAATAAATGAAGTAATGAAAAAGCGACCCTCCCCCAAAAGGCCTAGGGTCATATGGATTCAGCATAAAACTCTATCGGACCTTCAGAGATGAACTCATTCCAATACTTCTCAAATTTATTCTACAAAACAGAAATTGAAGGGGCATTTTCCTAATTATTTTTATGGAGTCATTACTATCTTGATAGCTAAATCACACAAAGTCACAATAGAGAAAGAAAATTACAGACCAATATCCCTTATGAGCATAGATGCAAAAATTCTCAATAAATACTTGCAAACCAAACACAAGAACACATAAAAAAAGATTATCCACTATGATCAAGTAAGCTTATCCCAGTGATCCAGGAAAAGTTCAACATACATAAATTGATAAATGTATCCATATATCTGGCAATAAACAAGATCATCTCATTAGATACAAAAAAGCCTTTGAAAAATAGTTCTCCTTGTTAACAAATTCTGAAAAGAAACTCAGAAAACATGTATAAAGGTTGAAAGACATAAAAAGACAGTTTTGGGTTGGTAATGCAAGTTAGGATAGCAAGTGAGTTAGGTACAACACTTTGGACTCACCAAGATAAGCTAGATAATGGAGTATTTTCTCTGAATTTGTCAAGTGCTAATAGACTAGACAATGTTAATGTAATTTTTGCCTATATATGTTTGTATACATTTATTGTACTTACTGTATATAGTTTTTCTATGTTACTTAAAACCTTCACTTTTTATTTTGACAAAAAGGGGAAAGTGTTGTGTGATATTTTGTTTGTGTTCTGAAAAATAAAGCTTGCTTGAAGCTAGCCACTAGTTAACCATAGATATCTAGAGGTCTGTACAGAGAGGAAACAGGAAGTAATAAGGCAGGGCAGAGAGAGGATCTCAGCCCTTTTGGACTGAGGAACAAAAGAGGTAGAAAGCAACTGTGGCTGCTCCCCTGCTTCTCTGATTTCTCAGGTTTTTACCCCAATATCTGACTCCTGGTTTTTATTCATAATATTAATTAGATTTATGCTTCACAGCATCCTTTCATGACAGAAGCCTTAGATCAGGGATACAAGGGACACCCTCAACATAATAAAGCCAATTTACAGCAAGCCCACAGCCAATATCATCGTAAATAGAGAAAAACCCAAAGCATTTCACCTAAAATCAAAAACAAGACAAGAATGTCCATTCTCTTCATATATATTCAGGATATAATATTTTAATTCTTAGCTAGAGCGATAAGACAACTTAAGGAGATCAAGGGGATTCAAACAGGAAAGGAAGAAGTCAAAGTATTTTTATTTGCAGATTATATGATTATATGAGTAAAAGACCCTAAGGATTACATCAGGAAACTTCTACAGCTAATAAATACCTTCAGGAAAGCATCAGGATACAAAATTAACACACACACACACACACACACACACACACACACACATGCACATACACAAAACAGTAGCATTTCAGTATATAAATGACAACCATAATGCGAAAGAAATTAAGGAAACAATATCTTTCACAATAGTCTCAAAAATACATCTTGGGATAACTCTAATCAGGCAACTGAAAGACTTATATAATAAAGACTTGAAGACACTGAATAAAGAAATTTCAGAAGACACCAGAAGATGGAAATATCTGCCACGCTTATGGATTTATAAGACTGATAAATACTAAAAAGGCTAGCCTAACAAAAACAAACTTCAGATTCAACACAATCCTCATCAAATTCCTAACACAATTTTTTACAGAAATTGAAAAAACAATCTTCAACCTCATATGAAAACAAAACAACAACAAAAACTTAGAATAGCTAAAACAATCCTGAATAAAAGAAGTGCTGGAGGTATCATCATCCCAGATTTCAAATTGTATTACAGAGCTTAGTAATAAAGACAGACAGCATGTATTGGCATAAAAATAGATATGTTTGACAATGGACTAGAATAAAAGACAGAGGCATAATGTCACACACCTACAGACACCCAATTTTTTCAAAGAAGCAAAAAATAAACACTGGAGAAAGGACAGCATTTTCAAATAAATGTTGGTAAAAGTAGATAACTGCAAGTAGAAGACTGAAAACAGATCCATATCTATCACTCTGCACAAAATTCGACTCCAAATGGGTCGAAGACCAGATACCTTGAAGCTGACAGAAGAGAAAATAGGGAATAGGCTTGAACTCATTGTCACGGGAAAGGACTTTCTGAACAAGGCACCAACAGCACAAGCACTAAGACAAACAGTACATGGGTCTTCAGGAAGCTAAAAGGCTTCCTGAAAAGGAAGCTACAGAAAAGGACATAATTCAGGCAAAGTGTCAGCCTATAGAATGGGAAAAATGTTTTTGCCAATTATTCATTTAATAAAGGGTTAATATCTAGAATATATAAAGAACTAAAAAGAAAACCTTGAACATCAGAAAACCAAATGACTAAATATTAAAATGCGATATAGAACTAAACAGAGAATTCTCAAAAGTTGAAACAAAAATGGCTACAAAACACTTTTAAAATGTTCAATGTCCTTTGCTATCAGGTAAAAGAAAGTTAAAACAACTTTGAAATTTCATTTTACCCCACTCAGAGTAAGACAAATATCAACATAACATACATGCTGGTGAGGACTTGGGGGAAGATGAAGACACACAGTCATTGCTGATATGAGGTCAAATCAGTACAGCCATAGAAATCAGTATCAAAAAGCTGAAAATAGATCTACCACAAGATCCATCTATCACTCTTGGGCATATACCCAAAGGATTCTACATCTTACTACAGAGATACTTGCTCATCCATGTTCATTGCTGTTCTAGTCATAATAGCCAGAAATTGGAAACAGTCTAAATGTCCATCAACTGATGAATGGGCAATTCAAATGTGGTACATTTACACAATGGAATACTATTCGGTTGTTATGAAATTTTGAAATTTGCAGGTAAATGAATGTCTTAGTTTGGGTTTTTATTGCTGTGAAGAGACACCATGACAACAGCAACTCTTATAAAGGAAAAACGTTTAATTAGGATGGCTTGCTTACAGTTTCAGAGGTTCAGTCCACTATCATCATGAAGGGAAGCATGGTGGCGTATAGGCAGACATGGCGCTAGTGCTGAGAGTGCCTCATCTTGCAGGCAACAGGAAGTCGACTGAAAGTCACACTGAGGGAATTTTGAGCAAAAGAGACCTCAAAGCCTGCCACCACAGTGACATACTTCCTCCAACAAGGTCACATTTCCTAATAGTATCATTCCCTTTGGGAGCCATTTTTCTTTCAAATCACCATAATGGAGGAAGCTAGATATCCTGAGTGATATAACCCAGACACAAAAAGATAAACATTTCCATGCTTTTTCTTACACATGGATGTAGGGCTTTTGAGCTTTAAATATGTGTGTAGCAACATAAATCATCACAGAATTTAGGTCGCTTGTAATGGACTAGGGAGGAGGAGAGACTAGGGAAGAGGAAATAGAACATAGTGTTATAAAGGGAAACTAGAAAAGAAGGATTCAGTGGGGAAGTGCATTGGAGGATAGAGTAAAGGAGGAAATATAGGGAGGTACAACTTATACTAAGGGCCTTTGAAAAGCCATGGAAACCTGCTAGTATAGAAAATTCTTAAAATATATACCTATATGAAAAGAATTTAAATGGGGTCACCATATAATGGGGGAGAGAATGCCCTAACTAGACATCTTCTGTCACCAAGTAAAACCTCCATGGCCAAGAATAGGTTACATCTTGTTGAGTCATTGGCTAAGTGAGTCCCATAGAACCCCTCTCCAAAACAACACAGGCTTTTGCCAAGCTATTGGTTACTCTCTATAACTTGATGGTAAGGTGCTTATTTATGTCACTGAACAAGGAGAAATCAACTAGAATTCTTGGTGTTAGAAGGTACTTTGCACACTACCAAAAGAGAATCTTTCACCTAACTAAGAATCTTTGACCTACAATAGTGACCTGTGATAGTAGCACAAATGTTATGGGAGTAACCAACCACTTTTTGACTGGATTTAAAGGCCATTCCATGAGATGGAACCATACACGACACTGCTAAAGTGGTCAATAATGTGATACTAGATAGGTCATGGACTTTAGGGGAAAATGTTATACTATTATTCTGCTAAAGGAACATAATAATAAAATGGATCTTAATGACATGTTACTATAGCCATAGATCCATCATCACTAAACCCTCATCAGAGAAGTTTCTTCTTACAGTAGATAGTAATTAACACTGACACCCAGAACTGGACAATGTAAAGAGACTTTTTGCAGCACTCTGCTCTAAATGAGATACTTTGACAAGCCTTTCATCTCAACACTCAAGGATCTATGCTGAAGAGGAGAAAGTAAGATTTAAAAAGCCAAAGGTAGTAGTTAACTCCAAGGAAACAACATCTTTCTAACATCACAGGGCTGATACCCATATGAAATAACAAGGATTGTGACAGTAGGCAAAGCCCTGCACAGGTTCAAACAAGACAATATTCCATCACTGAGAAGGTGAAATGAACATAAAATTCATCCATAACCAAAAAGTTAATTGCAATTGATACCTGCTAGGAAAGGGAAAGTCAATTTTTTTGCCAATGAAATGTCATTGAGTATATCAACCACACTCCATGGCAGTTCCCATGTCCAGGAGTAGCTGGCCAATGCAAAACAGACTCCATGATTTGTGCATGTGCTTTTGTTTTAGGTGGTGGTGGTGGTGGTGGTGGTTTTTTTTCTTTTTCTTTCTTTTTTTTGCTGTTTTTTTAATTTAATTTTATTTTATTTTACAATATAATTTAGTTCTACATATCAGCCATGGATTCCCTTGTTCTCCCCCCTCCCGCCCCTCTCCCCTTCCCCCCAGCCTACCCCCCCATTCCCACCTCCTCCAGGGCAAAGCCTCCCCCGAGGATTGAGATCAACCTGGTAGATTCAGTCCAGGCAGGTCCAGTCCCCTCCTCCCAGGCTGAGTCAAGCATCCCTGCATAAACCCCAGGTTTCAAACAGCCAACTCATGCACTGAGCACAGGACCCGGTCCCACTGCCTGGATGCCTCCCAAACAGATCAAGCCAATCAACTGTCTCACCTATTCAGAGGGCCTGATCCATTTGGGGACCCCTCAGGCATTGGTTCATAGTTCATGTGTTTCCATTCGTTTGGCTATTTGTCTTTTGTCTTACTGATTTTTTCATTTTAGTTTATCTGTTTTTATTTTCATTTTTTGTTGTTTTTCCTGTTTTGTTTTTTGAGATAGTGGGGAAAAAAAGGAAGAGAAAATACATGAAGTTGGGTGAGTAGGAAGTGGGGAAAATCTGAGAGGAGATAGGTGAAGGGAAAGAATATTATCAAAATAAATGTTATGAAAAATAATTTAAATAAAAAAATTTAAAAATAAGTGGCTATCTGGGAAGATATTCCTGAAAAAATAACAATAGAGTTGGACAAATGTATAGAGAAGAACATGCATGAAAGCCTGAAGAAAAACTAAAGCACTTTAGAAGTAGCAGAAATGTAGAACAGTGGCCAGGACTAAAAACACGGGTCAGATCCCAAGGGCCTCCTAGGACATACTACAAGTTGAAGCTTTTAAAGATTGAAAGGCTCCAACCACTATGATCATGGTGGTTTCTGCCCCAGCTAACCATGGAGTATTAAGTCCTTACTCAGGACTGAATAAATCCCAAGTAAGCTCAATTCCCCTGGCTTCCCTTTGACAGTAGTTAGTGAACATTGACTTTCAGCTTACCTCCAGCATGCCCACACTGTTCTCATTAATTTATTTATATTAAGTCATTTAACACTCACACCAAACCTGTAAATTAGATAATTATCTAATAATTAGAAAATATGTAATAAATAATTATCCACACTTCATAGATGAGGAAGGCAAGAGTCAGAGAGAGGTTAAGAGATTTGGTTAGCATGCCAGTAATGTGCAGAGCTAGCTCCTTAATTTTACAATGTACGGAAACTCATGCAATTCCAAATTAAGCATAGCAATTCAGAAGTTGAAGTATTTTTCTCATAGCTAGAGCTAGATTTCCACACAGTGTACCTATCCAGATTAATAATGAGTGAACAGAAACCCAAGGGTCAATTATAGGATTTGAGTCTAAAAACACATCGAGTTGGGTCAGGAAGTCTCAGTGCTACTCATGAGCCTCACACATCATAAATACATCATGGACGGAAAATAGAGGGAAGCTCGATAGCTAGCCAATGATTGGCATTATAAAGTACATATCTGGGACTTGGAGAGTAGGTGTAGAAGAAAAGAGTGAAATATTTATAGATCTCAACTTCTCATTTACCAGTGAACACCAAGTGTGAGTGATTCAACCATCCTTAGTGGGTACCACATTGGGGAAGTTACAAAAATGTAAGAATCCTGCCTCTAAAAATGGGAGAGCTGCTTCCCATTCTTCAGGATTTTATATCTTCTGACAGAAAGTCAAGGTAATGCCCAAATAACTATGATATAAGGCAGAATAAAACAAATAATCTGAACATGTGCAAATGAAGCCCAGGGACCTTCAAAGGTCAAAATCAGGAAAACTAGGAGACCAAATAAAAATTTTTGAGGAGATCTTAAAGAATAAGCCAGGGACAGGGCTGCTCCAAGGAGGTAAAGAGAAAAAGTAGTTAAACTGAGGTAGCAGAAAATACCATTTGATAATTGGTGTGTCTGAAATTATGGGGTTTATATTCAATGGAAATGACACATGACAAAGAAAAAACAATGGGTTAAAGTGAGATGTGACCAGGAGAGAGTGATGGTACACTGTGGAGAGGCTGACATGCTAAACAAAGGCACTCGATTCCTTTCATATATGACAAGGAATTGGGGGAGGGGGTGAAGGCGGTGTTGGTTTTTAGTCAGAACTGTGACTGTCAAAGTGGAGTGACAGCCAGGAGCAGGTGCTGATGTTAGTTGAACAGCTTATCCCTGCATAGATAAGTTTTGAGAAACTTAATCACAAAGACAAAGCTGAAGAGAAAATAAGTAAAGAAACTACACAGGAAGGCCCTACATTAGTCCGTGGAAAAGAGCTATGGTAGTGGGCATAAATATTAAAATGTATATGAGTGAGAAGACAAAGGAAGTAAGCACAGACCAGGAGAGGACTGAAGTGAGGTTCATATGGTGAGTGAAGTCAATAGCCAACATCTCTTCAACCAAGGAGCAGACAACTCTACCAGTGGCCTGGGAAGCCAGGAGCAGGTGCTGATGTTAGTTGAACAGCTTATCCCTGCATAGAAAGCATAGATCAGAACTGGGTGATGGGGGAAGAATCTACTTTTAGCTGTCTGTACAACTACTGGTGACTACCTAGCCCACAGGAGCAAATTCTCAATTCTGACATATCTACTCATTTTAGTTGGGGTTTCTATTGCTGTGATGACACACAATTGCCAAAAAGGAAGTTGGGGAAGAAAGGATTTATTTGGCTTACACTTCCACAGCACTGTACATCCTCAAAGAAAGTCAGGACAGAAACTCAAACAGGGCAGGAACCTGGAGGCAGGAGCTGATGAAGAGGCCGTGGAGGGGTGCTGCTTACTGGCTTTCTCTCTATGGCTCGCTCAGCCTGCTTTCCTACAGAATGCAAGACCACCAGCTCAGAGATGGCACCACCCACAATGGGCTGGAACCCCACCCCCACATCAATCACTAATTAAGAAAATACCCTACAGGCTTGCCTACAGCCCAATATTATGGAACCATTTTCTATATTGAGGTTCCCACCTCTCAGATGACTTTAGCTTGTGTCAAGTTGACATAAAACTATCACACTACTTAAACATGTCTAATAACCCATGAAGATCAACATCTGAGGATATGTTCTAGATAGACTATATATTGTAGATGATTCTATAGATAATTAAAAGCCTATTACTGGAATAGTGAATTTGAGCTGGAAAGAACACTATATAAGAATTGCTACTACAAGCATGATAGCTGAAGCTACATAAAATCTGGTAACACCGAGACACAGGTGATATTATATACCACACTGGAATCGTATGTAGGCATGCATGTGTGAGTGAGTGTGTGTGTGTGTGGGGGGGGGGGTGTCTTTTTTTTCCCTCATGACCTAAAAATAAAAGACGATATTGGATGTCAGTTACCTTCATACAATTTTTATAAGAGTTACACTTGTATTTCATAGGAATCCTTAGACCCTTTACGTAAGGAGCTGTTTTCCAGCACTGGGCACACAGACTCCTGCCCTCTTTCTGGTCACTCCTGCAACCAGTACCAGAAACCTTTAGAAGAAAAATAAGAGAATCAAATAACAGCTAAGCTACCAGAGTATAAGCAGCAGCTTACATTTCTAAGGCAATATATCCTACTAACTGCTTCTTCTTGTTAGTTAGATTAATTGAATAGTTAATCCTTGCAGAAAACCGTAAATAAGAATTGGGGGAGGGGAAGAATCCACTCTTGGCTGTCTGTGTTATTGTGGGTGCCTACCTAGCCCAGGGGAGGGGATCTAACCTCAGCAGACAGACTCACCTCACAGGAGACAAGAGAGGCAAAAGCAGCTCACAGTCCGGCATGAAAAAATCTATTCCCATACATATTGCAAGCTTTTCTTTCAGCATAATGCTCAGATTTTCTTCAAAGTGCTTCAGTGAAAGGACCATCTAAGCACAAGAGAAGAAGCAGCAGATTGTTCTAGAGATGTGTGTTGAAGCAAAGTGGCAGCCATAGGGGCATTCACCATATTATTTCACTGACTTTGTAGACACTCAAGTTTCCATAACAAAATGGTTCATTTTTCATTGAAAATATATTCCCTCCAGTGGTCCTGGGCTATGGTGGTGCTCCGTTCTGAAGGAAGAAGAAAAAGTCCTGTGGGAAATCCAGCATTTCCAAGAGTTACTTTTTCCTGAGACAGTCCCAAATGTGTCTACCTTCAAAGAGAACTTCTGCAGATAGAGGGAATACACACCTTTACCTCCTACATTCTCAAAAAGGATCCCGACGAAATAACAAGAAGGCTACACAAAGGAATGCAATCCCAAAAGGACGTCACTAACAACAGGCCTGGTTTAATGAATTAAGAGAGGTAGCTGAAATTCTGAAAATGGAAATCAGCAGAGTCATACTGAGGCCCGACCTAAACAAAGACTCAGGGGATGCTTTGGTGGAAGCAGGAGCCACTTTCTTCCTGTATTGAGCCTCGGGGAGGCCTTGACTCTGAACTCTGTAGAGCTAAAGTAGAGCACCATACAGTGATTTAAAGCTGGTACTGTACTCTGGTATGCTAAGAGGAATGGTGTGGACTCTCAGCCGACACTGTCTTAAGAAGCTGAACGAAGCATTTGAGAAGAACTGAGGCAGACACACATGGCCACAGACACTGGACAAGGTTCTGTGAGAAACAAACCTACACAAAGCACAGGAAGATCGTGAGGCTGCCTACATCAGAAGACATTAGCAAGGAAGGGGTTCCTGAGACGTTCAAACTTAGAGCAGGGTAAAGGCAAAGAAATTGAAGACATCATCCCAGAGGATATAAAGGTAATTTATGAAATAAAGAGTAACCTTTAAGATATAAATAGTAAACAGAAAGAGATTTGGAGGAAAAAAGGAGCCAGAAGAGGATGATAAACACATACACACACACACACACACACACACACACACACACACACACACACACACACTCATAATACATACATTTGCATACATACAAATTCATATATACACATATGTAATACACAAACATACATATACACACATGCATACACAGAAACATGCATGCACATATACATCGATATATACAAATACATATGCAGACATATACACACATATACATCCATGCACATACATATACATGCATATGCACACATACATATACTGACACATACATACATATACATGACTATACATATACACACATTCATATGTATACACACACATATACACCCACACACATACATATACATACACACATGCATATACAGATACAAACACATACATATACACCCACACATACACACATATATATGAACATGTATATGTACATATGCATATGTATGCAAATGTTAAAATCGCAGAGAACCCAAAACACTGATTCTTAGAATAAAAACTACGGTGGAAGACATACATGGAAGGTGCTAGTGAGGACTCTCTCAACACACAGGTGAAATGACAGAGATTAAAACCCCAATCTGAGACACCAAGTTCCCAAAGGAAAATCTAAGAAAGATGGAAGACAGAAAATAATTTTTAGAAAACAAAAATTAAACATTTTCCATTGCTAAAATAAAAGATCTCATTGAAGCAATCTACTGAACTTGTTTTTTTTAAGAAAAAAACTACTCTTATGTAATCTATGAAGTTGAAAAGTCATAACTACATAATTTAAAAACAACACTTTATCTGACAGAATTTGGCAGAAAAAAATATAAATCTTGTGTCACATCATAAGGAGTCAAGAGACATTGCTTGTAGTTGATATATCAAGACATGGATGATGAGGCTGTTATTTGAAGCCACGCAGAGAAACTATAGATCTAAAAATAAGCAAGTTACAGGACTAAAGAGAGAGAAAGACACAGAGCAGTGTTGAGCATATTATAGTCCATCTCTTCCATGATGGGTGTAACAAACTCCATTCTGAAATCAATAATTCAGAGACGTGAAGTATAAAAACATAGCATTCAGAGTTATAGGAAGCCATCAGACAACTAGAAACAACAGTAGGAATTTTCCAAAGAGCCAGCTGATGCTCTCCTCAGGCCTTGACTTAAGTCATGCTCTTCAGAGATCTGCCCTACCCTTTGGCCCAGGAATCAACACACTACAGTTAATATCTTTGTCCAGAGGTGTGAAGAAATCATGAGACATGTCTGCCCTAGGGAACAGAACTTGGTCTATGGGTGAGAGCATTGAGAATGGACAGAATAAAATCTCTGTGATTTTACATGAAGACTTTATTTAAACACTTTTAATAAAGTGTAAAGTAAACTTCATTCAGGTATATTCCTGAAGTATAATACACACTTTTAATTTACAGTGAAAAGCTCTTACCACTGGATCAAAAACATCTGAGTTTATGAGTCTTTCCAATTAAGTGAATACATCATAGACTACAGCTTTCATAAAGCACAGTCAAAATGATATGTGCCAATATTGCTATGATTAAAGAAAGTACCAGGCCCCAGGATTAGAACTAAGTCACAACAGGCAAGGCTCTCACAGTGGGGACTAGAATGGCCAATGGCTATGAACTGATATCGTAAAGAGTTCAGTCAGATATTTGCCAGAGCATTTTGGTCATTTCACTAATAATTTGCATGACTAAATGCATAAAATAAATTATACTTAGAAAATAAAATGTGTATTTTACCTAATACAAACATCACCATAAATAGCACAAATGTATAAAACATGCTGTGGCAGCCTATACATATGCAAATGGAAACAGGTAATAGATTAAAATATATTGAGCTCTTATTAGTAAGATGAAAAATGCATGTATATGCAAATAAACATAAACTCTAATGAAATTATATACCACATGCAAGAGATAACAATTAACAGCCTGTAAAAAAATGAATGCTGAATTGCTAAGACATATTTGAAATAAGACTGCTAGCCTTGAACAATAAATGCTTTAGAGGCGCAATCTAAAATGTTAGTGGGAAGAAGAAAACATAGTAATATTAATGTCAACATACTTTATTTTCCAACACTACAGCTATTGATTATTTCCTCCGGCACATGAGCTGGAAACAACCATTTGTCTGATATAATTTTATTTCAGTTATTATTCCCAGCAGCTACTTTTTCAAATAGCAAGTGAAAAAGCAACCAGATTTGAAAAGTTATGGAAAGCTTTCTTCCAGTAAGGGAAAAAAATAGCCTCAAAATAGGAATGCATAAGGGAAGCTCCATTTGGTCAAGCAAGGCCACTGATTTCAGAAAATCATATTTCAGAATTGGGTCGGTATCTGAGCATCTTTGAGTTCATCTCAGATGGCAACCCCAAGTCCACAAAAAAGCAATCGTGAGAGGTGGCATGCTGAGAATTATGACAAACTCCTGAAAAGGTATTCCATTTGTCCGGAACCACTAGCTTTCATTGGCATCTGAGACATCTTTGGGGAGACAAATGCTTTATGTAAGATGCTGGCTTTATGATGAGGCTGATAGGAAAGACAGATCTGGACATGTCATCATTCTGTCTTCAGGACATCAGATTCTTACTGATCCCAAAGCCCTTAACTACCCAGCTTATGCCTTCTCTTCTCCCTAACTGTGATACCTCCAGTGCCCAACTACCTGCTGAATAAACTAGCAAGATCATTCTTCTCAGTGGATGCCCTTCACTTTAAATGAGAAACTGAGAACAACTTACCAACTACACAGTTTTGAGAACATGCTATTTTAGAGCTTCCTGAGGATTCATTTTCTTGTGCCTATTAAAAAGAATGTCAGTCTCAGTAATGCCAGCTCACTGCCAGGCAGCCCACAATACTTATTTGCTACTGATTTTAATAACAGAGTCACACCATAATGAAACCCTTTAACATATGGTAATTTAATTGTGGAAGCCCTGTCTGTTTCAACAAAAGCCTTCCATAAGTAACTTTAAAGATTAAGTTATGGGAGGCAACTCTTCTGCCATCTCCCAGTGGATGTGTATTACATTGCTTTACATCCCTGCCATTCTGCACTGGCACAAAGGCATGCTCGGATCTCCTTAACTCAGCTCTGAAATTAAAATTTAGGTTTATAAACCCATGCATCATTCTGCACAGTTGAGGGAGTCAGCTTTCAACCAACTCTAGAACTTAATAATCTCGCTGTGTTGAGAATCACAGAAAAGGGAATAAGAGCGTCTTCAAACAGATATAATGATAGGCATAATAATTATGCAGGCACAATAGCCAAAATGTATTAAGCTTCAAATGTTTGTTAGGAACTATTACCAAGTAATCAACTTTATCCTTCAGAGTCTCTGGAGTCAGAGTCATCATTGTCCCAGACAGGGAAGGAACATGGGTACCATCTTCATTTTCTAGGTCTGCCATAACAAAGTGCCCCAAGCTTGGGGAGTTGACAACAAAAATTTCCTATTTCAGTTGTGGACCCTAGAAGTCTAAGATCAAGATCCTGATGGGGCTGCTTCCTTCTCAGAGCTGGGAGGATGAATCTGTTTAATGCCTTTCTCCAGCTTCTAGGGCTTTGCTAGCAATCTTTGATGCTCCTTGGATTGTAAATGCATCACCTGGATTCCTGCCTCTATTTTTACCTGGCATTCTTGTGTGCATGTCTGTGTCCAAGTTTCTACTTTTTGTAGGGACATTAGTCGTGTTGGACTAGAGTCTACTTTAATAGTCTGTACTTAATTAATTACACCCACAGCAGCCCCATTTCCAAATAAGACCAAAATTGTAGGGCTGGGCTACAATTTAATATATCATTTTCAGCAGATACAGTTTAAGCACAAGAGTAGTTTTGATGACAATATCCTTACCAGGCCCCTGATTCTCTTTAATTTGCTCTCTGTAGGACCTGCCCTTTATGCTGTAAGACCTAAGAGACAACTGTTTCCTACCTTACTCTAAGCCAGTGGTTCTCAGCCTTCCAAAGGCTGTGACCCTTTAATACAGTTCCTCATGTTGTAGTGACCCCAAATCATAGAATTATTTTCGTTGCTACTTCATAACTGTAATTTTGCTAGTGTTATGCGTTATGACGTAAATATATGTGTTTTCTGATGGTCTTAGGCGACCCCTGTGAAAGGGTCTTTCTAAGCCCAAAAGGGTCATAACCCACAAGCTGAGAAGCACTGCTCTAGAACTACCAATACCAGGAGAACAGAGTGTCTATGGCTCTGAGTGATTTAGCCTAATACCTGGAAACTCTGCTTTGCTTGTAGCAGTCAGAGTGGCAATCTTCTTTGAAACTCAGGTAGAGATTTATAAAATCTTATAGAAAATTCTGGGATTCTAAGAGCCAGCAAACACCAATTTTGTTATATATTATCACTCTATGGAATGGGATGGAGTCTGGCATTCTACATCATCTATTAGCTTACATATGAATACAGAATGTCTGAGGGGCTTATTCAGGGAAAATCTAGCTACAGGTATGGTGTATCTGAGGAGCTCCTTAAGATGCAACATCAACTACAAAGCATAATGCAGAAGTTGACCTATGGACACAAGATCAACTACTAGACTCAACTGTGGGCCACACTGGGAGGGCGGGTAAATGGAGGGAGGCAAATAAGAAGAAGTACAGAAGGAAGACCAAAAAGGAATGAGAACCCAATGCATTTATCACCATCCCCCACATGGTAGTCATCCAGTAATTGTATGCTTCTTGAGAACAGTGAAACCCCATTCTTCCTTCATCTGCAGAGACCTAAAATGGAATCTGAGCTTCTGAACAGATGAATGTTTGGCTAACGACTTCCAAGGCAAGCAGCCTCTCAAGTAGACTGCAAGTTATTACCTTCATTAGCCACCTCCATGTCTCATAGCAATATTCATAGCCCCCCTTTTTGGTGAGAAAAGAAAGCTATAATCTTGCTGTTGTTTCCTGTGCTTCCCAGCAGCCTGAAGCAATGTTGCCTTGTGCTGCTTTTTTGAAATCACCAGGATTTGTTATGGCAATCATTTTTAGAGTCACGTTTCTCATAATTATTGTTCAGCATTTTTCCCAATGCATCATGACATGGCACGAGTCTTTATCAGTAACCAGCACCACCTCCCAAAAAGAAAATGATCAGAGTTTAATAGGACTCTTTCAGAAGTGCTGAAATTGGTTCTTCCAGACTTAGCATGCCTAAATGGTTTGCTCAAGATCACCCAAAATACTGTGATCCTGGGAAAGGCTCGGAGTCATTGATTTCCAGGTCACTTCTGGAAACATTAGCCCAGGTCCTCCATCACCCCTGTCAGGATTCAGTGTGCCTGCCTTCAGCTTTGTGATATGCTTCCCTATTGTGTACCATGAGCTCAGTTTCACTTGCTAATTTTTAAGAACAGATTGTTTAAACGGTTGATACCTTATGATTATAATTGGGCAGAGCACTGTTACCTTATTAATTAGGTGAGCACAGAGTAATTTATTACTGCGGGAGCACTGGGTGTTTCCTTTACTTATAATTGCTCTGAGTATACCCAGGGAATCAAAATTGGAGGGGCTGGAGATTTACTGGCTCTGCCTGGGTGGAGAGAATGTAATAATCCCTTCTTGCTTACTCAAACCAATCTTCTAGGTAGAGCAGGGGACTGGAAAAGGGCAGAAGCTGACGCAGCATCCAGCTCTACCTGTATACCAACCTCCACCCCAGAACCCCTGCCTCAGCCCCAACAGACTCCAGGACTCAAGGAAGATCTAATGTTAGATGTAATTGCCTTGCAGCTCTAATTGACTTCAGAGGGGTCCTGAGAGGTGGAGGGAAAACAAGGTTCCTTGCAACTTAACAGTTTATCGCACCAGGGAATGAGGACTAAACGGATGCAGAACTGAAAAACCAAGCAAGTTTTGTATCAGCTTTAGCGTTTTTTATGAAGAGGGGGCTGCTGTTAACAAAAGCTCTACCCAAAGGATTCCAGTGGGAGAATCGGTGCTTACCTTACCCTCCCCTCCCGTCAACATGTCTGCTTTCAGAATTCACTGAGTTGGGGGATATCTGCTTTTAATTCCAGGAAATTAATTCAGACCACACCAATACATATTTGACCTAAAACATTTTCCTAGTTTCTCTATGTGATTGTCTCTAGGAGGCTGTTGAAAAGATGCCCTTAAGGTTCTCAGTATGTGAAATAGCCTTATTTGCATAGTAAAACAATAACTCTCTGAACATTTTTAAGGGACTGCATAGTCTAAAACTTGTCCTGAACTCTTTCATTTACAGGTATTCAAAAGGTCTGCACTGGAGAAAGGCTAAAGGTTGGGAGTTTATAGTCAAGTAGATAAAACCAAATTCACATCTTAGATCTATACCTTGATGCCTATACGCATTTGAGCAAATAGTAATTAAGAACTTAAGTACTCTCTCTTACAATTTGAAAAGAATTACAAGAACTAAAAATGATGTGGTAGAGTGGTTTAATGAATTCTAAGTGTTAACTAGGGTCTTAGGGTTGGCTCCTGTGTCAGAGGTCAAACATGAGTAGACAATGTATATTCATTAAAGGACAGCTTGAAATATAGTGATGGTGTTCATGTGCCTAAAATCTGACTTTGTCTGCAAACACCACAGCTTTCCTTCATTTCTCCAACACAAACTGGAAATGTTGAATGAGCCCAACAGTAAAAATAAAGCAATAGATCTGCAGTAGAGGGAGTGGTGGTTAAAGTAGTGGGAATGGTTCCTAGCTAGTTACGGCAGCTTTTCTAACCGTGGTCTAAGGAGCATGGGAGGCCTCTGCCAGTCTTGGCATGATCATGGGGCTCCTAGGTTATAGCAGTAACATTTTCTAATATTTCTAATGCTGGTCTTATCCTAATTATTACTCTCCCAACATTCCTTCTACTGTGTATTATAAATACCACATCCATCAATCCCCATGCCATAGAATTTCTTCATCCTCTAACTACAAAGCCCTATAACAGAGTGGAGCTGTGTTCTTGGCAGACACCCAGGCAGACTCACTTCTGATGACTGGGGACAATTTCAGGGATGCTACTGGCTAAATAAACCATACATCATCCACAGACCAAGCTCATGCTCTTGATTCTCTCTCTTCCATGAATTCCTTAATCCTCAGACATTCCAACCTGTAGCATCTAGCTTCCCCAAATTCTCAGAAATCATAATTTTAATATATTATTTTACTAGATGAAAAAAAAGGTATCTACCTAACTCTGGTCCTGTCTTAGTTCACTCTTCCTTTTTAATGTCTTAGTGCTATTGTGATGGTTCTTTGTTTCTATGAATTCCTTTTAAAGGAGATTTGAATGTCATAATTTAAGATCCAAAGAAGAAAGTTAGAAGGACCAACCTGGTCCTGAACCTAGGTTCTGGGTAATGGAAACTAAACACCCTAAATTCTCCAATTTGAAAGGGTAGGAAGGGAGACGGAGAATCACTGAAAATCAGAACAATAAAGGCTGTGGATCTTTTTCCACAAAGGGTTCCTTCCCCACTTTGTCTTAATATATATGTCAGAAATGATTTGGAAGAATTATCCAAAGGGAGCCTTGTCTCAATTTATGTACAGTGTTTTCTAGTGTTTGCCAGCGACTGCTTTCCAAAGCCATTACAAAATTCATGTTGTTTGGGTGTATTTGATAGTTTCTAAATTAGTTATCGCTCATAAGACTCTGAGACTTCTTAAATCTTTTATCTATTGCTTAATTATGTTGCCATCTCCTCCTCCAGAGCTGCTCAGTCCTGTGATGCATGGATGTGCTCTGGGTGATACAGTTAGAGAGTACTGAGAGGCTTCGGAGATTAAGAAGCCAGTGGGAAACAATGAGATTTCAGACAAGATTGAAAATTAGATGGAAAGCTAGTAAGAGAAAGTTGATGAAAGAAAGCCAGGGGCCAATGAAGGGGGGTCTCCCAAAGAGGAGTTTGGGGAAGACAGAAGAGAAATTTGAGTAAGTGTAGAAGCAATAAATGGAAAAATCCAAAGTTCTCCAGTCTTGTCTTCTAAATTGCCTTCCAACTTTGTGATTTTTTTCAAAGCAAGTTAATATGCAAACCCTTCTGTCCTCTTATTTAGTGAAAACATTTCTATTGAATACCTGCCATGTGCCAGTCAGTTCTGAGTGTTAGGAATACAGCAGTGACTAAAATAGATGATATTTTATTCTCATGGTACTTAGAATTCTAGAGTAAAAGCAAACAATGATAAATAAATGTGAAGAAAAATAATGACAGGCACTGTGAGGAGAAACAAGGCAAAGTGTGGGGCTACAATGTGATAAATGGTGCTAATTTCAATAAGACACCCTGGTAGTCCTTTCTTGGAAACTGACAGCTAAGCAAGGACCCCAAAGAAAAAAACTTTAGGGGAGTCTCCCAAGCAGAAGGGTGATGAAGCTCAGGAACTCTGAGGTGAAGCCATATTATAGGCTGGAGCAGGAAGTCCTGATGAGAATCAAGCAGGGGGAGATGTAAACAGGAGATCAAAGGTCAGCAGAAGCAGGCGTCCCAGCCCTGCAAGTTGTGGGTAAAAGGGTGATTCCAGTCACAGGTGGTGCGGAGAACATCCAGTGCGCTAAGTACAGCAGCTTTCCCCCGTTTTTTTTTTTTTTTTTTTTTTCAACTTAAGAAAGAACTTTAACTTGAATTCAGAATTTCTTTGCTCCAACCCAAAAGAGTCAGAAA
Organism: Peromyscus californicus insignis; assembly: GCF_007827085.1. Classification (NCBI taxonomy): domain Eukaryota; kingdom Metazoa; phylum Chordata; class Mammalia; order Rodentia; family Cricetidae; genus Peromyscus; species Peromyscus californicus. The sequence goes on from NW_026294413.1 coordinate 43,579,140, forward strand.
GAGATGGTGGTTGAGAATGCCACCAAATGAATTTGAACCACAATGTAATTTAGGAACATGTAACACAAATCTTAAAAGTTCCTATAATACAAAACCCAAAGCCAGATATCAGAGTGAAAGCTGAAAGATCAGAGAAGCAGAAGAGCCACTAGTTCTTACCTCTACAAAATCCTCAGCGTAAAGAGAGCAAGTTCCTGTTTCCTCATGCCTCATGTACCTTTCTCCACCCAGCCAGTCACCTCCTGGGATTAAAGGCGTGTGTGCTTCCCAGTACTGGGATTAAAGGTGTGTGCCACCACTGCCTGGCTCTGTTACCAGTGTGGCCTTGAACTCACAGAGATCCACACAGATTTCTGCCTCTCCCAAGTGATAGAATTAAGGGTGTGTGCCACCACTGTCTGGCCTCTATGTCTAATCAAGTGGCTGACTCTGTCATCTGATTCCCAGGCAAGTTTATTAGGGTATATAATATATTACTACAGGAATATACTGTAACTCAGAAAAATGAATATTTATATCTGATTTGTTGTCACAATTATCCAGATTCTCCTATTAATAAATTCCTCCTTTAAATGACCCCAAAATTTGCATACAGTCCTCTGAAAATTCTATGGACCCTCAAAATCTCCCCTCTCCATACTGCTCAGTCTTCTACGGGTCTAGCCAGGCTATGCATTCTTGTATAAATGCAAAACCTCATTGGGTAATTGTTATAAACAACACAAAAGCTATTAAGAACTGGAGCCAAGACTGTTGTAGTAGAGAAGATTGAACTCAGCTACCCTAAAACAAAAGGCAGAAGGATTTTTAAGCACTGGGATAAACCCTCAGAGGGTGGTCTATGAAAGCCCCTAGCAGGCAGGTCTTCCTGTGGATTGGGTCAGTAATGTTGGCTAATTGCTAATGAAAGTTAGGAGCCTACCTCAGCCTACAGAGTCAAAGAGTGGGGCCCTGTCTTTCCTAATTACATTTCAAAGGAATGGCTCTAACATTGAGTTTCACAAACGATTCCCATTCCAATGGGGAAGAGAAAGAGTTTAAAGATGCCTTCAGGGGTTTACATCCTGGGAGAAGACTCTGCAGATCCCTTAAGCTAAAGGGAAATTTAAGGTTGCCTTGGTCCCCAACAGCAGGCAAAGCTTCATGGCCCACAAACAGTCTCACTCAATAAGGACCCTCTCAGGTGACAGCATGAAGTATGCCTCCCACACCCTAGCCCGTTAAAGCTGTGCCCATTGTCAATGCTGAAATCTGCATGCATCAGGACTCCGTTCAACCCTCTCAGAGAAGCCAGTCAGTTCAGTCCATTCCAAAACCACATTGCAGATCAATGACTGAACTAAGTAATGTTAAAGAAATTCTTGATTTTTTTTCCTGAGATGTAATAGCCACACAGTTCATCTCTCCTCCCTCCTCGCTCATGGTTTGCCTCACCTTCTTAGTCTTTCACATCTTAGTTCCCTTACTTGCCCTATTGTATTTATTTTCATTTTAGAATAGTTTCTAACTTGTAGAAAAGTTGTGATGATTGTACCAACAGCACCCAGACTCAGCCCTCTCCAGCACAGCACATATTAACACCTTACAGTATTACAGCACATTTGCCAAACAAGGGTCTGATGTTGGTACATTATTTTTATCACTTTAGAGTTCTCTGCTTTTATCTTGAGTCATTTTTCTAGTGTAGGATTACATATGACTTAGTCATTTCAGCTGCTATAACAAAAATCCCATAGAATGGAGATTTTAAGTAGCACAAATGTGTTTCTCACAGTTTTGGAAGCTCAAGGTCAGCTCACAGTTGCTGGTTTATAATTCACTGTAAAGTCAACATGGTGGGAAGTAAGGGATCACCCATCTTGTCTCTTAAGGACTCAAGATGAAGACTCCATGCTCCCAATTAATCATTTTCCCAAGTTCCTACCTCCTGGCAATACCATCCTGAATACTACATTAAAAAAAATTGTTCCTTTGTTTTCATTATGGTTTTGTAGATCTAAGATATTAAAATGGTGGAGGAGAGAGGCCATGGAATGAGAAACTATATTATGTGCTTTGGAAACATCTACTCTCTAGGTGCTGGAATGGCTGGATTCTAGGAATGCTATGATAACTATTGAGAGATTGAAGCTGATAACTATGGCGACCTTCCACTGCCAGTTCCATGGTTTGAAATATCATTGTGTAGAAAACCAAAAATCACTGATTATTAGGCAGAAGAATATCACAAAATAGTCTCTAACAGTACCGATCTCTTAGGGATGTGCCGAAGAGGATGAATCACAAAGGTCTGGAGGCAAGTAGACAACTGCAGGGTTGTGACAGTCTGTGTATATCTAGCATGGGCTAATCCTGACTGCTGGTTATAGAGGTAGAAAGAACAGGTATGAATATAATCTTGACAGGTAAGCCTGCTAGGGAATGTCACATGGTCAGAGTAATAAAGAAAGTGGAAATGATGGCTCCTATACTCAGGAGAATTAGGAAGAATTGCCACAAGTCCAAGGCCAGAGGGGACTATGTAGGAGTTCCAGACCAGTCTGAATTACCTAACAGGACCCTATCTTGAAATGAAAATGGAAAAGGTACTGGTGAAGAATAAAAGAGCAAAAGAGGCAGTATTAAATATTAATTCAACATTTCATTCCTCAAACATAGAGTAAAAGTCATTTCCTCTTGTGAAGTTAAGATGAATAATTGAATCTTGGAAACAGTAGATATGTACTCAGAAGGGTTTAGTTTGATGGGTAGGTACAACTGGTTTGGCTTGTCAATAATAAAACCTTCTGTGTCTCACCAGGGGCAAGGTTGCAAAGTTCTATATAATTTAAGTTTCCCATCTTTACTTTGGATTGCTTGTCCTGTCTAAATCTCCCTGGAAATTTTCACATCAAACAATCCACTGAAGGGGCAACCATTCATTTCTGTTATGGTGAAAATTGAAGAGATGTTCTTTACCACGCGAGATCACTCAGAGATTAACTTGGAGATGGCCACACTGAACATCAGATTTCCACACTGTCATAAAGCATCCCTGTCAACAGCAAAAAGACAACAAATACTTGTATCACTTTGGTGTCTTTCCTATGAAGCTGCAACACTGTTAACATTTTCTGAAATGGACTTTAAATAGTATGAATTCTCAGCGTTAATGTATCTTTATTGTTTGGGGTAGGGGTGGCTTTGAGAGGTAATTGACTCTTTTTTCTTCAGTAGTCATAACCTTTCTATCCATAAACCAGAAGATAACTCTAGAGTCATAATTTCAAGGATTTTGGAGATAGGACTTACAAATAAAGATGGCTGCAAATGTAAGGAAGAATAGGACCTCTAAGGCTAATGAACAAGAACCACAGGCCTAATATAGGATTTAGTTGATTACTGTATAATATAAACAGGTGATGCTGGCTGCCTTTTCTCTGATGGGCAAATCTGAGCACTCACTAGGATCTTTAAAACAGTGTTACATCTAAAACCATAGCAGCCTGGAGCAAATTCATATTGAATATCTTGCCTGTGTTTCCCTCCCCATCAATGTTGATTTCCTAGACATGTGTATACAGAGAGAAGCACTCTCATTTATAATTATCTTGCTCCTTCTGCTTAATTTAGTTGGATGCATCAAGTTATGTGACATCACAATTTTATCAAAATGAAAAGAAATGTCACATCTCAAGCTGTGGGTTCTAAAATCACTGAATCATCAATCAGACAGCTACATGGGAAGGCTTAATTTACAAATAAGTTTTATTTATATCAAGAAAGAGGAGAGAGAAAGAGAGAGAGAGGAGAGAGAGAGAGAGAGAGAGAGAGAGAGAGAGAGAGAGAGAGAGAGAAACAATGGAAAAACCAGGGAAAGTAAAAGCTATTCTAAAAGGATTTTGAATAGGCACAAAGTTGAACATGACTTGAAGATTCTGCAAATTCATACAGTTTTGCCCAAGAAGACCATTTAAAATTCAAATTTGAGAGCTACAAACTAATAAAGTACTAAAACCAGAACAGATTTTGGGGTCATACAATCAGAATCTGTGATTTATAGGTGAAAAAGGAAAGGCCTTGGAATGCTTAATAACTGTCCCAGGGCCCCATGGTAAACAGAGCCAGGGTAGAGTCCAGGGCTCTTTCTGGCCCACCCCACACATATTTGCAAACTCCTGCTTTACCTGCACATGCAAGTTCTCCCATGGGCTAGAGAGCCTGGGTCACCATAGTGACTTGGCACAAGGCCTAATAAAACCCAGACTAAATAAAGGGCAAATTGTTTTTGTGGCGTTTTTAATGTAAAGAAGTTTTCACACCTGCTGTCTTTACATGTTCTGTAATAAATTTCCATAGCTTTAAATCTGCATATCTGTATAATAGCACTTTGTAGAAAATGCATTATATCTACAAGTGACTTGGGTAATTGTCTCAAAAGGATAGTTTGGCTAACTCGACCTACATTTCCCAGAATTAAATTGTTTCTTTCTTGACCTGGATTTTGATGAACTTGTTCTAATGTTCAAACTAATCTCTTCCAAGGATTATAATGATGTTTTCTGTAAAAAAAAAAAAAATCATCAGGTGCTAGGGGAGGCTCTCTTATCATAGGACTTCACTGCCTGGTATTCTTTGGGGGGAAAAAAGAGATCCAAAAAGTGGGATGATTCTATGTACTCTGATATATTCCTTTTCCCTCTATGCAGATGAAACAAGATAATGATGGATAGAAACCCTGTCATTGTCTTCCTGATATATGATAATGTCAACACTTCTGGTACTGAAAACGTAAACCACCAATGAATCTTCCATTTCTGCCTTCCCTGTTCTTTTGCACTGAATAAGCACTCTGACCCAAGATCAAATTATCTATCTTTATAGTCTCCTCACTCATCCGTAGAATAAACACATTTCATGGTGAGATGATCCAGGAAGACTTCCCCAATCCCAAACCTATTTTCTCCATACAGATTCTAAAAGTCAGCCTCCACAGACATAGAAGGCCCAAATGTTCATAAGCATCTAAGTACTAAGTGGTTTTTCTAAGCACTTGGATACCAGGGTCCTTTCATTAGAGGTATAGGCTGTGTATAGGCCCAACTTCTCAGATCTCTGCCACTTCCAACTTGTCTTCTCTACTCACAGTTTTGAAAAGTCCCAAGGTCCAGGCTTTTAACCAAAGCTCTCTGTTTTTTCTCGACTTAATGCTTATCCCATTTTTTTCCTCTAGAGTCTAGCTGTGCCTGCTCAGTCTATCCTTCTCAAACCAGCTTTTAGAGATAATTCATTTTTCTCCCTTAACCTATCAACCTACATTTCATTTGCATCATTAGTAAAACTTTACTAACTTATATTTCAATCTGTCATTTACTGTTTCAGTTCCTTGTCTGTCTAACTGATAAGATTCATATTCCTTATCAGTTGGAATTGTAACTCTTGGAATAGAAATTCTCAAGTACTAGATCATAAAAATTACCAGAAAGCTACAGAAGCAACAAGGGAAGAGTGGAAAGCTGTGCATAAAGCTGTATGTATCTGGAGAACAGACCCTTGTTAGGAGCTTATATGCTTCCTACAGGTGCTAAAATGTCAAAATCTTAGAACTTGTGGATTATTTTTTATAAATAAGTGAGTGGAGTACAATTCTATCTCCCACCTACCCCCAGAAAAACAAAAACATGTGAAGTCTAAAATTTTGAGAGCTATCATCTTTAAAGACAGAAGAGACACCTAATTCCATTTCAGTGGTCAGAAAACATCTACAGGATATATTCAGAAATGAATGAGATGGTTTAGGAAAGTTTCGGTAGTCATTATTGCTGCTCAACAGATGTTGCCTATTTCCTGCTGAGCACATGATCTGATTCTATTTTCTGCTACTTCCAATACTGCATGTGTCTATGTATCTTTAATAAGATGTTAGTTCCCTCAAAGAAAGTTGCATGGTGTGGGTGTACAATTTCTTCTTTACTCTTCTTCGGGTACTGGCCATGCTTTGAAGGATGGCTCTTTGTAAGAATGGCAGTGCAAGTAACCTAGCCAATCTTTGTAGTGTCAGCAAGAAACAAGTCTCATTGGTCGAAGCCACTTAGATTCTGAGAAGTACAAGTGCTCTTTGAATAAGTTAGAAAGAGCTATCCATACAAATATATTATTGTTATTTTCCTTTAAAGGGAAGCTAGGAAATAGACTCAAAAGAAAATAAAAAATAAAGGATCTATCTTAAGTAAGAGGCTTCATTTCATATATTTTTACAAGTGGAAGATCTGACTGACTATTGGCAGATCAATTAACACTACAAGAGGGGTGAACACTCAGGATAGAGAGGAAGAAATTATACCATATATATCAAGGATGTTTGATTTACTCAACAAGAGATGTTATCTAGATACCCCTCTAGAGTCTGAGAAAACGAAATAAAAAGGAAAATAACTTCATTCACTCAAATGGATAAACTTTGAGTGAAACATAACACAGACTCAATGGTACAGAGATCTGCATTGCCCTGGGTTCCCATTTAAACAAAGAAATCCTAAATCTATCCCTTTATGGCATCAAAACATATACTTTTAACTTTACAGAATGAAAACATGTTGATGCTATTAAAGGTCCCTTTATACCCCAAGCTTCAAAGTAGAGCTAGAAATAGTCATTGTGGAACAGGGAAGGGCAGAGAAGACAAAAGAGAAACTGTCCTTGTCCCTTTCCTTCTGCAAGTGCCACCTTGCCAGTGGGTGTGTGGTCACAGACACTGACCACCTCCATCATACTTTTCATGACAGCAGCTTGCAAAGGGTGGATGCTTGTCTTTGATAGCCAAGCTGTTTCAATGATAGCTCTAAATAAATGCCTGCCTCAGATGTACCCTTAAAGGAATGTTTGTAGATGCAGAAGGACATTGGCTAGGACCCTGGCGTAGGCGTCTGCTCTGTTTTTAAGTATTCATGTACATATAATGCAAATTTTGTTGAAACTTTAACAATGACTTAGTTGTTATGAACTACTCAAATATTCTGATGTACTTTTCACCAGCATGAGCTTAGCAAAATTATGAGATGAGTGGATTGCTAGAGCCCAACAACATAGTTAATGAAATTGTCATCAGGATGAGCAGTGAGTGTCAGCTCTATCTCCATGCTCCGTGGTTAGCATTCTCAAAAAGCAAATGCAAAGGGACTCTGTTCTATTTGATGTGCTGAGCAGTGGTCTTCCCAGCCTGAGCACACACATCAATCCAGACTCCCGGGGAGACAAATGGAAATTCAAGCAAGTATTCAATCATCACGAGAAAGCACAGCCTGAGAATATGAGTGGCAGCAGAGGCTGGGGTTCCAGACACAGCTCTGTGACTGAGCAGCTGTGTGACTTTGAAAAGGTTATACAGTTTTTCTGGGTCGGCTTCCTTTTCAGAAAAATAAGGCAATTAAACTAGATAATTCCTAAAGGCCCTTTTCTTTTATAACCCTCTGTGCATGCTCCTGAGTAAGGCTGTAAGGGAGAAACATTCAAACGACTACTGCTCTGGGTTTAACTGAAAGCCCTCTCCCAAAGGAGCTCAGCAACATTCACACAAGCCAAAGGCTTATTTCTTACTCCATGAGATGGTTGAGGTTTGGAAAGAATAGAAGTTAGAATCAAGAGCTAGAGTGAATATGCAAAAGTCATTTGGCTTTGCTGAGTCTCATGGCTTCAGACATGACTACTGGTCTGAAAGAATTATTCAGCCTTCTTAAAGTGATGACCACAAGGCATGTATTTCTATCCAATGGCACTACTCACCCCCACCTATTTTCCAATTTCTACTGATTCCAGGACCATTATAATACATTAGCATAATCCTGATGTTTCTTCAAGCTTTGAGAGTCCTTGGAACCTTAGCCATCTCTGCTCTGTCCTCTTGGTGGCCCCAACAATTTCGAGCCAAATTTTAAACTCTCCTTTAAATAATGGTAGCTTTATGTAGATTGATCCCTGAGGCAATTCTTTCTAGCTGTCTGATAGCCAATAGGTTTCTCTCAAGTGATATGCCAGGATGACTATGGACTGATGTAAGTCAAGAAGCCAACCTTATGTTCTAACCTGATACGTGCCAAGGAAGTAGACCTCTAGATGTGAATGGGCCATACACCTGACGGTTCCTCAAAGTGGAGTTTATCCCCTTAGCTTTCCCCTACACTAATTTCTCGAGGCTTACTCTTCACCTTTCCAGAAAACTTTGTCCAAAGCCTTGAAAGTAGCTTTTCTCTCCCGCCTTCCATGTAAGACACTTGAACCCTAAATCCAGACTATGTCTTATACCTCAAAAGAGTATATAATTTTTATGACCTGAGGTAACATCTCAGAGTCCCTGGGTTGAGTAAGCCATTGCATGTTGCCAAAGCCTTCAGTTAAAAACACAAACAAACAGAAAATTAACAAAGCAATTTAGGCAACACAAAGAACCAGGTGCGTGGAAGAGATTTTAAACATCTTTCTCATTTTGGCAAATAAAAAAACCACTTTAAAGCTAAAGTAGCCTGTGTTATCTTCACAACTAGGTCACTGAAGAGGATGCTAAGAAAATATGTATTTCTAGAACCTTTTAGAAATGGTGATAGTTTAATTTTTAGACCCATCTTAGGGGCTAGTCATCATTGCCGTAACTTTATAGATTAATGGATGAAGACTGAGAAATGCAAATATCTTTCAAATCACCTAGTAGCAGAATACTTGAGCAGTGGATCTTGCTGGCTTGTAAAACTACTAACTTCTTAAGCCTGAGGCATAAGCAGCCTGAATTAGAGCTACCATGTTTACCTCTTAAAACCTAAGTTGAGGAGCCTCATCCAGCATGCAGAAACAGCATCTCCTGGAGGGGTTCCTGTTTGACAATCTCCACAGGAGACTCATATACACTAACATTTACTTACCAGCTTCCTGCAGCACTCTGGCACTCTCCGAAACCAAAGGCTGTTCCTCGTAAATCTTCTATATATTCCTGGAAGCATCAAACACAGAAGTGGGCACCTGGAAGGTGACTAATTAAACCTACGTAGAAACAAAATCGTTCAGCTATAACCTTTTTCCTCAACTGAGCAACAGTGTCTATGCAAAGGTTAAGGAAGCAAGAGCTACCCCAGCACAAACACAGGGCTGTAGAACCAAGTGCAAACTGGGACACCTGCAAGAAAAAGACTCAAAGAAATTCCCCCTGGGCTTTCTCTCTTTGATTCCTTCCACCTGCTTGGGGTGTGGGAACATTTCACTTGCTAAGCCTGAGCCTAGACTTGAAGATCTCTCAGAAAATTCTAGCAAAAATCCTGAAATGCTACACAGGTGTACAAAGATAATATTTAGAGAAAATACAAGTAAAACCAACACAGGTCCATCTCTAGGATTCATATCTCGTGACCCATTGGCCCTGAGACTTCACAATACACAATGACCACAAAGCACTTACTGAGCTCAAATCTCTTCCCTTGAGAGTAACTACATCTCTGCCCTGGAGGTTGCATGGGTATCACACAAAGGAGCCTACCTTCCTCCCTGTTCCTAGTTTCGATATAAAGTGTTAAAACTAAGATTTTGCAAAATAAACGCTCCTTTATGTAGAAGACAAGAAGGTCAGGATGCAGTTTAATTAAGGCAGGAAAAGAAAGAACACAAAGGAAAGGGGGCGAAAGCCCATCTCTGGCCTGTCCCCAGCAACCAGGGAGCCTAAAAGAAGGATGCACTGGCTCTCCCTAGCAAGTGTTCTTGAAGTGCACATGTCAGCACGGCCTTAGAAATATATTCAATTAAAATTCACCCTGATTATTTATTGATTTTGCATTTTCCAGCCCTGCCACCATCCAGGCAATTTTCTAACCATTCTCAAAATACCTCTTCAGTGTCCGAGGAAAAGGCTGATACAAACCAAGAATTCCCAAACAAGAGCTGAAATACAAAGCTAATTATTTCAGGCATGCCTCTGCTTCTACAGCAGGTCTTTATGGGTTCAAGAGACGTCGTGGGCTTGTTACAGAGGCCAGATTTCAATTTGGGTAATTAGACTTTGCCCTACCCTTGAGAGTTAACCTGACATAGTTTTCTTGCTTTTCTTCCTGGGTCTCTCTATATTTTAAAAAGTTGCTTAGTTCCTCTGCACTCTACTAACCCCTTTCAAGAAGCCAGCTCTCACTGCATATTCCTGGATATCTCTCATCAACAAGATAAGAAACAACTGCCTGGAATCCTTCAGGACCACTGCTAATGCACCCTGCCCCCCAAAAAAACCTTTTCAGTTTGCTCCCCAGTAGAGTTCATTGTGGCGTTTTTTTATGTACCCTTGCATAGCTATCTCGTATCAGCACAGTGATTTTTGTTGTACCCTATATAGCTGGTTGTGGGCATGTCTCTTGTCCCAGTGGAATGCAATCCCCTTAAGATCGCAAATGCATCTTACTTCTCTCAATAGCCCCAACCTGTAGGAGAACTAGGACTTAAAAAGGAAAAAGGAAAAAGAAAAACAAAACTAACAAAACGTCTTATGTGTGAAGCAATGCACTAATGCTACAGCTGAAAGAAAAAAAAATGGATATTAAGAAAGATGCATCAGGCTATTCAAGGTTGCCATTCTGAAAAGTCTAAAGCAAAGACGGCTTGCCAGGGCGCTGAGGCTCCAATACTCATTTCATAGCTCAATGCCACTTCCCCAGCCTTAGCCAGAGCCTGGCCTACCATGAACATTCAAGGTCCATGGATCAGGAAGTAAAAGCTTCTATATTAACCCTCTTGCCATTGTCTGCACTAAGGGCCATTGGTGGCGCTTGAGAGTCCTCTCTTGCAGGCTCCACCCAATGGCTATCAGAGCTTTGACAGAGCCCTATTTATTTCCACACAGCCAGCAACAAAACACTCCTCATTAGCTTTTTCTTTACTGCAATATGGAAAGAAAAGTAGCAGACCAATTTCCCGCACTTGGGCGTCATACAGATTGATTCTTTCACCTACTTTTAGACTTTCCAAAGCAAAAGTCAGAATCTACGTCAGAATGAACAACAGAGAATTCATTATGTGAGAAATAATGGATACTCTCTCAACCAGCATGATATCTGCCCAGTCATGAATATGAATGAGACTCTCAAACATAGCTTGTACCAATGTTCTAGGGAAAGAGAACTGTCTCTCCAAACTGGTAACTCTAAAACTGCCCTCTGTTTTCTGTCCCTCCCAGATTAACATGCCCCTTCATTTATAAGAATCTAGCAAGTGAGGAGTAATGGCCGAACTACCCTTGTATTTATAAACATAAGGGCCTGGAGTATTGTTCAATAGGAGAGCACTTGCCTAGCATGCACAAGGCCCTAGATTTTATTGCCAACACTGCCAAAATAAAATGTAATTTTATTTTGCCTATAATTATAGCAAGAAAGAAAAAAACATATGCCAGAAACAGAAAGATAAGAGCCAGGAGTTCACCATAGGAAGTAGCAAGACTAATCCCCACAGCCGTTACTTCCTGGAGTTGACTAGAAATTACTCCAAAACTTTTGTTCCACCTTATCTAAAGACTAGAGCCATGATTAAAATTCTTTACTTCTTTTGAATTCAAATACCTTACTATCTCAGGCTTCTTTTGTATATTATCTATATGGACCATATTTTCAAGTATTATCTCTGGAATTTTTTTCCTTCTTATCCTAGAATATATTTTTTAATTATCTGTATTTTAGTGTTTGTTTCTGGAAAACATTAGATCTATATAAATTTGGAAGCGTTGAAATCAATAACCCAACTAAGTGTTTCTGAAAGCCCTTTTCCTTATTCTCTTTTCGTTGTTTCTATGAAGTATGGAATTTTGAATCATTTATTGGGTTTTGTCAGCCATGGAAGAGAAACCATTGGAGCAATGAAGTAGAGGGAAAAGTCATAGACCAATCCCTGGTTGCCTGAGATGAGTGATCAGGAGACAAAGGAAGTAATCACATGCCAGATTATGAATCAGAAAAAGAGAGAGGCAGATCCCAGGGTGGAGGGAATCTGTGGGGGTCCTCTTTCCCTCTTAGTCTGTTGGCCACCAGGTGGAGAGGTGAAAGAGGCAGAAAGGGCAACAGAAAGCTTTGCATGAGACCCATGAGCACGAACAGAGACAGATTTCGGGGAATTAGCTCAACCTTATTTCAGAGTATAGGGAGTACATAGGATTGGGGAGGCCAGAGACAAACCCTAATTTGCATTGAGTGGCACCATACTATCACAAAGCTTAGTATGTGGCAGTAGGGTCCTATAGCAGAGCTCCTAGCACAAGTCTTAACAGGGATCTGTGCCGAGGGTCAAGCTAAAGATGAATCAGGCATCTGGTTTAGAGAGAGCTTTTAAATAACGTCAGTCCTCCAGGCCCAGGGACATTCTCCAGATAAGGGCAGGTAAAGAACAAGAAGCTTTGGTAGAGAGAGGGAACTCCATGCTGTCCTGCTAGTGAGATAAGCTGTCAGGCCATGGGGAGGTGGCAACCCTACCAACCAGCAATGTATTCCAAAAGGAATCTTTGCATCTGGAAAGATTGTTGCTCCCTTCTGCCTTTGATTTTGGTAGCTGGATGTGAATTTCTGGGAAGGGGACTTGGCAACTCCATGGCATAAAGAGTATCTTTCATCACACGGTAAACGTTTAGAAGAGTGAAAGGCCTCATTTGAACAATTATAGTTACATGTAAAATGACAAATTAAATTTATGCCCACCTCCAAAATTGGCATTGGTGATTAGCATATTAATATGACACAGATGTTGTTATAAATATATGGCAGATATCATAGATCTGACCAAAGCAAGGACTACATTCCAATTTAATTGTATGATAAATTACATATGTTTATGTGTCTATTCATAACAACCCTCAGATGAGTTGACTAATTTTGACAAATTAGTTCAAATTAGGAGTCAATTTACATCACATAGAAACCATGAGTCGATACATCAAATGATAACCAGTAGAAGCTTCCATAAACTTCATTTTCTGGAATTTGTGATGACTTTCAGAGTCTTCTTTCTCTCACTGTCTTTAATCACACTGCAGAACACAAGTTAAGTCTCTTAACTTCAGGCTAGTGTGTATGTAACCCTGATGCTTAAAAGCCAAGTCAATAAAAATCTAAATTCTTCCACCTGACTTTTGATTGATGTAATGGCTAGCCGACAATTATATGCAGAGTAGTTCTCTCGATTCAGAGAATCACAAATACCCCGGCATTCTTCACAATGTGGGTTATGACACGTATGTTTGGGGGATATGAGGGTTGATCCTCTCTCCTAAGTAAGTCAAGGAAGCTTCAGAGATTTCATGACTCTGAGAACTTTGCAAGATGAGAAGTGACGATGTCTTCCACGGTGGAACTGCTTGGAAGAAAAGTTCAGATATAGCTGGAAGAGACCTTTAGAAAACCACCATGAAAGTCTGACCTGTGCTGTTCTCTTTAGAGGGTAGTCCTTAGACTACAACGTCCACACTGATCACCCGGCATCATACTGAAATTCAGGATTTGATTCAGCCAGCAAGGGAAAGGGGCAAATCCCAACCAAAACAACAAGCCAAAGATGACGTCAAGATTGATTAAACTAGTTTGGGCCATAGTTTATTTGCTTTGACAATTACAGCCTTGGAAAGATGTGTTCATGGCAGGGAGGACTGAACTCTTAAACATACACATAGACACGCTTTTTATCCTGACTCTGTCACACTCTTTATCCTAACTCTGTGACTCAATAGCTAGACCTCTTCATTTAAAGAGCTATTTTCCTCAACTTTAAAATAGGTATAATGTGATCTAACTTACAGAGATGGTGACAACATTTAATGAGTTGAAGGACCTGGTGCTCTTTCAATAGAATGCGCCAAGTAGGATAGAATATAGGTGAGGCTCCTCCCTGAGACCTCAGCCAAACCTTGATCACTGGAGACATTCTCCAAGACTCAAGGTTCAACTGGCCAATGTGAAGGAAGTTCCAAATGACCATGATCCCCCTCAGCACAAAGGCATTGGTAATCCTGAAATGCACTGACCAAGGAACCCTAAAGTCTGTCTTTGGGGCATAGAAGCCACTTCTATGAACACATCCATCCATTATGCTCTGATCAACAGTTTGGAATCAAAAGCAACAACAACCAATAACATGAAAAACAGTTCCATAACGAAGCACTTGTGTGTTTAAAATTTTCTATCAATATTCTTTAGAAAGGTTTTTGTTGTTGTTGTTGTTGTTGTCCATTTGTTTTGTGTTGTTTTTAATACTAATCCTTCCACTTAGATGGTCTTTTAAGTCATTGGAGAGCTTTCATTCTATTATCTCATTGGAGCCTCAAAAGATCCCTAGGGGTGAGATTGTCAATCCTTGCTCGAAACAGAGAAACTCTTCTGTGATTTGTCCACAGTAGGCTACACGAGAGAGGCTCCAGGAAGCCTGTCCTTTCTGTGGTCTGCCGCACTCTCTCTCTGAACAAGTTGCGACTCATTTGACTCCAACAAATACTCTCAAAGCCTTCTTCATGAACAAGCCCTGCAGAAGAAGGAAAAGAACATGCTATAGATTTTATAACACAGAAAAATCTTTGCTTACATCTGTTTCACTCCTTTAATTTTACAGATCAAATCATTAATGTCAAGGAAATATAATGACTTTCCCAAGCCTCCCTGCTAACTCTCACCTGAAGAGAAAACGTCCATTGGAACATTCTGTTCATCCTGAGTAGCAGTCTTTACGGTTCATGCTCCCAGATACCCAAAGTTATCCTGTTGGCTCCACATTCTTTCTGACTTGATATAATTACCATTAATTAAGCTAGAGCTATAAGCGTCTTATATTTCATCAATATGTGAAATTTGGGGATTATGATTAGTAGGAAAAAATAATCCTCTAGCTGCCTTTGCTCTCTGTAAGTCCAATATTCTTGTGTGACGACTCTGTGTGAACATGTAAAGGGAGATAAATGGGTAATGTGCTAAGATCAACAAGGGATGGCTTTGAAACCTTTCCAATGTGAACTGGTGGGGAGAGTCATATCCACTATCTTCCAAATAATGAATGAGGCAGGGCCTGGCCACTCTCAGCTCTGCTGCTGTCACTTCTTTAATCACAGCTTAACCAAATGAATTGCAAATAAAAAGGGGGAAAAGAAAACATTAAATATGAAAGGCCAACTCGCTAGCCTATATTTTCAGTTCAAGTGACAGCTTTTAAATTACAAAGGCAAAAAACTTTTGTTAAATCAGGTTTTAAATATGCTATTTATCAAACTAGTACATTTTTATGATGCTTAAACTACTGTTTTAATCGTGAACAGTAGAAATACTAAGTGGTGGTATTCTTCATTTCTTCCACACCCCTGTTTACTTGGAGAGGCCGTTTTGTTAGGATAGAATCTAGACTACTCTCAGCAAAACTCTTAGAAATATACATTTTCATTCATGTCACAATACTGTTAGATCACTTTCCAGCCCCAGAGCTCTTATCATGTCACAGGAAAAGGGAAAATTATTCCAGGAGCAATTACAGAATTTCATGGCTGAAGGGATCCCAGAGGACTAAAGGGTACTGTCTCTAGACTGAGGCTCAAAAGGCACACTGACTTTCTGTGTGCTTCCTGTACCTCAGAGCCTAGCCTAGGTTCTAACTGTCTTCAGGCCAATGAACGATTTTGTATCACGTTAAAATTCCCCCACTTCAAACAAACAAACAACAAAACAAATCACAAAAAAAACCCCACAATTGTTTAGATTTGTGTAAACATATACCTTCCAAACAGCCAATACCTCCTGATTTTACATCCCCCAGATCTGTTCTCCTCTACAGAGCAGAGGTAATAGCTTGACTTACAGAATGATCTTGAGGATTTGTGGAATCTTTGCAGACATAACCAGCAGCCTAACACCTTTCTTTCTTATTCTCAAGAAAAGAATTTTATCATATATTGTTTTTGAGGAATGTGGTGTGTAGGAATGAATGCAGTGGAAATATAATCATGGGCCACACAATGATATTCTGGTCTATATGACAGTGGTGCCATAAGATTCTAATGGCAATGGAAAGTCCATTGATGCCATGGCTGCTGGAAGTTCACAGCACAAAGCATTGCTAACATGTTTGTCGTGATACAAATAACTATACTGCCTACTATTCATGCAAAAGTATGGCACATACGATTATATACGACTCAAAATGCTGGGTAATGATGACAAAGAACCATGATACTGGTTTGTGTTTTACTGCACTGGTATTTATCATCTTAGAGTACTCCCAGTTTTTCAAGCAAAGGTCTACCGTAAAGCAGTTTATCATGTTACACTGGCAGCACCCCGCTACATTTAGGGTTTCCCCAGCTCTTGACTGCACCAAGATACCACATTGAGTAACTGAAGCTGCATCACCTGGGTCTGTGTAAGTCCAGGCTGCACCATTAACACAACTATGAAATCAATGGGCAACAATTCTTTCTCAGCACCTATTCCATATTCAAACAACGCATGACTTTTAATTTTGTCTGAAAAGAGGAAGACAGAGTGGAACCTCCCCTGTAGAAACAACTCTGCCCCTTCTCCATGATTATCTTTCAAAACAACTGCATAAATCTTCTTTAAGCAAAAAGGAGAAGAAACTCTGATTTCAAAGGCACTTTCTTTACAGCTGTAGAATCTGCCGCTGCATATAAATAGCTGTGGCTGATAGGAAGTGAGCTGAAACAGCCATCAAGCAGGGAAAATAGCATCCAGTTGGATTCTGGGGCCAAGTTCTACCTCAGATCTTCTATGGACCTCTGACCGGCCCACCCTCCCACCAGCTTACCTTTCAAATGCAAGTCCCTATAATTTTTGCATTGGTGTGGAGTTTGCTTAAACCCATTGACAAAACCTAACACCCTAATACCATGTCCATTTCTACTTGTGCTCTAGGGACCACATCCTAAATATCTAACCATACAAAAATGCCACATAATATCTCCACATCCCTCTGCCCAAAATTCAAATGTTTACTTTCCCAAAAAGGGACTAACACTGATAATTCATTATTAATAAAATAAAAACACATTCATATTTGTTAATTATTTTTACTCACTTATAGTTTAAAAAAAAAGGAGGAAAGAAGAGAGAGACTGAGCTCCAAACCCTATAATTTGGTGACCAATTAGTCTTTGATTTATCATGATGTGCTTAAAAAGGTTTTTTTTAATATTAAAAAAGGCTTGCAGCTGAAAATTTACATTTAAAAAGTAATTAATGCCAATTCAATGAAGAAATCTTCAGTTTCCTACAGAATTGCATTGAACTTCAAGCCCTTCATAAGTCTAGCGAGGCTTGATCATCTGTAAGAGACGCTTCATTAGTGTTCTGTTGAACAACATGTGAAGGGTGCCTTACCCCAGGTGAACTTTTATCAGACCCCTTCTCACTTTCCCACTTACTCCTGTGAACTGCACTCCTTAGATCCATGCACAAGAATTTGACTCATAGATCGATGCCTGGAAAGAGCTAGTCCTTCGTGTTCCAAGTAGGTGCCTCTTGGGAATAACCCGGCTAAGTCTAGGACAACTGATTCAGCGTCATCTGCTCATCTCCTGTGCCAACTGAAATTCCCTCTTCCCCTTTCTCCCCTCTCCGGATCTCTGAGCTTCCATATATGAATTTGTCTCTTAAGGTGAACTTAACATTTTCTTCTTGCCCCATAAAACACGAGCCTCGCCGGGCGGTGGTGGCGCACACCTTTAATCCCAGCGCTTGGGAGGCAGAGCCAGGAGGATCTCTGTGAGTTCGAGGCCAGCCTGGTCTACAGAGTGAGATCCAGGATAGGCACCAAAACTACGTGGAGAAACCCTGTCTCGAAAAAACAAAGAAAAAAAAACAAAAAACCAAAAAAAAAAAAAAAAAACATGAGCCTCTCTTTAGTTGGGAGAACGAAGAAATCAGAAGTGGTTTAATTTCCCATTATCGCCTTCCTGTCTAAGAACCTCAATTGTTATCACCTAACTTCTCCAAGGTGTCTTCACAGACTAGAAGAGGATATAGGTTAGTCTAAGTACTATTGAGCCTAAGAGACATCCTATAGTTTTTTGACAGTCTCTTTGTGGATTTTTTTTCCCTTTTTAAAATTTATTTTTGATAATTTCATACATGCGTACAACAAAATATGATCATATCTACCCCTCATTTCCCTCCTCTAACTCCTCCTATGTCCTTCCTAACACACCTCTATCCTAGCTTCATATATATATATTATATATATATAAAATATATTTATATATTTATATTTATATATATATATATATATATATTTAACTCCACCCCACCGAATCCAGTTACTGTTACCTATATGTACATGGGTGTGTCCTTCTGGCTTTTTTATTGACAAAACCTGAAACAAAATTCAATTAACTGAAAGATTTTATTAGAATGGAAATAACTAGAGATGTGATAGGTGTTAGTGTTTCTAGATAGTGTAAATATCAGTGATTCACAACCTCTCATTCCCTCACTGTGCCATTCAGCCATGAACACTCATCTGTCACTTAGAGTTCTCACATCTGTGGCCACTGCTGTGTGATGGTCAGGGATCACAAATGCATGAGGTATATAATATATTCAAAAATAAATGCCAGACCTTACAGAAGGTTTTTATTTGTCTTTGATCAATACCAAAAGTCCAGAATGAATAAAATAATTTAACCTTTGATTACCCTCATTCACTAAGGGTTTGTCCAATGCTCTGTGCTAAGACTGTAGAGTTATACATACATATATATATATATATATATATATATATATATATATATATATATGCTATTTCCATTTATTAAACAGTCACTCTGTGCCAGGCATTTTACGTACATATATCCAAGCTTCCCAACAAGGACTTTCATACTATGCCAATTTTATTGGCAAGAAATGTGGCTTTAAAAGAAACTACAGTCCACTGTCATTTGCAAGTGTGTGTCAAAGCTCAAATTGGAACCAGTGCTATGAAACTAAAGACTACACTATAAAAGAGATTTGAAAATGGGATACATCCAGCATTATAGAGTTTACGCCTAAAACTGGAATGTGTATTCAGTAACCTCTGTATACATCGTGCATGCTTAAAGTCTGGATGCTTAGGCTATGATACATTATCTGTAGACATCCGAGATGAAATGGATTAAGAGGCTGCTTTCAGCATCACCATTTGATAGCTATTTTCTGGATCTGTCAAAGGATGTGAAGGCCCTGACCACTGAAAATTACATACCTTGAAAGATATGAAAGGACCGTCCCTTGTAACTAGGCAGTATTTCTCTTGTCTGCCTACTTTTCTCTGACCCAGATCACAAGAGCCTGAGTTTCTAAAGTCCACCTCCTGGCTCAGGTTTCCTGTTCTTGTCCTTTGTTGTTATGCTGCAATGACCTCTGTCACACCAGCTCTTAACAGCTTCAAATTGAGGCATGGGTTCAATACCTGCGATCTGTAGAATCTCACCATTCCTGGACTCGTGTATTGCCACTCTAAGAAACTTCTCTTCAGTCCAGCAGTCTGAGGATATAGGGAACCCACAAGGAGCCCTTAATGTCTAAGTAACTCCAGACTCTAATCCCTTTTCATGGGGGCTCCACCTATAAAACAGAACTTCCTCATCAATTTACTCAATTAAGTCTGATCTACATCAACTTCCTAACCTACATCTGGGAATATGTGCTCAGCCTTGTGACACAATGCTGAACCAAGTTGTCTATTTTAGTCTTTTTGATTCACCTTTTCCAGGAGCTTAAACTTTTTGCCTGATGCTCATGTGAGCAGACCTTCTGATCTTACCTAGCTCATATATATCAAATTCTTGAACTTCATTGTTCTGCCTCAGGTGGTTAAGACAGCCCAGATCCACCAATGGGTGTGTGACATCAGACATTGTCCTTGGACATTCTATCAGCTCTCTTTAAATAGTACTGGATAATTGCCAAAAAGGTTTCTCTCCCAGGGCCAGCTCACAACTGCCATGAGGGATTTCCCAAGCCACTACACATGCTTGATTTTGAAGCTTTTCTAGTGATGTATGACAATCCTCATCTGAAATGGCCTTGGTTTCCCCACCACCATTGGAGATATCTTTTCCCTACTGCCCACAATGGCATGGAAGGGAAACAGTGTTTCCCCTCTTGAAGTAGTCTATCATTCATCAAATAGCTAATTATTAATGAGATCCATTTAAATGTCCCTAAAACCTGATCATCACTCTGGATTAAAACTAAGTGATTCTCCAGGTACTTAGGGATACTCCAGGTACTTGTAGTATCCAAGTTCTTAGTGATTTTATTTCAATGATTGCTGCCACTGTATAAGTACACCAAGAGACCAGCAAAGAAACCTTAGGTGAGGAGGTCTCAAGCCACAGCACTCTGGGTCAAGGGTGGCAATGTAGAAATAAACAGAGAGCATATTCCTTGCCCCTGTGGGATACAAGGATATGAGCAGCACCATCCACAGCACAGCTTCGACTCTAAAGAAAACATAAACTGTTGAAACGACTATTTCTTTAGCCATTTCATCCTCTGCTAAAATAAATCCCCAGAAAAGCACCACACACCATCGAAGTCTGATTTTTCAACCCCTGTAAGCCTCAAAGACAGGAGCCTGATTACTGGGGCTGACTTTTAGATTTGCAGTACACTTGATTCTAACAGCCTTCTCCCCAAGACGAAGGCTGCCTCCCACACAGCCTACCTAATGAGTGATACTAACAGCACTATTAACTATGCCACATCATTAATTGCTCAATCTAAATTAATCAGATATCTTAGCATTTCTCTTGTTTTTTTCCAAAGACTCTTGTTAAAATAGGCTTTAAAAAAAATCAGGTCTCTGTTAATGAATGTATTAATGATATTCTATTTCTCCATACTGCCCGGCACCTACTACCTCAAAAGTTTGCGGTATCCACACAGGTAAAGGGGGTATAGAACTGAGCACTTGCCTTAGTTATATCCACTATGGAGATTTAACCTGGTTCAACTAGACCTAAACAATACTTTTCCACAAATAGCAATTTAAAGTTTATAATAACCTTTCTGGAAATGCTTGCCTTGTTTTGTTTTATCTTAGTACCTCAGAATGGTAATGCCAAGAAACACAGTCTCTTTTAAGAGCTCCTTTGTTTCCTCCATGCCAGCTAAAATCATATCTATTGCAAAATTTCTTTTCCCAAGAAGATGCTGAGAGTGAGAATCTGAAGACAGGGATGACTTTGTCGATGTAGGTAATAACTGATACTGGTGGATTCAGAAATAGACCACATAGCCAGGCAGGTGGTATATACCCATAATTCCAAGCTAAAGTAGTAGTTTCACTACAATTTTGAGGCCAACCTGGTCTATGTAATATGTTCCAGGTTGTCCATGGTTGCATACCAAGACCCTATCTCATAAAAAAACAAATGGGCAGAGCAGCTGATCTGCTGCTCAGTGTGCTGTGAAGAAAGCCAAACGAGAACCTCCAGTCAGCATAGTCTTTCTCTTCATTAAGATGGGTCCACAAATTACATAATCACCATGTTTACATCATGATGATGTGTTGGTCTTTTAGACACAGAAAGTAAGAGAGAAAGGTGTGTGGAGGGAATCCCAAGATGTGATTTCAAACCTCATGTCCATCTTCCAAACCATGTGGTACTAGCAAACTGTTTTGCCATGCTGGTGGTACTCTACTCCTCATATCCAGAAAGCAGTAGTACAAACATCACATCAAAACTCTCACGAGAAAAAAAAATGTATTTATAAAGCCTATAGCCAAGTCCATGAAACATAATGAGTGACCCTTATATCTTAGATCTTTTGTTTTTATGGATATTACATTACTACTACTATTATTATTATTACAAATTAAGTAAGGCAAGAAGTCAATGTTTGAGGAGAGACTGGGAATATGGGATAAGGTTTCATGAGGACATATTATCCCCAAGTGCATTATGTTTTACCCTAAGTATATGCAGCTTTTCCCCACATGCCATTCTTCATTTGGTGTTCAGACCAAGTTCCTAGAATTCTGCCAGCAACTGACATGGACTTGCACAGACTTGTTTCTCAAGCCAAAGCAAGTTATACGGAAACACCTGAGTTCAAAACAGCAAGACAGGACCACTCCCCAGTTTTAGAAAAAAAACTGAATGTATACCAGGAACCGCACTATTGCCATGAAAACCCCTTCTTTCCTAGCGCTAGCCTATAAACTAGCACTCCTTTACATCGGTATGGCAAATGCTTCTTGTCAAAATACGCTTACAAACTCTCTCACCTGTGAGTTGCCTTCAGAGACTAATGTAACTACCCTCCTCTTTTGACAAGGGAAGGGAAAAGAGATTGAATTGAGGGTTCCTCTCCCCAATTTTAGGTGAAGTATAACCAAACTCTGAGGCCTTTGAGGGTTTAGTCGCCTTTTGCACCTGTCTCTCACAGTTATCTAGAGGAGGAAATCTCTTGCAGAGACCAGGAATGGCCTTGTTCCTGGGTCCCCAGCAACACCCTCTCACAGTTATCCCAGATAGGACAAACTCCTGCAGAGACCAGGAATGTCCTTGATCCCAGATCCCCCAGCATCATCACAGTTAACTGATGCAGGCATTGTGTTCTCTCTGCCTGTACTCTGGGAACACCACGTTGCCAGCTCAGAACCAGCTAATGAGAGGAAGTTCCATAGCAGCACTATGAGCGAGTTCTGAGACCTCTGGAGATGAAAACAGTTAGAAAAGTTGATTTTTTTTTTTTTTTTTGTAGATTCCTAACTCAGAAAGTAATTCACTGGAGTTTTCCTGTCTGCTAACAACTGAAAGTTTGCAACAGGAGCATGTGCAGAGGTAACTAAATCACACCAAGAGAAGTCCCTCAAGTAGCATGTTGCTAGTGAATGCCACAGGCTCACTTAAGCCAACTGATTGGAAAAGTGAAATCTTTTCCAGACACTTCAAGCAAGCTCACAGAGCATCAATTTCGATAGATTGGTTTGGCTGTGTTGGGGCTTACGTGATCATTAGGACCACTACAGATAATGAGACTCATGCCTCACAAGTTAGTGACTACCAGAGCACTTTCTGAGTCCTTCTTTAGTTCTTTGATCAGAAAATGTCTTTGGAGGTAGCTCAGTTCCGATACCATAAAGAGGGATCAGCAAAAGCTGGATACAGAACACCGTATGCTGCAGGATGAGTCGATGCCTTTCGAGAACCACAGTGCAATCCCAATCCAAAGTTAGTACTCCAATCAAAATCCAGTTTCATGATGACTTATAAGAAAGAATGAATGAAAGGGAGGGAGGGAGAGAGAGGAGGAGGAAGGGAGGGAACCCAAAAGGTTGTGTGATTGAATGAGTAAGTAAACCTCTCATACACGGATGGACATTTGAAATGTCAGAAAGGAAATGAATCTCTAATATGCCCTTCCCAGAAACAAACTGAGCTGTGGCAAATGCCACAATCTATCCCTCCTCCCTCTCTTGCCTTTTGCAAAGACTTCAGATGCTAAATCCAAGGAAAACCCAGCAACACTTCTTAAATAAAACTCAAATCCTGCAGCTCAGCCCAGACCTAAGCACTGCTTACTGAAGTTTACATACGCAGAATAGCTCTGGACCCAGGGAAGTTATGAAAGAAGGGGAGAGATCCAGCCAGTGGCCTGTGCTCTGGATCTCATGGGTGACCTGGCACAGGCTTCATTTCCTGCTTTCTTCAGAGAGTGATTTAGCCGTCGCTCTTCCCAAAGGCTTGGAAGCAGAGATAAAGATTATCTCTCTTCCTGCCCATTTCTCCTTCAGTTCTGAGCTATATATCTAGGGTCTGAGACGTGTGTGCCCTCGTCCTGGATATTGAATTCTGGACTCACCTTATATATCACTCACTTGCTTCATTTCCTCACCATTTTTCCTTCTCTTTTCTTCGCTTCTTACCCCCTCATCCATTTCTGAGAGGCTGCCGGGCCGTTTTCAGACGGGCAAACAATGAATCTAACTCAAGCTCGGAGCCTGCTCTCCTGGAATATTTAAATGAGATAAATGATGCGGGTGAGAACACCGGTTCCCTGACATATCGGAGCGCCGAGTGTCACGTAGAGCTGTCACTCCGAAGAATGATTCCAGGCTGCCATCCTACCACCCTGGTACCCTACCATGACCGTGTAGTCCTTGCAGGAGTTGAGACAGCAAGCCCATCTATACTGCCTCAGGCCAAAACCAACAGAAAAGCAGGCATTCCCTTAGAATAAACTCCCGGAAACTAACCCGAGGTTGGAGGTGAAGCTTTGGAACTGCGACAGCACCTCCCACAAAACAGATGTGGTTTCCTATCGGTTACAAACACAACAGCCGGAAAAGCTGTACGGGGCACGCGATCCCTCTAAATTGGACTATTGTGTTCAAGTTGTCATTTTTCATTTTTTAAACTAGGATCCCTTCAGGTAATCAGTAACCTTGAAAAGAACTGAACTCTCCAGCACAGGTCTGCAGAAAGTCCTCTGAGAGACTAGAAAAGTTGGTGGAAAAATATAAACATCAGTGCCCATGCCGCCCCCTTCGCCTCCCCCGTGTCCTTTGCTATCTCCTTCCCTCTTCGCCTTGAACATTTCACGAAGTTTAGACGGGTTTAGGTTATCACTCAAACGCTGTGACTCAAACTCGGGGAAATTGTTCCTGTAATGGAGTTCTCAATTTATTGGTCAATTTCACCTTGATTTTGTGTCACTGTTGGTTTTGCTAGCCCTTCGCCTTGTATTACATGCTCTTAAAAATGTGATACATTTTCAAATATTTTAAATATCAGAGATAATTTGATTCAGCTCATAATCTCCTGGAAAAAAATAAATAAAAATACTTTAAAAAAAAAAGACATTGTGTGTCAGCCTTGTCTTTTCATAAATAGCTAAAATCTGCCACCTTCTGGATTTTCAGCGGAGGTTAAGACAAGCAGGCGCAGCTTTCTGAGGCGGTCTGGATATTCTTCAGCCACGCAGTGATACTGCCATCTTGTGGCTATTTCCTAGACTACTTGTTTAACAGAAACAGGAAAGAAAACAGGCGTTTCCAAAGGGGAGCAAATAGTCATTTAAAACAGTTTACTCAAATTAAAATAGCCAAAATTTAAAATGAATTTTCACAAAGGGTATTCTACTTCGTTCCAAGAACTATCACTTGTGAAATAAAAGAACATTAAGGGCATGTTTTTGTTCACATTGACACAACCTCCTGTACGGAGGAAAACGTGTTTTTACTTCCAAAGGCAATAAAAATTGGACAATGCCCACATCAGCACCACGACAACTTCATCCTCCATCTAAAAGAAGATGAGAAATGGAGCTGTTTATCCGTGTTTTATATTCTTGGTCTGAGGAATAGGCTAAATATTGGTTGTCTCAGAGTCTTAACACTGCAATGAAATAAGATTGATGCATTGACACTTTTAGGATTTCTAGGCTCTGCACGCTAAGCCATCCTAGAATTTCTTCGGGGTCTGAGGAGAATCCATTTTGAAGAGCACAGGCAACTGAGCTGTCCTCATGGTCGTTACCTAGTCATCTGCAGGAATCCAGCTGCTTGGAGTGGAGAGTAGAGTGGCCCCTGCTGATGCTGCCAGGATGTAATTTCATTGCTCTCTTCTTGTGGATGTTTTGAAATCTCCCTAGCACTTTCCTGTAGGAGATGCAGGGGCTTGGGGGCATCTTTCCCATATTCTCCCACCCACCCCCAACCCCCAGGGTCAGCAACACTCACAGCAATGTGCTGGAGTTCCGTAGTTGTCAGGAATTTGACAAACCATCTCAGCTGCTGTAAATCTGCTTTGTGCTGAAAACACAGCGAAGTATGCATTGCATATCTGCAATCTGGTACCAAATTTTGTTTCAGAAGATCAAAATCAGTTTAAAGCTTTTACTGACGGAGAAAAAGGAGAGGCAGGCACATTGCCCTCATCCTTCATTTTTCTGTCTCATTCATTCAGGGCAGCTGTCTCACCTCACCATGCAAGCTGAAGCCCTGAACAATTACCACCTTTGTTCTTCTCTGTGATCATGTGATGCTGGCACAGAGTGACTCACCCTTGTGGGTGACAAGGCAGCCTTGTAGCTTACTGTGGACCCCGTATCAGCAGCCTTGGAAAAAGAATCCTTGCTTTCGATGCTATTTCATCTTCCATTGTTTAATATTATGCCTATTCATGTCGGGGGTTTTTGTTTTGTTTTGTGGGTAGAAGGGTTGGAGTTCCATGACAAAAACTAAATTGGTCTGACCACCTCAGTGTAAGGAACAGTGCATCTGAAGCCAGACTCAACCTCCACAGCATGTTAAAACTATGGGTGGCAGAACATTGGTCTGGCCCAATGTGCAATTCATGTGAGATCTAACAAAGGATTTCAGCAATGCATCTGCCTGGGATGTGATTAGCCAAACCCTCTCCAGGCTGGTATTGATCACAGAGCTGGAGCTTCTACCCGGTATTAACTCCCGTTCTGCTTCTCCTCTCTCAGTTTGCTCCACAGGTGAGCTGCCATTCTGGGATCAGATTTGAAGGGGAATAGGAACATCAGGGCATGAGGAAGGGCACTGTATCTAGACCCCAGGGCTTTGGTGACCTTTTGACTGCACACAGATGAGGTTTCTGGTATGCTTCTACCTGCTGGGATTCTCCCCAAGAGGCTCTGACTTTCCAACCCCTGAGGCTTGGGGGTTGGTTGGAAATCCTCCAAGTAAATCCTCACATATCCCCCTTTCTCTCCCCTCCTACAAATGGAAAGGTAAAACAGGTATGGAACATTCTTGCACTTTGCTAAATGTAGTGCTACTCTAGCTACCAGCAACTGGTTAAATTGGCTGTTGTAAGGAATACTAGGGACTAGGGAGGAATGAGCACATTCTGTAGACAGGCTATTACAGTACCAGCCATTCCTGTGAGTAGGCTGGTGGCAGGAACGGAATGTGAAGACCTAGAGGGCAATTGTGTTGAGAGTATGCATAATGGTGAAGGTCGAGAATTGCTTGCGTATTATAGTCACACACCAGTATCCATAGGTTCACTTTTTGTTTCAATTACTCATGATTAACTGGGTTCAAATCTATTCAATGGAAAATTGCATAAATAAGTATCCCATGGATTCTTTCTGTGAAAAAAAAAAAACCACCCTCAACCTGCTCTAGTTAGATAGTAAATTATCCTTTGGTCCAGTATATCCATAATGTATATGTTACCTACCCATCACTGAGTAGCTATGTGGGTTATGTAAGAGCAGGACCTGAAGCAGACAGACCTCCTGAGTGAAGGTGGGGTATGGGAGCTACATATGTCAGGCAGTCTCTTCCAACTAGACACAGGATGTCCTAGCAAGCAGTGTCAGAAGAAGAAGCTGGCAGAAATCTTCAAACGATGAGGTGTTTTGGAGACTAGAATTGGCAGTAGTGATAAGAAGCCGTGCCAGAGATGACGAAGAGGTAAAGACATGAAACTCAGGTCACAGGCCATTTTGGTATTCATGAGAACAACAATGAAATCTTCCACTCAGACAGAGAATTAGAAATGGACAGTGAGAGATAGAAGGCGCTGAAGCAGAATTGAAAGAGTTGGGTTTGGAGACGAGGATAAAGGCAAGATGACTCACGTAGGTGATGGAGCAGTGGGGACCAGTTTCCGGAGTTGTAGTAGGACAAAGAACAGAGAAAGGAGCTGAGAGGTGCTCGCGGGATGGGGTAAACTGATAATGATCAGTACACACACACACACACACACACACATGAATAAATAAATAAATACACAGAAGAAGACAGGGAGATAGAGTGCTTATAGGCGAACAGATGGCTGGAGATAGTTACTGTAGCTTGAGTCAGGTACTTTATGACCAGAAAAAAAAATGTTAAGGCACTCTGAATGCCCCTTTTCTAGATGCCAAAAGCTGATGTTATTTTGAGATTCTCCTCCTGTCTTCCAGGATGACACTGATGCTGGACATTTCCAAGACTTAGTTCAACTGACTTGCTCCATGGCCATCTTATGCATGGACTAATGGTCTGTCTCTCCTACTGTTAGCGCCTTCTATCTCTCCAGAAGCCACCAATGCTAGATCTTGGTAGTGAACAAGCAAGCACCAGTGACCCCAAAAGTGTTCTCACCTCTGTAAGTTGTGAAGCTAACCTTTACTAACACGTCCACTCCAGACCACAAAACACAGCCTGCTGGATATATACATAGCTTTAGTTTCTTTGGATAGATGATCTCACAAGACCACCAGAAAGTCACTTTGTTCCCATCCCTATCTTAGAGGTGAGAAACTGATGCTTAGGGTTATTAAGGAGAAGTGTGCTTTGATCAGACTCAGGACCCCATGCTTAGAACCTTCCTATCAGACAACACATTATCACTGAGTTTCTGCTATGTACCAGGCAGAGTTCCAGGTGCTAGTTATTAAAAAACAAGCAAGGCAGACAAATAGCCTGCCCCCCGGGGAGCTCGCATTCTAGGTGAGACTCATGAGCCACACACATAGATGCAGACACAACTGGATAAGATCATCTCTGGTAATGATAAGGCCCTTTTCCAAATACCTCCCTGTACCACTTTAGGACTCTGTGATGCTGAACTGCAAAAATCTGCGATCAGCAACACAAAACCCTGATTGTTAAGAAGGCAGCACACCCACACAGCAGGTCTGTCTGCCGTGTTTGTGCTGCACCTTCCCACCAAGCACTTGAAATGTGTTAAATAATCATTGCCATTCCACTGCAAGTACATTTCTCTTTTATTTTAATCCTATTATAGAATTTTTTGATGGCAACCTGCTGTTAGAGTACATCTAACTATGTTAAAGCTCCCCAGGCCCCGAGCATGAAAGAACCCTCTTCAGAGCACACGCTAGGACAGGTGTACCTTGTTAGCATAGAAATGAAAATAAAAGGCACTGCTCTGGGGCAAGGAGGAGGAGCATGGACATTCTAATGCCATTGCTTAGGAGGTGATCTCTCATTGATCTCTCCTTCGTGCTTCGGGGGGCAGCAGCTTGATGGAGGCAGAGGTTCTTTTCTGTGCCTGTTGCTTGATGCTTAAGAAATGAAGACTAGAGCATAACATGCAACCCTTCGGTGCATTCCTCATCTCTGCTGCTCTGATGCTGCAGATGCTTCTTGAGACGAGGGTGTCAATGGCCGGTGTAGCCTAATGGTCACTCCCCAACATTGGCGATGTTTCAGTAATGATATGGAAATACATACTGTTCAAGTACACAGGGAAACATCTTTCCCCACCTGCAATCATTAAATTGTAGAGCAGGCTGGCCTGGCACAAATAATAACTTCCTTCAACATGCTGAGTTCATTTTCTTGAAACAAAGTTATGGTTATGGGTTGCCACAAGAACTTGTATTTTAGTGACTCATTTCACTCTAAATAAATGACAGGACGGGGTAATATTGCATTGGCAGTAAAAAATAGGAAATATGCAAGGCACCTCAGCCCCCTAAGCCAAGAGAATATATAACAGATGCTGCAAACGGACCTAATAATTGAAACCCACTTTGATAATATACACCTGCTCTTGTTTGTGGTGCTGGCAGTGATGGTAACAGTGGCAATAATTAGCCACCATGTGTGTCTTCTAAAATGCCAGTTCCTAAGAAAATTGCAAGCAGTTTCTCCTATAAGGACCACATGTCTTTCTTTTGATCTTTCTGACCTGCAGAACAAGAAACAATGTTATGTATATAATCTCAATGTATGTTCAGAAGGTAACATACAGAGCAAAGATAGTATGTTAATAACACCTTGTAAATGCTGATTATGTATTCCTCTCCTAAGAACAAGAGTGATAACAAGGAGATAGACACAGGTTATTTTAAAGGTAGTTTAAGCAAATGTGAGGGAAGGAAGAAGGGATAGAGAGGGCAGATAGAGAGACAGAGATAGATACATAGAAATATACATAGATAGATAGATAGATAGATAGATAGATAGATAGATAGATAGATAGATAGGACCCCTTGAGGCATCATTGTTGATGTGGGAGTATGAGATACAAGTCGACCCCCCTTCAATACTGCAGAAAATTATATTGAACAAATTTTTTAACTCAGGATGACATTTAAAATACTATATTTAACTACTAGCCATGCCTGAAACTATCTGAACAGACTCTTACTGCACCAATGTGCTTATCACGAGCATAACAAAGCACATCCATTCCTTGATCCACATGATGCCCCTCTGAAAGAGAGCATTGCTGGCTGCACTCAAAACCACTTCTTACTAAGTATGTTTTTAGAATGTCAGTTATCCTAGGAATAAACGCTAGGATCTTGGAGTGAAAGGATGTGGCACTGCCCTCACAGAGCTCCGAGTCTAGCAAAGAATGTAAAATACAGATAAAACATAATATAGAGTGGATAACACTAATGTCTTAAGAGGGGCATGTTCAAAGTGTTGCCTTTGTTGCTGTAGGACACAGGAACCATATCACGGAGGAAGCCATATTTTAAATGAGACTTGGGGAACAAATGGCATTTAGAGATGAATGGTCAGGAAAGGGGAACTCCAAGGGTAGGAACAACAGTGATAACTCAAAAGCAAGAAAGCATGGCAAAGAGAGTGCTTCAGCCTGTCTGTATCACAGGACTGCACCTCTGGTGTAAGAGACACAGCTCGGGAAGTAGACGGGAGTCAGATCATAACAAGCCATGAATGCCAGAGGGCGGAAACTGGGAAATTGGACTGGATCCTCTAGGTGTTGGAGCACATTCAAAAATTATTTCAGCAGGAAACTAGCATGAATAGAGCTTTCTCATCAATTAGCTTGACAATATTTTAACCTTAGCAGGTAACGGCAGTAGCAAGCTGGCCCCTGGGTGCCAAGCTCAGCTGCAAAGGTCAGGTACGAAGTTGCCTGTGCCTCTTGCACCTGAGCCTGGAGAAATAACTACTTATTCAGACTGTCACTCACTGGCTTGCTGGAGGCACCCTCTGTGCAGGGACAATGAAGAGAGCTTCCCTTACTCAGTACTTAACAGCAGGATTTTGCTCTGCCCCACAGCTCTCATCTGGGACTGGGCCAAAAAAAAAAGACTTGATTGGACACAAGAGATCAGGCTTTGGGCACTCCCACCTTTACTGTATGTTCCTGTCAGCGTGGCTGACAAGGCTGGTGGTCAGTGTTGGATTTTCTGTACGAGATAGAAAACAGGTCTGTTGATTTTATGTTTTATGGCTGATCGATAGGGTCAGAGTGGGAAGAACCATGATGCTTTTGATGGCTTCGGGTTCTTTGTTGTCTCTCCTTCTGGGAAGGAGGGAGGTCACAGTGACTTCCTCTTCCAGACTCCCTGGCTCAGGCAGAGTCACGCTGAAGAGGCAATGCTGGGGGCGGTCTCAGCCAAGCATAGGCAGGAGAGGTGACATCTAAGGGCTTTTGAAGAAATGCTGCATCTTTTGGCTAAGGGACCCCAACTGCACCTGCATTTCTGCAGGCTCTTCACTTGCTTTTTATATCCTCCCAGGCTGCACGTGGATTTGCTGAAAGGTGGAAAATATGCACAGCCCTGAGGCGTTAGAGAAGATGGCAAGGACAGGGGAATCTGCTGAGAACTCAGGAGACTCAGCTGCCCAGTGACCAGGCATGTGAAACTCTCCCCCTAACGGTGGCACCTTCAGTCAGAACTCCCCCTCTTATTACTGAATACTACCACAAATGATAGCTGCCAATTATAAAACACCTTCAGTACAAAGTGCACTGGTTTATACATGACATTTAATCCTTATAAAACCTCTAAGGAAGTCACTGCTGCAGGAGAAACTGGAGCTCTCGGGGGCTAAGCAGCTGGCCCAGTGTCCTGTAGAAATAAGCAATAGAAAAGCCTTGAGCCCCCAAACTTACATTCTTCACTATTTGCTGTGGCATGATTCCTCTGCCTTAACTTTGTTCACTGTGTCATGTTCAGAGCCATTGTAAGAATGAAAACCAAACTCCAGCAGCTTGTGAGAGAGCTCAGTAAAAAGGCTGGCCTTGCAAACCCAGGGACCTGAGTAAGATCCCCAGAACTCACATTTTTGACACAAAAAGAAGGGGGCTCTGGAGACAGCTCAGTAGATAAACACTTTCGGTGTTAGTGTGAGGACTAGGACTCAAATCCCAAGAATCCATATGAAATCCAGACAAGACGTCTGTAGCCCCAGGGCTCTCTTGGCAAGATGGGAGCTGGAGAAAGGAGAATCGCTGGAAGGTCACGGGCCAGCTAGCCTGACATGCACAGAAGCAAACAAGACACTCTCCCTCAAAGAAGGTAGAAGGCAAGGACTAAAACCCTACATTGTCCTCTGGCCTCTACAAGTGTGCTATGGCGTGGGCACACCTACATTCATACACAAACACGCACACATGCACATGTATAAGGAAAAAATACCCAGGTATGGTGATGCATATACCTGTAGTAATAGACAGGAGAATACCTGGGGCTTATTAGCCAGCCAGCTTGACCTACATAGGGAGTTCCAGGCCATTGAGAATCCTTGTCTGTGGCTTCTACCCGCACATAGACATGTGTAGACACACACACACACACACACACACACACACACACACACACACACACACACTCACTCACTCACTCACCAAGTTGTACAATATGGTAGGCAGACTCTACATACCATGATGGGCTGAGCAAAGAAAAAATAGCCCTGCTATGATGTCTTCTCTGCCTCTTTGGTTAGGAACATGATGGAGTGAGATGTGGATACACTTTC
The DNA here is from genome assembly GCF_007827085.1 of Peromyscus californicus insignis. NCBI lineage: Eukaryota > Metazoa > Chordata > Mammalia > Rodentia > Cricetidae > Peromyscus > Peromyscus californicus. Next base: position 43,611,840 of record NW_026294413.1, read on the forward strand.
AAAAAAAATAGATATATATGACACAAACAGAAGTATAGAATGAGCAATCTTTTTAATATGTCATACAGCACCAATCTGGAAAGCAGAGAAACAGGATGGGCTGCCCCGAGAGCCACAGGAAACACTCCACAAGGGAGTGAGGTTAAATGGCCTTTTCAAACAAGCAAAGACACGTGCAGAGACACAGCTGTTGAATTCAGTTGCGTAGGAGATGCAGTCCCTGACCTAGCAATCCCTCCCCTCTCTTCTACCGATGTAAGCTTTTCCTCCACTGTTCAGCTCTCCACGGTTTGCATGTAAAAGCAGCACCGTGTGGCCATCATTAAAAATATCATGACTAGAGGCTGCAACGAGACAATGATTGTCCCATTAAGCAACAGATTCCATAAACAAATGCAGTTCATTCTGCCCGCAGCCTGACATCATGGTCTGAGGAGCGCTGCTGAAAGCAATTTATCTGTAAGAATTCTACTTCAAGTTTCAGATTCCAGAGAGCCCCTCTAAGTCACAGCAAAATAGATGTGCAATTGGTTTGCTGCAGGCACTCAGGGGTTAATGAGCTCCCCTCATCTACCCACGCCCACCCTCGGAAAAACCTCTGAGGGTCCCTGTTACTGTTAAACCTCCATGGCTACAAAGTCACCAGCGCAACCAACCGGAGCTGTGGCCTCCCGAGAAATGACAGATTTAAAGGAAGAAATACTGTGCACTTGCTGGAGGCGAGTTATTTTAATATAATGCCGAGATGACAGCTCTCCACATTTAATCATCAAACTCCTGATTTTTTTTTTTTTGCTATGACATTAGAATTTCCCACAATTGGGGAAAAATTGTTTCTCTTCCATCCATGCCTGACAGTTGCATATTCGCAAGAAATGTCTGTAAACTTTTCCAATTATTTTTAATAAAATGTAAATTATTGTCTACATAAGCCCTCTTTTCCCTCAGCCACCACCCACAGTGGAGAGAAGCCGGGGCTCTTGCTCTTGGGCAAGGCGTCTGTGGCTTTGTCATCGTCCTCACGGTAATAACTTACCAAGCAGAAGGCTGCTTCCGTCTGTGTCACCCGTACTATGACCATTTCCTTTTTAATAGTGTCTGTAATCAGTGCCTGTCAGAGAAGCTGTGCATTTGATTATCTATGCCTCAAGTGGGCTGACACAGCTTAGCTGGTTCCCAGTCATGAGCACAGACACATCTCTAGGTTTGGAGGCCATTAAAATGGACATTTGCATAAGGTTCCCTAAGATAGATCTGTACTATTCTCGAGCTTGATTCCCATTAACAGACAAGAAATTGACAAATAAAGATATGCTATATCTCAATTAAAGATACATTCCTGGCGTGGTGGCACACACCTTTAATCCCAGATCCTGACAGGCAGAGGCAGGTGGATCTGTGTTAGTTCAAGGCCAGCCTGGTCTTCATAGAGATTTCCAGGAGAGCCAAGGCTACATGGAGAGACCCTGTCTCTGAAAACAAAACTAAAAACAAACAGACAACAAACAAGGGACAAGTGTCTCTGCCTGCAGAAAGAACTACACAGGCAAAGGCAATCGACATGGAAAATTATGGAAGGTCTTCAGAGCAGTCCCTGTTGGGGGAAAGTGGGTACAGGTCCGTGAATGGAGGACACATCCAAAGGTAAACTGAGAGGCTGAGGATACAGATTAACTGGTAGAGTATCTGCCAATCCCTAGATTTGATCCCACCAGTACATAAACTAGATGTAATCCAGGGAATTGGGAGATGAAGGTAAGAGAAAATCAAAGTCATTTTCAGCCTCAGAGTGAGTTTTACTAACAACCTGGGATATATGAGATACATCTTTTAGAATGTAATCATAAAACTGAAAAGAAGATCATTCAGAAGAGAGATGGCCATGATGATTCTCTAGCTACTGTAGGTCTGCTCCAGAGGATGTTGGTGTTACAGGGAGACCATCAGAGAAGACCACTCAAATTTAGTTTATAGCCAATTGAATGAAACTTCTTTCCAGCTGGCTGAGACTACATTCAGGTATTCAGGACCCAAGGGTAGAGCCTAGTGTTTAGAGTAAAGGGTTTTTGAAGGCAAAACCACAACCTAGTATCTCACTCAGCAATGTGAGGGAGAGGTTTTACACAAGCAAACAGTTTAATAGAAGCTAAGAAAAGCAGTTAGCTGGAGGGAGGTCCTGGGTTGGCTGGAGGGGGTTCTGCACAAGCAGGCAATTTAACAGAAGCTAAGATAAGTTAGCTGGGGCATCTTGACCTCAAGTCCTTAGAATAGAGTTGAATACTTTCGACAGGGCTTCCCATCAAAGAGATCAAATTTCTAATCAAAACTAAAATGGCCTCTGAAAAATATAGGTGGAGAAACATATTCACCCTCTTGTCCTTTTGCATTAGAATGGATTCTTAAATGAAATCAACCCTTCTCAATTTGCTCTAAGAAGATTAGATGTAGAGCTATAGACAGATAGATAGATAAATAGATAGATAGATAGATAGATAGATAGATAGATAGATAGATAGATAGATGATAGATAGATAGATAGACATAGATATATAGTTTCTTAGGGCCACACCAACTCACTGGGTAAATTTCCCACTACTCACTAGGAGAAACGAGTCAGGGAGCCTTCCAAAAGACAATACAGCCCCATGACTAATGAAGTTACTTCTGGCCCTTAGTAATAAGGAAAAAGCTTTGCTCTTGGAAGAGGAAATTGGAGAAACCAGTCTATTCCAGAGCTCCTCACCTGCCTATTAGCACTTGGTCCACCTTCATGCACAGCCTTCTCTACTGGGTTTTTCCTAGGTGCATCTTATTAACTGGAGTGTGGGTCTCAGAGAGAACCAGGCTACCATTAATAGCCCTTCCCTGTCACCTGCAAGGAGAAGTGCTGATCTGCATTCTCCCGGAAAGATGATGAATCACAGAACCAGGGAACCAGTGTGGGCGTGCCCTGAAAGCAACCTCCACTGTCTCATCTCGTTTGCACCTATTTCTGAAGTGCGAACCCCCCAGGCCTGAGAGCTGGTACTCCTGAGAAGAGCAAGAGGCATTTTGCAGATCTGAGTTAGCTTCTGGATGGTATTACAGATAAATAATTAGAGCATCTCTCCAGCGACCTGTGTTCCAAAGCTTCGCTCTCTAGAGACGACAAATAAAAAAGGTTCCTGTCCTACCAAGGAGAATCCCCGGGAGAGTAGCACCCAGGACCCATGGATGCCGCTGTCTGACACAGGGCACTTCTGCCAGCACCATGGACAGCGCTAGTGGGCTTGCCCTCTCGCATACACTGCTCTCCTGGAATGTCTGAGCTGACCGCTTCTTTGTAAAGGTAAAGTATTGTTCCCAGCAAAAAAACGGAAGCGTGTTTCTTGGCCAAGTGTGTGATCCAATTTTGCAGGCAGTAGCACCTGCGCTGTCTTTGCAGCCTTGCTTCCTTCTCTTTCAATGTGCTAAATTGAGATACAAATGCAGCTAAAACGGATTCAAATTCTTTTTACAAGCTATACACTTCAAAAGGAAAGGGAAGGAAAAAAAATCTCTTGAAAATACCATTTATTCTACCACTGCTCAGTGTAACCACCACCATACCGTCTCTCCACAGGTCCCAAATGAAAAATTTTGAGGGCTATTGAACACACCGCAAGTTTTCAGAGCAGATCGGTGGAAAGTTACTTAGCACAGTTGTCTCTGTAATTGTGACACATTAGAGAAGTGTATGATGTTCTGAGGCCCTCAGCCTAGCACTTGCCTGGGTGGTGGGATAGCCGGGGGTTAGGATTCTGCACCACAACCCATTAACACCAGCAGAGAGATGGCTGTCTGACAGTCACATCCCCAGCTGGGTTCTCTAGCTTAATCCTATTTGGTTTAATGGATTTGTTTCCTGAATCAGATGGTCACGAATAGAAAGGGGATAAAAACAGTACCACGGTGATGCCTTTGAACTGACCTGGTGTGCCTATCGAGTGGGCTGTCTTCCTCTCAAATATACATATATCCGAAGTGCTTGACTACAGGGTATGAAATTCCTTTGGGGTCCTTTCCCAGATGCAGCTAGTTTCCTCTCTATGTTCTTCATTACCTCCTTTATACATGCCCTCATGTACACTTTGACCAATCCATCAAAGCCCCTAGGAATAAAAGAGACTTAGGGATTTTTAACAAATACATTTTTGCATTTAGCTTTCATTCAGCTACAAATATACAAATGGCCTTGTGATTCTTATGTTTTTAAATTTTTCTCCCATCCTGACCACAGTTTCCCCTCTCTCTACTCCTCCCACCTCCACCACATGCCTCCCCTCGCCTCCAGAGCCACTCCCCTCCATCTCCCTTCAGAAAAGGGGAGGCCTCACAGGGATATCAACCAAACACAGCATAACAATAGTACTAGGCACATACCCTCATATGAAGGCTGTATGAGGTAACCCAGTAGGAGGAAAAGGGTTCCAAGAGCAGGCAAAAGAGCCAAAGACACCCCCACTGCCATTGTTAGGAGTCCCACAAGAATATCAAGACAACAACCATAACATAGGGCCTAGCTCAGCCCCATACAGGCTCCATGATTGTCACTTAGGTCTCCGCGAGCTCCTATGAGTCTTACTTAGTTGATTCTGTGGATTATGCCCCTGCGGTGTCTTGTGCGGTTATTACGCAGGTTTCCACAGCTGTAGTGAGCTCATGAGTGCCATGGCCGCGTTGCGTCCAGCAAACAATGCTTCACAGGACTCCTCAATCTCGGGCTCTCATATTCTTTTTTCCCCTTTGCCAGATGTTCTCTGAGTCTTTAAAGGAGTGACACAGATGTCCCTTTCAGGGCTAAAAACTCCCAGGCACTTGATCTCCATACTTTTACCAGTTGTGAGGCTCTATATTAAACATCGCCCACTGCAAAAAGATGAATGAAGGCTTATGAAACACTATCTATGGATATAGACATGACTGTTTAGAAGACGGGTTGACACATTATCTATTTAGCAAAACAACAGTAGTAGATTCTCCCCTAGACCTTTGGTCTTCCCAGGCACAGGCTCCTGACTAGGTTTACATTACAGGACATGATTTCCTGCTTGTGAAACAAGCCTCCAATCTAATCATGAAGAGGTTAGTTACCCCTCCCATAATAATCCCACCACTATTTTACCAGTGGGCACATGTTGCCAGACATACCATTATTGTAACTCTTGAAGTCCCAACCTAGATACGGTCATTGGTAAGTTTTTCTCCCCCAGCACTTTGCTTATCAGCAGGCATCATGAAAGCTAGCAGCAGGGGGACTTCTAACTCAGATCCAGCCTGATTTCTCAATGTCCTGCAACTCAAGTAATCTTCAGCAGTAGGGTCTTGTGATCCAGAGGAACACCTCTTAAAATAGAATGTGCTACCTTGCAAAGTAATGAGCCCTTATCACTGGATATAATCAAGCAATTCTAGATAACCAGCTGTGAGAACCATTGTAAAGGGGATTAATGCACGGGCTGAAGAGTTCATGAGATCAGTGATTTTCAAACTGCTTTTAGCAGCAGAACATAAAAAAGCAGTAGCAGAGGTACACGAGGTGAAGAAAGCCGGGAAGCTCAGATCTATCTACGAGGCCCCAAGGAATCCTTGTGAAGTCTTAGGTCTCCACAAAACTGTGTTAAAAAGAACCGGCCACACCATCTTTCCTTTGCCTCTTAAAATTATTTTTGAGATTATAATATAATTACATCATTTCTCCCTTCCCTTTCATCTCTCCAAACCATCCCGTGTATATCCCCTCCCTCTCTTTTCAATTCATGACCTTTTTTAAATTATTTTTTACAAAGACATGTAAATATATAAATACAACTTACTCAGTCTGTATAGTATTGTGCATACGTATGTCTTCAGGTCTGAGCATTTGGTATTGGTCAACCGATTGATACATTGTTCTTCCTGGGAAGACCAATTCTCTTGATTTCAGCACTGCTTAGGTGCCTCTAGTTCTTTGTGTAGTGTTGATGCCTCCTGAACTTTCCCCTGTTCATGTTAACATGTCTATTATTGTCCTTGTTCAGCTCATATTTAGGCAGCCATATGTCAGTGAGAAGTTATAGATTTAGCTTCTGACATCCCAAGGGAACATAATCTCACACCCAATTCCCTGTAATTCTGTAATCTGTGGCTCTCCTTCCAGCGGGAAGTAAGCCAATAATTAAAAACTGAGATTTGCACAACACCTTGTAGTTTGTCTTTCTCTGCAGGTAGGTTATCTTATAAGTTTAACAGTGTAAGCTCAGAGCAATATGCCCTGTGATTTACAGTTACATATTTTTGGAAGCCTAAATAAGGTGAATCAGAATTGATTGCACTGAAGCCACAGTGGTTATCATGTAAACAAGGGAAAAGGATTCTGAGAGGCCGAGGAATGGTGTTGAAGACAGAATACTAGAAATGCTACCACCCTGTAACTTCTACATAGGGGTGGGGGGGACAGTAAGTTTCCAAGAGCTACTGCTTGATCCAAGCAAATAGAGCCTTTACATTCAGATGCCTAAATAGGACAGCAGTTTAAAAAAAATGAAAAACAGAATGTAGAGGCCACTTTTGGCAATAAATATCTACAACAAAATTTTGTAGTGTGCACTCCATAGAAAAGTGATGGCCTGGCTGCTAGTAACCCTGGGTAATAACAAAGTGGTAAGAGTTAAAGTACGATGGCCCTTGGAAACTCATGCTTCAGGTGTAGATTGTGTACAACCACCAACAGATAAACTAAGATTCTTCTGTGTTTGTGAATTAGCCCTTTCTTATACAGGGGACTCCTCGCTCCTCTCAAGCCAGGCCACACTGTGAATTGTGTGGTTCCAAGTCTTCAACCTAACCTACATAATCTACTGAGTTTAAATCATAATAAGTGTAAGAGTGCAGAATGCAGTGTGCATGAATAGGTGTATATATCACAGGACCATGGGGAAGGCAGCCAAACATAAACCAATTATTCTGCCATGAGCTTTCAGAAGTTAGTCTCAAGAAATCTCAGTCCAGAACTGGGTCACAAAGAGAGTGGCTGCCACAACAATTCAGTTCTGAACCCTGTAGCCCCCGTCACAGCTGTGACAGCAAAAGGGATGAGTCCCAGATGAAAGCTGCACATGTATACACTTGATTAGTAGCACTCGGCCGTGGGAAGAGCCCCAGCTGCAAGGAAGTCTAGGAATGTGATTATTATAACAATTACATCTTCTTTAGGACAAGAAGACAGTTCTAGAAAAGGAAATGGAGTGGACACAGAACAAGCTAACCCTTAGAGTCTTTAACTGCAACAAAACAAAATAAGAAAGCAAAGAAGACTAAATAAAGTTCTCTTAGCCACATTTATATAAAGGCTCCACTTGTCAGTTAGTGACAGGGGGTAAGGATTAAGACAGGGTGATGTTAGTGACGTCATCCAGCTTGTCATTGCTCAAATTTTAATCACAAACTAAGTATTTTTCTATATAAAGTAAGCTACTTAATTCTCATCTGGCCCCTTTTCTAGCATTCTATGACTTTTTAAATAATTTATTTAACTTTATTTTATGTGCATTGGTGTCAGAACCCCTGGAACTGGAGTTACAGACAATTGTGAATTGCCATGTGGGTCCTGGCAATTGATCCCAGGTCCTCTGGAAGAGCAGCCAGTGCTCCTAACTGCTGAGCCAACTCTCCAACCCCCAGTATAAGATTATTAATCAACAGTGTCCTCCCAGACGGAGGCATGATGGTGCCAAGAAAGGGGCTTTGGAGTCAGAAAGTCCACGGTCTGAGTCAGAGCTTTAGAACTTAGAGAAACCTTCTGGAATTTGGATTTCCTCTTCTGTTAAAATGGAAGTTCTGCTACTAATCATGCCAGGTCATTTTGATTGCCAAGTGGGATTGTGTCGGTTGTTTAGAAACTGTTTGGAGAGAGAAAATGCTCAATAACTGGTTGTTCCCCCGACACTGTTGCATTCATCTGTTAACGAGGATTCTTAAACATTTGTTCAAGCTTCGTGACTCCACATAAAGCAGCCCAATAATCAGCATTCCTGGAAAATGATACAATTAAACCATGTGACTGTGTCCCTAGGTAAAAACAACCCCATTGTCCAACCGTTAGGTAGTTTAAGATCTTTAGGCAACAGAAATATTACAAGTAACCATTTCACAGTATTCACTAAAGAGTCAGGAGTTAAGACGGAAGCCACTAGCAGATCATATGCTACACAAACACAAGGCCCTGGCTTTGCTATTTGGCATAACAAATAGTAATAATAATTGCAAAGTGACCTCCTTAAAATTTAGTAGTAAGTCCCCAGGGAAGCACACAGCAGGGCAGAGTAGAATTGCAAGAGGTTGTACTGTGAGCTTGAACTCATGAAAGACCAAAGGAGAAAAAAAAGTTGGAGCAAGCAAAGCTTTCAAGCCATAGTGAACACCTGAATCTTGAGATGGGAAAGCAGAGAGGAAGAGCCCTGGGGAGAGAGCAGCATAGACCATGGTACAGTCCTGATATTCCTTGGCCCACATTTCCTGTTAGAATGGTATTTCCTGTTGACAGGGACTAATCTTTGTCAAAATCTGAACATGTTGCTCCTCCCTCAGTTGATGGCCACATAAGAAGTGGTCCTACTTTTCTAAGTTGAAGTGGAATCTGTTGGTACCAATACTGGAAACTGGTCCAATAACCAAACCATTAGCAGCTGAAGGTCAAGTCATTCTTGAAGGGTAATCCAAGTATGCTATGGCCATGATGGACTAATTTAAGAGCAACTGAAAACTACTCAAACATCCTTTAGACAAACACTAACATATTCAAGCACTATCACATAAGACCTGAAGGTTGATAATAGCTGGTTGTTTTTCCATCTAATAAATATTGCTCTTACTCTATCTCTGGCTCTTGTCTAGGAAATATGACATTATTATATCATATGTTTTACCTCATATGTGGAGTCAAGATGTGTGTGTATACATACATAAAAGAAGAAGAACAGGAATTAGCAAGAAGGCAGATTAGAAAGGGTAATAGAAAGTGAGTACAATTATGTACATGTATGAAAATGTCATGATGAAACCCATTATTCTGTACAATAACTGAAATTTGATAAAAAAAATTTATGAACAATCCCTACTCTTACAGAGCTTACATTTTGTAATGAAGATGCAGAGAAGTACATGAAAAGTTATGATACAGAGATATGGTAAACAGTGGCTTACCACCCACATTCTGGCAAGTGTGTTCAATTACATAACTTCAAATTGGGCGAGAAAGCCTTCTGGAAGAAAGGGTTGTCCATGCAAAGATATCAACATGCATATTCTTGGAGAGGCTTGTTGGAGGCATCAGCAACAGCTAGCATAAATTCCAAAAATAAGAATAAATGTAGATGGGAATCTAAAGATTACAAATTCAAGAAGACAGAGGAGCTGAAATTAAAACCAAATACAGCATCTAGACTGTTGGCTTTAATAACGAGGAAGATGGTGTCTCTACGAACTTATCACTTAGAACACAAAAAGTTGCCTGTGAATTAGCTAAGAGATGTATTCTTTTGAATACAAAAAAAATGATATGACAAATATTTGGAGGGAAAGACCCATTTGAAGCATTGTAATGCAATCCACGCCCCTCTTCTCTTTATACTCCCTTGCACAATGTGAATGAAAGGAGCCATAACAAGGGAGGCAGAAGAGAAGCCACTGACGAGTGAAGACTGGCACATCCAAATCACAGCATTTTTAAGATGCTCTGATTGAGAAGAGCAAAGCCTTTGGCACAAGGAAGAAAAGGACAAGTATGTGCAGCTATGTGGGCTAGATGGGAAGAAAAATGCTGCATGTGATCACTGCAATAACAGGTTTCGAGCAGGCTTTTGAAATGTGGAAGTCCCGCTGACATGAAAGTCAGGGAAATCTATTTTGGTGGCTACTGTAGCCGATTTGAAGTTGTTCATAACTAAGTCAATCCAGCTAATAATGACACTTCCCTTTTCAACAGCAACAGCCCAGATTTCTTCTCAACCAAGACAAGTTTCTTAACTCCAGTGTGCTCCGGTTCCCCATCACAGAAGATTAGTATGAATTCTGATCCCTTTACAGTTTGGAACTTCAGTGAAGTCTTCCCAATTGTTGCCCCTTTAACCCAGTACAGATTTGATGCCTTCTGGATTAACTTTGGTGATAAATCTGATTTCAAAGAACATTGAACCCAGGCACCTGCTAATGTATTTCAGTACTTTTACTAATAGCTTTAGAGAGCTTATTAATTTACATTTCACTGTATTTTAAGATAATCTCCTTCAGTTTGCCTGCCTCACTATGAGAGCATTTTTCATATTTCAGATCAGGACACCAAACACTAGAACTAAATGGATGAGATCATTTTAAATATTATGAAGATACCCACGCAGGTCAGATATTTTTAGTATTTTCTCATCTCTAATCTATTTCTGTACTTGTTGAATGTGGCTTCTCATATGTCCTTTTAAGTACCTTCTTAGTTTTAGTGACATTTTAGAAAACTATTTGAATTTGTTCTGTGTGAAGTTTTTGTACAATAGGAAGAGGCCGTGGGGTAATGAAGTAGAAACTAGTCTGCTGTGGTGTTTCTAACACAATAACATCCCGAACTCTGCCATCAGTATGTTCACCCACCTCCGTCAAACCTGCTAACCCCCATGGGAAATGGGACTGCTGATGTCCATCTCGTCATCCGCCACTCAACTCTCCCAAGATGCATCTCACTTCCGCATCTCTACTGTACTCTCCCACAGTTACCGCAGCTGACCTGTCTCCAGCTTCCTTGATTCCATATGTTTTCAGTTCCATTCCCATCTCTTCCTCCCTAATTATCTCTTTCTCGGCTCCCTCATCTGAAATCCTTCGTATTTTATCCTTCATCTTAATGCCAGCTACCACTCTTTACATTGTCTTCCCACCATAACTATCTGCTTCTAATATCTACGGGTTTCTCCTAGACTCAGACTTGATAATTCAGTTCGCCAGCCAGCAAACAAACAAGGCCACCATCAGTGACTTTTGTGACCCTGGGAGAAGTCAATCAAGTTCAGTAACAATTTTTCAGATGCCAAGAACCCCTCTGTTTGACAATAAGAAACTTTCAAAACAGATTGACTAGACCAAGGTTGATAATCATACATACAAGCAATGAGGCAGAGAACATTTGGCCACCTGTCCACTTCTTTCCTAGGTATTCAGGTTTTTATTTAATTGACAAAAGCAAGAGGAAGAAAGTGAAAATGGTGCATTGGTATTGGTACCTGGGTACCTCTGCAATAACGAAGGAAATAAATTCAGAGCAAACAGTATAGTACATTGGATAGCTCTGAACCTAGCAAGCAGAAGTTTGGCAAGAAAGTTAGAGTATCCGGGGAGACCCCAGCAAAGGGAGAAGGTTAGCTACTTGCTAGTCAGTCTCTCTGAGTGAGCAAAATTCCACCTCAAACCTTGAATTATGAGTTCTTTAGATTTAGATAAAATTTCTCTTAGTAGCTTTGAAAGAGTTGGTGCCTGAAAGAACAGAATCCCCTCAGGCTGCTGGTCTTGCCAGGAAGCCAAAGTCATTGCTTAAGAGGCAGCCACTGTAGATTAAAAAAACAACCACAACACAAAGAGTATCTGGAAAAGTCTGCAAGATTCTAATGTAAGAAGTGCAACTTCATGGGTCTAGCTTTCTCTCTGTGTATTTATTACTCCCTCTCTCTCTCTCTCTCTCTCTCTCTCTCTCTCTCTCTCTCTCTCTCTCTCTCTCTCTGTGTGTGTGTGTGTGTGTGTGTGTGTGTGTCCCTCTATCTTTGAATCTCCCCCCTTGGCACACACACACACACACACACACACACACCCTCATGCAATAGAGGAGAAAACCTAACCTGACCATATTGCTCCATTCCCAATCACAGACCATGAGACAGACTTAGCACTTTAAGAGTGAAAAGTGGCCACCAGCCAAATTTCCTGGCAAAGGCAGTGGATGTTCTTATGGAACACCCAGTCAGCATACACAAGCTCAGAGAATCTCAGGGAAATTCCAGAGCAGACAAACAGGAGCAACTTATCCTGAGTCTACTTAAGACACAGCTGCAGAGAAAGTGGAGCTCCAGATAGTCCTACAAGAGACTTAGGCATAGGGTTCTGTGGAGGGCTGAATAGTGTGGAACATACTTAGTACTAACATGACCCCATTATACTCACCAATGCGTAAGGCCTGGGAAAGTCTCATGCCAACCTCATCTCTATATTTTATTGTGCATAACAACCTGTGTACCTGGTCTCTGGAGCCCTTTGCTTGCAGAGTTCTTGGGTCTTGTCCCTTCCCACTCCTTGGAAGGGGGTATGTGCTCCTTGACCTACAAGACCCACTTCTGCTGTTAACTCTTCATCCCCGTCTTTGTACTTCCAAATGCTGTCTGCTCACAGCCAGCCATTCTCCTTGCTGTGCCTGGTAAATACATGCCAGTTTCTGATTATACTGTCTGGCGTGTGTGTGTGTGTGTGTGTGTGTGTGTGTGTGTGTGTGTGTGTGTTGCTGAGTTGCCAAGTTAAAAGACACTGAATAGGTTTACTTACATGCAAACAGAGCAAAGTGAGGCTTGACCACCTGATCCTTGTGGCCTTCTATCCTCCCCCTAAATACACACTAGGTTGGCTTTTATGCCCTCTGTAGGCTTACTTTGATGTGCACACTGAGATTCCAATCTTTTCTTTTGGATCTCTTGTACACATCCCAAACTGCTGATTAAAAAAGGAAGAGATGGGAACAACCAAAGTGAAAACCAACAGTGACTAGGTAATGAAAATGCAGTGTCTATATACAATGGAATGTGATTGCGCGTTGGAAATAAAGGAAATTCTAGCACATGATACATGTGGGTGAATGTTGAACACATTTTGCCAAGTGAATCACACTAGTCATGAATAGCAGGCTGTGTGATTTCAAGCATATGACATATCTAGTACAGTCCACTTCATAGGGACAAACTGAAGGAAGAAGACTAGGGGGTAGCGTGGTTGGCTCAGTACCAGCTTTGGCAGATGAAGAGTTCGGACGGTAGTTACAATCATGTACTGGGCACTACTGAAATACATGCTTAAGAGTAGTTATAACAGCACATTAAAGACAAAAGTGAATGTGTCAATTACCAAAAAAGAGAGTTCCGGAAGAAAACCTAACTCTGAAATTCCAGCCATAGTCAAGGAAAAAGTAAGGAAGTAAGAAGTGGAAACCCCACCCCACTACCATGGTCTACTGTCTACTAGGGACCATTACTTGGGAATATACCACCTCCATTCTTTTCCAGATGATTTTGAATGAGGACACTAACTGCTACATGGCCTCATCATACTCACTAGTAGGGAAGGCCTGGAATAGCCTCATGACAGGCTCATCTCTCTCTACACTCTGTCCTCAGCCTCAGGATAGCCTGTGTCTCTGGGACCTGGGGCTTGACAATTTCACTATCAGATGAGCTGAAAGGCCTAGCCATGGGCAAGTGTGCTTCTGTGGGAGAAGATTTGCATCTCAGAAAGGGAAGGTGCAAAGGAGGCCCCAGGGAAGAGGAATTCCATGTTGCCCAAAGTGTTGTATTTTCCTAATTAAGAAACAGTCATTTTGGTACCATGTGCTCAGTATGATTTTCTCTTTCTTTTAAGACAATTGATTCAAGAAGAACATTTTCTTCTCTTTTTCTCAGTAATTAACTAGACTTTATCATGAGCAAGCCACTTAACCTCTATGGATCTCTATTTCTTCCAGTTAAATGAGAGGGGTGGGGTTCGATGGCATCTAGGCCTCTTCCAAACCATGAAATCATGATTTTATGCTGAATTATAGTGTTTCCACTCCGTTCTCATCATCTACCCACCCCTCACCATCATGCACAATACAATTTCATATACCTTTTTATCCTTTCAATATTTGAAAATTTCAAGTAAATTATATCATTAAATGGGATTTTTCTGCATTATGAAGGCTATATTTTTAAAATCTAACACATACTCTCCACTAATATAACTATATATTTTGCTTCAATTTAAATGGTAAAGAAAAACACAAAATTATCTCCTTTTTCTGTTCCTCTTATTCAACAGTCACCAACCATTTCATTACTCTGCAAACTTCCTTCAAGAAAACTGAACAGTGTGATAAGGTGAAATGTGTTCTTCCAAAATTCTCTTTAAGTTTGAAGGGAAATAAATTGCACAGAGACAACCCTTCACTTATGGCAGCTTCTGTTTTGAACATCTTGCAACGGGAAAAAAAAAAACATTAAAACTAAAAGTTTCTAGAAAAGAATAAAAGCAGTCTATTTCTTAGTGATAGGGTCTAGTGGGCAACAGAAAATGAGAGCAGATGAGTCGAGTCTGGACTTCTGACCTTTTTCCTGTTTAAAGAAAAAAGATATAGCCATTGGGACTGGGTATCAAAGCTCTGCATTTTAAAAGGTTATGGTTGGTTTTCTGGGGTAGACTCCATCTGTGGCAAAGAGAAACTTCCTTGAGGAGGGGTTATGGTTATACATACCTATGGGTATAAAGACAAATATTTATAGATTGCTGTTAGGGATACAGAAGCTATGCCCATAAAGTCTCACCAACATGACTGCCCAAAGGTGATCTGATGAAAGATGACACTAACAGACATGTCAAAGTGGATGGGGAAAAGCCCATGATGCCTCTACCCTACACAAAACACTACAGGCAACTGAGGAAAGTGGGAGTGGGAGAGGTTGTCTTTCCAGGGAAGAGCTCACCAATTGGTTGTCCAGTGCCAAATGTAGTCCTGAAAACATACATGCAAGTAACAGTATAAAGACTGAGCAGGTTCCATTTTAGAATTTACATGTATATACATATACACATGCAATAACAACTAATATAAAAGAGGCCATGAATTTGAAGGAAAGCAGAGAAGGGTATTTGGAAGGGCTTGAAGGGAGGAAAGGGTAGTGAGATGATGAAATAAAATAAAATAAAACAGATGGTAATGAGTAGAATTGGTGTTCATCTTCTGCATACAGGAGCAGGCCAATCTACTGCTCCTGGCTGCTCCTCCCATGATTGGCTGGGCAGTCTTTCTGATGGGTCAGATACTGTTTATAAATGATCGGAGAATTGTTCTGGTTGATTGGCACCCATGCCACACAGTCATTAAATATCTTACTAGTTTGCACTTCATATTGCTAAACAATACAAAGTCTATAGTTTATTTGCTTATTCATCCAAGCAACAGAATGATACATGATGAGAAAGGAAAGGAAGAAGGAATAGATGAGAGGGAACATGAAGTTGGTACTAGATGGGTAGTTCATATTCATCACACATGGTAGGGACCATGGGAATTACCATTGTATTTACATTGTTTACATTTACCATATATGAATTACAGAAATAAAATTTTGCTTTGCTGAAATGATGCCTTCTGTGTAGTCCAGACAAGTCTAGAATTCCATTGTCCAGCCTGACCTTGAACTCAAGATTTTCTTGCCTCAGCCTACTAGGTATCCAGGTTATAGGTGTGAACCACTACATCCCTCTGTAAGTTACATTTTAAAACATCTGTTAAATAAAACTTCTGTGATATAGTTGTCTAAACAAGAACTCAATGATATCACCAGAGGACATCCTGAAGTGGATAGGGAAATCTCACAAGATCCCACTCCTAGATGAGGAAGGAGAATTATTAGCATTCCCCAGTTTTTCCCTACTTGCTTATCCAATATCATATGGTCAGTCCTAAAAACATATATAAACACACACACACACATATGTGTGTGTGTGCATGTGTGTGTGTGTATGAGCAACACTAAATGGAACTAGTATATTGTATTTATATATTATTTGTATATAATATATATATATATATATATATATATATATATATATATATATATATATAGCCATGAGTGTGGGAGCAGGTAAGATATGGTAGGGGCTGGATTAAGAGGGAAGCAAATGTTACTGCAATTTCTCAGAAGCAGCCCCTGGAGTTATAATTCTCCTTGGTTTGTGAAACAGAAAGGTAAATAATTATGCACATACCCTGTGGTAGTTTGAATGTAATTGGCCCTCATAAGCCCACAGGGAGTGGCACTATTTAGTGGTGTGGCTTTTTTGGAAGAGGTGTGTCACTGTGGGGACAGGCTTTGAGGTCTTCTATGCTCAAGCTACACCCAGTGTGGAAACAGTTCGCTTCCTGTTGCCTGTGGATCAATATGTAGCTCCTTCTCCACTCTCAGCTCTTTCTCCAGTGCCATGTCTGCCTGCATGCCACCATGTCCCACCATGATGATAATGAACTAAACCTCTGAAACTGTAAGCCACCCAATTAAATTGTTTTCCTTTATAAAAGTTGCCATGGTCATGGTGTCTCTTCGCAGCAATAGAAACCCTAACTAAGACACACCCCCACTCAAATACAGTGGTAACACCAACATATTTCAAGTGCAATAGCTATTGCCATTCAAGCAGATGAGTCTTGAATGTGAGAAGGGCACACAAGAACAGGAATCACATAGTAGTCACTGAACCCAGCAATTCTGGAATCGAATTGGCCGTTGACCTCCAGCTCAGTTCTGGAAGCACCTTTCTTCAGCTTTTATTTCTATTCTCATCTTTCTTGGAGGTTGACTTCAAACTTCATTTACCACAAGACATCATCTGTTCATATATGCAGCTAAGTAGGAGCCTCAGCCTGATTCTTAGCCATAAATGATCAGGGATGTGGAGACTTCTTCCTGTAGAATCACACCTTAATTCACGCAGCCCAAGTTTATGGTGTCCTGGTGATAGAATTCTCTCAGAGAGTTTGTGGGTTTCTTACAAATAGTAGTGGGCTCACTCCATCAGATAAAACCTTTATTCAGAAAGGCTCAAGTGGAGAAAGCTTCATCTTTCCCATAAATTATATGAGGTCTGTTAGGTGTCCACATGGCGGTTAAAGTATAAATTAAGGTGTGGTCCCCAGCTGGTGGTGTTATGGAGAGACAGTTAGATTATGAGAAGACTAACCTCATTGCTTTATCTACATGAATGGGCTGTTGATGTATGGGGCCTAGCTGGAGGCGTGCATCACTGGGGTCAGACAAATCATGAAAGGGCATTTCTTTCTCTCCCCTTTCCTCCCTCTATTCTTCTGTCTCCCCATCTCTCTCCCCCCTCCTTTCCCTTCCTTTCCTCTACTTTCCTCATCCTCTCCCTTCATGGAAATTTATTTTCTAGGATCTCCCAGGCCTGTTCCCCACAGCGTGATTCTCTTCGGACACAGTAGTCTCAGAGCGGTTGCTCTTTGTATCAGTTTGTTATGAGTGAGAGTGAGTCAGGAGGCCAGGAAAGCAGTCGCCCAGCATCCAAGCCGGTGGATTTTATTACACAGAAGTGAGACATGTGACTATTCCAGACTGAAGGACAGGGACTAAGAAAGGCACAAACACTAAGAAGCGTAAGTCATGAGACGGAAATCTCTGGAAACTAGCATAGCAAAACTACTGAAAGGACAGAAAACTCTGAAAAGCAGCTAAGGAAAACATGACACAGTGCCCTCAAAGGAACAACAAGATTGATGTTGACTTTTCAAAAAAAAAAAAAATAATGACAGTCAGAAGATAAAGGAATGAGATATTTAAATGACAAAAGAAAATATCTCCTAACCAAAAAAATCCTATACCCAAAAGAAAAAACAGAAAGACTTTGCAACAGCACCAAATTAATAATTAATTAATTAATTAAATCCCTCAAATTACAACTTTAAAAAATATCTTCAAGACCTCTACAGAGGAGGGAAAAATTTAGCATGGCTCAAAACCCATAGATACGATACAATTGAAATTAAGATGCTAATATGCCAACAAAACTATATTCCTATGAAAATGAAGAGTCAAAAATAAGTAGATGGGGGCTAGATATGCAAATCTGTTACAGAGTACTTGCCTAGTTTCTACCAGGCCCTGGGTTCAATCCCCAGCACTGCCATAAACAAGCAGAGTCATAAAAATAAACAAAGCTGAGATCTTAGTCTGTCACATTACAGCTTATTATTGAGTCAGTATAGTAATGATGGTGTAGTAGAAAAACTCACTTCTTTAGCAGAATAGAGGCCTTAGGAACACACAAACACACACACACACACACATACACAGAGAGAGAGACATACACACACTGAGATTCAAGTGGAGAAAACTTTACGTTTTCAATAAATTATTTGAGGTTTGTTAGGTGTCCATTGTGGGGAAATTGAGCCCCACTGCATACTGAATGTGTCCTTCCAATATTTGTATGACAAAGTCCTAGACCCCAAGTTGCTACATTTAGAAATAAGGCATTGAAGGAAGTAATTAAAGGGCAGGGCATATAGCACAATTGGTAGAGTCTTTGGTTTAGCATGTACAAAGTCCTGGGTTCAATCCCCATCACCATATAAACAGGTATAAAGGCACTTGTCTGTGATTTCAGCCACCGGGAATAGAGGGAAGAGGATCAGAAGTTCAGGGTCTCCTTATCTACATAGAGAGTTGAAGGCCAGACTATGCTTTATAGAGAGTAACATCGTTGGAAGAATTGGAAGCCAGCCTGAGATATGTAAGATCCTGTCTCAAGAAAAAGGGGAAAATGTAAATTAAGATTAAATGTAGTCTTAAGAGTGGTGCCCTATTGAATAGAACTAATTTCCTTCTGCAAAAAGGGTTGCAGCAGAGAGAGAGCCACACAGAACAAACGCTCTAAGAAGGAACAGTGAGAAGATAGCCTTCGGCAAACCAGAAGCAGGAAACTTGGGACTGCAGCCCAGGTTACTTGGTCACAACTGAGGATCCATGTTTTCTGCTGCATAGGCTCCCAGTCCATGCTATTTCAGTAATAGGAACTTGTGTACTGCAAAAAGAGCTGCTTATCAAATAAATATCTAAAATCACATAAATGGCTTTGGTCCCAGGTAATGGGCAGAGGCTGGAGTATTTTGATAAGAATAGGAGCATCAGACATCATTCTAATGAGGTCTCAGAGGAAAGGGTTTGTTGTGAGAAAGGAGAAAAAAAGTAGTTCTTGTTAAAGTGGCAAAGACTGTGGCTGAATTGTTTTTCAATGTTTTGTAGAAGGTAGAATTTGCTGAGCAATAAAATTTCGTAATTTTCGGAAGAGACTTTTAAAAGAAGTGCTGAAGGTTTAATCTGATTTCTCCTTATGTGTAGAGTAAAATGAAAGAGGAGATACGCACATGGAATAAATTGCTGAGCAAAACAAAGAACCGAGACCTGTAGCTAGAGTTTTCCTGGTCCTGCCTGGCCCACAGTCAGGACAAATCTCTCTCACCCACCAGTCCCGCAGCTGCTCAGACCCAACCAAGTAAACACACAGAGACTTATATTACTTAAACTGTTTGGCCTAATGGCTCAGGCTTCTTGCTAGCTGTTCTTATATCTTGAATTAACCCATTTCTATTAATCTATAAGTTGCCACGTGGCTTGTGGCTTATCAGTATCTTAACATCTTCTCATGGTGGCGGCTGGCAACATCTCTGTGACTCAGCCTTCCACTTCCCAGAATTCTCCTCTCTCCTTGTCCCGCCTGGCTACTGGCCAATCAGTGTTTTATTTATTAACCAATCAGAGCAACACATTTAACATACAGAACATCCCACAGCAGAGACCTGAGATTTTTTTTAAAAAAAATTTATCTGTCCATACTACAAAAAATTTAAAATACGTGTTCAATAGAAACGCCCAGGTGTGATGAACAGTCACTCTAAAAAGAGGTTAACCATGGATTTTAGTAGCTGTTCTGGTAGAAACCCAGAATGGAGATGGGATTATATCAACAGAAACATTGCCAGCCTAGGCATAGATGGAACAAACTGCAGGAAGGCTGCCACAGGATGGATTCCACTAGGTGACAGCTCTTCAGTTAGGAAAATATACCTCAAGAAAATTGATTGACATCCATGAAGGCATTTTAGGCCCAAAGCACAGAGCCCTCAGGGGTAAGGATATAGCCTCCATGGTTTCACTGGTCAGACAACTCCCATTCAATGCCTAGAGGTGGAAGATGCTCTTTATAATGTGGATTGGGGCTGTAACTTGAGAAGATAGACATGATAATGCCGTCCCAATAGGGCTATAAGGCAAAGTGCCAAGACAAATAGGATTATTCTGTAGCCTTATGGACTTAATGGAATTTTCCAGATGGGTTTAAGATTTGGTTGGGATCCAACACTCCCTTTTCTAGGCAATTTCCCACTTTTGAAAAGGAAATATCCATCTGCTGTCAATTCTACTGTAATAAATTGGAAGCACATCATTTGTCTGGTTTCACAAGTTCACAGCTACTGAGAAATTTTGTCTTTGGGTTAGTCATATATCAGTGAAACTTTGGACACAGAACTGATGCTCAAATTAGTTGACTTTGGAGATGGTGAGAAGAATCTGAATATATGCTATGTGTGAAGGACATGAATTTCATACTAAAATATCTGTGGCCATTTGTACATACAATCAGCCAAAATTAACAACTATATAGTAACGTGGATAGATATTTATATAGCTGACAATAGAATAGTATACAGATTAACATAATTCTATAACGACATACAACACCAGTGGATCCTCGTAAGTATAACTGATAAGGAATATCAGTCATAAAAGAGCATGTAAAACTTCTCTACATACAAAACAAAAACAGGCAATTGTACTTGGTGATGTTAGGATTGTGAAAGTAAATACCCTTTGGTGTGATGGTGTTTGATAAGGGCCTGGGGGCTCTTGAAACATTGGTGAAGTTCTGTTTCTTGATCTGGCTGCCGGTTTCATGGTGTGTTTTGTTTGTGTATATTTTTGAAGCTTAATAGTCATTATATATATATTCAAAGTGAAAGCAGCCATGAATTTGAAATTGAGAGAAAATGGGGGAGGAGTAAGATGGGAAGGGCTGGATGGAGAAAAGGGATTTTTAAAATGCTTGACAAAAGCACAGATATGTTAAATAGTTTATCCAGATTCTTCTGTTTTCAATGTTCCAGGAAGTGGTGAAAAGTCTTAACATAGATCCTCACATGTTTAGGCCATACAGCTATCTCTAAGCTAACAATTAAAAACAGTAATGACAGTAAAATCATCTACAACCAAAGGCAAATAAAGGAGAAAATGAAGTAACAGTAAGTTAAAAAAAAAAAAAACTTGACTAGTTCAAGGAAGGCATGAAAGAATAAAGAAGACAAATGAGAAAATAGGTTGTTTACATATTAAAATAGAAATTACATAAATATAAATGAATGTCTTTAAGCTAATTTTTAAAATGAATTTGAAAAACCAAGTCATGCATACTGAAAAATATAATATATATGTGTGTGTGCGCATATATATGTATATGTGTATATATATATATGTATATGTATATATGTATATAAAGTATATGTATTACTTTAGCCGAGTGTAGTAAGTAGCTCACGCCCACTCCAGAGGCAGAGGCAAGAGGATCTCTGTGAGTTCAAAGCCAGCCTTGAGTTCCAGGACAGCCAGAGCTACCTAGTGAGACCCTGTCTTAAAATAAAAGAGCATATACTGTAGTGGGTAGCCATTCCAGCTTTGACCTGGAAGTACCACCCCCATTGAGGCTTCGGTAACTGTCACGCCTACAAGGCGGAGCCGAGAGAGGACCCCTGAAGACCCGAGATCTGGATGGGCTAGCTCTCTTGGTTCCTGGATCCTGGACGCTGGAGGTAGACCAAGCAGAGTTCTCTAGAGAACACCGCTGGACTGCGCTTCACCTTTCCCAGACCCTGTAACCTATCCCTTCACTTGTAAGTTACCCCACAAAATAAACCTCCCTTTTAACTACTTGGAGTTGCCTTAATATTTAAACCAATAATATACTCCAAGGCATATAAAAATATACTTTATACTTGTATAAAGCATATATACACATAATTAAAATATAAGCATATACATATGAAGAATACTAAGATACATATATATATTAAGATTTTAGTAAATAAGCTTTGCTGGAACATGCCTATGTGAATACATTTCATACTAGTGAGCTGTCCACTTAAAAAATGGTTAAGATGGTATCTAGCAAGATGATGGCCCAGGATAAAAACACTGGCCATGCAAGCTTGATGACCTGAATTTGATCCCAGAACCAACAGTTGAAGGAGAGAACTTACTCTAAAAGTTGTCCTCTGACCTACATACACACTATCCTGGCACAGCCATGTTATACACACAGATACCACACACACACACACACACACACACACACACACACACACACGCACACACACACACAAACACAAACACATACACACACTCCTAACAACAACAACATAGCAACAGTAATAATAATTTTAACATAAATGGTTAAGATACCAATGTTCATGCTATATGTTTTCTACAATTAATTATTTAAATTTTCAAATAAGCACTAGAAGATATAGAGAAGAGACATTATGTCAAAAGACCTAATATCAAGAGAGATGAAACAGCCTGTCAGAAAAATAAAACAAACTCTGGGCCTGAATTTACATAACACAGTCTCAAAATACATAAGATAGAAGCTGAAAGAACGAACAAGAGAGCTGGGTAAGATGATCCCTAGTGTCCGCAAAATGTGAATTTCCTTTGTCTCCTGTCTCCATAGTTCCCCATATGCTGGTCTGAGGACTGAGGGCCGTGTGCATGGGAGGACAATTTTTTCCAGGTACATAGGTCCATGGTATGTTAACTTGGCATACAGATACCATCTAGTATATCAAGAAGAATGGATGGTCTCTATACCTATCAGCTAATCCCCTGAAGGTAGAAATGGAAAGATTAAAACAAGTTTAATTATAAGATTAATCATCTGGTTTGTCAGCGGGATTATAGACATGTACATATACTTGTTGGAGCGATCATTTTCTTCTTTACACTTAACAATGCGTTAAAAAAAGTTAAGAGTGGCTGTGATCCACAAATATAACCCCAGCCACTGGAAGTGTGAGGTCAAGGTTGATCCACTTTCACTGTACCTGTGCATAGAGAAGAGTCTTTGGATATGCCCTAAGTCTATCCCATCTTAAGTATAAAGAGAAAAGGAAATGAAAGCACATGAAATAAAGTCCTTTCCAACCCCAAACCACCCAAACTCTGCCTCATCAGTGACAGTGAGAATCCTTCTCTTTACAACCTGCTGTGGACTGTCATTTAATGGGTACTCAAGAAGCAGAGAGCAGATGGTTACAGAAAAGATGCCGTTTGACACACAGCTGGGCCGCCATCTGTCCCCAGACTGGGATGTCTCCTTTCCTTGTGGGAAGAACAGATGTTTAACAAGAAGGAAAACTCAGAAAAGAGGCTCCACAAGTTCAAAGACAAGCTTCAGGGCTGGTAGAACATGCCTTCTGTGACCCTTTTTTCTCACAAAGAAATCCAAGTAAATAAATTTACTAATCCTCAGACTATGAAGCATTTTTAAATAAGCCCCTTCCTTCATTTGCTTGGTTATAGACAAAATAGTTATTTAAAGTTTCATGCCATAGAACTGGATTCTTTCCATTTTTCTGTAGTTTTCTGGTTAAATGGAGTCTATAAGTGTGACTTTTGTAGTCAAGCTCTCTGAAGCATTTTATATTCATAATCTTGAACATGTAGACCAATCACTACCCAAGTTTCCCTTGACCTTCCTGAAGGAATGTGTATGTCTGGTTGGACTATATAACCATGTGACTATGTAGGCTCTTAGGAATAAAATGATAGACTCTTCAAGAGGAAGATATTTGTATCAATAACAGAAATGCCATACTTAGATCTAATCCCTAGCCCAGATTATTTCAGGTGTCTGGACAAATGGTGGAAACTGGAGCTGCATACTCGGAATTAGTTGCTTATTTAACTGACCACTTTGCTAACATACTTCGCCAGGCAAATCACAAAAGAGATCAGAATTGTGCCTTTGACATTACGCATCTGCTTACCTTAGTTTCAGCACTAGAGAAGCATTAATGAGCAGGGAATATTAGCAACATGCAAAAGGGGGAGAATAAAAATGGGACGACAGAGACAGAAAGAATAGTCTGACAATCTACATCATCTTAGAATTAATTAACGTAAACTACATATGTAATGATCTATATAAAAACTAGGACACTAAGATCTATGCATATACAGACACACACACACACACACAAGGGCACAGTATCATTGGAGGCGTTACAGAGTTATTTGGGTGTGTAATATATTGACTTAACATTAGTTACTGTGCACTGAGCATTTTCAAAACAAATTTTCATAGTATCTTGGCTTTAGCGAATGTTTTTCCCTTTAGCAAACATCATGAAAACAAGTCAGATGGCACCACCATAATCAGGAGGAGGAAGACAAAAGAAAGCCAAGCATTTTAGATGTTATATTTTTTTAAACCAAGTTTTATTTTGGAAAGTTAGTGGCTTAAAGATTATAATAAAGAAGAATAAATGGGTAAAGTTGCATCAAAGAATCAATGAACTGGAAGTATAACCTCTAACCAGACCACTATTTTCTAGTGTTTTATGTAAAACTCAAAATTGAATTTGCCAGCAGTCATGGAAAATTAAATTCCCTTGAAAAAGTTGCAAGAATCTGCATTTTTCTACAGAAGGAAAAAATTGATAGAAGTTGCATAGCATCTGTCTTTTTGAATCAAAATCTCAACAGGGCCCTGAACAGTTGCATACCTCAAAGGAAGTGGTACTGAAAGAGACAGAGGTGCTCCCCTGTTCAGGACCTGCCCTGTCAGGAGCCAATGTGATGGATGAAGGATGCTCAGCCAGGGAACAGGTCACAGATCCAGTAAGTGAACAGGCCTTCCAGCTTTTTATTTGCCCCTGGTGACCTAAACAAAGAAACTCCTAAGTGGGGGTTTAAGTACTT
The DNA here is from genome assembly GCF_007827085.1 of Peromyscus californicus insignis. NCBI lineage: Eukaryota > Metazoa > Chordata > Mammalia > Rodentia > Cricetidae > Peromyscus > Peromyscus californicus. Next base: position 43,636,715 of record NW_026294413.1, read on the forward strand.
GAATTTCTAGACCTCTAGACATAGTCGAGCAAAGAACTAACAAGCTGAAGGAAAGAAAGCTGTAGGCAAGCTTGGGTGCTAAGCCAGAAGGTGTGCCCTGGCATTAAAGCTCTACCACACTCCAGGTCTACAACTTGCAGTAGTAATTTTACTTCAGTTTTCTTATGTGCAGAGTTAACACAATAATGGCACCTGCCATTTGGTATGGCTTTACACACATAGATCCACACTACATTAGTTATTACTCTACCACATGTCTGGTATGGACATTTAATTAAGAAAGAACATCCCATGCTTTGGCTAGTCCAATGCAGGGATCAGAGTGAAACATTGCCTGGAAAACAGCCAGAAATCTATATGATGTCTCAGGGACATTCACTTATCATCTGTGTCAATTGGCCATATTATATGACCCAGCTCTCTGGAATGCAGACTTGGGGGCCCTAACTGTCCAACAGAAATAGATCCTTCTCTGAGAAACAGAATCAAAGCAACCAATCAATCAGACCTCATGGTGTTGATGCATAAAATGGAAATCATAATTCATTTACAGTGAAAGTGCTAGGATGTATGTTTTTATACAAGTAGACCAGTCCACTCCCTGAGGAAAAGCCTATATGGGAAATAAAATGATAGACAAAGGGGAGAAGAGAGTTTGGCGGACACACACTCTGACAAGCAGATAATCAGCTCATTCCAGAGGCCTGTCTCTCTAAAATTCCTAGAGTATAGTCAGGCTTTGGGGCCATCTGGAAGGTAGTCCTAGTTCTTGAAATCAGAGCTTGAACTGTCTGCCTATATTGACAGTTCCATTTCTACTCTAGAGGATGTAGACCAGTAAGACTGGAGCAGAAAAAAATATGCACGAAGGATTAGGAAGTGTCTACCAAATATTTGCAAATGTCTGTACATCTACTGGTCTTAAGTAGCTAGGTATGATGACTATTCTTAGTTGTCAACTTGACTACATCTAGAATTAACTAAAATCCAAAAATGGAGGGCACACATGTAAGGAATTTTTGCTTAATTTGGAGGAGGAAGATGCACTTCTAATCTGGATCTTGAGGCAAGAAGACACATCTTTAAATTGAGTCACACCTTCTGCTGTAAGACTATATAAGAGCATGAAGGAAGTAAGCTTTTTCTCTTCACCTGCTTGCCCTTGTCTTGCTAGCAAGTCCATTCTTTTACTGGCATTAGAGCCTACTTCTTTGGGATTCCAGCATAACAGTGAAGACTAGCTAAGACATCCAGCCTCATTGACTGAGCAATTATTGGACTCTTAGACTTTCCATTCACAGCCATTGTTGGATTATCTGGACCACAGCCTGTAAGTCATTCGAATAAATCCCCTTTCTATATACATAGGGAGATTTATTCTATAAGTTTTGTTACTCTAAAGAAACCTGACTAATACAGTTGGGAGTTTGCTATTGATTTCCTGGCTCCACTTCACAGTCCTTCTCAGAAGACTTCCCTATTATTTACAAACACTTCCGTAACCATCCTGCCTCCAGCTGCAAACCTTAGTGTGAAGCAGATCCTTTGCTGTTAGTTACTTCATGTTTCCTGAAGGTGTTGCCACAACTCTATCATGGGAGTATCTGAGATGGGGATTGGGTAGTCTATGGGATTATTTAAATAGCGTGTAAATACATGACAAGGCAGGTAAAGGCGAGATGATATGTTTTATGAGATTACTATGATTTTTGAACAAAAATTACTAATATTTATGTTACTGCTGAATACTGATCTTTCCCTATAGATACCTTCATATGTCTGTAAAGATCCTCACTGGCTTGGAAAATAAACAGAGACACTGTAACCAACTGAAACCATAAGAGAAACATTGTGAAATAGGTTTTTCTGAGGACTACTACTGTGTTGTAATCCCAGCACTCCAGAAACTGAGGGAGGATGATAGCTAAGGCTATCCTGGACTACATTGCAAGTTCCAGGTCAGCCAAGATGACAGAGAAAGACCTTGTCTCCCCCAAATACTTTTTGTGTCCCCCTGGGAATTTAATACATTATTGCTCATCTATTTGAAAAGTTAGTTTTAAGAGTTAAAATAGATTATCTAGCTATCCTACACCTTCCTATCTACCTGAGTGGCTCCATATAAACATGTCAGAGATACCTGCATATCCGGGTTTACTGCAGCACTGTGCACTGGAGTTAAGGTAGGCAACCAACCCAGAAGTCCAACAACAGGGGAATGAACAAGTAAAATTTGGTGTATATATTCAATGAAAAGGGTTTCAGCCATAATTAAGAATGAATGATGAGCATATAAATGAAAGTAGAAGAAAATTGTCTATGTGAATAAAGAGAATTATCATGAGAAGGAGGAAGCCAAAAAGGAGGAAAGTAGGGAGGGGACAGAGGCGAATATGCTTGACATATAACACACACTTATAAGACAGTTTCTCAAATAAGTAAATAAATTTAATTTTAAAAAATATAATAGTAACAAAAAAGAGATGGAAAATTAAACGTACTGTGGAAAAAGACAGAAGTAAAAATATAGTAATATTTGGAATGGGGAACTATATTTCAGCAAGGAGAAAGACTTTGTGATGTCACTAATAATGAGACATTGCTCTATATGTAGTACTTCAGTTACCCATCACAAAATCCCAATAAGTAAGTACTATTATTCCCACTTTAGGTCGGGGGCAGGGTTGTGGCATTTCTTTGGAGAAAGAAGACATTATTTTCTCTATCACTTCAGGTCACGTTTCTATATAAACACTAGTGTTCAGACAAAGCACAACATGGCACATTCTGTGCTGTGCCAGGGCAGAAGGCATTGCAGGGTACCAAACAGCTTACAGATCCTGTGACAATGGCAACAAGAACCACTCATTGAGAAACACCAGGCGCTCTGTGGAACCCCATTCTGTAACACACAGGTCAAACCATTCTCTTCAAATGTAATGTCACGTTGTCAAAAGTTCAAGAAAGCTCGAGAGAATTGAGTTGGCCTGTAAAGTGAGTCCCAGCCCAGTCATCTAACATCCCATTACAAAAGGGCTGCTCTGCACAACATCCACCAATGAGGATCAATGAGCATTAAATTAAGATGAGTTAAGAGTCTGAAAGAAGGGGCAGCTGGCAGAGGTTTCTCCTTCTGCTACTGCTAAATAGTTCATCTTCCTCCAGTGAGTGATACGCCCAGCCCACACCTAATTCATCCTCACCGGGACTGTGTTCTGCCGCCTTCAGGAATGACAGGTGTGCTGCTTCTCCAGCAGTAAGCTTCGGGAATCAATAGCTGACATTTACTCAATGAAATACAAATTGAGATTAGCTAGCTTCACTTTTTGTTCAGCAAATTCAAGTCTGCAATCAATTTCTGTGCATGGGCAGACTATGGAAATTGGTTTTAAATTGATTTGTTTCTCTCTTAGCTAATTACAGTGTACAAGTAAATGGGGAATCAATTGCTCACCTTCCTCTTACTGTATGCATTTCAGTGAGTAAAACAAGTCTGTCGAAGACGGGGGCTATTACAGTTTTTTCCAAAGAGAGGCTATCAACTGTTCTACGTACATCGGAGTGTGTCAGCTATGTACTGATAATTAAAGACTCTCTTATTTGTTGAACTAATATAAAACTTCCCCTTCTGTTACTAATTAAGCTAATAGAAAGTTCCTGATTGAATCGCAATCCCGCTTAGAGCACTCATAGAGAGCCAAATAGTAGTTATCACACAGTTAATAGTAGGGGAGCAAAAAAACTCAGGACTCAAAAATCCATCACTCCCTGACCCAACAACTCTAAACCTGAGCATATGATCAAGAGAAATCGGTGTTGCTATCTACCAAAATCTGTGTAGCTTAACATATCATTCACAAAATACAGAAACTGGGAAACAGCACAGCATCATCAACTATGGTATGCATAAATAGTGCCAAATCAATTCAGTGACTACTACACAGCCAGGAGAAAGACAAGCTACCGATATGGTAGACAAGGAACGGGTGAGGCACACGGCATCATTTTGAACCAGTTTCTACATGCAGAATCACAGTGTGATTTTACTTATGCGAACTTCAAGTTTAGAAAAGAGTAACAAGGTGGGAAGATATTTCAATAGTGTTTACCCATGAAAGTGGTTTGAACCTCAATGTTGTATGGTTAAGGTATAAAAAATGATGTTTTTAAATGTACGTATACGGAAGCAAGGACTGCAGATGAGCCAAGGTCACGTCTGTATCTTCGTCTCATAGTGAGAAATCTTAAGCGATACACCACTAGAAAGTTTACAGTACACAGAACTGTATTATCTGCTCTAGTCTCCGTGCTGCCTGTTGGATCTCTAGAACATTCCATACATAAGTGAAGCTCCAGACATCTTGACCAACATCCCATCCCTTCTACCCCTCACCTCCGGAACCACCATTCTACTCTCTGCTTCTTTGAATTTGCTTATTACACATTATGAATGAAATCATGTGGTAATTTTCTTTCTGTGTCAGGATTACTGGTACAATGCCATCTAGTTGTATCCATACTGTAAACAGTAAGATTTCCTTCTGTTCTGATGCTGAATAATGTCCACATACCTGAGTATGTACAACTGTATCTGTATCTTTGGTGACAGTACTCACAAGCATGCGTGCATGTGTGCATACATGTGCACCTGGTGTGTGTGTGTGTGTTTGTGTGTGTGTGCGCACGCATGTGTGTTTGTGTGTAATTGATGCTTTCATGAATAGCACAAAAATGAAAATAGGAATGCCCATCTCCCTAGGATACTGATTTTGCTTCTTTGGATTGATAGTCAGCAGTGGGGTAGTTGGATTGGTGACCACTTCTATTTTTTTTTTTTTTAAGGAGCCCCACATAACTGTCCATAATGGCTCTGCCATTTATGTTCTGCGGAGGGGGGGTCACTGCTTGGGAAAAGTCACTGCTTGGGAAAGTGCCTAAGGAATCTTGTAGGCAGCTGGAAATGGTCTAGTGTAGTTATTCTTAACCTGTGGGTCTCGACCCCTTTAGGGGTCAAATGACCCTTTTACAAGGGACACTTAAGACCATCAGAAAACACAGATATTTACATTATGATTCATAACAGTAGCAAAATTTCAGTTATGAAGTAGCAACTAAAACAATTTTATGGTTGGGAGTCGCCACAACATGAGGAACTGTATTAAAGGGTCACAGCGTTAGGAGGTTTGAGAACCACTGCTCTAGTCCTTCATCTGGGGAATTGTTAAATGAACACATAAAGACAAAACTCCATCTAGCTGCAAACCTAAAAGCCACACACTTCAACATTGTCCCCTCAACATTGTTTACAGCTCTAAGTCCCATCAATTATCATGCAACCTCTGACAAACTGCTGTCTCTAAATCTGTTTCCTCATCTATAAAATCAGAATAATATAACCACCTCATTATAGCAGTCATGAAGTGTAAACACAGTAATTCGCGTACAAATTTTATTTATGATCCTTATGTATAGCAAAAGTTTGCTAAATATTACCTGTTGTTCTTTCCCTCTGAGACTGTGGTGATAAGCAGGCAGAGTTTCAGAGTTATAAATTGCTTCAGGAATCATGATTAAGGCACAGATACTTGTGAACCAGGTGTTAAGTAAAGCAAGGAGATTCAATTCTATGTTTTTGAGTTGTATTAGATTCTTGACTTCTAAAGAGTGTTTACTTCAGAACTCGCTTATATAACAGTTACAACCAGCTCTTTGTACATGTGGGTTCTGCATCCCATGCATTCAACCAGCTACAGGTAAAAAGTATTCAGGAAGGAAAAAAAGCACTTCTAAACTGAACAAGTAGACTTTTAATATTTACTATTATTGTCTAAAACAAAGTATTTTCATAACCATTATATATCATGTACATTTTATTAGCTATTGTAAATTATGTAGAGATGTCCTAAATGCATGAGAGGACATGCATAAGTCTATGCAAATGCGAAACTATTTTATTCACAGAATTTGAGTATCTGTAGATTTCAGTACCCACGGAACACCCTGGAACCAATCCCTAGGCTATATCAAGGAATGAATATATACATTTTTATAGTGTTGGGGAATCCAGAGGCCCACACATGCTAAGCAATCATTCTACCATTTAGCTACAGGGCCAGCCTGTGGCTACTACATTCTAGTATTCTTCAAATATTAGATAGGACCCAAAAGACAGGTGTCCACTTTACATTTAACTCATATTTAGGTGAAGCAGAGTATACTCACATTTGCCATTAATCTGGGGCTGAGACCACTCTCTGGAAAGAGGACAGGTGGCATAGTGCTCCAATTTCTGAGGACAGCATAGGATCTGGACATCAACATATAGAGTGCTAATTTTCTATCTGAGTCCAGAGACCAAAGGAATTTTAAGTACTTACCAGTTTCTTGCCTGAACATAGATGAATAATGAATCGCAGTCTTGTAATTCCCGAATTATTGCTTGGAAGACTGCAGGAATGAGAATAGACAGGCTTTATCATGACTACTGCTACATAGTCTGCAGGGTTATTGCACTGATTGAGAGGATTATGAAGTTAAGGTTATAGCTAACACAGTGAAGCAGCCTTTGGAAATTCTCCAGCCTGAAAAAAAAATTCACCTCTGAAAATTCTCATTATAAATTTTTCAAAGATTTTGTGGTAAAAGATAGAAAGTTCAATCTATTTTGAAATGCATGAGCTCATAAAAGGATATAACAGGCCAGGGAAGTGTGGGAGTATTAGTCAGCGTTCTCTAGAGGATAGATATTTACATGTACATATTTATATAGGATTATAAAGGAGACATGCATGATTGGAAGTGGCCGAGCCCAACAATGGCCATCTGCACTTGGAGAAGTCATAGAACCCAGTAGCTGCTCAGCCTGAGAAGCCAGAAAGCTCAGAATAAGAGGGACCGATTATGTGGTTGAGGTCCAAGGCAGAAGACCTGGAAGCTCCCTGGAGAGCTGCTGGCATGAGTCCACACGAGAAGACAGAAGAAACTGGAGTCGGATGTCTGTGGGCACAGCAGCAGGAACAGACACTCAGCACAGGAAGAATGGAACCACAAGCCCTAGCTGGCTCTTACTTTCCCCATGTCATCCAGGAGTCCAGCTTGTTGACAACCATGCTGGTACAACCTCCACGCAGGGCGAGTCCTTTCCCTAGGTTGTGGTCTCTTAATGGCGATCTCCGAAAACACCTCCACAGTCACACTCGAAAGTGTGCCTTACTGGTCACTCAGGCATTTCTCAATGCAGTCAAGTTGACAAAATTAGTCATCACCATGGAGAGCACATGGTTCTCCACATGCATATGTCGGGTGAGGACAGTGGGGCAACAGTTACCCTTGTACCTCAGTTCATGGAGGTGACCCCCACCCCAGCCTGCTTCTTCCTGGTCACTGCTTTCCATTAGAACCTTTTAGGATGTTGGAGAAGTTTCATCACCGTCGGGTCTAAATCCAGACCTATCAGCCATGGGTGGCTACTAAGCAAACAAACTTTTCGTTGAATTGTAGTTCACTTAACATAGTCACTTAAATTTCAAAAGTGGGGCTGGCACAACAGTACAGCTCTTGCCTGTCAGACATCCACAACCCCAGACCCTTCAGTCAGTGATACCAGCATTGTGCACTTACTCACCTTCTTTTCAAGGTCTGAGCCAGTCCTACAAAAAGGATACTAGCCAGAAGCTGCCACCCTGTACACTACATCCCTGGCTGCATGGACCACCGATCTCGTTAGATGCAGACGAGGCACACAGCTCCCAAATCTTTGCATTTAGAACACAGGTCCTCCTTTGCCCTTGCTCTTCTGCACCAGTTCTTCTTTGGCTCCAATAAAAAAGGAATCCTGACAGAAACTCTAACCCAGATGGCAGACGCCATTACCCCTCCCTAGGTCATGAATCTTCCATCCCCTGTAACCCTGGCCCCTGACAGAGCTGCTCTCAATAGGGCTAGTGCCCAGGAACACATTGTTAGCCATCTCCATTTGATTCTCAAGCACTACCAACATCTATCTGCTGTCTCCCCATTGAGCACTCAGCACCCCCTCAGGTGACAGACGAGAGAGGTGGTTTAGGTGGCCCCACATCTCAGAGCAACCTGTCCACAGCCTTTCCCCATATGTTGGCTTCGTGATTCTGGTGAGGGTTTTCAGCATAATTCAGTCTGAAGCTATCCCGAAATAAAATGACATGTACATTCAAAAGTAAATGAACAGCTAGATGGGATGTTTTATTTACATTCACAAAGGGTCTTAGAATGTAAGCTAAATGTTCATTTGCTTTTTACGGCAATAAAGACCATGTTTAAGACTCATGAAACGTCCCAGATTATATAAGGCTATCATTCACTCTGACACAGGCTTGATATAATTTAAGGAGAGGTATGTCAAAATTGGGAGGCTCATGTATGTAATTGGGCTTGCAAAACCCTTGACAGCAACGTAAATGTACATACTCCGCAAACATTACTGTCTACACGAGCTGCAACATTTCAGGATGAAGTGGCTGCTTCTGCAGGATGTCAAGGTGATCTGTACAGGGAAGGGTGATTTAATTCATCATTACATCCAGAAAGGGGGGGGGGGTGGCCCCGCTGCCCTGCAGCTGTGAACGATGTCACACACTCTTGGCAGCCCTCCGCTTTGGGAAGCATAGACTTGAAAATAACATCGCTGGAGTTCTGAGTGCCCTGGCTGGAAATTCATATTTCTCAGCTTGGAAATGTGAGGGTAAAGGGTCACTGAAGAAAGTTCAGCCTTGTAAGTATTTTCATCGTGTGACATAGGACTAGAATTGGTGGTTTGCTGGTTTGGGACTCTTGGTTTAATCTTTCAGGACCCTTGGATGTTTTCTTTATGAATAATCTGAATTTATTTGGAAATAAAACAGAATAATTTAAATCCCCCAAAGAGAAGAAGAAGTCAAAACACTTCCTAACAGTATGCCTAAAAACGTGAACAACACTCCTAGCTGTTCCCTTTTTTTCTTCTTGGGCTTTTCTGCCAATGACTTGCAGCGCCACCTGCTGGTAGAGAAAGGAAATGAAGTAGAAATCAAATTCAAGTAAGTCCACCAAATTATTGCCTCTGGTTTTTAACACAGCTTTGGTTAGGGGAATGAGCAGAATTACAATCAAAACTAAAATTTTAACAAGGCCCTAAATTCTCTCCCCAGAGCATACAAAGTTAACTTCAGAAGATTATTAGACTGTTTGTTCATCTTTCAGTGTTACACATTAAGAAACGCAGTATTTTAAAAATTCCTTCACTGGACTCCATGTCGCGTAGCTCCCAGCCTTTAATTCAAGTGCTGCGCTGTCACCTATATGTCATCCTTTCAATAGTACCACTAAAAGTTTTATAAGAAAGGCAGCAGAGAGTTTGAATATAAACTGAACTATAAATCAGAACATCGCATGAAAACTCAAAGATAGAAACATCCCCAGGAATGTAAATGGGTCCTAAATCTTTAAAAGGACATGCTTTTAAATCTATTGAGAATATGCTACAACAGAGAAGCAAGACTGTGAACAGACTTCCTGGGCTAGAGCTAAGCCCTGCCACCCACAGCTGAGGCCCTTGACCAAATGGTTCCAACCTCCACGTGCCTTGGTTTTCCCATATGCAAATGGAATTCCATGATATACCTATATTAGTACCTTCATTATGTGGATTAAGTGAGTTAATATGGGCAAACAACCTACAAAAGTTTGTGGCACACATTTATTCAATAAATGAAAGTTATTTTTAAATATGGATATGAGGTAATGTGAGAGTTTTTACTGAGAACAACATTCTCTTGTTGTGAGTGCATATTTTTGACAGAATCACTGTCTTGGGCTACAGACTTGAACTATGATGGACTCAGAGAGTCTACTTATTATACTAGGAAGAGGAGCTTGAATACAGATAAAAATGAGCCAGTAATTCCATATCTAGAGAATAAAGTGTCAAGTTCCAGAAATTCCATATTTTTAAAAGGCTACTTTAACATAAATGATCTGAAAGGATAATCCATGGTAAAATCCTCAAGTACTAAGAGAACCATGACGTTTTCAGAAAGTTAGTAAATACAGTGGAACTTCTGCAAAACATCAATCCCATTTTACCCAACTCTAAAAGGCAACTGCAGTCATAAAAAACCAGCGTGCAGATTGTGATGGGTGTGTTCTTAGAGCAGGCTTCTTAAACATTTTCCAATCACAACCTCTTTCCTTCAGGAATTTTTTTATATGATTCCAGTTATATAAGCATACAAAATAGGAATACAAATCCAACATTTGTTGACGTATTTTGGGGGTAATCACCAGCTATCTAATTGGACTTAACAGATGATCAGTAGGAAGTACTTCATGCCTGGTCTCATAAACCTAGCCAGAACTGTGGCTGGTGATGTCATGGACCCTAAAGGAGAAACTTATCACTGTCACTCTCCTAAACCAGTATAATTTATAGCTCCATTCTAGAAAATTAAACTTATACCACAGATATATATAGGTCTCATCTTCATTTTTTTTGAGAAAATCATTCTTTTGCTGTTGAAGACCATTACAGAAATCCATTACTGGTCAAAATACAGAGAACAACAGGCCTTGAAGTGCCCAACCTCTGCTGATACATCTATAGTGCAACTCTTTCAGTTAAGGCTCAGGGCACATTGCTGGCTTAGTTTGCTTTCTGTGGGTGAAATAAACACCATGACCAAAAGCAACTTGAAGACCAAAGGGCTTATATCAGCTTGCACATCCTGATCACAGGCTATCACTGAGGGAACCCAAGGCAGAATCCTGGAGGCAAGAGCTGAAGCCAAGACCATGGAGGAATGCTGCTTACTGGATTGTTCCCCGTGGCTTGCTCAGCTTGATTTCTTACACCCTGCAGGACCAACTTTTCAGTGTGGCACCACATCAATCATCAGTCAAGAAAATGACCCACAAACTTCCCAACAGGCCAATCTGATGAAGGTGTCTTCTCAACTGAGGGCTGCTCTTCCCAGATGACTCAAGCACAGATCAAGTTGACAAAAAAAATAAAAAATACGACAACAAACAAAACAAAACAAAAACCTAATAAGCACAATTTTGAAAGAGGGGGGCAGAAATACTGTAAGAGGCAGGAGGCAAGAGTGTCTGCTTCAAGATAGTGTTTTTTCAAACGTGAAAGGGAAGCATCACCCATGAAATTCCAAAAATACTGTCACCTAAACAAGGTCTGAACAATGACAACGGTGGAAATGACAACATGGATGGAAGAAATCTCCCAGAGAACTACAAGTAGTTAATGACTATGAGAAAGGCTCTTCTCAATCAGGCTCCTCAAGGAATCAGGGGAAAGCACCCAATAAATTATCCAATCCCAGCTGTCAGCTTTAAACACATACACATATGAGCAACATTACATGGACTCAGTAGAGTGTGTGTGTGTGTGTTTGTGTACTGCTTTATTTTTTACATATATAATATGTAACAATATTGCGTATATATTGTCATATATATTGTTGAGAAGAGAAGAAGGGGTGGATATGTTATAAATATCATTCATACGTGCCAAATTCTCAAAAATTAAAAATAAATAAATCTCTGATTTTAAGTTTTTGTTGCATATACAATTTTATCATTTACTAAGGATGACAGCAAAATTGTATACTAATGAAATGTATGTATGTGTTTGTTTTTATTAAAAAACTTAAATATTGCATGTACATTTAACTGCAACATGACAGTGCAGTTTCACAAATCTTGAGGCATCTTCATAGTCATCCAAGGATGCTTGAGGACTGCAGGCAACAGGTTGGACACACCCGATTAGGCATCTTCAACACTTTTCAAACTTGATCAATATTCTGATTTTATGATTGTCAAGGCTCAGAACTTCATTTCACATAAATAGGTGGTGCAAGAGTACAGAAGTATGTGTAGGGCCATTTTAGGAACTGTTGGAAATCCTGTGCTAATCCTAAATCAGTTTTTATTTAAGAATTCCACTTTTGACGAAACTCAAGTCTGCAACTCAAACAGCAATTTTTAAAAATCAAACATTCTAAGAACACAATCCAGATTTAATATGTATACCTATATGATGAGGAATAGTAGTAGGAAAATATTAAAAAGTCTTTTGTTTTCTTAATTGGTTATTTTCTATAAGAGCAGAAAACAGTGTGTACAGTCAAAACTCTGCAGCTTTTAACACATGATAGTCTTGAATCTGAGCTGGGGTGTTTCAGGCAGGCTTTGCTGGTGCTACACAACATGATGGCATGTGCACCATGAAGTGGCATGTCTGTGTTCAGAAACAAATCTGCAGTGATGCCATCACTTGCAACACAATCGAGCATTTCCAGAGATACCATGGATTAATCACCTATAATTTAGAATGAATTTTTGGTTGCGTATGCAGAAACCTTTAATTGTTACCAAATTGTTCACAACTTCCACAGTCATATGGGGTCACAACTCACCCTTTAAGAAACTGGAGACTATGTTCAAGTTTCTTTCATTCATCCACTCAGTAAAGTTGTTTTTTCCCTCATTTTGTTTTGCGCTCATGTTTGATACTGAAGATTCAATGTGGAATGGAGAATAAATAGCAAACATATGATGCCAGACTTCAGTAGGTGCTGTGAAGGACAGTAATGCAGAGTAAAGGGAATCAAGAGTGACAGGAAAGAGAGGCAAGCCAACATTTGGGAGTAGAAGGATATTTAAGTGAAAGCCCAAAGGATATCAGGATGTAAACAAGATGGATGAGCTCCCAAGAAAGTGACAAGTAGGACTCTCAGGACTGTGACAAAGACATGTTTGGTATGTTCAACAAACAAGAAAGCCACTAAGGCTATCAAATTATCTAGGGGAAGAGGAGTTGTAAGACATCAGACAAGGGAAGCATTCAGGGGCCAGATAAGGTAAAACATCTTTTAGATCATGCATGGTTGATTTATAAATACAACACCAAAATTCTTTGAAATATTTTTCAGTGCAAACATTGGATCTTTGTCCCTTCCCTTCAAATGTGGGTGGACTTAAGACTTGCTCAGAATAAAAGGGTATGAAAGAAATTAATACCATTTCAGATGTGGGTCATGAAGGAAAATTAGACTTTTGTCTAACTGGTTGCATTGTTCATGTGTGCCACCCTAAACTGTCATGTGACATTCCTGAGACTGCACTGTCATAGGAAGCAAAGCCACATGCAGAGTGAGCCAGTGGCCTGCCTTCCTTTCACCCAAGTCAGCTCTCCAAACCTTGAGTCAATGGAGCACACACCACACACATGACCATCTAAAGCCATGGCCATCAGATTTCCCCAGCTAAGGCCCCAAAAGTTTTAGAGTAGAGGCAAGCCATCTCAGTGGTGCCTTGATTGGACTGATCCATAGAATCCATGAGCAAAAAGAAATAAAAAAGAAAAAAAAAAAAGAAAGTGACAGTTTAAGCCACAATGTTCTGGACTAAATTGTTACACAGAGGTGGGAATGGGAACATCACAATGAGAGTCTGGATTTCATTTTAAAAGAAAAAAGTTCAAAGAGTTGAGACACAAGATTGGATAAGTTAAGTGAGAGGGTCAAGGCCAGTTCTTCCACAAAGACTAGTGAGCAGAAGCGGCCTGTTCAGGGCTATTGCAGTCATCCGAGCTGGAGGTGATGATGGTACCCAGAATAAAGCAGTATCATTGAAAAGTGGTAAAAGCAAAACAAATGAGAATCATCCAGAAATTAACCTCAGCAGGATTTGCTGCTGGAATGGATGTTATGTCTATGAGAATAGTCCCAAAGAGTTTCACTAGAACAAAAAAGTAACCAGAAGCATCCTTTACAGACAAATAAATTTGGAGAATAAGAAGCAAGAATTCAATTTCAAACATCTAACATGTCCATTGTCACTCAGCTTGAGATGTTGAGACCCATTTGGTATATGACTTTGGAACCCTAAAGAGGGACTGGTTCTGTAATGTTTTAACTCCAAATGCCACATACTAGGAAAACATATTCCAAAACATATTCTGAAGAAGGTAATGAGAGTGTATGCGTTTTTAGACACCATGACAATTTTCAAAGGTGGAAGGCTCTGAACACATATTTCAAATGCATCCTTCGTAGTGAAGATGTATTTGAGCAACAAAGACTTCCCATTTATACCATCTTTGAATAAAGTTCCATTGTAGTTGGATTTTTTTTCTCTTTTGGCTCCTTGGCTCTTTATTCTTTGCTCTTTTAGGGGCACCCACCACACAGCTCCCAAATAAATCATACATGGAGACTTATTATTACTTATAAGTGCCCAGCCTTAGCTTGGCTTGTTTCTTGCCAACTTTTCTTAACTTAAATTATTCCATCTATCTTTTGCCTCTGGACCTTTACCTTTTTCTATTTCTATATACCTTTCTTTACTTCTTACTCCATGGCTTGCTGTGTAGCTGGGTGGCTGGGTGGCTGGCTCCTAAAGTCCTCCTTCCTCTCTCACTCCTTGATCTTTCTTCCCAGATTTCTCCTGATCTTTTATTCTCTCTGCCTGCCAGCACCTCCCATCCTTTCTCCTGCCTTGCTAGTGACTGTTCAGCTCTTTATTAGACCAATTAGGTATTTTAGACAGGCACAGTAACACAGCTTCACAGAGTTAAACAAATGCAGCATAAAAGAATGCAACACATCTTTGCATCATTAAACAAATGTTCCACAGCATAAACAAATGGAACACATCTTAAAATAATATTCCACAACAGCTCCATCTCTCATAGAGTTAAGGCCTGGACTCGTTTTCATAGAAATTAACATAAAACCTCCTCATAGTTCATTATGCTTTTTCTCAGAGGGACTCCACCTCAGAGGCACACACCCATGACAGAGAATTTGACTATCAGAAAATGTGTTGGCAGGAGACAAAACCTCAAAATAGCACAGCAGGTGGATTGACTGGTATGAGGTTGTCGGTGTGCAGCAGTCTTTAAACAAAGTTAAGTCATGCAAAGCCACATACACATGTTCCCAGCAAATAAAATCTGGCCCTATATGAAATTCATCTGTCAAAATACATGGATAATAGATGTTTGTTGTTTAAGCTGCTCACCTGGGGCATCCTGTTAGAGCATTTTCAAAGGACTGGGACACACTCACTATGTTTCTGGGACAATGTGTCTAATTTTTTTTCTCTGCCTGGAATAGAAGCATGACTTTGGGAATAAGGGTGTCAAAGACTTGGGTTTGAACTTCTCCACAACCATCTGATAGGTTGCTTTTTTGACTCCCTCTCTACTGGTATCGGGACTGCTGTCACTCAAGTCACTGTCTCCTCCACTGTCCTTCACACTAAATTCATCTGGATTCGGAGGTGTCCTGACAGTGAAAAGAATTACTTTGTTATCCATAAAATATGTGCAGAATGTCAAACACATTGCTCAGCTGTAATGATAAATATTCAGAAATTACCTAACGCTTGCAGCAGATTTATCCTCCCTGTAAGGAGATGGGGAGTGGAAAGAGCTAAGGTTGAACCCTATTTAGAAAGAGCAGAGCGGCAGTCACTAATATTTCACCCTTAGATAAGGAGACTGCCAGGGCAGGCTCTGTTTCCCTCATCAGAAGTGCATCATCTGGAGCTGATCTTGAGGGAGTTTTGTGTTAAAATGAGACCCAGAGGAGTTCCTACCGTGGGCAAAGGGACAGCAAAGACAGACACAGGCTCCCATGAACGATACTATCAGGCCTCCTGTTGTCATCTGAGGAGATCTCTCCAGTCCCAAATAATCAGGCACTGAATTTGCATAATGCCCCCTGGCATGAAAATCGATTAAATGTTAGTGAGGTCTAAAATAGAGCTGTGGATGCTCCCTGCAGGAGGTGGAACCTGGTCTCTGCAGAAGAAAGAGACAAAGGCTGTCCACTGCCCCCACACTAGAACATCATGTAGTTCCGCTTCCTGGAACTCTGATGAAATGAAAAGTGGCCACGAATTCATAAGAATTTGAAATGAGGCTCCCAGAATCAGCTCCTAAAAGCTCTGAGGCTTCGAGTACCTCTCGTTTGCTGTTGGCTTGGGCAACGCTCCTTTCTTTGTGTACTAGGAACAAGTTACACTGATATGAATGGCCACTAACAGAAGGCTTCAGCTGTTGGTCAAACATCAACCAACTAATAAGAAATCCAGCTGCTTTTCTACTCCGAAAGCTGTGTCCCATCACCAGTCCTCCTTGGTGCCACCAATGCTGGGACCAGCACAATTTTCCCACCAGGTGGCGCCCGGTCAACCGGCACCTAAGGCTGAGTAACCGTGTGGTCACCACAGAACAGAGCAGGCTGGCCTCTGTCCAGCAAGAGGATGACCTTTCTGTGAGGCAGGGAAGGGAGAACAAGGTCTTGTTGTGGCCAGCTTTTTAGCAGCCAGTAGGTGTCCTAACCACAGGAGCTCAGGTTCAAGTCCCAGGTGAGTATTGTGGCCAGAGAGACATCTGGAGGCTTGTCCTTGCTCCCTGACGCCTCACACACTGGCTTTGTGCAAAGAGCATTATCTTTTTGTTGTCCGCTCCCACCGTATGGGACCTCACAGCGGAGGGTGGCCCACAGCCCTTGGCCACCAATGTCAGGCCATCCTCAGCGACGCACTCCTTGTCCAATGACACCCTGTTGCCACTAGGTGACACTGGCTGGCTACAGCTTGGACGCATCTTCTGAGTATAGAGGGCTCTGTGCTCAAGTCTGTTGACGCCCAGGTCTCTGTCCAAGGTGCTGACCAGCTCCAACGTGTTGGTGAGTGCTGAATCTTTCACAACCAGGTAACTCAGACCTCCGATGCTATGGGCCTCATAAGGTCCTCTCTGCTGCGGTGATAACAGAAAAGGGCTGGGGCACTTGAGGATGCCAGGAGGAGGAGGACCACCACGTCGAGAGCACTGACAACCCAGATGTTCATGATGACTGGTGGGTGGCAGTCCAGGCCCTGTGTCCAGGCTTGAGACCAGCTTGAAAATGTTCTGATGCCTGAAGGTGAGGCTGCCGGAGTACAGGTAGTGCTAGAAAGTGAGTCCAGCTTCAAATGGGGTATGGGCAACATGGGTGAGCACCATTTTGCCTTTGGACCCTCATCAGGATCCAAAATCATCCAGGTCTAGCAGCAGCGATCACTCTGGTGCATGGTCAGCCAATTCCACTTCAGCCAAGGTATCCTGTAAAAGATTGGGCTATGGTCGTTGGCACAAGCAGGCTGGAGGCAGAGGTGGCAGAAGGGGGCTGGCAACCTCTGTCCCAGACTACCAACTCCAGACTGTAGGCAGCCTGGCTCTCCAGGTCCAGCTCATGTAGCTGCACCAGACTGGCACAGGGAACATGTCCTTGTACCTCTGCCACTCCATGACAAAGGAGCTATGAGGGATGGCCAGGCATAGATTCTGTGGCTCATTAGCACCCACATGCTCATCATAGGCACCTCCAGGGTGGGTGCTTATGCCTACAGAATTCTCTCTGTGTCCTTCACCAGGAGCTGAGCCTAGAGAAAGCCAGTGGAATAGTCATTTGCATCCTTTACCCTACCAGCTCACATAGGAACTGCTTACACAGAAGGCTAGTATGCATTGTAGGGCCTGACTGCATAGACACTCCAGGTCCATGTCTGTGTCATAGTCACCTGTCCTCTGTCCTGTCACACCTAGAGCAAAGAGGATCACTTCACCAGGTCAGTCTGACTTGACCTGTGCTCTGTGAGAGCACCTCTGGCTGTACCAGGATCTTCCTCCTCACAGATGAGAAAATGGACAGTTTTGGTGCAAAACAACTACCAAAGCACCAGCCACAGAACTAACACAAATATAAGCCCAACTCCTTACAATGTCACCGGAAAATCTGAGGCTCAGGCAAAAACGAACAAACAAACAAAAAAAAAAAAAAACTTTGTTCCTCATAAAAGCAATTGCAGACTCTGGGCTCAAAATTCTAGCCCATTCAAGCCCAAAGATGCTTGGCCTGTTAAACACATTTCCTCATTAAATGTTCTGCTGGTGTAATCACGTCTCCCCACCCCAGGCTTAAGAATACCTCTATAGCACTCCACTGAGTGGATGGGGTGGGTATACAGGAAAAAAATATTCAAGTAACTCTGTTTGGGCCAGTCCTTGGTGTCTCCAGGCCTTTGAGTCACATAAAGGCCAGGAGAGATGAATAGTGCCCAGGGTTGTACAGGGGGTCATTAAGATCTCTTTATAAATCTATAACATACCAATACATCTTACTTGCTTTTTAAGTATGTGCATTTCTCACATTGATAGTAAGACCATGGCATCCACAGTCTGTTTCCTCCTTACTAAGAAACCCTCTTCCGCCGGGCAGTGGTGGCGCACGCCTTTAATCCCAGCACTCGGGAGGCAGAGGCAGGTGGATCTCTGTGAGTTCGAGGCCAGCCTGGTCTCCAAAGCGAGTTCCAGGAAAGGCGCAAAGCTACACAGAGAAACCCTGTCTCGAAAAACCAAAAAAAAAAAAAAAGAAAGAAAGAAAGAAAGAAAGAAACCCTCTTCCTTGGAGGCACAGCTACCCTTGGCCTTTACCAACTGAGATAAGCATATGAACTCATTACAATGTACCTTTTTCAACCCACAGTTACCCATGGACATTGAATTGCCACTTCTTGTCTTGGAGGCCTCTGGGACAACAACTTCTCCAGAGTGAAGCAATGTCTAATCAAAGGAGAACTCTTTTCCAAAGCAATCATTTCTGAATAGCTTTTCTATTGCAAAGGAAGCATTAATGATTGAAAAAAAACTCAGTCCCTTCATCTCCTTTTATGTCAGTAATTACTTATATGTGGGGAATCAGTGTCAGAGAGGTTTGTCAGCTATGAACTACTGTAAGGGATAGTTAAGAGTAAAAAAGAGATTTAGGAAAATATACTGCAGTCAGTCTTGTTAGAAAATTGCTGTCTACCAATTATTTTTTAAAAGCCCCTGGTTGAAAAAAACCATGGGTGGCCTGATTGGCTGAAGGCTAAAGACACATTAAACCATCTGTCTAAAGCATAATAAATAGTCTTGTGTTAAGTTTCTTTATGTGTGAAGTGCTCTAAATGCTAAACCATCCCACATGTTAATGATGACATTGTTCTTCCTGCCTAGGAGACATCATCACTGCAGAGTGCTCTTTTAACTAGTCATCTTGAATCAGTGAGCAGACTGAGTTACTCATATGCACAAGCTTTTCCTGGCTCCTCCGTGATCTGCAGCATTATTGATTTCCACAAAGACATGTCAGTAAATAACTATTTTTTCCTTCACTCTTGGAACAGAATTGGCATTTATTTTAGCACTAGGACGTGTAATTTAATTCTGAGACCAAGTCACCTCTGATGAGATCGTTAAATTTCAGGTGTTTAAGCTTAGCGGCAGAGTTTGGCGTTGACTTCCATGTTAATTACCGATCACCGTTATTGGAGGAGAACAGGAAACTTGAGTTCGTTTTGGATGGGTAGTCTGAGTTTTTTTTTTAAGATTTAATTCATTTCTTCTAGACTTTTAATCATGCCTAATGAGGTAGCCTCTTGAAAAGGAAACAGCTGTCCCTCAGCATTAGTGACTGCGGACTCTTTTGGAGCCAATGTTTTCAATGGCATACTGGGGGAGTTTTCTTTCCTAGAAGTAAGTATTCCAAGAAGCTCCTGGTTATTCGGGCCCTAGATCTCAAAGGAGGATAGGAGAATCTTGTCCTTCCACTCAGTATCTTTATTCTTATATATCCTTTAAGTGAAAACTGAAACTGCTTCAGCTGCTTTTCAGGTCCTTGCTTCCATGTGCGTTAGCCAGGAGAGGGACCCATTTAACCACATTCTAAGTCCTTTCCCTTCCTTCTTTCACACAGCAAGCCTCAGCCTCTACCGATCGTCAGCACTGCTGTTACCATTCATGTTCAGAAAAGCCATTTAGGATACAGAAAATGAAGCATAATCTAAGGCTTCATCCACATAGCATCAAAAGATCCAGATGAAGTATGCAAAAAGCAACTAATCAAACCTATTACTTCCACAATGCTATACATCTGGATGTTTATGTTTGGAAACATCCAGCAATGGTGTTTAAATGCCTGATTGCATTTTCAACCATCTTTCCTCCAGCTGTTTGGCATCAAGGAGGCCATTGCTGGGAAGGAATATGCTTTGCTGTTAGGGATTCGTTATTAGTATTATCATTGTTTTGTAGTAAACAACTACCTTATTAAAATGCTGCTTTATGAATGAAGGGCAGCTGGAGATTTGGGAAAGAAACATTTTTCTGAGGCAAAAACCAGTTCTATGCCAATAGAATGACAAGCTGAATAATATAGAAACTGTATGCTCTGTCCCCCCAGGGATGTGTCATCAGGAAGCTGTGTTTACAGCCCCGAGCTGCTGGTTTGCTCGTGTTCCATTCTGTTGGTGCCATTAGATGAAAATCTCTCTTAATATTGAAAGCACCGTGGCAGGCATTTGCTTTACGTTACCTGTGTTCCCTTTTCCAGCATATTGCCAAACGATAGGCCCATGGAATGTATTTTGATTTCTGCTGGAGTCAAACATAAAGTAAAACAAACAGCAGGGTCAAGGGTGGTAATGAAGCCACAGGAAGAAGAAATAGACACTGAGAAGCAGTGTGTTCAGCTTGCTCAGTTTGGTTTCAAAGAAGGAAGATTTGGTGAACAACCCATAGAGTGTTCCTTTACTACTAAACCCAAAACACCAGATGTGCTATTTGTCCCAAGCATGTCAAGAAATCCCATCTGTAACACATAATTGGCCCTTTTATCATTTAAATAATACATGTTTTATTTTGCTGAACACATAAATACCAATAAATCCTGTTATACACAGAACACATTGTATGTACACTAAAGTAATTTTCACCAAAAACACATAGAAAAAAGTTGGCTCCCTAATTCATAATAGCATCTGGGTCTTTCTCATAATTCTCCTTCCCTGTTACATAAAATTAGCAATAAACATTCAGAAAAATTAACACATAGGAAAGTTCTGGGGTGAAAAAATTAGCAGGTGTATCCTGCCTATGGGTCAGAGTCAGCATCAGCTTTGGCAACTCTATGCCAGTATCTGTCTAAGCCAGGAACCAGTTTAATGCCATTTATCACAAAGCACTTGGTGCCCTATCCTGAGACACATTTCCATTTCTCAACTGAACAAACATTCCAGAGCTGAATGAGCAAAGTATTATCAAATGTAATATTGCTGTCTTTGAGGAGTAAGTTCTAAAAGTTGAAGCTATTAAATCTGATTGAAAGAAATAAATCAAGAAAAAGACAAACCTTTTTGAAAAATCACACCTCAAAAAAAAAAAAAAATTAGTCTTTAGTAGAAGAAACCTCCCAAACAGAGCAACTGTTTTACATTACCTCACAAAGAGCACTGTTAGCTCATATTCATGCAACCCACTGCATAGATAATTTATTATCAAACCTTGGCTGTGTAGTCATTTATATGAAAAGTTATAAGCAAATTGATGATGCTTTTGGATGAAAATCACTTAGGGAAAATAGTTCATCCCAAAGTCACCCAAAATACCATCTACACACGTAGTATAGAAACAAATGATATTTTATCAATCCCTTAAGTGATTTAACCTAAGAAAAATCACAGAAAGATACTAGAGAATATCAACACTAATCAAAGCTACCCTTAGCATAAAATAAGCATTTAAATGATGTAATTTTCACATAAAAAATAACATTTTTCATCACGTTAATAAAGATTTTATCAAAACCATGCAGTCTTCAAATGCTACATAAAACTGGCAGTTTTGCACTACTGAATTTATTAATATCGCTGCATGAAGGAAATTAAGTCAATGAAAAAATCTTTTTACTGTTTTGGTTCACCAGTGCCTCAAATCCAAGTGAACAAGTGAAGCTGACTTTGGATTTGACACTAACTACCTAAAGTATCAACCTTCATGTGTTCACCTGGCAGAGACGAGGACTTGCCTCCAATGAGAACACAGCAAATCAAGGAGAAAAATAAAACAGCAAAGACTGAGGAAGAACAGCCCATTGTGCTGACTTTAATCTACTTCTGTTTTTCTTCCTACCCAAGCCCTCTATTTCTACTTCACACAAAAGCACATGTCCACACCAATACGAGCACTTCCAGCCAGCCCCTTTATCTACAGCTGTTTAATTACACGGGTGATACAATAAATTGCAAAGCCTCATGAGAAGAAAATATTAACCTCACCACCAAAGTTCAGAGATATCACAAGTGCCAAATGGTAGAGTTGTATTCAGTACAAATGAGAACTGAACAGACAAGACCATAGTCAACTAGAATGGCCAGGCGTAGGGTTAATCTGGATGTGATGTGAACATGATGCAGACACAAAGTCTTTGTAGAAGGATTGGATAGGTCAGCTGGTTGGAATGAATGGCTCAAGAAAAGTAATGCACTAGACATGTTTGAACATAGAGTCTAGAAGACAGAGACCTTGATGGTGAGTTTTAAAATGTCAGTGGATCTAAGGTAGCAATGGGAAAGCACTGAGGTGTGGAGCAAGGGATTGCTGCCATGTATCTAGATACATAATGTCTATGATTGCTTCCTCTGAACATGGATGAAATCCTAAATGATGACTATACTCTATTTGAAGTTCTAAGCCAAGTTTCATCACAAAGACTGTCTGGATATGGGTATCTGTCAGGTGAATTATGCAGGTGATATTTGCATGACCCAAACTTCTTCCTTCCTCAAAACTCCTTACAAGTTAAATAGAGACTGGAATCAAAAGGAAAGCCAGTCAAGATGTCCTGCAACCTATGTATAAGATGTGAATGGCTTAACAATGAGTAGCAAGATGTGTTAGGTAGGAATTTGAAGAGTATTACAGTGGATAAATCAGTGGGATGTTATAACAGATAAGCCCTAGGCATGAGGAAATGAAATACACAAATTATTCTAAAGACTTAAAGGATAGTTGCATATCCTTAGCATTTCCAATTTCTAAGAAAAGCAGTAACCATCCTCCAATAAGATTCCCAAGGCTTCCTCTAATAATCACTAGCTAAATGATCAAAGACAAAAGATTTCATCAGCAGCCCTCAGTGATGTCTGGGAAGAATGCCTACCCTAAGGGAATGCTGTGGAGTTTAGATTTTTTAAAAAATGAGAACAAGGAGCTCAGTGCTTAGCACCATGTGAGATCTCCAGACAAATGTGTCCTTCATTGTAGGCATTGTGTTGTGATTTATTAATTGAAGAGCATATCTCCTACTCCTATTATGAATCAGAGTTATAGTTCATACCCTTTAACAATGTATAACAGAGTGCCTAGCTTAGCGACTTCCATATGCAAGGGTCTCATTAATATTTGTGAAATATCAGTGAAAGTCTCAGAACACCATGCCATTTCTATACAATACCTCATAACAACATGTGGATTCAAAACTACAAAACAGGCTAAGGAATCATAGGCTTGATATCTGGAACTTAGTGCAATATGAGACCTCTATAATAAGTGAAAGTTACTAAATAATATTGGCCCAGCCATGTATAATAAAACTAGGTTCTTGGATTAAGTTTAACATTGACTCTCAGAGAGTATAAGACATTAACAGTTTGCCTGATCAGCATCCAAATTTATTGTGAACCTCCCCCCATCTCTTCTCCAAGCTAATTCTTGTAAGAAGATTATGACAGACAGGTTCCTCCTCCCATAATTTTGGAATAATAACAGAATGTCCACATGACCTGTGCTTAGACAAACCAGAAATTCTGTCCTTCTAACTTCAGTGACTGTCTCAAATAGAAGTATGTTTCCCAATTAAGGACATCAAGAGAATGACTTAGCTCAGAAGATGTAAATTAGTAGAATCACCACACTGGGAGGTGCTTTCCTGAAGGTAAAGACAGTATCCTACAAGGAAAAGCTGAGATGGTGTGGAGTACTTTGATGCAACTATTCCTGATCATCTCTAAAATTATTTAAGTGAAACAGTGAGTTCCACCATTGCATTGAAGCTAATTAGTTGAATCCCATCACAAGCTCACTAAAACTGGGAAGGGAATTATCAGAAATAGACCCTAACACAAGCAGTCTGCTGAGGGAATCCAGGAAAGAGGTCTGTGGGGGCCTATCCATGAGAAGTTGGAAGGCTGATTTGCTTTCTTGGTATGTGTTTGCACAGCTGCTGGTAAGGTTGTTCATATTTTAGATTCAGATCATGTATCTTTTAAAGCCAGAGATGGGGAGGTCAAGGATTAAAAGGACTTGGCTACACTTACAGGGAAAAGTCCCCCACTAAATTGCCAATAATTGTGAGTCTCCAATTGAAAGCAGAAAAGGATAAAAATATATTAATGCTAAAATAGGCACTTTCTGGCTGAGGCCAACATTCCAAGAGCAATGAGAGTTGGCACGTTTCAAATAGGAAAAAAAAGTTTCTAGACCAAATTAAAGTTAGTGCAAAACAAAAAGAGAAAAAAAATATTCAACAAGAGTGATTTTTCACTAGGCCTTTGAAGACTTTATTATTTTTTAACTATTTATTTTTTTGTGACTATCTATACCCATTTTTTTACTCTATCTGTTTAAAGGTTTCCTCAGTCTGGACCACCTTACTGTGCACCTGCAGCCTTTTCTGACCACATGAGCCAAGCCTTAAACCCACCGCATGGCTCCACACATGGCACTGACTGGCTCAAGCCTGCAGGTAGTGGCTGGAAGCCATGTTTCTGTACACTGTGGCCTGCCTGAGAGACTGTGTGACTAGGAAGCGTTGTCTGGCTCCCTGTTTTTATGTTTGGAACTCGGGACTAGGAAGCCATGTCTGGTTCCATGTTTGTGTGTTTGGAACTTCCTTTCTAAGCTTTCTCAGGTCCTATGTGGAAATATATGCCCCATGTTGAGCGCCATATGCAACAAGTCTTTTTTTTAGTCCTGTCAGCCAGCTCCCAAATAATGACATGGAGACTTCTTATTGATTTTGAAAGCTCAGCCTGGAGCTTTGGTTTGTTCCTAACTGGCTATCATAACTTAAATTAACCTAATTATATTAGTCTATGTTTTAGTATGTGGCATTACCTCTCTTCCATCTTGTACCTCCTGTGTTTCCTCTCCATGTCTCCTGAGATCTGCACACCTAGATTCCTTCTCCTTTTCCTTTCCCTCCCTGGAAATCCCACCTGCCCATATATCAGCTGCTCAGCTTTTTATTATACCAATCACATCAATACATCTTCACACAGTGTACAAATATCTCACAACAAACAAATATGAAAGTCTTACCCAGAAATCAAGGGATTGACTTGAAATCTGTAAATCTCCATTTGAAATAGCATTTTACCTGCAATGTCTGTCTGTCTGCCCTTCTCAGATGTAGTTACAAAGGATGGGTGCCAAGAAAGACCATTTCTGTGATCAGAATCTGGAGAAGATACGTTGGCTGGTCTTGGAAGACACACTTTAGTCAAGTCAGGATAGAGAGGATAGAAAAAGAGGGGAAATAGCAGGGACAGGGAAATGGAAAAAAGCCCTTTCCCCTAGAGTCTGGTTGAAACTTCTCACCAGTTGAGAAACAAGTATTCCAAGACAATTAACATTTGCTTAGGGCCTTTCTCCCTTTCAGCTACAAAGCTGTCATTTTCTAGGAATCTCACCAGAAATCCCTTTTACAGTATGTATTAATTAATTCATTTCTCAGCTTCTTTGATAAAACACTAGGTTCGAAGGCAAGTTGAGGGTGAAAGGGTTTCATTTGACTTATAGATCCATCATTGAGGGAAGCCGAGGCAGGTACTCCAGGCAGAAGCCTGGAAGAGGCTGCTTACTGGCTCGTTCCATCTGAGTCACACAGCTAGCTTTCCTATACAACCCATCTGCCCAGGAATGTGGTGCCTACCACAGACTTGACCCTTCTACATCAATTAGCGATCAAGAAAACTCCACAGACATGTTCTTAAGATAATCTGATGGAGGCAATTCCTCAATTGAAGTATTTTTTTCTGCCAAGATATGTCAAGTTGACAACTACAGCACAGGGGAAAAAAAGACATGATCACCCCCTCCTGTGCAACCCTAGTAGCTCCTGGTTTTGTTTTATCAGATTGCAACCCTGTCCAAGACACCCACAGAATTTCCTTAAAGTCTTACTTTAAAAAAAAAAAAGAAAAAAGAAAAGAAAACAAACTTTTAGACCTCACAGAAGCTTGGATACCTACACTGGGTCTGCACAACAATGGTTTAGCCAAAAATCAGACATGACTGGAGGAGGGGCTGAGGGGTACCTACCTCTCACTGCCGAACTATTTGTGACTGATCGATGGAGGCACTGGAAGAACCATTTTCATCCCATGCATACCCACAAATTACATGACCAGGCTCTGATAGATAGCTCCAACTTAGTGCTTTCACAGATGGCCCTGGCTACACCGAATGGGTCACAAAACGAAACAAAAAGTCATAAATCTGGTAAAAGTACTGGTAGGGAGGAGGTAGGGGTTTATACGAATGGGAGGGAGATAAATGAGGGTGGAGATGATAAAGTAATCAGAATCACTGTATGCAGGTATAAAAATTGTTAAAGAACAAAATCAACAAAGTAAAACAGGTAAAAAGGATTCTTAGCAGCTTGAAAGCCACCAACGTGTCTACTGCTAAGACAATTTTGGATCTTCTTTGAGAAGCCTACACTCATGCTCTCCAACCTGCCTTAGCCCCTCCCTGAAGATCTTCTCTTTTCTTTTAATAAACTCTAACTCTGCCTTATCTGCTCTTCCTGAAATCCTTTACTATGGCTAAGTCAGGATGTGGTTTCACCTGAGTCCAAGTCCCTAAAGGATAGAGAAAACTCCTAAGGCCGCTGCTGGGATCTGTCTCCATCCCCACTACCAGTGAGAGGGAGCCCTTCCATCTCTGTGCAACAGGACCTGTTCCTGGGCTGTGGACGATGCTGTGCAGTTTCCCCTTTACCAGGCAGAATTTCTCATTTTTTTTTAATTGCAGTAATCTGCTGTCACACGTGTTGGGGACAATTCAATGTGAGACACAAACTGGCAGATCATGGGTAATGGTGCCCATATGATTGGCAGCACTGCAGAACTTCCTAAGGTCCAATTTGCTGTGAGATGTAGCAATTATATCCATTCCTGAGTGTTTCTCTCTCTCTCTCTCTCTCTCTCTCTCTCTCTCTCTCTCTCTCTCTCTCCCTCTCCCTCCCCCTCTCTTTCTCTCTCCGTGTGTGTGTGTGTGTGTGTGTGTGTGTGTGTGTGTGTGTGTGTTCCTGGGTGTTGAACACAGGGCCCTACACATGCTAGGCAAATATTCTGTCACTGAGCTACATCACTGGCCCTTGGTTTTTGAAATCTTACAATGTAGCCCCCAGGCTACCTGCCAATTCATGATTCTCCTGTCTTAGTCTCCTGAGTATGAGATTACCAATGAGCTTCCTTGATGAGTGGATAGACCACTACACTACCTATCCTAGTCAGCAAGGCCCATGGAACACAAGCAGAAATTTATAATGTTTACTTTTTTTCCTTTCCCTAGCTTGTGCTCCTTGATATATGCAATCACCCTCGACCCAAAACTTCTTGTGTCCTGCATGATATGAAGCATCCTGTGTCCAGTAGTAGTTTTCCTGTCTTTGTCTCTCAGTCAGTCATTGGATGTCTTTGTTAACTCATCCTGAGTCAGTGACATTGCTGTCAATCTGCAGATGAAGATTCCATTGAGTTGACTCACCTGCCCTCCCCAAATCCTCTTCCCTTGCCCTTTTAATCCAAGATAGACAAGACTCCCCCTTGTACTTGAGAAGCTGCCCTTCATCTGTTCTCTTGTTGCTGGCTGCCTTATTCAGGACAGCTGGCAGTTTACAAAACATCTTTTGTCTCTCAGATTCTTTATCAAGGGGCTTAGGGGAAAGGGATTTGGGGATACTTCTCAGACTGAGGAAGCCAAGGAGAACCAGACCCATGCAAAATAGAGCAGCCAACACTTGTCTTGTTTGTTCTGACTTCTCACATAGGACTAGGTTCATGGCTTTTCAATCTCCCAGGTCAGTTTAACTCTAAAATTCCCATCAGCATGATAGGTGAGGAATTCTGGGGTGCTCCCACTCACCTTCAGGACCATGCTATCTCTTTTGATGACCTCCATACACTGAATACCTATTAATGATGGATTTATTAGATAGTGTGAAGGCTGTAAGAAACATGTGAGGTTGCATCTTACCCTAAGATAAAGTTCCAAATTTACCTAGAAGCTTATTGCACTCATTTCAGAAAGATAACAATTAAAAGTAATCACTATATCATTTGAACTTTCATTTACCCCATGAGCTCTAGAACAAGAAAGGGCTCCCAGGCCTTTCATAAATTCAGCCCATCTCCCAACTGCTTGTTACTTTCCAGTCCTTAAGTTTGTTTTAGCTCAACCAGCTGTGGTATTTCACCAGATCTGCTTTATTCATGCTGTTCCTGTGGCCATATTGCTGTTTCTGCCCCATGAGCTTTGAAATGTTACACAGATACACACTTTAAAGCTATGCTTCAAGCCCTGTGCCTGCCAATCACAAGAAGGTCCAAGTGCAAATTCCGGAATCAGTAGGGTCCTGGGATTCTGCATTTCAGACAGGTGTGACCTCATTCTGCCTAAATAGCTGCTCTCTCAGGATGGAGACCTTAGCAACTATCCAAGGGCATGCATACCCTGCCTCAGAAGCCTGGATGCATCTCACTTTCCTGCTGTTCTGATTAGAAATACCTCATTCAGCTTTATGCCTTATTTTAGAGCAAAGCTCCCAGATTAAATTATGATGCAACACAATTAGTCTGGCAGTCTTAGTTATATGCTTTAATATCATAAGAAGGGGGCACTGTGATTTCACAATTCACAATAGCATCATGGTTATTGTCCAATACATGTCTGGAAGAAACTACACAAACAAGCCTACACTGCTTACACGGACGCCCTTCAAAAAACACATTTAGATCAGACCCATACCAGATATCACAGCAACTACCCATATACTAAATAATTGGTCCATGCAGTTCTAAAGAGCAAGCAAACCTGTCTATGCCATTGGAGGAAATGAGTGACTGTAGCATATCTTATAGGAATGCACAGAGCAAGAAGATAACATTTCCTCAACACTCAACGGTCTTTTTGCTTATCAGATCACATAGTAGATATCTTTAAAGAGTGGTGCTTTACAATAAAACAGCATTCTTTCATACATTTTCCAACTCATACATGTCCAGTGTAGTACATATTATATATATATATATATATATATATATATGTATATGTGTGTGTGTGTGTATATACTTTTTACTATTCAAACATAACAGCTACCCACATATTGGTTAAATATGTTAAGAGATAAAGAAAGAGATTAATGAGATGCATATTATGCATTAGGGAGATACATAGATGCATGTATAGAAATATATATATACATATATACATCTGTATGTATATAACAAAAATTATTTTTGCAAATACAGTCTTTAATATGCTTTTGAATATGACCTATTCGTTTCCTCCTTGCCTTATAGTAATGTTTGCGTGTTAATAACTCCTCTGTATGCTTGTATGCTGTCATTTGAACAGTTGCTCAGGATTATACCATATAAGGCACGTGTGCATATATTGTAGCGTTCTGTAATTTAACCATCCCTTTGCAATTGAACATTGCATTTGTGAGTAATTTTGTTATTTGTGACAGAAAAATTCAAATGCAATCACTTAAAATGGATTGAAATTTGTATCTGTTCATGCATAATAATTCTCAAAGCTCATGCAGTGATTCCCACAGTGCCAGAATCCACAATCCACCATCCTTAGAATGTTGTCTTATGTTATAAAAACACATGCTTCATATCCTAACATCATTTCCACAGTCCAGTAGAGGAAAAGGTCAAAGGTCCAAGTAAAGAGTTCCTCTCTGAGAAGACTTCTTAGACATCACATACATTTTTATTGGCCAAAGCACAATTGAAAAAGAGGGTCAGGGTGTGTCCTGCTTTTTACTCAGGGACCACATCTACATCCACAAACAAGGATTCTTGTTCCTAAGGAAGAAGAGACAGGAAAACAGCAATCTCTAACCCAGAGAGTGGCTAGCTTCCCAGTTTTGTTCTTGTTCATATGCTGTGATAAGCACTGTTGCACACACATCTATGCAAACATCCCCAATGATTTCTTTGGGATAAATTCCCAGAAGATAAATTGCTCAGTCCAAGGATATGCCAAATTTTAAGAGTTTTAATATGCATTGCTAAATTTCTCTCCACAAATATTATGCCAGTTTCCATTCTCATCAGAATGCAGGTGGGGAGAGAAAAATGCTAATGTGAGATTCAATTTTTAATTTAACTGTTCAAAGATTCTGTACCTCCTGCAAGGAAGATAAAGATCCCTGCACCTCCGGAAAGCCGGTGATTGAGATTTCCAGAAGAAAACTTTGTGACTACCAAGAAACCCTCTGCCTATCTAATAGCATCAAAGAAAATACAATTTGGAGTCTAACTATGAAAAGGACACTGCTGCTGTGGTTATTGAAAATATTTTAAGAAAGCATGCATGGAAAAAGAAGAGCCTTAGATTTGGTGAATAGTAACTAGA
Organism: Peromyscus californicus insignis; assembly: GCF_007827085.1. Classification (NCBI taxonomy): domain Eukaryota; kingdom Metazoa; phylum Chordata; class Mammalia; order Rodentia; family Cricetidae; genus Peromyscus; species Peromyscus californicus. Next base: position 43,667,274 of record NW_026294413.1, read on the forward strand.
TTTGGATCCCAATTTCCATCTTGTGATGACTCTAAGCTTCCTTTTAACCTCTCAGAGGCTCATTTTCCTTAATATAAAAATGAGGCAATTAAAGCCTCTCTCTCTCTGTCTCCCGCTTTTGTGAAGTTTAAATTTGTTATTGTGCAAAGGTTTAATCATAGTTATGTTTGAATTGAAGCTTACACTCTCCTTCAATTTTATGATATTGCTATTCAGTATTTTATATTCTCCATAACTGCCTGGAGATGAGTAATAAACCCCCTTTCTCCAATAAAAAGAATCATTTGGTGCAACATTCCTTGGGGCTTCAGTTTTGTCATTGTTTTGTAATCTTTATTAATAAAGGATATTAGTTTTTTAATCAACTTTAATCCATAATAAAATACACACACATTTTAACTTTGCAGCTCACTTTCAGAAAGTCCATACACACATGAAATTGCCATCTCAATCGAGATGTAGAGTAGTTCCATTGTCTTACAAAGGCCCCTTGTGCCACTTTGATTCAAACCCACTCCAGGCAATCTGCACTCTAAATTCTGTTGCTACCCATTAGTTTTTAGCTCCTTACAAATTTCACTTAAAAGAAATTATAGAATGAATCTTTCATTTCTCTCCCCTATGCTGTATAATATTTTAGATAAATCCATGTATTTCACTTGGTTGGTTGGTTGTGTTATTGTTGAGCAATATTTGATGGTGTGGATATGCTGAACTTTGAACAGTTGTATGAACCTTTGTGTTGTTTATAATTTTGCCTCTTATAAATAAAGTAGCTATGAATATTAGTACACACGTTTTTATGTAGTTTCCATCTTAAACAGAAGAGGGATAAATACCTACAAAAGCAATTGCTAGCATAAATAGCAAATGCTTGCTTAATATTGTAACTGTTAAAATGCTTTCCATAGGATGTGCATTTACGTTTGTTGTGGTATGTTTCCTCTAGAGGTGGTATGGCGATCACCAGCATAAAGCAGAGTGGTGACGGACATAATATTTTAACAATGAAATTAGCAGAGCACTACAGCTGAAAGCTGGGACTGTGGTAGCTATCGTAAGACCGTTGACATTTCCTCATAGAAGGAAGGGGAAAGGTCAAAGACCTTCGCTTGTGATTCTAGTCATCATTACCCACTGCCTCAGTAGCTTATGGTCTTGAGTTGCTAGAGTATAAAGGAAATGGATGATTGACTGAGATGGAGACTCCTCAATGGTGTTTTATGAATCACTTGTGCTGGGTTGGGACTTCCTGGTTGTGCAGCTGCCCAAGAGCCACTCATACTTCTGTAAGTGACCCCAATAAACTCACTGGTGCACCACAGCTCACTTGACAGAACCCCCTCTTTGTGATGAGTCAGTGTCCTCTCTACCTCTGGTAAATAAGCTCTTCTTTATGCTCCCCAAGAAAAGTAAAATAATTTTTTTTTTTAAATAAAGCAGATGTGAGCAAGACTTCCAACTTCTCAACATCCTTACCCACTAACCCACATTGAGGTCTTAGTGCTTTTTCTTTTCCTATTAAAATGGGTGTGAAATGATAGCTTATTTTCCTGGTGAGTAACAGTGTTTAGCATCTTGCCCTGGCCACCCTCTCTCTCTCTCCCCACCCCCTTGTGTGTATGCGTGTGTGTGTGTGTGTGTGTGTGTGTGTGTGTGTGTGTGTGTGTGCGCACGCGCGCGCGCATGTGTGTGTGTGCAGTGCTTATTCAAGTCTTTTTTTCTATTTCAATAGTTTCTTTATCTTTTTATTAAAGTACAAAGGGGTTTTTGCATATTTTCTTCCGTAAAATGTTGTCTATTCCATCTTTTAATAATTTCTTTGTATTCTGGTAGATGATTCATAAGTGTCCTTTGTATACTCCAATAGTAAAGCCTTTGGCAGATAGATGTACATGACAAGTGAACTTCCATCCCACTCTATGGATTACCTTTTCATTTTTTGGTGGTCTATTTTAAAGAAGTTCTTCACTTTGATGAAATGCAAATTATTGCCTTTTAAAGTGGTATTTCATGGATTTTCTATTCTATCTAGATAGTACCTATTTATCCTGATGTTACAGAGACTTTTTTTCTAACTTATTTTCTCAAAACTTGATAGCTAGAGCTTTGACCTTTATATCTGTGATCCATTTTAAATTACTTTTTTGTGTGGTGTTAGGAAAGGGTCAATGTTTGCTTTTTCTCATATGGATAACCAGCTGTTGTGGTTCCATTTATTGAAAACAATGTTCCCTTTTCTGTTGAATTATATCGTTGCCTTTGTTGAAATAGGTTGTGTATGTATAGTTCTATTTCTAAATCTGTTCTGTTCCACTGTCTGTCTGTCGCCCTGATGATTCCATACTGTCCTGACTACTGTCTTTAAAAGAAATCATGAAAGCAGACTGCATGTATCCTCTAACCCTTTCCCCAGATGATTTTCACTAATCTAAGAGGTTTTTTAATTGTTTTTAAATTTTGTATAAATATTAGAATCAGCTTGTAAATTTCCACAAAATCGAGTTCTGAGATTTGAGCTGGTAGTGCCTTGAGTCTCTCTTTCAAATTAGAGAAAAATAAACAACTTCACAATCCTGAGACAGCCTGTCTGCAAGCATGCTGCATACTCATTTGCAATTTTGAAATTATCTCCCAGGATGATTATTACTTTAAACACATAAGACTTTATATTTTATTATATTTATTTAAAAGTACTTTATGGTTTGTTACTGCGCTAGATTTTGATCATTTCTATTTTACAGTTGTTTGTCACTAATATACAGAAATACAGTATTTTATCTGTATGTGTGTTGGGGCAGGGTTTGTCACAGAGATCAGAAGAGGACATTGGATCCCCTGGAGGTGGAATTGAAGGTGGTTGTGACGTGCCGTACATGGGTGCTAGAAACCAAATCAGGTCCTCTGGAAGAGCAGCAGATGTTCTTAACTTCTGAGCTGTCTCTCAGTCCCATGGAAATATAATTTTTAATTGGTATAGCCAAAGACATTATTAAATCCATACATTAATTATATTCATTTATTTCTTTTTGCATTTAATAGACTTCTTAGGCTTTTTAATGCGTTATTTTCAAATAAAAACAATCTAACTTCTTATTAAATTTTTTGTCTTTTCTTATTTTACTGGCTAGTATCTCTAGTTTAATATTCAATAGAAGTGGTGATCTTTTCATGTTCCTTGTACTAGAGAAAAAATTAGTATTTTATAATTAATTATATCATAATATATAATATAGTTATATAGTATATATAAAATACTCTATTAAATTGTAAACTTCCATTCTATTCCTAATTTTCTGAGAGAGTTTATCATATGCAAGCATTAAGTATTGCCAAATTTTTCTCTGTACCTATTTATATCATCACATGAATTTTCTCCTTTGTTGGAGATATAAATTATAGTGGTATTTGCTCCTTCCATGACCCTTTTAAGAGGTCACTTTGGGCCATATAGCCCAACGTCATGGGAGGAGCAAATACCACTACAATAAATTGCATAGTTTCTAGGTGTTGAGTCATTCTCATAGCTTTAGGATCAACCTCCTCTGGTGATAATGGTAATAATGCATTTCCTACCCTATTTAAGATATAGCTGGTCTTGATTAGCTAAATATTTGATGTTTTGGCATTTCTGTTAATGAAAGATGTTATTTATAATTCTTTCATGATGTCCTTGACAACAATTTAATGACTATTAAATATGAACATGTCAGCATAGGGTTTAAATAGCTATAGAAACCCATAGTTACACACCATTTTTCTCTCTTTAGTGAGCTGAAGCTCTGGATCCTGTCACTCATAACAATCTTATCAAATCTTCATTTCTTTGGCTTTATTGGTGTTGGTATATAGTAGGTCTCACTGTAAGTCATAGTCTTCTATGCTGTGACCTTTCTGGATCCTCAAATGAATGCTCAGGATATTAACAAGGGTGAGTCAGGACCCCAACATCTTTTGGCAATGTTTGGTCTCTGATGTCTCTATTCTAGCATTCTAGCTCTTAGCCATACCCATGTGTTTCTAGTACTCAGCCCTTAGGCTTACAGGAATTCTTCTTTTTCCCTGTCTCAAAACCCAGCACAAAGCCAATGGTGGTAGTAGTGGTGGTGCACACCTTTAATCCCAGCTCTGGAGGCGAGGCAGGTGGACACATGGCCAGCCTCATGTGTCTTAATAAAGAGTTTCAGGACAGCCAGGGCTACACAGTGAGACCCTGTCTCAAAACAAACAAGCTAAAACAAACAACACTGATCCCTTCTGTGACGCTTCCAACCACTACAGGAGCCGTTGACTACAATTTCTCCTCTTTGCTTAGGCGGGGCCACCATGATATAGGTGTACTCCAGCTTCTTGTACCACAGCAGAAAACTGGACCAAAACTTAGCTCAACACTGGGAGACATTTCCTCTTCCCTTGAAGATTGTTCTTGTTTAATACCAGAAAACGGTGGCCTCCTATCTTCTCCCAGTTTTAGAGTCATCTATGACAAAAAGCAGAAGTCTGCAGAGCTTTCTTGTATTTAATTCTGATTTGTGGCAGCCAGAGGGAAGGCTCCAACTTTAGGACAACGATAGAGTGAATTTCTTTTATGGTCTTAGAGTTCTATTGAAAGCAGGGTGGTTGGAGTGCATATATGGACATTTTGAAAAAATTAGTCCTTCTAAATCTCTTCACCTTTTGCCCACAAACTTTTATCATTCTCATAACATTCCACAACACTTATCTAGCAACCACCTACAGATTAACTGTTGCATGCTGCATTCTGAGAGAAAAACTTAAGCAGAAATGTCGAGCCATGTGCTCTGTAGAGTCAATAAGGCAACCGAACTGTGTTTTTCCTGAAATTAAGTATTTTTGGCAAAAACAACAACAACCACAACCACAAAACATATGGCATTGCTTCCTGGATCACCTTGGAAGCAAGCAACGTGTATATAAAAACTAGACCCAAGTGTACGGCCCCATATCCAAGGAGGAAAATTCAGATTGCTACTGCCTTTTCTTCTGTTTACCTCCATAAGACTTCCCTCCTAGCTAGAGATCTTGCCACAAATCAAACTAACACCCAATACTTAGCAGCTTAAATAACCACCACCTCACTTGCTCTGGTTCTACAGGCAAACAGTCGGGGCTGAGCCCAACTGGATGGGCCTTTTCTGGTCTCATCTTGGGTGTGCCATGTAATTACAGTCATCTGTCAACACAAACAGAGCTTGTTTGACTAAGTTCCCCTCACAAGTTTGTTAGACAATACTGTCAGCTGAGCCATATGTCCCCAATAGGCCAGAGGCTTCTTCACATCAAGGGCTTTTACAAAAGCAACAGGAGATAGGACAAACCTATAGGCAAGCATTTGTTTGGCTTCTGCTAGTGTCACATTTGCTAATGTCTCATTGCCAAAACAAGTCACACAGCCAGAGTCAACATGGTAGACAACTAACAAATGCAATTCACCAGTGCTGTTGCCATAAACATCCAATACATTTATTTAAGCTTCTTGTTGTGTACCTAAGCCTTATGCACATGTGCCATGTTTCTGCAGCAACTTTTCGGTGTCGCTACGTGTTGCTTCTAAGAGAGGATTCAACAGCCTGTACAATCTGCAAGATGTGCTGGTGATGACAATGCAACTTCTCCTTTGGAAATGCAAGTCTAGGGCTTCTTTCCCATAGGTTCAGATGATGCTGACCCTGTATTGCTCCACTATTAGCTGTACACTGAGTCTCCCCTGTCATAGGGCTGGTAAGCCAATATGGTATCAACCCGTATAGTAGCCACTTGGAATATACTAACCCAAGTCTGATAAGTGCTGTAGGCATAACTCACGAACTTTTAACATTTACCCAAACTTTTCAGGTTTCACATAGAGAAGTGAGAACATAAAGATCAGGTGGCTTGCTTTAATTAAGGCAAAGTACAAGGAGACGGCATAAGGAAGTTTGGTGTCCAGACCTTTCAGTAGTTAGAGAAATATACTCTTAATAAAACATCCTAGGTGGTCATGTGGTTCGGTCCTGTCTTCCTGGGCCCTCATCTTCTAAGTTATTGCTTTAATTTATATCTTTCACATCTTCATTCCAGCCAGGATCTGGTGCTACACGTCTGTAATCTCAGACTGAAGCAGGAGAATATCAAAAGTTCATGGCTAGCTTGAGCTATATAGTTAGACTCTATAGCCTACCCCCATAAAAATACGTGCAAAATAGTCACATATTTTAAATGGAAACTTCCCCAATTCATAAGCAAGATTCAAAATATATTTATAATTCTTACTTCTTATTCCTCAAACACTTGATAGGATCCTGTTTCATCCTAGCAATTCCCTTCCTAGTAGGGATGAGTTCCAATGAAGAAGGAGTTAATGATAGACACAAAGTGGAATTTCTGAAATCTCCTCACTCACTACTTCAGCAGGAACCTCCTGAGCTGACCCCATCAAGTAAGCCCTGATATTGAGGAATTTCAGCACCTCTATTATTGCTTTTGCATGTCAGTCACCTTCAGAAATGTTTCTGTTCTGATTTAGTTACCTATTAATCTGTGCCCCAGAACCACTTCAGTTCCAGCACTTGAAGATCTGGGATATCTTTTCCCCAAAGTAATCTCTTAGGGTAGATTTGAGCTATCCTGTGAGAGGAGAATTTTGCAATTGCACTCTAAAACGGACTAAAGGGCAAGATACTGAAAATAAAACTACTTTCTACCTCTTATAAACGCCAAGTGAGTCTGTCAGAGAAAACAAAGGAACACCAGAACAGAAAAAGGTCAAAAACCCTGGGTCACCTGGGGCCACTCAGAACTCCAAGGCCTCCCAAGTCCATAAGTCCTCACCTACCCATGAGATGCACGATTGTGAAGGCATGAAAACTCTGAACAGCTACAAATCACTAATAAGTCCATACAAAAAGACACTGAAAATCCAAATTCGTCTTTACCCAGTGAAGGGTGTGCTAACAGGAGGGAATATAAACAGAGCATGCCGAGAGATACATAAGCAAGGGACTAACACACCAATTCAAACGCTTGTCAGACATCTCTTCAGAGTGTCTGACAGCAGGAAGCCAATTACTTGAGAAAGAATGAAGTTTGTTTTATGGGCTCGCTATAACAAACTCAGCCCCTTCATCCTAGCATCAAGGGAGAATTTTACAACTCTGATAGAACCAGCAGAGAGCTCAGTGGATGGTCTGGAGTTTGCCTTGGAGGTTAAAGCTATGAGCAATGGGAGAAATAAACAGGCTTCTTAATTCACTAAAATTAGCTCTTATGATTAATCTGTGGCACTCAATTTGTGATAACCTACAATAGAAGACACTGGCCTCTGAGTACAGTAGCTAATGCTGTAACGTAATGTCTGGCCTCATGAGCCCCTTAAGATCTCTAATGTGACAGGCTTTTAATGCTGTTGGCATTGGTAGGCCATCATCTTCCACAGAGAAATGGAGGAAGAACCAAAAAGCACCACTCTCCATTTCATGATTTCCTGACATCATCATTATTATTTAATAATGTAATATTCCCTACAAAGAAACAAGCTCTTGAAAGTCTGCATATGAAAAAAAAATGTTTTCATTAAAAGTCCATCTTTGCTTTGATTTGGAACAAAAAAATACCTAGTTTGTCTCTTTTGTTTCTCTTTCCCTTTCCATTATATTCAAAGGAACAGAGAGTGGGGTTCTTAATTACTTCACACACTATACTTGGTTAAATACTGTTGAAACGTGCCTCCCTGTGCTCCAGAACACCTTCCAGACAGGAGCAGAACTTCCCACGACAAGAACAAACTTGGCCATCTAGGATGACAGAAATGTCTGGCTAACCCCTGAGCATAGCGTTCAGGGTTTGTAATTCTCCCAGAAAGTCACTCTAACTTGGTTGTTTGACTCTACAAATAGTGCACTACACTTTTAAAGCCAACTTTAAAAGCCCTACCATGGCATTTCTGTGTCATATTGGCAAATATTCCTTCAAATACTGACAAACAGAAAATGAAAAAGAAAGAACCCATTTCCCGTTCCTCTGAACTGCGGTTATCACGTCAACAACGTGCTATCTTTTCTCCTTCTGAATTCCAATTTCTAGTGTGATGCTGTCGTTAGCCATAGAGTACCTCATTACACTGATTACTTATTTTCCAAACACTTGGGAAGCTCCTAGTTATCTTTTCATGATTAATTTTTACATTCATTACATTGTGGTCAGAGAGCATGCTCCATCACTTCTCAGTCTTTGATTACTATCAAGTACAGAGAGCATGCCCTGTATGAATTTAATATCTGAAGTCGGTTGGCATTTGTTTTAGCTATCCTGCAGTTGAAGAGAGCAATGTTCTAAGCATGTTGGTTAGGTCAAGTATATTAAGCATGTTGTTCAATTCTCTATCTTTAAGTACTTTTTTCCCTGTTTATACTGGAACTGTAGAGATTGCCCAGCAGTTGAGAGTGCACAGTGTTTTACCAAAGGACTGGGATTCAGTTCCCAGTACCAATGTCAGGCAGCTCAAACTACTTGTAACTTCAGGTCTCAGGAGTCTAATGCCTTCTTCCGGCCTCCATGAGTACCTGTTGCACATGCGACACACACATACACATGAGTAAAAATAAATTATACATGCATGTGTTATAATTACCTAAAACTATTATAGCTTTATATTTTCTTTTCCCATCAGTTTTTGCTTTATAAAATTTGAGATGTGATATTGTATCTATGCAAATCTGTTGGTGTTGCTTTTCAGTCAAATGACCATTTCATCACCATGAAATATCCCTCAAAACATTCTTTATGATCTCTTACTAACTTATCAAAACAACTTTCATTTGACTAATAGTAGCAAGGCATATCTTTGACATTTTCTTACTCTCAACCTCTCTGCATGGTTTTTGTTTTAAATACTGGAGATTAAAGCCCAGGGCCTCAAATATTTCAAGCAAGAACTCTACCACCAACTTTGCCAACTCCTACACATGTTTTTGTTGTTTGCTTTGGATAACATCAACTTTGAGTGTGCAAGTGTGATGTATTCATATGTGGCACACTTTGTAAGTGCATGCATCTGTCTGTGCATGCATGTATGGAGACCAAAAGCCGGTGTTGGGTGTCTTCCTCTATTGCTCTTCATCTTGTATTTTGATACAGGGTCTCTCCCTGAATGTGGAGCTTACTATTTGACTAGACTGGCTAAACAGTAAATCTCTGAGATCTGTCTGTCTCCATACAGCCCTGTGGTGACAGATGTGTGCTACTATATCTGGCTTTTCCATTGATGCTGAGGATCAGAACTTATGGTCTCATGCTTAAGCAATGAACTCTTTTTTTTTTTTTTTTTTTTTTTTTTTTTTTTTTGGTTTTTCGAGACAAGGTTTCTCTGCGTAGCTTTGTGCCTTCTCCTGGAACTCACTTGGTAGCCCAGGCTGGCCTCGAACTCACAGAGATCCACCTGACTCTGCCTCCCGAGTGCTGGGATTAAAGGTGTGCACCACCACCGCCCGGCCGGCAATGAACTCTTTACCCATTGATCCATCTTCTTGGTCTCATATAAAGGTTTTTTTTAATTCCAATTTGAAATTATTTGTCTTTTGATTGGAATAATCTTTTCATTTAGTGCACTTATTGATAGCTATGAATTCAAACCTACTATCTTATTGTACCTTTTCTCTTTTTCTCCTAATACTTTATCTTCCCTTTGCTCTTATTTCTTGCCCAATGATTTCTAATTAAACATTTTGTATTATTCCATTTACTCTATATTATCCAATTTTTATATTTTTACATTTATTTTAAATTATTCCATTTTCCATTTATTTACTGTGAGTGGTGTGTGTGTGTCTGTGTGTGTGTTGTGTGTGTGTGTGTTTGTCTGTGTGTGTCCATGCACATTTCAGAAGATAACTAGTTGAAGTTGGTTCTCTCCTTCGATTCTGTGAGTTCCAGAGTCATATTCAGGTTGTTATGCTGGCAGCAAACATCCTTATCAAATGAACCATCACCCGCACCAACTTACTATTGTTTTAGGAGCTACTCTAAAATAAAGCACGTATTTTTTACTTCTACCAGGACATAATGAAAGAACAGTCAAACTGGGTTTTAACTCATCTATTCTCTAGATATTTTAATTTTGACATGTGTGTACCTTGTAGAGGGGTAGATATTTAAATCCCACAAAGCAGAAGCATCATTATAATATATATTACAGTTTTGTTTATTGAATTTACCCAACTATTGATCCACCTTGTACTTTTGCCTCCTTCTTTTTTTAAATTTTATTTTATTTTACAATACAATTCAGTACTACATATCAGCCACGGATTCCTTTGTTCTCCCCCCTCCCGCCCCCCTCCCGCCCCCCCTCCCGCCCCCCTCCCTTTCCCCCCAGCCTACCCCCTATTCCCACCTCCTCCAGGGCAAAGCCTCCCCTGAGGACTGAGATCAACCTGGTAGACTCAGTCCAGGCAGGGCCAGTCCCCTCCTCCCAGGCCAAGCCAAGCGACCCTGTATAAGTCCCAGGTTTCAAACAGGACGCGGTCCCACTGCCTGGATGCCTCCCAAACAGATCAAGCCAATCAACTATCTCACCCATTCAGAGGGCCTGATCCCGTTGGGGGCCCCTCAGCCATTGGTTCATAGTTCATGTGTTTCCATTTGTTTGGCTATTTGTTTCTGTGCTTTATCCAACCTTGATCTCATCAATTCTCGTTCATATAAACCCTCCTCTTTCTCACTAATTGGACTCCCGGAGTTCCATCCAGGGCCTAGCCGTGGATCTCTGCATCCAGTTCCCTCAGTCATTGGATGGGGTTTCTAGCACGACAATTAGGGAGTTTGGCCATCCCATCACCAGAGTAAGTCATTTCGGGCAGTCTCTCGACCATTGCCAGCAGTCTATTGTGGGGGTATCTTTGTGGATTTCTGTGGGCCTCTCTAGCACTTTGCTTCTTCCTATTCTCATGTGGTCTTCATTTACCATGGTCTCCTATTCCTTATTCTCCCTCTCTGTTCTTGATCCAGCTGGGATCTCCCGCTCCCCCAAGCTCTCTTTCCCTCGACCCTCGCCCTTCATTACCCCCACTCATGTTCAGACACTAACCAAGCAAGTGAAGGACCTGTATGACAAGAACTTTAAGTCCCTGAAAAAAGAAATTGAAGAAGATGTCAGAAAATGGAAAGATCTCCCATGCTCATGGATAGGCAGGACTAACAGAGTAAAAATGGCAATTTTACCAAAGGCAATCTACAGATTCAATGCAATCCCCATCAAAATACCAACACAATTCTTCACAGACCTGGAAAGAATAATACTCAACTTCATATGGAAAAACAAAAAACCCAGGGTAGCCAAAAGAATCCTGTACAATAAAACAACCTCTGGAGGCATCACGATCCCTGACTTCAAGCTCTACTATAGAGCTACAGTAATAAAAACAGCTTGGTACTGGCATAAAAACTGACATGTGGACCAATGGAATCGAATAGAAGACCCTGACATTAATCCGCACACCTATGAACATATAATTTTTGACAAAGAAGCCAAAAGTGTACAATGGAAAAAAGAAAGCATCTTCAACAAATGGTGCTGGCATAACTGGATATCAACATGTAGAAGGCTGCAAATAGATCCATATCTATCACCGTGCACAAAACTTAAGTCCAAGTGGATCAAGGACTTCAACATAAATCCAGCTACTCTGAACCTGCTAGAAGAGAAAGTAGGAAGGAGTCTTGAACGCATTGGCATAGGAGATCACTTCCTAAATATAACACCAGTAGCACAGACACTGAGAGAAACAATCAATCAATGGGACCTCTTGAAACTGAGAAGCTTTTGTAAAGCAAAGGATATGGTCAACAAGGCAAAGCGACAGCCTACAGAATGGAAAAAGGTCTTCACCAACCCCACATCTGACAGAGGACTGATATCCAGAATATATAAGGAACTCAAGAAATTAGACATCAAAATTCCCAACAGTCCAATTAAGAAATGGGCTATAGAACTAAACAGAGAATTCTCAACAGAGGAAACTCAAATGGCTGAAAGACATTTAAGGAATTGCTCAACTTCCCTAATTATCAGGGAAATGCAAATCAAAACGACTCTGAGATACCACCTTACGCCTGTCAGAATGGCTAAGATCAAAAACACTGAAGACACCTTATGCTGGAGAGGATGTGGAGCTAGGGGAACTCTGCTCTACTGCTGGTGGGAATGCAAGCTTGTACAACCACTTTGGAAATCAATATGGCACTTTCTTAGAAAATTGGGAATCCATCTCCCCCAAGATCCAGCTATACCACTCTTGGGCATATACCCAAGGAATGCCCAATCATACCACAAGAGCACTTGTTCAGCTATGTTCATATCAGCATTGTTTGTAATAGCCAGAACCTGGAAACAACCTAGACGCCCTTCAACTGAAGAATGGATAAATAAAATGTGGTACATATACACAATGGAATACTACTCAGCAGAGAAAAACAATGACATCATGAGTTTTGCAGGCAAATGGATGGCTCTAGAAAAAATCATCCTGAGTGAGGTAACCCAGACTCAGAAAGACAAACATGGTATGTACTCACTCATAGGAGGATACTAGATGGGGGAACAAGGATGACTGGACTGCTACTCACATCACCAGGGAGGCTACCTGGAAAATAGGACCCCAAGAAAGACACGGGGATCGCCCAATGACAGAGAAATGGATGAGATCTACATGAACAATTTTGCCTCCTTCTTAACCCAATGCCACACACTTTACTAAGATACCATGAACAGGCAGCATATGTTTTAGATAGGGCTCTTTCAAAGTTCTTCTGAACTTGCTGCTTACTATACTGTCCAGCCTGCTCACAAGAAAGCCCAGCTAGCTCAGTTGGTAGAACATGAGACTTTTTTTTTATTAAAACAATTTTCTATTCATTTTACACACCAACCACAGATCCCCTTCTCATACCTCCTCCTGTTCCCCACCAGAATCCCCACTTCTGATTCACCCCTGTCCCCTCCTCCAAAAGGGTAAGGGCTCCCAAGGGGAGTCAGTAAAGCCTGGTACATTTAGTTGAAGTAAAACCAAGCCCTTCCTCCTTCCATCAAGGCTGAGCAAGGCATCCCACCATAGGAAATGGGCTCCAGAAAGCCAGCTCAGAGCATGAGACTCTTAATCTCAGGATCATGGATTCATTGCCCATGTTGGGTTCCAAATGTAGATGAAAGTTTTCCTGTCTCCCACAGCCATATCAGTTTCAAATAAACACACAAAGGCTTATATTAATTACAAGCTCTTTGGTCTATGGCTCAGGCTTACTACTAACTAGCTCACTCATCTTAAATTAGCCCATTTATATTAATCTATATATTGCCACGTATCTCATGGCTTTACTTCAGTTCCATTACGTCTTGCTTCTCAGTCAGTGGCTCACAACATCTCCTCTGACCCTGCCTTTCTTCTCCCTGTTTCTCTCTTGTATTTCCTGCCTGGCTGTCTCCTGTCTTACCATAGGTTGAAGCAGCTTCTTTATTAAACAATGGTAGCAACACATATTCACAGAATACAGAAAAATCATCCCTCAGGACACCTCTTTATTCCCAAACTCTAGACATATAGGACTCTGACTGCTGTATCTTCAGGAGCACCATAAACAGCCTCTTGCCTTTTGGATTTTCTAAGCTAAAGACTGATCTCTGGCTTTACACTTTAGAGAAAGCAGTTTGGTCTCCTTACATTCTCTGGACTGGGCTATGCTCTCATGCTGTCACTGAGGCAAACAAGCTTCCACACCTCATCCAATAGAGTGAGATATTAAACTCTCCTCAGACTAAAGCCACACACTTTCTTTTAAATCCTCTTTTCACATCAGAAAATAGGAGAAAAATCTCCTTTGTCCTTAACCCATGAAGAGAATAAGACATGCAAGATTCTAATTTAATTGTCTACAAAGTACAGAAAACCTGACTATAATCCTCAGAAGAGACTGGATGAAATTTCCTTAATTGAAGATCACATGAGGAGTAATTTATTAAAGATAAAGATCCACTGTCCTCATGATTCAAAAGGATGCAAAATTCAAAATCAAATGACTATAAGAGTTAACGTCCTTTCTGCTGTTGGGGACTCTATATAGCCTTTCAAAGTGGCCAGGCATTCATTGTGAGACAGTGAAAATTTGCTAACTTTGTCTTATTTTTCTTAGAAGGCAACTAATATAATCCTCACTATATATCCAGTCCTAACTACTTCCCAAAGATGTGACCTTCAAATGAAGAGAACTTTGGGAATCAAACTCCAATGTGAGCTTTAGAGAATATAAACACTATATCAATAGGTGGAAGACTAAGTAGTGTTTTCTAGTTCCTTTTCTGCCAATTCCCATTTTAAAAATGTTTTCATCTTAAATAATGGATACAGTAGTACTACACTTGTTCTTTATGCTTTCACAGAACTCAGGAATCTTGAACTAGTTTTTTAACACAAAGTGCCACAATATGCTGTGAATTATTAATTATTTGATTCCAAAACATTATTTTTTAAAACCAAAATGTTTAAGTTAATAGGACTTTTTTCTCTGGAGAGGAAGATTTTTAAGTTTATAAAGGACTTGTGGAAAATAGGCTATTACTACACAGTTGGCATTCTCTTCTTGCTGAGTGACAGAAAATCAGCATTAAAATCTGACTTTTAAAAATATTTTTATGCCAGGTGGTGATGGCGCATGCCTTTAATCCCAGCACTCGGGAGGCAGAGCCAGGCAGATCTCTGTGAGTTCGAGGCCAGCCTGGGCTACCAAGTGAGTTCCAGGAAAGGTGAAAAGCTACACAGAGAAACCCTGTCTCGAAAAATATATATATATATTTTTTATGTTAGTAGGTACATTGAGCTAAACTGCCTTCCCTGTACACAAACATTGGCCTCTATCTTATGGCTGAATTTCAGGATATAATATACAATTTTCTCTATGTTTTTCTTTCCATTTTTTCCTCCTCCCAATCCCCATCCTTCACCTTCTCCTCCTTCCTTCTCTCAATCTCTCTCTCCTCCCCTCATCCACCACTTTTTCAGATGCTGAGAAGTACATATGCTAAGCAGGTGCTTCTGTCCCTGAACTACACCTCCTGTCTTTGCTCCTCATTTTTACTGATCCCAAGGCATTTACTGAGTATGGACCGCCTAGTAGTACTGACTTATAAATCAAATAAAGATTTATAAGAGATGGTCACTTCTCTCAAGGATTTTATAGATTAATGGGAGAACTAGAAAAATAATGAAATCATTAATATATAGCTGAGTAGTGATAGATATATGTAGAGTTGTCTAAGAGCCCCAAAGAAGACAACCACCATGTGCTTCCTAAAGTGTTCACATTGTCTTAAAAATCAAGATAGAATCAGCCCAACAATCTTCAGTTTTCTGTGCTGGGTAACTAAGAGGATGTTGGTGGTGCCAATAAAGCAGGAAATGTATAGCAAGGTTTAGAAAGAACTATCATTAACTTAATCTTGGAAGTAGTTGGCTTGTGCTGTTGGCATTGTTGAACACCAAGACATATAAGGATAGAACTTAGAGAAGCAGAGATTAGATGTACAAATTTGAAGTAATCAACACTTAGTTGGTGTTATTATCATTTAGATATCAATGTCCACAAAAGACCATGTGTTAAAAGTGGTGCACGCCTTTAATCCCAGCACTCGGGAGGCAGAGGCAGGTGGATCTCTGTGAGTTCGAGGCCAGCCTGGGCTACCAAGTGAGTTCCAGGAAAGGCGCAAAGCTACACAGAGAAACCCTGTCTCGAAAAACCAAAAAAAAAAAAAAGTCTAGTCCACCACAGTATTAAACCAACTCCTAATGGCTTACCTTTACAACCAAGATTAGTGCATCTCTGAAACCTCATCAGTGAAGCGTTTCCTTTGGTTGGTTGCTTGGTTGCTTGGTTGCTTGGTTGGGTTTGTGTGTTTATTTATTTGTTTGCAGTAAATAACAATTAATAAAGAGACACACAGTTGTTTAAAGTATAGAGAATAAGAGACTGCTGAGTGATCAACCCTAATGGGACATCTATATAATACCTCCTTTTCCCAAGGCTTAGGGATCATCAAGCAGGAGGAAACGAGAGAAAGAATTTAAGAGCCAAAGTGATGGATGACTACAGCAACCCAGTGTTTTCCAGCCACAACAGGGCAGATTCACATATGAGCTCATAGCAGTTGAAACACCATTCACAAGATCCCTATGAACTCAAGCCAGAAAAAAAAATCCAGCATAGTAAGAAGAGGTGAGCATGAAGTCTGACCCGTAGATGTAGAATATTGGTAATTGATAGCTACTGAGAGAGGGGAGTTGGTTTTCTTTAAGGATGTGACTCCTGGTAGGTGGGTCATGCTCCAGTTGATAGCCACAAATCTAAGAATTTCTAGGTGGTACAAACTTGACTCAATAGGTTTAAAAAAATGAGGACACAACATTAAATGGGTGTGGAAGATATGATCAAAATACAAAGTTTAAAATTCTTAAATAATTTATAAAAAATCTTAATATAAAAAATATTAATCCACAAAACAGTACTACTATAGAATGTTTAAGGGGTGGGGCCTAACTGGAGGAAATGAAGACATTGAAAGTGTACCCTTGAAGTGTACATTTGGACCTCAGTGTGTGCTCATGTTCTCCCCTCACTTCCAGACACTAAAATCTGACCCTCTCTACTCTACCACACACTCCCTGCCATCATATTCTACCTTCTACCTCTCCACACGTGCAAAATGAATAGAAACAACCAATCATAAACCAAAACCTTTCAAACTGTGAGCCAAAACAAAATCTTTCCCCTTCATAAATTTATTTTCTCAGTTATTTTGTCATAGCAATAGTGAGTGACTAACAAGGAAAATCAATATAGAAAATCAGGGGTGTCCCTGTAACTATATTTGACTACATGGGTCAGAAGCCTTTCTGGTTTGTTTCTGGGGAAAATTTGGAAAGGTTTGCAGGACCATTCTCAAGAAGCATTCTAAGAATGATGGTGATTTTATGGGGAATTCAGAAGAGCAGAATATGAGCAGTATATACTACTCTCTCAAACTGAATGGAAACAAGAACTTCATTGGAAATTGAACTAAAGGCCTGTGTGAATCTGTGTCACACTCTGGCAAAGAACTAGTCTACATTTTGTTCATACCCTGAGACTTTGTATGAGTCTGGGTTTATCTGGCAGAGGAAAGTTCAAGGTAGCACCACACATTACAGTAGCATGGTTGTTGCTTTTAGCCAGATTTAGAGAAAATATTGAAATCAAAGGGCAGAGCAGAGAGACTGGAAAACTTGTAATTTGACTAGAAAAGTAATAAACATAAGGTTTTGGCCAAGGAGGTAATAGTTACTAAAAAGAAGCCAAGTGTTTTGAGACAAGACAACAGCTTTGACAGGATTGGCCAGACCCCATCCTTGAAATAGGAGACTCAAGGGTATAAAAGGGTGAACTCATTTCAAAAACTTTGCTTTCAGGAGAGCACTACAGACCATCCTTCTGATGTATGGTTGCCTGCGAAAACTGTTTGCCTAAAATTTACTTCCCTAATTTCAGCTACCCAGGTGCTAAGAGGCTGCTGAAGCCACAGTCAAAGCAGCCCCAGCTGCTTCTCAAGCTAGGCAGAGACTGGGCAGGCATTATCTGCATGATGTTGGTTCTGCAGACATATAGACCATGAGAATTGTGTCATCACAGAATCTCACACCATGATTTTAAGGGAAAGCCTGAGAGCTAGAGTATTTTGTGGCAGGATCATAGTCCTGCCAACAATATAATCATCCTGAGTGAGTGGTATTTGTAGCTATGAGACTGAAGCCAGAGATAAAATGAACATCCCCAGAAATTAAAGATACAAGGAACATGAAATACCTACTGAGGGGAGCCATGGAAGAAGAACCAACCCAAGAAAGTGACTGGACTAGATCAAGCAAGGGCATAAGAGCAAAACTGCACAAGCCCTTTGGAGCTCACATGATGCCATCACATGCCCCAGACACCAAACATGGAGTTACAGTATGTAATATTCAGCATGCTGGATTCCAGTGTTGCTTTGGTCTAATTTTTGTTTCTGTCTCCCTATCCTTCCTTTTCAGAAAATGATTACTCCATTTTCATTGTTATCTTGGAAGTATATAACCTTCCTTTGATTTTTATAGGATCCGACAGCTAAGAATTTGTAGTGTGACTCAGAGGAGACTTTAGATATAGCCTATTGACCAATTCTGGGACTGTTAAGATGTTGGTGACTCCTACAAAAACATGAAAAGCATTTTGAGTTAAGAGATGGACATGAGCCATTGATGAAACATGGACAGACTGCTACAGTTTGATTCTCGTATGCTCCCCTTCCAAGGGCCAGGTACTAAAAGCTTGGTCCCCAGGATAGCACTGATGGTAGACAGTGGAGCACTTAAGAAGCAACACTGAGTTAGATGAAGGGGCTACTGGCAGCATGCCTTCATCGTGGATATTGAGACCTCCTCAGTCCCTCCTCTTCCTCTCTTGCCTCCAGCCACTAAGATAAGCAGTTTTATTCTGCCCTGCTCCTGCTGCCATGACACACTGCCTGGCCACAGACCCAAAGCATTAGGGCTAAGCTACCACAGACTGAAAACCTTAAGCCATGAACTAAAATATTTTTGTTGTTGATGATTCTAGGCATTTTATCATATGGACAAAAAGCTGACTAACACAGTAGTGAAATATTGAGTGGATAAAATCAAGGGAGAATATATTGTAATTTTATGTCATGGAGAACCTGGTGAAAGAGTGGATTTTCTTTTCAAGACAGAAAGTACCGAGAACTTCCCAGGTACACTTCCCTTGGTCTCTGAAGTGAGTCCCTGAAGCTCATTTTAAGAAAGCTCCAAGTCAGGGAGATACAAGTAGTAATAAAGGAGGTGATTTGATGGAAACCCCCTGAGCCATGATTTAAAAACACTGGTGCTCAGGATAGCATGCCAAACAAAACCACGCAGAAAAAGAGGCTTGAATAAGTTGGTTTTCCTAAACTAAACACAGTTGGATATATATACATATGTGTGTGTGTGTGTGTGTATGTGTGTGTGTGTGTTTAACTATGTATTACCTGTCTTTTGACTTATACAGTCAATAAAACATATTTTCACAGAATCCAAAACCAGAGGCAATTTTGAAATATACATGTGAAATGGAGTTGGATCTATTCATATCACAGCTTCTGAGAATATATCAACCTAGAGATAATGAGTTCCAGTTTGTAAGGATGTTTACAGCTCAAGAGAAATTGCCTTTTTTAAAGCTTTCCCTTTCCCTAGGTTGCCAGAATATTGTGCTTATGTTCTACTATAAAACTCATTTCATGCCTTGTTGTTTACAAGTTGACCTAACTCCTTCAAAACATTAGTGTCCTTCCAGACAAGGATTGATTCTAATACATCTTTGCCTCATATCAATGTACACACAAACTTGATAAATGCTTGTAGAACTGGTAAGAATTCTACATCTATGGTGGTTTAAATAACCCTGATAGACTCATAAAACATGGATGTTTTAACATTTGGTCCCCAGTTGGCAGAACTGTTTGGGAAGGATTAGGAGATGTGGCCTTGTTGTAAGGAGGTGAGTCACTGGGCATAGGCTTTGAGGTTTCAAGAGCCCATACCATTTCCAGTTAGTGTTCTCTCTCTCTCTCTCTCTCTCTCTCTCTCTCTCTCTCTCTCTCTCTCTCTCTCTCTCTCTCTCCCTTGTGGTGGTTGTCTCAAAGTGTAAGCTCTCAGCTACTGTCCCAGTGCTATGCCTGTCTGCTTGCTTACTGCCGTACTCCCCATCATGGTGATCATGGATGAACCCTGAGGAATCATGAGCTCCAATAAATGTTTTCTTTTGTAAGTTGCCTTGGTCATGGTGTTTCTTCATAGCAGCAATTTAAAAAGTAATTAAGACAACACCTAATCACAGAATCTTCATACAGCTGAAGCAGAAATCAAAAGTAAAGACAATGGAAACCAGAAGCCAGAGGTTCCAATTGCCTCTCTCTTGTAGAAGGCCCATGATTTTTATTTCTGTAACAGTTGGCCAGAAGCATTAAATAAATGTTGCTAGGCACCTCAGGTCACAACAGCACATGTCCCATGTTATACTACATGTCATGCTATGGAATTTAAGAGAAATTAATCTAGAGGGTAGAGACAATTCTAGATATAAAATGATGTCCTGGACAAAAGAAAACTATTATTTATGCAAAGCAAAGGACAGAACAGGAGTTTGTATAGGAAAAGATCATCTCAGGGGTCGTAAACCCAATCCTTAGTACTGCATAAATCCACACAAATCAAAAACATACATGCAGGAATTATGTTACAGTTTGGCTTTGTTTGTTGTGTACCTTTGTAGCTGAGACTGGTGCAAACTATATTTCAAAACAGTCTTCATGCGCCTGAAGGGAAGCCATTTTCTGACCTTTGCAGATTTACATTCCCACCTAGCAGGAAGTGGATCAGAATGTCAGACGGATTTTCAGAAGAATGTTTGCTTTGGTCTCTTGTTGATGCGGTCATTACCTAGCGACAATAAATCTTCACTCAATGTTTACAAACAGAGTACTTTTGGCTCCCATTCCTGTACACAAAATTCCTAAGACTGTTGCAGTAACAGACAAGGTACTCTGGGGTTCTGTGCTATTTTTATTTTTCTCATTTTATTAGTTTTTCTATCCTGGTGTATGTAAAGAACATTTAAACTCTGATGCCTCACAATCTAAAACATGAACTAAAATTTAAGACCAGGCAGAGGTCAATTTTAAATTAGCCCTGGACTTGATGTGAGTGTCTGGAAGTAAATACAGCATAAGCTCTGCCCAACTGTGGACTGCTCACAGCCTGACTTTCTTGGTGGTGTAGAGGTTGAATCCTGATCCTGCACAGGGCCAGGGCAGCTCTGAGGAACCCAGAACCTGGCTTTGGCCTCCAACCCTCTCCTACCAGAAAAAAAGCCCCCGCCCCCCCCCCAATATGTGTGTGTCTGTGTGTAAGTATATGTGTGTGTTGCACACACATGCATGTGTGCATGCATGTATGTGTGTGTGTCTGTCTGTCTATCTCTTTCTTTTTAATGCATTTTAGTTAAAATATAATTATATCACTTTCTCCCTTCCTTTTCAAGTGTTGGGGTTATAGATGTGCAGAGCTGGAGATCAAGCCTAGGGCTTCCTCTGTGCTCATGGGTGCTCTACCAAGTGAACTACACTCACCCTCCCAAATCCTCCCCCAAATACATAAAAACCAAGGAATCAGTTTGTCTTAAACACAGTAATCAACATAACAAACACAGCATAGAACAGAGCAGCTATGTTGAACTGAGCATCTTGTGTTTCTCTAGAGCTACATTTCAGCATTGGGAAGATCAGCTAGGGCAGGACAAAAATATCTTTCTGAGGATGAGGATGGAAAATCAACAGCTGGATTTGCTTTAATAGACCCAGGCCTTCGCTGGAATGTCCTCACATGCCTCTCACTACCCTGTCACGTGACAAATTCTTACCTTTCATAGAGGTCTCAGCTCATGTCTTTCATGCAGTAAGAAGTTTCCATAACACCGTGTAAGGAATTCTGTTTCTCTCTCTTTTGTGTTCCTATCCACATCAGGCCTCTTTTCCTTTCTTCAGAGTATGCCTCCCCCACCAGTCCAAGAACACTGTGTGGAATGTGTTCATCATTCTTTTCCCAGAACTTGTCTCTATGGGTGACACAAAATTTGCTGAATGACTATCTGTTGAGTCAATCTAAAGGGCTCACAACAACAAAAACCCAGACCCCCAGAAATTTAAACTCCACAGATAGCTAACAGAGTTCCACTCTCCATATTTAAGGCCCAATCTGAAATTACATAGGCAAGCCAGAACACAGTAGTGTTCAGAAATCAGCCTTTCAGGCTGCAACTCAAAAAGAAGTTAGAACGGAGGCAATTCAGAGAATTTGTAAGAAAATAAGGTGAAAAAATTATCAGCCCTTTTGGCTCATTTTCCAAAGATGTTTTAGCAGTGGACATGTTTTTTTCATAAAATAAGAAAAAGACTGAAAATATTTATCCTGAAGTATCCCCATGTGCTACATAATGATGTACGCCCACGTCCGTTCTACAGACCACATGAGTAAGGAGCTGAGGCGTCTCCTCCCACTCAGAAATTGCTCAGTCCTGTTTATGAGCAGCCACTTAACACTGTTCTTTAGAGAAAACCAATTTAAAGTGAGGGCTGCACGGACGGCTGCACAGATTGCCATGGACACTGTCCAAATGTCACCTCACAGTGTGATAGGAACCTGAAGCTTATTGAAAGGAGTTCACTCCTTTTCTATAAATCCATTTGCAAAAGTACATTTAGGTATATACTGGGTTAATAGAATTACTCAAATGCTGTATAATTTGAATAACCTTTTCCACAAGAGTCTCTTGATTCTCTATGAAGAGGCCTACATGATGCTTTATATTATGTGTACTATGAAAGCTCACATTTACACCACACACACACACACACACACACACACACACACACACACACACACACGCATGCACACATGCACACACACACGCATGAGCACACATGCACACACGCACGCACGCGCGCACACACACGCATGCACGCACGCACACATGCATGCACATGCACACACAGAGCTGGAAGGCTGCTCAGTTAAGAATGATCATTTGCATCACAGGCCCTGCCTGCAGTTCATTAATGAACCAGATTGACCAGCACCTAGTAGGTTTACTTCAGTTACCAGTTGGATTTTATGGCAGACAACCAGTGTAGCACCCCAACTCCTATAATCAAAGTCTTGTTTGATTTGATGTCCAAACTTCTTTGAAATACTAAAGATGGGTTTAAATGGGTCATAACACTATAGAAACTGTTCTCGATACTCCTTTTCAGGGAAGTGTGCTGAAATCACAAACTTGGGCTATTTAAAATGGCCTTTCTTAGGTATGGAAGCATCTTGCTGCTGCCTTTTGAGCGGCAGTGGATGGGTATCACTTTCCCCAAACCCTCCACCTTAACTTAAAACCCTACAGAGTTGAGATATTTGGTGACCTGCTTACCACCACACACTTGAGGTTAGTACTTCAGTGAAGGTATGAATGACTAGGTGGCACAAAATTCTTAAGTTCTCATTAAATACATCCAGGATGAGTCCAAATATGGGCATCTGCCAGGGCATATGGAGCCTCCTGTAGAGAAACAAAGAGGAATTAGAAGCATATCGGAAAGATCCAGTCTTTCCCAGGTGTTTCCACAGCTTAATTATGCCTTTATCAGCATCCATTTCCTCCAGGTGCTTAACGTCATTGTAGAAGCCTCTTTCGTGTGCAGAAGAGACTAAATCACACACGTATTTGCCATACAAATTATCTTTCTTTCTTCCATTAAAGACACAGGAGAGAAATGACTCAGCTTGTACTTATGAACAAAGAAAAGATTTGAGCAGTTGTCCAATGATACTAATCAGAGTTAGCAGAAAATATGTATAATTCATTTTCTACCTTTTTCCTTAGTTGAAATGTTTTGACCGGAAAATCAGAAAATTATTTCAGGTTTACAGCTCATTAGTCTTATGTAAGCATCAGTTCACTTTTACTAAAAGATAAGAGTTACCTCAAAGGCTTTTATCCAATCATTTATGCTTAATAAATGAAGCCCTGCAGTAGATTCTCAACAAAAACCTGAAGACATGTATGTACTATTGTGTTACACGGAGGTTTTACAACGTGTAGATGACATCTTTAAATCAAATGGGGATTTAGAAAGAGAAAATGGAGACTTTATCAGGTGATGAAAATGAAAAGTATGGCCAGACTGATCTGCAAAAGCGAACACAGACACTGCATTTACTATGTGTATATGAAAGTAGGCATGCAGATAAACATTTTATATGTGTGCATACAACACAGTTGAAAAGAGATATACAAATGTATCTGTACAGAGTCCCCTCCCCCTCTACATTTTGTTTCCTGTTCTTTGAGTCATTACAGCATTTGAAAAACAATTACACAGATGAGAATAAGTGACTTTGAAAACTGTGTAAAAGTTGTTTTGTTTTTTGTTTTTGTTTTTGTTTTTGTTTTGCTTTTGTCTTTTGGTTTAAAATAAGCCACAGTGTTCAGTTTGTCTCCACCCAGGATGAAACAATGTCTATTTGAATACTACAAAAAGATGTTTTGGTTTTTGTGGGGCTAATTGGCTCTCAACAGTCCTAGTAATTAACAACATCAGGTACCTCAGGCAGCATTTGGTCACCCATCGCCTGTCCATTTGTGAGCAAATGGGGGAGCGCAAGGGTGATGGAGACAGATGGGGAAGAGATACAAGTACCTGGCTGGCACCTTGCACGGATGCCACATGCTGTTGTTCTTTTCTCTGTCCCCATCATTAGTGCCTCTGGCTTCAAAGCTAGGTCTGAAGAGCCCATGGGCAAGTACAGCTGCTACCAGCTGTGCAGGCTGCCCTTCCCATCTCCAGCTCCACTCACTGGGCACTCGCTGGCACAGAGAAGGAATTTCTGTGCTGAGTCCTTCGATGTCTCGACATGATGGTTTCACAGTTGGGGATTTTTTTTTTTTTTTGCAACAATAACAACTCAGTAGGGCTGTAGTTGGGGGTTAATTGGGCATAAAGACAATATGTGAAAAGACCCAGCTGTACCTCTCAGGGAGAATTCCAGAGAGTTACTATAATGAGAAGTACCTTTCAACAATGACGCTCCGGCTGGTGGTCACATCAAGACCCAGATGTGACTGAAGTCATGGAGAAGAACGTAAAGAGGGGATGTTAGAGAAAAGGGAAAGACCATGAAAAGAGAAATAATAGAAAATGCAATAACTAAGAAATCTAATTCAAACCCTTAGATGTAAACAGAGTAGTGGGTGTTTATTAAGCAGAAGGTCATAAACGGCACACGAAACTGTGAGCTTTGGGTCCCTATAACTCTTATTTTACAAATGAGAATCTATGGGCTACAAAAAAGCGGCTGAATACAACTAGCCAATAAATGCCAGCCTTTGTTTTAAATCCAAGTAGTCTCTTGGGAAGCCCCCTGCCATGCCCAGCTGCTGCCCCCAGGAGTCTTTCACTAGAGTTCTACAGTTCCGGACCAACTACTGACTATCAGCATAACTTTCTACATGTTACTGAACTTCAGAATCCATCTCTTTAAACAAAAGTGTCCATTCCAAGCATAGTGACAGCTTCCTGACCCCAAATTACCTAACAAATGTATTTAAAATGTGGATTTCTGGATCTCTTCATAAATCTAATAAATCAAAATCTCTGTGGCAAGATACCAAAGGTTCAATTATTAATTTCCCTCCTGAAAGCCGAAGGGCTGATGGAACAGCTGATTTCCAAAGCATCTTTTAGATACACAATCCCTCGGCTCTGCTGATAGATGTGGTAGTCCCCAAGGAAATCTCTGTATATTCAAATTTGCTTCCTTAAAAGTACACTTGAAATTGTTTTATTTAGTGAAAATTATTTCTAATCACAAGAAGTAATTTTGATGATTTGCATTATTTCCAAGATCCAGTTTCTTCTTGAAGGGTAAATAAAGATTGCTTTTCAGACAATCAGGGAATAAAAACTTCAAATTCAGGACTATTCTAAAAAAGCACCCTAGGCCACACAGCATTTTTGAAATCAGACCTCTATTGGGATGATTTTAAAGAAGCTTATCCTCTTTGGCGAAAATAAATGATTTTTGGTTGTATGCCTAGCCTTTAACAGCTGAGCCATCTCTCCAGCCCATGAATAACTAAAGCAAAAACAAAAACAAAGAAACAAAACTTCATCATCTTGATTCCACTTTCCAAATGGTAAATTGCATTGGGTTGAACCAGATGAAATTGCTTTTGACTTGCAAAAACAGTAATTTCCTGTGGTTCAACCTAACTTGTATGTGTTTGTATGTGTGCTTACATTGGTTGAAGTTAGTTCTCATGACTAAAACATTTAAATGCCAACTTGCTTGATCCTTATAATGCAAGATTTCCCTTTTTGCCTGTGCATTCTCTATAGATATTAAGACATGGTGTTGACAATAAATGAATTTCCCCATTCAATTGCTTGACCTATGTCTAAAATCCTTAGATCTTAATAATACAAAGATGAAAAGTCACAACTTGAGGAGAAC
The DNA here is from genome assembly GCF_007827085.1 of Peromyscus californicus insignis. Lineage (NCBI taxonomy): Eukaryota > Metazoa > Chordata > Mammalia > Rodentia > Cricetidae > Peromyscus > Peromyscus californicus. Next base: position 43,693,445 of record NW_026294413.1, read on the forward strand.
CAATGAACAAAATCCTAGTGTATTTTCCCCTATCTGTTCCCTAGCATAACCTACTGAAACCTGTTCCTCCAACATATGGGTGCCTGGGTATTTCCCCAGTGACTCTGTATGTAGTTTAACTGTGTCTTTTGAAAGTCAGCTTCATGGTCTAGCAGGTTTTTGTCAGCTGCACTTCTTTTTTAACTCTTCAGGCCATTTTCTTCAAACTAAGCATTCAGTCATTGTCACTAAACACATGAATAGAATAAAGAAATCTAAAAGTTAACAATTGGGCAAAATGGCATAGATTTACAAGGATTGAATGCTTGGGGAAGAAATAAAAACAATTACACTCAGTCAAATGAAGTATTCTATGCCTTTTCCCTCCCTCTGCAATCTTCCTACTGCGGTGCCCAACTTGGGGTGCCAACGGGATTATTGGGCAGCCTCAGCTCTAACTAACCCCCCCCCCCCAAGAAGGCCCCATTCAGCAGTGAAATTGTTGTCTTCCTCTGATCCTCAGATTATGGAGATGAGGAGATGAATGTACAGCACCAAGATTCCCTGCCGAGATGGCTTTTCACTCTCTTCGGTAAGAAAAAGATCAAAAGGAAACGGGCTAATTAGCATACCAAAGAAGACAAAAACCCTGGAGCTTTATCGTTGTTGCAATCCAATAATAAACACCCGAGTACAAAAAAGATTATTTGATAACGACACACAGAATTGAAAGCCTTTGAAATAGCAGCTTCCAGAAAAAAAATATTTTTGGAAGTGAAAATATCCATAATTATACGGAATAATGCTTATACGTTGGGGAGAGGCTCTCGGTTCCTGTGAGGGCTTGCAGACCCACTTTCCCGAAGAACCACCATGTGGATCCCCTTCATCTGCACAGCTCAAAGAGCCTACAAAAGGTTTCAAATCTCTGCCCAAGCAAACATTCGGCTCTTTCATATCCCCCACCCCCAAATTAAATACAGAATTCTTGTTTTAAAATAAGCGTCCCCTTTTCCCAGACCAGGACCCAGTCAGAGGCTTCAGCTCCAAAACCAAAGACATTTGCAACTCTTTGAGACTCATTAGCCTTCTCTGTCTCTGTCTGGGGTTTTGGAAACGGGTAGTCTCTGCAAATATGGACGTTTTTCAAGGGACAAGAATGAAGTAACTGTTTAATTATAAACAGGTTACTCTGCCAGGGAAAGTCCGACTTACAGAAAGTCAGCCCCTCTCACTCTGCCAATTAATCTCAGGATGGGGGCACTTGTCTCAGACACTGAGTAGACAAGTACATGGTCACCAGGACTGATTCTTAGTCTTGCTGGATTTGATTACATTGCAAGCCTGTTTCTTCCTACAAGGCATACATAGACAATTGTGGCCAACACCGGTTTGTAGGTCAACACTGCACCTTCCCAGGCTAACCTTCAGCACTTCCACTAAGACAAATATGATGTTCCTCTGAGTTTGGGAGCTTGGAGACATACTAATAGAGAATTTTTGCATGGAGAAACAAGGATTGCTCCCAAGCCAAGCACCAGTTCTTATTTAAAATACTACTGGCTACCAAAAAACAAACAACAAACAACAACAACAACAACAACAAAACAGTATTATTTTGCATGGACTTGACACAAGCAATTGTAGTGCCCACCAGAAACTCCCAGGCCAAGGACCCACTTGTTATTTTAACTTATTTCTAACGAAATAAATCAGTGTTAAGGAGTCAAATATCACTGAATCTCTCTCCTTACAAACTAGAGTTTAAATGAATCATGCCTGTCTTAGTTAGGGTTTCTACTGCTGTGATAAAACACCATGACCATAAAGCTAGTTGAGGAGAAAGGGGCTTATTCAGCTTACACTTCCACTGAAGAAAATCAGTACAAGAGCTCAAACAGGGCCGGATCCTGGAGGCAGGAGCTGATGCAGAGGCCATGGAGGGGTAAGGCTCATTGGCTTGCTCCTCATCACTTGCTCAGCCTGCTTTCTTATAGAACCCAGGACCACCAGCGCAGGGATGTCACCACTCACAGTAGGCTGGGCCCTCCTCATTGATCAATAATTGAAAAAATGACTTACAACTGGATCCCATAGAGGAATTTTCTCAATGGAGGCTCCTTTCTTTGATGACTATAGTTTGTGTCAAGTTGACACACAAAACTAGCCACTACAATGCCTCTCCTGTTTTATAGATTGTTTCTTAAGCAAAGTTTGGATGAGAAATGTTATCTTATCTTTGACTGTCCATCCAATAGCATACATTTCTCCTTGGGGCCACTAGGTTCTTTGCAGTTGGATAAAACACTAAACGGTATTACTTTCTTAGTTTCATACACAATTCATTTTGTTGTCATCCGTTTTAGAAATTGTCCATTGGCAATGAAGCAAGCTTCAAGTCAGAATTTTACTTAGAAAATGTGTCTACAGAAGTTAAAGAAATGTCATTTACCCACCACTCCAAAGTATTAATTAGACTTAGCTGTTTGCCAGCTAAGTGCCAGAGGAGCCCATGGTGATTAGCTGCACTAATTGGAATTTCAAGTGGTGCTGATAACCACACAAAGATAATAGGATTATACCTCCCTGCCCTGGAAAAAGAAGTAGCTTTGTCATAACTATTTAGATGGTGGTTTTAAGTCGTTTCACACCTAACTACTCCCAAAGAAAGAGACCACTTTGAGATTCTATTTTTATTCCTTCAAAGAAATTAAATTTTAAAGGAAAAGAAAAGTCTTCTAGGCAGCAGTAGAAACAAAGGAAGCATCCTTCTGTTTTTGGATGTTGACTTGTCTCAGAGAAACACAGGGAAGAACTTTTCCTGGCCACCACCACGAGTTCCTGTGAGTCAGAGAGTCAGTTAGACCCGCCCCATCTAAAAGGAGGATATTTTGTTTGGATGTGAAGAAACTCAGACATTTATGAACACTGCCAGCCCCAGGATGGCCAGAACTATAATAATAACTCGTCTTAAGAAAGCTTCTTGCAGATGTTATTAGCTGCATTTCACATGGGAAGGAGCTATCATTTAAGATGGGGTGATGCGTATCCATAATTCCAGCACTGAGGAGGCTGAAAAAGGAGGATCCCAAGTTTTGAAGCCAGCACAGACTATATGAAAATTTTCATTTGAAGAAGCTAAATGCATTTTCCCCCATTATTATCTTTTCTTATGAGCATTTCCCATGTATAGAAATGGAAAACCTTCTAACTGTGTGCACTCAAAGGCTAAGGCACACAGTTCACAAGTTCAAGATAGCAATGCCCTATCTGAAAAGTATAAAGCCAGACCTGTGTCACAGCCATAAGGACTATTGGACAGGCATTGGTCTAGCTTACACACAAAAGCACTCTTTCTATAGCACATGGTCATGGTTTCATGGAGAGTCTCAAGTGGTATAGAAGATGCATGGCAAATTAAGGACATATAAAAAGCCAAGTAACCACTACAAATTTTCGTCACAAGCTTGGCAATAGCTTTAGATGTTATTTATGTTGGGATATTACATCTCTAGAATATTATCTAAAAGTTACTGTTTTATCATAGAAAGCAACAACTACCCATATCATATTACTTACTGAGTGTGTCAGAAAAGTTGGAGAGAAGACAGGCCATGGAAAATCCAAATCATTTTTAAAAATTGAAAACAAAAGTCAAAATATATGTATCAGTGTGAAGAAAAATGAATAAACTCTAGTTAGACCCCGACACTTTTTCTAGGGGAATTCAAGGAAAAAAACAAAGATGTCCCAAGAAAACTTAACATGGTGAGTTGGGAGATAAAAACCTTTAAAAATGGGAGGAGTGGGTGAACCAGAGACAGATTCTGCTTACTTCAAAATTTTCCCTTGAGTTAACAAATAACCAAAACAGATTTTATGGTTCATTTGATGTTTAGGATAGAAAAGGAATAATCCCATACTAGAATGCAAGCTTCACACATGAAAAGATTTCTATTTCCAAACCCTAATGTTAAACAGTCTATACCAGAATCATAGGAAGTGATTAGTAATGTTTTAGGGAGGGAGGGAAGGAATCTGACTGCAGTTTTCTAAAGTCTTAATCAAGTCTGTGACAGTTAAGACCTTTTGATAACTGTAAGCAAGGTTGTGTGGGGCTATAAATGTTGATGTAGAGCCTGATTTCTCATGCTGGAGGGTTCAGCCATGTATCGGGTCACATAACTGAACACAGGCTAATGAAAAATTTGGCAAAAGCAGAAGGTTTGTTTCTGCATGTGCGACGACTAAAGCTGAATTCAGAATCAAACATGGCATGAACCTGAAGTGTTGCTGGCAGCGCTTGCCCATGGTACATCACGAAGGGCCACTGCAGCCTTGGCTCTGAACACACAGCACGGACCCCGCCACTGCTCATGCTGTGACATCACGCACCGTGTAATGCTAACCAATGAACAAACCCTGCCTGAAAAAAACTCAACTCACATCAAGACTTCTATGTTACAAGTGTTAGTGTTTTTATTGTGTACATACAGTGTTTTCCACTCTTACACAAACATGCATAGTGGTTAAAATGCATTTGAAAAACAAAGACTGAATATTTTTCTTACTATCTTCTTTAGCATGCAAATATCAATTTAGTGCATTGTTAGACTGTGTTCTATTAAAATGTTTATTTTTTTTTTCAATTACTCCCTCGGTTTCATAAAAAAATTAGTGAATTTTGGCTTGGGATTAGAATAGGATGTTTAATAATGTCTGAAATAATCCCAAATATGCTTTTCTATTTTGTACTATACACTTATGCAAAGTGTCATTCTTAGCATTGATGGCTAGAAAATCAAAATATCAAAGATTCCACAGGATCATACATTCAGCCAAAATTTAATCCTTTGTATAAAGTAAATAAGCACACTTATCTAGTTAGTGGGCAAATGAGCCTTAATCTTTAACAGATGATAAAACTATAGATATACTAAATAATGACTTTTTCTGATGTATTACCAGGAAATGTTTGGCTTGTACGTCTATTTTATATGCCTATAGCCTAGGAGTTACATAAAAATATCTCAGGCAGAAAGGATCGCAAATGGGGGAAGCTTCAGAATCCTTGATCTAGAAGATATAAGAGACTAAATTAATAGTATATTTATTGCCCTATAGGTGAAACTTGAAGTTTTTTTTTTTTGAGTTTTTGGTGCTAATGAGAATGGGATGACCTATTAGAAAGTGAAGAAAGAGAGCCTAAGTCATGGACCAGGAAAACAGTAAGTAAAATTGTCATTTGAGGCAATGGGGAAATTAGAAATTAATATCCAAAGTCAGCTACAACAAGAACTTAGAATATGTAGAACTTGAAATTTTGCACAGGCAGGACCTGATTGAGTGCCAGCAAGACCCTTAGTGGAAGAGAGAGTGACAGTGAGGAATTGGCTCCTGGAAGTTAGAGAAATGAAGAACTGTTATTTATAAGCAGATTAACTTGCAAAATATCACCTGCACTAACACGGAAAATAGAAAGTTACCTAATTAATTTGTGGGTTCAGCTCTAGAGATATTTATGCAGAACGTTTAAGGAAACACCTGGCATCCTTTAGCTGCCTAAGATATATTATGACAGTAAAATGAGCTAAAAATTAACTTTTGTTTTCCAGTAGAGTTTTAAGAAAGTGCAAAGAAAGCACTTCGGGGGTGGGGTTCAAAAATAAGAAATAATTTTTATCCTTAGTGTTCTTTTGGAAACTATTTTCAGAGTAACAAGTTGCCTGAAGGAAAATGTCAGATCTAGGACACTGTCACATAAAACAGGACCTAAAAGCAAACCAACAAATTAAATACATTGTTTTTGAGACCTAAGAAAAATTAACAGCCCTGTCTTATAGCTCTCAGACAAGCAAAGGAACTGTAACTATTCAGGGCATTCCTCACAGACTTTCAATGTGGGTGGGGGTGAGACATAAGAAGCAGGGGAAGCTTTGAAAACATAAAGGGGTTATCATTGGTGTGTGGCTTGCAGGAAAAACTAGGAACGTTAAGGGTATGATATTTTTCTAAAGAAGTAAACCTCTAAGATTTACAAGAATAGCAAAGTCTTAAAAGAAAAAGGTGTTAACATATTAAGCATCTTAATATTGGGACTGACCTTTTAGGAATGTTGTTCCTGAAACCCAGCTGGCCTACTGTGTGGAAACTGAGCTAGCCACACAGAGGAGTCACAGAGAACCTTGGTGATTCTGTCCATCCAGTGACATAGTCCAATAAATAGAAGAGACGTATTAGATATTCTAGTCAAATTAACTTGGGCCACAGGTGAATTCCCCACACCAAACCTTGCTCAAATCACAGAATCAGGAGTGCATGTGTGCTAGATGTGATTTATTATAAACAATAAAGAAATGGGGAAAGCACACGTGTTTCCATTTTAAATTATCTGATCTTTTGATAATATGATACGTGAACTAATTTTCTCATGACTTGACCTTAAAAACCGAAATTCTGTATGAAGTTCCAAATTATTTTAATGTTCTGTTCAATTAATTTCTAGGTTATATCAAACAAGAGTGATAATGCTGCATTTTTTAATTATATGAGGAAGCAAATGTGAGCACTAATTTTGTGATACAAGATTAAGATTCTTAAGGCAATTGGCCCTGAGTCTACAGGGAAGTTATTCTTTTACCATTTGATCTTGTTCTTTCTTTAGTGCTTTCATTCTGGGCACGACTATCCCATTCCCTGTGTTTGGTCACTATTGTTCCTCTTGTTCACATCTAACTGCAGTGTCTGCTCTCTCTTTTCTGACTAGATCTGAAGTCTGAAGCACTGCCTGGCATACAGTAAGTGCTCAGTGAGTGCTAAGGCCAGTGCATACTCTTAATATTAAAATAAAAAATGACCTCAGATGGACATTTCTAGAGTCCAGTAGGATTTCCAGTCCTCTCTCTCTTCCTGGGGCATAGCTGATATTTTTTATCCTCCTTTGCAGTTGAGGAGAGCATGTGACTACTTCTGTTCAACAAACTGGGAGCAAAGTGACTCTATTACTTATTAGGTGAAGCTCTGAAAACCCAGGGAAGTTGCATCTTGCCCTTCTCCCTTACCACACAAACCCCATAACATCTAATGACAAGATAGAGATGAGATTGAGTTGCCCAGGATGCTTTGCTCCCACACGGATATGACCACTTCAGGTAACTGCAAAACCTTCAAGTAATGAGCCTTCACTGTGTTAAGTCAATGAAAGTTTGAAGCTGTTTAGCATTATATCACAATCCTGCCTTTCTGTGGTTGGTATGGTGTAATAATTAACAATGAACTCTATAAACTCTGTAACTGTAAGCCTGGATGGATTTCAGAGAGTCAATGGAAATTACTAACTATCTACTATACACAAGGTACTGTGCTAGGCCAAGAAATGTAGACATAGATAAAATAGTTACTGCTTTTAAGCAGCTTAAAACGTTATGAGTGATACATTATGTACATAAGGAACTGTAGTGCAAGGGAAAACATGTGTCATAGTATAGGTATAAGCAAAGTGATACAGAAACCTACCTGAGACGGATATGGTGATTTCTTAAACCAGACCCTGAATGAGAAAAACGTATGAAAATAGCCCCCATTCACTTGCACCACAGTGCAGAACACTCAGCTGTTAGACTGTTCCCTGCATCCCCATTTCTCAGTGCAGTTCCCCTCTAGGTTCATTGTGCATTGAGCTGTGTCTGCCAAACTTTATGTTAAAAGGCTTGTCCTCATGACCTCAAAACACATTATTTAGAAATAGTGTTTTACAGAAACACCAAGTTAAAATAAAATCATTACAATGGACATTAGTCCAACAGACTGATGTCCAAATTAAAAATAAAAGTTCATAGACAAACACACAGAGATAAAGGAATGTGTCTACAATTCAAGGAATACCAAAGATTTCCCACGAGCCACCAGCGGCTAGGGAGAGAGATGAAACAGAGGCTATTGAACTCAGAAACACCAAACTTGCTGGCGCCTTGATCTTGAGCTCTTGGCCTCTGCCGTTATGAAACAATGTATTTATGTTAATTAAACTAATTGTGGTACATGTATGAAGAAGCCTTAGAAAACCAATGAAGTTGTGTTGATACATGATACAAAGAAAGGAAAAAGAAAGCTAGGCAGAAGAAAGGTATATTTAAGGCTTAGAGAAATAAATTGACAACTTGTATAGCTGGTTTAAAAAGAAGGTTGAGCCGGACACAACGGAGAGATCAACTAATCTTGGAGAGCCCAGGCCCAGTGGATACATTTACATCATAGTTCCTGCATCCATAGCTCAACAACATTCCAAAAGAGAAGGCAGAAAATTTGTAGTGGACAGAATACCTGGAGGTCTGCTGTGAAACAGTCTCTCCTAGAAATGGCTGCAAAAACAGGCAGGAACTTTGGCAATATTCATAGACATACTACTGTGCAAGGAGGGAAATCTCACAAGCTCCCACCCGTAGACAAAGAACTACAGGCAACTAATGACTGCTGGAAGAGGAAGAATTAGCCTCTCCCAGGGATAAGCCCCCTGATTGCTTATCCAATACAAAGTGATCAGCCCTGAAACTGTATGCACATAAACAACAAAAATAGACTTAGCAGGTTTTATTTATGTATTTGTGCATACATATACATATATATGTAGCAATAATAATCAAAGAAAAAGAGGCTATCACTTTGGGGATGAGTGGGGGCGGTTATTGAAGTTGGAGGGAGAGGACTTGGGAGGGGCTGAAGGGAAGAAACAGAAGGGGGAAAGTGATGTAATTACACACATACACTCACTCACATGTGTGCGCGTGTGCACGCGAACACACACACACACACACACACACACACACACACACACACACACACACACACACGGCTGAAGAGGGGCGAGTCCAAAGGCTGTAACAGGAGCAGAGCCAGCTCTGTGTTGCAGCTGCTCATTATCTCTTTCTCCATCCTCTTCTTTGCTGGCAACAAATCACATTGATTAGAAAAAAAAACTGGAAAGTAACAAATATTTCTGGCTATTGTTGCCTGTGGTGGAAAAGGGGAAGAAAGAAACAACTGGTGGGTGTGGGGGGGGTGGAGGTTGAATTTGTTTTCATCATTTGATTAGGCTACCAAAACAAGGAACAGAGAGGAAGGGGGTGGTGTGTGTGTGTGTGTGTGTGTGTGTGTGTGTGTGTGTGTGTGTGTGTGTGTACGCTGCTGTTTTTCCCATTTGCTTTCTTTCCTCCAGGGATTGCCTTTCAAGTACAGATTTTAGTTTTTTCCAAGCAATACAATGTAACAGAAATTCTAAATTTAAAAATGCTCCAAAGCAGTTCAGTATTTCCCAATTTATGTGGTTGTGACAGCATTAGACTGATTTTCTTGGTGTTATCACAATAGTTTCCAACTCATTGACTCTCTGAGCTTTGCACACATCAACATAGACAGTTTTCATGGACATATTTCTCACTTTTTTCTTACAGTCTTCTCTTTGTATAGGATGTGAAATGAAGTATTGACATCACATCTTAATATAACATTGCTTCTGAAAGCAATTCCAAATGAAGAGAACCAAAATATTGGGAATAATTTGAGATAATATCAACATTTTGGTACAATAGATTCTAAAATTTCCCATAGTGACCATTTTACAATGCCAATCTCTGTAGTCAGCTAGTTCTGTTATGTTTGCTTGTTTTTAATCCTACAGATTTGGAGTCTTACCAAAGATTTTAAACATACATTTTTGTCTCTTAAAGACAAACCAGTCCTTGTCAACATACTTAAAAAGTGACAAAATGTGTGGGTTTTTTTGTTAGACACCTTAGAGAATAGATAGATGACACTTGTCTGCTGTCTGGGAATGATAAAAAGAAACTTGAAAGTTGTTTTCCCATATACACATTTACTAAGATTTTGCTTTATTAAAAAAACTCCTATAAAGAACAATAATTTCCCTTGAAGTTAAGATATTTTATCACTGATATAACAGTAAAGGAAAAAAATAAAAAGGTCATGGGGCAATAATAACAATTAACACTTACGCCGGCATCTCTATCTTCAAAGTGTTTATGAAAGATTAACTTATTATTCTTCCCAAATTCTTGTTGAGTTTATAAAACATTAGAAGGTTCTGACATCCCTTCAGGACAGTTCCATACAACCTACGAAGCATTCGTGTTGCATTTTGCCTACAAACACAACTGAAGTTCTGATCAGCCAGCCTATGGACCAATAAACTCTCACAGATTTTGATGGGAAAAAGCAAGTTCTACTTACTGGCTCCTTAGTTCAAAGATTCACTCGAAATTGAAGGCTTTGCATTGAACATGGATTCTTTTTTTTTTTTTTTTTTTTTTTTTTTTTGGTTTTTCGAGACAGGGTTTCTCTGTATAGCTTTGCACCTTTCCTGGAACTCACTTGGTAGCCCACGCTGGCTTCGAACTCACAGAGGCCTCGAACTCACAGAGATCTGCCTGGCTCTGCCTCCCGAGTGCTGGGATTAAAGGCGTGCGCCACCACTGCCCGGCTGACAATGGATTCTTACTGTAAGTATCCAACCAAATTTTGTTAGAGATCTTTCTGTATTTTGAGGTTGTTGTTGTTGGTTTTTGTTTTTTTTTTTGTTTTTTTTTTTTTTGAGACAGGGTTTCTCTGTGTAGCTTTGTGTCTTTCCTGAATCTCGCTCTGTAGACCAAGCTGACCTCAAACTCACGAAGACCCGCCTGCCTCTGCCTCCCGAGTGCTGGGATTAAAGGCATGCGCCACCACCGCCTGGCTCTTTCTGTGTTTTTTGTTCATTTAAGTGCCATGTTTACCTGAGGAACAGGAGCTGTGGTTTTTCCTGAATTTCCAAGCATCGCCTGAACTTGTGCTTATTTACAAAGATGCTTAAGAAAGACTTTTTGAAAAATAAAAGGTCTTTGTTGACAAATTGTTATTAAATTATGAACATGTGATATCTGCCCTGTCCTCTAGAAAATCAATACAGAAGAAATCAGAGTTATATACAGAAAGCAACTAGATATAAAATAAGAAATTCAACTGAATATGAAATACTAGTCCCAACAAGCTCATTATGAAAGTCTAGATCCCAAGGTGGTGTGCTGTTTTATGGGAGAGGTAACTTCTGAAGGAAGGAAGTAATTGAGTATGTGCTTAGGATCTGTATCTTGCCACAGGCTTTTCTGTCTCTTATTCTCTCTGCTTCCTGTTTGCCATAATGTGAACAGCCTCTGCCACACACTCCCACAATCAGCAAGTTCTGTCTCATCATGGATTTGATGGAGCCAAGGGTTCCATCTGGGTTTAAACCCCGGGAGCAAAGTAAAGAATTATGTCCTAAAGGTAGCTCACATCAGTTGCTTTGTCCCAGTGATGAAAGTCTGACTAATATATTAAGTGCCATGAATGTGGCACAGAGATGAGTCCTAAGGGAACAGCTTCTTTCTCCCTTTGTTTCTTTCTGTCTTGTATTTGTTTTGGTTTTGTTTCTTTCTTTTCTGGATTCGCAGGCCACTAGCCGTACTATCTTCCTTTGCCTTTCTATATGTCCAATCAACCTGCAATGAAATGTTACAATATGTAAAATCCCATGTTTCCTCGTGTGCTTAAGATTCCATTTATTATGATATACAGCATAAACTAAACTTTAATGCTGGCCTTTCATTTAATTTGAGAGAGAGAGCCTAAGTCTGATGTTGGGCATTTTTCTCCAGTTGCTCTCCGTGTTGATTTTATGAAACAAAGTCTCACAGAACCTGAAGCTCACTGGTTTGGCTCGGCTGGCTGGACAATGCACTTCAGGAATCTGCCTCCATGTGTGCACTCTATCCAAGAGTTAGGGTTACAGGAGTACACCACTACCCTTGGGTTTTTACATGAGTTTTAGGGGTTTGAATTCAGGTCCTCACACATACACAACAGACACTTAATCAACTGAGTCCCTATTTAAGTTATTTTATTTTTAGATGAAGTTTCAGGTTTTAGCTGCTCTTAACATCTTTATCTATCTTAGATCACTGAGGACTGAACCTAGGACCTCAAGTCTGCTAGTCATCCACTCCCTACTGAGCCATATCCCCCACAATTTCTTAGATTTTTGTAAATGTGAGGAAGATCCTGTGGTCATGAGAGCAGGAGAACTGGCCCTGCCCCTCACCAACTGCAGCACTTGGGAGAGCAGGCCCTGCACCTCACCTGGGCAGCACAGTGGAACTGACCCTGCTGATGGGGGAGCGGATGAGCAGGCCCTGAGAATATAAGTGTGGGAGATCTGGCCTCTCCCCTTGTCTGCTGTATGGTGGCATAGGCAAAAGAGAGAAGTGCCTCCCACCCCAGCACACACCCCTCCAAGCCTGTGGCATGTGGGAGCACTGTCTCTGAGTTCACAAGAACAAGAGAGCCAGCCCCTGTCTCTCATCAGCTGTAGCACTCTGCAGAGTGACCCCTACACCTTGCCTGGGCAACACAGTAGAGCTGGTGCTGGTGGTGTAGGTGTGGGCAAATGGGTCTTGAGGACATGAGAGCAGGAGAATCAGCCCTGCCCCCCATGCTGCTTACTACATAGGGTGAGGTAGCCGGGGCAGTGTTGGAGAACTCATTCTGGTGCTGAGGATAAAGGAAAGCTGGTAGGCTGACCAACCCAGCAACCACCCAGACCCAGACCCAGGGCTATGAGTTGGCCCCTCTCATCACCCACCCTATCTATGATCTGCTGGAGCATGTGAAGGGGTGGGACCTTCAGACCCCAAATTTCAGGATCTCCACGACACAGGACAACAACAGAATATCCAAGAGGAGCCCCAGTGAGAGCCCAGTATCTATGGTGAAGTAAAAACCAGAAGCCTCAAACCAGACCAATGACTCATTGCAATGAACACTTGCAAGTAATGATATGTGGACTACAGTGTATACTGTGTGACTCACTGTGTCGCACTACAGCTTCCATGATGAGATTTTTCTTTTCTTCCCTTTTTTTCTCTTCTTTTCTTTTAAATTTTATTTTGTTTTATCCTGAAGGGGGAGGTTTCAAGGGTAGAGGGCAGATGAGAAGGGATGGGGAGATGAGTGGGATAGAAATGGATGATGTGAAATCCACAAAGAATCAATTTTAAAAAAAGTTAAATTGGAAAAAAAATACAGAAATTGTTTAACTATTTTTAAAATGTAATTTTTTTAGTTCTTTTTCTTGGTATGTGGGTTTCTCTAGAAATTCATAGCCCCAGCACACATTTTAATCTGCTGGTTTTATCCAGGAAATCTTAATTTTGTCAGGATATTCCATGGGCATCATGAATTGACATAACTTTTCTAAACAGAATGTATCACTGTCCTCCAAAACCCAAGACTGCAGTTTTGCCTAGCTATGATGGACAGCAAAGATCACACCAGTCACCTCTTCTTTTTATGCTCCTCAGCCATGCTTCTCGGGTTCCACTTCTCCAGCACCACGTGAGCCCTTTCAGGACCATGGCCAGCGCATCCCTTGCCTCCTTGTTGCTCTATCCTTTGCAGTCTCTGAAAGTGTGTGAAGGCTTGCCTTTCTACACCTGTTTCTTGTGTTTTTTCTTTTGTGTGTGTGGGGAGGAGCTCTTTTTCTTGTTTGGCTGTTTGATCATATTCCAATTTGTTTGTTTTACATTTATCTTATTTTATTTTTTCATTATTCCTTAAATGTCTGTTTGTTTTCTAATGAGAGACAGAAAGGGGGTAGATCTAGATGGGAGGAGAGGTGGAGAGGAACTACTAGAGGTAGGGTGAGAGGAAACCAGAATCGGAATATATTGCATGAAAAAAATCTATTCTCAATAAAAGAGAAATAATTTGAAGAAATAAAAATGGGGTATAGGAGAAAGAAAGAGAGAAAGGCAGGGAGGGAGGGAGGGAGGGAGGGAGGGAGGGAGGGAGGGAGGGAGGGAGGGAGGGAGGAAGGAAGGTCCTTTTCTCAAGACAACCTTTATTTCATCATCTGTTCCCATTGCTGATTTTATTTCACTAAACCTCACTTTTATCTTTCTTTTTTGTTGGATCATTCTGCAGCTGAACCCAAATCAAATCTCTTGTGTGAGTATAATGCTAGGTTTATCATTAAAGTGCATTGGAGAGAAACACCATGGGAGGGGGGCATGTCTTCTGATTTCAGGACTTTACCTCCTATTAAATGTTGAGTAGCTTCCTCAACAGGCAACTCCCTACTACCAGTGTACGGAGCCTCAATGACACAAACCCTGCTGTGACTGTCACACTCACCCCAGTAAGTTTCTCCCTGCTGGACAGTGAGGCCTGCATGGTCTCAGTGAAGTTCTCGGCTGCTCAGTGGCTGTATTACAGTGCTGGCCTTGGCAGCTTCATCAGACTGGGTGCTTCTTTGCATACTCTACTGCCACCCTCTAAGTCGTGTTTAATCCTGCATCTTTATGCCTGTTTCGTTAAGGGTCTCTTCATACTTCTAAGTGGTAAATACCTTCTAATTAGTTCAGAATTTTCAAACAGTATTGTATTTCCCCATGTTCAAATTACTATTGTCACTCCTGTTCTCTAATTCTGTACTGTTTCACTGCTTTTATTATTTCTAATCATAAATCAAACCATGCCGATGTCAGCTACCAACCTGCAATGACCATTAATATTCGATCTAAACCATCTATGAGTCCAAAACAAGTCTCATAGTTCAGCCACCCCCCTAAATTAGATGACTTAAATAAAAGTTACAATGCTTGGCTTGAGGGGAACAGTAGAAATTTCAAGGGAACTGCTGTTCTTACATACCCTGGATCGACTGGACCAAAGGGGTTACAGCAGAGGCCAGGGGTCTGAGAAAACTAAGAAAGAACTTATAAAATCACCTTCCTCATGGGCCAGAACCACACAGAATACAGAGGCTAGAGAGACCAGCTTCTCCCTCCTGATCCTGCCTCCCACACCCACCATTAAGTGGAGCCTCATAAAGTCAGAAGGAGATGAGAGCTTCATCTTCAGCTGCACTCAGCTATGCCAACAATCGACACCATAAGTCTTTCTTTCATTCCTTGTTTTCTACTATTTAATCTCTATTATTGCATATATATTTCATGTTGTTTTGCTTCGGTCAGTATATTTTCTCAGTCAAGTTTTAGGATTACTGTGTATGTTTCTTCACTCAGCCTAATACAAAGCATTCTTTACTGTACCTTCCACTCATATCTCATATACTTCTTTTATTCCTTTCCTTCTCTCTTCTTTTCACTTAATTATAACCTTCTGTAGCTTTAACCATCTTTAAATGTGGACTCTAACACTCTCTCAACTTTCACCTCCCCATTACCTCACTCATTTGGACTTTTTTCTTTTCAAAGTTGATCTTATCCCCATCCTTACCCAACCTATTTATTAACCAATTGATCATAGTCTTATTAAGTAAAATCTGAACCCACTCTATACTATCCTTATTTGTTTATCCACCAACAGTTATTGAAGTAAAAGGGAGATACTGTGATTAAAGAAAAAGGATCTAAGAGCATGAGGAGAGGAGGATGCTAGGGGACAGCCACTGAGATACCCAGCCACCCAGCCACCCAGCCACCCAGCCACCCAGCCATTCAGCCACCCAGCTATCCAGTCATCCAGCCATCCATGGAGTAAAAATAAGATTTACAGAAGCAAGAGAATGGTAAAAGCCTATCGTGGCAATATCCAACAGCTGTGGTAGTTCTCAGTTAGTATTCTTCTCAGGAAACAATATAGAGCTCATATTATGCACCCTAAACTCATCTACTGTTCTGGGAAGCTGTAACCTGAACTTCACACTCAAGTCCACCATATCTGAGTCCTACTTGAGCAATGTAAATACTTCAACTGAAAAAAAAAAGTATAGTTGTTTCAAAAAAATTATAAATGATGAAATAACTCCAGATGCATTAATGCCAGTGCAGTGACATAAGAAATGAGAAAAACCAAAGTGACATAATTCCTCCAGAAATTACTAACGCTGCAGTAGCAGCATCTAGTGAAGATGAGCTAGATGAAATCACAAAGAACTCAAAAGAATGATTCATGATTCAAATAAGTGAAAATTAGTGTAAGAAGCCCCCTATTGAGAACATAAACAGCTGAGCGAAATAATAAGGGTGAGGCAAGATATGAAAGAAGAATTCAACAAAGGTAAGTACTGAAGCAAAACCAATCTGAATTGCTGGGTGTAAAAACTGTAATAGGTCTAATAAAAAAAAAGTTCTGCGGAAAGTCTCACTGACAGAATGGATCAAAGAGAGGACAGAAGATCTGAGCTTGAAGACAAGATGGGAGAATTGGAGCCACCAACAAGGACAAAGGTAAATCATTAAGAAGGTTCCTGCTGGGCAGTGGTGGCGCACGCCTTTAATCCCAGCACTCGGGAGGCAGAGCCAGGCGGATCTTTGGGAGTTCGAGGCCAGCCTGGATTACAGAGTGAGTTCCAGGAAAGGCGCAAAGCTACACAGAGAAACCCTGTCTCGAAAAAAAAAGAAGGTTCCAGTAGGACTTCCAAGATAAAACCAATACTCTGTAAAGATCAAACCTATGAGTTATAGTCATAGAAGTGCTGGAATTTCATTCTACAGGAATAGAAAACATTTTCAAAAGTACTATAATGGGAAATTATCCAGAGTTAGGAAGGGAATGCCAATCTAGACACAGGAGGCATTTAGAACACTAAACAGACAAGACCAGAAAAGAACCACTCCCATCACACTATGATTAAAATACTAGCTCTGCTGAGATGGCCCAATAAGGAAGGGAGCTTACCACCAAACCTGACAACCTGATTTCAACCTCAGGGACCTACAGAAAAGGAGAGACTCTAATAAGCAGTGTGGCATGCATGCATGTACAAGTGATTGCACACACACACACGTGCCACATACATGCACACACTAAATAAATAAATAACACATGCAATACACAAAACAAAGAAAGTGTATTGAAGTGCCAATAAACATCAAGTCACATGTGAAGGTGAACCCACCAGATGATATAAGCAGATTATTCAAACTTTAAAAGCCAAAAGCACTTGGAATGATGTATTTCAAGTCTTGAAAGACAACTCCCAAACCAGAACATTATACCCAACAAAGGTATCTGAAATCTACAAGATATGGTATAGTAAAGAATGCTTTGTATTAGGATGAACACTAAATCAGCTCTAGAGAACATACTTAAAGGAATCATTCTGACTGGAGAGGAAAACAACCCATCAACAAAGCCCCAGGCAAGAGTAAACCACATGAGGATAATAGTGAAGCAAGAGAGGAAGAGGGAAAAAAATCCAAACACTATAAAGTGGCAAAATCAATACATAACTTTCAGTAATAACTTCCAATATTAATGGTCTCAATTCCCCCAGCCAAAAGATAAAGAGTAGTAAATTGTGTCAAAACCCACAAAACATCTATTTGTTCCCTCCAAGAAACATACCTCACCACAAAAAACAGGTACAACTTTAGGCCAAAGGGATGGGGGGAAGGTGTTTCAAGCAAATGGACCCAGAAAACAAGCAGGTGCCACTGTTTGAATATCTGACAAAAACAGACTTCAATCCAATCCTCGTGAGAAAAAATAAAGACGGTCACTTCATATGAATAAAGAAAACAATCCTTCAAGAGAATATTATGATTCTAAACATATGCATGCCAAACACAGGTGCACCAAACTTTATAAAACAAATACTATTAAAAGAAACATCTCAGATTAGCCCCAATACAATAGTAGTGGGTGACTTCAATATCTTTCTCTCTTCAACTAACTGGTCTTCATACCAAAAGGTAAACATAAAATGTACAAATTAAATGATATTATAGATTTAATGAATTTAACAGACATCTATAAAATGTACCGTACAAAAACTGCAGAGTACATATTTTTCTCAGTAGACCATGGAATCTTCTCTAGACCATATATTAGGAAACAAAGCAGATCTCAACAAATATAGGTAAATTGAAATAATTCCTTATATTCTGTCTAGTCACATGGAATAAGACAGTAAATCAACAGCAGGAGAAACCTTATAACATACACAAATTCATGGAAACTAAACAACATACTATTGAATGATGAATGGATCCTCGAAGAAATACAGAAGGAAATTAAACAATTTCTAGCATCAAATGAAAATGAAAACACAACATACCAAAATGTTTGTGATATAATGAAAACAGTCTTAAGGGGGAAGTTTATAGCTCCATATGCCTGCATTAAGAAATCAGAGCTACAGAAAAAGCTTTTGAGAAAAATCTAACATCCCTTCATGTTAAAAGTCCTGGAAAAAACCTCTGAATGAAAGGAACAGATATCAACATAATAAAGACTACACATGAAAAACCTACACCTAATATTATATTAAACAAGGAAAAACTCAGAGTATTTCCACTAAATTCAGGAACAAGCCAAGAGTTTCCACTTTCTCCACTCTTAAGTACTGAATGTCTTAGTGGAAGCAATTAAACTACAGTCAAAGTATCTCTACTTGCCAACGTTATGATTCTATACACGAGTCCCTACCGAAAGATGCCACCAGAATTAATAAACATTTTCAGCAAAATGACAAGATATGAAATTAACACACGAGGTCAGCAACCTTCCTATATGTCAATGACAAATATACTGGGAGAGAAATCAGGGAAATTACTTCATTCACAATGGCCTCAAAAAATAACTAAGTAAAGCCAAAACTAAGTATGTGTGGAAAAGTATTGTAGAAACCCACAGCTTTTCAAGCTAATTAAAAATGTAAATCTTTACAAAGGAGTTTGAACAGAGGTAGCTTCACGGGTAGATAAATGTTTTCCCCAGAACACATGGGTTATTAAATGAAAATCTCAGTGCCAGGAATGGGTTACCTCTCTACAAGTTGTTTGTCTGAGTCCCCAAAGGCCCCACACTCAAACAACACAACGATTGTCATTGCTCTTGGTTTTCCACCACAGCTAAATGCTAAGACCCTATTTCTAAAGACACAACATGCTTTGGTTGCAGGACAAAGAGAAAGAGAGCTACAGCTGATCTGAAAACTCTGCTGGCTAGCTTTCACAGTGCTGGGAGGTGCCATGCAGGCTGCAGGCCGCTGGTGAACTAACCCAGCAGTGGACTGTGTACTACAATGCCAACTTTCCAGGAAGGGTGTGCCTATTGATGCAATTGTGAAAGCCTGTTGTGGAGATAATCAATCACTTTATGATTGGATTTGAGGCTGGCTCAATGGGAGGGAATTCTCGTTTCATAGTGTAAACTTGGTCAGAAACCTAGAGCAGGTACACGATTGGGGAGGTTATAGGCCCTAGGGAGGAAGCTTTGGTTGTTTTGCTAAATGAACAGATTGTCAAACCACCTTCTAAAATATTTATGTTTATTCTGACAAATACTGCCAACAGATCTTTATTTTTTGTAATGTGTATGAGTATCTTGCCTGCATGTATATCTGGGTACCACATGCATGACAAGTGATCATGGAGGCCAGAAGAGGGTGTTGAATCCCCTGGAAGTGGAGCTACGGATAGTTGTTAAACTACCATGTGCATACTGGGAATTGAACCTGGGTCCTCTAGAAAAAATGCCAATGTTCTGATCCACTGATCCATCTCTCCAGCCCTAGCTAGCAGCCCTTGATCTTGGTCAAAGAAGCTTCTTTTTGAAGTGAGCAGCAGTCAATTAAAAGACTCGTAACTGCTGGCTAAAGTGATGAGAACACATGACTATCAGTACTCCCCCTCCTCCCTGTGAGGCTCAGGAAAACTGTGGGAAAGGTCATGGAGAGAATGCAAGGGTTGAAGAATAAGGAGAAATGCAATGAAAACTATCGTCTTTTGAACATGGACATCACACTTATGAAATCACAGCAGTGATTTTTGGGGTGGTTATTTGCAAAAGACCTGTACAAGGGGAAGCCAGGTCATGGACAGAGGAGGAAGACAGTGACACCCATGTCTTCTGGACATGGGTGCTATTACACTTATGAAATTGCAACAGTGATTTTTGGGGTGGTTATTTGCAAAAGACCTGTACGAGGTGAAGTCAGGTCAACATTCTATCATGGATGGAAGAGGGCTCATGAGGCTTTACTCCCAGCTGAGGAGTCAGTGCAGCTAATAGCTGTGGGAAGAGAAACAGTCATTTGAGGATGTGGCCATTGGCAGGTTGCACACACTCCAGTGAATGGCCCCACATCCATGTACACACAAGTAGTTCTAACTGGACTTAGTGGGTTGTTGTTTTTTAAAGAAGGCATTAAGGTGGAAGGAGGAAGCACTACAGAGAGTCAGAGGATACTGGGAAAGGGTGAGGGCTAAATACAATCAGGATACGTGTGTACATGTATAAAAACAAAAGGCTAAAATCATTCTTTAAGAGTTATTGTATTTCACTTGGCAATGGTAGTGTCCAATGTTGGTTGCCAAACTGACAGGATTTAGAATCACCATAGAAACAAGTGTCTGAGTGTACCTATGAGGATGTTTCCAGAAAATTTTAACTGAGGAGCAAAGACTCACCTGGGAATGTGGATGCTACCAAGAATATCCTTGGGTCCCAGACTGAATGAAGCAGAGGACAGGAAGTAAATACCAGCATCCTTTTGTTTTTGCTTCCTGATTGCAGATTGCACTATGACCTGCTGCTTCAAGCTCTGACCTCTATTCCTTCCTGTTCATGACGGACTGTACCCTTAAACTGTGAGCCAAAGCCCTTCCTTCCTTAGGTTGCTCTTGTCCATAATTTTGTCACAGCTACAAGAAGAGTGGCTACTACAGTGGTCATGATATTTGGCCACATGATTTCAAGGGTGACTCAGGACTGCCCTACCCTAACTACCTTACTTTCAACGGCTTATGTTGGTGTGGCACGGATTGCAATTCCAGGCTGCCATGTCTTGCTGCCTTTCCCACAACCACAAGGAGCCCCATTCTTCCCATTTCTAACAGCATTCCTCAGAATTATCCGTCAGGGCAAAGGATCCCGATTAAAAATGAAACAACCATTTCACTTGCTTGACAAGAAAAGACCTGGTCTGCCAAATTTCCATCCCTATCGCCAGAGAACAGGACGTTAGGAAATAAATAATAAATGTCTTCTGACCTAGGGCCACCTAGCCTGGAATACTTATGGGGCTCTTATCTTAGTGGAACAATTATTCCAGTTAATGGGTTAAGGGATATATATATAAGATTACCAGTAATCCTTTCACACTGCTGTTCAGTGCTTCCTTGAGATGCAGGGCACACGTATTGCAGGATTAGCTCTGTCTCTACTTACTTATATCCTTAGAGAGATACCACTTCCTGCTATCTTCTCTCATGGAATAGAAATGAAGAATAGTTACACTAGGGGAGTTATTACAATCAGGCTCTTTTATATCTTTAAGGCAATTACAGGCAAAGACAAGAGGGCCTAATGCACAGCATTTCCAGAATTTGTCATTTCGGCATCTCATCTTGCTAAGCAGTGATAACATCCAGATGTTGCCCTATTGAAAGGTGTTAAATAAAATAAACCTCCATCCAAGAGTACTTCCATGTAATATTTTGGGAACTTCCACAATGTAAAGGGATTTTTTTTTTCTTTAAAACATCAGAAATTCAATGATTAGGAAATAATCTGCATGTTGTCTTGGAATCTAACAAGACTAATAACAACAGTGTTATTTAGTGTCTTAGTTTAGCAGGCACTTATGTAGTGTTGATTGTGTGCTTCTCAAATATTAACTCACTTAATCCCCTCCACAATTGTCCTGTTATAACAAACTTCAGTGCAAATTTCTCCAAACCGATTTTTGTCTAATTCTGGTTGGGCAGTATGAAATGTCATCTTTGCAGGGTTGTTTGTCTGAAATCAAAGGGGAAATGACATTTGTTGAAGACTGTGCTTTGCCAGAGGCTTGGAAAACTCCACAAGAAGAAAAAACCACACTTAGGTTAACCTCAAAAATGGACACATTCCACTCACATTCTGTGTGCAAAGCACCCAGGAGACACTCAGAGGTGGCAGGCTTTTCCACAGTGGACTGACTGCCCATGGGCAAAGGGGCTGCCTACTCTACTCATTCAGCATATCTTAATTGAATGTCTGTGAAGTCTCTAGGAGAGGTACCAGGGTTATACAGGAGAACAGACCCTGAACTTAACATCTTGCCTCTGATATCAGCCCTACAGTCTACTGGGCACTGGCAGAGATATTGACATGGTGTGCTGAGGTTTGCTGGAAGACATAGAACCCTGCCTTTGGGTATTATAAAGGGCTTCTCAAGAACTAAGGCAAGATCTGGATGATGTGATATAGACACATGGTGTGATGTGGAAAAGGCAGTAGAGCTAGCTCTGCCAGATATCCTCTGTGGTGATTTGAATAGGATGGCCCCCATAGGCACATATATTTGAATTCTTGGTAATTAGGAAGTGCTTCTACTTGTCAGGGACCACTTGTTAGGATGTGAGGTCTTATTGAAGTAGGTGTGGCCTTATTGAAGGGAGTATGTCACTGGTATGGGCCTTGGGATTTCAAATGCTCAAGCCAGGTCCATTGTTTCTTTCTGCTGCCTGAGGATCTGATTGTAGAACTCTTGGCTCCTTCTCCAGCACCATGTCTTCTTGCCATGCTAATAGTGGACTAACCCTCTGAAACTGTAAGTAAGTCCCAATTAAATGTTTTCTTTTATAAGAATTGTTGTGATCGAGCTTTTCTCCAATGACTGATGGAAGCAGATGCAGAGATCCACAGCCAAACACCAGGCAGTGCTCCAGAAGTCCAGTCAAAGATAGAGAAGATGGATTCTATGAGCAAGTGCATCAGGATCATGATGGGGAAACCTGCAGCGTGACCAAACCAAACTAGTAGGAACTCATCAAAGTTGGATCAATGGCTGTGGAACCTGCAAGGGACTGGATTAGGCCCTCTACATGGTGAGACAATTGTGTAGCTTGATCTGCTTGTGGGGCCCCCTGGCGGTAGGATCAGAATCCACCCCTGGTGCACAAGGGGGCTTTTTGGAGCCCACTACCTATGATGAGACACCTCATGCAGCCTTGAGGCAGGGGGAAGGGCTTAGACTTGACTCTACTGGATGTGCCTCCCATGGGGGAATCTTCTTGTGGAAGGGAGTGGGGGATGGGCTGGGAAGGGAGGCTAGGAGTGGGAGGAAGGAAGAGGGGGATCTTTGATTGGTGTGTAAAATGAATGAAAAAATTTCTTAATAAAAAAAGAATAAAGAAAAAAAAGAATTGCTGTTATCATGGTGTCTCTCCACAGCAATAGAACAATGACTAAGACACTCTCCCAAACCTGTTACTGTCTCTGCTCTTTCTCTTGAGTTGAGTGTCCAGTGATGGTGAGATTACTTTTAAAATCCAATGTGAAACAAAAATCTATGTCTTTATGTCTGCCTTGTTACAGAATGTTTTCTGTTTGTGTTGCTTTGCTTTTAGGGAGGAGGCAAGCCTTCTCACTAGTCTCTTAACCAAGGAAGGTTCTTTATAGCATCTCCCAGCTCCCTGTGGGAAATAGCATGGGAAGGTTCTGGTTGTCTTTTTAGCAGGAAGATGTAGATCATACCTATACACCTCTTTTCCCGTTTGCCTGGGTGAATACAAGGCTGACTATGTATTCTATTGGATGGGATGGGGGGAATGTGAGGAGCAGGGCTGGGTGGAAAGAAGAGAGAATTATCTCCTATCTTCCTCCACCTCCAACTGGAAAAGATGGATTCAGCCTAAACATGGACTCATCTTACAAGAACTGTGCCTTTTTCTGGAGATACAGCATAAAGCGGTCAGGGGGGCAAAGGCTATCAACCCCATGGAGCAAAGAGGAGAGTAAGAGGTGGGGTGCCTGTGAGTAAAATATAGGGGCTGTTCACAGAAGTCACATCCTAAAGGCAACAGAATCAAGCCACCACCTCTAAACCTAGCAAGGGGACAACAGTGGGCAGCATGAAAGAACCTTAAGGAGTTTAAATGGGGGAGGGTGGGTAGTATCCTGAACAGAAAGGATGAAACCAGCCAGTCAACAGTTATGGAGGGTTTGTATACAGTCTCTTCAGCATGAGTTCCAGGCTAGAGCTATCATGAGACCATGCCTCAAAAAAGAAAGAAAACCTGAGTTCCATCAGCAGCACCCATATAAAAAGCATGAGTGCATGCCTGTAATCCCAAAGCTGGGGACAGAGAAGCACAAAAGTCTTGGAGCTGGCTGGTCAGCCAGTCTAGGTGAATTCCTTAGCAATTGAGGAACATACCAGATGTGGACCTCTGGTATTCACATGCATGCTCATGCTCATGCACACAACAACGGGCACATATGCATACACACACAAAAGAAATAAAAATAAATGCTTTAGATGACCTGTGTCCCTGAGGGTCCTTAGGTGGCTACATCCCGAGTCCCACACACTAGTCACATGACCCTCTGCCCCTGGGTGGCACTTGCTCGAAAGGAATTGCCACTCCTGCTCCTGGCAGGTCTGTGGATGATAAAGACAAAGGGTGTTACTTCAGAGGAGCATGCTCTGAAAGGTTTAGATGGAACCAGAAGGTAGCCAAACTCTTCATTTCACAGCTGGCAGGAAGAGAGAAAACTATTGCTCACTTATTGCTGCTAAGGATTAGCATCAGAGACTCTTTAGAACAGAACATTCAGACAAGAAACATTCTTACTCATGGATGTGTCATGATTGTCAACACTCCCACACTCCCCACCCCCATCGCTTTCTAAGCCACTCTGATACACTGGAATCTGCACTTTTTATGCCCCTCCCAACAACCTTACACCTAGTGTGTCAGGGAAGAAAGCAAAGAGCAAAGTTCACTGACTTCTAGATATTTATGGGTAATTGGTTCTAGCACCACCCACCTATGCTTATCAAAATCCAAGAACATCCATTATGAAAAATATAGTACTTAAATACTGAATGCAGCATAAGTGCCATAAAACATCTCTGGGTCACATCTGTAAAGGCCCATGCAAAGAATAAAGAGACACAAAGACATCGCTACTCTGCTAAGAGCATCAAGGAGCAGTTAGAAACTGAATCAGCTCAGCTAGGAAAGAATTGTACTGAACCTGCTCACTCTGCTTAGACAATCCTGTGTAGAGAGGGAGGTAAGAGTCAGATGGGGAAGAGAAGCAGCGTTCATCTAGCATTCTCTTCCTAAGATTTCTGTGAGGTCCATGAAGGTATAAAACTAGAACCATGTCCCACTTGCACAGGACCCTACCTCTGCATCAGCAGCTGGAATATATAAATAGGTTCCAAGCTGAGATTTTGAAATTATTGTTATTCTAAGTTTACAAGCTAGCACCCAAGTCTGGAAAACCACAAAAGAGGAACTGCTTACATATTACTAGTTCCCTAATATGTTGACTCCCAAGACATTTTTAACCCTTTGTTTCTATTCTTGAATTACCCTTGTGTGGGGCTGCACAAAGAGGTTGGGAAGTCATAGGGCAGTGCTGGGGTCCCTGGGATTTGGTGGACATTCCTTCTAGACATTCTCTTTTTTTTTTTTTTTTTTTTTTTTTTTTTGGTTTTTCGAGACAGGGTTTCTCTGTGTAGCTTTGCGCCTTTTCTGGTACTCGCTTTGGAGACCAGGCTGGCCTCGAACTCACAGAGATCCACCTGGCTCTGCCTCCCGAGTGCTGGGATTAAAGGCGTGCACCACCACCGCCCGGCTCCTTCTAGACATTCTCAAAGTGTCTATTAAAGGAACATCAGCGGGCCAAGTCCATTACTTCTGTGTCGTATTTTATCACTTCCTATCTTAGAAAGATTTGACAATTCTGTTTCTTAAGTCCACATCTCCAGAAAACAGGTGTGGCTATAATTATCTTAACCCACGGGCTTTTGATCAGAAAGCTGTCATTCCCCTAGGGAAAGCCACTTCCTTCCAAAATGGAGGTATTTAAAGGGAAACATTTCTTAGATTCTCATAACAATGAAGACAGCTTAAATCTTATCACCATCCACTTCAGGCCTATCTTGCTCACTATCTTGCTCAGACAACGGCTGGGGTTCACTGCAGGCTACAGAGGGGGCAAAGGCCAATGGCAAAAGAAGTAACATTTTAAGCATCACATCGATTCTGCTCTAGCCTTGGAAGCGCCTCTCTCTCTCTCTCTCTGCCAGCACTTGAGTCCCCCACCGAATTTCCCAATGACAAAGACTATTTGAATGCACTGCCCTAGTAACACAGGCTGACCTCAGGAGCTGCCTTTATTCATTAATAGCAGTTCCCGAGTCTTGCCAGTTAATATAAGACACTCTCCAGAGACGTGCTCCATCACTCCTTATTTGGCTTCAAGGATCTTGATTGCAACTGAGGGACTTAGAATTTAAGAGGACAGGTGGGTGGAGGAGGGGAGAGCTAGCAGAAGAATAGGCTGGGACTCAGTAGTGGTTGGGAAGAGGAATTTGATGCCCTGGCTGAGGAGGGATGTGGACACTCAGAAAATCACAGATGCGAAGCATGACACAGGGAGACAGAACAACAAGGCGAAGGCAGAGTAGAGCAGAGAGGAGGAAAGTCTGGCTGGAAAAGGACATTTTTCAAAGCCAAGCTCATTATCCCCTGTGCAGACATGCTAGTTAGAGGGTCCGGATGCCACTGATATGGCTTGCCTCGTGTTCTCAGGGCTGACAATGGTCATTTCCTGACAGTCCTGCTGAGGAGAGGGGAAGAGTGGGCTGGTCTAGCACACGAACTGAAAGGAGAGGAGAGCTGCGTTGCAATATGGGCAATGATTTCCAAGAAGGCTGTTACCTAAGGAGAAAATGTCCGACCTCTCCTCCCCTAGGCAGCACGCACTTGGAGCTGACTGCCAAGACAACTTGTCTGACAAAATGTTTGAAGAAAATAATTTGAGGGTAATGGAGAGAAAATAAAGGCTTTTATCCATATTATCATGCCAGTGCTTTCTCATTAAGTCCCCCTTTCTTCCATTTTCCTCATTCTTGTTTGTGCCTCTACTTTTCACATAGGGGAAAAAAACACAACAACATGGGGGCTTACCACATTTCTAGCAGAAAGAAGGAAAATGAGCAATTTCCATAACGTATTATTATATCAAGAAAATTTAAATTTAATGTTATAAATTTTTTTTTTTTGGCCTGCCAAATAGGCTGTCAATTTGAAGAACAACTATTTAGTTCTTCCTACTTTATCGTGTGTGAGTTTAATTAATCACAATGGAATCCTATTCAAACTATTTTCCAACCCAACAGGCAGTTGTTTCCTATAGCACGCCATTTCCTTCTAACTAAGGATGGCACTAACTGGAGAAAACATTAAAACCCCGATGCGAGTCGTAATGAACTCCATGCAAAGTACTTATATTAATGTAATGGAGTTGAGATCTTAATTGTACTCGTGTTTATATTTGCAACCGCCTTTTTTAAAGCCTTTTTATTTTACTAAATGATTTGAACAGCGAGGTAGGAGAGGTTACATGGCCCGCTAAATAGAGATGGGTTTCTCACACTAAAGGAGGAAAAATGAATCTGGGAGGGAAGACTGGCTAATTTAATTTCGTAAAGTAGGTTTTATTCTCAGCAGATAATGGTGAAAATTGCTCTGTAAAGCAATCTTTGCAGAGCCAGAAAAATGTTCTCTGGACGTTTAAAAAGAAGCACGTCCAAGAGCCCTTTTTGTTCCTCCCTATGACAACCATTAGCTGCCACTGAAAAACCTCCAGCTTGAGAGATGAACCTGCGCAAAGCAATTTAGGCAGATACATCCTCTGGCCTTTGGTGTGAAAGACCAGATAGACAGTAAGATCATTTCCAGCTGAACTTCAGATCAGAGCTATAGGGCGTGATGTGGGAAGGACATCCCACATCAAGTCTCATGAAATAGATATTCAATTAAGAAGTATTACCTAATGAGTGAATGAATAACTGAGTGAATCTTCCAGGGCTTCGAGTGTAAGGATGGGGCCTCACCTTTCTACTCTTTTACTTATCCCTCCCCATCAGACACGGGCCAGGAGGAAATATCATATGTCTATTTTCTAATTAAATGATTTCATGAAGACAATGGGCAGATACGACATTCGTTCTCACAGGCAACCAGGAATCACCCTGCTATGTGCTGGCTGTTGTGAGAGAGGGGACAGTGGGGCTCCTGAGGTCACATAACATCCTTGCAAGATGCTTCCCTTGGCTCTCAGGGCTTAGTTACTGCTGCTTCCAGGAATGTGAGCAGTACTGTTGTATGAATACTAATAGCAACATGAACTGATCTTGTACCTTTATGGGGGAGCTCAGAAACACACTGGCCATTCTCTAGCACCTGCACTACCCAAGACAGGCAGACCGTTCACTCACCAACACTCATGATATAATCCCACCACCCTTTAGGAAAAAAATCTTTTGTTGATTATAATTGCACATATTATGAGATATCACATGATTATTCTACATATATAATATATAAAGATCAAAAGCAAAGATAGTTAACAATTCTATCACCTTAAATATGTTACATTTCTTTGTGCTGCACAACCTTCAATTCCTAGTTATATTTTGGTCATTGTTGTTATATTGCGTTTGTTTTTTGCAGAGCAAGTGCCTTACCATTAAACTATGTCTCCAGCCTTCTATTATATATATATATGAGATACATGGCATATATAAGATATATATAAAATATGATATTATAGATAGTATATAATATATAATATATATTATTTCCCTAACATAGTGTCCCCCAGTTCCATCGACATTGTGACAACTGACCTGAAAGGAAATAAAGATGATGAGGAAGCTAATGAGACAAAAACACATGGAGCTGAGCAAAGCGCTCTGAAGAATCAACTTTCAAAAGCACCCATGGCTTTTCTGCTGAATCCAGGCACTGCACTGGTTGCTAGAAAGGTCACAGTCTATAGAAGAAACAAATGAGGAAACCAGAAGATTATCATAGTCATGCCATACAACTATGAACAAAGCGCCAGGGAATACAACAGAGGCCACTGCTGTGGTTGGGACTGTGAACGGCCCCTATAGAGTAATGTGTTAAATACTGAGTAGAATATTCAAGTATATTCAGGTGGAAATTTGAAGGGGTGGAGCCTAGTGGGATGTTTTTAAGTCACTGAGGTTTGTGAGATACCCAGTTTCCATCCCCTCTGCACTGTTTCCTGGCTCATCGAGAGGGGCATGTCATTCCTTGTCATGGCTGCCTCACTACAGTCTCAAAAACACAGTAGAGCCGGGCGGTGGTGGCGCACGCCTTTAATCCCAGCACTCTGGAGGCAGAGCCAGGCGGATCTCTGTGAGTTCGAGGCCAGCCTGGGCTACCAAGTGAGTTCCAGGAAAGGCGCAAAGCTACACAGAGAAACCTTGTCTCGAAAAACCAAAAAAAAAAAAAAAAAAACACAGTAGGATCAAGTCGCAGACTAGAATCACCAAAATTCTGAGCCAAGGAAAATGAACTTTGTCTCTTTAGAAGTTATTTCAGGAATTGGTCATTAAACAGAACGCTAACAGTCACCAACTCCAACTAAGGGAATTACTACCAACTTCACAAAGAACTTAATATTGCTGTAGATTATGAAGATGAGAAAGAATTCATTGGGTAAAAAGGTAAGAGAAAGGCCTCCCACTGTTGTACCCATTTTGCGAAACCCCCAGAGACCACCAAGGAGTGGGTTTCCGATGCAAGCACATAAGGGTCCTTTTATTCAGGTTCAACCTGGGCCACCGCACAGCAGATGGAAGGAAATGTGGCGGCCAGCCACGAGCCCAGGTGTAGAGAGTTTTTATAGGGAAAAACCACAAGCCGGGAATTGGCAACTTGGGGTTGGGCAGAAGGGATATGGTGATTTTTTTGAAACTATTGGTCTAGACTTTGGGCTCGAAGCCACATTTGAAACCATTGAGTTAGACTTTTGGCAAGGAACCATAACTCACTGAACAGGATTATCTGGACTGCTCAGCAGGATTATCTAGATATCTTCAGGGGCCATAAGCCACAGATTGAATGTCTGCAGGAGGATACTGCTCTGTATCCATTCAAATTGTCATGGCACATTCCTGAGGTCCTTCCTGGAACTGAGTACAGCAGGTGGTCTGAGATGGTGGCCATTTCCCTAAAATGGAGCCTGTAAAGTCAAAGTCAAGTCTAGGCCTTCATACCACACAGAGAACCAAAAGGGCGCAGAAATACAAAGGCACAAAAGGGTGTTGCCCAAGATACAAAGAGAAACCCTATTTGGCTGGACTTTGGTATGCTTGGTGATGGAGAGAAGGACAAGGCTTGAAGAATGAGAGCTAGATTTCAGTCAGATTCGAGAAAGCCCAGAATCTCAATATATGGAATTTGGAGATTTATCCCAGGTGGGGAAGACTTTAGCAATTTCAAGGCGAGACAGTGATATGCTCACCTTTATTTTTAATAATAAGTCTCTTTAGACTGTAATGAAAAGAGATTGGAAAGAAATACCAGCCAAACATGCTGTGTTCAGTAAAAAATACTGATGAGAACAAGGATCATAAGCAAAAAGATATGAGTATTTCTAAATTGGAATATCAGTGTTTGTTAACCAATCGGTCATAGAAGGGACAATGAATGGTACCTTATTTGGATGATGGAATGTGACTGATATTAGTAACTAAAATCCAGACTAGAAAAAAGAAGGAAGCAGCAGGGAGGGATGGGAGACAAAATGAGAGGTATCTGTGGGACACCCAAGTGGATAGATAGCAGGTAGCTAAAAATATTGATATGGAACTTGGACAAGGCACCAAGACACGGGAATTATATTTGACATTTCCCACTACATAAATAGCACATACAAAGAGAGAAAGCAGATAAGAATATGAGCAGGAATAATGGAGGCAGAAGAAATATGGAGCCTGAAGGTGGGGAATTCTTTATTTCTCCCACCTTCAGGGAAAAAGGGAATAAGGTTATTTCTTTTTCTGGAAGTTAAATATAGGCTATGCTTCTCCCTTCTTGGGGTAGACATTCTTTTAAGCAGAACTGTCAGCCAAGTGATCTGGTAAATGAGTTCAACTAGCTCTCCCACTCAGGGCACTGAGCACCTGAGAAAGCAGTTGGACGTCCAGATTCCCTTTAGTTTTGTTGAAAAGGCACAATAAAGTAACTTTAGCAAGAGGGCATCTCTGAGCACTTGGGAACAGGCATGTGCTATCCCCCAGGGGACTAGTCTTGTGCTTGGAAGGAGCAGTAGAGATAAGGAACAGGGCTGTGTTCCAGTTCCGAATGGCATTTTAGGGTCGTTCAAGACACATCAGAAGCTACGAGACACGTGAAGCAGAAGTAGTAAGGAGCTGTGTTGATGTCCAGAACACCTACAGATAAGGGGTGGAAAGTGACAGCTAGATTCGGGAGTAGGTGAATGGCATCAGGGTCAGCGTGCTGCCGTGTTTAAAGGTTTATGAGAACAAAGAGAGAGAGACACCAAAAGGAGAGGGGCAGGGAAGAGAGAAGCCACGGGAAGACAACAGACCAGACGGCAGTACAGGGAAGAAAGTACACAGTGAGAGCCCATATTGCCGGTCTGAGGTGAAAGCAAGGGCCAATGTCACTACAACAGCCAAAGAGAAAGCCAGAATGACCAGAGAACACAGAGAGAAAGAAGAGATCAAGGGCAGACTGGAGTTCTCAGGGTCAAGGGTGGAGATGAAATAATGGAAGAGGAAATAAAAGCTGTTGATGAATCAATACACCTTTGACCTGACCAATAGACTCTAAGTAAGCTTTAAGTTAAATACAACCTCTGGCACTTTCACTGTGAAGAGATAGGTGAGCTAACTCCTTAATGTGCTTAAGTTTCCATCTTCTCCTTTGTAAACTAGGTCTGCAACTGTACCTTTCTAGGTTACTTGGAAGTTCAATGAAATATCAAAAATAAAAGTACTAGGCCAAGTATATTAAAAGAGCTAAATAATGAAATTTTACGAATGAAAAGTTTGAGAACTTTGCTGTTATTCCCTTAGAATTCAGATAAGACCAGAAGGACTGATCAGAATCCTAAGGAGGAAGAAATGAGATATTGTTTACATCACTTATGTGCTGAAAGCAGTGTGCTAAAGTTCTCAACCCTAGAGTCTCACAGAGTGACCTTCTCCAAAAACAGGGTCTTTGTAAAGTCAACCAACTTCAGATCAGGCAGTTAAGAAGGAAGATAACCCAGTATGATTAAAATCCTTATATGAAGGGAATATTAGTACACAGGTATACACAGAGACAATACGCTGTGAAGATGGAGATAGAGATAGAAGCTACATAACCATGTGTCAGGAACACCAAGGGTGGACAGCCACCACAGGGACCTAGAGAGGCAAGAAAGGACTCTTCCCTCCAGACTTGAGAAAAAGCATCTCAGTTTTGGATGTCTATTCTCTACAACTGCAAGACAATAAATTTCATTTATTTTTAAGTCAACCAGAAACACAACAGATAGAGATCTAGAAAAATTAGGAATCCATGAAGCCCACTGAAACCTGCCACCAATAGTTTCAAAGGCACAATCGGATCTTGCATCCTACATATTGGCATGTCTCAGGACTTTCTTGGTTATAGTTAGTGTGTGGAGCCTAGGGTCTAAGAGTTATGTGGACAGAGTGGCGGGGGGTTAGGAGGAGGACACAAAATGACAAAGCAAGCCCAAAGCAACATGGAAACTGAAGGCCAGGCGGTGGTGGTGCACACCTTTAATCCCAGCACTTGAGAGGCAGAGGTAGGCAGATCTCTGTGAGTTTGAGGCCAGCCTGGTCTAGAGAGCAAGATCCAGGACAGGCACCAAAACTACACAGAGAAACCCTGTCTCAAAAAAAAAAAACAAAAACAAAAAAACAAAACAAAACAAAAAAGATGGAGACTGAGGCCTCGGGAGCAGTTTGCTACAAGCAAAATTCGTTCTCTTTGCCATCTGACAAAGGAAAAGCAGCATAAGTCAATGAAGGAACATGACAAATATAAACTCAAAATAGAAGCATTTATGTCACGTTTACTTAACAAGCTACTAAGGCAGGCAGAGAATTAGAAAATTAAACACCACGCATGAATGATGGGGAGATTGCTGATTTTTGAAAATGCAGTGAGGAGTAAGTTCCATCTTCCTTCATTTGAGGATGGGCTTTTCCATTGGGAAGGTTGGGAGGAGAAACCCTCACGTATGAAGTATGCTTGGTGACGGGCCCTCGCTAAGCACAGGACATGATCACTTCATTCAGTCTTCTCCATAGCTCTGTTCTGCAGGTGGGAACTTTAAGGTGGTCAGTATTGCACCTATAGCACCTTTTCTGCTTGGACCATAGAATCCAGTTTGGACACTCACTCAGCTACTAGCTTCTTCTAAAAATATCCTCTCTTTGTCTATTCTCCCCCCCCCCCCCCCCCCCGCTCTCTCTCAGACTATACCCTCATATATCATATCTCCACTGGGACAATGTACAGCTGAGTAACTTTCAGGGGCGCCTGAACACTGTTGAAATTATCGTGTTTCAGAGAAACAAAAGCCCAAGGACCCAGATCTACTCCCTGGAGGCCTCCAGCCCTGCCCCCAGCCAGGTGTATGCTCCCCACATCCTGAAGTAGCTCATTACAATCAAGGGCTGAAGAGTAAAACAGAAATTAAATTGACACTTTGAAGAATTAATCTAAGCACAAATTAATATTCATCAACATCTGCTATTTGTTCAGGTGAATGTTTGACTTAAACAAAAAATAGCATTCTTTTTCTACCCGGAGATAGCATCTAGCAAAGAAAATGGTGTAGGCAGGGCCTCTGTACACAGCCAGCCAAAGAGCCTGGCTCCCTGAGGGGAGTGCATTGAGGTGAACCTCCCAGAGGAATCCCGGATGTTTCTCAATAAGTTTTTTCTATCCGGTGACCATTTTCTTCCTGACTCTCAAGACGTTGCTGTTGCTCCTTCTCAGTTGGGAAGCAATAGGAAGCCATGATGTCTATCTATTTCACACGTGGTGACTTATGTGGCTCTGTTCTCTGCTATTTGATCACCATCTGGGCAGGAGACATTTCCTCACTGGAACACTATCACCTGAATTCCAAAATGTACATCACAACAAGTTAGCAAGTGGACAATGGGGCAGTGGAGCCAAGTCTGTAGGTATGGCTCCACATGGACAGCGAATGGGGCAATTACACAGTAAACACTGCTCTGTTACAGCCAAGGGGGGGCATTGGATATTGTAACACAGAAAGTATCGTGGAGTCAATATTATCTTCGGAGCAAGGGAATATTTTTGCAGATCATAACCCAGCTAAGAGTTGTTCTCTTCCTGCCAAAAATCCAGGACAACCTCTGAAATCTATCCCAGGACCACAGCCAGGGTAGTTCTGAGAGATATTTACGAACATAATCTATTCTGGGGTACACAGTTAACTTCAGAGGGCATTTGGAGACAGCTTTTCTTTTCATTTCAATGCTTCCCTCACATGAACCTGGAACATGGTCACTAAAATGGTAGAAATATACTTAATGAAGACAAGTTGAGCATATTTTTTTAAAACATGGCTTGATATTGATGGGAATTCTACAGATCTGGTAACCAGCCTCATCCTTTGCTGAGTAATGATGGAGGGATTTATGCACATTTACTTGTCTTCATTGGGAGATTTTTCTAAGATCAAATCAACATTAAATCACTTTTGCCACTTAATACCTGTTCCATTTTGAGCAATTCAGTTTCTCTGTGTCTCCCTTTCCTTTCCCTAGAATTCAGGCATAATAACTAAATGAGCTGATGTGTAAAAAGCACTTGAAACAATTTCTGCACCTTATGAATGTCACATAACCATTAGCTATTGTTGTAAACGTAATAATGGGAAGTGTATTCAGAATAGAGACTGATAGTGCTGGAGATACAAACTGAATGAGCAAGAACTAGAACCAAACAATTAATCAATTATACTTGCGGAAGAGAAGAGCAAAGAAAGAAAAATTAATAAACATGTAGTTATGAGAACACTATAAAAACTTGAAAGAAGTTATGTATTGGACTTGGAGATCTCTGTCTGAGTCATCAGACCTGGCTGAATGTGACGTTAAAGTGAAGAAGACTGAGAAAGAGAAACCAAAAAGAAAGAGATGCACAGGGTGAAATACCTGTGCAAAACCCGGGTAATGAATACATGTAATAATGCAGTGAGCAGGGAGAGAAATAATAATAATAATAATAATAATAATAATAATAATAATAACAATAATAATAATAATAATAGGTCAGAGAAGTGGACTAAGGCTTGACATGTAAGATTCTGTAAACAATAAACAATTGGATTTCATTCTAAAAAGCAGCAAACATCTTTAGGAGTTTTTAGGGAAGAGTTGGGATGCTATGACATGATTTTGAAGGCTCACTTATCCCTGTGGTAGATAACTTCAGATAGATCCTACTTTATGGTGTTTGTGGCCATGTACACAAGAATATGAGACTTAGTGACCTGCTTCTAGCTAATAGAAAATGTCAATGGTGGTGAAACTTAAGTCACAAAGCCAGGTAAATGCTCTCATGTGCTCTCTCTCTCTCTTTCTCTCCCTCTCTCCCTCCCCCACCTTCCAAGTTCAGATTCCATGTTGCAAGCTTCTATTTGGAGAGCATCCCCTGATGAGGGATTCTGAGAGATGATTTGAAGAGAGGAAGGCCCATTCAGTTAGACTTTAATGTAACCTTGAAAACTTGCTGTGACATTTGATGCTATCTTGGGAGCAAAGGGTAGAATCAAAACTAGTAGAATTTTGACTTGAAAAATGGGATGTATACAGAGATGAGAAAAAGGCAAGAAGCAGAGTTGAGGGTCAAGGCTTGCTGCCAAGCTTTCTGAGTCACATTGAATTTTAGATGTTGCTTCTTAAATACATGAAAAGTTACTGTTGACACTTGAGTAATTGGATTTAAGAGTCTGGAGTTTGGGAAAGAGACCAGGGCTGGAAAGTAGACTTGGGCCCACGAGCATTTACAAGTGATACTCAATGTCATAGGACAAGATGAGGCCTCCTAGAGGCAGTATTAGTTACACTAGTGTATAACAAACCACCCAAAACCTAGTGACAGAAAGCAAACATTTCATGATGCTCATGCATTCTATGGTTTTATAATTTGACAAGCAAGCTCAGTATCATGGTACCCTCTATAACCTCAGCACTAGAAAAGGGGAGTCAGGAGGATTACCAGTTCAAGGCCAGCCTGAAATATTGTCTTTAGAATCCTCATGCTTAGGATATAACACACTGTTTGCCTAGTATACACAGTATCCCAGATTTGATCTCTAACACTACAAAAATAAATTAATAATGACAAGCAGAATGATAAATCTGTGTGCCACAATGCGTGGATCCTTAGCTAGAGTACTATACATGGCCTATCTAAAGGTCTGACTTCCTAACTGTTTGTTTTTGTCGATGCTGTCAGCTCAAGATGTCAAAGACTGAAACCCCAAGAGAAGCAGTAAGAAGCTTCATGGTCTTGTATTTTTTCCTTTCCCTTCAATGTTAAATCAATTATTTTGTTATGTTCTATTGATTATTAACAAATCCTGTGTCCTATCCAAACTCAAGGGAATGATACCTAGACCCAACCTCTAGATGGGAGGAGTGCCAAGGGACCTGTAGACTTGCTTTAAAGCCAATGAATGGAATTAGCTCATGTAGAAATGATAACTGACTCCTAAGAATGCCACCATTTAAATGGTGAAAAAAGAGAATAGCTAAGGAACAGGCAAATAAAAAGTCAGTGAGGTAGGAAGAAAATGATTGGGTATGTTGGATGCCATGGTAGTCAAGAGAAAACTCTAGTTCCAGAAAGTTATGTTGTGCTTGATATCTCTGAAAAGTGGAATGTCATAGGGACAGAGAAAATTGGAGTTTGCAAATGAGAGCTACCAGTGACTTTGATGGAAGCAATCTCCATGTTGGGACTTGGACAGAAGCCAGCTCACACTAGATTGAAGAGAGACTGAGAACATAGAATAGATGTCAACCATAGCTAGTAGCTTTATATGTACTTGTTCAAACAGGTCACTGGCACAGACCACCGCATAATCTTTGCTTTAGGAGATTGTCTGGTATATTATTTCAGTCTTTCTGATAGTGTGCTCCACAGTACCTCAGTTCATCATGGTTTAAAAAGTCACTGGTTTAAAGAACTTGTTTCTGGTGCCATGTGCCTTTTCTACTCCCTGGCATCACTGCTACCTCAGGTCCTCCTGTACAGAATGCATTGTCAATGCGTCAGTGTTCCAGTGCTTCCTGCCCAGTGTCCATCACTCTCCTTTAAATACATTCAAATCTCTTCCTGTATCCTCCACACAGTAGCATTCTAAAACCAAACTCAACCCCCAGTGCAGTCAGAAGATGCCACCCTCGAGTCCTACACTACCCCCATGGCTGTTTCAGAGTTTGTTGTGCTGCTGACTCAGAGAGTGGAAACCAAGAGCTCCACCTGTCATCCATATTGAGCTTTATCATTGTTACTGTTCTTTATAAATGTTCAGTGATCACTGATACCTGTAATCTTAACCAACTGTTTTTCTATAGCAAAGCAGGTGCTGGCAAACACAGATATGCTGCCGACGAAGCTTCAGAGAGGAAGTCTTCAACACTACCTCGCATCCTCTGCCACTGTGGCTTTTTCTTTTCCACAAAGATCAAATAGGAAGGAACAGGAAATGTTCAGAGGACGTAGGAAGGACCTGGGTCAAACTAAGATTCTTTGAAGAGGCATGGGGGCCACATAAAAGTAGAACCAGGGAAGTCCCAGGCAAGTGTCCTGGTTTGCCAGTCTGGATACCCTTTAGAGAAGTGGATCTTAGCCTTTCTGATGCTGCGACCCTTTAATACAGTTCCTCATGTTGTGGTGACCCCCAACCATAAAATTATTTCATTGCTACTTCATAACTGTAATTTTGCTACTGTTATGAATCATAATGTGAATATCTGTGTTTTCTGATGGTCTTAGATGACCCCTTTGAAGGGGTTGTCCAATCCCCAAAGAGTCACTACCCACAGGCTGAGAACCACTACCTCAGAGGCTTTCTTTCTCTCTAGATGCATGAAATTCACAAAAAATCCAAGCAAGTTCTTTCTAAAATCCCCTCACAGTACCTTTGAGTTAGATTTTCAAATTTTTCACTTTCCTTCTGTTCTTTGTATGAATATGAGACTGTTTAAAGTATTTCTAAGTTGTCAAAATCAATATTTGTAGCTATAGACTTTTTCAGCCTTGGGAAAAGGAGAAAAGGCTTGCCTGACTTCAGAGAGGTAAAAATTTGAGAATGAGGTATGAAAGTTGGGCTTATTTCAACAGTGGCTCCAATGAAGCAGGACATCAGTACACTCATCTTGACCATGCCGTGAGGAGAAAGATGGCAGATCCACAAAATGTAGCCTTCTGTTCTTCACCGGTGCATGGCAGCATCGAGAGCCCAGAATGACAGGTGGCTAAAATGTACTGACCACACTGGAGCAGAACACTCACTTCTCTGGCTCCCCTGTTAGGACCTTCCATTCTTTCTCCCACTTCTTTGAGAGTGTGATGGGATGTATTTGACCAACAAGAAATACGACATATAAATTTGCCAGTAAAGTATTTGGGTGTAGCTGTTCCGGTCCAGAGCCTGGCACATCAATTTAGGATTCTGTGATATGCTGTGGTGCCTTCTCAAACCCTTCAAACTCTTCTCCACTCATAAAGTAGAAGCTGTGAGGATGGAAGCATGAATAAAATACATGCTTTTTCTTTTTTAGTGTTTGGCACCTTTGGGATCAGGCCCTGGTTATGAGTTTCCACATGCTTGTGATATGAGCAAGGGGATGAAGCCACACATTCCCTTCTTTGAGGTCAAACAGTGAGGAAAACTACTACAGATCTCCCCAGGCAACAGTAGGAACTTTAGACAAGTTTTATAAACCTTTGGGCCTTTGCTGTAAAATGCAAACAACACTGAATTTTTGTGGGCATATTCCTGAGGACTGATGTAGGAGTACTCGACACAAGTTCTTTTTAAAACTGTTTAGAAAGCTACTTTTAACAACATAAAATGGTTATTAGTGATGAATAATGACAGGGCCTTTTAAAATGCAATAAATCCAGTATGTGGCAGATTGTGCACAAAAAGCTAAATGATTTCATTGGAGTTCTAGTTCTAGAAGTTTCCCCCCAACTTGAACCATAAGAGATAAACCTGGAAAATTATTTTAAAGAATGAGAAACATATGAAGAATGATCCAGAACTTCTAGTATTTATATGTAACAAGAATTTCAAAATGAGAGATCAGAGCATCTCAAAACTAACCAAATAAAAGAAGGTCGCTCACAAAGTAGAAAGGATCCAAGTCTCTTTAGTCAGAAAGGATTCACCAGCTACAGAATCATGAATAAACTGACACACATCAAGACATAAAGCATTTGAAAATTTTAAATTTAAGTTTTAGCAGGTAAAGCTCATAAATATTCTGATACTTTTTTTAAGTTCACAGAGATTCATATATAAAAAGGTAGCCATAAATCTCAGCTCCACTTCATTTCTCTCCTTTTAATCTATCCAGCTCAAGGATAAAAATATAATCCAATAAGACCTTTCCTTTGATCCCAGCACTCCTTGTTGAAACCTGAAGCAGCTTTCTCTCTGGACAAAGAATGCATCCCAGACCTAGCACGGCAGATCTCACCTGACGCCAGCTTTCCCAGCTCCTAAGAGCAAAGCCAGAGTCTCCAGTAACATGTGCTTTAGTGCTGGTTTCCCTCCTTTGTCCACTCTGGATGCTAGCTTACTTGTAGCCCTACCTTTTCTGGAGAGTCCATTGGCAGACACACACACACACACACACACACACACACACACACACACACACACATCAATCAAAAGCCTGTAGATCCGTTAAAAAACAGTCCAAATTCTTTTTCCCAGGCAACCATTAAATATAATCAGTATTTGCTTCCCAAACATGCTCTAGGACTCACTGCGTTTCTCATAAGCTGCTTGATACTTTATGTCATACGCATAGCAGAGGCATATATCACAAGGTACTTTTCCTATCTGTCAAGGTTTTTATTGCCTCCACCCAGCTGGGAACTTCTTAGGAATGGAGACACCTTTCATTGTCTATATATCTCTAGCATCTGACATGATACCACATATCTACTGCATGTTCCAAAAATAGTCACCCAAAAGGTTGACTCAACAGCCCTTTGATTAAGAAGTAATTATGCACTCAAATTTTGCAGGTGCTGGGGCTTACCACATAAGTGCTGACATAGGCTAAGTCAAGGAGAATCAAGGACTACAAGAACTGTAACATTTTATAAGAGGGCAGGTGATTCTAGTTGGCTATACGAAAATGGGCCCAGTATCATCAGATCATCTGACATTTTAAGGCAATCCAGAAACCCACATGTATAAAATTATTCAGCATTAGAAGATAAGATAATTATTTGTTTGGTGGGGTGCTAAGCAGGTCCACTATGCTGGTCAAGCCAAGTACCTCTACAAGACTTGTTTGTAACCATGATGGTCCTCAAATGATAATGGGAGATGGAGGGTCAAATTAACTTTCAGAATGATAGGAGGTAGAACCCAGACAAGAAGGACTTCTCATCCTCCCTAACAAGATAAGGCAGCAGATGGAAAGCTGGGTGGTCATGAGTGAGGAGAGGGAGGCAATGAGTCAGATTTCAATATGATGAATTCGTGACATGTGGGACATTGAGTGTCAGCTGCTGCTAGAACACTGAGCCAAATGGGGATCCTCCCATCCTGCCCACGCACCATAACTGACTGATGTTTGCTCTAAATCAGTTGCCAATGCTACCTAGGACCTGCCTGAGATAAGTGCTAATCAGTAATTGTGTAAGTTTAGAATAGATAACTCAAAAATAAGAAAAGAATACAGACACAAAGCAAACTTCACTGGAAAATTATGCATAGGCACTAGGTACATCATAAGAAACTCTAAGTCTTAGAAAATAAAATTTACAAGCTGAAAGTCACAGCAGAAAAAAATGTAATATTATTGTGACTTTTAAAATGAGACTAAGGAGATGAGACTAACTCACACAAAATGAAATAGACAGTAACAAAGCCGTAAAATAAAGAGAAGATGATAGATATGGAAGGCAATCCAAGGAGAGGCAACACACGGGTACCTACTATTCTGAAAAAAAAAAAAAAAAGGAATTAGAACAAATGCATCTCTCGCTCCAAAAAATATGTATGAAAAGAAAAACCAAAGAGAATCTCACAGTTCAGAAACAAATTACATGTGGTAGTGATGTGTTACATTTTGAACAACAAGGGAAATGTAAAATGGCCATTCAAGCCAAAAACATAAGACACATAGAGAGGGAAAAAACCAGACTGGCCTCAGCCATGGTCAGTCACAGACTTGAGTAAAATTTGTAGAGTTCTAAGGTGGGGCGGGGGGCGTGGGAGACACAACAAGAACCCATCACTGTTCTTTTGGGCCTAAGTGACAATGCTACTTATTGAAGAAATCCATTCACGATGAGGCAGATCTTCCAAAGTGACAAACATAAGCACCAAGGGCAGCTGAGGAGCATGAGCTCATCTACACACAGACAAGAAGGACCTAGTCGGACAATTGTCATACCCAGGGTATACATGGCACATAGAAGTTGATGGTAGAAAATGGTACCACTGTTTCTTTCTATTTTAAACTTTTTACATTTCTTTGTTTTGTGTGGAGGCATGCCTGTGGATGTCAGGGGACAACTTCCAGGTTGTCAGTTCTCTCTTTCCACTGTGTGGATCCCGGCAGTTGAATTCAGTTCCTCTGTAGCAAGCATTATTATCTGCTTAGGCATATATACACATTTAATCTATACTTCCCATGCTTGACACTCGAGGTCCCAAACTTAATGAAATCCCAATGTTATAATATTATTTTATGTATTTTCTCAACTTAGTGTTTCAGAAATAAATTAGTCTCCTATTTAAAATTTATCAGAAAGCTGGGAAGAATGTTTATCAATAAAGGGCTTGCTACACATGCACAGACACCTGAATTTGGATGCCCAGTACCCGTGTATAAAGTTGGACACAGTGGTACCCACCCTAATCCTAATACTGGAGATGTAGAGACAGGAGGATCCCTGGGGCTTGCTAGTTAGTTAGCCTGGTCTAATCAGTGAGTTCCAGATTCAGTGAGAAACCAATCTTAAAAAATAAAATGGAAAATGGTTGAGGAACACACTGACACAGATCTTTAGTTTTCACAACCCCGCACACACAGGTAAACACACATGTATGCATTCATTAATCGATCAACCATTTTCTTCATTTCACTTTTATGAGTTTTTAAAGTTGAGTCAGTATACTTAATACACTTCATGAGTTAAATAGTGTTTTAGAATATTGCAATTATCATTCCCTGTATTTTCTCTGTATTTCTGCAGAGAGGGATGAATAAAATGGTAGTGCAGTTGTTAATGATGGTTATATAATATGGTGGGATTTAGACTCTGTCTTCTTTGCATTTTTCCTTGTAGTTTGATTTATTTATAAGTGGTATTGTTTTCAAAAGCTCAGTAGAGTTGAAATTCTTTTTGAAAATATATAGAAAGGTGAGTGAAGCTTAATATTTGGCACCTCTTCCTGTTAAAATATGATATGTACCACTCTTCCTCCCGGCTGCATACTGCCTACTGATTTCCAAGCTTAATGACCCTAGAGCATAAACACTAAGCTATTTTAAATCTACAGGACAGGGCTGGTGAGATGGCTCAGCGGGTAAGGGCATTAGCAACCAAACCTAATTACCTGGATTCCATCTCTGTAGCCCACACAGTAGAAGGAAAGAGTCAGACAAGTGTCCTCTGATCACCATACACAAGACATCATGTGTTTATGCCCAGGCACACACACCAAATAAATAAATAAATGTAATTTAAAAAAATTTAATCTATGGGACACCCCCGCCCCCACATACACACAAGTCATCTACCTGCCTGCATTTCTTGCCCCAAGAACTAATGAATCTGTTGTCTAAAAGGTTGCATGAGTTAGAGACTAGTGTTCAATTTTCCCATAATGCTGAAGGGTAGTTGATACTTTTCCAATACTAAATGGCATCACTTAGGTTGCTAACAATTGTGTCAAATGGGAGGCCATTTTTCTATGTATGCAGCTTCTCTGTATGTTTGAAAAGCTTTGAGACCCCTGACACAGCCCTACCCTTTCCAGAAAGTAAGGTGGCAATTATTTTCTATTCAGTGTTTATCCATGCCAAAGATAACTAGCCAGACCTTCTACTTCTTCAGTCTCCAAATGACTATATATGTGACTCACAAACATTATTAGTGCCCTGGAGACTAACATGAGGTTCACAAGCAGATACCATCTGAAAGCAAAATAAGGAGAAGCCAAAGACGCTAAAATGAGCTTCCTTAAGCAAGAATATTTTTAAATGTCAGAAGCAAAAAGTTTTCAGATCAAGAGCTAAACTCTTTGAAAACACAGCATATTCACAGAACTGCTCTGGAAGCTAGTGCCAACAACCAACAAAAACACAACGTAAGATAAGGTCAATTCAGAAGATGGGATCAAGAAACTAAATTCAGGAG
This sequence comes from Peromyscus californicus insignis, assembly GCF_007827085.1. Taxonomy (NCBI): domain Eukaryota; kingdom Metazoa; phylum Chordata; class Mammalia; order Rodentia; family Cricetidae; genus Peromyscus; species Peromyscus californicus. Next base: position 43,736,953 of record NW_026294413.1, read on the forward strand.
TTCTGAGGCAAGGCAAGCACAAGAACAGGTCTCCAACATCCAGAAATGGGTCTCAGAAAGATGGACCACAGGAGAGAGAGCAGCAACCATATGGATACAATACGGCCAGATGGAGTTGTCCAGATGACCAGGTATGTCAAGGAACTTCTATTGGTTTGGTGCAGGTATCATCTCATTGGTAAGTGTTCTCAGTTTAATTAGACTGTTGTTAGAGACCTCACAGCACCATTTCAGTGCCTGGAGACTAATGATACCCATGCTTGCCACAACATGCCATGAACTTGATTGACTGTCCTGTCTTCACTGGGAGATTACAATCACCCAAGAAGTAGATATAAGAGCTTATTTAGCACACCACCTCTGTTATTAAAATGGTACTTAACACGTAAGTTCTGAAAAAAAAAACATGATTGGATGGCTGGGTGAGGTTTTGCACTATGATTTGATTGCAAGAAACATGACTACTGATAGGTAGGGGATAATACACTAACACAAGCTCATGGCCCTGATCTTTTTCTTTCGTCATCTAAAATCCAACATTGTAACATGTGATGCTCTATGCTCAACTATCTATAACAGCAACCTCTATTCAAAATAGTTATGAAAATGAGGACAATTTTTTTTCATATACTAGGCCGCAGGGGTGGTGGGTTAGTTATATTTTTTTGTCACCTAGACACAACCTGGAGTTATTTGAGGAAAGGGCCACCAACTGGGTAACTACCTTTATTATGCTGGATTGTAAGAAAGTCTGTGGGGGCATTTTCTTGATTGATGATTGATGTAAAAGGGCCCAGACCACTGTGAATAGCATCACCCAGGGCATGTAGTTCTGGGAAGTATAAGAAAGGTAACTGAATGCGATCCTGGGAGCAAGCCAGTAAGGAGCATCCCTCCATGGCCTCTGCTTAAGGTCCTGACTCTGGAATCCTGCCTTGAGTTTCTGCATTGGATTCCCTCAAGGACAGACTGTCACCTTGAAGCCAAACAAGCTCTTTCCCTTCCTCATTGTTTTTGGCCAGTGTATCATGGGAACAGAAAACAAACCAAGCTAGATGGTGATTTCTTCTCACTTTCTCCTTCACTATCATCAGTCAGTCATCTTACCCTCAAACCTGCTGTTCTCAATGATCACAAGATGGCCACCACATGTGCAGACATGTAGCCCAAGAATGGAGCTTTTTTTTTTGTATAGATCCTTACCATGTGTACCTCTCCTTACAGCCCTTAGCCAGAATTTTATTATGGCAAAACTCACAAACAAGTCACTGATCAGAGGAACAAGATAAAGGAAATCTCTGTCCTAGTAAAAGAGAACTGCTTGCACAAAATCATCAGTTACATGGGTAGCCAACTGTTTCAACTATAAAAACCACATTCTTCTAGTATCTCGACGCCGTTTCTTCCACTTCAGACCCCATGTTCGCACCCCATGTGTTGCTCTTTAGATATCCATGAACTTCTACTCAACCAGATCATTGCTCATCTCTTCTTTCTCTATATATTATCACCTCTGCCTGAAGTGTTCTTCCCTCCAACTGTAAAACAGCTACCCATGCTCCCACTCTCCACTGAAGCATCATTTTATCCATGAAGCCTTTCCTGACCTCAGGTAGTTAACTGTTACATTAATGTCCCTCCGTCCACCTGTGTGTCATTTTGGTTACAGCATCCCTCCTGCTGACAGACACCCCTTTGTTTGTACTTTCATGTCTCCCATTAGACTAAGAGCCCCAGTGAGCAAGACGATGTCTTATTCATCTTTGTATCCCCAACTTTCTAGTTCACTCTCGTGCGTTTATAGCAACTCCATGAAAGCTTCATAAATTGAGTGAAACTGAGTGAGCTGGGCTGAATCTGGCCTTATGTAATATTTCCAACAGCTTCTCTAATGTAGCTGTCTGCCATAGGGGAATCTTTCAAAGAATAAGCATTGGTAGGCCCAGCAGGAACCGTGCCCTGGGCTGCCCTCCACAGACAATTCTAGGGGTGGGTGGAATCAGAGCCATCCAGTGCTCAGAGCTACCATAGGGCTCTGAATCCTCACCTGGAGAATGGCTGATGTCCCTAATAGGATTGCTCAGGCTTCACATTGAAAGTCTTGCATCCTAGGAAGCCCCAAAGTAACTGGAAAAACAGGGCAAATGTCATTGAACCCTCAAGGGTCTTGTCATGGCTTATTTCTTCACTACCATCCCAATTGGACCTCTCTTAAGAAGAGGGTCAATCCCCACCATGTGCTTAATGTCTGTGGAAATGAGAAAAGATATTTGTTATCATCCTCACAGGGGAAAAAAGATCAAGATTTCTCACCTGAGGTTAGAGGTTTAGAAACTGTGGGTAGAAGAGAACAAATTAGAGACCCTAAATGGTTGTTCAGGGAAGAGAATTACAAAACATTTCTTGTTTCTAAGGCAACAACCTCTCAGATTTATGCCAGAGCTCGGGAACCATTTCCCCCCAGAGCAGATGATTATATGCTCATACATCTCCAGAGAAGCTCTTAAAACCTCCTCTTTTTCAGAAAACCCATTTGGCTGGGGAAAAAAACCACAGCATTTAAGATGGAGGCTTACTCCAAACATTCCTGAATCCCCAGGGAAATACTCATGGAGACTTCAATGCCATCCTAACATTTGGCTACACTCCCATGTGGCTTCAGTTCAGTGGTTTCTCAGCAGCCACATGAACTATTGCTTTGGATGAAAATTCGAAGAAAACATCAAACTGGTCATTTATATGGCAGGGTCACCTCAGAGTGCTTCTTGGGAGGCAGTGAGACAATACCACAAAACAGCATCGTGTAATTAGTTTTACTAGTGAACACAAGAAGAATCTGTAAGAGTAAAGCTATCCTCCTTAGACAGTAAGCATCCTAGTCACTTATGATGAACAGTGCCCAATAATCTCCTCTGTAGGAGTCCTTACAGTTTAACAGAGGGCCTAGTTCATCTCATGGTGAGGACTGCCTCTCCTCTTGGTACATACTGAGAAACCAGCCTCTCGCTACTGGCCTCAGCTGTGACTTCATCCAATAATGCTCTCACCCAAAACTCATTGTCTCCTGTTGCTGGTTACACCCATTTCTATGGCATGTAACTAGAATAGACTGAAATAGTATTCTACTCTCCCTCTACTTTATTTCAGCCCCACTGTCTTTGTTCAGATCCCAGCTCTGTCCCTTGTATAACCTTGGCAGGTTGCTTGAACTCACTCACAATGCTTCCACAAATTACACAGAGATAATAATGGTGCCAATCTTATCATGTCTCAAGGATTAAATGAATAACAGCTGCCAAGGGCTTAGACCACCTTCTGATTCCTCACAAGTATCATAAAATGTTTAGCTATTGTCATTCTTTACATTTCTTGGGTCCAGCAGAAGCTTTTACACATATCAAGCACTGAAAGATAAAATTAAATTTCCTAGTGGAACTCAGGCCTCCACCCACAAACAAGGCATAAGTAGTCACCAGTATATACCCATTTCTGGCCAGTTTTTGCTGCTTTGCTGGCTAACTGGAGACAAGTATTTCTCTTTGGCTGGCTGGGTGCAAGGCCACAATCCTCAAAGGAGCTTAGGAAGAAAAAAAAAGACAAATGGGAATAGCTCTGACCTCTCCTGAAGTTCTAGTCCCAGTGGGTCCATTAAATGATAGCACTTTGACAGTTTGGAGGAGAGGCAAATGGACTTGGATGGGGACCTAAGAAAACCACACAAAGGAATTGCCATCTGAACTGAACTTTAAATTCTAGGAGGCAAAGAGCATGAAGAACACTTCTAAAAAAAGAAGCTGGGAAACCAAAAACCAATGTTCCAGAAGTCCTGACCTATCCCTGCAGGCGTGGGCCATAGAGAGATCCTGTTTCACTCCTTTTCTGCCCATTTAGGGTTCCAAGGTTGGCTGGATGGCTCAGATTAACCACGAGGTCATGTCAAGAAAAAACTGGCTTTTCCTTTCCAGTTTCCACTAGGATCCCGTGGATTTAAAGCACACAGTATCTGCTGAGCAGCTTCTAAGAGCCTCAGAGTCCATCTAACTTTGGGGAGAAAGCAGAGGCCTTTCCAGTGGCAACACTATACCTCCATTCTCAAGCAGAGTCTTAGTGAGTATCAGAATAAGATTAAAAACCATCAGTGTGTTATCAACATAGCCCAGCCAGCCACAATGCTGGGGAGATGCTGCAGTAGTCACACACAGAGTATTGAAGATGGAACTTGCAGATCCCAGGGCCCATACACCGATCAGGAGTTCTGTAACAAAACAAAATCAGATGTAATTTATAAGGCCATTCACAGAAGAGCTGTCCTGATAGACTTTTATTCAAGTTCCCCTGAATCCACTTTCCACAACCTATAATTAAGATATTCTTCCTTTTCCTGTCAATCAGTCGTCCAGTCATTTGGATCATGCCATTATAACAATATTAATGTGACCATAGATGTATTGATAGTGTAATATTCTATATGGGCTCTAGCTTATCAAAACAAAAAGGAAATCTTACAGACTGGAAAAAAATATGCCTCATCCAAAACCAGCATGGATGCCTATGGAGAAATAATAAAGTTTTTTAAGAAACTAAATGGCATGAAGCCAGGCCTGGTGGCAGACCTATCATTCCAGATGCTTGGGAGGCAAGAAGATGTAAGATCAACTTAGTGAGAGAATCTCTCTCAAAACAACATGTACAAAGTGACTAGAAAGATAGCTATGCAGTAGAATACTTGTCTGGCACACAGGACCCAGGCTAATTCCCAGCATCATAGAGCAGATTGACTGACTGACTGATTAAATGGCAGTGGAGAACCGTTACTTTAAAGCATTTTGAAAAAAGATTTTATATAGGCTTTAATTTAATTCTTTTTAAAAAAATAATTTATTTTTATTTTATGTGGATTGATGTTTCACCTGCATATATGTCTGTGTGAAGGTGCCAGATCCCCTGGAACTGGACTTACAGACAGCTGTGAGCTGCCCTGTGGGTGCTGGGAATTGAACCTGGGTCGCCTAAAAGAACAGTCAGTGCTCTTAACCTCTGAGCCATCTCTCCAGCCCACTTTAATTGAATTCTAGTAGGGAAAAAAACATAATTTTTTAGACAGTCAAGAACATTTGAACTTGAAATAAATACTAGGTGACATCAAGGAATTCTTGCTAATTTTATTAAATATGAATGGTACCATGATTACAGGGATTTTGTGTCTTTTTAGAGCTTCCTACTGAAGCAGTCACAGGATCACTGAGATTTGCTTCAGAAAACTTTAATAACAGAAGAAGCAAGGAACAAATGTGCAAGGGTAGAATTGAAGTAAAACAGGCAAATACTGAAATTGTGTGGTAGCTTCATAGGTTCATTTAGACTGTTACCATCCTAAGCCCACTCATGTTGGCCAACTAAAGTGTATATTCCAGTAACCACTGTAACCAGGCATGTGTACAGGAATGCATTCCACATATGGGAGCAGAGACCGAAGAAAAGACAAAAAGAGAGCTGACCATCCATTCTGAACCTGTCATCCCACTTCTAAGCCCAAGTAAGTGCAGTCTCAGGCCAGCATTTGTGAGTGAAAGTATGTCTGTGATCAATACGCTTCTACAAAGCATTCTTCCACTGAGTTGGTGATGTCAGATACTAGGCAGACATCTGCACTGGTTCATCTCAGGGAATATTATAAGAATCTGAGCCAGGCAGCAGTGGTGCACGCCTTTAATTCCGGCACTCGGGGGACAGAGCCAGGCGGATCTCTGTAAGTTCGAGGTCAGCCTGGTCTACAGAGCAAGATTCAGTACAGGCACTAAAACTACACAGAGAAACCATGTCTTGAAAAAACAAAAACAAAAACTAAAAAAAGAATCTGAACAAGGAAAACATGATCCGAGACCACCCTTACTCATGGTAAGACTCAAATTTCTTCTTTCTCCTCTCCTCCAACACTATGAAACCAAAAGTAGAAATAGGTGTGCTCTTCTCTTAGACTTTCAAATCCTCTCAGAAAAGCGAGACCTTGATGATTAAGGATTTAATTCAACTAAACAGACAACTGTGGGGCTGGGGAGATAAGTTCACATGGTATTTGTCACACAAATGTGGTTATCTGAGTTCAATCCTTATCTATAAAAAGCCAGGCATGGCAGCACACACTGACAATTTCAGCACTGGAAAGGCAGAAACAGGTAGATGCTAGGGGATCACCAGCCAGGAAGCCTAACACTTAGCTCCTTCTCCAGGACTATGTCTGTCTGCATACTATACTGTACTGCCATGCTTCCTACCATGACAATAATGGACTGAACCTCTGAACTGTAAGCCATCCCCAATTAAATATTTCTTTTATAAGAGTTGCTATGGCCATGGTATTTATCTACAGCAATAGGGCAATGACTAAGACATCTCTCTTCCATGTTAGCATGTCTATTATGTTGTACTTGTTCATGTCTTATTTAAGCAGCCATATTGTTGAGGTATCATGAATACAGCTTCCTTGTCATAGCTAGAAGGTATCACCTGACAACAGACTACCTACCTGGTAGCCTGGCTTGCAATCATTCTGCCCCTTTTCCCACCATGTTCCCTGACCATTAGGTAAAGGAGTTGTGTTGTAGATGTATCCACTGGGGTGGGCACTCCATGATTGGTTGTTCTCTGCATTTTGACTTGGGATTCATTTCTTAGATGGATCCTGGGCGGGGAGGATTTGTTGCTCTGAAAATTTCCTATGGGAGGCCAGACAGTTCAACTGTTTAGACAGTTAAAAGTTTTGAATACTCAGTTTCCCATGTCTATAATTTTTATTTTTAAAAGATAGTCTTCAAGAAATAACATGAAAATTCTAAAAGGAAGCCTTTTCTTATTATTTTCTGCTTCTTCTTTTGGCTGTATTTATATTTCAGCTCTCAAAGAATGAGGGGGTAATAATTTTCTTTCTTGAAAGAAAATCCAAACTACTGACATCTTTAAATAGATTTATACTCAAATTATACACTGTAAGTCTACCAGCAACTTCACAAAGAATCATCCACATGGCCTTTTGTATTGGGATCTTTTATATGATACTGAAACTCATGTAGGAGGGAGAAAATAATGATTAGGCTTAAGCAAAGTGAAAAGATATTTTCTCAGCTGGAAGCTGTTAATACTTCAGCTGATAGAGACTTGGAGAATAACTCCTCTGTTGTGTGTTTAACAAATAAATGTACAAGCACCAGAATAATTCGCAGGCTGAGAAATCGCAGGAGGGAGATGGCCGCAGAGCAGATCTGAGGCTGATCGTTTTCCTGCATATGGGGATGTTGCCCTTTTGCCTTAAGCATTAGAGTGACAGCTCTTCTGCAGGTTAGCTCCAGTCCTGTGGGCCTTCCTATCTCTGAGTAAATATCACATTGCCAAGTCAACCAGCAGCTTTACACTTTCATGGAGGACACATAATCATCAGAAACACAGGTGGATTGTTGGGGACTTTAAGGCCCCTCTGAATATTAAAAAAAAAAAAAAATGTGTTTTTTTTTTTTTTTTGCAAAAGTGACACATGTTAATAAAAAAATACAGAGATGGGAAATAAAGAATTTACACAATAATCCCACTACTGAGAAATATCCATTAAAACTGGAGCATACTTACCCCCTTTTTGAATCCTAGGAAATGTGTGTGTGTGTGTGTGTGTGTGTGTGTGTGTGTGTGTGTGTGTGTAAAACAACAGTTAAAGCAAAAGAGGTCATGAGTTTGAAAGAGAGCAAGAAGGGGAAGACATGAGATGATTAGAGAGAGTAAAAAGAAAGAGGAGGAATGATCTTTTAAATTATACTTTACGGCCGGGCGGTGGTGGCGCACGCCTTTAATCCCAGCACTCGGGAGGCAGAGCCAGGTGGATCTCTGTGAGTTCGAAGCCAGCCTGGTCTCCAAAGCGAGTACCAGGAAAGGCGCAAAGCTACACAGAGAAACCCTGCCTCGAAAAACCAAAAAAAAAAAAAAAAATAAATAAAATTATACTTTACAATAATTTTAAGTAAACTAAAACATGAAAAAATTAAGAAATAAAATAAACAGATCCACACCAGTGTTGTATTCTTTCCTGTCAGTTTCCCACACACTCACACACCAGCCAACTGGTTTAGAGCTTCCTCTTAATTAAGTCAGAAATGTGTTTCCTCTCCAAACCAATTTACTTTGCTCCAAGGTACAGTGAAGCCCAGACCAGCCATCCTGCAAATGTCTTCCTGTGTCCTCCATGAGGTTAACAGGAAAAGAGTCCCATGTACCCAGTAAAAGTAATAGTTAATGAGTGAATCACAGCTTCACCCCCTCCTCCCCCTTTTCTACCCTGATGGCTTTCCTTTCTGCTCTTCTTAGATACCAAAATCTTCTGCTAAGCTCTAGTACATTACCTTTTTTTAAAACTGAAAAATGTTTCTCAGAATGTAATAGTGCTTTATTTCCATGGAAATGATCCCAAATGTTTTTTCACTGCCCAGACCCTTCTCCTGTCTATCCTCTTAGGACACTACATCTTTGCAATATGTTCAGTCATACACTAAAAGGGAAAGTCTAGCCATGTGGCACATATCTTTAATCCCAACACTCAGAAGACAAAGGCAGGTAGATCTCTGTGAGTTTGAGGACAGCCTAGACTCCATAGTGTGTTCCAGAACAGCCAGAGCCACACAGCAAGACCTGATCTTAAGAAGAGGAGGAAGAGAAGGGGGTAGAAGTGGGGAAGAGGAAGAGGAGGACAAAAGAGGAGAAGATGTCTTGAATTGCGGGATTTTATGAGTCAATTATCCCAAAGGAAGATTCTGGGGCTAAGAGGGACTCTGTGCTCCTGACTATGGTAAATAAGTGACTGTTTAAGGTCAATGCCTACAGGGCAGACAGGAAGCCATCCAAGCCTCTGGTGTGGATTCAATTTCCTTTCCTGTAAAGCAGTAACAATAATAATAGGGGTTTCATAGAGTTGCCGTGAGAATTAAATGAGATAATGAATGGGAAGCCTCTGGCACATGGTAAATAATCAATACATGTTAGCTAGTTAGCTCCTTCTCTTCTTTGCCTTCTCTTCATTTATTCACCCATTCAATTAATATTCAATGAACCAGCTTCTTCCAAGATTTGAATCACTTCCCAGTGGTGATATGAGTTAGTGCTTCGGGACATGACTGCTCTCCTCCAGGCTAGTAGGATACAATTTAGTGCCCCCTTGGCATAGTGCACTAATTGGTCCCTTAGTGACCTGAAAGAGTTAATGCATTATTGCAGGGTTTAATCTACCACTTCCTGACAAAATGAGTTTTAGCATTTTTATACATAAGTTCCCCACACAAGATCCCCCCCCCCACACACACACACACACTCCACATAAACACTGCGACTCTTTTAGAGCAGTAATACTGGCTCAACCATACCATTAAGTAGCCCATTTGCAGTTTATTTTTTTATGACCACAAAAGGAGCATTTTTCTATGCCCCTTTCCTCAAACACAGTTTATAAGAAATACTATGCATATATTGTTATACCTACCCTGTACTTTTTAACTATTTTATAATATGCACTCCATATTTTAAATGTTTCCCCATATACTTCAAACACTTTATAATAAAAATGTGTCATGAACTTTTTTTTAAGTCACTGAAACTCATTAAAAGATCTTCACAGCAATTTAATATCCCATCACATGGACCTCCCATGATTTGTTGTAGCTAAGAGTTTATTGTGGGATGTTTACCTAGCTTTCTTTTTGTTTCTATAAATAATATTGAAATAACCATGTTACACAAACATTTCTTTTATTCACTCAGATTACATCCTTATGACAAAATTACCATATGGAAATGAGCAAACATCTTGAAGGCTCTTGATGAAGGTTAGTCAATTGCTGTGTGAAAGACAGGAGTACTAGACTTCTTTACATTTATTTTATTTTTTCCTTTTATTGAAAATAGATTGTTTTCTTACATAATGCATCCCAATTATGGTTTCCCCTCTTCTCCTTGCAGTTCCTCCCTCCCTCACCTTCCATCTAGAACCACTCCCTTTCTGTCTCTCGTTCATAAACAAACGGGCTTCTACAGAATAATAATAAAACAAAATATAAGATAAAATAAAAACTACACATTGGAATTGGACAAAACAAATAAACAAAAGGCAAAGAGCCCAAGAAAAGGCACAAGAAACAGAGACTCACTCTTTCACAGTCAGGAATCCCGTAGAAACACTAAACTAGAAGCTGTAATAGGACCTGGTGCAGACCCATGGAGATGCTGTGCGTGTTGCCTCAGTCTCTTTGAGTTCGTAGGAACTTTGATGCTGATTTAGAGAGCCTTGTTTTTTTTTTTTTTTTTTTTTTTTTTGGTGTCTTCCCTTCTTTACGGATCTTAAACTCTTTCCACCTCCTCTTCCATAGGGTTCTCTGAGCCCCAAGAAGAGGAAGTTGAAGGAGACATCCTCTTTAGGGATGAAAGTTCTAAAGTCCCTCACTCTCGGCATAATGTCTGGCTATGGGTCTCTGTATCTGTTCCCATCCATTGCAGGAGGAAGCTTCTCTGATGATAGATGAGCAAGGCACTGGTCTGATAATATAGCAGAAATGTTGTTAGGAGTCCATTTACTTATACTTTGTTTGTTTTGTTGTTGTTGTTGTTGTTGTTGCTGCTGCTAGGACAGAAGTTTGGGGTTTACTCTAAGTCCCTGGGTTATCTACTCTCAGGTTCTTGGTCACCCACGAACCCAAACGGTGTTAGGAATGGGTTCTATCTCTTGGAGTGGTCTTATCAGATATTGGTTGGTTCATCCCACAAAAAAACGATGCCACCATTGCCTTAGCATATCTTGCAGGCAAGGGACCAAACAAAGGGTTTGTGGCTGGATTGGTGTTTATGTTTCTCTTTTGGTAGCCTGCAGAGTACCTTCCTGTACCAACAACGAAAGAACATGAGAGTGAAGGCTCTGTGTAGGCACCAGCTCGACTTCTCCATCTTCAATAAATTGTGTAGCTGTTGTCTTCAGCAATGAGGTCTTCCTGTCAGTTTGAGGAGAACAATCTATAATCTTGGCAACAGCCTGGGTTGTTTGGGGGTTCCCATGGGACCCCTTGGCCAACAACTCAATTAGATGTAACCTAATCCTGGTATTGGAAGCTTCATTTTTTTTGACAAGAGATGGCCAGCTGAGGCTCTGTCTCCCTGATTATTTGGATTTCATTTAGATCACCTTCATACATATATATGAAGCTTCTATTGTATTAGGTTTCCAGACTACTCCTCAAATGGCCCTTAACCTCAGCTGTCTCTCCCGTATCCCCTCCTTTGTCTCCTTCTTCACTCCCCATCCCTATCAGATTCTCCTGTTCCGGTGCCCCCTAAACCCATCCATAACTATCTATTCTATTTCTTTTTCCTAACAAAATCCATCAACCCTCACCTAGTCCCTTATGCTATAACTAAGCTCTTTGATCCTATGGAATGATTGTATCTTGGTTATCACTGGCTTTACAGTTAATATCCACATACAAGCAAATGCATACCATGTTTCTCATTCTGGGTCTGGGATACATAACTCGAGAAGATTTTTTTTTCTAGTTACACCCATTTACCTGGGAATTTCATAATTTCATTTTTTAGCGGCTGAGTAATACTCCATCATATAAATGTACCACATTTTCTTCATCTATTCTCCTTTTGGGAGACGTTTAGGTCATTTGCAATATCTGGCTAGTATGAGTAGAGAGTAACAATGAACATGCTTGAGCAAGTGTCTCTGCGGTAGAATGAAGTGTCCTTTGGGTATATGCCCAAGAGTGATGTCTTAGTTAGGGTTTCTATTGCTGTGAAGAGACACCATGACCTTGGCAACTCTTGTTAGGAAAACATTTAATTGAGGGGGCTCACTTACAGTTTCCAGGGTTCAGTTCATTACCATCACAGTGGGGAACATGGTGGCGTGCAAGCAGACATGGTGGCGTGCAAGCAGACATGGTGCTGGAGTGGAGAGTCCTATGTCTTGCAGGCAACAGAAAGTCAGCTGAGACACTGGGTGGCATTCTGAGCATAAGAAACCTCAAAGTCTGCCCCGACAGTGACACACTTCCTCCAACAAGACCATCCCTACTCCAACAAAGCCACACCTCCTAATAATGCCACTCCCTATGAGATTATGAGGACCAATTACATTCAAACTACCACAAGTGGTATAGATGGATCTTATGGTAGATTGAGTCCCATCCTCCTAAGGAACTGCCACACTGATTTCCATAGTGGCTCTACAAGTTTTCAGTCCCACTAGCAATGGATGACTACTCCCTTTACTCCACATCCTGGCCAGTATCAGCTGTCTTGTTTTATTGATCTTAGCCCTTCTGATGAGTATAACATGAAATCTCAAAGTAGTTTCAATTTATATTTCCCTAATGACTAAGGGTGTGGAACATTTCTTGGTTTCTTAGCTATCTGAGTTTCTTTTTCTTTTCTTTTCTTTCTTTCTTTCTTTTTTTTTTGGAGAATTCTCTATACACCATTTTTAATTGTGTTATTTGCTTTCTTGATATCAAGTCCTTTGAATTCTTTATATATTTTGGATATTTGTCCTCTATTAAATGTGTAATTAGTAAAAAAAAAAAAAAAAAAAAAAAAAACTTTTCCCATACTGTAGGCTGCCACTTCATACAAATGATCATGTCCTTTGCCTTACAGAAGCTTTTCAGTTTCATGAGGTCCATTTATTAATTGTTGATCTTATTGCCAGCACTAATGGAATTCTCTCAAGAAAATGTTTTCCTGTTTTCCTGTGCCAGTGAGTTCAAGGCTATTCCCCACTTTCTCTTCTGTAAGGTTCAGTGTATCTAATTTTATATTGATATCTTTGATCCATTCAGAGTCAAATTTTGTGCATGGTGATAAACATGGATCTATTTGGATTCTTCTACATGCAGCCATCAAGTGTGACCAGCACCATTTGTTGACGATGTCTTTTTCCCAGTATGTATTTCTGGATTGAAAAAGAAAAATCAGTGTCTGTAGGTGTGTAGATTTATGTATGTTTCTTTAATTTTACTCCGTTGATCAACCTGTTTATTTTTGTGCCAATACCATGCAGTTTTTATTAATTTTTTTTGTAGTACAATTTGAGGTTGGGTATGGTGATGTTTCCAGTGGTTTCCTTGTTGTTAAAGATTGTTTTAACTATTACAGTGTTTGTGTGTGTGTTTCCATATGAAACTTAAAATCACATTTCAAGATCTGTGAAGAATGGTGCTGAAATTTTGATAGGGGTTGCATTCAATCTGTAGATTACTTTTGGTAAGAGGGTCATTTCTTACTATATTAATATTTCCCATCCGTGAGCATGAGAGATCTTTCCATCTTCTGATATATTCTTCATTTTTTTCTTCATTGTCATAAAATTTTTGTCATACAGTTTTCACTTGCTTATTTAGAGTCATCCCAAGGTATTTTCTGTTATTTGAGGCTATTATGAAAGGTGTATCCCTGACTTCTTTCTCAGTCTCTTTGTCATGTGTGTATAGAAAGGCTACTGGTTTTTGTGAGTTAATTTTGTATCCAGTTACTTTGCTGAAAGTATTTATCAGCTGTAGAAGTTTCCTGGTGGATTTTTTTAGGGTTATTTATGTATGCTATCACATCATCTTCAAATAAAGATACTTTGACTTCTTCCTTTCCAATTTGTATCCCCTTAATCTCTTTAGTTGTCTTATTGCTCTAGCTAAGACTTCAAGTACTGCATTGAATAGGTATGGAGAGAGGAGACAGCCTTGTCTTGTTCCTGATTTTTGTGGAATTGCTTTGAATTTCTCTTCATTTAATTTGAAGATAGCTATGTCCTTGCTACAAACTGTTTCTATTATGTTGAGGTATGTCCCTTTTATCCCTAATCTCTTCAGGACTTTTATCATGAAAAGGTGTTGATTTTATCAAGAGTCTTTTCTGCAAGTAGTAATGAAGTGATCGTGTGGTTTTTGACTTTGAGCTTGTTTATACAGTGGATTACAGTTATGGATGAACCATCCGTGCATCTCTGGGATGAAGTCTACTTGATCAGGGTGGGTGGTCTTTTTGATGTATCTTGGATTCAGTTTGCAAGTATTTAATTGAGTATTCTTGCATCTATGTTAATAAAGAAAATTGATCCATAATTCTCTGTCTTTGTTGGGTATCATGGTGACTGTAACCTCATAAAATAAATTGGACAATGGTCCTATTATTTTCGTCTTGTGGAATAATTTAAAGAGCATTGGCATTAGCTCTACTTTGAGTATCTGGTGGAATTCTGTACTAAAACCATCTTGTCCTAGAACTTATTGGTTGGGTGAATTTTAGTGGCTGTTTCTATTTCACTAGGGTTTACGGGTCTGTTTAAATTGCTTTTATGATCTTAATTCTTGCCAATATTCTTTCTTGGATGCCATTTCTTGTTGTTGTTCTAGAGCTTTCAGTAATGCTGTTAAGTTACCATTATGAGGTTTCTTCATTTTTTTTTTAATATTCAGTTTTTTAAGATAGGTATTTAGCTCTATGAACTTGCCTCTGAGACCCACCTTAATTGTGCCCCCATAAGTTTGGGGTTGTTGTATACATATTTTCATTCAATTCTAGGAAGTTTTTAATTTTTCAGCAGTGATTTGTTCCATTTCCATGAGCTCGTAAGCTTTCTATTGTTTCTGATGTTGTTGGTATCCAGTATTAATCCATGATGTTCAGATAGAATGCAGGGTGTTATTTCAATTTTCTTGAATATGTTGAGACTTGTGTTCAAATATGTGGTTCATTTTGGAGAAAGTTCCATGAGCTACTAAGAAGAAAGTACATTCTTTTGTGTTTGGGTGAAATTTTCTGTAACTATCTGTTGAGTCCCCTTGGTTTATAAAGTCAGTTAGCTGCAGCATTTCTCTGTTTAGTTTTTGTCTAGATAACTTACCTATTGGTGAAAGTGAGTTATTGAAGTCCCCCACTACATGTGTTGCCTGGTAGTGAATGTTTCTGAGATCTTGCCAGGTATAGCCACTTAGGTCCTGAGCAAAATGTGTTTCTATGCACTGGGAGCTAACACTTAGGAATGGGGATGGGCTAAGAGGAAGATCAGAGAGTCCACAGGAGGGAGAAAGCAGGGTGTTCCACTGGGATCTGTGTAGTCCCCTGAGAATAGGGAGAGACTCGGGTGGGGATGCACAGCAGGTAGTCTGCTATAGAGCTGGGGATGAGACTGAAGGATTGTATTTGGAGAAGAGGAGAGAGAGAGTGAAGACTTGAAGCTAGGGCACCTGGATAGCTGGCCTGTTTGTTTCTCTGGCAGGCTTGGCTGGAGGGTTCCCAGGGAATGCCCGCTTGAGGTAGGGGCTGGGATAACGGGATGGGTTGGGGGAAAGAAGTTTGAAGGAGAAGACAGATCTAAGTGATCCACTGGAGATGGAGGCAGAGAGGAAGGGAAGTCTGCAGCAGATGGTTTGCTACATTGCTAGGGACGAGACTGGGTAATTAGACTTGGAGAAATGGAGGGAGAGGCGGAGATCTGCCGTTAGCCTACCTGCTTTGCTGGTTGAAGTGGCCTATAGGTTCTCAGGAAATGCCTGCTGGAGTCCAGGGCTGAGGTAGAGCAAAGAATGGAGAGAAAGAAGTTAGGAGGGGTCTATCTGTGTGATGCACTGGAGATGGGGGAAGGGGGGAAGGAGCGAGTACAGCAGGTAATCTGCTACAGACCTGGGGACAAGACTCGGGGATTCCTTTTGAAGGAGCACAGGGAGAGGTTGAGAACTGCAATTAACCTACTTCCCTGGCTGGAGTACCCTGTGGATCGGGGGAGGGAGGGGGGGCACAGGGAAATAGGTGAGTAAAACCTGTGCAGATCCACTGGAGATGGGAGCAGGAGAGGGAAGTGAGGGGGGTGATGCAGCGGGTGGTCTGCTACAGAGCTGGGCATAGACTGAGGGGCTGGCTTTGGAGGAACTGAGGTGAAGCGCTGCAGTCAGCCTCTCGGCTTCCCTGGCCAGGGTCAGCGCTAGCCTTCTTTGTAACACAATCTGGCCAGACCTAGTATATTTACACCAAGCTGTCCGAGTTAATCTTATAGGCGAAGCATTAAATTTTATTTCTGTTTTTATTTCCACCCGAATGATTACTAATGAAGTTGAGCTTTTATTCTTGCTTATTGGCCATGTGTTCTCTTTTATGTTTTTGCTTACTTTATTGAGAACATAGAAGTTTTATTATCAGTTATATTAACTCATTACATATTAATGTTTCCCACTGTTTTATTTTAATTTCTGAAATATCTACTCCATAGAAAAGAGCCATAGACCTCAAGCAAAGCTACAGTATTTTTCTTGTTAATAAACACATCCCATCAAATATCAATAATGCATAATCTCCTCATTTGCTTTTAAATTTTTATGGTGTTTTTGACATAGAGTGTTTAATTTTAAATATGAAAATTAATCTTTTCCCTTGCTATTTAGTTTGTTGTCTGTAAGCCTGCATAGTTTTTCCCTATTTGGGATCAGGTAAATATTTACCTAAAATGTCTCCCAGTTTCATAATGTTGCTTCACTTTTCATGCTTTGCCTTCTAATTCATCTAGAATTTACTAGGTTATATACCAAGAAGGTAAGCGGATCTTTTTCAAGCAGATGGTTTCTAACAGTGTTTACAACAAAGCATCCCTTTGAGTATTAATTTCTTATGAATTAGGATCTATGTCTTTAGTGTATATTGTTCACCATTCACCTCCGGTGTATTAATTCATCTCAAATTTCAAAATCTAATAGTTCCGGTTGTTCCCTTTTTATTTAAACAACAACAACAACCGTACCTAAACTGTTGGTTCCTTCAGATAAACTCTAGAATAATTTGGCAACTCAGCTACCTGCAAAGCACTAAGCTGGCTGGCTTTTCCAGGATTCAATTCTTCTTCTCCCAGCTAGCATAGCCCCTGCTTTGCTCAAGGAAAAAGTGAGCACAGCCTCCAGCAGTCAATGCATTTCCCAAGCTTCACAGCGATCGCACTGAACAAGTAAATCCAGACTGGTCAAGGAGACTATAGTGACTTAGAAATATGTTCAGGGCTGTGGAGATGGTCCAGCAGGTAAAAGCACTTGCCACACAGGCCTGATAACCTAAGTTTGGATTTTAAGAACCAATGTAAAAGCAAGACTTGTTAGTATGTGTCTGCAGTCCCAGCATCCCTATCATGAGATGGGAGACAGGAGAATCTCCAGAAGCTTGAGAGCCAGCTTGCCTGAGGTTACAGTACAGGCAAATTACAAGGGAGGTCCTTTTCACAAGAGGTGGAAAATGAAGACAAAACCTGAGATTGCCCTCTGACCTACACACACACACACACACACACACACACACACACACACACACACACACCATATACATACATATTTACAATAAAATAAAAATATGTTCACAAAAACATTTGATCTTCTTCCTTCCAGAAGATCTGAGTCACTGCCTTAGTCTATTTTGAGCCACTATGAGAAAATACCTAAGAGTGTGGAATTATAAAAAAAAAAAAAAAAAAAAAAAAAAAAAAAAAAAAAAACCAGACAGTTATCACCTAGTTCTGGAGTCTAAAAGTCCAGGATCAAGACACTATCATTTGTATGTTCTTGGCATATTTCCAAAGAGCAAGTGACAGAAGGGCAGGCTGCAAGCTGATGATGATTTAAGCCTCTTTCCTACGCATACTGACCCTAACCTCAGAGGACAGGCCCTCATGAACTAGTCACCTCTTACTACTACCACATGGGCAACACCAGAATTTGGACAGGACACCCTTAAACTACAGTGTTAGCCTTGGATAGCTGGCTCATAAAATGGTAGCTTCTGCCTTGCTGTCCCTCAGGTCATTTGCTGGGGAAAGCAAGCTGCCATGTCATGAAAAAAACAACACAGAGACCTTGCAATACCCAAGTGGTCCATGACAGGGCCCCTGACAACTGCCACCATGGAGAAGATCATATTAGAAATGGTTCCTCCGGCCCTAATCATGGTTGGTTAGTTGGCTGATTGGTTTTTTGTTGCTGTTGTTTTGGGTTGTTTTTGTTTTTGTTTTTTGTTTTTTTAAACAAAGAAGACAGCATTTATTTGAGGCTAATCAAACCACCAGATTCAACCAATCTTGAACATGGATGCTCAAGTTTTACAAAATGGTGGCTACATTTTGCCTAGTCATGCCTTGAATTGATTGCAGCCACTACCAACATCCTAATCAACACATTACGAGAGCAAAAGGCTATGGAAGTGATGAGAAAGGGAGACAGAGGGTCTGATCAAAGTATATTATATGCTTATATGAAAATGTCACTATAAGACCCATCTGGACAATTAGCATATTCTCATAAAAAATACGACTATGAGAAGCCCTGAACTGGACCTCCCCAACTAAGGCTCTGTGGAATTCCTGATCTATAGAAACTGTAAAATAATTGTTTGTGTTTTTATTCATCTCTTTTATCCCCTACTGTATTGCTGTTTTATGACTTGTTTTGAAAAGTTTTTGTCCCACAGGAAAGATAACTGATTCAATGATACAGGCAGGAGTCTTCTACAGACCTTGACTTTGCCCTGAGGAAATGACATGGCTATACTCATCCTTCTTTACTCCTTTCATACCTTGAATGCACAATAATGCCTGAAGTATAACAGTCATCTTGCGAACATCGGGCTATAACATGAATTTTAAGGTTGGCACATTGAGGATGACAGAGCAGAATGATGGAGCCAGAAGATGCCTGAAGATATACTATGCAGCTGAAACAGTACCATCTACTTGGTGGTAAATATGTCTCATTATGTGAGGGCGATACTCAGAGCTACTCTTGGCCATCTCACCAAAGGTTTCCTAGATGGCATTTGGCATCCAAAGTTGCTGGTGGTCAGCACAGAGGAAGGCTCTTTGTAAATATGCTTATGTGACTTTAGAACAATGAATGACAATGAATTATCAGCTGTAACAGAAAAAGAAACACATATATGCAAGCTTTCCACACTCAGCTTGCAGAAATAAGGGAAGTCAAATTAATAAATGATAGCAGAATTTAGATTTCCTCGGGGAAAAATGCTTCCGAGTATTAGCATGTGAATGGACTCCCTAGCACAGCACTTTTTGTGCTGATGTAGATTAAGCAGTGGTCAAATTGCCTGCAATCAGGTATTGATCTGAATTCTTTAAAACGCCCATGAAACATCAAATAGGGTAGGAAATACGTCGTTTTTATTTAAATTCTAAGATACTGCACCTTAAAGCAACCCTGCAATCTTTCCTAGAGTAAAGACCATCCGCACTTCAGAACACTGTTCATGCATGAGTAGCCTGTCACCGGCCATTCCCAGTGAGGTCCTCAGTATATATGTTTTATACGATCTGCAAAGCACAAATTACTTTTAACATACTTTTAATGCTGACTTTTAACATATCACTTCTGTTCTACAATAAGCATATTTTTAAGAACATGGTGTTCTTCATGCAGCTCCCGAAAGGGCTAAACTGTCAAATGCACATCAAGTAATGGTGGGAAGACAGAGAAAACCAGACGCTCAAGCCAGAGCAGTAATGGTGGCAACTGCATCGGGAAACTGCTTAGCATTTACTAATCACGGAACATATGTGTACTCTTTGGCCCATCAATTCACTCCTAACTATATAACCAACAGTAATAGCACATACACTTAGCAAAATTGTACATAGCAACACTGCTTCCAGGAGGCAAAAACTTCAGGCAACTCAACCTTCGTCCCCCAAAGAGAGGACAGATGCAGTGTGTGGATACCAGATGTAGAGCAACAGGAGTGAATGGACTCACACTGCAGCAGCAGCCATGCAACAGCCATGCAGCAGCAATGCAACAGTTCACATCCACGTCACCTTTGCAGAATGAAAGACATCAGGCATAAATAGAAGCACACGGTATGCTCCCACTTACTTAAAGTGGATATTTAAAAACTTGATCTACTGCGTGAGATGTCAACACAGTGATTATCTTTGTCAGCGAATGAATTAGGGCGGCCCAAAGTGGCATCCCAAGTTCTTGCCATGTTCTACGTTTCCCCCCCACCCCACCCCACCCCCGTGTAAGACTTAGATGGCAAGGTTCAGGTAGTGAAAACCCATCGGGGCATGCTTTTCTCAATATGACATGTGTCACAGTTCCTGGAGAAGGTGCCCTTTCTTCCCACTTATTCCTGTAGTCTGACTTTTAAACATGTAATATATAAGTGTTTGCAAAAGTAGGTAAAAGACTCCGGCATGCAGGTGCTGTCCCAATAAACCAAGAAAAGGAGTGGCCTCCCGCAACCACTTGCTTAAAAACAAACCAAATGAAAAAGGAGGGGGAAAGAAAAGAGTTTTGTCAATGGGGTTGAAACCACGAAAGTCTGTCCCAGTGCGTAACTTGGTAGAGAACAAAATGAGTAACATGGGCAGGCCCTCCTCACCTTTTTAACCAAATGGAAAGGCAAAACAACAGGAGGGAAGAAAAGTCACCCCTAACCTCTCGTTCGGACTTCTGATTTCAAGTCAAGTCACAAGGGCTCTGACAGCAGGCTCGCAGGTAGCCGAGTCCAGACTTTCGGCCTTTGAATATCCAGTTGGCCTGCATTACTCTGTTCCCTGGGGTCAGCCCCCCTGCTTTCAGAAGTCCACCAGAACATGGGTGGCTGTGTAAGAATGAAGGGCGTCACTTAAAAGTAAGTGACATCTTATCAGAGTTTGTTTCCACACTCCAGACTCTATCAGGCAAAAGGAGTTAAGCTTCTATCCAGTTCTGTCCTGCCCGTCCCTGGAGCCTGTGGCATATTTCATCTTAGTAGAAAGAATGTGCATTAAAGATGACTTCTGTACCCTTAGGACATTTTGGAGGATTAATCTGGAGGTCGATACCCAAGATGGTGAACTTCTATCATCAAAGTCTAACCAGAAAACGAGATTCTCTTCCCACGCCTTCCTGAATTCAGGCTTTCCACCTCACACAAGATCATATTTTATTAAAAAAAAATACACCCAGAATTTCATCAGAAAAAGAAATAGAGAGTAATTTAAATAGTTAGCCAATTAAAAAGTACCCCAGTCTAGAAAACTTCACAGACTATCTGTATCTGCAAGATGGAAAACCGCAGGCACCTTTACTTCTTCAGGTGCCCCGAATCGGAAGGTTTAAAACAGTTCTTTGTAGCACCTCCTTGGGACCTTGACAGATGCTCCAGGCTATTGGTAAACTTGGAAGCGATTTAACAAGAAACTGCATTGCACCATTTTCTTTTAATCTGTGTACATAGTTGTCTAGCTACGGTTGGCTTTAAAGCACCCGAAAGCTAGGAGCATTCTAAATCCTGTTTGTTCCGTGAGTGGACTGTGCATTAATGAGCTTATCTGCTTGGCTGCTTCTGAAGCTAAATCTTATTTCTACATCTACTTTCTCTAATGACATTTTTTTCTTTGATTTGTTCAGCACAATTTGATTGTTGGCTTGTTAATTGCATGCTTCCCAGACCTTAGAGTTTGTTTTAAAAATATGTTTTAAATGTCTAAGTTTCAAGACATCCTTAACTTGCCCTCTTCTTTTTTTTTTTTAAAGGGATAGACACTTCAACAAAACTATCTAGGGGAGCAAAGGGAACTAGTGGGAGATAGGGTGAAAAGGGAGGGTATTCAGGGCACGTGTCCGAGCTACAATGTATACATGTGCAAAAGTGTCCTAATACAGTGAATATATACAATATTTTTTAAGTGGGAGAAAAAAAGATGTTCTGTGTTCGAATTTTCTTTCTGTTGCTATGACAAAACCCTTTAACCAAATGCAACTTCAATGAGGAAAGGGATTATTCTACTGCACAGTCCATCATTGAGGGAAGGCAGCCCAGGAACTCAAGGCAGGACTTCCTGCTGTTTCACACAGCATTCCCTCCAACCACGGAACCCACAGCTAAGTTTTTTATAATGCCCAGAACCAGCCTGCCTGGGAACAATTCTACTCACAGTGTCTAGGCTCTCCTACATCAATTAACGATCAAAACACACACACACACACACACACACACACACACACACACACACACACACACACACGCGCGCGCGCGCGCGCGCGCACACGGGGGGGGGGGGGGGGGGGGAGGAGTGAGAGAGTGCAGGGGGAGAGATGAGAGATGCTCCCAGGCCAGTCTTATCTGGTTGGTCCCTCAGTTGAAGTGTCTCTAGTCTGTGTCAAGTCGATAATCAAAGCTAGCTAGGACACTCGAAGTTTAGAGTTATTTCTTCTTAAAGAATCTGTGAAGGGCTAACAATATACATCCATTCCTACCCTCAACTCTCCTCATTCCTGTATTAGTTGGTCCACATAATAATAAAACAAATAACAATAATAATAATAAATACTTTCTGGTAAAAGATTTAAAAATCCTTAAGGACACATTCACTAAGCCACTCCCCACCAAGAGTTCTATCTACTATCATTTCTTAAGCCACGTGCTCTGGGTGATGTATAAGAATCCACAGATTTGCACGACTGGGCTCATTCTCAGCTCACAGGTCTAATACAGCATCATCGTCCTGTATCTCAGGTAAGCTCTGGTCATCTCTGCCTTCCACTCTCTGCTCTTTCTCAACCCTGTGGCCTGCTCTCACATGCAGGGATCAGGAGGTCTTGCTCAGTGAGTAAGCAGGTCCAGCAACCAAATTCTATCTCAGTCACTTGCATGTCAACCTAAATCAGAGTGAGAGAGTGTCTCCAAAGAGAAGGGGTGTTTATCAGGGAATAGCAGAGCTTTGCAATAGGAATACGTGTGTGGTTAGTTAACTCTCAGTGTGTCCAAAGAGGATGAGACAGAAGGTGAACTAAGGAGATATTTTGAAATAGTAACCCTTGGTTGTGATGACTAATAACAAACATGGCTCCAGTGCATATTTAAACAGACATTTTGGGGCAGATGTTCGTGCAGAAGCATTACTTGTCACACTGGGTAGCTATAGTGCAAGATTGCATTTTGGACAGTCTTTTGTAAACCATATGTGTTACCAGGCATCTATGCATAGGATCGACTTTCTTCATAACCTCCTGGCTGTATGTGTTTGGGGGGCTAGGGTTTCACAAAGGCAACTCCACTTTGTTTCTGACAATATTCACATGCACTTTTCATAACAAGAATGATTGGTGCACAGTAACACCAGCTGTAGATGGAGGAGTGAGGCAAGGTGTGTTCTCAGCTCACAGGTCTAATACAGGGTCATCCCGCATCTTAGGAAATAGTTCATCTAAATCTGAGATTCCAATCACCTCTGCCCTCTACTCTCTGCCCTTTCTCAATTCTGCTGCCTGCCTCACATGCAGGGCTGGAGGTCTGTCAAATAAACTCACCCTCCTTTATTTACTGGGCCTCTGGATTGGTTTCAGAAAAGGGTTGTGGTGGCTATATACCCTTTCAGGTCACAGGGACTTCGGTAGAGCAAAACTCGGACCATCAAAATCCTTCTGTCCTTGCAGTAACTTACACCCAAAGTACAAATTAAAGTTGTTCAGCCTTCAAAGAGAAGCTTTTTGTTTGAGGATTTTCAAGTATGCTTGTCAGGTACGTGCCCATCATGGGTAACATCCTCGGAATATACTTGTCGTCTCCCTGACATCGGTAAATCCATTCGTTCTCAGCTGTAATTTATCTCTTGATAAATCATGCTATCAAGTTGAAGTGTGAAAGCAATACCCTCAGGACATAAAATACCACTGAATCTGCTGTTTGGTTAATTTATTACTTTTATTAGGAAACTGACAGGATTACTTTAAAAATCAAGTGCCCAGGGGCCTCAGGTTTTATCAGGTATTCGATACTAGAACACTGTCCAATCATGCCTGGCTGACCCAGCCACTTTCCTCAGCCTCCTTGTACCATCAGTCCCTCTGGAGAATTCCTGTCAGCAGGAGTGGTGGAAGTCAGGCATGGCTCCTTTAAAATGCTCAGACAGATAGTAGGTCTGACAATCAGGAGAATAAAGCCTTAGGGCTTTTCTCAAGGAACTTGTTTGCTTGCTTAAGAGAACTGTCTCTATTCAGTCCCTGGCAGGGTGGCATTATGGATGTTGGGGCACAGAAACGCTGAGGACTGACATGGCAAGGTGACAAGAGCCAGAGCCAAGAGGCAGTAGACACGACTCGGAGCCCTAGCTGCCGTTTCTATAGAGTGTGACCCGAGGAGAGTTATTTAATGCTCCCGAGCCTCAGTTTCTTTCCCTGAAACGTCATGTTAATGGTAGAGCTATTGGGAGAATTAACTAAGGCATGTAGAAATGCCTGTCTTACAATAGGTGGTCAACAGTGCCTATTGCTTCCTCTTATACTGCATTTTTATAGATTTATTGATTTATATTTTTTGTAGTGCTATATGGATAGGGACCAGGACCTTGGGCATAGTGAGCAGGCATTCTTCTGCTGACTTATATCTCTAGGGCTGTTAAACACAGCATCTCAAAATACAGATTTTGTAGAGAAAAGCCACTGATATTAATTTGTGAATAACTATCTCTCGGCTATTCATTGTGTTTGTGTGCTTCTTTGCTTGCTTGCTCAGATCAGGTCTCGTGTAGCCCAAGCTGGCTTCCTACTAGATATGAATCCAAGGCAGATCTTGAACTTCTGCTTCTCCTCCTCCACCTCCTTAAAGCTGAGAGTACAGGCATATACATTAATATGCTTTAGCTTTATGTGGTGTTGGAGATCAAACCCAGGGCTTTGTGCATGCTAGCCAAGCACTCTACCAACTGAGCTACATCCCCAGTCCCCAGATTCATTTTGACTTTGGATTCAACATTCAACTCAGCATGAGCTTCCAGGTAGAAAGTAAATTAAAATACTTTTCTAAGACTTTTCATGCCTCACTCTCTCATGAGACGCATAGCAAACCCCACTGCAATCTCAATCTTACAAAAAGTTAAAAGAAGTGGGAGATAAAGGCCATAAGAAAGTGGAACTATATCAATCAAATGACATTTTGTAATTTTTAACATTTTCAGTGTTTGAACTTTGTTCTGACAGAATATGTACAGTACATTCTACCAAAGGGGACACCTGGGTCCCGGTTGGTAGCGACACATCAGGAACCTACCTAAGCCCCTTCCTTCTATAGCTCTTCTTCCAGCCACTCCAAACTTCTCCAGAACATGCTACTTCCAAGATCCCACCCCACCCCAGGAACTTTGCACTTCCTGATCTTTCAACACGGGATATTTGCCTCTGACCTCAGCTAGCTTCCCTTCGCCACTTAACATAGATCAAGAGCAACGTTCTTAACCTGTGGTTCATGACCCCTTTGGCAAACCTCTATCTCCCAAAACATTTACATTATGACTCATAACAGAAACAAAATTAAAGTTATGAAGTAGCAATGAAATAATTTTATGGGTGGGGTCACCGCCACATGAGGAACTGTATTAAAAGTTCACAGCATTAAGAAGTTTGAGAACCACTGCTCTAAGGTCAATTGACACCTCCCAAGAACAGACATTCCTAAGTGTTTCTACTAATTAAAAACGTTTCCACACCCACTGTCCATGCATTGCTTGTCACATTGCCCTCTACCTTTTCATCACAGCACTTACCATTACCACATATGGCTGAGCCACATGAGCAGAACAGACATTTGTCCATCTTAGGCAACCTTACATGCTTATGAATGCCCATAATTTATGCCCAGCATAAAGAACAGAACGGAAAGAAAGACTGGTGGCCTCTACTATCATGAGGGGACAACATGCATTCTCTAAAAGCCCAGAGTTCAATTTCTAAAAGCTGAAAGCCTAGACAGAAAGGGAGTAGAGGCAACTGGACATCAAGTACCCAACTTCATCTTGACTCCCAGAACCTCCCAATGATCTTCTACAGGCACATCCTAACCATTTTCCTTTCCTTAAAGCACTTTCTGATTCTGATCCAACCTGCATATTTCTTATTTATTTTGGTTTCCTTTTCTGTTTTTTTTAAGTTAATATATGACTGACATACAGTAAAGAGACTATATTTAAAATCACTATTCATTAAGTTTCATATACACCTATACTCAGGAATCCATCATGCCATCCCCAAAAATTTCCTCATCCCTCACAGAACCCCATGCCAATTTACATGTTCTAGTATTTAGGGCTGGGGATGTAACTTAGTAGTAGAGCAGTCACCTAGTGTGAATGGAGGCTCTGGTCTCTGCAATGATTATGTCTGTGTATTTTAGCTTTCCCTGTAACTGGAATAATGTTGGATCTGATCCTGTTCCCTTATTTATGTATGTATGTATGTATGGATGGATGGATGGATTATTTCATTCAGCACAATTATTTGAAGACTTATCCATGTTGTGGGTATCAATTTGTGCTTCTTTCCATTCGATTGCTAAGTGGTATTATTTTGGATGGATATATCACAATTTGTTTATTTAGTCACCTGTTGATAGACATTTGAATAATTTCCAGTTTCTTGCAGTTATGCCTAAAGCTGTTATTAAACGTTCATGGGCATACAAATCATTGTTGAGACATGCTTTCATGTAAAGACATACCTAGGAGAGGAACCCTTGATCATATGGTAGGTGTATGACTCACTTCTTAAGGACCTGTCAAATTTCTTTCCAGTAGACTTTTTGCATTTTATACTCCCAACAGCTGCTCATGATTGTGCCAGGTGGCCCCTCCCTCACAAACATTTGATATTCTGGCAGCGACATCTAACTGAAAGGCAAATCTGATCATGTGACTCCTCTGTTTAAAATTACCCCTAGTTTTCTATTTCCTGCAGGATAAGGCTTCTCTTCCTCAGGCCTGTTCACTTCCCTGCCTGCCAATAGACACACCCCTTTCACCACAGTTCTCATCCCCATTCCCTAGTCCCCAGACATTTTCTACCAAATCCATAGGCTTCTTTGGTTCCTTCCTACCACACAACACCTAATCCTGATTCTTGGCTAGTGTAAAGCCTTGGTGCATGGTGTCGTCACTGAACTGTGTCACCCTCAAAATGTGTCTGTTGATGTCCTAATCCTAAGCTCTTTAGAATGTGACTGAATTTTAAGGTACTATTAAGAGAAAAAAAGGTTTGGGGGAGAGGAGGGAGAATATAACCCAGTATGACTGTGGTATTCATCAGAAGAAAAACTGTGGACACAGGAACATACGAACACATGGAGACTAGGACCATCTACAAGTCAACACAAGAGGTCTAGGTGGGCTCTCCTTCCCTCAGGAAGAGCTCTTTCTGCCAGCACTTTCATCTCAGACTTCCAACCTCCAGGAAGACAGAAGATAATGTGTAGTAGTTTAATCCATCCACTCTGTGGACTTTGTTTTGGCAAGTTCCAGCAAATAGCACACTTACCTCATTGATGAATGAGCAACGGGGTTGTTGCTTTCTCTGTTAATTCTCCTGCCCAGGTTTAATTGCCTTCTTTTATCCTTCTCCTGGTACTTTGTTCATACATCCGTTGGGACTTTCATCTCACTGTAGTTAATTATTGGCTTAAGTGTTGGTCTATCTTTCCCACAAGGCGAGATTCTTTTGTAGATGTTTTATCTTTGCATCCCAAGCTGTCTACATGAGTCTCCTGACACCACACAGGCTTCTAGGCATTTTTGCTGCATGAATTCTCTGCAATTAAGCTGCACACCCATATTTCTTTCCTGAAAAGATTCCTATTGTCCTTTTTAGAAGAAAGAATTCTAGCAATGCTCCTTTATGGGAGCTTATCCCAAGGAGAATTTTGAATAAGTACATAAAAATGGATGTACAAGAAAGTCCATTAAAGCATTGATTAGAATATCAAAAACTTACAATTGGCATAATTATTATTCAATAGAGATTAGTTAAATAAATTACAGTATGTCTCACAGAGGAATATTGTGCAGTCAATAAAAATGATGATGTGGATCTATATTTATTGACACAGAAATAAAAAAAACATCGCCTACTATTGAATAAGAAAGTAAGATGTGTGGCTATTGGTGCAGTGTTACTTATTACAGGAAGTTATGTGAGTGTGTAACTGATGATACCCAGTCAGATAGAAGGATGTTTGCCAAAATAGTGCAGTAGTTAGATCTGGGTAGTTAGTACTCAGACATGCATTATTTGAACAACAGAATAAAGTTATTTCATCTTGAAGAAAATACAATGAAGAGCAGAGCAGCTGTGTTCCACTTCTGGTCTGTACCAGTGCCCTCCCCGATATGTGGGCAAGAACATGGTTATTTCAATTCATCCTCCAGCATAAGGCTGGACTGCTTAATTCTAGTGTGGAAGAGGAGAGAGGAGAAAATAGGAAGAATCTGTGATATGTTGTGTATGGGGGATGGGATCTAGAACAAGCAAATTCAGTCCTTAAAGAAAGCAGAAAAATGGCAAAATACTAGGGATCTTCAGAGAAATAGGATCAATAGAATGTATATAGCTGCGTAAAGAGCTGAATATCAGGGCAGATATCCAGAATAAGAATCAGTTCCCAAAGTTCTGGAGTGTGTCCTCCGTGAGCCGGCTCCGAGTTGGAGAAACACAAAGTCCGGTAGTATGATTCACTCTAACTCTGGAGGACTAATAACAAGAGTGTTATTGTCGAAGGGCAGGAGGTGATAGATGTCTCTTCCCCACAAAAGAGACAGAATTTGCCTTCCTCTTTTATTCTATTCCAATCCTAAATAGATTGGATGATGTCTATGAACATTGCTAAAGGCAATCGTGATAACCCAGGGTACTGACTCAAATGCTAAGTTCTTCCAGAAACGCTTCCACAGAGACACCCAGAAATAATGTTTACCAGCTCTGTGGGTCTTCCTTAGTCCAATCAAGTTGACACATAGAATAAACCATCACAGAAAATGAATGGAAGGAGCAGATGAGAAGCACCATTTGGACTGTTTATAAATGTCCTAGGGCAGACCTTGTCCCCTACCCCAGCATGCAGAATTCTATTCTCCTTGACTGTACACTTTACTTCTTTTTGTTCACACCTGCACACACGAATAGTGATAGCCAGTTACAGTCACTTACGTGACAAAATAACATTGTGACAATTTCCTTGGCATTTTGTGTTGCCCATATTTTCTGCTAATCTCCCTGTGGTAGATTGTATTTTTCCAAATGTGGATACACCAATACATATTCCACTACACATACTCTTAATGTGACCTGCATAGGCCTTCCAGTCAGGGGTACAGTCAAGGCTGCAGGCCACATCTCCCCTTCATCACCAGTGGTGGGTGGACCTTTGTAACTGCCTGTTAAAGGACGCAATGTCTTTTATAAGGTTTGTTGTGAAATACAGCCTGCCTGCCTGGTGCTCTCATGCTCTCTCTCTCTCTCTCTCTCTCTCTCTCTCTCTCTCTCTCTCTCTCTCTCACACACACACACACACACACACACACACACACACACACACACACACACACACACACTCACACATCTTGCCACCATATTGTGAAAAGGTCCATAGCACACAGATAGAGTGGCCATGTGTGGATCTTACAGTTGACTGGCCTGCAAGGCTCCAAGCCAACAGCAACCCCCAGATACTACATTCACAAGTGTTGGGATGATTTCAGCCCTTGACCTCAGAAAATTTCCAGCAGAAGCCCTGGACATGCAGAGAAGCCAAGACTCATCTGCAGTGCACCCTGTTTGAATCCCTGACCCACAGAAATAAACAGAGACTGTAAGTGTACAGAATGAATATTATTACTTTGGTGAATAACTGACATACCCACCTTTTCCCTTATCACTGTCCTAAGGGAAAAATTGTGTACACTTTTTTTTTAATTCAAAGCAGTTTTAAAGAATCAGCTATATGATAATGTCTTAAAGGACAGTGAGAATTGGAATCTAAATGTCCTAGCATTTGACTGTGAAATGAAAAGCCCTAAAGAATTTAGCAGCACAATATTTTTCTTACCTAAACAACACATTTGGAGAAAGGAAAAAATGAAAGAGTGAACTTCTAATAAGAAAATTCAAGCTTCGTTTTTATTCTGGAGATAAGAGGAAGTGTATGAGGGATGAATCTGAAGGCATCTGAAGCCTCAGAGAAGGGTCTTCATGCAAGGACCCCAGGCAGCACAGACTGGGGGTGGGGTCTTGATTAGTATCAGCAGATCCCAGTGAAATTGATGACAATCATCGAGCATTGGGCAGTATACCATCTCAGCCAGCACACTAAGCACTTGAGGATGATACCCTAGGGACCAGATGAGCCCTTCAATAATCAGAATTGTCAGGGGCAACTTAATGCCAACCCTGGGTGAGAGGGGAGGAGAAAACATATATGAACATTATTAACTTGGAAGTGGCCACGTTAAATGATCTGTTATCAGTCCTGGAGTGCGTAGAACACTGCTTGAATCTCCTTACTAAAAATTAGGTACCTGTGTTTAGTAGGTTCTTCACCATTTCATGATTCAGCATCTTTACTAAAGAGTTTCCTTTAAGAGGGGAGGGAGGTGGCTGTCCCAGAGCAGGCACATAACACAAACATGATGAGTGAGTAAAGGAATGAATGAGTATAGCAAGGTCTGGACCCAAAATCAGTTCATCCAACTCTCTACAAGAAAGTCACCCTTATGGAGCCCAAGAGCCCCTGTAAGTGTCTCTAATCACATATCCAAAGCTTATACCCCACTGGCCGGAAGCTACTGACGAACAGGGATCAAGCCTCGATCTTTTTTTTTTTTTTAACAGCCCTGCAATCTAGCATGGTGCCAGATAAATAGCAAAGTCAATAAATATTTGTTGAAGGGATAAAATGAATGTAAGGCTATGTTTCAAACCCTGACAAGGACAATGTATAATTTGGTTGCCTTTATAAGTGCATAAACGTAAAATGAAAACTAAAGAGTAATAATAAACTGAGAATGTCATAATGTCTTTTTATGGTATAGCAGTGTTTTCTAGCTGGCCAGCATTTAAAGAATAATGGTGTTATGGCTCGGGAGTCTGGCACAGTGATTTGGTATGACTTGTCTCCCTGTTACTCGGACTGACAGCTACTCTGAAATGTCTTTTAGTGGGCAGCTATTGCCCCTGGTGCTTTCTCCCTCTTTTTCGTTCTTTTTTTTTTTTATCAAAAGTACATACGTCCTGTCATCTTTTAAAATCCTCAGAACTTGAAGATTGTCTTTTACTTAAGTTTTCTGAGCTGAAATTAGGTTTGAATAATAATCAGGATTGTGGATCTTCTAAAGCAAAGGGACTTTATGAGAAAATGCTATCTTATGATTCTTCCAGGCATAGAGTTTCAGAGTTGAAAGATTTTTTTCCACCCTAGGATTTTATCTTATTAATATTCTTCTTTGCAATTCAAGTGCCAAGAGCTGGAAAAATCTCTGATTGTCCTGCAGCAACGGCATTAAAGGCTCCTTATAACACAGAGGACCAGAATTGTTCCATAATTTAGTGAAATTGAACATTACCCTGTGACTGCTAATTTTCCATTGAGATGATTCTGCCTCTAACAAGAAAAGAAAAGGTAAAATCTTCATAGAAAATATAGCCTTTATTAACTATCGTGATGACCATGAGATGACTTAGCCTACATACGCTATTTCATTTTTTTTAACAGAATCTCATGTTGCTCCAACTGGCCTCAAACTCAGTGTATAGCCAAGGAGGACCTCACACATCTGACCCTCTTGCCTCTTCTTCCCAAGTGCTGGAATTACAGGGATGCATGACCACCATTGTCTTCATGTGTACAAGGTCCTGCTAAAAATATTTGTTTCTAGGATGTTATAACTGACACTTTCTTTTTTAGTCTTCCATTTGGTAAACCCAGTTATAATTGTGCAGTGATGGTACATTCTGTTTTGAGAGACTGCTGCATCAGCACGTTTATTTTTAACCTCTATTTTCAATTATCTGCAGTTTGGGATTTAGTCTCCAAAGTTAATTTGAGAGAATTCTTTCTTTTAATAAAGGAAGCCAATTTACCCATTCTGCAGGCAAACTCCCTCAAAAATATAGACACATGCACGTTATCCTTGAGTTTGGAAACATGCTTTTTAAACTTTCCTAATATATTTGTCATCCATCTACATGCCTTGTATTTTCTCATAGCTATTCATTGTAATGTGCTTTACGGTTAAATCTAGTCCACTTCTGAATTAATGATATTATGATGGTTAGTGTTGTCAACTTGACAGAATCTAGAATCAGCTGGGAGATGGACCTCTGAGCAGTCATAGGCAAAGGGGGATTGTCTTGATTAACTTGTTGTGTGAAGACTCATCCTCATTGTGGGTGGCGCCATTACCTACAAAGAGGATCCTGGGTTGCACAAATGGAGAAAACAAGCTGGGCACTGGCATGCATACAGTCTTCCTCTGCGAGCAGCTGCTTCAAGCTCCTGCTGCCTTCACTTTCCTGCTATGATGGACTACACCTCACACTGTGAGCTAAAACAAACCCTTCTTTCCCTACTACGTTCCTTTTTATTTTATCGTCTGAAAAAGAAAGCAAAGACAGCATTCTGTCTCTGACCAAAATACCTAAGGAAAAAATGGATGGAAGGAGGACATGCCTTGGCTTGGTTTCAGATATTTCAGTCTGTGGTTTCTTGAGCCCACATGCTTGAACAAAACAGAATGGAGAGAATGTGTGGTAGGGGTTCTTCTTTAGGGTGGACAGGAAAGAGAGAAAGGACAAGAAGATGCCAGAGACAAGATACACTCAAGAACCCAGGCTTGATGACTTATCTCAGATACATCCCAGCTCTAGAGTCCTCAGACATTCCTAGGATCATGTCACCATCTGGGGACCAAGTCCTCAATATGTGAGTCTTTGAGGGAACACTCTACATCCAAATCATAACAATTATACATTATGACAGATCTCTAGTTAAAGTGTTTTGTTTATTTATTTATTTATTTTCAATAGCTGCAAAGAATAATATTTGCATATTTTTTCTAAAGACAGCATGTACTTGCTCCATTAAAGCAAATTGCAAATGTTTGCTTCCTAGTATTGATACATCACACAATTTTTAACAGGTGTTAAGGAAGCCATTTCTGTTATGCAAGTCTTACATACGACCTTGTTTTATTGGGATGGACTAGATTACTGTCAACGGTGCACATGTGAGTTAATCACCTCCCTTCTTCATCATGTCTTCCCCACCGTACAAGATAAAATCCTTGTGCCATTCATTCCTTTGGCTTAATGATTTCTCTTTCTAAATGCCAGGATATTAACTGAGGGTCGTAACATATCTAGTAGTGTGTGATCATTTAGGGATTAGTTTAAGGATTTAGCTAATGGGTTGGGGAACAAAGAACTTGAGTTTTGAATAATGAACCAACACCAAAGTAGAAATTACAAATTTACATTTTTATCATCCTCCCCAACGTATTGAACACAATGCTATTGTTGGCATTTACTTAGCATTTGCTTACATTTAGGTAACTACCTTTGGCTGGTAACTATGTAGAAATCTAAGTCTTAGGCAAATATTAGACACCAAGTCTTCACAGTAGGTGTAATCCAAGGAAAGCAAATGAGAAGAAAAGAATGAAGAAAGGAAAGAGGGCATGCATAAACCAAATAGTGTATTGCTGAACTAACTGCATCTCCCTATAAAATAACTAGTCGCATGATTCACTTTCCAGCCTGGCAGTGCATTCCTCAGAATAGTCTATGCTGGACAGGCAGGAATGATTTACCAGCCAGATTCCTCCAACTCCCATTTATCATTGGTCAAAGGTTACCCCACAAATTGTCACCCCCTACACACACTTCTGAGTTATAGTATTCAGTCCTTCCTGGAAGCAGCTGGAGAAGTCAGATCTATAGCCAGTGACAAGATCTGCCCCTGATGTCAGAACTAATGGGCAAGGCACAGCTCACCAGTCCTTCTCTGTGAGTTCAGTCAAGCCAGATCTAAGCCAAGCAGCCCAAGCCTTGTTTCAACAGTGGGGGATTTGAACCCTAGTAGTGACCAGTTTCCAGGGAGCAACTATCCAGGGCAGGCAGATATGTGGGACGAAGCAAAAGAATGTAAAGTACATATGTACTTTTGAAATGGAATTATTTTGTCATTTTTTTAAAGCAAACTCTCTGAATACTGTAGTATTTAAAACAAAAGGCTCTGAAATCTGTTAGGCCTAGTGATATGTTTATATAATCTCAAGCAAGCTACCTCAGTAGGTCTTGCTCCTTTCCAAAACTTGGGGACAATCATATGTCATTGCACTGTTGGGAAGTGTATTAGATTATACTATGTCAGCTTAGGTAAGTCAGAGCCAGTGTTTTCAAGACACCTGCTTTCTGTGTAACTCAACTTTAGGATTAACCCAAAGAGAATGTTGCTTTGAATTTGGGGCATGAGAATGAGGCAGAACAGGGAAGGGAAGAGTCCTTCTCCGCTGTCAGATAACGATTTGTGGAGAAAGCCGTGTCAGACAAAGCCCAACAGGCTCTGACTCCAATCCACTCCTTGCTACCCTTATCTTCCTGACATTGACTCGGCTAAACAGCAGTGGCTGTGGGTATCCACCACTTCAGAAGCAATGGCCAACAGAAACCGCGCTTCCCATGAACCTCATTAAGGATTCTCCTTTTGACATCTATCTTTGGGAGTTGCATATCCACACCACCACAGGCTCAGTTCTGAGTTGTCCACCTAGGGTCACACTGACACCCTATTGCAGACTTTCACTTTCCCAGCTCTGCCCATAGTCATGCAATAAGCCTACTCTTCAGGAAAGCATGGTGCCTTGGTATATTAGTCAAGATGTAAATTCTCACCTCTCAAGCTTCTCACATTAGGTCACTCAAGGAAGAAATGGCACTAGAGGCAGACAGGTACTCTCTGCAGGCCATGGGAACCTGAGGCAGAGTATCACTGAATGAGTGATAAACTGTACTACTCACAGTGGCCTTGTTCCACAGACTGAACTCTATGTGACTCAAACAGGGAGACCAGGGAGATGGCTGTTACTGTCTACAATGCAGCACAGAGTAAATGCTCAATAAATTAAAATTAGTGTGTCACACAAACCAATCATGTGATGGCTAGCTTTGTATCTGTTCAGGGCATGTATCTACCTGCAACCTGCAAAGAAAGAAAAAAAAATAGTTAAGAAATGGAAGGATTTTAATGCAGGAATAAATTTTACATATATTAATACAAAGCTGTTGCTTTCTTTAAAAATTAAATAGCCAAATTCTACTTTCTACAAGACAAATAGATTAAGTAAATTATAGAATCTTTTATATGTGTGGGCAAGAAGAGTCAGAGTCTATGAATATTAAACAGTGATTTCGTAGTTAACATTAAGTGAATATCTTAGAAGAAGATTTACAGTTCCTAAGTCTGTCCAGAAGACTGGAGCTCTTTTCCAATAACCATAATAACAGACAAAGCCTGTGTAAATTTAAATTTAAATACTGCCCTTCCTCTCCTGCCTGCTCCCTTGACTGTGTGCTCTCTGGCTATGTCGCTATGGTCACAGAATATGAATATCCTTATCTCATCAGTAAAGCACTTTCAAAATTCAAAGCACTTTGACATATAGAATTCTTGGCTCTGAAGTCTTATCCAACAGCATTATGACTTAGAGGCGTACTTAATTTTAACCAAGGTATTTAGATTAAATTTTTTGTTTTCCCATCTGAGAATGGCTAAATCAATGCTCACTTTGGAATTGATTGTATATAGATTATTAAATGATTAATTTGGGCATTCGTTGGGGCATTGAAAACATACATAATCTATACATCTTTCCTGTGCTCATTGCTTCCTGTCAGCTTGGCACAAACCTAGACACATATTGAGAAAATGCCTCCATATGATTGCCCTGTAGGCAAGTATGTAAGGCATTTTCTTAATTAATGATTGATGTAGGAGGGCACAGCTCATTGGGAACAATGCCACCCTTGGCCTGGTGATCCTGTGTTATATAGGAAAGCAGACTGAGCAAGACACGAGGAACAAGCAGTAAGCAGGGTTCTCCCATGACCTCTCCTTCCGTTCCTGCCTCCAAGTTCCTGTTTGAGTTCCTATCATTACTTCCCACAATGATGGGGTATGACCTAAGTGTTGTAATCTGGAACAAACCCTTTCCTCTCCAAGTTGCTTTAATCACAGTGTTTGATCACAGCAATAGAATGTCTAAGACACCTTCTTACCTCAGAATGGGCAAAATTTGCAGCCAGATCTTACTATGAAAAAATCATCTCTCCAGAGATACTGTGCAAATTTGCCTTTCCCCTTTGCTCTGGGGCTGCAAAACTTGCTGATCCTCTTCTTTGCTTTACAGACTTCTGGGTCTGACACCCCTGTGCTCTGCCAAGGATACTTCTTTATACGAGAGCTTTCAATCCAAGAATAAAGAGTGTTCAGTATTTTGGTCAACAATTGTTCAGAGTTTACCTTTAAGTCATCAAGCTTATTTCTGAGGCGATTTAGTTGCCTCTAAAGTGCACTCTGTCTGCAAATAGTGGCTGCATGTAGTCACTTGGAAGTGACTTTTCTGTCTCCTAATCTGTCTTTTTGAACTGCAGTGTGGCAATAGGAAGGATTTTATAAATCCATCCAGAGAGGAAAAGTTATAAACAAGATCAAGATTAACTACAACCTGAAAAGAAGTGTCCCTTATTGTACAGAATTACATTATTTCTTATATAAAACTATCAAAATTGAAGAAGGGGAACTCATTGTAGCTCAAAACAGTAGCAAGTACTAAAGCCTGGTGGGGAACAAAAACGTACCATAGTTCAGCAACAAGCAATTTGCCAAAGACAGGACAGAGGTGGTAGATGCACAATGCCACAAAAAAGTGTGTCAGTTTTTCTTCTGAGTTTGAGTCAGTGGAGTCTGTCTTATCATCCCTGGTCCAGGATCAGGTTAAGCTGGAGGAATGAAAGGAAGCTTGGCAGTGGAATGAAGTTGGGGAATAGGAGTAGGGGACACGTCTTTCTTTACATTTTGTGGAAAAGGTGACATCAAAAATGCCTGTTTACATTTGAAATGACAAATTTCAAAGCCAAAGTGTAGTTGGAGTTTTCCTGCCTGGCCCACAGTCAGGGCAAATCTCTCTCACCTGCCAGTCCCACAGCCGTCAGACCCGACCAAGTAAACACGGAGACTTGTATTGGTTTCAAACTGTATGGCCATGGCAGGCTTCTTGCTAACTGTTCTTTCAGCTTAAATTAATCCATTTTTATAAATCTATACCTTGCCACATGGCTCGTGGCTTACCGGCATCTTCACATGCTGTTTCTCATCGTGGTGGCTGGCATTGTCTCTCTGACTCAGCCTTCCACTTCCCAGCTTTATTCTCCTCCTTGTCCCGCCTACACTTCCTGCCTAGCCAATGGCCAATCAGTGTTTTAATTATTGACTAATCAGCAACACATTTGACATACAGAACATCCCACAGCACTTCCCCCCTTTTTTTTTAAAAATAAAAAAGGAAGGTTTTAACCTTAACAAAGTAAAATTACATACAATTTGGGAATTTGGGCGTAGCTTCTCTTACTACTTCCTGCTGGAGGGGGGCGCTGTATCTTATGGGGAAACAAAGAAAATTTTAGGATTATGGAATAGTCCATGAGGGTGTATCGTCTGAGCCAGTTGCCTTCAAACCATTCTGGATGTTGGATCATCTGGGCCATGGTGTCATCGGAGACCTTTCAGGGGGTCTTGGCTGGTCAAACCTGATGTGTCTTAATCTGGAACAAATCCATAGCCTCTGGCTTTCTGTGGAAACAAAAGCAGAGTCTCCTTTCCAAAGTAACATATCCTTATATCCAAATTTTGAAGTCAAGGTACCTTTAAAATATACATTTTGGCATAACTCAACAGCTTTTACAATCAAATGTTTTTCTGCAGTTAAAAGTCCCAAAGACAACACAATGCAGATTCTCTGTGTAATATCCATTTTTACGTGGCTTATTTTTTATACTACCTTTACTGTCTCTTTAAAGACTTTATTTTTTAAAACTATGTATTTGTTTCTATAACTCTATATATCATCTTTTTTGTCTCTTTCAAGCCTACGTATCTTTTACACACATTGTAAACTATTACATCTGAATCTGTCTTATTGTAAATCTATTGCCTTAAACTGCAGCAGCTGTGGCTGCTGGATCCACCCACCTCAGCTTCCCAACATGGCCATGGTTTACCGTCAGCTCTGGGAGCTATCGGGGGTCTATGCTTTTAGCCAAGCAGCGTGTAGCCCAGAAACCTCCCCTTTTGCTCTGCACCAGCAAAGGCTAAATCCACCATGCAGCTCAAAGTGCCACTTGCAAAGGCCTCATT
Organism: Peromyscus californicus insignis; assembly: GCF_007827085.1. Lineage (NCBI taxonomy): Eukaryota > Metazoa > Chordata > Mammalia > Rodentia > Cricetidae > Peromyscus > Peromyscus californicus. The sequence continues at coordinate 43,775,227 of NW_026294413.1, forward strand.
CCCGCCACAGGCAGGTCAAGCACGCACGCTAGGAACCCACCAGTAGCTCAAACCAGCAGCTGCCGCTCATTTGAGAGAGACAATTAGGAACTGTTTTTAGCTCCGTTTTAGAATCTTTTCTCAGGTTTTAGGTGGAAACTCTTGCCACCACGTTGGACGCCATTTGTAGTTGGAGTTTTCCTGCCTGGCCCACAGTCAGGGCAAATCTCTCTCACCTGCCAGTCCCACAGCCGTCAGACCCGACCAAGTAAACACGGAGACTTGTATTGGTTTCAAACTGTATGGCCATGGCAGGCTTCTTGCTAACTGTTCTTTCAGCTTAAATTAATCCATTTTTATAAATCTATACCTTGCCACATGGCTCGTGGCTTACCGGCATCTTCACATGCTGTTTCTCATCGTGGTGGCTGGCATTGTCTCTCTGACTCAGCCTTCCACTTCCCAGCTTTATTCTCCTCCTTGTCCCGCCTACACTTCCTGCCTAGCCAATGGCCAATCAGTGTTTTAATTATTGACTAATCAGCAACACATTTGACATACAGAACATCCCACAGCACCAAAGCTCTAAGAATTGGGATGGATAGATGACTCAGTGGATAATATGCTAGCCATACAACCATAAGGGACTGAGTTCACATCCTCAGAACTGACATAAGGCTACACACACACACACACACACACACACACACACACACACACACCCCACAAATAAATAGATAAATAAATTTTAATAAGTAGGCTGAGATCCCTGAAGCTTGCTAGCCAAACAGTATAACCAGTTAGTAAGCTCCAGGCTCAACGGGAGACCCACTTTCAAAAGCTAAAATGGAGAGTGATTGAAGAAGACCCCTGACATCAACCTTTAACCTCTACGCACACAAGCACATATACACACACTGCACCCACATGTGTACACACACAAACACATACACACAAAGAATTGACGGGATGATATTTTTTAGCATAGAAAATATGTGAGCAAATTGGAACTGAACAGCAAGATGGAGGTCAAGGACCAACTGGGAATGACTGACAGCACCTGTGTAAAAAGTGGTAGAACCTGACTAAAGCAACTACTGAGACGTGGCAGAGACTGGAGGTTGACTAATGAGCTAGGAGTCCCATGTAAAGTCTTCAGGATTCTTGTGAGGACTTGAGGGTAACTCCTAGGGGTCTGCTTGTGGAGTGAGTAGGTTTCCACTTCACAGGGAAAACAGAATAGGGAACGTATGGAATCTGAGAAGTTTAGCATTTGTGCTAGTGGAATTTTAGCTTTGTGTTGTTTTATTGCTACTATGCCAAAATAATTGATAGATTCAGGCTAAATGAGGAAAGATTTGCTTTGACTCAGGTTTGGGACTTCAGTCTGTAGTAGGCTGGCTTCATTGCATTGAGCCTGAGGTGAGGCAGACTATCTCAGCAGAGAAATCATGATGAAAAACAGATGCTCAGATCGTGGAAGCCAAGAACCAAAGGAAAGTGTGAAGAAGAGGCCAGGGAAAAGACATCTCCTTCAAAGCATGTCTCTCAGTGACCTACCTCCTCCAACTAGCTGCCCCTCCTATGTTTCTACAACCTTCCAGCAATAACACTAAATTATGACTCCATGGGTTGACCAGAGTCCTCAGGGCCCACCACTTTCTAAAAGTTCCATCAACTGGGAAGCAAGATGGAGAATGTATGGGCCACCATTGCTTATACATGAGTCCTTCTCTTCCTGCCCATACTTCCTGAAGATCCCTTAAGATGTCCTGTGTTCCTGTCCATCCTTAGTGCGGGTCACCTCTGTTCCCTCCATCAATAACCCGTCCTCACACTTTCCTCAAAGATGGGTATTTCCCAGGTCTTCAGTTAAGATTTCCCTCTTAAGGTCTAGACCTTTATACCTAACTGCTTCTAAAACTGTCTATCCGTCTGCACTTTGACACCACACAACCAACATGTGATGGATTGTCTCCCAACCCGTGCAGTCTCAGGGATTGTCTTTCCTTATTTTCTTACTCATCATGATTCCCAGTCTCCTCTGCAGCAAACTTGGATGACTTCCTTGACATCATTCTCCTCACACTCAATGCTGAACAAGTCTTGTTGACTCTGATTCTGTTCCTCTCCTGCTTTGTTTCACTTTCTGCCCTTCATCCTAGCCTTAGCGTAGTTACTTCTATATTTCCTGATAATTTGTCCAGCCACTTGCTGTACGACCTCTTGTCTTCTTATCTGACCTCCTCCTCAAATTGTCTTCTGTTAGGTTTCCAGGAAGCTTTCATACTGTCATCTTGCTTGCTACATTTTCAAATTCATACCCTCCCAAGGAAAGACCACAAATTTCTAGGTATGGTTGTTGAGATGGGACATTGCACTTACTTACTCCAGCTTCATTCATGACCTGTAGTCTGTGAAGTCTACTCCATTCCTTCTCCCTGTGTGCCTTAGAGCTCCGCCCTCTGCCCTGACTCCATTCAGGACTTGTCCTTCAGGGTTCATTATGGAAACCTTCCCCAGTGTCTATAAGCAATGCTTAAAGTCCTTATTTTTCCCATAAAAATCAGTAAGACTTTTAGTATTCATCCCATTCCTAGTCTTGTCCATTTTTGTCCTCTCTTAGGCTATAATCCATTCTAGAATAAGGTTCATGTTCTTTCTCCCCAGTACTTTGCACAGTACTTGGAACACAGTTATCTTTTGATCAATGTCTACTGAATCAATAGATGAGTAGATATGAGAGGATGAAGGAGCAGTCACTCCTACATTCTTTCTGAAAGCTGCCTGAGATTTCTCAGACTCTATTCTCATGACACATTTATTTACATTTGGAACTTGCTGGCAGCCAACAAATAAAGAGAAATAATGAAGCACAGGATACTGTCTTTAAGAAAGCCAAGCTTCTACTTCTTCCCTCCTAATAAACTTTAAAAGGAATCTATCACATGAATTCGTGCACAGAACACTGAACAGCATGCAGGCCATTCCAGCAGTGCTTACAGGAGCCCCAGAAATATTCTTTACTTCACTGTTTCTAAGATTAATGCTTTTGAAAAGATAAAGACCTGGCACTGAAACATGCTTCATCAAAGAGCGTTCACTGGGAGAGGCTAAGCTAATGAGCACCACTTTGGGGAGTTTTCTGGTGATGTGGTTTAGCACCTAGGAGAGAGACTGCACATCTACAAACTCTATTTCTGAAATATCAATTGTCTCAGGCAGGCTTTGACAGAAACTAAATGACGGCTCCAAATTGCATTCTCTGATGAGAACCTAGAAAACTCCCCTTCATTCAAGGGGAGCTATTTGTAGCATGTAAACTCTTGCCAGACTGAATGGAGAATTTGGCCCAGGGAATAAAAATATAGAAAATGAATGTACAGGAATTGTAGGAGGAGAGGCTCAGGGCCTATTACCTAGTCATACTGCTTGGCTTGAACATGCTGCAAAGAGGCAACCAAACAAAGAGTTAGCAATGTGTGGGCTTGTCTCTGGTCCACATGTGCACCAAGACACACAAAGTACCTTCTTCCTATGTTTTTGTTTCAAAGGGCAATATTCTCTTCCCCCAGCCTTTGCCTATAAAGACAAATTTGAATTCATCAGGAATTAAGCATTTAGAAATGGGGACTTGGGGTAAATTGTCAAAGGGAGACAAAGATATCTAAAGAGCTAACAATGCTTCAGTGTCAAACACAATCAAAGATTTCGTTTTAGTCACTTCCCTGCTTGCAAGTCAGGAACAGAACCATCCACAACAACTCAGACAGGCATCAGGCTGAGCCACACAGCAGCAGATGCTGTGGGCTCCACATCCATCATTGTTCTAACAAAAAGATCTGAGTGTGGCTAAGTCGAGATGCAGCTCTGACAGTAATCATGATGGGACCACCCAAGAAAGATGCTCACAGGATAAAAAAAAAAAATCGAAGCCCAAAGCAAAAGCCATTGCAATCATTATCTCCACAGTTAGCACAACTAAATATTGAGACCTCTGCCACACACAAAAAACAATGGAAGAACTCTGGCTTCTAAAATACAGCCACTAGAAAACCAGCAGCCAAATGGTCTTCTGGAGGAACACAAACGGAAGCTGCTTTAGAATATTGATTGAAACGAATCCAAACACATTGACTTATGTGTAATTAACAAAAACGTTTAATTATTCTGATGATGTAAAAATGGCATCAATCTTATTCGAATGAGTTTTAATTCAAAGACAACACCATCATGGGTATTATGCTCAAGTAATTTCATTTAATTAATCATCAAACTTGTTCTCACATATGCCTTCCTTTAGTCTCAATAAATCACAAAATGGCTGACAAATTTCCTCTCTAGGAGAAAAATTAAAGATATCAATTTGAAATGCTTCCTTTGATATTATTGCTCGATATGTTCTAAAGCAAAAATTAAATGTTACAAAAGATGCCTTCTTTCCTCTCTCACTGACAGAGCCATAGAAGATGGCAGTTCTTTTGTGAGCATTTGTGGATCCATGAGCAAATTCTTTCAGTTATTTTGAAGGAAAGGTTGTGTTTTCTCAGGCTTGAGGAATATCTGAGTTTATTTTTCTCAAAACTTGGCAGAAAAACAAAGCCCAACTACTGGATAATCATTCAAATGACAAGTCTCCATTAGGTTGAATTACTGAAATGAAACTACTTTGGTAATTGTCATTCTCCCTCCATCCTGTGCAGCAAACTGAAATGAAAATACACTTTGGGTCCAGGAAGCAGATCCCCCAAAGCCAATTAATGCTCCCAAGCTAGTAGGATGCTAATTAGCAATTATTTCTGCCCATTGATGCCCAGGCATCCTGGGTTGCTAAATTTTTCCCTTGTCTAGGTAAGTCTTTTATTTTCTAAACCTCCAGAGCACATTCACTGGATATCAGTAGTTCCGTCTAGGGCATTTTGCAGAATATGTGTCTTTAATATACCAAATACCCTCCTCCCTCATCCTTAATAAAGACAAATTGTACACAGATAGGAAAGGGAGAAATAGGGGCATACAATGGAGATCTTTTTTTTTTTTTTTTAAACAAATGGCACTAAGTAGTGAGTGAGTGGCCTGGAGGTGTGTGGAATGTAAGAAGGAAGGTGGTGATGGAATGAAGGCATGGTGTTTAGATAGAGAATGAGGAGGAAACAGGCACAGGGAATGGAGCAAAACTGCCCTTCCTGATTTCCTTTTTCCACAGTGTGAGTCAGTTCGTGGAACACACAGTAAGACCCAATTAAAGGCATAAGACACTCCTCAAACCTATTGGCTTTAGTAATCAAAAAGCCAAGAGCTCCACTGGGGTCTGAAGAGGAAAATCCAACAGAGAGGATTTCCAGGGTGTTGGACTATTGCCATAACACTTATTTCCAGTAAGCACATTTTTTCTAAAATAAATAAATAAACCCAATGATTGCTTTTTCTCTACCAAAGGGTACATCTTAGAGCAGGAGGGGATGTAATTCTACCTTCTGAATCTATGAATTTCTAGCAATTAATATATTAAAGTTCTAGAAGATTCCTTGGAAAGTCATGATGTTCACAGCAGGTATATTATTCCAATGAAGATTATATGATTCTCACTTGTATTAAATTTTAGTTTAACTAATATTTATTCATATTTTGATTTCCAAGGTAGCATCCTATGAACTGTAAGAAATTCAAATATAAAAGGTTGGTGGTGGTGGAATGAAGGCATGGTGTTTAGATAGAGAATGAGAAGAATGAACACAGAGAATAACAAAAGATATCCAGCCACATTAACCAAATCAAATAAAGCCCAGACCATAAAAAGATACAGGGTAATAAAATAGGGAGTCAAGGAAAATAATTCTTGGTTTCTCTGGGAGATATTTGCTTCTTGAGAAACTATGTCATTTACTCAGTCTGTGGGCTGTAACCTATGTAAGACCTGCACACAGTAGTGAAAAAAAAAACAAGCAAAAATGGACTACTATTTGGAAACTACACACCCTCCCCTGGGCTCCATACTCGGGTCCACAGCCCTGTCAGCCTTACAGAAGGCCAGGCTGGTCCTAGGAACCCCAGTTAAACCACCGCCCACTAAATCCCTTTAAGCATGCCCCCAACCCCAGACTATACACTACACCTACCACAACCCCATCCTGTCCCCAGCTCCATATCCTGGTCTACAACTTCAGAAGAAGACTTCCACTTTACCAGAAGCTAGGCTGGATCTAGAAACCCCAGGTAAGACATTACTCACTGCCCTCTAACATTCTTTTAAGCCTGGCAACAACACTAGACTGCACCACCCCACCCTACCCCACACCCTGAGCTCTGTATCATGGCCTACTACTTTGGAAGAAGTCTTTGGCTTTGACAGAGGCAAGGCAGGATCTAGGAACCCCAGACTGCACCCTCTCCCTTTGGATCCATATCCCAGACTACAACTTTAGAAGCAGACTTTGGCTTTACCAGAGCACAGGCCAGATCTGGGGACCCCAGCCCCAGCAGCTGTGCTGGAGGCTAAGCTGTTTCTAGAGACCCCAGAGGCCAGGCTGGATCTAGGGACCCCAGACTGTACCCCTTCCCCTGGGCTCTATATCCTGGTCTACAAACTTGGAAGAAGACTTTGGCTTTACCAGAGGCCAGGCCAGATATAGGGACCCCAGGTCCCAAAAACCCCAGAGAGGACACCCTACTGGACCTAAAGAGACACTAGTCACCATAACCTTTGGCCATTTAGGCCAGAAGACCAGAGAGGAAAGAGAAACCAAGGAACAAAGCACCCATCCAACAAAGACAAGTGCAGGAACCAACATCTAGACCTATAATCATCCCAAATCCAGATGCCTAAATGTCACTGTAAGAACACAACCAATAACAGAAAGGGCAATATGACATCACCAAAGCCCAGCTATCCTACATCAGCAACATCTGGACAATTCAACATACCTGAAGCACAAGAAAATGACCTTTAATATGACTTTATGAGGATGATAGAGGTCCTTAAAAAGGATATGAAAAAAACTCTTAAAGAAATTGAGGAGAAGACAAACAAAAATTGGAAGAAATCAATAAATCCTTAGAAAAAATCCAAGAAAAAGCAAACAGATGAAGGAAACTGTTCAAGACCTGAAAATTGAAATAGAAGCAATAAAGAAAACACAAAGAGAGGGAGTCCTAGAAAAGGAAAGTCTAGGTAAGTGAACAGGAGCTACAGATGCAAGCATCACCAACAGAAAACAAGAGATGGAAGAGAAAATCTCAGGTGTTGAAGACATGATAGAGAAAATAGATACATTGGTCAAAGGAAATGTTAAATCTAAAAAATTCCTAACACAAAACATCCAGGAAATCTGGGACACTATGGAAAGACCAAACATAAGAATAATAGGAATAGAAGAAAGAAAAGAAAGTTTGCTCAAAAACACAGAAAATATATTTAACAAAACCATAGAAGAAAAATTTCCCACCTAAAGAAGGACAAACCTATAAAGGTACAAGAAGCCCCCAAATTCTCAGTAGAGACCCTAAAATCCAGAAGGTCCAGGACTGTTGTCTTGCAGACTCTAAGACACCACAGATACCAGCTCAGACTACTATACCTAGCAAAACTGTCAATCACCATAGATGGAGCAAACAATAAATTTCATGATAAAGTCAAATTTAAACAATATCTATCCATAAACCCAGCCCTACAGAAGGTACTAGAAGGAAAATTTCAACCCCAGAAAGTTAACTACACCCACAAAAACAGGAAATTGATAATCTCACACCAGCAAAACCCAAAGAAGGGAAACACACACACACACAGAGAGAGAGAGAGAGACAGAGACAGAGACAGAGACAGAGAGAGAGAGAGAGAAGGTACCAACAACAACAAAATAAGGGGGATTAATAATCATTGGTCATTAATATTCCTCAATATCAAAGCTCTCAATTTGCCAATAAAAAGACACAGGCTAACAGAATGGATACTAAACAGCATCTATTATTCTGCTACATACAAGAAACACACCTCAACATCAAAGACAGACATTATCTCAGAGTCAAGGGTTGGAAAAAGATTTTCGAATCAAATGGACTTAGAAGCAAGCTGGTATAGCTATCATAACTAACAACATAGACTCCAAACCAAAATTAATCAAAGAGATGGAGAAGGGTATTTCATACTCATTAAAGGAAAAATTCACCAAGATGATGTCTCAATTCTGAACACCTATGCCTCAAATGTAAGAGCACTCACATTTGTAAAAGAAACATTACTAAAGCTTAAATCACACATCAAGCCCCACACAATAATAGTGGGAAACTTTATCACTCCACTCTCATCAATGGACAAGTCTTCCAGACAGACACTAAACAGAGGAATAATGGAACTAATAGACATTATGATGCAAAGGAACCTAACAGATATCTACAAAACATTTAACCCAAATACAAAAGAATACACCTTCTTCTCAGCACCTCATGGAACCTTTTCCAAAATTAGCCAAATACTCGGCCACAAAGCTAGTCTCAACAGAGACAAAAAAAAAAAAAAAAAAAAACCTGAAATAACCCCCTATTTCTTATCAGCCCACCATGGATTAAAGCTGGATTTCAACAACAGTAATAACAGAAAGCCTACAAACTCATGAAAACTGAACAACTCTCTACCGATTTATCACTGCATCAAGGAAGGAATAAAGAGATAAGTTAAAGACTTCCTAGAATTCAATTAAAATGAGTGCACAATATACCCAAACTTATAGGATACAATGAAAGCTGTGCTAAGAGGAAAGTTCATGGCACTAAGTGAATTCATAAAGAAATTAGAGTATTCTCATACTAGTGACTTAACAGCACACCTGAAATCTCTAGAACAAAAAGAAGCAAACACACACAAGAGGAGCAGAAGGGAGGAAATAATCAAACTGAGAGCTGAAATCAATAAAATATAAACAAAGAGAACAATATAAAGAATCAATGAAACAAAGAGCTGGTTCTTTGAGAAAATCAACAAAATAGATAAACCTTTATCCAAACTAACTAAAATGTGGAGAGAGAATATCCAAATCAACAAAATCAGAAATAAAAAGGGGGACGTAACAAGAGACTCTGAGGAATCTAGAGAATCATTAAATCATACTTCAAATACCTGTACTCCAAAAAATTGGAAAATCTAGAAGAAATGGACAACTTTCTTGATAGATACCACTTACCAAAGTTAAATCAAGACCAGATAAACAATTTAAATAGACCCATAACCCAGAGGGAATTGGAGCAGTTGTTTAAAAAAAAACGGCCAATTCTACCAGACCTTCAAATAACAACACTAGTACCAACACTCCTCAAGTTATTCTGCAAAACAGAAACAGAAGGAACATTGCCAAATTCATTTTATGAGGCTACAGTCCCTGATACTCAAAATACATAAAGACTCAACAAAAAAAGAGAATTACAAGCCAATCTCCTTCATGATGCAAAAATACTCAATAAAGTATTCACAAACTGAATCCAAGAAATCATCAAAAAGTTCATCCACAATCAAGTGGTTTCATCCCAGGAATGTAGAAACGGTTCAACATGAACATCTGTCAGTGTAACCTACCACATAAACAAACTGAAAGAGAAGAACCACATGATCTTCTCATGCAATGCTGAAAAACTTTTGACAAAATTCAACACCACTGCACAATAAAAGTCTTGAAGAGACTAGGGATACAGGGGACATAACTAAACGTAATAAAAGCAATATAGAGCAAGCCAATAGTCGACATCAAATTAAATGGAGAGAAACTCAAAGCATTTCCACTAAAATCAGGAACAAGAAAAGGCTGTCCATCCTCTCCATATCTATTCAATATATTCTAGAAGTTCTAGCTAGAGCAATAAGACAACTAAAGGAGATCAAGGGGATACAAATTAGAAAGGAAGAAATCAAAGTATCATTATTCACAGATGATATGATAGTATACATAAGCAACCCCAAAAATTCTAACAGGGAACTCCTACAGCTGGTAAACACCTTTAGTGAAGTGGTTGGACATAAGATTAACCCAAAAAGTCAGTAGCCCTCCTAAATACAAAAAATAAACGAGCTGAGAAAGAAGTCAGGGAAACAACACCCTTCACAATAGCCACAAATAATATAAAATATCTTGGTCTAACTCTAACCAAGCAAATGAAAGACCTGTATGACAAGAACTTCAAATCTTTGAAGAAAGAAATTAGAGAAGATACCAGAAGATAGAAAAATCTCCCATGCTCATGGATTGGTAGGATTAACATAGTAAAAATGACCATTTTATTAAAAGCAATCTACAAATTCAATATAATTCCCATTAAAATACCAACACAATTCTTTACAGACCTTGAAAGAACAATACTCAACTTCATATGGAAAAACAAAAAAGCCAGGATAGCTAAAACAATCCTGTACAATAATAGAACTACTGAGGGTATCACCTTCCCTGATTTCAAGCTCTACTGCAGAGCTATAGTAATAAAAACTGCATGATATTGGCATAAAAACAGACTGATGGATCCTTGGAATCAAATTGGAGAACTAGAAGTAAATCCACACACCTATGGACACCTGGTTTTTAATAAAGAAGCCAAAATTTTACAATGGAAAACAAAGAAAGCATACTTCTGGGAGACCTGCCCTTTTCCCAACAGAAATGGAGGAGGAGTGGATTAGGGGGTGGGAACATAGGGGGCGTAGAGGGAAGGGACTGGGAGAGGAGGGGGGAGGAGAAACTGCAGCTGGGGTGTAAAATAAATAATTTTATTTTAAAAAGGACAATTATTTGAAGTATCAATTGAAATGCTAAACACCTTTTCCCTTTGACGTGCTCACTACTACATGAATGTGTCTAACCTCTCGATGAAGAGAAAGCTCATTACTCCTTGCTTTAGTTCACATCATCCTGCAACTGTTGCAGTGGACACTTTTTCAGGGATGCATGTTGTTCCACTGTGTTTTATGGTGCTGGTGCCCAAGCCCGGGACTGTGCACGCCATTGAGCTATACACTGGGACCATATTTGTTTTCTGTATTTTCATTCCTAGCTCTATTTGCCTTCTCTAGACTTTTATTTTTTCCTATTCCCCATTAGTCTTATTTGAATTCATCTGTAGGGACCTATGGTTTATTCCTGATGCTGATTCTTTATCATATATGCAGAAAATATCTTCTCATCCTCTGTTAGTATTTGGTCTTGATGGAATCAAATTTACTTACCATTTTCTCTGTGGCATAGGCATTTTGGTTTCCTTTAAAAATAATTTCTTCCTTATCAAATTAAAGTTGTTCTTATATTTTTGCAATACATTTTCCCTGATAGTTTTAGGATTTCAGTTTTCATACTTCTGCTTGGAATTTGTTTGTATATGGCATGAATTAATAACCTAATTTCCATTTGTTTTTCTTGCAGAAAGTAATTTGTCACAACACCATGTGTTTTATAGAGTATTTTCCCCAAGTGATTACAGTGTCATTTCAGTAACAAACTAAGTTCCGCATCTAAGTCAGTTTCTGGGGTCACTGTGCTGTTCCAATGATTTGTTTATAGAGTCTCTACCAACCACATGTTGTTTTCAATACAGTAGCTTTGTAGGAACTATCTGCAAAGTGATAACCCCCATTGTTCTTCCCTTTCAAAATTATCTGAGCTCACAAAACATGGTGTTATTATTCCTATGAATTTTAAGACCACATCACAAGATTTTGAGTAGGATGGCATTGAATCTTAGGATAAATTTGGGAATAAGTGTCTTTACTATCTGGTTATCTCATCTATGAGCATGTTATAGCCCACATGCATTCATGTCTTCCTTACAGTCATCAGTAACGCCTTAAGATTTTCACCATATTTACATGTAAGGCATTTGTCTTGTGTATTTAGTATTTTCCCTTTCTTGGGGTTGTTCTGTTTTTATTAATGTCATAAATAACATTTCACTCTGTATTATTTTTATTTTGTTAACATAACCCTCAGTGTCTGCTTTGATTTACATTTCTCTGTTAGATTCTTATTCTTTATGGGCTATTATTTGTTGTTATGGTTTAGATTTTGAATGTCCTCCAAAACCTTATGTGTTGACAGTTTGGTTCCTATTCCAGAGGTGCCCAGATGTAGGGTCTTTGGGAGGTGACTGGCTCATGAGGGCTCTGGTCTCATGAATGAACAGCTATAGAAAGTAGTGGAAATTTCAGGAAATGGGGCCTAGTGAGAGGAAGTAGGTCACTAGGGGTGTACCACGGAGAATATATTGTGTTCTCCCCCTACCCCAACCTTGCTCTCTCCCCACTTCCTGCTTTGCTTCATGGACGTCATGAAAGGTTTAGGGTATTATTTCCTTCTTTGCCTCCATCTCTCCCCCGCTTTCTTTTCCCGGCCACTGTGAAGTGAACAGCTTTGCTACACCACACTTCCTACAAGATACTCTGCTTTGCCCCAAGCCTACAGCAATAGGACCAAGTGACTGTGGACCTCTGCAACCCTGAGCTAAATTACAAATTTCTCTTTAGGTTGATTTTTCTCATGTTTTTTTTTTTTTTTTTTTCCAGTAAGTGGTCAAAAGCTGACTAACACACTTATATTTATATAATAATTTTCTCAATGTAGTCTCTAAGTTATTTTTAATCTTATATTCTCTTTTGTCTATATTAAAACTATCATGCTAGCCTTCTTTTTAGTCAGTCATTTTGCATGGTACATCCTTTTCCTTCATTAATTTTAAAGATTCCCATGTTCTTTTATTTGTTTTGGAGATATTTCATGCAAACGGCACATTCACACATTGGTTTGTTTTTGTTTTACCTTCTAAGATCTTGCCTTTTGATAAGTGAGTTTGATCTCTTTGTTTTCATTTGTAAGTACTTAGTGTAGCAATTAAAATGTTTTCAGACTTGGGTAATAAATGATACCACCTCTAAATATGAGGACATCCATTCTCTTTCATGACTAGAAGCCCAGTGGTGGACAGGTTCAAGATAGCTGTGAAGAGGCTGCCAGAACAAGAAGGAGATACATGCTTCTGGCAGGAGTCAAAGAACTTGCCCTTGAACCAGACAGAATAAATTGGTGTATTGAGTTCATCTGGGACCCTCATCTTCCTAGAGTCATCAGGATACTTGGCCTGCACTCACCATGTGCAAGAAGTACAAGAGTTTCAACCTCCATGCCACACTATTAGGATTTAGTTCTGATATCATATCTGTTGTTTTATCTTTGTTCTGACTTCATTCTAATATTTTAAATTTTTCTTGTCTTGGTTTGTTAGTTAACCACACTTTATGTGATTTATTTTCCTTCACCTACTTAAGGTTAAACAGTCTCTGTCATTTTTTGAAGTAATTGTACCTAAATTTTTTCATTTATAGGATATATACATTTATATATGGAATTATATAGGGAGACTAATTCAGACTTTTCTCTCAGAACCTCAAGCCAGTTCACATATCCCCCTTCCTTTAACAGAGACTTCTGTACCCTTTAAAGCCCTTCTGTATTCTTCCACCCAACTCCCCTGATACTGTGTTCTTACGATTTGTTTGGTTGATATTTTGGTTCCACCTTGTTCTGATAACATATCATGCACAGTTTTGTTTAGTGGATTCACTTAAACTTGCAAGCATAATAAAGTGTTCCCTCTGCTTCTTGCCTCCACCTCCTTCCTTTTTCTCTGATTCAAGCCAAAGTCTAACATTTAGTCATCGTTTAGTGAGTACAATCTACATGGAGATCCTAGTGGACCTAAAATGCCTTTATCTCCACTTCACTCGTCTACTTAATTTCTTGAGTAGGTATAAAAGCACATGTACATATTCAAGAAGTATAATTAAAAGGGTGGCTCATTATGAATTTCAAGAACTCAATTATTTGCCCTTAGGACTTTGAAAATACATTTCACTGCTTAATGACTGCTCTGTAAAGAAGTGAGTTGCCAATCTTATGACTGTGGGAATCATAGTTAATCTTTTTTATTCCACCCTCCATTTTTTTTTAAAGGTTTATCGTTATTCTTGCTATTCTGCACTCGCACCATCAAATGTCTAGGTATTGAATTCATCTATGTATCACTACTTTTTACTTCTTAGTCTCCAGTTGGCTAATTTTATAGCTGTTGTGCCAGGGCATCATGAAGTTAACCACTGGCAGGGCAGATTTAGAGTTAGGTTATGTTCCTGGTGCCCTTGCTCCATACAGGTAGCATAACTCAAACCTATAGAAGATGTGGCCCCCTCGCACTGGACCATAGCTTGTCTGAGACAGCAACTAGCTTCAGACACAAACCCTTTCTTGTGTGTAGGGACTTTTTCATCTCATTAAAGATAAACATTTCTATCTTTGCATAAAGTGCCAAAATCCTGTTCTCCTCACCCCAGGCCGAGACTTATGGGCTTCCCGTCACCATAATGACACCAACATGTAAATACTGACACCTCTGTTGCAGATTATGCTAGAAAAGCTGGCAAATTTGCTCTTTTGATTTCTAGCAATGCAATACTCGTTCTCTCTTTAAGATTCATTGATTTTTATTTTATATGTATGGGGTGTCTTGCTTGCATGTACGTATGTGCGCTGTGTGTATACCGGGCACCCGTGGAGATCAGAAGAAGGTATTGGATCCCCTGAATCCAGAATTATAGTTATGAGCCACCATGTAGGTACTGGAAGCCCAACTGTAGTTCACTGTAAGAACAGTAAATGCTCTTAACTGCTGAGCTCCCTCTCCAGCACCATGCCTCCTCCTCTTGTTTCTGACTGTGTTTGGTAGAACTTAGGGCTTTACACCAGAGTGCTATACCATTAAGCTGCACCCCAGCCCAGAGGTTTCCTTGCTTTAGGGTATGACTTGTCTAAATTTTCAGTAGTGTTTTTCTCATTGTGTCCATGACTTTAGTTTGAGAAGCATATTTTACTCTATTCAGTTTACTCTTTTGTCCAGAAAATTCCTTGGTCCTTAAGATCACCAGGGTTAGAAATTTAGAAATTATATTGAATCCTTCCCTGGTGTTCAACCGGTTAAAAATCCCTGTTTATTTTGTTAAGTTCCCTCAGTTTTGCACTTTTACTCCTGCTAGATCTTTATTGCAGATCTTTACTGCACGCTGGTAGCCCTCCCCACCAAACAGACTTCTAGCAATGAGCCCCAGAGACTCTGGTGTACATTTTAACAAGGGAGGTAGCATTGTGGGTGACTTAACACAGAGTGTTTATGTTCTTGTCTCCTCTCTAGCTGGACATCCGTTCTCTCCCATAGTAACCTCGCATCTGAACAGAACTTGAATATCCCTCTAGTCTTCCTACCAGCAATATACTCTTCTGCTTTCTTATGGGTTGAGATTTCTTATTTACTCTTTATTCTCTTTCAGTCCCAACATGAACTTACATTACTGCTTTTGTCTCACAGTGTTACTTTCTGTCCTCCAATAGACATCAACAGTCGAGTCGATTTTCTCAGTGCCTATACCTACTCACCTGGCTGTACTATGCCCAGCTCAGGAATGGGTCCACAATGGTCCAGGCATGAGGAGCCAAGGGAATGCATAGAAGGCAGTAATGCTGTGGTGGAAAAGCACCCCAGGAAGATAGGGATGGACAGGCAGCAGCAGCAGTGGACACCCAGGACCCCATTTTATTGCCATAGACTTTAATTCAGTTTCATTATTTTCTGCAGCAGAATTGGAGAACCAGGTAAGAGCTTCCAAAATTTGCTTGCACGTAGCGTGAATGAGGGGCTCTGGAGTGATGCTGAGAATAGGGTCTAGTTGCTGGTAGTGGCAGATGAAGGAGCTGGAGCCTGAGTGGAAGCTAGCCTCTGGGGTCTGGGAACTGAGCTGACATAGGTTAGGAGGTGGAGCTAAAGACAAAGCATTCCAGAGCATTCTTTCCTAAAACAAGAACATAGGTATATATGCAGGGAAGAAAACCTTCTCATAGTCAAATGTTTGGAAAAAAATGGATTAAATATAGAGATGATTTCATAGTAGCAACTTTTCTAAGAGACTTAAATTTTGCGAAGTGCCCTATGAATGTTCCAAAGTGGGAGGCAACATCAATTTTTACTCAGGGTATTTAGCATACATGGCATGTCCATTAGTGCTGCTAGAACACAGTCCCCAGCAGGGCTGCTTGAGCAGAAGAAACATATTGTCTCATAGTTCTGCAAGCTGCAAGTCTAAAATCAAAGACGTCAGGAAATCTGGATCTTTCTGATGTCCGTGAGGACATCTTTCCTGTACTTCTGCCTTAGTTTCTGGTCATTAAGTGGCAATCTTTGACACTCCTTGCCTCTTAAAACTGTCCTGCTCTCCATCTTGATGCTCGCTCATATGCACCCTCCCTGTTTGGAATATGTTATCTCCACATTCCCCCTCCTTATAAGGACATCAACCATGTTGAGTGATAGACCCACCCTACCCTAGTAAATAACTAATTACATCTACAACAACTCTACTTCCAGATGAAATAATATTCTAAGAAACTGAGGGTGGACTTCAGTGTGAGCTTGAGAAGAAAACAAGGTAACCTATAGGATAACCATGAGATGTAGCAGAACTGATGGCCTCCCTCCAGAACTGAGCATTGGAAAGGCCTGTCTGGACAACAGGGGAACTGATGAATGGCTGAATTCACTGAGTCCATAGGATGTGCCAACAATCCAGGGACAGTGGCATGGTGGCAGCTTTATAAATGTGGTAGCAGTCTCTGATTGTGCAAGGCACTTGTTCAAAGTGACCACAGTGTGGTTCAAAGTAAAGTCTGCTTACCTACAAAGTTCTCTCTCTCTCTCTCTCTCTCTCTCTCTCTCTCTCTCTCTCTCTCTCTCTCTCTCTCTCTCTGTGTGTGTGTGTGTGTGTGTGTGTGTGTGTGTGTGTGTGTGTACGCCAACTTGCTGCTTCCCAAAAGAATATGAAGCTCATTAAAATGAAATCCTAGCTGTGGAAATAATGGGGTTATTTTTCCACCCCTCACTAATGCCTAATCCATACTGAAAAGTGGATGAGATTTGAAACACAGCAAAAGCAATGAGGCTTCCTCCTCATCGCTGAAATAAATCTGTTTAATACATACGAGGCAGTCCTGGTTAAATGTTTACCTTTTGAACCCTATACTGAAGGAAATGGTTTCCTGAAGCTCTGGCTAATCTTTCAGCAAACTGTCAAACTAAAAACTTGGGTGCTTCTTGATGAGGATTTTAACTGCACTATTGATTAGAGTGCAGCTAGAAACCATTTTCAGTCTTATCTTCATATGATTTAATTGACATTGAGAGGTATTTTAATTGAAACGTTAGGCTGCCTCAGTAGAACAACCCTTTGTTTCTAGCAAGGCAATCTAGCTTTTATGCTTTTAATCGCCATCTGTTGTTCAATAAATGTCAAATCGTTCCTAATGGTCTCTCTAAGCATAGGGTTGGTTTTGTTTAATTTGCTTTTGTGCTCAGTGTTCGTTATGGGCAAATGAGTCCTTGCCGTAAAGAGCACCATTTCTCATGGTGCTTCAGTCCCGTTAGAAGGAAGGAGTGATTAGAAATAAAGAGACAAGAGAAATGCTTCTTTTTTTTCAATCCTTCTCAGCAGTGGAGAGATTTAGAAAGTCTATAAAAATGTTTCCTCTCAGTAGTGCTGGTGATTTTAGTCCCATTCAAAGCAAAAAGGGAAGCAAAGACATCCAGAAGTCTTTGAGTCACATGAATTATCAGAAATGGTAGATGCTAATATATATATATTTGTGGGGTGGGGTGGGCACATCCAAATTCAACGTGCACTGAAGGCCTCTTAATGTCATAAGTGAAAGCAACTGTTTTTCTTTTTTAATCCTGTGACTATTTTGAGTGGATATAGAAGCATTGCAAGAACTCTATTAGCAAGAGACTCTGAGGTAGAGGAGGAAGATGTTTGGTCGTGGGAGGAAAAAAGACTTTCTGGGAAGATACATATGACCATGTTAAAAGATGGAAGTACTTTGGTGCTCGTCCTTCTTGGTTTCCTGACACTAAACATCTAGTGTGGAAGGTCATCTTCCAAAGTTAGGTTAGCAAATGGCCTGTGAAGAACTCTGAAGCAGATAAGGATTATATGACTATTTTGGGAAGTCAGGGCATTCACAGAGACCCATGAATATCAGGGCACAGTTTTCCAACCAAGAAATATGCTTGATTGCTTAGATCAGGGTTTAAAATATTCTCTAAGAGCTAAGAAGTATATTCTAAGAGGTAATTAAAATGGGTTGAAATACAGGGCTATAAATGGGGGACTGGCACGATTTTACAAGAAACAGATCATAACTCAACATTCTAATGACTTTTTCTCTGGAGAAGGTCAGCAAAGCTATTAACAAGGGAAGTGGGCACGCAGAGTTCTCCATCCCAAAATGTGGCTGAACTTTGAACAAAGTACCTCCGTCAGGATTCTTACTTTAATTATCTGGGCTGACTGCCTTTTTCCAGGAACAAGTGCTGAGGGGACTAAACGGGCAGCTGGGCTTCTGAGTGCCCTTCTGCTCTCTGCTCGATCTCTTCCCCCAAAGGGACAGGAAGAAAGATGCTGACATGTTCATTTTTTTTAGGCACTGTATCCAAAAATGCAGTAAATTATTGTAAAAATTAGAGTCCCCCAGACTCAGGTAGAATTTTCCACACTGAAAACAAAAGATGGGGTTTAACAGTGGTTCCCTGTCCTTAGAAATGAATAGACCCAGCAACGTGTGTCATGGGTCCACTGTAGAATTTAGAATGGGGCTTCATCCTCAGGACTTGATCATTTTAAAGTGCATTCACTTCCCCATTGCTGCCTAGTATTGTTCATGCAGACACCCACTATATTGCTTATATAATGGTGAGCCTGTGCTTAGAGAAGTGTTTGTTTTGATTCTCCTAGCCCCCATCCTTTGAACTAAAAAGAATGCCTCGGAACCTCTAACAACAAATACTTACTGGATTAAAAAATTAGCCGGGCGGTGGTGGCGCACGCCTTTAATCCCAGCACTCGGGAGGCAGAGCCAGGCGGATCTCTGTGAGTTCGAGGCCAGCCTGGTCTCCAAAGCGAGTTCCAGGAAAGGCGCAAAGCTACACAGAGAAACCCTGTCTCGAAAAACCAAAAAAAAAAAAAAATTATGACGTATCAAGGTGTGGCGGAACATTTCTGTAATCTCGGCACTCACGAGGCTGAAGCAAGAGAAGTAGGAGTTGGGGGCCAACCTAAGGTACAGAATGAAACCCCACCCAGAAAAAAATAGTTACAAACTACAAGTTTGGAGGATCTTGAGTGTCTTCCCAACTCTCCTCCTCATCGGCTGACCTCAGCTTAGGGGGAAGCGGGTGAGTGCAGTGTGTCTCTAAACAACCTCCACTTCTATAGACACCCGGCACCTGCTCTTTTCTTTGGTTCCTCTGGGGCCCACTTGAGACTTAACCTCTATAATGATTGAGGGCTTCGCCCTCATGGTAGAGCCTAGCATGCGTGAGACTCTGGATTTGATCTCCAGCATTAAATAATAGGTTTTGTTAAGCTCTTGTTGCTTCCAGCTTTCAGAAGTTGAAAGATTAATGATTGGTACTATCAGACCTCGCTCTTTGTAGCAATGGCACGCCCAGCTTTGGACCCTGCTCCCCTCAGCCAAGGGCTCACCCATGTGCTACTTCAGAGTCACCTGAGGTCCCTTGGTTTCCTGATCACCCGCACCCCAGCCCTGGACATCATGGGTCATACTCTGGGGCTGGTTCCGTGTAACCAAGATCTCGATACATTGTCATAATTGCTCTTCAAAGATGTTTATCACAGAATGCCAGAAGAATTTTTCAAGCCTCCTGCTGTTAAGCGTTCTAAAGGTTAAGGCCTCCAGTAAACTGTGATTAGGGGGAAAAAAATCAACGAAATAACTGTATAATCACCTGCTATATTTAGCAGGCTAGATTTGCAGAGTAACCTGGCATTTCTGCCCTGCAGCCTTCTTCAGCACCTCAGGAAGTCTTCTGGCCAGGACACGAAGCCTTGCCAGACCAGCACCTGGAGCACAGCTACAAGCCCAAAATATCTCAACATTTCCCATAATAAAAGGGAATCCATCTCCACAAGAAAAAAGAAAGAAAACGACTTACTATAAAATGGCTGGGATGAGGCAGTGCCGGTTCGTAAAGCAAAACTGCTATATAAACTTCAAGCCAATCTTTTTGCCTCTTTGAGCTGGTATGAGATACAGTCCCTCTCTTTCCCTTGCCCAGGACCCAGGGTTGAGGATGGCAGAGAGGCTGTGACCTCGACTCTCTGTTGTTTCTCTGTCTCCATTAAGCCCTTTGCTAAATTTCCTTTTAATGTCACTCTGTTCTTCTTTGCCTCAAATAAAAGGATGCTTTTCAGGAAGGCTGCCATTCATACCTCAGGGTGCTCTGGGTTCACTATGAGGAGGAGAGACAAGACAAAAATAATAGCTGATGCGGATTGCATATGATGGACCAAGAACCCTTACTGCCGGGCGGTGGTGGCACACACCTTTAATCCCAGCACTCGAGAGGCGGAGGCAGGTGGATCTCCGTGAGTTCAAGGCCAGCCTGGTCTACACAGAGAAACCCTGTCTCGGGAAACAAAAAAAAAAACAAAAAAACAAAAAAACAACCCTATAAGGTGCACCGTGTATATTAATTAAAGTCTCAAAGTTGCTCAATGGAAAGTTCTGTTTTTACTTGATTTTCATTTTATAAATGAAAAATTGAGGTTCAGAGAGGGGGAGAAAGCGCGCCCCCCCCCCCCAGCATCACACAGCCAGGAAGAACCCATTGCTTTGAACCTAAGAAGTCTGACTGTCAAATCCACCCTACCAAACGATTCTACTTTCCAAACTCTTTTCACCGCCATCAGGGCTCTGCTTCTAGGAGAAACGGGAGTAGTGTGAATGTTCAGTCCAGCCCTTTAGAAGTGCCTACAGATCCTGCCTGTACTTCAGTTGCCCCCGTGTACCCAGCAGAAGGAAAGAAGAAAGGCAAATGGACCGGCTGCTCTCCAGAGAGACAGAAGGGAGCTGAGACGGGTGCTGGGGGGGGGGGGGGCAACCCCTTTTCTACACTCCTTAGATTTCACTGTGAGGGAGGAGTAAGGGTTAAGACAAGCTGGCTTCCGCAGGTCGTCTCCACTCTTAGCTGTCTCGTGAATGGAACGTCTGGGTGAGAACTCTATTGAATATAGAGGTTTACAGCTCAAACAGGATCGGAAACTACTGAGAGTGGAGCAGTCCCTGGGTGTCAGTTTCCTTAATTGTCAAGCCCTTCTAGCGTCTGATTTACATAGTCCAGTATTCCCGGGAGAGGAAGGGTAGGCGGATGTAGGCTTATAGCATAACCAGGAGTCCTCTGGCTGCCCACTACCATCTCTGCGACTGTCAGTTCTCCTTGCCCAAAGCAGAGAGAGGTCTCCCGAGGGAAGCAGACAGGCTAGGGAGGACTGAGACTCCATCCTCAGCCCAGGCGGGCAAGCTTAAGAAATGTTTGAGGGTAAATGGAAATAAGATGAATCTGAGAAAGGCCTTCTTCCAGCAAGAGTGAAGTTCTTGAGTATCCATTTCTTCACTCGTCTTCAAAATTCCTTAATTTAGCTGCACAGTGTTCTCCTGCAAGTGCATTTTTTTTCTCCTGCCTATCTAATCCTATGAAAGAGTTAAGAAGATCCTGAAATAGAGGTGTGTGTGTGTGTGTGTGTGTGTGTGTGTGTGTGTGTGTGTGTGTGTGTAACTCATGCCAGGAGCCATTTGGATAGTTCACTCAGGGCATGTATCTAAGCAACGGGGTTTTTTTTTTCTCTTTTCTTCCTCCCTCCCTCTTTCCATCTCTCACTCCTTTCCCTTCCTTCCTTCCTCCTTCCCTCCTTCCTTTTCTCCCTCCCTCCCTCCCTCCCTTCCTTCTTCCCTTTCTCTCTTGAACAGAATCTCACTATGTAGCCCAGACTAGCTTCATTCACACTCACAATTCTCCTCCCTCTGCCTCTCAGGTGCTGAGATTACAGGGGTACACCACCACACCCAGCCCTGAACTGTGTTTCTGTAGAGCAGAGGACAAATGCTCTGTCCACAGCTTGTGTCCTGACTCAGTATAAGTCATATTTGGGGCAGCCTCAGACTCATATTACAGAACACAGTGGTCAAGAGGGAAATGCTGGAGCCCAGCTGCTGCACTGGGCTTTTCACCCAGTTGTAATAAGCGGTGGGATTTCTGGAAGCATCCTGGACAACCTCTGTGGACCTGTGCAACATCTGTAAGGTGAGAATCATCATGATTATGCCTAAAGGTGGGGTTGTTCTAAGTGTGAGGTACCAGCAAGAGTTCCACCAATGCGAGCTATATACAGCCACAGAAGGGCCTACCAGTACCCTCTAGTCCCTCTAGTCTGGCCCTAATTCCACTCCCCCAAGAGACCCTGATTGCTGGCTTTGCAGAATGCAGATGCCCAGTTAAAATGGAAGACGAGCAGGCATCCTAGCTGCTGACAATCAGAAGTTACAAGGTCCCTGGGAGAGACGGGCACTTCATTAGACTTTCTTGCTGGTATAACTTAAAATGGAAAAGGCTGCCCCGAGCATCTTGTCATCAGAATAAATATTCTTCATTCATTCGCCACACATTCATTAAGCACATTTTAAAAATAATAGCCCACATTGCACAAACACTCCCCGAGTAAATGCTGTGCTAAGTGCTTTCCATTCCCCTCCGTTCACACCAGCGCTGGGAGGACGGTGCTGTTCTTTATATTTTTGCACAAAAAGTAAGGAAACACGCCTTGGGTCATACAATAAACGGCAGAGCTATCATTCAACCCTGGCACAAGCAGACTTTTCAATACCCTGCCATTTTCCTGTGTCAAAGAACTTAGTTCCAGATCCACACAGACAGGGAAGTGGGGGTAGCCTGTGGCATCATGTTCTCTCCCTCCACCCTTATCTACGAGGCTGCCCATCTCATCTGCTTTTTCACTAACTCGTGGGAAAAAATCCCCAGGCTTTAGTCTGCACATTGAAACCAGAAGAAAAGGATGCTGGTAAAGCATTGCTGTTTAGATACGCGAAGTCTAGCCTTCGGTGTAAACTTTGCAGGGGAAACCCCTCTGTTCTCTCTGCCGTGACACTCAGACAGAAGGTATAAAGAGAAGGCACCTTGTTTTCAAGCTATACAGATGTAATTGTAAAGACTGTCTGAGGCATGCCTGTCTCAGGCATTTATAACATTTTCACCCCTTTCAAGGAAAGAGCTTTCTTTTTCTTTTAAAAGGAAATTAAATCATTTGTTTATTATAATTAGCAGTGAGTATTGTATCCATTGAACAATAGCACTACATAGGAAGTAGTGATAATGTAATTATAGCATATTCAAAAGGTCTCTAAAAATATTCACAGTGATACCATATTATATATGTACCTCCTCAGCACATCTCACCACTATACACTACACTACAGTACACTACACACACACACACACACACAGAGAGAGAGAGAGAGAGAGAGAGAGAGAGAGACAAAGA
Source organism: Peromyscus californicus insignis (assembly GCF_007827085.1). Classification (NCBI taxonomy): domain Eukaryota; kingdom Metazoa; phylum Chordata; class Mammalia; order Rodentia; family Cricetidae; genus Peromyscus; species Peromyscus californicus. Next base: position 43,798,679 of record NW_026294413.1, read on the forward strand.
CACCTTGCTTGGTGATTTAGCTATATAATTCCCATTCAAACTCAGTGACAGCTACATGGCTAATATTCCATGTAGCACTTTGAAATCTTTTATTAATTTAAAACAACCTATAGAATAAATCTTGTGGCTAAAAGCATTTTTAATACAGAGACTAAGAGGGGGTCTCTGACCCCAATGTTGTTCAGACACTTAACCTTCTGAGGAGTCCTGTGGGAATCTTGGCTCACAGCATGCATGTTGGGGGACAAAACTGTCCCCTTCCCTCCTCATAGAGCACAAAGCCTCTCTGCCCCCCACTTGGTGACTAGGTTCAGCCCTCTGGAGCTCACCTCTCACTGGCTGCTCTATCAAAACCACCTGTCAGGGCAGGAATGTATCGCTGTTGGTAAAGTGCTTGCTATGAAAAGATAAGGACCTAAGATGAATTCCAGAATCCACGTATAAAAAAAAAAAAAAAACCAGGAGAAGAGCACACACTTTCATCACATTTTTTTTTTTTTTTGCAACAATGGAAACAGACAGAGCCGTGGGGCTCATTGGCCACCCAGACTAGCCTACTCAGCCTGCTCCGGGCTGGTGGAAAGGGTGAGGGAGACCCCATCTCAGAAAAAAAAGAAAGTAAGAAGGAAAGAAAAGACTACAGACTACAAATGGCACCTGAGGAAAGGCACCCAAAGTTGTCCCCTGGCCTCCACACAGCACATGGCACACACACACACACACACACACACACACACACACACACACACACGAATATACACACATACCTCACCCACTAGGTCAGTGGCAGGTGGAAGGCTGGGGGCATGAAAAATTCTAGGTGTTGCTCTTTGGCTGTACTAGGGCCACGTTTGAGAATTTGTTTCCTACAATTTCATATCTACTAGATGGTGGAAACAGAACTTACATACTAGGACTCTTGTGAGATGAAAGACACAAAAGTATTTGGTAAATATTCAATTTAAGATTCTGCTAACATTCACTATGTATTTTGGGTTGTTTTTTTTTCCCTCGTGGAGTTAAAATTTGAAACGACTGATTAAATAGCATTAGCAGTAGTCTTCAGCACCATTCTGGAAAAAAAAAAAAAAAAGAAACTTAAAGAAAAGGGAAATGTGACCCAGGGAATCGGTATTCGACTCACCTAGAGCTGGCAATGAGAAGAAAATTTTGTGCAAGGAAAGTGGGTGTGTTTGTCTTCTGTGTGAGGCCACTACCCTACTGTTCTTGGGGAGTGTGCTCCTCTCTACCAGTTCCTTGTGACAAAGCAGACCCCTAACCACAATGGTTTTTTTTCTTTGAAAATTATACTAATAAGTAGGGATATAAATAAGGGGCTGAAAAGATGACTAAGCGTTTAAGAGTACTTCCTGCTGTTGCAGAGGACCAAGGTTGGTTCCTAGCACCCACACTGGGTGGTTCCCAATTGCCTGTAACTCCAGCTTCAGGGAATCTAGTACTGTCCCCTGAAAGCACTGCTTTCATGTAGTGACACACAGACACACAGACAATGCACATATACAATTTTTTAAAATAATGAAAATATTGTGAAAAACCAAGTCATCTGATTTACACCATGCAGCCTACCCATCTTCAGAAAGTGGTAGCCTAGGAGGGCACTGCCACTTGCTGCTCTTGAGGCAGATAGAACATTTGGCTCCCACAAACTCAGAGAGCTGTCCTGAATATACATATTTTAGAGATGGTCAAGCCTAGCCTGTATGCTGACAGTTCCATACTCTGCTCACAGCAGACATCATAAATCAACCACACTGCTCCTCCTCAGTGAGGGGAGACTTAATTTCCATATTCAGACATCAACTACCAATCAATCAAAGTTAAACCAAAGTCTATTCTTGCTCTGGATTCCTCATGTACCCCTTGCCAATTCAGAAAACTGCCTTGACTATACATGCTAGAGACGGTCAATCCTGGCCTATGTTCTGCCAGACCTCCCTACTCTCTTCACAGCAGACATCATTGTTCAGCCATACTGCTCCTCTTCAGTGAGGGGAGACTTAAGTTTTCATACTCAGATATCAACTACCAATCAATCAAAGTCAAACCATCAAATGATTCATCATCATCAAAAAAAAAAAAAAAAAAAAAAAAAAGCCGAAGCCCAGAGAAGGACAAAGAATTCTTTCTCATGCCTGCCTAGGGCCCAACCTCTGAGTTTTGATTTTTGCCTGGAGTCACTTGTGTCAAGAGAGTTAGCATGTGCCCACAGAGGTGCTCCTCTGAACTTATCAACTCAAGATCGCACGCTCACGTGAAAGCCACTAAGAGAAGGAGCCTTACCGGGTCTCCTCTCATGGCTTCCACCTCATCTCTAGGGCCCCCAGAGGGTACCACGGCACAAGTTAAGGATGTGTACCTTCTTCAAGCTGATTCTTCATCATTCTTCTCTGCTGTCATCCTCACTAGAAACAAGGCGAAATGCAAAGCACTAGCTGAAGTGATTTCTAAAGCTGGGGATGGAGCTAAGTTAGCAGAGCGGTTTGCTAAAAAACCAGCATGCAAAAAGCCTTGGATTTGATCCCCAGTATTACATAAACCAGATGCTGTTGGCACATGCCTATAACCCCAGCACCTGGAAGGTGGAAGCAGAAGGATCAGAAATCCAAGGTCACACTTAGCTATGAATGAAGTTTAAGGCCAACCTAAGATACATGAGACCATGTCTTTAAAACAAAAGCAACAAAAGACTTATTTGGTGCTCCTTATTTTTTCTCCCCAAGTTCCACAAACAAAGAGGAAGCATTTTCTTCTCTCAAACTAACCAACACCCATCTATGAATATGAAGATTCTCATGGTTAGGATGCAACCACACCAAGGTCCAAACTAGAATCAGGAAATACTGTAGGAAGGAGTCCTTCCTTTGCTAGAACAGTCTGCTTTTGCAACCACTTCTCCCTGGGAGGGAAACATCAATTAAGTACTTTATTTATGCCATTAAATTTCACACCAGCTCTGAGACATATGTGTCCTTTTGCAGGTAACAAGAATGCGTTTCAGAGAGATTAAAAGTCTTTTGCCAAAGTCACACAGCTAGTGAGCAGTGAGGACTTGAATCAAAGATTAGAATGGATACAGCTTCTAGTTCCACACTCTTGTGGTCCATGTGGCAGATCCTGCACAGCCATGTTCAAAGCTAGGCTGGCCTGGACCAAGACCCTGTTGTCACGTTCTTGCCCTTGGGACAAACAAGAACAAGTTGGATCCCTAAAAGGCTGCAATCATACTGCTTACATACTAAAGAAACAGACATACAACAGCAATTTCTTCAGCCCATTCTTCCAAGGTGATTGAATCTAACTACAGCAAAACCATCAGCGTGTTTCTGAATATCATCTCTTCCTTTCACTTACATGCATCTCAGTCACTGTCAAACCTCTCCAGATACTCTGCAGTTAGCTTAACTTATGTCCCTCATCTACTGTGTTCCAGAGTATGCACCATACAGCCATCAAACTCCCTCCTGTTGCTCTGCAGAATAAAATCTGGCTCCTGATGACAGCTTATAGACTTCTATCCTGTGGGCTCCTGCTGGCTCTCTTCATCTTTAATTTACCCATTTTTAAATCTCTTTTATGTGTGTTTGCTCACATGGAACATTTATTTGGGAAAAAATATATGTTTTTTTCTTGTGTTCATCTATAACTCAGGATCTAGAAAACTGCCTGCTTTATACTCACTGCTCAAAACTGTCTGTTGACTTTATAAGTGAACATTATCTGCAACATGTAAATGAACATAAACTCTCTTCCAAAGCTGATTTCTACGTATCTTGGTGTGAAGGACATAAGGAATGTAATGGCCTAGAAACCACTGTTGGATCAGGCATGGCCTTGGTGTTTTAATTAACAGCATGAGCCTAGAAAGATCCTCAGCCTCAGTTCCCTTATATATTAGTGTTGACTTTATCGTGGGCAGATATGTTGATGCTACTTAATCATCAGATGGCATTGGAAACAGATGGACATTCCGGGCTTAGGTCATTGATTAATAACATTTTCTCAACACAGCATATGGAAAGAGGTGTTTAGGAGTAAATACGCGAAGTCTACTTTTGAACCCTTGAAGGTGTTGCCAATGCGAACAGATAAGTATAGTAGATTATGGATCCTGCCCTTTTTTGCTCTATGATGTTCACAGAAGCTGGGACCCTTTCACCAACTGATGCATCATTTCTTCATTGCCTCTCAGGTGTGAGAAAAACCGGTTATGATGGCTTCTTTCCTCATGGGGGTGTAGCGAGACTTTCTTAGCTGTTGAGAGCTGTGTCGCATTCAGACAAAAGGAACTCTGTTTGTGAGGAGCATAAGGAGACCAAGCATAAAGAAGCATTTAAAAGGCCGCCTGAAGGGTAGGAGACAGGCTTGCAGGGGGCTCATTCTGGCTTCATAATGAGATTTAAAGATTCAGAAATGAAAAACAGAAGACACCAGCAGCAGAAGACATGGATCGGTTCTCCTCCCAGATAGATTAACATTTGGGTTGTTTGTCCCAGATGTGAGTGCCCAGGATTAAAAACCTACCATATTTCTTCTGCAAGGGGACACTCACACAGAGGCAGTAGAGATCCCCAGGGGGTGCCGAAAAGACACAGCTGTCATCAATTCACTGTGGGGACATCACTACAAAGGTGCAGAAGCTAGGGACCAAGCTGTTTCAAGCATGAGTTACAACTTGTCACAGGCCAGGGAGCTACTACCAGTCACCCATCCTCACAAAGCCCGTGGGGAATGGACATGGGACAACGGAGCCCAGAAGCCTGGAAAATAAAGAAAACGCTTTCCTTGGTCCTAAACACCAGATGGTTTCCTTTCAGATAAGACTTCCCAAGTGTCCTCAGCATCCTTTCCTCTCAGCTAACCTTTGAGGCAAGCCCCCTTCCCCTTCCCTGGCTGCACCTGGCTCCTGCCAACTGTTCTCCCCCAAGGGTTCTGAGAAAATGAGTCAGGCTTTCTAAGTTCTGGGGAGGGGAGAGGGGGGGATTTTCTACCCTAAGAAACAAGTCTCCAAAAGCAAAAGTGGCTTCTTCTGCCTACGTGACTCAATCCCTTCACATACATTCTTCTCTCCCACTCACCCCACCACCATCGCCACTAGCACTGGGGTGTTCATGCTTCCCCTTGAAGGCCTGAAAAATCACATTTCCTCCAAGCTTCCCCAGAGCTGGGTTCTCTCTCTTCCTTGCTCTCCCAGCTCATCTGTTGCGTTTTACTTCCTACAACCCCAAGTCTATTTGAACTGTACTTGCTGTTTGTCTATGTTCCTCTCCTACTCTCCCTTCTCAGCCTTGGGGAGAGCTATGTTGGACTCACCCTGGTAGCTTCCAGGTCCTGCCATACTGAAGTCATTTAGCCAGTGTTTGTGGAATTCATTAGAGTAGGTGAGGAGAAGCCACACAAGGTGCATTGCTGCAGTGAGGGAAGGCAGGTGTTCTCAAAACGAGTGTGTTTATATGAGCTGCCTGGATTTCATAACCCAATGTTATTGCAGGGGGATTTAGGGATGTCTGCTCTGGCAAGAACCATAGTTATAAGCTTGACTATTCTCTGGCCAGACCTGCCAGCAGCTCATAGGGGCAGCCTCATGCTTCTGCAAAGCATTCTGGCTTAGACACATGGACTGGAGGAATGCTGGCATTGGCTCCTTGAAGTAGCAAGAAAGTGTCTGGTCCTCTGGGTTTCTCAGTTTCTTCTTCTGCAAAGTGATGTGTCATCCCTATGCTTGCAGACTGTTATACAAACAGTAGTGTATGTAGAATCTGTGGTACTATAGTTGAAGTTTTTCTGTGTCCCGCCTGGCCTGCGGTTGGGACAAATCTTTCCCACTCGCGTCCCCCAAGTAAACATACAGAGGCTTATATTAATTAAAACTGCTCAGCCATTAGCTCAAACCTACCACTGACTAGCTCTTACACTTAAACTCAGCCCATTTCTGTTCATCTACATGTCGCCACATTTTCCATGACTTTACCTGTGTGCCATTACATGCTGCTCCCTGGACAGCGGGCTGGCGTCTCCTCACTCAGCCTTCCAGCCTTCCCACAATTCTCCTTCTCTGCTTATTCCGCCTATACTTCCTGCCTGGCTACCGGCCAATCAGCATTTTATTTATCAATCAATCAGAGCAACACATTCATAGCACACAGAACATCCCATAGCAGCAGTATAGGTACACACTTTTGAGTGTCTAGCACCAAATCAGCATGCAACCAATTTGTTTAATATTTTACACATTGGTGGAGCATATTAACCAAGAAGTACACAGCCTAGAGACCGAGGACCCTCAGCCTTCAAACAAGTCTACATTTGGAGATGCAGATTAGTAGATATGAATGTGTGTGTGTGTGTGTGTGTGTGTGTGTGTGTGTGTGTGTGTGTGTGTATGTGTATAAATACCCCTAGGGACCCATAGGCCACACCAACCAGAGAAGCAGGCAGGTTAACTGCAGATCTTCACCTCTCCCTCCTCTCCTTCAAATCCAACTCTCCAGTCTCACCTCCAGCTCTGTAGCAGACCGCCTCCTGTGGCCTCCCCTTCCTCTATGTCCCCATCTCTAGTGGATCACACAGATCTTCCCCTCCAACCTTCCCCCTCCCAGCAAGCCTTCCCAGGTAGCCCACCAGGCAAACCTGCCAGAGAAGCAAGTAAGCCAGCTAAGAAATCACCCTAGCTTCAGGTCTTCACTCTCCCTCTTTTCCTCCAAACACAATCATCCAGTGTCATCCCCAGCTCTGTAGAAGACGACCTGCCAGAGCCTCTCACTCTCTACCCCCATATCCATGGGACTAAGTAGATTCTGGTAGAACACCTATATCCCTCCCTCGTTGGGATCAGCAACCCCACTTCTAACCCATCCCCCCATTCCTAAGTGTCAGCTCCCAAGACCTAGAAACTCATTCAACCTGGAACCCCCAATAGTCACACTTAGCTGGATCCCAGAAAAATTTCCTACCAGGAAACACACAGCCACCACAGCCTCCTGAGAACCAGAGAGGCAACAGAAACTAAGGAACAAGACGACTACCCAAAAAAGACAAGACCAGGTATTGGCACCTAGAATTACAATCATTCCAAACCCCAGATGCCTAGACACCAGCACAAAAACAATCAACAATAACTGAGAGAAATCAGGAAATAAAAAGTTTAGGAACTTGAACAGAACCTCAGAGGCAAGCCTCACCAAGAGAAGAGAGAATCCCTTGGTATTGAATACATGATAGAAGAAATGGACACCTCCTCGGTCAAAGAAAATATTAAATCTTAAAAAAAAAAAAATCCTGGCACAGAACATCCAGGGAATCTGGGACACTATAAAAAGACCAAATCTAAGAAAAATAGGAATACATGAAGGAGAAAGAACCTAGGTCAAAGTTACAGAAGAAAAATCTCCCTAACCTAAAGAAGGAGATGTGTATCAATGCAAAAGAAACATACAGAAAACCAAATAGACTCGACCAGAAAAAAATTTTCCCTCAGCATATAATAAAACACTAAGTTACAGAAAAAGGAAAGAATACTAAAAGCTGCAAGGGGAAACAATCCTGTATAAAGGCAGAACTATTAGAATAACACCTGATTTCTCAAGGGAGACTCTAAAGACCTGAAGAGCCTGGACAGATGTTCTACAAACTCAAAGAGTCCACAGATGCCAGCTCAGACTACTACCCCAGAAAATCTTTCAATCACCATAGATGGAGAAAATAAGACATTCTATGACAAAACCAAATTTAAGCAGCAGCTACTGACAAATACAGCCCTAAAGAAGGCTCTAGAAAGAAAAATTCAATCTGAAGAGGTTAACCACATCAAGAAAATACACGAAACAAATTATCCCAGACCAGCAAATCAAGAGGGGAAAAACACACCACCACCACCACAACAACAATAATAAAATAAAAAGAATCAACAACTCTGCTCACTGATATCTCTCAATGTCAATGGTTTCAATGACTCAACAGAAAGACACAGACTAAGAGAATAGATGTAAAAACAGGATCCGTTCTCTGCTGCATCCAAGAAACACATCTTAACATCAAGGATAGACATCACCTCAGCTTAAAGAAAAATGCAAGATATCCCAAGCAAATGGATCTAAGAAAACAAACTGGTATAACCATTTTAATATCTGACAAAAGAGTCTTAAACCAAAACTGATCAGCAGAGATAAGGAAGAACACTATATACTCATCGAAGGAAAAATCCACCAAGAAGACATTACAATTCTTAACACCTATGTACCAAACACAAGGGCACCCAAGTTCATAAAAGAAACACTACCACAGCTTAAATCACATATTGACCTTCACACAATGATAGTGGGAGACTTCAATACCCCACTCTAACTAATAGGTCATCCAGACATAAATTAAACCAAGAAATACTGGAGCTATACATAACTATATAAACCAAATGGACCTAACAGATATCATCCAAACACAAAAGAATATACCTTCTTCTCAGTACCTCATGGAACTTTTTCCAAAATTGACTGCATACAAAGCAAATCTCAACAGATTTTAAAAAAATGAAATAACACAGTGCATACTATTGGACCACCAGGGATTAAAGCTGAATTTCAACAACAGAAATGGCAGAAAGCTTAATCATGGAAACTGGGAAGAGTAGAGGGAGGAAAAACTGTAATCAAGACATATCATATGAAAAAAAATCTGTTTTCAATAAAATAAAAAAAAGAAACGTCTATATATTAATGAAGCTGTAAAATGGGTATAGGACTTGAGTTCTAACCTAGCTTCCTTGACACCCAATAATGTAGAGATATAATCTTCTGAACTTTGACTACACAGGATCAAAGCCATGGTTCCTGCCACTATCTTCATGGCGTTAGTGAGAGAAATAAGCCATGCAGGGTTGTTGGCCCTTAAGAAATGTGAACATCTTACATTGCTCTGCCCACTGCTTCCAGTGAGCAAGCCAGGAATAAGGGTTAGTTTTTGTTTTTACTCTTATGTGGGTTGAGCTTGCTGGATTCTAAGTGCCTTGGAGCCAGAAACAGTGTCAGTTTTACTCCTAACTTTATACTCAAATTCTTAATATAGTATCTGGCAAGTAGGTGGGGGGAACTCTAGTCAGTACAAAGGGGAATTAACGAACTGTCCAGTTTTTTCGACCGAGAAGCAGAAAGGCTGTGATGACCAGTAATGCTGATCCTTTTCTATTGGTATGCACTGATTTCTAGTCAGATGTGGTGACCAGTGCAAGGCAGGAAGCATTTCAGCTGTTGAATCTGTAACTGCTTTGTATCATGAATAAAAATAAATCAACATCTTTCTCTTCCTTCTCAATCTACTTATTATCTCTGGGCAGTAATTGTGGTTTGGGAGAAATTCTATGTTCTTCTTTTCTTAAATGTTGACCAACAAGCTTATGGTCTTGAATTCATAGTAATAATTAGTATTGATTAACTTGATTTGCAAACTTAGGCACAATGCCGCAGGGTTGGGATTCTGAAGATCTTCTTGACACTGACAGAGAACAATCAGAATCTATAACCACCAGGAGATGCCTCTGGACCAAGGACCCAGATAGACATCTGATACTACCCAAACAATGGCTTTAGGAGTAGAAAGGAAAGAGAAAGTGACCACATTGTAATGTGCTAGCCCTATGCAGGGACTTTGTATTTATATGGCAGTAATTCAAGATGCCTGCCAGCTAAACATCCCAAGCTCTTCTTTTTTTTTTTTGAGCCCCAGACTTTATCTCAACAGTGAAATATGAGTAGCATCTCGGAGAGCCAGCATTCTAGTCTACATATTCACCCACCCTCTGCCATGGCAATGAACCATATGGTGGTGCCTTCTCCTTCAGCCTGCAGTCCAGAGAGAAGATGATCTGGACCAGAGTCCTCAACTGATTCTCATGAAAATGTGTCATTATGGAGAAATCACATGGTTTAAGGCACTGAGACCTGACAGCCATTGCTGCTACAGTGTGATATTTACTGACTCAAATAATGGAATGTGTTGAAGCTTTTAATGCCCCTTTTTTATTATTCGGGTTTTTTCCTTTGGTCTATGAGGTTGGTGTTGGAAGACAATTCTTAACAGCTTTCATGCATCCTATAAGTCTTGCAAGCAAAACACCAGATACCTTTGTTTCAGAGTATCTTCTTAAGGACATCGATAGAACTAACAGCCTGGAAAAATAGAATAAGTGGCCTCTTCCAGAGGAAATGCTAAGCACATTTACTGACCATTTTAAACTCAGGTAGTCTGTGCTTGGGGTCCTTCTCACTTAATATAGCTCACTGAGTATGCAGGCATCCTTCTGGGCTATTTGCAAGGGAAATCTGTGTAAATATGATGGTGTCCATACTCTGCCTTGCCATGAGTAATGAAGTCCGTGTATCTTCCCCTAAACTATCGTGTCTTCTGCCAGCATCTTTGAAATGGTAGCAAGAAAAAAATTTATGTTTGGTAATTGGTAAAATCTTGAACTTACCACAGTTCTCCACAGTAGCTGTTAGCACTAATGAAACTGAGCCTTGGAGAGAGCACTGCTCAAGGTGATTCCATTAATAATTAATAAACCCCGTTTACCCTCTTATCCAACATTGCTTGCCATGGATAAAAATCCAAAGTATCACTTATTCAATCATATATTGCTGAATTCATTCATTCTTTTATTCAGTTGATGTTTATTAACTACTTCACCTCAAGCACTATTCTAAAGTGATTTTCTAGGGTTCTTTACATGTATCACCATGGAGTTCCCCCAACATAACCAGTTTAGATTCCTAAAGTAAGCCATTTAAGATTGTCTTAATCTTGGCAGGTATTATAGTAACTTTTAATGGCCTTTACCCAACAACAAATAAATGGCCTTGTAGCATAGCAGAAAGTCAGACTTTCTACAAATTAAAATCCAGCACACACTTTGGCTATTGGTACAGTAACTTGGTCCAGAATCCTGGAAAAATCAGGAGCAAGCATGCTCAAGGTCTGTGCAGAATCAACAGTATTTGGAGTCTTAACAGCTACTTTGCTTCTTACAAAGAGTACTGAGACCCAAGCAGAGACTTCACTCAATTTCTCTGACTTTTCCTAGGTACTGCCACTAATAAAAGGCAAACAGAGGCTAAGTATGTCTAAACTGCAGCAGGGGCATGCACTTCCCCACACTGCAAAAGCTTGGGCACCTGGGGCCCCAGGAGTCTCCTAGCAGCCTGCCTTGAAGTCCTCATTCCCAGCATGGTGGAGAGAGCTTGGGATGACTGAACAAGATTTATTTCTTGCCTCTGCTTCTAACTGACTACTTCCATGACTCTGAGGTGGGTTGTTTTGACCCTTTTGAAGCCTCATCTTCTCTTCCATAAAAGTTGCCATCCTGGGTTTTTTGTTTGTTTGTTTGTTTGTTTGTTTGTTTTTGGTTTTTCGAGACAGGGTTTCTCTGTGTAGCTTTGCGCCTTTCCTGGAACTCACTTGGTAGCCCAGGCTGGCCTCGAACTCACAGAGATCCGCCTGGCTCTGCCTCCCGAGTGCTGGGATTAAAGGCGTGCTGCGCCACCACCGCCCGGCGCCATCCTGTTTTATAAAATTCTCATGAGGGTTAACAAATAAGACCCTGTAGGTAAAGTACAGTGCCCAGCACATAGTAGGCTTTCAATAAGTAGTTGCAACTTACATTATCACTGTCATCATGTTGCTTTGGCTGGATAAAATGAACAGCTCTTTAAACAAAAAGAAAATTAGAGATTAGGTGCAGAGCCACTGGCTGAAAGCCAAACGGGAAGATAAAGCTTTATAATTGCCTCTCTTGGGAAAAGCAATAAATCCAGGCAGCTGTGCTGCTCCCACACTTCGACAGCCAGAGGAGAGCTGGGTCTGAGGACTTCTGTCTTGGAGCAAATGAATATCTACCATGTACAAAGTGCTCTGTGCCGGGTATGATAGACACAGGTGGGCAGCTTCTGTCCTGCCCGATGGGAATGTGTTATCTGTATAGACTAGACAAAGAGGGGGTTAGACAACCAAAGAAGTCATTTTAATATGAAGCAAGCTGGAAAGGCGGAAGAACATGCATCAGATGGTCATCAAGGATAAGATTTCAATGTGGCAAGGGGAGGCATATTACAGACCTTAATAGGAATATAAGGGCATTAGGGATAAGAATGGATAGACAAACTTTAGGAGAGAGACCCAGGAAAGCAAAAAAGATTTAATGAGTCTGGCAAGGGGTAGGTTCATTGAGAGAGCAGCAAGTGGGACAATTTGACTGCAAGTAGGATGGTATAACCAGAGTCTACACTGTGGATGGCCATTAGGGCTGCTTAATGTGCTTACCAGTGGGAACAGAAACCTCTGAATGATACGGAAGGAAGGTTATGCTGGCAAATACATGGACAACAGGAAGAAGTTGGCACCAGGAAGGTCAAAGAGGTGAGTATGCTTTACATAGTGCATGCAGAATGGAAGCCTAATAGATCAGGGAGATGTTCTCCAGGTCCTATGCTTTAACAAAGAGCTACTGGCTATGGTCAGATGCTGGGTGAGGGAGGATCATTCTTTCCGAGGATGTTCCCACTGGTAAGTTTCTTATGCTTTGGTGGAAGGCTCCACACCCGGGTACTTGTAGGCGGCACTAATTGGACTTAGTGGGCTATAAACAAAATATACATATACATATATATATATATAGAGAGAGAGACACAGAGAGACAGGTGAAGTTAAGATGTGGATGTGTTAGAGAGATATGGAGGCAGTTGGGAGAGGGAAATGGGGGTTGGATATGATCCTGTTTTCATTGTATACATATATATAATTCTCAAGAATCAAGAAAAATTATAATTAAAAAACTTCCATCTAGTAATCTATCATAAAAGACAAGTAAAGGCTCAGAGAAGGATTCTTATGCTAGGAAGTTTGTAAAGGCACAAAAACGTAAAAGAGCATAGAAAAGGAAAGGGAGGGAAGGGGAGGGGAGGGGAGGGGAGGGGGGAGAGGGAAGGGGAGGAGTGGGGAGTAAAGGGGAGGGGAGGGGACAGAATGGAAGGGAAAGATAAGGAAAACAAATTAAATCTCAGCAATAGAAGAAAAAGGTTAGATTATTCTATGTGTATGGAATACTTGCACATATTAAAAATCCTATTTCTTCAGATATTTCCTCAATCAAAAGATGTGAGAACAGCATGCTCTTTAGCTCTGGGCACATTAAGTTTACACAATCGTGCCCCTAAATCACATTTTTAAAAACTGAGGGGAAGTTGTTCACAAAAGAATGTTGAGTTAAGAAGAAATAGTCTACTGAATGATATATACTTTAGGGTAGTAGGCTACCACAGTGGAAATGGTTTTACCCTCAGTCTATCTCTCCAGGGTTGTGTCAGAGGGCTTTGAATTGAAGCAGATTTCCTTTTCTTCTTCAGACATCTAGGAACTCTGTAATTTACATCTGGAAGTTTGCACTGACACCACTAATAGACATTGGTGGAAGACTAACAAGTTCCAGGTTCGGTACTATGAACATCGCATGTGTGCCATCCCATCCAATCCCTGTAATAACTACAAAACAGAGACCTTTGTTGGATCAGTTTTACAGCTGAGGAAACAGAAGCCTACAGAGGTTAATTGATCAAAGTCACCTGGGTGGGAAAGGGCAGGGGTCAAAGCCAAAGTCAGATTCAGTGGCCTCAATCTCTCTGCACTCAATTACTGTATTAACTCTCCCATTTTAACTCACAATGTCTTTTTCCCTCTACTTTTTACTCTTAAGGGAGCATAGGATATTCAGTAGAGGAGAGTATGACCTTCAGAGCTAGACTCTGGTTCTCTGCCATGTAATTTACCTTTTGATGGCAAGGTCACTGCAGTACCAACGATAACTTCTTTGCAGTCAAAGGCATATGCACTACAAAAGGCCAAAGAAAACTACATTCCATTGTTAGAAATTAGCTAATTAAGTAAATATGTTAGTTAGTCAGCACTAGAGCCAGTCATTAGAGCTTACAAGTAGATTAAGAACAAGTAAGAACATGTTTTTTTTTTAGTTTGTTTTTTGTTGTGTTGTTGTTGTTTTTACTTTGGAATAGAATGAAACTAGAAAGATCAGCCCATTTCCCCCCTGGGAACCCTGACTATATTTCTTCAATAGGCAGAGCGATAGAGAAGCACAATGAAGCTCACCTGGGCTTTTGATGCAGCTCAGCCACTTGAAGCTGTTGTAAGTGCTTTGAAAGAGTACTTACCCTTTATGAGTCTGTTTCCTTATCTATAAAACAAAGGAGTCCATGTGATGTTTCTAGCTCTAGCGATGTCTGTCCTATGACAGTCAGTATGGAAGACAAACCTGTCTTACAATATCTGACAAAGCTAGTAGGTTTCCAGGTAGAGGAACCCAGCATTTTACATGGCTGTTCTCTCACTGAGAAAGGAGGACCTCTCTGCCTGCCATCCTTCCCAGGCCAGAAGCCCCAGCTATGCTCACAGACCATAGACCGCAGGCAAGGCTTTCTGCAGCAAAGCATCCAAAAGGAGTGTTTGCTAAGGAGATCAAGAGGGATGGTGCAGGAAGGAGAACATGGCTCTCTTGGGGTGACTAGATCAATTTTTACCCATGATTCCCTTCGGGGAACACTGCGTTCTGACCCTCCTCCTTCTTTCCAAGGAATTCATAATCCCAAGGGTCGCTAAACTCATTTCTAAAATGAGAAGAGGAAGTTACTTCCAGTGCATGTGACATGATTTCTCCCCTGACAACGCACTCACTGGGTTGGCAGCACCTGGCTCAATTTTCCTCCTCGTCAATTGATATTCTGCTTGTGACACAGCACAGGAAAGTCAAGGCCGAACACAGATGCTGTGTGCCTGAAAGGGGCTGAGATCAGGCTGTTGAATGGGGAGAGACCCTAGTACTTTCTTACCATTTAGGGGTAGCAGGGCAAAAAAAAGAGAAGATGGTGCGGAATATTTGTTTAACTATGTAAAGATGTGTTGCATTTGGTTAACTATGTAAAGATATGCTACTGTTTTACCTTGCCTGTCTAAGGCACCCGATTGGTCTAATTAAAAAGCTGAATGGCCAATAGCGAGGAAGGAGGTATAGACAGAACTTCCAAGCAGAGTAAGTAGGAGGAGGAATTTAAGCTCAAGGAAGAAAGAAAAGGAGATGACAGGGAGATACCGGGGGCCAGACAGACAGACACAGATGAAGCAGGAAAGTAGGACATACAGATTGAAAGAATGGTAAAAGGCCCTGAGGCAAAATGTAGATGAATAGAAACAGGTTAAACTAAGTTACCAGAGCTAGTGGGACAAACCTAAGCTAAGGCTGAGCATTCATAATTAATAATAAGTCTTCATCTCTTTATGCTTCTTAGAGAAGCAACCCCTCCACAGTGTCTTTAAAGGTCAAAACACCAAATCTAATTTCCTCCAGGACTGACCCGCAGGAACTTCAAAGAATAAAACAACCCTGAATTCCTCACACACCCAACATTCGTGGGCCTTGGCCAGCTTCATTCTTCCAGGCAGCCATAGTACAACAATCGCAAATGGAACTGAGCTATAGACTGACACACACCAGACTCTGTGAACATATGAGGTTGGAGGAGTTGGGCCAGACCTGGATGTCGCTCATAAAGAACGTGAGAACTGAAGTGAAATGAAAAACTGAGAGAACTGAAGATGGCCTCCCCACTGGAAGAGAGAACACTTCTCTCTTCAGTATGCCTCCCTCTGCTCCATGCTCAGGTTCTGAAACATGACAAATGGAAGACAAAATGAATAACAACTAATGACTAACCAGATGGGTCAGCCATGCTACCAAAATTTGGAACATATTTTATCTTCACCTTCACAACTATTAAGCATCAGAGCAAGGGAAACTGAGACTCGGGGTTTGGGGACCTGATAAGGACAACACAGCTGGTAAATTGTGGGGCTGAGAGAATTTAAACTCAGGTTCTAGTGCTCTGATGTCCCACCCCCAAATGTGATCTTTTTCTGTGAGGCTTCTCATGGTATCACATTGAAGTGTGTTGTGGTGTATACCTCTGAACATGGCTATCTTCAGAACTGAGCACAAGTCATCCAAGCAGGGCAAGCTTCCCTCTCTTAGAGAGGAATCCAAGATGTATTGTCAGCCTTCAATGCCTGCTGGAGGTAAGAGCAGATGTGGCTAAGTACCTCTGCCATCAGATGCCCCAATCGTTTATCCACATCTTCAGCATAATGCTTTCAAAAAAAGTTCTACTCAAGCTCTGGGGCCATTTCCAGAGGCTCCTCCTTGCCCTCCTGGCTGTAGCTTCAGAGCAGTGGTCTCTGCCAGTTTCCAGGGCCAGGGGCTGGGTGCTCTATTGCACTACACCATTGTTTGGTGTAGCCTGGTTTCTTTGAGACCAGTCTTGACTTTTTTCCAATGAAATCACGTTTCTGCCCATCACTAAACAGCTATGTGAAAGTTGAGGTCACGTATCTCCATGCCACTTGCCCAAAGCAATAGCAAAAAGAGTGAAGAGATAAAAAACACAGAACAAATGACTTTTTCCTTTGAGGTATTGACAGTTAGGGTGACTTTATAAACTACTGTTAGTACTAGAACACTTCTGAGAGCGAAAGCCCACAATCGGTATTTCCTCCCAGAACGAGGTGTGGAGATGCATGCCTATAAACCCAATACTCGGGAGGCTAAGGCAGAAGGACTGTGAGTTAGAAGCCAGCCTGGACAACATACTGAGAATTTGTCTCAAACACAAGCAAACAAAAACAAACAGTTTGGCAACACATAAATCAGACTGTCCACGGGAGCCAAGATGTCAAACCCCTAAACAGGATGTAACTTGAGGGAGCAGGATCTGTACTTCGGCTCTTAACTGTAGCCCATAGCACACCAAGACAAATTATGGTTGTTGTTATAGTTTTTAATATCTATATAATACAATAAAAAAACAACAAGAGTTTTCTTCCCCGGGGAAGGAGCTGAAAGAAGGGAAAACAGTATGAAATACTTGTGGATGTTTTATTTGTTTGTTTTGCTACACCACTCCTCCATACCCGCTTGAACCATCCTTATTTCCCTTGTCTGTACTTAGCCCCCACCTCCCTCAACATTTTTATGTGTCCCAAGCGTTAAAATTTTCAGGCAAGGTCTTGAAAACCAAACCATTATGAATAAATTATCTCTCCCAAAGATATTTGCACTTTAACTGTGAACACATCCCTAAGGCCAAGAAAAAGCTCTTGGCACCTCAATCTATATCAGGTATGAAAACAGCCTACTCCTCCCCCGACAAGGCCCCTTCATAATAAAAGGTACCACCCCTTTCTGAAGTTTGCTAGAGGGCATGAGGGGAATAACCTGACCCTCATGCATATTGAATTCCTGGGATTAACTGACTCTAGGCTTTGTCAATACAAGGTTAATGAGCCGCTCACACTGGGGATGCTTGACATGCCAGGCATACACCTCTGCACGTACCCCAAAGACACTGGAGTCTACTCTACGATCTCTGTCTCCTGTTGACAAAATTGAAGTTTCTTTCCCTGGAGGCAGTGACAGTCACACAGTCCTGAGGTCTGCTGCTGGCCCGGTCTACAGCCAAATGACAACAGACACCACCAGGCGCAGAATCCAGAGTCTACTAATGGCCATTTAAATTCCAGCACCATTAGCCACTTCGCTGTTGAAGAACCTACCAGATGTATAACAACCATATTTACTGGTCGGTTTGCAGCTGGTTGTACCTTCTCTGGCCCCGTGCCCCATTCGTTCAAATAGCTGTTTTCCCATCTGCTTAAATGAGAGAAATGTGGTACAGCCCAGGGGCATGCCGTCTTACAGGCACACACAGAATGAGAATGCCCAGTACTCGATCAGAAAGGAAGGCAATGTCAAGGTCAGGTGACGGCAACCGTCTAATTTTTGTTAGAAAACATTTCAGAACAACCAGGCCCTTGCTAGTAGAATGTTGTACTTTATTTTGCTATTGAGAGAGAAAAAGCTCCCTGGGTGTTTTTTATTCAGCAGGACGAGACTACTGCCATTAGAAATTTTCTTCCCAAACTAGTTCCTTGGGCCTAGACTGCTGGAATTCCTCCTTCTTCTGGGCAGCTCTGCCTTTCCTTGCTGACTTCTCAGCTCTGGCTCGGAAACCTGTCACCTGAGTTCCAGGGAAGGGTTCCTTGCGGAAAGAAAGACTAAAGGTACAGAGCACATGTGACTCACCTGGGGGGAGGCAGAGCCTGCTGAAAGCCTGGGTGCTCCCCAGATGTGATGCCACCTCAGGATTCTCAGAAAGCCTCCCACAAGTTGCATCTTGTCAGCCAAACAATTCCATTGGCCAGGCAAGGGAAGAAATGGTGGAAAGGATATGGAATACCCCAAATTCTGGAAGAGTCTGGGTAATTTTAAATGCAGAAAATATTGTTACCCAAAGGCAAAGGAGACTTGAGGTGTATCTGGTCACCTCCTAGCACGGGGTGGGTGACATAAGAGTGATTCACTGCATGGAGAAGTTCTTCTCTAATGAAGTCTAACAGAGGGACTGTAAAGTTGTAAAAGCCAATTCCCCTTTCAAAGCTCACTCAGAGCTGTCACTGTTGAAAGAGACACTGCTCTCCTCGATATGTTGGTATCAGACAAAGCTATTCCTGGAGTGAGATGATTAAATATATAAAAAACATATATTTGTGTAATATATATATTTAAATCTATATTTATACACACATACACAGATGGCTTTGAGTTAAAATGGTTCAACTTTATGCTGGTGCAAAAGCAATACAAATCCCGCAGAAATCGTACTTCACATTTTGAATTTGGATCTTTTCCCAGGCTAGCTATATTCAGTACAATACTCGTGAGATGCTGGGCAGTAGCAGCCAGATACAGCTCCAAGTCAGCCAGAAAATCATGAGGGGAGCAATATTCCACAGTGTACCAAGTTGCTTGGCTGTGGTGTTGTTGAGTAGGTTGGAGCTATTCGGTGCATTTTTTACTTGATATTTTCAAATTAACAGTAAGCCTGTCTGAAACAAGCCCCGACACACATTGACAAGCATCTAAAGTCAGGCGTATCCAGAAGATAAATTATAGGTGCTGAGAAAAACATTCACCTGAGGCAAAATGGGAGCATCAGAAACGACAGAAACAGCAGTGATACTAACACCAATCCCCAGCCTCTCCTGTCATTCTCACTGTGTCACGGGGAGAGGATGGTTTCAAAAGGGTTGGCCAGAGATGGAGGGAAAAGAGGCAGCAACTGAAACGAAGTACGTGCGGCATTGCCATAAGGATACCTGTTAGCTTGTGAGCTATTTAAAAAGAAGCATTTCTACGTGTTCTCTGGAGATAATGTTCCATGTGTACTTTAGACTTGGTCAACAAAATCCATTTGTGTCAGATTCAGAAGGTCAAGGACTTCTTCAGGGCCAAGGAGATGAGCATCGCAGAGCTGAGCATCTGTAGCAGACGGACTCTGGGATCCCTCATCTGGTAGCAGTTTGGAGGGGCGCAAGGGCGACACCTGGGATGGTAGCAGATGCAAGTTCTTGGCTTCAGTAAAGTGGCAGCATGAGCTCAAAGCCACATGTTAAATGGTAGTCTCTGGTTGCTTCACCTCTGGGCTTCCCTATAACTTCCGGAGCAATTTTTGAATTAATCTATTCTTTGTCATCCCTTCAATGGTAAAGCAGACTGACTGGCTACTCAAAAGCCATTTTTTTCCTGCTTTGTACCCAATAACCTGTACATTTCCCACTCTGCCTTGCAGGTAGCTGTGGCCCTGTGCTAACAGATGCAGAGAGAAAATGGTGTACATTGTTTTCGGATCAGAACTGAGTCAACCGTCACATAAGATCCCTGATATTCTTTTCCTATCTAGCTGCTTTATATGGACAGTCACGGTGACCTTAGAAGCCAGATGGAACAAGCCTGAGTCCTGGAGTCACTGCTTAGGAGAGAATCATTTTTGAAGAAACAAATAAGTCCTGGTAGCACCAGGAAAACATACAATTGGCACATGAAGGAAATAAAAAGAGGTCCGGGGGATAAGGAAGAAGTTAAAAGAAATGCTAATGAGGGTAAAATAGTGAAACTGGGGCCACAGAACTGAGGGAGAAAAAGCATGCTGCTGTGCCAAGCCATTTGCTGTGGTTTGAATGAAAAATGTTCCCTACAGGGTCATGTGTTTGAATACTTGGTCCCCGGACACTGGCACAGTATTGGAAGGTTATGAAACCTTCAGCAAGTGGGGCATAGTAGAGAAAGTGGGTCACTAGCGGCAGGCCTTAGGAGTTCTCCTAGTTAACACAGTCCAGAGTTATCTGAGGGAACCTGGGAGATTGCCTCCATCAGATTGGCCTGTGTCATATCTGCGGGGCATTCTCTTGATTGCTCATTAGTGTACGAGGAGCCCTACCCACCATGGGCATCACCATGCCTAGTTAGTGAGCCCTGGGATACATGAGAAAGCTAGCCAAGCGTTAGAGTGAGAGCGTACCAGTCATCAATGTTCCTCCATGGTTTCTGCCTCAAAACTACTGTCTGGCACTTCAGCCTTGGCTTCCTTGGGTGACTGCCTGTCACCTGTAACCTGAAATCATCCCGAGTTGGTTTTGTCATGATGTTTACTGAGGCAACAGAAACCACACTAGAACAGAGGTTATAGCTGGGCCCCACTTTCTAAAGACCTCACTCTGCTTCCTGACCTGGTGGGATGCAAGCTAACAGTGGTCAGACACTACTGCTACCAGAGCCACTCCCAGGCGCTTGCTGTCACATTGGACTATATCTTCTCAAACTGTGAACCAAAATTAACTGTTCCTCCCTTCAACTGTCTTTCTAGGGATTTGGTCATAGCACCACTAAATTAATCAGGCTTGATTAACAGAGGTAGCAGATCTCCAGTTAAAAAGGCTATCCTTATGACAAAACTGATCTGATAATAGCCACTAAGGTAAAAGTTAGAGTAAGTCACCAACAATACCTACATTAAAAACATTATTGAGGAATAGGGGTATAGCTCAACTGTAGAGCACCTGCTGCCTAGCACATGCAAGGCCCTGAGTTCAAGGACCAGTAGCCCAAGCACAGAGAATCCTTGGCTACAATTCAAAAGCACATAGGATTGGTTGACAGAGTTCAACTAACAGGAAAGAAATTTAGTCTTTATATGGGGCAAGGGGTTATGTGAATTAGCTCCAAAGCAGTGGGCATTTCACAATGCACCACAATGGACATGCAATCAAAGTTGTATGCCTAGTGTTTGTTTATTGTTTTCAAGAAAGCTAAATGAGAATTTAAGAAAGAGAGAGAGAGAAAGGAAGGAAGGAAGGAAGGAAGGAAGGAAGGAAGGAAGGAAGGAAAGGAAAGGAAAGGAAAGGAAAGGAAAGGAAAGGAAAGGAAAGGAAAGGAAAGGAAAGGAAAGGAAAGGAAAGGAAAGGAAAGGAAAGGAAAGGAAAGAAAAGTTTGAAAGACTTGGAGTCACAATATATTTCCTGGGTAGAAACTGGAAACACAAGAATCTAATTCCTTTGGCAGCATGTCAACCCTGACCTATCCATCATTCCATCTTATCCTCAGTTACCTTCACATCCACTGAGATCTAAGCCATCTGAAAGTCCTCAATGACACAGGTCTTCCTTTAG
The DNA here is from genome assembly GCF_007827085.1 of Peromyscus californicus insignis. Classification (NCBI taxonomy): domain Eukaryota; kingdom Metazoa; phylum Chordata; class Mammalia; order Rodentia; family Cricetidae; genus Peromyscus; species Peromyscus californicus. The sequence continues at coordinate 43,820,303 of NW_026294413.1, forward strand.
TAATTCTTATGAGTGCTGAGGTTTGTGAAATCATCTTTATAATGGAAATCCTGGCTCAAGAAATCCTGGGGTGACACCCTATGAAAAAGATCCTCTTTTGGTGGAGTGAAGGGCATCTTCCTCCACCACGGACCTTGATTCCAAGGGTGGTTCCCCCTGAGTGAACTCTAGGAACAGATGCAAAATTCAGAGACAAATGGGCACATCCATGCTACCAGCGTGGGGCCTGGCAATGAGCTGACAACTTAAATAGTATGCCTTACCCGTGAGCCAGGCCAGCTGGTCTGTTTTACTGGTTGGGACTATGCCTTAGAAATGTGCTTGCATTTTAGTTTCTGGTATGTTGCAATCCATGTTGTTATGGGATATTCAGGAACACAGGAGGCTAATCACTCTTCATGATATGACATCTGTTTGAGATGAGGATAGGCTTAGACCCAGATCCTTTACTCCCCACTCCTCCCCTTCCCTCTCCCCCCTCCTATCATCCTGAAGATAGCCACACACTGTCCCCTGTCCCTCTTTTGTAAGGCTTTCCCTTTGCAGTGACCCACAGCTGAAAAAGAAAAAAGCACACCACCATGGTTAGTAACTTAACAAATCCCTAAACAGTAGCTGTACTTAACTAAAGGTGGCATGCAAAATCCTACCCATCCCTGGTCTGGATGCTGATGTCCCTGTTGCCTAGAGCAAAGCAAGTGGAAAACATATACATCAGTCTTAAACTTATCCACAGAGTGTGATGAAGCCAGCCTTCACCTAAATTAAAAAGGACATGGCAATGGGCTCGGTTTCTACTGCTCTTGTTGGTCTGTCTTTTTGAGTCAAAGCACAGGAAGTATCAAGTCTAAGGACCAATCTTGGATGCAAGGACAAAGAGAGAATGTTCTTTGTAGCTCTTTCAGGCCGAAATGTACTTGCTCAAAGCAAAACCGCTTGCAACAGCTATCATCGATAGACACATAACCTCCGGACTCCGTTATCCTTTCACTTTGTCAACGCAATGACTACTCTCAAGCTGAAATCTGAAGTAAGAAATAGAAGTAACTGTTTTGTGAAGGGCAGAGCATGTACCAGAGAGTTTATACGCTTAGCATCATTGAATTCACCCAAAAGGATCTGGGTGGTCATACAGAATGATCATATAGAAAATGACATTGAGTCACAGGAAAGGCAAAAGCACCTGCCTACAGCCGTACTGTTAATAATCAGAAGAAGAATCAAACCAGCTTTGCATGACTCTGCCCTCAGAGACACCCCATGTGTCATGAATTAGCATCAAATCTCACTTGAGTAAGAGATGCTCAAGGCACAGGGGAGAGAGTTGAGGAAAAGCCTCTGCAGGACTGGGAGCCAGGGAACTTTCACGCTTTGGGGGTACTGCTGAGAGCTAGAACCCCTCTTCTTTACAGCTGCTCCAAGCCACTAGGGTACGCTCAGGGACCCCACAGGCCCCTATGCAGCCCCAAGAAAAAATAATAGAAAATGAAAGAAGTCTCGAGAGCTCTGGTAAAGTCCTAGGGTAATTCAAACCCACTAGTTATCCTCAAAAGGAAGACTGAAGAAACCAGGTTCAAAAGGCTACTCTATATGTTCTTCCATCTCAATGACCTTCTGGGAAAAAATAAAACTACTGTGCAGGTACAACACATCAATTAGTGGTGTGGCCGCTGAAATGTGGAATAGGAGTTGACTGTAAAAGGGTTTGAGACACATTTTTAAGGTATGAAAGAAATGTTTTCTTTCCTCATTATGGTAGACATCACGTTACTATCCATTTGTCAAAATTCATTGAATTATACATCAAAACCAGGCACATTTTACACATATAAATTATACATCAGTAACCCTTATTTAAGTATGTATGCACACAGGAAGCTGAAATGACATCTTAATCAATAAGTGCTTGCCATACATGCATGAGGACCTCAGTTTGATTCCTAGCATCCATGTAAAAAGGTAAATGTGGTAGGGCACACTTGTAACCCCAGAACTGGAAAGGCGGAGACAGGAGGATCCCTAGGGCTCACTGGCCAGCCAGCCTAGCCTAATCAGCAAGCCACAGTCCCAGTGGGAGACCCTGTCTCAAATAACAAAGTGAACAGCTCCTGATCAACAATACCCAAGGACCTCTGGCCTCCACATGTGCATGCATGCCCATCTACATACGTGCAAGCACCTACACACACAAGGACATCTAAAATAAAAAATTCAAAGATCATGCGTACACGTACACACACACACACACACACACACACACACACACACACACACAAATATGTGATTCAAACAGACAATAGTTGATAAATCGTGGACTAAAAATTTCTATTGTACAACTGCACTGCATAAATCCAAGTCCAAACCCCTCCATCATTCACGCTTCCCCATGGAGAGATTTTCTGCAGGCAGCCATTGCAAGCTGACACACCATAGCCAGCAGGAAGGAGGGTCTGAAGGGAATTTTCAGGCAAACACTTCTGTGGCAGTTTGAATGAGAAGCTGATTGCTAGGGTTACCTTGGCTTCCTGCCTCCTTTCCAGAATTTTCAGAGGTCATTCTGTGTACTTAATAGAAACACTCATCTGGAAAACTGCCTTAAGCCAGATTAAATATAATGTCACTGTTTTTAACCTGTATTTCAGATGGCATGTACGTCTTTATCTTCATATCCTGTTGCAATTTGAAGGCCATACCTGTCTCTATGCTGAGCCCTGAACAGATATGGGGGGAAAAAAATCTTGCTAAATATACCAAATAGTGTAGCTTCTAGTTGGTTAAAATAGCTTGGCATGTATTTAAAATGAGAATTTGGTAAGAATAAATAGCCTAGTTTCTCTATCTTTCCATTTGGGTTACATGTTTTCACACACCTCTTTGGTAATGGTTTCTCTTTCTAATGAGGCCTCAGTCCCTTTGTTTTCTATCCAACACCTACTTTTTGAGAAGGATCTGGAGATTTTCAGACCCAATGTTAACAGCACAATTGTCAAAGGAACATAAGCCACACAAATATAGGTTAGCATTGAAAGTAACTGGTCAGTCATTCAAATTAATAAATCCATAAAGTCATATCCCTGAAGATAATGGGGTGGACGTGGGTAAGAGCTGCCAGAAAGAATGGGTTTCAAAGGGAAATGGACAATAAAGACCCATCTACTTTTGGCTCTTCTAAAAGTTATTGATACTTTCTTAGCATGTGCACCGAAGTTTGGGAGGTATACATTGTTCATACCTCATAATAGGATATGGTCACTGCATTAAGTTGGGTGTTTGTCTGTCTTTTTAAAATTAAAAACAGTAAATAAAACAAAAGTCTTTGGTTCAATGCACACTTTAATCATTTATTTAAAAAATACGAGTACAGCATTTAAAAATTAGGATTTGAACATCAGTGGAAAACATCTAAGACCATATGATGGAGCCATCTGAAGTAACTGGAACATCTGCACCCACCAGGCTCTCCATCACTACACTGGCTAACCAGATACCTCAAGGAGTTTCTCTATATCATTTTCTAGAATAAACTTTTCACTTTCTTACAAATTCCAGGCTTAAAGATAGAAATTACATGAAACAAGCGGTACCACTGACTCCAAGATCTTTGCCATCTCACCGGAAATGCTACCACTTTGCCACTGTCAACTGACTTCTTTTAGTTATGAAGTTATGGAAACCAAAATTGCATGATAAGACAAAAGTAACTTTTATCTCATATCTGTCCCATAGAAAACTAATTAATTTTTTTCTTAAACATATAAGCAGCAGTAGAGAAAGACAACTGGTTGCTAAGTCCACTTCTAATATTATGGCTGCCTTGGAAACTGAATTATGAGGTGGACGGTTCTACTGAGTCATGTAAGTGAAGAATGAGAGAAAGAAAAAGCCAAGTATATAATTTGAAAACCCCTCCAGGATTGATTTTCAGTATGTAACTTAATGTACAAAAGGTTCGTTCTCCAGAAAACTCAAAATGTCTAACAGACATCATTTAAGATGCCAAATTTACCTATCTAGGATGCACAAAGTATGTTCTAGGAGCTAGTGAGAAAAACAAAGGTAGGCAGTTGGCCTCTCATTCACCTTCTGATGCTAATCTACCTAATTAAGCCCCAGTTTCCTTTCCTTCATGGACAAGTCCATGAGCTACATGGCGAATGACTGATCACTATGAGAATTTCCTAGAGAAAGAATCCCCAGAGTTCATACTGAGTTCCCCTTAACTTCCTTAATTTCCAGATTTCACCTCACTGGAAACTTCAGTAGACTCATAGTACCCCTAACCTCTGAGAACTTCATCTGGAAGGAACTTATTTCCATTGTTAAATTCATCCAAAGGGGATGATAGTTCCCCAAAGAAATCAAATTGAGAGAAATATACTATGTCTCTACTGTGATAGAACTGTATCTCTACTACACATCACTCCTAAAGAAACACACTCCCGGATTTCCCTGCAGATGTCTAAGTATGTGGAGAAGGCTGTTTTCAATCCACATTTATTTCTCCTTCACCCTAACACCTAGACAGGTTGCCTGGGCTCCTGTAAGAAGACAAGGTCATAATTTAAAAGATAACCATCATTGTAGACATAAAGTTTTTGGTCGAAGGGATGATAATTAATGCTCTGAATTCTTTCCTGCATCTTTCTCATTGGGATGGCTAGAGAGCCTTCCCTCCCTGTGTTTGTGTCATAGTAGTAAAATATCTCCTCTGTTCTGGTGTTCAAAGTGCGGGTAGCATAAAGAACTCCACATACCATGAAGGCATTAGAAACAGATGGTTTGTACTGCTTGGTAACCCATGTGTTTAGCACCTCAAGAGAGGTATCGTTGAGTTTACTGATCACTATGTTGCCAGTGCTGTCCTCAGTTGCATAAATCACCCACAGTGCTTGTTCATCCACAGCTAAGTCAATGTCTTGCCAATTCACATTGGCATAAGAGAAGCGGTTATTATAGGCAGCCATAGGGAGAGGTTGATTCACAGTAACTACATTGGTAGTCAGGTTAATTTTGGCAATGTTCCTCCCATTGTACCAATTCACATACAGGTTGCTGTTGTATGCTACTGTACCACTCCCTTGGCCATAGCGAATCCGATACTCTCGAGCGTGCGAATAGATTAACAGGTTATCCAGTGAGTTATAAAGTCTGTAATATTCTAGATACCTCCCATCTGAATTCAGAGGTGCCACCCAGTACAGGGTTCTCTCTGGCTGCTGAGGAGAGTAATCTCGACCCCAGGCACCATATTTAAAACTAAAACCTTGCCAGTTAAGCTGAACCACGGAGGGAGCGCTGATATTCACCACACCACCATGACTACAGCTTCCTGTAAAAGAAGAAAAAAAGAAGACATTTTTAGAGAAAATGTATGCTTAAACATTTTAATATCCTGAGAACCAAAACCAACCCTCAACATTTTCCCCAGCATAGTTCAATCACAATGGCAGCTCTGGAGAAGAGCTGCCCTTTGTTTCTGTCTCAGTGTGAGCCCACTGCCAGATCCAGAGAACTGCCTCACGTTTTCATCAGTAGGTTTTTCAAACTAGAAAATGGTTGTAATATAACTACATAAAGTCATATTGTAAAATTTGAGAACCCAGAGAGAAAGGGGGAGAACTGATATTTCATATATCTTCTTCTCCCAGAAAGCATTTTGCAAGTATCTTAATTTTTGTAGCAAAATTGGGAAAACAATACCATTCTAGAAACATGTCCTTTCCTTATAAAGCCAAATGTGCTACTCACCAGGGTCAGCCCTAGGAAAAACCATGATTAATGAAAGATAGACCCTGGGAAAGTGTCCTTGCCTTCTCTGGGACCCCAAGTGTATATCCATAGCAGGTACCAATATTGCTCTGAGCTAATCTCAGAAAAGAAAGTTATAAATACAGAATTTTATAGATCAAGACAATTAGTGCGGGTAGCATAAAGAACTCCACATACCATGTCTCTTGTATGGAGAATCTTAAGGATTCTCAAGCTTCTCAGCCTTGAGGAACTACAAAGTCATTTTGCTATGGACTTGCCTAATCTGTGCCCAGAGCACACCCCTTCACATAAATCACTTGGTGACCATCTTGCCTCAGAGCTTTGAGATGAGTCTTGTTCTTCATAATCCATATGCTACTGCACCATAGAATGGCAAGCAAGTATTTTATCCTTCCCATTCTGACATATTCATTGTCAAAATGTGTACAATCAAGTGGGACCAGATGCACTGATCCATTGACTCCTCATTCCATGTAACCCATAGATAAATGACTCAGGCTGGGCAACTGGCCATTTGATTTGTATACCCTCTGAAAGGCCTGCCAACCAAAAGGATTTGTGTGTTATAAGGAAAAAGAAATAAAATTCCTCCAGCATTTTTATAACATCTATGCAAAGAACTGAACATATATTCTCTGGTGTTACAACAAATATTCTTCTTTAAAAAAAAAAAGTAAGATACTTTATTGGGTAACAAAAATCCAACTTCAAATAAATTTGAGGCTATTTTTCCTTGTTTGCTACTTGGATCATGGAGGGGGAAGGAAGGAAAGGAAGGAGGGAGGGAGGAAGGAACAGAGGGAGGTAAGGAGGGAGGGAGGGAGGGAGGGGAGGAGAGAGAGAGGAAAGAAGGGGCAGAACATGAACATTATCTCTGGCTCTATGCGCCTGGAAGGAATCAAGGAGCCGTGGAGGGCAGAGACGTGAACGGGAGCTGAAAGCAGAGCTCCACAGAACTGCCTGAGATTAGCTCTGGGCAGTAAGGGGAGCCAAGTGACTGCCTGGGTCCCCTCCTTGCTAAACGCTTTGCTCTCTCCCCTCCTTTCTCGGGACTGCTGGGAGGTGAAACCATTACTAGAAATCCTGCTTTTATTTTTCCAATCTGCTGGGACTTTTCATTCCCAGAATTAAATACGTGCTCCTTAAATGCTCTCATAAATCCACAGTTGGTGGGAAAGTCAGCCAACCATACAACAGGTAGAGAAATAAAACCACACTGTACCCAACCTCAAATAATTTTGCATATCATTAAACAGAACACAGTCACAGGTTTATTTTAATAATGCATGCACCGTTTCATAAATAAAAAAGCAACGTGTGTTCAGCCAAGAGACTGCTCTGTGCTAAAGAAATAATAAATAAAATTATAAATTATTATTTCTTCCCCTAAAAGTGATCTCTCAGATGAATGCTTGTTTGCCTTTGTTTATGAAACAATGCATGAATTATTAAAATAAAGTTAGCAATGTGTTCAGTTTAATGATAACAAAAACTGTTCCAGTTTCCATATGCTAAAAGTGGATTTTCTGGTTAAAATACCTAGCAGAGAGCTTATTTATGCAACTACATTTCACTGTGAGGAAATGAAAGTCACTTCTCTTCTTTCAGGTTGGAAGGCTTAAGGGTTGCTTGCTTCATTGAACCTGACTTTCCTGGAAAGAAAATATCCCAAACCAAACAGTAACGCAGTATTTCAGAAAAGTTCATGATGCATATAACTTATCCTCACATTATCAGGGGGTTAAAGACAGACTGTTCTGTCTCCAAAGTGAAATCTTGAGACACAAAGAAACCAAAATACATGATTGATACTGCTAGCATGAAAGCAATGGTACCATCATTAAAACAATGATAGTATATCAAATATAGTACTAATAGCATTCCCACTGATAACAATGAAGGTTATCATTTCTTATATTGACCAGAAATTTAAACTGTGCCTATTATAAGTATTAAAACTGAATGATATTCTAATTTCTTTTCTTATCTCCCAATCCTTTCTAAATAATCTCCTATCCATTTTGTTACTTTCCTTTTTATCTTCTACCACCTTTAGATATTTTTAGTGCTCGGTCAAAAGGAAGTAGAAATAGGGACCAAAAAAAAAAAAAAAAAAAAAAAAACCATTATGGTCAGTCCCGCAGGCTGTGGCTACAATATAGTAGTGACAAGTCAGGGAAAGGGCTTCTTTCCCAATGGCTGGAAGCAAACCCACAACAAAACTACCCAAACCAATAGCCGTCTCCACACCCACTGCTCAGCAGAGTGCCCCTCTCCTCCCATCCCTTTTACAGAGATCTTTCACCCACCCATCTTTATTTCACACCCTTCCTAGCCCCTGCCTTCATGTCAAGGTCTTAGATATATTCCATTCCCTTTTTTTAAAAAAAAAGATTTATTTATTATGTATACAGTGTTCTGCCTGCATGTATCCCTGCAGGCTAAATGAGGGCACCAGATTTCATTACAAATGGTTATGAACCACCATGTGGTTGCTGGGAATTGAACTCAGGACCTCTGGAAGAAGAGCCAGTGCTCTTAACACCTAAGCCATCTCTGCAGCCCCTCCATACCCTTTCTTACCCATTTCCCATCCCAACTTCACCTGGACCCTTTCGAAACAACCAATTGTCCAGCCCACCATCCAAGAACTGCCAAGGGCTAGTGAATCATTTTACATGTGCTGGTGGAAGAGAACAAAGCATGAGATTTTCAGGAACTAGAGTGTCCTTCCAGCAACTCTATAAGCAAGGAAGCAAAAATAACTGAGATCTAAGCAGTTGGGTGCTTTGTTGGAACTGTCTTGTCATTCAGGAAATCACAGGAACACCCCCTTTGCTAGAGCAGCTATAGACACACACCAGCCTGGCACAGAGAAAGTGTTCTCAGACAGGCTCCAGTCCGAATCCTGACTCTACTCTTTAGTTATTGTGTATCACAGAAAATGTTGCTTAACCATATCAGACCCAGTTTCCTTATGTTAAATAATCAATGTCTACCCCACAGGACTGTTGGAAATAAGGCTTGTAAATACAACTCAATCGCTAGTAACCACCATCATTATAAACACTTCATATAGGTTCTGGTTTACATGGCTGTTTCCTGGATAGTGACTTCTGGGTATTTCTTTACCTGTTCTGGTAGTCTCTAGCAATCTAGTAAACAGAGGACTGACCACACAAGGGAATAAAGGAATAAAAGACTAAGCAAATCATTAAACCCAACCCTCATTTATGAAATACTAGAAATCCATGCTACACATCTGATTTATTTACTTTACAGAATGTGGAGCAAGGAATTCTCTATGTAAAGGTACTTTCTTCATCATGCAATCCATCAGCTTATTCCCTGGTATTCTCATAGTCCTTGAAACATGGCTATGTAAACTTTTTAAACTAATAGAGAGGATTTTTAAAGCCAAACACTGTATGCCTACAGAGAACGCTTAATTATGGGTCTGTCAGTGCAGATTCTCACCTGGATAGCTAAGCTGTCTATGTACTAAGACTAGAGAAAATATGATTAACTTGTAAGAATTAGGCAATTAAGCCAGGTTGTAGTGGTTCATACTTTTTAGCTCACTACTTGGAAGCCTTAGGATATAGGCTTGGCATGAAAATCAGGCCACCCTGTACTGTGGAGTGAAATTCTGTCTCCAGAAAATACAAAACAACCAAAGAATTAGCAAGTAAAATGGTTGTAATTGTAAGAAAATTGATAATAAGCTATACTCTCAACACTCTGTGCATCTCTAAGCTTAGGATTGTGGCATGCCTCCCTGCCCCCCCCCCCCCCCCCCCCGCCCCCCCGCCCCCCCCCCCCCCCCCCCCCCCCCCCCCCCCCCCCCCCCCCCCCCCCCCCCCGCCATGTCTTTTACGTCTCACTCAATCACCAACCATTTACCCTCTATGTACCTACAGAACCTAACATCCTCAAGCAGAGCAGTGACCCCTGGGAATTCTCATCATGCTTTTTCCAATATGCTGCTGCCATATAGATTCAGAGAAAAAAATAGACTGAAGTCAATTTTTTGAGGGAGGGGAATTAATAAACAGAAGATCAATTATTTTAAGTTAGAAAGTTCTGTAAAATAAAGCAGGAAAAGTTTTTTTTGCAGCAATGCATATACGCACACATTTTTACACACACACATATATTATATTGCATTTTATTAAAAACAAAATATACTGGGTCTAAGTTCAAGCTGACCACTAGGTAAGCCAAGTGCAGCTGCAAGGGCGGAGCCCAGAGAGTGCAGAATTATTTTAGAGCTGAGACTCATATGTGGTCTTTTTTTGGTTCTGTGCAACTCTGCAGTGAGAAAAGGCAGATAGGCCAGATTTTAAAGTCCCATAATAGTGAAGAACTTTAATTAAAGTCTCCACAGGCTCACAACTTTGTGGTGTCTGGGGATTTTCCAATTCTGCATTATCAACCAATCCAAACATAAAGAGAGCAAGTGAAAGAAATTGATTTAAAAACATGACAAAAATCAGTTTAATATAAACATCATAAATATAATATGAGCAAAGCTGGAGGAGGGCCAAGTGGTTTGGCAGGGATCCAGATGCAGCCAAGGTTGTGAGAAAGTGAGTGGAAGTCTGGGTTCAGTTTGCTTAAGCCACACAGCTGGGCTGAGATAGTTCACAGAAGCCTAAGTGTGAAGGCCTAAGGGAAAGTTTTGCAAATATTTCTAAAGAAAATAACTCAGAAGACTTGCTTGCTTTCTTCCCTAAATACTAAGCAATGGTTTTTCCTCCCCCGCCATCACCCTTAGGTGACTGCCACCTGACACTCAGGTTATTAGGGAGTCCTGAGATCCAGAGATGGCAGACATATTACAACATAAACTCTGTCACTGAGTGCCAGTGTGCCTTCAAGAAAAGCAACATCCTTCAGACTCGAGCCCATCCATTGAAATATTACTAAGTTAGATGGCCCTGAATGTTCCTTTCTGTTTTAAAATGTGCTCAATTTCCAGTTGGTGAATAAAAACCTGTGCCAGGAAAATCTTTTTGCTGAGGGCTGCTTGATCATTCTTGCCAGTCCTGTACCACTGCTCTGACTCTTGCCTCAAAGAGCTGCCACGGTCCACCAGAACAAGCTCCCACTTTGGCTTGATTATAACACTGACCCAGACCAATTCGGCTTTAGTCTGTCTCTAAAGACAGACCATGATCCTTGCCCTAAACACCCTTTGTAAGTCATATTAAAACAGACCTCTGACTACAACTGGAGAGACGCATCCCCTGAACAAGACCAAGAGGCTTATTATTACAGTCCTAGCCCACTGAAGCCTTAAAGAACGCAGTTACATTAGCAACATCCAGAAATATACAGTCCAAAGGAAAAGACTGGTGAGAACTGGAATTTGTAACAAAAAGAGGAAAAGGAAGGCTTCACAATTTGATGACAAGCAATAGTTCCCATTCAGGCTGAGATGCTCAAGACCACGAGAGAAGTTCCTTTGCTGCAGAATCTCTAAAGGATGGGGCTGAATTCTGTGTCTGAGAGGCCGGAGGGAGGTACTTCAGTGCGGCAGGATTTAGCCCTATCTCTGTTCACAGCCAGGCTTTCACTTCAATTATCATGATTACTAATAATATCCATTGCCGGTGTATGGGTGCTGATTACAGAGCCCTGAGCTTCCCAAGCACTGCCTCATTAATCCCCATAGCAACCCTATAAGGTGAGGCCAATTATTCTCCCATTTTATAAATAAGATGAAGGATCCTTTCTCTGCCACTACATAGCTGGCAAAGTCAGGGATTCCAAAGCTTTTCTCTCCAAGCCACCACTCCACTGTCTCCATTCACAGATGCATTCAAGCACCTGCTTCTCCTTCCCCCAACACACACTGTTCTGTAGTTAACCCGGGGGAGAGTGAGACGCTGTCCTGTCCTGCTGGATGGGTAGCAAGGCAGGTCCATGGCTCATGATGTCACCCATCCCTTTAATTCTCAGTGAGTCCTAGGACTCACATTGCAACAGACACCCAGCATGCCCTTCGGGGAGTAATAAAGGTGAAGTGCAGAGGAGTGTGAAAGAGAGGGCAGAGAAAAGGAATGGCAGAAAAACAAAGGCGTCCACCTAGCCTGCAGTATAAATGAGCCAATCAGCCCTTTCCATCTACCAGAAGGCAATGCCACATAAAGACCCTATATGCTCTGCCATCCCTGGTCCCATAGCTCTTCTCTCCTCCAGATAGGTTTTTCCAGCTAGGGAAATGCAAAAGGAATGTGTGTAACTAGTAGATTTTGTTTTAGAAAAATTCACTGTGCTTTTCTTCTGTGAACCCTCATCATATGATAATAGCACTAGCTAAAGGTGGGAAGATTTAAAATGTGGAAGAATAAACTCAGAACCGCACAAATGCCACGATTTCTCCATCACTACAATCTCAGATCTTTTCCCCACCCAACTCAAGGCTCATTATGGGGTCTCACTCAAGTGGTAAAAACATATATAGAGCAGGCTTACCAGGAGCAGGAGGAGGGGGCGTGGCAGGCACAAGCTCACTTTTAGAGGCTTCACATTCTTTCAGCTTGGTCTTCAGAGCCAAGATTTGCCGGCGAATGCTAAGGACATTGTTTTGGTCTAGCGTCTCTAGCTTCTCTACCAGGAGAGTCATATTCCTTATCTAAGGAAATAAAAAATTCAGAGTGACTTTATATTATTGTGCAATTTCTTTCATAAACATTCTGGGGCTGAATTTGTCATTTAGTGAGACATTGCTGCAGAATACACCAGAGATCCTTCTGAATGGTTTCATTTGGAAGAATACATTTTATGGTTTAGACTGAATGCCTGTCACATTGCAGGCAATGTGTGTGACAAGAAGAAAATGGCAAAGATTTTAACAGCTTTAATAATACAGCACAGGCTCACTCTAGGCATTCACAATGTCCATTAAAGTTCACTTCTAATAACCTTCCCCTATAAACTCGTGTTTACTCATGTTGTATTATAATTAAGTTTCTAATGAATGGTGAGGGCTAGAGAAAATGTAAATTCTAAAATATGTAACTAGAATTCTCAATTATAGCCCATGTCATGACTGTGCTGGTAAATTCTGGGTGATATAAATTACCCAACCATAACATTAATATGGTAATCTTATCCATAGATCTTTAAAGACTTTGCTAAAACATATTTACAAGAAGTCTAATTTTTTTTGCTTAATTCATGCATGTTTTTATTTTTTTCAATTTATTCTTTGAGAATTTTGCACAGTATATTTTTATCATATCCTTTCCTACTCAAATCTTCCCCCTCCCTGCTCATTCAATTTCATGCTCTTTCTCTCTCTTTAAAGGACAAAAACAAAAGAAAAAAGCAACTGAAAAACATGGAGTCCAATTTGTGTTGGTCATCTACTCCTGAGCATGGGACTGCTCTGGAGTGTGGTTGATGTACCCAGTGTCGTTCAATTAAAGAAAACTAATTTTCCTCCTCCCAGCAGTTATCAATTACAAGCAGCTTCTCGGCTAGAGGTGGGACTTTGTGCCCACTCCCCTCCTTCATGCTCAGATTTTTAAATGGCTTTAGATTGCACAGGCCTTATGCATCCTGTCAGTCTCTGTGAACTCGTATGTGTGTCTGCCCTGTTGTGTCTGGAAAATTCTACTTCCTTACAATCGTCCACCACCTCTGGCTCTTTCAATCTTCCCACCCCCTCTTTCTCCATAGATTCCTGAGCATTGGGGGCAGTGGTGGGATGAATACATCCCATTCAGACCTGAACACCCCCAAAATCTTTCAATTTCTCCATATTCTCCAGCTGTCAGTCTCTATGTTAATCCCATCTATTTTGAGAAGAAGCTTCTGCTGAGTGTTGAGTAATGCATTGATTTTGGAGTGTAGCAATATGTCATCAGGAGTTGTTTTATTGCTATGTTGGACATATCACCCACCATCCCAGATTTCAACTGTGCTACAGGCTGTGCTACAGGGCCATAGTAATAAAAAAAAAAAACAGTATGGCATTGGCATAAAAACAGAGATGTTGATCAATGTAATAGAATTGAAGACCAGCTATAATGCCACACAACTATGGACAAGTGATTTTTGACAAAAAAAAAAAAAGGCAGAAAATGCACACTGAAGAAAAGACAACATCTTCAACAAATTGTGCTGGTCCAACTGTATAGCTGCATGTAGAAGACTAAAAAATTGATTCATATCTAGCATCTTGCACAAAACAATTCCAAACAGATCCATATGAGGCCTAATACACAAGCAATTTAAGTACATGGAGAATAATTCTAAGAGAAATAAGTGATCATTCACAAAGGGAAGTTATCCACAATCAGGTAAATTATATTTCTAGTCTCATGAGGATAAATCCAAGACAGAGAAGGTACCTGATTTAACATGGTCAATTCAGATTTACGTCATCACTTTCTGAAGAACAGAAAGGTCATTTAGTTCTGGGGCAGAATTCTTTTTTTTTGTTTGTTTGGTTTTTTTTTTTGTTTTTCGAGACAGGGTTTCTCTGTGTAGCTTTGTGCCTTTTCCTAGAACTCACTTGGTAGCCCAGGCTGGCCTCGAACTCACAGAGATCCGCCTGGCTCTGCCTCCCAAGTGCTGGGATTAAAGGTGCGCGCCACCACCGCCCGGCCTGGGGCAGAATTCTTAGTGTCAAACATCTGCTTCTCAGCCAACATGTTCCTAATACACTTAACTTATTATACATGTATAAGCATCCATCCAAAACAGAACACAGATGTGCCTCATAGTCCTGAGACAGTAGCAGAATTAGGGTTGAGGAAAGAGTATCCCATCCAGGTCATAGTACTTGTTCAGTCAGTCACTGAATGAAATGCATTACTGATATACTAAGAAGTGAATCATTCCTTACCTCCACTTCCAGCTTGTCAATAATTTCTGTGCTTCCAACAAAATTCTCCTTCAGCTGTATGACCAGTTTATGCATCTCCTTCACTTCCAGTTTGATCAGCTCAAAGTCTAGTTCTGTGTAAGAAATACTGTCCTTCTCCATGACCTCTACTCGGACAGTCAAGTTCAGGAGTTTCTTCTCATACACACTGATTAGCTGGACATACTCCTTCACCTGGAGGAGAAGCAAAAAGCTTATGTCAACTCACAGAGTGATATCAAATAGACTTCCTGCACTACAAAACACTTGAAGATTATTTGATCCTTGTGAATCACTGCAAAGGAGTGATTCAAAATATAGCTCCCTTTTTAATCCAAATGCCAACTAAAAATAGCATATTACTGTGGCTTGGGGTCACACTTACCTACACTGAAAATAACCTGTATGTAGTATATAATAATGCCCATCTTAAAGTCTGAGGATGCTAGCTCACTGGACTGAACCACTTGAGATCATTTCTCTTCTCAGATCGTTTGCTCTAAATCAGAGTTTCTCAGCCTCAGTACTATTGACATTTTAAGCAAGTCTCCTTCTTGTGTGGGAGGTATACAGTGAATTGTAGGATATTCAGTTGCTCCCGGTTATGACGACCAAAAATGTCTCAAGACATTATGCAATGTTCTCTGGGGACAAATCGCTGTCTCCACCGTCCTTTTGTTTAGAGCCATCACTCTCTGAAAGGCTCAGTATTTTCTAGAAGAGGAGAAATGCTGAGCATTCTGAGCCTCTCTGCCTTTTACAAAGAAGCATAAGGACCCCACTCCCTATACAATACGTGAGTGCAGGCACAACTGTAAAGTGCACATTTCATTAAGTGAGCTCACATTTATTCCAAGAACTGATTATTGCAATCAGACCTTTAAATTACACATTTGTTGCATATATTTGAATGTCTGATCCTTAAGTTAAAATACTTCCAAAAATTCCCTTGGTGGTTGAGTGTATAATTGGAATCTCCGAAAGAATATTTCAATAAACAGTCGGTGACACGTTTTTGTATCTGATCTCTAAAAGAAATGTCACGGCTTTTTCAAAGACCTGCTCATTAAAAAGTTGCTGCTTTCAGTTTCTTTCTTAAATGTGAGCATAAGAAATGCTTCTCCCCAAACTGCATTAACGTCAAGTTCCTGGATGAATTCAGACAGATGTTGACCTGTGGTCTCTCTAATGACAAAGGCTGTCCTAACTCCTGTCACGTAGCCCTTCCACTTAACCCCACCATGCAAATTAGAATAGACTCATGGGCCACAGACCTTCAGAACTAGGGCTTCAGGAGAAGAGGATTCTAATGAACATTGGAACTGCATACCTTGGCTCCATTACTGTATCTCCTCAGGCAAGTGATGTTCATTGCCATCAGATGCCCCACCTATTGGAGGCTGGTAGGGATCATGATATTTTGGTGGATACAGATTAAAAAAAAAAGAGTGTGGGAGGTGCACATAACAAGCCCTCACCTCTCAAAAGATGAACAGAGACATAAGGTGTTCAGGCTCCAATTTCTTTTTAAAAATTGGCCATAAAGCCTTGTCTGTGGTGAAAACATAGTAATAATGCACCAATCCATTGCAGAAATAGAAGTTTGAGGAATGAGTGTATGCTTGTTGGCATTTGGCCTTGCCAGCTCTTGGAACAAATGAAACACCCTCAGCTTTCCTGGAACCCATTGGTGGCACATTATAGCTACCATTCTGTGCTAATGAGTGATGCAACTGTCATCTCTGCTAAATAAAATGAGGTTCCCCCATACCGATTCTCACAGAAAACCAAGGCATGGCCTAGAGTTTGTGACCTGTGAGAATTTGTGCTGGGTTTGCCCCAAGTTTAGTTGCAAAACAATAGGTCTCTCTAAATCTGGCACGGAATTTTGAAGGGTGATCCTTTCTACTGACATTTAGAGGAAGGCTAGGTGGTAGTCATAAAAAACTGAAATTGTCCATGGTTACAGTGTGCAGGAGAAAATTTGAAAAATGGGTCAGAAAGGCTTCACATATGAAGTTTACAGTTGCAGAGATTTTGTACACAGAGATAGCACAGACAGCTCTGAGATCCTAAGGGCTTGTACTCAGTAGTTTCAGCTCAGTAATAGCAGAGTCGCATACCCAGAGATGAGTCCAGGCCCACACCACTGGCATTTAGTACCTTTAGCACATTTTCCCTCCTGGATTTGTAATGCTTGTTCTAAACAGAGGGAAAAGGCCCAAGCAGGGAGCTTGTCTCCAGGGGATACTCAGTAATGTCTAGAGATACTTTGGTTGCCACAACTGAGGACTGAGTATGTGCCACTGGCATTTAGAGGCCAGGGATGCTATAAAAACATGCTAGCAAGAAGATGGGTCTAAGATGGAGAGGCCACGCAGCTGAAACAACATCTTTGCCCCAATTTCATCACTATAGCAAGTGTGAGCCTAAGAACACTCACAATGCTTGCCTTCAAATCATCAGGCTGGCATTTACAGCTCCCACTTTATTTTATCTGGTATGCACTTAACCATGTCATGGATTAAAAAAAAAAAATCAAAGTTTGTTTGGAATTTGGTTTTGGGTGGCTGCTGTTGTTTCTTACAATAAAAGTGGTCTTGTCGTAAATAGGGAGGTAGTGTGTCTGGCTATTCAGCTAAATAATTAGTCTGTTCATAGTTCTATCAGCTCCTCAAAACCCAAGATCATAACTACAGCCAGATTACTTGAAATAAGTAAATGGACTTTGAAACATACTGTTATTTTCAATATACCCTTAAAAGCTAATGTAATTAGGTTAATTGACCCTGAAAATATCATCAAAACATGCAGTGTTGGATACAAGAACTGCCTGAGATCAAATGTAACTTCAGTACCCAGTGGGCAAATCCCTTAATTTCTCTAAGCTTTACTATACTTGCCAAACAACGGGTAAAGACACCAAGCTTGCACGATTATTACAGAGGCTAGAGATGATGCACATTAAGGGCCTCGCTAATGGATGCTCTATGAGTTCTAGATATTAATAGAGAAATGGTTATTTCAGTGTTTTTCAATCTAACCTTTCAATTTACTTTTATTCCACTGCACAAAGCATTGCCCAATCAATGTTGTTTGTTTATGGGTTGCTCAAATATCTCCCAGGATGCCTCAACCTTCTCATGCATGAGCATCTATTAGCAAATGTGTCATATTAAATAACTTGTCCCAAAGACCAGGAACCTCGAGAGAAAGAAAAGCAAAAACAAAAAACAAACAAACAAACAAAAACCCTGAGGTGCCATTTGGGGCATTGTGGCATCTTCTTTCTAAGTATGATCACACAGGATGTGTCATAAGCAACAGAAAAGTCTAAAAGGCTTTCAGCATTTTCTGCAGAGGCATCTTCCTGACTTCCCTGTGTACTGACAGATGATGAATTAATGGAAGGCAGTCTCAAGCCTTTCACCTGCTCAGAATGGGCGTCCCCCTAGGTCCCTAGATAAATGGTGATTTCTAAGACAGTCTGGGGACAGCTATAATAATTCACCCAGAAATCCAGAAGCCTTCCGCTAAAGAGATAACTTGGGATTTGAAGGCATACCTGACCTGCTCCATCTCTTGAGTCTTCTCAGATCTGGACAGCAGAAACAGATCTGGCTTGATTCTGGAGACTCAAATCCCTGACCTTCCCATAGCAGCCAAGAGAAGACTGACATCAGGAAAGTCCCTTTACCTGTGTGAACCTTGAGTTTTCTAGCATTAAAGTGGGAGTGAGGAGATGTGGCCTACCTCCTTTAAATGCAGGCTTGAAAGAACAGGAAGCATTTGGACAGATACAAACGAAGGCTGCTACTGTTACCACTGGTGTCATCTACCACAACAAATCAGCCATTCAAACCTCAGCTGATGCTAAACCCCTTGGTTAGGCCTCCATTTTTGTGTTTTGTTTTTGGTGGGGGGACAAACTACTGTCACCTTTAGAACTGAGAGTTTTCCTGCCTATTCTGCCCTCTCTCCACCAATTATTAGCAATCTGATGTCTCCTGCCCCACCTCTGCTTGGAGCATTGGAATGAAATGCCCCACACTCACAAACATGGCTAGCCACTTACTCTCTCTGGGACAGTTGGAGGTTTCAAACTGCCCTTCATAGGCCTGCCAGCAAAGATGACATGCCTATCAGTGGCCTCCACTGTCTCAAAGCAAATGGCTCCAACTGACAAAGACCTCTACCTAGGATTTTCCTCTACTTGTCATGTTTTTATGCATAACTTCTTATCTCTACTTGATTATGCTGGAATAAGGCTATGAATATTAATGGTTGGAATTTATAATTTAGTGCTATGCCTTTTCTGCTGATTAATTCAAGGACGTTTTATTTCTTAAGAAGCTAGGTTCCTGGAGTAGTCAAACCCATTTTTCCTGGACACTCATTTTAACTTAGGATATTTATCTACCAATTCAGGTTGAAAGCAGGGTCTCAGGCTCACCGTAATTTTTTGTCTTAAAGGATAATGATATTGGATGTTGAGGGGGCTGCACTTAAATTGCTCAGGAAAACTTCTTTGGAAGGCTGCAGTAAAGCCAGAACTCCTTGTAAATTAATGGGGTTGTATTAAATAATGCATAATGTGATTATATTCTAGCCTGGACTTCACCTGGGCATAAAACGGGAGCCTTTCTAATTGATTTGTAGCTTGGCTAAAAAGCTGGAAGGGGTTGAAATTGGAATGGCAAGTCACAAGGCTCCAGCAGGCTCAGAGAAAGACAACTCCTTTAGAATGAATTCTTCCGGCTACACAGAGCAGAGCCCAGAAGGTTCTAGCCGGGATTTTTCCCAAGCCTGAGAGACCCATTACTCTCCACTCAATTCCCAAAGAAGCCTTCAATTTTGGTCTCATGGGAAACACATGGAATGAAATGTTCCTCTTCTAGCAATCAAAAATAATTACCAAGGGGGAGGGGAGAATACAGAAAAGGAGGGATTTATACAGATTTAAATACAGGGAAGGAAGAAAGGCAGGAAGGAAAAATGGAGAATGGGAAAGGGAAGATTTGAAGGAGAAAAGAAAGGAGGAGGAGAAAGAGAAGGAGAAGGAGGAAGAAGAGGAAAGAACCATCTAAAGGTGAGAGGATACCAACAAGAGCACAGCAATAAAAAAAATCAGAAAGGCGTGGCTGATATGTAAAATTAAATTAATTATAAAATATTTTTTTAAAAAAAGAATCAGAAAGGAAGAGCAAGAAAGATTGGGAAGGATGAACCAGAGAAGGACTAAGGCAAAGTGAATAGGAAACCAGTGGAAACAAGAATGAGTAAGAATTAAAGAAAAGGTGACAGAGAAAGAAGATAAACCAGAACTGAAGAGGGTGAAGAAGAGGGCGAGAAGACAGATCAAAGCTGGAAAGTTAAAGAAAGAAAGCCAAAGAGAAGAAGAAACCACGGAGCAATCAAAGCTGCGGGGCCAGAGCCTTTCCCACTTCTCCACTTTGTCCACGGTGTGCTAAGCCTCGATCCCACTCTCTTACTGAGTTTTCCTTCTCTACTAAGAGGAGCTAGGAGATTTACTATGAGTCAAGACAGTGTTTGAAAAGAAAACACTTACCTTAGAAAACTCTTTCTCGAACTTCTGAGAAAGGATGTGAGCTGTGAACTCCAAGCGCTCCACCCTGTCAGCAGGGAAGGCGGTGTCTGGCAGGGAAACGGAGCACTGGCAGGTTCCATGACTGTCCACAGAGCCGGTGAAATTGGAAAATGACTGTAAATAATAAAAGGCGAGTGTCAGCAATAAGCTGGAAAATGAACCTCTCGGGCAACAGGAATGACAGAGATTGGGTTGGCAGAACATGATGGAGGCAAACAAGTGTAGGCCAATACATGACCGAACAGTGTCACAGAGACAAGCCAACCCTGTCTCCACCTGATGGCTAAGCCTCTCTCAGCAGCTTGTATCAAAAGGAAGATTCTCCATACTTGAGGAGTCCTAAAGAAATCCTTCTATCTCTCTGCAAAGAAAAGAAAATGAAGAGAGGCCAAGAGGACTAAGGTTGAACATCTGTTCTTCCATTTGCTGCATGTGACACCTCCTTAAGTCTGTTTCCTCCTCTGTGAAGTTCAGATACCCTGGTTGAAGTAAGCAAGTGACGTTCACTGAGTCCCTGGCACGTGACAGGTGATCGGGTGCTGTCACTTTCTCTTTCCTCTTACTAGCACAGGCACACGTGCATGCACACACACACACACACACACACACACACACACACACACACTTTTACTCCAACCCCAGCCCAGTTTCTCCCAATTAGAATAAAGAAAACTTGAAGGTTTGTGGGCCGTGGCAAAGATATCCAGTGAGAATTCAAATCCTCTCTTCAGCTGGGAAATTATACAATTCACATTTTTCCAAATGGAAACAAGCCATCTACTCGCTCAAAAATTGAGCAGTATATGAGTTTAGAGGTTCCTTGCAAATTTCTCAAATGGAAGTTCTCTAGCTTACACTTGCAAGAAAAAAAAAGTCATTTTAAAATATTTGAAGTTTCTTTAAGATATTCAGGCTCACGCTTCGATGCCACTGCATATTTTAAAATGACAGGTTTGAAAGATTCTGTTTTTCTTTTGTCCCCTTTGAACTACCCCAAGGGGATCCTGGCACAATTAACATTTTTCACTACTACTATTACCTTGCAGAGTGAGTCTTGTCAGCCAACTGGCTGTGCCTTTTAATGACCTCATCGGAAGGCCAGCCCAAAGCTCACCTATGGAGTGTCAGCCTGAAGGGACTCTTTGTGAAGCGAAGGAGGAAAGAGCAGTTTTCAGAGTCTGGAGAGACTCTAGCCATGCTTCAAAGTTCACATCAGCTGGCTGTGGCTGAGTGTATCTGCTCTACACACAAGCCACCTCTACTGATCTCCATGACCCCTGAACAAACCTGGCCTAGATGCTTCTGTAATTGAGATTTAGCCCAGCAGTGACCTCTGGACCAATTAAGGCTCTCGTAAACAGTGGTGACTGTGGTGGTTTTTAAATGAACCTAATCTTCTCTAAGATGGTAAGAATGAAGTGTGTGTGTGTGCATGTATGTGTGTGTGTGCGTGTGTGTGTGTGTGTGTGTGTGTGTGTGTGTGTGTGTGTGTGTGTGTGTGTGCATGCTCACACACACACAACACACATGTCAACAATGTGGAAGCCAGAGGACAACACCGAGTGTCATTCCTTGGTCAACCAACATTTGCCCTTTTTTCTTGAGACAGTCTCTCACTGACCTGAGACTCATCAAGTAGGCTAGGGTGCTGGCTGGTCAGCCTCAGAGATCCTTCTCATCTCATCTTCCCGGCACTGGGACAATAACCCCACACCACCACACTTGGCTTTTAAACTAAGGGTTCTGGAGACTAAACTCAAGACCTTGTGTTTGCAAGTACTTTCATCCGCTGTGCTATTTTCCCAGCCCTCCACACCAGGAAACGTCTTGACATTGTTCTTTCTTGTCTAATCAGATCTCTCCATCTTTAGGGAATCAGGGAGTAAGGGGTAGGAGCAAGCGGGTTTATGTTGCACGTGGTAGCAAGGGTTTAGAGTGGGGGTGGGAAGGGTCTTTGCGAAGAATGAATAAGGACTGGACAATTTACACCAGGAACCTGTCGGAGAGGTTGCGGACTACACAGTATACACCAGGGACCTCTCGGAGAGGCTGTGGACTGGACAATATACACTGGGAACCTGTTGAAGAGGTTGCGAACTGCACGATATACACCTGTTGGAGAGGTTTCAGACTACACAATGTACACCAGGGACCTGTCAGAGAGGTTGGATTCTACTGGACTCAGACCTATTACTCCATCTAAGACAGAAAGACTGTAGCACAGGTATGCCAAGTTTTTTACAGGCTCTTGAAGAAACACCTTATCGTAATAACCATCCAGCAAAGAAAAAAACTTGCATTGCATTGACGAGGGGAAGTTAATTAGCTTCACAAGACAGGGGGGGACCATTCCTGGAGTTCTCTGAGAAGCTCCGTCAATTCTAGAAACAGCAGGTATCATCAAGAAGTCTCTAGACAATCAACTAGGAACCACTAGCTAACAAGTTTTAGTCCTGAAGTTCACCTGAAAGACAAGCAACTAATTATGAGCCCTGCTGACAGCCATTCCATTGGCTTCTATTGAACATCTCTGTCCCAGTGCTGGAGACTCCATCCTGCTTATCATCAGCCCAGCGTGCTCAGCTGACATCAAAACGGTCCATAAGTTTGATCAGTGTCTCCCATTAGAGATATTTCTGCTCCTGGAATTCAAAGACAATGAAGCTAATGGTGATGAGTCTCTCTGCAGTGAATGCTCAAACTACATGAATGAAATGTGGGGAATGAGACACAAAGACAAGTGCTTGTCCCCTTGGCCTTTGGAAGGATGTGTAGTCCCCTTGTGGAGGGCAAGTAGGACCCTGTGTGCCCCACAAAAGTGACTATACTGCCAGGTTCTCACTTGGTATATGTTCAATTAACATGTACGAAGGTCTACAATACCCCAGGCTCGGGAATTAGGAACTGATTAAAACCAATTGTGGCCCAATCAGGCTCATTTTCCTTCTGAATGCCCTAGGGGCTTTTCCGACAGCCTCAGACCCTGATGACAGAAGCTCACAGTCCACTGTGGTTCTAACTCTGTCAGTGAGCGTGAGGAGCCTTCCCTAGAACTATGAAAGGCAGTGGCCAATTCTTTGGAGGTGTGCACAGTGTTCTGAGCCCGCCAGCAGAAGGTGCGACTCACATTTGTGATTTAAGGTCGCAATTGGCTCTAATTAGCAGCCGAGTCTAAGTGCCCACAAAGATTCACAACATAAAATAACGGTACTCAGCGGTTTGAAAGTACAGAAAATGATACGTTTGGAACTTGCTCAATGACAGTTATAAAAGGGTGTTCCACTACTTCCCAACAAGCTCATCATGCTGACAGCCAGCCTTAGAAAATTAGGTTTATAGTGGAATTGATACCTGGTCCACTATAAAAAGGGGTTTGGAGTGTGATACTGACTCTTTCACCACAGGCAGATAAGCAAATGATGAAAGAAATTGAATCCTCTAAGTATAGCTTAAATACTAGTTCTTAGTTACTTTTAAATATTTGTCTTCTTACCAGACAGTGGTCACTTTCCTCTGTTCCTTCACTGGTATTTTATTTTCTATGACTTCAGCTGAAGATGTTACATCCAAATGCTGGCTTTTGATTGGTAGTGAAGCTTTATAATAAATTATTATTGTTCACCTCACTTCACCAAAAAAAAAAAGGTAACTCCTTCTAATTGTCCCCAGAAATTGTTTAGAACCCCCAAGATAAGAGTAAATATGGGATTTCTGACTACTGTGGAGCTGGTGTATGATTGTGGTTCTCTGAAATTTCTTCATTTAAAGCAATTTTCATCTGTACCCCGGAAATAGAGAAAGCTGCATACAAAGAGACGGTTTTCACAACAGACTCCTTTGAAGAGTTGAAACTTGAATGAAACAACTGAACGAGCACGAGGGAGGTGTAGTGACTTTAAGTGACTTTCACTCGCTTTAGTGACTTTAAGCCAATGACTTCACCATAGCAAACCTCAGATTTAACATCTCTAAAATGGGACCATGACTTTTACCTAACTCTTGGGGGTTAAATAAGCTGTGTATGTATTAACCTAGTCTTGGCATTCATTAGGCATGCACTGAATATCGTTGATGTCATTGCCCTCTAGGCCCCATCCAAATCACTTGTTGATCACATTTTCACGGTCTACACATTTTAAAGATGCTAACGCAAACACTCAGACAAAAGCCTCCCCCTCCCCTTTTCCTGTTTATCCTTCCATTCAGATAAGTTCATGAACGTGGCTGACTCGATGAAATGCCTAGCAGTTCTGATGGAGGCACTTTGATGGAGTTAGAAACCCTCCAGCACAAGTCACACTGCAGTAAGGCTAGCCTGGAAGGCTTTGCAGAGTAACAGTTCTGCAGAAAGGCCCAGAGGTAAAATGGGCAACTGTTTCCTGTCCTGCATCCTGCAGCTTCTCCATGCCTCTTTTTTTTTTTTTAAAGGAAAGCCAAAGAGTTCTCATCCCCCAAAGAATCAGGCAGCCTGTGCATTCTACACAGGGCGCCTCTCCAGACCCATCCCTGTAGTACACGGTGCCTTTGATGGTTCATTTCACTGATGCAGTTGTTTGGCACTGGTAATAGCCCCAGCAATTCCTTATTTGAAAAAGAGATTGAAAGGAGTTAGCATTCCCTTGGGAAATTTCCACATGTAATGGCATTTTCCTAAGACTGATAATTCCTCTTCTTATAACCTATGTTCTCTCTGTGTGTGTACATGTATATGTGCTTGTGTGAGTGTGTGCCTGTGCATGTGTATGGGGAGGTAGTAGATGTCTTTCTCTACTACTTGCCACCTTATTTTTCTTGAGCTAAGATCTGTTGCTGAACCTAGAGCTCACCAATTAGCTAGAATAGTTGGCAAGTAAGCCTAGGGACCTTCCTGTCCCTGCCTCCTCTAACCAGTGATGGGGCTGCAGATGTGTGCTGCCTTGCCTGGCTTCTTACGTGAGTGGTGGAGATACAGACACAGGTTCTCATGCTAGTGCAGAAAATGTTTTACTGAGCTTACCATGTCCTTAGACCCATTACCCATCTTCCTTATAAGCTAGGTGCAGAGGAACTGGCAGGGTTCTAGACGTTGCATGGAGACTCTCACTCCCTCAGAGTCTATTGCTTACTCTCAGAAGGCTCCCCCTGGGCAGCAAATCAGGTGAAAAAACTTTGATGGAGTGACTTCTCATGTGATCTCTTTCCTAAAGTCTCCTATCCCAGACTGCGTATTAGAATCAATTGGACTTCTTAAATGCCTGAGTTGTAAACACCTGTGCAGGCTAGAACCAAGACATCTAGATTTTTAGGATTCTCCTCACCACTGATCCTACTGGTCAGCCTGGGTTGAGAACCTCTTTAGAACATGCCTTTCTCCAAATGCATTAGCTAGAAAACTGGGATGTTGTCTATCCTGTTAACAGTTTAATTACTTCACCCAGGTTTTAATTCATTTTCAAGGCATCTACAGTGAACAGAAAGAGTCATAAATCCTTTAAAGTGCTCAGATCTAGTCATCCATGAAATTGTATTCAGGTCCCCAAAAAGCAAGAGGAAGGGAATTGAACATAGCTCACCCAGACTCAGCAACTCCCTTACCTGTGACACAGTACCACCTTCTGCCCAAGATGTGGCTCCTGGCGTTGTAACGTAGGGTGTTATTGCCAACTCTGGGGAAGAAGTGGAATTCATAGTCTCTGAACTCCTGGAGGCAGAGCCAAGGCAAAGCAAAAGGGCCAGCAGAAAGGCCAGGTTGTAACTCATCTTGCCTTCTTGCCTAAGACTCAGGCTTCTTCCCACAGCCCAGGGCTTCTTATAGCACCCAGCGGGGATTTCCCCATGGCCAGTATGTGAAGAAAGAAGAAGCATTGAGGGAACATGTGACCTACCCTAGGAGGGTCAGGACATCTGCAATCTGAGTCCTGTCCACACCTTGCCACTGAGCCTGTGACATGCCCTTAGATACAGATCCCCAACCCCCACCCCACTTCCGACAAATATTAACTCACACAAGTTTCCTCAAGCCAACATCTGGTTTGAAGTTGATACTTCCTTGAAGGAGATGGAATCAAAGTAGCCTTTGTTGATGAAACAGTTTGGAGGCTCCAAGAAAAAAAAAGCAACCCTTGACCTTCTGCCTAGAAATGACTTCTGGGTATTCCCTCCCATTTTGCTGAATTCTGCCTTCCAGAGAGAGAGTGCGTAGCATGGGCTCACTTTAGAGACTGTGACTCTCCTCTAAGATGTCTGAAGCCTTCCTCTTCAGAACCTGCTGCCCAGGTTGGCTCTGGCCTGGTCCTTGCCTTGTCTGTTCTTATACCAAGTTCTTTCAACAACACCAAGAATTTGTTCTCCAGAAGTCCACACAGGACTCTGTACTCTGTGCTTCTAAAGGAAAAGAAAGAACCCAACCAAACAAGGGACCCAGATGGCCCACTGAATATTCCTCTAGATCAGGGTATTGCTCCCAACCCAACCAAAGAAGCCCAATGGAAGCCTTTCTCTGACTTCCTTTGTCCCCTACTCTGAGTGGGCTAGCCAGGTATTCAGGACTCACAAGTCACTCCTCACGCTAGTGAAAACTGCTAGAATGCCTTCTCTGTCAGCCAGCTGACCTGGCCCTGAGCTTCCAGCTCTCTTTGCATCTCTCCAACATTGCACACACCCTTGTGACCTCAGCTTTCCTCCCTGTAGAAGGAAAAATGTATTGGCCTTTATATTAAAACCTAGTTCTGTCGCTCAAGAGCTGGTGGCCTTGGGCATGTCATTCAGCCTCTCTGTAGTTATAACAATCCCTAAATTATTAGAACTCAGTGGAATGGCATTTTGAAAGTTGCATATACATTTTAAAGTGCTATATAAATGTCAAGGTTCTTCTGGTTTTGTGTTTAATTCCCCAAAGCCTGGATCATTATGTAAGGTTATTGAGTTTACAACAAGAAAAGCAGGCAGAGTCTATACTCTGCCTTAGCCCATCCCAGGAGCATTTGGTAGACCTGGTTTGCAGGGTTCTTACACAGCTTAACCCCATAAGCTTTATAGACTTTCCAGATAAACCATGTCTTAAACCCTTGTACACGATTCACATCCTCAGGGGTAGGGGTCGGCAGGAAAAATACAAGCAGGAGAATGGAAAGTAGAGAGAAGAGAAAGGGAAAAATAAAAGTCAGTCTAATTCTTTTAAGTACCTCCCAAAGCCCCCTTGGACTGTTCCCCTGGTCCAGAACTCCACCCTGTCCCTGACTCAGGAGGACTGAATAAACATGCCACTCAGACCAGTATCCACAATTTGAGCATCCACGTTGCCTCATCACTCAGGCTGATGGTACTGCCTCTATCCACCATCCACACTGAAAAACACTTGTTGAGTCCTCTTCAGGTATCTACTCAAGCCAATAATACTCCTGTTCCATGGGATGTGAGATTGGAAGCAGCTAGAGGAGACCTAGAAAAGATGGGGACTCAATGCCAGAGGCTTTTTAGCATCAGCCAGCTAATATCAAGCCAAATGAAATCAGTGGTGAGGATCAAGGTCAGAGACAGATGACCCAAGTTTAGCTGTTCAAAGAGTAAGAAATGTATTTTTAAGCTCATATCTCTCTTATTGCTCCCTATACGCAATTTCATGTTAAAAGTTCAATGAGCAACAAATTTAGTTTTAACGTAAGTAGGCCCTGTGCATATTTGGGATATATTCATAATAAAATAAATGTTGTCAGTTTAATATTGAAATTGAACTAGATATCCTTTTTTTCTGGAGCTATTGAAGCAGGATGTAGACTGTGAAATTCATTATTCCCTGTTGGAAGTAATTCAGCCTTGGCCTTTTTGACAAAAACGTTCTAGTCTCTTCAATGCTTAGCCCAAGACAGAGGAAGCATAGGACATTTGTGAGAAAGAAAACCAGTGCATTGAATTCATTGTACTAAGAATGAATGCTATCAATATGGATGTAGAGAAGAGAGCATTCCTCTACCTCCCATCTCGAGTCCCCTCTTCCTCCTGACTCCCACCAAAACAAAGAGTAAAATCTGTTCTCATTGGCTGGTAGCCTCTGCCTGTGACTATAATGAGCCAGCCTTGCCCCTTTTTCAAAAAGCATGTTGGGCCCCTTGTCAGGAAAAAAAAAATATATCTCATTAACAATGGTTGCCTGTTGTCATGGCTACCTTTGAAGGCTTCTATGGTGAGTTCTCTAGAAGACTCCTTACCAGAGGGGTTGTAACCTACAGAACAGAGGCAGCAGTTCTCCCCAGCAGAAGGTGACTTAGCCAAGAGAACCAGCATCCCATTGTGCTTAGAAGCCGCTTCGTTCCTGGATGCCTCCATGCTTTCAAGCTTGCTTGGTAACCTCAGACACACAAAAGCATCAGTGATGCCTCCACAATGCAATTATTATAGCAATAGTTTGATCAGTTCCTCAGCAAACACCTTTGTTGTAAGAAGCAACAAGCCTCTTGATATTTGACAGCCTCAAAAATACGAGAAAGGGCTGCAAAGCGAGCATTGTTTTATTTATAAAAATATAGCCCAACCTGGACTTCCCTTATAGTAAGGGGTCACCGAAACTCACTTCAGTAACACAGCATTCCTCACTGACAGCTTGGAAGTTGGTGTTTATGCACTTCTTCGATAACTCACCAAAGCTGTACTTCCTGCACAGGTGCAACATATGAGAAAGAGATCTGAATTGATGTCACCTTAATTTAATCCTCCCGTTATAAAAAAAAAAAGTCAAACACATTTCACACGACTTCAGAAAAGAGCGCCTGTAGAGTATGTAATACACACAAAGAAAATGAGATAATGAGACAAGGTTTGGTTCACAGATTGACAATAGAAGCTGTGTTTAAATGACCTTTTCACATCAGTTGTTTACATCCCTTGAAATCATCAATTTTTTTAAGCAATATTAATAACCAAGTGTAAAAGTTCAAATCAATTGACAGCATGTACTCATTCTGAGCCTTTTGTTAATAAGTACACTAGAGCCCAGTCCATGGAGAATAGCATACCTTATCATGAGTTCTAAAGAAAGAAGAAACCACTGTAATCCCAGCTCTGGGGAGGTAGAGACAGATGAAGTTCCAGAGCTCACTTGCCATCCTGCCTTGCCTACTTGAAGAGCTTCAGGCAAATGAGAGACCCTGCCTCAAAATAAAAGATGTGGGCAACACCTGAGGAATGATACTGACCTCTAGTTTGCACATCTATGAACACATACAACACAAACACATACAATGCACACACACACAACACACACCACACACACACACACACACACACACACACACACACACACACACACACACACACACACCCGAGGGGGAAGAGAGAAGAGGAGGAGGAGGAGAAAAGAAACAAAGAAAAGCAGAAAAAAAAACAAAAAAGGGGGGAACACACAATTGCCGAAGAAAATATCTAGTCATTTTCAATGGCAGGCCCTTTCAGGGATTAAACAAGTTGAACACAACTCCAATTGCATGAACCCTGAGCAAGTACTAGACAGACCATGGAGACCCACACAGGTAGGTTAACTGGAATAACTGACTACATGCTGAATGTCTGGAGGAGGAAGATCATATTGTGACTGTAGCACCTAGACAAATGCCTACCACTTGGTGACCAATAAGTGTACACTGAGGAAAATACTAAACGAATGAGTCGATTTAATAAGAGTTGTGAAGGAAAATTCACAAATAACTACTGAAGAAAGCACAAATTGTTTAGATTAGTGTTGAAGAAAGGGAAATGAACTCTAAGCAAGAAAAATTACATTAGTAGAAGCAGGAACCTCTGAATTCTCTAGGTCAGGATTATGCCCATGCCCTTGGAGTCTTGTACAGTCAGCCCTCAGAACTCATCCTTTTGGACTAAACTCATTCTTGGGTGACTGTTCTTCAGTCTGACTCAGACCCCCTAAAAATCAACATTTCTAAGACCTTCCTATACCAGGAACTTCCTAGACTGAGCCGACCCATCATGATGCAGAAAATGTTAACACCAGATTATGGATTTCAACAAAATTCTTACATTTTCAGTTGTAGAAAAATCACAAAAAAAAAAATTGACAAAACACAGACTGAAACTAGTTTTTAAAAGCAATAATGGAAGCCAGAGCAAACTTCTGCTCAAACGGCAAAGGAGAACAGAGATGGGGAATGGTATAAATATTATTCTTTAAGGAAAAAGGGAATTTTCAGACTGATGAGCTACCATGGTGTTCAGGAGAATTTCCTCTGTCAAGAAAAAGCCCATATCACCTCCAAGGACTCACTAAGGAGACATCACATTTCTGCACCCCAAAATGGGCTCTGCCCAGAGACCTGGAACCAAGGATCTGAAATCTCTCTTGCCATCTTCAGACTGCACTGAGACACTCCATCTCTTCAGTTCTCCTATATTCATTTTGCATACATTTTGAATACTGTGAAATGTTTTTTTCTTTGAAGACCAAGTAAGTTGGTTTCTCCAACCAGAAATAAAAATGTTTTCTATTCTTACTTATTTGCTCCATTGCTAAAGTTCTGCTTGCCTCACATCCAAACCAGCTGAGTTCTTAGCAAGACCTGCTTTCTTCATACCTGATTGCACATGCCTAACCATATACACTTCTCACTGTGAGAACGATACAAATTCTTGCTGGACCCATGAGATGTCACCACCAAGAGGTGCAGAGTTTAGCCATTTTAGCCTCTCCAGATTTAGTCAAACATTCATTGCTATAACAAAATACTTGAGATAGTCATATTGAAAAGGAGAAAAGCCTGGTTTGATCAATGGTTTTAAAAGTGTCAGTCCACAGTCACTGAGCACCATTGTTTTGGGACTTGTTGGAAGGCCGCTCACCTTCCTTGCCACTAGAGAGCATTAGAGGAGATCATTGTCTCACAATACCCTTTGAGGATATACCTACAATAATGTAAAGTTCCCAATGGGCTTCATCTTTTAAGGTTTCTAGCGCCTTCCAATAACTCTAAGCTGAAGAATGAACATTGAACACATGGGCTTCTGGAGGACACACCACAGCTGAACTATAAGGCATGCCTTTAGCTTTTCTGTCTCCATCATTTCCCTAAGAAAATCTTCTCAAGACCTGTGTTATGGACCGAATATTTATGTTCCCCCAAATTCTCGTGTTCAAATTCTAACCCCAATTATAATGATAGTAGGAGGCAGGCATTGGAGAGGTAATTCAATCATAAGGTCAAAGCCTTCATGGTGGGAATAATATCATTCTTTAAAAAGAAAAAAAAAAGGCACCAGCGAGATCTTGAACCCTCTTTCCACCATGTAAGAATGCATCAAAACCTTGAAGGACACAGAAGAGGCCTCCACCCAAATCTGACCTGATATCAACCAAGTATGAGAGGCCTCTAGATGTGGGACCTTTGGTGATTTGGAAGCCTCCTGCCCATGAAGGTGATCTGGGTACGCTGAAATGAATCTAATTCGTTCTGTGAGGGTTAAGGAAGTTTCTGCAGGAGGAAAAATCTCCAAATGCAACTTGAAACATTTTCTAATCTCGGCCACCAGAATTAGGAGTAAACTTCTGTTGTTAATAAGCCACCAAATCTGTAGCACTTTGATTTATCTGGTAAAAACTAAGACAGTCTTCAAATACTAACCCCGAACAAGGTACCCAAATTCTGCATTTGATTTATTTAGAAGCAAGACAACGTGGTGAAAAGGGAAAAGACCCCTAATTGAGAAATAACATCTTAGTCCTGGGCTTCACAAAATGGTAACCACTCGCCATATATGGTGTTTGAACACCTGAAATATGCGTGTCTAAACTAAGATATAAAAAATATGTTTTGAATTTCAAATAGCATAAAAAAGGACTAAAATTATCTTAATAATAATTGTACATTGACCTCATATTGAAAGGATAAGTTTTGAAACCTTGAGTGAAATAAACTGTTTTATTGAAATCTGTTTCACCAGTCTTTACTTTTTATTCAGCTGCTAAGAGCTTTCTATCCCATCTGTGGCTCACGTTGCATTTCCATGGCAGTGCTACTCAAGAGCAAACTTCATGGCACGTTGTGATGGAGAGGATACTGGAAACAGGCGGAGAGCCAGAGCTGTACCAGTGTCTCCCTCACAGCAAGTCAGCGAACCAGCTGAGCTGCCGTCACAGGACTTGAATTTCTTCACAAGTGTTCAGCGTTATGGAAGTTATCTCTAAAGAGACTCAAGATGAAATCAGACGTTTCCCTTTGTCTCCAAAAGCTTATCATAAGAGAAAAATGGAAAACGTGGCAATGATATTTGACACCAAGTAAATGTATCAGGTAAGAATTCTTTCTCCAAAAGCAATCACATGCAATTTATTTGATTCCCACATCCTTGAAGATGAAGAGACTTCACACAAATGTCTATGCTTGGGGTCCCTTAGGGGAGGAAAGGAAGATCGCATGACCCAGACGTGATACTCCTCATGGTCACAGTGAGCTTAAGCTGTGGGACATCAGCCCTTCTAGCTGGCACACACCCAGATAGGCACAGTTCCTGGGATCCACACTTGATTTCTTCCTTTTGTGCAGGTGTCTGCCCTTGGGGATTCAATCATTACTTTAAGATTTCAAATTCGAACTAGAAATTTTTCTTTAAAAAAAAAAAAAAGAATGTAATAATTTGCATATTGCATTTCCCCTTCTCTCCTCAGGAGATAATGTGAGAAATGTACTTCCAGGTATAACAGGGTCTATAACAAAACTTCAGATCTGTAAATTCTGGGAAACCACACCACCAGGAAGCCAATCGTAAAGCTGTTATTTAAATGGAACAAAAGCTAATGAATCATTAAATGAAGCAATGTCCACACAGGTGCAGAAAATTTTTACAAGTAAATTTCACAAAACAATTGAATAGCTCTGCCCCCATCTGTGATTATGTTGGAGGATATTGGCTTATCCTTCCTGGTCCTCACTGAGCACTCTTCAGCTTACCCAGACAATACTTACAGGAATGACTTGACTCTTGTCTGGCACAAAGCAAAATTAAAAATGTAGCCCCCTATCCAAAAATTAATTTAGAAATTTAGGTCAGCGACCGCAGTGCCTTAAACCAAGTGTGAGAGTCCTCTAGATGTGGAGCCTTGTGTGACTTGGAGGCCTCCTGCCCATGAAGGTAATCTGAATGTACTGAGGTGAATCTAATTCATTCTGGAAGGATTAAGAAAGTTCTTCCTGGAGGAAAAAAAATCTCCAAATTAGACTTGAAATATTTTCTAACGCATATCATCAAAACCCAAACTGAGTAGCATCAGGTAGAAGGGTATACAGAACTGGCACCTCTGTGCCCATCAAGAAACAATTGACAACTCACTGTTGGGACCTCAAGGACCCAGAAATACTGTGATGTCAGGGCCAGAGGCTCATCTAATTTAATCACATTGCAAAATTTTTTGCATTTCAGCTGCTATATAATGATATTACACGCTTTCATATTTTCTTGGTCTATGCAAATCTTGCTACTGTACTTAGAATGGCTATGGCTTTGATGTCATCATGAAATTTTTATGAGATTATTTTTAAATAAGTACATTTGTACAACACTAACCTGAATTTTTTAAGCGTATTGCTTTGTTCCAACCCTCTGGTGATTAGACTAACCATTACCAAATACAAATAGTCTACACCCCACCTTGACCCCACACCTCTCCTCCTCTCCCTGGGACAAATGTTTCCACTTTACTGTGCCTCTCGTTGGTTATGTTTCATTTTGTATGCATATGTGTTTAGGATTATATTGAGTTCCCAGTCCCTTCGTTCATAGAGTGGAGAAAAGAATAATATGCAGATTTGATTTTTTAAAAAAACTGTTCATTTAATTACAAATATTTGATGAGTATTCTATATACCAGGGATTATTCTAGGTCCTGGGGGATATAGCAACAGAACTAATGAACTCTGCTTCCATAGATCTGGTGGGCATGTTAAGTAAGTAAAATAAACACCATAGGAAATGAAGAAATAGGGGAAGGAAGTAGAAGATGCAGCAGGTAGGGGCTGCCTGTCCAAGTAGACTGGTCAGGGAACATCTCCACCAGAAGGAGACACTGGTAGGGAGGAAACAAGGGAGAAAGACATGGGGCTGTGTGAAGAGAAAGTACTCCCAAAAAAGTAAGTGCGACACCTGGGAGAGGCGTGTCCCTGGACACAGCAAGGAGGCCAGTATGGCAGTCAAGAAATGAGGTGGAAGAGAGTGGTATGAGGTCAGCAGCCATCTTTAATGCCATTATGAGGATTTGGATTCCTGCTCTGGGTATGTGGAAGCTGTATGAGTACAGAAGCAAGTCTGATTGACATTTTGGCTGGATCTGCTCTGCTAAGATCAGAGAATCCTGAGCAGAAATCAAAGTGGGAAACTAGGGTGGGGACCCCTGAGCTACTCCTGGCAGGGAATGATCGGGTTTCAGATCAGGCGACAGGTGACCAGCTCTGGAGACAACACTGAGACATGGTCACATTCTGGATGGGACACTTGGTGAAAACTGTAGTCTGTGGGGGAGCTGAGGGGAGAGGATTCAGGGAGACTCTGAGGTACCTGCACTCAGCAAACAGAAGGATGAAATTGACAACTGAAACAGAGACCACAAAAGGAGCACATTTGGAGGTGTAAAGTTGAAGATGGCTTTTACACACCCAAGCACAGATAATATGTAAGTGTTGCATGTGATTTTGGAAGTGAGAGAGACCTATGCACATGATAAAGATTGGATAACTTTTAACATATTGGTGATGCTGAAAATAGCGAAACTCAGTGGAAGCAGTAATAAGTATCAATAAAAAAGAAAAGACACATGGGATCTTAAATCTGGAAAGATCTAAGAGTTAAAATCCAGACAGTGCAGAGCTCTCTGCCTAGGACACAGAAAGGAGCGCCCATGAGGTCAGAGGAAAACCAGGCAGCTGTGACGTCCTTGGAGCCAAATGAGGAAAGAATTTCAAGGAGGAGAGAGCAATCAACTGTGTCAAATGACTCAGCTGGGCCGAGGGAGAGGTGGAGACTAGGAATTGACACCTGAAGGTGTTGCATGTCGGTCATAGTGACCTTTACGAGCCCAGTGCCAACAGAGTCTGATGGACCTAGAAATATAATGAGGGGACTAATAGTGAAAGAAGTTGTGGACACCAAAGATAGGCAACTCTGAGAAGACTTTTTTTTAAAGAGCACCAGATACAAAAACCAAGTGAGATACTGTATAAAAGAATTTGAATTTATGAGCACTACATAAATACTGGGTATGATTTTTAAGAACTAAAACCTATCGTGTACTAAAAACATGGCTTGAAAATGTCAGCTGGGCTAAAGAATTATTGTATTCGATTAGAGCTTTATTACCCTCCAAATACCATGTCCTTACTACACCCATGCCTATTCGAAGCAACCACTAAATCCTCAAGAAGTCAGAATTGAGAATTCTAGGGACAGTTAGGCAGGGCCTGTTAAGTTCCTCCACCCCACTTAGTTATACAATCAGCCCACAAAGGGCTGGATGAGGAAAAAGTGAGACTTCTATACACAAAGGAAAGCTGCAATTAATCTCCCTGGGGGGGGGGATGAGGAGGGTTCTTTGTTCCTGCGGTTTGTAAAGATTCTTGGGGGAAATTCTGAAGCTAATCGGTACATCATGCTTGATTTCATGTTCAAACGCAAGGAGGAATTTCCAGCACCAAAGTGTCCTTCCGCACTGTTCGGAAGAGCAACCACCTGGGTGGCACCAGAGGAGGTCATTCGATGTTCAAAATGGAGTTTGCCCAGTTCTGTTCCAGATGTCGTGTTAAACTTTGGCGAAAATGTGAACACAGGTGTTCAGTATGCCTGCAAGAATGAGTCCTCAGGCTTAAAACGAGGCGCTCCATCCCAGGTTACTCCATCTTTGGGGGTCCGCAGACCCCTGGCAGCCAGACTGCCCGACTGGGAGAGCTGTGGGATTGCATCTGGAGCAGAGGACTTGAGCCAAGGCTGAAGTAGGAGCGCAGACATCACGGATCCATTCACTAATCTGTTCTTTCAGCAGATGTGACTGACAGTATGTTCCAGGCCAGCAGAGACCAAGACAACTGGAATATGAACCACAAATGCAAGCTGTCTTCAATTTACAAGTGGCCACATGAAACAGGTGATTAAAATTAATAATAATACGTCTTATTTAAAAGCATAGATCCTAAGATGTATTTCAACAAGTTGTCAAAACTAAAAGGTAAAGACAAGAATATTCAACTACTTTGTTTTTGGTGCCAAGTCTTTGAAATCCAGGGTAGATTTTGCAGTTCCTGTATATCTCAATTCAGAGGTGCCATAACAAGTGTTCAGTAGCCACCACTGGTTAGCAGTGGCTACAGCAGACAGTGCAGCTCTAGACATGAAGATCCCACAAAAGCAAAGTATACACCCTACCTACAGAGCAAGAAGCTTGTAGACTGTTAGGGATAAAGAGGACTCAATCGGTACTGGGCTCCACAACTCTGCACATTGATGGCTTGTGGTCATCTGTAATGGTCTCTGTCCATGGCCAAGAGGAGTCTCCCTGATGAGGAGTGAGGACTGCACTCATCTGTGGATACAAGTGTCCATATACAGACACCACAGAACTACACCTAAGGCTTCTTCATGGCAGAAGAGGGAAGCAGGGAGGGATAGGGAGTTTACAAGGAGATTATGTCTCCAGGAATGTCAGCAGCTACCCATAATGTCTCACCAACATGGCTGCCTAAAAGTGACCTAAAAACATGACCTGAACAGGAACAACAATAGACATGCTAATGGGGATGGGGGAAAGTTAACCAGGCCTCAACCCTGCACAAGGAACTACAGACAACTGAGGAATGCTGAAAGCAGGAGAAACAGGCTTCCCCAGGGAAGAGCACGCCAATTCATTATCCAATACCAAATGGTCAGTCCTGGAAACATAATACAAGTAACATTACACAGACTCAACATGCTCTATCTATATATCTATGAAAGGGGGAAAGGGAAAGGGAGAAATGATATGATTATATTAAATCTCAGAGAATAAAAATGGTATTTTAAAAAGAGGACTCAGATAAGGAAACAGACTATTAGGAGCCAGTTTAAATCAAATTAAAGGTAACATATTAGTGGAATGTCAGAAAGTAACACCCACCAAATCTGAGCAAGTAGGAGTCAGAAAGTAAGTTGAAGAAGTGAAGTCTTAGCCCCCTTAGTAAGTAACAATCCTAAGAACTGGGACACAGAAAGAGGGGCAGGAAAAGAGATGAGGACAAAGAGAGAGCATCTGCAGTGTCTGAGAATAAGAAAGAAAATGGCCTTCTCTAGGAGCTCCACACTGTTCATTAGTGATAGACCATAGAGTCTAAAAAGGAGTGAAAACCAAGTCTTCAAAGTGAAGAAGGACCAACCCATGAAGGCTTTGGGAAGCATGGTGAAGAGACGAGGCTGCCTCCTGATGGTGACGAGAGTTCCTAAGGAATTTTGAGTAGGGCTTCTTCACTGCCTTCACTGTTCTCTAAGCCCTTCTGCTTAAATGAGGAATAAAAAACTGTAGGAGAGCTGGGGTGGTGGTGCATGCCTTTAATCCCAGCACTCAGGAGGCAGAGGCAGGCAGATCTCTGTGAGTTCAAGGCCAGCCTGGTCTTCACAGTGAGTTCCAGGACAGGCTCCAAAGCTACACAGAGAAACTCTGTCTCAGGGGGAAAAAGAAAGAAAGAGGGAAAGAAAGAAAGAAAGAAAGAAAGAAAGAAAGAAAGAAAGAAAGGAAGGAAGGAAGGAAGGAAGGAAGGAAGGAAGGAAGGAAGGAAGGAAGGAAAGAAAGAAAGAAAGAAAGAAAGAAAGAAAGAAAGAAAGAAAGAAAGAAAGAAAGAAAGAAAGAAAGAAAGAAAGAAGGAAAGAAAGAAAAAAGAAAGAAAGAAAGAAAGAAAGAAAGAAAGAAAAAGAAAGAAAGAAAGGAAGAAAGAAACTGCAGGAGAATGAGGGGCTTTAGAATCCTCTACTGGCTGGCAGCAGAGCTAAGAACTCCAGTCATGACCCTGACCCCAAGAGGCCCTTCCATTGCCAACTTAGCAGAACATAGGCGTGTCAGAGCAGAAAGGGGGGGATGCCATTGTTCCACACATCAGATGCAGATCACAGAGTGAATCACAGGAGGAGATGAAGCAAGAGGATTAAGAACTAACCCCCTGCAGAAGAAAAAGAAGCTGTGT
The DNA here is from genome assembly GCF_007827085.1 of Peromyscus californicus insignis. NCBI lineage: Eukaryota > Metazoa > Chordata > Mammalia > Rodentia > Cricetidae > Peromyscus > Peromyscus californicus. The sequence continues at coordinate 43,858,731 of NW_026294413.1, forward strand.
AATTGTCCGGAACAGAAATAAATGGCCAAGGATCAGCACAGCTCACCTGTCTAAGCCCAGGCGAGCGTGAGGAGAGAAGTCCCACCTCTGATAAGGAGAGAAAGTACAGAGGTGGTTGTGGCCAACAGCCTTGGGAGCTGTCAGCTATAACACAGGCCGTCTTGGAAAATAAGGACAAGATCATCCAGCTCAGAAATCCAGCAAGAGAAATAAGGAGTCTGGAATGCAGGCATGTTTTGATAGGAAAGTAACATTTAAGCTGGACACAACTAGAAGGCAGACCACAGTTGTCCTGTCCCCTAGCACACTAGAGACAAAGGACTCAGGGGCTCAGCTCAGCCAAATGTAAGATGGGTTGAGGAGGAACATCATTTCTCTAATGACATCCAAGAGTTCGAAACCCATGTCTCCTGGCTCTTTGCTCACTAGGGTGTAAAAAATGGTTGGAATCAAAGCTCCTTGTTTGTTACTCAGACTTGTTTGGCTTCCTTCTCTGTGTCAATGAGCTCTTTACTCTTACCCTTTTAAGTACAAATACCTCCAGGAAGGTTCTAATCTCAAAATACCATCCATTAACAGAGAGTAACTGAAATAAATCAGGAATTGGCTACTGGTCCCAAGAAAAGTTACTGGTCAGGAGCCAGTTTGTAAACTCTCACCCTCCACCCGTTCCCCACTCCCAGACCACCAGTGATAAAGGGATCCAAGGAAGCGGGACACACAAAAGTCAGCTTTGTCCCTCTTATCAAGTTTCCTGGAACTAGGCCTGAGGCCATAAAGCAAACATGTACCTAGTGCCTAATGTACAGCAGGCATGATGCCAACATCTGAAGAGTTGACTAGGGTCCCATTGCTGTGTCACAAAGCACTACAAGATGAGTAGCTTAGATCGGCTTACATTTATTATCTTTCTGCTCTGGAGGACAGATGTTCCACACCATTCTCTCTGAGTTAAAAAATCAAGATGTGGTTCCTGATGTGTTCCCTTCTGAAGTCTCCAAGGGGAGATCTATTGTCTTGCCTTTCCAACTTCTAGAGGCCAGCCACCTTCCTTAGCATGTGACTCTGTCTCCTGCCTGTATGGAGGGGGCTCCCTTAGATGGTATTACTCTGACACCAACTCTTCCCTTTTTCTTTCTACTTCCAGAGACCTTCATGATTACATTGAGCACAAGAATATAATTCAGGGTCATCTCATCCCAAAGTCAGGTGTTGAGCTACCTTCACTCCACCTTCAGCCTTCCTTTCCTTTTTGTGTAATATCACATGTTCTGAGGAAGAGAGACTACTACGTGGATCACAAGGGCAGTGGAGTTGTGGAACAAATGCCACTTTCTGCTGGGGTTATTGGAAAGACCTGCCAGGACAACGGGCTGTGTAATGTACGTCAGGTACTAGATAAAGGAGACATAGTCTTTGTGACCCATGCAAGAGCCCCACAGAGCCAGCTGAAGAAGCCATGGCCTCTGCTGAGATGAGGTGTCATAGATGTGTCACAGAGGGATCTGGGTGCCACACCTACTGATGGAACTTTGTATCTTGGTCTCTGAGTAGCAATGAAAGTGGACACCAAAATATATCAGGTAATGAAGCAAGAACAGCTGTAGGGTAGAGAATGATAAGGTGGTGAGAGAAGACAGCACTTTTAACAATAGAAAGGTAGACAGAGGGAGGGTAGGGTCTCTGGATGGGGGAGAGCACAGAGCACATGCCTCTGCTAGCAGAACAGAGAGGACCAGTGACAGGTGGGTTGGAAGAGCTGAGCAAAGAGACACACAATGACAGGAGGGAGCCAGCACAAAGCAAGAGGCATGTTTCAGCTGGCTCCCAGTGAGAAATGGTCCAGCTGGCAGAGGAAACACAGGCTGGCCTGGAATATTGTCAGGGCTAGAAGTCCAAGGGGAACTAGTGTCTGTGATTATGAGTAACAGTGAACAGGACAGGAGCATTGAAGATATCACCTAAGGGAGTATCACGCCTAGAGTCTGGGACTAAAGGCAGATAGGATCCCTGACATGAGAACACCTTGCCTTACCAGCAATATAGAGGCTTATCTACCACACCTACTGATTGGCTACTAGATTACCAAAGCCATAGCTCACTGAGAACAAAGCGGTCCCTGAGATGCTGTGACAGGCGGGTCGGGTTGCTGATTATCAAAACCTGGGAGTCTGCCAAGGAGGTAGAATTCAAGCAAAGCTATTTCTCTACAGGCTAAATTGGTAGTATTACTCTCCCTTATTGGAGGGGCTTCCAAAAGGACTGGCAGGGGACTAAAGCCAGCTGGCTTAGAATGGCCACAGCTCTTCTGCAAACCCTGAGGCCACAGGACCAAGTAGGGCCCCTTCCCAGTTTCCCCACAGAGCCTCGGTTGCAGATCTGCAACATCTCTTGGGCAACTGGGTATGGCCACAGTGTCTGGAGCAATGCCCCATGTGTAACAGACCAACATCTCCTATTGTTTGTAAGAATAGACGGAAGGAAAGGACAGAACTACTCAGGACACTGCCCAGCATGATCTTTCTCCGCACAAAATTATACTATGGTGAAAGAAACACATCGTGCTCATCTAGGAAAGAAAGAAAGAAAGGAAGGAAGGAAGGAAGGAAGGAAGGAAGGAAGGAAGGAAGGAAGGAAGAAAGAAAGAAAGAAAGAAAGAAAGAAAGAAAGAAAGAAAGAAAGAAAGAAAGAAAGGAGAGAGGGAGGGAGGGAGGAAGAAGAGAGAGAGAGAGAGAGAGAGAGAGAGAGAGAGAGAGAGAGAAGAGTGAATTGAAAAATGTTTAAAGGGCAAAGCCAGTATCTGGTGCTACAAGCCAGAATAGAGGGGGCAATGTGGTTTCATGGTCTGGACTTGTTACATGAGAAAGATGGTAATGAATTTGCTGATGAGTGTGAATTCTTCTGCATGTATATTCTACTAGTATTCAAAGGGTTCCCTTTTTAAAATGTAGAGGCTAGGAGATAGCTCAGTTGGTAAGTCACAGTAGTAATACTTTTAATCCCAACACCGGGGAGGCAGAGATAGGCTTATCCCTGGATCTTGCTACCCAGCCAGTCTAGCTGAATCAATGAGCAACAGACCAGTGAAAGACCTTGTCTCAAAACAAAAGAAAAGGTGTATGGCATCTGCAGGTAACCCCTTAGGTTGTCCTCTAGCCTACACACATACAAACACAGAGAGAGAGAGAGAGAGAGAGAGAGAGAGCTGCTACTGTAGAAAAGGGCATATCTGCTTAAATGCGGGAGGCTGGGAGGCTAGAGCTGGGATGAATGAGAAGAGATACAAGGGGAGAGAATGACCTTGGCTGACCTTGGAAATCCTACAAGAACTACACTTAGCTTTTCTCCAAAAGAAGGAATCAACCAATGGAGGAAATCATCCATCAACCAAGCTCCCAGGGCATACTCAAAGCAGGAGGCACACCTCATAGCTCACTGCCAGTCATCTGAAAAAGACCCTAAAGTTAGAAGGATGCTTGGTCTCTTCAAAGGTCAAGTTTATATGTCATCATAGCTAGATATGACGCCCATTTGCTTGGTCAAAGATGTTGCTGTGAGGTTCTTCCTGCATATGATTAAGATTTCCAGTCAGCTGACATAACAGACTCCTCTTCATCATGTAGGTGTGTCTTATTGACACAACTGAAGTCATTAAACCTCGACCCCTCACCCCAAAAAAGAACTCTGCCTCTAGATTGTGTGATGTTTGGACCCAAGAAAATAACACCAAATTACAGGAGTTGCCAGCTCCCGCTATCCGGACTATGTCAGCCCCACAATCACAGTAGCCAGTCTCTTTAGATATGATAGATAGATGATAGGTAGGTAGGTAGATAGATGATAGATAGATAGATAAATAGATAGATAGATAGATAGATAGATAGATAGATAGATAGATAGATAGATAGATAGACAGACAGACAGTGTGTGTGTGTGTGTGTGTGTGTGTGTGTGTGTGTGTGTGTGTTACCCAGGCATGGTGGTATACACTTGTTATTCCAGGTAGAAGTAAAAAGATTAGGAATTTAAGGCCAGCTTCAGCTACATAACATGTTTGAGGACAGCCTGGACTATATGAAAACACATTTCAGGGGAAAAAAAGAAATATATATATATATATAATTTATATTATAGTGCACATATTTACACACACACACACACACACACACACACACACACACACACACACACACACACACTATGGTTGCTCTTTTGCTGGAGAAGCCTGAGTGATGCTGTGTCCAGGGGCTGTTTCAGGAGTCCAGAGCATCTTTCCCAGACCTCGTCTGAGAGCAGATAAAGCAGAACAGTACTTCAGTTTGGGGGCTGAGGCCTAGACTCAGGAGTTCTCTTCTAAGATAAAAGAAATCCCCCATCAGTGCAGGACTCAAAGGGCTGTCTTTGTCTTTACTCTCAGCTCAGATAAGTCACCACACGCTAACACCTGTCCAAAAAGGGCAAGTACTGGAAGAAAGAAATATCGATGGAAACCTGCGAGGGGGTCCTTACATGACTTCTTCAGGGTCCCTAGAAACTCAAAGTCAACAGCTGCCTGCCTGAATGTGTATTCCAATCACCTAAGTCACTCTGACCCACTTTGATGCCGCACAAGGAGTGGACAAAACAAACAAGAACGTTTGCTGGCGCTTTAATCTTCTCCAAACACTGAAATATTGAGATGGTTTATCTTCTCTTGCACGCAGAGGAGATTAAAAAGCCATGATAAATGGCGTGCACTCCAGGAGGGAATGTCATAGATAGGGCAATACATGATTTCCTGCTTCTCCTACCATTTGGGATAATTGTCCGGGTAACATGAAAACAGGAGGGATATTAATTTAAGATTAAAGCACAATTATAAGTTCTGTCATACTGTTAATTTCTTTTAAATGTTCCTCTGAATAATTCTACCTTTGCAAGATGGAATAAGTACACAATTAAAAACTACATTAAATAAATGAATAGCTAATTAATAAATAAAAAGAACTCTGAAAATACAATGGGCCATGTAAATTCTACACAATAATTTAAACAGTTTAGCTCTTTATCCCTCAGATCCCTGAAAGAATAGTGTGTGGGTGCTGGTGGATAGCCTTTCCCTTTGGATGTGAACCTGGTAGGATTGTGGTTTCCACTCAAATGTTGCCCAGAGGAACTTTAGGAACTGACACTCAGGCAACCAGACATAACGGACCAACTGAACACCATCCACTTCTCCAACCTTACCAACATTGCCTTCCCCACAATGCCTATAATCCTGGCTTCCCTTTGTCCTCTAGCCAGAAGTTCCACCAGAGTGATTCTACCATTGAATAGGATTTCCATTCAAAGGTGCAAAGGGTCTTGTAAGGAAAATATTCCTGCAAAGGGCAAAAGTTGATCGTCCATTCACCCTTTAGTCTGAATCTCTTCCATTCAACTGCTTTCTTCCCAACACTCCATTGAGACAAGCATCTTTGGCAGAGTGGACTGATGGAGAGGAATGATCACTTTGCAGCAAAGGTAATAGTAGGCAAAGAATAGTAGAGGGTCTGGATGTGGCCCAGTGCCTAAGGCTTCACAAGGTACTCATCAACTGATGAATAGATAAAGAAGTGTGGTACATAGACACAATGAAGACTACTCAGCCATAAAAGGAATGAAACAGTGGCCTCTGTGATAACACAGATGGAACTCATTGTGCTAACTTAAGTAAAACCTCACACAGAAAGACCAGCACTGCATCATCACACTACCCCTTGGAATGCATCTAGAATGTCAACCTTATAGAGCTAGACAGCAGAATGGTGGTTTCCTGAGGCTGGGGAGAGAGAGCTGAGGATGGATCAGTGGGTACTATGGTCCATTGGAGGGGCAAGTATGTTACTATTATACAAAGGGGTTGTCAATCTGTACTAATTGTGCACTGTATATCTCAAATATAAGAAGATTTTAAACATTTTAACCATAAAGAAATGATAAATGTCAGAGGAGATAGGTGTATTTAACGTGATTTAAATATTATACAAAGTATATATGCATTGAAACATCCCCTAGTACTTCATAAATGTATACATACTTTCATGTATCAGTGAAAAAATAAATTTTAAAACTTGAACTAAGTAACCTAAAAAAAAAAAGATTCTATATAAGGCCCCATGACATACCCACAAAGGTGCTACACTTTAAGGATGGGCCAAGCACATGAAGAAGAGAAGGCAGAGTGAAATCTGAAGACTACAACCTAACTTGTTGTTAAAATGGTTGTGTAGAATCTCCGTGGACCATTGTATTTTCGAGCAAATGAACTGAAGACTGGTGTCCCTCTACCAAAGGGAAGTCAGTATGATTAAATGCAATATATATACAGCCGTGGAAGCTGAGACTCCTGAAAAGTTGTTAAGAACTCAAGACCACACAGTACTGTGGTAAATGGAAGAGAAGAAATTAAAGCAATCGCCACCTGCACCCAGACAAGCCCACACTTCCTCCCAGCAATCCCACGGTCAGCTCTGGTTGTCCCCCACCTTTTAAAGTCAGCAAACCTAGGTCTGCATGCTTAAGGGAGATGCAGCAAGACTCAGTAGTTCCAGGTGTGGAGCCATTGGGCATGCTCGGTGCCTGCAAAATCAGGCCCCCTGGGCTGAGTGCTGGTGTGGCAGGTAAGGCTGAAATATGGGAGGCGAGCCTGTGGGAACCAGGAAAAAAAAACACTAAAGCTGCCCACAAACGTAAGAGCCCAGCTGAAATCCTCACCTCCAGACTCTCGGGGGACATTCTGACCTTGCTGTGAGCCCAGCCTTGAAGACTTGTTTTCGTGGCAAAGCAGCTTTCTCCAACAGCTATTGATAAGAGTCGCAATTAGCAGTGCTGAGGCTGGAGCATATCTCCGAACAGAAAATCCTGCTGTGATTAAAATTATAACTGATAATGAAATAACTCACTTCAGCAGGTGCCAGGTCAAGAACTGGGATGCAAAACTCAGGGAAGGGTCTGAGACTCACACCCAAGGAAGGTTCTCATGAGGCCGGTGGCGGCAGACATCACAGAGCTCAGTTCTTCGGGGAACACCTGCCTTCCACCAGCCTAGGAAAACTCCAGGGTAATCCATCTTCCCCCACACTGCCACTCCCATTTCACCCTGAGATGAGAGCCACTAGCCTGCTTGCAGATAGCCCAAGCTTTCTCAGTTGGTCCTTAAGAGCCCCGCGGGATCCTAAGAAATAACACGCCACCTGCCGTACCTCCCCCGATCCTGTGGGTTCTAGCCCTTTGTCAGCCTCCCTGATGCTTGGACAATCTGGGGACTCAACACCTCAAGTCTCCCACACCTGCTGGAGGTAACGGAGGGTCCCTAACATAACCTCTTTGTTCCTCTGAGATGTGGTACAAGTCAACCACGTGGCAATATCAAAGCTAAGGAGTACATAATCACAGTCAGGGGGGAAGAGGGTTTATTGCTGTCTTAAAGTGCTTAGGCCAAAAAAGAATCAATAGGTTTTCCATTGTAGATAATATATTTACATCTTAATGAAAACCATTAATCCTATAAAACTCATTGTCTAACCCTTCTCCCCCACACCCACCCCTATAGTTCTCACAACTAGGATTTCAGTTTCTGGAGTCCAAGAGAAAACATTTGAAGAAGCCTCCCCAGACACCACATCCTAGGAGCCTTCTGATACAGGGCACCATTAAAAAGGAGACTTGTCTGTTTTGTTTTTGTCTTTGTTTTTTTTTAATTTTTCGAGACAGGGTTTCTCTGTGTAACAGTCCTTGCTGTCCTAGAACTCACTTGGTAGTCCAGGCTGGCCTTGAACTCACAGAGATCCACCTGCCTCTGCCTCCCGAGTGCTGGGATTAAAGGCGTGCGCCACCACCACTCTCCACAAAGATACCCCCACAACAGACTGCTGGCAATGGTCGAGAGATAGTCCGAACTGACCTACTCTGGTGATGGGATGGCCAAACACCCTAATTGTCGTACTAGAAACCCCATCCAACTACTGAGGGATCTGCATGCAGAGATCCATGGCTAGGCCCCGGGTGGATCTCTGGGAGTCCAATTAGCGAGAATGAGGAGGGTTTATATGAGCAAGAATTGTTGAGACCAAGGTTGGATAAAGCACAGGGACAAATAGCCAAACAAATGGAAACACATGAACTATGAACCAATGGCTGAGGGGTCCCCAACTGGATCAGGCCCTCCGAATGGGTGAGACAGTTGATTGGCTTGATCTGTTTGGGAGGCATCCAGGCAGTGGAACCAGGTCCTGTGCTCATTGCATGAGTCGGCTGTTTGAAACCTGGGGCCTATGCAGGATTGCTTGGCTCGGCCCGGGAGGAGGGGACTGGACCTACCTGGACTGAGTCTACCAGGTTGATCTCAGTCCGTGGGGGAGGCTTTGCCCTGGAGGAGGTGGGAATGTGGGGTGGGCTAGGGGGAAGGTGAGGGGGGCGGGAGGGGGGAGAACAAGGGAATCCATGGCTGATATGTAGAACTGAATTGTATTGCAAAATAAAAACTAAAAAAAAAAAAAGAGACTTGTCCTCCAATATTAACTCCATGGCCTATAGACCTCCCTATTCTACTTGGTCTATTATTGACAGTTACATCCAGGAATCTGAAACTTACAGGCAAATTTCAACCCACAGAGGTTTCATGTGGCCCAATGTTGTTTTGTAGAATCCAAATTTTATAAAAATGTGTGCTTCAGTTTGCCACTGGCCTCACCATTCTGTTACCTTACATCTTTTCCCAGTCAGCAAGGTTGTGTATTGCCTGTCTTCTCTTACTCTAGGCACATTTGGTTTGGTTTATTCAGGGCTGACACACAATTTAAAAGCTGTTTGAGATCCTTAAAGGCAGTGAAGGGTAAATGGAACTATTGTTACCCTGTTTTATAGCTGAGCAATCTAAAGCTTGGGGCAGAGCTCCATGACTCACCAGATTCATCATTTTTTGTGGTCACTTGGTTTTTGGTGTCAACCTGTTCGGTAGAGTTTTCAGTCCAGGGGGGGTGTCAATCTCCAGTGACTTCTGCCACAGTAGTGATGGCTACCAGGGTCCTGGTTCCTCTGGAGGCCTCTTAGCTGGTCTCCAGGCATATCAGAATCCTAGAAGTGCAACTTTCAGGATCCCTTGGCTCTTTGCACACTATCTTAAATGGATGTGCTATATGCTGGATAAATGTCCATGACTTCTATCCACCTAGTCAGCAATTATTTCCCAGAACCTTCCTCTTCCCACCATGGGTACAATCACATGCAGTGCCTGGGAGGGTACCTGGGACTTTAATGTTAACCAGCTAAAAGAATCATTGTCTATGGTTGGCAGTTACCTCCTGTACTCACTCTGTAAATGAGGGGAGAGTCGAGGTCTAGTTGTCCATTAGAATGTGTCTCTCACATGGAAGAAGACTCAAGCCCTTTTGAAAGCATCTGTCACTAACAGTGACGTGAGATCATCGCCCAGGAGCGCGGGGGAAAAGACGCAATGTCTCAGCTAGGTTCATCAAAGCAGACAGTGAAGGCACAAGAGTTTCCTGAAGATGAGGCAAGAGGAACACATCTAGAAGGCAAAAATGAACACAATACAAGCTCCAGCAACCACAGCAGGCCTGCTGTATCAGCTCCGGTCTCCTCAGCAGAATTCCTGTTCCTCTTATTCCAGAACATCACAATCCAGCAGCCTTCCCCAACCACCAAAGTTGACTCTAAAGCAAGCCAGGAAATGAAGTTCCGCTAGAGTCTTAAAGATGCGTGGGGCAAAAACAAAGCCCTCCTGTGCTTTCTTCTGTGAGTTTTGCATTTTAGGAAGATGAGATATTTTAAGTGAACAGAATGAAACTCTGCCCACAGGATTTCTAGCATCAATCCGGCAGTAAGTGGGAGGAAGAAGCTTTTGTTGCTATTTCGAGAACACCTGGAGAGATATGAAAAAAAAAAAAAAAAAAAAAAGGAAGCCAAATACAGAGACCTGGGCTTCTCAGAACAATTAAATTACCCCACATATTGGGCTTTTGATAACTTTTCATTTAGAGAAAATATTGCTTCCCTTTTTAGTACAAGATAATTAAAACCATGGTTTGAATATCTCTAAGACAAGATAATTTAGGTTCTAAATACTACAAATTCTTCGATTCCAAAAGCCTGCATGAGATGAAAGTGTCTGCTGCCAAGGCTGACAACTTGAGTTCAGTCCCCAGGCACAACCTAGAACCAACTCCTGCAAGTTGTCCTCTGGCCTTCACATGCACACCCACACATACACAGAATAAAAAACAAAAATAAAAAAAATATACACAAATATAATTTTAAATTTTCTTTTAAAGATTTGCTTTCAAAGGTTGGGTCCCACCTATCCTTGGCATAGGTAAACACCTCCCCAAGTCTGGCCAAAATGTCCTGGTAAATATTCAAGATACAACCCTAAAAACTAACTTGAGGGTTTCGCACTCCCTGGCTAGCCAGGCCCACCACCTCAAAGCCCGGCATTACAGGAGTCTAATCCTCACCTCTCTAGCAAAGGCGCTGACGTCTACCTATGGGCTCAGGCCAATGGCCCAGTGGCGTACTGAACTCCTCCCTCCCCTCCTCAGTTTCCACATTCTTCCCATTAATAAATTCCACTGGCTCTATCTTGGGAACACATCTGGAACCTGACCTCCCCAGCCGGCCTGCAACAGCCGTCGTGAACTCTGGTCTGGACCTCAGGAAAAAGTTCCTAGCTATTTGCCCTTGCTTTCCCGGCTCTTCTTCCCAAGTTGCCTCTGTAGGGATTTTAAAGTATAAATTGAGAGAGGGACCACTGAGACAGCTCAGCAGGTGATGACCTTTGCCTGACAACTTGGGTCCAATTCCCAGAACATGATGGAAGGGGAGAGAAGGGGAGAATGTCTCCCAAAAGTTGTTCTCTGACTTCCAACATGCACATTGTGGCGAATATGTGCCTACACAGAGAATAATTAACAAATAAATAAAGTAAGTAAGTAAGTTAGGAGTATTTACTAAGCAAGTTTTCTGTGCTTAGTATCTGTTCCTCTCATCCAAACTCTTGTCCAAGTCTTGCAGGGTTTGCTGTGAGGAGGGAAGAGGAACAGAGACTGTGGGGTTCCATCATCTACCCCTTACTTCATCCTCTTTTGACAGCCTCAGATTCATTTCTTCCATCGACCTCACCCAAAACTGCCTTCTCTATTCATGTATTTAGCAAACACCTACTGGGTGACTAGTAACAGGCATTCTAGACCTCGTCCAGGTCCTAGGAATATAGTAGTAAACAAACAGATTTTTAAAAAATAGACAGAATCTGCCCATGTAGAGTTCATATTCTGGTGAGGGTGAGTAGGGGGAATTACTCACTTGTCTTTCCAGCTTGTCTTTCCTCTTTCCTTGGGGATGAGGACTTTCACCATCTTGATCAGTTTCCCCCTCCTCAGAACTATGGCTAATTGTTGATGCCCAATCAATACTTATTAATGAATTAATGGGTGAGAGACTCTGAAGTCAAGTAGTTCTGTCCTCTGCCCAGAATAAATATCAAATTGCACTCTGCCCTGAAAAAATGGCTAACCACCCATGGAGGAAGCCATTACAATGTTCTCATCTGTCTTCACCACACACTGGGAAACCTGGGATCCAAATGTTTCACCCACTTCTGAGCTAGAAAGACTAGGTAAGAAAGAAAGTTACTCTTTCAAGCACTGGGTACACCTCTGTCCTGGTGCTGGGTGGAAATTCCTGTTTCAAGTATCAGGTTGCCTGGTCCCAGCCATGATATCCCCATCTGTTCTCACCAGTCCCCTAGGACAAGAATCCTAGAGGAGGCCCTGTTTGCTTGGTCCAAGGTGGCATCTCCTCTCCCTTCTCAATGTCCTCACAAAGTGAGTCAATTAAACTGACAGCTGTTTCCATCATCAAGCCCTGTCACCTTTTCCAAAGCTTTTAATAGAGGCATTCCACCCAGTTCCTAGCAGATGGGGGGGGGGGGGCCGCTCATATTTACAAGGTAGATAAAGAAGCTAACTTGGGAAATGGTGCTTATCATCTCCTTCAGTCAGTGCCTCAGCCACCTCATAGGCAACATCTAATTCATCTCCCCAAGTCCCTAAGACGGGGAAGCATGTTTCCTTTTTATTATTATCCTCTTACAGCAGCAGAGGAAACATGGAGAATCAGCGTTTTCCTCTGCAGGGTGGATCTGGACAAACTGCACAGCTGCTGCCTCCCCACAAAACCCTGAGCATCGGATCTGGCTGCATCACCCTGGGAATCTGCAAGAGGAAGAGACAGAAAACAGAAATCTAAAGACTGCCCCCCACTCCCATCTGTGACAGAACGAAGTATCAGAGAAATCCTGTGCTGTGCTGCTCTCAGGGCGCTGCCTGCTTGCTCTGTCCTTGCAAAGTACCAGCATGCTTTCTTTGAGATGTAACAAGCTTTCACACTGAAAGATTCTTTTTTATCTCCCTGGGAAGTTGGCTACCTGGAGACTGTGTTTTGAAATACATATATTGACAACCAATTACATAGCTCTGTCTCTGTGGTGACTTGGCCTTTGTCAGGCGGATTTCCAGTCCCGACTGTGATCTGCTCAGAGCTGCTTCATCTTCCCTGGGCTGTCTCTCTCCTTCTCAGGGTTTCTCAGCAGCTTACTGTCCCAGGGAGAAATGATGCACACTGAGCCTAGAAGGAGGTAGAAAGGGAGAATCACGGAGATGAGGAGGGTGGGTGCCCCCAAAAGTCAATTACATCCAAAATCCCGCGTCTGGAAATAGCCATTCCACTGTTTGCCTATTCTCTGCCTACATCAAGTTGCTTCTCAAATGTCCCTTGAAAGATATGCCAAGGCTACCTTGAGTCTGTCCATCTAGTGTCCTATATTCTGGACATGAAAAATCAAATAACTCATTCCAGTGGGGACAGGGGCATCTGAGACTTAGTGTCTAACGAGCAATAATTCAAACTGGGCTCTCTGATATATTAGTTTGAGGACTTCAGGAATAGTCAACTCCAAAACCATAGGTAAAACTGTACAGACATGGAAATGTGTGTATTATTAAAGGGTTCTGAGTTTTCATCTGATTTGCATATTGTTCTATTCATTTACAATATTAAGAAGTGCATAGCCAACTGAATGACTGCTAGGAAAGATTTTTTTTTCCAACAATTGGATAAGAAAATTGAAGGAGAAGTGAAGGGCAAGCAAGCCCTCCTCTTATCCTTAATTCTAACAGCTGGCATGCATGGGAACTTCCTAAGTGCCAGCAGTTCTTCAGAGCACTCTCTGTTTATAAACTTTCCAATCCCTCCTAACAGCATGTGAAAACCTACTATGACTCAGCCCATTCTACAATTGATAAAGTCAAGACATCATCAAGCAAAAATCAGGCCTGGATCTGACACCAGGGAGGCTGACTGTGGAGTCTCTACTCTTGACCACAGCATCATGTCTGTAACCATCCGAACTTCAACTTCACAAATGAAAGCTTCTCCCTGTGGCTCCTCTTCCTCAGACAACCCTGAACCCCACATCCCCAATGCACCACAGAGACCATGCTTTTGGCAAACCTTTCCCAGAAACCAGATACGAGATGGTCTATTTCAAGCAAATGCTTTGTAAGCTCCATAGTACAGTACAAATGTGGATTAGGATGACAGCTGAGGTATACGGTGCCTGAGAAGGTAATTTTTTTAAGTCATCCCAAGTGCTACAGGACATTTCTAGTTGAACCAATACACTTTTTGCTCTATTTGCTGGTGACCATGCTTTACACTTAGGAGGCTTCGCTCACAAAGTACATTTAAATGCATGAAATACGACACCCTTGCTTCCAAGCACCAGGAACATAAAATTCCCCAACTAGCACATCTGGCCTCCTAACATCACAGATGTGTGCACCATGCATTCAAAGTATTCAGTGCTCTGTATACTGTCAGTATCGATGGTGACATCATGAGAGGTTGCATTTCTCCTAATATTATTAGACCTCATTTCAAATTCAAAGTGTCCAAAATGATCATGTCAGAAATTTCAGTCATAATTATTCCAGTGAAAAACCCTCTTCATCTCATTGAAGGTCTTTTTTTTTTTTTACAAGATCTCAAAACTCCCTAGATGTAGAAAATATATCTTCAAGCCAATTTGATAAGTCTTCTTTTCCAGAGTTAAAGAGCAAATAAAACCTGTGATGAAAACTGAGCTAAAAAAGATTAGACTATGAGAACAAAACTGAATTGCTCCTGCTTTTTTTTTTTCATAGTGTTAAAATTCCTCGGGATGGCTTTCAGCTGACTTCTTGCCCATTTGCTCATTTATTCATTCAACAAACATCTTCTGAGCACTTCCCGTGTAGCAGGCAGTGTCCTAGTCTTCCCAGCTGCATCTATAAGCAAAACAGGCGGATTCCAATCCCTGTAGCGTTTATACCTACGAGACAGTAGACAAGGAAAAATCACAGTAACAAGTGAAGAATAGATAGCAAGTTAGAAGGTAATAAGAGCTCTGCAGAAAGCAGAGTGGGGTAAGAAGGTCAAGACACCTGGGAGGCTGAGGAACTCCCACTTTACATGAGATAGAGAGGACTCCACTGAGAAGGTGGGTATGAGGAAAAGCATGAAGTGGGCAAAGGGATGGGATACCTAGATATCTGGAAGAAGAGAGATGCAGGCAGGGAGCTTGAAGACATAAAACCTGCCTTGGAGGATCAGGGAAGCAGTGTGAATGCGCCATGGATATGGTGACAGAGTATGAGATCAGAGGGTGGAGAGTCAGGGAGGGGCTTGGCCATGAAGGGCTGGTAGGCTTTTCTGTAGGTTTCTGCTTTCTTCTGTGGAAGATGGGAAGCCACTGTCATGTTGGAATCAAGAAAGTGGTAGTGGTTAATGGGACTATTAACATGAATGGATTGAGAGGTGCCTGGACATTTCCAGAGAGGATTATCTGAAGGGTGAAGAGCCACGCAGAGTGTAGTGGGCAGCACCATCCAGAAGCTGAAGGCCTGGATGAACTAAAAGGGAGAAAGCCAGCTAATACAGGCCTTCATCATCTTCTGCTTCCTGGCGGCCCTGAAGTGAGCTCCTATGCTCTGCCACACCCTCTCCGCTGTGATGGAGTGACACCTCTGAGACTGTGAGCCGAAACAGAACTTCATTCCTTTAAGTTGCTTGGCTCGGGTGTTTTGTCACGGTGATGAAAATCTAACACAAGGAGATGGATTCTGTTAAGAGGATCCCCACTTTTGGCTGCTATGTGAAGATCAAATGGTATCTGGGAAGCAGTTCAAGGCAGAATCAAAAACAAGGACAGGAAGATCAATTAAGATGTTAGTGAGTCACTTGGGCAAAAAAAAAAAAAAAAGGGTCAGTTGAACCTGGGAGGAAACTATGGAGAAAGTGGGATGTGTCCAGATTCTGGATATCCATTTTGAAAGTAGAGCCTATGAGATGTCTTGATGGATTAGATCTAGGGCACAAAATGAAAGAGTCTGGAATGACTGGGCTTTGGAACCTGCACAGTTTATTACCAAAGACAACCAATTCCTCAGTTCTTTGTATGAAGAATAAAAGAAAGGAGTGGAAAGAAGAAATGTCCTTGGCTTGTTAAGGCAGCAGGGGCAGGAGTGACTATCCTTTTCTGCCTGCAGCCTCACCCCAAAGGATGCACTGGAGGTATTTATTCTCTGCCCTTTGACATCACCTACTTCCTGTAGACCAGGACATCCAAGACTCAAAGGGTGCCAGGCCTACCCAGTTTCAGTATTTCTTTTCTTTTCCTTTATGGTGGCATTTGTCTTCCTCTCTGCTCTTCAGTCTTGCAGCCACACTCAGAGCCCAGATCTTGTGGGACTGGTGAATAAATGTGTTGTTCAGGAGATCAGAGATGCGGATTGTATTCCCCTTTGACTTCCAATTCTATAGGCAGAATGGGTTAAACACAAATTTCATGGATTAAGGAAATACCATGTATTTTTTCCACATATATCTATAAAGTGGTTTAGCAAGTGACATATTAGTTACAATCTAACCCAAGCCCAGAAGTTCATATTTGTTCTTTTTATAAAAGGCACCTCATTAAATCACTGTCTAGTCCGTAACTGGCTTTATTGGGACATAAATTCATTTCACTAAACCAATAAATGTTAATTCTTCACCCTGGAGACTCGAGTCGGTCTGGTTTTATCCTGCTCCAGCTCCTGAGGCTGCCATCAATTACTCATGTTTGGGTTTATATGTCATTATGGAATCACTTTAGCTAGAACTAACGGGAAGTGAAAGGACAATAAAGCTAAGCCTCGTTCCAAAGAGAATATACCGAAGAGGGCATTCACCTGAACCCCATTATTCTTTTCTATAAATTAAAAAACCCTGGCATTCTGCAGCAGCAATCCATTATATTTAGATTCTCTGCAAAAGCGAGGGCAGGCGAGTGGCGGATACTAATGAAGGCAGCTGGAGGGTCTGGGGAGGAGACAAGTTCGGACTCACAAGATTTGGGTTGGAAACCTACTTTGCAATAACTAAGTGTGACTTTCAGCCAATTGCTTAATGTCACGGAAACTCAGACTCGCCATCAAATCGCATATGAAAAGAGCAGTTTCAAAGACTGGGGAGAAGCTCCTGAGACAGCTGGGGCAGGGGGAGAAGATGGGTGCCTTCTTTCCCTGTTACTAACCCAGCTGCTAAGGCAATTGCTTATACCAACACCCTTCCATTGTGGTCCTAAACACATGATTTAACCTCTTTGGGCTTCAATTTTCCCATTAGAAAAGTAGGCCTGATCATATCTGTCTTCCATTTACCCTCGCAAGGTATGCTGATAGGAATCATCTCTGTAGAGTTCTTAACATCTGGCCAGAAACCAGGTCAGTTTCAGAGAACCACAAGACCACTGAAGCGGGGTTCCATTTTTTAAAAAACAAAGGCATTATCTCTTCAACCAAATGTTCTTTCCTATGATGGAAGGCTTCTCTTTAAAGCTGTCAGCTCTTTTTTTCCTTTCAGATAGAAAATGGCTTCCTCTCTCAGAACCATATATAACTTCAGAAGCAAGGGGGTGGGGGATGAAAAAGCAGACTTGGCAAAAAGTAGAGGTGAACTGAATGCCTGTACATCCCATTCAGGATAAACTGCCCTTGGTGTAAAACAGTCAGTAACATTTTACAAGGAAAAAGTGCGGATAAACGACCGTAGTCCCAAGATGGTACTCCTGATGGCTTTTTATAAACCATACACGCCGCCTGGACACCTCTGAGCCTGCTCCTCCTGCTCTGGAGAGTGTGAAGGCATGGCTGCTAGCCAGCCACATTGGCAGTGCCAGCCAACTACAGCTAGACCTCTCTCCTGCAGGCCAGAGAGCCTCCCATCAGCACCAGCTCCTGCCCTAAAGCCAAGGACATCTGAGGGCCAGACTCAGCCCTGCAGAGGTGCAGAGGGCTTCTGTACAAACCCCCAGCCAGACACCGGACAACAAAGCTACAGAGTGAAACAGGAGAGGCATGAGCTTGGAGTCAACGTGGGAAGCTGATTCTACCATTGATGAGCATCATGAATCTTAAAAGGTCTGATTAAATAAAAAGCATAGGAGACAGATATTGGGGCGAATGCTGAAAGATCAGAGAAGCAGAACAGGCCACAGCCAACCTTACCTGGCCAACTTCTCAGCCGATCCTGTTTCCTCAGACTAGAAGCCTCTGAGTTCTCACCCAAATGGATCTCAGCTGAACTGCTGCTAAAAGCCTAAAAGCTTAAAAGGGCTCTAGTTCCTGGTCCTCATGCCTTATATACCTTTCTGCTTCCTGCCATCACTTCCTGGGATTAAAGGCATGTGTCACCATGCCTGGCTGTGTCCAGTGTGGCTTTGAACTCACAGAGATCCAGATGGATCTCTGCCTCCTGAGTACTAGGATTAAAGGTGTGTGTGCTACTATTTTCTGGCCTCTATGTCTATCTAGTGGCTGTTCTGTTCTCTGACCCCAGATAAGTTTATTAGGGTGCACAATATATTGGGGGACACAATATCCCCACACATGACCTTGAGCCACTTTCTCCTTCTGTAGGATGTATGTTGAGAGGATAACGTGCTATATAACATTGCTAATGACTTGAAATATACTCACGGTCAATATATTGTTATGTTTCCTCCTTGTTACTGAGCTGGGCTTACCTAATCCACCCCAGAGTGTTGCCAAGTACTGGGGAATTTGTAAACAAGGATACTGAGGCATAGAGTGATTTACTCAAAAGCCACCCATATTCAACTTCGTATTTGTTCACTGCAGAGTCCCAGTTCTTTGTCTAACATAGACACTGAGACTGGGAGAAGAAAGTGGGCTGGTTAAGCACACTTCCCAGGGCTCTCGGCAAATACGAATCAGGGTCTACTTGTTCCTATTGCAGTGTTCTTTGTATTAGCCTAGAATCCTAGAATCATCCAAAGCACCCATACACACACACACCTAAACAACTGCTCGCTCAGAGCCACACTCCGAACATTAACAGAAGAATTTGAGTAATGAGTATTCAGAGACGGGTAATTCCTGGGGGGTGCTCACCAACCTAAGACAGAACGCCTGTGTGG
Organism: Peromyscus californicus insignis; assembly: GCF_007827085.1. Taxonomy (NCBI): domain Eukaryota; kingdom Metazoa; phylum Chordata; class Mammalia; order Rodentia; family Cricetidae; genus Peromyscus; species Peromyscus californicus. Next base: position 43,877,290 of record NW_026294413.1, read on the forward strand.
CCTGGGCAGGCATCTCCATGACGGGTAAGGTGACCTGCTGACGTCCCACGCAACCTAAGTCAGAAGCTCATTTTTTAGTAAAAGGGGGACCTGTAGGGTCCTGACCCCCATTTTGGGTAACTGTTGCCTTGCTTGCTGACCTTGACCTTGATATCCTCTCTATGCTAATTCCCTGCCAGGTTCCACCCTCCTAAATGCTTAAGGGAAGTTCCTTGTCTGTGTATCCTGCATAATGGGCGTTAGCAGCTTAGATGCAAGATTGTAAAACATCGGTAGCGAACTTCTGTCCTCCAGGGTTCTCCCATTGTGCTGTAAGCCTGTATTTAAGACCTCTTCCCTCCTTCAATAAACAGCATTTGGCATTAAATAAATAAATAAATAAATAAATAAATAAATAAATAAATAAATAAATAAATAAAAGAAATGAAAAAAAAAAGAATTTGAGATCTTTCAAAGTCCCCTTGGGTATGCTGTTCAGGGAGCCCACAGACTGCTGTTCTTAAACTGGCTCTCTGAGAATCTGATACAGCCGGGAACAGCCTCAGCTCTCAAAAAGTTTACAGTTAAGTCCAGAGAATATGGTCCACAGCCAAGGTGACTGAAGTGACTGGTAACACCACAGAGGAAAACCCAGGTGAGAGGGACTGTGTGGGCAGGACTTTGTGAAGGAAGTGAGACTTCAGACAGCCACAGAACAGACATTAGTCAGACCAAATGAAGGTAGCAAAGTATCCTAGGGGTGGAAATGGGGAGTCAAGAGTCGCAGCCTTAGTGACTGTGGCCTATTAAGAAAATTGGAACTGAGAAACAGAGAGAGAGAGAGAGAGAGAGAGAGAGAGAGAGAGAGAGATTAAAAATCAAATTAGCTAATTCTGTCTGTTAGCTGAATAAAGAGTTTGAACCCAGTGGCATCAGAGACACCTGTTTCTTGTTATGTAATGGACTAGTGAACATATCTGTGACTGGAAGGGCAAGATCAATAGGCTGGAGAATGACAGCTAAATCGTTGTCAGGTATAACATACTTCTGGGTTCTGTATAGAAATACTTCTGATTTTATAGCACCCAGATTCATATGAGTATCTAGTGGAAAGAGAATAATTTAGCCATTAAATAATGGTCTTAACTTTGAGTGAGCCACTTCTCCACAAATAAGAAGGCAAAACAACATGTTGGAAAATAGTCCTAGTCTGCAACTGAACCCCAGCTGGCTGGACAGTTATTCAAAGAGCCCACTAAATGCTGATGTCTTGCTCAAGCAAACTCTCTAATACTGCCCCACAGAACCCTTTCCCTCGGCTGTCCCTGATGGATATGTTCAAAAACATTGGGGAAGAAATGGACCACATGTTTACCAAATGTGCAGATTGTTCCAACTCAGGAACAACCCCAAGTACTACATGAAGAACCAGCTTACCAACATCAACAGAGACACAGAAATAAAATTATGTGACATGAACACATGTAAACCCTGTGCTAAAGCTCAGAGTGAGCAGAAATATGTGGAACAATTTAATTGACGAGAGAGAGAGAGAGAGAGAGAGAGAGAGAGAAGTATTTTTGATCACTGCATGACGTGATTGCCAAACAAAACCTGGCTGATGCAATTCTCTATTAGAAATAGGAACGAACAGAACAAATGAACACAACCTGGCTTTTGCTTCCAGCCGGTAAGATGTAGGCAGCCCAAGGATAGTCCCAGAAGGTATCATGAAGCAGTGATTTTTCTGAGGCACTGAGGTGTCCTTGCCTACCCTAACAGGAACATCATGAAACCTTATCTCCCACTTCGGGTAAAAGTTAATGTAGGTTGCAGGAAGATGAGTCATGGATTGCTATGACCTCTCCTGAATCTCTACCTTTCACCTCATTAATTGTTTGGAACATGGCTTTGGTTATAGAACTCAGTGACTTAGAAATTATAAGTATAACCCTTTTGTCTTAGAGTTTCTACCACAGTGTTAAAAAGAAGCTTGGAGAGGAAAGGGTTTATTTTGACTTGTAACTCACAGGTCACAGACTCCATCAGTGAGGGAAGTCAGGACAGGAACTCAGGGCAGGAACCTAGAGGAAGGAGCTGAAGCAGAGGCCATGGAGGGGTACTGCTTACTGGCTTGTTCATCATAGCTTGCTCGGCCTGCTTCCTTATATAACCCAGGACCAACTGCTCAGGGCAGGCACAGCCTATAGTGGGCTAGGCCCTCCCACATCAGTCATTAATCATTAAAATGACCTATATAGTTGCCTACAGACAATTTGACCGACGGAGGCATTTTCTCAGTTGAGGGTCCCTCTTCATAGAAGACCCTAACCTATGTCAAGTTGACAGAAAAACTAGCCAACGAACCTTTCTAACTCCTGACACCTCTCAAAATGTCATTTTGTAAGAGTTCCATTATACTGCCAGCTGTGTTTATCAACATTTCTTTATACTAATGCAGGTTTCCTATATCTACCAGCTCAGACTCCCTGGAATTTGTCTGAATTTTCAGAGTATTATCTTTTAGTTTCACATTTATGCCCTACATACACGGTTTCTTTGCATGAAGATTCTTCCCATATCAAAAGATACCATGCATTAGTTTTATCATCACTATTTATCAAATAGACAAGAAGACCACGGTCTAAGAAATTATAGTCCACCAAGGTGAGGAGGGCATGGCAAACCAGAGATGTTGACATCATCAGCCAGAAAGCAGTGAGGAAGAAATACAGGAAAGGACAAGGATATATACAGCCTCAAAGATACAGAGTCCCAGTGACCTACTTTCTCTCAACTAAGCCCCACCTCCTACTTTTCATCATCTCCCAGTGAGAATACATGTTGACTCCAATGAGGAATTCCACTAACAGGTTAGAATGCTCATGATTCATGACCTAATCTTTCTTGGAAATATCATCAGACACCCAGTATGGCTTTACTTCTTATTTATCCTAGGCATTTTTCAACCCAACCAAGTTAACAATTAAGATTGACCATCACAAATACAATCCCCCATGATCAACCCATATTTTTGGACATCATGTCATAAGGTCATTCTCAAACTAGAATATTTATAGAAAGAATTTGGGCTCCTCATCTTAAAGAAGAATTAACACAGATGTGGTACTTGTCTTCAAACATCTAAATGATTATCCCATAGATAAAAAGAGTCACCATATTTTGTAGAGTTTCAACACAAATAACTCCATTTAAGATGGAGAAGATGCAGTGAGGTATAATTTGGTTCTTGGTAAGGCAGAACTTCCTAACAATTAAGGTGATCTGTAAATGAAATGACCTGTCTAGAAAAATAATGGCTTCCCAAGCACTGGAATCATTCCCAGGACTTTCCTGGAGGCCTCGGGGCAGGAGTATTGCAAAAAATAGCACTGTCTTGGTGGAAAGTTGGACAAGATACTGGGATGTTTCCAAATATAAGGTTCTTCAAGTTCCTATATCCTTGTTTGGATGACCAGGGTGCTCTGTGGCTCTCATATGTCTAGATATGAGGTAGATCATTGAATATACTCTGGAAAAAAGATATAGAAATAATAAGACAGAAGGTAGATTGTTTTTTTAAAGGGGTGGAGATAAAGAAATAATAAGATAAAACGTAGACTTTTGAATCTCCTCAGAAAAGAAAAAAGAGAGAATATAGATATGATAAGATAAAAAGGTAGATGGATGCCAGATGTAGCACGAATCTCTAAAGATCTTATTAATAAAAACAAACCCAGAGCCAGGTATTGGGGTGAATACTGAAAGATCAGAGAAACAGCACAAGCCACATCCAACCTCACCTCACCAATTCCTCAGCTGATCTTGTTTCCTCAAACTGGAAGCCTCTGTGTCCTTACCCAAAAGGATCTCAGCTGAACTGCTGCTAAAAGCCTAAAAGCTTAAAAGGACTCTAGTTCCTGGTCCTCATGCCTTATATACCTTTCTGCTTCCTGCCATCACTTCCTGGGATTAAAGGCATGTGTCACCATGCCTGGCTGTTTCCAGTGTGGCTTTGAACTCACAGAGATCCAGATGGATCTCTGCCTCCTGAATGCTAGGATTAAAGGTGTGTGTGCCACCATTTTCTGGCCTCTATATCTAGTGACTGTTCTGTTCTCTGACCCCAGATAAGTTTATTAGGGTGCACAATATATTGAGGGACACAATATCACCACACGTATGAAGTACACAGGCCTCTGAATACCAAAAGACATGCACAAAAATAGAGAAAAGTTGACTTTTTTCTATTCTATCCTCCTGATTTTATTACACAAAATGGATGAGACTCGGGAAATTACATTATTTCCCTAGATAAGCTATTCTAGTTTATATCCCTGATCAGAAAGATTTCTGTTTTTTTCTTTCTCCTAAATCTCCAGGCCTAACTCTTAAGCCCATTCCTTCTGTCTTTATGCTCAACGAATATGAAGAACAATCAATCAAATTCCTCATTATACCAATTCACACAACTAAAAATGGATTGCATAAGGCTTCTCTTCTTTAAACTGAGAGATTCCAGTTCATTTCCTGCTCTTCTTAAATATTCTTTCTAATGATCACTTCCCCAAGTTCCCCTAAAAGTTCTCTAAAACTGAACATAGAACTCATAATGACTCCCTGTTTTCTATAATAGTGTTTCCCAAAAGTGTTCCACGGAACATTAATTGATAGTTATTGCTTTTAAGTGCTCTGTGACCAAATAAATGTGACACATTCCAGACTAAGTAAGGTTAATTGGATTCCTCAAAGCCCTGGATGTGTACCATGAGTCTCCTAGACCGTAATACTGCACGTAGCATCTCCCGAACTTATTAACACAGAGATCTCTTTTGGAGCATGTCTCACATCCCATGCTCCAGAAAACACCATTTGGGAAGCATTATAGCAAAGTATTAAAACTGTACCACCCCACAAGGCTCTCCAGACTGAAGCTCTCCTCTGACCATGTGACTTTGTAACTGTCTCCATCTCTCCAGGGAACCTCCACCCTACCAGGATACAGTTTACGAGCTCGCCTTCCCTCTCCCACTCTGGTTAGCACCCACCACCACCAGGTCAAATCTTTTCCAAACGTCAATCCTGGCTGCTGAGGTCTGTGTGTTTGAATACTTGGTCCCCAACTACTAGCACTGCTGAAAAGGTTGTGGAGCCTTTAAGAGGGTGAAACCTCATGGCAGGAAGTGAGTCAGTAGGGGAGGGACTTGAGGTTTTGCAGCCCAGCCCTATTTCCTGGCTACTCTCTGCTTCCTATCTATAGTTGAAGGATAACCAGCCAGCTTTCTGCTGCCATGCTTTCCTTCCCTTCCTGCTGCCACACAAACCGGAAAAAAAAAAAAAAAAAAAAAAAAAAAAAAAAAAAAAACAAAAAAAAAAAAAAAAAAAAAAAACTTTCTCCCTTAAATTACTTTTTGTAAGGAATTTGGTCACCACAATGAGAAAAGTTGTACACTGGCTTGAGTGGAAACAGTAGTGTTAAGCGATTATGAGAGAGGCAAGAAACTAGAATCTCAGCCAGTGAAATGATTTCAAGAGACAGCTGAGACAACGAAGAGCAGAAAAGTTGACTTGCTCCGATCACACAAATGGGCAGGGAAATTGACAGAACTGAGACTCCAAGTTCAAAGTGCTTTATGCTTCATCAATGGACTGACCTGCAAGCCAAGAATCTGCTAAGAAAACATACTTCTGGACCTCGCTTCAAGCCCCCTGAATCAGACCACCTTTCCAAGAGTCTCCCAATATATCCTGATACACCACCAAGTTTGAGAACTGCCGTATTCCACAGCACCATCTCCGCAAGCAGGGTCACACGTACAGGCCAACCTGGCACCTGCCAGCAACGTGCTGAGCAGTTGATCTGAGCCTCTTTCTGTTTCTGTGTTGGTAGGGGTTGGTCAGACCTGTTTTCCTCTGGGCTCCCTTCTAGCAATCTGAGTCTGTCATTTCTAAGTGCTACCTTAGTTATGTTCAACACTTACCCATCTATTTCAGTGGCACTGTTCTCCCCAGCCTCTGCACACTTCTATAACTGAATTAAAAGCTGAATGATGATATATTATACAATATACTGACTTAAAACAATGTTTTCGGCTTATCTCCAATGTGGCAGGTGCTCCACAGATGTTGTTAATGCTCAGAGCAATCCTAGATTATCTGAGTTCTCTCATTGTATGGTAGAAAGCCTAGTATAACGACTTAAAGGGAGAAAGATTTGTCTTAGCTCATGGTCTCAGATAGTTCAGTAGACAGTCCCTAGACTCTGGATTTTAGGATCTATGGTAAGGCAGAACATCTAGGCAGCAACTGTGTATGACATTGGGAAACTATTCATCTCATGCCCGTGTAGGAAGCAGAGTAAAAAAGGAAGGACTGGGGACAAGATGCCACCAAGGACTGGCCCCTGGTGACTTACTTCCCCCACCTTGGCCTGCCTCCTAAAGTTTCTAGAACCTCCCAAAATAGCACCACCAAGTAGAAAGCAAACACTCAACCCAGAAAGAAGCCTGTGAGAAATGTTTCACATCCAAGACAGCAAACCCTAGCACACTAACATCTCTATTTTAACATAAAGAAACTAGATGTATATAATGTGAAAATTTTCAAGATCAAGCCACTTTTTAAGCTGTGTGACTAGATTTCTTTATTTAAAGCATTATTTGTTTGTGGTTGTGTGTGTGTGTGTGTGTGTGTGTGTATTTGATATGAACATATAGCCATACATGTGATGGTCAGAGAACAACTTTGTGGACATTCTCTCCTTCTGCTGTGGGTCCAGGAATTGAATTCAGATCACCAGGCTTGTCTGGTAGATGCTTTTACCTGCTCTGCCATACTGCCAACCTGTGGATTTCTAAACCCGACATTTCAGATGCTGTGCTCAAGCCACCAGGCTGTGAGCTTATGGATGGGAGTGTAGACAAAACTATAAATGGTCTTATTAAATAAGAAACACAGAGTCAAATACAGAGTTAAAAGCCCAAGAGATCAGAGCACTAGCGAAGAGCCAAGACTACCTTTAGCTTACCACTCACTGCCGTCCTTCCCCTGAGAGGGAGACCTTCTCCCTGTGTGACTTGTCTTTTTAGTGCTTTCCTGTTCTGCCTTTTCATTTGGCTCTAAGCCCAGCCACATGACTTCCTCATCCCTGCCTATCTATACAGACCTCCTGGTCTCTATGGTTGGTACTGGCATTAAAGGTTCATGTCACCATGCTTGGCTGTGTCCTTGAACACACATGCCTGCCATGTGATCGGATTAAGGGCAAGCGCTACCACCGCCTGACTGCTGTCCCTGGCTTGCTATGACCTCTGATTTCCAGGCAAACTTTATTTATTAACATACAAATAAAATCACATTTCAGCACAAATAAAATATCACTATATGGGAGTCGTGTTTTCTCATTAAAGGTGGAATCTCTCTTCACCATGCATCCTCTACAATAGTAGCTCCTAGATGACCATCAAGTAGGCACTCAATAAACTCTTGTTGACTTGATTAGCTGCTTAACTCTCCTTCTACCTGGAACACAGACCGTGTCTTTTTTGATGTTGTGAAAACATGTTAAACCAAGAGACCATCTGTAAGTTTCCAGTTAACTTAGAGTGGAAAATTACAGCTTCGTAGACTGCACCTGTATACATGAGCTTAATTAATAGGCTTATCTCGGATTGAATGAGTGGCAGATATAGTACCTTATGCAAAAGGCACTGAAGAGCATGGCAATGTGGAGGGGGCATATTTCATTTTTCTTGTTCCATACTATTAAAACCATGTTAATGAAAATGCATTATTAGTGGTAATAATAATAAAGATGAAAATCCTCCCTCTTCTGATCCCTTACAAATGTTGTTTTTCATTTCGAATCCCAAATCCTCTGGGGAGAAGTGGGAGGGAGTGTCACAAATCCAGATAATGATCTTGGGTATTACACTGTTCATTTGGAGCTCTGATTTAGCTAAGCTGACAGATGTTGGGGAAAAACATGTCTAGCCTGAAAACTCTCTGGTGGCTGCCCAGCTGTGGCTGCAAAGAGGAGTGAGCATTCTCAACAGAGCTTCACATTCATTTAAATTCAGGATTTGACATGCAGAATCGCTTTGCTCACAAGGTAGAAGTCGAAGTACCCTGGCGTTAGGAAATGACTCCAGCCTGATGCTTTGGGGAAGGATTTGGGACTAACCACACAGCTCCTTGTGAAGTCCTTCAAATGGCGGCCCCTAGGCTGCCTTGACAAAATCTGCCTTGTCATAACACAATCACATTTATACTAGGAAAGAGAGAAACGCACCTTTGTTTTAACCGTGACACTTCTCTTGTTCGCTCCCCAGAGCAGTTTAGAAGGGGGGGGGCGGTGTTTAATTCACCTTAAGTGATCCAGGTTTCCCTAATGACAGCCTGAACTCAGGGTTGGGTTTTTCTGTTTTGTTATGTTTTGTTTGTTTGTTTGTTTGCTAGTTTTTTCAAAATAAATCGGCACAGGGCACCATGGGAAAAGCAGACTCAGAAGAGACAAAGCCATTTCAAGAGTGACCTTTGAAGTCCTTGGGCCTCGGTTTTCCCAAATAGGAGAAAATTTAAGGCACTTTTGATCTCAAAAGAGAAAATCTGCTAATTAACAGAAGGCAGAAGGCCGGGCTCTTGTCGGCAGGCAGCAGCGGAGGGAGGTCAGCCCTCAGCCCAGCCTGCAGTGAGCACCAGGGAGACCACGGAGACAATGCCAAGGATGGCTCTGAGCTGGAGATCTCAAACAAACAAATGAGCCTGTGTTTCAGACGCCTGTAGAGCAAAATGTACAGCACCTAAAAAGCCAGCGTGTGCTCGGAGAGACAGAAGCCTTCCTTCCTGTGATCATCATGCCAAGGTCTGCTTATTACAACCGGGAGGGAGGTACTTATAAACACAGTTAAATGAATTCACAGAAAAAGAAAGGCATCAATAGTTCATTTGTCACTCTAGATGAGTCCTAACCACAGGTCTCTTGGAAATACTCATCTCCCCATTCCTTCCTCACCTCACAAATGGATGAACCAGCAAACGAGGTTTGAAAGTGATGTTTTAATGAAAGGAGTAACGGAAAGGTCAATGTCACCAGAGGGATGGAAGAGCTGTGAGGAGACACTGCCCCTGGGTCACCACCAGGCTCTTGGACTGCTATTTCCTGCTTAGACTCTGGACCCTAGACATGTTCTCAATAATTGTAAAGTTAGCCATCTCCTTTAGATGACATTAGTGAACTCACTTTACTAGAAACAGCTCTCTTACAAGCTCATCAAAATTCACCCACTTGACACAAGCTAGAATAAAAGTATTACTCTAGGGTCAACTGTCCCTGAGAATGCCTAGAATTTGTACTGTACATTTATCATTAAAAGAATCCAGAGTCGCCAAAGAAAGATATCTATTTAATTGGGTCACATGTAATATTTATAAGGTAAGGAAAAGATAACATAATGCCAACTTTCTCTCCATATTGATGAATGTGAAGACAATAGTTCCTAAGCAGATTTCCTGCATCTTGCTTAAGGTCATCCAGCCCATCATTTCACTCTCTCACTCAACAAACATTTATGGACCATATTCTGATGGCCCAGGCTATTGAAATGACTAGACTTGGAAGGAAATTTCCATAGAGAAATGATGAGGCTATAACTTAGATACATACAAGGGCTAGAGGAAAGAAAGCTCTTATTGACCTGAATAGACGAATTTCTAAACAGTCTTATTAAATAAAAGACACAGAGCCAAATATAGGGGTGAAAGCCTGAGAGAGATCAGGGAAATAGGGAAAGCCACCAGCCAACCTTACCTCACCAACTCTGCAGCTTCCAAATGCGAGTTACTTCCTGTCTTACCCATGCCTTTATTGCCTTGCTGTTCTCCCCTCTCATTGGCTCTTAGCCCAGCTACCTCACTTCCTTGTCACTGTCTGTCTGTACAGATCTCCAGGTCTCTATGGTTGGTACTGGGATAAGAGGCATGTGTCACCGTGCTTGGCTCTGTTCCCTAGTACGGCCTTGAACACACAGAGACCCTGCCTGATAAGTGATCGGATTAAGGGCATGTGCTGCCTGACTTCGCGTTTACTTAAAATGGCTGGCCATTCCCCGTGATCTCCAGGCAAGCTTTATTAAAGGACAAATAAAATATCACCATAGACATGGAGAAAGAAAAAAATACAGAGTAGAACCTAAATCATAAAGCAAAACAAACAACCCAAAACCTAACTGTGCCTCTCCTAGGATTCTGTTGCTCAGCTGTGACTATACATTTGGGTCATGTGAAGTTTTTCTAGACCTGCAGTGTGCACCCTTCTAGAGATAAGTTGAATCAGGATCTCAAATGCTAGACCCAATCAACTGTTTTTTCAAACAATTCCAGGCAATTCTGTTAGCCAGTATCATTTAAAACCACTGTTTGAGGCTAGGCCATCTCCACTGAGCTTATATAATAATGCAATGCCAATTATCTCTTCATTCATGTGCACCTTATACCTTCCCTTTCAGGACAAGAACCCAGGCATTTACCTCTTCCACACTCCCATGAATTCCCCCAATGGTACCACACATACTAGATAAATATTCCATGAACACATCTACTTTAATACAGAAGATAATGAAGTGATGCTTGAACTGGTCAGTGAATATCTGATGTTCATGACTCAAAGGCTAATGTACCAACCCAATTAATAAAATAAATAAATAACAGATAGATTCAATTCAGCTGGATTGGAAAGTTATATATGATAATCAAATCCAAAGACAATGATTGACTTGATAACCAGCCACCATCTGCTAATGAGTTTTTCCCCTTAAAAGAAAAGTAGAAATAAAAATTGTTGCCCAAGATGATACAGTGCCTTTGATGAGAGGGCAAAGGACCTCAATTCCAGTGGAATGGAATTAAAAAAAAAAAAAAAAAGTTGAGCTGACAGCATCCAGCTCTCAGCTGGCAATCAATGGGTATAGAGGGAAATGAATTCAGCCTTTTGTTAGATTAACTGCTGGCCTTGTAAAACGGAAGCCACTGAGAAGCTGTGCCAAGTTTGGGGTCCACTAAATCAGCCAGAAGTTTCTACCACTGAAGTCTCCCTAAAACTGGTTGTCAGCGACAGCAAGGCAGGTAGCGGTTGCTGTCTGAGGCCGACCTAGAGAGGTGCTTCTCATTCAGGTGCCCACGCCAGCTCAGCTTCCCCCATGCCCAAGACAGAGTGGAACTTTTCTGACTGAACTAAATCCTCCAAGCCTCATTAAATCACGCTTTAGTACCACATTGTTCGGCCATTGCCGTTCCCAGTGTTGTATGTCAAACCTGTCCCCTCACCGTCTCGGATAATAAAATGTTTTATGGTTTTGCTGGATGATTGCTCCGCGTCCCTTTTATTTTGAAAATGGCACATAATAAATACCCCCGCAGAGGAGAAAGTGATTTGATGGAAAACACTGCACTAGCAGGGCCAAAAGCAATCAGCCTCACCCAGAAAAGACAGCACAGCTGGTGGGATGCTGGAACTGTGTCCTCTGCGAATGTTCCCTCAGCCATTCATGAAAAGCACAACCAGCAGGATGTGGCTCTGTGCCTCTAGAGAAGGGACACAACCAGTCCGGCCAATTGGTTCCCTCATAGGTCAGTCACAGGCTGGCTACAATGACCACCCCTAAGCTCAGTCAAAGATGCCTCACAGAATGAAGAGATGGACACACACACACACACAGCATGTTAAAGAAGGGCTGATGGATCGTGATCACCGCAGGAGAGTCAGAAAGGGCATTGTGATTCTGGGCACATCTCTACCTTCCCTCTGAAGGCTAATCGGACCAGTGCCATCATTTCATTGTCTGATAGTGAAACTGCCGTTCCCTCTCAACCAGCCTAATTTAGTTCATAAAGGAGGAACTTAACTGTAATCAAGAACATATGGAATTCTGACTCAAGTTCAGTGTGATATTTTGATAGCCCAATTCAATTATTTTAATAATACATAGGCTTGAGTTTTAATCCGACCTAGTTCAGTCGACTTTTCAAAAACGAAACTTTGATGCCTTTTTGTAGAAATTAGCATTTGGCTTTGGTTTTAAGTTACTAAATTGGTGTGATAGATTCCACTCTGGCTTTGGAGCCTTAGTAAGTGCTTTGCTACAGTCAGACTCATTAGCGTGGATCTCACCATGCCTGTGAATTGCATGCTCAACAGTATGATCACTGCCAGCACATTCTGCATATCATTTAGCCCAGAGTTAGGAAGCCCCCCGCCCCATTAGGGGTTAGAAGTGTGTGTCTCCATGGCTATGTATTAAATCATTTCTTTTTTGCTGACAGCTATTTAGAACTATAAGGCAGCTCTTTAGATAACTTGGAAGCATCTGGGGTATCCAGAGAACCGGTTTGCTTCCTAGCAGAGTATGCAAACCTCAACTGTCTTCAAAGGGTGAGCTGATGCATCTAACCATGGTCACTAATGGCTACCTTTAATCAATGACACCATCTTTTAAGGAAAGAAATGAGTCAAATTTGTCTTCTAAGTAAGAGATAATTCATTAATGAGGTTATTACTCTTCCCAACCAGGACATTAGCCAGCAACTGGCAAAAAATGGGTTCTTCTACCATGATCGTATCAATCTAGCAAAGACAAGTGTTTCTCTTTTGTGAGTCTCAACTCCAACTTCAAAAACTTTCTCTAAAGTGACAGAGTTTCGTCATCATAACTGCAACCCTGAAGGGCAGCCCATTGGAGAAGGGAAAAAACACAGCTATTGTTTATCACAAGAAGCTGGGACAAAGCAGTCAGGTCATTTGCAGCGAGCTGTTGGTAACACTGACTGAAACGACAACCAGCCACTACCTCCGAAAAGAAATCAATACACCTCTGAAAGCTTTCAAGACTTGGGAGGTTAGAAAATAACCAGCTGAATTAGGATAATTCTTAGAGTCTACCCTAGAATACTAAATATTGAGAATGAAGCTTGGAGGTTTCAGAAGGTTCCAGAGGTCTTACAGGCTTTCACTTTGCCACATCCACAAGATTCAAGGGATAGATAAGGGTCATTGAGTGACCTGAAGATGTGATACCTCATAGGTATATTTGTTCATTTACAAATTACATGCATATATAGCTACATTAGTATATCAGAAATAGTCTTAATTTGTGAAAAATAAATGTTAACTTACACATAAAATGGGCATTTTATAAGAATAAAATGAAACATAAATACACCAATCTCTTGTTTCTCATGATAGACTAGCTATCTTAATCAACCCTTTCTGGTGAAAACAAATATGCTAGCTACATAGATTTTGTTTTAATCTGTGTAAATGTGAAAATGAACCAGCAAGAAAGTAATGAATTTTCAGAGGCCAAAAACTAAATGAAGATTGATTCTGGGAAGTTCAATGGAGCATGGAGGCAACTTAAGGGCATTTGCTTAATCTGACAAATTTAAGCTTCAATTTTCACAGCCTGATGGGCTGAAGAGTACAGGAAATAAGGACCATGGCCTCTCCAAACAGAGTCAGACCTGAGAGTCCTCCTGGGAAGCTACATTTCCACACTGGATAAAATGAGAGCATATTCATCCCTCCCCCGAGGGGTTAGCTGAAAAACTGGACTGTTTTACACCTTACCAAAAAAGAAACATCCCTTCAGAGTTTGTAGCCCATAGATTACCCTTATGCTGCTTTTCAGCCCACAGTTACTGTCCCTTAGGCCAGAACCTGACTCTACAGTGGTCCTCAGCAGGTAGAAGCTACCCGCAGGAACAAACACAAGGTATTCTCTTCAACTCAAGCCTTAAGAACGCCTCTTGATAAATACATTCCAGGAAATAGGACCTTGTAGCAATAAACAAAAACAAAGATCACTAAACATGGAAAGCAAACATGGTAATCTGTGCAAGGGCAGAAGAAAAGCTATCAATAGGATCCATGCCAGAACACTGGAAACACAAAGACTCAGACCACCAAAGAAAGATACACAACAAAGACATGTAAGTCAATCCACACTGAGAGCCCTCCTTACCTCCATCACAAAGGCAGCCATTACAGAAAGAAATGACAACAAAGGCTAGTGAGGATGTGGACAAGGGAATCTATATACATTCTGCTGGACAGAATACAAACTAGTCCACCCAGTATGGAAGGCAGTATGGAGTTTCTTTCAAGATCAGAACGGAACTCCCACAGGACCCAGATGTGGCACACTTGAATGTTTAACACAAAGGACTTTGAGGTCAACATGGTACAGGATACCTACACAGCAGTTCTTATTGCAAGACTTTTCACAACACTGAAGTTATGGAACCAACCTAGATATTCAACAGCATAAGGATGGATGGAAAAAACAGACGTGGTGTCACAGGCAATGGGATTTTATCAGCCATAAGAAAGAATGGAGTGATGCCATTTGCAAGAAAGCAGAGACATATGAAGATAATGACAGTAAGATAATTAAGGTAGTCTCGGAAAGACAAATATGTTTTATCTCATTTCTAACTCTAGATTTTATATAGATTCATAAAACCATGTGCGTTTATGCAGCATGAAAGTAGAGGTGAAACTGTGTCTGGAGAACAAAGAGGGTTGATGAGAGAGAGGAAGGCCTATGGGTGCAGACATGTTCACCATACAATATGTGCTTTATAAAGAAATTAAGGGAGCTGGAGAGATGGCTCAGATGTTAAGAGCACCGACTGCTCTTCCAGAGGTCCTGAGTTCAATTCCCAGCACCCACATGGTGGCTCACAACCATCTACAATGAGATCTGGTGCCCTCTTCTGTATACATAATAAATAAACAAATCTAAAAAAAAGAAATTAATAATTCTCAAAACCCCACACATATGTAATTTTTTAAATGAAAGAAAGAAAATACGTGCTGGAGATAGAAAAATAGATGATCAAACCATGTTGCTATGAAAAAATAAATATGAAATTAAAATCCAACAGATTAGATCTGGCTAATAATACCACTAGTGATGAGTAATTTGCAGAACTTCAGACCTGGAAGGACAAAAATTGAAAAGAGCTTGAGAGACAGGGAAAGCAGAGTAAAGTGGGCTCTCGTATTAAATTAAGGCTGCAAAAGAGGAAGAGAGAAAGCAGGGAAAAGATAATTATCAAGATGAACCAGTAAAGGGAACCTCAGGGAGGACAGCTCAGACTCAGGGCCTCGAAAGACTCCCAACCAGCAGAATTTTTGAAGATTTATTTTATTCGAGTGTGTGTGTGTGTGTGTGTGTGTGTGTGTGTGTGTGTGTGTGTGTGTGTAAATACAAGTGCCCTTGGAGTCCAGAGGAATCATCAGATTCCCTGGAACTGAAGTTACAGGGAGTTATAAGCCACCAGATGTGGATGCCGAGAACAGAACTTCGGTCCCCTGCAAGGGTAATAAATGCTCGTAACTGCCGAGCCGTCTCTCCAACCTCTCAAGCAGCAGAATTCTTTTTAAAGAAAAATCCAGCCCTAGATATAATGGTGAAACTGCAGAACACCACCAAAATAAGACATGCAAGAATACACACACTGCCCACAAAGGAGGGGCAATTAGACAGCTGAGCACTTCCAGCAACCAGAAGACAGGGGCCCGTCACAGTGCACTGAAAGGGAATGACCTAGAATCGGAAGCTATTCCTCAACAAATTCTAAAATAAAATCTGAAGAATGTCATTCAATCCGGAAAAAAAAAAATGAACCTCAAATTATCTGATGAAGAAAATATGATGAGGAGAGAAAATAGTAAACACAGGGTCAACTCTAAGCACGTGTGTACCATGTAACAAATAAAACATATAAAAACGGGACTGGAGAGATGCTTCAGCACTTGGGAGCGCTTAACAGCAGAAGAGCTGAGTACACTTCCCAGCACCCTTATCAGATGGTTCACAACTGCCTGCATGCAGTTCCAGCGCTGGGTGATCTGGTGCCTCTGGCCCCTCAGGCACCTGCACTCACATGCACAGGCACAGACAGGCACGTAATAATAAATAATAAGAAGAAGATCTATTTTAAAGTGCATAAAAACATAGATTACTTTTAAATTACTTTCTGCATGGTATCATAAAAGAAGGATCCCACTTCCTTGTTATGATGCAACACTTCAGCCTTAGATTGCCTTCTTTGTGGCACTAAGAATTGAATCCATGCTAGGCAAGTGCTGTACTGCTGAGCTGCAACCCAAGTCTAGTCACCTTCTTTGACTTCTTTTCTCAAAATATTATGGGTGAAAGGTGAGAGGCTAGGGGTTATGTTATATAGGATGACATGCACATAAGTTTAAATATCCAGTGGAGCAAACTTGGACAACTGTATACAGGTATAACTAGCACCTAAAAAACATATTTCTTTTCCTCACCTCAGAAAATCCCCTCATGCCTCTTCCTGGCAATATGCCTTCCCTGGAGACAACTTCTGCTCAGATTTTTATAATCTTAGATTATGTATGTCTGCTCCTGAACTTCAGGCAACTGTAGTGATCTGAACCATTCTTCCCGATTCCAGTTGCTTGATGTAACATTCTTGAGATTCAACTTCATTTCACACTGATAGGTTGGCCTTTGTGTTGCCAAGTAAGTAGTATATTAGATACCTATAAAAATAACTTGTTCATTCTCATGAACGCAGACATTGGGGTTGTTTCTATCTTGGAATTGTTACTAATAGTACCACTGTGAGCATGGTTATACAAAATTTTTTGGAGATACACATTTTTATTTCTGTTGAGTAAATACACAGAAATGGAATTTCTTGGGTTGTGGGGTCTGTGTAAGTTTATAAATATATAACTGCCATATACTATATATAACTTTTCTCCAAAGTAATTACACATTTATGCTTCCACCAAGCTGTGCTCCTGATGCTCCAACAACTGATGTAGACAGCTTCTCTTACTTCCATCAGTCTAGTAGATGTTTATATTCACAGTTCCCCCATGACTAGCAATAAAGAGAATATTTTCACATGCACATTAGCTATTTGCATATCTTCTTTTTTGAAATCTCTGTTGAAATGTTTTGTCCATTTTTAAATATGCGAGTGTGTGTGTGCGTGTGTGTGTGTGTGCAGGCATGGACACATGTAGAAATCAAAAGACAACTTTCAGGAGTTGGTTCTCTCCTTCCACCATGTGGGTCCCAGGATAAAACTCAAGGATCAAATTCTTGTCCTCAAACTTGGTGGCAAAAGCCTTTACCCACTGAGCCATCTCCCTGGCCCTGCTTTGTCCATTTTTATGGTGTTGTTTTTCTTTGTACTGCTGATTTCCAAGAATGCTTTGTATGTTCTGAATATGACAATTTTGTCAGACATAGGCAGTCTGATGAGTAAAAATGTTTTGTTTCAATGGTCTGCTTTCCCAAAATTAACCTATAAATTAAATGCAATCCCAATAAAAATCCCATTCAGATTCTCTGAGACAACTGACAAACTTAATCTAAAATTTACATGAAGAAATAAATGTTTATGCATAGTTAACTTGGCCTTGAGGAAGAGGTGGAGCATCTAACCAACAGGAGTTAGGATATGAGTTTTGTTTGAGAAACTTGGAGACAAAATCATAGAAATACATGAATCTATTATGCAGTAAAAATGGCATCAAAAATCAATGGGTAAGAACAGATGGCTCAGTAAACACTGTTAAGAAAATTGTCCTGCATCAAAAAGGAACATAAACCAGATTCCTTTCTCACACTACACACAAAGACAGTCTCTAAGGGAACAAGGAACATAAATATAAAAGGTAAAAGGACAAAGATTCTAGGAACAAATGCAGCTTTTCCTTATAACATAGTCTTGAAAAGGACTTTTTAAAACTTCAGCAGTATAAACCATTAGCCAAAACAATGGAAGCTAAGTGCATTAAATGTAAGGATTCCTGCTTAGCAAAACTCATTATGAAAAAAGATCCATAAACACCCCGCAAAATCAGAGAACACATTTACAATCTAAATCTTATGAAAGACTAAGGTAACTAAGAAACGCCTTCAAGTCAATGGGCAAAAGACAGAAACCATAATAGAGAAGCCTTGTTGTTTTGTTTTTAAATCAGGAAAATGTGTGAATAGTCAACATACAAAATAATACCCCCAACAGGCAGTAAGCACATAAGAAAAGACACCAATAACCAGAGAACACTAGTACAGGTAAGAACACATATCATGTTATAGCTATTGGACTACGAAAGGGGGGAGGGGAAAGAATCCAAGGGGAGGTATGAATGTGAACATAGGAACCACTGTTCAGTGCCAGGACTTGCATCAGAGATCATCCCTGCTTACCTCACACTGGAGACATAGAACTTACGACCCAGAAATCCTGCTCCTGATTAGGTATGTCTGCACAGGTGCATATGAGACATGGCATAGGGTGCCTATTGTAGCATTGTTCTAGAAAATAGAGATTGGGGGAAATTTGGGGTTCATCACTAGAAGCGTAGATACAATAGAAATTGCTTGCAAAACAAAAACTGGACTTTTGATAAAAGACAATATTAGCAGACTACCAATATATCAAGAGAAAAGGCACAAATAAGTGTGGTGATATTGTGCACCCTAATAAACTTATCTGGGGTCAGAGAACAGAACAGCCACTGAATTAGACATAGAGGCCAGAAAATGGTGGCACACATGCCTTTAATCCTATCACTTGGGAGGCAGAGATCCATCAGGATCTCTGAGTTCAAAGCCACACTGGAAACAGCCAGGCATGGTGACACATGCCTTTAATCCCAGGAAGTGATGGCAGAAAGCAGAAAGGTATATAAGGTGTGAAAACCAGGAACTAGAGCTGGTTAAGCTTTTAGGCTTTTGAGCAGCAGTTCAGCTGAGATTCATTTGGATGAGGATTCAGAGGCTTCCAGACTGAGGAAACAGGATCAGCTGAGGAACTGGCAAGCTGAGGAAGCTGTGGCTTGCTCTGCTTCTCTGATCTTCCAGCTTTAACTCAATACCTGGCTCCAGGTTTGATTTTATTAATAAGACCTTTTAAGATTCATGCTACGGATAAGTGTTCTCAGGAATTAAAATGTTATTTAGTATAAGACTATCATAAACAGGTCTAAGACAAAGTTGAAAACTTAAAGTTCAGAAATGTCTAGAAATTTTTTCTACAAAATATTTCTACAAATAGAAAGTAAACAATCTTAAAATTAAAAAAAATTCTGTGCCAATGAGTTCACACGTCTTCACTTTCTTTTCTATCAGTTCAGTGTATCAGGTCTCATCAGTTTGGAGCTGAGTTTTGTTCAGGAGTGAGAGATAGGGGTAGAATTTCATTCTTCTATCTAACTATCCAGTTTGACCTGCACCATTTGTTGATTAGGCTGTCTTTTCTTCGATGTATATTGCTGGCCTCATTATCAAAAATCAGATGGCTGTAGGCAGTCATTAAAATCAGCCACTAGGGTGAGGAGTTAAGAGTACTCACTATTCTCTCAGATAACCTGAATTTGATTTCCAGCATCCACAGCTGTCTGTAACTTCAGTTCCCAGGAATGCAATGCCCTCTTCTGGTCTCTTCAGGCACCAGGCACTCATGTGGTACAAACATACATGTAGGCAAGACGACTATACACATAATAAAATATTATTCAAGACTTCAACAGTCAACAAATAGAATCTCATGAAATTAAAAAGTTTCTGTACAGGAAAGAAAACCACCGCTCTAGTGAGAGGAAGAACAGAGAATGGAAAACATTCTTTCCCAGCTACACATCTAACAGAAGGTTACTACCTAGAATATATAAAGAACTCAAAAAAGTAAACATCAGGAAAATGAGTAACCCAATTTTAAGAAGGGAGCATGAAACTAAACAAAGAGTTCCCAAAAGACAAAATATAAACAGCTGAGAAACATTTTAAACAAATGTTCAGCATCCTTAACTATCAGGGAGACAGCTGAAGTTTCTTGGTCAATGGAACTGGACCAAATGGAACTGGAAAATTCCACTGAAAGTGTCTCATCTCTGGAAGAAGAATGTGCTTGCTGCTTGGACACAATTTGGTCTTCAGGTGCATTGAAGACCTCACTATCATCAGAATAATAACCCTTTCCACCATCTTTATCTTTTGCAAAATCAGTATGATTTATTCCTCCCATCCTTCCATAGTGGTTGAAAACAGCAATCAAATTATAGAAGCAAGAGTCTGCATTTGAACTAATTAGAAATTCTGATATGTCCAAGTCATTGATAGGAAAAATCATTAAAGTATTTAATTGTCTCTCGGGTATCGACTTTAAGAAAAACTTGAGATGTACCACAAGTACTGAAGACAGAAACCATAAATCTAATTTCTCTGTCATTTGCTGATGTTCTTTACATTTGGGACAATCCCAGCAATCTTCAGCACCTGGTCTTTCTTTTGTTGTAAAAACTTCAACGTAATCTTTTAATTTCACAAAGGGTTTCATTTGGGGGATATATTCCACACTTTCATGTTTTTCACAATCCTCAGAAGCATTTTCATCAAACTATTTCTTTTTCAAATCAAGATCCCAGTCCAAAGAGAGAAAAGAAAAACTGTTGGCACTCTAACTGATGAAATCCCTAGAAGCCATAATAGAGAGACTTTCTACTGGTAGTGTCTAGAAATGAAGTTATTCACCACATGAAAACAGAAGTCTGAGATCAGGAGTTTCACATAGCCTTAATGTAGATCTCTTAGGAGACTTCAACTTGTGAGGTCTTGATGGAAAACTTTAACAAAAATAGTCTCTTAATACATTTACAATCTTGTATTTACAAGCTAAATATATTTAGGAAGGCACATGTAAATCCCTTTTAAGTTTAAAAAAAAACTGCTTTGAGATTTCTTCATATACCAGTCAGAGCGAGTAAGATCTGAAAATCAAATGATGACAAATACTGGTATAGATGTTAGGGAAGAACACCTATCCTCTGCTGCTGAGAATGTAGATCTGTGCGGCCACCATGGAACTCAGTGTGGAGGTTGCTGGAAAGGATGAAAATGGATCTATATCCTACTATAGAGATACCTGGCTTATCCATGTCCATTGTTGCTGTATTCACAATAGCCTGGAAATAGGCACAGCCTAGATGTTTACCAACTGATGAATGGATAATGAAAATGTGGTATATTTACACAATGGAATATTATTCAGCTATTAAGAAAAATGAAATTATGAAATTCACAGGTAAATGGATGGAGCTTGAAGCAATTATTTTGAGTGACTCAAAATATTTGAGTGACTCAACCTAAGAAAGACAAATGTTTCATATTCTCTTTCATTTGTGAATGTTAGCTCTGAATCTTTGAACCAAACATATGTATTTCATTTGGAATACCCATAGAGATCAGGAAGCTAGTAAGGAACCATGGGGAGTAGCTTTCAAGTGATGGAATATAGACTACATTGATACAGAGGATTAAAAGGGATAATGGAATAGGAAGGGTTAAATTTGAGTGGAGGAGGGAATAGCAAGGTAGAGGAGAACATATGGGGAGGGGTAAATAACACTAAAGATCCTTCAAAAAAAGTCATATGAAAACTTCTACTATAGAAACTTACAGAGAGAGAGAGAGAGAGAGAGAGAGAGAGAGAGAGAGAGAGATTTAAAGTAGAGTTTCTCTCGAATGGGGCAACAGTACCCCTACTAGACTAAAGAAGTAGCAAATAAAAAGCCCAGTGCCAGGAATGGATGTCTTCTTTTGGAGTAGTTGGCCAGTGAGATCCCAAAGTCCTTCAAACGTTACATGTTATTGCCAATGAACTTCGTTACTGTGTCGGGTAGTTTTATCAACGTGACACAAGCTAGAGTTATCTGAAAGCAGGGGGCTTAATTGAGAAAATGCTTCCATAAGATTGGGCTGTAAAGCATTTTCTAATTAATGATTGATGTGGGAGGGCCCAGACCATTGCGGCTGGTGCCATCCCTGGGATGGTGGTTCCAGTTCTATAAGAAAGCAGGCTGAGCAAGCCATGGGGAGCAAGCCAGTAAGCAGCACCTCTCTATGGCCTCTGCATCAGCTCCTGCCTCCAGGTTCCTGCCCAGTGTGAGTTTCTTCCCTCACCGCTTTAGATGATGAACTGTTATACAGAACTGTGAGTAAAATAAACCATCCCCTCCCTAAGTTGCTTTGGTCAGGGTATTTCATTGCAGCAGTGGGAATCCCTATTAAGACAGTTACCTACCCTCTCAAACTTGATACTAAGGTTCTATTGCTGTAGACCCCAGATACTTGACTCGTGGAGAAATGAATAAAACATGATGGTACTGGTCTGGAAGCATCATTCCCACTTGCTAGTTTTTGTTCTGCTGGAAGGAGTTATGAATGATATCAGAGAAGAAAAATAAGCATCAATATTACCCAGCCATAAACCTTGTGAACTGCAGTAATAACTGGACTGGCAAGACGTGCCCCCTGGTGCAATGAGAGGAGTAACCAACCACTTCCTGATTGGGTTTAGGTCCTGCTCCACAAGATGAAACCCATACCTGGTATTATTACAGAGACAAGAACCTACAGCTAGACAGATCACAGTAGGGGAAAACCCACTACTGTTATTTTGCTAAATGGACATAGCAATCTCCTAATAACTTATTGTTATACCTGTAGCTTAGTATATGTCTCAACCTTTATCAGAGGAGCTACTATTTGCAGTAGATAATGATTAATGAAAAGACCCACAACTGTCCAAGGCACATGCCTTAGTCACATTCCTGTTGCTATGACAAAACACCAAAAGCAACTTGGGAAGGGAAGGGTTTATTTGAATGTAAAACTCTCAGGTCATCCTTCATCCCTGGAGAAAATGGAGCAGGAATTCAAGGCAGTAATCTAGAGGAAAGAATTGAAGCAGAAGCTATGAAAGAATGCTGCTTACTGGCTTGGCTTGCTCCTCTTGGCTTGCTAAACCTGCTTTCTTACACAACCCAAGACCACCTTCTCAGACTTGGCACCACCCACAATAGACTGGGTCCTTCCACATCAATCATTAAAAAAGAGATCACTCAATTGACTTTCCTACAGACCAATCTTAGGGAGACATTTGAAAGTTCTTCTTCCAAAATGACGGCATCATATGTCAAGTTAACATAAAACTAACAGCACAGAAAATAAGAGACAGCAAAATACTCATCCCTAAATGGAATATATATACCACACCCCTTCCTGCAAAGGCTCAGGGATCATTGTGAAAGAGGAAGTGAAAAGAGTGTAAGAGCCAGGGGCAGTGGATAGCTACAACTAAACAGTGTTTTTTGGATATAGTCTAGTAGCTTTACATATGAACTCTCAGAAACCATGACAGCACACACAAGATTTGTGAAAGTCCAAGCAGGACTAAATCCCAACATGGAGAGTGGGTTGGGATATAAAATCCTATCCCTAGATGTGAAGCTAATGGCAATTGTTAGTTATTGGGAGAAAAAGAGTCAGTTTTCTCTAAGGATATTGCCCCCTGGTAAGTCAACCACATTCCAGAGGAAGACCACATATCCAAGAATATTTGGGCAGCACAAATTGGTCTTTACATTTTGTTTCGTTTTTTGAAGAGGAGGAGACATAAAGTTGGGTGGATGGGAAAGGGGGTGGATCTGGGAAAACTTAGGATGAATATGATCAAAATACATTATACACAATTCAAAAAAGAATTTTTTTAAATCTTGGAATCAATAATTTCAAATGTTCTCATGCAAAAAACACAGAGTTTATTCAATAAATTATATCAAACATCCAAGGAATAATAATTTCAATCTTTTAAAAGTCTACTCCAGAATAGAGCAAAAGAGAGAATATTCCTTAATTCAATTCAATTGATTGGTTTGGCAACACAACCTTAATTCTAAAGCTGGCAAAGACAATTACAGAAAAGAAAATTATGTATGCAACCTCATCCATGAACACCGATGCAAAATCACTAAGTAAAATATCATCAAACCAAATCTAACAATCTATTAAAAATGTCATGAACAACTTGAATTTGTAACAGGATTAACAGGATTAAAAGTCAGCTTAACATTAGGGAATCAAGTTAATGTATTTCACTACATTAGAAGATAAAATAAAGTATGGTCATTTCGATAAATGCAGAAAAGGTATTGGGTAGAATTTCAAGTATTTTTCAGAAGAAAATGAAAATTTCTTAGCTGATAAATAACATTCTCAAAAAAGCCTTAAATCTTCACAGTCTTGATGTATGCAAAGCTTTCTTAGATGCTGCACTAAAAGCACACAGGGCTGAAAATAAAGTAGATAAAGCCTATGTTACCTGAAGGAAATATTCTTGTGCTTTGGGAAATACTATTCGACTGTGATGTTGCTCAGGTAGAGCACCTGGCTAGCAGTTATAAGAACCTCAATAGTACTCCTCAAACATTAGAGGAAGGCCCAAGATGGCCAGAACAGTCCTGAACAATAAAAGAACTGCTGGAGGTATCACCGTCTCAGATTTCAAGTTGTACTACAGAGCTACAGTAATAAAAACAGCATAGTATTGTCATAAAAATAGACACATTGGTCAATGGAAGCTAACTGAAGACTCAGAAATATACACTAGGGGGAAGATAGGAGCTTCAGCAAGTGGTGTTGGTCAAACTCAATGGCTGCATGTAGAAGAATTAAAATAGAGCCATACTTATCACCCTACACCAAACTCAACTTCAAATGGACCAAGGACCAACATAAGACCAGATACACTGAACCTGAAAGAAGAGACAGTGGGGAATGGCCTTGAATCCACAGGCACAGGAAAATATTTTCTCAACAGAATATCAATAATATGGGCACTAGGAACAGCAATAAAAAGGGACCTCATGAAACTGAAGAGCTCCTGTACAGCAAAGGACGTCATCACTCCAGCAAAATGGCAAGCTACAGAAAAGATTTTTATCCATTATACATCTAACATAGGGTTAGTATCTAGAATATATCAATAACCAAAAACTGAGCATCAAGAAAACAAATAACCCAATTAAAAATGGAATACATAACTAAGCAGAGAGTTCTCAAAAGACAAAACATACATGGCTGAGAAATTCTTAAATATTCAACATCCTTACACATCAGGGAAATTCAAATTAAAGCTACTTTACCCCAATCAGAATTGCCAAGATTGGTAAGAACAAATGACAGCATATGCTGGTGGCGATGCTGGGGAAAGGGAACACTTACTCATTGCCAGCAGCAATGCAAATTGGTACAGTCACTATGGAATTCAGTGCGGTAGTTCCTTAGGAAGCTAGGAATAGCTCTACCTCGAGATTCAGCTGTATGACTCTACATCTACTACAGAGATATGTGCTCATCCATGTTCATTGCTGCTCTATTCATAAGAGCCAGAAACTGAAAAAAGCCTCTATGTCCATCAACTGAAAAATAGATAATGAAAGTGTAGTACATTTACACAGTGGAAAACTATACAGCTGTTAAGAAAAATAAAGTTTAATGCCGGGCGGTGGTGGCGCACACCTTTAATCCCAGCACTCGGGAGGCAGAGCCAGGCGGATCTCTGTGAGTTCGAGGCCAACCTGGGCTACCAAGTGAGTTCCAGGAAAAGGCGCAAAGCTACACAGAGAAACCCTGTCTCGAAAAACCAAAAAATAAAAATAAAAAATAAAAAATAAAGTTTAAAGGTAAATGGATGGATCTGGGGGGAAGAAAACGTTCTGAGTGAGGTGCCTTAAACCCCAAAAGATAAATATCTGTTTTCTCTTATATGCAGATGTTAGATTTTTAAGCTTTTGATATGAGTTACATTCCAAATAACCACAGAGGTTAGGACCTAGCAAGGAAGTAGGGTTGGGAAAACTCTCAAGGAAGGAGAAACAGAATACAGTGTTCTGCAGAATTAAAGGAGAAACTGAAATAGGAGGGTTAAATCGGGAGGGGTGGGAGAGTGGGGTAAAAAGGGGAATGAGGAGAGGGAAAGTAGCATAAAGGCCATTTGGAAAGCCATATGAAAAACCTACTACTGTAGAAGTGTCCTGAAACATATACATAGATGAAAGGAATATAAAAGAAGTCACAAAAGAATAGTCACAACTAAATATTTTATGTTACCAAGTAAAACCTCCAGTATCAGGAATGGATTACGTCTTCTGGAATCATTGACCAAAGGGGTCCCATGAAACCCGCACCCCAAACATCACAGGCTATTGCTGAGGCTGCTGGCTGCTCTCCACAAACTGATGGGAGGACGTACTGCTAAAGACAACACTTAGGTCATCAAACATGAAGAAGTCAAGCTGGAGCCTAACTAGTAGCTTTACCCTATTGATCAGCATTCCTGGTGTTGGAAGGTCTTCTGCACACTACCAGAGCAGACAGTTAATCACCAATCCCACCCAGCTACAAATCCTGTGACCTGCCTGCAAGACATACTAGTGCAACTGTGGAGCAAATGTTAAGAGAGTAACTAACCACTTCTTTATTAGATTTAAGGCCCACTCCATCAAACAAAATTCATACTTGACACTGCTAAAGTGGCCAAGTATTTGAGACTAGATAGGACATAGGCCTAGGGGAAAACTTAATTCCTATCCTTCTGAAATACCAGAAAAATAAAATGACTCCTAATGCCATACTGCTACACCCATAGATCAGTGCCTTGCTCAACCCACATTGGAGAAGCTTCTTCTTGCAATAGATGCGAACAAATACAGAGACCCACAACTGGACAATATACAGAGAGTGAGAGACTTTGGAGCACTCAGTCTTAAATGGAATGTCTTCATCTAACCCTGCCCCCCTCAAGGCTCAAGGATCTATGTGAAAGAGGAGGAGAAAGATTGTAAGAGCCAGAGGTGGTGGGTAAGTCCACGGAAACAATGTCTTCTAGACACAAGAGGATGGATGTGCATATACACTCACAAGACTGTGGCAGGGTGTACAAGACCTGGATAAGTTCAAGCTAGATGGGGTCCCAGCACTGAGAGGATCAAGTGGACATGGGGTCCCACCGCTAACCATGTTATTTGTAACTGATAGCCCCTGGCAAAGGAAAATTCAGTTTTCTCCAGTAGAATATCACTGGGTATAGCAACTACACTCCATGGCAGGCCCCGTGTCCAGGAGTAGTTGGATGATGCGAAACAAACTCCATGGCTAGTGTGTGTGTGTGTGTGTGTGTGTGTGTGTGTGTGTGTGTGTGTGTGTGTGTGTGTGTGTGTTTTGGTTTGGTTTTTTTTGGGGGGGGGATTTTTTGGTCTTAGAGGTCTTTTGCTTGTTCAATTTTATGTGTTTTATGGGATTTTGTTTTTGTGTCTGCTTTTGTTTTTTTTGTTGTTGTTGTTGTTTTTAATAGAGAAAAAAGAACATAAAGTTGAGTGGGAAGGGAGGTAAGGAGGATGTGAGAGGAGCTGGGGGAAAGGAAGACATCAAAATATGTTGTATGAAAAATTTAATTTTAAAAAGTGGAGGAAGGAGGGAGAACGAGAAACCAAGAAGGTGAAAGACCACACCTGGGGGATAAAACTGAAACCACATACCGTCTGGTAAAAGACTGCGTCAAACTGCACGAAGAGCTCCTACAAGTCAGTAACAAAGACAATGAGCACAACTCAAAAGAAAAAAACTGATTAACATTTCTCCACAGAAAATGTGCACGTGGGAAAAAATCAAAAAGATGCTCATTGTCATTAGTCATCACCATCCCTGATGAGGTAACCCTTCATATCCTTTAAGATAACACCGATCAAAAATAATAATAATAATGTCAAGTATTGGCAGTGATATGACAAAATGGCAATCTTTGTGGAGAGATAAAATAGTGCAGTCACTTTGGAAAACAGTGACCTCAAAAGATTATTATAAAACCCAGAAAGCCACTATTAGGTATAAAAGAGCATTTAAGAAAACAGAAAACATTTGTCCACATAAAAAATTTGTACATTAATATTCATGACATTATTCATAATAGCCAAAACATAGACAGAAGCAACCAAAATGTTCAATCAGCTGATGGGTAAATGGTTAAACAAAATATGGCATACCCATACAATGTAATATTTGTCAAAAATAATATGTGCTATAATAAATGAATCTTGAAATTATTAGGCTAAGTATAAGAAGCCAATCACAAAAATGTCACATATTCTATTTTTTTTTTTTTTTTTTTTTTTTTTGGTTTTTCGAGACAGGGTTTCTCTGTGTAGCTTTGCGCCTTTCCTGGAACTCGCTTTGGAGACCAGGCTGGCCTCGAACTCACAAAGATCCGCCTGGCTCTGCCTCCCGAGTGCTGGGATTAAAGGCGTGCGCCACCACCGCCCGGCACATATTCTATTTTTATGTAGTGTACAAATGGGTAGAATTGCACAGACAAAAATTAGATACAAAGCTCTGTAGACCTTGGATGGGGAGAGGTGTTAGGATGGACAGCGAATGACTTTCATGGATATAGAGTTTGTTTGTATGGTAAATAAAAAAGATTCTAGCATTAATGGTTTAATCATTTTATGATTTACAATAAACACTGAATCATGTTTAAGCGGGTAAATTCCATGATCTGTGAAATCGTATCTCAATAAAGCAGATTTCTAAGAAGCAGTGGCCCACTATCTGCTCAGGATTGTACTGCAGAACCTGAACAGGATGGTAAAACAATGAAGGAAGAAGGGAAGGAGAGGAGGCAAAGGTAAAAAATATAGGAATGGGCCATGTATGGTGGTGGCGCACGCCTCTAATCCCAGCACTCAGGAGGCAGAGGCAGGCGGATCTCTGTGAGTTCTAGTCCAGCCTGATCTACATAGTGAGTTCCAGGACAGCCAGAGCTACACAGTGAGACCCTGTCTCAAAAACAAACAAAAAAGATATAAGAATGGAAGAATATGACTGAAAAACACAATAAAAATTGATAATATTAGTATTACATGATTGCCTAAAGGAAACTTACTTGAATTAACAACAAAGTTAAATAATGTTGTTAAATATAAAATCAATACATTAAAATCAATTTAATTTCTATACACCATTGATGACACTTGGAAAATGGTTATTAAAAGATATTAAGATATTTATATTTAAAAGATATTTAAACTACCTTTTAAAAGATATTTATTAATAATATCCTACCAAAGACAGAGTACTATAAGTCTAATAAGAGACACATAAAATTCTCTTGAAAAACCTATAAAACCATTTTGAAACACTGGTGAAGAGCTAAACATGGAGAGATACACTAAATTCATGGATTAGAGAACTTAATTTTGCAAATAGTGTCAGAGCTTTCAAAATTGGTGCACAGATATAATTTCATGAAAATGCTGATGTCTATTTATGGAATTTGACAGATTATTCTAAAATACATACAGAAAAACAAAGATCAAATTAGTAGGCAAGGGAGATGGCTTAGTCAGAAAAGTGCATGAAGACCTGAGTTTTTATACCGAAAACCTACATACAAAAACCAGGTATGGTGGTGTGCTCTCATAATCCCATCCCAGGGGCAATGGAGACAGTACGATCCCTGGGCTTGCTGGCCAGCCTAGACTACTTGAAGATTCCTGTCCGTAAGAGACCATGTTACAAAAAAAAAAAAAAAAGATGGATGACGCCTAAGGAGGAATGACATCTAAGTTGTCCTCTGGTTTCCACATGATTAGGAGTGCACACACATACACACACACACACACACACACACACACACACACACACACACACACAAATATAGGTAAAATATTCCATAAGAACCAAGTGGGAAAGTTGGTGTAGTATGTGTGTTCAAGGTCCTGGGTTAATCCCTAGTACCACAAGGAAAAAAAAAAGAAATATTTTACGACTAGTAGTTAATTTACATGTAAGAGTAGGTGTAGGATACACAAGGCATAAGGATTTTATAATTTATCCACATTTGTACAGAAACCATAGCAATACAAAAAGTTAGGGATCCATGCACATCAGTGATGCTGCCTTCAGGCACTGAGATTTAAGTCATTGGTTCTGTACTTGCTAATTTTGTATTGCTGCAATGGGATCCTGACAATACAACTTTACAAAGGAGGAATTTGTTTTGATTTGTAGTCCAAGAAGGTTTAATCTATGACCCTGTGGCCCCATATACTTGGACAGAATATCATGGAGGTGGGACTATGTGGTGCAGAGAGCCATGCCCTTCATGGTGGGTGTGAAGCAGAGAAGAAACAGGAAAGGACCAGGAACAAAGTGTCCCAATCTCCACGAAGATGTGCCAGGTATCTACTTCCTCTAGTTAGACCCCCACTTCCTAAGGTTCCCAGAGCTTCCCAAGATAGCACCAGGAGCGGAGGACCTAGGTTCCAACAACATGAGAACCATTTCACATTGAAACCACAATAAGCATCACAGTAAACCCACACCAAACTGCGTGGTGATGTTGAAATAAAGAGAATTATCAATGGAGTCGACTTAAGAGCCCCCAAACAGCTGCACACAGATGCAAACACTTGCCCTGAGATTAAGATAGAATTGCAGGTCAGATGAAAAAGAAAGGACTTCACAATACCAGAATAATTAATATTACTTTGCAGAGTCTTTCATAACATAATCCAAAATCAATTCCAAGTTAATTAAAAAATTGTTAACATGGGAGGCAAATCTATAAAACACATAAAGGAAAAAAATTTTAAATACGGAGATTTCTTTATTGTCTCAAAGCAGGGAAGACTTCTTAAAACACAGATGGAAAAAAATGTGGAAGAAAACATGTTAAAATTGGACTACATTAAATTAAAAACTAGTTTGCATCAGGAGAATATAAAAAGATAATGAAACAACATACAAATTGAGAGACTATATTTTAAAATACACTTAATTGGCAAAGGATTAAAATCTAGAATATATATTTCATCATTATAAGATGCAAATTTCTTTTCTGTCTTAGGAGCTCTTTTATCAGGGTGCATCTTACAATCCACTGTGTGTATTTCTGTATTTGTTAGTATATTTCTTTCACAGGAATAAATAAAAGAGCAGTACCTCTTATAATAAGAGATCTCAAAAATTCAATGAAATATATCATAAAGAACTAGAGATCAACATGCAAAAGAGGCAAACAAAACTCAATCAGAAATGGGCAGGATATTTGAACAGGCACTTCACAGAAAAGAGCACTTGAATAGCCTATAAATATGTGCAGAAAAGGCTCAGCCTCATTAGTAATCAGAGAAATGCAAATTAAAACTATAATGAAATACCGCTTCACACTTGCCAGCTTGGTAAAAATTAGAGGTTTGACAACACAAAGTGATAGAATGTTGAACTAAAATGCTTAAATTTGCTTCTGGGAGTGTAAATTTGCACAATTACTACAGAGCGCATTCAGGCTTTATCTCATCTAAGAGGCACACAACCTGTGACTCAGCAACACCACTCATAGATGTAGAGATAACCTCTCAGATGTGGACACCAGGGACACAGATGAAGCACGTTCATGGCAGCAGCATAATGGCATAGCCGAGAAACAAATGAGTCTCGGGATGGGGTATTATACGTCAGAGAAATAAAAGAAAAAAACAGCTGTACCGCTGACAATGTTAGCCCTTATGAGCACAATACTAAGCAAAATGAAAGTATGTTTCTGAATGCTGGGCCCCATTCAGAAACAATCACAAATATGCAAATTTAAATAAAACATTGTTCAGACCTCAAACATACACTATGAAGCCATCAAAATGAAAGATAATCATGAAGAAAAACTTCCAAATAAAGTTTTGAGTAAAGAGTCTAGAAAGACGCACCCATACATCTTAGAGGTCACGAAGACATCCTAATTTTAGAATGGGGTTGGAGATAGACACAGGATTATGGTACAGTTATTTGGTTTTACCACACCCTTATTTTGAAAAAATATTTTAGTATTGACTCAATATTTCATTTCTTAAATTAAAACAAAAGAAGTTCTTCATAGCTAACCTGTTTCTTTACCCCATATATCCTACACACTTGTGGCAATCAATCATAAGTATATTTTACTTTCTAATGTCCCTAAAAGTGACAGTGTCACCAGAAAAAGGATTAAGGTCAACTTGTTCTTTCAAAGAAACAGAAAGATCTCTATACATAGTGGAAATATTTTGTTCAATATAAAATATATTTTAAATGCTTTTGTACTGCATAAGGTAAGATGTTTATTTAGAAAATTCGCTGAAGTGGGAAGACTTGAATATTCATGATGACAAATGAAGTGTTATAGTGCATCATATTTAAATAAACTCATTATGAATATAAGTTTTCATATTTTCTTTGCATATCCAATAGAACAAAACCCCACTAAATCTCGATTTCCCAATTCTGCTCATTACTCCCAGGCCTTTATCCAAAAGCCAAGTTTTCACCAATATATTCAGAAAGAAAATTTCCACAAATTTAAAGTTATAGATCATTTATTTTAAATAAATAAATGGTGAATAAATATCCTAGTCAGTTTTTATTGTCAACTTGGCATAATCTAGAGTTACCTGGGAAGAGGGAACCTCAACAGAAGAATTGTCAAGATCAGACTGGTCTGCCGCCATGCCTCTAAGAGATTGTCTTGAGTGATAATTGCTGTGAGAGGAGAGTCCAGCCTGCTGTGAGAAACACCATCCCTACCCAGTCAGGCCTAAGCTGTATAAGAAAACTAATTGAGCCAGCCAAAGAGCAAAGCCAGTAAGCAGTATACCGCCACAGTTCTGTTCCAGTTTCCTGCCTTTAGTTCCTGCCCTGACTTCCCTCAGTGATGGACTGCGACCTGGAAGTATGAGATGAACTAAACCCTTTCTTCCTCCAAATTATTTTTACTGGTGGTATTTATCACAGAAACAGAAACCAAACTATGATGGATAGATGGAAGATAGATAGATAGATAGATAGATAGATAGATAGATAGATAGATAGATAGAAAAACAAATAAATAAATAAATCTATGTGTGTGTATGTATGTAGGTTGTTCGTTTTGTCATGTTTTTAAGTTGGTTTGTTTTGTTGTTGCTTTTGGTGGTGGTGGTGGTGGTGGTGGTGGTGGTGGTGGTGGTGGTGGGTAGTGGTGTGATGATTTGCTGTGCTGGAAGACAAACCCAGGGCTTTGTGCATGCCGAGCAAGCTTTCAACCCCTGAGCTCTGTCTGTAGCCCTTGAAGGAAGGTTTTAATGATGTAACTGAGTACCTACAAAATGCTGTGGATGAGACAGAAGCAAATCCAGATGGGATCCCACACTGAGGATGCTTTCTGTCTAGGAGGGGATGTAGTCACTAATCTAAAAAAAAAATCACTCAGATAAAAATTCAATTCTGTTTGGCATACGTGATGCATAATGTAAGAATTTAAATAGAGAAAAGAAGTCCTGGTCAAAGGCAGTTGAGCTGGGCCATGAAGAAAGCGTAGGCATGAGCTAGGCTTGTATGCTGCGGTAAGAACAGTAGTGAGAGGCAAAGGGAGGAAAATTCCAAGCAGAGGGTCAGGGGGTGCAGAACATAGCAGTAGATACTGCATGTGATTTACAGTCAGTATTCACATTAAGGAGGAATGGAAGGTAATAATAATACATATGGAATGGCTTGCTCAGGTATAAAGACTGTGTGAGTTTTTTTATTAAATATCAGCTATTTCTTATCCAGACTTAAGTATTCATAGCTAATCTTTGTGTGTGATTGATAGTACTTGTACTACTCACTTTTTGGTTGCAATTCAGGTTATACTTGGGAACATATGCATATTTGCATAATGAACTCAAGAGTATAATGTAAAGACAAGGAGAAAGGAAATTGATGGATTCAAACAATTATATTACCATATTTTACATCTGAAAGTAAGTTCATTCAAGCATATAAAGCCTAAACTCATTTATTCAACACCCCATGGAAATACAGTCATTCATTCATTCATCAAATACTTAATGAACATCTATCTAGTGCATGCCAGAGGGGAGGATGCAGTGCTCCCCTCGAGGAACATGACACTTTGTGGAGAATTCACAACAAAGGCAGAATTACATGGAAGACTGAGGAAGGGGGGTCATACCTAGCTGGAGTATGATCCATCCTTTCAGTAGAGACTGGACTCATTCTAGGTGGTATGGCTGTAGACTGATGTGTTCTTTCAATCTGAGAACCACAGAGGATAACAGGGGCAACGTGATCAAAATATGATATATTCATAAATGAACATATCATATAGAAACTCATTGCTATATTGCTAATATGTGCTAAGAAAAAACTTTTTAGATATGAAATTATACAGGATATATTAAGAACAAACAATACACAGAACAGAGGAATTAGTTGGAAACCCGAGTGAAAACACCAGCTATTGAAGAAATTGTAATCATGGAACACCATTGACTCTGAAAAGGAAGTCACTGCACACGATCAATCATTCTAGAAAGTTCTCTTGGGAGGAATTTATTCTACAGACAGGTATTCTGAAAGTCATAATGGTGTAGTCACATCATTTCCAGATCTGAGAAACATTTTTTTTTGAAGGACTGAGTGGGAAGGTATAGGGAGTAAAGTGTGAAGTAGGTGACCACACTACATAAAGAGAATAATTAATGCCTCACGCTGATAAGCCTAAAAAAGCAATAACTGTAAGGAAACAGCTATAAAAGTTCAAAGTGGTTGTTTCTGAGAGCTAGATGGCTGAGCGTAGGGCAGCTTCTGCTACCTCCCACTCCAAGCCTTAAGCAGCTTGATACTTCTCATTATATTCACAGACAAGTTTGATCAATTTTAAGAGATGCTGATTTTAATAATATTTTTTAACTTGTTGTTTGAGAATTTAATGCATGCATATAATATGTTTTGATCAAATACACCCTCCACAGATGCTGTTTTTAAAAGAAACTGTTAAAATATAAGACCTACATAAGCATTTAGGTTGCACATAAGTAAATGAGTGGCCTTGTCTTTACCAGAAAGACACGAGGAAAACTCTGCTCGAAGGTTCAGCTAAAGTTTGCAGCTGTTATCGTGGGGTCATTTCCATTCTCACTAAATCCTCTGTTAGTCAGCTTTCTAATATTATGACAAAACACCTTTGATATTCAAGTTATAAAGAAGAAGGTTTGATATTTACTCACAGTTTTGAGGATTTCAGCTCATAACCAACTAAGCCCTTGTTGGTTTGGGGCTTGTACAAAGGCACATGGTGATCACATCATGACAGCCTAGAAGAGAAAGAGGGAGAGATAATGAGACTGGATTCCCACAGTCCTATTCAAGGACAGACCTCTAATATCCTACCACTGTCCACTACCTGCCACCTCTTACAGGCTCTCCTACCTCCTGGTTAGCACTGTGGGCTAGGGAAAAAGCCTCTCACAAATGGGCTTTTAGGGAATTTCCAAATTCAAATTGTAGAGAGCCTTGTTGTCATGTTCCGTAGGCTCCACAGGTAAACTCTTGGAGTGGCTACCCTGTAGCATTGATGTAACCTACTCTGCACATTTCCATTTTCCTCACTGTTTGTCTTCTCGTGAGAAATCCTCATATAACCCAATTCTATCTCCCACATCTACTGAATAACAAACTCTCCATTAAAACACAACGTGGGCTTTTTGAAAAAGCAAGCCACTGTACATGTTCAGTTGTTCTAAAAAGTTCTCTGGGGAGAGATGTATTCTACAGACATTTTCCTTTGTGTGGAAAAAAAAGCACAAAAATTAGCTGCTTCTCTAAATGTTGGGCACCATGCTTATAATACCAGTATTCAGGGAGTAAAGACAGGAGGCTTGAAAGTCAAGAGAAGTCTGGACTATGTATTGAGTTTCAAGCCAGCCTGAGCTTCACAGTGAGATCCTGTTTCAAAAAGGAAAAGAGAAGAGAAGAAGGAAATGCTGACAACCAATTCATCCTTGCTCCAGAGAACCATGCAGTCACTCACCTGTCTTGGGGAAATGTGTACATTTATAGTGAATCTCTCTCCTGGATTCAATATATGAAATAACCATTTAGCTTTGGGTGATTCTGAAGTATCCATCACCCGACTTGCCTTCTCTCATCTATTCTGCTTCCTCCAAGCCCAAAGGATTAATGGAAAGCTATTGATCTTGTTGAGTGAAACGCTGAAAAGGTTACTGAGAGTCAAGGGGACCCAGCTCTCAGGGGGCAGGAAGCAGCCAGGCTTCCAACTCTATCAAGGGTTTATCTTCAGAGAAACATGGTGTGTACTGACAAGGACTCCTGCCATTCTGCTCTGAGAGGAAGATGGTGGCTCACTTCTGCTTGATACCAAAGCTTTCCAGATAAGAGCTTGTATAGTTCTACTGCTTCTCCATAACTTTTAAATGAGTGAGCAATCTGTTGTTGTCACTTAACCCCCCCCCCCCCCCCCCCCCCGTCTTCCAGATCAAAGGTCAGCTTATGACTTATAAGTTAAGAAACGCATGGTGGGGGGGAACAATGCTGTCTGAGTGTGGAAAGGACAACCAGAAAGATATAGATGGGAACCAAGATCCCTTTAACAGTGACAGAGATTCAGAACGGCAAGTTCTGGATAAGAAATGAAGAAAGCTTGATCTGCTTTCTTTATGGGAAGTCATTTGTTTCTTGTAGTCAAGACTTCTATCAGTATCATCATGGTAAGTGACTAGAGATATTGCAAGATTCAGAGGGAGATGTTAGTAAAATACATGTATAAGAAAGTAATAAAGGAAACAATATGCTTACTGAAGCATGTGGATATACTTAAGTCCTGATTCAGCATGGAGCCTTTTGCACAGGGGCACTCTTCAGGTGGACCTCCTCTAACATTCATCCTCTTTATTAAGAACAGGATCTCAGATAGCCTGGGGTGTCTTTGAACTTGCTATATAGCTAAAAATAACCTTGAATTTCTAACCCTTCTGACTCTGCCTCTGTGCACTGGGATTACAGATATGTAACATCACACATGGTCTAAGTGGTACTGGGAATCAAACCCAGGGCTTTGTGCATACTAAACAAGCACTCTACCAACTGAGCTACAGCCCCAGCACCCATCATTCATCCTTACCTGGGGAACTAAAACATGACAATCAAGAGGGTCTGGACACTCCCTATGCAACAAAACCCACCAGAGATGGTGTTGAGGTTCCCTAGCTTTCTTAAAAGCCAACCAAAATTTCTTCACATTCTTTCATTCAATCAGCTCCTAGGATGACTTCCAGAGGTGTGTGTCTACTTTGAGAATACTCCTTGTTCTTGTCCTTCCAAGACATCATTTCCATCCTGGAAACCCAAGTTATATCCCATAGATAGAAATAGGAACCCAGGGTAGATGATCCATATCATCCCACACTTCCTTATTGGAAGCACTCCAGATCGTCTCATCTCTCCACCATGCCAGAAGGGCAGACATTGTGTCTCCTGTAAAGGGCCTACCCCATGTAGGCATATAATATACTTCTGTGAAATAAATAAGTACTATAAAATGGTACTACACCTGACACTACAAAAATAACATGATATAAATATGGTGGGTTTTCCCGTCTTCTCAATTTCAAGAGTCTAGAATGAAAAGTAGCAAGCAATTAGGATTGATTTATGATAGGCACACCTTTAGTTGCATTGTTGTGAATTAATTCACCTATTCAATTCTCACTCTGACCCCACAAGGTAGACACAACTAATATCTGTGCCTTGAAAATAAGGAAACTGAGGCACAGCCTGTCTTACCTTCCATAGATAGTGGCAGAAGCAAGATAAATGCACAGATTTGGGGGTTCTTGAACTCCAGACCATAACTATCTAGCCACTTTGTCATTTAGTTCCCCAAATGAGGACAACGCACCCTGCAAGGCATCATCACACACCACCTCTGTGTGGTACACAGTGACCAAGGAGTCAAGAAAGAGAAGTCACTCCCAGTTGAGGAAACGTGTGAGGCAGATTGGTCCTCTCCTGAGTCCTCTTTCCCTCCTTCCCCAGCCTTATAGATTCTCCAAGCAACCAATTTTCGAACCAAGTTCAAAACTTCAGAACCAATTGACACCCAATCAAATTCAGTGCCCAAAATTTAAATGGGAAGTTGAGGACTTGGTTCTAATAAATTTCAACACTGGGCCACAAATTTTGCTGCGAGTGGAGCTGGTAAAATCCTTTACCTCCCATGAGAGAAAATAAACTTGCTAAATATTATATATGGCACAATCTGACATAAAATATTTTTCAAAGAAAGGACTCTTGTCCCGACTTCTATATTTATGGGCTTAAAAATTGAAAAGGTTTAAGATGCAGTTTTTTTTCTTTTTCTTTTTATGTTTGGCTTTTCTTCTCTTTTACTGCTTTGAAAATAAAGTGGCAATTCATGGCCATAATGGATAATTCCACAGTTTGCCGTCTGGAGAATAAGGAACAAGGCACCCTTCGTATTTGATATTCATGGGTTCCTGGAGGCCAGAGCCCTGACCTTGTGACCTGTGGTGGCTAATGGGAGAAGCCAAACGCGTCCACTTCTCATTCTTGATCTTGTTCAGAAGGGTCCCCTGGCATTTTCAAAGGACAATGAAAACATTCCTGGGCATCTGGCTCCTTAACCCCATCCTGCTAACAGCTCGCTCTGTCTTTGAAGAGGTCAAGATTTATTGTCGTCATAAGCATCATTTTCATACTTCTCAGGAGCAGGAATGGCTGAGAACAATGGAGGAAAGTGAATTCTCCAGGGGTGGAAAATGAAGCAGGCTGAATGCCATTACCATCATCAGTCAATGTGTTTGGAGTGGCTAACAGAAGTCTCTAAAAGTAACCACTTTAACTCATCTTTATCAAATAGAAATTTCTAACTAAGGTTTTCAGGCTGCACTACTTTGAACATTTGCTTTTCCTTCTTCCTGAATTTAAACTGCAGAAAAGACCAGAGTGGTACCTATTTTCTCCTCCAGAGAAAAGGGCGATATGAAGATGGAGAGACATTCAGCTGGTTCTTGATATAGAGGAAAACCGTGATGAGGTAAAGCAGAGCAGCTTCCCTTAAACACCCCCCTGCCTGGCTCTGGAGACAGCGCAGTGGGAAAACTGGCTGCACAGGAGTGAGGACCTACATTTGAGTCCCAGAACCCACGTCAACAAAGCAGGCATGGGGGCAGTGCTCTTGTGATCCCAGAGTTCATGGCTTGCTGGCTAGCCTACTTGGGAAGCCCCTTTAGACTCCCTGAAGGAATCTGTCAAGCAGAAACCATTATACTACAAAATCCCCAATGACCCTCCAACCAACAGCCAAGCAAGCATCCTTCATTGATCACTTAGTGAATTGTCTCTTTTCTATCATTGGTTGATTCCTAGGAAAGTTATTTTTCCTTAGCACCTTCATCATCATCACTACCATCATTATTATCATGACTACTAGTTAAGAGAACTGTGCTAATGGGCATTATTTCCTTTGTTTAATGCCCATTGTTTAATTTACTCTTCACAACAATGCTCTGAGGCAGACAGTGTTTTCCCATTGAAACTGAGCCACTAAGAAGTTAGTAAAGCACTTGATGTTGTCAGGAGCATAATCAAGATCCAAATCCAAGAGAGCCTCCTCTAACACTTTAGAGGCCCTCAGACCGACCTGAGTGCTGTCTGAGTCCTCAGGTTTTGATGGGTTTAGGGTAACAATTCAGAATACCTGGAGGGCTGAAGTTGATCTTAACTCCTTCCCATCACAGAGGCTATATAGACTGGAAAATCACCAACTCCCCAAACTAGAAGTTGCCTTGGCAGGACTTCTCAAGGCATGGTATGTAATAATCATCAGGAATCCTTATTCAAATGCAGAGTTGGATTCAGTAAGTCTGAATGGAACCGAGACTCTGCATTTCCTCTACCTCCTGGGTCATCTAATTGCTGCTGGTCCAGAGGCCACATTTTAGGGGCAAAACCCTAGAGGAGATCTACTCCGACCTTTTACCCCAGCATATGCTTATTCTGCACAGACTTCCCAAAGACCTAAAAACCCTAAGTAAAGGGTGCAAGGCTGTTGAGTCAGAATCTAGAAATGTGGGCCCTAGGCTTCTTAAATGGGATGCCATTCCTACCCAAGCAGCACAGTAAAGGCAGAGTTTGTACTGTGAGTTTCCTGTGAGCAACAGTTGCCCGTGTGCATCCCAGCTCATACTCAGGTAATATCAAAATAAAGCTGGAAAGAGCCCACCTAATGCATTTAGTCGTGGAAAAACACACTGATCTTAACTTGTGTTGTGACACATGAAGCTTTAATTATTTACCAGTTCTTAATGCCTGATTCATAATTAATACCAGAATATACTTCTCTCTCTAGCTGCTCCTTGATTGCTGCCACAGCTCTGGGATTAGCATATCAAGATCAAATTCATCTTTTCTTAGGAAACCCATGAATATGTATCCAGCTCGTAGAAGGAGGAGTTTAGAATGCAATTTGCCAGAGCATTAAGGAACTAATAGGAAAGGAAATTGATAATGGTCACCTTCTTAATTTGAATTAATTTAATTAAATTTAAATTAAAAATTAATATAGCCAGAAAGTACAAGCAGGTCTTTTCCACATTGACAAAATGGCAAAACTGCGTGTGTGTGTGTGTGTGTGTGTGTGTGTGTGTGTGTGTGTGTGTGTGTTTTAAAATGTCCCTTGTGAAGTAGTGCTGGTTTTGTCCATAACAGCCTGTGTTAAAATATACAAATTGTCCTGAACATTCACCTTCTAGAAATCCAGAATGGCAAGAGTTCTCGTGAAAGCACCTCCCGTGGGGCTGGGGAGATGGCTCAGGTGGCAAAGTGCTTGCTGTATAAGTGTGAGGACCTAAGATCAGATCCCAGTCCCCTTCTAAGAAAACTGTAATCCCAGCCCCGGGGAGGCCAGAACAAGCAGATCCCTGGAGCTTGCTGGCCAGTCAAGACCAAATTGGTGATCTCCAGGTTCAATGAGAGTTAAAACAATCAACCAGTCAATCAACCAATCAATATCAGGTGAATATCAGTAGAGAAGGACTCCTGGTATCAGACTGTCAGCCTCTGACCTCCTCCCACACATCACAAACATGAACATGTGCACATGTATGTAACACACCACACACACACACACACACACACACACACACACACCTCCCATCTCCAGAATAAGAATTAGTGGGCCCCGTGACCTACAGCCTGGGTCCCTGGATCGTGGCCTATAAGCAAACTGCTTTCATCCTCAGAACTAAATGAAGGATGAAGCAGATGTTTTAAAGTATATCTGTGGCATTCTTGCTATGATCATCTCTCTGGGAAATTTGGAGGCTGTTCTCAATAACAAGCAGAGGATTTAGAAAAACAAACAACATTAATTTGAGCTTCTAGTTTGAAGTATAAAAATGAATTTGCATTTGGAAGGTTTGAATGTCTCTGGCTTGCCTATTTTTTTTTTTTTTTACTGCTCCAGTTCAAAGTCAGAATGTGTAATTTTGAAAGCTTCTTAGATTTCATCTCAGCAGCATACTAATCAACATTGATACACAGATTCCCAAGGAAAAAGCACTGGCCTCTTTCCACCTGCCTCGTGGACTCTGTGAGCATCACGCCCAGCTTTATCACCTCCCTAGGCTCTCCCTATGCTGCTGCCACTGCCTGGACCACCTCACCTTCAGTTTCCACTGTCCATCGTTTTCTCATCCTGACAATTCTCCCTTTCCAAGACCCGCTTCATATATCCCCTGTCCTGAGAAACCTGCACATCCCAACTGTCAGCTCTAACAGGTGGCTGGCTCTGTGCCTTCCCAGCATCCAGAGAATATTTCTTCATTGTCTCAGTATTTCCTTGAGGGTCTATTGACACCTACAGAAAGGGGGGGGGACCTCCTCATGGAAAAATGCCTCACTTTTCCTGGCACCTAGAAATCACTTAATGAATGTACATTAAGCCTAATGAATAAAAGAATGATTGAATGCATGGATGATTAAATTGTAGACTAATTTTGTTCATTCTCTAGAACCAAACCAGATCCTATCCTCACCAGTCATTCAATCCATTGTTCGGTGATCTGCGGTTCTGATTATGCTGTGAACCCCAGAGGGACACCAAGTACACCTGTAGACCTTAGCACGTGGCTAGCACATCCAACATACTCAATACATATTTTCACATGAATGATAGATGCAAACCAACCTCCAAATTGCTCAAACCAATACACCACAGAGAGAAGCCCTGCAGCAATTCTCTTCAGACATGTCACTCAGAGAATGTTCCAGGTCTGGCAGAGCTTCGGCCAGTGCTCAGGACACACGGGTAGTGTGGCTCAGCGCTAGCCCCTGAATTTTCCTCTTCTCAGGCCTTTCATTAATTAGTGTCCAAAGACAGAAGGCAGCCTGTGCTCACACCACAGTGAATCACCTCTCCACTGGTTTCAATTCAGATTTGTTCATTTTTAAACAAAGCTTCCCAGAGCCAAACTGCTACCAGGATTGCCAAGCCAAACAGGTTCATTGCAAATCCTGGAGGCGGCATTAAAACACACCGGGGCTGGCAAGCATCTGAACCATAGCCACATTCTTGTTGGCTTTTAATTAATGATGTACATAGTGCTTAGCAACCTGCCCCTGCCACTCACCAGCAGGCTGTCCCTCTGATGAGCTTGATGTGCAGTGAGGCGATGACCCCAGAGAAGGGTGGCCTACTTGGATCTTATTCTAACAGACATCTCTGACAGAGGGCCTCTGGGATTGAGCCTTCTGTCCTTACCACTCACAATTCCGGTTCAATCTTCCCAGTAGATATCCTCTTGCCTTCTGTCAGAGAACGGTGCAAGACTCACTCTGTAAGCACTAGCCACCTTGCCCATGGGGACCCAGCCACCCAGCAGCTGGAAGATGGCATCCCTATGATAAACTAGCACTTGCTCTGATCCTTTTGTCCTGTCGCAGCCCAGGAGAGAACATCTGTACTTCAAGTATCCACACATGCCAACATCTGGAGCATGAAAATTAGGGCAAACCTCTGTGGCACTTCCCTACTAAGGCTAGACTAAAATATCAGGACCTTGACAGAGTCCTGAGGCTCTTTTCAATGATTTTCTGCCCTGTGAGACCTTCCATGTCCAGCCCACCTTCACCAACCTTAGTAGCAAGGTGGATTCCTTCTGTTCTGTATCTTCCTGACATTAGGTTCAGATTTTTATCATAATCTCACTATTTGTTTAGGGGTCTCCATGGAGATTGAAAAGAAACATCAGAACAACCTGATCCCAGGAACTATTTACACACACACACACACACACACACACACACACACACACACACACA
Organism: Peromyscus californicus insignis; assembly: GCF_007827085.1. Lineage (NCBI taxonomy): Eukaryota > Metazoa > Chordata > Mammalia > Rodentia > Cricetidae > Peromyscus > Peromyscus californicus. The sequence goes on from NW_026294413.1 coordinate 43,920,381, forward strand.
CCATCATCAAGCTTCATATTGGTGATACTTATCCCCGCGTGGGAGTTATCCTTCTCACATCACAGTAATTCTGTCTTTACTTGGTCTGATAAAATAATAGCAGAGAGAACAAAAGAGATTTGGGAACAAGCAAAGTATCTCTCACCCTTCACAGTACCCTATGAGGAGATTCCAGACCCAGGAAGCCATTGGGAAAACCTTGCCCACAAGGCTTGAACCATGACCTTCTGAGTCAGTGGTCCTTGCTGCAGAGAGAAAAAATGAGTCTCAACTCTCCCCCTAAACATGACAGACATTGCCTGAAGATTATTATGTACCAGCATTGTACAAAGCTTAAAAGGAGGAGGCAAAAAAAAAAAAAGATGGAAGAGACACGAGACATGGTCTATACTCACATTAAATCCCAGCACAGATTGTAGGTACAGTAGGAGATCAGGGGAGGGAGAGAGCTCATAGATAGAAAAATCTTCATGAAGCAGATGGGATTTAATGAGTCTTGAAGAATGAATAAAATTTAGGTAAATGGGTGCTAATGGGAGAGAGGAGGGAGTTCCCAGTGGGTTGAACAGCACACACAGAGGTGGGAATGAGTCCAATGTGTGCTAAGAACAGATTTACAGGCATTGCTTGCATTCTCACACTCCCTAAGCATGTTTCCCAGAGCTGGGGCAGGGAGGTGGGCAGGGGCAAATGAGTCTCCTTTCTACCTTCCTCAAATTCCAAAGAACACAATCAAAACAAGAGTCCCAGAAGACTGCAGAGTCATTCTGGTGGGTTCAGTGTTGGGGAAGTCCGTGTGGCTTTAGATGGACATGTATAAGCCCCCATGGGTAACTGCACAATGCTGAGGAGGTGCCTTTATTCTGGTTGGGGCAGAAGCAGGAGCAACCTAGCCTGCGCTTGGGGTGGGGGATACTCATCAGCCCCATATTCCTTTATCCTTTATCCAGTAAGGCCAGGTGGCAAGGTGCCAGCCCATTTGCTGCCTGTCTGGGAGGATATTTATGGGCACATATTTTTCTTTTCTTCCCTGGTAGGTTTGAGGAGATGGATGAAGGGTGAGAATTCCCTCTAATAGCCAGAACCCATCGTGTTCCTGGGAGTGTCGTGCTCCCACTAACTCAGCCGCGGTTGCCAGAGCTGTTAAGAATTCTGAACCTCGGACTGCAAGTTGGAGAAGAATAAAAAGAAATCCCAGGCAGTAAAAATGAGCACCCCAAAATGAATTCTCTCACACAAACCATTTCTCCTGGTTGAACATTATCAGCCTTTGGACCTTGGCTGAAACCGAGTCGCTTCACCGTCAATTCACAAAATACAATTATCCGCTGTCTGCTTTCTGATAGCGATTCTTTCGGAGGTGAAAAACGCGACTGTTGAGTCCACTACGAGGAAACCTTGATGCAGCACAGAGCAACTGGCAGCAGGCAGCTCATCAAACTCCAAACCTATTTTCCCTGTGCCTGGGGCAGGGAGGAGGGGGGGGCGCCGCGGGGGCGGAAAAGGGGGGACTGAGACGTTTGCACTTCGGAGTAAACACTAGAAAATTAAGTGCCTAAATAACCACCGTCACCAAACCTGAAAGAAATGTGTGTCCCATCTCGAGCTTTGAGGTATCTTTTTTTTTTTTTTTTTTTTTTTTTTTTCTTAAAAACGTGCTTGAATTGCCAAGCAAGAGTGGTCTGGCTTGGAAAGATTGGCTGCCTTTTTCTCACCCAAGTAATATCAAAACCCATTCATTATCTCTCAGCCTTGGTTTATGGGTTTGTAATTCCCACCAACAAGGCTGGGAATATCAGACCCCATTCTGTCATGAGGCAGAAAGGAAGAAATCCTCTCCTAGGGAGCCAAGTGCTCACTGTGTGAAGTAAATTACCTCTTCTGCAGTGCAAAATGCCTAGGATCCTAGCAGTTGGGCCCAGGAAAATACTCCCTCAAGAGCAATCTGCTCAACCACATGTGATAACGTCAGGATATTTTTAAACTATCCTTTCCAGCATGTCTGAGTGTGAGCCCAGGTGAGGAGAACCAGCCAAAGCAAGTCAATCAACCTCACTTTTCCTCTGTTGTATCGGCTCCTTCCAAGAACCCTTCATGTGTCCTCTATACAAGCATGCTACATGGAAGCATGCACACACACGCATGTGAGCACTCCCACACTCACGCACACACACACTCACACACACACTCACACACACTCTACACACACACTCACACTCTCTTCACACACACACACACACACACACACACACACACACACACACACACACACACACTGAGCCTTGCCCTGGCCCTTTGTCTCTACCTTTTCTCCCTTAACTCCTCCTCCCTGTCCTTCATAATCTTCATCAGACTCTCCCTGCCCCCTCCCCTTGGCATCCATCATTAGCCCTCCTCTGCTCTGGATGTCTTCCTCCTACTTGCCTGCCCTGAAAGGAGTCTCAATAAACAGAGAGGTCTGGCTTTTCTGTACTCTTTATTTAATAGGACAAAAAAAAAAATTTCAGCAGAAACAAAGCAAGATCCCTTTTTAATGCACAATTTAAGCCTTCCAAAGGCTTGGTGAAAATTTGGCACACATATGGCATGTGACGCTTGCATCTCTGCATAATAAATCTGACATCAGCTCTCAGATACAATGATGCCGGCTCCCTGCCTTTTTAAAGGGAGAGAACATGTTTGCAGTCATTATTGACATTACTGTCTAACGAGAAAAAGGAAGACTCTAATTATGACTAGACAAATCATGAGTGAGGTTCATTTCATTGCAGTCCTGGGAAAACAATGTGTTGGGGAAAATAAATGAAGCCAAGGGGTGAGTAAAAGAGAAATGTCTTTAATTTGCTAAGTGTCCTCAACTGCCCTTCCATTTCAGCCATCCCGGATTATGAGTTTTCTATTCATTTGTTTCCTTGCAACTCTTCCTACCCAGGCACCCCTGGGGTTACCTTAAACCTTGAGTTCTGTACTGCTCTGACTGTAGAAGGCAGTCACAAAAGTATGGTGAGCCAATTGAGGAACACTGAAAAACCATTAGAAAAGTTATACTGTCCAGGAGTGGAAAGACACTTTGTGTTAAAAGATTGGCTAGGCCCTCATTTCTTGGTTTTTTTTTTTTTAATTATTCTTTCCATATATTAGATTTTCTTAAAACAGGCTTGTACTGCTCATATCTAAGGCCGCATCCAGATGGGCAAGCCAACAGCCTTCACAAAACAGACAATATGAGCCTCACTGCTTGATACTAACTGGGATGTAAAGTCAAGAGCTGTGGGAGGTTGTGTATCAGAAAATTGGCTGTGGCCCATGCCATATGAGGTTACCGAACATTTGCATTTCAGTGGGAAAGTGACTACCTTTGCTTCCTATATTCTAGATTTCATGGGAACAGAACTGTCCCTGAAACAAAGGGAGTAGCTGAAAAATACGATGATCCCCAAACCATGGGCAGCCTCCCTTTTCCTGTCCAGTTTGCTGGCTGATGATGAGGAGTCCAACTCCAGAATACTAAAGAAGCCATAAGGCTATTCCTCAGCCTTCCCTAAAGCCAGCTCAAATCTGTACTCTTGGGATCTTTGTCCTAATATCCCCTGGATGTATTTATTATTCCCCAGGGAGGGGATCTGAAAATTCAGAAGGATTTAGGGGAAAGGGACTTGTGAAAGACATAAACAGTGGGTGCTTTCCTGCCCTCAACCAGAAGAGCAAAGGAAAGAAGAAAGAGGTGATGTGAAAGCGATATTCAATCCAAGGCCCACCTCAAGTTCACCCTAACAACTCTTTAGTCGATGAGTGATAAACAAAGGGATATAAAGAACTGCCCCAGTAGACCCCAAAGTGCCCAACTTCCTGGCAATCTGCACCCTCTCCAGCACCATCAGAATGTTGAGGAGTTTGCACCAACTAGCACCTGCTATTTATTTATTTGTGGATAAGCCTGGCATCTGACTGCCTGCATAATCCCTTCTGAGGCACTTTGACACTCTTCACTGAAAATCCAAATGACAGGCACTAATCTCTCCTACCATTGGTTTGGTGACAAGATGGAGGATGAAATGGTCCAGGATCGCTTGGGATCCTCTGCCTTTCCCCAGTTCCTCCATCCTGCCCTCGCTCAGGCTAAAAGAAGGTTTGAAGATTGATGATGGAGCACACCCATCTGCTGTCCCAGTTGCCTGTTGCCATGGATAATTAGCCATTGGCTGTTTATTTACATAACTCCTATTTGCCTAGGGACCCATAAGCTTATTTATTCCAATAAGCAGTATACACCTGTATAAATAGGAAGAGAAAATGCATGACTGTTTTTATAGAAACAGACAGGATTTTTTATTAATAAACATACATGTGACAGTAGTAGATTATAATCAATATTGGACCTGGTGTTTTAGAACTGTCTTCAATTTGCAAAATAATAAAACCTTATTAATTCAAAACTCTAAGGACCAGAAAATCTCAACAGCTTAACTCACTTTATAGCATCTCACATTCTTACCCAAGAACGAGTGGGGCATCAGGCAGCTGAGGAAAAGCAGTTGCGACCAATCAAGCATGATTTTGGATAACCAATATTGATTTAATGAGGTTTTAGTCTATATCAGCATTTCAGCCACACTGTTATAGCTGCACAACCTTCCAAGGTCAAGCCCAGAGGTTTACCCCTTACCTGAGGTGGAAAATAATGAAATCTATTTTCCCCTGGGGAAAAACTACCTATAAATCACATTTTCCACACCTCATGTGACTGCCTCAAACAGCCCAACTCTGCAACACATCTACCTGTCACTCCTTCGGCTGCCTCAAGGAGACTCCACCAGGCTCTAGGGAAGGGAGCAGCGGGAAGAAAATGACAATTTGGGCATCAGACTGACAGGCTGTGCATGGGCTGTACTGCAATGATGCTTGGAGTTTAGGGGGAGATTCCCTCCGTGTTTCAGGGTTGTTGCTCTTTTTTCCCCTAAAGAAAAAATGGGCGTGAACTGTGAGATTCAGTCAGCCTAAAAGTAAGAGCACACTCAGAATACAAATACACTGCTCTTTGTTTTCCTAAAGTCACAACTGTGAACTAAATCCCACCGTTTTGAATTTTTGTGTATACCCCTCTTTTGCAATTGATACAGACATGCAACATAATGCCGATTGGTAGTCTTGTCATGCAGATTCTAAACCATCCACAGAACTTGGGGTCCTTATTAAAATTGAATTCACAGGTCTTCCAGTGAAATGTAGGATGTTGCTGAAAGTTGCTAAGCAATCGAGTGTCTGTGCCCTAAGACAGAAGATGGTGTGCTGCTGTCAAGCCTCCTCCACGATGGATTGGGACCTTGAATAGGCACACAGGGAGTAAGAGTCTTGCCCTGGAAAGAGCAGATGAGCAGAGTTAGTGCTTTGTAGTTTTATGAGATTGGCGTGTTTGGAGATTTCAATGTGAAAAGCTTTCTTCGACAGTTGTGCAATATCCTAATGGCCACTAGAGGGTGCAGCGGGGATGATGCCAAGAGCTGCCCTCTGTAGGCTTGGGATGCTGGGAGCTGTGTAAAATAGAATCTGGGCAAAATTGACACATATAACCATGTGTGCATTTTTAATCGTCCTAAATGACCTATTTGTCTAGCATAACTTATATGTGGGCGGCATCACAGAAGACAGTCACGTTTGGAACCTTGGGGCCTTGGATATTTCTGGCAAACCATCAGTCAACCCGACAAAATTTCTTCCCTTGGTGTTCCTTTGGTCTTCCCTCCAACAAAGCCGAATTCCCATTCGACTCATTCCTATGCATCATCCTTCTGTGCACTGAGCATCTACTATGTGCCAGAGATAGATCACATGGTGGGGGAAGGCACAGGTCCTGATCTCAAGGATATTACCATCTAATGCTCCTTCTGTACTCTTTTACTCACTGGGGACAGGGAAGCAACATTTGGGAAGCTATTTGGGGAGCAGATTGTGCATGTCAAGAGGTCTAGAATGAGCGATTTGAAACACAAAGTTTCAGTCCAGCTGTGAGTTTCCAGAAGTTCTGGAAGCTTTAAGAAGTCTTTATTAGTAATGCAATTAAAACAACAAAATGATATTTTTACCTAACACATTGCCAAAGTTGTTCTTAAAGACAAGACTTGGTCTTGGCAAAGGCTCACTTGAAATTAATAATATTATCCCTTTCTGACAGGAAAGTAGTTTGGCAAAAAAAAAAATCACTGAGGCTTGTTTGGCATACATATCAAACACAGAAAATGAAGCATCGCCTTTGACCCAATGATGGTACTAATCCAAGAGCAGAGTGATAAGAAGCCTAATCTAATACGGTGATGGTGAGATAAAGAAGACAGCCTCAAGAAATGTCCATTCCAAGCAGGTACCATAAAACCCATTACCAGCAACCCTGGGGATCTGGGAGGAGGGGAGGAGTTGAACGTGGTTCTGTAGGCTCTTGCCTGAGCAACAAGGTCTATGAAGATGCTTTTAAATTAAAGCAGTTAGAGCAAAGAGAGGAGCAAATTGCAAGAGGGTGATTAAAGTTAACTGTTGGACGTTGGGGAATACAGAACACTGAGGGAAATGTCTGCAGGACACTAATGAAAAGCCTAACTGGATAGGAAGACTGCTGGAGATGGAATTTGGGGAATACTTGTGATGTGTCTAAAGGAAACTGGGTTGTCAAACTGGAAGTCATGTTATAAAATCTAGTGAATGAAGGGAGTTGGAATGTATGAGTATGTAGAGTATGTACTGGCTTGGAGGAGAATAGAGTCAGGGGAAAGATTCCTATCTGTTCAAGTTTTGTACCAGAAGTGGTTAGAGCAGACTTTCAAGCTAAACGAAAGCACTCACAGGAGAAAAGAGAAGACAAACCTAAGCAGGGGTAGGATTGCCGGGGTTTAAAAAAAAAACAAAAAACAGAACTTCCAGGTAAATTTGAGCCTCAGATAGACTGAATAAGTGTTCTAGCATAAGTATGTCCTCGTGCAGTATTCAGGGCGTGGTTATACTTCAAAGTTTGTTCACTATCTGAAATTCTAAGTTCACCTGTGTTTTCCAGGCATCCCTGTGTACTGAGAGGACAAAGGGAAAAGGAAAGCATGAAGAAAGATGACAAGGTTATTTCTGCTGTGAGAGAAGGCAGAGGAAACAAAGAACAGAAGGAAGAGAAAGCTAAGGTGAGGAGCTTTGAGGCCACACCTCCCAGTGCCCTACAGGGAAGAAAAGTTATATAGAAAGTGGATATGTCAATAGTCAACATGAGGATCTATGAAAGGAGACACAGTTTTGCAGTAGCAATGGATACAAGGGAGGTAGAAGGGAGACTAACCAGAAGGCTTCCAGGAAGAACTGAAGTCAACCAGAGAGAGACTCAGGGCCTCATAGGCTATGCTCTCAGGATGGCATTTCATTCTTATCAGGTCATGGGAGGCTAAGTGTGTGTGTGTGTGTGTGTGTGTGTGTGTGTGTGTGTGTGTGTGTGTGTGTGTGTGTGTGTGTGTGTAACATGCATGAAAGCAGTGGGAGTGGGAGGGAGAAGACAAACTTGGAGAAATGATTTTTTTTTTTTAAGGAGGTAAAAGAGAATGCTTCAGGGTGATTCCCTGGCATCTGACCTAAACAAATGAGTAGCAAAGAACAGCGGCAGAGGCAAACAAAAGGAGGAAGCGGCTGAGCTGGAGGGGCCCTGAGAACCACAGGGGACAGAGACAGCATGGGTCCCTTCCTACCTATTCTTTGGGCATCTCCCTACAAGCATTTCACATTCAGTCTGAACTCCTCAACAATGCTTGAGGGAGGATGTTATTATCCCTGTGTGACAGGATAATATTTGGAATTATTCATTGATTTTCTGTTTTGCACTGGGTAGTTTGCTTTTTTCTTTTTTTTTTTTTTCACTTAGTCACCACTCCCAATTCAAGCAGCTGGACCAGTCAATACTCATCACATTAGGGGGGCAGATGAAACAGGCAGACAGTAGAGAAAAGAATAGAGGAGAGGTTCCGGCATTCTATTCCAAAAATTTGGTGTTCTTATAAAACTCAAAAGGACCTTGGGCAGAGGTTAAATGTTTGCGTGGAATCTAAGAGCACAGGTTTCCCTGGAGACTGGAAAAATTACTTGTAGTTAGAGAGAAGGCAGACACAGGGTGGGGTGATACAATGGATGCTGCTGGGCCCCAGAGAGGGCATCATATGCCTATTGACAAGCCGAGCCCAGGGAGGCACAAGGCTTCCAGGAAAGAAATGGACGATGGGCCAAGACAATGGTACCCCAGCAACAGGAAGGAATTCCATGCCCCAGTGTCACCCGAAAACAACAAAATTATTGCAGGAGCTTCATGAAAGGACAGAAAGAGAAGCAGGGGACCTGATTGAGCCACGGGGACAGGAGCGAGGGATACCTTAGAGGTACCTGAAGTTAGCAGGTGGCCAAGATTCAGATGGGTCCAAGGGCATTGTGCTAGATTTGGGTGGACGGGTGGTAGCAGAGGGAAGGTCTGCTCTCCAGGACTTTGACACTGGAGGACGCAAGCAGGGGTGAAAAGTCTTGCTCGTTGGCTGGAAAACACGGACAACATAAAGCAGCTTTATAGCACATAGAAAGTCCAGTTGTCAGAAATTTTCGGAAGCTATATATTTGTTCAAATTAATTATAAACTGCGGTAGGGGCTTAAGAGGTAGCTCAGTTGGTAACATGCTCTCCCAGAACTCATGTCTAAAAAACAAAAACCTAGTGGATTCTTAGAGAAAAGTACTTATTGTCCACAGAGGAGCCCACAAGGCTGCAATGGACAGTTCTAAACCCATGTCACACAGATGATTCTGGTTAAACTCAGTGGTTCACACAACATAACAAAAAGACAGGAGTGTTGCAAAGAACTTGTAGGGAAGGGGAGAAGTGGGGATAGAGGTGGAGGGTAGATAGACGGGGGCAGGTAAGAGTAACCAGGATATATATATGTGTGTGTGTGTGTGTGTGTGTGTGTGTGTGTGTGTGTGTGTGTGTGTATGAATATATATATTCATACATACATATATATATGAAATTGTCAAAGAAAATATTTAAGCAAAATTATAATTAAGGAGCTGGAAGACAGCTCAGAGGCTAAGAGCACTTGTTGCTCTTCCAGAGGACCAGGGTTCTCCTCCCAGCACCTTCATGATGGGCTCACAACCATCTGTAACTCCAGTTCTAGGGAATTCAATGCTCTCTTCTGGCTTCTTCGGGTACCTGTCATATACAAGCATACATACATGCATGCAAGCCCACACTCAAAAACATTATATAAAAATTAATAAATTGTATATAATTTTCTTAATTATAATTTTTAAATCCAGGGGGGGAAAAAGCTGGGTGGCCAGACAGACATCTCAGTGGTAAAGAGTACAAAGGATTCCTGTGGCTCCAGCCTAGCCTGCTTCGTGTATTTTAGACCAAGGAGAGGCCCTGGCTCAAAAGAAAGATGGATGATCTCTGAAGAACACCACAAGCAGAGGGTTTCCTCTCCCCACCACACACACCAAAAAAAAAGAGTTATGAACTGAGAACTATGCCTACTACTTACATTTTATAAGTGCAAAAATTGAGGCTTGAACCATGAAGCTGGGGACAGTGGGTAGATTCAGGACAGGGTCTGCCTTGCTCCTAAGCCTGTTGACTCCCACTACTAGGAATCTCTATCCAGAGAGAGAAGTTTCCAGCTGTTTGTCACCTGCAGCTGAGTTTCCTTACAGATCAGCCTCATGAAGCACCGGAGCTGTGAATACCAGCAGCCAAAAGGATACTTTGAGATCCTCAGAGCCGAGAAACCTTCCAAATGAGAAACTTTCTTTAAGAGTCAGTTACTTGGATGTGATGCTGTTGGGATCACTAGACCAATGAATGCAGTGAACACCACAATTTGCATTCTGAGAGCCCAAAGCCTTGCCACCCGGAGTCACACTGAGATTTTTATGCTGCCATTAAAGCAAAGCATCAGCAGTTCCTCGGGGAAGGGGAAAGCAGGGCGGGGGGGGGGGGGGGGGGGGGGGGGGTTCAAAGGACACATTAGCAAGTTTCTCAATTAAATGCCAAGCAGTAACGCAAGTGTGTTTTAGCACCCTCTTACTTAGTCATTTAATTTTTCTTGAAAAGGAAAGCACCCCTCAGGGTGTCCAATCTAATGCATGTCTAAAGCAGACAGAGCCAATGCCTTCTCAAAAAGGCTACCAAGCAATATATCTGATTATGTCTGTTTCTGAACAGGAAAATTGATCAATTAAGGAAAAAAAGAGGTTTGCAGAGGGGAAAAAAATACAGAAAAGAAAGAAAGAAAAAATAGCCACAGGCCATGCTCCTGCTGGGAGCTAATGAGCATTCCACACAAGAAGATGGATTCCAGATCGGAGGCCATGACAGTTGTGTTCACTGCAGCCAAGCCAGAGTGAGTGAGCATGTTGAGGAAAGATGGAAGGAGAACGGAGTTTGGATTAACTTATGTATTTATGGAACTGAAATGTGAGAACATCCTGGCCCCTGAGCTCCACTGTCATCTAGGGAGCTTCTTTTGAAAACTGTCAGTTATCAGAGGTCAGGTGGTAGATGTCTCATCTCTTTATGGACCACAGATAACAGAGTCAGATGCTTCCACAACCATGAGGCCTTGCATGCTGTAGGCATACAACATGGATTTGCTGTTAGATGATTAATGAGCACCTCCTGAAGAAAACAGGGGAAGACATACTCTCATTCAAAATGTATCGGAAATGCTCTGCTCCAGAAATAAAGATGGTATCTACTTTGATCAAACCAGAGAAAGCCAGGGCATAGTACCCAAGTATAAAATTGGGGGTTCCTGGTCCACCTCCATCCCTGCCAGACATTGGTACCTAGCGTATACTTAGCATGTATTATGCACTTGAATGAACAAAGGTCTCAGAGATCTGCAATCACTGAGACTGGAAGCGACCTCTCTCGGGTTACAGATTAGTCTAAACCTCAGCACTAATGAATAGGTGGAAACTGCCCTACACATAAGGAGGCCCAAGACAATAAATATCAGTGAGAAAGACAAGATAATGAAATGCTATGCTGGGTCTGTGTCTGTCTCTCGTGGGAGACCTTGGGAAGAAGATACAATCTGGTGTGACAGTTTGATTGTGTCCCTGTACAGGAAGAGACAGATCTGGGGAGGAGAGAAATGTATATAATGGCCCAAGAATTTATGGCTCTCTTGGGTACATCATTGATAGGGCACCCACATTGGCATTAGCCTGTACCTCCCCCAGCTGTCCCTCTAATGAACCAATAAGACTAAGATTCATCCAGAAGCACTTCATCCCAGGCCTCAAACAGTCAAACAACTAATTCTGTCTTTCCTCATGAGTAGTTCATACTCAGGGAAATATTTCATTTTCAAAATTTGTCCTATATAAGGACAAGTAAGTCTGATTAACCTTTAAGAAACTAATCCTTCTAACTCTTCTGCCATTCTACCTCAAAACAGGCAGAATTGGCAGCTGCCTTGAGACACTCCCTTTCCTTGTTTTAGAAATTTTGTATTGCCCTAGAATTCAGTAGGTGCTGTCCTGAGCCAAGCTAGTCACAGTTCCTATCCTTTGAGAGCTCAGATAGTGGCCGTTTCTTGTCCTGAAAAAATGTCAAATTATATGTCTAACATCTGCAGCAAGTGACCCACAAATTCCCCTAACATTGCTAGTGAAAATTAGCACCAATCATGACCCAGAACTTAGCAGCCGAACACACAAGGCTTTTTCTGCCTTTCAATGGACTTTGTGGGAGCGACCTCCCAAGAATCAAGACAGAATTCCTATGTGTCCCACTGAGGCCTGCCCCCACCCACCACCTCTGCCTTCCACCCCTCCCACTGTCTGCAGTTCCACAGTTTGCGACACCGTATGGCAAAGGTTGAGGTCAGACATATAACAACCTTTCAGTGCACTGAAGAATGGTTAACAAACATGTGAATGTAAATTCTAACACATTGTAAAACTGTGGCAAACGAGGCTGAAAAGGAACTTTAGTGAAGGCAGGAAATCTGCTTTTCAGCTCCACCCAGCCCTTCCAGTTCATTACAGGTATTGTGGAAAGAAAATGGAGCTTTGTGTCCTCTCTTGGCAATCTGCACCCTGCTCTCCTGACAGATTTCCCGTGGCTTTTCCATGATGATTTAGGAAGCTTAGTGTCGCAAGTTGGGAAAGGCTTGGGCTCAGTGTGCTCTTTCTGTGTCTTGCATCCATCCACTGACATGTGCGTGCACGCGCGCACACACACACACACACACACACACACACACACACACACACATACACACACACACACACCCAGACTCCCATCCACAGGGCCAACCTCCACAAATTTTGTCCAAGTCTCACTCCATAACTCCATGCCCATGTCACAATGTCCTCTGAGGTCATTGGGTCAATCTCGTGATAAGAGAAACCCATCCAGAGCTCAATGATTTACACTAGAATTGGAGCTATGGCAATTTGTAAACAACGCTGTTGGTACTACTGCCCTACTACCAGAAAAGGAACTCCATAACCCCACTGATACTCTGCATGGGAAGGCAACCTTCTCTCCCAGCCTTCAGCTGTCACTCAACACAACTACCCACACGCGTGCTTACACCACAGAAGCCCTATTGAAATGCCTTAAATGTGTCGGCCCTCCTCTTTAACACCCAGGATAGAGAGAACTCTAGGGAAGTTGTACCTAGGGACAGCAAGGTTCAAGGACAAAGAGTTTAGAGTGGATGGACTGCTCTTTCCAGCGCTCTTTCCCTCAAAGCCATGGTAGAAAACAATATGGAAATCCCTCAAAAAATTAAGAGTAGGGTGCTGAATGCTCGTCACTCCGGGGCTCCTGGGAAGGTCTGAGACTGGGGCCTCCTGCGGCCCTAACTGGGCCCGCCCCAAGTCGGGAGGTGAGTTCCCAGAGACCAGGACCCCACGTTGGGTGCCAGATGCCAGGAGCGGTCCCTGGTGGTGGACAGGTCCCAGCAGAGGATGTAAGGAGTTGCGAGGGGAGGAGGTAAGCCGGGCCATGATGGTGGTGAGAATCTTGCAGCCTGACTGACTAGCAGCCAGAGTGCTTCTTGCTTTATGACTTTTGCTGTTCCCATCAGACTCTGTGCCATCTCCCCTTGTAGAACAGTTGCCGTGTTCAGCTTGAGCGAGGCGGGTGGTGGCTGTTTGGTTCTCGGTGGTTCCATCCAGTCTTGGGTTGATGCGGAGCATGACGGGAATGGGCTAGAATGGATCTTGCTCTCTGATGGCTCAGCTGTTAAAGGCTCACAACCAAAAATATGAACAAGAGGAAATGAAACACATGTCCAAAAACAAAAATGATATGACCTATGTTTTGGACCAACATGAGTCTATACCAGCTTACTAAATTCTGTATAAACAAAGAAGCACTCTGGCTGCTAGTCAGTCAGGCTGCAAGATTCTCACCACCACCATGGCCTGGCTCACCTCCTTCCCCTGCCAACTCTTACATCCTCTGCTGGGACCTGTTCACCACCAGGGATGGCTCCTGACAAGAGCAGGATGGGGACATAGCACAGTTGGCAAAACATTTGCCTCTCAGACATAAGTTCAGGCCACTGAACCCACAGAAAGAGAAGGCAGTTATGGTAGTGTGCATTTGTAATCCCAGAACTGGGGAGAAAAAGACTGGCAAATTTCTGGAGCTCACTGGCCCGACAGTCTCGTCTACTCAGCAATCTCCAGGCCAGTGAGAGACCCTGTCTCAAAAAAAACAAGTAGACATCTTCGGAGGAATGACACCTGAGGTTGTCATTCCATGTGCATCTGCACACACCCCTGTCCCTGTGCACATCTATTAGGGAGTTTCTAGATTAGATTAATGGAAGTGGTGCAACCTACCCTACAGGGGGTACCATCCCATGAACCTGAATTGCAGATGCAAACTGACCAGTTGCTTCATGAGCTTGTCACCGTGCCTTTACCACCATGATGGATTGTACCCTCAAACTATAAGCAAAAATAAACCATTCCTTAAGTTACTTCTTGCCAGATATATAGTTACATCAACAAGGAAAATGATTACTACAGCCAGTTAAGTATTTTAGAAGAGAAAAAGAAGAAAAAGACTCTGTGCTTTAACCAGGCATCTACCACGCCTTCCCTTATATTTCCATCTTCACGGTTTGCCTGGGACAATGCATCATCAGAGCCATCTCTCACCTCTACAGGCCTCAGATACATTAGAAAGGGGATCATTCTCCAGCTCCCATCTGCATAATCTTTCCCCATACTAAGGTACAACAATCGACTCTTCCTTCATTTCAAAGACAGGCAAGACACCTTCGTTAGTGTACCAACCACAGGACTCCTTGTTCCTCAATAAAAGCTTTTCCACAGTGCTAAATCCACTTCTCACTACCACCTAACAGTAGATTCCAACCAATCCGTGACATACAGGGAAACTGAAATGGAAACTACAGAGCATCCTAATGTTCTCTTCACTAGCACCTCGGGCTAACAAGAAGTCACCAGATCCTAATAGGAAGCCCAAAGTCCATGCTTTACTCCATCAAATGTCATAGAAAGACATTTCATTCAGCCCTTGGTTTTCCCATGCCAAAACAGGAACCATTAAAAAATTTTACCTTTCTCTTTCTTTTTCTCTTTTAGAAATCACACTTTGTACCTTCCATTTTTCCTCTACACATGCACATCCCAATAACCACCAGGGATGTCCCCAGGGGTTGCTACAGATAGATATACTGACTAGAGAAATAAAAGCATGGAGTATAATAAGGTCACGGGTAAATACTCACCAATGGTGCCATTTACAGCAACCTCCTGGGCACTTGTCAGTTCTTGATTGAACATAACTCATTTTGCACCACTAAGGGAAGTTCTTACTTAAGGGTTCCCTCAAGAAGATGATGAGGTGAATGAGATAACTTACAAAGTCAAACTCCACTCTAAAGCTTTTCCATTCAATGGCTCAAAAGACTTTCTAAATATCACGTAAATAGCACATTGCAGCCAAAACAAAATATGAAAAAAAGCATATTTGCCATTCCCAGTGTCAAAAACTAAAACAGGTACAGTCATCTGCTGGGAAAAGAACTCTGAGCCAGTGTAGAAGGTCAGAACAAGCTGACCTGATATCTACAAGGTGACAAAGGATGTCTGTTCCTCAACTCTCTGCTTCCCATCACCCACTGGGCCTTGAGTTCCAGGCAAAAGCCAGCAACTGCTAAAAGATATTTTGCTTTCTTACTATTTCTTACACACAAAAGAAAGGAGTTTGGGTAATGGAAAAATGATTGAAGCAGATGTCTTTCTTAGGTAGCCCTCAAGTTCGTTTGGAAATGAAAAGCAGGGAGGCATGAATGCTGAGAGTCTGGAGTCAGTATCTTCTACCCTGGAACCTTTGAGACGAGTGCTATGAACACTTACATCAGAGATGCTGTATTCAGCATAGGAATTTCTGACATCTGGGCATTTGTGAACCTCCAATATGATCAGAATAATAATCCTAGGTTACCATCGACAATACACAATTAAAGATGTGTGTGGTACTTGAGGGGTTAAGGAAGGCAAGGGAGAACACAGCATGGAAAGCTGTGTTCGGGGTACAAATTATTTATAAGGAAGCTTGGGAAATAGTTCTTTCCCATCACATTAATAATATTTGAATAGACATGGAAACTTTTCAGCATTTCAACAAGCAGCTTGGGACCTTGCTGCATCCATCCTGACTCTAGGACTCACCTCCTCACCCCCCACCAATGATTGATGCTTGAGGAATGGGCCGGTGACAGCCTCTTTCTTTGCTTTCTTAGACTCCATTTTCCTCCTTTCTTCTTCACAAGGGGAAAAATAGGCAAAGGGCAGTGGGAGGGGTGATTGTCCTTTCTAATGCAAGCCTCAGAAAGAGCTCCTTCTCAGCGGGGAATGGGGAATTGAAGTGCCAGTCAAGAGCACTCTGGAAATGTTTGCTTTGGACATGCAGAGGGATGGAGGCAGGCTTAGATGATCCCAGCACCTCCTTCCCTGCCTTTGCCTTGCCTAAGCCTTAGTGTGTTCTCCTCCCCTGCTTCACAACCCTGCTCTGTCCCCCACTGCCTTATTCCGATCTTCATCTGCAGCTGGAGGAGAAAGAGGTTAGGCTACAGAAGGAAGGAGAGGAGGGGTCAGCCATGCCACCAAGGGCTCAACCATGCTGGGCTAGCTCTGAAATCTCTAGCTGGACTTCAGAGCTCCTACACAATGCATGAATATTATAGCTGTTTGTAATTAAAATACAAGCCTGATAGAAAGAGAACATTTCACTTAAAGATTTGATAGAGATGCATTAAGGATTCCTATACATGAATAAATTCATAGCAGCCAAATGACATATTTATGCCATGTACTTAGTTACGCTTTCACTAACTCTGTGGTTCTAATTTATTTGCTGGTAAAACACCATCCCTGCTGATGTGCTCTACTGAGTATACTTCTGTCAAATACCTATTCAATAAATAAACAGCGTGGCATATGAATAACAACGCCATTACAGAGAATTGCAATGGGTTTTATCTTCCTGGTGATAAACCCTGAGCTTCCAGTACTGCCCCTCCTGTTCCATGGGAACATCCACCAAAGAGGTACCAGACATCTTCCTAAGCAACCTCACCCAAACTTGATGTCTCCTTTCAGGACTGGAAACTCAAAACACCTGCTCACCTATACCATTACTGAGTTTCTTTTCTTACCTTGCAAGATGTCATCCCTCCTCTGATCTCAGGCACTGTTGAAAAGTTGCAAACACCTGCCAGGAGAGCTGGTGGCCACAGCTACCATTCATGGAGCATCTATCATGGACCAAAAGCTTAAAATGACATCATTTAATATGTTTAAGAAAAATGCTACAAATATCAGTAGCTCTGCTACATTGGTGAGAAATTTGGGCATTTAGAATCAAGCATCTTGCTAGAAGCTGGGCAGCCAGGCAGAGACAGAGGCAGGCCTTGGAACCCAGATTCATCCCTCTCCAAAGCCCAAGCACTTTAGAGAACATATTACTGCCTCGACTGGTAAAGCTCAATAGAGAATAATAATCATAATAATTGATGGCGATCTCCCCATGCTCTGGGCAACTTCTAAGTGTTTTGTGTGTAATTACTCATTTAACAAATGAGGCAAGAATTGTCATTATCGCCATTTTCCAGATCAGAAAACAAACACAGAGCCTAAGTAATTTTCCTCGCTCAGAGTCCCAAGGATGGTTAATGGTGATGCCAAGATTTGAACCTATGCCATCTGCTCCAGAGTCTACACTATGGATCAATATTTTGCTCACTCTGAGAGCCACTAATAAAACTATAAGTGGTATCTCCAAAGACTCTGTAGACTTCCAGAATTGATTGTTTCAGCCCAGAAGGGGATGGAGAGAACAGAGAGAAGTACCCATGGATTTACTGGAAAATGTGTACAGTACACATGGAAGGCACATCTGTAGAGGCTTCTTGGGCTTTATACACAGGTGGCCTCTTGTCCATTATCTTTTCTTATTCTTACTACCAAGAATTGGACCAGACTTTTCAGGTTAAGATCCTCTACAGAACTGTCCATGTTTAGATACCAGATGCAATTTGGGGGGTCCCCAGACTACTCTCAGTTCTAGCCAGCTGGCTACAAACTCCTCACCCTCCTTTCAGTTTCAATAATTTGCTAGAATAATTCATAGAACTCAGGAAAACATTTTGCTTATTATAACAAAAAGATAATATTTAAAACCACCGAATGAAGAGACATATGCAAAGTCCACAGAGTCCCACTGTGAAGCATCTATTGTCCTTAGGGATGCATTACTTTCTATATGTATCAGTGTATAGCAATGCATGCATGCAAGAATACTGCTCAGCAGGGAAACTCATTTAAGCTTTAATGCGTAGAGTTTTTTTTTTTTTTTTTGGTCTGGGTTTTGTTACACAGATGTGTTGACTTGAATCATGTGACTGCAGTTGGGTTCCATGTGAGAGAACACAGTCACCAGTTTCTTCCTCTCCTGATCAAAGCCCCAATTTTCTAGTGACGTGTTGTCTTTCTGGCCTGGGCAGCCTGTATCTTCAGTTCTCTCATTGGTATAAAAGATATCGTAGTCCACTGTTTCCTCATTACTACATTACTTCATTACCATGAGCTATCAGGTGTGATCTGGAGGGCCCACAACAAATAACAAAAACTATCACTTGAGAAATCCCTACAGAATAGGAAGTACCTCCAGTGATCAGAGACAGAGGCCAGCTGTAATCCTTACTATACAGAAACAACACAGACTTCAGAACAAATCACCTTTCCATGAAACATGGCATTACATGTAGAAAGCAGCCAATGCTGAGAAGCCTACTAAACCATCGATCTGATTTTCAGGCCACTTTCTTTAAATTAGAAAGATCACACAGCAGTCCCGTTGCTTTCTCGGATATTAACCGACAGACAACTAAGCAAATGATTCCTGTGTGTTTTGATCAAGTTATTGATGCTGCATAAACTCTGCTGAAATGTGGGCTCCTCAGAGAGTCCAACCATTAACCTTTGCCAGGAGAACCTCCCACCTTCTGTGAGGAGAAAAATCAAAGGATGAAGTAGATAGACTCTCTGAGGCTAGGTAGCCCAACAGCCTGAATTCAGGAATTCGGGAATTGAGGAAACCAGGAAGAGACGGTTCAGACAGTCCAGCCAGCAAACAACCAATGAGACCATGGGCAATAGCTCCTCACCTGAGATTCACTCCTCAGTCTTTCCCTTACAACTCCTTTCTTAACAAGCAAACAAACAACAACAAAAAAAAATCCAATATTCCTTGATGAGAAAAGACATTAAGAAAGACATTAAGAAAATATGGCAATTAGGACCAACTGAGCCTCAGTTTATCAATTTTTTAAGTGAGGGTATTAAGTGGGGCTCCATCAATCCGTGATGTACCCACCTTGAGGCAGACAAGTAAATTGACGGACTTAAGTGGGTAACTGTGAAATAGCATGGAATCCTGGAGTTGGGGAGAAATAGAAAATACCACCCCACTGAACAGACTTCATGTTTGAATTTAAAAAATAAATCAAACTCCTGGGTTGAGTTTGTAATCACTGGCCTACATGGTTTCCCAGGTCCCATCAGGCTCTCTGATTGTGTCACTCTGTTTTCCTTACCAGTTTGACAAACCAGTTATCTCTGTGCAGGTCAGTTATGCTAAGGAAATCAAAGCAGGTATGATGGGTTGAGAGGGGGCAAGAAGAGAAAGTTCTAAAGCTACGGGAAGAGCTACTTTAGCACTTTCAAGAGCATGATTTGCCAGACAAGAAAACAGGGATGTGGAGGGAAGAACGGAGGGTGTCTCTACAGCGCAAAACTTTACCCCAGGTTACCCCTAATTGAACAACCGACATAAAGGAGAACAATGGCCCCTGGGGCCACTCAGTGCACAGTCTGCACCGTGGTGCACGAAACCCTGAAGTGCCCTGACTCTTCCAAATAAAAAGTTCCGGAGACCTCTAGACCCCAGAAGAATTGCTTGGCTTGTGCCTAAACCTAATGCAGCCATTAACCCAGTTCTGTTTCCTGAACCAGCTTTTCTTCCTGCTAATCCCCTCTGCCCCAAAGGCATTTCGACTTGTGGACCATTTTAACAAGAAATGGTTCCAAAGGGAAGGCCTCCTTGCCCTCCCCATGTACACACAACCCTCCTGGGCAACTTAGCATGAAGGATGCTTTCCCAGGGGTCTTTTTCCTTCTTCCCAAGGTGTCTGTATCAAGCTTTGTTGCGGGGAAGGGGACACAGAGGGGGGCTAAGCCCTCCTTGAGCCAACCTCAGGCTTGATTTGCGTTAAGTTCCAGTCTTCTGGCCTAGCTTCCGTCCGTCCCTTCTCCAAGATCTGCCACCATCCCTGGAACACCGCATCCTGGGCAGCCTGAACTCAGGCAACAAAGAAAGCACAGGCCCTTTCTTCTAAGAGAGGTAGTGAGGGTGGGGTCGGGGAGCAACCTTGTGAGAAGTCTCACCTTCCTCCCTTGAGATGGAGCAGGACTTCTCCAGCCTGCTGCCAACACTCCTCACGTTCTTGTGCACGGGAGGCCTCCAGGACAGATCCAGCAGGAGTGAATTAATAATTGCTGGCGACAGCGCTCCTGCAGCAAGCAGCTCCTCCCCCTTGGGGACTGTTTGCCCTTCTTCAGAGAGTCCTCCACCACAGCTTTGCAAACTTCCTTCTGTGAGAACAAAAGAATTGGAAGTGTGTATTCCTACCGGCCCCCCTTGTATTCAGAAAAGCTCATTTTCACCTCGTCCTGGATGTCAGGACACCAGCATGCTTGGCTGGCTCAGATGCCCACTGGGAGTTTAACCTTGAGCAGGTCAGAATTTTTGCATATTGTTTCCTTACCTGTAATTGCAATTGAAGATGTATGGGCCATAACTTTTCCTAGTTCCGGATCCCATTACTGTCGCCTGGATTTAAGTCAACCTTCCACACCTTAGAACACATGGCTGGGTCCACGCGTGCCTCGGCTCTCACTCTGCAGCCCGCCTCACGGAATTCACCTGGATATAGACAGAGCAAGGAACAAACATCTCTGGCATTTTCTTTCCTCTCTAGTTGAGTTGCCTCAACCCACAGGGCCTCCTCAGCCTCTACATCCTACCTAGGCACTTCCCTCTGCGGTTTGTCTGGGGCTCGTGCCAGGTCCTCGCTCCCCCGAGAGGCCTTAGGCAAGAGAAGGATTATGGTGCGCAACCATCTAGTTCCATAAATAATCCAAAACGAATCTGCATTTTGGAAAGATACCAAGGTACATGCTGAAATTCCAAATTTTGTTTTAGGAGTTTCTAATCCATTCGGAAAAGTTTGTCAAAGCTGCATCTTTCCAGCCGTCTCCTCAAATCTTCCCATGTGTACCCATGACCCTGCTTGACAGTAGACCTGAAGCCCTGCCTGTTGGCCTCTCAGCACAGCTGCTTGGATGAGTGTGGAGAGCCCAATGTGAATCTTGAAAGAAAACGTCTGAATTAAGAATCAGTAAAGCAAGACATGGACAGGTCAGCACTAGGCCTATTAGGTTGGACATGGCATGCTGGCTGTGCCAAAGGCACCAAGTGAGTCATGTCAAAATGGTCTGCTTCAGAAGCTAGTCTAGAAAGAGAACGGATGTTCCAGCTGGAGACCATGGGACTCCAGAGAGATGCACAGTCACTGCAGACAGTGCTGGGAATCTGGGAACTGTAGCCTCAGCCCCTGCAATTCAAGCCATCAGAGTAAACGCTGAGATCAATCCAGTTTCCTTCGTCTTGTTACCCAAAGTGTGGCTCATGATATAGCATGAAAGGCATCACCCGAGAGCATTTGCCTACATCACTTTCCAAGACTGGGTGTGTAAGATGCTAGGGAACACTGTAGCCCAATTTTAGAAATGCAGCCCCTCTTGCCACCCCAGAGGGAATGCATGGAGAGATGCACTGAAAGGGATCTCAGGAGCTTACGTGTGCATACAGCTGCTTTGAGGGGAGTTCCCTACCTGTTTTGAGCCCCATCCACCCACCCCTGCCAAACCTAGGGTCCCATCCCATAACCCTAGGACCCAGCCTCCTGCTGCAGCCTCTCAGCACCAGCCCAGTGTCTGGCCCCAACACCTGACAAAGCCAACAAGGAGTAAATTAATCATTGCTAACATCTGGGCCCCTGCAGCCAACTGGCTCTTCCTCATGGGAGGATAGTCTGCCCTTTCTCACAGAGTCCACCACAGCTGTCTGCTTGCCTGACTCTCATCCATAGTGGCTGGCACCTACAGTGTCTTTGCCTGGATCCCACCTACCCTGGGTTTGCTCAGCTGAGCCTCTCCAACCAGTTTCTACCTACAGGCCAGTTGTCCCAACCCTATGATAAAATAGCATACAGATGATCCTGGGACTTGGCTACCACAGGTTTGCCATGGTAACAAATGCTAAACCTGAGACCCTGGCAGGTACAGTTCTCAGAGACCCTAACTGGTACTCAAGAGCTACGAACTCTAGGTTTCAACTTCTTTACCTGCATCAGAGGTTCCAAGATTGAGTGTGAGATCACCTATGAGTAACTGCAGAGGAACATCATTGTAAAAGCTGTGCAGATACAGTCCCCCTGAGACCAAGTCTCAGAGTACTTGAGGGAACTTACTCCACAGCTGAGTCTTCAGGCTTCGTTGGAGGGTGGAAATGCTCTAAGTCCTGGTGTTCTACCTGGGCCTCCTGATTCCCACAGTCCTGTGTCTCCATATATCCACATTTGGGGAAGTTTCCCTAGAATCACATATGACAACCTCTTGTGTCACGATCTACAGAGCCTTTCTGGGCCATGTCTCCTGAGATATTCACAAGATCTCCAGATCACTCCAAAAGTGGGCTGAAGGGGTATGATGATTGCTCCAGTGAGGAGCCAGGGCTTGAAGAGGTCAAATGGCTTCTCCAAGGTCACACAGAGGTGCCGGAGCTGGTGCTTTGGTAAATATTTTCTAATTTTGGTTTGTGTTCCAATGATCCAGGAGGCCAATTTTCTAGGGGGAAAAACTTACCTTTTTCTGTTCTGGTTATAATTTTCCATCTCTCAATCCTTTCTTAACATTCTCTGGTCATCTTTCTTTTTTTCCACCAAAAACTCTCAAAGTTACCATCGGCTTTGCTTTGCATGGTGAAGCATGCCTTTACCTGTAATCCCAGCATTCAGGAGGCAGAGGCAGGCATCCTGGTCTACAAAGCAAGTTCCAGGGCAGCCAGGGATATACAGAGAAGCCCTGTCTTGGGGGAAAGAAAAGAAGTTACCATTGGCTTCTGTTTTGAGGTGACTGTGTCCTCCAAAAAGACATGTTCAAGTCCTGTCTCCAGAACTCATGAATGTGACCTTATTTGAAAACAAGTTTCCTTTAGATCTAATCAACTTAATTTGACTCTTAGGGTGGGCCCAATCCAATGTGATTAAGGCCCTTATCAAATGATACAGACCCAAAGGCATTCAGGAAAGAAGGCCACATGAAGATGGAGGCAAAGAATGGAGTGACGCATCTACAAGTCAAAAAAACAGGAGAAGATGAGACAAGGAAGACTGCTCCCTGGAGCCTTCCGGGAGAGCACAGTACTGCCAACACCTTGATTTCAAGCTTCTTGACTCCAGAGCAGAGAGAAGACACATACGTTGTCTCAAGCCACTGAGTAGGAATGTGTTGTAGCAACTATGAAAACAAATACAATCCCCATGCTGCTGAATCTCATGGATGATTTTCATCCTTCAGGAGCACACTGCACTCATCACCTGGCCTCTCCCATGAGTGCATTCTCTCCAGAGACTGTCATCACATTCTCCTAGCTGTTACTGCCTGTTGCTCCTTTGCGATCCCCTCAGTAGGCTGACCTTCCCCTATATGGTCACTACTCATTGGAGTTCATTAGGCTGTGTCTATCCCAGGGGCTCTGAATCCTCCAAGTACTCTCTCCTTGAGCAATCTCATCCAGTCTGCCACTTCATTCACTACCTCTCCATAAGAACCTTCTAGAATCAGAGTCTGGTCCTTTCCTTTGAGTGGGGATTGGCTCCCACAAACTTCACAAATCCCAAGCAGAACTCAGAATTTGCCTCATTTGACAAGAATGAAGTCTGTGATACCATCCCTCTGCCCAGTCCTTTAGCAGGTCTTTGTTTACTAGAAACACATTCTCCCTTTCAAACCAATCTGCTCCCTTCCGTGGCTACAAGTCTCACACACATGCTGTTAGCATCTCTCACCTGGAGTCTGTGACTGCTGCCAAGCTTCCCCAAAACACAAATGCTACCATGTTTCTTCCCCGCTTAAAATACTCATTAGCTTCTCATGGTCCCTAAAGCTAATACCAAAAGCCTTAAAAGGAACTCTAAGACCCTAAAAAATGTTGCCCCTTCCCAGTTGGGAGAAAACACTTACCTACTGCGTGTCTCAATTTCCTCTCCTAGAAAATGGAAATAAGAAGAACTAATATTTTTTTTAAAAGTAAACTTTGTATAGTGCTTGCCTAGCCTGCATAATTCCCTGAGTTTACTTATCAGAACTACAAAAAAAAAATAGTGAACATTTTATAAATTCACCAGTAAAAATAGATGAGTTAATACATATAAAACAGTTAGTACAGTACCTGGAACATCGCAACCTTGAAACCATTAATTAATATTATTACCACCATCGTTATTGACACTTCTGACATTACACGGCAACGTGTTCCATTCTTTGCTCCCCTCATCCAGACACATGGCTTTCGTATGTCCCCACTTGCACAGAGTCTCCCACACACTGGCCGGAACTTACTCCTCCCACTCAGCCTGCAGCTCGCAGCAGCATTGCCTCTTCAGAGAAACCTTCCCTGACCTTCTCGACTGAAATTAGACTCGTAGTCATAACAACATATTCTCCTGACTGCGTTTACCACCGTTGTAGTTACGCTTGTATGCCAGCAATTGTTTTATTGGCATATGCCTCTTTGCCTAAGCTCAAAGTTCTGTGAGCCCAGAACATATGCCTGGCATTCTTGCCATCTATCCCCAATGCTTAGCAGAGTGACTCTTACCAAGCCTCAGAGAATATTGGCTGAAAATATAAATGAACATTCGATCTAGCTCACTTCCTCCAGTAAATCACCACCTAAGTCCTCCTCAGATTCCTGGTGCTGAAATTACCACCAGGATGAGTAAGAAGAACAAATCTGATGGAAGCTTCATGTGCTCTGTTCCAAGCAATAGGGAGGTAAGTATTCTCTGTTCTGCTCCTTCTCTCTGGGCAACCCATTCTAGAAGCGTTAAAATCATCTATCATGCTGTTTATCACAACATACCCAGATGCTCTGAGCAATAAAGCCGCTCACAATACACAGGCATCCCATTCTGGAGAGATGCTCCAATCAAGTCTTCCCAGGGGGTGTTTCAGAGGAGCAGAGACACCCATCTGTCTGGGGTGTGGGGCTTCTGTCTTCACAGCTCCCTTTCAAAGCCTGGTGGCATATGTTGTGGGACCTGCATTAGCAGCCTGCAGGTAGCAGACCCTGAAGCAGAGCTTTGTCCAATCAGGCTGACAGCAAGCTCTGCATTTGTTCAGGGTATTAGGAAATGCCATGCTCAGACTGACTTTCTAGGAGAATCTCCAGTTCAAAATAAAGAGGGATTTTTTCCCCTGCAGTCAAATAAAATCAAACTTTGCAGAAAAGGCTTTCTGCTGAGAGCGAAATCAAGATCCAAAAGAAAAGAGGCATCAGGCTCCTGGATCAATGAACCAAGCCTAACAAGATGAAGTTTAAGAGGAATTAGCTTAACGTTCTTCGCGTGGGCCCAGAAAGCCAGTGGAAGCAGTATAGGGTGGTAGGAGCCAGTATGAAAGAGATGTAGCAGTTTCAGCTGACTCTCAACTCAATAGGAGCTGTCAGTATGACATGGTTGCCAAAAAAAATCTTAAGCAGCATTAATGAAAGAGTGGGCTCTGGGAGGTAGGAATGACACCCTCCCTCTGAACCACATGGAACATAGCTCTTGGTACAAAGCATGGAGCATAATGTTTCCCGGAAATACAGTAAACCTGAAAAGCATCTCCATTTACATGAGGAGTGACAGATTCCCAGAACTCTGTACCAAGTCACCACACAAGGGCCTAGAGACCAAGCTCATGGGAGCTAGGGAGCTGGCACTACAAAAGAGTTGAGCCAAGAGTGGCCAAACATCTCAACAGATGGGGAAGAACTGGTTGTCCCGTGAGACTCCGTGAACATTCCTTAGAACAAAAGAGGAAAGTGTAAGCAAAGCAGACTCAGGCACAAATAAAATAACACCAGTGATAGTATTGCTTTATTTTTTTAACTACCCAAATTAATGTAAAAGAAAAATTTGAGCAATACAGATATAGAAAAAAACTCAAAATTCTCGTTGAGTTTCTCTAGTTTCTACATTTACTCTCCCTACCACAGGGAACCACATGTAAGTTTAGAGTATGTCATTATGTCTGTTTGGGGGCTCTTTCCCCCATCGGTGACATTACACTGTTGGGAAAAGCTTGGTAAGCAAGACTGTCCAGAGAGGCAGATGGTTTCCTCCAAAGAAGTGAGACCTGTTCCACTTAATATATTCACAGATATGCAACTAGTAACTGTGATGCTTAAGCAGACCTCAGGTATCAGGGGGATCCTTAGCTCTCTCAGATTCCAGCTTGAAGAATCACCCAGGGTTCTTGTGGAATATTCAGATTCCTAATCCTAAACCCAGACAGTCTGGCGGAGTATGTCTTGGGGACCATGAATCTTCATTTTTGCACAAGGACCCCACTCAGCTGAATACAAACTGCCAATGTACCACATACTAGAAATCATGACCCAGATGATTAAACCAGCTGACCTTGAGGCTATCCTCACTCCATAACCCTTAATGCGGACAAGAACAAATTGGAAAACCTTTCTTTTTAGCAACTGTTTGCAGTGAGATCATGGTGAAGTTCCTCTATCTGACCAGTTGCCTTTTGTCAGCTTTTCACAGCTCTTCAGAACTCATGTCACATCCCAGTCTCATCCTGAGCTGAAGAACACACACACACACACACACACACACACACACACACACACACACACACACACAGGGCTTAGCAAGGAATGAACACCTAGCTCAGAAAGCAGAGTGAGGGGGCAACCCAACTCTGGACCTTCAGTTGGTCACTCCTGTCCATCCTGTAGGGCCAGGGACCAATTTTGCCTTGCCCATATGACCCCGGAGAGTAGCAATGCAGTCTAAAACTAGCTGGAAGACAGGGGCATTATGGATATTCAGTACTCCTTTGTACTTTTTGGGGTTCTCTACAATCCCTGGAAGTAAGGGTTGGAAATTGTTTTAGTAGTCATAATGGTTGGGGGTGGTGATACTATCATTCATTGGGTTGGACTGAGCATATTAAATACCCTGAATTTTGAGAGATGAACCAGAATGGTGAAATTAGTTATTCTCTTCCTATTATGTGTGGGAGCCTCCAGAGGTTTCCTAGTGAGATCTGAGCTTGCTTTGCCAGCACAGCTGCATAAGAGGATGATAAGACCATGGGCCTGGGTACCAGGCATTCGGAAGAGTCTACACTTGGTTGTATCTAGCAAGGGGGAGGTCTTTTGCCTCGCCCCTTGGCATTGTTATAAAAAGCCCTTTTGAATAAAGTTCTGGGCTGGTGGATATTGATCCATGTCCTCCCCAAGCTACCAAGCTATCTTGTGTTCTGTCCTTCTTCTTCTTCTTCTTCTTCTTCTTCTTCTTCTTCTTCTTCTTCTTCTTCTTCTTCTTCTTCTTCTTGGCTAGGCCTATCATTCTATCTACAAATTCCTTACTCCTCTCTCCTCCTTGTAGGAACCCAGGAAAAGGCGGGGGCTGGTCCCCTACAATTATGCACTTACACCCGTCAACTATTCTACCAGTGTCAATATGGTAGGGTTTTGTCCAGCCGTGCTGACTTCTGTTCTAAAGCAATAAGGGATACTATAAAAGGGAACAAATATCCCAGCAGAAATATAGCCCGAGTGTATGTCCACCAGCAAAGGACCTGGCCAACCCCTGGCTAATCGGGTCTCTCAGACCTGACAAATCGTCTCTGGCCCTGACAGGTACTTTCAGGCAAGGTTCCAGTTCCTAGTGAGGAGCTGCCCTCGGAGCAACAAAAAGGCAGCTTGTTTTCAGGCTATCTCTAGGAGACTGGTGAATTTAAAAAAAGCTTTTTCTCACCTCAAGGTGCTCTTGGCTAGTTCAACAGGAGTGCTATGCACAGCAGGACCATGTCCTCAAATGGTTGAGGCCATTCACTTTGTCAACTGACAAATGTCATTTATCATTTGAGACAGAGATTGGATATTGGAGCCTCCGGCTGGGGAAAGCTGTTGAATATTTTTTTTTCAGGATGGCTTAGCAGAAACTTGGCAAACTGACATGTTTTCTTGAGCTGTGGATTTAAAGGTACAGTCTTCCTCTGTAAAAATACATTAGCCAGACTTTGCCAAATGACTTAACCCAACAGTTCAGGTCAATAGTAGGTGGCACTTAACTCACAAAGAAACAAGGACTTTGCCAATACTGTCTCACACTAGCCCCTGCTCCCCATCCAGTGCTAAAACCCTTAGGATAGGGAAACCACACCTTCTCCTGTGGGTCTCAAGGTCACCTGAACAGCACTTCACTCATTTTATACCCAATACTAATGTGTCCCCAAGGAATTATTGACTGGACATCGCTAAGCACATCTGTATTGCTTTCTCATTTGTCTTACTCTTTTTGTGTTCTGGACATATACACTGTCCTCCTCCTCCTCCTCCTCCTCCTCCTCCTCCTCCTCCTCCTCCTTCTCCGCCGCCGCCCTCTTCCTATTGTAGTACAGGATGTTATCTATGATCTCACACAAGATGGCCTTGAGTGACCCCTAACCATACTCTTCCATTGTGTCTCCCTGGACTTAAGTGAAGCAACCAGGTAAAATAAACATTTGCTTATGCACTGTTTGGACCACTGCCTTCTCAACTAGACTGGTTTCTTGAACATGGATGCCACACTTTCTGAAGCCTATTTTATCCCCCACTGAAATGTATACCATCCTGGACTTATAATAGGTGCTCATCTATGAATGAAAGGAACAAGAGGAGGAAGATGAGTAATTGCTTTGTCTTCCTAAGTGCACTCTTGAATCAGCCGTACTTTATAGTCTAAAAAGCATTTTCCACTCTTTCAGTGCCTTTCTTGCAGATTATCCTGCCCTTGAATTAACAGCCTGATGAGAAAGTCTCTTCTCACTATAGAGGTGAAGGAGTTCTCTTAAAGCCTGTGCTGACCCCAAGATCACATAACCAACAACTAGCCAAGTCAGGACTCAAGATGTTCTCAGTCTAAGGCTGGTGATCCCCCCACTAAACCAGACTACCTCGCTGAGCCAAGTTAATCTCAAAAGGGTCTGATCTTGGTATTTTCTCTTGTTACTAAATTCATAAGCATCAAAAGTACAACTTCCATTTGTTTACAGCCTGTGTTTAGTTATTAATAATGCTCTGAGTGACTAATTTAGAATTTATTATTTTGAACCATGAACAACCACCGAATATATTTCATTATTTAGGATAGTGAGTTATACCCTTGCCTAATTAGTATTTTCAGATCTGTTTACAACTTTTATAGTAGCAGACTTTCAATGCTGACTCTTCCCAGGGGCTTTCCAAGACTTTGCATGTTACAGTTACTCTACTTGCCCCAGGGAATTTTGAAACTCTCTACACTTTAATTCATTTACATAATCTTCCCAGGACAGAAATACAGTACCACGATAATAGCCAACATTTGTTGAGGACTCTCTGTGAGCCACGCATGCATGGTACAAACCTCTTTCCATGTACCATTTTGTTTAATTTTCATGTGAAGATGGTTACATTAAAATCACTTTAAAGCAGAGAAACCCAAGTCTCCAAGATGGCAAGTCACAGTCCAAGGTTAATTTAGAGAATAAATGGAGAACTGGTACTCAAATCTGGAGTTATTTGACTCCCTACCCCTAATTAGTAGCCACTTTACTGTAATGACGCTACCAGCAGCCGGGGGACCTGGATATGTATATGAGCTTCTGCCACTAATTGCATGACTTCAGGGAGGGTGGGATTCACAGAAGGGGTGACATTTGAGCTTGAAGGTGAGTAAGCATTTATAGACTAGTAAAAATCACTTCAAGCAGACAGCAGAGCATCTTCAAAGGTTTAGGGAAGCATGAGTAGTGAAAGCAATATGGTTGAGGAAGCCATCAAGATTAAGTCAAGATGACAATAAGAGATCTGCATGTGATTTGAAAAACATAGAAGAATGGAAGATGTGAAAATTCCTCAAAAATAATAAAATTTGACAAACCCTGTGGTAGTTTGAATGCAATATGGCCCCCATAAATTCATGGGGAGAGGCACTATTAGGAGGTGTGGCTTTGTTGGAGTAGGTGTGGCCTTATTGGAGGAAGTGTGTCACTGTGGGGGTGGGCTTTGAGGTCTCATATATGCTCAAGCCATGCCCAGTGTCTCAGTGCATTTCTTGCTGCCTTCAGATCAAGATGTAGAATTTTCAGCTCCTTCTCCAGCACTATGTCTGCCTGCATGCCATCATGTCCCACCATGATGACACAGGACTAAACCTCTCAAACTGTAAGCCAGCCCAATTAAATGTTTTCCTTTATAAGAGTTGCCACGGTCATGGTGTCTCTTCACAGCAATAGAAACCCTAACTAAGACAGATATGTAGAACTATGCTCCAGAAGTCACAGAATCAAAGCAGTGGCCAGCGGCTTAAGTCCTGTAGGACAGAGGTCCCTTTAGAAAATCAGATCTGAGTCAACATCCTACCTGCTTCAGTTCATGCCGCCACCTTCCTTTGGCTTCCTTCCTTCCTATTGAGTTCCCACTCCCACTCCAAAGGACCTTCAGCTTCGAAGAGTAAGAGAGCCAAGTAGTTAAAGCTTCCATCTGATGGCCATACTCTAGAAAGCTCATGGAGCAGAGATGTTGAGACCTGCCTGGGCTTTTTCCCTACATTAAATCTAGTTTTACAGGAAGCCTCACAAGCCATTCTTAAACCTTCCATTTATGGGTTCTTACTTAAGTTAGTCAAAGTCTAATGTTTATAGCCAAATTGTTCTAATACTCATTGTTGAAGAAAATGGGAGACTAATAAGAGTGTTCCAAGTAGAAAGTGGGAAGGTGGCCTGGCAGGTAAAAGTACTTGCCATGCAAATCTGACAACCCAAGTTCAATGCCCAGAACTCATGTTAAAAGTCAGATGTAGTGTCACACATCTGTAATCCCAGCACATCAAAGGAGAATTGACTGAAGATCGTAGCCTGGAACTCTCAGTGCTGCAGAAACAAGAGATACCCTGACTCAACAAGGTGGAAAGCAATAACAGACACCTGAAAATTGTCTTCTGACTCTATACATGTGCCATGACACACCTGTACACATACAGCCACAAAGCATGTGTGCGTGTGCGCGCGTGCGCATGTGCACACACACACACACACACACACACACACACACACACACACACACACACACATATACACACATCCATTAACTTTTTAAAAAGAATTTTCCATGTGATTTTGGGCTTGTCAAGCCTTGGAGAGTCAATATTATAGAGCTAGTGTTTCCAGATTGAAGCATGCTCTCCTCTTCTTCCTAGATGGAGGAAAGGAGATTATGGGGATCATTAAAATCACAAGTTTACAGAACTCACAAGACTCTTGACACAAGACTCACAAGGCCCTTCCTTGAGGTTATATGAGCAGTAAACAGGAGAAAGAAAGTTCTCTGACGAAGCTGCCTCCAAGTCATGAAAGAAACTCCAGTGACACCGTTTTCAAGAGTCACTTTCCACAGCTGCTCCCTGAGACACACTCCACTGGCTCTGGGTGGACCAAGAGGTGAGTCTTTGTTTTCCTAGCTGACCACCCCAGCCTCTAGGCTTTAGACCCAGGGGGACAACCAGTGCCCCCATACCCTACCCATTGCAATATCAGTTGCAAGCCAGCAGGCAGGCCAGACTACCACCATCCCCCACCAGATCCTGTAACCTACAAGCCCCACCCCATCCCCCAACTCCACCCATCTCTGAGATCACAGCTCCTCCCTGAGACACAGACTCCACTGGCTCTGAGTGGACCAAGAGCTCCCATTGGAACAAGAGAGCCAATTGGAACTGAAGAGGCTCCCTCAGACACAGACACCATTTGCACCGATTGGAGGAAGAGATGGGTAGACGCCAGTGCAAAAATACATTCAAAAACATAAAGATCAATATGGCACCAACAGAACATAGTGGTTCTACATCAGCAAGAACTAAAAATTCCAGTGCAGAAAAAGCAGAAGAAATCTACCTTAAAAATGACTTTAAGAAGATGATAGAGGCCTTTAAAGATGAAACGAAAATTTTCCTTTAAAAAATTGAGGAAAAGACAAACAAAAAATTGGAAGAAATCAATAAACCCCATAAAGAAAGCCAAAAAACAAAAACCAAGAAAAAGCAATCAAACAGGTGAAGGAAACAGTTCAAGACTTAAAAACTGAAATAGAGGCAATAAAGAAAACACAAACCAAGGGATTGGTGGAAATGGAATATCTGAGTAAACAAACAGGAACTACAGATGCAAGCATAACCAACAGAATGCAAGAAATGGAAGAGAGAATCTCTGGTGTTGAAGATACAATAGAGGAAATAGATGTATCAGTCAAAGAAAACATTAAAGCCAACAAAGTCACAATGTAAAACATCCAGGAAATCTGGGACACCATGAAAAGACCAAACCTAAGAATAATAGGGATAGAAGAAGGAGAAGAATACCAACTCAAAGGCACAGAGAATATAGTCAACAAAATCATAAAAGAAAGCTTTCCCAATATAATGAAAGAAATGCCTATGAAGATACAAGAAGCTTACAGAACACCAAATAGACTAGACTCCACCCAAAAAAAAAGTCCCCTCACCACATAATAATCGAACCACTAAACATACAGAATACAGAAAAAAATATTAAGAGCTACAAAGGGAAAAGGCCAAGTAACATATAAAGGCAGACCCATCAGAATAACAACTGACTTCTCAATGGAGACTCTGAAAGCCTGAAGGTCCTGGACAGACATTATACAGACACTAAGAGACCATGGATGCCAACCCAGACTATTATACCCAACAAAACTCTCAATCGCCATAGACAGAGCAAACAAAATATTCCATGATAAAACCAGATTTAAACAATACCGATCCACAAATCCAGACCTACAGAAAGCACTAGAAGGAGAAATCCAACATAAGGAAGTCAGATGCACCCATAAAAACACAGGCGATAGATAATCCCACACCAGCAAATACCAAAGAAAGGAAACACACAACACTACCACCAAAACATAACAGGAATTAACAATCACTGGTCATTAATATCCCTTAATATCAATGGACTCAATTCACCTATAAAAGACACAGGCTAACAGAATGGATATGAAAACAAAATTCATCCTTCTGCTGTATACAAGAAACACACATCAACTTCAAAGACAGACACTACGTCAGAGTAAAAGGCTGGGAAAAGACTTTCCAATCAAATGGACCCAAGAAGCAGGATGGTATAGCTATTCAAATATCTAACAAAATAGACTTCAAATTAAAATCAATCGAAAGACATTGGGAAGGAAATCACATATACACCACAGGAAAAATCCAAGATGAAGTCTCAATTCTGAATATTTATGCCCCAAATACAAGGGCACCTACGTTCATAAAAGAAACATTACTAAAGCTTAAACCATACATCAAACCCCACACACTAGCAGTGGGAGACTTCAACACCACACTCTCACTAATGGACAGGTCTGCCAGACAGAAACTTAACAAAGAAATAAGGGAACTAACAGATGTTATGACTCAAATGGACTTAATGGATATCTGTAAAACATTCTACTCTAACACAAAAGAATATAGCTTCTTCTCAGCACTCCATGGAACCTTCTCTAAAATCAACCACATACTTGGTCACAAAGCAAATCTCAAAAGATACAAAAAAAATGGAAAACCTCATGTATTTTATCAGACCACCATGACTTAAAGTTAGATTTCAACAACAACAAAAATTATAGAAAGCCTATAATCTCATGGAAACAGAATAATGCCCCACTGAATCACCAATGGGTCAAGGAAAAAATAAAGAAAGAAATTAAAGATTTCCTAGAATTCAGTGAAAATGAATGTACTACATACCCAAATTTATGGGACATAATGAAAGCAGTGCTAAGAGAAAAGTTCATAGCACTAAACGCCTACATAAAGAAGTTGGAGAAATCTCACACTAGTGACTTAACAGCACACCAGAAAGCTATAGAACAAGAAGAAGCAAACTCATCCAGGAGGAATAAACACCAAGAAATAATCAAATTGAGGGCTGAAATCAATAAAATAGAAACAAAGAGAAAATACAAAGAATCAATGAAATAAAGAGTTGGTTCTTTGAGAAAATCAGAAAGATAGACAAGCCCTTATCCAAATTAACCAAAAGGCAGAGAAAGCACATACAAACTAGCAAAATCAGAAATGAAAAGGGATACATAACAACAGACAATTGTAGCAGGAATCTTAACAGTTTGGTTGTTCTGTTCTCTGACCCCAGATAAGTTTATTAGCGTGCACAATATTTCAGGGAACACAATACCACCACAGACAACAAGGAAATACAGAGAATCATCAAGTCATATTTCAAAACCTGTACATCAAAAATTGGAAAACCTAAAAGAAATGGACAATTTTCTGGAGAGGTACCACATACCAAAGTTAAATCAAGACCAGATAAACAATTTAAATAGACCAATAACTCCTAAGGAAATAGAAACAGTCATTAAAAGTCTCCCAACCAAAAAAAAAAAAAAAAAAAAAAAAAAAACAAGACAGGACCAAATGGTTTCAGCACAGAATTCTACCAGATTTTCAAAGAAGAATTAATACCAATACTCTTCAAATTGGTCCACACAATAGTAACAGAAGGAATATTACCAAACTCCTTTTATGAGGCTACAGTTACCCTGATACCCAAACCACACAAAGATGCCACAAAGAAAGAGAATTACAGACCATTATCCCTCGTGAACATTGATGCAAAAATACTCAATAAAATACTGGCAAACCAAAACCAAGAATACATCAAAAAAATTATCCATGATGACCAAGTAGGCTTCATCCCAGAGATGCAAGGATGATTCAACATACGAAAATCTTTGAATGTAATACACCATATAAACAAACAGAATGAAAAAACACATGATCATTTCATTAGATGCTGAAAAAGCCTTGGACAAAATCCAACACCCCTTCATGAGAAAGATCTTGGAGAGATCAGGAATACAGGGAACATACCTAAACATAATAAAAGCAATTTACAGCAAGCTGACAGCCAACTCAAATTAAATGGACAGAAACTCAAAGCAATTCCACTAAAATCAGGAACAAAACAAGGCTGTCTGCTCTCCCCATATTTATTCAATATAGTACTTGAAGTTCTAGCTAGAGCAATAAGACAACCAAAGGAGATCAAAGGGATACAAATTGGAAAGGAAGAAGTCCAACTTTCACTATTTGCAGATGATATGATAGTATACATGAGTAACCCCAGAGACTCTACCAGGGAACTCCTACAGCTGATAAGCACCTTCAGTAATGTAGCAGGATACAAGAGTAACACAAAAAAATCAGTAGCTCTCCTATACACAAATGATAAACTGGCTGAAAAAGAAATGAGAGAAACATCACCCTTTACAATAACCACAAATAATATAAAATACCTTGGGGTAACTAACTAAGCAAGCAAAAGACCTGTATGACAAGAACTTTAAGTCTCTGAAGAAAGAAATCAAAGAAGATATTAGAAAACAATCTCCCATGCTCATGGATAGGTAGGATTAACATAGTGAAAATGGCAATCTTACCAAAAGCAATCTACAGATTCAATGCAATCCCCATCAAAATCCCAACACAAATCTTCACAGACCTGGAAAGAACAATACTCAACTTCATATGAAAAAATGAAAAACCCAGGATAGCTAAAACAATCCTGTACAATAAAGCCAACTCTGGAGGCATCACCATCCCTGACCTCAAGCTCTACTATAGAGCTCTAGTAATAAAAAGAGCTTGGTATTGACATAAAAACCGACATGTGGACCAATGGAATCAAATTGAAGACCCTGATATTAATCCACACAACTATGAACACCTGGTTTTTTGACAAAGAAGCCAAAACTGTACAATGGACAAAAGAAAGCATCTTCAACAATGGTGCTGGCAAAACTGGATGTCAACATGTAGAAGATTGCAAATAGATCCATATCTGTCACCATGCACAAAACTTAAGTCCAAGTGGATCAAAGACCTCAACATAAATCCAGTTACACTGAACTTGATAGAAGAGAAAATAGGAAGTAGTCTTGAACACACTGGCACAGGAGACCACTTCCTAAATATAACACCAGTAGCACAGACACTGAGAGCAAAATTAATAAATGGGACCTCCTAAAACTGAGAAGCTTTTGTAGGGCAAAGGACATGGTAAATAAGACAAAGTGACAGCCTGCAGAATGGGAAAAGATCTTCACCAATCTCACATCTGACAGAGGGCTGATCTGCAAAATATATAAAGAATTCAAGAAACTAGACATCAAAATACTGAACAATCCAATTAAAAAATGGGCTACAGAGCTAAACAGAGAATTCTCAACAGAAGAATCTCAAATGGCTGAAAGACTTTTAAGGAATTGCTCAACATCCTTAGTCTTCAAGGAAATGCAAATCAAAATGCCTCTGTGATACCATCTTACACCTGTCAGAATGGCTATTATCAAAAACACTGATGACAGCTTATGTTGGAGAGGATACAGAGCAAGGGGAAGTGCTGTGGGATGATCTGTATGTCAAGTGTGTTGCTGATTGGTCAATAAATAAATCACTGATTGGCCAGTGGCTAGGCAGGAAGTATAGGCGGGACAAGGAGGAGAATAAAGCTGAGAAGTGGAAGGCTAAGGCAGAGAGACACTGCCAGCCGCCACGATGACAAACAGCATGTGAAGATGCCAGTAAGCCACGAGCCATGTGGCAAGGTATAGAATAATAGAAATGGATTAATTTAAGCTGTAAGAAAAGTTAGCAAGAAGCCAGCCACGGCCATACAATTTGTAAGCAATATAAGTCTCTGTGTTTACTTGGTCGGGTCTGAGCAGCTGTGGGACTGGCAGGTGAGAGAGATTTGCCTTGACCGTGGGCCAGGCAGGAAAACTCTAGCTACAGGGAACACTCTTCCAATG
Source organism: Peromyscus californicus insignis (assembly GCF_007827085.1). Taxonomy (NCBI): domain Eukaryota; kingdom Metazoa; phylum Chordata; class Mammalia; order Rodentia; family Cricetidae; genus Peromyscus; species Peromyscus californicus. The sequence goes on from NW_026294413.1 coordinate 43,957,239, forward strand.
TTGGTGGGAGTGCAAACTTGTACAGTCACTTTGGAAGTCAGTATGGCAGTTTCTCAGAAAATTGGGAAGCAATCTACCTCAAGACCCAGTGATATCACTCTTGGGCATATACCCAAGGAATGCTCAATTATACCACAAGGACACAAGCTCAACTATGTTTATAGCAGCACTATTCGTAACAGCCAGAACCTGGAAAGAACCTAGATGCCCCTCAACTGAAGAATGGATAAAAAAAAAATGTGGCACTTATACACAGTGGAGTACTACTCAGCAGTAAAAACCAATGACATCATGAAATTTGAAGGCAAATGGATGGAACTAGAAAATATCATCCTGAGTAAGGTAACCCAGACTCAGAAGGACAAACATGGTATGTACTCACTCATAAGTGGATACTAGCTAGATATAAAGCAAAGGATAACCAAACTACAACCCACAGTTCCAGAGAAGCTAGCTAACAAGGAGGACCCTAACAGGGACAGAGTGGGAGAGCAAGGAAAGAGATACCATGATAGAGGGAGACATCAAGTGAACAGAAGGAAACAAGGTGCTAGGGAAGTTCCCAGTAATCCATAGAATGACCCCCACCTTAGACTACTAGCAATAGTGGAGAGGGTGCCTGAACTGGCCTACTTTAGTAATCAGACTGGTGAATACCCTAACTGTCATCATAGAGCCTCCATCCAGTAACTGATGGAAGCAGATGCAGAGATCCACAGCCAAGCACCAGGCTGAGCTCCAGGAGTCCAGTCAAAGAGAGAGAAGAGGGATTCTATGAGCAAGCGGTATCAAGATCATGATGGGGAAACGTACAGAGACAACCAAACCAAACTAGTGGGAACTCATGAACTGTGGACCAGTAGCTGTGGAGCCTCCATGGGACTGGACTAGGCCCTCTGCATAAGTGAGACAGTTGTTTAGCTTGACCTGCTTAAGGGGCCCCTGGCAGTGGGATCAGGATCCGTCCCTACTGCATGAGTGGGCTTTTTGGAGCCCAGTGCCTATGGTGGGACACCTTACACAGCCTTGGTCAGGGAGAGGGGCTTGGACCTGCCTCAACTGAATGTACCAGGATCTGCTGACTCCCCATGGGAGGTCTTGCCTTGGAGGAGGTGGGAATGGAGGGTGAGCTGGGGGGAAAGGCTGGGGGGCAGAAGGAAGGAGCAGAGGGGCACCTGTGGTTGGTATGTAAAATGAACAGAAAACTTCTTAATAAAAAAACAAAAAAAGAAAGAAAAAGAGTGACTCCCATATTGGGGTTAGCTTCTCAGTGATGCAGCTACCCCCAAATCACCCATGATCCCATCAGTCATCCTCTACCATGCTTTTGAAAATAAGCTCAATAAACTCATGGGTTCAGCAAGCTGGACTTGAAAAAGAATCTTTTTGCTACCGTTGTTGTTGGTTTTTATTTAAGTCTGTTATTAACCTCTCTATCTGGGGTGAATAGAGAGACTCCCAAGGAAAAGCCATGCAGCAGCTATTATCAAGGTGTAGTATCTGAGTGGCCGTAACCTGGTGGACTCCAAAGGAACTCCTTTGGGAATACTTCCATATCCATGAGGATCTACTGCAATAGCATGTCCTAAAAGCAGGTAACATCTTACTAGGCCATCCCCTTCCAATAATGGATACATTGAAACAATGGTTCCCTCCCCACATACTATGGCCATCTTCATTCACAGCAGCAGCCCCACTCTCTCCAGCCATCCTGCCACTCCATGAAACCACTGTAGCCTGAAGGTAGGAGAGCAAGAAGCCTTTCCCCAGGGTTTCCCTCCAACATAATACGTGCTATTGCTGCTCCCCTTAGTTGTCCCTGAGAAGTTGAAGGTAAGCCCCTGTTGCTGAAGACACAGTGCCCTATGGACATAGAACTCAGGATTCAAACTGGATTTGACCTGAAAGCCTTTTCCCTGAGAACTAGCTTTCATTGTACTTTCATTGTGCTGCCAAGGGAAGGAAGCAGTCAATAGTCCTACCCAGCTGCAATGTCCGTGAACAACAACAGTGACTAGCATTGAAAGACAGCCCTACAGGTGTATTAGTAGAATTCATGTCTTGGCAGTAATGAATAGCTGTCTAATTTGACTTAAAGCCCCCTCAGCAGGAGGGAAATCATGCCTGTTCTTTAAGCCTAGCCAACTACCCGGGACTAGTGAGGTCACAGATCTCAAAGGAGAAGCCACTACTGACACTTTACTAAACCAATATAATTCCTAACTGCATTCTACATGATTACCCTCATACCCACAAATATATGTAGCTCTCACCCTCATTCAAGAAGCTTCTCTTGGAACAGATAAAGTCCATCACAGAAAACCATAATTAGTCAAAATGTAGAGAGCAACTGACAGTGGGGTGGCTGGCCCCAGTTGATACCTCTACAATAAAACTCTTTTATCTAAGACTCAGAGAACGTGACAGAAGAGGAAAGCTTGTAAGAACCACAAGAGCAGGAAGTCTGCTACAGGATCATGCCTCTTAGAAATGACAGGAAAGCTACGCCTACGAATCCTCAACAATATGGCTGCCTAAGAAGACCTAAACAATGATGTCACTAATAGACAAGCTAGCATGGATGGGGAAAACTGCATGGTGTCCCACCCCTAGACAAAGTACCTAAGACACACCTGAGAAGAACAATCTGTCTTCCCAGGAATGAGCCCCCTAACTGGCTACCCAACACCAAGTGGACATTCCTGAAATCATATCCATACAACTAACACCAGACTCAGCAGGTTGTATTTATGTAGTTAGATACATATGTAACAATTATAATTTAAAAAGAGGCCATGAACTGGGATGGGAACAGGAAGGAGGTATGGGAGGGGTTTAGAGGAAGAAGAAAGAGTGGGGGAAGGATGAAATTATATTTTAATGTTTTTAATTGCAAGAAAAGAAGCCTTTTCCCCCAGATAAACAGCTGAAAGAAAGTCGTATATTATACCAATCTTTGCAACGCTGCAATGTAGACAGCATATTTACTGCTTTATCCGGGGAAAAGCTGAGCCATAGAGACATTCACTCACCCAGCAGTTTGCACAGCTGGTAGCAACCAGAGTCCATCTGGAATCTTTTTGCTACATGTATCTGACACGTCTTTGTCCCTCCTTGGCCTCAGCTCTTGTTTCAACAGTCACCACCATGCTGAACCGATTCCTGAGGCCAGCTTGGTGCTTCCACCTGCAGTCAGACATACTCTCCATGCCAGGGGTCCTCCGGGTCCTAGAAGGCATTAGAGTGCTTACAGCATATAGTAGAATTCACAACTGTAAGTTATTATAGCTACAGAGCACGCCACAAAAACATCAAAGGAAAAGAGTACTGGTGCAAAATCCATTGGAAATCAGGCACAAGCTTCCAAAGGGGCTCTGTTAACTCCCCCGGTAACAGGTTGTGACTACACATGCGAAGCGCCGTCATCTACCAGAGAAGTGCACTAGAGACTTAGTGTCACAGAGGGTTTTGCTGAGGACTGGCCAGATAGGTACCTCCCTGCCAGCACATATCAAAATTCTATACTCCTAGAAGGGAATCAATGGTCCAGTATAAACCACACTACTCACACTTACACAAAAACAGTTAGAAATAATGAGCCATTTTACATTTCAGAAAACTCTTCTGAAAATTTAAGTGCCCAGATTCTAATCAAGGACCAACCTGGAGGCAGGGTTTGTTTTTTAAAGGCATAGTCTCCTCCATAGTCACTTATAGCAACTGTGCAACTTGGAGGCAGTCACTTCATAGGCATGGGCTTGGACTTCCTGAGCAGCTTTTAAGCAGATAAAACAGGGGCTGAGAAGATGGCTCAGCTGGAAAGTACCTGATGTGCAAGCTTGAGAAATATGGTCCCCAGAACTCACATAACAAATCTCAGCTGAGTATACATACCTGCGATCCTAGAGTTGGGGAAGTAGAGATGGCGAGCAGGGATACTAGAGACTCACTAGCTAGCCAGTCTCCCTCCCCCTTCCTCTCCCCCTCCCCTCTCCCCCCCCCTCTCTCACACACACACACACCAGATAATAATATAAGAAAGTCCTCTCCCCAGGTTATTTAATTTTTACCCATGGAAATAGAAGTGTAAGGGAAATCCTTGTCCCTTCCCCTTCTGAGACCTATTCTGTGGCATGATTTGTATGACTTCTATCCAGAAACATTCTGTATGGCTGAGCAGTGTATTAGTTGAGCAACTGGCTATGTTTTTGTTGGTTGGGTAGTTGGTTGGTTGGCTGGGTGGGTAGATGGTTAGTTGGTTGGTTGGTTGGTTGGTTGGTCGGTCAGTTGGTTGGTAGTAGTAATATCTGTAATTTGTACCACATACAGCAGTAGCAAGCACAGAGGCATATAACCTGGAGTTGGCTCCCCATCCTTTCCCGGTTCTTTCCTTCCTTCATTTGTGTTATATCTTCAAATAACATGTTGAAACCCAAACCTTGCCTTAACCTCTGATTCTCAAAAAAATCTACCTAAGACCCCACAATCCATTATTATGATGGCTTACTGGCATGGTTTCCATCGTACTCTGGGATTAACCAAACAGGATGAAATGGTTTGGATGTAAGCATTAACAGAAGATATTCGTTAACTTTATTCTCTAAAAGAATTAAGATAGCTGTTCTTATATAATTTATATAAGAAATTACAAACTAATATAGATAAATTCCCAGCATTGTAATGGACCTAGAGAAGGAACAGTGAGTTCAGTAGACACGGTATCTCCCTTGAGGACCTTAGGAGACAGATTGATTAAACATGTATTTGCAAGAAGGGCTGTGATGAGTGAGATGATAAAGAGCTGGATACACCAGAGTGTCTGAGAGGAGATCTAACTTGGCACAAAGACCAAAATCTCTTGGAGCAAATGCTACTTGCATTTGCTTAGATGTAAGATGGGTAAGATTGGCCAAGAGAGAGGCTCATGGGAAATGTCTCAGCCAAAGATACAGATTTAGGAGCCTTGTCCATATGTGAGTAATGGGAGCCAGGGGAATGGTTAAGACAGTGCAGAGAAAAGTGTATCTGGCAGTGGCTGGGCTCTTAACCATCTCTCTCTCCTCCAAAGTCCCAAGGAACTCTGAACTGCCAAAATATCTTCAAGTCCATAACATTTATCTGGCACCTCTGCTGTGACTTCACATTTCATCAGCATGAGGCTGTGTCTGCAGCTGAGCTGTGATGTTTTTTTAGGACAAAAGGACCGAACACTGGGAACAAGGTGAGACAAGAATGTTTGTTCATCTCACTGCCCAACAGATTGCTTACTATCCCAGAATGGGAGAATCCCTTGAGGGTTTAGCTGTTTAAAATTCCTCATTTCTCCCATAAGAAAATGGGAAGTAAAAGGTTGACTATCCCCCAAGTGTTGTGCGTTTTTATGCCGTATTACAATCATCCAGTAACGTTTCTATCCCCCTTGTTGACATCTAAAAGCTACATGAAGGAAGGGCTTGCATCGATAGTGCATGCTCTCCTGTCTCCAGGCACACTGTGTAAATCCTTTGAGAACAAGGCTCAGGAAAAATCTAGTCCAAGCAGAGCTCCAGCAAGGAAGCATGTTCTGTGACCGTGCCCAGTGTGGGAGCCCTCAACACCGTCTCTCTTGCTCATCATGTAGAGAATTCACCCGGCTTCTGTAGGCTGATCATCCTCTGGTTTGAGCCCCAGGCACAGGGTCCACCCTTGCCTGCTGCTCTGGGTACCAGAAGTGTGTGGAGAAAGTACTTTAGTTCCAGTACAACCTCCAGTTCGGCCCCAAACCTCTGCTAGCACTATTGATTTGTGTGGGGTTTTGAAATGGAATGAGTGGCTGATTTTCTCCAAAATGGCACATTTCATTCATGATGCATGATTGTAATCGTGGCTGCCTGAAGCCTGCCGTTCCCAGTTCGGCAAAAAAAAAAAAAAAAGAAAAAAAGAAATGGCTATTTTCTGGAGTGAATACACTGAAAGGGCAAGAAATCCATATTCATTTTCTTGCCTCTCGGCTGGACTCTATATTTCGCAGGCAGGTGGAACAAAAATCTTTAAATATCATGCTGATCCAGGAAATGCTGGGCAATATTTAAAGAGCTCTGTGTCCTGCCTCGTGTAGCTCTCTGCTCTCCACAGGCCGGCCCCACATCACCAGGCTGGACAGCTACTGCCACAGCCACTGCACACTGCGCTCCAGACCTCGGGTTCAGATTAACTGGCGTGTGACCTTTACCAAGTACTGTAGTTTATAGGAATGTTGAATTTTTCAACAGCTCAGGAGGGTTGGTACGAGTGGGGCAAAAAAAAAAAAAGAGTGGGAAACCACTCCAGGCCATTTAAGCCTCTAAGGGGGGAAAATGAACTCAGCTTTGACTTTGATTTTAATTATGTCCATCGTCCTCAGAGAGGCATAAGGAAGACAATGGGCTGGTACCGTTAATAACTCTTTTACTCTCAACCACGATTAATAACTTGAAGAAGGAAGGTCTTCGGAATATTTAGATTCTTCTTTCTTCCTTGGCAGATGGTTGGAAAGCCCTCCCCGCTACCCGTGGGCCTCACTGCCTTGACCTCCTGCAGATGTTGGGTTTTGGATGAAGTGTGGCCTGGGACTGCTGGGAAAGAAAAGAGTTCTAATGTGCCATATCACAGCAAGCAGTGGGGTGGCCCACTAACTGCTTTTTTATGATTGTCACTTACCGGTCCTGATTTAGCCACACTTAAAGAGTGGTGTCAACAATTGTAGAAGGCCTCAAAGGGAGGCCCAGGCCAGTGAGGGTGAAGCATTATTGGAAGCTGGGCAATTGGGTGATGAATGGGCGATTATGAGAAGGGGCAAATGGCCATCGTCAGGAACGCCGTAACAAACTAGACGTTGATATATTGTCCTCTCTGAGATCCTCCGGCGGGCCATTATGACTCCCCTAATGAGATTGTCATGCACTTCTCTTTATGTAGCTATTAAAATCTTGTCTACATCTGCTGAGGTTTTCCTGGGGAGGAGAGTGAGGGGTCAGCCAGGAGGAAGACGCTCAATATTTTCCTGTCTGCTGCAATCCCTCCTGACATGCCAGATAGGGCTCTGGATCCACATGACAGTAGCAGACAAATCTTCCAAGGGAGCAAAGGGTGGGACAGGGCCTTGGCTGGAAAGAACTCGGCGGAGGCAGCGTCAGCAGAAGCCTTGACAAGGGACATTCCTAATCAAAGGATCTGCTTGGCATAGTCAACACAGTGTGGCTTGTTCCATCACTTATTTCTCATCCCAGATGGTGAAATAGCAAGTCCTGTAGTTCTCATTCATTCAAAGTCCCTAGAAGGAAGTGTGCGGATGGTGGCCCAGCCGAATCCAGTTAATACGCCACTCCTCACAGATACTCCAGGGTGTGTGTGTGTGTGTGTGTGTGTGTGTGTGTGTGTGTGTGTGAGAGAGAGAGAGAGAGAGAGAGAGAGAGAGATTTTGTTTTGTTCTCTCTAAGTCTGGTGGAGGGAAGGTTGAGAGTAAAAGCATGCTCTCCCTCTGAGGTTCAGTGCTCCTGGCCTTGGGACTATTTACATGTCCTGGCATATGCTAGAAAGAGTGACAACAGCCCGCACAGATCCTGACCACACCGTCCCTTACCACCTTCAGAACCTGCCTCCCAGCTCCAAATCCACTTGTTTATGAGAAGCCATCACCAAAGTCCCTGCCTGCCACTCTGCTGTGACGCCATTTGTCCTCTCTTGTTGCAGCCTTGAAATGTGTGGCATTCTCTACTGACTTCTCAGTAACCGATCTCAACGTTTGCAATTGGTTCATTTTGAAATTAAAAAAAAAAAACCACTTATTTTTATGATCCTCCCAATAATAATAACACACATACACAAACACACACAGCCTTTAAATGTATGCAACAGAGTAACTGAAGATCAGTATAAAATGTCTCCAAAGGAGAGTTTGCAATGGATGTATCAGATATGTTGAGAAAACCTCCACTCAAGGAAAACTCTAATGAGATGGTTCACAATGGGAGAATGCACTTGGATACACAATGCCTCAGTGTCTCATGTGTCTTCGAAAAAACCAGAAGCCCCTTTTCCCTTTTCCAGGCCACATGCAACACAATAGAGCAAAGCCACATGAATCTATTATGTCTTGTAGGGCTTTTAGCGGGAGTATGACTGTTTAACCAAGCAGTGACATGAGAAGAATTACTATTAGACACTCCAGCTGAAAGTAGAGATTTTATTGATTCCCACACTGGCCTGCCTTTTTATCTTTGATTGAGTGGCTTTCATGAATCCAAAAAGGTAACACTCTTGCATTGAAAGCAGCAGCCAGCGGTCCAACCCAGACTGAAACCATCTGTCAGTCTAGAAGAAAGACGAAGGGACTTCCCAAAGTATCATCTATCTAGCCCCTCTCCCCCCCAGGACTATCCATTGCCTATGCTGAGTACATGGCCCATCCCCTCTGTCAGATGGCTCCTCCAGGAGTCAACTAAATTTCAACAAAGGGTTTAGTGAGGAGATAAGCAAAATACACCTTCGTATAATTAGGACACTAATTGCACCCTGAGACAGAGTAATTATGTCCCTCTTTTTAGGAAGCATTTAGTTCTGCACATTTCCAACTCTCCAGGTTTTTGTGATCATTATTTTTTATTGTTTCTGAGGTCTCATTTAGAAAATGATCAGATTTGTCTCTCTGTTTACTAAATATCAAACACGATGTACAAACATCTTTCAATTAGGTGTTCTGCAAAGGGCCTGCTCTCCCCCTCTCTATTTTAAACAGGACTCATTTGCATTCATGGGCAAATTAGAATGCAGAAAAGCGTATGAGCAATGTGCAGGTTTACACTTCAGTGAATATTCATAAAGTACCGATTCTCCTTGCAACCATTTCCCTGCAAATGGCCCTCCTACTATATGTGTTGTGTTTGTCATTCAGGGGCCTTTTCATTTGTTTTAAAGTGCCAGGTTTGGAGACAATACAAATGTATTCAGGCAGGCCCTGTGAAAGCAGGAACTGAGAGGAAATGGTATTTGTGTTCCATGCCACAACAGTGCTCACTGGGAATCCTCGCAATTGATGGTGCTGCCTCTTGGTGTGGGGTGTAAGGGGAATAATCCAAAGTGACAAATAGTTCAGGCTGAGGCTGAAGGGAAGACAGCCTCCTGTTCTGCAACAGGAGGCCCATTCTCCAAGCTCCTGCCAGGGGGTCCTGGGTACACAGTACTGGGGAATTAGGAGCTCTCCCTGCATGCATCCTTGGACCCCCACCTTCTCCAAGGTAACATGGATAGCAGTGTACAGACAATAAAGACTTTATAAACAAATACTGGCTTCTGCTTTTATTGTGTTGCTCAGATAAATCAAATATGCCCCATCTGTGAAATGCAAGAAATCAATAGAAAAGAAGATAGGCAAAATGATAGGTAAGCATGTTTTCAGTCCCTTAGGTATCTGGGCATTAGGTGAGGGATCACTGGAGTACATAGTAAGATGGGGGTGGAGGCAAGACTTTGAAAGAAGAACAAAGAGTCCTGTAAAGAAAGTGGGGTCTTGAACCCTAGGAAGACAGACTACCAGCCTACTGAGCAGATATGCTTTTTTTCCTGTGCCTTCTAGAAGAGTCTTGAGAAGCAAAGATTTCCCAACTATAGCCCTGACTTTAAGACTTATGACCTAGCCCCTGACTAGAAGCAACTAAAGAGCACAAAAGGAGAAGATATAAAAGGCAGAGTGGGAGGGAACCAGGGAATCAGAGTGCACTGGGGCAGAGAGAATGTTGTGGAGCTTCTGCCCGAGTGCCTCTTGGCACACATGCACATTTGTCATCCCTGATGATATGGCTGTGGACAGCATTCATGACCAAAAGTCAATGACCTAACTCCTCCACAGGGAAAATACCCATGTATGTTTTGCCAACTTGTGCTGGTCCATCTGCTGACCAGACTTACATCTTCAAGGCGGATATCTGTAGGTTTCTCAAAGACCAGCACATGCCCCAATAATGAATTCCAAAAAAGTAAACAGCTGCACCTGGAGGCTATCTGCAATGGACAAAGGACCACAGCCTTCCCATCGCTAGGACCATTGCTCTCCTCCTCCTCCTCCCAAACTGACAACCCTAGATATGTGTTTTGCCAGGACGGTGCTTCCAGCCAGTTCACTGCGAAGCAGAAGCCACTGAGAAAGAGTCACAAGTTCAAAATCCTCCAGACATATGCGTGGGTGAGGGCATACAAATGGAGCATGCCTGGAACCTGCTTTTAGAGGACTTTCAATACATTTGAAGATTTGCATGAGGCTCTCGGAAAACAATGGGCCCACAGGTATTTTCTTTTAGGCACTCATTCTCTTCCAAACCAATCAGGAGGAATGAGACAGCATTTAGTATAGCTAGATGCTGCTCTGTAAAGCCGTAGCAAGGTCTGGTTAGTGGGAACTCTGAAAGCTCTTAAACTGTCAGCAAGATGGGATGATTTCACACATGGTGAAGATGGGATGATTTCACACATGGTGAAGAGGGTATGATTTCACACATGGTGAAGAGGGTATGATTTCACACACATGGTGAAGATGGTATGATTTTACACATGGTAAAGAGGGTATGATTTCACACATGGTGAAGAGGGTATGATTTTACACATAGGACTCCGAGACCTGGACAAGAGTATTTCATCCAGGATTACGGTCAGATGAGGTTATCTCAAATATACCTGATGAGCACGGATGAGACAGGACAGGGTAAACAGAGTTGGGGCAGGCGGAGAGAGGGAAAGGGAAGGGAAGACTCAAGCTGGGAGGAGGAGAGAAGAGGATTCCCTCCTTGCTTTCCCTGTCTTATCCTCTTCCTGGCTGTAGCTCAGCTATCTTCAAATCACACCTTCTCACCTCCTCCTGCCTTTTCTTCCTCAGCCTGGCCAACAGGACTAGAAAAGCAAGTCCTTACCAGAGACAATCACTAGTCAAATGGGGCCACTTGAGTACCTTGTACCTTCCTAAAGTCCCCAGGGTGGCTGATACCACCGTCTTGCACCAATGGGACAGGGCAGGGCTGCCTCAGCTTTACTTCCTACTTTATCAACCTTGTGCCTGTTCCTTCCCTCCCTAGGGAAGTGCCCAGGAGATTAGCAGAGACCACCTGGTGAGGAAGCACTCTTCCTCACAAAGGCTGACCTCTTTCCCCTCCCCTGAGCTTCCACCCTTCTCTTTATCCCCTCTCTTCCATTTCCCAGCCTCTGCCAGCCCCTCCCACTCATCCTGCAGTCCAGTGAAGCCACCCCTGCTCACGTACTATTTTCCATCCTTCTTTTCTTTCCTTTCCAGGCACCTTGTGTCACAGAGGCTTTTAAAGTCCCACCACCCAGCCCTCTTTTATCCCTTATCCCCTGGCTGTCTCGGCTCACAAAGTTCAGGAATGATCTCCCAAATACCACAGAAAGACTAGTCTTCATTCCTCTGTGGGATGGTTAATCTTGACTCCCAACTTGACTGAATTGAGAAGTGCCTAAGAGATCAGTAAAGCACACCTCTCGTATATCCATGAGAGTACTTCTGGAGAAGATTAACCAAGGGGTAGGATCTTCCCTGAATGTGGGTGTCACCATACTGGGAGCCTGGATAATATAAAGGAGAAAAGTCCATTAATGCAGGCATTTTCTCCCTCAGCTTCCAGGCCACAGGATGTGAACTGCTGTGCTCTAGCTCACCGTTGCTACCATGATGGACTGATATCTCTGAAATCACTAGCACTGCTCGCCTCCACCACCACAATAAAAAGTTGTTTCCAGCACTGTCATAATGTAAGAAATAACACACTCCTCCTCTACCTGACTTTCATACAGCCTTGACTTCTATTGCCCGTCGTATTAGTCAGGATTCTCTAGAGGCACAGAACTTATAAAATGAATATATATGGGATTTATAAGGATGGCTTACAGGCTATGGTCCAGCTAGTTCAACAATGGCTGTTTTCCAATGGAAAGTCCAAGAACCCCATAGTTGTTCGGTCCACAAGACTGACTGTCTCAGTGGGTCTCCAGTATGTGCTGGAATTCTGAAGAAGTAGGCTTTAATGCCAGTGAAGGAATGGACTTACTAGTGGGATAGCAAGAGCAAACAGGCAAAGAGAGCGAGCTTCCTTCCTCCGCGTCCTTTGTATAGGCTGCCAGCAGAAAGTGTGGCCCAGATTAAAGGTGGATCTTCCCACCTCAAAAGATCTGGATTAAAGGTGCATCTTCCCACCTCAAAAGATCTGGATTAAAGGTGAATCTTCCCACTTCAAATGATTTAATTAAGGAAAAAAAAACTCTCAAAGGTGTACCCTGCCACTGGGTTTTAGTTAATTCCAGATATAGTTGAATTGACAAGAATAACCATCAGACCTGTCCCCCTCTTTTTCAAGACCTGCTGGTTTCTTTACTAATGTAACCAGCCTGGGTACCCAACCACCTCTCTGAAAACCCTTTCTTGGTTGCCTACACTGGTATCTGTCCCTCAATCCTTATATCTTCAATCTTTTCCCAAGTCAGGATCCCTGGTGGATCCTCTTCTAGCTAGAATCATTGCTTTGCATCTTTGAAGGATACCCACACTCTGTCTCTGCACCTCTGACCTCTGACCAGAGCCCCAACCTATGTTTTAAATCTGATCCTTCTGACCTACCCATTCTATCCAAGCTTATTCAAAATGTCATCCCTGTGTGTTTTAGAAGGTCAAGCAATAGGATAGACATTTCAAATACCAAGATCGGTAAGATCCAGGCTTTACCCTCAAGGCCTTCACAATTTAGTGGAAGAGATGCACACATAATTAGGCAAATACAGAGCAATGTGGAAATGCACAGATAGGCACAGGACAGTATGAAGTATTTAATAGAAGTTTCCAACTGGAAAACACAACCCAGGCTGGAGATGAGGGAATCCAAGAGCCCTTTACAAAGATAAGATGCTTCCATTACTACCTAGAGAACAAGAGTGATGTACAGAGTATAAGAGACTCTGAATGCTTTTAGCAATGTTCACTGATAGTATTGGATTAACTGTACATTAGCACTGACAAAAATAAAAGTCAAGAAAGACACCTAAGAATCTAACCGAGTGTCTTAGTCAAGGGTTTTATTGCAGTGATAAAACATCATGACTGAACGCAACTTGGTAAGGAAGGGGATTATTTGGCTTACATATCCTGGGTCATAGTCCTTTGAGGGAAGCCAAGACAGAAACTCAGACAGGGTGGAAACCTGGAGGCAGGCACTGATTCAGAGGCCATGGAAGAGTGCTACTTACTGGCTTACTCTTCAAGGCTTGCTCTGCCTGCTTTCTCATAGCACATGACCACCAGCCCAGTAGTGGCACCACCCACTGTGAGCTGGGCACTCCCACATCAATCATCAATGAAGAAAAAGTACTACAGGCTTGCCCATAGGCCAATCAGGTAGGGGTATTTTCTCAATTGAGATTTCTGCTTCCCAGATGACTCAGCTTGTGTCAAAACAGCATAAAAACTAGCCAGCACCCAGGTACCATGGTATGCCCTATCAGTGTCTACTTCCTACATACCATGTCTACTCGGTAGTTCAGGAAATTATTCAGTTGTGGACTGGGATATGGCTCACTTGGTAGAGTGCTTATTCAGCTAGCACAAAGCCCTGGATTCTGTCCCCAGCATCATATAAACGAGACATGGGAATGTATACCTGTAATCTCAGCACTTGAGAAGTGGAAGCAGTAAGATCATAAGATCAAGTCAGTTCAGACTATACAGCAAATTTGAGGCCAGCCTGGACTCCATGAGACCCTGAGACCCTGGTTCATTCATATTCTCTCTCTCTCTCTCTCTCTCTCTCTCTCTCTCTCTCTCTCTCTCTCTCTCTCTCTCTCTCTCTTTCTCTCTCTCTCTCCCTCCCATCCCTACCTTCTTCCCTCATGATACTCTCTCAGCTCAAGTTACTATTGCATTCTTGCCCATCTTTCATTCCACATCAGCCTCACTCTGCCTCTGTGGCCTCAGTAGGCTACTAAAGAGTGATGTTCATTCTTCTAATCCTTCAGTTCTTGGTTAGAAAATTCCAGCACACCTCCTTCACCTAACAATCAAAGTCCTTGATAATCTGAGTTTCTCTCTCTCTCTCTCTCTCTCTCTCTCTCTCTCTCTCTCTCTCTCTCTCTTTCTCTCTCTCTCTCACTCACTCACTCACTCTGGCAGAACAGTACATATGATACCTTATCACCTTAGTAAAAAAAACAAGCCCATATGTATTGTTTGCCTAAGTTGATCTGCCTGTGTTTGCACACAATAGAATAAGACATAGAATGATCCTAAGAGCTGCCATTCAGCAAGTGCTTTCTACAACAAACTCTTCCAGACACTAATAAAATAGCAGTCCTATGAAGTAGATGTCCATTCCCTTATTTTGAAATTGAACAAACAAGAAAGGTCCAATTCTTGCCTAACGTCATGTAGTCAGTAAGCGACAGAGCCAAGCTGGGAACTCAAGTGGCTGACTCTGGGCTACTGTGCTCTCATCAAGGTGGAAAACAGGACCATGAGAGAAATTCTTCTGTAACTTGTGCCTTTTCATTTTGTTTGAAATTCACAAAATGAATGTGCATTAATTTTGCAACTGAGAGGAAAAAGGGAAAGAGAGGAAAAAGAGGGAAATGCAGGTGAATGGTGAGGAGGGAAGGGAGGAGGGGAGGGAGGGACCAAGGGGACAGATAAGGAGAGGAAAAGAAAAGGGAAGAGAACATGCCAATGTTTGTTCCCCATTGCTACCGTAGCAGAGCATCACAGAACTAGCTTGTCTGGCAACACTCTTGCATCCTTATGGGTCTGGAGGTCAGGAGTCCACAGGTATCAGCAGGTTGTGCCCCTCCTGAAGGTTCATGGGAAGTATCTGCTATCCTGCCTACCCCGGCTTCTAAAGGCTGCCTAGGCTGCACAGCTTGGACCCCATCCTCTGTCTTTAAGCTAGTAGTGTAGCATCTTCCACGCTGTCTCTAAGGTGGGCCTCCAGTCTCCCCTCCACAAGGTCTCTTCTGATTCCATACAGGCCCATAGCATGGACCAGGGCAATCTCTACAACCTTAACTGAGCCACAGCTCCTAAGTGTCTTTTGCCAAGGTAATACTTTCACAGGTTCTGGGAAATCAGAGGAGGACATCCATAAAGGTAAGGAGATATTTTTTCCCATCAATTACACAGAAGAAAGAAAAAGGAAGGGGGAAGAAATTCTATCCAAGCTTTGGGACTTGCCCTATTTGTCCCGACTGTTTAAATGAACAGTCTCACACCCAACCTTGAACTTCAGCGGTCCTTCATTTTCTCCCTTGGGGCTCCTAGAGCAGCTAGCACTTGAGCTCTTTGGGGCAGGAGCCGTCCTGTCCTTTTCATCCTAGCCAGCCATCTTCTTTGTACACAGCACAGGCTCAGTCGTCTTTGCGGCGCAGGATTGAATTGTTGCGAACACGGCTTCCCCGCCTGAGCCTGCCCTTGTGGCCTAGGCTGACAGCCTCGAGATTAACTGCCTAATGAATAAAGTTGCTGAGCTTGGCCCAGCTGTGCCTTTCAGAGTGTGTTTGGGTTTGCTATGCCAAGTACAGATGATTGCCCCTGTCACCAGCCTTTCAAGAACCTGAGCTGCCGAGGCAAGGCAGGTGGGGCCACCTGATCTCAGCTGCAGCTGCAGAGGCAGCCAGCGAGACGTGGCTTTGGCTCACCTGCCTTGAGTGACGGGAAACATAATGCTGCTCTCTAAAGCTGCCAACTGATGGGCTGCACAGGCCTGCAGCGGGGCTGTCATCGTCCACCCAAGGAATTCCAGATCACTTCTGTCCACCCTGTTCCCGCCGCCCCCGCTGGTGCTGTGTGAATAACGATGTGGGGTTACGAGGGCTCAGAAGTTGTCAGAAGTCTTGTTTCCAATGAGTCCAGAGTACACGTATTCAGAAACAGTATATCAAACACAACTGTGAACCTTCAAAAGATGTTCTGTCCATACACTGAGGCCACTGATTCAGGTTTGTAAGGGGGCTAAGGGGAAAACACCAAGGCAATGAGACAACAAGATTGCCATCCTTTGAATGAGGCTACAAGGAAAGTGGGACTTTCCTGTGGGTAGCCTCCAAGAGGCCATACAAGGACACTTCAGCACAGTCCCCTGGACACTGAGCACAGCCCCCCAGAGGGAAGAGACACCTAATAATGACTGTGCAAGACTGGCGACCTGCAGCTGTTCCCATCTGTGTTTCCCTCTAATGGCCTTCGCCATCTGCCATGGAGGGTGGACTGCTGCTGCCCGGGGCTCCCTCTCCTCTCTGGGCTCTTCTCCCCTGGGAGTGAGTAGGTATGGTGATGTCTAGAATAACAATTCTGTGTGTGCTGGTAAACTGTCCATTCAGTTTTGGTTTTTTTTTTACTTAAACAGGCAAACAGTGTGCCTTACGATGGGCCACGCACTGCTCCGGGTGCCGAGAAATAGCAGTAAACAAAACACACTGAAAATCTTCCCTCTTGGGAGACAGAAGTAAACTCAGAAAAATGTGAGAAACAGGCAGCCTGTAAGAGAGCAGTGAGTACCTAAGAGAAAATTCACACAGAAAAAATGTGGATAAGAGGTGTGCACCAAGCTGCAGAGCTAGCTGGGGGCAGCCCAGACTGACTGGCCAAACAGGAAGCTTAGGGGCATGTCTTCTCCAATGTGTTCTTTGCTGTGGGATGGTCTGTATGTCAAATGTGTTGCTGATTGGTCAATGAATAAATCACTGATTGGCAGTGGCCAGGCAGGAAGTATAGGCGGGACTAACAGAGAGGAAAATTGAGAGAACAGGAAGCTGGGTGGGGGAGACACTGCCAGCCGCCATCAGGACAAGGACGATGTAAAGTACCGGTAAGCCACGAGCCATGTGGCAAGGTATAGATTAATGGAAATGGATTAATTTAAGCTGTAAGAACAGTTAGCAAGAAGCCTGCCACGGCCATACAGTTTGTAACCAATATAAGTCTCTGTGTTTACTTGGTCGGGTCTGAGCGGCTGTGGGACTGGCGGGTGTCAGAGATTTGTCCTGACTGTGGGCCAGGCAGGAAAACTCTAGCTACAGTTCTTGCTGCCTGAGAGGCCTCATTCATCTAGACTTTAGTACCTGGAGCCACAAACTGCCTGAGCTCTTTGTCGGAAAGGTCTGAGGATGAGTCCTACCCTCAGAAGAGCCAGATGGTGCCTGGCACTTGTCTTTGTTAACCTAGGGTAAGCCTTTAAACGGTTTTAATTAATTCTTTCAGAATGTCATACAGTATGTTTTGATCATATTCACCCTCAACCCCTCCTCTTAATTCTTCCAAGAATCTACCCTCTACAAACTTGGTGTCCTCTTTTTTTTTTTTTTTTACCCATAATTGAAAGACCCCCGACTGGAGTCTTCCCTCTGGAGAGACCCTCGCCCAGAGATCACACCGAGACCACAAGTCAGATGCAAACAGCAAGAGGCTTTATTCAGGAACACGGGTACCCGGGGCGATACAGTCCCTCCAGAAGCTGAAGAGACTGGCGCCCCGACGGGCTGGAGTGGAGGGTTTTTATAGGGTTGGGCAGCGGAAGGGCGGGTACAGAAGCAGGAAGCATAGTTTACAGGGTTCTGATTGGACGATTCGTATGAGGCCAGGTTCAAACTCAGGACAGTTCGTGGTTTTTCCACCGAGCTCCACACGCCTGCTGACTTGGCTCTTATCTAGGGTACAAGTTGTTTTTCTGACCTTTTAGTTCCCTGTTCTGGGGCCAGGTGGCCGACTGCAGATACCCTGTTTGTTCCTGTGCCCATGTCCTCTAACTGAACTTTCCCCGTACTTTTCAGGCCTTGCTCAAAATGGCGTTAGGCTAAGCAAGTATGCTGGGGCCTTTCATTCCCCCATTTTCTTATCTCAGGGAATGGAATCCTCCATTCATGGGGAAGAATAGGGATGTGACTCCATTTCCACCTGGTTGAGTCGTTGGTATTGTTGGGTCAATACCAAGGTCTGAATAGTAGAAACGCGTTCCCTGATAAATTGGACAAGTCTGTTTAGGATACAGGGCCCGAGCGTCAGAAGGAGCAATAAAATCAGAAGGGGTCCCATAAGGGTGGAGATGAGGGTGGTGAGCCAGGGGGACCTTCTGAACCATCCTTCAAACCATCCCTGCTGTTCTTCAAAGAGTTTTTGTCTTTGTTCTAATCTTTTTCTTAATCTAGCCATGCTATCTCTCACCACCCCAGTATGATCCGCATAGAAGCAACATTCTTCTTTAAGGGCGGCACATAACCCCCCCTCCTGCAGGAAGAGGAGGTCTAATCCCCTCCGGTTCTGCAGAACTACTTCAGACAGGGAGGTGAGTGACTTTTCCAAGGCACTCACGGATTCCTCCAGTGCCTGGATATCGGTATGCATGGCAACCTGGAGTTGTCTGAACTGGTTGGTTTCCATGAGGGCAGTGGTACCTGTGCCTATTCCGGCGGCGACTCCTCCCATAGTTAATCCACCTAATATCAGGGCCAGGGTTAGCGAGACTGGCTCTCTTTTTATACGGGGGACCCCTGTTTCATATCGGGCATAGATATCTTCAGGTGCATGGTAGACTATCTTGGGGTACAGTTCTATGAGCACACAATAATCGGCCGTGTTGGCTAGTATTGAGGAGGAGAGGCATGGTGTAAGTCCAGTGCTACAGGCCCAATAAGTTCCGTTGGGAGCCACGAGATAGTGGGGTCCTGGAACAAGTGCCTGGGTGCGGTTACACAGGTGTTGGTGGGTGTAGGGTACTATCCCCAGACATAGTCCTTGTCCTGACACCTCGGAGATTGTGAGCTTATGCTGAGGTGTCGAGGCACATCCTGACGGGGGTGAAGAAGAATTGGTGAAGCTTCCAACTACGGCCACCCCCTCATAATAGGGAGGTGTGGAGACTAGGCATAACCAGCATTCCTGAGTCTGATTTGGGTTGGTAACATTGAGGGCTGAGTAAGCGCCCTCTATAAGATTCAATAGCCGGTCTCCCGTACCGGGCCTGGGTGGCTGGAGGGTGACTGGGGTTACAGTAGCATTCGGAGCCGTGCTTGGGCGAATGGCTGAATTGGGTCGGGGGGTAGCCCTCGGGGGTGCCGGAGCGGGTAAAGAGGGGTGCTTTTGGTCAGAGAGAACCTGGTTGGGACCTATAGAGGTGGAGGGCTCCGTGATTTTAAGCCTAATCGTAAACACGACTCCCTGGTCCCATCCCGTCATGTAAAGTCTAAGTCCCCATGTTTTACCTTTAATCCAGTCTTGTGTTATCTCCCTTCCCTTCTGAGTAAAAGATATATTCAGGGGGTTGCAGGTGAAATTTACACAGGGCCCCCCCCTTTCCAGTAAGTGTTATCTCTTCCTGACGTGACAGTTCCCCAACAACGTCCTTGAGTAAGAGGACGCCATGAGTGGCTTTCTCTTTGGGTAGTTCTTTTTACCCTAATGAGGTCCCAAGTGGATGAAGGCTCCCAATAGGTATTACCAGTTGTTTCACATCCCCATGCTTTACAGAAGTAACTTTCATAACCCCCACATTGTCTAATCATCTTTCTGTCCCTACCATCCCGGGGGCAGACGTAAAAGGATAGTTGTGACAGGGCTGCTCTGGTTTCAGGGTGACCACATCCATATCTCCCGTCACTACATTTGCAAGTTCCCTTACCATCCTGACAGACGTCTGGTGCTCTGGGGTTCATGGGGTCAGTGGTGGGGATGTCCCAGTCCTCTGACCCTGCTACTAGTTGGCAGAGATCTGGATGCAAGTTAGGCCACCATGTGAAGGGGGTGTGAAGGGCGGCCGTTTGCCAGACCGTCTCCCCAGTTTGTGAGATAACCTGCCAAGTGAGCCTCTTAACTAGGTGCGGGCTCTCTGCCGCCCTAGTCCCCTGGGGGTAGGCAGAGATTAAGAGGAGGGGGAGGAAGAGGAGCCGCGGGCCAACCTTATTTTTAGGGGGTTTCGTGTGCGGCGCACTGTCCATGTTGGCTTTCTGGATCCTGCTGGGTCGGGTTCCCTGGCAGCCTTCACATGCGAGGCGTGGATCCATGCAGCAATCCCGTCGACCTTGAGTGCAGTGGGGGTGGTCAGCAAGACAGTGTAGGGCCCCTTCCACCGTGGTTCCAGATTCTTGGTCTGGTGTCGTCGGACCCAAACGGAGTCCCCGATCTGGAAGGGGTGGGGCACCACCGGCTTGTCTAGCTGCTCCTGATAGGCCTTGGCCAGGGGCTTCCAGATCTCCCTCTGCACCAGTTGGAGGGCTTGAAGATGTGCCTCTAAAGTAGGGGTGGTAGCAAAGGAGGAAATATCAGGATGGAGAAAGTCTACAACAGGAGGTGGGGCCCCATACATGATCTCAAAAGGGGTTAGGCCGTGTGGGCCAGGAGTATTTCGGGCTCGGTAGAGAGCCAAGGGAAGTAGGAGCACCCAATCTCTAGTGCCAGTTGCAAGCGTTAATTTGGTTAAAGTCTCCTTGATTGTTCTATTAGCTCGTTCTACCTGTCCTGAGCTCTGGGGACGGTATGCACAATGGAGTTTCCAATCAACCCCCAATAGTTTGGCCACCCTCTGGCTTACCTGAGAGACGAAGGCAGGCCCGTTATCCGACCCCAATATTTGAGGCATCCCATACCTGGGGAAGATTTCTTCCAACAGTTTCTTTGTTGCCACGTTAGCCGTCTCATTCTTGGTTGGAAATGCCTCGATCCATCCAGAAAAAGTGTCCACGAAGACCAGGAGGTACCGGTACCCGTAGAGTCCGGGTTTTACTTCTGTAAAGTCTATTTCCCAATGAACACCAGGACGATGACCTCTTTGGCGGGCCCCCTTGTTTAGATGAACCTTTCCTGTGTTGACTTGAGCACAGGCTGGGCAGGTAGAAGTTACCTGCTGGAGTACCTGATCCTGGTTCAGCAGCACTGCCCAGGTGTTTTCTCTGTCCAATAGGGTCTTCATCTTGTTTTTGCTCAAATGGGTCAGTGCATGGAGGAATCTCAGCATGTATCGGGTATGGGAGTTTGGCATGACCATCCGGTCTCCCAGTATATATGCTTGTCTTCCTTGTTCCCAGTCCGCCCCCATTTTCTTTGCTAGCTCATGGTCTTCTGGGCTATAGGGCACGGGGTCTCTCTCAGGCTGTGGTTCTTGTATGGCCATCAACTGGCTGCTCCCTGCTGGCTGGGAAGCCACTGTTCGGGCAGTCAGATCCGCCAGCCGATTCCCTCTGGCTACCGCAGAGTCATCCTTCTGATGCCCTGGGCAGTGGACAATACTGAGTTGGAGCGGGAGGAACAGGGCCTTTAGGAGGTCTAGGATCTCTTTTTTGTTTTTGATTTCCTTACCCGCGGACGTCAGCAGGCCTCTCCGTCTGTAGATTTCCCCGTGGACATGCGCAGTGGCGAAGGCATATCTGCTGTCAGTATAAACTGTGAGCTTCTTACCTTCTGCCATCCGGAGAGCTTGGGTGAGCGCAATCAGTTCTGCGCACTGGGCCGATGTCCCGGGCGGGAGTGACGATGCCCATACCACTTCCGATTCGGTGGTTATAGCTGCCCCGGCTCTGCGTTTCCCCTCCTCCAGGAAACTGCTCCCATCTGTGTACCAGACAGCGTCTGGATTCTTAAGCGGCTGATCTGTCAGATCAGGGCGGGTACCATGTGCTTCGGCTAGAATCTGGAGGCAGTCATGTTCCTCGGAGGGGCTAGGCAGTGGCAGCAAGGTAGCAGGGTTAAGGGAAACTGTCGGCCCAAAATTTACCCGGTCTGAGTCCAGCAGTAAGGCCTGATAGTAAGTCATTCTGGCATTAGAAAGCCATCTGTCCGGTGGTTGTCGGACCAAGGCCTCCACTGCATGGGAGGCCAGCACAGTCAACGGCTGTCCCAGAGTCAGCTTCCCGGCATCCTTAAGTAATACGGCAATGGCTGCCACCATGCGGAGGCATGATGGCCATCCTGTAGCCACCGGGTCCAATTTCTTGGACAAGTACGCTACAGGTCTCCTCCAAGGTCCCAGTCTTTGCACCAGTACCCCTTTGGCAAAACCTGAGTTCTCATCCACAAACAGCTCAAAGGGCTTAGTTAGATCTGGCAGACCCAGAGCCGGGGCCTCGAGTAAGGCCTTCTTGATCTGTTGGAATGCTTTCTGATGCTTCTCTTCCCATTGGAACATGGCCCCTGGTTTAGTGAGGGGGTACAATGGGGCTGCCAGTTCGGCAAAGCCAGGAATCCAAAGGCGGCAGTACCCAGCCGTACCCAGGAGCTCTCGAACTTGGCGGGGGTTCCGAGGAGGAGGGATGGAGATTATCGTCTCCTTCCTCTCTCTTGTTAACCATCTTTGCCCCCCGCTCAGGGTGTAGCCCAGGTAGGTAACCTTGTCTCGGCATATTTGAGCCTTTCTGGCTGAGGCTCTATAGCCCTTTTGTCCAAGTCTGGCCAATAAGGCTCGAGTGCCCTCCAGGCACTCGGTTCGACTCCTGGCCGCCAGGAGTAGATCATCCACGTACTGGAGCAGAGTCAGGGTTGGGTGTTCGACCCGGAATCCGGCCAGATCTGCATGTAGGGCCTCATCAAAGAGGGTTGGGCTATTTTTGAAGCCTTGAGGGAGCCGGGTCCAGGTTAACTGTCCCGAAAGCCCTTTTTCTGGGTCCCTCCATTCAAAAGCGAATAGCATTTGACTTTGAGGGTGCAGTCTCAAACAAAAGAAGGCATCCTTCAGGTCTAGCACAGTGTACCAGACGTGGGTCGGTGGGAGGGTGCTCAGAAGGTTATAGGGGTTGGGCACCGTGGGGTGTATGTCCTCCACCCGCTTATTGACCTCTCTCAAGTCCTGGACCGGCCTGTAGTCCCCTGTCCCCGGTTTCTTAACAGGCAAGAGAGGGGTGTTCCAAGGGGACTGGCAGGGCTTTAGCACCCCTTGGTCCAGGAGCCTTCGAATATGGGGCTTGATCCCCTCATGAGCTTCCCGTGACATTGGGTATTGTCTAATTGAAACGGGAGTCGCGGAGGCCTTTAGTGAGATCACCAGCGGTGGCTGATCGTGTGCCAGCCCCAAGCCTCCAGTCTCTGCCCAGGCCTGAGGAAACTCCCTCAGCCAGTTCTGTAGTTCCTCAGGTGATTTCTCCGGGGGTTCTGGTTCAAACAAACGGTATTCTTCTTCTAAACTGAGGGCGAGGATTTGTAGAGGGTCTCCTTTAGGACCCGTGACCCTCGGTCCCTTCTCATCAAAATAGATTTGTGCCTTCAATTTGGTTAATAGGTCCCGTCCTAACAGCGGATGGGGGCATTCAGGTATGTGCAGAAAGGAGTGAGTTACTTGCCCTGATGCCAGTTGGACTTTTCTCTCGGCAGTCCAATAATACCTCTTATTTCCAGTTGCCCCCTGCACCAGTGCAGAATGCCGGCTAAGAGGCACTCCGGCATGGGTTAGGACTGAATGTTCGGCACCAGTATCAACCAGGAAGGTCACGGGCTGCCCCCCGATCTTGAGGGTTATCCTAGGCTCAGGGGGGGGGCTCCTGGCCTCGACTCCCCTAGTCTTCCAGACTAAGGAGGTCTACAGTCTTGGGCCTGGGCCGGCGGGGTCCTTGTGGCTTCTTGGGGCACTCTCGGGCCCAGTGTCCCTTCTCCTTGCAGTAAGCACATTGGTCTTTATCAAGGGGTGGCCTCCTTCGCTCTCCCGACCTATCTCCCTCTCTCCGCTGTCCCTGAGACACAACGGCGGCCAAAACCTTTTTCATCTCCCTATGCTGTTTCTTGTCCCTTTCCTCTTGTTTCTGCCATCTCCTTTCCTCACGCTCCTCAGGAGTTTCTCTCTTATTGAACACTTTCTCTGCATCCTTCAATAAGTCTGGCAAACCTAGCACCTGTAAACCTTCCAGCCGCTGCAATTTGGTTCTGATATCTGAGCTAGACTGATAGATAAATGATAGGATGACACCTGGTGCTTGCCCTGGGTCTTCTGGATCATACGGAGTGTACATCCTATAAGCCTCCTTCAGCCTCTCTAAAAATGCAGCGGGTGTTTCTTCCTTTCCCTGTATCACATTCCTTACCTGAGCCAAATTGGTAGGCCTTCTGGCGGCCGCTCGGAGACCCGCTAAGAGCAACTGGCGATAGAGACGTAGATGCTCCCTACCTTCAGGTGTATTGAAGTCCCAGTCTGGGCGGGTCAAGGGAAAAACTGCATCGATGATATTTGGGAGTTGAGTTGGCCTCCCATCGTCGCCCAGAACCTGCTTCCGGGCCTCCAGGAAAACTCTCTGCTTCTCCTCTACTGTTAAGAGGGTCTGCAGGAGCTGCTGACAGTCGTCCCAAGTCGGCCTGTGAGTCACTAGGATGGACTCAATTAGGCCAGTTAAGGCAACAGGATCCCTGGAGAAAGGGGGATTATGTTGTTTCCAATTATAGAGGTCTGAGGCTGAAAAGGGCCAGTACTGCAACTGGCGATTCGGCCCCTCTCTGAGCGGGAAGGCCCTGGACTCAATAGGGGGGCCATCCCGGTGGCCGCGGAGGCGGCCGGCAATGGGGGACGGGGCTGCGTCCTCTTCTTCAGCCCTGTGGGTCCTGCGAGTCGAGGTGACTTCCGGATCTGCCACGGGCACGACCGGGGACGTCACCACCGGGGCGGCGGCTGGGGCCGCTTCGGCTGGCTCTCCAGGTGGTCCGGCTCGATATGGTGGTGGGTCCTCCGTCAGGAGATCTATAAGGGGAGTATTGGGGTCTGGGGGAAGGACTGGAGGCTTAGGAGTCTCCTTGTGAGGGAGCACGGGGTAAAGGGAGGAGTCCGGGTTGGGGGGCGCAGAAGGCCCAGAGACTGGAGGGGGCTGCGGAAGGAAAGGCTTAACCCATGGAAATGGGTTCTCGACCAGTGATCTCCAGATGGTGATATATGGGACCTGGTCGGGATGCCCATAAGGGCTAGGGGCGAAAACCTTACCCTCCACCTGCGAAATAAGAGAGAGGTTAAAAGATCCCTCTCGCCAGCCGACATTCATCATAACCCATTCGGCCTCGCAGAAGGTGATCCATTTCTTCTTCCTGACAATGACACCTTCATTGTTTCCTCGGGCCTTAACATCGGACCAGTGGTCCTTGGTTAGGCTCAATGGGGTGGCGACAGCCTGTCCCATGGTGGTCTCCAAATAAAGAAGGGTTAAACACACAACGAGAAACAAACAGACAAGACAGACCACAGAATTTTTCGCTGTGCGGCTCCGGCGTAAAACCGAAAGCAAAAACTCAGATGGGGACGCGGAGTGTTTGAATTCTCCGTCCCCTGCCAGTACCACGTATCCTTCTGATGCGTGGGTGGCCCCGAAAAACCGTGCCCCAGAGGGGACTTCCCGTGCCCCAGAGGGGACTTCCCGTGCCCCAGAGGGGACTTTCCGTGCCCCAGAGGGGACTTCAGATACCCGTGGAACGTCTTCCAGGGTTTCAGTGGGCGAAGTCCGAGCTCGTCAGCTCCTTCAGCCCCCACCGACTCAGACCTGACTTAGGACGTCCGACGAAAACGAAAGACAAGTAAACAGACTGAGACAATACAGACAGACAGTGGCCGGCCAGCTTACCTCCTGACAGTGGGTCGGTGGTCCCGAGGCGGGGGTCTCAAATCCCGGACGAGCCCCCAAATGAAAGACCCCCGACTGGAGTCTTCCCTCTGGAGAGACCCTCGCCCAGAGATCACACCGAGACCACAAGTCAGATGCAAACAGCAAGAGGCTTTATTCAGGAACACGGGTACCCGGGGCGATACAGTCCCTCCAGAGGCTGAAGAGACTGGCGCGCCCACTGGCTGGAGTGGAGGGTTTTTATAGGGTTGGGCAGCGGAAGGGCGGGTACAGAAGCAGGAAGCATGTTTTACAGGGTTCTGATTGGACGATTCGTATGAGGCCAGGTTCAAACTCAGGACAGCTCGTGGTTTTTCCCCGAGCTCGACACGCCTGCTGACTTGGCTCTCATCCAGGGTACAAGTTGTTTTTCTTACCTCTAGTTACTTTTCAAGCCTTGCTCAAAAATGGCGTTAGGCTAAGCAAGTATGCTGGGGCCCTTCATAATAATTCATCAACTCCAATTTTTGCTCCCCCTACATACTCCTGCATGTGGAGCCATCTTCTGGATGGTGGTGAATCCACCAGGAGCCACACCCACCCTTAAAGAAAACTTATGCTCCATCCCCCAGAAGCCATCAACTGTCTATAGCTCCTCAGTTAGGGGTGGGGGCTTATGGACCTCTTTCTTACATTTACACTGACATTGTTTCTCAGTCTCAATATCATTGACATTTATGGCTGGATAATTAATTTCCTTCAGTGGGTGCCATCCTGTGCATTGTAGGCTATAGAGCATCATACCCAGTAGATGTTGGTGGGAGTGTCCACTAGTCATATGACAATAAAAATTATCTCCAGACATAGGCAGATATCCCCCACAGGACAAAATATCCCTTGTAGCCAAGAAACAATGTGTTTATAAATATAAAGTTTTGACAGAGCTATGGAAACTTAATTAAATATTACAAGAGAGTAGCAAAGAATTTCTGATGCATGGATTTATTTCTTTTATATTACAAGGGTATACAAGTAAATCACATCTTACTATGTGTTTAATTGATTTGGAAATCAAAAATGATAGAAAACAGAATTGTTTCAGAAATTCTGGAGGACTTTTGAAGGGAAAAAAGTCAATGGAAACAAAACAAAGACATGTACAGGAAATAAAACACATAGGGAAAAATTATAATGGAGGGGGAAAAACCCTACACATGCACACAAGAAAACTCCAAACTTTATTTTATCTATGAGTATAATGACATAAAAACATGAAAAACATGAGAATTTGTTTTTCTGAGATGACAGGATTGTGAAAATATTTCTTTCTACTTTGTGTGTGTGGGGGGTGGGGGTGATGTGGTTATTGAAGCCATATAGTAATTACATTTCTAAAATCTCTTTCTGCAATATGTCTTTCTGGGTAGCGGTGATGGAGAGCTGTGATGGAAGCATTAATGAGAC
This sequence comes from Peromyscus californicus insignis, assembly GCF_007827085.1. Classification (NCBI taxonomy): domain Eukaryota; kingdom Metazoa; phylum Chordata; class Mammalia; order Rodentia; family Cricetidae; genus Peromyscus; species Peromyscus californicus. Next base: position 43,984,242 of record NW_026294413.1, read on the forward strand.
TTTATTAATTGTGGAAGATGTCTGCCCTTGAAGTTCAGAGCAGCCTAAGCCTCTGAAACAACAAATTCTTGGCCAGCAAGAAGTACATGACTTAACCTGGAGGAAGTCAGTGTACTCATCAGAAATACAAAGTCTCAGGGCTGTAGAACTAATTCAGTGGCAGAGTGCTTGCCTAGCATGTACAAGGCCCTCAATTTGATTGTTGATCAGAGAGAGAGAGAGAGAGAGAGAGAGAGAGAGAGAGATTTCCTTGACAAATTTCATGTATTTCAAGGACACACTATATCTCACCCTTGATAACTGGCCTAAGTATTCATGCTCTTGTCATGGCACAGCTGGCCCTGGACTGGGACAGGAAAAAGCCTTTACTAATGACTGGAGCATAGTGAAAATCTAGGACATCCCTCTTAGAAAATACTACTTTCTCCCCTTCAGTCAGCAGACAGCCATAGCACTTGCCTCCTTTCTGTTTGTATTCTGTCACCTAAGTATAATAGTCACCAGCCTCCATCTACCACAGGGGCGTGGAATCCTAGACACCATCGTTTTCCAGAGTCTAGCAAGTACAGAGAAAAACAGAGTTGAGTTTTCTCTATCCTCGTGATTTGATTCCAAAGACTTTCTCTTTCTAAAATGATAGGCATTGGAGACTATTTCACAAGAATGAGCCATCTAAACAAACCTCTGAGGTCCCAACAGGACCGCTCCTGAGCTCAACAGTCATGTAGAAGATTCTCACACATGCAGCAGTAGGGTATGGCTGAGTTACAACCTGAAAAACCTTCCAATGTTCACGGCCCATCCATTTTATCAGTTTCCCTGGTACCTTTCAGACTAGCTTTCATCCCAACACAGTGCCTGGCTGAGGTGAATTGCTATGTATTGGCAGCAGAATAGTACAAGAAAGTAGCATAGTGCAAAGCGGAGCAGGATAGGGGCTTACTATGGCAGTTCAGGAACCAGGCAGCTTGGGTTCCAATCCTACCTTCTGCCAATTATCTACCTTTAGGGGAAGTATGACTTTCCTATCAGCATCTTGTCCTGTATATGCAGCTTGTAATGGTGGTGATGAGAATGGCAAGGATAAGATAGTTATAAGGAATACTTAAATAAGCCATGCAAGGCCCTGGACTGTAGTAAAGCCTTAAACATCATGCTTATTAGATGGTACCTGCAACTTCATAGCTGATCTCTGCATCCCACTCAGTGTGAGATCTCATTTCAGTCTGGCCTTCTCCACACCTAGTTCATTAGCTAAGAAGTGAAGTTACTATCCTTAATGTTTTAAATTGCCATGAAGCAAATGTTTTTACAACTATGTTTAGACTCTCTGTGCTACACTTGGGGAGCACTTCATCTAATCATCCCTTAGAGGAGTCCTGCAAGAGTCCAGTAATCTGAATGGACACTAGTGCTCTAGATAAACACATGAAGCTCACAGAGAAGCAGTCAGAGGAGAAATGGAGGAGGCACAAAGATCATGTCGCTTTGTCTTCCATCAAAAGCTTTCTTAATACAATAGGGTGGGAAAACCCCTTTACCCTACAAAGCCTTAATATGTTTCAAAATGCCTTGAATTTCAGTTGACCATTTCCATGGTGTCTCCATGACATTACACAGCACTGCCATCCCATGACCAATACAAGATCAATTCTAAGTTGAAAAAATAGAAGTCACACATAGCAGTATCACTCCAGTGGTGGCTATGCATTGAGTTTTTGTGGTTCAGACCTTCGTCAGATTTTGACATTGTACACAAATGTTGTGTGATGTTAGGCTACCCAGAGATAGAAGAACAATCTGATAATGAGTTCTGCTTTCTGATTCATAGTTCTCTTCACTGCTTTGGATAAGTCCTGTGGTTTGAATGAAAATGGCCCACATAAGTTCACAGGAAGTAGCACTATTAGGAGGTATGGCTTTACTGAAGTAGGTATGGCCTTGTTGGAGGAAATGTGTCACTAAGGGGTAGGCTTTGAGATTGCAGATGCTCAAGCCAGGCCCAGTCTGATTCTTTCTTCCTACTGCCTACTGATCCAGATACAAAACTCTTGGCTCCTTCTCCAGCACCATGTCTACCTATATACCATCATGTTTTCTGCCTTGATGACAATGGACTAAACCTCTGAACTGTAAACCAGCTCCAATCAAATGTTTTCCTTTATAAGAGCTGTGGTCATGGTGTCTCTTCACAGCAATAGAAACCCTAACTGAGACAGTCTTCCATATACATATTGGAATAAGGGTCATAGGCCAGGTGAATCCCACATTTCTGTACCATTGGAAATGAAATGGGGAAGAGTCTACTTTGGCTTTTCCCTAGCAAATGGAAGCCCTGGATAGTCACAGAGGCTCCAAGTCACAAAAACTCCACTGAGAGCTTTCATCTATCCATCTTTTTATCTTCTCATAACCTTGGAATAATCTTCTGCACCACAAATATCTGTGTAGATCACTCAGGGCTTTTACTACGTCCCTTTGGTCTACTGCCCATATCCAACATCACACACAGACGTTGCCGTCAACGGAAACTGCATCACCTTCAAAACCCGTCACTCTGATACCATGTTCCAGGCTGACAAGCTCTCCTTCTGACTCCCTTGTTCATGGATCCCTGTAGGGTCATTTGCATCTTCATTGGGACCTCCATTTGATACACACCCTTTCAGTGCTTTCCTGTTTTCAACTCCCTCTCAACCCTCTGCAGCTTTATGGCCCTTCACATCAGCATCCCTCTGCCAGGTCTCTTAACCACCACTCTCTTCTTACCAGTCACCATCTTTGGAAGCCCCAGTATCCTTACTAAGAGTGTTATGAACGTCTAGGTAAGACAGTTCTCTTCAGTGAAAAGTTACTGTGGAATCAAGGCGTTCATGCTTCAACCATCTGAGCACCAAGACTCCATCATCCCCACAGGGCAGACCCTCAGAAAGACTAGGCAAGGACATTTGGCTGTGGGCCAGTCCTTCTATCCATAGGCAGAGTTGCTTCTTCTGTGAAACCTGAGTTCTGCTTCTAAAGTCTTTCATCCAATTAAATCTAGCCAGCCAAATTATTTAGGACAATCTTTACTTCTAGAACACCGTTTATAGACTTGAGTCACCTCTACAAATGCCATCCCAACATTACCTAGGTCAATGGCTGACTCAGTAACTGGGCACTCTACCCTAGCCAAGTTGACACATAACTGACCCTCATAAGAGACTATGCAATTTAGCATCTAGACATAAATACTCTTGAGTGAACAGGAAGAGCTATTCATAGCTATGCTAGAACACACAAACTTTAAAAAAAAAGACAGGAAAATTGAAATATAGAGTCTTACTACAGCTATGGGATTACTAAAATCTGTCCCACAAATTCCCCCTATGACTTTGTATGGCTCAGCAAGCAACAAAAAACTTTCTGACATGACAGAAAGTAGATTTATCATATATGAGTTAGCAAACCTGGCAGGTCCTTGTGATGGTTTAAATGAGATGTCTTCCATAGTCTCAGACCCTTGAGGACCCAGTTCCAAGTCATTGCCCTGTATGTACCAGGAAGATCCAGTGCTGAACACCTTGCTTCCACAGTAACTCTTCAGAGGCTTAGGAGGTATTGTCTTGCTTGAGAAAATATATCACTAGGGACAGGCTTTCTGAGTTTAAAGACTTACACTATTTCTAACTCTCTCTCTCTCTCTGTCTCTCTGCTTCATGCTTGTGGTTCAAGAGGTGACCTCTCAGCTTGCTACTCTAGCTGCCATGCCTATTGCTTGGTGACATGCTTCTTTACCCTGACAGAATCTTATCCCTCTGGAACCATAAACCCAAACAAACCCTTCCTTCTACAAGTTGCTTTGGTCATGGTGCTTTATCATAGTAATAAAAAGTAACTAACACAGACCTCAAGCTTGTGGCAAGGAAATCTGCAGCAGAAGGCAGAAGAAGAAAGGCTTGGAGGGATTTCAGATTTGTTTCTTCCCAGTGCCTGCAACTTTTAGGAAAGTTATCAATGACTTGTAGGTAGCTTAGAGAGATCAGTATACATCGGCAGTTGATGATACAAGACCTGGAGCCATAGTCTCTCTTCCCAAATTACCTAATGTGTAACTTTGGGCAAGTTACACAGGCTATCTGTGTCTTGGAGTTCTTATATAGAAAATGTAAGTGGTAAGTTATATTCACACAAATGGGTCATAGAGGTTCCCAGTAACAACTACAGACACTATTACCCCAACAGACACACCCACTTCACCACTCTACAGCATTTGAACAAACCCCCTGTGAAATATTCTTATTTCCTGACTTTCAAAAGCAATACTGTCTCAGCTTTCTTCCTAACTGTCTGCTCATTTCTCAGTATATACTTTCTTCCCAAGGAATTTCATTCATGCCTGTGACTTTACTCACCATTATCTGACTCTCAGATCCATATCTCCGGTCAGGTCCACTTCGAAGTATCAGACCTACATTTCTACCTGTTGACTCAACACTGTGACAAAATTTTTCCTTTCCTTTCTTTGTTTCTTTTTGTAGTACTGGGGAAGAAGTGGTGTCAGAGGAGACAAGTGGAGGGGATGGATTATGCCCCCTCAGTTCCCCATTTAAATTTTCATAATGAGAACTAATGAAAACTGAGAGACATAAATTCAACACATTTGAGACTGAACTTGCGACCTTCTCCTCTGAACACTGGACTTTCCTCCCTGGTTCTATCTCAGAGAATGCCACCACTGTCCAGCCTGCTCCATGAAACAGAAACCAAGAAAGCAGTCCCTTTCATCACTTCCTCCCTTCCTGTATTGTAGCTAGAGAGTTTTCTCACCAGGTTCTGCCAAGCCTCGGCAGGCCGACAGCCCACTTATAAAATAAACACACAGACGTTTATATTATTTAAACTGTTTGGCCTAATGGCTCAGGCTTCTTGCTAACTGTTTTTATATCTTAAATTAGCCCATTTCTATTAATCTATACTTTGCCACATGACTCGTGGCTTACTGGTACCTTACATCTTCCTTGTCATGGGGGTGGCTGGCAGTGTCTCTCTGACTCAGCCTTCCACTTCCCAGAATTCTTGTCCTCCTTGTCCCACCTATACTTCCTCCTGCCTGACTACTAGCCAATCAGTGTTTTATTTATTAAACAATCAGAGCAACACATTTGACATACAGAACATCCCACAGCACTGTATCTTTTATGTCATCCATCTAGGCCAAGAAAAAGTAGTCTCTTGCTTTGACTATGGTTCAGCTTTAGCATCTGCTCTGGCCACACTGATTCAGTCACATCTGGACAAAGCCTGTGAACATGCATGAGCACACAATGTGTAGACACAAACTTTAAAGGCCTTTTGTTCCTGCCCTTTGCTATCAGTATCAGATGCTACACATCCTTGCTGTCACCTGCAAATCCCTGCCTAGTTTGGCTCCTGCCTGCTTTTCCAGAGTCCCCCTGTACCACTCTTCCCTTGGCATTTTTCACTCACTAAAATATTCTGCACATACCCATAACCCAGGGACATTGCACACACTGTTCTTTCCAAAGGAATATGCTAATCCCACTCTGAACTGTGAAGTCTCCCTGACCCATATTCAAATTATTTTTCTTCGAAGAACACTTCCCTAAACCATTTTCTGTCTCCATCCTCACTCCACCTTTTCAGGTAAGTCAGATTCTTTTGATGCAATAGTACTTCTTCTCGGCAGTCCCTAGGTAGGTTCAGTTACCCAGAGTCCAAAATATTAAATGGAAAGTTTCAGAAATAAACAACTTATGGGTTTTAAACTGCATGCTATTCTAAGCAGTGTGGTGACCCACCCCTTTGACTGGTGTATCTACAGTTCATATGTCACCTACTCTTTAGACTTTCAGTAGCACCCCAACTATCAGGTTGACTGGTGCCATGTTGCATTACTGTTGTTTAAGACACCATTATTTGGGCTAGGAAAAGCCCCCCAAAGCAAGACACTGGCAACTTGAATGTGCCAAAAAAGAAGCCATATAATGCTTCCTTTAAGTAGAAAGAGGCACATTCTCGATTAATAATGAAAAATTCACATGCTGAGTTTGCCAACATCAACCATAAGGAAAAATTATGAGTTTTGCTGATGCCTATCAAACTGCAAACATATGCATATGTGGTAAGCAGTTAAGATGGAAAAGCATTAAATATACGCATGATTATATAGGTTAGAACAGCACATATAGAGTTCAGGGCTGTCTATGGTTTCAGGTATCCCTGACGATGAGGGAGAATTCTGCACTCTCTCAACTATATACTGTAAGCCCCTATGGCAGCTGCTCATTTGGAATTACATCCTGATGTAACTGGTTGGTTTTCTCTCTCAGTGTGCTGTAAGCACAGGAGGAAGGAGGTTATACCATACTTCCCAGTCCCAGTTCTCAGCACTGTACCCGCCCCACAGCAGAGGAACAGGTAGAGACAGGTTAATGTCCCTAAGGAGCTGGCCCTACACTTGGCAACTTAGACCCAGGCCACCGAGGTGGCACGTGAGAAAACACAATGGTTACACAGCTAGAATGCAGCAGAGCCAGGACACATTTCAGACGCCAAATCACATAAAAGATCTTTGCCACTATCTACAGAATTACTCTGTGTGAGAGGCCAGTGGTACATACGACTAAACATGTGGAAACAGCAACACTGAAAGGGCTTTTACCCTCTGAAAAAGCAGATCTAGATTTGGGCTCTGAATTTGTAGCAATATACTCAACACAAAAGAATTTCCTTCCAAGAGGCTGCCATAAAGGCTCAAAAAGATTTCCACTTGAGAGCAATATCTTCTTTCTTGACTTTTGAAAAAATAGCCCCGCTCCTTTACAGGTCATGTCAGGCTTCTCTACAGTCCCTGGTATCATTTCCCTCAAAGCTTTTCTGACTGGGGGAGCCACCGCCATCAACTTAAAAAAAAAAAAAAAAGAGCTTCTATTAGCCACAGAAGGCAAGGACACAGAAGAGTCTGGTAACAAAGGCTAGGGAAAGAGCTTTGTGTGGCAGACAGATGTTGAGTTGTCTCATGCATTTGGGTCAACCCTGTAGAGAATGACATCAGAGTTATTATATGTCCATCATAGTGGGCTGATTTCCTAGCAACTCTTTCCTAGAGATGGGAGGGGTTTCTTTGTGGAAACAGAAGGTTGTCTGGTAGTTTGTAAGTGTAGTTTAGATAGCAGGAGCAATGGCTCAGAAGTCAAGAGGTCACCAACCCAGCCCTAGCTCTCTCACCAACTCTCCACATGGCCTTGGCCTCAAGTATTTATTTTGCTCTTATAAGTTGGTTTTTCTCCCTGATAAAAAAGAAAACACTGGGAAGGGATGGGTTCTAAAACTTCTCTTCTTAGATTACAATACCTAGATGATGTCTCCTCATTGGTTGAACTAGGTTGAGATGATCCCAAAAGATATGGTAAACCAGAGCCTGGGGATGGAAAGAGTCACCAGAGCAACTGTTACCAAAAATACCCTTCCCATGAATCCCCAGGCCTTCTGAGTAAGAATCTTCAGGGGTAAGGGCTGAGAAATCTGTTTTTTCCCCTGTTGTTCTGTTCTGTTTCTTTCCTTTTTTCTTGTTATTCCATTGTGTTTTTTCCTTGATGAATACCCTGACTCTCCTTCATGATTCCTTTATCATCAAGGAAAACGGGTATTGCTGCCCTAGAGAAATAAGCGTAAGGTGCTGAGGGCAACATCATCTTTGATAGCATAGAACTGGAACTAACCAACATCCCCATCAATAAAGGAATAGGTAAATAAAATGTCACATCATAAAATGGGATTTTATGCAACAGTCAAAATGAATGAGCTGATCTATCAGTGTGAACGGAGCTTGAAACAAAGCCGAAGGAAAAAAAGCAAGAATCAAAATTAATGCTTTTGTGTATGAAACATGCTTTAAATGGTCTGAAAGATTAAATATCTAATGAACAATAATTGCCTCTGGGAAGGGGCATAAAGAAAGGAATTAGGTTAAATACACTGGCAAAGGGGCCCTAAATATGTCTGTATTATTTGATCTCTTTGTAAAATGGAAAAAAAAAAAAACATGGTAACTGCTAACAGTTTTTAATTCTTGGTAATAAGATGACTGATGTGGTCATCTATGAAAGTTTTCTTCATACTTTCTTCTTTCCTTAATTAAAATTTTAAAAGTATAAACTCCTGAACTTGACATATAAAGGGTCCATGATCTGACCTCTGTCCTGAATGGTCCTCTGCCTTTCCCCAATGTACACCCTGTGTACTCCTGTCGGACAAAATGACCTCTCCCTCTTCCCATAGTGTGTGACCAGCTCCCAGACCTTGCACATGAGATATACTTTGCCTGTCCTTCCTCCCAACAGCCCCACATCTGCTGGTCATGCTTTCCCTTAACACACAAGGCCCGGTCCAATGATGTGGTTCCCATCCTGTTCAGACACAGTGAGCTGCCTCTTTATGCTCTTTAGCACAGCATTATTCTTGGCTGCCTAGCAGCCAGCCCAGTGCCTGATGCATAATCTATACTCTACCACATCCTCTGGGTGGATGAAGGAACGGGAGAAGCGCACAGCTGGTTTGCTATAAGCAGGAGTTGTAGACACACATGACAGGCCAGCAAAGCTGCTTCAAGGACAAGAGCGCTGCTGTCCTTAAGCTCTTGTAGAGCTGATTTTAAAAAGCAGAAGGCTGAGGTAGCCATCTTCAAACACATAAAAAGGACTTTGAATGGAATATTAAGAAGAAATACTCCATTTCTTCCAGGCACTGAGATAATGAGCTGAAATTATAGCTAGAAAGATACTGATTAGATACCGAAAAGAGCTTGGGAAGAGCAACATACTGTACTGGGAAAAGAGCATGGTTTTGAAGTCAGGAAGACCTGGTACCAAATCCTAACTCCTCTCTGCTCAATGTCCTTTAATGCAGACAGACGTGTTATTTAATCTCCGTGTCCCCCTTCCCAGAATGGAATACCTACCCTATGTATGAATGTGAGAATTAGAAGGTAGAACATGTAAAGCCCTTGACACGTGGTAGTTACTTCTCCTAGATCAGCAAAGAACTAAAATAGAAGATCCTTTCTTCTCCCAGCTTGTTACATTGTACAACCATTATAGCTTAAAGAAGAACATGAGTTGAGAGACTTCCAGAGGGCCATTGCTCCTTTATGGTTATTGTGTGAAAGAGCCCTAAGGGTTCCTCTGAGGAGCGTGGTAAGAGGCTCAGAAACTCCTTCTTTTAGAGTCAGTCTGTCCAGAACAACAAGGTCATAATGCAAGGTACATTTTTTTTTTATTGTGTGGCCAGGTATTCACAATGGAATTTTCTTTCCTCTTTAAAAAGACGTGTCACTTGTGAGCCTTGATAACAGCCTAGGCTAAACTGTTTAGCATTTTCATTTTAAAGGGTGATACTTAAACTGTCTTCTTAAACTTTCACTATAAAAGGTGATAGTTAAACTGTCTCCCCTCAGCCCTAACATCAACACCTTTCCTGATCCAGTTTCCGACAATAAGCTCTGGGATTGGGCTTATTATCGAGATTGAATCATATTTCTTACTCTTTTCTCCCAGCTGGAGTAAGAAATGACTTGGTCCCAAATCTTTGAGATTCTTTTCTCTCCTGATCCATTTGTGTTTGACTTCTGGAAGAGGGGACATGACCTCTTCTGGACAATTTTTGGAATCGTGAAGTAGCGATGAGTCCATCATGCTGGGATACTCATAGCCTCCATTTATAATGAGATCATCTTGGCTTCAGCCTAATCTAAATGCAGACTATCCTATCCTGCAGTTGGAATATGAAGTGTTTCCCCACAGACTCATGTGTTGAGCACATTGTCCCTAGCTTACAGTGGTGTCTTGATATGTTCTAGAAACTTTGGGTGGTAGAGTCTAGCTAGAAAGTGTAGATCAGTGAGGGCATGTCACTGGGAGTTAACATAGATCAGTGAGGGCATGTCATGGGAGCTACATCTTGTCCTAGAATTCCTCCCTCTTGCCCTGCTTCTTTTTCTACCACATGCTCACACCACTATGATGACCTGTTCGAAAAAGCTTGAGGCCAAACCACCATGAACTGATCTCTCTGAAACCATAAGGTAAAATAAATAGTAGTCTCTCTCAGGCATTTGGTCACTGCGATAAGAAAAGCTAATACATCTCCTTGCATGGTGAAATTAGTGCTTACCTCTAACTTGAAGGATGTGTCATGTAGCTCTAGCAGGGCTAGACAGACGTCTAGGTTAGGAATCTAAGTGACACCTGGTCCTGAATCCTCAATTGCAAGCCCTGCCCACTGTGGCCTCTGCTCTCTTCTCAGCTCCATTCATAAACTGTTCCTAGTGAATTGACAAAACGGGATTCTTTCCCAGCCCTCTCAACAAGATTCTTCAAAACGAACACAGCTCTTCCCCAGTGGCTGCATGGAACTGTTTACACTTGGCCTCTCAAGGAGCCACAGGCATGGTGCTTATTTCCTTCATGGGCTGTGACAGGGTTCAATACATAATGAACAAAATGTCATAATAGCTCAATAAAGGCACTTTGTAAAACACATGGAACAAGCAATTAAAAAAAAAGAACCCCTTCTAAATGAAGATTCAATTCCAAAGGGAAGAATGCCTTTGGGTTTTTTGACAAAGCAAAATATTCTAAAATTCAATTGTTTAATGGGGTTTCCCCCAGCAGCATTGGCAGATACTAATTCTTATTTCAAGGCAGCATGTTTATTTTAGCTCCAACCTACTTCGGATGGTAGGTAATTAGGGAAACTAAAAGTGCATATCTTATTGCTTAATTTAGAGTCCACCACTCTGTTTCCAGGCCTTTCTCAGGCTGTGTTTTAATGGCACAGAATGATAAAAGATTTTTATTCAACTTTAAGTGCTTTAGGAAGGCAGTGAGTAGAAGTCAGGTTATATATTCTGATTTTTAAAAGACGCCCCAGCCTATCACTTCCAATACCCACTTTTGAATGTGCAAGCTAAGCCCTTATGCAATCCATTTCACCTGAAGTTCTCAGAGCACCAACCATAAATGTTCTGGTTGTTTCTCTGAAGTCTGGGCCCTTGCCATGATTTCCACCATTGCCGTCAAGAAAATGTCTTGGGTGGCCATCATGGAAGCCGCAAGTGTTTGTGTTTTTAGCTCTTTTGGTCTAAAGGGAAGCAAGAATCCGCTCAAGGGACTGGCAGGCTACTGTAGAATCATAAGCTGCCAGTGTTGGCAGGGAGAGCTTCCCAAGACCACATGTGCCATTGCAAGCGCCATATGGAATTGTCTTTTGCCAGTAATATTTTTTCACATTTTTTTAATATGGAATTGATCTAAAAATGTACTCTAATTCAACATTTGTGAGATGTCAGTGTATAATCAATATAAAAATTATTGCTGAAATGTTTTACCCTGTTCTTCATCCTAACTGACATTTCATCTTACACATCTCCATTTGGCTACTGAATTTTCAACAGAAAAAGTGAAATAAAGTCCTGCGAAAACGTAAAGCACGTGAAACAGGGAAAACATTTTATACTGCCTTGTTTTTAAATTTTAATTTTAATTAGGGTTTATAAAGCATCACTTCTTCATCTGCACCAGCCACGTTTCAAGAGCCCTGTGGGACAGTGCACAGAGACAATGTGTCCTCGGCGTCCACTGCCAAGCTCCGAACTGGGCAGCAGTGGGGTGGCTCAACCAGACATCTGGGAACTCAAATGATTAAAACATTTTTTTTATTTTGGGGTAAAATCACCACCCTGACATTTCCATCTTTAGATCCCAGGGCAATCCCTCCCTAAGGAGATGAAAAGAGACCCACACCACTTAGCTTCTCCAGAGACCTGGCGGTCCAGACACTCTCGGTACAGGTCTCTCGAGATCTCTTTCTGTAAGCCTTTCTGCGAAAAGGGCACCTCATCCTCTGCAGAGAGGCCGAGCCTTCTGGGATGTTTCTCTACCTCTGGCCATTTGATCAGGACATGGGAACGGGGTCAAGAAAAGCAGTTAATAAAGGCATTTCCCTGTGCTGTGGCAAATGCTCTGTTCTTTCTCTGCCTCATACACACACACACACACACACACACACACACACACACACACACACACGCACCCCTACAGAGTGACTGGGCTAAATACTGCAAAAAAAAGGAGCCCGCATAAGACTGAGTGCCTGGTAACTGGCACCAGAAGGATTTTGCAGAGGAGGCACTTCTGGAGGAAAGATGAGCTGAGTGAAACTGTTCAGCTTTAATATACCTAGAAATATTAGTTTTGCATAAATGAGATCCTAGGATAAATGTTGTTAGCATGGATGCCGTCCCCTACCTCACATCAGCTTCCTCATCCTGCTTTCACACCCCACCTCTGCAATTCACTTTAAGAACTCAGCATGTATCCTAGAATTTATATAAGCCATTGCAGCCCTTTATATACACACTTACACACAGAGTTTGAACAGCCTGCCATGGCTCATTCTCCAAAACTGAGTTGTTCTTCGTGTGCACAGTTTGCTGTGCCCAGCTTTTCTCACGGCACCCCTTCAAGCTGGGTGGAAGAGCAAAGCCTTCAGAATGCTTTCCCCAATCATCCCCTTCTGCACCCAGAGTGGTGACCAGCGGCAGAGGAAGGGCTAGATTTCTAGGAGCCGGGCACCTGCTGAGACACATGCTTTCAGACGTTGCCCAGCCCTAACCACCAAAACAGGCGCTCCTAGGGCAGAGTGGAGGAGATACCATCCCCAGGACTCCTGGGGCTCAATGAGATCGAGTGTATGATCCTAGCTACCTGAAGGACAAGATAGTGGAGGGCCCCTATACATGTCCACTTCACACACCCTTCTTCAAGAATCCTTGTTGCCAAGGTAGACACAACTGCTCCGCACCCCCGCGGCTGGGGGAGCATCTGGAATATTGAAAGTCAAGCCAGTAATTGGAAACCTGACAGGTTTGCAGGTGTGAATGGAGTTCTTTACACCAGGTGTACCACGTTGACAGAAACAATTCTGCAGCGATGCAGGAGGAGCCCTTCTCTATCCAGGACTTTGCTCAAGTCCTCTTGTCCCTGACTTCAACCAGAGTCCTGAGTGGCAGCGTTATCCCCAAAAGACCCAGCCTTGTCCTTCAGCACCTGATGTCCCCAGGGCAGGAGTGGGAACAGTTCACCCGAAAAGGCCTGAAGTACCTCCGGAAATCACAAGGCAGTGTTTCCTTCATCCATTTTTAATTGCTGCAGGTTGTAATGACACTCTTTGGAAAATAAATACTTAACTACCTTCCTGTAGATTTTTTTTCAGGCCCAAGGAGGAGGACGGTGATGCAAAGCTTTCAGTTAATAGCTTAGTTTATTCTGGTGTCATTTCTTTTATTTCCCTTCGGCTTGTTATTTATGGCTTAAATTTTTTGCACCCTGGTGCTTGGCCTGCTTTCCTCGGGAGGATAATTAAGAAAAAAAATGTAGATGTTCAGGCATCTTTTTTCTGTGTGTACCCTTGGGCTGGAAGTAGTCAAGTGTTTCACAGGAAATGAGGAAAATGAAAGGAACAAACACCACCTCGGTCCCCACCAGCCCCCCAATAAAACCTACCACTTCCCTAAAGCGCATCAAGGTGCTGTCCTTATCATTGGGGATGGTGCAGCCTATTATTACAGTACTCACGGGCTTCTGGTTAGCAGATAGCTAAATGGCAGGACTCTCCTGTGTAGACGAATTACCATAGAACTCGTCTGCGGCCAGCGGTCCTGTCATTGAAATGGGATTGGGAACCTCCAAAGGGTGTCTGCCCTACATTTGACCAGACCTCGTTACACATCCGTCTGTGAGCCGCTGAGAAATACAGGATCAGAATGTGAAGCCGAAATAAAAGAACACGGCTCCCACCCCAGGACAGAGTGTTTAATTAGGCAGGGGGCTGTGAACTGCAGCCTTTTGCAGAAAACAGGGGGGAACAATAAAACTTTCTCCGTGAGTGACTCTGGTTACCCTTGAAGACAATGATAATGAAACTGACAAACACACCTTGGAGGCCAGCTTCTAGAATCAAATCGATTTATTTAATAATTTAGGAATCACTCCCAGCCATCTCTCCCATTAAAAACTGAGGGGCCATTGTACTATTTCCTTGGTTCCTTTCCTTTCTCTTAGTTATGCCTCGCTGGCTTTAATAAATAAGTAATACGGAGGGGAAAACACTTATCTGGAGCCCTCGCCTTCGCCGTCACCCTGCAGGGCTCCCTCATTCTTTTCTACTTGGAAATAAATGGAGTGTAGAATAATTCTTTTCTACTGTAAAGGCTGGGACAACGGGGTTAGAGCCCTGAGTATGGTCCCAACCGCAAGGCAACTCAGAGCAGGGCTCAAGTCCACAGAGTAGCAGCCGAATAAATTAACACACTGTGACAGGCTAGGAGAGTCAAGGGCTCGTTGCCAAGGTGGAGCCTGGGTCCTGGTGACTTGGCAGCTAGTGAACGGTGAGAAACCACTGAGACTGGTAGCGGGAATTCCAGCAGCATCAAAGTAAACTGATCATTTGTAGTTTAAAATCATTTGTAGTTTATTGCTCAGAAGTGAGGGCTGCTGAACCCAGCTGCAGTTATATTTCCTCATGATGCTTTGAGGAAATAGGAAAGAGATGATCGTTAGTCTGTGGGTCTCAGAAAGCAAGCTTGCTGATGGAGCAGGATCATGGCTCCACTCGGTTGCAGCCGCTTCCTGTTTTCCCAGCATTCCCCACTTTGGGCAACACAGGCCTCTTGCTCATCTGAAGGCCCACAGGGAGCTGGGAGCCCACTGAGGCCCTGCAGACCCGGAGCAGGGGAGAGTTTGTTTCTAGCAGAGGTATCTTCGTGATGAACCCCAAGTCACAATGGCCACAGACAACACGGACTCCATCTTCCACTGTCAGCCTCTAAGCAAGAGCCAAGCCCTTTGTGAGACCAAATTCTTTTCTTCCTGAGTCCTTCTGGGTTTCCTCTCAGGGTCAGTCCCAGCGCCAGCCTTTTCCGCTTTTCCCAGGTCCTGCTCCTGGCCTATTTGGGGTCACCCCTGCCTCTCTACCTTCTTTCTGTCCTTGTCTCCAGCTAGTCATTCCTTGTTGTTCGCTAGGACTTACACGTCAACATTTGCACTCAGGAATGACACACATTCCACTCTTAGGGACATGCATTTCTGACACTGGTCACCTGGTACAGTAAAGCTCTATATTCCATGCCTGTGTTTCCCCTGCCAACGACTTCTACCACCACCCCCCTCTTAGGGAAAGAACATGCATCCTCGGATTTAAGACCATTCCTCCAGTGATCTTAAATGCACAGTACCCAGTGGGTGCTTAAGAGACACCCATTAGCTAAATGCTGAGGGGGTCCAAACTGGCTTCCTATTATGGCAGGGTCTTTGAAATTGGTCTAGGTATAATTGTGATTCCTTGGTTTTTCAGCTGGGAGAAGGAGAAGGGAGAAGGAAGTCCAAGTATGTGTTGCCCTTGGAAACCAATATGCCAAAGCTTCACCTTGCAGCCCCTGGGAAAGTAATTTATCCCTGCCAGGAAAATATGGGCACCAAGCCACGCAGCAACTTCTTTACCTCCACAAATTAATCATGATTCCAGTGTTAATTCCATAAATAATTCATGAAGTCAGACATTAAGTATCACACCGCTCTCACCATCCATATTGTGCCGCTTTGTTCACAGAGAAATTTAAGCGCAAACCTGAAAGCCTCATTAATTTGCAGGAAGTTCTAATACGGCAAACACATGTAACATTTCACCAAATACTTTTCCTGAATAAATATTCATGGAGGACCTTGCCTGTCCTGGGCGTGGCACCTGGTGAAACTGGATAAAGGGCAAATCTCTGCAATGAAGGATACAGCTTCTTCCCTAGAGTTAAGATGGAGAGACAAGGAGCTGTCATGCAGGCTGACCCGAATTCCAACTCTAACTCCTAGCTGTGTGACCAGAAGCCAATTAATCTCTCTAAACCTCCACCTACTCTTGTGTTAAGTGGTATGATGGCAGCAATATCGACCCAGAGCCTGGCCTGGTAGCACAGACCTGTCACCCCAGATACCCAGGAGACTGACACAGAGAAAGTTCAAGGCCTGCTTGGGCAAGTCAGTTCAAGGTCAACCTGAACAACTGAGTGAGAGAGGCCATCTCAAAATAAAAGGGGCTGGCCACCTGATCTCAGCCCATACCTCTGGCAGAAGCTTCCCACCACCCAGAGGCCAGGCTAGCATACTGAACCCCAGGTAATACCACCCCCACCCTGCCTGTGCCTATCCAACATAACCCCAACCCCCCTTCCTCTCCTTGTTACCACCTCCTGGCCCACGTCTCTAGCAGGAGCCTCCTCTTCCTCCAGAGACCAGGCCAGCATCCTGAATCCCAGGTAATACTGCCCCCCCCCCCCAGTCCCATGGATGCTCTGTCAGTGGTCAGCATAATCCACCTGTCCCTCTTCTCCTCATCACCCTATCTATGCCCACACTTCTGATAGAAACTTTCCATCCCATCAGAGGTCAGGCCAGAATCCTGATGCACAGAAGCCAGACCAGCATCCTGAACGCCAGAGACAGGGACAACTCCCTGAAAACCAGGCAGAAGTTTCCTACCCCACCAGAAGCCAGGCCAGCATCTGAACCCCAGAGAACTCCCAGTCAGATCAGAAGATATGCACATACCTACCCAGAACTTCAGCCCCAAACTTGGACAGCAACCCTCTGCTGGACCATCAGGCCATCAGTAGTTCAGCCCACAGTGCAGGCAGAGACTCTCTACTCAAACACAGGCCATGGGATCCAGAAGACCAGAGAGGGAACAGGAACTAAGGAAGAAAACACTCACCCAACAAAGACAAATCTGGAAATTGGCACCTTGGCCTATAATCATTCCAAATCCAGATGCTTAAATGTAAGTATAAGAACACAAACAACAGCAGCCAGGGTAATGTGTCACCACCAGAGTTCAGCCATCCCACTACAGCAAGCCCTGAATATTCCAACACAGCTGAAGCATGAGAAAACAATCTTAAAACCAACTTTCTGATGATAATAGAGGTCCTTAAAGAAGAGATGAAAAACTCCCTTAAAGAAATGGAGGAAAAGACAACCAAAAAAAATTGGAGGAAATCAACAAATCCTGTTATAAAAGCCAAGAAAAACAGAAAGAAAGAAGTGGGTAAAGGAAACTATTCAAGACGTGAAAATTGAAAGAGAAGCAATAAAGAAAACACAAACTGAGGGAATGCAGGAAATGGAAAATCTGGGGAAGTGAACATGAACTACAGATGCAAGCATCCCCAACAGAAAAAAAGAGAAAAAAGCAAAGAAATGAAAGAGAGAATCTCAGGCATTGATGATATAGTAGATGAAATGGATTCATCAGTCAAAAAAAAGTTAGAGTTAAAAAAAAAAACTCCTAACTCAAAACATACAGGAAATCTGGGACACCATGAAAAGACCAAAAATAAGAATAATAGGAATGGAAGAAAGAAAATCCCAGCTCAGAAACCCAGAAAATATATTTAACAAAACCATAGAAGAAAATTTCACTAACCAAAAGAAGGACATGCCTATAAAGGTACAAAACGCATACAAAATATCAAACAGACTGGAACAGAAAAGAAATTCTCTGTGTCACATAATAATCAGAACACTAAATATATAGAATAAAGAAAGAATATTAGCCGGGCGGTGGTGGCGCACGCCTTTAATCCCAGCACTCGGGAGGCAGAGCCAGGCGGATCTCTGTGAGTTCGAGGCCAGCCTGGACTACCAAGTGAGTTCCAGGAAAGGCGCAAAGCTACACAGAGAAACCCTGTCTCGAAAAACCAAAAAAAAAAAAAAAAGCTGCAAAAGAAAAAGGTAGACCTATAAGAATTACACCTGACTTCTCAACTGAGACTCTAAAAGCCAAAGTACACATGTCTTGTGTACTCTAAGAGACCATGGATACCAGCCTAGACTACTATATCCAGCAAAAGTTTCAATCACCATAGATGGAGCAAACAAGATATTTCATGACAAAATCAAATTTAAGCAATATCTATCCACAAATCTAGCCCTACAGAATGTACCAGAAGGAAAACTCCAACTCAAGGGAGTTAACTACACCTACATAAACACAGATCAAAAGAAGGGAAACAAACACACGCATACACACACATATACTACCATCACCACTAACAACAAAATAACAGGAACAATTAGTGGTCATTAATATCTCTGAATATCAATGGACTCAACTTACCAATAAAAAGGCACAGGCCAACAGAATGGATGCAAAAATAGGCTCCATTCATTTTGCTGCATACAAGAAACACAACTCAGCATCAAAGATAGACATTACCTCAGAGTAAAACGTTAGAAAAAGATTTTGCAATCAAATGGACCTAACAAGCAAGCAGGTGTAGTTATCTTAATAGCTAACAAAATAGACTTTAAGCCAAAATTAATCAAAAGAGATGAGAAGGATATTCCATACTCATCAAAGGAAAAATCCACCAAGATGATGTCTCAATTCTGAACATCTATGCCATAATTACAAGGGCACACGCATTCCTAAAAGGAATATTACTAAAGCTTAAATCACACATCAAACCCCACACATTAATAATGGAAGACTTCAACACCCCACTCTCACCAACAGACAGGTCATCTGGACAGAAACTAAAAGAGAAATAATAGAACTAATAGATGTTATGACCCAAATGGAACTAACAGCCATCTACAGAACATTTCACTCAAACACAAAAGAATGTACCTCCTCCTCAGTACCTCATGGAACCTTCTCCAAAACTGACCACACATTCGGTCACAAAGCAAGTCTTAACAGATATAAGAAAATTGAAATAACCCCCTCTATCCTATCAGACCTCCACAAATTAAAATTGAATTTCAACAGCAACAGAAACAGCAGAAAGCCCACATGCTCACAGAAATGGAACAACTGTATACTGAACTAAGACTGGGTCAAAGAAGAAATTAGCGCCTAGACCTTGCTTGCTGCTGAATCTTCAGGGCCTTTGCTGCCTCATCGTCACCCTGGTGTACACTGTCCCCTCAGCTGGGTGTCCTCTCCAGCTGTCACACTGCCTTCAGCCTCCTTTCCATCAGCTCAGGCTCGGGTTCTGTCCCAGGCAAGGCCACTTTGACAAAGGGGGATGGAAAGACAAGAAGATGACACAGAAATGTTGGGACAAGTCAAACCCTTTATCTCCCAAGATGCTTCTCAGCATAGTTATCATGGAAGGAACTTAGAACAACACTTTCAAGGAAGACAAGAAGCTATCTCTCCTTCAGGACCTCCGGGGCTGCTTTCCCCTGCCAGCCTCTTCTCTACAGCCAGGAGCTGCCCTGGGACACTTTTAAAAGTCAAAGTAGCCAGGTGTAGTGGTACATGTCTTTGATCCCAGCACTCAGGAGGCAGAGGCAAGTGGATCTCTGTGAATTTAAGGCCAGCCTGGTCTACAGAGAGAGTTGTGGGGTAGCCAGTACTACGTAGAGAGACCCTGTCTCAAAAAAAAAAAATATTGGCCGGCCCAAACAGAGCTGCTTATGTGGGGGTGCCATGGTAACCTGGGAGTAGAGAGGCCAAGGGTGGATGCCTACCTCCCGGCCTTCTTAGATAAGGATGGACTTGAAGGGAGCTTCTAACTCATTAGTGTTCTCCTCACTTTCCCTTGGCCTCCCCCAGCATGTGACAATGTCAAACAGTCTCCAGCTGCTCAGCTCGGTGGGTCTTGCAAGGCCCTGTCTGCTTGCAAGTCCTCATTCCTGGGGCAGATCCAGTCTGATGTCACTGCTGGGAAAGCTCTCAGTCAGGGTTAACCCCAGGAAGGCCAGAAAAGAACAAAAGAGGTTTCAGTGATACCAGAGATAGACAGGAACAAGATTAAATATATTTCAAGGACAAACACTATGTCTTATTAAAAGATGATATATGTACACTTTTTACTTTTTACTTTTTTTTTACAAATAAATAAAAGATAGGGTGTGGGAGCCCCTTTTCAGGTGGCTTTACCCAGCAGGTCTACATAGAGAGGATGGCTGGACCACAGACCTGAGTGCAGGTGTCTGAGATGGTCTGCACTTGGCTGTGCTGGGGAGGAGGTCTTTTGCTCCACCCCTTGTCATTTCTATAAAAACCCTAGGGCAGGGACAGTTGGGGCCCAATGGAATAGGCTCCAGGCCCTCTCAAGGCTATCCTGTATTTTCTATCTGTTTCTCTCCACACTCTAAATCCTTCTATCTAATATTTCCTGCTGCTCCCACTCAAGAGCACTCTGGGGAAATGTCGGGGTGATGGGTAGCCCCCACCACAGTATGGTAGCAGGGTGTGGTGATGCACACCTTTAATCCCAGCACACAACAGAGATAGGCAGCTCTTTTAGTTTGAGGCTAGCCTGGTCTATATGACAAGTTCTAGTACAGCCAGGGCTGCACAGTGAGACCCCATCTAAAAGAAAGAAACAAAAGGTAAATAGTACAGAGAGGATCTAGGAGAATAATTCTTTTCTCAGTAAAGACTTGAGCCCTTCTGTTCTAAGACCTTTCTAATATGGGATTGCATTGACATTTATGTTTTCATTATTTTAATGGGCTCATACATTTTAAATAGTGAAATAAATGATCATGTCTTTAAAATGTTTGTTGTTATTTAATCTTTAGAATATTAATATTCTTAAGTAATATTAAAATATTTTTTCTGTTTTATGGTGTGGGGGATTGAACCCAGGGCCTTGTGCATATTAGGCAAGCACTCTCCCAACTGAACTACATCTCCATCCCATGATTTAAACAACAACAACAACAAAAAAAAACTGACAAATACTGAAATAAAAGAACAAAATCTCCATTCCTTCTTCTAAGTCCCTCCATCACAAATACACAGCATTTACTTACATCATTTGAAAAAGTCACTTTTGAACTGGTTTTGAAGTGTAACTGACATGTAATAAACTGTACATATTTGTATTTACAATTTGATTACCCATCACTATGTCAAGATAAAGAACCTCCCTCCCCCATGTAAAACAACTAACTAAAAGGAGACCAAAGACTTAAATGAAAAAGATAAAACTTTAAAATGCTTAAAACAAACAGGTGTAAATCTTTATGACTTCTGGTTAAATAGCCATTTCTTATATGAGAGCAAGAGTACAAAAATCAATAAAAGGTAAGTTGGACTCCAGTAAAATTCAGAACTTCAAAGGGCATTACTAACACATTCCCAACATCCTTTTCCACCACTTAAGATGACGAAAACCAAAGAGACCGACATGACACCTGTACCAGTTTTGTGTCATTATCAATAAAGCCGATATCATTTTGAAATGTTAAGGATATTGTTGTCAGTATTGTACCTCAGAAATCTTTGCCTAACCCAAGATCAAAAGGAGGCCGCATTTTCTTCTCTTAGTTTAACATCACGATTTGGTTTTGGGTCACCCATTGGACTCTGTAACCTACAAGACCCACTTGGCAGCCCAAACCCACCGAACCCATCATCCTACCCCTGGCCAACCATCCCCCACAACATCAGCAGCCCCTAGAGGGACATGCAACACCTGCACCAACTGGAAGAAAAGCAGCGTCCCCTTGAACAGCCCTCTCCAGCAACATTCCCAGACCCTATAGGCACAAGTGCCACTCACACCAGCTGGAAGAACAGGCACAGGCAAAATGTACACCAGTTGGAAGAACAGACACCATACGCACAACCCATACCAGCCAGAAAAATTGGACAATATGCTGCATCTAGGCACCCAAACCCCCACAAATCTCAGCTGAGACAACCCTACTCGATCTGACAACCAGCCAGTCACCAGAACCCTTGGTTGCTGAGGCTAAAAGACAGTAAAGAAAACAGACAAAATAAAGAAAAGTGGGGAAAAAAAGAAAACAGACAATAAAGGAATGAAAGATCCATCCAACAAAGACATCACAAGAATCAACACCTGTACCTATAATTATTCCAAGCCCAGATGGGTAAACAGCAGTGTAAGAATACATGCAACAACATAAGGAGCAATATGACACCACCAGAACCTAGTAGTTCTACAAGAGCAAGACTTGAACATTCCAGTGCAGATGAAGCAGAAGAAAACGACCTTAAAAATAAATTCATGAAGATAATAGAGGCCCATAAAGAGGAAATGAAAAATTCCCTTAAAGAAATCGAGGAAGAGACAAACAAAAATTGGAAGAAATCAATAAATCCCTTAAAGAAAGAAAGAAGGCCAAGAAAAAACAACCAAACAGGTGAAGGAAACAGTTCAAGACTTGAAAAATAAAAAATAGAGGCAATAAAGAAAACACAAACTGAGGGAATTTTGGCAATGAAAAATCTAAGTAAACAAAAAGGAACTACAGATGCAAGCATAATCAACAGAATATAAGAGATGAAAGAAAGAATCTCAGGCATTGAAGATATGATAGAGGAAATAGATTCATCAGTCAATGAAAGTGTTAAATCCAACAAATTCTTAACTCAAGACATATAGGAAATCTGGGACACCACGAAAATACCAAACATAAGAATAATAGTGATAGAGGAGAAAAATTGCAGCTCAAAGGCACAGAAAATATATTCAACAAAATCATAAAAGAAAACTTTCCCAACCTAAAGAAGGACATGCTTATGAAGATACAGAACACCAAACAGACTAGACCAAAAAAATAAAAAATTAAAAAAGTCCCCTCATCACATAATAACCAAAACACTAAACACACAGAATAAAGACAGAATATTAAGAGCTGCAAAGGAAATGGCCAAGTAACATATAAAGGCAGACCTATCAGAATTAAACCTGACTTCTTCAGAAGGTCCTAGACAGATGTTTTGCAGACACTTAGAGACTATGAATGCCAGTCCAGACTACTATACCCAGGAAAACTTTCAATCATCATAGACTGAGAAAACAAGATATTCCATGACAAAACCAGATTTAAACAATATCTATTCACAAATCCAGCCCTACAGAATGTACTAGAAGGAAAACTCCAAACCAAGGAAGTAAGCTGCACCCACAAAAACATAGGCAATAGATAATCTCACACCAGCAAATCCCAAAGAAGGGAAGACACACACACTACCCCCAACAACAACAAAACCAAAAAATAACAGGAATTAGCAATCGCTGGTCATTAATATCTCAATATCAATGGACTCAATTCACCTATAAAAAGACACATCCTAACAGAATGGATATGAAAACAGGATCCATCCTTCTGCTGCATACAAAAAAAAAAAATAAAACAAAAAAAAAATGTGCTTCAACTTCAAAGACAGACATTACCTCAAAATAAAGGGTTAGGAAAAGATTTTCCAATCAAATGGACCTAAAAAAAGAGCAGATGCCACTATCCTAACATCTAACAAAATAGACCTCAAACTAAAATTAATCAAAAGAGATGAAGAAGGATATTTTGTATTTGTCACAGAAAAAAATTCATCAAAATGAAGTCTCAATTCTGAACATCTGTGCCCCAAATACAAGGGCACCCACATTTGTAAAAGAAACATTACTAAAGCTTAAATCACATATCAAATCCTACACACTAATAGTGGGAGACTTCAACACCCCACTCTCACCAATGGACAGATCTGCCAGACAGAAACTTTAACAGAGAAATAAGAAAACTAACAAATGTGATAACTCAAATGGACTTAACAGACATCTATAGAACATTTCACCCAAACACAAAAGAATATACCTTCTTCTCAGCATCTCATAGATCCTTCTCTAAAATTGACCAAATAACCGGCCACAAAGCAAATCTCAACAGATTAAAAAAAAATGGAATAACCCCTGTATCTTACCAGATCACCATGGCTTAAAGTTAAAATTCAAAAACAATACAAATCACAGAATTAAAACTCACAGAATCTGAACAACCTTCAAATGAATCACCACTGAGACAAGGAAGAAACAAAGAAGGAAATTAAGGACTTCCTAGAATTCAACAAAAATGAACGTACAACATACTCAAACTATGGGACATGCGAAAGCAGTGCTAAGAGGGAAGTTCATAGTACTAAATGCCTACATAAAGAATTTGGAGAAATCTCACACAAGTGACTTAACGGCATACCTGAAACCAACAATCCTATTAAAAAATGTGGTACAGATCTAAACAGAGAATTCTCAATAGAAGAATCCCAAATGGCCAAGAAACACTTAAAGAAATGTTCAACACCCTTATCCATCAGGGGAAAGCAAATCAAAACAACTCTGAGATTCCACCTTACACCCGTCAGAATGGCTAAAATCAGAAACACAAATGACAGCTCGTGCTGGAGAGGATGTGGAGCAAAAGGAACATTCCTCCATTGCTGGTGGGGAGTGCAACCTTGGTTTCTCAGAAAATCGGGACTCAATCTACCTCAAGACCCAGCAATACTACTCTTGGGCATACACCTAAAGGATGCTTAATCATAACACAAGGCACAAGGACAGACACTCACTCAACTGTGTTCATAGCAGCTTTATTCATAATAGCCAAAACCTGGAAACAACCTAGATGTCCCTCAACTGAAAAACAGATAAGGAAAATGTGGCACATTTACACAATGGAGTATTACTCAATTGTTAAAGACAATGACATCATGAAATGCTAAAGCAAATGGATGGGACTAGAAAAAAAAATCATCCTGAGTGAGGTAACCCATACCTAAAAAGACAAACATGGTATGTCCTCTCTTATAAGTATATATTAGCTGTAAAGTAAAGGATAACCATGCTACAATACACAGACCCAGAGAGGCTAAGTAACAAGGAGGGCCCAGGGGGGACACTCATATCTCCCTGGGAAGGAGAAATAGAAGAGATGTCATGGGTGGACTGAGAGTTGGGGGGTGGGAACATGAGGGATCAGATGGGGGGAGGCAGAGTACTGAAAAAGCCAACTGGAAAAGGGTAAGGGGGTGAATTTCGGGGTTAGCTAGCAACCTGGTGCAAGGAAAACTCCCAGGAATCTACAAGGATGACCTCAGCTAAGACTCCTAGTAATTGTGGGTATGTAGCCTGAACTGGTCATCTCTTGTTGACCAGACAAGACTGCAATCCAGCCACATAACCTTCAACCTATAGTCTGTCCTACCTGTGGATGTGCTAGGGTAAGGATGGCACAGAGATTGTGGGAGTGGACAACCAATGACTGGTCCAGCCTTAGACACATGCCGGGACAGCAATCCCATCCCTGACACTGCCTGGAGTGCCAGGGCCTTGAGGCTGGATGGCCCAGAGACCTAGGATAGAACTTCAAACACAGCTGGAGGAAGGAAATGTCGATGTAATGATTCCTAACAATATTCTGCTATACTCATGGATTGGTGTCCAGCCCAATAGTCATCTGAGAGGTTTCATCCAGCAAATGATGGAAACAGATGCAGAGACACACAGTCAAACATTAGGCTGTGCTTGGGGAGTCCTGCTGAAGAGAAGGAGGAAGGTTTGTAGGAGCCAGAGGGGTCAAGGACATCACAAGAAAACCCACAGAATCAACTAACCTGGGCTCATAGGAGCTCAAGAGACTGAACCAACAAGCAGGGAGCTTGCATGGGACTGACCTAGGCACTGCATATATGTTACAGTTGTGTAGCTTGGTCTTTTTATGTGACTGCTAACAGTGGGAGCAGGGGCTGTCTCTGACTCTTTTACTGACTTTTGGGACCCTACTCCTCATACTGGGTCACCTTGTCCAGCCTTAATACATAGGGAGGTGCTTAATCTTACTACAACTTGATATGCCATGTTTTGTCGACATCCATGGGAGGCCTGTCCTTTTCTGAATAGAAACAGAGGAGGAGTGGATGGAGAGGAGAGGGCAGGTGGAGGAGGGACTAGGAGAAGAGAGAGGGAGGGGAAACTGCAGTAGGGATGTTAAATAAATAAATAGTAATAAATGTAAAAAGAAAGAGATTGGGGTTTTGTTATTGTTGTTAGTCTTTTTAAGAGGGCTTGGACTATAGTTCATTGTCTTGCACACACTGTGTGGGGCTCTACCTGTGAGCTACATGGAGCTACCTCACATCGCTGGTAGAGAGCAACGAACATCAGAGATTAATATCATCACTATTACAATGTTAACATCCAATACAGACTGAGCATCCCTGTTCCAAACACAAAACTTAAAATATTCAAAGATCAGTAAGTATTCAAACATCAATGTTCAGTCACAAGAAGAAAAGGCACATTTGATCTCATGAAACAGCTGCAGTCATATTTTACACTGATAAGTATTTACTGTGAATAAATGTGATAAGATGACTGGCTATTGGTAATACATAAATTACCTGTAGTCAATAATGATGGCAATACCCAAACAACCACAGACAGACAATCCATATGAGTGGCTGAGAGTGAGCACTTTACTTTCCAAGGTTTGGTTCACACAAACTTTGTTTCATGCACAAAATTATTAAAACTATTATATTAAATTACCTCCAGGCTATCTGTATATGATGAATATATAAAACATAAGCGAATTTCATGTTTAGACCTATGTCTCATCCCTGAGATGTATCATTATGTTTACACCAGTATTCCAAAATGTAAAACACTTCGGGTCCCGAGCACTTCAGATGAGTCGTAATCAAGCTCATGTGATAGCCTCCGGGGAAATCATCAAAGGTTGCTTGGAGAAGCTGAGATTTGAGGGATGTGAAGTGAAGAATATGAAAGATTTGAGAAGAGCCCAGGCATAATTTGCAGAATCCAGCACAAAATGAAATTGCAGACTCCCTTTTCCAAACTTATTAACGCTTTCAGGAGGTTGACAGGAGAACACCATAGCTGATACCACACCCTTCTGAGAGTATGCTAGATATACACGGGCAGCTCCCTTCTCACCTCCAACACGTGATTGATAAAGTGGTCTGCAAGAGGAATGATACTGGCTTCCTACAGACCAAATCCTTCCCCTTCCACTCTTTTCAAATAGAAGATATTTCTGACTGAATTACACTTCAAAGTAACCTGTAAATTCAAGGAAGCATGATATTCAGGACATCTAATCTAAGACCAGGGTGTGTGCACACACTTATGTGATATATACACACACCCATTCCTCTGATGCTGTCTAAAATGCACAAGAGAAGGCATGAGGCCATTTCCCTTTCCCAGGTCCCTCATCTGGTCTAGGATTCCTGGCGGGGGAGTAGGGGTAGAGGGGTGGGGTGGGGACCCACAGGCATTGCATAGGCTGATAATGGCTAGTGCTGGTACCTCTGCTCAGAGCAAGTCACCTCACACCTCCAGACAGCAATGTCTTCACCCATGAATTTCAGCAACGGACTCACTGATCTCTAGAGTTCCTTCTGGACAGAATATTCTGTGTTTCTGCACAGGAGCAGCAGGAAGAAGAAAATAAAAGTCTGCTGCACCAGAGCAAAGTAATAATAATTTTAAAGCACGCTCTCTGTGCCTGCTGACTTTTTAATATACCATTCCTGGACTGAAAAAAAACTATATTATGCAAAATAAAATGCTGTTGAAAACTCCTATAATGTCCCCATGTGCGTTTCATTTAGCAGGTGTGGCATATTTCATGCTGTTAAGGCTTTGTGTAATAGGGGCTTGGAAGCCCAGCACTGATAACACTCTAGACCACTCAGCATGGGAAGCATATATTTCCTGTACATCACTGGGTGGTTTTATGGCTCAGAACATTTGCATAAAGCCAAACAATTATCCCCAGGGGGTAGATCATTTGCCTCTGCTTTTCCTTACCTGAAGTTGCCATCCTTCAAACCTCCTTCTTGGAATCATTGCCCAGGCTCCCAGGTGTAAAATCATCCACTGTGTAACAAGCTCCAGAAACTTGAGCAGACCCCTCAAAGGCTTCCTGGTCCCAAGGCCTTCTGCTTTGGAAATTTGCCTAAGGTTAATATGAGGCATCTTAGGATGGCAGGTCTTGGGCTGCAGCATGTATTCATAGGTGTTACCTGAAGGGACTGTTACCCACGATGGCTGGCCTGACTTCCAGTTTCTGACTGGGGATGTCTAGGGTAGGGCTGAGATCTTGCCATTCTTACAAATTCCCAGTGATGCTGTTGGTCTCAGAACACTCTGAGAGCCATTGTATTTAAAAGGAAATGGCAGTAAGGCCCTAGCTGGCTCATAAGGGGTTGAGGGGATGTCTAAAATATAATCAGGGCTGGGGAGATAGTTCAGTCAAAAAGGCAAGCATAAGGACTTGAGTTTGATCCCCAGAAAACAGAGTGGGGGTGGGGCAGGCATGGTGGCATGCACTTGTAATCCCAACACTAAGGAAAGGGAAACTGGGCTCATCTCAGGTTTTTCAGCCAGCCCAGCTTACTTGGTGAGTCCTAGGCCAGAGCCCAGTTCATAAGTCTATCTCAACAAACCAAGCAACCGTACAAGATTGTCATCCATGCGGCCTAACATATGATAAGGTGAAAGCTAAACTGTGCATAATGGATGAATGGCAAGATCTACACTCAAGGGGCAATCTATAGCTCTCAATTAGGCTTTAACTCTTGTAGAAAGTGACCAATGCTTGTCTAATGTCCACTCATTTCTGGGACCCGTCGAGCAGTGGGTGGAGAGAACCGATGACTTGCTGTGCACAGGAAGTCTTCAATGTGCTCTAAGACCTGAATCTCAACTTCCAGGAGAAACACTTCCCCTCAAAGCTCCAGAAACACTGAGCCAGCAGCAGTAGTGTCACCTGGGACCTTGTTAGTCAGACGTGAGGCATCTTAAGCCCCATCTTGATCTATCGAACCAGAACCTGTGTTTTAACCAGACTCCCATGAACTTGTAGATTTGACTGGCTTCCAAAGGTTAACTCAGCTCATGTCATTGGAGCCTGGTAAGAGGCTAAGCTGAAGAAAGAGAGCATGTTTGTGTACATTAACAGTCCTTTGTGTCTACCACACAGACATAGGACAACCTGGTGTGTCTGTCCAGGCCCCGCCTGAGGAGAAACTGCAAACAAAATGCCTGTGAACACCAGGCAGGGACTGGGTGATGAGCGTATGAATCATGGCAGACATAAGACAACAGTCAATAGCAGATGATGGCATCTTTGACCACAAAGAGAACACATTTCTTCGGAAGGTTTTCTAGATTCAAACAGCTGAAAACAGAAAATTGGGAGCTTCCTGGGCCTGGCCCTAAGACTCTCAGTTTTGTATCCCTGCCCTGAAGGAACAATACTATTGGCTAAAATGTACTGACCACAAGCCAAATACTGTTACCATTATCCCCAGTTCACACTTGCAGTAACTGAGGTTCAAGCTCATAAAGTAACTTGTCCCCAAATCCGATAGCTGAGGAAAACAGAGCTGGGATTTAGGAAGGAGAGGGTTTATTCAGCTTACACTTCCATATCACTGTTCATCACTGAAGGAAGTCATGACATGCATTCAAACAAAGTAGGAACCTGGAGGCAGGAGCTAATGCAGAGGCCATGGAGTGGTGCTGCTTATTGGCTTGCTCCTCATGGCTTGCTTGCTCAGCTTTCACCAGCCTAGGGATGGCACCACCCACAATGGGCTGGGACCTCCCCCATCAATCATCAATTAAGAAAATGCCCTATAAGCTTGCCTACAGCCTGACCTTATAGAGGCATTTTCTCAATTGAGGTTCCTCCTTTCAGATAACTTTAGTTTGTATCAAGTTGACATAAAACTACCCAGCACTCTCCCCAAAAAAGACAAATTGAGAATCCAAGTCCAACCTGCCATTTCTCCCACATCAAGAGAATCCCCTCTCTGGAAAGAGTCTTCTGGACAAAGAGCAAACTACCCAAAATCACAATTTCCTCATAGCTCCAAAGTAGTTCCCATCCTAGAATCAGTAACTCTGGAGTCTAACAAGTAAGTGTATCAATGAGTTGCAAAGAGCGTACACTGAACTTTCTCCTTGTGCCCTTACAACATCTGAAGAGAAATGTTACACTATCCCATCCCCAACTCTCTACAAGAAACTCAGACAAGCACAACAAAGTCCACCTGTTCTGAGACTGAGTCAGGCCTGGTGACCATCAGGACTTATGAGGCTGGGCCCACTAATGGGGAAGGATTATAGCTCTTTTTTTAGGGACTCCTATCGTGACACTTGGGTTGTTCCAGTTGAGTAAATGAAATGAGCGATGACAGTTCCTGGTTGGTATGGACCTGGGTCCAGTTCCACAGGAGGAAGCTCCCTCTACTTTGTACCAGGGCCTGGCTCACCCTCGGCCTTCTGTCAACAGCTGCGCCTCTCTCCTTGCGCCAGCCATCCAGATGAACACTGATGGTGCATTCCACAAGAGGTGAGGGGAACTGGCATCACAGAAAACCTCCCTCCTTTGGGAGGAGCCATCTCCAGCTGTGTTTAGTGCAACCAGTGTCTCACTGTGCCATTTGCTTCTGCTGTCTGTGACTGAGCGGAAGTACTCTAGGTCCTGGCTGTGGGAACTATGTGGTAGGCACTATGGGGGCCCTTGCCACTCACTGGCCTGACAGTAGTGGCAATAACATCAGACTCTGAATCAAAAGGCCTGACGAGCAAGTATTGGCACATACATACCTCATCTGGACCTCTCAGAGTCTGCACTCTGGAAAACTGTAGGACGTTATCCAGTCAAACTGAGGACATCTATTTCCGTGCTGAGGTCTGCACTCTATAGAAACACATGCCCATGTGTGCTGGGATAGAGAGAGACTAGAATGATCTGAATAATGTTAATTCACAATTACCCCAAAATTTAAAACAACCCAAACATCCACCGCCTGTAGAACAGGTAAATAAGCGGCACTAAGGGCGATGTTGCTATCATTACTATACAGAAACAGAAAAGTGAATAGCCACAATTGTGAAAGAAAGCAGGAGAAAAAAAATATGATTGTATGTATAAAATGTTCCCAACCACCAGAATGACAGAACTATCCACAAACACCAATGTTTAAGGACATGTTTGAGTGTGTTAAACATTCAAGAAAATCATTACCCAAACTCAATCCAGAGCTCCTCCTTCTGCAGGAAGTTGGGAGTTTATGTACCATATAAACTGTAGACATCATTCCTCTTCCTAACCTCAAAATGTTTACTAGGTTACATACATGTTATTGTGCATTTTTTCTGTTGGTATGTTCTACTTCATTCACATATTTTTTAAAATTTCATACACACATACTGTATTTACCTGAGTCCCCGCCTCTGCCCTCCAGGCCCTCCTGTGTCCCCCTTCCCAAATTCATGACTTCTTTTTCTTTAATTATTATTGTTCATATATAAACCAATGAATAAATACTACAACCTGCTGGGTCCATTTAGTGTAGCTTGTACGTATGTTTTTTCAGGCTTACCACTTGGTACTGATAATCACTTAGGGGGCTTGTCCCTGTGGAAGACAAACATCTCACATAGTTTTTAGAAAGCTTTTTTAAAAAAATGAGTTCTCTCTCCAGGCCTAATGGCAGCTGCCCCCTACTGGAACCCAAGAAAAGTACATGTTCAAAAGCAGTTTGGGGTGTGGGGTATGACAGAGACTAAACAGTAATGAAATCCCTTTTGGAATTTTTCTTCAAGATTTTATTCATGAGTTGTTAACCATTTTGTTTAGCAAATCGGTTTATCCCAGTGACCTCCATAGAAGCAGCAGATGGTGCTAAATGCAGTCCCCGTCTGTTTGCTCACCCTCTGCTGCCTGTCCTGCCCTGTTCCCAGGGCTCAGAGAGATGCTCAGGCAACAAGAGAGGGCTGTGCTGCCAGGGCGGGGCTGTGGGGAATCAGTCTGAACCCGGCATTCACAGCAAACAGGAGTCTGAGCGTTGCCTTTGCTGTGTGTGCCTTGCAAATACACACAAAGCCTGAAGCCTGGGAAACCACACTGGGGAAAAGCAGGGGGGTGAAGAGAGGGGGCCTGGGAGACTTAATTTGTATGACAATCCAATGGGGGGTTGTGGAAGAGGAGTCAGAGCCAGGGAGATGGTACTCTTAACTCTTCCATGCAGTCAATGGTCCCATCTGGTCCTTCTAACGGGGGACCTCAGAGCTTGCAATGTGGGGCCTTTTCCGGGCCCTGGCTATCTGTTGAAAAGGAAGAGTCGGAGCAGATGTATTCAAGGGCTTAAGTCCTGGGACAGGAGGGCAGTGAGGAAGTGGCAATGAGCTATAGCTCCACTTTTAATCTTGTAAAATGGAATGAGAGAATATTCATGAATCAGGTTGCAATGTGAGCTTTCCTGGGCCTCTCAGCTTGGTCACTGACTGACTTTTAAAAAGGGGAAAAACTTGGGAGTTGTTGGATCTGTACTTCTAAGCGTCATTTTGAACCTCCTGCCTTTTGAAATTTTGAAATGTTTAGATTTTCACCATCTCACAGAGGTCTCCCCACAGTTCCAGAAAGACTGTATCAAGGACTTCAGAAGCCATTTTCATTCGGTGCTTTGAGAAACTTATTCTCAAGATAATGACCTTCCCAAGCCCATGGTTCAGTATGCTATTCTGATTCAGAACTTGCTACAAAAAGACATCACCTCTAGCTCCACATTTATTCAACAAAAACATACGGTTGTCTGAGAGTTCTCCATCTGTGGCCAACCAAATAGAAAATATTTGAAATATAATTGTAAATGTATTCAACATATGTAAGTGTTTTTCCAGCCATTACTCTTAAGCAATACAGAATAACAAATATTTACATGTTATTTGTATTGAATTGGATATTATGAGTAACCTATGATTAAAAGCATGTGAGAACCATATGATTAAAACCATAGAGAGATTGCTCAGTGGTGAAGAGCACTTGCTGAACTTACAAAGGACCTGAGTTCAGTTTGCAGCATCCATGTCAGGCAGCTAACACCCACCTGTAACTCCAGCTCCAGGGAATCTGTCTCTTTCTGGCTTTCACAAGCACCTGCATGCACATTTACATACCCACACACAGACAAATATAGACACAATAAAATAAAATAAATCTTTAAAAATAAAGATAAATAAGAGTATGTGGCAGGATTGCAGAAGTTCTTTGCAAACACCATAGCATTTTCATATAAGAGACTTGGCTCTCTCTCCATTAGGGATGAGGGCAGAACTAATCTTCTTGGCGATTCCATGGGACAGCTGTATTTACTGGTGACCAGATATCAGGCCTAGAGCTGAACACTATGACTTATGGCAGATCATAGATCAATATAAAAGGGGAATAACAGGGCTACAGCATATGCTGTGTTGTGGGACAAGCAGGGCATGGTGGGACACACCAAATGTTCTGTTCATCCCATCAGAGGAGTTCAGGGAAGCTGCCCAGGGGAGCAACGCACTCGGAGAACTGGGGTATGACAGAAGCTATACAGGTCACAGCAGAGAACTGTAGTGTGCCTGTAGAGCAGTGTTTCTCAGCCTGTGGGTCATGACCCATTTGGAGTCGATTGACCATTTCACAGGGGTTCCCTGAGACCATGAGAAAACACAGGGATTTGCATTATGATTCATAACAGTGGCAAAATTACAGTCATGAAATAGCAGTGAAAATAATTTTTTGGCTGGGGGTCACCACCACATGAGGAACTGTAAAGGGTTGGGTTGCAAGGCCGTAAGGAAGGTTGGGAACCACTACTGTGGAGGAATCAGAACATGCAGATGCCTGGAGATGGGAGAGGGATTCTATTTTCAAGGCCCAAAGCAGAGAACTGTGCATTATGAACCAAAGAAGCCTAGAAGTGGAAAGCCCTAGACCACAGGAGGCCTAGGAGGCCATTTGAAACCTGTCCTGAGGAATCTGAGTGGCTGTGAACAGATTTTCGGATGAGAAAGATTCTGTTGGTTGCTAGGTACAACCTGGATTGGAGGAAAACAAAATAGGCCTCAGGACGCTTCCCAGCACTCTCATGTAGGGTGACATTAAGACTGAACAGGCAGTAGGATAGATGGAGATAGAGGACCACTGAGAGGAAGGGCTTAGAACCTATTATCTTGATGTCCCTGATGGAAGGAAATGCCTCAGAACACAGAACACCAATCACCAATCCAAGCAATCATTCACTTTCCGCTGTGTGTACCTACTATCCATCAGGGATGCCCTGGTCTAGTAATTCAGCAGTACCAGGAAGATGCCCATCAAGAACACAGCATGGCTCTGTTCCAGCCCAGTAGACAAGGGTTCTGAGGTTAAACCTACATGGTTTCAAATGCTGGCTCCACTTAAGACTCTGTGACCAAACGCAAGCCATTTAATTTCTAATGTCCATTTCCCGTTTATAAAAGAAAAGAAAAACATCAGCCTTTAAAATTAGTTGATAAAGCTGAATGGGGCAATGTGTATAAAGAATAGAGTACCAGGTATAAAATAGTTGATTGATAAAGCGAAGCTAGAATTATTTCTGCTGCCGTTGCTGCTGTTGCTGCTGGCAAACCTTTTAGAATTGCTTTCCTAGTTCAATTTTTACAAATCTTCCTTTAGCATGACTAGCAAATCCTGTGCAAGTACCCAAACAATGTTGCCTACATTTTTCCCCCCACAGTTGCCATGCAGGTAAAAGCCAAGGCTGAGAGCCCCGCCCCCCCCATGTCCAGCTGACAAAATACTACAGAACGCAAGATGAAATGAAATGCCACTAGCATCAGTATGATTGGTCTCCTGTATACCCAAGATATACACATGGGTCTGAACCGATCCCCCAAGTGAACACGAACTTCACACTGACAGTATAAATACTAATAATAGTACTAAAGGACAAATTCCAGATTACAGGAAATTCTGCATGCATGGATCTCAGAATATCCTCCAGTAATTCACTGGTTGAGAGCTGCCCCTAATGCTGTTGCCTAGGCAGCGAGCATCCAATGATGAACTGTGGAACAGGGAAATAGGAAAACAGATCAAGAAAAATGGCATGACCTTTGGGAGACAGAAAAGCAGAATGAGGCCAGAGCTGCATTTAGCTCTATGTTCAACCAATGCTTTGCAGACCAGAAGGGTCTGACTTTCTTTTCAGCTTCTCTGTCTGCTTCTTTAATTTTCTTTTCTTTTACTTTACCAACAACAGGTCAAAACAGAATCATCCTCAAGTGCTCCAACCTTGAAGCAAATCAATGTGCAGCTCAGCCCCATGGGGCAAAAAACTGCGTGGAGGGCAGATGTAATAATAGCGATGTGCTAGAAACACATCTTGAGGTTTTAAGCAACATTCGTGTGCACTGCAAATACCCTCATTCCTTCCGCCCACCCCTGTCTCTCCAGGCATACGCTTTAGCATCCAGCACTTACTGCCCAGGGAAAGAGAGAGCATCTCAGAAATGCCATGAGAAAGAAAAAAGTCAATTCTTGACTTGGGAGTTTCAGATTTGAAACTCACAGCTCAGTTTAGGGCAAAGACTTTTTTGCATCTCAAAAGCTCAACGGAAAGCTCTTGCTCCAACGTGCTGGGCACAGAAAGGTAGAGAGGAAAATCAGGGGTGGGAAAAAGGTAGCTAGGCATCCTGTGTGTCACACGCTGTCAGTACGAGTGGAAAAGGCACCGCGAAGACCTCACAAGGTTGTAGGACACTTTCCAGAGGAAGCCAACTTGCCATAAGGCAGCACCCGGGAAAGCCGCAGAGGGATTGTAGCTGGACAGTGGTGAAGCTGGCTGACAAGAAGTTCCCACTAATCAGAAGCAGCATGAGCAAACAAAAGAATGAGGGAAAGGCAGCCTTGGAGAGGCCTGGCAGGTGGAAGGAGACAAAGCAGCTGCTGTCTTTGCAGAGTGCTGATGGAAAACGGAGGGGAGAGGAGCCATGAGGTCACAGCTACCAGGGACCAGCTCTCCTTCATAGCCTAAGACCCTGAAATGGTTAGGATTCCTTTCGATGCCATCGTACTCTGCAACCCAGGGTGACCCAGAACTCTCTCCTCAGCCTATACTCAGATGACAGGTGTAAGTTTTCATCTCTGGTGCCTTCCGCCCCATCTCTCAGAGGGGCAAGTTGTTGCCCCTGCTGGTTTTGGTTTTGTATGATTTTGCCGAGTGAGATTACACGTCCACTACTTGGCAGAAGGGAGTCTAGAAGAAGAGAAAGAAGAGGAGGTGGAGGAGGAGGAGGAATAACTCAGATACCAAGAACTACCAAAAAAAAGACATTTTTACATTTTATTTAAGAAAAAAATTATTCATTTTACATACCAAAGATCCCCCTCTTCATTCCTCCTGTCCCCCCCCCAGCCTCCCCCTCCCAAACCACCCCCTTCCCTCCTACAAGAAGGTAAGGCCTCCCATGGGGAGATACATTTAGTAGAGACAGGTCCAAGCCCCTTCCCCTGCCTCAGCTGAAGAGAGAGAAGAGGGATCCTACAAGCAAGGGGCATCAAGATCAGGATGGGGAAACCTACAGAGACAACCAAACCAAACTAGTGGGAACTCATGAAATTTAGATCAAGAGCTGTGGGGCCTGCATGGGACTGGACAAAGCTCTCGCATAGCCAGACAGTTGTGTAGCATGATCTGCTTAAGGGGCCCCCTGGCGGTAGGATCAGAATCCAACCCTGGTGCATGAGCAGGCCTTTTGGAGCCCACTTCTGTGACGGGACAGCTCGCAGATTTTTACGTTTTGCCCACGTGACCACGTGGCATTGTGCCGTCCATGCTGTCATTGCCGTTAGGAAATGTTACAGATCTCTCTTGAAGCCACCTCCTATGTGCCAACCCTCGAGGGCAGCACACTCAGGCACACTCACCCCACTTGTTCTTCCCAATCATTCTCTAAAGGGGCACATTATTTCCTCCCCCTTCACACAGAAGAAACCAAAGCAGAGATTTTAGTCCTTGGCCCAAAATCTCACAGCCATTAAAAGGCAGATCCATGATTTTCCTAGCCATTCTCCCACTAGGGCACAGCCAAGTGGCTTTTGCTTGAATAATGGATCTGGAACAACCCTAAGCAGCGGGGAAGGGTAGAAAACAGTGCTGAAAACCATATGCTAAAGCAAGGCACACTGGTGAGGACTGTGCTTCCACCCTCAACCCACAAAACTGAGTTGACTTCCCTGCGGGGCAGCACCCAAGGGACTGAGCATCCGTGAAAACTGTGCCTTTCCCAGGACGTCGGTGTGTTTCCGTACTGCTCTGCCCGGCCATCTATAAATACACATGCAGCTTGAGAGCCCCCAAATGCCACTACACCCATGCCTGGCCCAGGGTTAGCGCAGGTAACGGGAAGGACAGACTTAAGAGCGGTTTTGTTTGTGTTTTAGAAATATCAGTGATCCCTGCTCAATATGCATTTGGGATGATTTATCATCTGCTCGATGCGCTGCTGGCCTCCTGCAGTCTGATGTTGAGTCTCTCATCCTGCCTGCTGGAACCGATGTCAGCTGGGCAGCAGAGCTCTGTCAGAGCCTGGGAAGGAACTATTCCAAAGCAGAGAATAAATAATCCTTTAAATAACAAGTTTTAGCTAAAAGGAGAGCTTTTTTCTCTATATAAATCAGTTACACACCGCTTCTGCAATGTGCCTCCTGTCCTGACAAAGCAGAAGATTCCAATGAAACACAGCTTCCCCCACCCTGGGACATTTGAGGGCCACCTGAAGGCTGCAATTCCAATTGCATGCATTCAGTTCTTAATTGTCACTATTCTAACAGTAAATCCTTTATCTTCCAAATTAAATCCCCTCTTTTAATCCTAAAACCAATATCTTAAGTCCTTTTTATTTTTTCCCATTTCTTACCCCTCAAAATCCATATCAGTTGATTCTTCCTTCACAGTAATCCCCAAAGTGTCCCTTCCCTGCTACCTAGTTAAAGCCTGCATTCAAGTATGAAGCCTCTGTATAACAATTGATCTGGCCTCTCTGTGATGCCCTCCCACACACACATGCACAACACATACACTTCCTGCTTTTACATTAGCTCCCCCTCGACTTTTTCAGGAGGATCCATGTACCTTCCTCTGCCAAAGTCCAGACAAGCAAACAAGCCATTTCTCAAGAGAAACAAAGGCCTTACCATGTGTTTCTTCTGGACCAGACTCAACATGGTGGGTCGCCTCTACTACTGCTCTACTCCTTCTGTCTTGTTGGTAAACGAAACAACACCTCCCACAATGGTTCACAGAGTCCAATACTACCAGGAGCCCCTGCTCTGGGCTACACACTGTGAACGGTACTGTAATGAAAACTGCGTGTTTTTACCCAAGGGTGGTGGATTTTCTGTAAGTCCAGTCAGGGAGGGGTTAGTCCAGCAAGCTTCCAGATGTCCCCCGCCCCAATCTCCACTTGAATGTACCCAGCCCAAATTTCGACTTTCAAATGATACACAAATATATCAGTGTGCAGGGAAACACCTCAGTGCTAGAAGCCTGCTCTTCACGAGGAGAGGCTATGCTTTACAGATGCCAAAGACTGAGTGTAAATGGTTTTGGTTAAGAAACATAAAAATGAAAATAAAAATAAAAATAATGAAACACAAGCTTACATTTAATGGGCAGAAGATGAGGTTGTTCACAAGAGCCCATAAATACTTCTAACACCGGCTCTCAGCTCGGGAAGATGATCTCCCTTGCTCCTTTTACTTCCACTTGAACACTTACTCACAATGAATGGTAATTGCCAGATAACTTGCCGTTTCCTCCAGTAATCGGGGAATTCGTTGGAAGCAGAAACTGCTTTACTCACCGACATTTCCCCAGAACCTGGCACAATACTTTGTACCTGGTGATAGTATGTGTACTAGGACATTTCATGAGTGAATGAATGAATGGGTGAACAAATGATGTATCCTAAGAATACCTGGGGGTGGAGGCAGCTCAGAAGAGGGAAAGTCAGCAAAGGCTTGGAAGAGGGAAAGTTCCTTGGACAGTTGTGGAATGACAGACAGATGAGTGTCCTGATTGATGGAAAAGCACACCAGACAGAACCACAAGGCCGAGCTTCCTATGCTGGGGACACTGGACATGATCCTGTGTGGCAAGGACCTCAGTGTTCTGTCCGCCTGAGTCCTCTTGCCCTCTTCGCCCTCCTCCTCCTGACAAGTACATCCTGTAGAGTGACATTACATTAAGGGCAACAGAGTGAGCTGAACCTAAAAACGCCTGAGGCTTTCAAATAACAGCAAGTATAAAACAACTTTCAAATGGACAAAGAGCTTGAACAGCCAATTCCAAATAAGCTTGTAGAGCTGGAGTTCTCAACCTTCCTAATGCTATGACCCTTTAATACAGTTCTTCATGTTGTGGTGACCTCCAGCCATAAAATTACTTTTGTTGCTACTTCCTAACTGTAATTTTGCTACTTTTACGAATCGTAATGTAAATATCTGTGTTTTCTGATGGTCTTAGGTGACTCGTTCAATCCCAAAGGATTGAGAGCCACAGGCTGAGAACGATTGTTGTAGAGTTATTTAGCACCACTTGTCCTCAGGGAAAGGCAAAGCAATACCACGATGAGATGCTATTCCACACACATTTTTATCGTACAGAAAGTGGCAAGTATTGGTGAGGATGGGAAAAAAAAAACCCTGAAATTCCAGTAGAACAGCAAAGTGGCAATAACACTGTACAAAACCAGATGGTGACTCCTCAAAAACTTAGACCCACAATGCCATGGGGTTCCACAGTCCTACTTTGGTGTAAACAACTTTAAGAATTGAAAGTAGGGATATGGACAGACATTTGACATAAACATTCTTAGCAACATTATAAACAAACAAAACATAACAAACCAAATGTCCATCAACAGATGAATGGACAAATGAAATACAACACATGCATGCAATGGAAGATACTCTTCCTTTAAAAACATGGGACAGAAGAAAGGAAATTCAGATACGCACAAAACCATGAATGCGTGTTGAAAACGATGTGCTAAGTAAAGTAAACCGAAAGCAAAGGTCACATACATTGCATGATTCCACTTACATGCAGTACCTGGAGAAGTCAAGCTCACAGAGGCAGAAATTATGGCAGAGGCTATCAGACCAGGAACCAAGAGTGGAAAGAATGGGTCGTCATTGCTTAATGGGTAACTTTTTAATATGGGATAATGTCAAGGTTCTGGAGAGAGATAGTGAGTGTTGTATATATTATGAATATAGTTAATAACACTTAGATAAAACAGTAAGCTTTATGCTTTTATGTTTTCTATAATATAAAACCAGAAGTTCCAATGGGAAAAAAATTTAAAGTTCCTAAAGCTTTGGTTTTTTTTTTTCTTTGTCACAAAAAATATAAGGGACTCCGTGGTTACCACATTTTCTCATTGTTTGCTCTAAACTACAGTTCTGAAATATGCTATCTTGGGTCATCCAATGTGGTGATATTTTATTTGTGCTCTAATAAACAGAGTTTGCCTGGAGATCAGAGGAAAAAGCCAGCCATTATAAGTAAACACAAAAGTCATGCAATGTTAGCACATGCCTTTAATCCTATCACTTGGGAGGCAGGGGTCTGTCTGGATCTATGTGAGTTCAAGGCCACACTGGGAACAGAGCCAGGAGTGGTGGCACATGCCTTAAATTCCAACACTAGTCAACCATGGAGGTCTGGAGGTATGTACAAACAGACAGGAAGTGACAGAGCTGGGCAGGAAGAGGAAGTGATGTAGCTGGACAGAGAGAGCAAATCAGATGGTCGAACAGCAAGGTGTATGTGCATGGGTAGACAGGAAGTCGCTTGCATTGGGAAGCTACAGAGTTGGTGAGGTAAGGTTAGCTGTGGCTTTCCCTATTTCCCTGATCTCTCAGGTTTTCACCCCTATATCTGGCTCCATGTTCTTTATTTAATAAGACCATTTAGAAATTCATCTAAAGTCCAAATTTATAGAATATGTCTCTCCATGACACATTCCTATCATCTTTTAGTTCTAAAGGTCTTCTGGGGAGTTCAGTGGGCTTTGCAGGGTGTGGTGGTTTGGATATGGCTCGAGTGTATCCCCTCAAGAAACTGAGAAGCTTAGCCCCAAGAATGGCAATATTAAGAAATGGTGGGTCCCAGGCCCAGAACCAGGGCTATGAGTTAGCCCATCTCAACATTCACCTCATCTATGAACTGCTGGAGCATATGAAGGGGCTAGACTCGCAGACCCAAAGCTACAGGATCCCCATGACACAGGACAACAACAGGATATCCAAGAAGAGCCCCAGTGAGGGCCCAGTATAGGGTAGCAGAAGCCAGTGACTTTTAGAAGGCCAATGACTCATTGCAATGGATACCTACAAGTAAAGATATATGGATTAAAAGGTATACTGTGTGATTCACTGGACCACACTATAGCTTCCACACTGAGATTTTTTTCTTTTTGTTTGTTTGTTTGTTCTGGTTTGGGGTTTTTTTTAGTTTTTTTTCTTTCTTTTAAATTGTATTTTATTTTGTGGGGGGAGGTTACAAGGGCAGAGGGTGGATACGAAGGGATGGGGAGATGAATGGAATTGGGATGTACAATGAGAAATCCACAAATAATCAATAAAATGTTAAGAGAGAGAGAGGGGGGGAGAGAGAGAGGTGGAGGGAGGGAGGGAAGGAGGGAGGGAGGAAGAAAGAAAGAGAGAGAGAGAGAGAGAGAGAGAGAGAGAGAGAGAGAGAGAGAGAGAAAGAAAGAAAGAAAGAAAGAAAGAAAGAAAGAAAGAAAGAAAGAAAGA
Source organism: Peromyscus californicus insignis (assembly GCF_007827085.1). NCBI lineage: Eukaryota > Metazoa > Chordata > Mammalia > Rodentia > Cricetidae > Peromyscus > Peromyscus californicus. The sequence goes on from NW_026294413.1 coordinate 44,025,791, forward strand.
AAGAAAGAAAGAAAGATAGGGAAAAATAAATGGTGGGTCATGTAAGTAGGTAAGTCATTCCAAGCATTGTCCTTAGATGGTTATTTTCCTCAAGAAATGATCAATAACATAACAAGATGGGCCCTGCACACTCTTCTGGCTTCCCATCTCTCCAAGTGATTTCTTCTGCACACCACAGTGGTTCTGTTTCCCTTACTTCTTGGCAGTGTTAGGTACTCACCATAGACCAATCCAATAAGCTCATCTGATCTTGAATATTTAACTACCAGAACTGTAAGCTAAACAAACCTCTTTTCTTTCTCTACATTTTTTTTTTTTTTTTTTTGGTTTTTTTCGAGACAGGGTCTTTCTCTACATTTTACAAAGTACCCAGCCTCGGGTATTTTCTTACAGCAACAGAAAAGTAATACAAGGGAAAATGGTATTTCTCACAGCTAGGATTATTTGTTTTCTAATGTTATCACCTGCATGACTTCTTCCTACAATACCAAACGTTTTAGTGCTTGTGTTTCTGAAAACATGAAAAGACCTTTATCAGGCAATAAATAGTGTGATTTGCTGCCTAGAGGTACTTAGACATGGGGATGCTGTGAGCCTTTGGGAGAGAAGGTTTCTACCACTTTGTAAGGAAGAAGACCCCACCTCTTACTGTCAGGCGGTACCATGCCTGCCCCGGCTTCTCTTACAGCCAGGTTGTACTCACTTTCCTGGGAACACAAAGCTGGTGGCAGTGCCATGCAGGAAAGAACCAGGGACCCTCAGGGACTTGGGCATAGTATGGGTCATTCTTTGTGCTGAGTAGTGTCAGTCACGGTAGTCTCTTGAAGCATTTCCTGATGTTCACCAGTGTGTCCAGTAATTGCCACACTTCCTGCCATGCTGCCAAATAAGAATTCTGGTTTCATTTCCTCGGGGAAGGCCTGGCATGGAAGAAAAAGGAAATGGTTTTAAGAAAGAGGTTTTGAGTTCCAAAAGCCTAGGACTTGGAGCATACACAAAAGATTTGAATATAATGTGATCAGTCAGAGAATGTCTCCTGTTCCTGGGAGGCAAATAAAGGTATCCCACCTGGGTAAAGGATGCCATAGGAGAAATCTGAGATTTAGAAGCTTCTAGACCTTTAGGGAGGAGGGTTCTTATCCCTGCCATGCCCAAATCATACCAGGTACCCAAGAAAGCAGCAGGAGCCCACTTTGTGTTGAGGAATGGCCAAAATGCAGTGACCCAGTTCCCATGGGGGCCAGGGACAGGAGCCGCAGAGAAGGCACACTACATGAGGTGTGAAGACAGAAGACCATGGGAAGCTTTGTGGGTTTCCTGTGTCCCTGGAGGAACCAGAGAATAACATTCCTTGGCATGTGCCAGGCAAAGAACAGAGAGCCAGAGCAGGAAAGCAGCCAGGAACTGCTGCTCGGACAAGTGGTCACAGCAAGGAAGGAGGACATTAGCAGATGTGTAGATAGATGTCAGCCCACAGCTGTGACAGGATCCTCATCCACCAGCCAAGAAAGAAAATTGTAGATTGGTCCAGCAAAGTCCCTGCGTCCTGGTACAGTGGATTCAGATAAGAAATCCTGAAGCAATGGGAGGGATAGGCATCATCTTGCCTTAAGACCCAGGTTTGTGGTCTCTGATTCATGCCAGCCACATACGAACATGTGCATCACTTACTAATACCCAGTAAACTCAGATTTTACTCAAGGGTTAAGTTCTAATATTGGGCTCATGACGTGAAAACCAAGTATATTCACAATTGACCCTGAAAATATCTTAATTTGCTCATAAAAATACAGTACTGTGCCATCGCTTAATAAATTCAAAGCAGCCAGATTTTCCTCCAACTTTGAAACAGATTGCTGGCTTCTATTCCCCAATTTAGCACCAAATATAGTAATTGGCTTTTGTTTAGAACTATGTTGTTCAAAAAAATTAAAAATAAGTTATTTTATCTTCAATGCTAGAATCATATGCATGTCATTATGACTTCACCACAGAGGAGCCAGGGACTAATAAGGAAAAAGTTTTCCACGCCTACCTCCCTTTGGACACCTCACAAGAGGGATGGAAGAGACCTTCCCCCACAGCAGGCATTGACAGCCTCCTGCTAAACTCACGACTATTCTCCATGTGTATTTTGTGTGGCTGGGTTAGTGCCACCTTTAAATCTAGTTTACAGGGTGCTGAGGCTTGTGTGAAATGACTATTCTGGAAACTGTGTGCCAGCTGTAACTTCACACCACCTCCAGTCAACACAATTGCAACTTCATAGTCACCAAAAGGCCCTCTCACTCCAGTGCATCTATCAGACATTTTCCCAGAAGGCTTTCCAAGTGAGTCAGAGGATGGGTTTACACACCTTGTGCACAGCTTCATGCCAAAGGCCCATGAACATCTCTCCTTAGCCCACTCATCCCTGTGTGGCCCCTTTCCCCATTCCCCAATGTCTCCACCTTCTGCTCACAGACTTCGCTGGTTCAAACATATGTCGTCCCCCCCACCCCCCGCCGCCACTGTCAATCCATCTAACAGAAGGGCACCTGTGCCTACCAGAAGTCCATGAATTAAAGGTACAGGGAAATGTGTGTAAACGTTTTCCTATTGCACATTAATTCTTTGTGAACATGATCTGAATTCTGTTTACCACCTTAGCGACTGTCACCTATTAACAAGTTGGATATGCTAGACACTTTGTATTTGCGATCCTAATGGTTTCCTAGAATAACCCCAGGAAAGCTCTCCAAGTCACAATTAGGAGAAACCAAGGGTCAGAGGTGAAAGTCATACACTGAGTCCTACAGCTCAGCCCATAGTCACTAGGTTTATTCACACTGCCTGCCATCTACACTGAGGAATGTAGGGGTTTTACTTCAACGCCCATCTCATGTCCAGTCATCCAGGTTTTGAGATGCACTGTGGAGTGATAGCCAGTTAAAAATACAACCACATAGTCCAAGCCCCCATAGAAAGACTGAAAAAGCTATTGGCTAGCCAGTCTATCTCCATTTATCTACCTTTCGGCTAGAAGTTGCTATAGGACACAATTCTGACCAATAAATAAAATATAAATGGAAATTATTAGATAGAGACTCTAGCAAAGTATTCAGAAAAAGCCAGTCCTCTCCTAATCCCTGCTTGTTTTCTTCTTTTTAAAAGCAGGGTCTTATATATCCTAGGCTGGCCTCAAATTCACTACGTAGCTGAGAATGAACTTGAACTTCTAATCCTGCTTCCACCTGGCAAGTTTTGGGTGTCTTTTTTGCATTCTGGTGCTGTGATTAAACACTACAACCAAAAATTAGGTGGCAGAGGAAATGGTTTATTTGACATACAGGTTACAGTCCATCATCATGGAAAGTCAAGGCAGGAACCTGTAGGCAGAAACTGAAACAGAGACTGTAGAGGAACACTGCAAATGGGTTCCTATCTAGCTCACCCCTAGGCTCACAGTTAGCCACCTTTCTCAAACATCCCAGGCCTGCCCACTTAGGGATGTACAACCCACAGTGGGCTCCCCCACCCCATCAATCAGAGATCAAGAAAAAGCCTCACAGACATGCCCACAGGCCAATCTGATGAAGGTTCCTCCTCAACTGAGAGTCTTTCTTCCTGGTATGTCTAGGCTTGAATCAAGCTGATAAAAACTATGACACTGAGTAGTTATATCTCACCATGCCCAGTTTGTGTTGTGCTGGGGACTTTGTGCATCTGAGGTAAGCATCCTACCCACTGAATTATACCCACCCCCCAGTCCTTTTCCTCTTCCTGCTTCAAACACAGATGTCAAGACCTGTAGTGCTGCAGTCCTTGTGTGCCACAGAGACTATTAAGATAATGCCATGGAAACATAGAAAGTACACACCTGAGATACGTTTCAGCTGCAAACCACCTACTGTGTCTGAGGAGAAAGTCAACTCCTTATTTGCTACCACCTCTTGTAAGGTCTTCTTTGGATGATCATTTTCCATGTACTGTGTTACACTTAATAAATAGCCTCTTTCCTGCTATCAGGCACAACCCAGAAGCGCACCAGCCAAGGACAAACCAAGGGTGACAATACTCAAACAGTGTCAGGGACTTCTCTCTCCAGCCTTACAAAAGTCAAACTCATCCTGGAGGATGAGGGAAGCATGGTAAAACCTGCCCGCAAATGTCACATTCAAGTGAATGGAAATTCTGCAGACCATACCCTCACAGGGCATGCGATTAAAAGAATTAAAATAACCATGTGCATGTGGGAAAGGTGCTTTTCATACTTCCCTTCATCTTGTTTTTAATAACCAACTCTCTCTGGTAGGAGGTGTCTGAGTTTGGTCCCAGGAGAGTTCTTCATGCACAATGTGATCTCCAGAGTAGACTTCAGATCGGAAAGAAAAATTCTGCCATGTCACTTTCAAACCACTAAATGGGTTCCCTAATGATTCTGGGCTAAGGACTTTTGAACATCTGAAAACCGAAGGAGACACCAAGTCTGCTGAAGAGAAAGGAGCACGTTTGGGGGAGGGGTGGCAGCCACCATTCACCTTGTGCTGAGTGTTGATGGGTGGCGTTGTCAGCAGGAATGAACCCAGTGAGCAAAAGAATTTGCCACCTTCATGCCAGCGTTAAGGGACCCAGAAAAGGTCTCGGCCTTTCTGGGCACTGCTGCTGCTTGGACACCAGGCAAAGAGCATTCAGGGCTTGCTACATAGAAATGAGGCTTATCCACATCAAAAATTTAGACATTAACCCCTATTTACAACATTTGTTCACAACATACGGCCGAGAAGCTTTTTAGTAAATCACTTGAGATGAGCTGTCTGGCCTCAAATAAAAGATGTTTGCCAATTTCTTGGTAAGGCAGAAGAAGAGCTCTTTATCAAAAGCATATTAGCATATTTTGCCTCATTAATAACTTCACTGCAGCATTAATTTGCCTAATTATCACATTTGGAATTCAACATGGTATCTAATTAATTCAGAACCCAAAAAACAAACCCAGAATTCTAAAGTGCACTGGCTCTTGCTGGGACACCCCCTTTTTCCTTAGGGATGGGTGTTTGTGCAGGTGTTTGTGTGTCCCACATCTGCCCAAGAAGGACATAGCATTCATTGGGTCCTATGTAAAAAAAATAGATGTAAAGCGACCATCTCCCAACATTAGCAAGCTTTGTTTCCTGCCTTCAATCTCTTCTCTCATGTCTTTTGTCTCTTCTTTGTCACGGCTTTTCCCAAAGTCCAAAGGCATACACAAGAGCAAACGGATGACCAGTGGCCTTTTTTTGCCTGCCAGGGCCTTCGGCACTAAATAAATGAGCAGTGTTTGCCCACCTTTCCCTGGAAACCCCTTCTGTCTAATTTCCAGAAGCCGTGGGTAAACACCTAGCTGACATTATCAAAAATAAAAATCAAAGCAAAGCTGCTGAAACCTCCAGAAATGGTTGAGCCTGTTAGGAAACAAAACCGAAGAAAACTTTGGCTCAGGGCTCAGAAGAGTGTACCATCAACTCCCCTACATCCATACCCCTTACCCTTCCTACAGTGGTATCCATACTGTGTGCTGCCATGGGCACAAAGAAACACAGAAAGAAGGATTCAGGTCTTCATGAGGTTGCAGGGAAAAAAAAACAGTTGCTTAAATAAATTTTGTCTCCAATGTGCCTGCTTCAGGGCTATTTTTAAAACATAAAGTTGTGGCCAAGAACAGTCAGGTCGGGTTAATATACTAGGGATGTTTAGATTTTAAAGGGTGTTATTAACCACCCAATAAGAAATGCAGTTCTGCAATCTAAAATGTAAAGCGTGGGGCCTGCCTTCTTCAGGTAATGTATTCCAACGCAAAGAGCAGCTATTTATAGATTGCAAGGCACATTGCTACAGGTCAAATCTCCACCAACAATAATCCACTTCCATAGGCAGAGAATTTCCTCTGTGGATGCATATTTTAAACACTCCTAAGCTGTAAGCCTACTGTTCTGCCTTCTTCTAGATTAAATTCATTTAGATAATGAATAGTCTAAATTCAATAGTTTAATCCACAAAAATCACCAATGACCAAGAAAAAATAATGTAGTTGCTGTGTGGCTGAGTTTTTCCTACCTGGTACACCTGACAGTAACCTACCCTTGAACCTTTGCAGCTCACGACCAATGTACCCAAAGTGAAAAACAGCCTTAAAACGAGTCTAGCAGACTTTCACAGCACACTTACCCAGGTCTTAATAGTTTATCTTGATATCTTAGCATAGGGAGCAGATCATAGACGCCTCAATATTAAAGAACGGGGCCTAAGAAAATGGTTCAAACAGTAAAGTACCTGCTACTTAAGCATGAGAACCTGAGTTAGGATCCCCACCACTCACATTAAAAGGCCGGGTAACCCCAGTGCTGGGAGTGTGGAGACAAACGGATCTCCAGAGCTGGCTGGCCAGCCAATCAACCCAGTGAATATTGGGTTTAGCGAGAGAATCTGACTGGCTGCCACATACATGTGCACACATATGCACACACATACATACATACGTGTACTCACATACACACTACACTCACACACACCAAATATCCCAGCAAGAATCAGCTAATATGCCTTCAAGCCAATATTTTAATACAATCTATAAGAAAACACCACTACTTTTTCTCCCTGGAACCATAAGACTGCTCATCTGTGTTATTGAACATTGCAACCAGATACTGCTGGACCACCAGCCTTACCCCACTGACAGACACAGGCTATACCTAAGTTGCCAGTAGGAGAAGGGAAAACACATTAAAATGCTCCCATACTCCTCGGAAAATAGACATGAGTCTACCTCATAAAGCTGTCACACCACCAGCAAAGATTTAGTGTCTCTTCAGGAGACAGAAATGCCCAGAGTAACAGGGTCCAAGGTTAAACGGTGTAGGGAAGGCATTTTGTGGGTGTTTCTCACTTACCTCCAACCTGTCAATCTTCACTTCTGTGGGCCCAGGAGGCATGGAGTGGCTTTTCAACCCTCAAAAAAAAAAGGTATTAAGAAAAGAAAAGGCATTTTTTTTTAATCCTTCATGCTCAATAAGACCGTGCAGACATAAAATCCCTCATTTAAATGCCCCGAGTTTTAATATAAAATGTATTATACAGGAAAAAGATTTTATTACCATTAAATTCTTGCTGCAATCCAACAAAAGAAGAAACTGACCTTGAATTTAAATCTTCTGCCTATTTTAGAATCCTCTATTATCCTAAATGTTATTTACTGAACATATTTTCATTATCTCGCTTCTTTTTTTGGAGAAATAATGATTTCTTTTCCCCCTGGAAGGTCTAAAAATGTGCATTGTTTTCTCAAGACAATTCCAAAGACGATTTTGCAAAGAAATGCTAATACAGACCAACTCCTGCCCAGAGACCACAGAAACTCAGTCTTAAAACAGTGATAGAAATGGGCTTCCTCTGGTCCATCAGCCTCAAATTGAGGTGGAGGAGTAAAGAAAATCTGGAGGTCATGTAGTACGACAAAAGGAAGTGAACAGTGAAAAAATAGCCCAGGTGGAAGTTATAAAGAGGAAATACTTAAGAGGCAAACAAGACATAAAAATCATGATTTTTCACAGTAAAAATAGTCATGGATGAGTGCAAAACTCAGACATTATGTCATCACTCAAGTGGCATATACTTCTATCTGTTATGGTCTCAAAAAGTAACAAATGGCATAATCAACTTGGGTAATCCGGCTGGCTTACAGTAGGCCTGCTCCACAAAGGTGGGTGTCAGTGTTACGGAATAATGTAGTTCTTATGGGCTAGCAACAACAGAGACCTACCTAAGCCTGAAGAAGCAAGGGGTAGGAGCAAGGGCTGGAAGGTCAGAAATGGGTCAGCCTGGGCTACAGGATAACCCAGTCTCAATAACAAAATCAGCAGAGGAGAAACGAGGTCAAACTGATACGTAACTCATTTCCAACCATCTGCTTATCACCAAAGCCTTGTTTGTGTCTCTCATTGACCCAACCCAACTATAAACCACAGGACAGGGGCCCCTATGAAGTAGGAGCCTGTCATCTGCCAGGGCACAGAGAATAGAGAAGGATGGAGAGTGTGTCTGCAAGGACAAGAAGAAGACATCCTACATGTAAGGACCAAAGAATTCAAACAAACGAGAAAATAAAAAGTCCAGCAAACCATCATTCAGAGCCAAAGAGTAAAATTGGTGAAGTCAGCTGAGCATGGTGGCATGCACCTATGATCCCAGCACTTGGGAAGTGGAGATGGAAGAATCCAAGTTTGGTGCCAGCCTGGGCTACATAGGATGATCCTGTCTCAAAAAATCATAAACAAGCAAACAAAAATAATGGTGAATTCATAGGAATCTCTGGTGTCAAATTAAGCTCACATTAAGTTCTGCTCTGCTATTTACTGTATGATATAAAAAATTTTACAGACTGAACTTTGCCTTCTCTAAAATAGGGTTATAGCTTATCCTTAGGCATTGTTTTTGAGACAGCACTAGCATTTAATAGACTTATAAATCCTGGTTCTTCCATCTCCCCCACTCATACTCTTTTCCTTCCTATGAGTTTATCATTATTATTACTATTATTATTATTATTATTATTATTATTATTATTATTATTATTATACTGGAGATCAAACCCAAAGCCTTGCAATGCTGAGAAAAGCAATCTACCACCGAGTGCCATCCCAAAGTCTACACAAACTCAACTCAATCATGTTACAAAGAACATAAGAAGCGATGAGCCATACCTCTTTGTAGGTTTAGACACAGCATTGTCTCACTTTGGAAGTATCAAGGACACTTCATTCCACTTGTAGTTTCTGTGATTTTTCTCCCAGCAAACTATTGGCCAGAGAATGAGCCTGGAGCCTAACTCAAATCTTTGAAGTATTCCCTGCCGCATCATAAGCACTCTGGCAGCCTCCCTGGGCACCTGCACTCGTTATGGTGGGATTGCTACAGGCATTGTCATGTGCTCAGGCAACAGAGCGGCTGGCAGATCTTCATGCTTCTGGGTTTATTTCCCTCTATTCACCTTGAATCAGAAGGAAGTGAACACTATAGGGGAAGCGACACTGGGTTACACACAAATCCTTTCTAAGAACCTAATGGTACATTCTTTTTTAAAAAAGAACAATGCCTGCCTGTTTCCTTTTGTCTTCTGAGGGACTCTACATCTCATTCCTCAGGGTCATTCCCCCAGCACAAAGTTCGCCAGCACACTCTAGCTTTCATGAGACCCGAGGAAAGAAACTTTACAGCTCTTCTGCACTAAAATGTAATAACTTTCTCCACACGGCTGCACAAAGGATTTCTTTGGGAACAAGGGACTGAGTTTCACAGTTGCATAAATATAAACTAAAGTAGAAATCCATCTTGGAGTCTGCAGGCACGCAGTCAACATTCCCATTTTTCAAGAGTCTCAAGGTCATTCTTCACTTTGTGTTCTTTCAGCTGAGCTTTAAAGTTGAGCTACTTTAATAATTCATGACATCATACCATTAAAATATGAGTATTTTCTACCAAAGGAAACAGCCTCCCCTGCTCCCCTTTCTCAGTGGAAGAGGCCCAGACGAGCCTCTGCATAGGAAAACAGTGTTGTTCACAAGCATTAACTGATGAAGTTTCAGAACCAGCCTTGCAATTTAGTCTACCACGGCACACAATGACTTTTATCATGAAAAGCCAGCGCCATATGCCAGAGGAGACAGGTTAAGCCTCTTAAATGTTCCTGACAACAATGAGCTTTCATTTATAAAAAGTAAACATCTGCCTCATGGGGAAATAATCCACAGCACAATGGGGATGGGTTATTTGTTTGCTTGATTTATTGTGACTGCGCTTGAGACTAGGGCATTTCAGACATCCGAGATATGTCAAAATAGGGATGATTTTTTTAACATTCAAAAAACAGTTTGAAGCCTTTTCTAGTCATCAAAGAGGAGCTCTGTCCGTTACAGATACTTACCATGAGGAAATGATGATTTCAAAAATGAGAAAAGAAAAGACCAGAATTCAGGCTTTCGTTCTGTCCTTGCTAGCTATATATCTTGGGCAAATTATTTAACTTCTCCAGCTTATATTTTCCATGGCTGTGAGTGAGGGTCAAAATTAAATCTATTCTGCCAAGTGAAAGGGTTCTGATGAGGCATTGATGATTTATGACTGTGGAAGTCCTCAGTAAACTGTGCAGCAAAACAAATGTTAAGGTGGTGCTTGGTATTAAACAGACAAAAAAGACATTTTGCTCTACGCTTTTAAAAGTCAATAGGCAGAAGATTTATTACCCATGTAGAAAAAGAAATTTCCTCTTGCTTATGGATCTTTCCTGGAAATGCCTGCAACCCCCAGATTATCTTACTGTGGCTCAGTGTGCATGACAATGGTCCCTTGAATGTCACCTGGTAAAATCAGTGATCACAGTGATTCATCATGGGCATGCCTGGAAAGAGGGCAAGAGCATCATTATTCCACGACCCATCTTCATCACCATCCACAGCCTCAGCAGCATCCCCTACGGTCTGCAAATTTCCTTTCGGACATTTAAAACATTGATACTCATGAAAGCTGTAAGTAGACTTATTTAGACATGAGAAAACTGGTATTCAAGGGACTCTAATGCTTAAGTAGCAAAAGCAGTGGAGAAACTGAACCCCAAGGAAAAAGACTGTAGTGACAGTCACCCACTCCTTCCTTGTGTCCCCAGTTCCTATACAAACATCTACCCCTGCACCTTTAACTCTCCTCAAAGCCCCCATACCGACCTTTCTCTTCCCACATCCTTGAGAGAGGATCTGTTCTTTGACCACCTTTGATCTTCCAGTCAGCCCCTAAACAAAACTTGATACATGGGGGTACCTAAACAAAACTTGATACATGGGGGTACCTAAGCAAAACTTGTTGAATAAACAGGAAAAGAAAATAAATGGCAGGAGAAGAAAATGGCGATGTCTTCATTCTTTGTCTCCCAATTCCCTTATAGAAAAGTCTCTAGCCGATGACACCATGGCCCAGATGATTCAACATCCAAAATGGTTTCAAGGCAACTGGCTCAGATTAATACAGCTTCACGGACTACCCCATAAGCCTAATATTTTCTTTGTGTCCCCGTAAGATACAGCGCCCTCCCTCCAGCAGGAAGTAGTAAGAGAAGCTACGCCCGAATTCCCAAATATACCAAGCTGGCTTTGGAGATGGAATTGGTTCACTCCTTTTCTAAACCCAAGCACATTCCTAAAATAAAAGGTTAAAAGATTCTTGTGTCCCATATCAAAAGAGCCCTCTGGTGTGGGACAGAGAAAAACCAATATTTTTATTTAAAACAGGTTGATTATAAATGCAATCTCTTTCTAAAGAAGAAAGGGGGATAGTTTAGATATGATAGGATGAAAAGGTAGATTAATGAAACTACTTTTAAAGAGTAACAACTTGCTTAGAAATGTTTTACATTGTTATGGATTTTAGTTTATTGATACAAGTTTAAACTTAATTTTGTTATACTGTATATGTATTTCTACTCTTGTTGGAGGTATTATGTTTATGTAACTCATTTAAATTGTAATGGATAATTAAAAAATAAAAATAAATAAATGGGCCGGGCGGTGGTGGCGCACGCCTTTAATCCCAGCACTCGGGAGGCAGAGCCAGGCGGATCTCTGTGAGTTCGAGGCCAGCCTGGACTACCAAGTGAGTTCCAGGAAAGGCGCAAAGCTACACAGAGAAACCCTGTCTCGAAAAACCAAAAATAAATAAATAAATAAATAAATAAATAAATAAATAAATAAATAAATAAATAAATAAATAAATGGATATTTTCCTGGCCATCAAAAAAAAAAAAGAGAAAAGTCTCTAGCTTTACATTTTCTGAGGGGGGCCAGCAAGATGGTTCAACAGGTGAAGGCCCCTGCCATCAAGCCTGAGGTACTAAGTTCGATCCCCAGGATCCACATAGTGAGAGAAGAGAACTGACTCCCAAAGTTGTCTTCTAACTTCAACACACACTGCCCCACCCCACCCCATTCACACAAAAGAAATTATTAAAAATTAAAAATACTAATGAAAATAAAATGTCTGAGGCTTTGGAAACAAGCTTCTCTTGGGCTCAACTACAGACTCCATAGTTAGTTGTAGGGAAGCCAGTGAGTGACAGCAGGACCCAGAGGGAGATCTCAGAATACAGCTGGTTGGGAACACTATCTAGAAAGGAGGACACAGCAAAACACCTCAAAAAAAAATCACTCCAGGAACCACTCAGGTAAATGTGTATGCTGCCTGACCAAATCTCTCTATTGTAGTCTAGACTGTGACCACTCAGAGCTTTCCCAGCTGATACAATGAGCCTGTCCTGAATCGGGGTTGGTCAAACCAGCAGCATGGATGCCGCAGCCTCAGCTCTGGTGTACAGATAGCTGCATCTTCAGGCAGATCATAAACACATGTGGACCTAAGGGCACCGCGGAAGCAAAGAATGAACCAGTCAAACACACCCCCTTTTCCCCGTGAATATTCTGCTTTAAATAACAAACCACAACTGAGTGTGAGTGTGTGTGAGTGTGTGTGTGTGTGTGTGTGTGTGTGTGTGTGTGTGTGTGCATGCCCATGCATGTACATTCAGAGGCTAGAATAGGATGTCCTTTTCCTCCTACCTCAAACCCGAATACTCACCCCAACCTCCCCAATCTCCTATCTGTATGTAGCTAGAGTTTTCCTGCCTGGCCCACAGTCAGGACAAATCTCTCTCACCTGCCAGTCCCACAGCCGCTCAGACCCAACCAAGTAAACACAGAGACTTATATTGGTTACAAACTGTATGGCCGTGGCAGGCTTCTTGCTAACTGTTCTTACAGCTTAAATTAATCCATTTCCATTCATCTATACCTTGCCACATGGCTCGTGGCTTACCGGCATCTTCACATGCTGTTTCTCATCGTGGTGGCCGGCAGTGTCTCTCTGACTCAGCCTTCCACTTCCCAGCTTTATTCTCCTCCTTGTCCCGCCTACACTTCCTGCCTAGCCAATGGCCAATCAGTGTTTTATTTATTGACTAGCCAGCAACAAATTTGACATACAGACCATCCCACAGCACCTATCCCTCACGTTCACAACTCTAACATGTTTTCTTCCTCTAATTTTTCTAAAGTTGAAAATGTCAAACATTTGCAAAAGTAGAAAAATACTATCCCACATGTCCACAAGTCATAATGGAGCTTTGACAATGCTCATCTCGTGACCAGTGTGGTCACAGCAAAAACCCACCCTCTCCCCATCTTCATCCATACACTGAATTATTTCCAGTAAAATCCTCAAATTACCATTTCATGTATCAACATTTTGATATGTGTCTCCAAATAAATGGCTCTTTTTAGGGCCTTCCTGGCCCCATTTTTAACCTTCTTCACCCTTAATATTCAATTTATAAATAACTCACAGAAGTGTTTTCCATTGTGCTTTTATTTTGTCTGCAAACCTCATCCTCCTGAAGACTGGAAACACTTCTCATGCTCATCAACATTCTCCCTTGCTCACATAGCCACGGTATGGGTTGGAGGTATAGTTCAGTGGAAGTGTGCTAGCTTAGCATTCACAAAAGCCCTGGGCTTGATTCCAATCACCAAAAGAAAAAAAATTAAATGGTAGACTGGAATGCCCAAACAACTTAAAACTATCAAGTCGTGTCAGGTGACTATTTTCAAAAACTCAAAATTACAACCTTGCTCTCCCACAATCTCATGTGTGTGTGTATCATAGTGAACTATGTACTGTGTATGCACATGCATGTCCATGTGTGCATATTCAGAGGCCAGAGCAGGACATCAAATATCTTCCTCTATTCCTGTCCCCCTGTTGCCTGAAGTCAAAGCTCACCATTTCAGCTTGGCTGGCTGACCAGTGAACTTATGGGACCCACTTTTTCCCACCTTTCACTGACAGGGCTACAGGGGCACAAGCCAGGTCTGGATTTTATAGGGGAGTGCTGGGGGTTCAAATTCATGTCCTCATCCTGGCAGAGCAGGGACAACTCTGGTTTCTTGAGAGATGGGACGTTGACTAGCTGAAGTCCAAGCTTGGGGTCAAAGGACAATTTCCAGTGGTGATGTAGTAAAGGCATCCAAGCAAAACCTTGTGGTACTGGTGAGCTGCACAGGCAGAGGTCATAGTTTGGGGCATCTGACCTAAGGGGAACCTGCTAGGCACAAAAGCTGAAGGATATAAGCAATGCAGTCCTCAGAAGCCCATGTGGTGGCGCTCTGCCAGAGTTCAACCAAGGGCTGAACTGTACGTGAGTAAGAGGTGTCTGCAGAGGCTTGTGGTAATGGGGCCGTTCTGAAGTTTGGATCAGAACTGACATACTAGAGGCAAGCAGTGTCTGTAAGTTAGAGCGAGACCTTGACAACACTTTGTTCACAGTCCAAGCATGAAACACTGGGGGTGGCATATTCAGGAGTAAGACCCCCACCCCAAGTAAAGCTTACACTAGTCTACCCTTCTAAAATTTACAACCAAGCCCTCACAAACTGAGTAAAAGCTTACAAATTAAATTCCACAACTTAAAAAGACTTTGAAAATTTAAGATTTCCACAGATACTCCCTAAGAATGCACAAAAGCAGCCCCCCCCCCGCCCAAGTTCATTTTGATCTATAAGTAATCAACTACCGCTAAAACAGAAGTAATTTTAAAAGGATGGAGGGGCAGAGGATGTAGTTCTTCTGTCAGAGTGCTTGCCTGGCATGGGTTCAGTCCCCAGTACTGCATAAAAGTCTGCATGGCGGCCCACCTCTAATCATGGCACTCAGGGGGTGAAGACAGGATGATTAGAAATTTAAGGCCATCCTCAGTTACATAGCAAATTCGAGGCCAGCCTGGGCTACATAAGATCCTGTCTCAAAACAACAACCAAGTAAATCAAGAAATATCACAAAATATAGTCCCTACACTGATTCACCCACGATATCAGTATTGTGGTCAGTGAGGTCAAAAATGATTAGGCACACCAACAATTATAATGTAATATATACAGTTAACGGTAAAAGCAAGAACTAGAAACCAACATATGAGAGTCTTATATCTGTAATTTATCAGACTGACAAATTCAGGGAAATATATTCAAATCATCAAGGTAAACTAAAACCTTATTACATGAAAAGACAGACTTTCAGCAGAGAAAGGAGAGAGCATTTTAAACTGGAAATAAAAGCTTGCTGCATGGACTTCTGAGTAAATTGAAGGCAACAAAAGAAAAATCCAGTAGATTGGGAAACAGATCGATAGAAATCTATCCAATCTGTAAAAGAGAAGGAAAAATGGATAAAATGAATGGGGCCTCCAACTCCTAAGGACAATATCAAACAGTCTACCTGGTGCAATTTGGATTCCCCTGAGGAGAAGATGATGATCGCAGAGGAGGAAAATTACTGAAGAAATACCAAGACCTTGGCTCAGCTGGGAGACAAGAGCCCAGCTCTTAGCTGTGGGAGGAGACAAAGGAACAAGCTCAAAATGAGACCACTGGCTGTGCTTGTGGCTCAGTGGTGGCAGATGCAGACACAGACACAAGGCCTGGGACTTAAAGCCCAGAACAAAACAGGTTAAGGGAGAAGCTTTGCACTGCACAGCTGTCAATGCAGAGACGCATCCTGGGTCAAAGTGAGTGCTCAGCCCTGAATGGGACATCTTTATCAGCCCTCCCCTCCTCCCACCAAGGCTCAGGGAACATTGTCAAAGAGGAAGTAGAAAGCATGGAAGAGCCAAGGGATGGAAAGAAGTGATGTGGAATACTATCTCAGAGACATGACAAGGCTGCCCCCACCCCCATGAATTCACAGCAGCTATGGTCACCTGCACAAGACCTGCCAACATTCAAAATTCCAACATAGATGAGGGAGGTGCTCTCCAGGTCCCATCCCATACTGAGGAGCTATTGGCAGTTGATGGTTAGTGGGGGAAGGATAATCATTCTTATTTTTAAGGTGTTCCCATTGGTCGGCTTCCCATGTTTCAAAAGATGGCCCAACACCCATGCACATATGGACAGCACTAATTGGACTTAGTGTGGGAGGAGGAGGAAAAAGAATTGGTTCAAGAAGTTGTCAGTTGTTTGGAGGAAATATATCAGGAAGAATAAGGTGAGAGTTGGAGGAGGGAAATGGGGTTGGAGGTTGTGGTGGTTTAAAAGAAAATGGCCTCCCAAAGGAAGCGGCACTATTAGGAGGTGTGGCCTTGTTGGAGGAAGTGTGTCACTGTGGGGGTGGGCTTTGAGGTCTCTTTTGCTCAAGCTTCCCTCAGTGTGACTGTCAGTTGACTTCCTGTTGCCTGCACATACAGCACTGTCTGTTCCAGCACCATGTCTGCCCGCACACCGCCATGCTCCCCGTCATGATGACAATGGACCCAACCTCTGATGCTGTAAGTGAGCCACCCCATTAAATGTTTTCATTTTGAAGAGTTGCCATGGTCATGGTGTCTCTTCACAGCAATAAAAACCCAAACTAAGACAGATGTAATCATATTTTATTGTATGCACATATGAAATTCTCAAGAAAAAAAAACAGTTTTTATCATTTTGAAAGTCTTCAGTCACACTTGAAAACTAGCAAGAACTAGAACCGGAGAAGGTGCTGAGTCCCCTATTCATTTCATCTTTTCTTAATTTTTCTTTTACCTGTGAAATAGCATACCAGTTTCTGGACAGGTAGGCCAGCACAATTGGAGATTATCTCACTTTTGACAGAGTCCACAATAAAAGGCTCCTTCGGTTTCACAGACAAGGGGTGTTCTGGGGAAGAGGAACGGAAAGGACAAGAGTGGAGAATTAGCAAGCACGGAGAGAGAAGAACAGCATCTTTAAGGCTTCCCTTTTCCCCTATAGCAGAGTAGTTCAACAAAGGCATCTGAAGAGGTCTCTGCATGAGGCATAAAAGAAACAGAGCCGGGCAATGGCACAAGGCTAGCAACACAAAGCTGCAAAACGCTCGACCTGCCTGAGGGTCCTGAGTCCTCAACTGCAAATCCTTCATAGACTGTCGTGCACCGGCTGGGCAGGGACTGTGGGAAGGGAGAGTTCCCCCAGAGGCTTGTGAGCAAAGCCTTTCTCCTAGCCCACAGTCTGCGATGAAAACTAACACATAGGTTTTCAATCAGGAGCCAAACTCTTCAGAAAGAATAGCTGAAAATTACATTCGATGAAAAACTTCAGCTTAGAAAGCCAAGAAGCTCAGTGAGCCTCGAGCAGGATAAATACAAAGAATGCTACATGTAGGTACTTCATTGTCAAGCTGCTGGAGACTGACAGTAAAGAGGAAATTCTGAAAACAATCAGAGAACATAAGATTTCGCATGCAGGGAGCAATAATAGAAATGCTGGCTGACTTATTGCCAGAAAACGGGAAGAAAGAAAAGAGGAGGGGGAGGAGGGGGGAGCAGGGGGAAGAGGGGGAGGGCCAGAAGTCAATAGAATCACACCTCTAAAATACTGGGCATGGTTGGGGGGTGGATGGGAGAACAACCTTTCTAACCCATAGTTCCATAGTCAGAACAAAGATCTCTTAAAAGAAAGAGTGAAACCAATATTGTCAAAAGAGAGAGACACTGTGAGAATGGGTGGTTAGCAGATTCTAGCTAAAGATACCAGAGGGTGACCCTCCGACTTGGAGAAGGACCCCGGATGGAACAAGAGGGAACTGAGAACCAGCTACTGATAGGGTACCCATGCCCCAGTGGATGGGCCCACACCCATGCACACATGGTCAGCACTAATTGGACTCGAGGTGCCACTAATAATATTTTTTGTTTTTAAAAAGGACATGATCAGGAGGGGAGGGGTTGCTGGGTCCCAGAGGAGGTGATGAGAGTGGAAAGATCAGAATTCATTGCACACATGTATGAAATTTTCAGAGAATAAGTAAAAAAATACTATAGGAAAGGAAGACAGAATAAGTGGGGACCCAGGATTGGTAAACAAATGAGCGGAATATGAGGTGTTATTTCTTCTCATAGTTTCTTTAGAAGAACACTATTTAAAGCACAGATAGTAACACCATAAGGAAGGTTTTACAATGTGTAGAACTAAAAAAAATGACAACGTATCAGCCTGGGAGAGGGGGCATCGGGGTTACATAAAAACATAAGATTATTAAATGTGTGAAGTGAGAGCAGGAAGCAGGCATGTTCACGTGTGAAGTGGGAGGTGAGAAGCAAGGTTGGGGGAAGCAGAGCAACACTGACTCTGATGCCCAATAACCACAAGATTCCATCATGGTAATGGGAGGTATGACGTGTGGATTTGACCAGCATTTCCCCAAAACTAGAAGAATGGCTATTTCATACTGAAATGGTAGGCTGTGGGGTCTGAAATGAGGACAGGCTCTCCCCAACTCTGTAGGTCACAGATAGAGTGAACTGCTGACTGCCGATGGGTGTGTTCAAGCCTGACTCCATCTCTCAGTTTTCAGTGCTCAATTTACCAGAAGCATTTGTTCCCCTCGAGAATCTGCAGTACACAAGAACATGCTTTATTTTTTTTCACATTCTACTGGTTATATTCATTGCTTGTTGTCCTCAATTATGTTTTATTATGGGTTTAAAAGATGCATATTATATGACATGCTATTATTGTGCTGACTACAATCATCCCTTGGCGTCTCGGGAATTGGTACCAATATCCTCCTCAGATACGAAAATCCCCAAATGCTCAGGCCCATGTTAATGACACAGTGTGTGGGCATAAGCTGTGAACATCCTCCGGCATACTTTAAATCATCTTCAGGTGACTCCTCACACCTAACACAGTGTAAACACACCAGTTGCAAGTAGTCATTATATCACATGGTTTAGGAAAAAAGACAAGGAAAGGTTCAAACATGTTCGGTACAATTGGGGGCGCGGAACCCATAGAGACAGAGGGCCAACTATATTATAATCGTGGTATTTTACGATTGGTGAGAATGGGCCCATAACAACAACAACAAAATGAGCAGAAAAGAAGGCAGTCTCAAACGCCAAAGCAGTAAAAACGGAGGGCACTAACTCTCAGCAGCTGAGTCGTTGCCATTAGTAACCCTTCGGTCAAAACCTGAGGTCAGAATGGAGATTGTTGTGATGGCTGTGTAAAGAGAGACACACCCTTCATCGCCCTGTCTCCCTCCCAATGTCCACCTCGCTCATTTGTCCCCACCACCTTTTCCACTCTTCTCACTAGTCTTCTCCCTGTCACTCTCATGGGTCCCCTAACTAATCTCTCTGAACTCCTTGTAAACTTTATCTCCACCCTCCTTCAGGGCCAGACATAATTTCTTAGAACCTGTCAGGCCCAAGTTTGTCATGTGAACACCTTCTTGAAGCCCAGCCCATCCCAACATATAAATCTGTCATCATAAAATAAAGGTGTAGACTTTAGTCTTGACATTTTATTCTTTGCCCTTGACAACTGTCTAGGTTGTGGCGGGTGAATTCTAATAACAGTCTATCAAAGCTTTGATGTGTTTGTTATTATGATGGTCTAGAGAGCTACAAACATCTTATAAATAGCCAGCTTGATGCCGCTGGCTCTTGAATTCCCCCGATGTCATGAGTCCTCTTGTTAAGATAATGTCTGATGGCCTGAACCTGTAATCACATGGGGCCTCCCGTCTGAACCTTTGTGAATCACTGGGCAGAGGGGGTAGTCTCTGCTCTCACCTTTTTGAGCCTTTCTTCTGATGTTGCCTGGGTGAGTTTGCCTTTGCTGGAGAGCATTCGCTCAGTGTTGATGCATCTGACAACGGCTTCTCTCATCCTCCCCAGGTATCCAGGTGGCGATGGCTCTTTGCTCTTCTCTGCTGCTGCTTCCTATCAGCTGCCTCTGTTTGCCTTCCTCCCAGCACCAAGAGAGATGAGTGGAGAGAGGGCGGGCAGAAATGTCCTCACCAGTCTATGTCTCTGATTTCTTGCCTGTGCAGATGTGTACACCCACTCTTAATTCATCTTTTTCTTTTGGTCAATAATTCTTTCAAATATTTACTGAGTGCCTCCTAGGCACAAGCATTGGGCAGCAGCAAATACCAGAGGTTACTGTCAAATGGGAGTGAAGGGAGTAGATATTAAATAACCAATTATTCAATTAATGCTTTCAACTACAGACCTGAGAAGGATTGGGTGAGAAAGGTGCTGCAAGAACAAGCGAGGACCCATCTGATCCAAGCATCAGACAGGGCTTCCACGGACAATTTTGAGCTAAAGCACAAGTTTAAAAGCAATGTGGTTGAAGGACAGATGGAGAAAATCAGAGAGGCTCCCGAGTGGTTTTGAGGTTGCAGAGGACCCACAGGGGGTGTATGTGACAGATTGGCAAGACTCTGTTGCTGTAAAACCCAGCAGGCATCTGGAGGACTGAGGCTCCATCTAAAAAGTAGCTTAAGTTGAAAGATTCTCAGGCATCCACAGCATCAATTTCAAAGTTAGTTCAGTAACAGAACGAAACAAATCCACAGACATAGAGACACCGCCAATTTTCAGTGCCACTGACTGGAGAGAACCCTCGGTCCTCCAGCAGCTGTGGCTCTGACAATCCGTCCTCCTGCCCAGGAGTATTCCCCATTTCGTCACATTAATGGAAACAGCACAGTCAGAGGCAATGCGGTTAACTGAACTGTTCTGATCCACCCAGGCCAGAGATTAGACTCATCATGCCGGGCGTTATCCCTCAAAAGGACATCTTCTGCCTCCACTTGGGAGCAATGTGCAACGGTAGCAGATCAGGCAGTGTTGTGTAACAGTTTCCTCGGAGATTGAAACATTCCTGCCGGGAAGCTCTTTAAACTTGAAGGTAAACCATTCAAAACAGCTTCAGGAAGTCCCTGAAACTGACCAGATTCACTAGGCCCCTCCCTACTAGAGGAAACAAAGTTGAGAGTGCCCCTCAGGCTCAGGGAAGCCAAGATGCAAGGAAGACTTAGACCAGCCAAGCTGCAACTTGCGACCAGATCAGCGGCCTGCAAGCAGAATGCAGAAAGGTTTAGACCAACTGAGGCACCTGGAAAGGACCCTCTTCAACCTGTTGAGCTGCCTGCAGGCTGTGCAGTGTGCTCCAGATTCTCTGCTTTGTGAGCTGTCACCCATGCTGAGGTGGGTGTTGGTGATGCAGCTGCCTTTGAGTCATTTCTGCTCCTGGAAGTGATCCCTCACCCATATTCCTGTAAGTAACCAAAATACAACTTGTGGTTCACCAAATTGGACTTTGGTGGTATCTGTACTTTGATCTGCCATGGATTCCCTATCTGTAATGAGTAGATGTGTGTATTGGGTCTCCCCAAGTGAGGTTTTGTCACACAACAGGCAGAGGGGACATCAGAGTCACACACACACACACACACACACACACACACACACACACACACACACACGCACGCACGCACGCACGCACGCACTTCCAATGTGAGCATTTTCTAGCTAACAGCCTGACAATGAATTGTCTTCTCTAGGAAACGGGGATACATCAGACCATCTTCCGCTCTTCAGATTTGGGATTTTCCACCTCACTTAAGGCAGAGGCTATGATTTCTCACTCTCATCTTCTGCTCAGTCTCACTCATGTTAGATACCTCTGAATCACCCTATTCCATTAGGCTATGGTGGCCCACTTGAACCACATGAGTAAGTTTGCTTGTCCTCCAGTTTGCACATGATATCAGACCCTAGGAATCACTATCAGAAGGATGGGGGGAGGTGAGTGTGAGGTTTCTGTTACAGGGGTCCCAGCTCCTTCTAGGTAGGCCTCCCGTACTGACCTCGTGGCTTCAGTAACTATTCACTCCCCGTACTCTTCCCAGGCAATGACTCCTGGAACTGCTGACCCACAGAAACTGCTCTATCCCTTGTTGTTGTCCCTATAGTCTGCTGTGCTGGTTTGAAAGAAAATGACCCCCAAAAGGAGTGGCACTATTAGGAGGTGTGGCCTTGTTGAAGTAGGAGTGGTCTTCTTGGAGGAAGTGCATCACTGTGGAGGCGGGCTTTAAGGTCTCATATATGCTCAAGCCACGCCCAGTGAGACAGTTCACTTCCTATCACCAGCAAGATAGAGAACCCTCAGCTCCTTCTCCAGCACCACATCTGCCTGCATGATGACATGTCCTGCCATGATGATAACTGACTGAACCTCTCAGCTGCAAGCCACCCAATTAAATGTTTTCTTTTATAAAAGAATTGTCATGGTCATGGTGTCTGTTCACAGCAATAGAAACCCTAGCTAAGACATCTGCCCATACTTTTTCAAATAGCAGCTTTACTCATCCACTCGAGGTTGCTAGTTTGAGTGTACCAGGCTTCCTTCCTGTTCGACTATACCAGAATCAGAGCTGGCAAATCTCCATGTGTGGTCTGGTCTTAAAACAACAACTACTTGTTTTACCTTTCTGGCATTTTTTGGTTCAGATTACCTAGTGACTGGCCTCTGTAGGATCTTGAACAAGGTGGAGAAAACCAGCAAGTGCAGAGGAATCAGAAGGACATGGAGTCTGCTTCTCCTTTCTTTTCCTAGTGGGTTCTCCCTGACCCACCATGCCCACTGCCATCTACACTACTCTCCATGCCAAACATGATGTGCCTCCGATTTTTCCTTTCCTTTCCCTCTGTCTGTCATCCTCTTCCATCAGAAATCTAAGTGGCTCACTTCCTCATTAACATAAGGCCTTTCCTAACATCAGTTTTCAGCTAACTTCCTACAACCTAATTAAAGTTGGCACCCACATACCAGCCCTCGCTACCACCTTGCCTATTTTATTATATCCATAGCATCTGCCAATTCTATTTGGTAAAGATTTGGTTTTTTTTAATTGAAAACACACACACACACACACACACACACACACACACACACACTGCATTTCAATAACCAATCCCAAATTCCATGTGCTATTTGCTGAACTAACATAATATCAGTTCAAGGGGGAGATGTGTAGAAGAGACCCAAGCACATTATTTTGGCCTAAAGCTTCCTATCTGTCTCTTAACACAGCCACTTCTAGCAAAACCCTACCGTGAGCAAGGGTCCTTATCTCACCCACCACATTCTGCATAATGCAGAACAGGTCTGTACATTGTGTTAGTGTATGCCATTTCCAGTTTGGATGTATCTGTGGGGAACTGACAAACCGTTCTTTCCTGCCTGGTCTCCATTTCAGAAGCAAAACCACACACTGGCAGAATAAAGTTCTCCTTGATCTAGGAAGGTGACCCCACTGATCTTGAAGTTAGGTATGCACTTTGAGCAGACACATCCATTCACATGCTATTCATTGTGAAAGCTCCTACTACATGCTAGGCTTTGTGCTAGCAGCCGAGGAAGGCAAGATGAATAAAATATGGTTCTGTCCCTCCAGGTGCTCTTATATACCATGCTGGACTTCTGTGGGGTGAAAAGATGAAAGCCATTCTCTTCTGCAGTACAGAAGCAATGCACTAGACTATGTATTCCCATCACTCAGCACATGGTGAACATCTTGTACCCAGGAAAGCCAGGTCTTGACCTACAGCTACAGATTGAGAAACCATACGCGTGGTCTACATCAACATCAGAGACCCAGGGAAAGTTCAACATCTCAGTGAGTCACTGCCATATCATGGGACTTAACTCAAGTCCTTGGGGTTTAGGACAGAACCACAGTCATTCCTCAGACCCAGCTCTCACAGAGTTTCTCACAGAGTACATCCTTGTGAGTAAATACATGAGTGAATGAGAAAGCAATAAAGGCACTAATAGTAATAGCAGTCAGTCCACCTTCGCAACTTCTGGACTAGAGCACCTTGGCTATGGGAGCCTATGGATACTCAGGGTGTCCTCAGAAACTGGAGAAGTGAGGCCAGAGCCCAAAGGGGGCTCAGCATTAAAACAAGCTAGTGATGAAGAGTAGAAACAGAACAAATCAGTAAACTTACTTCAGGATTAGCTCTTTGGACCCTCGGGTGTCAGCTGAGCATTGATTATTAATTAGATAATGCTATTGCACTGGACAAAAAGCACAATGAAAGCCTTGAGTGCTTTTAAACACAGCCTTGGCTACTTGCGTCCTTTGGGAGCAGTGCTCTGTAAGGAACTATAGTTATTCATGAATAATGCTCAGACATGCCTTGTTGGAATAGCCATCAACTAAGCCACATGCTTCCTACTATTCTTACACACACATACACACACACACACACACACACACACACACACACACACACACACACACATTTTTAAAAAACAGCTTTCGCCTCAAAGGGAATAAGAGATAATTTATTCTGGGTCCAAATATGAGTGACTATGATCCCAAGTACCATGTTCCTCCATGGTAACTGTTTCATGAACTTTGAATAGATATAGAACAAAGAAAATAATATATCAAGATGCTTTTCAAAAATATTGATAGGAAAATCACATGGTCAGTTTCTAGCAAAATATGGAAATCTGTTATAACCCTCAGATGCTTTCTGATAACATTCTTAGCTTAGAAGTCTATTCATAAATTCCAAATGTATTTACCTAAGAATCACAATGATGTTAGGTCACACATAGAAGTTGGCAATAAACGGCTATTTATGAGGCTAAAGTAACCCAAGATAGTTGGGTTCTGGACCTGCAATTTTCCAACTCTTCATAATCATTGAAGTTCTAATTTGTCAATGGGCCTTGTAGAAGGTTTAATGTGGGTACAGCTGGGAACCTCACTTCATAATTTAGAAGCTGTCTGTATGGAATTAGACTCCAGGAACCAGTATGGAGGAGATGGCACCCGATGGCCAAGGTGTGAGGAGAAGTCACCTAGAGTCTTTGCACAGGGTAGGCTGAGAGGCCTGAGAAGACAGTGCCTCTTACACTGGCCATCTCTGGGCTGTGGCCTGAAGTCTCTGCCACCGTTCAGATGAGATGATGAATATAAGCAGCACCAGGAACCTAGTCACAAAGCAACTTGCAGAGATGACAGTTTTCTGCGTACAGCAGATGTGTGCTGTTTCTGCCATGTCTTGGGCATATGTAAGACTTGCAGGGTGTCAAAACCTCAAAACCACGGCTTTTAAACACATTACCTGTTCTAACTCAGTTCAAATTTCAAAAATAGTGGTTGGCACAGTCTTCGTGCAATCGATCCCAGAAAGCTTCTGTCGGCTCCTTTACAGAGGTTTCCCATCTGAGTATTTCCAGAAAGAACGACACTTTGCTCTCAATAGTCTGCCAGCTGGTCAGAGACAAAGCAGGTGCAGCCCTTTCTAAATACCATATGCACATACGTGCCTCCCCAGCGCCTGCCCCCTCCTGCCAGAATTTTGAGACAAGGCTTTGTTGGTAGTTAGACAGTTTTTTTTTTCCTTATACCAAACTTTATCCAAGATTACTATGGCCAAAAGCAAAAGTGATAAAACCAATGAAAAGTATAAAGACAGTTTAGTGTGTGTGTGTGTGTGTGTGTGTGTGTGTATGTGTGTGTGTGTGTGTGTGTGTGTGTAGACCAGAGGTCAACTGTGGGTGTCATTCTCGAGTCATTATATCTACTCTGCTTTTTGAACCAGTGTCTCTCACTGGTCTGAGGTTTGCTGATTCAGTGAGGCTGGCTGGCCAGTGAACCCCAGGGATTCACCTCCAAACACTGGTATTATAAGTGTGAGCCACCATTCCCAGCATCTGTTGTTGTTGTTGTTGTTGTTTTATGTGGGTGCTGGAATCCAAACTCAGGTCCTCATGCTTGCCTAACCAGCGCTTAACAGACTGAGCCATCTCCACACCCCTAAGACAGTAGGCATACTATGACTCCCAAAGCACTTTGTACATAAAACCATGTCTGTTTGAGGCTTTATCTAATCCAGGAAGAGCAGCCCAAGCTGATCTGGAACAGGGGAGAGGCAATTGGACCTCCGCATCAGGACCTGTGTAAGTGACGGAGTTGAATTTGCTCAGCGGTCGATTAAAAATGCTTGTGTTCAGCTCGCTGTTTGTGCTCCTCTGCGCCCTGGAGCACCTGAGGCAAGAAGCGGGTGGAGTCCATCACTGTGGTCTCACCGCCACCACCATCCTCCATCAGCACATCAGCTTTTTCCATTTCGAGCAGGAATGGAAATAAAATCGGAAGTCCCCAGCTATCTTTGACACAAGCCTAGAATAGAAACGAGAGGAATAAACAGTTCCAGGGCCCAGCTCATTGCTCTTTCAGGTAGAATTCTATTACATTTAAAAGTATCCTTTGAAATTCTGATTAGCCTGAAGCCTGTGAAAGCAGATAGTTATGCAGCCATCTGAAGCTGAATTCTCTTGCTGTCTTGCAGCTCCCCATCCTTTTGACCTACACCCTCTGAAAACCTCTGGCCAGCCACCTGCCACACAACCAGATGTTTTGGAGTTTGCTGAGGTGCAGCCCCTCCTGAGGGGGCACGAGAAGCTGGAGGCAAGGGGCAGAGCCAGTCATGTTAGGAAAATAGTTACATGAATTGATCTGAGAGAACAGAACACATCAACATAAATGCATTCTAAGTAGATGGTCCCGTATATTCATGCATGCTGTGGCTTAGATGTAAAGTATCACCTAAAAGGCTCATAGGTTGGTCCTCAGTATGATTCCTGGCTTGGTCCCTGATTGACGGCACTATCAAGAGGAGACAGGATTATCAGGGTGCTGACTTCATCAAGAGATCAACCCACTGATGGGTTTACAATGTGATGGCATCAATAAGATGGATCATAAGGTAGAACTAAGAGGTGAGGCATGGATAGAGAAAGTGGGTTCCAAGGATGTGCCCCTGAAAGGTAAGCCTATCTGAAACCACTGAAACAGTGTGCTAAAATAAACTTTTTTCCTATATTTGCCCAGGTATTTTGTCACAGTGACAAAAGGAACTAACACATTCATCATGGAAATATTGAGCACCTATTGTGTGCCAGGCCTGCTGCAGGCTACTAGGAATAGTGTTGTAACTACACAGACATAACCCCTACTCTCTAGGGACAGACAGTTTGGTGGGGAAGGCAGGGATTAACCAAACAATGTCATAAGCCAGGTACAACAGTTTCTGAGACCTGAGAGCAAAGCAAGACCTGGGGAGCATGTCCAACCTTTTGACACCGCAACACAGTTTTATCATTTACAAATTTCAGGCTCAAGAACAACAACATCAAGTTACCAACACACACACACACACACACACACACACACACACACACACACACACACACACCCCTTTACATCACTGAAAACAGTACATGAGTGCACATCACAGCTTCAGTAGCACTGCTTAGAGCATTAGAAAGGCAGACAAGGCTCCTTGCAGAGTAAGCTACACATTTATGCAGCTGTAGGGCAAGGAACTTGTTTGAGTCAATCCCAAAATTGCAGTGTTTTTTTTTTTTTCCGTAGCACTCTTATCTGCCCATTCCACACTGTTCTATCAGTCTGCATGAGACTCTCAGCCCTACCTAACAACTGTGCTTTCAAATCTCCCTAAGAATCCTGTAGTCCCAAGGACACAGGAAACTAAACCATGGGAAGGATTACCTCTGGGCTCTGTAGGCTTTCTCAGTAATACTGATTTCAGGGAAGGGTTCTGACTGACAGCCAAAATAGAAAGTGCCAAAACTCCAGAACACTTGCATTTACACCTTGTAAATTTCATTAGCATGTGTCAGAGCACCAGGGGTTCCAGGGTAGGGAGCTGGCAAAGCCATTTGTGGAAGGCTGCATCCAGCTAACACATAGACCCCAACTCAGTTACAGCAAGTCTCTCTGCATGCTGCTCCCCACTGTGTGGATTGCACAAAGACCAGTCTGTTTGTGACTGCGGTTAATAGAGATAGGTGGAAAATTCCGGAGGTAAATAGAGCACAGAAACACTCCTGGAAAAATGTATGCTTCATTCCTGCTGGGGCTTTGATGTCTAATTGTTCAATAGTTTTCCTACTTTAGTGGGCTTGGCTTACCCACACATGAATGATCTATTACTGAGGATTAGGTTCGTTTGCAACTGACAGTAGCATAAGCAAGATAGATGTTTACTTCTCTTGCATAAATGAAATCCAGAGCGCTTGCAGGGCAGCTCTGTAATGACTAGGAATGGAGGCCTCTTCCAGCTTATTTCCCCGCCGTTCTCAGTACAGGACTTCCACCTCAAGCTCCAACAAGCCTACTCTCTTCACTCCACCTACTCTCACTCCATATGCACCCAGAGATGAGCAGTCAGCAAATTACAAGTCACCGGCCAAATCTAACCCTCCTTCTGTTTTGACAAATAAGGTGTTATTGGAACACACAAGGACGAATGGGACATACCCATTTGTTTGAGTATATTCTATAGCTGCTCTAACAGTTTAGCAGCAGAGCAGAGAAGCTGTAGCAGAGACCAGATGGCTCACAAAGCTGAAAATATTTACTATCTGGCCCTCTCCAGCAACAGTTTGCCAACCTCTATTCTAGATGGGAGTGAGTGGGGGAGAGTCACAGCAACCCAGGCCGTTTCCCAAAAACCACATGTGACATTTCTGCATGTATCCCATTGCCAGAACTCAATCTCAGAGTCATTCTCAGCTACCAGGGAGGCTGAGAAATGAAGTGTGTTCTAGATGGCCATCTGCCCAGATCAGATTTATAGCCCTTTCACTAAGAAAGAAGAGATGGGATTTGAGTCATCCAAGGGCCCTATTAGACCCATGGGCTTAAGACAGAGCCCAGATGAGTGTCCTACTTGGCATCTCCCCCAGGACCACAGATTGACTTTGATTGTCTGCACTGTAGTTCCCAGTCAAGGGGAAACATCATAGAGTGAGGCCCAAGTTCAGCCAAGCGCCACAGCGCCCCGCCACCGCACCCCCTACCCCCCACCCCCCGCCATGGCCATGGCAGAATTAACCAGCCAAGAGCTCCTTGCCATTTTGGCTATTAGCTGCTGCTGGTCTCTGCTGCCTTCAATGGAGAGACACTCAATAAAAGAAGGTGACCCAAAACTGCTAACTTCATCAAGAGATCAGTCCACTGATTAGATGAGGCACATAGAGAGGCGGGAGAAGAAGAGGGAAAGCTGGAGATAGAAGTGGAAAAGGAGGGAGGGAGGGAGGGAGGGAGGGAGGGAGGGAGGGAGGGACGGACGGACGAGGAGGGAAGGAAGAAGCACATAGGAGAAGGCTTTTAAGATGGGTATAAAATGTTGTTTGTAACACAGGTGCGAAAAAATCCACATCAGTTTATTTTCTTCACTAAATAGGATTGTGATCCACCTCCTCATGAGCAGGTCAGAAAAAATGAGACAGGCAATATTGGCTCCCTCTTCAGATTCAAGCAAAGGTCCCCGGGGCTTCTGAAAATGATCCCTTCTATCAGTGTTGATGGCAGGTGTACAGAGACAACATATGGTTCCTTTGGGTGAGGCTGGGAAACCTTAGGAGACAGGTTCTCTGGAAGCACCACACCCTCACGGGGCATACATAGCACACCTGTTTCTTTCCTAAGAGAGAGGAAATTCAACCACATCCTCATCCATAGCACCAGAAATATAACCCTGTCTCTCCATGCCCTCTGGTCCTTCCAACAGCTTCTACTTTCTACACAATGAGAAATCCTATAATCAATGTTTTGTCCATAGATAGTCAGGGAATAGGGAGATAGTCATTCATTCATTCATAGATAGATAGATAGATAGATAGATAGATAGATAGATAGATAGATGGATGGATGGATGGATGGATGGATGGATGGATGGATGGATAGGTTTAACATTTGTGCATCTCTTTACTCTCTAGCCCATTTGCACATTTCTGTCTCTGTTGGTCCTTTTCTTGACCAAGAACTGGGCTTCCTCCTGAAGAGAAATCAGAGGTAAGTGGAGTAATTGGAAGAAGTTGGGGAATATGATATCTTTTTTTTTTTTTTTTTTTTGGTTTTTCGAGACAGGGTTTCTCTGTATAGCTTTGCGCCTTTTCCTGGAACTCACTTGGTAGCCCAGGCTGACCTCAAACTCACAGAGATCCACCTGGCTCTGCCTCCCGAGTGCTGGGATTAAAGGCGTGCGCCACCACCGCCTGGCGGAATATGATATCTTAAGTGACCCTTTGATACATATCTGCAAATCACCTAAACCTCCTCTTATAATTACACTTCAAATTCCTAATTTTTAGGAGCATATCCTAAAACAATCACTTATGTTGAGGTCCTTGTTGTCAATAGGACTATAGTGATTGTGAAGTGTGAAAAATATTTAAGTACCATTGATGGATACATTTGTATCAGACGCTGAAGAGTTCAAGTGGGATAAGCACAGTTACTATTAGGCTTATATGCACCAAGAAAGCTGTACCTGATGTCAAAATGTTAAAATACTACGACCTGCTTTGAACTCCAAGCACTACCCTAGCAACTCCCCAGTGCCTCCCCAAGTTCCCACAACACAGCAATCAAAGGGCAGTAATGTCTGGGTCAGCAAGTAGCCTGCAGATCCTGCTCCATGGTTATGACCAAGGTCCATTCTGATTAGCCAGTGACCATTTATTGTATCATTTGTGGGATATTTTGAAATTACCTGACTATAGATGCTTCCAATGGAGCAAAAAATAAGACAAGCTGAAGGCTTATTTCCAGTGTTACCACATACAGTTGGGCAGACTGTTCATGGCACAAGTTCTCATAACTAGGAGAGCCCTATGCTCCGCTTGCCCATGCCCAGTGTAGGGCTGTGCCACCCAAAGGAAAGGAAGAACAAAAATGCATGTTACAACTGCTGCCTCAATGTCAACGCTTTTTTCAAGCACCCAGTGCTAAGTAGAGAGGGTCTGGACCACGATGGGAACGTAAGCTGAAAGTTACAAATAGTACAGGAATCATTTGGGAAGGTGACATAAGCCATTTTTTAAAATTACAGGTGAGAGGGATTCAGAAAGGAGTGAAGAGCACCCAGCTGAGGGACTGAGCAGCTAGCACTGACAGGAAGTGATACCAAAAGTTAAAAAAAATGATTAAAAAAAAGTGGTGGAGTGAGTTAAGCTTTCTGCCTGCTGCCTGGGAAACTGCAGCTGAGCATCCAAACAAGAGCCCCAACTTGGACATGGGGGTGAACAAAAGAGGTGAGGACTTCAGAAGCAAACCCCAAGTGGTCTGTGGAAGGAGGCCAAGGAGCCCAAAGAACCCCTGGGAACAAGGGGTGTGATGAGGTGTGGTTTCATAGAATGGAAAGGGTGGGTGCATCCAGGGAATCTGATTCAGGCTGGGTGTGGCACTCAGGGAAGAGGATCAGGAGTTCAAGGCCATCCAGGGCTTTGTAATGAGCTCTAGATCCGCACTACACAGTAAGACCCCTTCAAAAAAAAAAGAGAGAGAGAGAATTGCATTTAAGGCTTTCCTTGCCACTCACCAGCTGGGAGCCCTTAAAGACATTAACTTCTCTGAACTTTGGTTTCTCTGAAAATTGTTGTAATAATACCTACACTGCAGAGTTACCATGAGAATTAAAATAAGTGAGTGAACTGCCTAGCCCAATGCATGACAAGAAGGAAGTGCTTTACACTCATAGCCATTATTAGAAATATTATTGCTATTATTATCAGCAGAGAGCTGCATTCTAGGCCATGAAAAATACCTGCAGAGCAGGGCAGAAGGACATGAAGAGACAGCCAGGGCAGATTAAAAGGACACAAGATAAGTGACAAATTTCCCAAGTTCTGTCTAAGACTATATAGCTTTTCCTCTAAGAGACAGAATTTAATATGGGAATGCGATTTTGATAAATGACATGTAATATGAACTTATCTGTGATTTTACTCAACTTGCCTCCCAGCTGGGTTGGGCAGGAGGAGAGCTGAAGTCTTGGGGAAATGATGCTATTGGAGTCTTGCTGTCTTTCTCTGGGAAGATTCTACCCAGATCTGAGCCTGAAGATGGCCTGACCAACCCCACGCTGAACAGAGGTAGTTGTGGGGGCTGCTGTCCCTGCTATAAGAAGAAACACAAATCATTCTGGGGTTCTCAGGGAAGAGGGATCAAATGTGTCCTCGTGGAACCCAGAGCCAGCAGAATGGATAGGATGTGTTCCCAGTCTGCATCCGTGTGGCTCTATTCCAGTGACTAGAGTGGTGCTGTCCAAGGTACAGCCTCTCGCCTTGCCTGGCCAGCCTTGAGACGCCAGTGCTAAGTTGAATAACCAACACTGACTCTGCCCCACTGATTGTTTTTACCAGTGCGTATTTGTTAAAATTAACTGGAAGGTGTCTCGAACATGTTAAAAGGGCATGGAGTCGACACCTCTTCCCCCAAAACAAGCAAATAAAGAAGCTGGGAGCTGTTGCTTCAGAAGATCTCCCATCTTGACACAAAGAGCCTCTTTGTATAGGAATGGTATTTCAGTGTTTTGGAGTTTTGTTGGGGTTTTGTTTCTGGTTTTTGTTTTGTTAGTAGAGGTGAGTAGCCCAAGCTGGACTGGGACTCACTATATAGCCTAGGCTGGCCTTGAACTCATGGCAATCTGCCTGCCTCAGCCTCCCAAGTGTGACCGACTTTTCATGAGCCTTATTCCTAACTTATTCATTTGTCCATTCATTCATTACAACTCTTGTTCATTTGTGGCTGTGTGAGGCCAGGCAGTTAGTATGAAACAGTAAAAGATGTGCTGTCTAATCCATGCCCACCCTCTTCCCTCCCCGGAAGACTAAACATTACTCTTTCCCTTTTATCATGACTCCCTGCTCCATGGTTCAAATGCCTCAAAAACTTTCCCAGGGATGTCAGACCTAGTCTCCATGTTGCCTTCCTGTTCCTTTTCCCTTAGCGCATTATTCACTGCCCATACCTTTGCCTCTGTAACACTGGCTCGGTGCCCCTGTGGTTTCAACATCTCAATTAACACTGTAGCTTAATGTCTGTACTGCTTTCTAGTTCATAAGTCGGCATGGACCCCTCCTTTCAACTCTGTGAGAGTTAAAGTAGGAACTACCTACATCATTTAACCAACTTGAAATAATGTGTTTAGACTGGGACACCTGCATGATACCCCATGTTTCTCTCAGCTCTCTGAAGTCTATAATTAAGTACAGTCTCATATTTCCTGTGTGCCCTGCCTACTCCCAAAAAGATGTGAAATGACACTTATCTGTGACCAGAGGTCTTCCAATCCCAGCTCTTTTGGAAAATGGCAGCTGAAGTAAAACTTTGGGGTATGCAGAGTGGTGATTTTTCCTGCCTTAGCCTTACTTCCACACCCAATGGTTAGCCTAACACAGGCCCTTCCTTCACTCAAGGAAGTCACAGAGATATTTTCTCCCCTTCTTACATGACTTCCTAAATCTGATTCTCTTTCCTAGCCAAACCTCTATTTTGTTAACATTTATTTATTTTTGTGGATATGTGTGTGTCCATGTCTGTGTGTGAGAGCTTATGCCTGCCATGGAACTCATGTGAAGGTCAGAGGACAACCTCTGGTATTGGTCTTCCGCATTATCTTATTTGAGGCAGGGTCTCTCTTGTTCTTTGCCACTGTGTGGTTCTCAAGACAAGTTGGCTCACAGGCTTCTGAGGGATTCTCCTGTCTCTGCCTCCCATCTCGCCATAGTAGTGCTGGGATTACAGACATGCAACAAGGATCTCAAGCTTACACATGGGCTGAAGGGGTCCAAACTCGGATTATCAGGCATGCTTAGCAAGTACTGTGTAAGTAAACACATTCCACTGAAGCTGTTCAAGGGTGTGGCTGTCCTTTCTCTAGTCATAATCTCCAAAAGATAAGGCAAAAGTTTATGTCCCAGTGCCTACCCATGTGAATGGCACATCAATAAAGTCAGTTCTTCCAAAGAATGACTCATGGCCCCTTCTCTACTGAGTATCCTGCAAAAACAAAGTAACAAAAAAAAAAAAAAACCTACATTTATTCCTCAGCCTTTGCAATGCATCACTCTCAAGATTCACCACTCCTGGTATTTGTTTAGCTGCCTTGAATTGTTCCATCCATGTGATCCTAAGCTCTTTAAAGGCAGATAGTTTAACCCAAACACAAAGCACTCTGCACCACCTCCTTGCACACTTTGAAAGTTGCTTAGTAAAATGTTTTTGATCCTGGTGGTCGGTTGATGGTGCTAAAAGTAAAAGCCATTAGGACTGTGATTAATGAAGATGCTTTATGCAAGTTTTCCCAGGGCAGAAGCAAGAGGACATGTAATCCCATTACCAATACTCAATCTTTCACTCTCCGGAGATTTCCTCACACTAATTAGTCTGAAGCTGTAATTTAGCCTCTACTTTAAAGAATGTGTCACATGAGGACACTTCTAATTTATTTCTGACCTTCCTTGAATTTCAAGGCACATATGCCTTTGAGTAGCATTTCTCACAACTGCCATTTTTCTGCCACTAAAGAAGAGGAAAAGACTCATCTAAGACACAAGACACGAGGAGGAGAGACAAGCTCGGAGCACTTGTCCTAGACCTGAGCTTTGTTACGGTTTTGTCTGATGGTGCTACTCTGTTTCCTCAAGCTTTCCTTAAAGGCTAATGAGCTTTTCACTGCATTATCAAGATTTTTAACTGGACAAAGCAATATAAACAGAGGCTATTTCTGTTATATCTGAGCACAAAATTTTAAAGCCAATGTACAACTGACCATATCCCCCACCACATACACGCTGCATCAGCAAAGACCAAGTTCTAAGTGGTGGCTCTTCATCAGCCCAGGTCCCCAACTAAGGAAGCCTAGAGCACATCCCCCATTGATGCAACAGACAAACAGAGTAAGAAAGAAGGTTTGAAGTTACTAAGGCTTGGGAGGGTTGGTTGTCCCTGAAGCATCACTTGGCCCATCTTGACTAAGGCAGTTT
The DNA here is from genome assembly GCF_007827085.1 of Peromyscus californicus insignis. Classification (NCBI taxonomy): domain Eukaryota; kingdom Metazoa; phylum Chordata; class Mammalia; order Rodentia; family Cricetidae; genus Peromyscus; species Peromyscus californicus. Next base: position 44,060,536 of record NW_026294413.1, read on the forward strand.
TCCTGGGCAAAGTACTCTTAAAAAAAATTTTGGCAAGTTCTATTTTGTTGTTGCCTCCTCAGTGTCCTCCTGCAAGGGTGTCTCCACAGTTGACCCCCATGGCCTTTCTGCTTGATCGTTATAGACTCCGTAGCTTCTTACCCACAGAATTCTCCTTCCCAAATCATCTGTTTACATCATTTCACTCCTGGACAAAACTACTCCACCCCTCTTTTTAGAAAATTCCAACAAAATCCTTCACTGGGTTTGATGGAAAGGTGTGTAATCTACCATACATTGAATATTGTTCCCTCCTTCCAGATCCCAGCCCTGAAGGATTCAGGGCCCGGCAGGGCCCCCTGACCACTGAGGGAACAGAAGTCACCCAGTCTCCATGTTCTGACAGTTTGTCATATTATTCTTCCCTATGGGGGCACTGATCCCTTCATCTAACCCTCCTCTCAGCCCCCTGAGACCAGAGGCCGCTATACAAAGCTCCTAAAGCAAAGCAAAGCAAGATTGATGCCCTGTGGACAAGCTGTGCCTGGGAGGGCTCGAGATTCAATGAAGAGAGCAGGTCGTTCTTCCCTACCTCTGGTTCCCACACTGGACACCAAAAGGGAGCTGGGGCCAGAGCAACAAGAATTCAGCCTTTGTCCTTCCCCCCAACACATCACCCTACTCTCCCCTAATCTCCTGAGCCCAGCCTTCTCACCTGGCCCACTCAAAATTTTTCTGTGTGTCCCAGGCCTTCTTGGGCTAACACATGCTTCATGCCACCCTGTCAAAGAGGATTTGGGTTCAAACAGGGATACAACATGTGTCATGGCGGGGGGGGGGGGGGGGGGGGACCACTCATTTAAATATCACCCAGGAAGGACCCTGTCTCTTCCTCTAGTCCTTCACCCCTGTTCATTTTTTCCACATTTGCCCCTATTAACGCAAGCGATGTTGGAGGCCTGGAGGCTGGGTCATTCTGATAAGAAATCATAAATTAATATTAATGCTCATGATTGTTTATAGACACCATTTCTGTCTGAGGAGGTAAGAGCCTCCCCCAGGCTGCGACCTGCAGCAGGGTTATAGGGCTTCTGGGGGCTGTGGAGCAATACATGTAAGAATGATTTCATCTAAACTCCCTGAGCAGTTTCATAGACCAAAGCACCTCTGAAGGACAAAGAGACAACTGTAAAATTACCTGGAAATGAATGCTTCTAAAGTGGTCGGAAGGAATCCAGAGTGAGGAGAATTCAGAGGGTGATAAGTAATCCATCAGCTCTTTTTTTTCCCCCTGATTTGGACTTTTTCTTTCCAAGGCCACAGCCTGTCATTGTGCAGTTTATCAGCCATCACTCCATCTCGATTCTGGGTGACACGAGATCAATGGCCTAAAACTGTTCTCAGATCAACAGCGAAATTTATAACACCAGGCTACACCGAACACTGCGTGGACCTCAGGCTACCCCGGAACCCTGCGTGGACTTCATCTTGGGTTTAATGCTGAGACTGCCTTGTGGACTTCATTTCCATTTCAAAAGTGGATTGTGATCCACTTAGAGCATGGGAGTCAGGAGTTCAAGTCACAGACGCAAAGGGAGCCTCAGTCAGAAGTCCCCTGCACTTACCCAGAACAAAGACTCTGGGGTGAGGGGAGTAACTAGTAGTGATTAAAATTCTCTCTGTCCTTCTGATTTAAGTCACTCTAAATCTTGTGAAATTTATTAATAAGGAAACTCTAAATCTGTAGCAACATGTTTTAGTCTCTGAAAGCAGTTAATCCATTCAATTTATTGAACTCTAGAACTCCAGTGCACAATTTAAGCAGAGATTTGTGTTTTGTTCCCTCCTCACTGAGGGCCCCTTTGATTACCTACAACCTCTCTGTCTGCCATAAACTATGTAATCTGTCTAATTCTGACTCAACATGTCCATGAACCATAAACCAGGCCTCACTAGCCCATACCCTACCCTCTCCCACCAAAAGGGACCAGAAAAAAAAAAAATCTTAATTTCCCAAATACCTCCCCACCTCCCTGCACTGAATGGACTTTTAAGAATTCTACAAGACCTTAATTAGCCGTAGAATACCTGACCCCATCCTACTCCTTGTCCTTGATAGACGACCAACACAAGACACACTGAGATAATGAAAGATCTCACCCTAGTTGATAACAAAGAAGCCTTAACTTGCAAAGCCAATGAGACCTTTCTCCCCCCACCCCTGTCTACTGTGTGTCCTCCCTGAAACTGAACATCCAAGACAAGATTCCCAGACAGCTGCATTCTCCGGAGGGTATATCATGAACGGAGTTCATGGGCAGCTGCTCCAGCACGGCTTGGGTTGGTTGGAGGGGAAGGTTTTACACGAGGAAACCTGATGTTCTGCCTCAGCCCACTGATAAGCAGGTGCCAGTACAAAGCATTCTCCCGTGCCCTGGGTCTCTTAGGATTCGGCCTTCCCTCCAGCAGAAGAGTCACCCTTCAGATTGCACTATGCTGTTCTTCCAGGCGAGGGTTTAAATGTCCTCTTCGATTTCGCTTTAACCCAATGAGCCTAGTTATTGATTTCAGGGCCAACATCCCTGAAACAGCGCCTTATGGCGCAAAACCAAAATTCTTGAATGTGGCATATGAAGTGCCTACCCAATTTCCCTTATCATTGTACCTGCCAGTTCCCCTCATGGGTCTCACACTCCAGCCTCAGCCCTTCGCACTGCACGTTTCAATGTTACTCTTGCGTGGAACACCCTTCTCACCTCCACCTCTTCCCTTTCCTTTCACCATTCATGTCACCTCTCCCTGAAAGATTTCCTAGGGTTCCCTCTTAACTGAACCCCACCCACCCACCACCCACCCCACCCCACCCCACCCACCCACCACACACCCCACCCCACCCACCCCTGCACAGTTGCTCACTCCCTCTGGGCTTCAACAGCATGCCCGCACAGCAGCACTTGGAGTCAGTGATATGTCTCCAGGTATTCTACCCTTCTGTGAGGAGCCACCTGTGACCATCAGCATTGTGAACCTTCATCACAGAATGTCTCATACCCAATTTGTTACAGTTAATGACCGATGTGGATATATTGATTTTATTCAGAGTACAGTCAGATTTCCTTGGCTTTCCCTTAATGCCCCCCCTTTTAAAAATTATGTGTGTGTTTATGTATGTGTGTGGGCACATACATATGCATGTATGTAAGTGTGGGTGTTGAGGATAGAGGTTAATGTCAAGTGTCGTCCTCCACTACCCCCTACCTTATTTTTTTTTTTTTTGAGACAAGATCCCTCAGTGGATATAGAGCTCACTGTTTTGGCTAGAATGACCACCCTGAAAACTTCAGAGATGCTCCTACTTCCTCCTCCTCAACACTGGGATTAGGCAGCCACATCAGCTTTCACTCTGGTGCTAGGGATCTGAACTCGGGGTCTCATGTTTGAACAGCAAGCATATTACCAGCTAAGCTGTCTCCCCAGCTCCCACAGATGTCCTTTCTCTGTTCCAGGAAGCTACATTGCATTACTTTTTGTCTCTTTAGGCACCTCTTAGATTCTCAGATTCTCCTTCTCTTTGTTGACCTTGATAATCTTGAGGAATATTGATTAGTTTTTGTAGACTATTCTTCAGTTGGGGTTTGGGCAATATGCTTTTCATGATTAGACTAGGTTTATCTAGTTCCAAGGAAGACCACTGACATGAATTTTCATCACATCGTGTCTAAGATGTGTACCATCAACATAACCTGTTACTTTGCCGGCCGGGGGTGTTGAAACAGGGTTTCTCTATGTAGTTTTGGTTCCTGTCCTGGATCTCACTCTGTAGACCAGGCTGGCCTCGAACTCACAGAGATCCTCCTGGCTCTGCTCTCGAGTGCTGGGATTAAAGGCGTGCGCCACCACCGCCCAGCTTAACCTGTTGCTTTTTGATGTTGATTGTCTTAGTTGGATTTTTTTGCTATTGCTGTAATAAAACATGAGCGAAAGCAACTTGAGGAGAAAGAAGTTAATTTCACTTACACTTCCATGTTAGTTCATCATCAAAGAAAGCCAGAGCAGAAGCCTGGAGGTAGGAGCTGATGCGGAGGCTACAGAGGAGTTCAGCTTGTACCTTGTGACTTGCTCAGCCTGCTTTCACATAGGACCACCATCCTGGGGGAGGGGAGCATCGCCCACAGTGAGATGGGCCTTCCCACTTCAATCACTAGTTAAGAAAATGATCTACAGGCTTGCCTACAGCCCGATCTTATAGATATGCATTTCTCATGAGGCTCTGTCCTATCAGATGACTCTAACTTGTGTCAAGCTGACATTTAAAACTAGCCAGCACGTTGACCTTGATATTGTTTGAAATTGTAGATAAGAAATTTATCTGCTCACTTCTCTCAGTCATTTATTTATATTGCACTGGGTTGTTTGTTTAATTTCTCTTCTCATAGCACATGTCACAGAGTCTGAAACAATAGAAGACGAGGAGGATGTAATGGACTGACTTCATCACCTGCAAATTCACACTGAGAGGTCAACGCTGAAGTACCACAAAATATAACTATGTTTAGAGACAGGACCTCTAAAGAGAACATTTAAATTAGAAGACGGTACCAGGGGCTGCTCATGCACACCAAGAGAAGACCACATGAGGTCATGTGAAGAGACAGCCATCTACAAGCCAAGAAGGGAGACCAGAACTTGATCTTGGACTTTTACCTCCAGAAGCATGAGAAAGTACATTTCTGTTGTTTTAGCCACTTGGTGGGCAGTGTTTTATTATGGCAGCTCCAGCAAGTCAATGCCAAGAGGAAGCACAGGACCAAGAATTTTTCACAGGAGGTTGCCCACTGTTCTGTAGCATCCCAGAAAGGAAAGTCTCTGACTCCTCAGGAACCAGGGGTTGCTGCTCATCAAATACCTACGTGCATCTGGTTTCAAATATCATGACTTTTGTGGATCTAGGTAGGGAAAAGGTTTGACTGCTGAGATGTAATCATGTTATGGAGAATGCTGTTCTTTGGTTTAGTGTGAAGTCTAAAAACTCATTATAGCCAGGCAGTAGTGGTGCATGCCTTTTACCCCACCCAGCACTTGGGAGGCAGAGGTAGGTGAATTTCTGTGAGTTCAAGGTCAGACTGGTCTACAAAGCTAGTTCCAGGACAGCCAGGACCGTTACACAAAGAAACCCTGTCTTGAAAAAAATAAAATAAAAAATTCATTATAGTGGCATTGACAGCAAGAGACATTAGAGCAAGCATTTGTAGTGTACAAAAGCGCTCTGTTGCATTTCCACACGTCAATCCATGTAAAACTCAGAGATTCTGGAATTCTAAGAGATTTTCACAAAAGGTGGTTTCATCTCTTCTTTATGGCAAACACTAGTTGCACACTTCCATGGGAGATTTAGTCAATGGAGTGAGCTTGTGGGGAGAAAAAAAAAAAACATGGGCCCTGGGTTTTGTTGCTGTTGTTGCTGTGTAAGATAAAATGTTAGAAAATAGCCCCTCTCTCTACCTACCCTTAGAATTAACACTTTCCAGCCAAGTCGAGTTCCCTTTCCTGGCAGATATAATCCTAATTAAAAATAAATTACATGCCGTACAGAACTTGAAATGGAAAAGATAATCCTATTACATAGGAGAATATATCCTGATTTTCTTTCCCTCTAAACTGTGGGAGATAGCGGATCAGGCTGAGCCCCCCATTGTCACCGCTTTGAAAACTTTCCTAGAGCCCTAATCCGTCACGTGATGCCTGTGTCAATCCCGAGGTCTGCACGCGAGCTTCACAATGCCGGCATTAGGCGCGGTTACAGAAACCCAGCTCCGCCGAGCCGGCGACATTTGCATCCCGAGAAAACTCGGCCATTGTGGAGCCGTGTTTGTTCTCAGGATTGCGAGACAGTTGCGGGCGAAGTTGCTAAAACCGAAAGAAAGGGGCTCCTTTGAGACCTTTTGGCATGATAACCAGGCGATCAGGGCAGCTTTTGTGGGTGGATCCGCGGTGGGCTCCCCCCTCCCTTCGATGTCAGCCCTCCCCGACTTTCCTCCAGCCCTCGCCCCCTGGGCATTTCTCTTCCGCGGGGAGTGGCAGTATCTGCCGAGGCGCTGCTTTAAATCCTATTTCCATTCTTCGGCGAGTGCGGGCGGCCAGCGGGAGCTCCCTGCTCGCGTGCCTTCACACCTGGACCTCCAGCCCCGCCAGGCCCTTGCGCTGGGGACGCACGGTGCTCGCAGCAGTCCTGCCTCAAGCCCACGATCCACTCCTGGCTTCCCCCTGCCTCAGCGGCTGCCACTCCTGAGCTGCCAAGGCCCAGGTAGCAGACAATAGTCTCTGAACCTAGGGCTAATCTCCCCAACTGGGCTTCTAGCTTGCCTTCTCTGCCCTTTTGCACCTTCCAAACACTTCACTTCAGCCTTTGAGAAGAAAAAAAAAAAAAAAAAAAAAAAAAGTGACGGAAGTGCACGGGACACGGTACAGACTTAGCATCCCTCTGAGTTCCCGCGGTCCAACCTGGAATCTCAGTGTCTGATTACAGAATCATGATCGACTCCCACCTGATGGCCCCTCCCATGCTTAGGCCCTGGCACTCTGGACTAGGTAGCGCTTGCGCCTGAGACACGGATTTCCCGGGTTATCCCAGCAGGGGAAGCACAAAGGCTGCTGTCCATCACCAGGGTTCTGAACATGTTCCGGTCTGGGTCTGCGTAAGACCGTGATGAAAGAGCTGGAGTGAGCTTGCAAGAGCCAAAGGTCACGTGTGGGCCCAGATTAGGGTGTTCTGGGGTTCGAAAGAAGACAGGATTATTTTGAATATATGCCTCTCCACCCAAGGACTATCTCTTGAACAAGAGCAGGGTGAGAGCCAAAGTCTAAAATGACACTTGGGAAGTAGAGGGGAAAATTAGAAATTAGGGTCCTGTAAGAGTTTTGTCCTTCTCGTGTCCCCGAGTGGCTGCAGACATCTGGCCTCACTTAAGTGCCAGAACTGGGAGGTGATGGGGGAGATGAAGGAAGCCCCAAACTCCCAACCCACCTCCACCTCAACCCCACAAAGGCTTTTATTTCCTGATGGCTAAGATTGCGTCTCCTGATCCCAAGCAACTCCAAACATCCCTCTGTCTTGTTCACCCCACTGCCACCCAGACCCAGCTCCCTACTGGGGCTCTCCTACTCCAGGCAAACCCCTACTCCTCTTCTGAAAACACTCCAAATGAGTCTGAAGGGAAGAGACTGGCAAAGGTCCTTACAGAAGGACCAAGATCCAGAGTCAGAGGAGCATTGGCCAAATGAAACCTGTTTACCAAACTCATCGCCTTCTTTATTTCTCCAGTGTGTGACTTGTGTCTGCGACTCTTCCTCCTGACTTTGTATTTACATTGCCTGCTCAATAGAGCCCTTCAGTAAGAATCAATAAGAATCAGTCTTGTTCCAGGTTGGCACAGCTCCCCGCCCTTCAGCGGCTGGAGGAGGGGGAGAATACCTGTGAAGGCAGCTCGAGGACCCACCCAGGTCGGGGAGTGGGTATTCTTGAAGTTCCACACTTTCATAGGCAGATGGTTCAGTTACCCCAGGTTTCCACATCCTGCTGTGATTTTGTTCTGCTGGAACGGGACGAGTGCTGCTCCCAGAGAGGCCCTATTAGAACAGAAAGAAAATCCTCTAAATAGGCGGAACAAGGCATCAGGAGGCAAAGGTCTCTAAATGCACTTTAGTACGAACCTGGTATTGTGTGGAATTCAGTGCCCATCACCGTGTAGCCCGAGAGTTATGGCAGTGATTGAGGATGAATAGAGGGGCATAATGGATACATGTGGTGTTTGCTCATTATACTCAAGTTAGCCCAACTTCGCGGTGGAAACTGTTCAACTTTCCCCTTAGCTTGTCACAGTGAAATAATACAGACATTGGGGCCTCCAATGGGATCGCCTGCCACGCCATTCTATTTTCACTACTAACGAGGGCTTCATAAGCCTTTGATTCAGTCTGATCTTTGAAACCTTTCCAAATCTCCTCAAGCTTATGCTAAATCCTATTTGGAACTTTTTTTTTCCTTGCCTGCTAGCACCTAGGGCTTCAGAAAGCCATTTGAACAGTGACATGCATACTAACATGTATCGTAGCGCTCTTTTCTGAAAGGCAAGTGGCACCAGGGCTCACGCGAGCAAAACACAATTGCATACACAAATTTGAATAAAATCAATTTTGCTCTATCTTTCAGGCTTCTTCGTCTACAGGCTATTCCCAGCACCGTGGGAAGCTGGGAGGGAAGGCGAGCAGAGCCTCACTCCATTGCAAAGCAAGTGTGGAAGCCTTCCAGATGCAAAATAAAGGGGCGGAGGGGGTACGATGTGAGGTCCGGAGCTTCTGAAGAGAAACCCAGCTTGTTCGGCGGCGCTTAGTGCGAGCGGCTGGCAAAGCGGTGAGAGTGCCGGGCGCCCCATTACCAAAACCATCCTGCTAACTTATCTACAAGCAAGATACTAACAGAAAATGGAAGCAGGAGTTTTTAAAACAAAGGAAAGATTTCCTCATTTTCCTCTCTTGTTTTCTCCTCTAAGCCTTTCCACAATAAAAGGATTGTCAGTGGTTGGCGGAGGAGCGGCGCTGTGGCTTAAGCGGCCATTGGCCGCCCCGTTTCAGAGATTTGCATATCGGCAGCTATAAAGGCGGAGGCGGCGCGCGGCGGCGCAGCTCCAGCCCCGGGAAAGGAGGCGGAGGCGCCGAGTGGGGCGGGTCCGCGCGTCCGCCGAGCCAGCCGGAGCCGGAGCTGCAGCTCGCAGACTTCACCCACACAGGGCTCGCAAAGAGCGCGGTCCCGGGAGCCTGAGACTCACGCTCCGGATCTGCAAACCCGAGAGGACTCTAGCTTAGCCTTTCGGAATAGCACTTGGGGCTCGGCGGCATGAGTCCTGCGAAGCGCTGGGGCAGCCCTTGCCTTTTCCCTTTGCAGCTCTTTAGTCTCTGCTGGGTGCTCTCGGTGGCCCAGAGCAAGACAGTCCGATACAGCACCTTCGAAGAGGATGCCCCCGGCACGGTCATCGGGACCCTTGCAGAGGACCTGCACATGAAAGTGTCTGGAGACACAAGCTTCCGCCTGATGAAGCAATTCAACAGCTCTCTGCTCCGGGTGCGTGAGGGCGACGGGCAGCTGACCGTCGGGGACGCGGGCCTGGACCGTGAGCGACTGTGCGGCCAGGCCCCACAGTGTGTGCTGGCCTTCGATGTGGTCAGCTTCTCGCAGGAGCAGTTCCGACTGGTGCACGTGGAGGTGGAGGTGAGGGATATAAACGACCATGCGCCCCGCTTTCCCCGAGCCCAGATCCCGGTGGAGGTCTCAGAGAGTGCTCCCGTAGGCACGCGCATCCCCCTGGAGGTGCCTGTGGACGAGGACGTGGGTGCTAACGGGCTGCAGAGTGTACGCCTGGCCGAGCCTCACAGCCCCTTCCGCGTGGAGCTACAGACGCGCGCGGATGGTGCCCAGTGTGCAGACCTGGTGCTGCTACAGGAGCTGGACCGCGAGAGTCAGGCTTCCTACAGCCTGGAGCTGGTGGCTCAGGACGGAGGGCGACCGCCACGTTCCGCCACAGCAGCACTCAGCGTGCGCGTGCTAGATGCCAATGACCACAGCCCGGCCTTCCCTCAGGGTGCCGTGGCCGAGGTGGAACTGGCCGAGGACGCACCTGTGGGATCGCTGCTGCTGGACCTGGACGCTGCGGACCCCGACGAGGGTCCCAATGGCGACGTGGTGTTCACCTTCGGCGCCCGCACCCCTCCCGAAGCCCGCCACCTCTTCCGGCTCGACCCGCGCTCTGGCCGCCTCACCTTGGCCGGGCAGGTGGACTACGAGCGCCAGGACACGTACGAGCTAGACGTACGGGCTCAAGACCGAGGCCCGGGGCCCCGGACAGCCACCTGCAAGGTCATCGTGCGCATCCGAGACGTCAACGACAACGCTCCCGATATTTCTATCACCCCTCTGGCCGCCCCGGGGGCTCCAGCCGCCTCGCCCTTCGCCGCCGCCGCTGCCGCCGCCGCACTCGGAGGAGCGGACACGGCCTCGTCGGCGGGGCCCGGGACCCAGGAAGCCGGCGCCACCTCGCTGGTGCCAGAGGGGGCGGCGCGCGAGAGCCTGGTGGCGCTGGTCAGCACCTCGGACAGGGACTCGGGCGCGAACGGGCAGGTACGCTGCGCCCTCTACGGGCACGAGCACTTTCGGCTGCAGCCGGCCTACGCGGGCAGCTACCTGGTGGTCACCGCGGCGTCTTTGGACCGGGAGCGCATCGCCGAGTACAACCTGACGCTGGTGGCCGAGGACCGTGGCGCGCCCCCTCTGCGCACCGTGAGGCCCTACACCGTGCGCGTGGGTGACGAGAACGACAACGCGCCGCTCTTCACCAAGCCAGTCTACGAGGTATCAGTCCGTGAAAACAACCCCCCAGGTGCCTATCTGGCCACAGTGGCCGCCCGCGACCCGGACCTGGGCCGCAACGGTCAGGTCACCTACAGGTTGGTAGAGGCCGAAGTGGGTCGCTCTGGGGAAGCCGTGTCTACTTACGTCTCAGTAGACCCGGCTACCGGGGCCATCTACGCTCTGCGTAGCTTTGACTATGAGACGCTGCGCCAGCTCGACGTGCGCATCCAGGCCAGCGACGGCGGATCCCCTCAGCTTTCCAGCAACGCTCTGGTGCAAGTGCGGGTGCTGGACCAGAACGACCACTCCCCGGTCCTCGTGCACCCGGCGCCGGCCAATGGCTCCCTAGAAGTAGCCGTGCCTGGACGGACTGCTAAGGACACAGCTGTGGCGCGCATCCAGGCCCGGGATGCGGATGAAGGCGCCAACGGGGAACTGGCCTTCGATCTGCTGCAGCAGGAGCCGCGCGAGGCCTTCTCCATAGGCCGCCGCACGGGGGAGATCGTGCTCACCGGAGACCTCTCACAGGAGCCACCCGGCCGCGTGTTCAGGGCCCTGCTGGTCATATCCGATGGCGGCCGCCCCCCTCTCACCACGACAGCAACCGTCAGCTTCGTGGTAACCGCGGGCGGCGGGCCAGCCGCGCCTGCCAGTGCCGGGAACCCAGAGCACTCCCGGCCACCTGGCTCTCGACTCGCGCCGTCGGGGCCTTCGCTGCAGTGGGACACGCCGCTGATCGTCATCATCGTGTTAGCCGGGAGCTGCACGCTGCTGCTTGCCGCCATCATCGCCATCGCCACCACCTGCAACCGCCGCAAGAAGGAGGTGCGCAAAGGGGGGGCCCTCCGGGAAGAGCGGCCCGGGGCGGCGGGCGGCGGAGCCTCGGCCCCTGGCTCCCCGGAGGAGACCGCCCGGGGAGCTGGGCCCAGGCCCAACATGTTCGACGTGCTCACCTTCCCTGGCAGCGGCAAAGCGCCCTTTGGCAGCCCCGCGGCCGACGCGCCCCCGCCCGCGGTCGCCGCGGCCGAAGTGCCGGGCTCGGAGGGCGGCAGCGCCACTGGGGAAAGCGCCTGTCACTTCGAGGGGCAGCAGCGGCTCCGAGGCGCGCACGCCGAGGTGAGGCCTTCCTTCGGCTGGGCGCCCCCCTCCGTGCTCCGCGGACAGGCTGGGAGAAGGGAAACAGGAGGGGTAAGGGTGGGCTATCTCAGGGAGACGCTTAACCTGTCGCACTTGCTTTTTTTGTGTCTTGTCCAACCCTCACACCTTCTCCCCCCCCCCCCCCATCCCCCGCTGCAGCCCTACGGTGCCTCTCCTGGCTTCGGGAAGGAGCCTGCGCCCCCTGTGGCGGTTTGGAAGGGCCATTCATTCAACACTATCTCCGGCCGAGAAGCTGAGAAGTTCAGCGGCAAAGACAGCGGGAAAGGAGACAGTGATTTCAATGACAGTGACTCCGACATCAGCGGGGATGCTTTGAAAAAGGACCTCATCAACCACATGCAGAGTGGTGAGGATGCTTCTCCCCAGCCCAGGCCAGCGGTCCACCTTCCCTTCCCAAATGCTTGCCTGCTCCAAACCTCTGCTCCCACCCGCTCTCCCTCATAACCTCTCTTCAATACTCCAACCCCAGCCGAGGTGGGGTTGTAATCTAATCATCCTGTTAGATGTGATGCTAGCCATGGAAGCAGGGTATTCTGCTTTTTTTTTCCGTGTTGTTGTTGCTGTTTTCCTCCCAACAAAAGCTTTACATTATATAAAGTTACCTTTATGGAAAGCATGTGCCTTTCAGTTCTTAAACGCACCTTCCTCTTAGCTGCCCTGACCCTGGCTGGCGTTCTGCAGATGGAGGCATAACGTGTACTAACCTCAGGAAATTCTTTCTCTTTTCCAGGACTGTGGGCGTGCACTGCTGAGTGCAAGATTCTGGGCCATTCTGATCGCTGCTGGAGCCCGTCCTGTTCCGGGCCCAATGCACACCCGCCTCCTCACCCCCCAGCCCAGATGTCAACCTTCTGTAAGAGCACATCCCTGCCCCGGGATCCTCTGCGCAGGGACAATTACTACCAAGCCCAGCTGCCCAAGACAGTGGGGCTGCAGAGCGTCTACGAGAAAGTGCTTCATAGAGACTATGACAGGACTGTCACTTTGCTCTCCCCGCCCCGTCCAGGGAGGCTCCCAGACCTGCAGGAGATTGGAGTACCCCTCTATGAGTCCCCTCCTGGTGGCAGATATGTGTCCCCAAAGAAGGGAGCCAATGAAAATGTGTAATCTTATGCTGCATGTCTTCACACACACATATACAGGTCACCCTGAGACGTCCCTAAGTTATTGACCGGTTTCAGTGTTGTATATATAAATATGCAAGATGTGCCTTAAAATGAAGTTGTTGGAAGCTATTTCCAATCACATTGGTACTGTTTGGTATTTGCAAACAAAAAAAATGTAGTTAATGTAATTTTTATGAAATGTGTGCAGTATTTAATTTTTCTTATCATGCTATTTACTTTAATTTCACTTGTGGCTTGCCATTTTCTTAGTGTTTTTAACCTGTACATTGTGTAATGTAATGTTTGTATATACTGAAATTTTGTTATATTTTTATATAATAAAAGCTAAGTGGAAGTTACTGCCAAAGGATTGTCTGTAAGACAAAAAAAAAAAACAAAACAAAACATGTTGGAATTGCTTAATGGAATTTTATCTTTCACCAGAAACAACCTAATGTTTGAGAAGTTTTGCCTTGCCAAGTCTAACAACTTGTAGATCTTGAGTCTGTGGTAGATTTCAAGTTAATGTTATTTAATTACATTTGGTTCTCTGTAAGCCGTGTCACTTATAAGCACAGTAATAAAGGATTTGTCATGTATTTGAAGAATCTGCTAATTGCTTTTCATGGAGTTGCCTAAAGTCAGACATTCACAAATAATTTCAGTACCAGAATTAAACCTCCTTTCAAGAGCTAATTATTCAGGCATTGTTAGGGCTTCTGGTGATGCTGAGCCTTTGGGATTTGGGGTATTGCAAAATTTTGCCCAACAACTAAGAACATTTGTTGACTTTGTAGAAAATATTTATGACTCCATATGCATCTGCTACTATGCGAAGTTCCTGGCCTCATTTACCCCTTCAACAAATATCTATTGAGCATTTACCAAAGAGTGAAGAAAAGCTAAATTTGTGTTGCTCATCCACTAATTAAGCAAACATTTGTAGAGGTTTTAGCGAAGCCCAGTAACTCCTTTAGGAGCTGGCCTTGAGTTGAAGAAGATCCAAACTGCTTCTTCAGGTGGTAGTATCAAAAGGATGCACAGCAGGCTGGAGACATGGTGCAGTGCTGGAGTGCTTGCTCTGGGTTTGATCCCCCTGCACTGCAGAAAAAACGGGAAGGGGAAATACATATTGTGGATGAAATGACACAGTACCCAGGATTTGCTTTAACATATTCAACAGAAAAACCGTGGAACTGTATGAAACGAGACTGATAAAATACTACCGTTAATTATCAGTGGAGGCATGGGTGCATGATGGAGTGGGTAGGGTGCCTTGGAAGGTTTAAGTCAGCCATTAAGTCAGGCCTGGTGGCACTTTCATCCCAGGACTTGGGAAATAGAGGCAGAAAGACTAGAAGTTGAAGGCCAGCCTGGGCTACATAAGACTTGTCTCCAAAATGCAAAGGATAAAATGACATTAAACCATCTATGTCTATGTCTCCTGCGCAATTTCATTTAAAATTGAAATGAAGATAATAATGAGAGTTGGCATTTACTGAGGAAGCTTTTCTATATGCAAAGCTCTTCACAGAGTGTTCTGTGTGAATTGAATTCTCCAACTACTTCCATGCCACAGGAACTACGGTTAACTCTACCTTGCAAATAAGGATACTGAGGGATAAGCAAGTTATACAAAGCATGATCACCATAAATACATTGTAAGAGTCCAGGATGAAAATCAAACCCAGATTACTCATTAAAGGAAGTTTGTAGAAAGAAACAAACTTGAAAGAAACAGAGGAGGAAAAGACCAATGTCTTGCCTGTACCGCTTGATTATTGTTTAGCCCTTTGTGTTTGTAAGTGCCTGTGTTCCTTTATTACTAATTACAGAGTGAGTCTCTGTAATGAATAGAGGATCCCTCAAAGCTGCCTGTTGAAGTCATAATTGAAGCCAGTGGTAGCTCCAAGCTGAACAGCAGGTCAGGTGCTTCACCACCCACAGCCTGTGCAAAGTTCAGCGGTTTCTCCAAGCAACCAAACTGCACATGAGCCTGACAAGCTGGCTGCCCAGTCCTCGGGGTCCAAAAGCAAACACCAAATGTTTGTCGGTTACCAACCTTATCTCCCAAGCCAGGAAAACCCAGCTCTAGAAGACAGATCCCTAGGGAGCTATCCCATAGCAAGTGGAGCGTTTCTTGAGTCAGTCTCTTCAAATGTAGAGCAGAAGACTCTAAAAGCATGCTGTCTCTGTGTATTTGCTGGCTGGAGCCTTCCAAATAAAAACAATGAGGGCCGGCAAGCTGGCTCATCATGCCAAGGTGCTTGCTGCCAAGTCTTTAACAACCTAGGTTTGATCCTCATCCCCATCTAATATGATGAAGAGAACTGACTCCTGTAAGTTCTGACCTTCTTGTTTGTCTGACCTCCATACATACACCTTAGCACATGTGTGTCCCCAACACACAAAATAAACCAATAAGTGTAACTTTTAAATTTTCAAAATAAAATGATAGAAATATTATTTTATTTTGAAATGTGCAAGCTCTTTTATTTCTCCAAAAATTTGAGATTCAAAACCTCTAATTTTATTATAATAGTCTCTCTTTGAGAAAAGACAGTGTTTTTACAAAGTAAACACACAAATCACTCCTTAAAATTATTTAGATTAAAAAAAAAAAGGAAGGGAATCCGTTCCAAGGGCCAGCATGAGGAATGCTTTCTTTAGAACTTGCCTCTAGAAATGTCTGCTCTAGATTACATTTTAAAGAAAATGTATTGTTTTATTCAGTTAAATGAAATAATATACATGCAGAACACTCAGCAAAATGCCTGGTCTAGAATGATGTCCCACCACATACTGCCCTACTTCCTCTTGGCTGTTTCCTCTGGACCGAGTCTCCTCTGTTACTCTTCACCCACTCCACCCCACGAGGGTAGAAGTAGACTCGGGGCATCTGGCCTTGCTGTGCCCCAATTTGCTCCCCACCTCCTCCGTTTTCACTAAGTAGACCAGAGCCCCCTACACAGCCAACGGTTCACAGACAAGTATGACTGCAGCAAACGTCACAGGCAAACTCACAAGCCTCTCAGGTCTGTGACCCTGACAGAAGTATCTCTCTGGAGGTGGGAGCTCACTGCACCTTGGCAGCGAGCACTGAGACAGGGGATGGCCCTTGGGGAAGGAGAAGGTCACCATGAAAGAAAGCCAAACCAGACTTTGCCTCTTTCATATCCTTGTCTCTGGCTCCATTGGCTTGGGTGTCCTAAACTTCTTCCTATAATAAAATAACCATCAAAGAAACCACTTCAGAAAAATAAAATGTAAGTGGTTTCAACATCTATTGAAAAATGCATTCTGAAATAGAGCAAAAACAGGATGCGTGTCTGCAAATGCAAAGATATATGCCTATGGAGAGAAAAATATATATAATCAGGATGAGTTCTGTGCTATAATTAGCTAACTATCTGGCTTATTACACTTGGCAAATATAAGCTCTTATCATCTAAAAATTCCATTTCAGAAAGCAAGCACATTCACTTTAGTACTGAACTCAGCAACAACAGTATAATTGGAGTGCAGTAAGTTTTGAAAGCAAACTAAAGCAGGGTAAGACAATACTCGATGGTCTCCTGGGCTCTGCAACAACTCAGAAGAGACCTCAAAATGTTGCCCTGATTTTCCATACCGATGCAGTAACTCAAAGAGTGTGTATTGTTCCCTTTCCTCACAGGAAAACAAACTGCAATAGAACTCACCAACAGGATCAAGAACAACTAAGTGAGCAGCAGATAGTAACAAACACCAAGCTATTTTCACAGTCACCACATAAACCCCCATATTACATGCACTCTTTCAGTGAGTGTGGGGGGAGGGAGAGGGAAGCTTCATTCATTATCAGAATTAGGACTTGCTCCACAAAACCTCTTTTAAAATTTTCAAATTGAAACCCGAATAGTTTAACGTGGAGATAGGAAAATGCCATTTGCTAACCCATTTGCTGACGCTTGACTGTACTGCAGACATCTCCGACTCAGCATGTCCAAATGAGAATCATCTCTTCTGCTCTGCTACAATTAACCCCCAACTACCCCCATGGCAATAGTTTAAAGCTCACTAAATGGAAATGTAAACTCAAAAATATAAACATTGTTTTAATACCCTCTCTTTTTTATTTGATTTTTTTTTGAGAATTTTATACATGGGTACCGTATTTACATAATTTCCATCCCGCTCTCCCCCCACTCTAACTTCTCCTGTGTCCCCCATGCTCCCTTTCAATTCCATGACTTCTTCCCTTCTGTTGTATTTGTTATAGATAGATAGATAGATAGATAGATAGATAGATAGATAGATAGATAGATATAGATACAGATACAGATATAGGTATAGATATAGATAGATATGCATATATAAATACAACCCGCTAAGCCCAACTAGTGTTGCTCCTACATATATGTGTTTAGGGAGGACCACTTGGGATTGAAAAGCCTAACAGGGGGCTGATCCCTGGAAAAGACTGATTCTTCCTCTCTCAGCAGACATTAATTGTGTGTAGTTACTCACCTAGAAGTGGTAATACCCCCCATTTCTTACTCCTAATATCCCATCTTCGTTGTTTTAATTATGCTTATTTATTTATATTTATTTGTTTTGTGGATATTGGAGGACAACTTGCAAGAATTAGTTCTCACTTTCCATCATGTTGGTCCTGGGAATTAAATTAAGGTTATAGGCTTAGTGGCAAGTACCTTTATCTACTAAACCATCTTGTTGACCCTAATAACCAATCTTTCATCAAAACCTATTCCTTCTACCTTCCAAATATTATTTAATTATCCTTTCCCTCAACTGTGAAAGATACAGTGATCTACCCATATCCTTTCTGCTGATGTCTGAGTCCATCTCAGACACTGTAGTCTCTTCCAGTTGCGCCTTGACAGTGTCTATCTTAAACGCCCATCACTGTAGCTTAAGAAATACCCAGGGCTTCAGACCCCACCTGGAGTTTGTCCAATCTGTGCACAGAGCAACGTGAGCACACTGGAGACTTAAAGTTTGTAAATCTTAGCCAATGAGGGGAGGAATTGGCAGAAATACCCAAAGCCTTCCCATGCCTTGGAAGAATCATGTTTTGAGCTCTGTTCTAGAAGTTCCCCCGAGGATCTCCAGTTGCCCACCCAGTAATAAACCTCTACTGGATTTTTAAGGACACCCAGCTCCACTTTCCTCATTCCTTCATTAATGGTTACTGTGATTCCTTCCCAAGTAGACTAACTGCTTCTAGTGTGTGATAATTAATATTCAGTGTCAACGCAACTAGAACAGTGGTTCTCAACCTGGAGTCAAACAATCCTTTCATAGGAGTTACATATCAGATATCCTACATATCATATATTTACATTACAATTCATAACAGTAGCAAAATTACAGTTAGGAAGTAGCAATGAAAATAATTTCATAGTTGGGGGCTACAACATAAGATACTGTATTAAAGGGTTGAATCATTAGGAAGGTTGAGAACGACTGACCTAGGAAATTGACAAGGACACTCTGGGTGTGTCTGTGATGCTTTGCCAAAGATGGTTAACTGAAGGAGGAAGACCCTCCGTGGATGTGGGCAGCACACCCCACGGGTAGGAGGTTTCGATGGAAGAAGAGGATGAAAGGAAGAAAACAGGCAGAGGACCAGTTTCTTTGCCTCCTGGACCACTGGGGTGAGAAGTGAGTTACTCTGCCACGTCCTTCTTGTGCTGAGGGGTTGAACCCTCCAAATGATAAGCAGAATAAATCCTTCCTCCCCTGTAAGTTGCCCCGGAGCAAATCATTCCCATCAGGTATTTTGGTCACAGCAATGGAAAAGGTACATCCTGTTTCCTCAGCCTGGCCTGAACCGAGGACAGCTGCTTCACCTTACCTTCCTTCCAGCCAGTCCACAAAGTCAGAGACTGGCAGTTTTCATCTCTGTGATCCAGAACCCATACCCTTGTTTCAGTTTCTGCTTTCAAGGGGGCTGTCCAACTTGATCGGGGGTTATGTGTCGGAAGCTTGTTTCCTACAGAGCAATGTTACGAGATGGTGAAATATTTAAGAGACAGGACCTAGTCTGAGTTGATGGGGCAATGGAAGGCTTGCCCTGGAAAGAGCTCAATAAATTCCAAGGGGGCATGCATTTCATTCCCAAGACAGAAGCTTGTTAAAAAGGAAGGCTGACCTGACGCTGTTCTCATTTCCTGTCTTGCCATGTGTCTTAGTTTGGGTTTTTATTGCTGTGAAAGGACTCCATGACCACAGCAACTCTTATAAATGAAAGCATTTAATTGGGTGGCTTGCTTACAATTTCAGAGGTTCAGTCCATTATCATCATGGCGGGGAGCGGGTGGTATGCAGGCAGATGTGGTGCTGGAGCTGAGTCCTACATCTTGCAGGCAATAGAAAGTTGACTGACTGTCACACTGAAGGAAACTTGAGCAAAAGAGGCCTCGAAGCCCACCCCTACAGTGGCACACTTCCTCCAACAAGGCCACACTTCCTAATAGTGCCATTGCCTTTGGGGGGCCATTTTCTTTCAAACCACCACACCATTGGATCTCTCTCACTCTCACTTCTCATAAAGATTCTATTCACCATGGTGAAATGTAGCCAAAGAGGCCCTCACTAGGTTGGGTCAGTCTTACCTCTCCATCTTAGACTGTGAACCAAATAAACATGTATCTACAACTGAGCTACATCCTCAGCCCTACATTTCATTTTTATTGTAGTCTGTGATTTGTCACTACACCAAACCCTTCATGGATATACCTCATCCAAGCCTCACAACCTTACACTTTCTCCATATGGAGAAACTAAGGCTACCACAGCCCACGTGGACAATGTTTGAAAAAGGAGCTGATATTAAAACCATAATCTATCTGTCAAAGACTGAGGTGTCCTTCCCTACTCAAACCTCCATTGCTTCTTTCCCCTATTCCAGCACAAACTCCTGTCTGTCATCTCTGCCACGCTAACCCCCACAACCGCCATACTTCTATCACAACAATCTTCTTAAAGTCCCTCTTCCCATTCATCCAACTGATACCTTTATGACTAAGAATCACCTTTATGATAAAGTCCAAGATGTTGTCTTTAGCATCGTAGACCTTTCATGCTCTAGACCCCACATCCTTCCTCAGCCTCACATGATCAGTTGCTGTCCCCACCTCACACGCGACTCTCCAGTCCTACTGTGCTTCATCTCTCCACCCTGTTCCTTCCACTGAGAGTGACATCCTACCTCCCCTCTTCTCCCAAACCAGCTTTTCTTGTCTCTAGTCCATTATTCTTATCCTTCAAGACAACTCAAAGGTCACTTCATTAGAGAAGGCTTCTGCTCAGTAGCCTGCTCTACCAGCCCCTAGCCAAGCAAGACAGAGATCCTTCCTGTGTGTTTCCTCAGCATTGGTCTAAACCGCAGGCAATGTCTTCTCCACTTACCTATCTTACCTTTTCAGGCCAGGAAGTCAAGGCCTGCCTGTGTCTTCCATCTCTGTATCCACAGCACTGGATATACTGGCTGGTACATAACAGGAATTCAATAGAAAGTGCTTGCTAAATGGAATTATTCACAGAGCAGAGTACTAAAGGTCACAGTGACATATCTTGCACAAGAGACTACATCCACAAGTCACTATATTCCCTACGTAAGGCCCATGCTAAAAACATTTCAAACTCAGACCTGCTCAATATATTCAGCATCCCATGCACCCCGACTACTTCAATGATTCCAGTATCAGCCCTGGCCAAGTACAAGTGACCTTGACTGCAGAAAACAAAGCTCTCCCAATCCCAGTCTTCGATTCTGCAGTGTCTATCCTTAGACACAACTCCAGAGAGGCCCTGTTTAGAAGGACATATCCATGGAGATTTGGAATAATCTTGCCCATTTCGCTGCCAAATCCATGTAGCCCTTGTTATCCAGCTAACTGTCAAATTTCCTCATTGTTCTACACAAGCACAAAAAACTATAACGTGGATGGAAACATCAAACTGTTTTCTATGCTAAATATTGGATGGTAGTCCTTATTTCACTGAAACTTTATTTTGCCACATTTCCTGCCCAGAAATTCTTTTTTCTTAAAGTAACTCTAGAGGGGTGAAGATTTATATCTAACGATCATACATGATCATTATAGGAAGGGATGGGTTACAGCGTGTGGGGGTGGAGTTGGGTGGGGAAGTAGAATTTCATTTCACTTAGTCACTGGCTCTCAGCCATCACTTTCCCTTCCTGTGATTCATTCTTCTTATCGGCCAAACGCCCTTAATCACCACCCTCTCTAGAAGTCTGAGAACAAACTAATGAGGATGCGTAAGCACCTCCAAGAATGCTAAGGACTCAGTCAGCCATCCTCTGGCACTAAAGAAATTGAATGCCACCGTTCCATCACTGCTAGTCTTACTGGTGTACATGGTAGCACATCTTCCAAACTATGATACATGTAAAAGCTAATCAAAAATCACATTCTGCCTAATTGTCTAAATACTTTCGGGTGTTCCTATGAGACTCTAAAATTACTTCAGAAATCCTTCAATTCTTCATTTAATTTTGATGACTGTCAAGTTCCTAAGAAGTGCAGAAAGCATTCTAGGTAGGGCAGAGAAGCGAGTAGGATATTGCAGAGGGGGAAGAAAACTCTACACCGATTGTGGTCTTAGTTTGCATCTGGTCTAGAGCACAAACTGGCTCTCTGCTGTGGTGAGGGGTTAGCCTTTGAACTCTATGTCAGTCATCGGCCTCTGCACTGAGGGAAGGGGTGTGTTGCCTATATTATCTCCCTTGGCAAAGAGGCTCCCTATTTGGCTGATGGCTGGCCTCCAGGAAGGGGGCTATTACAAGTCAATAATCAGCCAGTATTCATAGAAAGGAAGGAATATACAAGTTCCATGGGTACTTCGGTGGGTAAAGCATGAATATACCAGCCATCCTCAAACTGCAACCACATGGAAGGGTGGCTCCATCCTAGAGTCCTAGAAGTCCAACCAAGTGTTTATCATCCAATAGGCCTGAGATGGGGGGGCCTCAAATTCACATTTTATCCAGTTCATCAGTAGTACTAATGCTGCTAACCTGAAGACTACCTTTGGGAACCACCCAAAGTAGAAAGTATATGGTGTTGGGCCAAGTCATTCTTTCCAGCATGCTTGGATTTGGCTAGATTTCACCCTAGAGTATTTCACCTACAGAATACATTCTTTAATCATCCTCTCCAGATTCCTTGTTTAGTACTAACATAAAGCATACACATAATGCCCCTGAGTAAAAAGGAGTTCAGACTGGGAGGTGGAGCTAAAGAGGTAGGGCCCTGTCTCTCTAAAAGGCATCACCAACATCTCACCTTTCTCCTTCCCCATCACAGCAAACAATTTGATGTCTGGGAGGAGCCAAAAGGAAGCCTGGCAAGTCTGATAATAGGAGTTCCACAGTTCACACAGGTAGAGTGCTGCACACAGTGCTGATTAGAACTCGTCAAGAACTAAGCAACTGGAAGATGTTCAGACAGATAGGGAAAAGGGGGAATCTGTGCAATGTTTCCTGCAGAGAGGGGGATTTGGTAAACAATTAACAGTGTTAGATATTCACAACTGATCAGACCTGCCTTAAGAGATGGTAATTTCCTGGTACTGGTAGACAACTAGTTAATGGAATGAGGGAGTAGTGGAAGATGGGCAATTTGAGGTGATCAATTTGACTGGGCTAAGGGATGCCCACCCAACTGGTGAAAGTTATTTCGGAGTATGTCTGTGAGAAGATCTTGGCATTTGAATCAATAGCTGAGTAAAGAAGGTCTTGCCCTTACTGCCATGGGAGGGCATCATTCTACTCAGTGAGGACCCAGACAGAACAAAAAGGCCAGAGAAGGGGTAGGGATATGGCTCAGAAGCAGAGCACTTACCCTGCAGTGCAGGGCTCTGGGTCTGTGCCCCAGCATCAAAACAAAACCAAAGTTCATGAAGGGCAAATTGTGTCTCTTCTCAAACTGAAGCATCCATCTTTTTCTGCCTGTGGACATCAGGGATCCTGATCTTTATGCCAGTGGACACACCTTCCCTACACCCACTCCCCATCTGCACCTCATCCTCAAGCCTGCAGCCTTGTATTGAGTTAGTTTTCACTTTTTTCTTCACTGTTCACATGGTAAATTTGGGGGCTTCTCAGCTTACACACACACACACACACATACACACACACACACACACACACACACACACACACACACACACTTTGTTGGTCTGTTTGTTTCTCTTGAAACCAATATAGTGGCTCTACACAGACTCCTGGTGTGCCCTTTCTTTCACTCTGAGGTGTTTGGATCCAACCTGTCCTGTTTTACCTGATTCTCAGATGATAGAAAGCTTAGCCTTCTTGCTGTCTTACTCCACGTGGCTTGGAAGAACTGCTGCATTCTGAGGAGCCAGGGTCATCCCTGCCTCCTTGCTTGGATGCTTGACTGACTTGGGAGACTCAGTTTGTTTGTCATTTTATCTTGAAATGCCGTAAAGCCCAACTCTTTCCCTGTGAAACTGGCTTTGATAAGGAATTTTCCAAGCCACTTCCAATCACCTCAAAAATCTGCTGGTGAGCAGCCCCATCCTGCAGGGAGCAAAACTGAGATGGAGAGATCATCAAAGGCAGGCAGCCGGCACCCCACCCCTCCATCCCCTACCCCTCCATCCTCCACCCCTCCATCCCCCACCCTTCCATCCCCCACCCCTCCATCCTCCACCCCTCCATCCCCCACCCCTGCCTTGGCTCTTCCATCTTACCTCTCTCCTTAATACTTATTAAATGGGGATATTTCTTCAGAATAAGTCTCTAGAGTTATGTGCATTGTAAATCATTTAAGAATTGAGTCACCGGGGCTGTGTCTTGGCCGACCTCCTGCATTCACTCATCCCAGACCCATGTCCTAGAATACAAAGGCACTATGATTCATTTCTTCTCTTGAGCTTCACTAATTGGAAGAGCCCATTGCTCTTGCCACTCACTGAGTGACATAACAGAGATTTCTAGACTGAGGGCATTAGATTCAGATGCAACTGGAAAAAAAATGTCAGGCAGTTTGATTTATTGTAGCTGTAGAGATGTGAAGGGGAAGGAAAGGAAAGCTGGCTTATTTGCGTTCTCTTTTCTCCCGAAGCTGTGGACACAGACAACTGCCATTTGCTTGACCAAGTCATCCATGTGAAAAACTGGTAGGCTCACAGGGCTCTAGCTTGACAAAGAAGAATTGGCAGATCTATGCAGCGCATGGAAGCCAGTGCAGTTGGGGATGTAGCTGAGTGTGCAGGGTTTGCCTAACATCCACTAAGTCCTGGGATGGATCTTCAGCTCCACAAGAACCGGGTATGGCAGTATGTACCTCTAATCCTAACACTCTGGAGGTGGAGGCAGGAAGATCATATATTCAAGGTCATCCACAGCTACACAGCACCTTTAAGGCCAGCCTGGAATACATAAGACCAGGTGGGAGGGGAGAGGGGGAGAACAAGAAAGGGAGGGGGAGGGAGAGAGAGATGCCGCTTAAAAGGAGCAGCATTCAGACCTCCATAAAAATGCAAAAGGATCCAGAGAATTCCTGATGACCTCTCAGATAGAGTCCTGTTGATCTGTGGGATGGGGTGGGGGTGGGGTGCTTAGCTACTCCACTGCTTCCTGGGGGCATCTGTCCAGTGACTGTGTTGCTTTTGTTTGCCGAGTGGGCAGCCAGGGTGGGAAGAGATGACTGCTGGAAGGAGAGATTATCCTCCTCTGCCCTTCCTTGCACAGTGCTCTGCCATTCTTCAAAGTAAATGTGAAATGAATATTTAAAGAATATAGACTTAGGGGACTTAAATCTTATTTGTAATGTTTTATTTCTTTTATTTGAATAGATCTACAATAAATACGACAAAACATTAACATTTGTCAATTCTGGTTGGTGAGGCAACGCAAGCGCTTGTTATGTATGTATTTTTTAATTTTTCAGCTGTAACAAATGACTGCTGCTCTGCACTCCATTCCTTGCCCCCTCCCCACCCCCACCCCCACCCCCGCTTCCTTAGGTCTTTATTCCGTGATAGCAGCGATGCTCTTATCCTCCCACTCATTACCCACTTCTCATCCCCAACTGAGCACAGCTCCGGGCAGGATAAAGATCATGTATAGCTATAATCACAGAGCCAAAGACAGGAGTGTATAAAGATCGTAGGAGGGTCTGGGATATGTGGGTGATGCTTCTGAAAGCCCATCTCTCTTTAAGGGACTACCTCAAAACCAGGAACTTCACCTCCATCCAACTGATGTGAAGATGTAGGGGTAGGGGCAGTCCTTAGAGGACCTGGGGGATGGCTAGCAGAGACTGACAACATATGATGTGTCCCTAGATGTGCATGTAGACACCTCTCTCTGAATGTACAGTGTTCACACCCAACCCAGCAGCATCATGCTTCTTTTTATCCCAAAGAGGAACAGACAGGAAATGAGAAATCAGGAACATGGGTAGAACACCTTTGCTGCACTCAAAAGTATAGCTGTTGCCCCAAGTTTAGGTGCTGAAGTCCATGATTGGATTACAAATTACAGGAACAGAGATGAGAGGACTGGCCCCAGACTATTAGATCTGGATCTGAAAGATTCTAGCTGGGCTTAAGGTGGCTCTTAGGAAATGGGAAGTCAAAGGAATGGCTTTCAATACAGCAATGGGGTCCCTAGAGTTCTTGGCAATCCATGAAGGCAGAAAAAAATTCATAATTGACACGACTTGGAAGTGGTTTGTCTCCCAGCTTCATGTGTTGGGAGCTTGGTCCTCAGTTTAGCAGACTGAGTAGCATGGAACCCTTAAGAAGTGAATGGAATGGGCAGTGTGTAAGTCACTGGGGCAGATCTCTGGCATACTATTGGCCAGAGATCTCTCCCTCCCTTGTACTCTTGCCATCTGCTTAGGACCCTTGTACTGATTTTACCTTCAGCCTCTGTGACTGTGAATAAAGTTAGTCTGCCTCCGGTATTTTGTTACAGCAACAAATTCACTAGCAGATTCACTAACACACTAACAATCCCAAGCTCTTATATGCTGAAATGTGCTCCGATGATGCAAAAGAAATGGCAGATGACACTATTGCTGCCATTGTACAAGTCAAGGTCACAGCACCTACTACCAAGCATTTGTATGCCATGTACCTTAAGAGAGTAGCCTTAAGAACAACCTGAAGAAACAATTAGATTATTTTTATTAAATCTCAGTCCATTGAGTAAATAGATTTTAAACACAGTTTGTAAAAGAAATTGGAAGAATGAAAAGAACCTTTGCTGTTCTTTGCAACTCCTAGGTGCAATGGCTATATCAAGCTGAACACCAGCATAATGCTTAAATTACTAGTGAGCTTACTGACTTCTGATGGATATCATTTTGGCTGGAAAGAATGACTGACAGGCAAACTATGGCTCTTTGGACTCAGATATTTGGCAGGCATTGTCCCAAAAAGAGTCAAAGTCAGTCTGTCATTTTGAAGGAATCAATGATAATATTTGTTCCAATAATAAATTGTGAACTTTCTAAAGAAAATTAGAATCTGCAGAAACCCATGTACATGATGTCTATCCAATATTTAGGAACGTTTTTAAGGAGATTGGTGTTGATATTAATAAACATGAATGTTTCAAAACTTAGCTGATCTATAGAACTCAATGAATCAACATTTTCCAAATGACCAACGAATGCTGTAAAAGTCATACATAGATGAACGACCCTTTCAAGGTGCAAGATAGAGCAATATTTTAAGGCAATGAAGGATGAAAAGTTCATTAATATGGTTTCAGATTCCACACTGCAACTAAGCTTTAAAAATCTACCTAGCCAGGTATGGTTGGCACATACCCATGGTCCCAATATATTCAGGGGATTGAGGTAGGGAAGATCATGAGTAAAAGGCCACTCTGGCTATATAGATTGTGAAACTCTGTATTGAAAGAGAGAGTAAGAGAGTGAAGGGGGAAGGAAGGAGGGAGGGAGAGAAGAAGGGAGGAAAGAATGGAGGGAGGGAAGGAGGAAGCAAGGAAGGAAGGAAGGAAAGAAGGAAGGAAGGAACCCTGTAGCCATCCAGTATAGACACGACCGCAGAATGGACCGCAATTATAAGACAGACTAAAGAAACAACCCAGTCCTTTCCAATTACATATCTGTGTGCCCAGGATTTCCTCGTATACTTAAACCCAAACATTATATTCAGCACTGCAACAGTTTGAACACAGGAACAATTACAAGAATCCAATTATCTTGTATTAAGCCGGGCCTTAAAGAAGCTTGCAAAAAATGTAAAACAAAGTCTCCTTCTCATAAGTGTTTTTGTTTTGAAAATGTGGCTATTTTCTCCAGTAATTATGTTACTTTATTCATATACATTGGGCTTATTGTTATTTTTTAATTAGTTAATTAATATTTTTAATTTCTTCATTTTAAATTTTAATAAAGTAAATATTTAGATATAACACACATTAACAAAAGTTCTCAGAGTCCTCGATTTTAAAGAGTGTAAAGACCAAGATATTTGAGAGTACCCAAATTAGAGCATTATTTAAAGACTGAATTACAATATATAAAGTAGCCGGTTTATAAAAAGTGTTTAATGAGTAGCTGTGGAGGTAAGGGCTTATAATTCCAGCCCTGAGGCATCTGAAACAAGGGGATCAAAAAGTCAAGGCCATCCTGGGCTACATAAGAAGGCTTTTTCTCAGGGGAAAAAAAAGTATTTAGCTACCATATTGATAAGCAGCAGGTATTTGCCGTCTAAAACTCCCATTCTCCATATTCGTTCTACCTTTCCAACACTGCCGCAATGGTTAAACCTCATTCTCAACTTGACTGGATGGGAGATACAAGAGACTGACGAAGTGCATTTCTTCTTGACTCTCCGAAGACATCTCCAGAGACAACCAGACCATGAGGGCTCTGACCTAACAAATGGGTTGGTCCTTCAATGGATGGACCATCATGGCATTATGGGGAGGCGGTAAAGGGAACTAGTTGAAGGTAGTAGTTCATCAGGGGCTTGCCTTTGGCTATACCTTGTTCTGGCCTCTTTCAATGTCCTCTCTTTGCTTCCTGAACACCAATAAGGGAAGAACATCCTTCACCACACAATCCCACTGCCATAACGTTCTTCTCAAGCTCACAGCACCAAGCTGCCATGGACTGAACTGTCTGAAACCAGGGACCAAAAGAACTCCTGCCTCCAGTGGCTTTGTCGGATCTTTGGTCACAGGGATGGAAAGAGTTACTAGCACACTATTATCTACTTTATAGGTGCCATCACTATCTTTTGAAGATGAGGGAAAAGACCATGAGGTTAAGTAACCTACTCTAGGCTAAACAGCAGGTGAGTGGCAGAGCTGGGATTTCAGCCCAGGCAGTTTGGCTCCAGAGTCTCTGCTCCCAGTCCCACTGTTCGTGTCTGTTGATGTTAGCAATGAGTAGTGCTGGTTATAAATGGGATTCTGTCCCCTCAAGTTAGTCTATTTTCCTTTCGTGATATTAGGCCCCTTTAAAGTCTTATTAATATTACAAATTAGTCTCCAATGTGCTCTGAGATACAGGACTGGAATTAAGAAGTGTTTTTAATAATAAAGCAGTAGCCACCTCCTGTTCCTGGCACAGAAGCAGTAAAAAAAAATCACAAAAAGCTCAGAATAATCAGAGCTAGGATGTCCAGCTATCCCTCCCAGGTAGGGATCTCCTTCTCCACAGCCAAGAGCCGAGGATTCATATTATGTTGAAGTAAAATGGCACCTCCCCTAGATGTAGGCCCCCGTCCTCAAAAACATGACAACCTAATTAAAGGGATAAAACAAATATGCAGAATAAAAGCTGGAACAGATGACAGTATCTAATTAAGTGCTAAATTAATCTGAAACCAGACTGAACTTTTTAAAATTTCTCTTAGATGATTTAGAAAATACTTTTGGGTCTGCAGTGCCTCTAGGTCATAATTACGAACAGTAATTATTATTGTACTCCTGATGTCACAGTGTTCCGAGGTAAGTTCTTGCACATCTCAATTTGGCAAGCTTTTTCCCTCTCCAGTAATCCTGGATTTGTCTCTCAGTTCTCTCTTACACCCACATAAAGTGATTTTTTTTTTCAGATTGAGCTTTGCTGTGTTGCCACCGGCTACCAGCCCCGCACTGAGGAGTGCTGGTTGTTGGATGCACCATAATGATATTGTTAAGGACCCATTGTTACAACCCACAGAGCTCTTTATACCTGTCAGGTACTGATGCCAACATCAACTGGGCTTCCTGGAGTTCCTGGTCTATGTTTCTTTCGTGTATATCATGGATTTGTGTCTGTCTGGATTTCTCTTTCTGTTTTGACATCGACATATAGACATTCAGAGGCAAGTGTGTGAATAAGGTTTTGCTGTTTGTCTTTCTAGTGTGTTTGTTTGACCTTGCTCTCAGCTCTTTGGAAAGTCATTTCTTTCTCTTTTGTTCCTGATTGTAATTGTTGTAATTTTGCTTTTATGTTTTAGGAGCCCTTGAAACCACTGACATCCTCCCAGGAATACAAGGAATTATAAATAACTATTTTGCTCTGCCTTCCACTAGCACCATGGCCTTAAGCAAATCCTTCACAGCTCTGGTCCTCTCTGGGAAATGTCACCTCCAGGATGCCTTCCAGCTCTAACACATTCTGATTCTTAGTAACAGATCATTGAAAATCGTGGTGAATAAGATGTTTGGACAATGTTTGGTATCTGAAGAGTGCACCATGTATTTGGTATGGTCCCTCTTAGCTGTTACCAGTAAACAGATATGTAGAAATCAGTAGAGAGTGGAAGCATTAATGTCACCGAGGTATCTTCTGGTCCCTCTCTGTGGTGAGGACATGCTGGAAATAACTACTGAGCACTTACTTTGTTCAAGGCAGGATGCTAGAAGTAGAGGGATGCAGAATACATTATTTAAGATCTATTCTCTTGCTTTCAAGCTTCAGAGGAAAACTCTTCAGCAGAGAAAACAGGGAGGGGGAGAAAGGAGAGAAAGGTAAGTGAAGACAGAGCTGAAAAGGTTAGCATTTAACACCTAGGAACTACAAAGCCATCCACCCTGCCTGAAGGAAAGACACCCTAGGGCCAGGAACCCTGTGCCAGCTGTTTCATGGCAGCTGCAGAAGAGAAGATAGGGAGGGGGTAAACAGCTCACCCTGCTGCAAGCGCCATAATAACCCAGAATAATAACAATAACTTGCCATGTGAGTTCGCCCATCTTTCCAGGCTCTGCCAAGTTTACATGCCAGATGGCTCTCGCCTCTACATCTGATCTGCTGTAGGGCAGAACAGTATGCCCCATCTCAGGGCAGACCCACATCTGGCAGCCAGTTGGTGGGATTCTGTCCCTATGAAAAATGTGCTCTCACATCTTAGTCCCCAGAGCAATTCTATTTCTGTCAAGGTTTTTTCCTAATCTGTTTTTGTCTTCTTTACTTATTGCTAGGACTACTGTTAAATATCTGTCAGCCGCAGATCTACTCAAGTACCTTTATGTCAGAGGAAAGATTCTTACTGTGAAATATGAACAATAATCCTCTATACCCTGTAGGGAAATACTTGTATATAAAGGAAAAGGGGGGAGTTCGGGGGACTGTGTCCCTAGAGTTAACTGCTTTCTCCTGCAAGATCTTGACACTGGTTTTATTTGGGGAAAGTAACTCGATCCTGGGAAAGCTCTAACCACAGTTAATGGAAAATGGTTGCCCAAAGTGACCCCAGGCCCTCCTCTTAGGTGATTTAATTTGGGAACGTGGGGATGACCTAGAACCAGTCAGTGGAACTTATGTGAAAGTCTGCAGGGAACAGATGGAAGAATCTGCTGGAAATATTTTTTTTTCCTGAGGAGGAGAAACTGAGAGTGGTAGAGAGAATTTAAGAAAAAAGACGACTCATCTACACAGAGTCCCTCCTAGGTGTTCTTAGAAACTTTACTCATAATGACCCAACCTGGAACCCCACGGCAAATGATAAGATCATCCCATGGCTACCCTTTGAAGGAATTAACCAGTTCATCTAGGGCCCTGGTTAGTACTTAAAAGAGAACTGCTAGAAAAGACTAAGACAGGCCCCAACCCAGTCCTGGCTTCCTGTGCCCCACGTGACCTCTCCCTCTATCTAGTGCACCTACCAGGTTGCCATTTACCGTGATGTAAGGCACCTGGAGAGCCCTCAGTAGGGCAGGTGCACTATACTTTTGAACCTCCAAAACTCAGAGCTTAAAAATAATAATAAATAAATAAAAACTGTTTTCTTTCTTAAGTTAGCACAGCCCTGCAATGACGCTTTCTTCCCTAGTCAATGAAGATAAACCCATTCCCATTTCCAGAGAAGGACCTAAGGATGGCCATACCTAGTTCTGGGACAGTAAACTACGAAGGAAATATACCTAAGAGAAATTCTAGAAACGTTTTCTTCCTTCTAAAAGTAGGTCCCAAGAGCTGGTGAGATGTCTCCGTGGGTAGATTTGCTACCAAGCCTGATGATCTGAGTTCAATCATGAAGATCTAAATCGTGGAAGACAAGAACTTCCTCCTAAGAGTGTACGCTGAGCTCCACATGCATACTGTGCTTCCTTGTCCCATTAACACAAATAAATCAAAGGATCCCAAAAAAGAACCTTTTCAGGATTGGATGTAGTGTCTGGAGGCCTCAAACCTTTTGCTGCTGTTCAAACAGCCTTGGCAGAAAAAAGAGAGAGAGAGAAAGAGCCTGGGTCCTGGTGCCATTACTTGCCACTGAAGTACATACTTGGAGCTGGGCATTTGGCTAGATCAGACAGCAATACTCCACCTCATCAAGGCAATATGAGTAATTCCTTGGACTAGTTATAATCCAAAACTTACTAATAAATGTGCCCCATTATTGAAAAGTTTCCATCTTCAAGTTTTTGTCAGTCTCATTATAGTTAAAAGCATCATTCCTACCGTTTGTGTTTTTTTACTGTGTTAAATATTTTCATGTTTATAAAATGTTGACTTCTGTATTTCTTTCATAAATTTCCCATTTATGTCTCTTATCAATTTTGGAGTTGTATTGGTAATTTATAAGAGCTCTGAATACAATATTCGTGAACCCTTTGTGGATCTTCAATCTTGCAAACATTTTCTCCTGCCTAGAAGTTTCATGTTTCAGACCATTTCTTTAACTTTCAAGGAGTCGAATCTACCCAGCTTTTCTGGTGTCTTAGTTAAGGTATGACATGAGGCCTTTTCATTCCAGTGTCATAGTTTCCTTATTTTTCTATATTTTCTTTCAGGCCATAGATTTTATGGTATTTTTTAATGTTTCATTTGTTCATTTTTGTCATGGTACAAGCCACATTCTAATGTTATTCTTCAAGATAAAGTGAATGTCTTCTCTAATATTGTTTCCAACTAACTGAGATGCCAATTTTCTTAAAGATGGATGTGTTTGGATTTTTTTCCAATCATTTCTTGTGTATTTTGAGATTATACTATGATTACATTATTTTCTCTCTCCAAACCCTCCCATAGACACCTTGTTCTCTTTCAAATCTCTTTTCAAAATGAATGTATATCTCACCTGCTCAGTCTATATAATGTTACTTGCATATATATTTTCAAGGGTGACCATTCGGTATTTGTGGTGGTTTGAATGCAAATGGCCCCCATAGGCTCTTATATTTGAATACTTGGTCCGCAGTTGGTGGAACTGTTTAGGAAGGATTAAGGGATGTGGCCATGTTGGAGGAGGTGTGTCACTGGGGGCAGGCTGTGAGGTTTCCAAAGCTCTCTCTGCCTCATGTTTGTGGGTCAGGATGTAAGCTCTCAGCTACTGCTGCAATGCCAAGGCTGTTGCTGTGCTCCCTGATGTGATGATCATGCACTCTAACCCTTAGAACCATGAGCCCCCAAACTAAACATTCTTTTATAAATTGCCTTGGTCATAGTGTTTTATCACAGCATTAAAAACATAAGTAAGGCAGTATTGGATAACCAATTGGTATGCCATTTTTATCACATTGACTAAAGGCTCATCAATTGACCTATCCATTTCTCTACCCTCTGCTCTATATTAATCTATTTGTTAATGTTAGAACTAACTCCATCCTACTTGGATTCTTTTAACTTTTGTCCCATATTTTGATGTGTTTCTTAGTAATTCTCACGCTCTTTTCTTCCCAGATTAGTTTTACAGTAAGTCTACCAAATGTGGGGCTTTATTTGGCTTGCACTAAATTTGTAGACTGTTAGGTGAGGGCTGTCCTCTTTACACTGCTGGCCAACTCTGCTAGAATGTATCTCTTCATTTGTTCAGGGTTTCATTTCTTGTTTGTGCAAGAAATGTCTTTTTTTAACAATTTTCTAAAATGTGTAAGTGTGTGCATGCATGTGTCAAGTGAATGCACATTCCAGAAGAGGGCATTGGGTTCTTTGTGAGCCACCCCTGTGGATGCTGGGAACCAAACTCAGGTCCTCTGCAAGAGCAGTACAAGCTCCTAACTGCTGAGTCTCTCCAGCTCCTTGGCGTCTTTTCAGGGTTGTTTCTTTGTTTTTGTTTTTGTCTTGTTCATTTTGCTTCAGTGATTGTTGTTGACAGTGTTGCTGACATTTTATACATTCTGTTGTTATTGTGAATGTAATTTGGAATCCTTTTCATTTTCCCAGTGGCTATGGCTAGCATATAGAAAAGCTGCTGACTTGTGTGTTGAGTTTGTGTCTTGTCATCTCCCTGGCCTCCCTCACAGGCTCTAACACCATCAGACGCTTTGCTGCTTCCTAGTTCAAAGGCCGTGCTAAACGTCACCCTCAGTTTCGGCTTCGTACATTGGACCTTGTAGCTTTTTAACCTGATACGAATATTACCACATGTTCCCCTTTCTCCAGACTTTTCCTGGGAGATGTTTTCCCACCACTTTCTTTCCAAACAGTAGGCGTGAGCAAGGCACTGTTGTTTTATTTTTTTTAACAGAATTGTTGAAAATCAATTTTTTTAAAGCATCTATTCAATCAATTTTTTTTTCAATAAATACTTGCTTGATTCAGCAGGGAGCAGGGAGGAGGGCCAGTTCAGACCCCTGCATCCCTGGGACTCATGTGCTAGTGGACTGACCTGCTCACAAGCTGCCTTGCCTGCTCTGCTTGGGTTAATCCCTGTCAGCACGGTTGAGGCCTTCTCTGTCTGTGTGTTTTCCTCTATCGCTTCATTTGTCTTTTACTAGGTTGGGGCTGTTGCTCTTTAACAGTCTGGAAATTACACATCTCATTTCCATTTTCCTGAGAGTTGGCATTAAATTTTGACAGATAAGATTGAAATCTGTGTGCCATCCCTGTAGCTGGAGCTCCCACCGCCATCCTCCACAAGGAAGAAGAGCCCCAGGACTCTGAGTGGACCCATTGGCTCTTGTTCCCACCCCTAATCACAGCAGCCAAAAATCGCAATGTTCTGAGTCCCCATGGCCTGGGTTGAGCTGGATAATTCTCACATCAGTAGTTCTGCCTGAATAAAACAGAAAGAGAAGAGAGGGAGGAAGGGGAGGGGAGGGGCAAAGGACTGACCTGGAGAAAGAGAAGGGAGGAGGGAAGACAGGAGATGTGGAGGGGAGAGGAGGGAGGGAGTGTGGACTTTTCTGAGAGAAAAGAACAGAAAAAAGGAAGCAAAAATTGTACAGCAGGGACCATCACGGTCCACCACAGTAGATGAAATTTATTTTCTTTGAAATAATCTCAGATATATGTGGTTGAAAGTTGCTCCTCTCTCCAGGATTTCTGTCTGTCTGTCTGTCTGTCTCTCTCTCTCTCTCTCTCTCTCTCTCTCTCTCTCTCTCTCTCTCGTGTGTGTGTGTGTGTGTGTGTGTGTGTGTGTGTGTGTGTGTGTGTGTGTATCTTTTCATGTCGGTTCTGCTGATTTTCAATGGCTCTTTTAAAATAAATGGTCCTTATTATCCCTTTACTCCACAGAAATATTTCTTCTATTGTGTTTCCTTACTCCTTTACCTCTGTTCTCTGGCTCTGGAATTCCTGTTCAGTTGGCATTTGGGCCTTCCCGGATTGGTTGGATTGATTCTTTCTTTTGTATTAATGTTCCCTGTGTTCTCTGTCTCCTTGCAGCTCTACTCCGGATTCTGACAGCCTCCCTAAGCTTTGTCTTACAGATCACTCTGGTCACCTGTCCTAACGCGTAGTCCCTTCTTTGAACCTTTCAGATCAGATTTTGAATAAGAGTAACAAATAGTAAATGTTCTCCAGTTCTAAGTTTCCATTGAATCTTTTTTTTTTTTTTTTTATTGTTTGATTTAATACAATTAACTCACAAGTGTTTCCTACTTTTCATTTCCTGAGTTGTCTCTTTTCTTCCAAGATAGCAGC